>NC_089496.1:71377543-73875043 GCF_036850765.1 Saccopteryx bilineata
CCAGATGGGCAGAGCATTGCCTCCTGGTAGGCATGCTAGGTGGATCCTGATTGGGCGCATGTGGGAGCCTGTCCATCTGCCTCCTTGTTTCTCACTTGGGGGGGGGGGAGTAGATGCTTTTATGTAGGTATAGACATACAAATTTCATAAACAATGCTTAATGCCAGTTAAAGTTATGAGTAAAGTAGACATTGTTTTGATTTTTTTTTTTACACCCTATAAGAGAGATAAGTTAAAAAAATTTTTTCTTAGTCTAGGAGCAGGTCTCTGAAATCCATGGGCCTATTGGTGAACATTCTGAACAACTGCTTGCTGGATTATATCTTGTAAGAGTTGACTATAAAAACTTTCATATGAGGCCCTGGCCAGTTGGCTCAGTGGTAGAGCATCGGCCCAGCATGTAGAAGTCCCAGGTTCAATTCCCAGCCATGGCACACAGGGGAAGCGCCCATCTGCTTCTCTACCCTTCCCCCTCTCCCTTTCTGTCTGTCTTTCTCTTCCCCTCCCACAGCCAAGGCTCCATTGGAGCAGAGTTGGCCTGGGCACTGAAGATGGCTCCATGGCCTCTGCCTCAGGCGCTAAAATGGCTCTGGTTGCAATGGAGAAATGCCCCAGATGGGCAGAGCATTGCACCCTAGTGGGCATGGTGGGTGGATCCCGGTCGGGCGCATGCGGAAATATTTCTGCCTTCCTGCTTCTCACTTCAGAAAAAAACAAAACAAAAAAAAGCAAACTTTCATATGAGACTGTGCTTTTTATTAATATATAGTGAAACATCTAGTATTTGAGCAAGCCACTGTAGTAATCTCCATATGGCATTAGGTGGCACACTGTGATTTTGGATTAAAATAATGTATTTTGTTTAAGTCTTCTGGAAGAAAAGAATCTAGGTGAAAATACTATTTGAAATGGACATCTATAATATGATGTATCTTAGACTCATTTACTTCATTTCAAACTCTGATGCTTACTTAGATTAAAATGTTTAAAACTATTGTACTTAAGTTACTACTGACATTTTTAGAAAAATAGGATTCAACATGGATAGACCTTGAGAATATGCAAAGTGGAATAAGTCAGTCAGAAAAAGCTAAGAACCATATGATTTCATTCATATGTAGAATATAAAACTGAAACTCATAGACACAGACAACAGTATGGTGGTGGCCAAATGGAAAGGAGTGGGGTGGTCATAATGGTTAAAGGTGGACAAACATATGGTGATGGAAGATTATTTGACTTTGGGTGGTGGGCACACAGTGCAATATACAGATCATGTATCATAGAAATAAACACTTGAAACCTATATGATTTTATTAACCAATGTCACCCCAGTAAATTAAAAAAAAACTAAAATTTCAGTGTTTTCTTTCTGAGAAATAGAAGAAATAATGAATTTATCTGCCAGATTTTATATGTTGACTAATCTAATAATTTAATAGACATTCTTTTTTCTGTTCATAGGCTTCATTCCAGCGCTCCAACAGTCACGACAAAGTAAGGAGAATAGTTGCAGAGGAGGGTCGTACAGCAAGGAATCTAATAGCTTGGAGTGTTCCTCTAGAAAGCAAAGATGATGATGGTATGTATTAAAAATAAGTTTCATTTCACTGTAAACTGGAAGTTTATAGTTAATCCTAAACAGTAGATAGATTAAAAGTGTTTACAATTAAAACTATTAGGAAAATTAGTATAAATAAGAAGTAATTAAAATTTTTCTAAAATTTATTGATTTTAGAGAGAAGGGGGAGAGAGAGAGAGAGATAAAGAGATAGAGAGAGACATTGGTTTGTTGTTCCATTTATTCATGCATTTGTTGACCAGGATTGAACCTTCAACCTTGATGTAGCATTGGGATGATGGTCTAACCAACTAAGCTACTTGGTCAGAGTGTTAACTTTATAATTTTTGATAAGGATCATTTATATATATTTTAAAATATTTTTAAAAAATATTTTTAAAATTTTTATTCAGTGAGAGGAAGGGAGGCGGAGAAGGACTCCTGCATACACCCCGACCAGGATCTACCTAGAAAGCCCACTAGGGGGCAATGCTCTGCCCATCTGGGGTACTGATTCATTGCTCAGCAACTGAGCTCTTAGCACTTGAGACAGAGGCCATGGAGCCACCCTAAGCACCCAGGGCCAACTCACTCCAATTGAGCCATGGCTGCAGGAGAGGAGAGAAGGGTTGGAGGAGAGAGGGAGGAGCGAAGGGGAAGGGGTGGAGAAGCAGATGGGCACTTCTCTTGTATGCCCTGACTGGGAATCGAACCTGGGACATCCACATGCCAGGCCATCGCTCTACCACTGAGCCATATGTGTGTGTGTGTGTGTGTGTGTGTGTGTGTGTGTATTTTTTTTTTTTGGTGACAGAGATAGAGGGACAGGTAGGGACAGACAGGCAGGAAGGGAGAGAGATGAGAAGCATCAGTTCTTTGTTGTGGCACCTTAGTTGTTCATTGATTACTTTCTCATATGTGCCTTGACCTGGGGCCTACAGCAGAGCTAGTGACCTCTTGCTCAAGCCAACGACTTTGGGCTTCAAGCCAGCGACTTTTGGCCTCAAGCCAGCAACCATGGGGTCATGTATATGGTCCCACACTCAAGCCAGTGACCTCATGCTTGATCTGGTGAGCCCTTGCTCAAGCTGGATGAGCCTGCGCTCAAGGCGACGACCTCAAGGTTTCAAGCCTGGGTCCTTTGTGTCCCAGTCTGACTCTCTATCCACTGTGCCACCACTTGGTCAGGCCAGGGCCACATTTTATATTGTTAAAACTCTGCTACTTATAGGAAAATCTTTATTTTGCTTTTTTTAATTTTTAAAACATACAGCAACTTGTTCTTGTTTTATGCTACAGTATTTACTCAGCTATTTCTGAGAATAATAATGAAATATACTCAGCTGTTTCTGAGAATAATAATGAAATTTTTTTTTTGTATTTTTCTAAAGTGAGAAGCAGGGAGACAAAGAGACAGACTCTTGCCTGCACCTGACCAGGATCCACACTGCATGCCCAGTAGGGGGCGATGTTCTGCCCAGCCAGGGCGTTGTTCCATTGCAACCAGAGCCATTCTAGCCATCTTCAGCGCCTAGACCAATTTTGCTCCGATGGAACTTTGGCTATGGGAAGGGAAGAGACAGATAGAAAGTAGAGGGGGAAGGATAGAGAAGCAGATGGGCACTTCTCCTGTGTGCCCTGGCTGGTAATCGAACCTGAGACTTCCATATGCCTGGCCAATGCTCTACCGCTGAGCTAGCCAGCCAGGGCTAATAATGAAATTTTTTTATTTTTTTATTTTTATTTTTTTTCATTTTTTTTCTGAAGCTGGAAACAGGGAGAGACAGTCAGACAGACTCCCGCATGCGCCCGACCGGGATCCACCTGGCACGCCCACCAGGGGCAGTGCTCTGCCCCCCAGGGGGCGATGCTCTGCCCATCCTGGGCGTTGCCATATTGCGACCAGAGCCACTCTAGCGCCTGAGGCAGAGGCCACAGAGCCATCCCCAGCTCCCGGGCCATCTTTGCTCCAATGGAGCCTTGGCTGCGGGAGGGGAAGAGAGAGACAGAGAGGAAAGCGCGGCGGAGGGGTGGAGAAGCAAATGGGCGCTTCTCCTATGTGCCCTGGCCGGGAATCGAACCGGGGTCCTCCGCACGCTAGGCCGACGCTCTACCGCTGAGCCAACCGGCCAGGGCCTAATAATGAAATTTTTAAAGGCTTTCAGCTATGTTTATTTATTTTTTCCTATTCTGGTACCTGTTCTAAGCTGGTTATTCTACTGTATATTCTAAATAAATAAATATACATTATTCTCTGTAATGAAAGGATAAATAAAAGGCTACATAGGTGACTTGTCTATCTTTAGAACAGTAAGGAAGGCCCACTTATGTGTAGATAACTTGTGGGTGAGTGTTTTGGTTCACTTCATTTGTACTGCTTCAGGGGTCCTGGCTGAAATTATTATTTTTATTTTTTTAATTACTATTTTTTAGTGAGAGGAGCGGAGGCAGAGAGACAGACTCCCGCATGCGCCCAGACCAGGATCCATCCTGCAAGCCCACTAGGTGGCGATTCTCTGTCCATCTGGGGCTCTTACTCTGTTGAAACCCATGCCATATTTTAGCACCTGAGGCAGAGGCCATGGAGCCATCCTCAGCGCCCGAGGTCAATTTGCTCAAGCCAATCAAGCCATGACTGTGGGAGAGAAAGAGAGAGAGAGAGAGAGAATAGAGAGGAGTAGAGAAGCAGATGGTTGCTTCTTCTGTGTGCCCTGACTGGGAATCAAACCCAGGACATCCATACACAGGGTTGATGCTCTACCAGTGAGCCAATTGGCCAGGTCCGGCCAAAATTATTTTGTTGAAAGGAAATTATTTTGTTTTACATTATAGAATTTTACTCCTATTTTGAATTTTTCTCAAGAATAGAGTGATTATGCCTGACCTGTGGTGGTGCAGTGGATAAAGCGTCGACCTGGAAATGCTGAGGTCGCCGGTTCGAAACCCTGGGCTTGCCTGGTCAAGGCACATATGGGAGTTGATGCTTCCAGCTCCTCCCCCCTTCTCTCTCTCTGTCTCTCCCTCTCCTCTCTAAAATGAATAAATAAATAAAAATTAAAAAAAAAAAAAAAGAATAGAGTGATTATAAAATAGTAACTAGTGTCTTTCTTATTTAAAAGAAACAAGTGAGAAAGATATATCTCATGCAAAAATACAAAGAACTAAAAACCAACCTTTTCAAAATGAAACTATTTTATAAGTTAGATAAATTATTCAAAACAGAATACTGAGTTTTATGTGGTAAAAAGTGTATTTTTAATTTTATTATTGAAATAAAATTTGAATTCAGTTAAGTATTTTTCAAACCTATATATATATATATAAGTTGAGAAGTATCACTAAGTTGACTTGTTTTTATTTTACTTCTTTCATTCATGAAACAACTATCTATTCACAACCTATCTCAACACTATTTTTTTTTTTTTGCTGAAGTTTTTAAATTGTCAGACTATCTAACTTCTTTAATAAGTTGACTCTGGCCTGACCAGGCGGTGGCACAATGGATAGAGCATCGGACTGGGATGCAGAGGACCCAGGTCCGAGACCCCAAGGTCGCCAGCTTGAGCACGGGCTCATCTGGTTTGAGCAAGGCTCACCAGCTTGGACCCAAGGTTGCTGGCTTGAACAAGGGGTTACTTGGTCTGCTGAAGGCCCACGGTCAAGGCACATAGGCAAAAGCAATCAATATACAGCTAAGGTGTCGCAATGAAAAACTGATGATTGATGCTTCTCATCTTTCTCTGTTCCTGTCTGTCCCTATCTATCCCTCTCTCTGACTCATTCTCTGTCTCTGTAAAAAAAAAAAAAGTTGACCCTGGTACTTTGGAAATTTGTTTTTACATCTGTAGCTCAGATTGGCTATGTATAGGGAATTATGTGTTAATATGTTTTAATGATTTGTATAGTTCGAGTTTGTATTATCTGTTTGTTGGTCTGTATATTTATCTATTTATTCTTGCCTTGAAGGAAAATCTAAATGTCAAACTGGTGGAAAGTCAAAGAGGACAATTCAAGGCACTCATAAAACAGCTAAACAGGTACAGTATATGTAACTTTTTACTTACTGACTTTTCATTTTAATTACAAAATAGACATTTTTATGGTTTTAATGCTATATATTTTATTTTCATGTATAAATTTAATGTAACTTTCTTTTTTCAAATTGATTTTGGAGGTAGAAGAAAGGAGGGAGAAAGAGAAACACTGATTTATTGTTCTACTTATTTATGCATCATTGGTTAATTCTTGTATGTGCCTTGACTGGGGATCAAACTCATAACCATGATGCTTGATGAATTTTTCCTTTGAAGTAGTGAACAACTTTGTAATTTTGGTAAAATCTTTTTTTATGTAACAATAAATAGGTTGTTAATTAGAGGGCTTTTTTGTTTTCCAGTAGGTGGTGCTATAGGACAGGTTTTTTATTTCTCTTACTTGAACTGACTGGTTATTTTTGATAGTCAGCATTTTTAATTTTTTAAATTAAAAAAATGTTTTTAAGATTTTATTTATTCTAGAGACAGAGAGAGAAAGGGGTAGGGGAAGGAGCAGGAAGCATTAGCTTGTAGTAGTTGCTTCTTGTATGTGCCTTGACCAGGGAAGTCTGGGCTTTTGAACTAGTGACCCACAGCATTCTAGGTTGACACTTTTTCCTCTGTGCCACCACAAGTCAGGCAGTGACCCCGGAGGGTTGAAAGTGTTGGCTCTCAGCCTGACCTGTCCCTGCTGTTGCAGTGTCACCACTGGGATAACAGTGGCCCTGCTGTGTCTGGGGTGTTGTAAGTCTTGGACAATGTCTCCATGGCATGGAGATGGCATTGGTGGGGGGGGGGGGAGCTGGGATAGTGGGTATCTTCTTCACTACCTCTGCGGTTGTCAGGCTCACAGGTGTTACCCCGTGGGCTGAGTCTGGTATTGTGAGCCCCATTGCCACACTGCTGCCACTTTCCCTGTGGTTGCTGGTGGTGCTGGGGCCTGGAGGCTGGAGTTGCATGTGCATCTGCGCTGCTGCCACTGCTTAGCTCTGGTGGTATAGGTTGCAGTTGGTGGTGGGAGCCAGAGTCTTGGTGGCCTATGCTTTTGCTGTCCTCCTTTGCTGGGGTGGTGGTTAGGGGTGAGTGTATAGTGTCAGATCCCATCTGTGCTGTTGCTGCAGAACTCTGGGCATGCAGGCTCAACCACTGCAGCCAGGGTACCAGAGAGTGGGCCTGTTTCTGCTGTATCACCAGTTTTATCCCCTTATGTGTTCCAGTTCACTCACCTTCAGATGCGTGGATCTCTCATGTGCCCTGGTGTGTTGAATAGAGGAATCTTTTTTTGTTGTTTTTTTTTTTTTGTATTCTTTCAAAGCTGGAAACGGGGAGGCAGTCAGACAGACTCCCGCATGCGCCCGACTGGGATCCACCTGGCATGCCCACCAGGGGGCGATGCTCTGCCGCAATCAGAGCCATTCTAGTGCCTGAGGCAAGGCCACAGAGCCATCCTCAGCACCCGGACAAACTTTGCTCCAGTGGAGCCTTGGCTGCCGGAGGGGAAGAGGGAGACAGAGAGAAAGGAGAGGGGGAGGGGTGGAGAAGCAGATGGGCGCTTCTCCTGTGTGCCCTGGCCAGGAATTGAACCCAGGTCTCCTGCACGCCAGGCCGACGCTCTACCACTGAGTCAACCGGCCAGGGCCGAGTAGAGGAATCTTTATTGAGTTAGAGAGGTCCCATTTATGTAGAATAGATTGAAGGGGAGAGACAAAATGAGTGTCTCACCATGAAGCTAATATCACTCCTGGTGATGACTTTTTAGCTACAACACCAAAGGTGCACTCCATGAAAGAAATAATTGGTAAGCTGGATGTCATTAAATTTAAAAACTTCAGTTCTGTAAAAGACATAAAGAAAATGAGAAGACAGACCATATACGTGGTGAAAATACTTGCAAAAAACATACCTGATAAAGGACTGTTATCCAAAATATATGATGAACTTTTAAAACTCAACAATAAGGGCTTGACCAGGCAGTGTTACAGTGGATGGAGCGTTGGACTGGGATGCAGAGGACCCAGGTTCGAAGGCCTGAGGTCGCTGGCTGATCTGGCTTGAGCGCGGGGTGGCTGACTTGAGCGTGGGATCATAGATATGACCCCATGGTCGCTGGTTTGAGCCTGGGTCACTGACTTGAGCAAGGTGTCACTTGCTCTGTTGGAGCCCATTGGTCAAGGCACGTATGAGAGAGCAATCAATGAATAAATAAGGTGCCGCAACAAAGAATTGATGCTTCTCATCTCTCTCCCTTCCTGCCTGCCTGTCCCTCTCTCTGTTTCTCTCCTTGTCTCTGTCTCACTAAAAATAAACAAACAAAAAATTCAGCAATAAGAAACAGAAAACTTGATTAAAAAGCAGGCCAAAGAGCCTGACTGGTGGTGGCACAATGGATAGAGCATCGACCTGGGATGCTGAGTTCCCAGTTTTGAAACCCCAAGGTCGCAGCTTAAGCATGGGCTCATCTGGCTTTAGCACAGCTCACCAGCTTGAGCATGGGATCATCGATGTGATCCGATGGTTGCTGGCTTGAAGCCCAAGGTCACTGGCTTGAGCAAGGGGTCATTGGCTCAGCTTGAGCTCCCGGGTAAAGGCACATATGAGAAGCAATCAATGAACTACTAAAGCCGCAGCTACGAATTGATGCTTCTCATCTCTCTCTCTTCTGTCAGTATGTCTGTCTGTCTGTTTCCTCCTCCCCCCTTGCAAAAAAAAAAAGGTACCTTAACAGATACCTCATCAAAGCATAGGAAAAAATGCTCCACATCATATGTCATTAGGGAAATGCAAATTAAAACAACAGTGAGCACCACTGCATACTTGTTAGAATTGCCAGAATAGGAAACACTGACAATACCGAATGCTGGTGAGGATGTGGAGCCATAGGAACTGACTCATTGCTGATGGGAATGCAATATGGTTCTGCCACTTTGGACCACAGGGAGTTTCTTACAAAATAAACATACTTTAGCATAGAATCCCGCAGTTATGCTATTTGGTATTTATGCAGAGGAGTTGAAAATGTATGTTTATACAAAACCTGCACATGGATGTTTATTGCAGCTTTATTCATAATTGTCAAAACTTGGAAGTACCCAAGATTTCCTTTAGCAGGTAAATGGATAAGAAAACTGTGGCCCATTTGTACAGTGGGGCATTATTCAGTGCTAAAAAGAAATGGGCTATCAAGTCATGGAAAGACATGGAGGCCTGACCTGTGATGGCACAGTGGATAAATCCTCAACCTGGAACGCTGAGGTCGCCGGTTTGAAACCCCAGGCTTGCCTAATCAAGGCACATATGGGAGTTGATGCTTCCTGCTCCAACTCCCTTCTCTCTCTCTCTTTCTCTCTCTCTCTCTCTTTCTTTCTCTCTCTCTCTCTCTCCTCTCTAAAATGAATGAAGTCTTAAAAAAGAAAGACAGACATAGAGGAACCTTAAATGCATATTACTGAGTGCAAGAGGCTACACACTATATGGTTCAAACTACATGACATTCTGCAAAAGGCAGAGCTATGGACATGGTAAAAATATTAGTGGTTACAGAGGTTTGGGCATGGGGTTGGGGATACAGAGGGAAAAATAGGCAGCGCACAGAGGATATTGTCCTGTCTTTACAGTTTGTTGTGATGATTAAATGATGTTATGTTTCAAAAGTCTGTCATAAAATATAAAAAAGTGTGCAAATACAAAGTATTAGTATTTTTTGTCAAAGTTAAATGCCAACTTTGCATTCCACATTGCCTTTCAGATGGAATTACCTCGCTGTAGTTTCTGCCTCTCTGGAATCTTTCTTAGTAAAAGTCTTACATCATAGACTTTCTTCCCATCCAAGTACTAACCAGGCCCGACCCTGCTTAGCTTCCGAGATCAGACGAGATCGGGCGTGTTCAGGGTGGTATGGCCGTAGACACATCATAGACTTTCTTAAAGAGTAGAAACATCTTAACCTGAAAGTATATTGCCTGTTCTAAAGTTTTCTATTTCTTGATTAGAGAGAGAGGCAGGGGGGAGAGAGAGAGAGAGAGGGAAACATTGATTTGTTGTTCTACTTATTCATTCATTGGTTGATTCTTGTTTGTGCCCTGATTGGGAACAAACCTGCAAGCGTGGCATAGCAAGACAATGTTCTAACCAACTGACCTACCTGGTCATGGCTTGCCTCTTCTACATTGAAGGAAAAGATGCTAAAATATATATATTTTTTAATATATATATTTTTTAATTTATTTTTTACAGAGGCAGAGTGAGTCAGAGAGAGGGATAGACAGGAACGGAGAGAGATGAGAAGCATCAATCATTAGTTTTTCATTGTGCGTTGCAACACCTTAGTTGTTCGTTGATTGCTTTCTCATATGTGCCTTGACCACGGGCCTTCAGCAGACCGAGTAACCCCTTGCTGGAGCCAGCGACCTTGGGTTCAAGCTGGTGGTCCTTTCCTCCAACCAGATGAGCCCGCACTCAAGCTGGCGAGCTCGGGGTCTTGAACCCGGGTCTTCTGCATCCCAGTCCGACGCTCCATCCACTGCGCCACCGCCTGGTCAGGCAGCTAAAATATTTGAATTATACATACATAGATGCTGACAGAGTAAATACCGAAATGGGTGAAGATGAATGAAAATATTTTTGAGAATTTAAATTGTATTCTGAGTTCACAGGAAGTTACTAGCCCTTTGCTGATCACTGTAGAAAAACTTTGTGAGGGAGGGATAACTTGGGAAACTTCCCAAGTTGATTTTTTTTGTTGTTGTTTTGTTTTTTTTTAGCAAGAGAAAGACAGAGACAGACCGGAAGGGAGAGAGATTAGAAGCATCAGTTTGTAGATGTGTCACTTTAGTTGTTCATTGATTGCTTTCACTTTAGTTAGTGCCTTGACTGCGGGGCTCCAGTTGAACTGGTGACCCCTTGTTCAAGCCAGCGACCTTGGGCTCAAGCCAGCGACCTTGGGCTTCAAGCCAGCGACCATGAGGTCATATCTAGATCCCATGCTTAAGCTGGATGAACCTAAGCCCGAAACCTTCAGGCTTTGAACCTGGGTCCTCAGCATCCTGGGTCGACACTCTATCCACTGCGTCACTGCCTAGTCAGGCAAAGTTAATTTTAACTTTGGGTGGTACATAGGAGAAGAAATGAGGTGGCCTGAAAAGTCTGGTAGAGGTTGGTCAGCACAGGCCTTGGGCAGCAGTATAGCTGTAGAGCTCTAACTGAAAGAGGGTTACTGTGGCTATGTGATCTTGGACAAATTTGTTAACCTCTGTAACAGTACCTCATTTTTCTAAGCTGTAAAGTAGAGCTGATGATTTATACTTTAAAAATTGGTGAAGGGATAAGAAGATTATGTGAAGTTGGCTTATGATTTATAATCTTGTATAAATTGTTCATTAGTGTTGTCACAGTTTTCAGGAAAGTAATGGACAGAATTAAGCTTTAATGGGACATTTTAATTGAGGCAAAGGTTTTTGTATTATCGATGAGTACTTTAAATGTTATTTCTTGAATGTTGAGAATTTGGGCCTGAACAAGGGCTCTCAGATAAAATATTGCTAGTGTTTACTTGCAGCCCTAGTCTGGATGGGAGACTGGAAGGAGGATGAGCAGCTCCATTTGAACCTCGTGCGTGCATGTGCCTATTTTGTTTGCTTGCTTTTTGGAGATGATGAATCTATATAAGCTGAAGATTGGCTATAAAAGATTCATGAAGTATAGGAATCACTGTTACATTGAAGGCCAAAGCCTAAAACAAAACAGGAGGCTAATACTTACCTGGCAGGGGAGATACCATGATCACAAAGGTGGTTTTCCCAAGGCGAAGCTCTGTGTTGCACTCTGAATATGCTGACCCCCGTGATTTCTCCAAATGTGGGAAACAGGTACATAATTTGTGGGGGACTGCATTTGTGCTCTCCCGGGGCATATTGATGTTATCAAAATAAACCTCAGCCCTGGCGGGTAGCTTGGTTGGAGCCTCCTCCCATTGCACCAGAGTTGTGGTTTTGGTCCTCAGTCCTGCCATGTGCAGGGTCAGCCAGTGAATGCATCGGTAGGTGGGTGGAGCAGCAGGTCGATGTCTCTCTCTCTCTACCTCTCTCTCTAGGATCAATTAAAAAACAAACAAATATGAGGCTATTAGCCTTTATTTTTTATTTTCTCCACCCTGGAGCTCTTCTGTGAAAAAGGAAAAAACAAGCAAGCAAACAGAAATAAACACACATGAAAAAAACCCAAAGAAACCTGGGATTGTTTGTTGCTCTAAATGCTTACAAGTTTTTTGGTAGAGGATTTTGTGATATAGTATATGAAATTATTGGATATGATTTTGTATTTTTCTGAAGTGAGTAGCGGGGAGGCAGAGAGACAAACTCCCGTATGTGCCTGACTGGGATCCACCCAGAATGCCCACGAGGGGGCAATGCTCTGTCCATCTTTGGTACTGCTTGGCTGCAACGGAGCCATTCTAGTTAGTGCCTGAAGCAGAGGCCATGAAGCCATCCTCAGTGCCCGGCCAACCTTGCTCCAATGGAGCCTTGGCTGCGGGAGGGGAAGAGAGAGAGAGGAAGGAGAGGGGGAGGGGTGCCTCTCCTGTATGCCCTGGCCGGGACTCGAACCCAGGACATCCACACACTGGGCCAATTGGCCAGGGCCTGAATATGATTTTGTACTTTCAAAGTTGGCCTGTGAAACTGAGGAAAGAATGGGTCATATAAACACTGTAGCCTGACCAGGCAGTGGCACAGTGGATAGAGCGTTGTACTGGGATGTGGAGGTTCGATACCCCGAGGTAGCCAGTTTGAGCGCTAACTCATCTGGTTTGAGCAAGGCTCACCAGCTTGAGCCCAAGATCGCTGGCTTGAGCAAGGGGTCACTTGGTCTGCTGTATCCCCCCCCCCCCGTCAGGGCACGTATGAGAAAGCAATCAATGAACAACTAAGGAACCACAATGAAGAATTGATGTTTTTCATCTCTCTCCCTTCCTGTCTGTCTGTCCCTATCTGTCCCTCTGTCTGATTCTCTCTGTCTCTCCCACAAGAAAAAACAACAACACTGTAGTTTATTTTGGTGTGTCAGCTTTGTAGCTGATGCTTTGTTTTAGCAATCCATCTGTGTTTTTTTCTAGTCCATTGTTTTGTATTTATATATTAAATATTACAAAATATATTTTTATGACAGGCAGTCAGAGAGAGGGACAGATAGAGACAGACAGACAGGAAGGGAGAGAGATGAGATCAGTTCTTCGTTGTAGCTCCTTAGTCTCCTTAGTTCATTGATTGCTTTCTCATATGTGCCTTGACTGGGGGGGGGGCTATAGCAGAGTGAGTGACCCCCTTGCTCAAGCCAGCAACCTTCAGGTTTCCAACCTGGGTCCTCTGCGTCCCAGCCCGACGCTCTATCCACTGTGCCACTGCCTGGTCAGTCTGTATATTAATTTTTACTTTAAGTTGAAAAATTGTTAACAATAAAATTAAGCATCTTAATAGAACTGTAGTGAATGTTATTCTTTTCTCAATGAAAAAAAAATGTGTAAGTTATTTCAGATAATGTTGACCTTGCTATTTATTATTTGTTAGTATATGTAAATATGTCACATGTGTTCCAGTAAATCAGGAGTCACTTTAGTGCTCCTTTTTTTTTTTAATTTTTTAAAAAATTTTTTATTTTTCTGAAGTTGGAAACGGGAGTCAGACAGACTCCCACATGTGCCCGACCGGGATCCACCCCGCATGCCCACCAGGGGGCGATGCTCTGCCCATCCAGGGCATCGCTCTGCCGCAACCAGAGCCATTCTAGCACCTGGGGCAGAGGCCACAGAGCCATTCTCAGCGCCCGGGCAAACTTTTGCTCCAGTGGAGCCTTGGCTGCGGGAGGGGAAGAGAGAGACAGAGAGGAAGGAGGGGGTGGGGGGTGGAGAAGCAAATGGGCGCTTCTCCTGTGTGCCCTGGCTGGGAATCGAACCCGGGTTCCCCACACGCCAGACCGACGCTCTACCGCTGAGCCAACCGGCCAGGCCTAGTGCTCCTTTTTGAATAAGGCTCTATTCACAGTTGAAGTCATCCTGATTATCTCCAATAAGACATGTCTGAAATAAAAATTAACCTTACAAACCTGCTGTTTCTATTTAAGATTACAAGCTTTGTTTAGATGAATTCATTGTACTGTGATATAAGCTGAAAAGAAGAATGTCATGTTTTTAAGTACAGAGGGTCCTCAGGTTATGACACAGTTTTGTTATTATAATAGTGACGTAACCTGAATTTTGGTGTAAGTCGAAAACACCGCCTAGTTTAACACAAACAGAACACTTTAACTGTCCAAAATGGTGCAGGTAAGCATAGTGGGGGATGCCAACTCTCTCACTCATATGTGGTGTTACTGTGTATTCTTCTGCCCACAACCAAACTAGTTGCCCATGTAGTCCGTAAGTTTGATGCTAACAGTATAAGCTAAAACACTCATGTTTCAATTTTTAAAACATTTTATGTGAGTTCGCAAATTTGAATCATGTTGAAACTGTCATAACCTGAGGAAACCCTGTGTTTGTGTTGAAAAATGTGCTTTATGTACTAATCCAGTCCCTGGAGGATTTTTAAAAATATTTTTTATTATTTTTTGTTTTACTCCCCCAGAACACCTCAGACTGTAAGCTAACATCATCTACAACTGGGGATAAACACTTTGATAAAAGTCCTACTAAAACAAGGCACCCTCGTAAAATTGATTTAAGAGCTAGATACTGGGCGTTTCTTTTTGACAATCTTCGTCGGGCAGTAGATGAAATCTATGTAACCTGTGAATCAGATCAGAGTGTGGTGGAATGTAAGGTAAGTTTTGCTTTGAGGCTTTGTAATCCATTTGAAGCCAGATGCTCCAATTTTTGTTACATACGACTTCAACATTTACTTCCATATGTAATACCATAATAATAACTGTAATCATTACGCTGTACATTAGCTCCCCAGAACTTAAATCATTTTCCAGCTAAAAGTCTGTACTCTTTGACCAGCTCCTCCCCATTTCTCCCACCCCTTGCAACCACTATTCTACTCGCTGCTTCTGTGAGTGCTTCAGGTTTTTCTTGGTTTTGATTTTTCAAGAGTACTCTGGTTGTTGTTGTTTTTTGCATCACCTAGTTATGTATTTTTATATTCTGTGCAAGATTTGATAGAAAGCTGTCTTGATAACCTAGTCCTTGGCAAGAAATCAAAGGGATGAGAACACAGCTGCATGTGTGTGGGCACACACACACTTACTTTGAAAATCTCTCTGTGTTCATCTTCCCTTGGTACTGTAGGTGGCACTAGTGAGATTTTCATTCTTTGGTTTCGTGTTTAATGTCTTTAATTGGCCAGCACTCCCTTTTTGTTGAGATACTTATCACTCTTGTCAGGGAAAAATGAGATTGATGGCTAACCATAAACAATCCTGGGTGGGAATGGAATGTCATGGTGAGGTGTGTTTCTATTTTTAGATAACTTTGTGTTTGTAATTGGATATTGAACAGATATACTGCATTAGTTATCTCTAAAAATTCACTAAAAAGCCTGACTTTTGGGTAAATACAAACTATGTACTGTATTACTTTATACTGAATAAAATTATTTTGAGGAAAACCAGAGTGGTATATCTTTATAGACACATTACAAAGATAGCTTCTTCTGTTTCTACCGTGAACAGGGTTGAAAACCTTGGAATTCGTTATTTAACCTTGGAAATATATGTAGGATCAAAGAAAAGTTACATGTGGAGGCAGCAGCTGTATTTCCTCTAAAATTGGAAACAACCAAAACAACTTTTAGATTAGCTTAAAAATATGACCCATCAGAAAGTTTTTAGAATGAACAGTAATTGAAATCATCTAGGCTTATGGTTTGATTGTCACAATTAATATTGTTAATGTCAGCATGTAAAATTCTGTTTTAAAAAAGATCAATATTTTGAAGCAAAATTAAATTCTTGGAGTTTAATGAATCAGCATGTTGTGGTAGAAAACACTGCTGGACATAATTTTGGGCTATAGTTTTTTATATAAAATGAGCTTGTGAGCCTAGATAATCTCTAGGTCAGCCTTAGAGGTCAATCAGATCAGCAGATTCTTTGATTTTATGTTGACAAATAACAGCAGATTAATTAAAGAAAACAAATTTGTTTATAAAGTGTGTACTTCTTAATAGAAATGAGTTTGACCAGTTGTAGTCATATCTCTGTGATGAGTAGGAGAATTCCTGCTCCTTTCTCTGATGCTGTATTCGAAGAAGCTAGACATAGCTGTAAGATATTGTGGCTTTTATTTCTGGCTTTGCCCCTCGTCTACCCGAAGCTTTGTGAAAGTTTTAACAGTAATAGAAGCTTGTTTTTCAAGTTGTACATTATATGAATGGAGAAGATTTGCCTGACCAGGTGATAGTGCAGTGGATAGAGTGTCCCTGGCTTGAGCAAGGGGTCACTGGCTCTGCTGGAGCCTCCCCCATCCCCCTCAAAGCACATATGAGGAAGCAATCCATGAACAAGTAGGGTGCTGCAACTGTGAATTGATGCTTCTCATCTCCCTTCCTGTCTCTCTGTCCGTGTCTGTCTGCCTCTCTCTCTCGCTTGCTAAAAAAATAAAAAAGTAAAAGAATGGAGGAGGTTTTGACAAATGGAGGGGAGTAGAAAGAGGAGTGTTCTCTGTTCTTTGTACTGTGCCAAAATGCTCAAAGGCTTATACAGTACTGAGAAATAAAAATCTGGGAGCTTAGAAGTTATTTTCATCCCCAACGCAACTACTCTCCCCATCCAGGATGTACTGGTGAGGACATAAAATAGAGTATAGCATTTGGTCTAAGCATGTGCTGGGTATATAATACCTAGAGCAGGGGTCCCCAAACTTTTTACACAGGGGGCCAGTTCACTGTCCCTCAGACTGTTGGACAGGGAGCCGGACTATAAAAAAAAACTATGAACAAATCCCCATGCACACTGCACATATCTTATTTTAAAGTAAAAAACCAAAACGGGAACAAATACAATATTTAAAATAAAGAACAAGTAAATTTAAATCAACAAACTGACCAGTATTTCAATGGGAACTATGCTCCTCTCACTGACCACCAATGAAAGAGGTGCCCCTTCCGGAAGTGCTGCGAGGGCCGGATAAATGGCCTCAGGGGGCTGCATGTGGCTCGCAGGCCGTAGTTTGGGGACCCCTGACCTAGAGTTTGTTTTTTTTCTTTTATGCAGGCACTTCCATCTATTGTTTCATTTGATTAGTTTCTTTGTGAGGTTACATACCCAGTTTTTTCCCCTCATTCTACAGGTGGATTCAACCCTTGATTTGTAGAAGTGCTGACAGGATTTATTTCTGTGATTTTTGTGTTTTAGCTTTAGTTAAGTAACCAAAGTTCAGTTTTTTTGTCTCATATGTAAAATGTAGTTGATAATACCTATTATGTAATTCACATGATAAATATAACATGATAGTAAAAAGTATGTTTTCTTTTGCAGCCAAGTTTGCTGACCAGAGCCCACCTCTATAATCAAAAGAGGCTAAATTTCTCTCTTTTTTTTGTTTTGTTTTGTTTGTGCCTGTTAAACCATCAACCACTCATGCATGACTTACTAAGAAGTGACATTCCAACAAAACTGTCCTCTCATATCAGCGCTGCAGTTCCCCCTTTCTGCCTGGTGAGGCGGGTGGGTGGGCGGGAGGGGCGTGCCCGGGCAGTGCAGTGGTGGCTGTCCCCTTCGCGTGCCCTCACAGAGGTTCAGGTAGGGCAGAACTGCTTGTGAGGATGCCTGGGGATGATGTTATTGACAGTATCGAAAGTGGTTGATCGGCCGTTTTGCTTTCAGATAATTTGCATTTTGAGCTACTTATTCTATGGGTAGCTTAAAAAAAAAAAGGGTGTTCTTAAAAATCATGCTTTTTAAAACTTATTTCACTTTCGGTAAAGCTCTTCTCTAAGTTTCCCTTTATCACTGACTTCTCCTGTGATGCATGTTTCCACCCCTTCCTCACCACAGGGGTTCAGCACTGGCTCATTCCTGCAGCTGAATTGGAGGGCTCTATTGATGTCCTGGGCTCCAGGGCCTTTGCACCAGTATTATGTGTCATGAGGACAATGGGATGGCGCCAACCATCCTGCGCTGTGTGCCAGTAACTAGAATTAATTACAAACCAATCAAATTCGTTGCAGCCAATTGGTAAACTAATTGGTAATTTTAGCTGTACATCTATATGTACAGCTGAATGCCTATAACATTACTTTCAGAGGCACTTTTGTTCTGTTCCATCCTGCTTGACAAAATGGCCTTCATGGCTATGGGGAGAAAGATGTGCATCAGTGACCGCGAGGCTGCTCCAGCTGCTTGTCTTGTTTGTGTTCCCTTGTTCGTAAAACATGGCTCAGGTTACAGCTGCATGGTCCCACTCTGATCATTTCTGATAATGTTGAGCTAAACATTCCTTAAAATAGGTTGTTTAAGCCATCAAGTGTCCTTTCTCTGTGCCAAATCGTATCAGAGATATAGCTGCTTATAGTCTTGTCTTATAAAGAGTTGTTTTTTCTTCTTCTCCTCGTCCTCCTCCTCCTCTTTCTCTTCTTAGAGAGAAATTCAGAAAACTTCTGGAATAAATTATTCTGAATTCAATCTTTCTGCATTCTAACATAGGTGATTTAAGTTGAAGGAATTTAATTAAAGAATTTGGGTTATATTAGTAGAATTAAGAAAAGGAAACCAACTAAATTAAAATTTTTTTCCTTTTCCTGATTGTAGAAGACTGTTATTATTACCAGTGATTTGGCACTAAGGATTACCCTTGAAAGGAAATAAACCATACTTCTTTGTTCAGCAAAGTTTTTTAAAGTACACTATAACTTTTGTGACTAAATTGAGATTGGTACTATATTTTGTTTGTGAGTAATTAGGTATATGTTTATTATTGGCTTGGGACCTAATTTCCAGAGTGTGCGTGTATACATACATACATACATGCATGCATATATATATGCATACATACATACATACATACATGTGTGTATATATATATTTTTAAAGATTTTATTTATTGATTTTACAGAGAGGAAGGGGCGGGACAAGAAGTATATACTTATAGTTGCTTCGCTTTAGTTCATTGCTTGTCATGTGTGCCTTGACTGAGCAAGCCCAGGGGTTCGAACCGGTGACCTCAGAAGCCCAGGTCGACACTATCCACTGTGTCACCATATGCCAGGCTAGCTATATCAACAGAAATGCATTTATGCCTGACCAGGTGCTGGTGCAGTGGATGGAGTGTCGGCCTGGGACACAGAGGACCCAGGTTCAAGGCCCCGAGGTCGTCGATTTGAGCATGGGATCATAGATATGACTTCATGGTCGCTGGCTTGAGCCCAAAGGTAGCTGGCTTGAGTAAGGGGTCACTGAATTTGCTGGAGCCCTCTTGTGAAGGCAATTAAGAGAAAGCAATCAATGAACAACTAAGGTGCAGCAACGAATTGATGCTTCTCATCTCTCTCCCTTCCTGTTTGCTGTCTGTCCCTCTCTCTGTCTTTATCACAAAAAAAAAGCATACATAGATGCAGAGGACATCTACATGAGTAACAGCATACAATTTGTAATACCCAGACTTTGGAAATCACTCAAGTATTCATCAACTGTTGATTAAACATTCATTTAAAGAATACTGTTCAATAGTGACCTTAGACATTGACAATAAATGAATTGCAGGTACATTCTGAAATATAAATGAACCTAGTAGACAGATATGCAGAAGAAGCCACAAAATAATCCATACTTTAAGAGTTCATTTATATGGATTTTGTAATCAGGCAAAATTAAACTATTAGAGGTTAAAGTAGTGGTTACCTTGAAGAGGGATGGAGTAGTGATAGTGAGGGGACACCAGGGAACTTTTAGAGACTGGCATTGTTATATTTCTGTCCTGGGTGGTGACTGCGTGGGTCCTTGGTTTGAAATAATTTACCTGTACATTTGCGTTTTGTGCATTTTTCTGTTTATTGACTTTACAATAAAGAAGGTGAAAAGAATGGTCATTCTGGAGGACTTGAGAAGGAATGTCCATACCATCTCTTGGTCTTTAGATTTTCAGCTTCACTAATTTCTTGCCAAACAGTAAGAATGAAAATAAAACAAAAACCAAATAAACTAGATCAGTAGGTTTTGCAGCTTCCTCAATGAGGAATATAATTTTAAAATTATTAATTCCTATGTCCTTCACTCTAAAGTTTTTTTTGAAACTTTAATCTTAGAATGGAATTTAATGTTTGTTGTTTGTTTTCAATTAGGAGGTGCTAATGATGCTGGATAACTATGTAAGAGATTTCAAAGCATTGATCGACTGGATTCAACTTCAGGAAAAGCTAGAGAAGACAGATGCTCAAAGCAGGTAATGAACTCTCTTGTCTATATATGAATAGCAGCCAGCAATTTTTTTCTTTCTTTCTTTTTTTATTCAGTGAGAAGAGGGGAGGCAGAGACAGACTCCCTGACCAACTGGAGTCCCCCCGCAAACCCACTAGGGGAAACTCTCTGCCCATCTGGGGCAATGCTCCATTGCTCAGCAACCGAGCTCTTCTTAGCACCTGAGGCAGAAACCATGGAGCCATCCTCAGTACCTGGGGCTAATTTGCTCTAGTCGAGCCATGGTTGCAGGAGGGGGAGAGAGAGAGAGAGAGAGAGAGAGAGAGAGAAGCAAAAGGGAGAGGGGTGGGGAAACAAATGGGCACTTCTCCTGTGTGCCCTCACCGGGAATTGAACCCAGGACATCCACACTCCAGGCCTATGCTCTACCACTTAGCCAACTGTCCAAGGCCCCAACATTTTTTAAAGCAGTCATTGAAATTGACAATGAATTTGACTTCAGCATTTCTCATTCAGTTTAGTAACATACTTATTTGGTACCTACTAGAGCAAGCCACTTTTATCCAGTACAGAAATTTAACTACTGAATATGATACATTTTCTACTCATGAATTTATAGTCTAAGGGTGGGGTAAAGTAGAACTTATTACTGCAAAAAACTATTGCAGGTGTTCATAAAAGGACATGGTCATATCTTGTTTTGAAAATAGACTAAGAAAGATTTCATGGAGGATGGAGAAGTGTGTAAAGGATGTGATGGATTTTAACAAGTAGTTGGCCTTTCAGATGAAGGGAGTAAATTAAGATAGCTGTGGAAGTATAGAGAATATTTGAAGGGAAAGTAATATAGGGTAAGGTATGGTATTTCTTCTTAATGTAGGTAGGCAGTGAGGAAAATTGATGATTTTTAATTAGGGGAATTATGAGAGATCAAAGCCACTTTACATATCTTCATTTGGAATCATCACTCAACATCTGAGTGCTATGCCCTAGGCTCAGGGACTGTTGTGAAAACAGACCCAGTCCCTGCCCTCATAAAGTGTGTGGTGAATTCACAGGAAAGACTGATGTAAAATATTTAGCAGTGTGCATAAAGGCCATCAAAAAGAGACACAACAAGGTTTGGGAGTATAAGAAGAGGCCCTGTCAGCCAGTTTGCTGAGTCAGGAAGGCTTCTCTAAGGAGGTTCTATTTAAGCAAGACCGAAATATCAAGTAGGACTTATCTTGACAAAGAAAGAAGAAAAGAGTAATCTCATTGGAGGTGATGGTATATGTGATACAGGAAGTGGAAGAGAAAGCCGTGGAGTCAGGAATTGAGAGTTAACAGGCCTGGAGTGAGCAGAACAAAAGAAAGAGGAGTCTAAGGTGAGCCTAGACAAGTAGGTTGGGACCAGGTCATGTAGGGCACTGTTGACATAATAAAAACTGTATGTTTTATTTTGCATCATAAAAGATTACTAGTAAATCAAACCTGTTCCCTTTTGAACTAGACCAAGTCACATGGAGCTACAGTAATGCCTTTTTTTATTTTTACTTTTTTAAATATTTTTATGAAGTGAGAAGTGGGGAGGCAGAGAGATGGACTCCTGCATGAGCTCAACTGGGATCTACCCGGCAAGCCCACTAGGGGGCGATGCTCTACCCATCTGGGGCGTTGCTCTGTTGCAACTGGAGCCATTCTAGCAGCTGAAGCAGAGGCCATGGAGCCATCCTCAGCGCCTGGGTTAACTTTGCTCCAATAGAGTCTTGTCTTGGCTGCGGAGGGGGAAGGGTGGAGAGGCAGATGGGCGCTTCTCCTGTGTGCCTTGGCCGGGAATTGAACCCAAGACTTCCACACGCCAGGCCGACACTCCACCACTGAGCAAACTGGCCAGGGCCTATAGTGATGACTTTTTACCCAAAGAAAACAGGCCCAGGCTGCCTCTTTCCTTGGATTTAATCTTGATTCAGTCTCAGTAAGTGGAACCATGAAGTAGGAAATACATCTTTTGTCCCATCCTAATGTATCAGCCCCATGGGGGAACCAAGACAGTGAAGGAATTCTGAAACTCAAATCCAGGAAGGTTGGATTCCCCAGGAAACCAAATTGGGGAAATGATGAGGTATTAATCCTTTTAACATTTTTGTTTCTCACAGTAAACATTTTTGGTGTGATGTTTTTGGTGCCTGCTTTACCCACAGATCCTGGGGTGGGTCAGGTCGAGTTGTCTTTGTACCAAGCAGTTTCAACCTTACCCCTATAATAGATGATTAGATCTGGTGTGTGCATTTCTACATTGAGTTGAATCAGGTTAAGAGATTATTATGCTGATTTGGGATTCGTGGCTGTAGTGTTTTTGTGAAGATAAGTGAAGGGAAGCTGGTTCAAAGAAAATAGAATAGATGTATAGAAAGCAGAGATGAAAGAAATCTGTGGTGTTTGAGAATTTAAGAGTTGCTTCAAAGCCTGTAGCTTCCAGGCCTAATCCTCATGAACCCTGATTTTAGTCCCTGACTCCACTTGGGTGTCCTTGACCTTGTACAGTTTATATCCTTATGACAAATCTTTATTTTCTTTTTCTTTCCTTTTTTATTTAACTGGATTGAGTTTCCACTGATGCGTAATAAAAGCTAACTAGAGTTTTGTTTCTTGCTTGCAAGCTCCAGTCAAGCTGCAGTGGCTGTGTTGAGGATTGTATCGAGAAAGATTCCAAGGCCAAGTCCAAGCTTAACAGCCATCCCATGGTTCAAAAACCTACCTTAAGCATCTCTCCTTACCTTATCCAGTTAGCATCATTTCTCCTCTCTGCCTCCCAAGGCAGCTCTCAGGGATAGAGAGGAACCTTAAATTCCCTGTAGACAGCGGTGTTCAGCGTCCCTTTCTCAAGTCCTGTATCCAAGTCCATTTCACCTAGACTTGAGACTGAAATATAAAAGCTGAAATTGGACATATTTAGAGAAGAAAACATAAACAAATATTTGTATATTTTTATTGCAGTTGAGGACTCTGTAAGACAAAGTAAGAACCACAAAGGAAAATATTGATAAGCTTGATTTAAGAGGAAGAAAATATGCTTTTCTACATAAAAAAATTAGAAGTGAAATAGGTACATCATTTAACCCAAATAATTTGTAGCCATAATAGCAATAGTAATAATAAATGATTTCATATCAATTAGAAAATAATATAATTCAAGTGGGGAAAAAGAATGGACAAAAGATACCAACATGCAAATCCCAAAAGAAGAAATTCAAATTAACATAGATAGGTAGCTAGCTAGGTATTGATGGGGAAAGAGAAGAAAGGATGGATGTTGAACGTTATATTTTATAAAAATTGAAAAGTCTGCTTCAATAAGAAGCTGCATCATCCCATTAAGCTTAATTTGCTAGAAGGCTAAAATATTCATAGGTTCAACTGCACATTCTAGTAATCTATTATATCCTTAGAGTTGGTTTGGGAGGAATTTCCCTGAGGCACTGCCAGTCTGGTAATAGGGGAAGTTGATTCTGTGCTTCCACCTTAAGGCATGCACAGTGGAAACCAAAGTGGTGACCATAAAATTTTGCCAATCTAGCCTAGAAGAAGGATCTGATTGGTTAGTAGGAGGAACCAACACAAGGCCACGAAATTTTAAAGAAGCTTAAAGGAAAGCTAGTCCTTCCCAGCCCAAAAATACAGACACAGACTTGGCAAAGTTTACTCTCTTCCTGCTTGGAAACAAGCTTACCCCACACATTTGTTCATGGGGTCTCTAAGCAGCAGCCGTGTTGCATGGGTTGGGAGCCAGGCGGTCTTCCAAGTATAGGCTTTACACAGTACCTAGACTGGACTAAGCTTTGACATGGGTTAAACTATAATGTAGAATATCTGGACTTTGGTACTGAGCTTAATGAAAACAAGACTGGACTTTTTCCTTGGCAAGGCAGATGGCAATAGGACATTGAAAGCCTATAAGCAACCTTCTCTTTCAACCTTAAATAAATCTTACTGCAAAAGCCTAAGCTTCTCTTAAGTGTAGGCCAATAAAATGCTTTTTATATGACACTGTACATAAACCCCACTTCAATCAGCATCAGAACCGATATCAGAACTGGTATTAAAATGGTTGTTAAAGTTCAGCCTCAGTAGTAATGATTAGAAACATAACGAGGCCCTGGCCGGTTGGCTCAGCGGTAGAGCGTCGGCCTAGCGTGCGGAGGTCCCGGGTTCGATTCCCGGCCAGGGCACACAGGAGAAGCGCC
Organism: Saccopteryx bilineata; assembly: GCF_036850765.1. Lineage (NCBI taxonomy): Eukaryota > Metazoa > Chordata > Mammalia > Chiroptera > Emballonuridae > Saccopteryx > Saccopteryx bilineata. The sequence continues at coordinate 71,401,711 of NC_089496.1, forward strand.
CATTTGCTTCTCCACCCCTCCGCCGCACTTTCCTCTCTGTCTCTCTCTTCCCCTCCCGCAGCCAAGGCTCCATTGGAGCAAAGATGGCTCGGGCGCTGGGGGTGGCTCCTTGGCCGCTGCCCCAGGTGCTAGAGTGGCTCTGGTCGCAACATGGCGACGCCCAGGATGGGCAGAGCATCGCCCCATGGTGGGCGTGCCGGGTGGATCCCGGTCGGGCGCATGCGGGAGTCTGTCTGACTGTCTCTCCCTGTTTCCAGCTTCAGAAAAAAAATGAAAAAAAAAAAATAGAAACAACGATTTGAAAATAAAAGTACCACTTTACAAATGATTTTTATGCTATTTTTTATTTTTATTTTTTAAGTGAGAGGCAGAGACAGACTCTCGCATGCACCCCCACCAGGATCTACCCAGAAAGCCCCCTACTAGGGGATGCTTTGCCTGTCTGGGCTGCTGCTCCATTGCTCAGCAGTCAAGCTATTTTAGCACCTGAGGTGAGGCCATGGAGTCATCTTCAGCACCTGGGGCCAACTTTCCTTGAACCATTCAAGCCATGGCTGCAGGAGGAGGGGGAGATAGAGAGAGAGATATGAGGGGTGGGGGGAGAAGCAGATGGTTAATTCCCCTTCAATTCCTGACAGGGAATTGAACCTGGGACTTCCACATGCCAGGCGGATGTGCTATCACTGAGCCAGTGGGCCAGGGCCACAAATGATTTTTTAAAAAATTAAAACACTTTTACTAAAATTTCTAAAACTCTAGCACGGGAGTCAAAACTTTTTGTTAAGTGCTAGATAGTAATATTTTAGACTTTGCTGGCAGTGCTATCTTTTTCACAAGCCAATGGAATTTTTAAAACAAGGTATCAACTGTTGGCAAGGTTCAAGGGAAATGGGCATTTATCATCTGGTGGAAGTATAATTTGTTATAACCTTTTTCAAAGGTGATTTGGCAGTAAATTGTCAGACGCTTTAGACTTAATTTGGATAATCTTTCATCTGAATTTTCTTTACAAAATTTTATTTTCATTGATTTGAGAGAGAAAAAGAGAGAAAGAGGGAGAGAGAGGGAGAGAGAAACATCAACTCATTTTCACTTAGTTCCATTTAGGTGTGCACTCACTGATTCCTTCTCATATGTGCCAGACTGGGGGTTGAACCTACAACCTCTGGTGCATTGAGTCAATGCTTTATCCACTGAGCCACCTGACCAGGGCCTATCTAAATTTTTTTTATTTTCTAACAATCCATATCAGGTTTTAATGAGAGAGAAAAAATCCCAATCGCTTGAATGTAGAGTAAGAGGCACAGATTTTGGGGAGCTATGCAGGTCTGACTGATGACATAGGGGTAGAGAAGATTTTGCCTGAGAAAAACTTTTTTAGTGGAGATTGTGCAACGGATTGGTTGTGGAGCCTGTGAGCAAGAAGGGATTAGCTTTTTTATCAATGAAATGTTTATGCTCCCACTCACATGGGTAATTGACAGGTAGATGAAAGAGACTTCATATTTTCCTGAGTATTCATTTAACCCTCACCACTGTATTTCCATCTTGATCCTAGTTCTTCACACTTGGTTCTACAGGACATTAGGCACAAGTAACCTGAATTAGTACCATTGGACCACGACTTTAAATGTTTTTAGCTGGTGTGTGAAGGTTTTTAAAACATAAGTACTGTATACTATATCCCATGTCTTTGTAACCTCATGGCCCTTTTTAGTTAAGTAGGGTTATTCGCTATCCTGAAGTGTGTGGAAAATCCTGACCCTGCATCATCTGTGATTGCTTCCTGGTAATATGGCAACTTTCTGGTAAGCAGTGTTTCAGGGAAAAATTGTGACCTGATTGTGTTTTCACCCACTAGTAACCAATAGAAAAGATTAGATTTTCCCTCTTTTCTCTGTTAATTTAATCTGTATGTATTGATTTGGCAGACCAACTTCACTGGCATGGGAAGTAAAGAAGATGTCTCCAGGACGTCATGTGATTCCAAGCCCATCAACAGAGAGAATAGGTGTAGCATCAAATGCTCGAAGAAGCTTAAATTTTGGGTGAGATGAACTAAAAAACACCTACTAAGATTTTCATTACAGTAAATTATATTCTGTGGATAATACACTGAAAGTATATTAAGACTTTTGTTCTGGTATAAAAATACCCATATACATAGTTGTGTATCTGTTTGAAATTGAAATTTGAAAGCTTTTTATAAAAAAAATTTTTTAAAAAATCTAGGAGAATCAAAAAAAAATCTAGGAGACTCAAGTTTAACCTTAGGAAATATAGTATATTCAAATATATATAATTAGGATACCAAAATTTAAACCCATGAATATTTCATGCTAAATGACTCATGACTTGACCTGGTAGTTTCTTCAAAACAAAAGATCTGCATATATAAAATTGTATTATTATCATATAAATTACATCTTTATATATTACAATCTCATCAACACAGTTTTATAATCAGTTTTTTTTAAAGATATAGTTTTTTTTAAATTTTTTGTAAATTTTTAGAATTTATTTATTTTAGAGAGGAGGGGGAGATAGAGAGAGAGAGAGAGAGAGAGAGAGAAGAGGGAGGAGCAGGAAGCATCAACTCCCATATGTGCCTTGACCAGGCAAGCCAGGGTTTTGAACCGGCAACCTCAGCGTTCCAGGTTGATGCTTTATACACTGTGCCACCACAGGTCAGGCTATAATCAGTTTTATGCAGTTATCTTTTTTATTTTTATTTTTTTAATTTTTATTTTATTCATTTTAGAAAGGAGAGAGAGAGGGAGAGAGAGAGAGAGAGAGAGAGAAGAGAGTTAGAGACAGAGAGAGAGAAGGGGGAGGAGCAGGAAGCATCAACTCCCATATGTGCCTTGACCAGGCAAGCCCAGGGTTTCGAACCGGCAACCTCAGCATTTCCAGGTCAACGCTTTATCCACTGTGCCACCACAGGTCAGGCTGCAGTTATCTTTTAAATCAGAAGAAGAAAAGAGTTACAGAAGAAAAAATACATTTAGATAGTCTTTTGTATTTACCTATATAGTAACTTTTACTGGTGCTCTTTATTTCCTTATGTGGCTTCAAGTTACTATCTAGTATCCTCTCATTTCAGCCTGAAGGGAACTCCCTGTGGCATGTCTCATTGAACAGGTCTGCTAGTGACAGTTTTTCTGTTTTTGTTTGAGAATATCTGAATTTATTCTTTAGTTTGAATATCTGAATTTATCCTTTAGTTTTTTGCATTGCATAGAATTCTTTGTTGAGAGTCTTGTTCTTCCAGCACTTGGAGTATGTCCTCTCACTGCTTTCTGGCCTCTATGGTTTCTGACAAGAAATCAGCTGTTATTCGCATTGGGAATAAAAAGTGAGATTCCTCACTTTTCTTCTGCTGCTCTGCTGATTTTTTTCTTTGTCTTTCATCTTTTAGTAGTTTGTGATATATCTAGACGTGGATCTCTGAGTTTATCCTACTTCGAGTTCGTCGAGTCTTTTGAATGTGTAGATGAATATTTTTCATCAATTTTGGGAAGTTTGTGTTCATTACTTCTGTAAATATTCTTTCTGCCCCTTTTTCTCCTCTCCTTCTGGAATTTGCTCTACTTATGTTAGTACTCATAATGGTGTCCTGTAGAATACTCTTCTCATTTTTCTGCCTTCTTTTTTCTTAGGTTAAATAATTTCAATTGACCTCTCTTCAGATTGGCTCCTTCTTTATTTTGCTAGTGCAAATCAGCTCCTGAGCCACTCTGGTAATTTTTTTGTTTTAGTTATTGTACTTTTTTTTTTTTTAGGTGAGAGGAGGGGAGATAGTGAGGCAGACTCCCACATGCATCCCCACTGGGATCCACGCGGCAACCCCATCTGGGGCTGATGCTCGAGTACCAAGCTATTTCTAGCGTCTCAGGCTGACACGCTTGGACCATCTGAGCTATCTTCAGCACCTGGGGCCAACGCTCGAAACAGTTGAGCCATTGGCTATGGGAGGGGAAGAGGGAAAGAAGGGTGAGAGAGAGGCAGAGAGAAGCAGATGGTTGCTTCTCCAGTGTGCCCTGACCAGGAATCAAATCTGGGATGTCCGTATGCTGGGCCGATACTCTATCTACTGAGCCACTGGCCAGGGCCTATTGTACTTTTCAACTCCAGAACTTCTATGTAGTTTTTTACATAGTTACTTTCTCTTTATTGATATTCTGTATTTGGTGAAACATTGTTTCCTCATCATCTTACAGTCATTTTCATCTTTTATTACCACTGAACTTCATGTATACTTGTGTTATTATTACATTTCATTGTGTTATAATTTTTTTAAAGATTTTATTTATTGATTTTTAGAGAGAGACACACACAAAGGGAGCTTGGGGGGAGGAGCAGAAAGCATCAACTCATAGTAGTTGCTTCTCTTATGTGCCTTGACTGGGCAAGCCAGGAATTTTCAACCAGCAACTTCAGCATTCCAGATCAGTGCTTTGTCCACTATGCTACCACTGGTCAGGCAACACTGGAAGTCTTTAATACATGGTAAAAGTTCTTGTAATGATCTTTCATATAACTAGATTAATTGACACTTTATTAATCACACTGTTTTTATCAATACATACTGTTTTATTTCAGCATGCTGAAAAATTGTGGCTCAGAGGCTAACTTTAGTATATCTACTCACTTTTCCTTTTATGGGTTGAATTTAAAGGCTTACTCAGAATATGTAGTTAGTTACCAAACTTACTTGTTCAAGTTGTTTTCGTTTTTAACACATTTTTGGAAAACTTTGATTAAGGTGGACTATTAAAATAAAGTTTTGCTGTTAAATGAGGTAGGTAGTTATCATAGGATAACTATGAAATATTGGGGAAAATATTATTAAAATTAAGAAGTATTATTAAAATTAAGGATTGTACACTTAGGTTTTTTCATAGGTGTTGCTGAATTCTCACTGCATTTTAAAGAAACCAATATTGGGCCTGACCAGGTAGTGGTGCAGTGGATAGTATCGGCCTGGGATGCTGAGGACCCAGGTTCGAAACCCTGAGGTTGCCAGCATGAGCGTAGGCTCATCTGGCTAGAATGCAGGCTCACCATCTTAAATGTGGGGTTGCCGGCTTGAGCATGGGATCATAGATATGACCCCATGGATGCTAGCTTGAGCCCAAAGTTCGCTGGCTTGAAGCCCAAGGTCGCTGTCTTGAGCAAGGGGTCACTGGCTCAGCTGGAGCCCCCTGGTCAAGGCACGTATGAGAAAGCAATCAATGAACAGCTAAGGTGCTGCAAAGAAGAATTGATGCTTGTCTTCTCTCTCCCTTCTTGTCTGTCCCTACCTGTCCCTTTCTGTATCCCTCTGTCTCTGTCTCTCTCACTAAAAAAAAAAGATAGAACCAAGCTGGAAAGATGTTTGAAAGGCAGAATTGAAGGCCCTGGCCGTTTGGCTCAGCAGTAGAGTGTTGGCCTGGTCACACAGGAGAAGTGCCTATCTGTTTCTCCACCCTTCCCCCTTTCCTTTCTCCCTCTTTTCCTTTAGCAGCCAAGGCTCCATTGGAGCAAAGTTGGCCCCGGTGCTGAGGAGGACTCCATAGCCTCTGCCTCAGGCGCTAGAATGGCTCTGGTTGCAGTGGAGTAATGCCCCAGATGGGCAGAGCATTGCCCCCTGGTGGGCATGCTGGGTGGATCCTGATTGGGCGCATGCGGTGTCTGTCTTGACTGCCTTCCCCCCCGCCCCACTTCTCACTTTGGAAAAATACCAACCCCCCCCAAACCCCCCCCACACCAGTATTGGACATAGGAATGTATATAAATGAAAAAACCTCTTTTTTTTTTTCTTTTTAAGTGAGACAGATACAGACAGAAAGGGAGAGAGATGAAAAGCATCAACTTTTCATTGCGGCGCTCTAGCTTTTCATTGATTTCTCATATGTGCCTTGACTGCGGGGCTCCAGCTGAGCCAGTGACCTCTCCCTTGCTTAAGCTAGCGACTTTGGGCTCAGGCCAGTGACCTTGGGCTTCAAGCCAGCAATCATCCGGTCATGTCTATGACCCCATGCTCAAGCTGGCAACCCTGCGAAGCTGGCAACCTTGGAGTTTCGAACCTGGGTCCTCGGCATCCCAGATCGATGCTCTATCACTTTGCCACCACCTGGTTAGGCAACAAAGCCTCTTTTAATTGGGCCTATATCAATAGATCAGCAAATAATGCACGTTTATTTTTTTTTAGGAGGTCTGAGTTTTAAATGAAAATAAAAGTTTGAAGTATATGTGCATATCTTTTGAGATTCCCAATTTAACTGAAATTTTCTTTTAAACTGAACTAATGAGAGCTTCTGTATTATTTTTGTTTTCATATAATATTATGCTGTATTAATGAAGTATTAGGTCAAGAGAAATTTATGAATACATTTGCCTTAAATTGCTGTGGTAATATGTTGCTTTGGATTGTGGATACATACACATATACAAATATAATTTATTTAATTTAAATTTATTGGGCATATATTGAAAATTTAACTTTTACATTTGATTTATTAATGCAGCAGCCATTTTCTCCACAGGGCATCACCTGGCACAGTGGTTACTCCCCGTCTGGCTCCCACAGGTGTTAGTTGGGCTGACAAGGTTAAGGCTCATCATACAGGCTCTCCTGCTTCTTCAGATGTAGCACTGGCTCAGTCTTGCCCACCAATGACAGTGCAGAAGACGTCTTGCAAAAATGGCAAGTGATTTTGAATCATTTTTTTATGTAGTAGATATGTGGATATATATGGAAATACTTACATATTTTTTTGAAATTGGAGCTAATAGCCATATATACTTATCCTTTCACATCATTTATATATTAATCTGCCCTACTTAAAACTATAAAATAATCTTAAAAACTATGAAAGCATATGGTGATCATTTTAATTTCAGCTTTGCCCTGTGTAAACTTTAAGGAGAATGAATTCTTTTATCAAGTCATTTATAAGGTAGGTCCTTTATAACTCTTTTGACTTAAAACAAAAAATAGGCTACTTCATTCTCTAGGCAGTATACACTTATTTTTTTTATTTTTTATTTTTTATTTTTATTTATTCATTTTAGAGAAGAGAGACAGAGAGAGAGATAGAGATAGAGAGAGAGAGGGAGGGAGGAGCAGGAAGCATCATATGTGCCTTGACCAGGCAAGCCCAGGGTTTCAAACCAGCGACCTCAGCATTCCAGGTCGATGCTTGATCCACTGCACCACCACAGGTCAGGCGTCAGTATACACTTTTAAGTCACATGCCACTGTTTCATTAATATTTGAATATTATTTTGGTACTAATATAATATTCTATGTTTTTCTTTGTTCACACATCATTTTATATACCATCTGAATAATTAAGAGGCATAAATAAATAAAAGGGCTGTTATTTTGAGGGCCCACTTGACATTTATTCTCATCAGAATTTCCTTCATGAAATGTTTTTATATAAAAATTCAGAGTGGATTTTTTTATACCTCTATAGAGGCTTAGATTTTAGAATGATAGTAAATAATAATAAATTGGTGTTACAAGTTTAGGAGCATTTTAAGAATACTGCTTTTTTAATTTTCCTTCAATGAAAGATCTCTTTGGAGCTTTTTTGGTTCAGAAAGAAATTATTTTTGGCTTGACCAGGTAGTGGCGCAGTGGATAGAGCATTGGACTGGGAAGTGGAGGACCCAGGATTGAAACCCCAAGGTCACGGGCTTGAGTGCTGGCTCACCAGCTTGATCACGGGATTGCTGGCTTGAGTGTGAGATCATAGACATGACCCTATGGTCGCTGGCTTGAGCCCAAAGGTTGCTGGCTTGAGCAAGGGTCACTCACTCTGCTGCAGCCGCCCAGTCAAGGCACATATGAGAAAGCAATTAATGAACAACTAAGGAGCTGCAACGAAGAATTGATTCTTCTCATCTTTCTCCCTTTCTGTCTGTCTGTCCCTGTTTCTCTCTCTGTCTCTCTTTCTGTCTCAGTCACAAAAAAAGAAAGAAATTTTTTTGGATGTAACAAAGGTTTTGCCACATTTACATTATGGATATATTTTTTTGTTTTGTTTTTCTGGTGTTGTTCTAATACCAGACAAAGTAGAGAAGAAATATTTTTAAGAAAGATACTTTTTAATTGTTAAAAGGTCATTTTAACAGAGGGAGAAAAATCTAAATTTATAATATGTATAAATAACATCTTTAAAACATAAAGCAAAAACTGAAAAAACTGGAAAATTAAAAAATTTATACTCATATTTAGAGATTTTAACATAACTGTAACAACAACTGATAATACAAGTAGAGAAAACTCTGTAAACATGTAAACAGCCTGATTAATGAACTTGATATAATTGATATGTCTAACAAATAGTGTTATTCTTTTCCTTTTTTTTTTTTTTTTGTATTTTTCTGAAGCTGGAAACGGGGAGGCAGTCAGACAGACTCCCGCATGCGCCTGACCGGGATCCACCCGGCACGCCCACCAGAGGCGAAGCTCTGCCCACCAGGGGGCGATGCTCTGCCCCTCCGGGGCGTCGCCATGTTGCGACCAGAGCCACTCTAGCGCCTGAGGCAGATGCCATGGAGCCATCCTCAGCGCCCGGGCCATCTTTGCTCCAATGGAGCCTTGGCTGTGGGAGGGGAAGAGAGAGACAGAGAGGAAGGAGAGGGGGAGGGGTGGAGAAGCAAATGGGCGCTTCTCCTGTGTGCCCTGGCCGGGAATCGAACCCGGGACACCCGCACGCCAGGCCAACGCTCTACCACTGAGCCAACCAGCCAGGGCCTCCTTATTTTTTTTAATGCTTTAATCTGGAAGATTTTAACTGATGTTTTTCTCTGTTCTGTATGTTGAATCCATATTTTCTTTCTTTTTATTTTTTTTGTATTTTTCTGAAGCTGGAAACGGGGAGAGACAGTCAGACAGACTCCTGCATGTGCCCGACTGGGATCCACCCGGCACTCCCACCAGAGGCAACGCTCTGCCCACCAGGGGACGATGCTCTGCCCCTCCGGGGCATTGCTCTGCCTCGACCAGAGCCACTCTAGCGCCTGGGGCAGAGGCCAAGGAGCCATCCCCAGTGCCCAGGCCATCTTTGCTCCAATGGAGCCTTGGCTGCGGGAGGGGAAGAGAGAGACAGAGAGGAAGGAGGGGAGGGGGATGGAGAGGCAAATGGGCGCTTCTCCTATGTGCCCTGGCCGGGAATCGAACCTGGGTCCCCCTCACGCCAGGCCGACGCTCTACCACTGAGCCAACCAGCCAGGGCCTATTTTCTTGAATATGTTAATAATGGTTATTTTTAAAAGTTTCTGTCTAAAAAGTAAAATATTTAAGCCAAAGCAAAGGCTTTGAAGGCAAAGAAAACAGTGCTAAAAGGTGTCCAAAGCCGCAAAAAAAGAAGATCCGCCTGTCACCCACCTTCCGACGTCCAAAGACACTGTGGCTCCTAAGGCAGCTTAATACCCTGTGACCCCAGGAAAAACAAGCCTGACCATTATGCCATCATCCAGTTCCCCTTGATGACTGAGTCAGCCATGAAGAAGATAGACAACAGTACACTTGTGTTCATTGTGGATGTCAGGGCCAACAAACACCAGATAAACAGGCTCTAACATTGACATGGCCAAGGTCAACACCCTGATCAGACCTAATGGAGAGAAGGCATATGTTCGACTAGCTTCTGACTAGGATGTTCCCGACAAAATTAGAATCGTCTGAGTCCAGCTGACTAATTCTAAACATAAAGATTTTAAACTATATAAAAAAATCTAAACTACCTGCAGATTTGTTAATTAAAAACATTTTTGTGGGGTTCAGTTACTCAATCTTGTTTTATAGCAAGCCACATAATATTTAATTAAATGTTTAATATGGTATATTAAAAATTATAGAGGCTTCTTCTAAAAATAATTTTTTTTTGGCAAGAAGATAAGAGTACAAGCAGATCTCCTTAATTCTGTCAAAGTTTGGTTTGAGGTTTTATTAAAGTTGATATATTTTAATTTTGTCTTTATTCTTTTTGGGGTATCAACTGAAAACCTGGGGTTTTGCCAGGGCAACTACATTCCTGTTTTCCAACTTTTGTTTCTTCAGCACCATCCAGTTGTTACAAGATCTGCTTAGCTCATTAGCATCCCAGCTGTGCTTTCTGTGGGGTGCCTTGGAATCTTGCCCTATATATGCAAAGCTTAGCAATTGTCAGAGTTCTTAAGGGAAGATTGAATGCAGACATTTTGGCTCACTTTTCTGCAATCACCCCCTCTCCAAGATTTTTGCCCCTGAAGTCCCAGTTGCTTTAGACTCATTGAACTCTAGTGTCTGTCTCAGCCAGACAGGACTGCTGGTTTCTGTGAGGGCTCACTTCACCTGCACTGTGAATTCCAAATGTCTTCAGGGAAAATTCTGGGGTGAATGTGGATCTCATGTTGTTGTCCTTTCTTTTTCTCAGGGATTTTAATTCCTCAAATCTTGCTTATATTGCTTGCTTTCCAATCGCTTTAAACAGTTCATTTATATATTTTGTCTAGCTTTTATAGTTGTGTTTGGAAGAAAAAAGTTTAATTTTGATGCAGGTTATTTTGTTATGACTGTAACTATACGTATTCAAACACACATGGAGTTCAACTGACACATGCTGAGTCATTACACAGGTTTCAACGAATTTCAGATGATTGAACCCATTCTGTCTCTTCTGAACATAGTGGAATTAAGTTAGAAACCAGTTACAAAAAGATAACCATATAATTTTCAAATTTTTGGAATTTTAGAATATATTTCTGAATAATCCATGAGTCAGAAGAAACTGCAATGAAACTTTGAAAATGAAAATCTAATTAAAATGAACATTTAAAAATCTTATGTGATTGCCTGACCTGTGGTGGCGCAGTGGATAACGCATCGACCTGGAAATGCTGAGGTCGCCGGTTCAAAACCCTGGGCTTGCCTGGTCAAGGCACATATGGGAGTTGATGCTTCCAGCTCCTCCTGCCTTCTCTCTCTCTCTCTCCCTCTCTCTCTCCTCTTTAAAAATGAATAAAGAAAAAAAGGAAAAAAAAAGATTAAAAAAAAAAAATCTTATGTGATTAAGGTAAAGCTATGCTTTGAGGAAAATTTCTAGCCTCAATTGCACATATTAGAAGAGAAGAAAACTTAAATCCACACTTTGTCTATCACAAGAAGTTAGAATAGAACAAGGAACATGGAAGGAAAATATATAGGTGAGGATAGAGAAAATCAACAAAACCAAAAGGTTGTTCTTCAATTAGACTAATAAAATTAATAGACTTCTAGCAATATTAATGAAGAAAAAGAAAAGACAGGTGTAATGCCAAGAATGAAATGGGGGCATTTGTAGAGATCCTACAAGAATTAAAAAGATAGTAGGGAGATATTATGAACAATACTATACAGTAAATATAGAAATTTAGAAGAAATTGTCAAATTCTTTGAAAAATACAATGTAACAAAACTTGCATGGCAAGAATTAGAAAATGTGAATCTATACTTAAACATTCGTTCCCAAGTAAAATTCCAGGTAATGAAGACTTTTCCTGTGAATTCTTTCAAACATTTAAGGGAAAATACCATCTTATTAAATGCTTCCTGGGAATAAAAAGTGGAGTTTGTTTTCTAATAGCAGCAAAACCTTAATATCAAACCCTAACAAGGATAGTCCTGACGGATAGCTCGATTGGTTAGAACAGTGGTCCCCAACCCCCAGGCCATGGACCAGTACCGGTCCATGGGCCATTTGGTACCGGTCCGCAGAGAACGAATAAATAAGTTACATTATTTCCGTTTTATTTATATTTGACTCTGAACGATGTTTTATTTTTAAAAAATGACCAGATTCCCTCTATTACATCTGTCTAAGACTCACTCTTTTTTTTTTTTTTTTCTGAAGCTGGAAACGGGGAGGCAGTCAGACTCCCGCATACACCCGACCGGGATCCACCCGGCATGCTCTGCCCATCCGGGGCGTCGCTCTGTCGCGACCAGAGCCACTCTAGCACCTGGGGCAGAGGCCAAGGAGCCATCCCCAGCGCCAGGGCCATCTTTTGCTCCAATGGAGCTTCGGCTGTGGGAGGGGAAGAGAGAGACAGAGAAGAAGGAGAGGGGGAGGGGTGGAGAAGCAGATGGGCGCCTCTCCTGTGTGCCCTGGCCGGGAATTGAACCGGGGACTTCCGCACGCCAGGCCGACGCTCTACCACTGAGCCAACCGGCCAGGGCCAAGACTCACTCTTGACACTTGTCTCGGTCATGTGATACGTTGCCGCTAAAATTAAACCCATAAACTAGCAAAATGAGTGAAAAACAAAATTCCATTGAAGGTTTTTTTTGCGAAGTGGAAAAGGGCCAGTGAGGAGACAGAAGAAGAACCTACGACCTCGAAGAAAAAGAAGCCTTCATTTAACAGACAATACCAGGAGTCCTACTTGAAGTATGGATTTATCGCAACTGGTGATTCTCGCGCACCAAGGCCGCTCTGCATAATATTTGGTGACTGGCTAAGTAATGAGGCAATGAAGCCATCAAAACTGCTTGGCCACTTGGAGACCAAGCATCCTACTTTAAAAGACAAGCCTTCTGAGTATTTTGAAAGAAAATAAAGCATGAACAAGGACAGAAATAATTACTGGTGGTCACTACATCAATAAATGCGAGTGCACTGAGAGCATCATACTTGGTGGCTAATCGTATTGCTAAGGCTAAGAAGCCATTCACCATTGGTGAAGAATTGATCCTTCCAGCCACTAAAGACATTTGTCGGGAACTTCTAGGAGAGGCTGTGGTTAAAAAGATAGCACAGATGCCTCTTTCGGCTACCACCGTCACACGACGCATTGAGGAAATAGCAGAGGACATTGAATCACAATTGTTGGAAAGGATTAATAAATCACTGTGGTATGCTCTCCAGGTTGATGAATCTACAGATACTGACAACAAGGCAATGCTACTTGTTTACGTGCGTTATCTTTATCAAGAGAATGTGCATGAGGATATGTTATGTGCATTATCATTGCCAACCAAAACCACAGCCTCAGAACTATTTAAATCGCTGGATGACTATATATCAGGAAAACTGAAAATGGTCTTTTTGTGTCGGCATATGCACAGATGGAGCTGCTGCCATGACCGGAAGGATGTCTGGTTTAACTACTCGGATTAAGGAGGTTACACCTGAATGCGAGTCTACGCATTGTGTCATTCACAGGGAAATGCTGGCTAGCCGAAATATACCACCAGAACTTAACAGTGTATTGAATGATGTCGTTAAAGTTATTAACCACATCAAAGCATACGCCCTTCACTTGCGCCTGTTCGAGCAGCTTTGTGAGGAAATGAACGCAGAGCACAGACACCTTCTCTTATACAGAGAAATAAGATGGTTATCCCGAGGGAGATCCCTGGCCAGAGTGTTTGAATTACGAGAGCTGCTGCAGAGATTTCTCTCAGAAAAAAAGTCACCGCTAGCAGCACATTTCAGTGACAAGGAATGGGGTCGCAAAACTCGCTTACTTGTGCGACATATTTAACCTCCTCAGTGAACTCAATCGGTCACTTCAGGGGAAAATGACAACTGTCTTCAAGTTGGCAGATAAAGTAGCTGCATTTAAAGCCTAACTGGATTTGTGAGGATGACGCGTGAACAGGGGTATATTTGACATGTTTCAAACATTTGTGGGGACTTTGGAAGAGACTGAGCCCAAGCCTTCATTGTCCCAGCTGGTACGCGATCACCTGTATTTGCTTTTAAAAGAGTTTGAACTTTTTTAAACTCTTCCCAACCACAAAAGACCCACGAATTGCCAAGGAATGAATCCGTGATCCATCTGTCAACAAACCAGGTGAATCCAGCATGTCTATGCAAGAAGAGGATCAACTACTGGAGATCACAAATGACGGCGGCCTTAAAAATATGTTTGAGACTACAACTCTGCCGGTATTCTGGATTAAAGTCATGGCAGAATACCCTGAGATCGCCACAAAAGCACTAAAAACCCTGTTGCCATTTCCGACATCCTATTTGTGTGAAGCGGGATTTTCTGCAGTGACAGCAACCAAAACAAAATTACAGAATAGACTGGACATAAGCAACACACTTCGGGTGTCATTGTCTCCCATTACCCCTAGATGGGACCATCTTGTTGCAGAGAAAGAAGCTCAGAACTCCCACTGATTTAGCGTTATGGTTGTAACCTCTCATTCTATATAAACATTATAATAAGTAACCCTTAACTTACAATATTCATAACAATGGTGAGTTATATTTTTCTTTTTTTTTTTTTTTTCTTTTTTTCTTTTTTTTTTTAAATAAATTTTTATTAATGGTAATGGGATGACATTAATAAATCAGGGTACATATATTCAAAGAAAACATGTCTAGGTTATTTTGTCATCAAATTATGTTGCATACCCCTCGCCCAAAGTCAGATTGTCCTCCGTCACCCTCTATCTAGTTCTCTGTGCCCCTCCCCCTCCCCCTAACTCTCTCCCTCCCTCCCTCCCATGTCCTCCCTCCCCCCCCACCCTTGGTAACCACCACACTCTTGTCCATGTCTCTTAGTCTCATTTTTATGTTCCACCAATGTATGGAATCATGTATTTCTTGTTTTTTTCTGATTTGCTTATTTCACTCCTTATAATGTTATCAAGATCCCACCATTTTGCTATAAATGATCTGATGTCATCATTTCTTATGGCTGAGTAGTATTCCATAGTGTATATGTGCCACATCTTCTTTATCCAGTCTTCTATTGAAGGGCTTTTTGGTTGTTTCCATGTCTTGGCCACTGTGAACAGTGCTGCAATGAACATGGGGCTACATGTGTCTTCACGTATCAATGTTTCTGAGGTTTTGGGGTATATACCCAGTAGAGGGATTGCTGGGTCATAAGGTAGTTCTATTTGCAGTTTTTTGAGGAACCACCATACTTTCCTCCATAATGGTTGTACTACTTTACAGTCCCACCAACAGTGAATGAGGGTTCCTTTTTCTCCACAGCCTCTCCAACATTTGCTATTACCCGTCTTGTTGATAATAGCTAATCTAACAGGAGTGAGGTGGTATCTCATTGTAGTTTTGATTTGCATTTCTCTAATAACTAATGAAGCTGAGCATCTTTTCATATATCTGTTGGCCATTTGTATCTCTTCCTGGGAGAAGTGTCTGTTCATGTCCTCTTCCCATTTTTTTATTGGATTGTTTGTTTGTTTGTTGTTGAGTTTTATGAGTTCTTTGTAAATTTTGGATATTAGGCCCTTATCTGAGCTGTCGTTTGAAAATATCAGTTCCCATATAGTTGGCTGTCTGTTTATTTTGATATCAGTTTCTCTTGCTGAGCAAAAACTTTTAATTCTGATGTAGTCCCATTCATTTATCTTTGCCTTCACTTCTCTTGCCATTGGAGTCAAGTTCATAAAATGTTCTTTAAAACCCAGGTCCATGATTTTAGTACCTATGTCTTCTTCTATGTACTTTATTGTTTCAGGTCTTATATTTAGGTCTTTGATCCATTTTGAATTAATTTTAGTACACGGGGACAGGCTGTAGTCGAGTTTCATTCTTTTGCATGTGGCTTTCCAGTTTTCCCAACACCATTTGTTGAAGAGGCTTTCTTTTCTCCATTGTGTGTTGTTGGCCCCTTTATCAAAGATTATTTGACCATATATATGTGGTTTTATTTCTGGGCTTTCTATTCTGTTCCATTGGTCTGAGTGTCTATTTTTTTGCCAATACCATGCTGTTTTGATTATCGTGGCCCTATAATATAGTTTAAAGTCAGGTATTGTAATGCCCCCAGCTTCATTCTTTTTCCTTAGGATTGTTTTGGCTATTCGGGGTTTTTTATAGTTCCATATAAATCTGATGATTTTTTGTTCCATTTCTTTAAAAAATCTCATAGGGATTTTGATGGGAATTGCATTAAATTTGTATATTGCTTTGGGTGATATGGCCATTTTGATTATATTTATTCTTCCTATCCAGGAACAAGGAATATTTTTCCATCTCATTGTATCTTTTTCGATTTCCCTTAACAATGCTTTGTAATTTTCATTATATAGGTCCTTTACGTTCTTTGTTATGTTTATTCCTAGGTATTTTATTTTTTTTGTTGCAATCGTGAAGGGGATTATTTTTTTGAGTTCGTTTTCTAATATTTCATTGTTGGCATATAGAAAGGCTATGGACTTTTGTATGTTAATTTTGTATCCTGCGACCTTACTGTATTGGTTTATTGTTTCTAATAATCTTTTTGTGGAGTCCTTCGGGTTTTCGATGTATAGGATCATATCATCAGCAAAAAGTGATAGCTTTACTTCTTCTTTTCCGATATGGATGCCTTTTATTTCTTTGTCTTGTCTGATTGCTCTGGCCAGAACTTCTAGCACCACGTTGAATAAGAGTGGAGAGAGTGGACAACCCTGTCTTGTTCCTGATTTAAGATAGAAAGTCCTCAGTTTTATGCCGTTTAATAGGATGTTGGCTGATGGTTTATCATATATGGCCTTTATCATATTGAGATATTTTCCTTCTATACCCATTTTGTTGAGAGTCTTAAACATAAAATTGTGTTGTATTTTATCAAAAGCCTTTTCTGCATCTATTGATAAGATCATGTGGTTTTTGTTCTTTGTTTTGTTGATATGGTGTATTACATTAACCGTTTTGCGTATGTTGAACCATCCTTGAGATTCTGGGATGAATCCCACTTGATCATGATGTATTATTTTTTTAATATGTTGTTGTATTCGGTTTGCCAGTATTTTGTTTAGTATTTTAGCATCTGTATTCATTAGAGATATTGGTCTGTAGTTTTCTTTCTTTGTGCCATCCTTGCCAGGTTTTGGTATGAGGGTTATGTTGGCTTCATAAAATGTCTTTGGAAGTATTGCTTCTTCTTCAATTTTTTGGAAGACTTTGAGTAGAATAGGAACCAAGTCTTCTTTGAATGTTTGATAGAATTCACTAGTATAACCGTCTGGGCCTGGACTTTTATTTTTGGGGAGGTTTTTAATAGTTTTTTCTATTTCCTCCCTGCTGATTGGTCTGTTTAGGCTTTCTGCTTCTTCATGACTCAGTCTAGGAAGGTTGTATTGTTCTAGGAATTTATCCATTTCTTCTAGATTGTTGTATTTGGTGGCATATAATTTTTCATAGTATTCTACAATAATTCTTTGTATTTCTATGATGTCTGTGGTGATCTCTCCTCTTTCATTTTGGATTTTATGTATTTGAGTCCTGTGTCTTTTTTCCTTGGTGAGTCTTGCTAAGGGTTTGTCAATTTTGTTGATCTTTTCAAAGAACCAGCTCCTTGTTTTATTGATTTTTTCTATAGTTTTTCTGTTCTCTATTTCATTTATTTCTGCTCTGATTTTTATTATCTCCTTTCTTCGGCTGGTTTTGGGTTGTCTTTGTTCTTCTTTTTCTAGTTCCTTAAGGTGTGAAGTTAAGTGGTTTACTTCGGCTTTCTCTTGTTTGTTCATATAGGCCTGAAGTGATATGAACTTTCCTCTTATTTCTGCTTTTGCTGCGTCCCAGAGATTCTGATATGTCGTATTTTCACTTTCATTTGTCTGTATATATCTTTTGATTTCTGCACTTATTTCTTCTTTGACCCATTCATTTTTTAGAAGTATGTTGTTTAGTTTCCACATTTTTGTGGGTTTTTCCCCCTCTTTTTTGCAGTTGAATTCTAGTTTCAAGGCTTTATGATCAGAAAATATGCTTGGTACAATTTCAATTTTTCTAAATTTGCTGATATTGTCTTTGTGGCCCAACATATGGTCAATTCTTGAGAATGTTCCATGTACACTAGAGAAAAATGTATACTCTGTCGCTTTGGGATGAAGTGTCCTGTAGATGTCTATCATATCCAGGTGTTCTAGTATTTCGTTTAAGGCCACTATATCTTTATTGATTCTCTGTTTGGATGACCGATCTAGAGCCGTCAGCGGTGTATTGAGGTCTCCAAGTATGATTGTATTTTTGTTAGTTTTTGTTTTAAGGTCAATAAGTAGCTGTCTTATATATTTTGGTGCTCCTTGGTTTGGTGCATATATATTAAGGATTGTTATGTCTTCTTGATTCAACTTCCCCTTAATCATTATGAAATGACCATTTTTGTCTCTGAGTACTTTTTCTGTCTTGTAGTCAGCATTATTAGATATGAGTATTGCTACACCTGCTTTTTTTTGGGTGTTGTTTGCTTGGAGTATTGTTTTCCAGCCTTTCACTTTGAATTTGTTTTTATCCTTGTTGCTTAGATGTGTTTCTTGTAGGCAGCATATAGTTGGATTTTCTTTTTTAATCCATTCTGCTACTCTGTGTCTTTTTATTGGTAAGTTTAATCCATTTACATTTAGTGTAATTATTGATACTTGTGGGTTCCCTACTGCCATTTTATAAATTGCTTTCTGTTAGTTTTGTATCTAGTTTGATTCTTCTCTTTTGTTTTTCTATCATTTGTTTTTGTTTGTTTGTGTTCCATACTTCTTTCCTCTGTTGCTACCTTTTTTAAGTCAAGTGTTTTTGTGGTGGTTTTTTTAAGGGTGGTTACCATTAAGTAATGAAAAGGGTACCTACCATATTCATTGTAGTACCCTATCTTATAAGTATTTCTGCACTTCATCGTCCTTTGCTACTGTTAATCTCCATCCTCTCCCCCCTTTTTTTCCTTTGTTGTCACAGTTTAAGTTTGGTTTTATTGTGTTCTTGGTGGAGCTGTTACTTGTGGTGTTGTTTTCTTTTGTTCTTTGAATCTGGTTGGAAAACCCCCCTTAGTATTTCCTGGAGTGGGGGCTTTCTGTTGATAAATTCTCTCATCTTTTCTGTATTTGTGAATGTTTTTATATCTCCTTCATACTTGAAGGATAGCTTTGATGGGTATAGTATTCTTGGCTGAAAGTTCCTCTCTTTCAGGGCTTTAAATATTGGGGTCCACTCTCTTCTAGCTTGTAGAGTTTCTGCTGAGAAATCTGATGATAATCTAATAGGCCTTCCTTTATATGTTGTACTCTTCTTTTCCCTGGCTGCCTTGAGAATTTTTTCTTTGTCATTGGTTTGTGTCATCTTTATTATGATGTGCCTTGGAGTGGGTTTGTTGGGGTTAAGAAAACTTGGTGTTCTGTTTGCTTCTTGAATTTGAGGCTTTAGTTCCTTCCACAGGCTTGGGAAGTTCTCGTCTATTATTTGTTTGAGTATATTCTCCATTCCATTTTCTTTCTCTTCTCCCTCTGATATACCTATTATTCTTATGTTATTCTTTCTGATGGAGTCAGACAATTCCTGTAGGGCTTTCTCATTTTTTATTATTTTTGAGTCTCTTTCTTCTTCTCTCTGTTGTGCCTCAAGTTGTTTGTCTTCTATTTCACTAATCCTATCTTCAATCTGGGCTGTTCTGTTAGCTAAGCTTGTTACCTCGTTTTTCAGCTCGTGAATTGAGTTTTTCATTTCTGTTTGATTTGTTTTTATAGTTTCAATTTCCTTGGTAATATATTCTTTGTGTTCATTGAGTTGTTTTCTGATCTCCCTATATTGCCTTTCTGTGTTTTCTTGTATATCTCTGAGTATTTTTAACATTTCTATTTTAAATCCTCTGTCATTTAGCTCCAAGGCTTCCAATATGTTAAGTCTTTTCTCCATAGATTTTTCCACATCTATTTGTGTTACCTCTCTTTCTTTTGTATCCATAATATTCGATTTCCTCTTTCTTATCGGCATCTGAGGGTAGTCTTATTGATAGCACGCAGGCGCACTCCCTGGCGTCGCTGTGGTAGCTTCCTCCACACCCTCGTCTCTCAGATTCAAGTGATAACAGTCCTTTTGCTTTCAGTTTGTGTGGAACTCCGGAATGCTCCGAGGATAAATTTTTCTGTTTCTAGTTGATAAATTTGTTGTGATTTAGGGGAGAGCTGTCGGACGCGCTTCTCACGGCGCCATTTCCGTGAGTTATATTTTTCATGCACTTTATATTTGTTTTTGTGTTGTATCTTATTTTTAAGGCATGTTTAAACGTTACCATAGCGACTGGAAAGTGTTTGGAGGCAGAGAGGATGTTACTCATGTTACGTTGTTGTTGGTGTGATGTTAAGAGGACGCTTCTAACAAAGTTGCATATGAGAACACAGTGGATTCATGTTTATTTTTATTGTCGTAGGTTCATGATTGGTAGCGAGCCTGAACCTATCATAGTACATACTGATGTCAGACATGAAACGTTGTCAGAATAACAAATTTAAATACAGCTTGAATAATGAGGACATGCTCGTTCCTCCTTTAACTTAGCCCAATAAATATAAGTTCAACAATTATATTTAAAAATACCACAGTTTTTACGCTGGTCGCATAATTTTATTTTGTGCATTTATCTGTCCCACCCTAAAGGCCGGTCCGTGAAAATATTTTCTGACATTAAACCGGTCCATGGCCCAAAAAAGGTTGGGGACCACTGGGTTAGAGCATTATCCCAGAATGCAAAGGTTGTGGGTTTGATTTCCAGTCAGGGCAAATACAGAAACAGGTTGATGTTTTTCTTTCTCTCTAAAATCAACAAATAAAATAAAAATAACCTCATAAGGATATTACAATAAAATACCGTTTGTCTTGAACATTGATATAAAGATCTTAAACAAAATATTAGTGAAATAAGTACAGCAATAAATAAAATGACAACAAATCACAGTCAGGTTGGGATTATTTCAGTGCTCTTCAAATTTTGGTTGTATTGACTTGAATCCTAGTGATACATTATTAGTGATATTTGTAAATTTTTTTTAAATTGTGCAAGTTTTGGATTGTAAAAACTGATATGAAATACAGGTTTTAGTTTTGTGTACTTCTTGGCTTGCTAACAGTTTAATTGCATGATTTGCTGTTCTCAACAAACTTTCTTCTTTGTGGGAATAAGTTTTCAATATAGTTTTTACTGAAGATTCATTAAAATGTAATTTGCCCTTAACTAAGTCTTGGTGTCTAGAGGCCTATTATATAGTTTCTATTTTGATATACTCAGTCCCTGACTTGCTTCAATTATTTTAATTTTTTTATTACATGATAATGTTTGTGTTGGCCATCTTCTTGGTTAATGGATTAGATCCAAATTTAGAAAATACCCTTTCTATAAGAAAGGTTTCAAAGAGGGGTGTTTTTCTTTTCTTTAAAAAGTTAAAGTTATTAATCATAGTGCTCCTAAGGGTGAGCCACTGAAATTAACTGGAAAGTAAAATCTTTCATTAAACTCAATTTCATAATTTAGTTCTTTTTCTTTTGGTATGTATGGGTTTTATAAGTCTGATTTTGTAATTTTTATATATATATATTTAAAGTATAATACAGAAACTTAAAAACATTATTATATACAAAGTTTTAAACAAGTGAAACATGAAAATTGAACACAGACTGGATAGTATATAATTTAATGTATTATTATTAACTTTATTGTTTATTGTAGTAATATTGTTATATCTAAAATTTTTTTTTCTGTTGAAGACAGACTGATTATTTACAGGAGAAATGATATGCAGTTTAAGATTTGAAACATTTCAGAAAAAACCAACAGGGAAGGATAAATACATGAAATAAGAGTATGCTGATAACTATTGAAGCTGGATGATTGGACTGTGGGATTCATACTATTTTCTCTATAGTGTTTGTTCTACAGTCCTCAGAATAAAATATTTTTTAAAACTGAAAACAAATTTAAATATACCTCTCATTAGAGATTTCAAAGTCCAGATGTTTGAAGTAAAATACTACAGTTTCTGTATAATCTTTATTTTAAAATATAATATATAAAATGTTTGGGGTTTTTTTGTATTTTTCTGAAGTTGGAAACAGGGAGACAGTCAGACTCCCGCATGCGTGCGACCGGGATCCACCTGGCACGCCCACCAGGGGGCAATGCTCTGCCCATCTGGGGCATCGCTCTGTTGCAACCAGAGCCATTCTAGTGCCTGAGGCAGAGGCCACAGAGCCATCCTCAGTGCCCGGGCCAACTTTGCTCCAGTGAAGCCTTGGCTGCGGGAAGGGAAGAGAGAGACAGAGAGGAAGGAGAGGGGGAGGGGTTGAGAAACAGATAGGCGCTTCTCCTGTGTGCTCTGGCTGGGAATTGAACCCGGGACTCTTGCACGCCAGGCCGACGCTCTACCACTGAGCCAACCAGCCAGGGCTAATATAGATATAAAATTTAATGTAGTCATTGTGTTTTTATAGGATGTTATGAGAATGAGTATTTTATATTTACTTCCTTGAAATAAAGTTTCTTCCTATTAGTGAATTGTGATACTCAGAAAAAAATGTAGTTTTCACAGTAATGTAGATTTTTAGTTTTTCAGAAATAAGCTTCATAAATCTGCTTATTTTATCATTAACTTTTTACCACCAGTCTTTGTTGAGATATACTTCATATACATACAGTTCACCCATTTAAAGTATACAGTTCAGCTCTTTTTAGTGTATTCACGTGTATGTACAACCATAACCACAGTTAATTATAGAACATTTTCATGGCCTCAGAAAGAAATGTCTTGGCAATGATTTTTTATATTTGACATTAAAAGCAAAGGCAACAAAAGCAAAAACAAACAACAGGGTTACATTAAACTAAAAAACTTCTGCACAGCAAAGGAAACTAATCAACAGAATGAAAAGGTTACCTACAAAATGGGAGAAAATATTTGTAAATCATGTATCTCCTTAGGGGTTAATATCCAAAAATATATAAAGAACTCTTATAACTTGATAGCAAAAAACAAACAATTTGATTAAAAAATAGGTAGAGAAACTGAATAGAGATTTTTTCAAAGAAGATATTCAAATAGCCACAGGTGCATGAAAAGGTGTTCAAATCACTAATCAAGGGGGAAATGCAAATCAAAACTACAATATCACCTCATACCTGTTAGAATGGCTGTTTTCAAAAAGACAAGAGATAAGCCCTGGCTGGGTTGCTAAGTTGGTTAAAGTGTCTTCCCAATATGCCAAAGCTGAGGATTCAATCCCCAGTCAGGGCACATACAGTTCAAGAATCAACCAGTGAATGAGTAAATAAGTAGAACAACAAATCTGTCTCTCTCCCTCTTTACCCCCTCTCTTCCACTTTCCTCTCTCTCAAAAAATCAATAACAATAATAATAACAAAATGACAAGAGATCATGAGTGTTAAGATATTTTTATTTATTTACGTTGATCTGTTCCTTTATGTGCCCTGACCGGGGATCAAACCAGCAACCTCTGTGCTTCTGACAATGCTCGAACTGAACTATCCAGCCAGGGCTCATTGTGGTTTTTATTTGCATTTTTCTAATGGCTAATAATGTTGAATTTCTTTGGTGTGCTTATTTGCCACACGTATATACTCTTCAGTGTAATGTTTGGTCATGTCTTTTTATCCATTTTCAACTTGGATAGTTTATAATAATATTGTCTATATATTCTAGACTGTAGTCCTTAGTGGGATATTTTCTATCAGTTGTTTGCTTTCTCATTCTCTTCACAGAACCTTCTGCAGATAAAAAATTGTCAATCTTGATGAGATCCATGAGGTCTCTATGGATCATGCTTTTGGTGTCAAATCTTAGGACTCAGTGTCTAGCCATAGATTCAAAAGATACTTCTTTTGTGTTTCCTAAAAGATTTTTGTGTCTTAACATGGGTTTCCTAGGATTTATTAGTTTCTTGAATCTGTAGTTTTATGTCTTTCAGTAAGTTTGGGAAGTTTACAGCCATTCTTTCTTCAAATACGTTTTTAGTCCTATATTCACCTCTCAGAGGGACTTTGGTGACACAATGTACCCCCTTTGTGCTTGGCCCACAGGTCCTTAAGACACTGTGCTTGGTCCCTGTGACCACTTTCCAGAAAATCTGAGGCACCAACTTTTACCACCTCCTTGGTACCTTCTGGTGGTGTAAACTCAGCTTCCTCTGGGCCCCACTGACACCAGGGAGGGGCAAAGTGAAGGGTGGACTGACTCACACCGTCTTGTTGCTGTGGTGGTGGTGGTGGGGTGGTGGAATCTTAGCTCCCTCCTGAACTCTAGTGACAGAAAGGGAAGTAGGATCCAAATGCCCAGTAAGTCTACCTCCCATCACTTAGTTCTGCCTTATCGATACTTGTGAGGACAGGAGCTCAGCTATCAACAGGGACCTGTGGACACTGGGGGAGGGGAAGGACAGAATATTGATTATTTTATGCTCTGTCTCTGCTGAATGGAGGTAGAGACTGTGCTTAGCATTGGACTCTGCTGACACTGGGGGTAGGGAGGATCCATGTCTACCAGTTCTGGCTCAACACTGCTCATTCAGTCATTGTTGCTTTGTGGGTGTGGGTGTTAGAACCCACTAGGTCGCACTGAGTCTGAGGGTGGAGGGGAGAGGAGTGTGGAGGGCTTCAGTTCCTGCTGCCTTGTTTAGTTTTGTTAATGCCCATTGTAGCAGGAGGCTAAGCTCACCATTTGACTTTGCTGAAACTCCTTTGGTGGGGAATTGGATGACCATGTTTTTCTGCTAGATGGGCAGTGGAAGTTCAGCTTCCCGCTTACCCCTATTCAAATTGAGGACAGTGAGTTTACATGGATGTTTGACTGGAATAGAGCGAATATTGCCGAAAGGATTTTCTCTCCTGTTAGGTCACCCAGGTTTTGCTGATGCCTATTTTGTCTATGTCTGTTGGTCCTTCTGGTTTGGAGGCTTTTGCAGTGTCCTTTTTGGAAGCAGGTGGGAGCTCAGAGAACTTCCTGTGTTGCTTTCCTGCCTCAGTCCCTAGGCAGCCCACCTACTTCGTTTTGTCTCGTGAAATCTTGCTGTATTTATTTTGTGTGTTCTGTCCAGGGTTCTTAGTTGTAAGAAGGAGGATGGGGGCTATGCCATCTTGGCCAGAACTGGTAGTCTTCCTATTGATTTTTGGAGAGTACGATTACTTATCGAAGTAATAATAGATTTATTTCAAAGGAACTGACTTGAAAAATGTTTAGGAGATAAAGTAGATTGATTGTATTTTCACTTATTAATTTAAAAATCAGCCTGACCAGGCAGTGGCACAGGGGATAGAGCGTCAGACTGGGATGCTGAGGACCCAGGTTCGAGACCCCGAGGTCGCCAGCTTGAGTGCGGGCTCATCTGGTTTGAGCTAAAGCTCACCAGCTTGGACCCAAGGTCGCTGGCTCCAGCAAGGGGTTACTCAGTCTGCTGAGGGCCCGTGGTCAAGGCACATATGAGAAAGCAATCAATGAACAACTAAGGTGTCACAGTGTGCAATGAAAAACTAATGATTGATGCTTCTCATCTCTCCGTTCCTGTCTGTTTGTCCCTGTCTATCTCTCACTCTGACTCTCTCTCTGTTTCTGTAAAAAAAAAAAAAAAAAAAAAATCAGGCAAGTTGTCATTTCTTTGCGTTTTTTGCAGGCCTGGTGTCTTCTTAGTCTGAAATTTTGTAATGTGATCTTGAATAAGCCACTTAATCTTTTTTTGCACCAGGTTCCACATTTTAAAATGGAGAAGAGTTGACCCAAATAAACATTGTGAACTTTTTTATTTTCTTATTTTAGAGAAGAGGAGGCAGAGACAGACTCCTGCATGCACCTGGATTGGGATCCACCCGGCAAGCCCACTAAGGGGTGATGCTCTGCGCATCCGGGGCCCTTGCTCCATTGCAACTGGAGCCATATTTTACTGCCTGAGGCGGAGGCCATGGAGCCATCCTCAGCGCCAGGGCCAGCTTGCTCTAATTGAGCCTTGGCTGCAGGAGGGGAGAAAAAAGAGAGAGATGTGAAGGGGAGGGGTAGAGAAGCAGAGGGACGCTTCTCCTGTGTGCCCTGACCAGGAATCAAACCCAGGACATCCACATACCAGACCAGTGCTCTACCATTGAGCCAACCGGCCAGGGCCCATTGTGGTCTCTTTAAATATTAAACTTTATGATTCTATGAACTAAATCAATCTCTTATTAAATCATGAAATCATAGAATGTAGTCTTAAAACTTACCACAGTACCTGGAATATAAATATATATTGTATGACTAATATTGGTTCCACCTAGCCAGCAGGTATTAACCATTTGAGTAGTAAGTTTTTTTCATGCTTGCTGACCCCCAGGAGTGAGGTTTTTTTTCAAAAAATGAAATTAGTTCCAGTTTTATTAACTTAAAATCATGTTTGATAACCAATTTATGAAAACAAGAAGAACATACATTTGCCTTTTTTAATGTTGCCTTACACATTTTTAAAATAAAAATTTTTGTATAGTTGTACTCTGGATGGTCAGGAGGCATGAGGATGTAAATGAATGTTCATATTACTCAAAGGGTTAAAATGAGATTTTAAAAAATAGCCTGTAAAATTTAAAAATTGTGGCTAGGTGTATACATCTATATTGCAGGTTGTGACATTTTGAAACATTTTACTGGAAGATTCATATTTATTTTAGTGTATTTTGTTCTGTGACTCTGGATATAGACCCTCTATTTCCTTGTATATGTAGTGAAATATTGGATATGATACTTCAGTTAACATTCTGTAATCTTATTATCATTGAAATATATTTTTTCCCCCAAGTCAAGGTATGTTGTTAGTAGTGGGATAGAGGAAAGAACTTGGACTTTAGAGCTAGGCCTGTGTTTGGCTTCTGGAAGGTGGAGAGACAGCTTTAACTTAACCATTGGGACATGGAGACCAGAACCAATTTGACTGGACTTGCATCTTGAAGAATTTACTAAGTATGTGACCTTGGGCAAATTACTGAACCTCTTTTTGTCTCAGTTTCCTTATTGATGCAATAGGGATGATAATCTTCATAGGGTGGTTGTGAAGATTAAAAGTGTTATTATAAGCCCTGGCCGGTTGGCTCAGTGGTAGAGCGTCAGCCTGGCATGCAGGAGTCCTGGGTTTGATTCCTAGCCAGGGCACACAGGAGAAGCACCCATCTGCTTCTCCACCCCTCCCCTCTCCTTTCTCTCTGTCTCTCTCTCTTCCCCTCCCGCAGCCAAGGCTCCATTGGAGCAAAAAGTTGGCCCGGGCACTGAGGATGGCTCCATGGCCTCTGCCTCAGGCGCTAAAATGGCTCTGATTGCGGCAGAGCAACGCCCCAGATGGGCAGAGCATCACCCCTGGTGGGTGTGCCAGGTGGATCCTGGTTGGGCGCATGCGGGAGTCTGTCTGACTGCCTCCCCATTTCCAACTTCAGAAAAATACCAAAAAAAAAAAAAAAAAAAAAAGGTGTTATATGCAAAGCCCTTAGAGTGCTAGCACATAGTATACACTACATACTGTGTAAATGTTTATTATTCTGACCATGTGGCCTTACATCAGTCTCAATCTAAATCTCAGTTTTGTTGTTTATAAAATAGGGATAATAAAAAAACTGTTTGTGGGGTAGGATTAACCCCTAACCTACCCCACAGTGTAGTTATAGGGATTAGAGAGTCTCTCTGTGTGTGTATACACACACAATACATTTTGCATAATAATTAGTGTCATGTTTGTATATTAGTTGTATAAAATGGGAATTAGATTGGAAATACTTATATTTTACAGGCTTTTGAAAATTTTGAACATCCCAATGAGTCTTTATTATTTTCTTCTCAATTGCACAGAACGGAAGGATGCTGAAGGATGGGAGACTGTTCAGAGAGGAAGACCTGTTCGTTCACGATCAACAGCTATGGTGCCAAAAGCTTCACCACAGGCATTAAGGTCAAAAGATGACAGTGATAAAGAAAATGTATGTTTTTTACCAGATGAAAGCATACAGAAAGGTGAATCTGTTGGAGATGGACCCTCTAATGCTGTAGAAGCTCGGCCCAAAGACTCGTTCCACTCTTGTGACCATCCTCTTGCTGAGAGAACTCAGGTAGTTCTGAAAATCCTTTCTCTGAATTTTTATAAGGAGTACCTGTATGAGCCTGACCTGTGGTGGCACAGTGGATAAAGCGTCGACCTGGAAATGCTGAGGTCGCCGGTTGGAAACCCTGGGCTTGCCTGGTCAAGGCACATATGGGAGTTGATGCTTCCTGCCCCTCCCCCCTTCTCTCTCTGTCTCTCTCTCCTCTCTCTCTCCCTCTCTGTCTCTCTCTCTCCCTTTCTCTCTCCTCTCTAAAATGAATAAATAAAATTAAAAAAAAAAAAGATGTCCCACCCAAAGGAGTACCTGTATGCTAGAATGTACACATTTCTCTTTCATTTTTAACTTTTTTTTTTTTTTTTTTTTTTTTTACAGGGATGGAGAGAGAGTCAGAGAGAAGGATAGATAGGGACAGACAGGAACGGAGAGAGATGAGAAGCATCAATCATCAGTTTTTCATTGGGACTCCTTAGTTTTTCATTGATTGCTTTCTCATATGTGCCTTGACCGCGGGCCTTCAGCAGACCGAGTAACCCCTTGCTTGAGCCAGCGACCTTGGGTCCAAGCTGATGAGCTTTTTTTTTTGCTCAAGCCAGATGAGCCTGCGCTCAAGCTGGCGACCTTGGGGTCTCGAACCTGGGTCCTTCTGCATCCCAGTCCGATGCTCTATCCATTGTGCCACTGCTTGGTCTGGCTCATTTTTAACTTTTTATTGTGAAAAATTGTAAATCTACAGAAGAGTTGCAAGAATAGGACAGTGAACCCTCCTATACCTTTTACCTAGATTCATAGATTAACATTTTGCCACTTTTTTTTTTTTTTTTTTGTATTTTGCTTAAGTTGGAAACAGGGAGGCAGTCAGACAGACTCCCGCATGCGCCCAAACGGAATCCACCCGGCACGCCCACCAGGGGGCGATGCTCCACCCATCTGGGGCATCGCTCTGCCTCAATCAGAGCCATTCTAGCGCCTGAGGCAGAGGCCACAGAGCCATCCTCAGGGCCCAGGCAAACTCTGCTCCAGTGGAGCCTCGGCTGTGGGAGGGGAAGAGAGAGACAGAGAGGAAGGAGAGGGGGAGGGGTGGAGAAGCAGATGGTCGCTTCTCCTGTGTGCCCTGGCGGGGAATCAAACCCGGGACTCCCGCACGCCAGGCCTATGCTTTACCACTTAGCCAACTGGCCAGGGCCCTGCCACATTTTTTTCAATTTATATTTGCATCTCACACAAATAGATTGTATGCTAAACAGGTGAGAGTAATGTTCATTCACTTCCAAAAGTGTCTGAAGAAAAAGGAAACTTTTAGACAACCACATTGTAACTACAAAATTGAGGGAATTTGACACATTTATTATTATTACATAACTTATAGTTAATACTCAAAATTTTTCAGTTGTTCCAATAATTTCTTCATAGAATTCCCTGCCCCCCCCCCCCCCCCCACTTAGGATCCATTCTAGAATCACACATTATATTTGGCTTTGTTTCTTTAATATTTTCACCAAGAACAATCTGTATTTTATGATAATATTTTAAAGAATACATGGCAGTTTTTCTGTAGAATATCTTTTACTTGGTTTGTTCATTATTCAATTTAGCTTTGCAGTTTGAAAAAATTTTTAAGAATTTTCAATTACAATTAACATACAGTATTATATTATTTTCAGGTATACAATATAGTGATTACGCTTTTATATACCTTGTGAAGGGACCCCAGTAAATCTAGTACCCATCTGACCCACACAGTTATTACAATATTACTGACTATATTCTCTATGCTGTACTTTATATCGCCTAGCTTATATATATAGTTTTGACAGAAATACAGTGATTATCCTTAGCATCATTTTTAGAGGTGTATATTATCAGTGTCCACGTTTGTCATTAACTTTGATTACTTGGTTAAAGTGGTGTCCTAGTTCATCTGCACTGTTACTAAAAATGGTGAGGAAAATAAGGATTATTTTCAGTTCTACTTTTACTTTCTGCAATTCAGATGGAGAGGAATCTGCGAATATGTAATGTAATTTTTTAAAAGGAATAGTTTCAGGATTTTGTTGGTCCATTTGAATTTTACTTATTTGATGAAGGAATGCATATTTAGATATTTGTTTGCATAAAGAGTCATGTTCAATGAGTATAATTTATGTAAATAACTAATGAAATATAAGAAGTGTTCTTTGATATGATATAGGGGCTAAGGAAAAATGTTGTGATATTTCTTAGTCTAAAATAACATCTGCTTTTAAAAATAATCTCCTTTTACCTGTAGGACATTTACTTTTATTGGAAATTATACTCAACTTCCATGTTTTCCTTCTTAATGATGATAATGGCTCTTAATACTACACTGTTCATGATGTTCCATGTAACTCGTTGATGTACATGTCTTATGCCCATGTGATATTGGAAGCTCCTTTTGGGTAGTATCTTATGTTGTGTTTTAATTTCCCACAATCTGGAGCAGAGTTCTAGATGCATAGGGAATAATCAGTTGATATTTGTTAGGTGTAACTTGAAGAAAGTTTCTAATGTTAGGTAAAATTGATGAATAAATTACTTTTTATGGCCCTGGCCAGTTTGCTTAGTGGTAGAGCATCAGCCCAGTGTGTGGATGTCCTGGGTTCAATTTCTGGCCAGGATACAGGAGAAGTGCCCATCTGCTTCTTCACCCCTCTCCCTCTCCCTCCTCTTTCTTTCTCTCTCTTTCTCCTCCCGTCCTGCAGCCATGGCTCATTAGAATGAGTTGGCCCTGGCGCTGAGGATGGCTTTATGGCCTCTGCCTCAGGAACTAAAAAATGGCTCTGGTTGTAATGGAGCTAGGGCCCCAGGTGGGCAGAGCATTGCCCTCTAGTAGGTGGATTCTGGTAAGGGTGCATGTGGGAGTCTATCTCTGCCTCCCCTCCTGTCACTAAATTAAAAAAAAAAATTTTGATATCACTTAAACATCTAGCATTTACGTTAATGTGTATTTTAACTATAAAATTTAACACTATAAAAATTTTGCTGGTTTTGGCCCTGGCCGGTTGGCTCAGCGGTAGAGTGTCGGCCTGGCTTGCGGGGGACCCGGGTTCGATTCCCGGCCAGGGCACATAGGAGAAGCGCCCATTTGCTTCTCCACCCCCCCCTTCCTCTCTGTCTCTCTCTTCCCCTCCCACAGCCAAGGCTCCATTGGAGCAAAGATGGCCCGGGCGCTGGGGATGGCTCCTTGGCCTCTGCCCCGGGCGCTAGAGTGGCTTTGGTCATGGCAGAGCGACGCCCCGGAGGGGCAGAGCATTGCCCCCTGGTGGGCAGAGCGTCGCCCCTGGTGGGCATACTGGGTGGATCTCGGTCAGGCGCATGCGGGAGTCTGTCTGACTATCTCTCCCTGTTTCCAGCTTCAGAAAAATACAAAAAAGAAAAAAGTTTGCTGGTTTTGTATAATGTATTAGCCGATATGATTTTGGAATTTCAGGAATAATTCATTCATAAAACTTTTGAGGAATTAAACTACTGTTTCAGTATAAAAGCTCACTGCTGATGGTGGTCA
This sequence comes from Saccopteryx bilineata, assembly GCF_036850765.1. NCBI lineage: Eukaryota > Metazoa > Chordata > Mammalia > Chiroptera > Emballonuridae > Saccopteryx > Saccopteryx bilineata. Next base: position 71,433,038 of record NC_089496.1, read on the forward strand.
AGTTAATGATAATATTTGTTTTTTCCACTGTCATTCTAAAAAAATGGAATTAGCACATTTATATATTTTTTCAGCATTACGTTATAGTTGGGCTTTGATTTTATTACATAAATGATAATGATTTAAAAAAATTATTATTATTTTTTTTTTTTTATTTTTCGGTAGCTGGAAACGGGGAGGCAGACAGACTCCCGCATGTGCCCGACCAGGATCCACCTGGCATGCCCACCAGGGGGCGATGCTCTGCCCATCTGGGGCATCGCTCTGTTGCAACCAGGGCCATTCCAGCGCCTGAGGCAGAGGCCACGGAGCCATCCTCAGCGCCCGGGCCAACTTTGCTCCAATGGAGCCTTGGCTGCGGGAGGGGAAGAGAGAGAGACAGAGAGGAAGGAGAGGGGGAAGGGTGGAGAAGCAGATGGGTGCTTCTCCTGTGTGCCCTAGCTGGGAATCAAACCCGGGACTCCTGCACGCCAGGCCGACGCTCTATCACTGAGCCAACTGGCCAAGGCCTAAAAAAATTATTTTTAATTTATTGGGATGACATAGTTTGCCAAAGCATACAGGTTTCAAGTGTACAACTCAATATATATATAACACCATCTACACCCTGTTTTGTGCACCTGCCACCCAAAGCAAAGTCTCTTTCTGCCCCCCCCACCCCCGTTAGTCCCCCTTTGCCCTTCTCCCACCATCCCCCATCCCCTTTTTCTCTGGCTATTGCCACCCTGTTGTCTATTGATTTTTTAAACAGGGTTGACTATATTATAAATATCAGTAATGCTAATATAAATATTGCCAAGAAGATTATAAACCATGGTGACTGATGTATAGATAATGTTGATAGCAATATAAACAATGTGATAGAATTTAAATAATGCTTATGCTAAAATCAACACTTTGGGACACTTTAAGATTTGACCAATAGAATTTTTAAAGTAGTTTATAAGACTTGGCCAAGTTTAATATTTATATAAATAATTAATCAAACTCAGGGTTTTATGGCCATTGCAATATTTAGCTAGTGTTTATTTAAGTAGTGCTGTGAGTTTTACATTCAAAATTTTAGATTTTAATTCTATGTGAAGCTCATCATGCAGAGTCTAGTTGGAAAACACAGCAGCATTCTTCCTGACTCTGTTTAAAAGTGAGAATAAAGGCTTACTTCTAGTTACTAAACAAGATAGGTTTTTAAATAATGAATATGTATGTGGCTTAATCTAATGGTGTAGTTTAGATTGTTTTCACATTTCTGTTGGTTATGTGTTAAATATTCTTAAAGGGGGATTGGAGGATGCCGAGATCTAAAGACCCTGAATTGCATAATGAGACTGTGCTCAGATACTCTGTACTATTTTACAGTGTGTTTCTCTTCTAGATCTGAGAATTGGTTTTATGTACTAAGTTGGGTTATTTTTTTAAAAACATTAAAAAATTTTTCATTAATTTGAGTAGGGAAAAGAGAGAGTGAGAAGTAAGCACCAGTTTGTTGTTTTATTTAGTTGTTCACTCATCTATTGCTTCTTGTACGTGCCTTGAGCAGGGGTCGAACCCATGACCTCTAGCATGTTGGGTCAATGCTTTATCCACTGAGCAACCCGTCTAGGGGTTGGGCCTTCATAAAAGATATTTAGAGGTTGTGTTAATGTTATCTAAAGAGAGTGCACTTCATATTTTTGAGTAAAATGCCTTCAAAGTGTATATTTTGGTGAAAAGTACCTTATTTGTTAGTAGACAGTCTTCACATAAGACGTAAAATTAGTTTCAGTTATTTGAAAATAAGACAAAGTATTATATACTGTGACTAGATTTCTTTTGTGAGGCATATCTTAAACTAATCATCAGGAACAGGCTGCTAAAGTAAAATATAATTACAATATATGTTGCTTAATTTTTTAAAGCACTCAGACAGTGCCCTATACATAGTATGTGTACAGATAAAACTTGGGCTGCTTGTGTGATGGTTTCTTTTTTACCCTTGAAATATACAAAAAAGATGAGTGAGTTCTGCCAGTGGGTCAACTGCTGCTTCACAATTGATAGGTTAAGCAGAATCAACTTTTCTATTTAAAAAAAAAATTATTTTAGAATCAGCTTTCCTAGAGTAGAGTAGTTAGTATTTTTATTATCTCTGATTCATTCTGTAAATATATATTGTTAGTTCACAGCAAGTACATTGGATGATGTCAAAAACTCTGGCAGTAGCATCTTACAAGACAATTCTGTGCGAAATTCTGAAATACCTGCTGTTCGTGTGGATCCAGAGTGTGTTTTGATGACTCAGCAAGATGACACACTGCCTTTGCATACAAATGAAGACCGATTTTCAGCAGAGAAAGCAAGGATAGAAAGTGAAATGGACTCTTCAGATATTTCAAATGTGAGTGCTGCTAACTTGGTAAGAACAACTTATTCAAATTCTGAGTAAAGGTTAAAATGATAATTTATTATTGAGGCATAAACCCCAATGATAAGAAATTGTATTGTGTATTACTTTGCACTTTAAAAAGCATTTTTTATAAAGCATTTTATGTATTATTTTGTTTTAACATTTTATTATCAACCTTTGGAATATGGTTAAGATTCTTCTTGTTTTGTAGAGGAAGAAAATGAGGCTGTGAGAGTTAAATAACTTGCTCAAAATAATTTAATTTGTATGTGATTTGATCAAATGTATGTGTTTTTAAGATTTTATTTACTGATTTTACACAGAGTAGAGGACAGGAGAGTAAAGAGAAGTATTAATTCATAGTTACTTCACTTTAGCTGCTCATTGATTGCCTGTTGCATATGCATTGATGGGGCAAACCCAGAGTTTTCGGACTGGTGACCCCAGTGTTCCAGGTCAATGCTCTATTCACTGTGCTACCACAGGAAAGGCTGATCAAATTTTTTTGTGTGTGTATTTTTCTGAAGCTAGAAACGGGGAGAGACAGTCAGACAGACTCCCACATGCGCCCGACCAGGATTCACCCAGCACGCCCACCAGGGGGCGATGCTCTGCCCCTCTGGGGCGTCGCACTGCCGCGACCAGAGCCACTCTAGCACCTGGGGTAGAGGCCAAGGAGCCATCCCCAGCGCCCGGGCCATCTTTGCTCCAATGGAGCCTCGGCTGCGGGAGGGGAAGAGAGAGACAGAGAGGAAGGAGAGGGGGAGGGGTGGAGAAGCAGTTGGGCGCTTCTCCTGTGTGCCCTGGCCGGGAATCGAACCCAGGACTTCTGCACGCCAGGCCGACACTCTACCACTGAGCCAACCGGCCAGGGCCTGATCAAATATTTTTTAGTTTAGCATTAAGAATCTGAGCAAAGGCCTGACCTGTGGTGGCACAGTGGGATAAAGCGTCGACCTGGAACACCGAGGTCACAGGTTCGAAACCTTGGGCTTGCCTGGTCAAGGCACATATGAGAGTTGATGCTTCCTGCTCCTCCCCCTTCTCTCTCTCTCTGTCTCTCTCTCTCTCACTCCTCTCTCTCTAAAAAAAAAAAAAATCAATAAAAAAAAAAAGAATCTGAGCAAAGGCCCTGGTGTTTAGTTCAGTTAAAGCATCGTCTCGAAACACCATGGTTGCATGGTTCAATCCCTGGTCAGGGCACATATGGGAATCAACCAATGAATCCATGAATCAGTGAAACAACAAATGAATGCTTCTCTCTCTTTCCTTCTCCCTCTCCCTCTCCTTTTCTCCCTCTCCTTCTCTCCCTCTCCTTCTCTCCCTCTCCTTCTCTTCCCCTTTCTCCGCCCCTCCCCCACTTTCCTTCTCTTTCCCCTTTCCTGTCTCTCTAAAACCAATTAAGAAAAAGAAACTGATATAATAGCAAGTTTTCTATGCAAACATAACACTCTGGTAGATGGGAAATGATGCCACTGGATTTAGTGTTAAAAATGATCTTTACACAGCTGCTTGGAGTTGGTGTTTGAGATGAAATTTATATACCATCCCCATTGTAGAATCTTTAAAAATACATTGATTTATAATTAATATAGGTTTATGTTTTTGGATGACTACTTTTATCTACTCATATCCTAAAATTTTCCATTTTAGTATTAAGATACTTGACCTGAGGATACTCCAGAATAGAATAGGTCATACTAGCTTTGTTTAAAAAAGTAACTTCCAGCCCTGGCCGGTTGGCTCAGCGGTAGAGCGTCGGCCTGGCGTGCGGGGGACCTGGGTTCGATTCCCGGCCAGGGCACATAGGAGAAGCGCCCATTTGCTTCTCCAACCCCCCCTTCCTCTCTGTCTCTCTCTTCCCCTCCCGCAGCGAGGCTCCATTGGAGCAAAGATGGCCTGGGCGCTGGGGATGGCTCCTTGGCCTCTGCCCCAGGTGCTAGAGTGGCTCTGGTTGCGGCAGAGCGACGCCCCCTGGTGGGCGTGCCAGATGGATCCCGGTCGGGCGCATGCGGGAGTCTGTCTGACTGTCTCTCCCCGTTTCCAGCTTCAGAAAAATACAAAAAAAAAAAAAGTAACTTCCAAAAAAACCTATTTGGCACATGTATAAAGGTATTGAGAAAAATTATTCAAATTTTCTTTTGTAAATGGCCACCATATACTTTAATTTCTTTCAAACCTTAGTGTCTTATCATGCTGAAAGATGCTGTCAGCAGATGGTAACAGGCCAAATTACATTTCTGATAGACAATAACATCAGCCTGACCTTGGTGACGCAGTGGATAAAGCGGCAACCTGGAATGCTGAGGTCACTGGTTTGAAACCCTGGGCTTGCCTGGTCAAGGCATATACTAGAAGCAGCTGCTACAAGTTGATGCTTCCTCTTCCTCCTGTCCTTACTCCCTCCCTCCCTCCTTCCCTCCTTCCTTCCCTCCCTCCCTTCCTTCCTTCTTTCCCTCTCTCCTTTCTATAAAAAAATCAATACATAAAATCTTTAAATTAAAAAAATAACATTAGCTATAGATGTAATGATAATAGCTGTTTAAGGGAGAAATAAGGTTTATAATAGTAATAAGAAAAACAAATATTTAGATTCCTGTAATAAGGAATAAAGAATTATTTTTTTAACATGGGTCTTTTAGTGTGAATGTTTTTAAAGGTTTAACATCATTATGGTCACATAAGTAGAAAGTTTATAGTATGGTGTAGAAATTAGTTATATTTATATTTTTTCTTTTTATAGGTAGATATAATAAATTATTATTTTGCAAATTGATTCTGTGAGAATTAAATTTTCAAAGAGGAAAAAATGTCATAGTTAAATAAGCATAAAATAATTAGTTAAGAATTCTTCTGCCTGACCAGGCAGTGGTGCATTGGATAGAGTGTTGGACTGGGACACAGAGGATCCAGGTTTGAAACCTTGAGATTGCTGGCTTTAGCATGGGCTCATCTGGCTTGAGTGTAGGCTCACCAGCCTGAGCGTGAATCATAGACATGACCCCATCGTCTCTGGCTTGAGCCCAGAGGTCTCTGGCTTGAGCTCAAAGGTCACTGGCTTGAAGTCCAGGGTCACTGGCTTAAGCCCAAGGTCACTGGCTTGAGCAAGGGGTCACTCACTCTGCTGTAGCCCCCCAGTCAAGGCACATACGAGAAAGCAATCATTGTACAACTAAGGAGCCGCAACAAAGAATTGATGCTTCTCAGCTCTCTCCCTTCCTGTCTGTCTGTCCGTATCTGCCCTTCTTTCTGTCTCTTTTGGTCTCTGTCACAAAAAAAATTTTTCTTTGTATTGTTATTTTGATCACATGTGTAAGTAAGCTTATGGTAGAGTATTAAAAACACTTGTTAGTTTTAATGTTTGTATGGCACATTAACAACAGTCAGTTTCTGTACAATTCTGGGGTTTATAGAGAAAAAGGTTATGATGTAAAGAAATAGACCCTCATCTAAACTCTGTCTCCCCATTTGATTCCCCAGGGAGAGTCTTGTGTTTTGTGGGGCGAGATCAGCTGGAAGGAGGGGGGAAGCTTTCTAAATTACCAGTGCCTGGGTCCCACTCTGGACTGATTCAGTTAGGAGCTGGGGCTCAAGCATATGCATTTTTAAATACCTTTATTGAGGTGTAATTGATTTTCAGTAAACTGCACATAGCTGAACTATATGTATTGATATGTATTGATACATCATGACTACAGTCAAGATAATGAACATACTAGTTGCCTCTAAAAGTTTTCACATTCCCCTTTGTAAAACCCCCTTTCTGCCATTCCTTGTATCCCCTTCCCAGGTCATCATTTTTCTGCTGTCACTATATATTAATTGGCATTTTCAGAACTTTATGTAAGTGGAATTGTGTGACTTCTTTCACTCGGCATAATTATTTTGCATTTCCTTGTATATTCATTCTTTTTATTGTCTTTAGGCCCATTCTGTTGTTTGAATGTAACACAGTATGTTCATCTATTCAGTTTGATGACATGTTTGAGTTTTTCCTAGGTTTTCTGTTATGAATAAAGGCACCATGAATATTTATCTTTTTTTTGAGTGGCAGGGAGGCAGGATACAGACTCTTTCATGTGCCCTAACCGGGATCCACCCGGTAAGCCCCCTACAGGGCGATGCTATGCCCATCTGGGGCTGCTGCTCCATTGCTTGGCAACTGACTTATTTTAGTGCCTGAGGCAAGGCTATGGTGCCATCTTCAGTGCCTGGGGCCTACTTGCTCAAACCATTCCAGCCATAGCTGTGGGAGGAGAAGAGAGAGAGAGAGAGAGAGAGAGAGGGAGAGAGAGAAGGGGGAGGGGAGTGGTGGAAAAGCAGATGGTTGTTTCCCCTGTGTGCCCTGAGTGGGAATTGAACCCGGGGCATCCACATGCCAGGCTGATGCTCTACTGCTGAGCCAGCTGTCCAGGGCCTTATTTGTCTTTGTTTTGAACATATGTTTTTATTTTCATATGAAAACAACTAGGTCAGTTTTTGTTGATAATATTGTCCAAGTCTCTTATATTATGCCCATTTCTGGTAATTGTTCTGTCAGTAGAGAGAGGGGTATGAAAATCTCTGAATGCAACTGTGAAATTATATTTGTATACATATTTTGCTACCATAGGGATTTATTAATGATTCTGATATATATTATTTGTAATACTTGTAATGTGTATGTTCAAGTTAGGTGTCATCGGGACCATTACAGCATACATTTTTTCTATGTTCCCTTTATAGGTATACTGTTTTTCTTTTCTTTTTAAGATATTTAATCTCTAACTTTTGAATTTTTGCATGCAAATGAAATTCACGCTGTCATTAATAATAATACCTGTTATTTATATAACTTCACAGTTCATACACAGCAATCTGGTAAAGAAGGTAAGTCATGAATTATTGTACCATTTTATGGAATGCAAAATAGACTCTTGGTTTTAAGACCTTTCCAAGTCACACAGCGAGTGGTTGAGCCTGTACTAGACCCCAGGTTTCTCAATTCTAGAACAAAGCTATTTTTTGTATACTGTTGAGTGTGTGAGAAGAATGTAAGGAATGACATAATTACTTGACTTTCCAGTCAAGTGATGATTCTTTATTGTTTGTTTTTAACTATAGTCTATGGCGGAAGTTCTTGCTAAAAAGGAAGAGCTAGCAGATCGTCTAGAAAAGGCCAATGAAGAAGCCATCGCAAGTGCTATTGCTGAAGAGGAACAGTTAACTAGAGAAATTGAAGCTGAAGAAAACAATGATATTAATATTGAAACTGACAACGACAGTGATTTTTCTGTGAGTCTTTAGAATTTTTAACTTCATTGTTTAAAAAAGTATATTCAGAAATAAAATTCTTAGGGCCAGAAGGACCTAGAATTTATCTAGTCCTATTTAAAATTACTGTAAGAAATTATCTTCAAGCTTGACCTGTGGTGGCACAGTGGATAAAGCATCTCCTGGAAGGCTGAGGTCACAGGTTCGAAGTCCTAGGCTTGCCCGGTCAAGGCATGTACAAGAAGCAACTACTGGCCCTGGCAGGTTGGCTCAGTGGTAGAGCATCAGCCTGGCGTGCAGGAGTCCCAGGTTCGATTCCCGGCCAGGGAAAACAGAAGAAGCACCCATCTGCTTCTCCACCTCCCCCTTCTCCTTCCTCTCTCTCTCTTCCCCTCCCGCAGCCAAGGCTCCATTGGAGCAAAGTTGGCCCGGGCGCTGAGGATGGCTCTGTGGCCTCTGCCTCAAGTGCTAGAATGGCTCTGGTTGCAACAGAGCAACGCACCAGATGGACAGAGTATCACCCCCTGGTGGGCATGCCGGGTGGATCCCGGTTGGGCGCATGCGGGAGTCTGACTGACTGCCTCCCCGTTTCCAACTTCAGAAAAATACAAAAAAAAAAAAAAAAAAAAGAAGCAACTACTGTAGGTTGATGCTTCCTGCTTCCTCCCTTTCCCCCCATCTCTATAAAGCCAATCAATAAAATCTTTTAAAAAATTATCTTTAGTAATGATATTATCATTCTGTGTGAAAAAGACATAAACAGTAAACAATAGCAGATTGTATTTTAGCGCTTTACCATTACTAAGAGTTTTTTTAATTTATTTTTTATTTTTTCTGAAGCTGGAAATGGGGAGGCAGTCAGACTCCCGCATGCGCCCCACCAGGATCCACCTGGCACGCCGATGGGGCGACACTCTGCCCATCGCTCTGTCACAACCAGAGCCATTCTAGCGCCTGAGGCAGAGGCCACGGAGCCATCCCCAGCACCCGGGCCATCTTTGCTCCAATGGAGCCTCGGCTGCGGGAGGGGAAGAGAGAGACAGAGAGGAAGGAGAGGGGGAGGGGTGAAGAAGCAGATGGGCGCTTCTCCTGTGTGCCCTGGCTGGGAATCGAACCCGGGACCCCTTGCACGCCAGGCCGACGCTCTACCACCGAGCCAAACGGCCAGGGCCACTAAGAGTTTTTAATATGGATGAAATTGCAAATCGAGAAATTGAATATCAGAAAGTAAGAACTGAACATTGCTCAGATTTTAATTGTAGAGACTGAAGAGAATCTAAGGTATTTTACTGTTTCTCTTCTAATAAAAAGCCAGTGATACTCTACCTTGCTGTTGCTAAATTCACAAGATATGTATGTTGGTGAAAGGAGATTCTTAATGAATGAAAGTAACTGTAAATGTTTCAAATATTTTTCTGTTAAATCTTAATACCTAGCTCTTAATATCTTGAGCTCTTCTGATGTATGCTTTGAATATGTCAGAATTTATATAGTACTAGTATATTATTGTAGTATAGTAGAGTATATTAGAGTATATTATAATAGTATAAGTTAATATGTATATTTAACTTATTTGATTTGTCTCTGCTATTAAATGACAAGTAAATTTTATGTTTAGATTATAGTGTTTTTAACTTGGTGAATGTTGTGACCACAAAAGGAATGTGGCTTTATTCTAGTTTTGAACTATTTGTTCAATGAAATATATTAGCAACAAGTAGAAAAATTTCACATGTAGTTTACTTTTTAAGGTTATGCTTAAATGTTTGTTTTTGAATTTTCCTTACTACATTTTAGGCCAGCATGGGCAGTGGAAGTGTATTTTTCTGTGGTATGTCTATGGACTGGAACGATGTCCTTGCAGATTATGAAGGTATTTTGTGTGTGTGTGTGTGTGTGTGTGTGTGTCTGTGTGTTGCATGTGTAGATAGAGGGGTATAAAATAGATGGTCTTATTCCACAAATTTCTGTGTAAAATAAATAATTTGGAGTGGGAATACTGATGCATTTTAAAAGTCTGTTCTCAGTTGTTAGTTTTAAAGTACTATGTGGTTAAGCAGTAACAGTGATTTTCTTTTTAATGAACAGCTCGTGAATCTTGGCGCCAGAATACATCCTGGGGGGATATTGTAGAGGAGGAACCTGCTAGGCCTCCAGGACATGGAATTCACATGCATGAAAAACTCTCTTCCCCATCTCGTAAAAGGTCTGGCTTCTGAAAATTTTTGTGAATTATTTCACAGGAGGGAAACTAGTCACTCTTGACTATAAAATGTGCTGCATAACATTTTAAGGCACATTCCGCAGGGCAGATTGGATCTATTGAAAAGTGGCAATGTTTTCCTGAAATGTTAGACCAAAACTATTTTGTGTACTTTTTATATACTTTTTAGAACTTTGAAGAAGAAAATTTTTTTTATTTTATGTAAACCTTCATGTCTTCTGTTCTTTTGCTTGTGTTAATAGAACAATTGCAGAATCTAAGAAGAAACTCGAAGAAAAACAAATGAAAGCGCAGCAGCTAAGGGAAAAGTTACGTGAAGAAAAAACATTAAAGCTTCAGAAATTGTTAGAAAGGGTGAGTTTTTAATATTCGGTAACATGTGATAGCCTTAAATCAATGAGTTTATTTTCAAATTGAATTTTTCTTCTCTTCTGAGAGAAGCTAAAACTTAAAAACAATGAAATTATTTTAGGAAACAAAAGCATTTATGTCTGTTGAATTACAGAAGGTTACCTGTAAAAAAGAATTTGTCATTTCAAAATTAGCTAGTAAGTTGTTGTTTTGCATTGTTGGTGTAGATTAGTGGTCGGCAAACTCATTAGTCAACAGAGCCAAATATCAACAGTACAACGATTGAAATTTCTTTTGAGAGCCAAATTTTTTAAACTTAAACTATATAGGTAGGTATATTCCTTATCGAGGTAGTGCCTGCACGTGGTATTTTGTGGAAGAGACACACTCAAGGGGCCAAAGAGCCGCATGTGGCTCACGAGCTGCAGTTTGCTGACCAGGGGTGTAGATTATTGAAGTTGAACTTTGTCTTTTGCCATTTTCATTGCTGAGTTTCCTTGGGGAATCTTTTTTTTTTTTATTATTTAGTGAGTGGAAGGGAGGCAGAGACAGATCCCACATGTGCCCAGCCGGGATCCACCGGGCAAGCCCATTAGGGGGTGATGCTCTGCCCATTTGGGGCATTGCTCCGTTGCTCAGCAACTGAGCTCTTCTTAGAGCCTGAGGCAGAGGCCATGGAACCATCCTCAGCACCCAGGGCCAACTTACTCCAGTTGAGCCATGGCTGCAGGAGAGGAAGAATGAGAGAGAGAAAGAGAGAGGCGAGAGGGGGAGGGGTGGAGAAGCAGATTGGCGCTTCTGTGTGCCCTGACCAGGAATTGAACCCAGGATATCCACAGGTTGGGCTGATGCTGTACCACTGAGCCAACTGGCCAGAGCCTGCTGTGGACCAGTGCGGCTTCTAATAATGGTGTGGAATTAAGGAAACATACTCATCAAGAAAAAATGGGACTGGGAAGACTCTTCAAATGCTGATGGCAATATCCCAGTGCCCCATAGCCCCAATTTGCTTTATTATATAGCCATATGCAAATCAAGAAAGCCCTTGATACAAAGTTACACGTCCGAGGCTAAAACAGGAACTCTCCCAAGGCATAAACAGGAATCCCCCAACCATGCAATAAGTGAAATCAACCAACATCTGAACAAACTAAGAGGAAGGGCATGTAAATTGCTTCCAGCAACTTAAGGAAGCAAGTGAAGTAGGTGCAAATACTCAGCTTCATAGCCAATATGGAGGTGAAGGGGGAGAACTTTGCCTTTTGCTAAACCTTGAATCTACAGTGGCTTTTTGCCATTTATGGTCCACAACAAGAGCCTTCTTTGGGAGTCTTATGCAAAGTGTAAAATGACTTAGTAGGAAAGTTTTGAGCCTCATATTATCAGGTTTGAATAAGTGTGGCAGTAATGAGATTTATAGAAGAGATTCTTAGGGTATTTAGAACAGTGTTACTTCTGAGCAGTATGGTGTAGTAGAAAGAACGTGGGCCCTGGAGATGGCCAAGCAGGCCAAATACTAACTTGCTTTGGGCAAGTTACTTAACAACAAACTGCTTTTAAGTTTCTTCATCTGTAAAATGGCAATTATAATTATTAACCTGTTGCGATGATTAAATGTAGCAAGTGTGTAAAATAGTAGCATACTTCTAGGATGGCTGTTGGCTGTTGCTCAGTCTATGGTCATTTTTATTGTCACCTACATATGCCAGATGTAGGTGAGTACTATATTATTTATGTATTCTATGTAACAAATGACCTCAAAACTTGGCAGCTTACAGCAACACGCATTTATTAGTGCACAGATTCTGTGGGCAAGGAAACCAGGTGTGCTTCACCCAGTGACTTTTGTCCAGAGTCTCTCAGGAGGTGTAGCCGAGCTGTTGCCTGAGGCAGCAGTCATTGGTGTTTATGGATCCACTTTGAGATTCGCTTGTGGTTATTGCAGACCTTGGGTCCTCTTATCAGTTGGCTGTAGATCTCAGTTCCTTGCTGTGTGGGCCTTTCTTTTTTTTTCTTTCCTTTTTTTTTTTTTCGGTGAGAGAAGGGGAGGAAGAGACACACTCCCGCATGTTCCCTGGCTGTGCTCCACCCAGCAAGCCCACTAGGCAATGCTCTGCCCATCTGGGGTGTTGCTCCCTGGCTCAGCTACTGAGCTCTTCTCGGTGCCTGAGGCAGAGCCCATGGAGCCATCCTCAGTGCCCAGGGCCAACTTGCTCCAATCAAGCCATGGCTGCAAGAGGGGAAGAGAGAGAGAGAGAGAGAGAGAGAGAGAGAGAGAGACAGGGGGAGAGAGAGAGAGAGAGAGAGAGAGAAGTGAGAGAGAAGTGAGAGGGGGAGGGGTGGAGAAGCAGATGGGCGCTTCTCCTGTGTGCCCTGACCAGGAATCAAACCTGGGACATCCACATGCCAGGCCAATACTCTACCACTTAGCCAACTGGTCAGGGCCAGCATGTGGGTCTTTCATCATGAAATAGCTACTGGCTTCCTCCTTGGAAAGTATCTGAGAGGGAGAGAAAGAAAGAGCAAGTGAGCCACTAGAATGGAAGCAGCACTTTTATAACCTAACCTCAGAAGCCATGTACCATCACACGGGCTGTGTTCTGCTGGTCTCATTACTGATACAGTGTGGGAGGGAATTACACAGGTGGCTGGAGCCATTGGAAATTGTCTTGGAGTTTGTGTACTACAGGTAGCTAACCCAGTATGACAAAAGATATATGACCGTTACAGTGTAGGTGACCTATGTTACCTTTTGTTGCTAGGAAGGAGTGCTAATATGCATAGGTTAAATATATTATTTGTTTTACTTATAACATGTATTTTAAATTTGAGAGAGACAATTGGACCAAATAATTTGAATATTTATAAACACGAGGTAACATAAGGAAGGGTTTTTTTAGTCCAGTAGAAAAGTTGACTGGGAAAGGAAGAAAATCTGATATTTCTCTTTACCTGAGTCTCAAGAATTTGCCATTAAAGTAAATAAATATGAAAAACAGTTCTCGTCTTGTGGGGTTCTAAAAATTTAATTTATTATTTAATTTCAGCTTTAAAGAAATGCTCTAACACAACCAAAATATCCCCTCATATTGTGTTTTTAATACAAATATTACATAGTTTATTTTCTCATTATATAAAATAACTTCTAATTATTTGGAGATTAATTTTTGAAATTGTGCGTTAGAGATTTTCTGGTTTAATTTTCCCATTAATGTAGGTATCCTTTCTATTCATTTTAATGTCAAATTGCACCTTGTATTTGTATAATGAGTGTTGTTTCAGCCCTGTAATCTCCCCAGATCATCACAGTAACTGTGAGGTACAGAGTTGAACAGATGCTGAGCCCCATTTTACAGATGGGAAAACTGGATGTAGGAGGCTAAGTGCTGTTTCCAGTGTGACTACTGTAGCTCAGGTTTCAAGGACTTGTCCCCCGGTTTCTAACCCATGCTGTTGCTGTGTCAAAGTTTTTTAAGTGGTTAAACACATAACTATGTAGATAAAAGTCAAATGAAATGTTAGTTTCTTTCCCATACATGATGAGGCAACATCTAATTTTCTACAATTTATTCTCATTGGTGTGGGATCTCATTTCTTAGAGCACAGAACTAGTCTTTTATTTCTGTTTGATAATGTTGTAAGGAATTAAAGGCAACTATTATGTCTATCTTTGTTTTTCTGTAGGCAAAACCCTCTCTTATCTTCAGAGAGTGTCTCCTAGTCAAATAAATGTCATTTTTCACCATTTTTCAACCTCTAGGATAAAATTACTTAATTGACCTGAATTTGTTTACTAGAGACACTAGGTGTACATGGCTAACAAATACACACTATTTTCATGTTAAACGTACTCATAGTGCAGTATAATAATGATAGCAGATATTTCTATTGAGCCATGTCTAATGTCCTGTTCTAAGAGTTGCACATATATTGACTCAGTCTTGAAAACAAGCAGGTAAGTTAGATTATGAACTCAAGCAGTCTATCTCTGCAGTCTGTTCTTAATCATTAGTCATGTTCCTTTAACTCTTTCCAGGTAAGTCCTAAGCTGTTTATCAGCTTGCACTTCTATTAAATGACTGTGTGTGCTGAAAGCAATGATGTCGTAATTCACTATATGCAGGAAAAAGATGTCCGGAAGTGGAAGGAAGAATTGCTAGATCAGCGACGTCGGATGATGGAAGAGAAGTTGCTTCATGCTGAATTTAAACGAGAGGTGCAATTACAAGCAATTGTTAAAAAGGCACAGGAGGAAGAGGCTAAGGTAGGAAGAGCGGAGCTGCTTTGACTATTGGATTTGTTATCCTGGTCCTTTTACACTTGTTATATAAGAAGCTAATGTTTATTAAGTGTTTATTCTGTGCCAGAATAACAGAGCATTTTTATAGGCTTATTTAAAGCTTAGTAGGTGCAGTAACTTTACAATAATCCTATAATATATATATAGATATTTATATATATGTTATAGCTTTATTGAGGTATAATTGACAGACAATAGATAGCACATAGGTATAGCATCAGTTTGATGAGTTTTGACATGTATTTATTCCTGCAACTCTCAGTATCACGAAGATTATAAACAATTCCATCACCCTTGAAAGTTTCTTCATTTCTTCCTTCAACTGTTACCATGCAATTTCTGATCTGCTTTTTGTCACTATAGATGTTAACATTTTCTAGAATTGTGTATGAATGGAATCATACAGTACATGCTCTTTCCTCTGGTGTCTTTCACTCAGCATAGTTACTTTTGATTTCATCTCTGCTGTCATTGCTGAGAAGTATATACCACTGAATAGAAATACCATAATTTGTTTGTTCAGTCACCTGTTGATGGATATTTGTTTTTTTTCCAGTTTTTGGCTATTATAGATTTAGCTGCATTGACTATTCATATACAAGTCTTTATGTAGCTGTGTACTTTTATTTTTTTGGCTAAATACCTAAGAATGGATTGGCAAAAAGTCTTATGTTTATGTTTAACTTTTAACTTTTTTTTTTTTTTTTTTGTATTTTTCTGAAGCTGGAAACGGGGAGAGACAGTCAGACAGACTCCTGCATGCGCCCGACCGGGATCCACCCGGCACGCCCACCAGGGGGTGATGCTCTGCCCATCCGGAGAGTCACTCTGTCGTGACCAGAGCCACTCTAGCGCCTGGGGCAGAGGCCAAGGAGCCATCCCCAGCGCCTGGGCCATCTTTTGCTCCAATAGAGCCTCGGCTGTGGGAGGGGAAGAGAGAGACAGAGAGGAAAGAGAGGGGGAGGGGTGGAGAAGCAGATGGGCACCTCTCCTGTGTGCCCTGGCCGAGAATTGAACCCGGGACTTCCGCACGCCAGGCCAACGCTCTACCACTGAGCCAACCGGCCAGGGCGCAAAGGTATTTTTTAATTTAATTTTTAAAAACTTTGTAAGTTTTTAAATCTGTGGTAAAAAAAATTAAACAATAGCTCTACCACTGAGCCAACTGGCCAGGGCGCAAAGGTATTTTTTAATTTTATTTTTAAAAACTTTGTAAGTTTTTAAATCTGTGGTAAAAAAAATAAACAATAGCTCTACCACTGAGCCAACCAGCCAGGGCGCAAAGGTATTTTTTAATTTTATTTTTAAAAACTTTGTAAGATTTAAATCTGTAGTAAAAAAAATAAACAATAGGCCCTGGCCGGTTGGCTCAGTGGTAGAGTGTTGGCCTGGCGTGCGGAAGTCCCGGGTTTGATTCCTGGCCAGGGCACACAGGAGAGGCGCCCATCTGCTTCTCCACCCCTCCCCCTCTCCTTCCTCTCTGTCTCTCTCTTCCCCTCCCTCAGCCGAGGCTCCATTGGAGCAAAAGATGGCCCAGGCGCTGGGGATGGCTCCTTGGCCTCTGGTCGCGACAGAACGACTCCCCGGATGGGCAGAGCATCGCCTCCTGGTGGGCGTGCCGGGTGGATCCCGGTCGGGCACATGCGGGAGTCTGACTGTCTCTCCCCGTTTCCAGCTTCAGAAAAACACAAACCCCCCCCCAAAAAAACAAAACAAACAAAAAAACCCAATATATAAAATTGACCATGTTTACCCTGTTTAAGTGTATAGTTCAGTACGGCTCTCGAGAACATTTTCACCTTGCAAACTGAACCTCTATATTGATTAAATGACAACTCCCTATTTTCTGCTCCTCATAGTTCCTGGCACACCACTGATATTAAGTAGAACTTTATAAGGTAGTCTCGATCAGAATCTTAATTTCATTCTTGACTTAAAAATATGTTCTGTGTCAGACTTTTATGTATTCTAAATAAGTTCTTATGAAGACCTGTGGATTTATTGTACACAGTTGGTTATTACCCACTTTTTGAGGTAAATATTGAAAAAGACTCAGAAGTCATTAAATTTTTGTTTTATGCCTTACCACTGGTTTATGTTATAATATAGTGTGAATTATATTATAGCATAAAGACTGTTAAGTTTATTTTTGTAGTATACCCTAGAATTAACTTGACTGTTTTTATTGAAGGTAAATGAAATTGCCTTCATAAATACCCTTGAAGCCCAGAATAAACGTCATGACGTTTTATCAAAATTGAAGGAATATGAGCAGAGGCTTAATGAGTTACAGGAAGAGCGTCAGCGACGACAGGAAGAAAAGCAAGCTCGTGATGAAGCTGTTCAGGTAGGATTTTATTTGGCAAGCATTAATTGAGTACCTGCTGCATCCTAGGCGTTAAAGAAGGGGGTTACCACATTCATTCTTTCTTCAGCCTCCTTGAACACATATCTGACTCTGAAGCACAAAGTACCAGGGAGTTCAAGAGGTTTCAGAAGCCATAGGAGTTGGGAGATAACTTTCTAATTCCCTTGCCATAGTTTTATGTTCTTTATTTGTCGGTATATAGATTTATGATGCATATTAATTTATAATGTCATGCTTTATTTATTTAACAGGTATTTATGGAATTTCTGCCCTATGCAAGATGCTTATCTGTAGGAAACTTAAAATTTAGAAAGGAAAATACTAGCTGAATTTACTAATTTTTTCTCATTACCTATATAGTTACCTATTCTCTTTTCCACTTGTTAAAAACAGAAATTAGGCACTCCAGTCGGGTGGTAGGGGTTGTGAGTTGGGTACCTCTAGGCCCACTGGGCTCCTTTGGGTGCATGTGTGGGCCTGTCTGAAAGGGAAATGGAGAGGAAGCCAAGTCTGAGGGGGGCAGCCCTAAGCCCACTGACCCAGGTCCTGCTGCTTCCTACATTGGGAACCTCCTTCTCTGGACCTCACAGGTGTGCAGCACCAACAAGTCTGTGTCTACCAATGGTGGTGTAAGCACCTTGCAGATCCCAGCTATACAGCAAGAGCCCCTGGTTAGACCAAAGCCATTGCTTTTGAAATTGTTAAAATCTCTTGGTGCACAAAAGGACACTCATACTATGAAAGAGATTATGTTTTCTTGGCCAGTATATTATGAATAAATAATAATATGATGAGAAGCAACAGCATATTGTATATTATTGTTCAAATGACCTTCTCAAGGATTTGTTTGGAGTGCCATGAAAGATCACAGGAAAAAAATATATATATACAGTGATCTTCAGAAACTTGGTGTAGTAGTCAGTCAGCAGGAACCATCAGATTCAGGAGTGAAAACACGTGTCACCATGAAGTTGGGAGTGATCAAAAGGACCCTGTGAAAGAGCTATAGGAAGTAAGACCTTCATTTTCAGATTTGGTTTCTAGACCGCCCTCCTCATCTAGAAGAAGAACATAGTGAGACAGGAGAATATTCAGTTGAACGACAAAGAAAGTGACTCAGACCTGATCGTTTTTCCTTTGACGAAAGCCTTGCCCTGTGTGTAATAAGGGGAGATAATGTTGTGAAAGGAGCGGTAGCAGTGCATCAGTGGGGACTCCATCAAGTCTGGATCTTGGTGCCGGTGTGAGTTGGTTGGATCAGGATTCAGTTTCAAATTGATTCAGTGTAGAATTTGAAGTTGAATCTTTCAATTCAGAAGATTATAGCCTGACCTGTGGTGGCACAGTGAATAAAGTGTTGACCTGGAATGCAGAGGTCTCTGGTTTGAAACCTGGGCTTGCCCGGTTAAGGCACTTATGGTAGTTGATGCTTCCTACTCCCCCCCTTCTCTCTCTCTCTCTCTCTCTCTCTCTCTCTCTCTCTCCTCTCTCTAAATCTAAACAAATCTAAAAGAATTTTTCAGAAGATTATAACCTTAGAGAAGGACAAGAACTCTTAGGTGAAGGTGATGAGGTGTTTCAAGTTACTGTGTATCAGGCAGAAAAGAGTGATACAGATTAATTTGAACCCTCCCCTTTATCACATTGCAGCATATGTTGGGTCCCTTGTGAGAACTGTATTCCTGAAGACAAAGGAAAAGAAAAAGGGAAGGAACATGGCTGAGAAAACCAGACTAGAAAACAGCACAAGCAGTAGAGGGCTTTGATGGTTCCTGATTGTAAGAAATTACAGTGAGTGATTCCTGAGAATCGTGTATCAAGGAAAATGATGAAAAGATCGCACAAGCCTCCCAATGCGAAGAAAGTGAGGACTGTTCTCAGCTGTCACCTTCTAGTAGTACCATTTATAGCAGCCAAAATGTCAGAATTATAGGATGAAGGAACACAAGACAAAGAAGAAAGTGTACAATCCAGTTTTCCCATTAATGTCATTGAACCTTGTGTGATTTGTGAAGGCCAACCTCACGGTGGTTGCACCGTTTATGGCAAAACAGGGCATCACGTGAAATGCTTTACACACGTGCAAAGCTGCTGAAGAAAAGGAATAGCCCTGTCCAGTATGTAGACAGCTAATTCAGATCAGATCGGGCGCTTTCAGGGTAGTACGGCCTTAGACTGTAGACAGCCAATCCAATCATTGTGCTAGCTTGTTTTTCCTGGTTGATCTGCCTATAAAGTAGAATTACATATTTCTAACTATGTTAAAAATTTAGACAACATAAAATTTTATTTTTTACATGTATCAAAGCAAGATGGTATATTAGTGCATGTAGATTTATTTTCTGAAGTGTGATTTATCTACTTTGGGAGAGGGACTAGTGAATATTTTCTTTAAGGAAAATTTCACTTCAGTTTTCATTTTATATTTGGGTTTAATTTAATTTGAATTGGATATGTAGCTCATTCTTTAACCCTGCCTCTCATATTTTATTTATTATTATTTTTTATTATTTTTTATTTTTTGCATTTTTCTGAAGCTGGAAACGGGGAGGCAGTCAGACAGACTCCCGCATGCGCCCGACCAGGATCCACCCAGCATGCCCACCAGGGGGCGATGCTCTGCCCCTCTGGGGCGTTGCTCTGTTGCATCCAGAGCCATTCTAGCACCTGAGGCAGAGGCCACAGAACCATCCTCAGTGCCCGGGCCATCTTTGCTCCAATGGAGCCTCGGCTGTGGGAAGGGAAGAGAGAGACAGAGAAGAAGAAGAGGGGGAGGGGTGGAGAAGCAGACGGGCGCCTCTCCTGTGTGCCCTGGCCGGGAATTGAACCCTGGACTCCTGCACGCCAGGCCAATGCTCTATCACTGAGCCAGCCAGCCAGGGCCAATCATATTTTAAATAATTTACACTTTCTCTTCAATGGGAAGTATTTGATCCTTTAAAAAATATTTTAAGTAGAACATTTAAAGGTAACTTATTTAGTACTTTTCATGTAAGGAGAAAAAAATTTTAATTTTAGGTATTCTTAAATCTTTCAGTCCTTAGTTTCTCTGTTCTTTCAGAGCTTCCTTTTTTTTTTTTTTTTTTTTTTTTTTTTTTTTTTTTTTTTTACAGGGACAGAGAGAGAGTCAGAGAGAGGGACAGACAGACAGGAACGGAGAGAGATGAGAAGCATCAATCATCAGTTTTTCGTTTTTGACACCTTAGTTGTTCATTGATTGCTTTCTCATATGTGCCTTGACCGCAGGCCTTCAGCAGACCGAGTAACCAGCGACCTTGGGTCCAAGCTCGTGAGCTTTTTTCTCAAAACCAGATGAACCTGCGCTCAGTCTGGCAAGCTCAGGATCTCAAACCTGCATCCTTCCGCATCCCAGTTCAACGCTTTATCTACTGCGCCAACGCCTGACCGGCCTTTCAGAGCTTCTTAAAATACTCATTCCAGATTAAAAAGAAGCTGGTAGTTGTATTTGTTGTGTAATGTTCCTGTTATCCAGCTTCTCTGGTATAGTTTAGGAGAGGTGGCAATGATGTCAGTTTGAGAAGTGTTTGAGAATAGCCGTCATTTACCCATAGACAGAACTTTAAGGCACCCTGATACAAGGTGGACTTCTCTAGACATCTTCATTTGTTTATTGGGCCCCTTTTCACACCTCATTTCAGGATTTAGTATAGTCTCTGTTGTTTAAATTGAAAAATTCTAAGACATTTTGAAGTACCTTTGTTGGCTGGATTCCATGGTTCCTGTTAGTTACTTAGGCTTCAGATCTTTGCTTAGAGCCAGTGTTAGAAACCTGTGAATTCACTAGGCCTAATTGAGAAATTTGATAAACAGAAGGACTATTTGTTTTTAAAATATGTAGCTTGGACCCAAGGTCGCTGGCTCAAGCAAGGGGTTACTCAGTCTGCTGTAGCCCCACGGTCAAGGCACATATGAGAAAGCAATCAATGAACAATTAAAAGTGCCACAACGAAAAACTGATGATTGATGCTTTTCATCTCTTTCCATTCCTGTCTGTCTGTCCCTATCTATCCCTCTCTCTGACTCTGTAAAAAAATAAAAATAAAATAAAATTTAAACTATGTAGCTGAAAATTTTCTCATAGTTGTCAAAATTTGTGCATCACTTTTCTTTAATAATGATACAATCAAAACATAGGATACCTCAGACTGCATAGATTAGCATCTTAATTTATATTTAAATATGAATCTTCAGCAATATAGTGAAAATAACCACTTTGATTTAAGGGCCTGTGTTTGACAGTTGTACACACTCAGTTGAAGATAACAAGATCAACTGAACTATAAGTTCAGAATAGAACTGAAGAATAATTTTGCACAGCAAGTTTGTGTGCCAGTTACTTATGTTACATTGTATTAAACTTTAAAAACAAAAACTACACACACATATGACTTACTTGTGTATGCCTATGTAAGTAAGAAACAAATGGCTGAAGTGATCAATACCTTAGTACCTTAGCCGCAGTGGTCCTTAAACACAGTAAAACCTTATTAATTTGGTATTTATAATACTTCAAGTATAGAACTAAGTAGAATTTTTTTTTTGTTAAGTGAGAGGAGGTGAGGCAGAGAGACAGACTCCTGCATGCACTAGGATCCACCTGGCAAGCCCCCCTACAGGGCAATGCTCTGCCCATCTGGGGCCAGTTGCTCCATTGCTTGGCAACTGAGTTATTTTTAGCACCTGAGGCAGAAGCCAGGGAGCCATCCTCAGCACGTGGGGCCAACTCACTGGAACCAGTCCAGCTGAGCCCTGGTTGTAGGAGGGGAAGAGAGAGAGTTAGAGAAAGGGGAGGGGTGGAGAAGCAGATGGTCGCTTCTCCTATGTGCTGTGACCAGGCATCAAACCCAGGACATCTACATGGGCTCTACCATGAGGCAACCAGCCAGAGCTAAGTAGAATTGTTTTTTTCTGAGGAGACTTGGTAGTAAAAATAATATTATAAATACTGTACATTCAGATACTACACTTGATATTAGCCAAAAGGCCAAGAAGCAATAAACACTGTACATTCAGGATGTGTTATGCATCATTTACACTATTTACAAACATTCAGATCTGTGCCTATAGTTTCATTCACCATGCCTATGCATTACTAAAGTAGTCTTGTTTAAATTTTTGCTTTAGTATACATAAATTTATTGATTTATGAATAAACAATTTATTAAATGTTTAAGAAACCCCCCCCCCAGAGATTAAAAGACTAGGAAACTTTGAAAAGTCCAGTTATTTCAATTAATACAGTGTTAGAGTATTACACTGTATATTACATCTTATATACATGAAAACAATCAAGTTGAAATTATTATTATTTAAAAAATATTTTCCCAGCCCTGGCTGGTTGGCTCAATGGTGGAGCATTGGCCCAACATGTGGATGTCCCAGGTTTGATTTCTGGTCAGGGCACACAGGAGAAGTGCCTGTCTGCTTCTCCACCTTTTCCCCTCTTGCTTCTCTCTGTCTCTCTCTTTGCTCCTGTAGCCATGGCTTAGTTGGAGTGAGTTGGCCCTAGGTGCTGAGGATGGCTCCATGGCCTCTGTCTCAGGTGCTAAAAAATGGCTCCGGTTGCAACAAAGCCAGGGCCCCAGATGGGCAGAGCATTGCCCCCTAGTGGGCTTGCCAGGTGAATATGGGTCAGGGGCATGCGAGAGTCTGTCTCTGCTTTCCCTCCTCTCTCTAAAAAAAAAAAATTTCCATTAATTTGAGAGAGAAGAAGGGGGGGGTGCAAAGGGAGAGAGAAAGAGAGGCAGCAACTCATTGTTCTACTTAGTTGTTCCATGTATTTATGCATTTATTGATTGCTTCTCATACGTGACCTGACCAGGGATGAACCCCATGATCTTGGCACGCTGGGATGACGCTTTATGTATTGAGTCACCCAGCCAGGGCCGAAATTATTATTATTATTATCATTATTATTTTGTATTTTTCTGAAGCTGGAAATGGGGAGAGACAGTCAGACAGACTCCCGCATGTGCCCAACCGGGATCCACCTGGCACGCCCACCAGGGGCGATGCTCTGCCCCTCTGGGGCGTCGCTCTGCTGTGACCAGAGCCACTGTAGTGCCTGGGGCAGAGGCCAAGGAGCCATTCCCAGGCGCCCGGGCCATCTTTGCTCCAATGGAGCCTTGGCTGCGGGAGGGGAAGAGAGAGACAGAGAGGAAGGAGAGGGGGGTGGAGAAGCAAATGGGCGCTTCTCCTATGTGCCCTGACCGGGAATCGAACCCGGGTCCCCCACACGCCAGGCCGACGCTCTACCGCTGAGCCAACTGACCAGGGCCGAAATTATTTTTAAGCATACAACTTGACTACATTGCACATACATATAAAGTAATTATTTTATGTAATATTAATATATTTCATTTATAAGAACAATTTATAATTTTTTAAAGTTTTTGATTTTATAAAGTATGAAATTAAAAGTTCTGGTTTAATTATTTATATTTAATACCTAAACCTTTTTTTTTTTTTTTCTGAAGCTGGAAACGGGGAGAGACAGTCAGACAGACACCCGCATGCGCCTGACCGGGATCCACCCGGCACGCCCACCAGGGGCCACGCTCTGCCCACCAGGGGGCGATGCTCTGCCCATCCTGGGCGTCGCCATATTGCGACCAGAGCCACGAGGAAAGCGCGGCGGAGGGGTGGAGAAGCAAATGGGCGCTTCTCCTGTGTGCCCTGGCCGGGAATCGAACCCGGGTCCTCCGCACGCTCCTAAACCTTTTTTAAAAAATTTTATTTATTGCCTGACCTGTGGTGGCGCAGTGGATAAAGTGTCGACCTGGAAATGCTGAGGTCGCCGGTTCAAAACCCTGGGCTTGCCTGGTCAAGGCACGTATGGGAGTTGATGCTTCCAGCTCCTCCCCCCTTCTCTCCCTCCCTCTCTCTCTCCTCTCTAAAAATGAATAAATAAAATAAAATAAAAATTAAAAAAAAATTTATTGATTGATTTTAGAGAGAGGGAGAGAAGTGGGGTGGGAATGGGGAGCATCAACTAGTAGTTGTTTCTCATATGTGCCTTAACTAGGGAAGCCCGGGGGGTTTCCGACCTCAGTGTGCCAGATCAACACACTGGCCACTGTGCTGCCCCAGGTCAGGCTAATGCCTAAACTTTTTGCATTTCATTGTGAAACTTGTGTTTTCAGACACATGATTGCTTGTTAAACTTCAAGTAAGTTTGACTAAGAGAGAATTTTGTTTGTATTTTCTTCATTGGAGAAGATTTTCTGTGCCAGATTTTAAGTTTTTAGAGTTCTAATATGGCTAAACAAGTTTCTTCACATTGTACTTAGTAATCAGAAATAGCTATAACCAGTTAATGACTAGTATGCCAGACACTAAAGAATATAAAATCTAATTGCAGGCCTCCACTAGTCTCTAACCTGCCAGAGATGCCCCCTGGCAATTAGTGCATTCCCTGTATTTCCAGCTCCCCCCACCCCAGATAAAAAGAAGAAATAGGGACCTTTTGGGGTTATTACTATGAGAAATTTTCTTCCCCTGGGGTAGACAGAGCTTGTAGTAGATATGAAGTTACTGTTATGAGCTTAGTTAACTATTATGCATATTTGTATCTCTCAATGTTCTCTAAACAAAAACATTTTTTTCTGCTATCATTTACTGAGCACTTACTAGGCACTAAACACTTTGCTGGATACTTACTTAGGTGAGTAATTTAGATCTCACAGTAAATGGGCCTCTTTAAGGTGAAACATCTTGCCCAAGGCTATCTAAGTAGTAGTTAGAACCTAGATCAGTGTATACTGGAGGCAGGAGAGGTTGTGTGAGCTACCTGGGGATTGGGGTGAGCTGAAAGAAACGCATCAGGATAGCTTGTAATATGGTGAAAATTAGCAAAGTGCTCTTACTGGGCAAAAATCTACCAAAGGCACAATATTTCAAATTGAAGTTTACCCTATTTGATGAAGTATCTTCTGCCTTAATGATGATGGTGATGATGATAAATACTATTGTTACTGGTCTTTCAGAAGACTAAGGCACAAACTATAACTAGACCATAGTCACTCAGCTGGTAGATTGTGGGATCTGGAAACAAAATTAGAGAATCTGACTCAGTGCCCACTCTCTTACCCCTGTGCTATATTTAACATGTCTTGCCATAAGCTTTACTTCACTGATTCCTTTTTGAAAGCTTAATTTGGATATAAAATCTGTTAACTGCTGTCTTTGTGATGTCCTGGCATTTTTTTTTTTTTTTTCATTTTTCTGAAGCTGGAAATGGGGAGGCAGTCAGACAGACTCCCGCATGCGCCCGACCAGGATCCACCCGGCACGCCCACCAGGGGGCGATGTTCTTCCCCTCTGGGGCATCGCTCTGTTACATCCAGAGCCATTCTAGCGCCTGAGGCAGAGGCCACAGAGCCATCCCCAGCGCCTGGGCCATCTTTGCTCCAATGGAGCCTCGGCTGCAGGAGGGGAAGAGAGAGACAGAGAGGAAGGAGAGGGGGAGGGGTGAAGAAGCAGATGGGCGCTTCTCCTGTGTGCCCCGGCTGGGAATCGAACCCGGGACTCCTGCACGCCAGGCTGACGCTCTACCGCTGAGCCAACCGGCCAGGGCAGTCCTGGCATTTCTAAAACCGTGTCTAAACACAAGGATTTAGAAATGATTCACCATAAAATTCTTATTAGGTTCTCACAGAATATGAATAACAGTATCTGCTGGAAATAGCATTTATTTTGATCATTATGTGTAAAACCGGTAAGTGACATGAAAACCAGGTATTGCTGACGTTTGGTTTTTGTTTAAATCTGAGAAGCATACCTAGTGACAAGCCAGGGATCTACTTGGTTTGAATATATATGTTTATGTCAAAGCTATGTCATCTTCAATCATTTTCATTTTACACATAATTCTAACATCTTTTAAAACATTTCTAACCTTAGGAACGAAAGAGAGCACTAGAGGCAGAACGGCAGGCCCGCGTAGAAGAACTGTTAATGAAGAGGAAAGAACAAGAGGCCCGGATTGAACAACAGCGGCAGGAAAAGGAAAAAGCTCGTGAGGATGCGGCCAGGGAGAGAGCTAGGTATCTCCTGAACTACGTTAATTTTGATCCTGATTTACATTTTGCAGTCGATGAATATTCAATTAAGGCCATTTGCTGTTGTATAGATTTTTTTTTTTTTTTTGGTATCTTTCTGAAGCTGAAAACGGGGAGGCAGTCAGACAGACTCCCGCATGCGCCCGACCGGGATCCACCCGGCATGCCCACCAGAGGGCGATGCTCTGCCCATCCGGGGTGTCGCTCTGTTGCAATCAGAGCCACTTTAGCGCCTGAGGCAAAGGCCATGGAGCCATCCCCAGCACCCGGGCCATCTTTGTTCCAATGGAGCCTTTGCTGCGGGAGGGGAAGAGAGAGACAGAGAGGAAGGAGAGGGGGAGGGGTGGAGAAGCAGATGGGTGCTTCTCCTGTGTGCCCTGGTCGGGAATTGAACCCGGGACTTCCGCACGCCAGGCCGATGCTCTACCACTGAGCACACCGGCCAGGGCTAGATTTTTTTTTAGCAATAGTTCCACATACAGAAATGTTGTATTCCGTGTTGATTTCCAGGCATTAAGACATCATATTACAATGAAAACCTTTTGAACATTGCTGTTGGGTGGGAAACTTGATATTTCAGAATATTTTTGGTTGCAGAAAATAGAGTTTGGTTCTAGTTTGCTTAATTAAGAAGCAAAGAGAATTTTTAGGAATATGTTTGAGCATAAGTGATAGGGGGTTAGAGGACCAGGCTTGAAAGTGGTCAGGCATCAGAGGATGGGCCACAAGAACCACAGTGGTAGTCTTTTGGTGGAAACACTGTGGTCAGCATGGTGTCACTCTGATGATGATAACTGGCATTCAGTTGTCCTTTCATTTTAAAATCACTTGTTTAAGATTCAGAGACCTAGGAAAAAGCATTTAATTGGCTAAAAGCCTACGTCCTTTTTGGTTGGTGTGCACCTTGCTGATGTGATTTTTTTTTCTGATTTTTTTAGTTGTAGCAAATTTGATTGATGTGAAAATTTGCTCTTTGGTGGATGCTAAAATTTACTATCCAAGACTAATAATAAGGCGAGAAGCTTTTTGCATACTTATCAGCTACTCAGTTTCTTTTTTCATATAGAATGCCTATTTAAGTTTTTTGTTCATTTATGTTTTTCTGTGTTTCCTTTTTTTTCTCTTTTCTTTAAGTAAGAGGAGGGGAGATAGAGAGACAGACTCCCACATGCACCCTGGCCGGATCCATGTGGGGCTGGCTGATGCTCATATCAACTGAGCCACTGGCTGTAAGAGGGAAAGAGAAAGAGAAGAGAGAGAGGGAGGGGTAGAGAAGCAAGCAGATGGTTACTTCTCTTGTGTGCTCTGACTGGCGATCAAACCTGGGATGTTTGTTCATTTCTTTATTGGGATTTTTTTTTATTGGGATCTTTTTTATTTGATGTTTTAGAATTATATTTAGTAGATACTAATTCTTTATCTGATACATATATTGCAAACAAATTTGGTTTTGTGACTTGCCTTTTCACTCTTTTTTTGAGGTCTCTTGATTGACATAATCCTTGATTGCAGTGTAGTAAAACTGAACAAACTGTGATTTGTACTTTCTGATCTTGTTTATGAAATCCTTTCTTATCCTGAATCATAAGATATTTTTCAAAATATTGTAGTTTTTCTTCAACAGGAAAATGTTTATCTGCTGAGAATTGATTTTATTGTATAGTTTGAGATAGAAATACAGTTGCATTTTTTTTTCATGTGAATACCCTATTGTTCTAACACATGTTATTGAAAAATCAATTTTTTTCTACTGCTCTACAAAGCTTCTGATATAAATCAAGTTTTTACGGATACATGGATCTGTTTGTGGGCTCTGTCTTCTGGTCTAGTGGTCACTTTTTTTATCTTCTGCCTTAATTAACACTTTGTAATAATTTTTGTGTCTAATGCTCTCACTCACTTTTTTTACTAGGTCTGTCTTGGCCTTTTCACATTTCTATGTGAAAAGGTTGCTTTTCTTCATGATTATCTATCCTACTCTTGACATTAAGGTTTTCATAAAATTTGGAAAGTATCTGGTCATTACTTCTCCAGCTATTTAATTGCCATTTCTCTTCAGACTCCTCTGAATTCTAACAGTTTCTCAGATTTTTCCATGGTTTTGGTGACCTTGAGAGTTGTGAGCATCGGTCAGGTGTTTTATAGAATGTTCCTCTGTTAGGATTTGATTGATGTTTTTCTCATGAGTAGGTCAGGGTTATTGGTTTCTGACAGGAGGACCACAGGGATAAATGTAAATTTCTTTTTTTAACATGTCAGGGTTTCATGCTATCAACTGGACTTACCACTGATATTGTTAACCTTGACCACCTGATGAAGATAGTGTTTGTTAGATTTCTTCATTGTATAGTTATTTTAAATTTTTTCTTATGCTATCCTCCTTGGAAGCAAGCCACTAAGCATGGCCCACACCTCACTGAGAGAAAAATTCCCACATAACTTTGCAGTATAGAACATCTGTCTGTACTCTCCCCTTTATTTATTTATTTACTTATTTTTATGCCAGTGTGGACTCAGTTACATATTTGTTTTATACTTTGGATTATGCACCACTATTATATTATTCATTTTGCTGCTCAGCTTGTTCCTACTTTAGACATTGGGAGCTCTCTCATCTGGCCCGTGTCCCTGTGACATACTTCAGTTGTTGTTTGAGCGCTTCCTTACTCTCTGACACTGCAGGACACTCTCAAGCTTCATGTTCTTCATGCCCCACCCCTGGAATCAGCTGTTTGTCCAAGGATTCCTTGTCCTTTTTATTGGAACAATCTTTAAAGCTATTTCTCTTTCTCTGTTGAGATTTCCTATTTGTTAAATCACTGTCATAATATTTTTCTTTATTTTGGCATATTTTTAATTATTTGAACATGTTTATAATAGTTGTCTTATAGCCTTTCTCTGCTAAATCCAACATATGACCTCATTCAGTTTCAATTGACTGCTCTTTTTCTAAGCACAGTCATACTTCTTATGACTCCTAATTTGTTTGTGATTGTTCCTCTCTTATTCTCTTTGTGAGTTCATGAATTTTCCATTCTTTTCTTGTGGTTTTACTGGTATATGTAAATGACAGTCCTAGAGCTAGCATTTAAACCCCTGCCTGGGTCTAGAAACCTATGTCATAACTAATAATCATCTTTCTTTCCAAACACTTAATGAGAAATATATCTGGGACTTAACAGACACTTAGAAAAAATAATATTAAAAAATAACAACCCTTGCCTGACTAGACAGTGATACAGTGGATAGAGCCTCTGCCTGGGGTGCTGAGGACAGGTTGAAACTCCAGGGTTGCTGGCTTGAGTGCGGGGTCGCTGGCTTGAGCGTGGGATCATAGACATGGCCCCATGGTTGCTGGCTTGAGCCCAAAGGTTGCCCAACAGGTTGCTGGGTTGAACAAGGGTTCACTGGCTCAGCTGCAGCCCCCTGGTCAAGGCACATGTGAGAAAGCAATCACTGAGCATCTAAGGTGCCTCAATTATGAGTTGATACTTCTCATCTCTCTCCCTTCCTCTGTCTGTCCCCCCCTCTCTGTCTCTCGCTAAAATAAAATAAATAAAAATTTTTAAAAAGTAACTCTTTAGAATATATAAGCCAGTGACTACTAATTGTATTTTTTAACCCTGAAGTTTGTTCCATCACTGTGTTCTCACAGAGACAGGGAGGAGCGCCTGGCTGCTCTCACGGCCGCTCAGCAGGAGGCCATGGAGGAGCTGCAAAAAAAAATCCAGCTCAAGGTGGGGATCGTGATGTCTTCCTGTGAAATTTTAGGGCTGTCAGGAGAGCATGAGACTAAAGTTTTATTTATTGAATTAATTGTATAGAAAACTGAATTAATTTGTATTCCAAATCTTTGGATAATAAGACATATGATTTGGTTACTATCATATTGGATAGTTCAACTATTCAAAGACTAAATTTATTTTAATAAGATAAAGCAATTGAGGAAAAAACCCACATTTTAACATTTCTTATTTTTATGGAGCAGTGATTATTATAAGTTGTTTCACTTGATTTTAGTGCTTGGGAATTGAACATTTGTAGTTTGGGAGATTACGATAAACTGATAATTTCTAGAAACTGTTCACCATTAGTAGTGCAGTTTCTAGCAGTATGAATACTTCACATTATGTCACAATTATTTACATGCTGGCTCCTCACAGAGATAGTAAATTCCGTCTGATAGAGCACCACATTTTATTATTTGTATGGATCTAGAACTTTATCATTCATTTAAATTTAATGCGGTAAATACTTATTGAGCCTTGTGGTAGGCATGGGGATAGTGATGAATAAGACATGATTCTAAATTTCAGAACACTCACACTCCAGTATGAGATTCAAATGCTAAGCAGATAATTTCCATATGGGTAAATGTTTACAGAGTGCTGTAGAAATACAGAGGAGGGCACTTAGTCTTACATGAAGGGTGTCAGGGAAGTAATTTAAGGAATAATTCCCGAGCTGAATCTTAAAAGAAAGGTGAATTAAATAGCTGGTTTGGTGGGATGCCATTTTAGCCATATGAAATAGTGTGAGCATGAAGTAAAAAATGTGAAATAGCATGTTTTGGCTTGTGTTTTGTTCTTTGGGAGGTCACTGGAGGTGCAGGACAGCTGGAAGCATAGTTGTGGGTGGAGGTCTGTGTCCTGATGGGCCTTGTCTGCTGTGATAGGCTTGGTCTTCGCTGTGGGTCAACATTTCCCACAGCGTGCTTTAGGAAGTACTTCTCAAAAGTATGCTGTCTGTAATAGGGTGTAAAGTGTTGCTTAATGGAGGCTAGGTTTATTGAGGGCTCACGCACAGTGACAATGAGGGCTATGTAAAGTTATATTTTCAAAAACCTTTTTAGTTTTCACTCACTGTTTTCCAAATTTATTTGACCATGGAACCTGATCCACAAAGCACTTATTAACATCCTGTGGTGTAGCTC
Organism: Saccopteryx bilineata; assembly: GCF_036850765.1. Taxonomy (NCBI): domain Eukaryota; kingdom Metazoa; phylum Chordata; class Mammalia; order Chiroptera; family Emballonuridae; genus Saccopteryx; species Saccopteryx bilineata. Next base: position 71,463,933 of record NC_089496.1, read on the forward strand.
TATGGAGCACATTTTAGGAAATGTTCTGTACATGCAGGGCTTTATATAAAGTCTTGTCCTCATTGTTCAGGTTAACTTTGAATTAAGACATTCTCCTCTCATTTTAGAAGGTTTAACGGAAATATTATTTGTTTAGGTTACCAGAATAATTTGAGTAATTTTTTATATTCTCACACTGAATTTATCTATACAGCACGATGAAAGCATCCGAAGACACATGGAGCAGATTGAACAAAGAAAAGAAAAGGCTGCTGAGTTGAGCAGTGGACGGCATGCAAATACTGATTATGCCCCCAAACTGACGCCTTATGAAAGGAAGAAGCAGTGCTCTCTGTGCAATGTCCTGGTGGGTTGGCATTGCCGGTATTGTGGAGATACATTCTAATTTATTACGAAAGTCTGTTAAACCATGAAAATATACTCCCCTGTTTTTTAAAACTCATTCTAAGGCATCTGCTGAGTACCATGAATTTCCTTCCTGATTTTTATGCAAAGTAAGTAGTAAAAAAATAGTATTTAGAAGTGCAAAGTGCCAAAGCATGCAGCTGCTGCTACGGTGTAAGTGTAGGTGCGTGATGGTCACCCGAGTCTATGGTTTTTGGCATTGGTACCAAACAAAGAAAAGGAACATTGTCAGTACTGAAACTTGAACCTTGATACTTAGAGGAAATAATATCACTGGGGAACAGTTTTCTTTTCATTTTCTGTTGCATGAGGTTTTAGAACTGTTTCTATATATTTCTGCATCGCTGATTCCAAATCTGAAATCCGTTTTTTGGTGCATGCTCTAGTTTTTATGCAATTTTAATTTCTTTTCGTTACAGTTAATGGCATTCATTGGTTTTAAATTGGAGTTAAAGGGCAGTGACTCTTGGATTGAACATATAACCACAAGGCAATTGATGTTTTACAAACATCACTTTTACATAATTGTAGTTGTTTTTAAATGTAAAAAATTATTATCTGATAAAAACACCCTCTTATTTTGTTTTAAGAGTGAATCATGGCTTCTTCGAGTAGGCGTAAATGTAAGAATAGTCCTGACACCTTCTGTTATATATGTGGCTGTTACTCACTTCAACGTCAAAGGTGCAATATTTCATCATTTGTGACACGTGCATATATTGCCTATTTTCAAGTTCCCCTTGACGATCAAGACAAGAATTGGGCTCCTCATATTGTGTGTCATAATTGTGAGGAAATGCTTCGTGACTGGACAAAAGGAAAACGCAAAGGAATGCCTTTGGTATTCCCATGGTTTGGCGTGAACCTAAGGACCACAGCAGTGACTGTTATTTCTGTCTGATTCATACAAAGGGCATCGGCAAGAAAAAATGGCATATGATTGCATATCCCAATATTCCTTCAGCAATTCGACCTATCCCACACTCTGAGACACTCCCGGTTCCAGTTTTTAATGGTTTTATTTCTTCTAAGGACGAAGAAAGTGAACATGGTGATCAAGTATATTTTGATGAGATGCATGAGAAAATGGTTGTAGAATCTGAAGGGTCTTCTTCTGATGCCAAGCAGTCATTAACCCCTCAGCAGTTTAGCCAACCCGAATTGAATGACTCAGTAAGAGATTTGGGCCTATCAAAGAAAGCAACTGAATTATTAGTCTCTGGAGGCTTCAAGGAAAGAATGTACTTTACCGGTCAGCTAAAGTATCCCATTTCAGGAAGCGTGAACGAATTTTTGTGGACTTTTATTCTGAAGACAAACACTTTGTTTACTGTCATGATATCAGGAGTCTTCTCAGCCAGCTAGGTGTTACCACTTACAGTCCAACAGAATGGTAGCTATTTCTTGACAGCTCTAAACGGAGTTTGAAGTGTGTTCTCTTACACAACAGTAATGTTTATCAGTGGTTCCAATTGGTTATTCAACTCATCTGTGAGAAGATTATAATGACATAAAAATTGTCCTCAACTTTCTGAAGTATGAGGAGCATAACTGGATCATTTGTGTGGATCTTAAAATGATAAATTTTCTGCTAGGACAACAGAGAGGTTTCACAAAGTGTCCTTGCTTTCTGTGTTTGTGGGACAGCCGAGCTTGGGAGAAACACTGAACATAGAAGGAGTGGCTGAAACATGAAGTTCTGGAAGTAGGGATGCAAAATATTGTGAATGAACCTATAGTTAATCAAGACAGGATCATTTTTCTCCCACTTCACATCAAACTTGGCTTAATGAAGCAGTTTGTTCAGGCTTTGAATATAAAAAGTGAATGCTTTTCAGAATATTTCTGCTTCTCCTGCCTTGTCTTTCCAGAAGATGAAAGCAGGTATATTCGTTTGACCTCAAATTCGAACCCTCATAGTGACGGAGAATTTGCCAGGAAGATGAATAAGGAAGAGAAAGCAGCATGGCAGTCTTTTGTGGCAGTTACAAAGAACTTCCTTGGCAACAAAAACACAGAAAACTATGAACTTCTGGTTCAAAGGATGCTGTTGGTTTTCCGTGACATTGGATGTAACATGAGCGTTAAGATTCACTTCGTGAACAGTCACCTTGATAAGTTTCCTGAAAATCTTGGAGCTGTTAGTGATGAGCAGACTACTGCGGGAGCATCAAACGAGATTGTCCTCAACAAGTACACAAATGCAAGAGCTACAAATGCAAATTTTTGCCTGAATAGAATTTAAATAAGTTTTGCACAACTTTTATTATTAAAATAAGTGTTTTAATATGTTCTATTTCGAAATTGTAGACAAATTCTGATGCAATCATATATTTTAGTGTATTAGTGTATTTACTACATTATATAAATTATTATATTTTCACTAGGATGATGCCCAAGAAGACATTCTGCTTCATTATGTTAAACTAAATGTTGAAAATTTTAAGTAAGATCAAAACCTAAAATCTTGAATTGCAAAAAAACTAGCTTGCAGAGAAAAACTAATGTCAGATTTGAGGTCAGCACACTCGAATTAGGTAAGAATAAGTGTTGTGGATGCAACAAAAATTTTGATCCCCAGTGTAACCTATTAAAGGTTGGCTATAAGGGATGCCTTTTCGACCATGTCTATTCTAGAGGTTTCTCAGAATTGCATTCTAAAGAAACCATTTTTAAGTGTAACATGTAAGTACTAGACTAGTAATCTCAACTTGTGTATAGTATACTGGGGTGAATTTGTAACATTTAAAATGAAATATAATTCTGCGTTGATTGCACTGCTCTGATTGTGTGCTTTATAGATCTCTTCAGAGGTGTACCTGTTTAGCCACATTAAAGGAAGGAAGCACCAGCAAGCTGTGAGAGAGAGCAGCAGCATCCAAGGGCGAGAACTCTCAGATGAGGAAGTGGTGAGCTTCGCTTAATTCATTAACAAATCTTTATAGAAACGATCCCATATTCTCGTGTAGTTCTGTGATTCTTTAAATTATGTTAACATTTAATGACTACTACCTGACCAGGCGGTGGCGCAGTGGATAGAGCGTCAGACTGGGATGCGGAGGACCCAGGTTTTAGACCCTGAGGTCGCCAGCTTGATCGTGGGCTCATCTGATTTGATCAGAGCTCACCAGCTTGGACCCAAGGTTGCTGTCTTGAGCAAGGGGTTACTTGGTCTGCTGTAGCCCCATGGTCAAGGCACATATGAGAAAGCAATCAATGAACAACTAATGTGTTGCAACATTTAATGACTACTATAATAGTAAACAAATGTGTTATTTTAGTGTACATATTAACAAGAATCATAAAAATAAGATTTTAACAGTTTTTAATATAATTTCAGTATAAAATAGGTTATGCTATTGATATATTTTATTAATAGAAAAGAATTGTTAGAGATACTCTACATTTCTTGGCAAACAGTTGATAATATGTTTTATATATATAAAATAATGTTATTTTATATGATAGTATATTATGATAATATACTAATTAAATATCATAGTAATTATGATAATATACTAATTAAGTATATGATTTAGGAATTTTTGGAATTATGCAAATTTAGACTTGTGTAAGTATTTTTATAAATAATTTTCATCCAAATGTTATTGAGACATGGATGACAATAGTAATACATGAATTTCTTGGGCTTTTTTTATAATAGGAAATTTCTAAAGCTATCCAAAGATGATAAATGCGTGTTTGTCAGGCATCTCTTAAGCGCAAGAAAGGTTACTGTGTTTCTTTGAGGGCTGTACTGGGTGTAGAGCATGTGTATGTTTAACCCTTTATTTATTTATTTTTCTTTTTTTTTTTTTTCATTTTTCTGAAGCTGGAAACAGGGAGAGACAGACAGACTCCCGCATGTGCCCGACCGGGATTCACCCGGCACGCCCACCAGGGGTGACGCTCTGCCCACCAGGGGGCGATGCTCTGCCCATCCTGGGCGTCGCTATGTTGCGACCAGAGCCACTCTAGCACCTGAGGCAGAGGCCACAGAGCCATCCCCAGCGCCCCGGCCATCTTTGCTCCAATGGAGCCTTGGCTGCGGGAGGGGAAGAGAGAGACAGAGAGGAAAGCGCGGCGGAGGGGTGGAGAAGCAAATGGGCGCTTCTCCTGTGTGCCCTGGCCGGGAATCGAACCCGGGTCCTCCGCACGCTAGGCCGACGCTCTACCGCTGAGCCAACCGGCCAGGGCCTAACCCTTTATTTTTTTAAGCATAGCATATATTAGTAGAATACACATCTCAATTGTATAACTTAATGAATTTATACAAATGTCCCACTCATATCAAATTATAGTTTCTTGTACCCTAAAAAGCTCCCTCATTTCCTGTCCTAGTCACGCCCCCAAAAGGTAACTAGTCTCTCAGTACTAGTGCCAGCAATTAGTCTTGCCTGACCTTGACATGATAAATGGTATCATATAATATGTACGTTTGTCTGGCTTATTCCACTTATTCTTAATTTAGTGAGGTGATCCCTAATGTTTATGTAAAGATGTATACAGTTTATTATTTTTCTTAGCTTTCTGTCAATGCCCTCCAGACGCACATGTATAGTTGAATAAAATTGGGTTTATTGATTTGTTAAAAAAGGGAAAAAATGCCATGAAGTGTATGTAGCTTCTCAGTAAAGTATTAGAAAGCAGTGACAGGATGTGGGATTGTGCCAGGAGATTTGGGCAAAGGAGTGGTTCAAGGACATGTGGCTGTGACCTGGATTAAACGCTGTCAGGGTGCAGGGGTAATTCGCCGTTGGTTCTTAATGAGTATCACACATAGATAGGAGGCATGAAGCTACTGTTTCTCTTGAGTTTCTGGATATGACCAACTGTGGAAGGGAAATTCCATAGTTATTTGGGCTCACTTCTGTCTGGTTTCTTTCTGTTGAGGATTTTTGCCTCTCAAGTTCCAACCCCTTTGAGAGCTCTGAACCAATTCTTTCTGCTCAGCTCAGTAAGACTGCTGCTTTTAGGCTGCACTGTTACCTGTGTCAAAAACTGGCGTAAGCCCTAAGGAAAAACCCAGGGTGGATATGGAATTCAGCTCCTCTGCTTCCTTTCTTTGGGGGTCATGGTCTCTCAAGTTCTGGCAGGGCTGGCTGTTTTTAATGCCCTCAAATAGATATTTTGTACATTTTGTGCAACTTTTGGAGTTGAAAGATTAATCTAGTATAAGTGACTTCACTATGGCTAGAATTGGAAGTCTCCTAATATTTAATTCGTGTATATCCATCATTTGATATCCCATTTGACACACAGTGAGGTATTTGATAAAAACTTGAATTAAACTGAAAGATTATACAGAATTGCTTTAGGTACTGTTAATAAAAGTGAAATAAAAAGTAGATATAATTATTTATTTAGTTTACCTCAAATGATTTTTTGCCTTTTACATTGAATTTGCCTTTGCCTCAAATTATATGGATATTTTAAGAGAGGGTAGGATGAATTTCTTTTTTCACTAGAATCATTCATGTAATTATCTCCATTTCTACTTAAGCTTGCTATATATAACTAGAGTCAGATGTATGTGTGCTCCACTTGGAAAAAATCCTCAATTCCTTCATTAATTAGAATTTAGGGCCCTGGCCGGTTGGCTCAGCGGTAGAGCGTCGGCCTAGCGTGCGGAGGACCCAGGTTCGATTCCCGGCCAGGGCACATAGGAGAAGCGCCCATTTGCTTCTCCACCCCTCCGCCGCGCCTTCCTCTCTGTCTCTCTCTTCCCCTCCCGCAGCCAAGGCTCCATTGGAGCAAAGATGGCCCGGGCGCTGGGGATGGCTCTGTGGCCTCTGCCCCAGGCGCTAGAGTGGCTCTGGTCGCAACATGGCGACACCCAGGAGGGTCGCAACATGGTGACGCCCAGGATGGGCAGAGCATCGCCCCCTGGTGGGCAGAGCGTCGCCCCCTGGTGGGCGTGCCAGGTGGATCCCGGTCGGGCGCATGCGGGAGTCTGTCTGACTGTCTCTCCCTGTTTCCAGCTTCAGAAAAATGCAAAAAAAAAAAAAAAAAAAAAAAGAAAAAGAATTTAGTTATCCCCATTATAAAGGAAATTATAAAAATCATTTGTAATTGAGTTCTTTTTTATTTTAACTTTTATTTTTTATTAACAGTTTATATTCAATATTATTTTGTATGAATTTTAGATGTACAGCATAGTGATTAGACAATCATTTACTTTACAAACTGTTTCCCCAATATTTCCAGTACTCACTTGGCACTGGCCATAGTTACTACAATATTGTTGACTTATTCACCTTTTTGGGGCATCAGTTTCCTTAGAGGTCAAGTGGATTTAGTAAGAGAAGTTATGCTATTGTGCAGTGGGTCAGGAAGTATTTTCAGACCTCAATAAGCTCCTTAAATAGTTTGAAAACATAGACTCCCAACACCAAAAGGTTTTTAGTAGTAGAGAGGAGTGTTCATGGTGCAAGCAAAGCTATGATGAAAAGAACAAACCAAGCAAATCACAAGGTTATATTTCTGAAAAGAGCAATACCTCCTCAAAAAGAGCCTCAAGCAGGTCCTTAAGGAGGTGTTCGAGAAGAAGACATTGTCAGCATAGGAGATAACATCTCCATGTGTGTTACTGCCCTTGAATACCTTTCAGTAGGATGAGGTATGGAGGTGGAGACAATGATATTAATGATCCCGATCCTCTGTTTATATCTTAATCTTTAACAAAAAAGTTTAAAAAGTAAAAAATAAATAGAAAATAATCTTATCAAATAAGGAGATATATAAAGAAAGAAATAGCTTGACAGGTGGTGGCACAATGGGTAGAGCGTTGGACTGGGACGCAGAGGACCCAGGTTCAAAACCCCAAGGTTGCCGGCTTGAGCATGGGCTCATCTGGCTTGAGCGTGGAATCATAGACATGACCCCATGATCGCTGGCTTGAGCCCAAAAGTTGCTGGCTTGAAGCCCAAGATCGCTGGCTTGAGCCCAAGGTCACTGGTTTCAGCAAGGGGTCACACGCTCTGCTGTAGCCCCCTGGTCAAGGCACATATGAGAAAGCAGTCAATGAACAACTAAGGAGCTGCTATGAAGAATTGATGTTTCTCATCTCTCTCTCTTCCTATCTGTATGTTCCTATCTGTCCCTCTCTCTGTCTCTCTGTCACATAAAAAGAAAGAAACTATATTCTTAACAGTTGTACTGTATGTTTGTGTTTTAAGCTAAGTGTTATTACAAAAGAGTTGAAAAGTTAAATTTTAAAGTTTATATAAAAAGTATGAATGTTACAGAAAGCTAAGGTTATTTTATTATTGAAGAAAGAGAATTTAAAAGACATATTTAGTTTAGCCTGACCAGGCAGTGGCGCAATGGATAAGCGTCGGACTAGGATGCAGAGGACCCAAGTTCGAAACCCTGAGGTCGGCAGCTTGAGCGTAGGCTCATCTGGTTTGAACAAGGCTCACCAGCTGGAGCCCGAGGTCACTGGCCTGAGCAAGTGGTCACTGTCTCTGCTGTAACCCCCTGATCAAGGCACATATGAGAAATCAATCAATGAACAACTATGGTGCCGCAATGAAGAATTGATGCTTCTCATCTCTCTCCCTTCATTTCTGCCCCTATCTGTCCCTCTCTCTGTCTCTGTCACACAAAAAAACCCCAAATTTAGTGTAGCCCAAGTGTACAGTATTTATGATGTCTATAGTTGTGTCCATTAATGCCCTGGCTAGCCAGTTCACATTCTCTCACCACTTACTTCCTGACTCACCCAGAGCAACTTCCAGCTGTACAAGCTCCATGCATGGTAAGTGCCTTATGCAGATGTACAATTTTTATCTTTCATGCCGTATTTTTACTGTACCTTTTCTGTGTCTAGATGTGTTTAGATACCCAAATACTTGACATTGTGTTACAGTTGCCCACATACAGTGTTCAGTACAGTAACATGCTGAACAGACTAGCAGTGGGCTCTTCCATGCAGCCAGGTATGTAGTAGGTCACAACATCCCAACGTGTAGCTGTGTATAAGTGAGCACAGTGGTAAAATTGGCTAACAATGCATTTCTCAGAATGTGTGCCTGTCCTTAAGCATGTAGTTATTTTTAGTTATAGCCCCTTCTTCCTGAACACAAGTATTCAATACAGCACATGAGTAATATGATATAGAAAGGCAATTTTATATTTCTCACATGGATGTTTCATTTTTAATCAGTGAAGATATCTATGGTAAACATACTTGTTCTACTTAAAGTTATTACTTGTCATCTGTGATGTCTTTATATTATATACATCTGGTCTGTGACCCTTCTTCTTTGACATACAAGATTTTATTTATACCACTTCTGACCTAATAAAATTGTACCTTTGACCTCATGCATTTGACATATCAGATAACTTACTCTTGATCTTTGACATATTTTGTTTTAAGCCTGTTAAACATAATAGGTAGCTGCCCAGCAAGAAAGGTTTAGTGTTTTGTGTTTTTATTTTAATTTGACCAAGAAATCTTTTATGTTTCTTGAGCCTTCATAAAAAGAGCTGTTAGATGTTTGATTCTTTTTTCTCTTTTATCATCTTAGAATCCAAATGATAAAAGTATGTGGTTTTTAAAGCTCAAAACAAATGGGTGCTAGTTTAAATATATTCTAATATTTAATTTTTTTGTGTGCATTGCTAGAGAAATAAGTATGTTTTAAATAAAACTGATTTCTTTGTAGTTTGGTCTTTAATTTATCTGAAGAAGCTGATGATAATGTTTGTGGAACTTGTGTGAAGTATAATCCTATATAGAAAATAAAGTCAAGAAGTGTATATTTAAAAAAAATTTTTTGAATCTATGTATTTCTGTTTGTGAGACTTGTTAGCTTTAAAAGCATGTAAATTGTACAAGCTCTGTTTGTTAGTCTGTGTATATAAATATAGAGAAAATAATAGTGTTTTCATTTCATTTATGGAAAGTATGAAAAAGAGTTTCATGAAGGATCTTAACTATAATTTATTGAATGTTTACAATGAAGTGTGGTTTTACAAATCCTAAGTTAGTATACAACTTGGAAAAATTATGCTAATTAGCTGATTGAAGAAAAAAATGAAATTTTAAATCAGCAAAAACATAAATACATCACTGTATTTGGTAAAATAAATTGATCTTTTTGGCCAGAGGGTGTCTAGCACTGAGGTGGAAGAAGTAGCAGATGTCTCCCAGAGTTGGTGGCAGTCTGGGAAATAATAGATAATCGAGCTGTTTATTTCCTTAGCTTGCTTACCTTTATTAGTAGAAAAAGAAGCATTTATAGTCATGTTAAGAAAACATCTTGTTTGCTTTTCAACAGAAAATCAAGCCAGATGAACAAACTAGGGCTCATTTACAATAAGTCATTTCCCCCCCACTACCTCAGTAAGTTACGTTTTAAGTAAGTTTGAGAAATAATCTAAAAACGTCTTACTCTTTCTTATTGAACAAAGCTTCTATTGCCTTCATTCTCTCTTTAGTAGGATCAGGAAATGTTTATAGTTGTGTGGGAGAAACAGAGAAAATGTGTATGTATTCAGCATATAGTTCACACACATATATAGCTGATTGCTATATTTCTTTTTACTTATTTATTTGTTTGTTTGTTTGTTTATTTAATTTAGTGAAAGGAGGGAAGGCAGAGACAGATTCCTGCATGTGCCCCAACCAGGATCCACCCGGCAAGCCCACTAGGGAACGATGCTCTGCCCATCTGGGGTCCTTGCTCCGTTGCAGCCAGAGCAATTTTTTAGCACCTGAGGCAGAGGCCATGGAGCCATCCTCAGCACCCGAAGCCAACTCACTCTAGTTCAGGGATCGGGAACCTATGGGTCACGAGCCAGATGTTTTGATGGCTGCATCTGGCTCGCAGACAAATCTTTAATAAAAAAAATAATAACGTTAAAAATATAAAACATTCTTATGTATTACAATCCATTCATTTCCTACCGCTCATTTCATGGCTGCAGGTGGCTGGAGTCAATCACAGCTGTCCTCCGGGACAACACCAAATTTTTATTGGATAATGCGTAACATACACGGGTGGTTGTATGGCTCTCATGGAATTACATTTTAAAATATGTGGCGTTCATGGCTCTCTCAGCCAAAAAGGTTCCCGACCCCTGCTCTAGTTGAACTGTGGCTGCAGGAGAGGAAGAGAAGAGAGAGGGAGGGAGAGAGGGAGAGAGGCAAAAGAGGGAGAGAATGGAGAAGCAGATTGGCGCTTCTCCTGTGTGCCCTGACTGGGAATCGAACCCCTGACATCCATACTCCAGGCCAACGCTCTACTACTGAGCCACCCGGCCAGGGCCTATTTTAACTTTTGGAATTCTTATGGTGGTAAATTCACTCACAGTGTAACTAGGGTATGTGGAGACTACGCAGCTATCTATTCATGGCTGATTTTAGTGTCTTACATTGGTTTGAGAAAAAAAATTTTAACTAGTAATGTTTGTTCCGAACCTTAGTTTGATCCAGTAATTTTAAAAAGTTTCAGTAGTTCATGTACAGCCTCTTTTGAATAACAGTTCTCAGTCCCCAGCCACTTGCTCATCTTCTTTTTTTTTTTTTTTTGCATTTTTCTGAAGCTGGAAACAGGGAGAGACAGTCAGACAGACACCCGCATGCGCCCGACCGGGATCCACCCGGCACGCCCACCAGGGGGCGACGCTCTGCCCACCAGGGGGCGATGCTCTGCCCATCCTGGGCGTCGCCATGTTGCGACCAGAGCCACTCTAGCGTCTGAGGCAGAGGCCACAGAGCCAACCCCAGCGCCTGGGCCATTTTTGCTCCAATGGAGCCTTGGCTGCGGGAGGGGAAGAGAGAGACAGAGAGGAAGGCGCGGCGGAGGGGTGGAGAAGCAAATGGGCGCTTTTCCTGTGTGCCCTGGCCGGGAATCGAACCCGGGTCCTCCGCACGCTAGGCCGACGCTCTACCGCTGAGCCAACCGGCCAGGGCCTCATCTTCTTAATACAGTGTCTGTATGTGGGGAGAAGAGTATGGCTGACACGAGTCATGTCAGTAGGAAAAGTTGGATCTTTCTACAAATGTCTTCTGTCTTTTCTGATTTTCAGTGTGTGTCCCATGTTTACCTGTTCACTGCAGCATTACCTGTGCTACTAGTTTTGAAGAGTGGCTGGTGAACTTAATTGCCTCTTTCCACTTGGACACTGTTTCTACCATCAGCCAGGCCACCCCCTAGTCCTCTCTGCCTACATGTCTCTGAGGCTTTGATATAAACTTTTATTCTGGCCCCTTGAAGGCCACCTGGCTTCTATTAGCCACAGTGTTCACACCACATAAGAACAAGGGCATCTGGGAAACCACAGAGCCTCTTCCTGACCACATAGCATGACCATACGAATGGAGTGCACCCTACATTGGTGCCAGGGACAGCTGGAAAGACAGTTCTTTTGAGAATAACACTTGGCATTATTCTCACTTAACCTAACTCACCTGTCTTCCTTGGGAAATACAGTGTTTGTCTTATTTTCCTTTTTCCATCCCAATTTCTTGGCTGAAAAGAGACAAAATTTACCTTCACCTCTTCTTCCTCTTTACTCTAACCAATAACAGCCTTAAGGTTGGAAAAGTGAACTTCCTTTATACACGGGAGTAAATGCCGTAATTTGAATCTTTCAGACTTGATTATTGATATGCTAAAAGCACAAAATAAATTCATTAAATCTCAGAATATTAGCTTGGTTTATACACCTGTTGTCTTGCTGCATATATCTGTTTTGCATATCTAAAGTTGATTATTAGAGAGAGCATTTTTTTGTATTATCAGAACATATTCTAATCACTTACCTATCTGGGCTGAGTTGATCAAAAGCCATATAAGGCAAAAGCCATGAAAGGTAAAATAGATCATCACATTAATAATTTTTAAATATTATGCCAGCTATACCTGGTTTTCATGCTTCTTCTGATGTTATATGGCCATCACACTTTCGCTGATAATAAGCACAGTCTCTTCTTAAGTTTTTTGTTGTTGTTATTGATTTTAGAGAGAGGAGAGAGAAAGAGAGAAGGAGGGAGGAGCAGGAAGTATCAACTTGTAATAGTTACTTGTTGTATGTGCTTTGACTGGGCAAGCCCAGGGTTTTGAACCGACAACCTCAGCATTCCAGGTCAACGCTTTATCCACTTTGCCACCATACGTCAGGCACATAGTCTCTGTTCTGTATTAGTTTTCTTTTACTAAGCATACAGTTTTGCCTGACCAGGCAGTGGCGCAGTGGATAGAGTGTTGGACTGGGATATGGAGGACCTAGGTTCGAGACCCCGAGGTCACCAGCTTAAGCGCGGGCTCATCTGTTTTGAGCAAGGCTCACCAGCTTAAGCCCAAGGTCACTTGGTCTGTTGTAGCCCCCCAGTCAAGGCACATATGAGAAAGCAATCAATGAACAACTAAGGAGCCACAACGAAGAATTGATGTTTGTCATCTCTCCCCCTTCCTGTCGGTCTGTTCCTCTCTGTCCCTCTCTCTGACTCTCTGTTTCTGCCACAAAATATAAAAATAAAAAATAAACCATACAGTTTTGGAGATACTGTTTATTTTTTTTTTTTTTTTTTTTTTTTTTTCCATTTTTCTGAAGCTGGAAACAGGGAGAGACAGTCAGACAGACTCCCGCATGCGCCCGACCGGGATCCACCCGGCACGCCCACCAGGGGCGACGCTCTGCCCACCAGGGGGCGATGCTCTGCCCATCCTGGGCGTCGCCATGTTGCGACCAGAGCCACTCTAGCGCCTGGGGCAGAGGCCACAGAGCCATCCCCAGCGCCCGGGCCATCTTTGCTCCAATGGAGCCTTGGCTGCGGGAGGGGACGAGAGAGACAGAGAGGAAAGTGCGGCGGAGGGGTGGAGAAGCAAATGGGCGCTTCTCCTGTGTGCCCTGGCCGGGAATCGAACCCGGGTCCTCCGCACGCTAGGCCGACGCTCTACCGCTGAGCCAACCGGCCAGGGCGAGATACTGTTTATTAATCATTGGTTCAGGATGGGAAACCTAAAGAACTATTATTACAGGTTTTGCAGAGTCTGTCATTGGGTTGATAAATTACAACTGTATGAAATTCTCTTTCATGAATCTTTTAAACAATTGCTTTATTGTAACATGCAATTTTAAATAGGTGACAGTACCCGCATTTTAGAAGCTTAAAACTGTTGAGGTTTTGATAAAACTTTATTCTGTGACTCTTAGTTCTTATAATACAGTTAGACTAAACAAATATGAAAAGCCATTCAACCATATTTTTTTGGATGAATCCTTGGAGTGCTTATACATGCTACTTTTTGTTTGCATTATGGTTGCTGCCCAATTTAACAGTTTACTTATTCTATTATTATTCTATTTAGGGCCGCATTGGTAAGATTTATTCTGGTATGTGCATGTATCCTTACATTCAAGTTGGCTTCCTGGCATTGTAGAATTGACCCAAGATAGGACATATTAAGGCATGAATACTTTATTTACCCTTGCTGGGTTTTCAGCTCTGTTAGACTATAAGATATGGGGTACAAAGTGATTTTAAGTTCATACAGGTAGCTAGTTTATTAACTTGGCATTTTAAGCTGAATGAAATTAAGACATTTTTTACTCTGTTTATTTTCTGATTAGTACTTTCAATTAATTTACAAGTTTTTATAAATGACTTTTTATCAAGGAAGTTCCCTTTGATCCTTAGTTTTGTAAGATCTTAAAAATAATAAACTGGGGCCCTGGCCGGTTAGCTCAGTGGTAGAGCATCGGCCTGGCGTGCGGGAGTCCCAGGTTTGATTCCCGGCCAGGGCACACAGGAGAAGCGCCCATCTGCTTCACCCCTCCCCCTCTCCTTCCTCTCTGTCTCTCTCTTCCCCTCCCACAGCCAAGGCTCCATTGGAGCAAAGTTGGCCCGGGTGCTGAGGATGGCTCTGTGGCCTCTGCCTCAGGCGCTAGAATGGCTCTGATTGCAGCAGATCATCGCCCCCTGGTGGGCGTGCCAGGTGGATCCTGGTCGGGCGCTTGCAGGAGTCTGTCTGACTGTCTCCCCGTTTCCAACTTCAGAAAAATACAAAAAATAATAATAATAATGAACTGGTATTGATTTCTTTTTGGGTCTTATGGGAAGGTTGAGTTATCCTTAAATTTCTAAATGTGATATATTACATCAATGGCTTTCTAATATTAAAGTTATTTGATAATGATTTAAAAATAGCTGCATTTGTTTTGCAAATATGTAGGATTTTTCTATATTTTCTTTTACAATGTTATTTTAGCTTCATAATATAAACTGGCTACATTTTCCTTTTTTCTCCCTTGAACAAGTAGCATAAGTAGAAAAAGTCTTATTGAAGGATTTGTTTAATGTGTTTATAAAATTGTAATTCCAGGTATGTGTTTTTGAACAAATTATCTTTCTGTTTTTTCTTTTATTTGTGGCAAAGTGCATATAACTTGAAATTTATTATTCTAACCATTTTATTTATTTATTTATTTATTTATTTATTTATTTATTGTGTGTGACAGAGACAGAGAGGCAGAGAGAGGGACAGATAGGGACAGACAGACAGGAAGCAAGCATCAGTTTTTCGCTGTGGCACCTTAGTTGTTTATTGATTGCTTTCTCATATGTGCCTTGACCAGAGGGCTACAGCAGAGCAAGTGACTCTTTGCTCAAGCCAGCGACCTTGGGTTAAGCTGGGGAGCCTTGCTCAAACCAGATGAGCCAGTGCTCAAGGTGGTGACCTCGGGGTTTTGAACCTGGGTGCTCCGCGTCCCAGTCTGACACTCTATCCATTGCACCACCTCCTGGTCAGGCTCTTTTTATTTTTTAAAATATTTTATTGATTTTACAGAGTGGGGGAGCGAGAAGTATCAACTCATAGTTGCTTCACTTTAGTTGTACATTGATTGCTTGCCATATGTGCCTTAACGGGGAAGGTCCAGGATTGGAACTGGTAACCTTAGTGTTCCAGGTTGATGGTTTATCCACTGTGCCACCACAGGCCAGGCATTTTAACCATTTTAAAGTTTATAGTTCAGTGGCGTTAAATACACTCACCTTATTATGCTGCCATCATCTACATACACCCACAGAAATTGTTTCCTTGCAAAATCTCTATACTCTTGAAAGAGTAATTGCCATCTTTCCTCCCCCCAGGCCCTGGCCATCACCATTCCACTTTTTATCTTGCAGTCTGACTACCCCAAACACCTCACATAAGTGGAATCATACAGTATTTGTTGTTTTGTTAATGGCTTATTTCACTTGACGTACTGTCCTCAGGTTCAGCCAAGTTGGAGCATATGTCAGGTTTTGTTAAAGGGCTGAATAAACCTGACCAGGTGGTGGTGCAGTGGATGGAGCATCGGACTGGGATGTAGAGCACTCGGGTTTGAAACCTCGGGGTCGCTGGCTTGAGCGCAGCTCATCTGGCTTGATCTCTGGCTCACTAGCTTGAGTGTGGGATCATAGACATGACCCCATGGTCACTGGAGTGAGCCCAAAGGTCGCTGGCTTGAAGCCCAAGGTCACTGGCTTGAATAAGACGCCTATGAGAAAGCAATCAAGGAACAACTAAGGTGCTGCAATGAAGAACTGATGCTTCTTCTTATCTCTCTTCCTTCCTGTCTGTCTGTCCGTCCCTATCTGTCTCTCTCTCTGCCTCTGTCACACACACATACACACGCGTGGGCTGAATAATATTCCATTGCCTGCATACACCTTATTTTGTTTACCTATTTATTTGTTGAACACTGGGGTTGCTTCTACTTCTTGGCTTTAGCAGATAATGCTGCTGTGGACATGAATGCTCACATATCAGTTCATGTGCATACTCAGAAGTGGATTTCTAGATCATATGGTCATTCTAGTTTTAATGTTTTGAGGAACAGTACACTGTTTCCACAGCAGCTGTACCATTTTACTTTCTTACCAGCTGTGCATAAGGGTCTAGATTTCCTCGCATCTTTGCCAGTGGAGTTATTTTATGTCTTTTTGGTAACAGCCATCCTAATGGGTTTGTCAGATTTTATTTTTAATTATTTTCATTTATTTATTGTATTTTTCTGAAGTTGGAAACGGGGAGGCAGTTAGACTCCCACATGCGCCCGACCGGGATCCACTGAGCATGCCCACCAGGGGGTGATGCTCTGCCCATCTGGGGCATTGCTCTGTTGAAACCAGAGCCATCCTAGCGCCTGAGGCAGAGACCATGGAGCCATCCTCAGCGCCCGGGCCAACTTGGCTCCAATGGAGCCTTGGCTGCGGGAGGGGAAGAGAGAGACAGAGAGGAAGGAGAGGGGGAGGGGTGGAAAAGCAGATGGGTGCTTCTCCTGTGTGCCCTGGCCAGGAATCGAACCCAAGACTCCTGAATGCCAGGTTCTACCACTGAGCCAACCAGCCAGGGCCGAGTTTGTCAGATTTTAAATTAGTAATTAATCTCTTTGAGTGTATTTTGATTTTCTGACATACTACACCTGTTTTGGTAAAATTTTCTAGGAAATTATATGTTTTCTTAACTTTTCAAAGGTCTTATCAAAATATTTTTCATAGTATTCTTTGTGATTTTTTTATTGAAAAGTGTTAATTTGGCCCCAGATGGCCAGAGCATCAGCCCCAGAAGGGGGTTGCCAGGTGGATCCCTGTCAGGGTGCGTGTGGGAGTCTTTCTCCCTATCTCTCCTCCTCTCACTTTGGAAAAGAAGAAGAAAAGTGTTAATTTTTATTATTTTTGATAAAATTATCTACAGTTACATGATAAATACCATATAGTGTACATGAGTTAATGACTGATTAGAGAGCTTGTTAGCTGCAGAAAATTGAACTAAAAATAGTACGAGAAGCAAGTTGCTAAAATCATGCATAATTTAAAAATATATTTTCAGCCTGACCAGGTGGTAGTGCAGTGGAGAGCATTGGACTGGGATGCGGAGGACCCAGGTTTGAGACCCCGAGGCTGCCGGCTTGAGCGCAGGCTCATCAGGTTTGAGCAAAGCTCACCAGCTTGGACCCAAGGTAGCTGGCTTGAGCAACAGGTTACGTAGTCTGTTGTAGCCCCCCCCCCCCATCAAGGCACATATGAGAAATCAATCAATTAACAACTAAGGTGTCTCAACAAAAAACTGATGATTGATGCTTTTCATCTCTCTCCGTTTCTGTCCCTATCTGTCCCTCTTTCTGACTCTTCGTCTCTGTAAAATAAACACACACACACACACACACACACACACACTGTCCGTAAAGTCATGGTGCACTTTTGACCGGTCACAGGAAAGCAACAAAAGACTGATAGAAATGTGAAATTTGCACCAAATAAAAGGAAAACTCTCCCAGTTTCATACTTATTCAGTGCAGTTCGATGTGGGCTCACACACAGATTTTTTAGGGCTCCTTAGGTAGCTATCCCTTATAGCCTCTACAGACTCGTCACTGACTGATGGTCTACCAGAACGGGGTTTCTCCACCAAACTGCTGGTTTCTTTCAACTGTTTATCCCACCGAGTAATGTTATTCCTATGTGGTGGCGCTTCATTATAAACGCGCTGATATTCATGTTGCACTTTGGCCACGGATTTGAATTTAGTGAGCCACAGAACACACTGAACTTTCCCCTGTACCATCCACATCTCGACTGACATGGCCGTGGGCTGCTCCGCTGTATACACGGTGTTACGCCATCACCTGCGCGTGCGCACATGCTGCCACATCATCCTACAGAAACTGGGAGGGTTTTCCTTTTATTTGGTGCAGATTTCACATTTCTATCATCTTTTGTTGCTTTCCTGTGACCGGTCAAAAGTGCACCATGACTTTACGGACACACTGTATATATATTTTCAGCGTAATTTTCTAAAAACAATATGACATTATCTGGACAGGAAGACATATACACAGCAGATTCAGGAAAATATGTTTTAAATCTATAGAAAAATAATTGACACTATAAAATAGCAATACTTTTTTTGGTAGTCTTAAACATCTGGGCTCACTAATCACTATATAATATTGAGGTGGTAGTCCATTAAAAAATATATGGCACACTTTCTTTTCATTTTGTTTCTCACATCACGTTATATAATGTTCATATAATGGCAGGCTACTTCACCCTAGTTTTTCCCCAGTATCATCATCTGTTGTACATTAAAATACACATTTAGGCCCTGGCCGGTCAGCCTGGTGTGCAGAAGTCCCGGGTTTGATTTCCAGCCAGGGCACAGAGGAGAAGCGCCCATCTGCTTCTCCACCCCTCCCCCTCTCTTTCCTCTCTGTCTCTCTCTTCCCCTCCCGCAGCCGAGGCTCCATTGGAGCAAAAGATGGCCCGGGCGCTGGGGATGGCTCCTTGGCTTCTGCCCCAGGCACTAGAGTGGCTCTGGTCGCAACAGAGCGACTCCCCGGAGGGGCAGAGCATCGCCCCCTGGTGGGCAGAACTTCGCCCCTGGTGGGCATGCCAGGTGGATCCTGGTCGGGCGCATGTGGGAGTCTGTCTGACTGTCTCTTCCCGTTCCCAGCTTCAGAAAAATACAAAAAAAAAAAATACACATTTAAGGAATGGCCATTGCATAATATGCAGTGCTGAAAGTGAAGGAGTGCAAAATTATTCAGTCATGTTCAAAAACAATCTTATGTCCAAATCCTTCAGAGATGCTGTTTCTTTTTAATGTTTTAAAAAAATTATTTAAGGTGAGAGGAAGGGAGACAGTGAGGCAGACTCTTGCATGTACCCCAACTAAGGATCCACCTGGCAACCTCCGGTCTGGGCCTGATGCTTGAGTACTGAGCTATGTTTAGTACTGAGGGCCATGTGCTTCAGTGGAGCTATCCTCTGCCTCTGGGGCCATGCTCAAACCAATTGAGCTGCTGGCTGCAGGAGAAGAGGGAGAGAAGGGGTAGAGGGAGGGGGTGTGGAGGAGAAGCAGATGGTTGCTTCTCCTGTGTACCCTGTCTGGGAATCAAACCTGGGATGTCCATATGCCAGGTCTACACTATCCAGTGAGCCACCAGCCAGGGCCTTTAAAATTTTTTTAACACTTTTTTATTTTTTATTTTATTTTTATTTTATTATTATTATTATTTTTTTATTTTTCTGTAGTTGGAAACGGGGAGGCAGACAGACTCCCGCATGTGCCTGACTGGGATCCACCCGGCATGCCCACCAGGGGGCGATGCTCTGCCCATCTAGGGCATTGCTCTTTTGCAACCAGGGCCATTCTAGCACCTGAGGCAGAGGCCATGGAGCCATCCTCAGCGCCCAGGCCAACTTTGCTCCAATGGAGCCTTAGCTGTGGGAGGGGCAGAGAGAGAGACAGAGATGAAAGAGAGGGGGGGGGTGAAGAAGCAGATGGGCGCTTCTTCTGTGTGCCCTGGCCGGGAATCGAACCCGGAACTCCTGCACGCCAGGCCGACGCTCTATCACTGAGCCAACCGGCCAGGGCCTATTTGCTGTCTTTTTTCTTCCATCTCGAGTAGGGTAAATTTGTTCCTCTTTATTCTTTTTCAGAATTGCTTTGGCATTCCTCTGCTTTTCAATTTGTACATGACCTTTGCAATTAATTTAGCAAGCTAAGAAAAGGATTTTCTTTTAAGTTTTGATTGGGGTTGTATTGAAATTAGAGATTATATTAGCAAGAGTAGATTTTTAAAATATTCTTTACATCCAGCAACATGTTGGTTTACTCATATGTTGGATTTGTGTCTATGTATCATTTAGTAAAGTGTATAGTTTTCTTTAATTAATTCTTAAAACATTTCTTACAGACTCATTGTGTTTTTATTTTTATTTTTATTATTATTATTATTTTTTTCTGAAGTTGGAAACAGGGAGAGACAGTCAGACAGACTCCCGCATGCGCCCGACCGGGATCCACCCGGCACGCCCACCAGGGGCGACGCTCTGCCCACCAGGGGGCGATGCTCTGCCCCTCTGGGGCGTCGCTCTGCCACGACCAGAGCCACTCTAGCGCCTGGGGCAGAGGCCAAGGAGCCATCCCCAGCGCCTGGGCCAACTTTGCTTCAACGGAGCCTCGGCTGCGGGAGGGGAAGAGAGAGACAGAGAGGAAGCGGGGGGTGAAGAAGCAGATGGGCGCTTCTCCTATGTGCCCTGGCCGGGAATCAAACCCGGGTCCTTTGCATGCCAGGCCGACGCTCTACTGCTGAGCCAACCGGCCAGGGCCTCATTGTGTTTTTAAATAATGAGTTTTAAAAGTATTTTGAGCCCTGGCTGGTTGGCTCAGTGGTAGAGTGTCGGCCTGGCATGCATAGGTCCCGGGTTCGATTCCCGGCCAGGGCACACAGGGGAAGCGCCCATCTGCTTCTCCACCCCTTACCCTCTGCTTCCTCTCTGTCTCTCTCTTCCCCTTCCGCAGCCGAGGCTCCATTGGAGCAAAGTTGGCCCGGGCGCTGGGGATGGCTCCTTGGCCTCTGCCCCAGGCGCTAGAGTGGCTCTGGTCGCGGCAGAGCGAGGCCCCGGAGGGGCAGAGCATCGCCCCCTGGTGGGCAGAGCGTCGCCCCTGGTGGGCGTGCCGGGTGGATCCCGGTCGGGCGCATGCGGGAGTCTGTCTGACTTTCTCTCCCTGTTTCCAGCTTCAGAAAAATACAAAAAAAAAAAAAAAAGTATTTTGAGTCAGTTTTTATTTTTTTTAAACAAAGAGGTATTTCTTTTCTTTTCTTTTTTTTTCTTTACAGAGACAGAGAGTGAGTCAGAGAGGGATAGAGAGATGAGAAGCATCAATCATTAGTTTTTCATTGCGCGTTGCAACACCTTAGTTGTTCATTGATTGCTTTCTCATATGTGCCTTGACCACGGGCCTTCAGCAGACCGAGTAACCCCTTGCTGGAGCCAGCGACCTTGGGTTCAAGCTGGTGGGATTTTTGCTCAAACCAGATGAGCCCTTGCTCAAGCTGGCGACCTCGGGGTCTCGAACCTGGGTCCTCTGCATCCCAGTCCGACGCTCTATCCAGTGCGCCACCGCCTGGTCAGGCGAAACAAAGAGGTATTTCTAAGGTGATCGATTAGAAGGGTGGCAGAGCCTTTTGTTTTGTTTTAGATGTATGAGTGAATGTGTTTAAAAGTGTGTAGTATCCTCCTCCAAAGGCATGTCTATCGTTCCCTGTCTTTGGACATGTAAGAATTGAAGGCAAAGAAATGTGGACTTGAGAGGTCTGGGGCCAGCTTGCTCCGTGCAGGCTCAAGACCAACCATCCCACATAGAATGCTTGGGTAGCCTTCCTGGTAGGATTTCAGAGACTGCTAAGGGCAGAGGAAGGGGTGGTTTCTGAGAGAGGTCGGATGCTGTTAGGTCTCCCTGAGAGGGGTCTTTAACCTTCTCCCACCTCTTCCCCAGAAAGAAAAAAAAAAAGTGTGTAGTGACTCATAGATTTTACTGACTTCTTGCATAGGGGCCAGGGTAATCTCCTGTGCATTTTTCAGTTTTAAAATATGTGCTGCCAAAATGAGCATTATTCTTTGTTTTTAATTTAAACTTTTATTATATTATGATAAGAGAGTATGGCTAGATAGATTTACTGTGGGGAGTTTATTGGTTTTCTTTATAGCTTAATACATTATAAAATTTTAAGACTAATATGTTTTCTCTCTAGGTAAATATATTAGGTCAAATTTGTTCATTGTTATGCAAATGTTTTTATTTTTTAACTCTTGTGCTCATTAATATCCTTTTCTCAAAAATGGAAAGACTGCTTATATACTATTATTGTTGCATGTCTCTATTTTTTGATATTTGTATCACATAGTTTTATCATCACAATCATAACTATTTACAAATTTTATCCTACTGATGAATTTTATCTTCTAAGAATATGAAACATCTCACTTTTTAACTGTTTTCTCTTTGAATACTACTTTTGTATAGTACTAATATCGCAAACCTCATTTTGGTAAGTAATGCCTGATATGTCCTCCCCTTTCTTCCCCCTTGTCTCTAGTGTCCCCTTCATAGTTTTATTTTTGCATCTAGGTTTACCTCAGTATACCTAAAAAGTGTACTTTTATATTATTGTCTGTTCCATAAAAAGGTACCATGCTCTATGTAATCCTTTTGGACTTTACTTTTCCCACTCAGTATTATAGTGCTCAGATTCATACAAATTGGAAATTTGTTGCTGTTTTTAAAGAGTTTTGAGGTATACCTGTCATACATTAACTGCACATGTTTTTATTTTTAAGTCTACAGTGTAGTAAGTTTTGGCACAATCATACATCCATGAAACCATCATCATGATCAAGATAGTGAACATATTCATCACCATGTTTGCTGTATCTTGCTGACTTTCTGCCTACTTTTGTACTATCAATTTTTGAGAGCAGGATATTGAAGTTTTGATTTTAATTGTGAATTTTTAAACTTTCTCTTAGCAATTCAAAAAGGTTTTGCTTCATGTTGTTTAATGTGTTATTAGGTATATAATTACTAATGATTTTTATGTGTTCTTGCTTAATTATTATGAAATAATCTTTTTTATTCCCTGTGAAATTCTTTGCTACTTTGTCTAGTATTAAGATAGCTACTCCAGCCTGACAGGTGGTGGCACAGTGGATAGAGCATTGGCCTGGGATGCAGAAGACCTAGGTTTGAAATCCTGAGGTTGTCAGCTTGAGCACGGGGTTGCCGGCTTGAGTGTCGAATTGTAGACCTGACCTCATCATCTCTGGCTTGAAGCCCAAGGTTGCTGGCTTGAGCAAGGGGTCACTGGCTCAGCTGGAGCCCCCCAGCCAAGGCACGTATGAGAAGCAATCAATGAACAACTAAGATGCCGCAACTATGAATTAATGCTTCTCATCTCTCTCCCTTCCTGTCTGTCCCTGTTTGTCCCTCGCTCTCGCTTTCTCTTTCTCACTCACTAAAAAAAAAAAGAAGGAAAGAAAAAGATAGCTATTCCAGCTCTCTTTTATCTGATGTGAAAGTGGTAACTTTTCTATCCTCTTACTTTGTATTTATATTTTTATATATATAACATTTAGTTTATATTCTATTCACTATTCACTTATAGTTTTACATGTACTATCCTTCTCAAAACATTTAAAGTTAATTGATGGAAAGGAATGTTGTTTTGGTGCTGTTGAGTATGATGTGAAGCCGCCAAAGCCCTCAAGCCCTTGTCACCCAGGTCTGAGATGGCCACTCCCAGTTGAAGAGTTCCAACTGTCTCTGAGCATTATTGTTCCTTTGGTCTTGCATGGGAAGGATGATGTTATTTGTGCTCCGTGGTGATATTGTTACTGGAATATTATTGAAGTGATTTCTAAGGATGAAGAGTGATGGTAATCTAAATTGCTGTATTTGAACTCTGAGAATCCTGAGAATACACCTTGCCTTGCAAGCCTGCTTCACTGCAGCCAAACCATTCCCTGTTGTAGGAGTGAGCTCAGACCTCTTTCTGTCTTCACAGAATGATAAATTAATCAGTTTGTACTCTGGGCTCTGCTTTGAGCCATCTATTAGACCTCAGATTAGATCAGAAGGGAACATCAGAATCTGTAGAAGTCTTTACCTCATTTATCATCCTCAGCCACCAGAAAACTGATGGAGTATTTGTAACTGTCACTGAGTGACAGGGGGACAGATGGTGGACCATTGTCCTTATCAGAAGATGGCCTTTTCTCTTTGCACAATGCCCTTTCCACAGTATTTCATTAGCTTCATTTTCTCATCTGTCATCTCCAGCAATACAATACATAGATTGTAATATATAAAAACATAAGTGTATTTTATGCCTATAGAAATTGGACTTAGCAGAGTTGAATCTTCTGTATAATTAAAATAGCCTATAAAGTTGTCATTGTTACATGTGTTTAATTTTTCAAAATGATGCTGTCACAATGGGCATTGCTTTGATAAAAGGCATTATGTTTTAGATTATCTCAGATATACTGTTTGATAAAATTTGAAATTGTATTTAAATATAATGGAACTCTCAAACTTTGTATTTTATTTTTTAAGCATTTGTTGAGCACCTGCTTGTGCATTCTGCATTCATCCAGGTGCCCAGGAAACATAAATACTGTCCCATGAGCACCTTCTTCAATTAGTGCTATCTCTGATAAATTTGTAGTTTCACAAGTCTCTATATACTCATTTAAATATAAATAAACTAAGTTTTGTATATGTTGCTTTCATTTTTGAATAGTGTTCAGATAATGTAAGTAGATAGTTTATTTGATATGGCTAGCGCCGTCCAGCAAATCACTACTTACGCACCAGCTTTCCTCATGACTGTCTGAAGAACAGCCTGCTGGAATAGCGTTAGGGAGGAGTGACAGCAGTGACAATAATTGTTTCCTGCAGATTCTTTTGGTCTTATTGTGAGTAAAACTCTGACACCCAGAGAATCATACCTCTTTAATTTAAGCAATTATTACAAGCCCTCGGCACATATTAAGTATTGAATTAAATGTTAACAAGCTTAAACTATAGTTTATTTTCAACATTCTGTGTTTGTGAAGGTGGTGGTATTCCAAATATATAATAATGTGCTGTTTTTTTAAAAAAAATTTTAAATTTACTTTTTTAGATTTTATCTATTCATTTTTATTAGAGAGAGAGGGGAGAGAGAGAGAGAGGGAGAGATAGAGAGAGAACAGGGGGAAGAGCAGGAAGCATCAACTCCCATATGTGCCTTGACCAGGCAAGCCCAGGGTTTCGAACCGGCAACCTCAGCATTCCAGGTCGACGCTTTATCCACTGCGCCACCACAGGTCAGGCAATAATGTGCTGTTTTAAAATGTCATGCTAATTTTAGTTGAGCATTCTTCTTATTCTTCTTTTTCCCCCATCTGCTTTTCCTTTTCTTCTAAATTTCCTTCTTTGTTCCTTCCCAGACACCTTCATTTTTTTACTCTTTACTTCTTCCTATGCCTCTCTTTTCTTACCCTCATTCTTCCCAGAGAAACAAGGGGAACGAGTCCCAACCCTTCAGTTTTTGTGGAAGGCAGGAGGAAATATAAAATGCCTGCTTTATCTTGTTATTGTACCAGGCAGGCTTAAGAGAGCAAAATGCCTCATAATATCTTTAAGAATTTAAGAAAAAAAAATTGATTCTGGAAAGGATTAATATCATGAGATTGTAGACTCCAAATGTGAGAAAATACAGGATGATATTGAAAGAAAAATGGTTTTCCAAACAAAGTGTGAAAACACTGACGTTATTTTCTTATCTATTCAGTAACGCAGCCATCTCCACCCTGCTCTTGAAAGCAAACTTTTGGCTCTAGAGAAATAAGCCTCTTGAGCGTGACATTGCATTTCTATTAAAGAAGAAACACCTTTTGATTTTCAAATAAAAATATATTTGTTGTTATTGTAATGAAGCTTTGGTCCTTTTTTTCAAAAGAGTCCTTTAAACCCTTTTGATCTAGGAAGGATAACATCCTTAAAAATTCTCAGTTCTGTATTATAATATTTCAAAATAATGGGAAACAGATTATTTCCTTCGATGTCTCAATGGGCCGCATTTTATGAAATGTGTTTATTCTGAGGTAACACTTGAGAGAGCTATAAAAATGGGAGTAATCCTATATTGTGTCATTCGTATTTCCTTATATATTCTATTTTTAGAACTTTTACATCCTTTCCCAGAGATCATGACCCTATCTATAGTTTAATTTTTTTCATGCCTCTTTTACAAAATAAGGAATTATGAGAACCTTTAGGAGGAGTTTGATAGAATATCAGGATCATAAACCTCAGTATTTAATGTAGTAAATTATGTTAGAAAGGCCAGAGCTTTGGTCTAGGATGCCATAAAAGGTAATTAAAAGAATGAGAGGAGTATAAACTCTGATGAGATCATGTCTGTATAATATTAGTTTCCTTATATACATTTATTAGTATTTCCTATTGTAGCAATGTTGCTTAGGTGACAAGTCACAATTGTGATTTAAAAACTAGACTTTTTATTGGAAGCGTATGAAATTAGCCATCCTTAATTAGCTTTGGTCTTTCCTCATTCTTAGAATTGAAGGGGAGACTTTAAAATTTATTGTCTAATGCTTTTATTTACTAGTGAGGAAACTGAGGCCCACAGAAGTCATTCTGTCATGAGTTGCAGAATTTACTCTGTTGTATACACCTTGACTTACAGTTTAGTGCTATTTCTAATGTATCAGTCTGCGCTTCTGTGCTTAAAGGCAAAACTGTCTTCTATTAATGCTTATGTAGAATAAACAGTGTCAAATAGAAAGGCCAACTAAGAGTCTTTTCTAACTCATTAGCAGGAGAGCAGGACTCTGTGGGCAGGAGTGTATATTTCCAGTGGTATCAGGAAGGAAGGAGGTCAACTGGCCTTTGAGATGATTTCTGGTCCTGATTGATTCATATTTTAAAAGGACCAAGTAAATCATAGATACTGTGTCTCAAGAGTATATTTTGTTTTTCCTTGTGCCTGTGGCATAATAAGTAGAATTTTGAGTGAATACAAAAAGATGAGGGTATTTTTACACAGTTATAGTCATTCTTCCCCAGCACAAGTAAGCCTAAAGCAAGCATACCTTATACAAATTTACCCTCTTTTCTTTAAAGAGCTTCCATTTTCTTGCACTCTCTTATCAGCATTAATTTTATAATAATTAAAGTTATATTAATTATAGAATATTTGAGAAAAAATGATCCCTACTGTTAACATTTGATCTAATTATTTTCTGCTTTTTTATATGAACATATAAATCTTACACATTGATTTATATATAAAATGCATTATATAGATTTGAATCCTGAACTTATATTTATTATTATATGATGAATATTTTAAATATTGGTATTGTTCAAAAATTAATGAAATCTGTATAGTCAGTTTCATATTGATGCATGGACCATAATTTATGTAATCAATTCCTTACTTCTGACATTTTGTTGTTAATCTCACTGCAGTGAATATATTTATAAAGAGGTATTTTGATACTTTTCTATTTCCTTACAGTAATTTTTCAGAAGTAAAATTATTTAAAGTATCTTTATTATTATTTTTTTGAGCATTTTATTAAATATTAAGCAGACTGGGGTTCTGAGATTAGTTGGTTGTTCAGAGAACAGAGGCCGGGATACCAGTGTCTGAAAAGCCTGGACCATAGAGAACTTGAAGCAGGCAAGATTTTACACAAGAAGACATGAGATTGCTACATTTTTATGATCCTCACCAGTTCCTTGGGTTTTTAATTTTTTTTTATTTAAGTGAGAGGAAGGGAGACAAAGAGACACTCCCGCATGTGCCCTGACCTGGATCTACCTGGCGACTCCTGTCTGGGGCTGATGCTCCCATCTGGGGCCCATGCTTGCAACTGAGCTATTTTTAGCACCTGAGGCTGAGGCTCTATGGAGCCATCTCAGCGCCTGGGGCCAATACTCTTGAATCAGTTGTGCCATGCCTGCGGGAGGAGAGGGGAGGAAAAGCAGATGCTGCTCCTGTGTGCCCTGACTGGGAATTGAACTTGGGGCTTCTACATGCCAGGTTGACATTCTACCACTGAGTCAACTGTCCAGGCCTGCCTCCTTGGGGTTTTAAGGATGGATGTCATCAAGGATTGGAGCCTAAAGGTTATGTTTCAGGGTTCAAGACAGGTCAAATCATATCAGAAATCTCGAACAATGAGTATAAAGAGTAATTCAGCAACAAGATTTTATGGACTGGACCACTGCTGAGAATAGTTTGAGTGGGAGGGAGGCTGCTTGCCGGTCTGTGTCCACAGATTGCAGAATTGCTCAGGTATACAGGAAGCCAGATCTTGAGCAGCCAGATCAGTTTCAGAGCCTACCAGCTAGTGGGTGGATTCTGCTGGTGTATTTCCTATCACCACAGATTTGGCTGTGGTATGAAGTGAAAAGCATGAGAACCTTCATCTCTATTGACTCCATAAAGCAGAGCCTGGCAGTTTTTGGTCAGCATTGTTTCTAGGCCCAGGTAATTGCCAGGTAACCTGTGCCCTGGCCCATAGCCTCAGACGTAACAGAACTGGGTAAGGAAGATGATTGGATCAGTGCAAATAGAGCATCACACTTCTTTTCGTAAAGCACCTCCTTAACATGGATCTTTTCTGCAGGAGATTGTCTCTGGTTCTTACAACAGATTTCATACTTGCAATGCACAATTCTGGCACTAATGTGCACACGTGCTAATTTCATTTTAACGTCAGCTCTTAGATACCAGAGAGAGATGAATATTGTGGTTTCATTTACTTTGGTAAGCCAAACACAATTTTAAGATTCATGTGTACAAATTATTTTTTCTTACAGGACAACCATTTTCTAAGCTAGTTGATAGAACTCTGTTACGAACCTCCATGTTCTCATCACTGAGCCCTAACAAAGATGAATTTATGGTGAACCCTGCCTTATTGACATTTCATCCACTGTCCCCAAATATATATTATTTTGAAGTCAATTCTAGATATCACTTCATGATACCTATTTTTAAAAAGACTTTCTGCGCATTATACATGCTTATAGTAGAGAAAGAATTTGTCACAATCATCTAGTAAAAAATTTTAATATTTTGCCTTATTAGTCACTTTCTCCCCACACAGGCATGTAAATATGCAAAGATATATATATAATATATAGTTATACATTAATTTTTGTATAATTGCATTAGATAGGGAAAAGATTAATCTGCTACAATAAAGGCAGCAGCAATACAATGATTTTGAGAACATAGAATTTTATTTCTTATAGTACAGTGTGAGGGATATAGTCTACATTGTCTGGGTGGCTCTATGCCATGTGGCTTTTCAGGGACCCCTCTCTGTCATCCCCAAAGATATGCCCTCCCCTTCAGGGTCAGCTGTGTTATAGGCTCTTTTATGTTCCATTTTGCAGAAGGGGAAGAAAGTGAATGGGCCTTCAGACACTGCGTGCATTCACACTCCATTGATTTAGAATTCAGTCACATGGCCCCTCTTACTGTCAGAGGGCCTGGGCACTTCAGGCCTCAGCAAAGGACTTGTGTGGCTTGCTAAAACTCTCTGACTGTGCAGGCTGCTCCAGAACAAGGTGTTGCTGTGTCCTTTCTGTGACCTGGGCAGGGGTATGTAGAGGCTTAATGGGACTAAGGTTCAACCCATTTGGAAAAACTATGGTTGGTGTTGAATTCTTTCATCAGGTTGAACATAATGTCTGATTGTCTTTCTTTTTGTGGTATTGACATACCATATTTCCCCATCTATAAGATGCACTTTTTTCCGAAAAATTTGGGGTGTAAAAACTGGGTGCGTCTTATACAGTGGTTGAAGATTCTTTTGCTTGCATTTCTTGCTTTTTTGCGCTTGTTTTTGAGCTCATTGTTGAAGACAGTGATTTGTCATCAGATACAGATGAGAACAAGCTAATGGATGGGAGTTCTGACAGTGATGAGGAGTTGTATGAATTTTAAGATGAATAAAACTTGAGTTCAATAACTTTATGTATTTTTTTTCAAATTTCGGATCTCAAAATTAAGATGTGTCTTATACATGGGATTGTCTTATACATAGGGAAATATGGTTTAGGCCATTAATTAATGGGTAACTAGATTGATTCCTGGATATGAGGATATTCCAATTCTGCATTTCATTTTCATTTGTTATTTGGACTACTTTTATAAAGAAATGCTTTCCCTCGTGTGCTCTTTGCTTACTGAGTGGCAGGATAAAATTTTGATTATTTATTAGTTTTCAAGATAATGAATTGGTTTCATATTTTTTCCCAAAGGCATCCAATTAGTTTTTAAAATGTACATTTAATTATAAAGTCATGGGTAAACATTTTTGATGTGTATGTGTATGTGACAGGGACAGAGAGAGAAAGGGACAAACAGATAGGAAGGGAAAGATAAGAAGAATCAGTTCTTTGTGCAGCTCCCTAGTTGTTCATTGATTGCTTTCTCATATGTGCCTTGACTAGGGGGTGAGGGCAGCTCCAGCAGAGCAAGTAACCCCTTGCTTAAGCCAGCAACCTTGGGCTCAAGCCATTGACCATTGGGCTTAAGCCAGTGACCTTGGGGTCATGCCTATGATCCCATGCTCAAGCTGGTGAGCCTGAGCTCAAGTTGGCAGCCTCAGAGTTTTGAACCTGGGTCCTCTGCATCCCAGTTTGACACTTTCCACTGTGTTACTGTCTGGTTAGGCATGGATAAACATTTTTGATGAAGTTTAGTCACTTGAAAATTTCCTTTTTGATCCTCAAATTATGCCATCTTTTGATAGTGGGAGCCTCTTAAAGTTTACTCTCAATTGCTCTTGACATGAGCCTAACTGAGTTTGATTTATTTTTTTGTTTTGTTTTGTTTTTGTATTTTTCTGAAGTTGGAAACGGGGAGGCAGTCAGACCATGCGCCCAACCGGGATCCACCCAGCATGCCCACCAGGGGGCGATGCTCTGCCCATCTGGGGCATCGCTCTGCTGCAATCAGAGCCATTCTAGCGCCTGAGGCAGAGGCCACAGAGCCATCCTCAGCGCCTGGGCAAACTTTGATCCAATGGAGCCTTGGCTGCGGGAGGGGAAGAGAGAGACAGAGAAGAAGGAGAGGAGGAGGGGTGGAGAAGCAGATGGGCGCTTCTCCTGTGTGCCCTGGCCAGGAATCGAACCCGGGACTCCTGCACGCCAGGCTGACGCTCTACCACTGAGCTAACCAGCCAGGGCCTGAATTTGATTTGTTATCTTGCCTGTTGGTATGGGAAGGTGTTTAGGCTCATGATGAGCTCTTCTGCTAAGAAACCTCATTACTTTAACTGAGAAACAGTATTTCAGGAGCATAATCAGGGATGCTCATTGCTGGGTTGGTCATTATGAACAAAATTAGGAAATAAATAAAAGGTATGTGATGTGTATGTGTATAAGTACATACACACTCATATACAAATAAATGTTTGCATATATTTGTTATTTATTTAAAGATAATGGGCTCATGAATTTTTGAAATTCAAATTCAAGACTGCACGGGTTTAGGTAACTTTCTCTGTATCGTGTCTATTGCTTTTTTTTTTTTTTTTGGTATTTTTCTGAAGTGAGAAGCAGGGAGGCAGAGAGACAGACTTCCATATGTGCCTGACCAGGATCCACCTGGCAAGTCCATTGGGGGGCAGTGCTCTGCCCATCTGGGGCATTGCTTTTTTGCAACTGGAGCCATTCTAGCGCCTGAGGCAGAGAGAGGCCATGGAGCCATCTTCAGTGCCTGGGCCAACTTTGCTCCAGTAGAGCCTTGGCTGCAGGAGGAGAAGAGAGAGATAGAAAGGAAGGAGTAGGGGAAGGGTGGAGAAGCAGATAGTTGCTTCTCCTGTGTGCCCTGGCTGGGAATTGAACCCAAAACTTCCACAGGCCAGGCTGACGCTCTACTACTGAGCCAACTGGCCAGGGCTGTATTGCTTTTATTTTATACCAAGCACTCAGTATCAAAGGCACAGGGAATAATAGAATAGTAATATCCAGTCTTCCTTACTTCACCCCACATTATACACAGTGGTCTCAGAGTAATATTACTAATACCGCCACTAGTGGTAATTACTGAAAACAGTTTAAATTTTTTTTTATGTTTTTCTCCATTCTTTTCATCTTTTTTTATAGTAATATGATTTTAAAAAAACTGAGATGCAACCATTATATAATATATTCTTTAGCTTTTAACTAGTAGTTTAGTCTTAGTTATGTAAGTTTCTGTGTAATGCTTACCAGTAGTCCTAATGTCTGGTGTCTGGTCACTTTGGTTCTCTGAGGCTTGTTACACAGTAGAGTGAGTCTTCAGGAAGTTCTTAGAAAAATAATATTCTGTGAGTTTTGTTATGTAGATAGCAGTTTATCTGTGCCTTTCATGGTCCAGATATAAAACTCATAGCTCACATTTCTCCCTTTGAAAATACTAAATATATTATTTTCTTTTGGCAAAAAATATTGCTACCAAAAAGGCTGATGAGAATCTCATATTTTCTCCTTGTAACTCACTTATTTTTTCTACATGCCCAAAGTGTTTTCATTTTTTTTTTAAAGCCCAGAAATTATAATAGGATATGTTTTGGTGTTAGCCACTCTGGGTCAGTATTTTCAGGAATATATTTAATCAATCTAAAGATTTTTTTAATTGATTTTAGAGAGGAGAAAGAGAGAGAGAGAGAGAGAGAGAGAGAGAGGGAGAGAGGATGGAGGGGGGGGGGAATCAGAAGCATCAACTTGCTTCTCATATGTGCCCCAATCGGACAAACCCAGGGTCTTGAATCCACGACCTCAGCGTTCCAGGTCAATGCTTTATCCACTGAGTCACCACAGGTCAGGCTATTTAATCAATTCTATCCTTTTCAGGAAAGTTTTCTTTAATTATAGTTTTTAATATTTGATCTTTCCCCTTACCTTGGTTTTCTTTTTCAGGGACTCCTATTATTTGTATGTTGCATATTTCCCTGTCTTTATTATTTCCACTTCCTCTCAAACCATTCTTACATATTTCTTTTGATTTAAATTTTTTCTCCTGTTCATCTTTTATTTCTCAGAGGCATTGTTTATTGTCTTTATTCACCCTTATGAGACTTCTATTGTATCTTATTTCTTAAATAATTTATACTGCTCACAAAAATTAGGGGATATTTTAAAATGAATATGAATCAATTAAAAGAAGCATTTGATTTTGATTTTTTTTTTTTTTTTTTTGAAGCTGGAAGCGGGGAGAGACAGTCAGACTCCCGCATGCGCCCGACCGGGATCCACCCGGCACGCCCACTAGGAGCAACGCTCTGCCCACCAGGGGGCGATGCTCTGCCCCTCCGGGGCGTCGCTCTGCCACGACCAGAGCCACTCTAGCGCCTGGGGCAGAGGCCAAGGAGCCATCCCCAGCCATCCTCATCTTTGCTCCAATGGAGCCTTGGCTGTGGGAGGGGAAGAGAGAGACAGAGAGGAAGGAGGGGGTGGGGGTGGAGAAGCAAATGGGCGCTTCTCCTATGTGCCCTGGCCGGGAATCGAACCCAGGCACGCCAGGCCGATGCTCTACCGCTGAGCCAACCGGCCAGGGCCTTGATTTTTTTTATTAAATAAGAACATCAGAACAGCAGACAAGTCCAAGAAAGTTTTCAGTTATGCAAATGAAATGCAAAACCAACTTTTAGTTCATTGGTGAAAATGCACTGTATACAAAAGGTTGAAAGTACTGGAGTATCTGCTCGGTCCCTGATTCCCTAATTTTTGTGAGCAGTGTATTTTATTTGTAATCTCCTTGAGCTTTATGATCTAAATTCTGAGTTTTTAAGATGGTGACTTGTGTTGTTTTGTCATGCTTTATACCATTTTTTTTCTATTTGTTTTAACTGAAATAGAAGGTTACATTTTTATTTATTCTGTACATGGTTTTTCTTTGTTTGTGGTGTTAGTATTCTCTTTATTTTACTTTTCTTTTAATTTTGACGTTGATAATTTTCTGTTGCTTATTTTCATGGGGAATTAGTTTTATAAGACTTTTAGAATGAGTTATGATTTAGGATAACTATTCTAAGTTCATAGAACTCTTTCTATTGTTTTTATGAAAAACATAATAAATTGCTTCCTAAAATTTCCTGATTCTGTCTGTTCTACTTTTATTAAGTCCCCCGCCCCGGTCTCTATTATTTATAGTTTGCTCAATTCAGTTCCTCTTTAGCAGTTTCTCTGTGGCTCAATTTTAAGAGTTCACAGGGGCCAGCCTTCACCGGACTGTTCAGACCTCCGAGACCAGGTGCCTTTCCCTCACCCACCGCTGGAGTGAGCACACCCTCTGTTTTGGATGCTATTCAAAGTGGCCTGTTGAGCCCCAGGGGAATACTTTCTTTTTCAGAGTTCTGTTCTCAGGTTGATTATTCACTCTATTATTCCCCTTCGATTTCTCTTTTAAAGACACCAAAAGTCTGTTGACCTGTCTTTACCTACTTCTTTGTAGTTGGGGACTTGGGGACCCCCTATCATCTTATTTTGTTGTAAATATTTTCTGTGGGTTTAAATTTTGCTGTGTAACAGCTCTTTATCTTTTATATGGTGATATAGAGAGAATCTAACAAACTATAGAAATGATCCCTGAAAGTATAGTCTTTAGAGAGAATCTAAAACTTTGCTACCACTGTCTCAGAATCCTCTGTTATAAGCATTATATTGACTAATATTTCCTCGAAGAAATATTTCATCGTTGTCTGCACCACTCCTCAGTATTGCTCTGTGCACTCTTTCCATCTGCAGAACCATCTCAAAATCTTCCTGTTTAGAGTCTTCACACATTTAATGGAAAAATGACCACTAATTATTTTGAATCATATCCAAAAGCATTTTTATCACCAAATGTGATCTCTTTCTGACAAAATGTGAAAACATAATATAAGCCACTAGAAGCAAATATATAAAAACTTGAAATGTATTTCTAGAAAGATAGAGAAGAAACACATTTTAAATCACAGAAGATAAAACACAAACAGTCATGCATACTAATACCTGTCTTTCACCTAATAAAGTGATGTATTTACAAACAAAACAGAAACACTAGGCACTTGGCCACATCACTTGTAGGTGCATAAATTATTTCCCACTTTGGTTGTTCAGTTGGGGAATATTCATGAAAACCTTTAAAAATATGTGTAAACTATATGACCCAGGAATTTCTGTTTTCTGATTTGATCATAGAGAAATAATAAACAATGTGTTTAAATTTTTTTTTTTTTTGTATTTCTCTGAAGCTAGAAACGGGGAGAGACAGTCAGACAGACTCCTGCATGCGCCCGACTGGGATCCACCCGGCACACCCACCAGGGGCGAAGCTCTGCCCACCAGGGGGCGATGCTCTGCCCCTCCGGGGCGTCGCTCTGCCGCGACCAGAGCCACTCTAGCGCCTGGGGCAGAGACCAAGGAGGCATCCCCAGCGCCCGGGCCATCTTTGCTCCAATGGAGCCTTGGCTGCGGGAGGGGAAGAGAGAGACAGAGAGGAAGGAGGGGGAGGGGGGTGGAGAAGCAAATGGGCGTTTCTCCTATGTGCCCTGGCCGGGAATCGAACCCGGGTCCCCCACACGCCAGGCCGACGCTCTACCACTGAGCCAACCGGCCAGGGCTCAATGTGTTTAAAATTTTAACTATAGACCCTGGCCGGCTGGCTCAGTGGTAGAGCATCGGCCCAGCGTGTAGAAGTCTGAGTTTGATTCTTGGCCAAGGCACACAGGAGAAGTGCCCATCTGCTTCTCCATCCTTCCCCCCTCTCTTTTCTTTCTCTCTCTCTCTTCCTTTTCTGCAGCTAAGGCTCCATGGGAGCAAAGTTGGCCTGGGCGCTGAGGATGGCTCCATGGCCTCTACCTCAGGTGCTAGAATAGCTCAGGTTGCAATGGAGCAATGCCTCAGATAGATGGGCAGAGCATTGCCCCCTGGTGGGCTTGCTGGGTGGATCCCGGTCAGGCACATGTGGAAGTTTGTCTCTCTGCCTCCCCTCTTCTCACTTCAGAAAAATAAAAAATAAAAAAATTTAACTATAGGACTATTGGCTGCACTGGTGTTTGTTATATTGAAAAAATTTAAATTATCCAAATATCTAACAGTAAAGCAGGGGGTCAGGAACCTATGGCTTGCAAGCCTGATGTGGCTCTTTTGCTGGCTTCATCTGGCTCACAGACAAATCTTTAATAAAAAAAATAATGTTAAAAATATAAAACATTCTTATGTATTACAATCCATTCATTTTTTACCACTCATGTTCATGGTTGTGGGTGGCTGGAGCCAATCACAGCTGTCTTCCGGGACAACATCAGATTTTTATTGGACAATATGTAATGTACACATATGGCTCTCATGGAATTACATTTTAAAATATGTGATGTTCGTGGCTCTTTCAGCCAAAAAGGTTCCCGATCCCTGAAGTAAAGCATTTAGTAAAGTTAGATATTCATGAAATGGAATACCTTATAGCCACTAGATTATGTTCTGGAATATCATTTAATGGTATAAATATACTTGCAATTTTATTTAATTAATTAATTTTTTGTGGCATAGAGAGAGAGAGAGAGAGACAGAGACAGAGACGGACTGGAAGGGAAGGAGATGACAAACATCAAGGAGATGAGAAGAATTGATGTTGTTCATTGATTAACTTCTCATATGTGCCTTGACCTGGGGGCTACAGCAGAACGAGTGACCCCTTTCTCAAGCCAGCGACCTTGGGCTCAAGCTGGTGAGCCTTGCTCAAACCAGATGAGCCTGTGCTCAGGTTGGTGACTTCAGGGTCTCGAACCTGGGTCCTCCACATCCCAGTCCAATGCTCTATCCACTGCACCACCACCTGGTCAGGCTATACTTGCAATTTTAAATGAAAAAAGTAGATTATAAGGTATTATAAATGGCATATCCTATTTTTATAACAAATATATACATGAAGAAAATGTCTAGAAGGATAGACTCAAATAATTATGTTTTAGGTGTTAGAATTATAGGAGGTTTTTTTTAAAATTTTACTTGTATTTTTATAATTAACATGCATTTAATTTGTATTAAGAAAACATTATTAGTCAAACAAAAATACAAATATATTATTTGTTTTTAGTTTGAGGTTCTTAGGAAAGTTAACATTAGTATCAGTGCATGTGTGTGTGTATGAATGTGTATATAAATGTATTGTCTTTTTAAAAGACATGATTCTTGATAGTTCTAGGTATACTCTTCTTTTTTCTTTTCTTTTTCTTTTTTTTATTGAGAGGCAGGGAGGCAGAGACAGACTCCTGCTTGAGCCCTGACTGGAATCTACCTGGCAAGCCCCCTACCTGGCAATGCTCTGTCCATCTGGCGCTGCTGCTCAGTTGCTCAGCAACCAAGCTATGTTAGTGCCTGAGGTAAGGCCATGGAGCCATCCTCAGCATCTGGAACCAACTTATTTGAACCATTTGAGCCTTGGCTGTGGGAGGGGAAGAGAGACTGAGAGAAAAAGGGGAGGAGAAGGGGAAGAGAAGCAGATGGTTGCTTCTCCTGTGTGTCTTGACAGGGAATCCAACCCAGGACTTCCACATGCTGGGCCAACGCTCTACCACTGAGCCAACCAGCCAGGGCCTGGGCAGACTCATATTTTTCCTTAAAATGTCTGCATTTGTGTATGTATAAGGATTTTTAGTAGCTCTATTAGATATTCAAATGACATAGAAAATAGTATAATTGGACCTTTCACAAAATTGAAGATATCATTTAGA
Source organism: Saccopteryx bilineata (assembly GCF_036850765.1). Lineage (NCBI taxonomy): Eukaryota > Metazoa > Chordata > Mammalia > Chiroptera > Emballonuridae > Saccopteryx > Saccopteryx bilineata. Next base: position 71,501,425 of record NC_089496.1, read on the forward strand.
ACAATGTATTTTCAACCACTGGTCTGTGGACTGGTGCTGATCTGCCCAAAATGTCATGCCGATCTGTGAAAGAGTTAACCATCCTGATGTTGTATAAAGATTATAGAGTCTTTGGGTCTATAAAGCTTCATATAGCATCATGGTGGTTAACTCCTTCATGGACCAGCACAGCATTTCTGGCAGACCAGCATTTGAAAACCACTGATTTAGAATATTCCTTTTCTTCAGTGTAGTGATAGAAGTTTCACATCAGAGACTCAGCCTACATGAGCAATGCTAGGGGGAGTGGATGTGGAGTAGTGGACAAGCTTGGTTTTGTGAAAGTTGTGGTTTTGACCTTGAGTTTTATGATGATGGACATGACACCAGACTTCTTCAAACCTTTGTTAAGCATCTGTAGAATGTAAACATGTCACCACCTGTTCTGGGATTATGAAGATTATGGGAAATAATATATGCAATTTAGCCCTTTGCTGATCACATAGTAAGAACTCATTGAAAGGTGATGTGGGTGGTGATTTCACATATGACTGAGTCATGATTTTGATTTTCTAACTATGAGCAAGATATTTGACTCTGTGTCTGTTTACTCATGGTTATAATGGGAATAATAAAAGTAAATACCTTCAAGTATATTCTTAGTAAAGTTCAAGGGACTAAATGAGCTCACAGTAATAATAACTTCTCATAAATACTATTTTTTCCTCTTTTTTTATTCACCTATAATGACATATAATATTGTATTAGTTTTAGGAGTACAACATAAAATTTAAGATATATATAAATTTGCATAATGATCACAAAATGTTGAGTTATCATCTATCACCACACATAATTAAAATTTTTTCTTGTAATAAGAACTTTTTAGAAATCTCTTGTTAACTTTTTATATATAGTACAGTATTGTTAACTGTAGTGACTGTGCTGTACATCATTTCCCCAGAATTTATTTATCTTATAACTGGAAGTTTGCAACTTTTAATCACCTTTCATTCATTTAACCATAAACACTATCATTAGCTCTTACAACATACTTACCGAGTGCCTGCCATATACCAGACATGGTAACCAAGGTTGTCATGAACCAGTGCGACTAGTATTTTCAGGTCCCAAGCGAGAACGGTGTGGAATTAAGAAAATAGACTTGAAGAATTAAAAGATGGGTTTAGGGGGATCTGCAATTACTGCTAGCAGAAACAGGCCATGCCCCAAAACCACATCTTCCTTTATTTTATAAGGCAAAGTGAACTATTAGCAAATCAATGACTTCTCTGATTACAGTTTCCAAGGCAACCCAAGAATTCTACCAAGTGCAGAAAACCCCCACTATACATTAACATACACAAAGAAGCTAGTCTTTCCGGGGAACATGGGGGCAGGACGAGTATCACAGCTAACATGGAGGTGTATGGAAGGGCTTAGCCTTTTGCAATTTAATCAGGCACGTGAGGTGGGGGTTGGGCAGCAGCCAGTTCCCTGCACCTCTGCTCCCCAGAAATCCAAACTCTAAAAACCCTGTTGATTTTTCAGTCCCTGACACAAGCCCAGGAACATTAGTGGGCAAAACAGACAAAGTCATTGTCCTCATAAAAATTATATTCTAGTGTAGGAAATTGCAAAGGAGTATTTGATGTTTGGCAATAATGTGAGGCAAGGCTGATGAAGAAAAATGAACAGAATAAGGAGATGGCAAATAATAAAGGGTGTTATATAATATTGGATGTTCATTTTAAGTGAAAGCATGCAGCTATATGGGAGAACATTTTTGGGTAAGGGAATAGCATGCAGACTGCTGAAGCCGTAACATTCCTGATGAATGTGACAAACAGCAGTACCCCATTGTGGGTGGAACAGGGTGAACAAGAAGTGAGGATTATAAGATAAGGTCAAGGATGTAGGGCTGAGTAGGCCATGGGGAGGACTTTGAATTTTACCTTACGTGTGATGAGAAAGTAGGGCTTTGATAAGAGGAATGTTATGATGTGATTTTGGTTGTAAAAAAATCAGTGGCTGCTTTTGTAGAGAAAAGACTTGGGAGTCAAATTAGAAGCTGGGACACCAATTAATAGGCTACTGCATCATTAGATAAGAGCGGATGATGCTTTAGACCAGGTGATGGTTGTGGGAGAAGTGAATAGATTTGGGATGAATTTGGGGATATATTTGAAAGTAGAGCTGATAACATTTGCTGATGTATCAGACATGAGCAGTTGTGCAAAGATGGTTCCGTTGACTGAAAAAAGAACCACTATGGGAAGAGAAGCTTTATATAGATGGGCAGCAGAAGATTTGTTGTGAACTTATTCTGGAAATTCTTATGGTGGAAATTCTCTACCTAAGTGGAGATTATCAGGTGACAGTCATAGGAGTGGAATTTAGGGGGCAAGTCAGGACTACAGGTAAAAATTTGGGAACTGCCTGTGTTCAAATAATGCTTCAAGTCACTGCTCCTGATGCGTGTATTTGGCTAGAGAAGAGGGACGGTCCAGGGGTAGCTCTAGGATGCTCCAGCTTCACCAGTCAAGAAGAGGAAGAGGATCCAGCAGAGAAGGTGCAGCTGGTGACAAGGTGGAGGGCAAGGTGATGTTTGGAAGCCGAGTGATGAACATGTCAGGGAGAGGAGGACGTAATCTATGGGGTGAAGAGTTAGAAATTTGAGGGAAAAGATCTAAAATATTATAATATCTGGGAAGGGGAGTGTTGATAAGATAGTCTGTGGTTGCTTGATTGCCTGGCAGTAGTATAGCCCGTTTGAGGTGTAATGTAAATTTCAGCGAAGGCAAGTCAACATGGTTTGTCCTTATAGCCACATTAATCTGCTCAAGTACGCGTGCCCAGTTGGGAGAGAATTGGATTTAGGGTTGGGATTTTGGCGTGAGATTGTGAAGGAAGAAGAGGGGCGAGAGAGCTGTGTACATGCGAGGGGGGACTATTGTGATGGGCCACAAAATCCGAGATGGGTAAGGGCGGAAGTGGGCCAAACTGTGTGCTCCAGCCAACCCGAATTTGTAATTACAGTTGCTGGGAATCACATTCCACTCTCATCTCTGCCTGTGTATTTTGGGATGGCCTTTTCCTTCCTCTTTCCTCCCACCTTTCCCAACTCCCAGCCCAAACAGACACATATATACCCAATGTCTCCCATGTTTAAATTCAGTCTGCCCAGCATGGTATAGCAGACATGGTGCTTCCTTCTTGAAATACCTTTTCACCCCCAGTGAACAGTGATCTTTTCTCCCCGCTCTGACCTCCTGTAGCCTAACTCTAACTGACACTGAATAGGTTGGCATTACATACTCGTGTCTGTATTTTGCCTCTCCTACTACCTCTGCGCTTGTAAGAAACAGTAATATGTCTTTCCATCCTTAGAATTTGGCTGATGTGCAGCAAAGGTTTGACCAGTCAATGAAAATCTCAAGTAAAACAATATTATCCAAAGTAGTTGCAGAAACCAGTAGTTCCTGGAGATTACTTTTACTTTTATCTATGTGCTACATTATTTTGTAAATCATCATCTTCATTATTCCATTTGTTTATCTTGCAGGAGCATCTTTCCTTAAAGAAGTACATTATTGACATTGTGGTTGAAAGTACAGCCCCACCAGAGCCTCTGAAAGAAGAAGACCGACAGAAAAATAAAAAGAAAGCCAAAAAGATAAAAGCTCGCATGAACTCCAGGTACTATAAATAACCTTAAAAACAAAAGAAAAGAAAACCTCCCTTCCTTAGTAATGTTTCCTCCCTCCCTCCCTCCCTCCCTCCCTCCCTCCCTCCCTCCCTCCCTCCCTCCCTCCCTCCTTCTTTCCTTCCTTCCTTTTTTTTTAGTGAGACAGTGACAGAGAGAGAGACAGAGAGAGGAACAGATAGGGATAGACAGGCAGGAAGGGAGAGAGATGAGAATCATCAATTCTTTGTTGTGGCACCTTAGTTGTTCATTGATTGCTTTCTCATATGTGCCTTGACCAGCGTGGGGGAGGGCTCCAGTTGAGCCAGTGACCCCTTGCTCAAGCCAACAACCTTAAGCTCAAGCCAGAGACCCCACACTCTAGTTGGTGAGCCAGCGCTCCAGCTGTTGCGCTTGCGCTCAAGCCGGATGAGCCCGAGCTCAAGCCGGGACCTCGGGGTTTCAAACCTGGGTCCTCTGCATCCCAGGCCAGTGCTCTATCCACTGCACCACTACTGGGTCAGGCAAGGTGATTTATTCTTTTTAATGTAAATTCATTTTGTTTCCCTTTTATTGAATTTATTGGTATGACATTGGTTAACAAAATTGCACAAGTTTCGGGTGCACAATTCTACAACACATTATCTGTACACTATATTGTGTGTTCACCACAAGTCAAATCTCCGTCCATCACCACATATCTCCTGCATACCCTCTTCCACATCCCTCTACCCCCCCAAAAAAAGTTTAAAGTTGTTTACTTCAAGAAAGCCCTGAAAATAACACTGATGAGCCTAATTTATAGCCACTTTCTTTGATTGAGAAAGAAAACTGCCCATCGATCTAAGGCCCTTGCCTTCACCTGCTAAGAGCTCTCCTTATAATTTGATGCAGAAGCCCTGCCAAGCTCGGGCCTCCTCCAGTGCTCAGTACTATGTTTCAGTATATGTAAACCAAGCCTATTTTTCTTGCCAACTATTGATTTTTAAATGAAGTATTAAAGAAAATCAATAGCAATCAACAAATAGGAGTCTGCTGGCTGTGGTGTCAAATCCCATGACTAGGTTTAATCCATTTTGTTGCCTGTCACAACAAGAAAAAGTTCAAGAAATATCTGGAAATGGAAAGTGAGTTGTCAGACCTGTAGTTTATCATCAGCCTCAAAGCGACATCTAAGGACCGGACAGCTGTATGGCACATCATGACCTCACAAACTCTGCCATCACCTGATGATGGATGAGTCTTGTTCAAGGGTACAGTGCAGTTCCTCCGTAGTAGATAATTGGAGAGAAGGTAGGCTGGATATGTTGTTATACCTTTCTTCCCAAATGTCTTGAGAGATGGAGAAGCTACACCCATGGGAATATAGAGATGTGCGTCTAGAATAATGGGGAATGGTGGTCATCTCTATAGTTGCCAATTTCAGATTGTAATCAAAGAAAGGATCCACTTCATTTTACAGAACCATTGAAAACTTCAGAGTAGTCATTGAGGCAAAGAATAAAAGTGGCTTTTTAATTGTATTTTGAGGTCCCTCTAAGTTTTTAAAAATCGTTTCACAGTAAACTTTAGGGGAGGACAGGCCTTCATTTCTACTTTATGCTAAGAACTTACTGACCTCCTTATGCTGGAATGCTACAGAGCCAACGGCGTTGGTGAGCTAACCCAGTCCCGGGGCTTTAAATATCCTCTCCTTACCAATTTTATATCTTCAATTTTATTCAAACTTGGTATGTGCCAAATAAGCTCCTGCTCTTTTCTCCTCACCCCAACCCCTTCTTTTTCTCCCACTAATCTCACGTTCAGTCCAACTGCACATAATGTTAGCTTTGCTTTAAAATACACTCAGCACTTGACTATCTATCGAACTTCGCTGCTGGCCCCGGACTGGGCCTCCTTCGCTTCTACCCTGGATCGCTGCAGCAGCCCTCTGCTGGCCTCCTCGTTTCTGCCCCACCCCTAGCAGTCTGTCCCCAACACTAGCCAGAGGGAGCCTGGTAAAATGTAAGTCAGATCGGGTGTTTTCTTTTCTCAAAGCCTCAGGTGTCCTCTTCCTGGGTGACTTTTCCCATAGCTGTCCACACAAGTAACTCTTAACTTCCTTCACTGTCATCATTTCAAGCCCCAGATGTGTGTATGTTCTGATATAACAGACCTCTTCCTAAGCCTCACTTGCTTCTTTGTAAGGTGGAGACAAGACCATGTCGAGTTTTTAAGACTATATGAAATAGTTATTGTACAGGTCCTGGAACAATGCTTGGAACATATTCAGCCCTCCATAATTGTTACTTTTAACACCTTTAATATGAGGTCATAATTACTTGCAGCTACTTAGTGGTTATTTCCCCATTTTAATATATCTTAATATTTTGACTGATAGCTTTGAGCAAGTGCAGGTTTAAATAATATGTAATTTAATGTTTAATTCTCATTTAGTTATTCCTTAAATTTTCAGGTCTAACCTGTGTTACTTTTCTTTTTCCTTAGTAGGCCTGTTGTAATTTGTGTTTTTCACATTTTTTATGAAGCAGAGTTTATTTTTTCACTTGTCACTGCTGTTGGGGTTGGTACACATTGTGACTGATTTTTTCCTGGGTTACTGAACTAATTTTTTGAGGCTAGGACACTTTCGGTGAGCATTTAAATTTAAATGAGCTTTTTCCTCCCAAAAAGAGAAATTGACAAATTAAGTCAACATTAATAGATTGCTGTGGTGACACGTGTGTGAGTCTGATGACCTGTTAATGGCTGTCACCTAACTGGTTCAGGCTGGCTGGAGCTGAGTCAGATGGTGGCAGAGATGTATTCTCTCAGATTTTCCCATTTTCCTTAGACATTTGGTATTTACTGAGTATAAATAGCAAAAAAAAATCTTTGAATGTCTGGTCAAATTATTTCTACTGGCTTTTAAATTATTTCTAAAGTTAAATGATTAATTTTTACATGTATTTTATTTTGCATTATACAGTATATACTTTTTGAGGTATATAGATACTCAGCCACCTCATCTACCTTATAGAAACTTAATATGGTTTCAAGTTGAATAATCCTGATTTTAACATTTTGAAAAAGAAGCATTGTTCTGTACTAGTTTTAACATTTTGAAAAATAAGCATTGTTCTGTACTAGTTCTGTAAACTCAGAAGTGTTTTTATGAATCTATTTTTCTATCCTTTAAGAAAAAATATATTTTTAAAATCTTTTTTGTTAGCATTTATAGTATCTTAAAGAAGCAATCTCATTAATCAATGTGTTAAAATTAATGTAGTTATGTTCCTAATTTTGGAAGAAGAAAAACCCACATTCAAGGTTTTTGTTTGCTATAAAAATTATCAGCGGCCCTGGCCAGTTGACTCAGCAGCAGAGCATCGCCCAGTGTGTGGAAGTCCCAGGTTTGATTCCTGGTCAGGGCACACAGTAAAAGCACTCACCTGCTTCTCTACTCTTTCCCTTCTCCTTCCTCTCTATCTCTCTCTTCCCCTCTTGCAGCCAAGGCTCCATTGGAGCAAAGTTGGCCTGGGCGCTGAGGATGGCTCCATGGCCTCCGCCTCAGGTGCTAGAATGGCTCCGGTTGCAACGGAGCAAAGCCCCAGATGGGCAGAGCATCACCTCCTGGTGGGCATGCCAGGTGGATTCTGGTCGGGCGCATCTGGTCTGTCTCTCTGCCTCCTTGCTTCTCACCTCTGGGGAAAAAAAATTATCAGCAAAATAACTAACAGCAATGAAACTGTTTTCTCTTCAGGGCCAAGGAATATGAAAGTTTAATGGAAACAAAAAATTGTGGCTCTGACTCACCTTATAAAGCAAAGTGAGTATTTTGTCCTACATTTCAGTTCTCCATCTCTTTAGTCTCTACCTACAACAAAGTTTATCTGAACCATCGTTGTGTGCCTATGATCACGGGTTTTGTGTCTGATGTCTAATACTTTATTCTAACAGTGGTGTCTAGCTGGGGGTGATTTTGGCAGGGGACAATTGTCTCTGTCTGGGATATGTGATAGCATTGTGGTTATCACAGCTCAGGAGACAATGCTATGGCCATCACATGTGTGGAGGCCAGTGATGGTTCTAGTACGTACTTCACGTATGTGCCTTGACTGTCACTTGTTCTAATAGAATAGGTTCTGGCAAGACTGCTGGTTCTTTGCTGTGGGAGATCTCTTTCAGGACTGTTGTGACAGCTGCATTTGTTTTTAATGTGGGTGTGAGAGAGAGAGAGAAATAGATGGACAGGAAGGAAGAGAGATGAGAAGCATCCACTCGTAGTTGTGGCACCTTAGTTCTTCATTGACTGTGTCTCATAAATGCCTTGACTGGGGAGCTCCAATCAAGCTAGTGACCTTGGGCTCAAGCCAGCGACCATGGGATCATGTTGATGATCCATGCTCAAGCCTGATGAGCCCATGCTCAAACCGGGGACCTTGGGGTTTTGAAGACCTCAGCATTCCAGGTCGATGCTCTATCCCAGGGGTCTCAAACTCAACTCAGCATGTGGACCGCAGAGCAAGATCACAGCCGTTCGGCGGGCCGCACTAGGTCTACAAAAGGCAACTGTTACGCAACACTTTTCTCACTGCAGTTGAAAACAAAAAAAAATCAGTACAACAAGCACAATCATACATGCAGTTTACTCAGTGTCACAAAACGACCAGAAACTGTAGTTCGCATCACAACTGCTGTTAACTAAGCTAATATCTAGCTAGGATGCTAGAGAAATGAAAAATACAAGTAGGCCCCTAGGCTTACTTAATTTTATCCAAAATATTTTGAACTTTGTGGATTAGTCTGCGGGCCGCACAAAATTATTTGGCGGGCCGCGAGTTTGAGACCCCTGCTCTATCCACTGTGCCACCACTGGTCAGGCATGATAGCCACTCTTGACAGATGAGGATTTAGACTCCAGTACTAGTTTAAGGGTAACAACAAAACAACAATGACGAATCTCTAACATGCTGCCCACACAGGTATAGTGGGATTCTCGCATTGGTGATGGGTGCAGGGATGCTCTGCCCATCTGGAGCCGCTGCTCCATTGCTTAGCAACTGAGCTATTTTAGCTTCTGAGGGGAGGCCATGGAGCCATCCTCGGTGCCTGGAGCCAACTTGCTCCAGTAGAAACAAGATTTAGTTTAGTAAAATAGCTGATTACCAAATTAATGTGATAATATTAATAATAGGTACTGTTTACTGAGCCTTTACCTTATGCCAAGCTCTTTACATGTGTTGACTCATTTTTTCTCATAACAACTCAGTGAGTTTCTCTAGGGAAACAGCCCTCCAGGGGTTCAGTAACTTGCTAGAGGTTTGGCAACAGCATATCCAGGATATGCAAATTAATGCCTTTTGTATGATAATCAGTTAGAAAACATAAATATCATTCACAATAGTAATAAAAAGGTAAACTAAGAATATACTCAACAAGGAATTTATGAAGGCTCTGTAAAAGTAAAACCTTGCCTGACCTGTGGTGGCGCAGTGAATGGAGCGTCAACCTGGAAATGCTGAGGTCGCCAGTTCGAAACCCTGGGCTTGCCTGGTCAAGGCACATATGGGAGTTGATGCTTCCAGCTCCTCCCCCCCTTCTCTCTCTCTCTCTCCTCTCTCTCTCTCTCTCTCTCCTCTCTAAAATGAATAAATAAATAAATAATACATTTAAAAAAATAAATAAAAGTAAAACCTTAACATGCTATCAAGGGATATAAAAGAAGACTTGTATAAATAGAAAGACGAGCTATATATATATTTTTTTTAGTACAAGGGGACAAACTGTAGTCAAGTTTCATTCTTTTGCATGTGACTTTCCAGTTTTCCCAGCACCATTTGTTGAAGAGGCTTTCTTTTCTCCATTGTGTGTTGTTGGGAGAGCCAAATTTTTTAAACTTAAACCGTATAGGTAGGTACATTCCTTATCAAGGTAGCACCTGCACATGGTATTTTGTGGAAGAGCCACACTCAAGGAGCCAAAGAGCCGCATGTGGCTCGTGAGCCGTGCTTTGCCGACCACTGAACTAGTCAATCAAAAGCGCTGTCTCCTTATAAAATTATCCTAGCTAATAAATGAAGATGATTTTTCTTTTCTTCCTCCAGTCACCCCTCACCTTTCAAAAACACTTGAGTCCCGAGGTCTCTAGATGAGAGCACTGAGCAGCAGCCTGCACTGGTTGTGGCTGGAGGCAGCGACGGCACTCTGGCGATGGTAGAGCCCGAGTTGGCTGAGGTGGGCATTTCTGTAGGAGGCCTGGAGTTCCCAGATGTGGAGGTTCAGAACCCAAGCAGAGCGAAGGGAGCTTCCATGTGGGCCAGGTCACATGGCCTGGCATGGGGAGGGGCCCGGGTAAAGAGGGCAGCCTGGCAAAGGGTGTCAACCCTAGCAGAGGGAGAAGGGTGAGAAAGCCCAGAATGGACAGTAAGAGCCCAAGGAGGGCAGTAGCAGCAGGCAGACAGAGATGGTGATGTTACACGTAGGGGCTGGGCCAGTAAAGACTTATATTAAGGATGATGCAAGGCAGGTTGCTCACTGCTGGAGAAGAGAGTTAAAGATATACCCAAGGAGAATAGAAACACCATGTGGTGACAACTCGGAATTGTCACATCAGTTTTAACTGGTACTTTCCAATATATGGAAATGGAAATAGAAGTAAATATAGATGTAAATGTGTAGGGTGATATATGTTACATATATTTATTTATAAGATAACATACGTCTCCTACAGCTTTCCCCTGGGAACAGCAGCCTGGCTGCACTGAGCGTGTCTAGTCTAGCCATTGAGTATGCAGCGAATGCAGCGAGTCTTAAGGGGGAAGATGCATTCTTTTTCCATGAGAAGGGATGTTACCTTGCAAAAATGATAGTGCTCAATGGAGGCAGTACCCATATGCTGAGTTTTTCATCTTATGGAGCGATTTCTTGAGCCCTTATATTTAGAAATACAAGTTTAAGCATATTGTTTGAAAGTAGAAGGGGAACCAATAACCCTAAATTTAGAGCATGTACCTTTCAAATGGAGGAGCTGAAAAAAAAAAAGAAAATTTGTTTGTCTGTGTGTGTGTGTGTGGTGTGTGTGTGTGGTGTGTTTATGAGCTTTACCTTCTTTGCCCAATCCTTTCATCTGTTTCTGACAGCTGTTAGTCTGTTCTCTGTGTCTGTGAATCTGTTGGAAATGTGTTTGTCTTCTTGTCCAGCACACCAGCATGGACCCAGGCTCTTCTTACACTTTTATAGCCCTTCCCAGTGATACCGACAAACTGCCCCAAACTTCACTGGGATAAAACTTAGGGTTCCTTCCACAGATGCTGTGACATCTCACATTTACCAGTGACAAATTTGAATGTAGGGTTGATGGAAGTTAAATTTTAAGAGGAAAATATTCGACCATACATCGTTCTACACAAAGCCATTTACCTGACAGACACTTCTCAGATTTTAGTCTAAGAGTTATGAATCCTTCATTTTTGCTTTTTATGCTAGAAAAATTATCTGCCAGAAGTAATCCAAATAACACTTTCTGTTTTAAAAACTGCAACCTCTACACAGCTCCTTTTCTTGCCCTGTAGGGAACATACAGCTTTCAGGGCTCCAGCTCTGTGACATTCTATCATTATTTATAGTATGAATCCAAATCTGAGGCATTTTTTTTTCTCGAGACGGGCTGTTTTATTTGTGGTACTTCTGTGGAGGCAGGGAATGCAGCAGAAGTTTTTCTCATGTTACCTAAGCGTCCCCTTGGTTTGGCATTCTTCCTTGAAGGGTAGGCTCACATGAATCCCAGATTTGATTTACCTCAGGGTGAAATACAAGCCTCTTGTATTCTGTGAATTAAAATGGTCCTTGTGCCTCTCTAAGTACCTCTGGTTTTCAGTGGAATGTGAGCGTTCTTGGTAGGAATACTGCTAGATTCATATGCATCCGTTGCTGAGCCTGGATATTTAGTTACATGGTGTGCAGGTTTTGTTCAGCCAAAAGCTGAAGTGGCTACTTATCTATCACACAGTGAAGTTCGCTGCCAATATTCTTCCACACGATAAGGTCAGTAACTTTTATCGGATGGGACTACAGCCCATATTCAGTTAGAAGGGAAAAGAAGTAATGTTGCTCTTACTCAGTTTTTGTATTTTTTATGTTCCTTTTCCTTTTGTTAGAATGAGAACCTTTTGTCAATGAATAGTAATAATAGTTGATCATTTATTGACTGTCTAGTGAATGATGTTTGGTGCATTGCATTAGTTACCTGTGATCTTCAAAAGCACTAAAAGGAAAAAAATATCTATTATTTCCACTTTTAAGATGAAGAAACAGATGTTGAGTAAGTAGTTAAATGATCTTCCCAGGGTTTTCGCACACGGTCTATGCCGGAGCTAGGTTGCAAGCATAGGTATTTCTGACTCTAGAGTTTGGATTCATTCTTTCACATATCAAAGTAACTTCACATGGATAGTTTAGGTTTAAACTGGTGTTCACCAGTTTCTTTTTATCTTTTTAGCTGCATTTGCTGTTGTATTTTTTTAGAAATTTAAAAATTATACATAAGTGCATTTATAGATGAAAGTGTATTCTAGGAGAGTATTCATTTATGAATAAGTTTCCTTTTTTGAATTGACTGATACTGTATGGAGATGAGACCTAGGTTTCTAGTCCCAGGAACACTTTTACCACTTGTGAGACCTTGGGAAAGTCAACTGATTTGCTTGAGTCTTAATTTTTTCCTTATTCAAACAGGGATAATACTAATGGACAGTGTTTTTCAGAGGATTAAATAAGATCATGTATATGAAAGTATTCTGTAACCTATGTGGTTGCAGAAATTATTGAGAATGTGAAGAAGAAATTCCTTAGATTATTCACCATTAAATATCTGTTGAGTGCATTTATATAGAGGTAACGAATTAGGTGCTTGGATAATGGCAGACAAGACCCTGTCTCATGAAGTTAGTACTACGCTTCTGCACTGTCCAATATGATAGCTTCTACCACGTGTGGCTATTTATATTTAAATTATTAAAATTAAGTACAACTAAAATTTTAGTTCCTCAGTCACACGAACTATGTTTGAAGTGCCCAGCAGCCACTGTGTAAGACAGTCCAGATACAGAACACTCCTATCATTTCAGGAGGTTTTTTGTTGTAAAGCTCTGCATGGAAGAGACTTGTGATAAGTAACTTCAAGGGGTAGTCAAATCAGATAAAGTCATGTTTCAGCTAAGAACTAAGGGATAAGTAGGACTTTTCTAGATAATGTGGAGGTAGGAGAAGCATTCCAGAAGAAATGAATGAGGAGCACTTGCAAAGACAGTGAAACAGGAAGGTAGATTCAGAAAAATCGTGGTTTGTACAGAGCCTGTGTGGTGCGTGAGCCCACGCGGGAGGAATAGTTCTCCTCAATTGTAAGGGAGAAACAGGAGAGTGTGGGTAAAATGCAGAGGGGCTTGAGGATGGTGGCAGAAAGTGAAGATTTTCTTGTTCAGTACAGTAGCTTCCATTTCTCTGTGAAATGTAAGATCTCATGAAAGCAAGGGGGAGCATGGAAGGGTGGGTTTTGAAGGGGCTGGGGAATGTGTGCAGCAGGTCTTTGTGGAGAATGGGCAGATGAGCCCAACAGATTTGGTAAGATCCTGAATCATAGTCAGACCAATCTGTTGCATGGTATGACTTTTCATCAGGATCAGGAATGGAAAAGGCTGGTGAATGTTTGTCAGTCCAGCTAAAAAAAATTAATGAGTGCAGGGTACTGAGAATGGTCCGCAGTAAGAGCTGAATAGACAGTGATGATCCCCACTGCTGGGGGTGGCTGCTAGGAGTAACATCAAAGCAAGACATGGGGAAGGTAACATGTTTACAAGAAAGTGAATGTCATGATGGCCTGTGGAATCTATCACAGAGAAAAGTGAAGGTAAGACTACAGGGTTGATGCCCAAGGAACACGGGGAGACCTGGGTGAGGGCCTAGTGGGTGTTGGTGAGACACTGAAGCAAGGGAGTAGCAAGTAAGGACTGCTCACAGAGGAACAGAAGTAAGGGCTGCAAAGAAATATGACATGAAGCCCACTTAATAAAGAACCCCACAGTGTAGATGATACTTAGTGTTTCTTGGTGAAAAGCAAATAATTGTTACATTGTCTAACTAAATGACATAAACAGTAGCAGGCAATCCCAAATTGCTTTTAACCTGGAACATGGGGAGTTTGACATGAAGAGTTTACAATGCTTATAATATCCAAGCCAACTTGAAGATTTAAATCAAAATACGAAAACCTGCTCAGGTTCTAACATACATTTTCTCTGCCATCATACTCTCACTTCCCCATCTCCAATTCTGTTCTGGTTTAAATGTCACATGGTAACTGATGGCTGCAACTGCTCTCCCTGTCCCTGTGCATGGGCAGTCTGGTCCTCCACTTCCGATGGCGCCATGAGGACTAGATTGTTGTTTGTGAACAGAGAGCTGGACCAGCCTTGGAAGTGGTTTATTTTTTACCACCCCCCCCCATGCTCTATGAAGCAGTTTCTATTATAATAACAGAAGTAACTTTCATTTTAGAAGTTTAAAAAAATGAAATATAGTAGTCTAATTCATAATGTCATCTTTCCCTTTCATTCATTCCTTTTCATTCCATTTTGTATTGAAGGCTTCAGCGATTAGCCAAAGATCTTCTAAAACAGCTCCAAGTACAGGACAGCGGGCCGTGGGCAAACAATAAGGTTTCTGCTTTAGATCGGACCCTAGGAGAGATTGCCAGAATATTGGAAAAAGAGGTATGTAACTAATCTCTGGCCTCTGGCCTCTATCTTTGTGATTCTTTTTCACTATGACAGGACACGAGGCTGCAAGGCAGAGGCCATATATGCATTTCTCTTACGTTTCCAAATGCCAGTCAGCCACTGACGGATGATTTCCTCTTGTTCTTAATTAAATCAAACTTGTTTTCAGTTGTTTTAATTGAAGTCCTCAATAACAAAAATATGTTCTTTAGGTTATGGTTTTCTCTGTCATATTTTTCTCCACACAAACAAAATGAAATTATTTTAAATGGAATCACACAATAAAGATATACAATTTCATGGCAGAAAAGAAAAAGCATTGAATTATAAAGTTTATAAATCATAGGTTTTTGCAAAACACCAATTTTGTTCCTCTTTTCAGCAGAAGATTTGGCAGTTTTCTTTTGTGACCTAAAGTCATTAAATGTTTTAGTGATACTAAAAAAACCTTAATAATTCTAAAAGTCTTAATTATTTACTATAGAAAATTTTAAATGTGCAAAGAAGAAATAAAACTTCCTGTAATGCCCACTGTTGTACTTTTTGTAATCCTTTTATGGGACATTTTTTACATTTTATCTAATTTCATCATGAATAATTTCTTTCTTTCTTTCTTTTTTCATTTTTCCGAAGCTGGAAACCAGGAGGCAGTCAGACAGATTCCCACATGCGCCCGACCGGGATCCACCCGGCATGCCCACCAGGGGGCGATGTTCTGCCCCTCTGGGGCGTCACTCTGTTGCATCCAGAGCCATTCTAGCACCTGAGGCAGAGGCCACAGAGCCATCCCCAGCGCCCGGGCCATCTTTGCTCCAATGGAGCCTTGGCTGCGGGAGGGGAAGAGAGAGACAGAGAGGAAGGAGAGGGGGAGGGGTGGAGAAGCAGATCGGCGCTTCTCCTGTGTGCCCTGGCCAGGAATCGAACCCGGGACTCCTGCACTCCAGGCCGATGCTCTACTGCTGAGCCAACCGGCCAGGGCCATGAATAATTTTTTATGTCTTAAAAAATTTTTTTTAACTGAAGGGATATATCACAGTTTACACAATTTGTATCTCAGGTGGTTTCTGATTTTCGTATGTAAGATAATGGCCATATTTGTTTATTACTTGCATTTTTTGTTTGTTTTTTATTTTCTGGGTTTAAAATTTTTTTTTTTTTTTTTTCATTTTTCTGAAGCTGGAAACAGGGAAAGACAGCCAGACAGACACCCGCATGCGCCCGACCGGGATCCACCCGGCACGCCCACCAGGGGCGACGCTCTGCCCACCAGGGGGCGATGCTCTGCCCATCCTGGGCGTCGCCATGTTGCGACCAGAGCCACTCTAGCGCCTGGGGCAGAGGCCACAGAGCCATCCCCAGCGCCCGGGCCATCTTTGCTCCAACGGAGCCTCGGCTGCGGGAGGGGAAGAGAGAGACAGAGAGGGAAAGCGTGGCGGAGGGGTGGAGAAGCAAATGGGCGCTTCTCCTGTGTGCCCTGGCCGGAATCGAACCCGGGTCCTCCGCACGCTAGGCCGACGCTCTACCGCTGAGCCAACCGGCCAGGGCCTAAAATTTATTATATAACATTTTATACATCAACAAGACTGTAGTGATTAAGGTAATACAAATACAGTGAACAGCTGTGAACTCACCACCCACCTTAAGAAGTAGACTATTCTCAATGTGGTCCTGCCTCCTCTACCACCTCTGCTCCCCCCGGGCAAACACTGCATAGATTAAACAGGTGGCTTTTCTTTGTTTTTTGAAAATGACATTATCGTTTTAGCACATAGGTATATTGTTAAATAATTGATTACTTAGTTTTGCTCATATATGATTTGTATAAATTATCAGTTCTTTTGTACTTTGAGTTTGAATCCCAGCTCTGCCACTTAAAAGCTATGTGACCTTGGCACAGTTACTGAAACTTTCTCAACTCAATAGTTTTCTTTGGTAAAAATGGGTGAATAATATTACCTGCCTAAAGATTGAATGAGATACTTTAAGTGAAGACCTTACACAGTGCCTAGCATGCAGTATGTGACTAATAAATATGATCTTGTAAAAAAATTATACTCTAGACTTCTTGTAAATTATAATATTCAAAGTTATGATTCTCAGTTTTATTGACACTTATAAATGTAGCTACTTTTTGCTTATTTTATCTTGTGTAGTGAATACTTACTTCATTGTATTAATATTACAGTTTTCTTTATTCATTCTCCTGGCAGTGGACATTTGTTTGTAGGAAGAGTGTGTGTGTGTGTGTGTGTGTGTAAGAGAGACAGACAAAGAGAGATTAGAGACAGGGCTGCTCACACGTTCCTGTATTAGAGCAAATGATTGAGAATTTCTCAGAAGCACGGAGGCTCAGACTCAAGTCTGTATCAGAATCGCCTAGAGGACTTGTTCAAATCAGTTTGCTGGGCTCCACCTTGGCTTTCTGATTCAGTAGGTCTGGAGTGGGTCCCAAGAATTTGTATTTCCAGCAAGTTCCCAGGTGGCCCTGCTGCCGGTCTGGTCAGGGCATGTGCCTCAGGGGTGGGATTAGGACCAGCTTTATCTACAGGGTGGTGCTCAGCTGCACTTTGACCACAGACAGTGCGGTCCTCTGTGGGGCTTTGGGCAGCGTGTTCGCCGTGACTCTGCGGGAGCTGCAGACTTGCTCTGTCCCACGCAACCTTTTCAGACTTCAGGAAATGGTCAGTGTCAGACATGAGCTAGATGGTATTTGGAGGTTTGCTATGCCTTGGAAAAATTTCTGTAATTATTTAAAAATTAGCAAAACTGATTATTTGTTTTATAAAGAGTACTTATACTATAAAAGGCAATTGCTTAAAATACATTTTATTGTACTTTTATACCTTATCTCATGAATATTGTTTTAGATTGAAGTAATCACAGAATATTTGAGGAAGAAGTAAAAGGATCTTTATAAGAAAGTTATTCATCATGAAAATCTAAAATTATTTCGTTCACAAAGGGGCAATTTACTGGAATACCACTGAGTCCTTATGATTTGGGGGAGAAAAATGTAGTGTGGCTCACAGTCTAAATGGTCTGTGACAGGAACCTTACCATAAAGCTGTCCTCAGAGGGTACCCTGCAGGAGCACCTAATAGTCTAAACGAACCTACAATAGACCCTTTTCCTACTTGTACAACTAAAGTTCTTTTTACGTAGCCAGGGCAGAGTCCCTTCCTGTGGAATCCTGCATGTAAAGTTATACTGACATTTCAGTGTAATTCAGCTGATGATATTTATGGTTTCAGCCTAGGAATTGTAAATAACCATTTCTTTTTGTTTGGAAAACTGCCTGGAGTAACAAAATTATTAGAATCAAAGCCAAGTAATCAGCAAAGGATTTGAAGGCAGCCTGGAAGTGACCAAGGGGGACCGGTGGGCCGTGGGCAGCACTCCCTGAGCTATGGTGAGAGGTGAGGCGTGAGAGCTTTATCCTCTTAGCTCAGACCTCAACTCACGGATGATTTCTCTTGTTGCTTGACATTGTTTTCCTTACGTAATGTTTAGGAAGTTCTGAGAACTGCTTTAGAGTAAATAGGTTAAACTTGTGATGCACAGAAACACTCTTGTGATGGAAGAGATCAGAAAACTGAGGAGACCTGGGTTACCATGTATCTCAGGTTCCTTCTGGCTTTTTGAGTTCTGTGATTCTGTTCAGAAGTAAAATGTTTGTAAGCTTTGTTGCATATGTTATGCTTTTTAGCGAACTTCAACCACTTCTGTAAGATATATGGTGGTCTATCCTGACCAGGCGGTGGTGCAGTGGATAGAGCGTCAGACTGGGATGCGGAAGACCCAGGTTCGAGACCCCGAGGTCACCAGCTTGAGCGCAGGCTCCTCTGGTTTGAGCAGAGCTCACCAGCTTGGACCCAAGGTCGCTGGCTTGAGCAAGGGATTACTGGATCTGCTGAAGGCCCGTGGTCAGGGCACGTATGAGAAGGCAATCAATGAACAACTAAGGTGTCGCAACAAAAAACTGATGATTGATGCTTCTCATCTCTCTCTGTTCCTGTCTGTCTGTCCCTGTCTATCCCTCTCTCTGACTCTCTCTCTGTCTCTGTAAAAAAAACAACTAACTCTACAAATAAAAACATCTGAAATGGCTGGATAAAAAAAAGAATACTTTTTTAAGAGCATCATAGAGCTAAGAGCACATCAACCTCAGTCACTAAAAATAGTTCGGTTGATTCGAGAATCGACCCCAGATGGGAGTTGCCAAGTGGATCCGGTCAGGGTGCATGCGTGAGTCTCTCTCACTATCTCCCCTCCTCTCACTAAAAAAAGTAAAAGAAAAAAAAAGCATAAAAGAGCTATGAAGAAATTAAATAAGTACCAGGTTAAAGAAGAAGCAAGAATTTGTAAGCCTCATGAGTGAGGGGACAAAAGTAAAAGCCTAAGGACTGTCCAAGGTATGAAATCTACTGGAGGGTTTTCCCTTCACAAAGATAAGGCTACCAGAGCCTTGCCCCTGACATAACTGTGGACCCTCTTGTCATAGTACAGAAGTGGGGAAACATAATTTAGGCCTGGGGTAGAGTTGCAGTCCAAATTAATATCACCTATATTATTTAAGATGCTGCAGTGAGTTTAAAGTAGTTGCTGATTGGTTAGTGGTATCCCTAGAAACCTGACAGAAGGTCCCCATTGGAAGAAGACACCTTTATCCTGGGCCTCAGATAACTTGTCAGATCATTTTACAAGAACAAGTAGCCACAGTAAAAAAACAAGCACTGAAGAAAATAAATCATTATGAATAAGAGCAAGCAGAAACTAGAACTGCAATGCCTTGTAAATATTAGTCACAGATCCTAGGACTGTATTTTTTGTCTTTCAAGGAAATAAACATAAACTTAAAATAACTATAATTATGAACCTAACAGTAGTAACAAAGTAGGAAATTTAGAACAGTCTTCCCACTAATGGCCATTAATAAAGCTAGACTGAATTTCTAACTAAGTAGTGAAGAATTACTGAGCCAAAATCTGGAAACAGGGTCTTTTTGGACTGGGTACAATTTGTGATCAAAAAGTGGTAGATGAGATGCTGAGTAGTATTTTAGACATTGTAAAACTGGTGGGGGAAAAATGTTGGAGGTGAGGGACTGTAGCTAAAACCCCAAGGGGATGGATCCATGGAACTTCTTCCTCAGGTGCTAAAAATAGCTCGGTTGTGAGCATGGCCTCAGTTGGGCAGAGCATCAGCCCCAGACAGGGATTTCTGGGTGGATCCTGGTTGGGGTACATGTGGGAGTCTGTCTCTCTGTCTCCCCTCCTCTCACTTGGAAAAAAAGAAAAAAAATAGGCCAACTAGGTCTCCAGAACTATGCTTACTAGGGTCAGGATATAAATATTCATTATTTTTTTTAAAGTGATAGCACATTTGAAAGAAAACAAATTTGAGAACTGAACATTTTATAATCAAAATTAAGAAAACAGTATGTGAGATAACAGGCTAAACCAGCTGAGGAGAGAATTAGTGAACTCTAAGGTAGGTCATTAAGAGGGAATCCAAAATGGGTAAAGAAGGTCAATTATGTAATATCAGATAGAAACTAGATTCTTGGTTGTGAGCACAATGTAGTATATATACACTGATGTTGAATTATAATGTCGTATACCTGAAAGTTACATGATATTGTAAACTGATATTACCTAGATAAAAAAATAAGAGAATTTAAAAAATTTAAAATGAAAGATTTTAGACTGGAAACATGGAGAAAAGAATATTGGGAAAATACAGAAAAGTTTATGAGAGGCATGAGAAGGCTTAGTTTATGTATAATTTCAGAAGGCAAGGAGAGAAGGTAATAGGGCAGAAACAGTATATGAAGTGGTTATCATTTAGAACTTTCCCACAGATTCAGGAAGCTTAGTGAAACCCCAGCAGGGAAAATAAAAAGATATCTACACCTGCAGACATAGTGAAACTGGAAAATAAAATTATAAGCCAATTTCATTCATGAACTTGAATTCAAAATTCTTAAACAAAATTTTGGCAGAACAGCCCTGGCCGGTTGGCTCAGTGGTAGAGCATCGGCCTGGCGTGTGGGAGTCCCGGGTTCGATTCCCGGCCAGGGCTCACAGGAGAAGCGCCCATCTGCTTCTCCACCCCTCTCCTTCTCCTTCCTCTCTGTCTCTCTCTTACCCTCCCGCAGCCGAGGCTCCATTGGAGCAAAGTTTGCCCGGGTGCTGAGGATGGCTCTGTGGCCTCTGCCTCAGGTGCTAGAATGACTCTGATTGTGGCAGAGTGACGCCCCAGATGGACAGAGCATCGCCCCATGGTGGGCGTGCCGGGTGGATCCTGGTTGGGCGCATGCGGGAGTCTGTCTGACTGCCTCCCTGTTTCCAACTTAAGAAAAACACCCCCCCCCAAAAAAAAAAATTGGCAGAGCAAATCATGCAGTGTGTCTAAAGAATAATGTATCCCAACAAAATTGGATTCATTCAAGATATTCAAGATGGGTTTAACATTGGGAAGCCAGTGTAGCTTTTTTGTCATATTAAAAGAAGAAAAGAGAAAGCATATGATCACCTCAAAAGGTGCAGCAAAAGCATTTGATAAGTTCAGTATCAAATCAAGTTATGATAGGAAACCAGGAATAGAATGAAATTTCCTTAATTTGACAAATTGTATCTACAAAAAAATGGATAGCTAACATAAAAAAAAACTAATAAGTTTAACAAGGTTACTAGATATAAGGATAGTAAATAAAAATCAGTTGTATTTATAATATCAAAATATTCAGTATCTAGAAGTAAATCTCATGTTCAAGGATTAGAGAACTCACTGCAGTAAATATGTCTTTTCTTTTCAAGCTGATTTATAGGTTAGTGTAATTTCAATTAAAATTCCTTTTTTTAAGGTCTCATATTTATTACTGAACCAACTTACTAGTGCAGAAAAATAGACATAAATAAAGAGAAGTATCATTTTCCAGTAATTTCCCAATAGCACATGCCTGACTGTCTAGATGGCAATGATCTTTTAAGTGACATGGTAAGATGCAAATGACCCAGATATAGCACAAATATGTAAGCCATCTTGTGTGTGATTTCTCATCAGCCCAGCTTGGTTCTTCTCCTTTTGGACTTGTACCTGATTTTATAACCAGTTTTCATTCAAACCCATTGGAGAATGGGTAGATTCTCCTTTTGTTTCTTGTCCAGGAACTTCTTGATTCTGAAAGTCTTATGAGAAGACACAGCAAAGAAGAGTCAACCTTGTGCAACACGATGGCAGAGAAAGAGAGAACACAATTAAAATTCTTTATATTGTGAAATTAAAGCTTTATTTTGTGGGCCCTGGCCGGTTTGCTCAGTGATAGAGCATCAGCCTGGCGTGTGGGTGTCCTGGGTTTGAGTCCCAGGCAGGGCACACAGGAGAAGCACACATCTGCTTCTCCAGCCACCCCCTCTTGTTTTTCTCTCTCTCTCTCTCTCTTTCTCTCTCTCTCTTCTCCTCCCCTCCTGCAGCCATTGCTCGATTAGAGCAAGTTGATCCTGAGTGCTGAGGATGGCTCCATGGCCTCCACCTCAGGTGCTAAAAAATGGCTGTGGTTGCAACAGAGCAAGGGCCCCAGATGGGCAGAGCATCGCCCCCTAGTGGGCTTGCCAGGTGGATCCTGGTCGGGGTGTATGCGGGAGTCTGTCTCTGCCTCCCCTCCTTTCACTAAAAAAAACTCCCCAGAAACAAAACAAAACAATAAAAAACCACTTTATTTTGTGAAAGTTGATGTGGAGAGTCTCAAGTTAAAATAAGGAGTTTCATTGAACCAATAATGACCAAGACACTGTTGAAAAAGAATAGTATGAGAGGATTTGCTCTACCATTTATCAAGCTTATAAAGCTACAGTAATTAAAATACAAAGATAATGCCTGACTTGCGGTGGCACAGTGGATAAAGCATCGACCTGAAACCCTGAGGTCACTAGTTCAAAACCCTGGGCTTGCCTGATCAAGGCACATATGGGAATTGATACTTCCTGCCCCTCACCCCTTCTCTCACTATAAAAATGAATTTAAAAAATCTAAAAAAAGTTAAAAAAAATACAAAAGATAGCAAAAAAGAAGACTGGGACATAATTGAATTCATAAGTAGCTCTATCCAAATGCTTGATGCATGACATGTGAGGTATTTGTTTATGTATATATGTAAAAAGGAGACACACAGTGCATTAGGGAAAAGTGTGGTTTATTTTGTGATTGATGTTATAATGATTAAATATTCTTATTTTTAGAAAATGAAACTTGACCTTACCTCATGTCATAAACAAAAATTAATTCCAGATGGATCTGAATGTAAAAAGAATAAACAAACTTTTAGAAGATAGCATAGAAAAGTATCTTGACTTTGAGGTTTTGGCTGGACAAGAAAAGGACACAAAAGACATTAACCATAAAAGGAAGTGTTGATAAATTTGCATTAAGAATAGGAATTTATATTCATCAAAAGACACTAGAGGCCCTGGCCGGTTGGCTCAGTTGTAGAGCGTCAGCCTGGCGTGCAGGAGTCCCGGGTTCGATACCCGGCCAGGGCACACAGGAGAAGCGCCCATCTGCTTCTCCACCCTTCCCCCTCTCCTTCCTCTCTGTCTCTCTCTTCCCTTCCTGCAGCCAAGGCTCCATTGGAGCAAAGTTGGCCCGGGCACTGAGGATGGCTCCATGGCCTCTGCCTCAGGCGCTAGAATGGCCCTGGTTGCAACAGAGCAATGCCCCAGGTGGGCAGAGCTTCACCCCTCGGTGGGCATGCCAGGTGGATCCCGGTCAGGTGCATGCAAGAGTCTGTCTGACTTCCTCCCCGTTTCCAACTTCAGAAAAAAAAAAGACACTAGAAAAAGGATAAAAAGGCAAAAAACAATGAGAGAAGATCCTTATAATCCATGAAGAAGTGGATTCCAGAGTATATGAGAAATTCCTACAATTTAATGAGAAAAAAGACAAAACAGCCCAGTGGAAAATGGTCAAGAGGATAGGCATTCCTAAAAAGGAAATCCAAATAGCCAATAAATAAATAGAAAGATAATCTGTTTAGTAATCAGAAAAACAAATTAAAAGCTCAGTGTGATACTGTGCTTTACATACCAGAGATATAGAAATTAAAGACTGAAGACACCAAGCATTGGCAAAGATCTAGAGCAATGGGAATGTTTAATTCACTGATCATGATAATAGAAGTTGGTGCTGCCATTTCAGAAAGCAGTTTGCTGTTACAACTAAAGTTACAGACATGTATATCATATATATATATTTAGGTGAGAGTAGGGGAGATAATGAGGCAGATTCCCACATGTGCCGTGATTCCACCCAACAACCCTATCTTGGGCCAATGCTCGAGTACCAAGCTATTTTTAGTGCCTGAGGCTAATGCTCTCCAACAGGAGCTATCCTCAGTGCCTGGGGCCATGCTCAAACCAATGAAAGCACTGGCTGTAGGAGGGGAAGAGGAAAAGTAAAGTGAGAGGGAGGCTGGGAGAAAGTAGATGGTCTCTTCTCCTGTGTGCCCTGACTGGGAATCGAACCCAGGAAGTTTATACACCAAGCCAACGCTTTTTCCATTGAGCCACTGGCCAGGGCCGTATATCATATTTTACTTCTAAATCTATGCCCTGGAGGAATCAATGCACATATGCACCAGAAGACATGTACACAAAATGTAAACAGTAGCATTGTTTATAATTACCAAACATGGAAAATAGTACAACTATCTGCCAGCAGCTGAATATATAAATTATGACCTGTTCATGTAATGGGATATTATTCAACAATAAAAACAAATGAACTACCTCTATCAGGAGCAACATGGATGTATCTGACAGGGCTAAGTGAGCAAAAAAACAAAAACAAACCCCCCCACACACATATGTACATATATACTATTATCTATTATAGGTCCAGTTATATAAATCTCAAGAATAGACAAAGTGCTTATTGTGTCTTAGAATGGCAAAACTATAAAGAAGACAGAAAAATATTTCTCATGAAAATCAGGAAAATGTTTATTCAGTGGAGGGTGGGAGGTGTGACCAGAAAAATGTATCTAGGTGCCTTCTTGAAGATGTCTAGTCTTATTCTCGATTAGATAGTAACTACACAATGTTTAAGTCATTCTCTGAATTGTACTTAACATTGCCTGACTAGTGGTGTTACCTGGGATACTGAGGTCCCAAGTTTGAAGCCCCAAGGTTGTCGGCTTGAGTGCAGGCTCACCAGCTTGAGCTGTGGGATCGCCCACTTCAACATGGGATCATAGACATGACCCCATGGTCGCTGGCTTGAGCAAAGGGTTACTGGTTCGACTGGCGCCTCTACCCCCCTGGTCAAGGCATGTATGCAGTCAATGACCAACTAAGGGGCCATCACTGTTAAGTTGATGCTTCTCATCTTTCTCTCTCTCTCCCTCTCTCTCTCTCTCTCTCTCTCTCTCTTTCCCTCTCTAAGTAAGTAAATAAATTGTACTTACCATTTTTCTGACTTTTATATTTCACAGTGAAATTCCTTTTACATAAATTTAAATTTTTAATTAAAAAATAATTTTTAAAAATTACATTTACAAGTTCAAATTAAAATAAAAATGTGTCTTTTCCAAAGACCTTTTTCTTGTAGAAATGGTTAGTTATTTCATATAAGAATTCCTAAAACATTCTTGTACATGTACAATCATTTTCCTCATTCTTGTCATGGTTTTAAATTTGGTGCAGTTGAGCATGATTCATATTTCATTGACTTTTCTCATTACTCTGTGATGATCAACATTACCTTCAAGTTTGGATAGTAGCAGCATCCCAGAAGCATTCTGTGGATTATCAGGAACATGAGACATTTGTATGCTGTTTTTATAAGTAAACAGTTTAAGCAGATGGATTGGACATGGAAGTTTTCCAGTTGCCGTTCATGACTTCTTAGAAGCCTGCCAAAGTTAAATAGAGATTCAGCTGTGAATCTCTTGAACCTGAATAACCAAACCACATAGCAGGCTGCATTTATAATTTGAAGTGAATTCAGAGATATGTCACAAGACATGTGATAGCTATAGCAAAGCTTGTAGCGCTCTGCCATTTCTAAAATGCATCTTGGAAAATTCCAGCACATAACTGTGGAAGGTAGAAAGGTAGAAATTCATCCCCCACCCACGTTTTTCCTCTCAGTTTTCTGCCAGCTGAGGTTTTTAGCTGTTGAACACATGTCTAGACTCAGAAGAGAAAAACCACTAATCCCTGAGAACTTTTTCAACCTAATTGTGTTCAGATCCATGTGTTCAGATCCTGCTGGCCTCTGCCTGTTTGTTAAACCTCGTGGTTTCAGTTGCTCTTGCTTCTCTTATTTCCAGCTGGTATTCTTCACTTGAGAGGAACTGGAAAACATTCAATCCTACGAATCTGTTATTTTTATCCCTGTACTAAATTCCCAATTTATGTAGTTGTTTCATTATAACAGCTGATAAATAACTGTACATAGTTGTATGACACCCATATTTTGTCAGAAGGTGAAAAGTATATCATATGGCCCAAAGTAAAATGAAATTGTTTTTATTAACTTCTTTAACTAACTTGCATTGGAAGACTACCATGAGGAAAATGGAATTATTTCAACAATCTCATGGAGGTTTATATATGGTTTGTATCGTTAATTTTTAAAAAAGAAACGAAGAAGGAAAAGAAAGTTGTATTAGTGTATTTTGCTTTAGGTGATGGTTACATAGGTGTGTATAGTTACCCAAACTCATCACACTGAAGACCTAATTCAGTGCATTTTATTTTATGTTAACTATATCTTAGTAAAAAAACAAAACCTGGTTTATAATTATTTCTAGTTTATGTTAGTTTTCAGATGCTGAGTCTTGCCTTTATAAAAACACGCCGTTTTAGTCACTTAGTGACTTGTGTAAAGTACTATTTTAAAAGCCAATAAATTTGTTATAAAAACTCAATGACTATTTTTTAAATTTATTATATTTTTTTGATTTTTTTTTTTTTTTTTTAGTGAGAAAGACAGGGACAGACAAGAAAGGAGAGATATGAGAAGCATCAACTTATAGTTGGAGCACCTTAGTTGTTTATTGATTGCTTTTTCATGTCTTGACTGGTGGCGGGGGCGGGGGGGACGGGCTCCCGCTGAGCCAGTGACCCCTTGCTCAAGCCAGTGACTATGGGGTCATGTCTATGATTCCATGCTCAAGCCAGCAACCCTACACTCAAGCTGGGTGAGCCCTCACTCAAACCAGATGAACCCAGGCTCAAGCTGGCGACCTCCAGGTTTTGAATCTGGGTCCTCAATGTCGCATGCCAACACTATATCTACTGCACCACCGTCTGGTCAGGCATCAATGAATATTTTTTTATTAATTAAACTTATTGGAGTGGCATTGGTTTGCAAAACCATTCAGGTTTTAATTGTACAACTCAATGAAACACCATCTGTACATGACGTTGTGCACCCTTCATCCCAAGTACAGTCTCTTTCCGTCCCCATTTCCCCCCTTTCCTCACCTCCAACTACCTCCAGCCCCCTTTCTCTTTGGCTGTCACCACACTGTTGACTGTGTCTATGTATATATTTTATATATATATATATACACACACACACACACACACACACACTGAACGTGCAGATACTCCAGTACTTTCAGCCTTTTGTTTTTTCTTTTTTTTGTTGTTTTTTTTTTTGTTTTTGTTTTTTTGGGTTTTTTTGTATTTTTCTGAAGCTGGAAACGGGGAGAGACAGTCAGACAGACTCCCGCATGCGCCCGACCAGAATCCACCCGGCACGCCCACCAGGGGTGACGCTCTGCCCACCAGGGGGCAATGCTCTGCCCCTCCGGGGCGTCGCTCTGCCGCAACCAGAGCCACTCTAGCGCCTGGGGCAGAGGCCAAGGAGCCATCCCCAGCGCCCGGGCCATCCTTGCTCCAATGGAGCCTTGGCTGCGGGAGGGGAAGAGAGAGACAGAGAGGAAGGAGGGGGGCGGCGGTGGAGAAGCAAATGGGCGCCTCCCCTATGTGCCCTGGCCGGGAATTTAACCCCAGTCCCCCGCACGCCAGGCCGACGCTCCACCGCTGAGCCAACCGGCCAGGGCCACTTTCAGCCTTTTGTATAGTGTGTTTTCACCAATGAAATAAAAGTTGGTTTTGCATCTCATTTGCATAATTGAACAACTTTTTTTGACTTGTTTGCTTTTCTGATGTTCTTGTTTAATAAAATCAAATGCTTCTTTTTTTAATCGCTTCATATTCATTTTGAAATACCCCCTAGTTTTTGTGAGCAGTGTATATGTTTTTGGCTAATCCCTTCACCTGCTTTCATCCAGCGCCCTCTCCTCCTCCCCTGTGACAGCTGTCAGTCTGTTCCATGTGTCCTTGCCTCTGTTTCTGTTTTGTTTATCAATATTGAATAGTGATAGTGCTAGTTTATAGGAACATTTTTCACACAATTTTAAATATTTTCTCTTTTGATTATGCATATTAACTTTGTGGACTATTTAAAAATAATTCTTAAAAACCTCTTGCTTTATGTAATATAACACACAGAAGTTTACATAAAACACACTTGGACGCCTGACCTGTGGTGGCGCAGTGGATAAAGCATCGACCTGGAAATGCTGAGGTCGCCGGTTCGAAACCCTGGGCTTGCCTGGTCAAGGCACATATGGGAGTTGATGCTTCCAGCTCCTCCCCCCTCTCTCTCTCTCTCTCTCTCTCCCCCCCCCTCTCCTCTCTAAAATGAATAAATAAAATAAAAATAAAATAAAATTAAAAAAAAACACACTTGGACAGAATAATTAATAATTATAACAGCAAAAACCCCAGAGACAGTTAGTTGAGAAGTATTGTCTGCATCCCAGGACTCTCCGACCCACCCACGTTTATTTTGAGAATCAGGCCTTTCTCTTAATATTTGGGTAAACTATTACTTTGACTTTTTGGAAACTACTTTTATTTATAGTTTTCTCCCCTGAGGGCCCATCCCTAAATAATATGTGTTAGTTTAATACATCTGGTTTTGAATTTGATATAAATGGAATGCTACTCTCTGTTATTAGGTGTGTTGCCTCTATAAGATTATCTATTTAAGAATTTATATCATTATACTATTTGTTTTCCCATGGCTATATACTGTGTCATTGTATAAATTTAGCACAGTGGTATGTATTTATTCTACCATTGATGAACATTTGGGTTGCTTTTATGAAAAATGTGCTTCTAAACATGTATCTTGGTACTCATGTGCAGGAAGGTGAGTGACATCCCCATTTGAACTTCTGATTTTAGTTATTTGCCTCTTCTCTCTCTTTTTTTTCCTCCTTCTTTTCCAAGTGAGAACAGGGGAGATAGGCAGACTCCCACATGCTCCCCAACCGGGATCCCCCTGGCAACTCCCATCTGGAACCGATAACTGTCCCCATCTGGGGCTGATGTTCTCCCTACCTGTGGCCATGCTTGCAACTGAGCTATTTTTAGTGCCTGAGGCAGGGGCTCCATGGAGCCATCCTCAGTGCCTGGGGCCAATGTGCTTGAAACTATTGAGCCATGGCTGCAAGAGAGGAAGAGAGAGAGAGAGAAGGGGAGGGGTGGAGAAGCAGATGGTCACTTCTCCTGTGTGCCCTGACCAAGAGTCGAACCCAGGGCTTCCACACGCCAGGCCAATGCTCTACCACTGAGCCAACTGGCCAGGGACTCTTCTTGGTGTAGCTAAAGGTTTCTGAATTTTGTTGATCTTTTCAGAGGACCAGCTTTTGGTTTCATTGCTTTTGCTCTGTTGTTTTTCTATTCTCTATTTTGATTATCCCCTTCAAGGTCCATTCCTGCTGTTGCAAATGGCAGTACTTCCTCTTTTTTATGGCTGAATCATATTCCATTGTATGTATGCACCACAACCTCTTTATCCATTCAGGCTTCTGTGGACATTCAGGTTGGTTTCCTATTTTGGCCGTTATACTGCTAGGAACATGGAGGTGCAGGTATCTTGTTGAGTTAGTGTTTTTGTTTCCTTTGGATAAATACCCAGAAATGAAATTACTGGATAAAAAAATAATATAAAATTGCTGGATCATATGGTTGTTCTGTTTTTAAATTTTTGTGGACCCTTTATACTGTTTCATAGTGGCTGTACCAGTTTACAATACCACCAACAGTGCATGAGGGTTTCTTTTTTCCAGGTCCACACCAGCACTTATCACTTGTCTTTTTCATGATGGTGCTGCTTTTTTATTTATTCGAGAGAGAGAGAAGGAGGGAGGAAGAGAAGCATCAACTTGTTGTTTCACTTAGTTGTGCCATTGGTTGATTCTCATTTGTGTTTTGACCAGGGCTAGAATCAGAGACCTCAGGGAGTCAAGCCGGTATTCTCAGGGTCAAGGTGGCGACCCCAGAATACAGCTGGAGCCCTAATGATTGAGTTGGTACCCTCAGGATCAGCTAACCCTGGCTCAAGCCAGCACCCTTGGACTTGAACCAGTAAGTGACCTTGGCACTCCGGGCTCACATTGCCACTGGGTAGTGCCTGTAATGGTGATTCTAAGAGGCATGAGGTCATACCTCATGTGGTTTTAATTTTTTTTTTAAATTTTCCATTGATTTGAGAGAGAGAGAGAGAGAGAGAGAGAGAGGAATTCAGGTAAGAATGAGAGGGGGAAGCATCAATTTCCTGTTCCACCTGGTTCCATTTAGTTGTGCATTCATTGCTTGCTTCTCGTATGTGCCCTGACTGGTGATCAAACACGTGACCTCAGCTGGATAACACTCTATTCACTGAGCCACCCAGCCAGGGCCCATTGTGGTTCAATTTGCATTTCCTAATGCCTAGTCATCTTGAATATCTTTTCATTTACCTGTTGGCCTTTCATATATTTTTGGAAAAATATCTATTCAGGTTCTTTGCCCATATTTTAATTCGGTTATTTCAGGTGAGTTTTTTTGCTCTTGAGTTTTATGATTTTTAAATAGAATTTGGATATTAACTCCTTATCAGATACATGCTTTGAAGTATTTTTCTCATTCCATAGGTTTGGTTGGGGTTTTTTTTCTCTCTTTTTTTTTTTTTTTTTGTACAGAAGGTTTTTAGTTTGATATAGTCCCACTAGTTTATTTTTTATATTGTTGTTTGTGGTTAGATGTCATCCAAAAATTTATTACGAAGGCCCATGAAAGGAACTTTATTCGTTTTCTTTTAGGAGTTTTATGGTTTTAGTTCTTGCAGTTGAGTCTTTAGTCTATTTTGAGTTAATGTGTGTGAGTGTTGTAAGATGGGGGTCCGGATTCACTCTTTTGCATGTTAATATCCGTTTATCCCAGCACCATTTGTTAAAGAACCTGTCTTTTCTTCTTGGTGTATTCTTGGCTTTCTTGTCAAATATCAGTTGACTATATAGATATAGGCATGGGCTTATTTCTGGGCTCTCAATTCTGTTCTATTGGTCTATTTTTCTGTTTTTACACCAATTTTTAATAAAGGACTTCTCAAACTAGAAACCAGAAAACTGTTTTTCAGCCTTCCTTGCAGCTTGGCATAGGTGTGTGATCTAAGGTCTCCCAATAAAAGTACCATGCTGGATTTTGGATCAGAGTCTAGGGAGGTGAGGAAGAAAGGCACTATGCAGAATTCATTCCAGTAGAGGTAGCAGCAGATACATCCAGTTCCTTCTGTCTGCAGTGCGAACTATAATGCTGGACCCAGCTGTTGCAAGCGTCTACACTGAAAATCTCCCTTTGACTGTCAGTAACCCATTCCTGAAATGAATCCATTATGTGTGAGAATGCTAACTGGGAGCAACTTTTCATTATTTTAAATGCAGAAAAGAGTACATTTCATGTCAATCTTATACCAACTTTCAGAACTATATTAAAACACAGTAAAATGCATATACAGTATAAATAAGACATTCATGTAGGATGTAAAATGTTTAAAACATCATAACATTGATATTACTGTTTTCACATAGTAGCGTATATTACACATTTCTTTTGTTGATAGTGCATTTTTTACAATGTCTACATGTGATCCTTACGTTCTGCGAGTTCTATTTGGAGTGTAATTCAACTTGCACATATTACTGTACTTAAAGTGAACTGAGTTTGGGCCACGTGTAAATTTTTCTGTATATGTATCAACTAAAAAGACTTTGTATTTTGAGAACAGTATGGTCTATAAAGTTTAGGTAATACAAACCAAGAGGCATTCATTCTACCAGACAATGTGATTTATAATAACATTCTTTAGTAGTATGCCTGTTTTTATGGAGTACCTACAATATGCCAGGTATCATACAAAGGGTGTGATTTTTGTCTACAGGCCCACATTTTAAATAAAACTGGGTTGTGTTTCCTAATTCTGTCCTAGATACCCTAAGACAGAGGTTAAAATAAAGATAGAGGGTTAAAAATAAAGTGAATTTTTTTTAACCAGGTAAGTTCTACTTACTCCTCTCACTTTGTGGAAAATTATAAAACATATCAGATGAGTTCTGGATTTTAATCCTGCCTCTGTTCGGGTTTATTCCTATTCAGGTCACTTCCCTAGGCTATGATTTCTTTATAAAACGAGAAATAGATTGAATTAGAATATCTGTAGGGTTCTGGCCATCTGTAAAATTATTTAATATTTTGCTTCAAACACATCTTATGTACAGACCATATAAGCAGGAAATATTCAAATGAGTGAAAGAGTTTTTAAAGTTTCTTCTAGAATGTTCAGACTTTTCCAAAATTGTTTTATCCTATACTCACTCTCAGAAAAACCCAGGTTCTCTTATTACTTAGAAATTATATATTGATCTTACAGGGTAGGAAGATAGTGACCAAAAATTGATTCTATTTTTTTATAGTTAAACATCTTTAATAGAAATATTTAACTACTCATAACTTTGAGAATTCTGTGTTTAATATTTGTGAAATTACCACACAGTATGCTTTCCAGCTTGTATTCTAATTGTCAGCCTCAGCTGACGAACTGACTTTGTACTTTGGTTACTTAAAAATTGTTCTTAAATCTATTTATTTTGTTAACTTAAAATATGTTACCAGCAAATAGTAAGAAAAAGTACGTGAACCACAGAATTGGGTTTTTATCATGGATGCTTCTGGGTGAGTGTCTGTAACAGGGAAAGGGCAGTCGGAAGATAAATTTGGCGATGTTAATAGGCAAGCCCTCACTGGAGTATTTTTTTCTTTTCGCAAGCATTACTCTGCCACCAGTGAAGTCTCATTATTTCTAAGTGTCCTAATCAATAAGGTCATGAAAGATTGATTTCAGGAGCTGCCACTGTGTTGATGACAAGAAGCATGTAGAGTCATTTATAGGAGTGGGCAGTAATTCTCCTGTTAACTAGCGAGTCAGAGAATCAGTAAGCCCATCGTACATGTCTGTAGGTGGTGAGGAAACTCTCAGTGGTGTCCATCACTGACAGAGGAGGAGGCTTATATTGTTAATTGAGTTCCCCAGTGAGACCAGAAAAATACCATTGTTGGGGAAGGGGGAGAAGGAGTGAATCTGTACAAGGCTTCAATGTGTATGAGTTGGTCAAATTGATTTTCCTCTGCTAATGGCCCGGGGTAGATACAGAATTGTCCTTAGAAAATATAAAGTTGATTACGGCAGCTCCTTTTCACTTAAGATTTCAGAATTGCAATGACCAAGATTTCTTTTTTTTTTTTTTTTTTTCATTTTTCTGAAGCTGGAAATAGGGAGAGACAGTCAGACAGACTCCCGCATGCGCCCGACCGGGATCCACCCGGCACGCCCACCAGGGGCGAGGCTCTGCCCATCCTGGGCGTCACCATGTTGCGACCAGAGCCACTCCAGCGCCTGGGGCAGAGGCCACAGAGCCATCCCCAGCGCCCGGGCCATCTTTGCTCCAATGGAGCCTCGGCTGCGGGAGGGGAAGAGAGAGACAGAGAGGGAAAGCGCGGCAGAGGAGTGGAGAAGCAAATGGGCGCTTCTCCTGTGTGCCCTGGCCGGGAATCGAACCCGGGTCCTCCGCACGCTAGGCCGACGCTCTACCACTGAGCCAACCGGCCAGGGCCCAAGATTTCAAATAAAAAGAAATATTTAAATGTTTGTAATGTGAAAATAAACATTTAATTCTAGTAATGTGTTATAGAAAATGTGTAACACAAACATTTTTTTCATTTTTTATCAACATGGTTTAAGGACCACATGATACTCTATCATATGAAAGTACTATAATAGTATGTTGGCAATTCCTGTGTTTGGGGCACTTTAGGTTTACAAAGTCTCTTTAAAATAAAATTATCTTTATTACTATAATACATGTTTATTGTTAAAAACAAAATTAATGCAGAGATATATAATAAAATAGTGAAAGTTCCCTCATTTTTTCCTCCTAGTTCCTCTCCTAAGGCATAATAACAACTAAAAGTTGGTCCTCTAGATTTCTCCTTTCCCCTCCAGTTTTTTCACTTTTCTCGTACCTAATTTGCTAGCTGCTTTGTATAACAGTTGCCATTATTGAATTTTCCTGAAGCATTCAACTTTGTTTTCATATAAACTCTTTTCCTAGTGTGTTGTTAGTTTCCTTGATATTCATTTAAATTACATAATATAGTAAAGAGCCAATTGACATATACTTTTTTTAGGAAAGATAGATCCAATTCATGGTAAGACTCACAGGCAAGAATAAGAATGTTCACTGGATGTAGGCATCAGTCTGCGTGTTTTATAGAAGAAATGGAGGGAGTCCCTTAAACCATCATTTTGGCTAAGTGGAAGTCAGGTACAGATGAAAGGGTTTGGACTTTACTAATTCATATGCTTGTCTGTAGTTTGCAAGCATTTACACTTATCCTTGCCAACGTTACGTATTATTGATCCATAATGCATTTTAAAGCTGGAAAATGTTTGTGAGTGAACAGCAATATCAAAACCCTAAAATTTATTGAACATTTACTCTTGTAACATTTTCTAATGTCTCGTTACCTCATTATAGTAACTCTGTAATGTTATCTAATGTTATCCCCATTTTAAGAATAAAGGCATCAAGGCACAGAGAGATTAACTAAGTTGGCCAAAATCACACTGTAAGTGGCAAAGCTGAGATTCAAAAAAAAATTTTTTATTATTGAGAGGTGGGGAGGCAGTGAGATACACTCCCACATGCACCCCAACCGGGATCCACTCAGTAAGCCCCTACCGGGGATGCTGTGCCCATCTGGGGCCTCTGCTCCATTGTTCGGCAACCGAGCTATTATAGTGCCTGAGATGAGGCCATGGAGCCATCCTCAGTGCCTGGGCCAACTCACTTGAACCATTTGAGCCATAGCTGTGGGAGGAGAAGAAAAAGAGAGAGAGAGAGAGAGAGAGAGAGAAGAGGGAAAAGGAAGGGTGGAGAAGCAGGTTGCTTCTCCTATGGGTCCTGACTGGGAATTGAACCCAGGCCGATGCTCTACTGCTGAGCCAACTGGCCAGGACTGAGATTCAAAAAAAATTTAAGGGAGTTTTATTTGACACAGTTTACTGTATGAATGAGATACTCAGTATTTCAATGTCATATAGTCATACCAGTTAAAACATTCTGGCAAAATACAGAAGTAGTCTCTGTAGTATACAAAATGTATTTTTCTTTCATGACCTATACTTTCAGAATGGTTTGTAAAATTTACTCAGTAAATATATATTGAGCCTACAGGGTGGTTTCCTGTTTTTATAAATTATAGGAAGAGAATCATAGAATGTTAGAAGTTAAATAGCTTCACAGTTATTTAGCCAACTCTCTCAATCTCTTATTTGTGAAATATGTGAATGAAATGTGCTGATGCTTCAAGTCTGTAAAAGCATTAACTATATAAATTAAAATTGGAATTTTCTGGCCCTGGCCAGGTGGCTTAGTGGATAGAGCGTCATCCTGGTACACCAAAGTTGCTGGTTCGATTCCTGGTCAGGGCACATACAAGAGGCAAACAATAAATGTACAACTAAGTGAAACAATGAGTTGATGCTTCTCTCTTCTTTTCCCTCTCTCTTCCTTCTTTTTCTCTCTCTTTCCCCCAGATCAATAGGGGAATTTCCTACACTCTTAGAAGAACATAATACGGTCTTGGCATGGTCATGATAAACCAATCATTCTATATAACAAAGGTTAAATTCATTTCTGTAGGCCTGTATATGTCTGTTCTAGCATGTTTTTATATCACAAGACCTATATTTCTCTTTACATTTATTTTTAAATTTTATTATAGGTATCCCTGGCTAGATAGCTTGGTTGGTTAGAGCAATGTACCAAATTGCAGAGGTGCCGGTTTGATCCCCAGTCAGGGCACACAGAGGAACAGATCTGTCTCTCTCCTTTCCTCTCTCTCTAAAATCAATAAATAAAAAAATGAAAAAGAAAAGGACTATAAAGTATTTACATGAGGCTGTTCTGGTCTGTTTGGGTCACAGGTGTAAAAACAGGACTGACCATCCTGACTGGTGGCAGAGGTTGAGGCAGGGCAGAGACAGAAGATGCAGCCCAGGGCTCTCCCCTAGGAGTCTGGGCAGCTGAGCATTGGGGCAAGAAGTAAGTGAGCACCAGGCTGTGACCTGCAGTACTGCTGAGCTGTCTCTTTTCTTGGTGTTGAGTGTGTTCAGGGACAGATTAAGAGAAACTGTAGAGGGTTAAACATGTTCTGTGAAAAACAACATTGGGCTAACCCATGGGAAGAACTAAGCTAGGTGTACAAATTCATGCTTTTGTCTTTGATTTTATAATTGCATGTTTTACAAAATGAATCTTGTGGTTTTGACTTAAAGGGTACAATAAGAATAAAACTTAGGTCAGTTTTTATTTTAGCTGACAATGTTCAAGGTAAAATATGCAGATTTTTGTTTTCATTTGTATAATAGAAATATCTTTCTTCTTCAATCTTTAAATATTCAAAATATTGGCAGAATGACTAAAGAAGATTAATCATAATAAATCCAGTAGAAAAGGTTAAGACTTTAATTTCTCATTTAGTGTAGTATGAATTGCCTTATATAAAAACTACAAAATAATTTAATTGATATTTATTGCGGACTGTAAGAAGCCAAGTCCTTGGTTTTAGACTCCAATTTAATATATTTGTTACCACATCTCAAAGCAACCTCCCTTCCATTTTCACTTCTTTACATATTTAGAAGTAGGTTCCATGTAAACACTTATTTAAATATTTAGAAATTTAAAAAATGAACATATCTCTCCTTTGTGTTACAAGTCACCATGAAGCCCTCAGTATATGAGGTCCAAGAACATAAATGTAGGAACTATAAACATTTATAGACTGCCATAGTCAGCCAGCAATATTCTAACCTAATAATTTAAAAATATAAAAATGATTTACTTGTATACTTTATAATTATAAAATAATGGAATACGGTTTGCAATGCCATATTACTTAAAAGTTAACTTCTAGTCTCGTAGAGAGCTGGACTGCCTTTGAATAAGCAGTTATTCATGGGACTTGCATAGTTTCTCAGGACAGTTGTACGAAGACATAATAGCAATTGTCCCATGGAATTGAGGACTTAAAAGAATGGGATTTATTAAATTTTATAGAAAATCAGAGTTTGAAATTTTATTCTATACTCTGCCACTTAAAATCATTGAAAAACCAGAAGTTGAGGTTAACAGATTTAAAAATTTTGCTCCAATTCCAAACTGTCCTCTAGAGTAAAGAGACAATTTTTACCCTTTTTCTATAGATTTCTAATGCTTTTGTCTCTCATGTTACTTATTCTTGCCTCAACTAAGTCGCGACAGTGTCTTTGGTGCATATGTTTTGAAGACTGCTGACAAACAACACTTATGGCCTTCCAGAGCTGCTCCCTTGGTGACCACTAATGGTTTATCTAGTGTCAAACAAGATCTTGGTTTTCTTGATTTTAGATAAATTTGCAGCCCACTGCTTCACCAGTCATGATGTCAGTTGTTTACATTTCAGCAAAATGTTTGTCGTAACTTTCAAATACAGGGGAACTGTAGACAGACGGTATTTATCACATTGTGGAGACTGTCAGAAATGGTTGGCCTCAACGTAACTGAGTTGAGCTCAGCGTTTATATTTTAATCTGCAAAGTGTCAGGCCTGCTCGCTATAGTGACCACTTGCAGCATGAGAAGATGAATAGCACTGAATTTTTATACTAGTTGCCACACTGCTCTCAGCTTTTTCACAAAATGTGTTTTACAGACCATGGCTGAAGGTCGAAAAGAAGCTATTCCAGCATTGAAGGTGATAATACTACTCTTCTAAAATTGAGATGTGGAAACTCACATGTAGAATGATACTCTTGGCTAGCATCTCAATGTTAGGTCAGAAGAGTGTGCTGCCAGGAAGACAGAGGAGGAGTCCTTAGAAAGCAGGAGCGGCCCTTTACACTCTGATCACATCAAATCTTACAGCCAATTAAAGCCTGTTTAAGAATTTTAGGTCTTCATTCTATCTTTTATTGAGCAGGGGGTATAAGGGGGAGTGTATAAATGAATTTAATGTTGCTTAAGATATGGGCATACATAGGTAGGTGCTAAGACATGACATTGCTGCTCTAGAGCTCCAGCATTCATGGCCACTCACCCCTCTGAGGGCATCCTCACTTGTTGATGAGAACAGCATCCTCTCCATCCTGCCTGCACCGTTGTCCTTTCTGCGTTATATGTCATCTTTCTTTTATCATAGGCCGCCTTCCTCTGCCTGTCTGTGTCTCCTGTCTTCTTCAAGATGCATTTCCTTTAGAAAGCCTAGGATTAATTCAGTCCTCGATGCCTCAGAGGGTACAGTGAGTGGGATAAGGCCTTGGGAAAATTACTGGGGAAAAAATGAATGAGCGATAGATAAATTGATGAACAATAAGTCAACATTAGCCTCTGCTCAATTTAAAAGAGAAAAAAATATGGTAAAGTAAAATAAGTGATTTCATCTGAATGGAACTGGCTTGATTACTGGTCTCTGTTCATCTTCCTGAGAGTGTAGTCATCTTTCTGACAAGGGCAAGCAGGGCCACAGAAAGGAGAGAAACCTCAGCCTCTTCCCCAGGTGTGCCCTTCCCTGAGTGTGTGCACTTGGGATTGACACACCTTTCAGCCTCAGTTTCCTCATCTATGAAGCAGTAGTTTTGAGGGTTCTTCCAGCTCTTGGACTCTTGGAGATCAGTGAGAGTGGCAAAGCTTTTCTGGGTGGAACTATTTAGAAGGCTGATTAAAACCTAATTGATGTCTCTTGAGCCACATAGTAGAAAGTCCCTTCTGCTGAAAGAGTCTCGGCAGAGGAGGGCTTCACCTTGTTATTTGATTAAAGAGCACAAGCATTGTGAGATTTGAAGACAATGGTTATGTCATTCAAAGAGAATTTAAATGTTTTATTTTCCTCTGATTGTTGTAAAACACAACTATAGAAAAGCAGACTATGAAATAGGAAGTTTTGAGCGAGCAGAACCAGAAGTTGGTGGAATCTCACAATAGATGCACCATTTTCCCAACCCTATAGTATTAATAGCACTAATGCTTGAATTTGCACACTGTAGGGGGATTTCTAAAGAACCTTTTTCACTTCATTCGTCCTAAGTACATCCTCTTACAGAAGTTAGACCAAAGCTTCCGGGCCAATAAGAGTTGGAGTGAGGACAAGGAAACCCAGGATACCTGGTGGGGGTGGCAGGTAAGAGAGAGCTTATGTTCTGTTTACTTCGCCCAGAGAAGATGATGATGTTGCTGGGGTAACTGTCCTGCTCGGTGTTGCTCTACCATGCCTGGATGCTGAAGGGCCAAGGAAGCTGCTGAGTGTGAGAGCATGGACCCAGCCAGCCGCGCAGTTCATGGACTTTACTAAAGGCTGATAGATAGCCCACTTGCTCTCTGTGGTGCTGAAGGCTACCATTGCTCAGAGCCAGAAGAAATTGGGAAGAGAAGATCTCCGAGTAACATGAGAAAATAGGTGCAGACTAATAATCATAATGAACATTTATTTTGTGCCATCACCACCTTAAGCTCTTAGCACACATTAAATTTAGCCCTTACAGTAACCCTGTTACTTTTCTCATTCCTAGTTTACAAAGGAATAAACTAAGACTCTTGTCCAAAGTTTCACAGCAAATAATTGGTGAACAGAAGTTGAAACAGATAGCTGGCTTCCAGAGTTCATTCTCTAGATTGCTACAATGTACTGACTGAAGCAAATGGGTATTAATTTGCTGCCTCTTGTTTGCTTGAGCATGCATCTGATTGTGACTGTCAGAGAGCATTGAACTGTCTTCACACATTCTTGCAAGCCATAACTATAATAGTCATACCAGTCTGACAAAGATGTCTTTTTATAGGGAGTTTTTTTCCAGCCCAGTAAGGAAAACAGACATCTTTATCTGTAGGTAATTTAGTCAATGGATGCAGACTTGATTGTGATGTATCCTGCCTTTCACTTTGGAGGGATATCTCATCCTTCTGCTAAAAGGCATACAATGTTTATCATGCAATTTGTTCTTTTTTTTTCCTTTTTCTTTTTTTTTACAGAGACAGAGAGAGTCAGAGAGAGGGATAGACAGGGACAGACAGACAGGAATGGAGAGATGAGAAGCATCAATCATTAGTTTTTCGTTGCGAGACCTTAGTTGTTCATTGATTGCTTTCTCATATGTGCCTTGACCGCAGGCCTTCAGCAGACCTATTAACCCCTTGCTCGAGCCAGCAACCTTGGATCCAAGCTGGTGAGTTTTTGCTCAAACCAGATGAGCCCGTGCTCAAGCTGGTGACCTCGGGGTCTCGAACCTGGGTCTTCCGTATCCCAGTGATGCTCTATCCACTTCCATATCCCAGGTGACGTGCCACCACCTGGTCAGGTGCAATTTGTTCTTAAGAGAGCATGTTACTGCATTCCTGAAAACTAGGTTTAAAAAAACAGCCCTTGCCTGATCAGGTGGTGGCACAGTGGATAGAGCATCAGCCTGGGATGCTGAGGACCCAGGTTTGAAACCCCAAGGTTGCGGGCTTGAGTGCCGGCTTATTGGACTTGAGTGCAGGGTCACTGGCTTGAGGGTGGGATCACAGACAAACCCCGTGGTCGCTGGTTTGAGCCCAAGGTCTCTGGCTTGAGCGAGAGGTCACTAACTCAGCTGGAGCCCCCAGTCAAGGCACATGTGAGAAGCAATCAGTGAATAACCAAGGTGCTGCAACTACAAGTTGATGCTTCTCCTCTCTCTGCTTTCCTGGCTGTCCCTGTCTGTCTATCTCTCTTTCTTGCTAAAAAAGAAACCCCAAAACCAAAACAAAACAGAAAAACAGAGCCTTAGGAAATAGATCATTAAATAAATATAAATGCCTAAACTATGTATCGGACCCTGCCTACAAGGTGCATCATTCTAATCGCTGACTATAGAGAAGTAAGGAGGCAGTTAGAATACAACCAGCTGTACAGTAACAGGGCCTCTTCTTCCAGCCTGCTACTCCGCCATCCTTGCTGCTTCCATCTGCTCTCCACACTGAAGCAGAGTGATCCACAGTCAGCTCACACCCCTCCCCACTCAGCCCGCTCCAAATGGCTGCTCAGGAGCAAAAGCTGAAGTACTTAACAGTGGCCTAGAAAGCTGCAGATCTGACTTCACCACTTGCTGTCTCCCCCTCACTCGCCTGGCTCCAGCCTCGTGGGCCTTCTGTTCCTCCAGTGTGTCGGCACCTTTGCTGTTGGCCCCTTGCCCTTGGTCTTCTCCCTTTCTGGAAAGCTCTTTGTCCAGGTGGCAGCCTGGCGTATTCCTTCCCTGCTCAGGTCTTGACTCAAATGTCATCTTCTCAGGAGCCCTTCTCTTACCTCCATATTTAAAATTGCAAACCTCTCTCCCTCCACAGCCCCTGCCCATCTTCTCTGTTTTTCTCTGTAGTCCTTATTACCATCTAACATATTATTTATATGGTTAATGACTTTTCATATAATTTCTTGAAAGGAGAGATTTTTGTGTTTATTAAACACTTGTTGGATCAGTCAGTGAGTGAAAGTTAAATACAAGAAGCCATGAGAGGGTATAATCCAGTGATGGATTATCAGAGAAGACTCAAGTTACAGTGAAGCTAAGGTTTCACAGTTAAGTGGGAAATGTTTAACGGAGTGTTTCAGGCCGAGGAAATAGCACCTGCAGAGACCCAGAGAAGCACAGAAGAGCTCGCTCCAGTCCTTCCTGTGACCAGGACACAGCAGAGGGTGTGATGAGAAGTGAGACTGGAAAGATTGGGACCAGGTAAGGAATGGTCAGATAAAATAGGTAGCCACCGGCCTGACCTGCAGTGGCGCAGTGGGTAAACTGTCGACCTGGAATGCTGATGTCACCGGTTCGAAACTCCAGGCTTGCCTGGTCAAGGCACATATGGGAGTTGATGCTTTCTGCTCCTCCCCCTCTTCTCTCTCTCTCTCTCTTTCTCTCTGTCTCCTCTCTCTAAAATGAATAAACTAAACAAAAAAATTTAAAAAAAAACAACAGGTAGCCACTGAACAATTTCAAACAAAGTTTGCTCTTTCTTTGGAAAGATCCTTCAGGCTATATAGTGTGTTGAGTAGATTGCAGAAGGCGAAGCTTGTAGCAGGAACGTCTTTTTGGAGGCTATTTTGCATATTTAATTGAGATGGTGGCAGACTGAAGTAATCTGGTGGTGGTAGGAATGACAAATAGCTGTATTTAAAAAGTATGTAAGAGTCTGTAGCCATACCACCCTGAATGCGCCCGATCTTGCACCTGATCTTGGAGGCTAAGAAGGGTCAGGCCTGGTTAGTACTTAGAGAAAAGTAATTAAGAAACAAAATCAGTTCTGGCTGTGAGGAGTAAAGGAAAGGAAGAAGCTACAAATGGAGTGGATGATGGTGACTTTGGGATCAGGTTTATAAAAGAA
This sequence comes from Saccopteryx bilineata, assembly GCF_036850765.1. Classification (NCBI taxonomy): domain Eukaryota; kingdom Metazoa; phylum Chordata; class Mammalia; order Chiroptera; family Emballonuridae; genus Saccopteryx; species Saccopteryx bilineata. The sequence continues at coordinate 71,543,671 of NC_089496.1, forward strand.
AAATAACAAATTTGTTTTGGGTTTGTGAATGTGCTTGTGGGACATCTAAATGATGCCTAAGACTCTTAGTAGAAAGTTTGTTATGAAGACATTGGACTTAGACACCTGGGCTGAAAATATAGGTTTGGAGTCATCAACTTAGATACAGTGAGGGAAACAGTCGAAATGGAATAATCTATGGAAAGGATAGACCAGAGGAGAGAACCCCTGAGGAATAACAATATTTACTGCAGAGATTGACAAACTACAGCCCATGGACCAAAGCTGGCCTGCTGCCATATTTTTAATGGCCCGTAAACTAAGAATGGCCTTTATGTTGATTAATGACTGCATTTTACATCATATCCTTGATTTTGCCTCTTAGCCAGAAAACTTAAAATCTTTACTGTTTGGTCCTTCAAGAAAAAGTTTACTGACCCCTGTCTTGGGCACAGGAAGACAAGCCTTAAAAGACAAAGATAAATGTTATGAGAGTGATGGGGGAAACAGAAGAGGTTGTCACATAAGCCAAGGGGAAAGACAGGGTTTTCCACTAGGGAACTTGAGGTCGTGTTGGCAGAGCAAGTTTATGCACTGACACATCTACTCTGCATCAAATATGTAACAATTACAGAAATATTTTAAAAGAAAACTAAGGCTATCACCAGGTCAAAATCAAAATTGGGATTTCTGTGGACCAGAAATGGAATGAAGAGAAACACAATGTAGTAAAAAGGGCAGAAGCCACAATTCCATGCCACTTCCCATCCACAGGCTCTGTGGTAACCAGGATTGGGCCCCTATGGTCAAAAGAGGGGCCAAATGCCCCATAGAAAGCCAGGTTCACAACCTAAGGTCAGACCTGGAGTAGGCACTTTTCCACTCTTGAAAGGAGAGTCAATAAAAACTGCTGACTACTCCCTAGTGCATCAGCTTAGACTGAGGAAGCTTCAGGCCTAGTCAGAAACAGAACATGCAGCCTCAAGTGATGCAAGTCACCTGCCTGCTCAGGAACTGAACCTGAAAGTTTCAGTATTGTTTCTGGAGCTCTGACCTCTGAATGTGCCATTTATGTGACATGGGGTGATGAGGGAAGCACCTGTGAAGCCGCTGGGTACGGACGGGTGCACAGAGGGAAAGATGGAGTAAAACACATCTAACTCCAAATGTGCTACAAACCAAAACTACAGACATTATTAAGGCAAATGTTAGGAAAGAGAGCCATGAAACAATGTTTTAAAATGGAACAAGAATTTATAACAAAATTAATTTTATACAACCATCTGTAAAAGATTTTTAAAAAGAAATATATTTTGCATGCTCAAGGAGGTGGATGAAAGTATCCATTTAAAATTGGGAAAGCATGAAAAATTAGACAAAAAAATTGTAGCTAATATGAAAAGTAAAATCTAAGATATAAGAATATAGTTTTTGAATTTAAAAATAAAATAGATATAGTAGAGACTGCAAATGCATGGAGGGAGATTTAATAGCTTGGGAGATAATCTTAAGGAATATGCCCAAACACACAGCAGAAAAACAGATTGAAAGAGTGGAAGAATGGGTAAAAATCATAGAATGTAGACTGAGGGTTTCCGTACATTTATTTGGAGTTCCAGAGGCAAAAGTGCAGAGAAGAGTGGAGTTAGTGTTTGACACTTAATACCTGAGTATTTTCTTTTTTTCTTTCTTTTTCTTTTTTTGTTTTGGTGACATAGAGAAACAGAGAGGGGGATAGATAGGGTCAGACAGACAGGAAGGGAGAGAGATGAGAAGCATCAATTCTTTGTTGCAGCTCCTTAGTCTCCTTAGTTGTTCATTGATTGCTTTCTCGTGCCTTGACCGTGGCAGAGGTGGGGGCTGCAGCAGAGCAAGTGACCTCTTGCTCAAGCCAGCGACCATGGGGTCGAGCTAGTGACCATGGGGTCATGTCTATGATCCCATACTCAAGCCAGTGACCCTGCACTCAAGCTGGTGAGCCCGTGCTCAAGCCAGATGAGCCTGCGCTTAAGCCAGCAACCTCAGGGTCTCGAACCTGGGTCCTTCATGTCCCAGTCCCATGTTCTATCCACTGCACCACTGCCTGGTCAGGCAGTACCTGAGTATTTTCAAGAATTGAAGAAAGGCATGAATTGACATCATAGTGAAACCTCAGAAGATCAAAAAGAAGAAAATACTTAAGAGTGGAGACAGACACTCTAATAGTCAACAAATAAGATGTGCCCAAGAGAATAGAGCAGGATCTTCAGAATGTATAATATCTTCCAAGAATTTTGTGCCCAGTGAAAGTGATTGAAGGGTGAAGGCAAAATGAAGACATTTTCAGACTCAAATACAAAGAAATAGGACTACCAAAGGCCCTCGCTAAAGACCCATTAAAAGATATACTACAACAAAAAGAAAATGAGTTCAATGAGAAGGCATGGGCCTGGAAAAATGATGAGCCTGGAAATTGTAAAAATGCATCAGTTTGTTTTATTAACCATTGACAATGTTGAAAAACTTATTTATATACAAAAAGGAAAAAGCAAGAAAAACCTTTGTGTTCATGGTAAAATTGGAGGAGGGTATATAATTGTGAGTTAAAATATACAAAAGGCCTTATGATAGAAATGCTAAGATGAGAGTTGAAGAAAGAAGATTTATCATTAGGTTACTATTCCTGTGACTTGAAATTACTGCACAGGAATAATGTCATCATTTGTATTTTAGACCAATGGTTCTCAACCTTTCTAATGCCGTGACCCCGCAATACAGTTCCTCATGTTGCGGTGACCCCAAACCAAAAAATAATTTTGGTGACTACTTCATAACTGTAATTTTGCTACAGTTATGATTTGGAATGTAAATACCTGATATGCATTATGTATTCTCATTGCTGTAAATCAAACATAACTTAAACAGTGATTAATCACAAAAACAATATTTAATTATATATTGAGAAATATTTATTACTAATGGACCTCCTTACCTAGTGTATTGGGGCTACCATTCCGTAAATAGCTGCTTAACTAATGGATCTGTTTTTTCCAGATTAGTGGCAAGTTTTCTATATAGAACAGTGTGAACTACATCATAGGATACACTGCAGTTTCTGCACAGCATGGTATCTTTCAGGGCTCTTTCACACTATAAAGCAGCGGTTTCTGCGGTGGAATCCACATCTCATTTACTTCAATGGGAGACCCGTGGATTCCACAGAAGAGAGATCCCCTGTACGGCAGAAATGCAGTTCCGACACATTTCTTCCTCTCCGATTCAAGTCAATGGGAGGCCGCAGCAGATCCCGCTCAAATATAGAGCATGTTGCTTAATTTTTTCCACGCCAGAACTTTTCCTAGAGCAGAAAAATTCCAAAGGTGGAATCCGCCACCCCCAATAGACTTCTATAGGAGGCAGATCTTTTACACTGTAGAATCCGCACAGCAGATTCCTCAGTGTGAGGCCTCTTTCAGTCTATTGGGGGTGGCGGATTCCACCTTTGGAATTTTTCTGCTCTAGGAAAAGTTCTGGCGTGGAAAAAATTAAGCAACGTGCTCTATATTTGAGCGGGACCTGCTGCGGCCTCCCATTGACTTGAATCGGAGAGGAAGAAATGTGTCGCAAACTGTCACTTCTCCTCCTCTTATTGAAATCAAAAGGAGGCTGCGGTGGATTGTGTGGTAACCCGAGATTCTCAGGAGCTCTCTTCCACAAAATCCGCTGCACTCCCACTGAAATCAATAGGAGGCAGATTCAATGCTGGAAACTGCTGATTTCAGCAGTTTCCTCATTCAGAATATGGGAAAATAGTGGGAGATATGGGAGATAATTATACATTGGGGAACAGCGTGAACTACATCTTATAGTGGTCTCTTATATTATAAGATCGATGTAGTTCACACTGTGTAAATGTATGGTGCTTTGTGTAAGTGTAAGCTGCTTTGTGTACTGTGTAATGATTACACACAAAGCACCTTACACTTACACAGTATTGTGTGTATGGTGTGTGTACTGTTTTTACATTATTAACCCTTTTTACACCAGCAGGCTGTCTCGCAGGCTCTCTTGGCTCTCTACCTCTTGCCTCTCTGCCTCCTAGATTTCTGTCCTCGGCGCTTGCTGCACTCGCCCACTGATGACGTCAGCAAGCGCCAGACACACGTAATGCACTGCTATGGACTGTGGAGCATCCCCCCCCTCCCCCCCCTTCCCCCACCCCTTAGGCCCCGGACAGATGATGCAATCACATCTGCGCATGACCGCAGGCATTCAGTTTGGAACGCACGTCCATAACTGCGTGTGTTCAAGCTGAATAGCGCTGCTGCAGACGGAGGCGCGGCTAAAGCCATCGGAAATATGTATTTTCCGATGGCTTTAGGCGACCCTGTGTTTTGGTCATTCGACCCCCGCCGGGGTCGCGACCCACAGGTTGAGAACCACTGTCTTAGAGTATCTTCTTTCCATATTTATTCTTGAGATCTCTGTTGTAATTCTTATTTCATTTCATAGGTACACTTTCATGTATTGGGATAAATGAGTGGGGGAAAAAAAACAAAAAAACTCCGGAAACTGTTACCAGCTGTCTTAAATATCCCCCAAACTACAATATGAACATTTCTAAGTAGAATGTGGGACTATCCTCATCTTCTAAGAAAAGTTGTGTCTTAAGGAAAGGACGGAGGGAAAAGTAATATGCAGTAAGATGTAAATAATAAGTGAATATACTAAAAAATATTTACTTAAATATATATTGGTCTTGTTCTAGTGGACTCATCCATAAAAGCCTAGTATTCCAAATGAAAACATTGCCTAGGAGTAATGATCTGTCTCTTCTTTGAGCTCCAAGGACACTTTGACCTCTCTTAGGACAAAGGTCCAGTTTGTACCTTAGTGCATAGCTATTGTCTGACTTGTATTCTTTTAATGTTTATTTTATTGATTTTAGATAAAGAGGTAGGGAGAGAGAGACAGACAGACAGACAGAAACATCGATCTCTTTCTATATGTGCCCTGACTGGAGATCAAACCTGCAACCTCTATACTTTGGAACGATGTTTTAACCAACTGAGTTATCTAGCAGAGCTGGCTTGTATTTTATCTAATGAACACTAGTTCTTGAGATCTCCCACCATGGCTCTGACCTCACAGGATGGACTTGCACAGTCTGCACACAGCACACAAAGTTGACACAAACAACTGTTTCATAGGTCTGAGCTTTTCTGTTTGTTGTTTTTTTTTTTGTTTTTAACTATAACAACAAAGCATTCACAGTATGTTACTGCATGTTGTCTTGCAAAGCTACGAAAATTTTATAGATTTGCTGCTAAAGTTTCTGTTTGAATAGCTGGACCATTAAGATAAATAAGACTGGCCTGACCAGGTGGTGGCGCAGTGGATAGAGCGTCGGACTGGCAGAGGACCCAGGTTCGAGACCCCAAGGCCGCCAGCTTGAGCGCAGGCTCATCTGGTTTGAGCAAAGCTCACCAACTTGGACCCAAGGTCGCTGGCTTGAGCAAGGGGTTACTCAGTCTGCTGTAGCCCCATGGTCAAGGCATGTATGAGAAAGCAATCAATGAACAACTAAAGTGCCACAACGAAAAACTGATGATGCTTCTCATCTCTCTCCGTTCCTGTCTGTCTGTCCCTATCTATCCCTCTCTCTGACTCTCTCTCTGTCTCTGTAAAAAATAAATAAAGAGAAAGAAAGAAAGAAAAGAAAGAAAGAAAGAAAGAAAGAAAGAAAGAAAGAAAGAAAGAAAGAAAACTAAGATTGGTGTAAAGGTTACTGCATTGATGTTTTGAAGGAATTTCAAACTGTATTTAACATAACAGGGTCTTATTTAAATCCTGACAGACATTTCAATCTTAGAGTCATAAGCGCATTGTGATAGCGTATGTGAGGTAAGTAAGGTGGGAGAAGTTAAATGATTTCACCCTCAGCACACACAGCAATTGGGAGTTTTGCTAGTTGATTTATGAACCTTTTTTTTTTAACTAATATACTGAAGTGGAAAGTATATCATCTTCTTCAGCATATATGGTTAACATGCTGTAATTGTTTTACATACATAAAGCATGTACTTTCTTTAAAAAAAAATTTGTTTTTAATTCAGTAAAAGGAGGGTATTCAGAGAGACAGACTCCTGCAGGCGTCCTGACAAGGATCCACCATGCAAGCCCACGAGGGGGCAATGCTCTGCCCATCTGGGGCTTTGCTTTGTTGGTCAGCAATCGAGCTCTTCTTAGTACCTGAGGGGAGGTCATGAAGCCATCCTTAGTGCCTGGGGACAACTCTCTCCAGTTGAGCCATGGCTGCAGGAGGGGGAGAGAGAAAGAGAGAGGTGAGAAGGGAAGGGGTGGGGAAGCAAATGGTCACCTCTCCTGTGTGCCCTGACCGGGAATCAAACCCGGAACTTCCACACTCCAGGCTGACACTCTCCCACTGAGTCAACCGACCAGGACATACTTTCTTTTGTGTGTGTGTGTGTGTGTGTGTGTGTGTGTGTATTTTTCTGAAGCTGGAAACCAGGAGGCAGTCAGACAGACTCCTGCATGCGCCCAACTGGGATCCACCCAGCACGCCCAGCAGGGGGCGATGCTCTGCCCATCTGGGGCGTCGCTCTGTTGCAACCAGAGCCATTCTAGCGCCTGAGGCAGAGGCCACAGAGCCATCCGCAGCGCCCAGGCCAACTTTGCTCCAGTGGAGCCCTGGCTGCGGGAGGGGAAGAGAGAGACAGAGAGGAAGGAGAGGGGGAAGGGTGGGGAAGCAAATGGGCACTTCTCCTGTGTGCCCTGGCTAGGAATCGAACCCGGGACTCCTGCACGCCAGGCCGACGCTCTACCACTGAGCCAACCTGCCAGGGCCCATATTTTCTTTTAAAAAATAAGTAATCAGCGGTTTCTCCACATCTGTGCTTGCAGCTCTGATCATAATTCTGTTATAGCACCTATCTTGGACTTACCGTGAGTCCTTTGTCTTCCTAACACAGGCCCACCTCAGTACTGGCATTGGATGGATGCCCACAAGTGTTTGTTGAATGAGTGAATGCATGAATGAACGAGTCCCTGAGTGTAGTTTAATTACCTTTGGAATTTGGATATTTAGGGGTTGTGTACATTTCTCATTTTTTAAAATTTAGATATTAAATTTAATGGGGTGACTTTGGTCCACAGGAACACATAAGTTTCAGGTAAACATCTCGATAGCATTTGAACTATTCATTGCATTGTGTGTCTGTCACCAAAAGTCAAACCACTTTCTGTCACTGTGTGTTTGGCTCCCTTAACTCCACCCCCCCATCCATCCCCTGGTAACCATTCACTCTTGTCTGTGTTCATGCATTTTCACATTTTCTGAAGCACATAAATTGTGAATTTGTTCATTATTCATTGACATTATCAGAGACCCATAATGGGTAATCAGTGACTGACTTGGAAACCAGAAACTGTGGCTTGAATCATGTAAGCATGCTGGCTTCTGTGAGAGAGAAAGATGTGTCCATCCATATCAGAACCTTTTTCTCATTTTGTGCAAATGTAGATTTCTTATCTAATATTTGAGACTTTATAACTCTGGTCTTGTCAACTGAGTCTGAATCTTTTGTAAAGTAGAAAATAATTTTATAAAATATTTTAGTGGCCCTGGCTGGTTGGCTCAGTGGAAGAGTGTCGGCCCTGCGTGTGGATGTCCTGGATTCAATTCCTGGTCAGGGCACACAGGAGAGGTGCCCATCTGCTTCTCCACCCCTCCCCTTCTTGCCTCTCTCTCCCCCCCCCACACACACACACCTCACGCTCTTTCTTCTCCCCTCCTGCAGCCAAGGCTCGGTTAGAGTGAGTTGGCCCCAGGCACTGAGGATAGCTCATGGCCTCTGCTTCAGGTGCTAAAATGGCTCTGGTTGCAATGGAGCAAGGGTTCCAGATGGGCAAAGCATTGCCCCCTAGTGGGCTTGCTGGATGGATCCCAGTTGAGGAACATGCAGGAGTCTGTCTCTGCCTCCCCTCCTCTCACTGAAAATTAAAAAAAATATTTTAGTAAGTTGTGTTTTTTAACTAAACCATTTTCTTAACATCTAACTGCTTTATTGAGATATAATTTATATACATACAATCTACACATTTAAAGTATATAATTCATTGTTTTTGTACATTTACAGAGTGTGCAACCATCATTATAATCAACTTTAAAACATTTTCATCACCCCAAAAAGAAATCTATCCCCTTAACCATCACTCTCTAATCTCCCATTTCCCTAGCATTATATTAACATTTATACTGGGGATTGAAATACTTATTTCATACCCTGTCTTAATATAAAAATGAAAGGCTTATATTATGTATGTTTGTATGTTTCAACCATGTATTTCTCTGTACAATCTAGGTTTATACATTCTACCACAACTTTATATGTTTATAGGATCTCTAAATTTAGTAATTTGAAATGATCATTTTACTCTATTTCCTTCCAACTAAAAAACTTAAAAATTAGCATTTTGTTTCAAGAGCAACCATTGTTTACTGACAAAATCAGTCTTTTAGCCCTGGCCGGTTGGCTCAGCGGTAGAGCGTCGGCCTAGCGTGCGGAGGACCCGGGTTCGATTCCTGGCCAGGGCACACAGGAGAAGCGCCCATTTGCTTCTCCACCCCTCCGCCGCGCTTTCCTCTCTGTCTCTCTCTTCCCCTCCCGCAGCCAAGGCTCCATTGGAGCAAACATGGCCCGGGCGCTGGGGATGGCTCTGTGGCCTCTGCCCCAGGCGCTAGAGTGGCTCTGGTCGCAACATGGCGACGCCCAGGATGGGCAGAGCATCGCCCCCTGGTGGGCAGAGTGTCGCCCCTGGTGGGCATGCCGGGTGGATCCCGGTCGGGCGCATGCGGGAGTCTGTCTGACTGTCTCTCCCTGTTTCCAGCTTCAGAAAAATGAAAAAAAAAAAAAAAAAAACTGAAAAAAAAAAAAAAAAAATCAGTCTTTTAAATGGCTCACTACCCATGAATCAGTGATCATGCAGTGATTAAAGAGATCTCTTTGCAGATTCAAGTTGAAATAGGTCATAGTGGGTGAATCAGTTTTTTTGTAGTTTGGATTATGTGTATTCAATTTATACTTCTTGACCTAAATTACTCATTTTTATGGTTTTAGACAATTATAAGAAAGTTAAATTTAGTCACTAAGCATCTGTGTTTTTTCAGAAGAGAAAAATATGTGAATGACAAGTTATGTTATACACTAATAGTTCATTTTGATAAGTAGAAATATTATGTAAATCACTTGTCAGAAAGACATGAAATGATTTTTTTATCTGTATAATTTACAATAAATTCTGGCTGGCACAAATCATTTTAAAGCATTTGCTGAATTAAAATCTCTGTAGACAAGTAGCAAACTGCATAATATACATATGAATAAAACATGAATGGCCTTCCAGTAAGGATCAGTGATAAACAGACTGGTAGGTAGACTTGTGTTTCGGGACACATTAGCCTGCTTACTCAATTTGATAGAGGGCTTTTTGGATTTGCCTACTATCTTTGTATCAAGTAATAGAGAAACAAAAGTTTTCCTGTCTAACATGAATAAGGATTTGGATAAATCCGAGATGAATAAAGTGGAGTGTAGCTTCTCTGAAATCTTTACACTTTGCAGCACTTGTATCATTTATGTATTCTTGTGATGCCTGATTGTAACACTAGGGACATAAATGAATTACTAAAGTATAACTGTGAAGGGTGAACTCCTCTTATCCCTTTGATTTATTTTGTAATAAAAGTTACTTTTATAGTTTGGTTAACTTAAATCAATAAACTTAATTTTAGAGCTTTTTTCTTATTAGAGCAGTCACCAGTAAAAACTGAGTAGTAGGTCATGATTACACCTTCACTGCGTTTATAGTCCTTCCATATTTGTGAATGGAAACTATACCACACTACAATACTGGACTACATGTAAACTCCGTGAAGCTGTGTCTGTTTTATCTGTCCCTAGCACCTAACAACGTGATGGTCACTTGATAAATGTTTGTTGAATAAATGAATGAAAATGTTAAGCACCAGTGAAAAAGTACTGGATAATTAATGTCTTGGACAGCATCCAGTCAGGAAAATAGTAACTACCCTAGGTGATTTCAAAAAAAGAGGAATTTCAACAAGGATTTTGTTAACAAAATTTAATGGACAGGCTGGAGGTGAGTATCTCTTTCTGTCCACCCCGCAGCACCAGAGCTGAGGTGTGGGAAGGGGACTGTGGCCACATCCAGCACTGGAACTCACACTGACTGCTGGCTCTGCTAGGTTCCATATCCACCTTTCCAAAAAGAACGTGTCTAGATGGTTATCATCCGTGAGTTTTTTTTTGTTTTTTTTTTTTATAATTTTATTTTTTTAATGGGGTGACATCAATAAATCAGGATACATATATTCAAAGATAACAAGTCCAGGTTATCTTGTCGTTCAATTCCGTGAGTTTCTGTATCCACTGTACATTGACTTTAAGTTCTGGTGTAATGTTTTCAGGGCAGAGCAAGCTGTACAGAACATGGTTCTCCTGTGCAGATTGTGCATTTTAGTATTTCATATATTTAGGGCCCGTAGTCTTCTGATTTATTCCTTTGTAGACTCGGAGGTGTTTTTATTTGTTTGTTTGTTTATTTTTAAGTGAGAGGTAGGGCATTAGTGAGACAGACTCCTGCATACTCCCTGACCAGGATTCACTTGGCAACACCCATCTAGGGTTGATGCTCAACAGAACTATTTTTAGTGCCTGAGTCCAATACTTGAACCATTCGAGCCACTGGAAGCGGGAAGGGAAGAGCTTGGGGAGAGGGATGGGAAGAGAAGCAGATGATCACTTCTCCTGTGTGCACTGACTAGGAATCAAATCTTGGATGTCCATCTGCTGGGCTGATGCTCTATCCACTGAGCCAACTGGCCAGGGCCTCAGAGATGTTTTTATTAGGACAGAAACATGCATTTATTCATTCAACAAAAGTACCTACTCAGTTCCAGGCACTATTTTCAATACTGGGATTATAAAATAATTTTGAAGCTGCAACTTGTAACATAAATAAATTTATCTCTTTTATACTCACATCTTCAAGTCAATATATTCAGACTATGTATACGGTGTTGAACCCTATAGAGCAAATTTTGACTTAGCAGTTTTGACCTGTCCATTTACCTTATAATCACCCTCATTCTTCCTGTCAAGTTTTATTCTTTAAAAAATAAAAGCCTGACCAGGTGGTGGCGCAGTGGATAGAATGTTGGACTGGGAAGTGGAGGACCCAGGTTCGAAACCCTGAGGTCTTGGCTTGAGTGCGGGCCCATCTGGCTTGAGTGCAGGCTCACCAGCTTGAGCACAGGGTTGCTGACTTGAGCGAGGGATCAGGGACAGGAACCCAAGGTCGCTGGCTTGAGCCCAAGGTCGCTGGCTTGAGCAAGGGGTTATTCGCTCTGCTCTAGCCCCCCAGTCAAGGCACATGAGAAAGCACTCAATGAACAGCTAAGGTGCTGCAACAAAGAATAGATGCTTCTCATCTCTCTTCCTGTTTGTCCCTATCTGTCCCTCTCTCTGACTCTGTTGTCTCTGTCAAAAAATAAAAATAAAATAACACCAAGTCCACTGACTGTCAGTGCCTGTCACAGGCTGTCTGAAATATGCTAACTGTGTTTCTTGGCAGATGAGAGTAGAGGGTGATTTGTCAGAAATAGGTTCACTTAATAAAATGCACATTATGAGAAGCTAGAACCATCCATGTATGTGAGTAGCCAGTAGTTTACAGAGCTTGATTTGAACTATTTCTGAGTGGATGCTGGCTGGGGCTTGGAAAATGTGAGCGCAGAAGCACCCAAAGTTGCCCTGGCTGGTTGGCTCAGCGGTAGAGCGTTGGCCTGGCGTGTGGGGGACCCAGGTTCGATTCCCGGCCAGGGCACATAGGAGAAGCGCCTATTTGCTTCTCCACCCCCCCCCCTCCTTCCTCTCTGTCTCTCTCTTCCCCTCCCGCAGCCAAGGCTCCATTGGAGCAAAGATGGCCCGGGCGCTGGGGATGGCTCCTTGGCCTCTGCCCCAGGCACTAGAGTGGCTCTGGTCATGGCAGAGCGACGCCCTGGAGGGGCAGAGCATCGCCCCCTGGTGGGCAGAGCATAGCCCCTGGTGGGCATGCCGGGTGGATCCCGGTCGGGCGCATGCGGGAGTCTGTCTGACTGTCTCTCCTCGTTTCCAGCTTCAGAAAAATACAAAAACAAACAAACAAACAAAAAAAAACAGAAGCACCCAAAGTTATGATTAATTCTAGCCTACTCGTTGAACCACTGCAGTTCAAAACATCCTGTGCTCTGTGCTGTGGCCTGTGATGTCGCTCCTGCTGCTGTTCAGAGAGAAAGTGCCAAAGCAATATTTATAAGATCTTTAGAGAACAATGGCAGGTGCAGGGTGATGCCCCAGGAGTCCTTACCAGTTCAAAGTAAGGGAAAGAAGAGTAGGCTTTTCATTCTGAATACATCACAATCAATATATGAGATCCATCGGAAGAAAAACTGTCTTTCCTAGAAAAAGCAGTATATCTTCTGTTTCTTCCTCCCCCTCCTTCTTCATATTTTACTCCTTTATCTTGTCTATGGAATTAATAGTATTGAACAGTGATAGCTAATTAATGGCAAGTGCAGTAAAATCTGTCCAATTTTCAGTCCTTTGTACAAATACTCTATTTGAACCAGTGTTCATTCACCAAGGTAATATAAAAAGTTAAAATGGTTTTTGAAAGTGTTTTTCACTTAGCATTGTGCAAGGTAGGCATCAGGGTGCTTCCTCTCCTGTTTTATAGGAGCTCCGTGTCCTGTGACTTCACATCCTCATTCAGCGTCTGGACCTCCTGGAAAATCATTCAATTCTTTTTATGCCTACCTACTTCACCCAGCTGAGTTCTAAGCTCTTTCATGAAGGAGAATTCTGATCCTGCATCTCACGAGTTTCTGTCCTTTATGCCCTATGCATGAAAGATGATTGGTAAATTGGCTCGTCTTTCTCCTGTTGCTCCCCACATCCAATCAGTGGCTAAGCCTGTTCCTCTCACTTGTAAATATAACTTTCTCCAGCCCTCCTATCTCTCTGGGAATTGTCATTGGTGGTATTGGGTCCTGGCCTTTTCTCAATTGAAGCACAGTGACCTCCTATTTGAATTCTCTGGTTTTGTCTTAACCCTCTCTACAGCTCCCAGAGTGTGCTTTCAAAAGTGAAAATCTGACTATGTCTCAACTCAGCTTTGAAACCGTTTGGCAGCTCTCTGTTGGTTGAGAATAAGATTCAGACGCTTATCTTTGCATACAAGGGATCCTTCAAAATCTGCTCTCTTTACCCCTTGGCATCATCTCTCGACATTTCCCCCCATCATATGTCACACTAATTATCTTTACTGGCTTAGTGTGCCTTGATTGGGCCCTGTACCCACTTATCCCCTACCACACCTGGCTCTGTCCCATGATTCCATCTGCCCACCCCCACTCACCCACACAGTCCACCTTCACCACATAAACATGTGCTTTTACCTATTGGGCATTTTGTCTTTTGAGGCTCAACTTTGGTACCCCCCTCCTCTGAGAAGTATTCCTGTCATTCTCCTGATCTTCAGCCAACCAAGTTCGGTACTTACTGTGTCAGCCCAGAGTGCACCTCATACGTCCATCACACATACGACTTCTCACGCTGTGCTACACTAATCTGCTTGCAAAAATCTTTCTCAGTAGAATGGAAGGTCCTTGAGGGCAGGTCCTGACCATTAGTGCTTGTGTATTTCAACCACTTAGCAAGCATCAGGCACATAGTTGGCAGGCAATAAATATTTGTTCAAATAAATTTAATGGTTTTTCTGGCTTGTCTTTTGGTCTGTTCCTTGCCTCTAGGCAAGCAAATGTGTAAACATTCCAGACAGATGCTTGGCGGGGCCACACAGCTCACTTTGCAGAAGTGGCCAACTTGGCAGGTTTGGTGATACCAGGAGAGAGTTAAGTTCTGGGAATTACATCACCAAGTCAGTCTCTGCAGAGGGAAAAATTGATGTTATCCTGAAGTGTTGCAGTACTAACCATGACTCATTATTCCAATGTTTGCCTTCCTTTACATATCCCAAGTTTCTTGTACTTAGTTATCAAGGACCAGAGGAGCTGGAAATAGATTTTTATCTCAAAAAAGCCTATAATTTACATCACTTAATTTATTTTTTACATTTATTTATTTATTTTTAAAGAGACAGAAAGAAGGATCGATAGGGACAGACAGGAACAGAGAGAGATGAGAAGCATCAATCATCAGTTTTTCATTGTGGCACTTTAGTTGTTCATTGATTGCTTTCTTATATGTGCCTTGACCGCTACAGTAGACTGAGTAACCCCTTGCTCAAGCCAGCGAGCTTGAGTCCAAGCTGGTGAGCTTTACTCAAACCAGATGAACCCGTGCTCAAGCTGGCAACCTCAGGGTCTCTAACCTGGGTCCTCCGCATCCCAGTCCGATGCTCTATCCACTGCGCCACCGCCTGCTCAGGCTACTTTTATTTTTCAATTACAGTTTACATTCAATGTTATTTTGTATTAGTTTCAGGTGTATAGCATAGTGATTAGACTATTACATACTTTACAAAGTGACCTGCTCCCCAAAATTTTGAGTACCCACCAGCACCATACACAGTTCTTACAATATTGTTGACCATACAGGGGGTCTTCAGGTTGTGACACAGTTCTGTTCCTAGGACAGTGACATAACCCAAATTTTGGTGAAAGTTGAAATACACCCTAGCCTAACACAAACGGAACACTTGCACTTTTAACAGTCCGAAATGGTGTAGGTAAGCATACTGGGGGACACTAGCTCCCTCCCTCATATGCCATGTTACTGCACATTCTTCTGCAGCAGGCAACCAAACTAGTTTGCCTGCAGAGTCCCTAAGTATGATGCTAACAGCGAAAGCCAAAACACTCATGTCTTTTTTTTTTTTGACAGAGACAGAGAGTCAGAGAGAGGGACAGATAAGGACAGACAGACAGGAAGGGAGAGAAATGAGAAGCATCAATTCTTCATTGCTGTTCATTGATTGCTTTCTCATGTGTGCCTTGACCAGGGGGCTACTGCAGAGCGAGTGACCCCTTGCTCAAGCCAGCAACCTTGGGCTTCAAGCCAGTGACCTTTGGGCTCAAGCCAGCGATCATGGGAACATGTCTATGATTTCATGCTCAAGCCGGCAAGCCCGCGCTCAAGCTGGAAGAACCTTGCATGTTCTCCACAGAAGAAGGTATCGCCTGTGACATAGAATAGAAGCTCTGCATTGGTGAAGTTCTCCTGACCAAAGTATATGTTAATGTGGTCATCCTGAAATCCTAAACCTGAAGTGCTGCTCATTTTTGCCTTCTTCCTTGGCAAATTTTGTATCAGAGTGGCTCATTTGCACTTTTTTTTAAATTGAATTTATTGAGGTGACACTGGTTAACACAATTATGCAGGTTTCCGGTGCCCAATTCCATAACACATCTCCATACAGCGTATTGTGTGTGCAACCCTCCAAGTCAAGTCTCCATCTGTCACCATTTATCCCCGTTGTACCTCCTTCACCTCTCCCTCCACCCCTCCCTGACAGTTCATGAGTTTTTTATCATTTTTTGTCCATTTTTGTTTCCCCCACTCTCTCACACACAGTGCCCCCCCCAGCTGTCAGCTGCTGTCTGTGTATGAGTCTGTCTCTGTTTTGCTTGTTAGTTCATTAGATTCCACATATGAATGAAATCATATGATACTTATCTTTCTCTGACTGGCTTATTTCACCGAACATAATGTGCTCTAGGTCCATGCTGTTGCAAAAGATAAGATTTCCTTCTTTTTATGGCCACATAGTATTCCATTTTGTAAATGTACCACAGCTTTTTATTACCTCATCTAGTGATGGGCACTTGGGCTGCTTCTAAATCTTGGCTATTGTAAATAAAGCTGTGATGTACATAGGGGTGCACAGATTCTTTTAAAGTAGTGTTTTGGGATTCTTTAGATCAGGGGTCCCCAAACTACGGCCCACGGGCCACATGCGGCCCCCTGAGGTCATTTATCCGGCCCCCGCTGCACTTCCGGAAGGGGCACCTCTTTCATTGGTGGTCAATGAAAGGAGCACATTGACCATCTCAGCCAAAAGCAGGCCCATAATTCCCATTGAAATACTGGTCAGTTTCTTGATTTAAATTTACTTGTTTTTTATTTTAAATATTGTATTTGTTCCCGTTTTGTTTTTTTACTTTAAAATAAGATATGTGCAGTGTGCATAGGGACTTGTTCATAGTTTTTTTTATAGTCTGGCCCTCCAATGGTCTGAGGGACAGTGAACTGGCCCCCTGTGTAAAAAGTTTGGGGACCCCTGCTTTAGATAAATTCCCAGAAGTTGAATTGCTGGGTCATAAGACATTTCTTTTTTAATTTTTTTTTGCATTTTTCTGAAGCTGGAAACAGGGAGAGACAGTCAGACAGACTCCCGCATGCGCCCGACGGATCCACCCGGCACGCCCACCATGGGGCGATGCTCTGCCCACCAGGGAGCGATGCTCTGCCCATCCTGGGCGTCGCCATGTCGCGACCAGAGCCACTCTAGCACCTGAGGCAGAGGCCACAGAGACATCCCCAGCGCCCGGGCCATCCTTGCTCCAATGGAGCCTTGGCTGCGGGAGGGGAAGAGAGAGACAGAGAGGAAGGCGCGGCGGAAGGGTGGAGAAGCAAATGGGCGCTTCTCCTGTGTGCCCTGGCCGGGAATCGAACTCGGGTCCCCCGCACGCCAGGCCGATGCTCTACCGCTGAGCCAACCAGCCAGGGCCTCCCACATTCTTTTTTTTTTGTTTGTTTTTTGTTTTTTTTTGTTGTTTTTTTTTTCATTTTTCTGAAGCTGGAAACAGGGAGAGACAGTCAGACAGACTCCCGCATGCGCCCGACCGGGATCCACCCGGCACGCCCACCAGGGGCGACGCTCTGCCCACCAGGGGGCGATGCTCTGCCCATCCTGGGCGTCGCCATGTTGCGACCAGAGCCACTCTAGCGCCTGAGGCAGAGGCCATAGAGCCATCCCCAGTGCCCGGGCCATCTTTGCTCCAATGGAGCCTTGGCTGCGGGAGGGGAAGAGAGAGACAGAGAGGAAAGCGCGGCGGAGGGGTGGAGAAGCAAATGGGCGCTTCTCCTGTGTGCCCTGGCCGGGAATCGAACCCGGGTCCTCCGCACGCTAGGCCGACGCTCTACCGCTGAGCCAACTGGCCAGGGCCTCTCACATTCTTCATGTAGACCCATCGTATCCTCAGAATTCGATAAACCTAGACTCAGTCTCTGCTCTGCCACTTACTAGCTGAAAACCGTGAGCAAGTTACTGAGTCTTCTATGAGTGGTTTACTTATCTGTGTGATGAGGTGGTGAGCCCTCCCTTGTGGGACTGTTGTCAGGGCTTGGATATGATAGTGGCCTGGGATGGCCACATGGTCAGCTCTTGAAACACCACTCAGCTCTCTAGGATAGCACTGAGAAATACAGTGTGTCTATAAAGTCATGGTGCACTTTTGACCGGTCACAGGAAAGCAACAAAAGACGATAGAGGCCCTGGCCGGCTGGCTCATCGGTAGAGCATCGGCCTGGCGTGCAGGAGTCCCGGGTTCGATTCCCAGCCAGGGCACACAGAAGAAGCGCCCATCTGCTTCTCCACCCCTCCCCCTCTCCTTCCTCTCTGTCTCTCTCTTCCCCTCCCGCAGCCAAGGCTCCATTGGAGCAAAGATGGCCTGGGCGCTGGGGATGGCTCTGTGGCCTCTGCCTCAGGTGCTAGAATGGCTCTGGATGCAACAGAGCGACGCCCCAGAGGGGCAGAACATTGCCCCCTGGTGGGCATGCCGGGTGGATCCCAGTCAGGCACATGCGGGAGTCTGTTTGACTGCCTCCCCGTTTCCAGCTTTGGAAAAATTAAAAAAAAAAAAAGACGATAGAAATGTGAAATCTACATCAAATAAAAGGAAAACCCTCCCAGTTTCTGTAGGATGATGTGGCAGCATGTGTGCACGCGCAGATGATGACGTAACACCGTGTATACAGCGGAGCAGCCCACGGCCATGCCAGTTGAGATGTGGACGGTACAGAGGAAAATTCAGTGTGTTCTGTGGCTCGCTAAATTTGAATCCGTAACCAAAGTGCAACGTGAATATTGGTGCGTTTATAACGAAGCGCCACCACATAGGAATAACATTACTCGGTGGGATAAGCAGTTGAAGGAAACCAGCAGTTTGGTGGAGAAACCCCGTTCTGGTAGGCCATCAGTCAGTGACGAGTCTGTAGAGGCTATACGGGATAGCTACCTAAGGACCCTAAAAACTCTGTGCGTGAGCCCACATCGAACTGCACTGAATAGGTATGAAACTGGGAGAGTTTTCCTTTTATTTGGTGTGGATTTCACATTTCTATCATCTTTTGTTGCTTTCCTGTGACCGGTCAAAAGTGCACCATGACTTTACGGACACACTGTAGTCAGGTTTGGGTTCCCTTTGCCTCCTTAAGTTTCCTCTCCTTAAAGTTTTACTCCCTCTCCCTTTATAAAGACATAAAGGGTCACTACTTTTCCTTTAGGATTGGGCAAAAAACTGATACCAGGATGTGTAGGGCAGGAAATAAGCAAAGATGATTGTCAGAGGCCCGTGTTTGGCCATCACATCTCTGGCCTCCCCTCTCCGGGCTTGTCCCCTTCAGGCAGCCGAAGACCAGGGCCTTGACTTTCCCAGGGGCACAGGTGTTCCCAAGCCTTTCTTGTTGCATTTATGGAGGTTTATTTCTCCTTTTAAGAGAATTTCTGATATTAGAACACCCAGAAACTAGACTTACTTTTATTCTTTGATTCAGCAACTGTTTATTGAATACCTAATTTTTACTCAACTTGGTGTAAGCATAATTCCAGCTGTCAGCTCACACAGTCTACTTTGTAAATAAATAGATAATATGATGTGGCTTACAATTAAATAATAGAGAAATCAGTCAAGAACTATGGGCATTGGCCCTGGCCAGTTGGCTCAGTGGATAGAATATTGGCCCAGCATATGAACATCCTGGGTTCAGTTCCTAGTCAGGGCACACAGGAGAAATGACCATCTACTTTTCTCCTCTTTTTCCTCCCCCTTCTTTCTCTCTTCCCCTCTCCTGCAGCCAGTGACTCGGTTGGTTTTTCGTGTGGCCCTGGGTGCTGAGGATAGCTTGTGGATCCAAGCATCAGCCTCAGGTACTGAAAATAGCCTGGTTGATTCAAGCATCGGCCCCAGACTGAGCTGCTGGGTAGATTCTGGTCTGAATGTATACGGGAGTCTGTCTCACTGTCTCCCCTCCCTTAAAAAAAATAAAATAAAATAAGAACTACGGGTGTTATGATGTGATGAGGGAGCAATGCTACAGGAACACTTTCCTTACCCTCATGGTGGAGAAGAGCCTCTGAGCTTGAAGGTCCTGCCCTGGGAACTGTGGGACCTTGGGGAATCTCTCCGTGGTACTGGCTTGTATGTGTCCATCTCACTCTCTTACCCAAAACTGATCCTCCTTGGTCTCATGGTCCCAAGTTTCTTTTGCTTCCCAACTTGAAAGACACTTAAGATACAGAAACAATGGGGGGAAAGGAACTGCTGTGTGAGACCTTTCGAGTCTGCTGTAACCCACCAGGTAGCCAGCAAGTGGGGAAAGGAAGTAGGAAAAAGGAGTTGAGGGAACATCACCTGTGGGTCCTTTTTGTTTTGTTTTGTTTTTTGTTTTGTTTTGTATTTTTCTGAAGTGATAAGCAGGGAAGCAGAGAGACAAACTCCCACATGTTCCTGACCGGGATCCACCTGGCATGCCCACCAGGGGCCAGTGCTCTGCCCATCTGGGCTGTTGCTCCAGGGAGCCATTCTAGCACCTTAGACAGAGGCCATGGAGCCATCCTCAGTGTCCGGGCCAACTCTGCTCCAAAGGAGCCTTGGCTGCGGGAGGGGAAGAGAGAGATAGAAAGGAGAAGGGGAAGGGTGGAGAAGCAGATGGGCACTTCTCCTGTGTGCCCTGGCCAGGAATTGAACCCTGGACTTCCACATGCCGGACCGAAGCTCTACTGCTGAGTCAACCAGCCAGGGCTGGTCCTTTGTCTTTTAATTATTTAGAAACCATCCATGTTAAGCCCTGTCTGGATAGCTTAGTTGGTTAGAGTGTCATCCTCAAGCACAGAGCTGGTTCTATCCCTGGGCAGGGCATGTATAGGAACAGCTTAATGTTCCTGTCTCTCTCTCTCTCTCTCTCTCTCTCTCTAAAGAAAGAAAGAAAGAAAGAAAGGAAGGAAGGAAGGAAGGAAGGAAGGAAGGAAGGAAAGAAGAGAGAGAGAGAAAGAGAGAAAGAGAGAAAGAAAGAAAGAGAGAAAGAAAGAAAGAAAGAAAGAAAGAAAGAAAGAAAGAAAGAAAGAAAGACCTGTCCATGTTATACCCAGTGTGTCCTGAAGGACTGTCACAAGATCCACATTCTCAGCATGCACATAGCTCCTTGTACACCCCTCACCGTAGCACTTGTCTCATGTTTTGCATTCATCTGTCTCAGTCTCTCTTTTGCCCTGACTGAGTGCTGCCCTGGCCCGCCACTGGACAGCCTTGTAGGGCCTGAGGATGAGGGAGATCAAGATAAGTTTACTGTGAGTTCTATTGCATTGCAGGAATAAACTCTGCACTAACCTTTGGTCATCTGTGGTGTAAGGGCTTAAAGAGAAGGAACAGGAGCACTCAAGTCTTGTGTCCTGCCCCTTACCCCACCCTGCCCTCCTATCAGTCCAGACAGGTCCAAATGGCACAGTTCAGCTCCCTCAGGGAGAGCCTTCCAAAGGGCCCACGTTCTGATTATCATGACAAAGGGATTGTTCTTTTCATCTTGAGAAAGCCTTTCTAGCCTCCCTCAGCCCTACTTACCATATTGCCTAAGCCTGAAAACTGCTGGTTATGATTTTACTTTTCTGGGCACCACATTCCCACAAATTTATAATTTCCCTCTGATATTCTTGACTCTAGAACCTAAGTCCTTTCAAGTGCGAGTGTCTACACCTTAAAAGCTGAGCCTAGATGTTTGTACAGATTATGGGGCTATGACGAAGAAGGTCTGGAAGGGAAAAGTTCCACGACAGAACAAGGAATATCAGCAAATTGTGCTTGCTTCTTTTAAGCTAACAACAGGCAAAGGTAGATTTGTAGAGATGATATCTTTTAAGTATTAGGAAGGTTTTCCATGCGGGAAAAACCAACCATACAAAAATTCACTCCTGGATCCTCTCATCTCTATAAATTGGGCTAGTGAGTTCTAAATCTATGGACTTGCTAAAACCTACTTGTATTATCTCTAGACAGGTCTTAAGGTGCCACCAGATGCTCAAAACAGATCTCGCCTCTCCTGCTAATGAACACGCAAACAGTTCCCCCATCTGCCACCTCTGTCTAAAAGGCTCTGAAGGCCTTCCTCACTGATCACAAAGAACATAATTACTGTCTATAGAGAAGTCAAGTACAAAGGCCACCAGCTTTGCAGGCCACCAGAGATTAACAGCTGCCTCTCTTGATTGGGAGAGGTAATAACAGTTACTCTAGTTAATAATTGAATGGATTCCCAGGCCGTGTAGTTCAGATTGAAGCTGTCGTTTTTTGCTGGCCTTTAGCTAAGCTGGGTTATTGGAATGGAGCTGCTAATCCTTTTAGTCAGTTGTCAGTCTCACACGGGTGGAGTGCAGAGGCAGGCAGAGCTGTTAGGTGTTCTGCCCGGTACATATGTAAAGCCACACGTTTTGTCTTTAGAGGTGTTTTTTCCTTAACTAAGAATGATAAAGCTCTTTATGGAAGTTCTAGTTTCAGAGGCCTGAATGCAGAGTATTTGGAAAAGGGGTTAAAGGAGAAAGGAAAGTTTATTGTTCATTCATTGAGCAAAACTTTGCTTGGTGCCTACAGTGAGTGCATCCCGTGCTTGAAGCCCTCATGGAGAATGTGGAGATTGGGGAGTGTAGGCTTTCCAGTCCGGTGCATGAACAAAATTAAGTCTGAGATAATGTAGGAGGTGGGAAGGACCTTGAGACAAATACAGTGAAATACAGAGACTTTAGACTTTGGTTGAGAGGCTCTGGAAAGGCTTTATGAAAGAAGCAACCTTTGATTTGGGCCTTACAGGACTGACAGGTAACATTTGAAGATTACACATTGAGAAGATGGCAGTTTGGATAGAGAGAATAATTATAGTTAAACATTTTTAGTATACTTGCTTTTTCCTATACACACACAGGGGTAGGGATAAGCACATGAGAATGCATTTGAGGGACATCCGGACTCATGGTAGCATTCAGATGCCCAGGAATATATAGAGAGCCGTGAATGGAAGGTGATTGGCACAGGAAGTCTGTGGTGGGAATAGACAAGAAGGGGAAGTGCAGGGGTCTCCGCCCCCTTTCTACCTGGATTGTTATTTGAAGTGATGTCTGTGTTTTATTTGCATGTAGCATGTTCAATGCCACAAGCTTAAGAGGGTGGTTTAATTTTAGCTTTTAGCTCATCACTGAGCCTGCTTGAATTTTCCCTTTCTGTTCCCTATGGTGCAAAAGTCACAGAGTGGAGAGCACTGTTCATCCATCTTTGTGCGGACAGGAGAGTGGGGTCCAGCAGGAGATGCTTCTCTTTGTCATGCTCACGGGCCTCTCTCTCATCTTAACCTGCCATACCTCACAGGGCGTCGTTGCTGTCTGAGAGAAATCTTTTCATTTGTTCATCCTTTTGTTGAGTCCCGCGTCCATCCCTGTTCTGTGTCACAGAGAGAGAGTGGCCCTGTGGGGCATGAAGTCAGGAGGGTACTGAGCAGTGTGTCTGTCTGGCCGTGCTCTGCAGGGAGGGCACAGAGGTGGCCTGTCTGCTGCATCTCTAACCTCGAGTTCCCAAACCAGCGCTCTCCCTGACTGCAGGGGGAGATTTGTGAACTTTATATTTCACAGTTGGTTTTGCTATTAGCTTTGTTTCCATGAAAAGCTGCAAATGTTAAATTCAAACTTCAGTTTTTGATAGCCCATGAGTAAAAATTGGGCTTTGGCCTTTCCCTCCTATTGGATTTTTTTTCCTGCTTACTATCTAGGAGAGCCTGTGTCTTAGGTTTTTCCAAGAGGTCATATCCACATTGTTGGAACCGCATGAAAGCTTCGAGTTTGTTTTGTTTTGTTTTGAAGGCGGAGATGTATACATTGAAATGGTCTGTTTTCACTCAGGCCTCCCCTCCACTGTGCCGTGCCGACCCTGCTCTCTGTTGTGGCCAAGTCCCCAGAGCGGCCGTGCTGCTGAATTTCCCTCTGGACAGCCTGCATCAGCGGGGCGGTTGCCTGGCTGGAGGTGTGACACTTTTGTTTTGAGTGGGAAAGAACTAAATTTCCACTTGTACGGCATTCCATCGTAAAGCCTTTCTTTGTTGATGTCCCTCCACTCAACTCCATGGTGATTAGGGAGGCTCACGGTGAATGTGCCCTTCACTCCTGAAAAACTGAGTTTCATTCTTTGATTATAAAACTCAATTCCAGTGAAAATTTCTTGTACGAGGTGCATAGAGTAACAGGATTGGGGGTTTGCCCTGGGATCATACCAGAGGAATTGCTGTTGGTGCCTTCACAGTTGAAACCATGTAAACATGGCCTTATCAGCATACGTTCTCACAGCTGTCACTCCACAAACATGGATGGAGCACTTCCTGAGTTCAGCCCCTTCCCTGGGTGTCAGGGCTGTGGGGATGAAGCCGATGCAGGCCCTGACCTCAGAGCTCTGAGTTTCTTTAGTAGGGACACAAAGGTGGAAAGAGAAAATTGTTCCCTCTGGGAAGAAACAGTATATGCAGGAGCAGAAGCATGAGAGTGTGGGCCACATGGTGCTTCTGCTGGGACGCAGGCAGGAGCATGGCAGAAGGATGCTGTCAGAGGGCAGACTACAGAACTGTGAAGGAGCCGGGGCCCCATTCTGCAGACAGTGACAAAGAAGTCATTTGGGTGCTTCAAGCAGTGACATGCTCACACTTACTCCTGAGACTCTTACCTGTATCACATAGACAGGCAGCCAGAGCAGGACTCCTTAAGAGTGCGGCCCATGGACTACTGTCTCTGGAACACACTAAGGTAAATACACAAATTAAGAGTTAATTTTAGCCTGATCAGGCGATGGTGCATTCAGTAGAGCATTGGCTTGGGACACTGAAGACCTAGGTTCAAAACCTTGAGGTCGCTGGCTTGAGCGAGGGCTCATCTGGCTTGAGCACAGACTCAGCAGCTTGAATGCGGGGTGGCCATCTTAAGCATGGAATCATAGACATGACCCCATGGTCGCTGGCTTGAAGCCCAAGGTCACTGGCTGGAGCCGCCTGGTCAGGACACGTATGAGAAGCAATCAATGAACAACTAAGGTGCCACAACTATTAGTTAATGTTTCTCATCTTTCTCTCTTTCTATCTGTCTGTCTCTCTCTCCCCTGTGCGTGCACACACACTTAAAAAAAAGTTTTAGCAAGGTGAAAGTAATTTTATGTCTGTTGCGTCTAATATTTTCAATGTGGGCTCCTACTTAGTATATCTTTTTATCTCATTTGACGTGAGCCTGAACCCAGAGATTCCAGTCTGGAGGCTGAGGCCACGGGAGCCTGTGCAGAGCGGTAAGGGCATTGCAGATGGAAGAGGCAGGAGCTCAGAGCTGTAACCCAGTGCGAGCATCAGACACTGGAGCCCAGTTAGTGTGAGAGCTGAGGGAGGGAGCAGTTGGGAAGGGTGAATGTTCTTAGGAACCTGCTGAAAGTGACACCCTTGGCCTAGAGCTTTTCCACCCGTTTCTCGGATATGTTTCCTTTACTTTTTAACGTGGCTGTGCATTCATACTATTATTAAATATTTCATCTCTAACTCCTTTTTCTTTTGAGCATAAGAAGGGAGAGTTAGTTGTGTGTTTACTTTCCTGCCTTGACTGATGGGTTTTCTGCCGTTTCCCCAGGCCCTGGGGGAAACTTTTGCTGTACCTGAAGGCTGGCTCTGGTAAAACTGTGAGTGGGGTAACCAGGTGCTTGCAGGTTAAGTCCAGAAATCTTCATGCAGACTCTATGAGCACATGTATGGAATTCTACAGTAGACTGTACCAGCCTGGGGTGCTCTAAACCAAATCAGTGGCTTCAGGGAGGAGGAGTGACCGAAAGGGGCTTGAGGGAGTTTTGTAGGTCATAGAGAGGTTGTTGGGTTTTGATCAGCACTCATCAGATTGAATTGAATAACATACTTAAGATCTGAGCCTTTCTTCCAACTGTAAAGGTTAACTCAATTTAAAAAAATAGCCAATAGCCCTGGCCAGCTAGCTCTGTTGGATAGAACGTCATCCCAATATGCCAGGGTTGTGGGTTCGATTCCCCGTCAGGGCACATTCAAGATTCAACCAGTGAATGAATAAATGGATGGAACAACAGATCAGTGTTCCCCCCCTTTCCCTCTCTAAAATCAATACAGTTTTAAAAAATAAAAAAATAACCAGTAATCAGAAGGTGTTTGATCCCTTTAATTATCAGAAAAAGGCAAATAAAAACTTCAGTAAAGACCTAGGACACATCTATTAGAATGACTAAAGTTAAAAAAAAAAGACACACTGGTAAAACCAAGTTGTTGTGTGAATATGGAATAACGGAAATTATCGCTGCACTGCGTTGAGTACAGGCATGCTTTCCAGTACTTTAGAGCTCTGTTTGGCTGTAGCTTATAGCTGTGCACACTCTCTAACCAGCATTCCTGCTGTTAAGCATATACCTAACAAAATGGTGTGTCTCATGGGCCCAAATACATGTACAAAAGTGTTTATAGCAGCACTGTCTACAGTTTAAAAGGGGAAACAACCCGGCCCTAGCCGGTTGGCTCAGCGGTAGAGCGTCGGCCTGGCGTGCGGGGGACCCGGGTTCGATTCCTGGCCAGGGCACTTAGGAGAAGCGCCCATTTGCTTCTCCACCCCCCCCCTTCCTCTCTGTCTCTCTCTTCCCCTCCCGCAGCCAAGGCTCCATTGGAGCAAAGATGGCCCGGGCGCTGGAGATGGCTCCTTGGCCTCTGCCCCAGGCGTTAGAGTGGCTCTGGTCGCAACAGAGCGATGCCCCAGAGGGGCGGGGCATCGCCCCCTGGTGGGCAGAACGTAGCCCCTGGTGGGCGTGCCGGGTGGATCCCGGTCGGGCGCATGTGGGAGTCTGTCTGACTGTCTCTCCCCGTTTCCAGCTTCAGAAAAATACAAAAAAAAAAAAAAAAAAAAGGGGAAACAACCCAAATGTCAGCAGTGAAAAATTGAAATAAGTTGTATAGAATCAGACAAAGGAATACTAGCAGCAAGGAAAATGAATCAAACACTGCTACAGGAAGCAATATGGATGAATTTAGGAACAATCAATTGAGCAGGAAGAGTAAATACTGTAGAGTATGTTAAGTATGATTGTCTATAGAATTTAAAAGAAGGCACAAGGAATCTGTGATTTTAGAAGTCAGGACAATCTTCATACTTGAAAGAGGGAGGTAGGGAGTGGGATGGGTACCTGGGATAGTGTGGCACATTGTAAAATTTTATTTCATTTTATTTTTTTATTTTTTAGTGTTAGAGAAAGACAGACAAACGGACAGGCAGGGAGAGAGATGAGAAACATCAACTCATAGTTGCAGCACTTGAGTTGTTCATTGATTGCTTCTCATAAGTGACTTGACCAGGGAGCTCCAGCCAAGCCAGTGACCCCCCTTGCTCAAGCCAGTGACCTTGGGCTCAAGCCAGCGACCATGGGATCATATCTCTGATTTCACACTCAAGCCAGTGACCCCATGCTCAAGCTGGCAACCTTGGGGCTTGAACCTGACCTTAGTGTCTCAGGTCGACACTTCATCCACTGTACCACAACCAGTCAGGCAGAATGACTAAGATGTTACACTGCTAGGTCCTGGCCATTTGGCTCAGTGGTAGAGTGTCAGCCAAGCATGTGGACATCCTAGGTTCAATTCCCAGTCAGGGCACATAGGAGAAGCAACCATCTGCTTCTCCACCCTTCTCCCTCTCCCTTTTTTCTCTCTCTTTTTCTTCCCCTCCTGCAGCCATTGATCAATTGGTGTAGGTGCATCTGCCTCAGGCGCTGAGGATGGCTCTGTGGAGCCTCTGCCTCAGGCACTAAAAATAGCTCAGCTGAGAGCATGGCCCCAGATGGGGATTGCTGGGTGGATCCAGGTTGGGGCACATGCAGGAGTCTATCTCCCCTCCGCTCACTTGGAAAAGAAGAAAAAAATGGATATGGTGCACCCCACAATCACTCTTGTCTTCTGTATGCCAGAGGAATGCAAGGAAGTGGCATAAGTTTTTTTCCCACAGGAACTGTAGACAACTTAGAAAATGTATAGAAATGATCAGAGGATGAGTTCTAAAATGGTTTCATATTCTTCCTAAAATAGCTGAAATGGAAAAAAAAAAAAGAGGTATAGCTACATCATTAGATATTAGATTATTTTATGTTACTGAAAAAAATTCTAGGAGAGAAAATCTTTATGGAATTCAACTTGTGTTAGATGGTAATGAATGTTATGATATGGTCTGCTTTTTCAAAGTATTGCTAAAAATTTTTATATAAAATGGTTTCCCCTCTGCTTGGAGTGCTTCATTCCTTTCCCTCGTCTTTTCCCTGACTTCAGCCTCACCTTTGTCAAAGAAACCTATGCTGGCCGCCATCCTTTCATGCTCATAGAGCATCTTTCCGTTTCCTTTACGGTACTTATCATCACTGAAATCATCTTATTTATAGGTATTGGATCAGTGTTGGTTTCATCCACTAACTTTTAAGCTTTATGGGGGACAGCTATCATGTCTTTTGTCTTCACCACCTTTGACTTACAGTTCCTAATAAACCTTTAATAAATATTTGTAGAATAATTGAACCAGCAGAATGTGTCCCACTACAACTGAATATTTCATTTGGTTATAATGTTATACTTGGAAAATTGAAGTAATTTCTATTTGTATTTTTGCCTAGAATGTGGCCGATCAGATTGCATTTCAAGTTGCTGGTGGATTAACCACCCTTGAACACATTCTTCAAGGAGTGATCCCAGCCACAAATGTGAACACAGTTTCACGAATTCCTCCTAAGTAAGTATAGTTTTTTAATCTGTCTTTCACGTTTCCCTTATTCATTTCTGCCCTGTGGTTTCCATATGAGAGACAACAGGAAAACTAGGTGTGTTCAGGCTTGAATAGCAAAAGCTTACACTCCCCATCAGGGAGAAAAACAGAGGCGCTCACCTTCACTTACAAAACTCAAATTGAGCATAAAAAGCCTTATAAAGGAAATCTCTTTGGTCTGCGACCTTCTGTAATTCTAAATCAAGAAGAATTGATAAACTCCTGGGCAGTTCTAACTGCTTACAGCAATGAAGCAGAAATTAATAGTAGTAAGAGAAAGCTTAATTTTTTTGTGCTGCATACAAAACAGAGGTGAGTAAGTATATTAACACAGGCCTGAGAGTGAAATTGGAAGTCCCTTACATACAGGAAGAATAGTCTGAGGCCAAGACTACCATCGTCTATAGAGTCCCAGCCAAGTAGCTTGGAACGCAGTTGCAGCTGGGTCTTTAACAGCAAAGTGCTCTTTGCCATACTTTTCCTGCGCAGCCTGAGACCTCAGGTCTCCCTACCTGTTCTCTGTGTCAGTATTTTTCAACTGCCTGTCCATGGACCAGTCTGTCAGAAATTTCGTGCTGGTCCACAAAAGAGTTAAGCACACTGATGTTGTATGAAGACTATAGACCACCCTGGCCAGTGGCTCAGTGGATAGGGCATCAGCCTGGCATATGGACATCCCAGATTTGATTCCCAGTCAGGGCACACAGGAGAAACAACCATCTGCTTTTTACTTCTTTTCCTCTTCTCTTCCCACAGCTAGTGGCTCAATTGGTTTGAGTGTGGCCTCTGGTGCTAAGGATAGTTCGGTTGGATCACATCAGCCTCAGGTGCTAAAAATTGCTCAATACTCAAGCATCAGTCCAAGATGGGGTTGCCAGGTGGATCCTGGTTGGGGCACATGTGGGAATCAGCCTCACTATCTCCCCTCCTCCCAGCTAGCAAAAAAAGAAGAAAAAGAAAGGAAGGAAGGGGAGGGGAGGGGAAGCAGGGAGGGAGGGAGGGAGGAAAAAGATTATAGACCCAATGATTTTAGTCGAATTCATTTATGCTCAGAGTGATTTCTGCCTTAGCAATCCCCGAAATAATTCTATTTCACTGGTTCCCGATTGTAAAAAGGTTGAAAATCACTGCTCCAGGTCACCCTTTGTCCCTGGGCACCTGGGATATAGAAGCAGATAGCATTGCTTCAGAAGTGTGGTATTCCTGAGTTGTAACATGCATAGTTTCTGGATATTTACAGAGTTTAAATGAGAAGTTTTGATAAAAGTTTAGTTATATTACTTAGAAAACTTTTAAGTATTTAAATAGCCCAACAAAAGTGAGTGCTTCATTTGTCTGTTGCATACAACAGGAAAAAAAAAAATTCCAAAAGTGTGTTATCTTTTTTTCTTGAGAGACCTTTTGGTAAAATAGAAATAGCACCAGCTCTGGAGTCATACAATACTGGACTCCAGTCTCCCTCTGCCTGTTCCCAGTGGAGAGAATTTGGGCAGGTGCCTTACCAGTGGGGCCCGTGTCTCCTCCTGTGGTCACACGGTGGTCGTATCCACCTGGAAGTGCTGTTGTGCAGGTCACTCATAGTGACGTTAGAGTTTTTATATTCTGTGAAGTGTCATATAGCTGTTAGGCAACCATTTTGAAAAGTAGTCATCTGTCCTAGTTGAAGACAGTGCTGTCTGTTTAACATGAACTTTCTGCCACCTTCACTCATTTTGTTTTCCGCTTTTTGTGACATTTCATGACGTTTCTATGTGCAAACTGTTTGATCCTGACATCAGTTTGGGTTTTTTGCTGTGCTGATGAAATACAGATTAATAAAAAGAGGTGTAGGTGTCTTTTAAGTCAGGAGACTTTTCTGTGAGGCAGGAAGTTCCACATCTGGCTGTTGTAGCACGTGCGGAGGTCTTCTAAGTCATGAGAGTTTGTTTTCCTTATCAGAATGGAAAAATGAAGCCAAACCACTTGTAACTCCTTGTATGTATGAGACAGAAAGTTCCCGGAAGGCCTAGCAGTGAAGTCTAAAAAGGAACCACAGGGTTTCCATATTGCCTTCAAGACCCTTTGCAGAACCTAAACCAAGTGGCAGATACGGAGTAAGAGTGCTGTGTGACTGAATGCCATCAGGCCCGGTGTGGACCTTGCAGTGGGAGCCACATGCACCTCGTGTGTCCACTGTGTCGAGGTCCACAGTACATGTTAATAAAACGGTGTTTGCCAGTGTGGGTG
This sequence comes from Saccopteryx bilineata, assembly GCF_036850765.1. Lineage (NCBI taxonomy): Eukaryota > Metazoa > Chordata > Mammalia > Chiroptera > Emballonuridae > Saccopteryx > Saccopteryx bilineata. The sequence goes on from NC_089496.1 coordinate 71,574,049, forward strand.
AATTCATTGTTAATAAACAGTTCCTTATTTCTAGGCAGGATTATTTTAATGTAATTTTAGATATCTGTTTTTAGATCAAGGTTTACTAAAAGAGAATAACTTTCACCTGCACAATAGAAGTAAAAAACTGTTTGCAAGCTAATTAGCCATAGTGATTGATCCCCATTTGACTGATTGCGGCATTTTGTTTATGTCTCATAAGGCTGCACAGAGGTGGTTACAGTTGACAGCTGTTGTACCACTAATAAGATTAAAGTAAAGAAATTAGTTGTGTCAACTTTAATCTGCTATTTAACACTGCGAGCCACCTGGGTCTTCTCCAGAGCCAGCATGTTTAATGGTGAATTTAAACTTAACATAACCAGATCCTGCTTAAGAACATATCTAAAGATGTGCTAATCATAACTCTTGTTATAGACAAAACAGAGTTTAACACTAGAGTTTAAAATTAATGTTTTAATGTGATTTTTCCCCTACATTTTTGAATATATTATTGTAATCTTTGAAACCTAATGTCATCTCAGTAGGAGGTTAAGTTTAGGAAATACAGAGAAACTAATTAGGTTGGTGCTTAAAATCGATTCCCATCTAAAATCAGAATGTGTCTCTATGGAGTAATTCAATTGACTTTTCTAATTGTACCAGATTCAGCAGCTAAACAAAAACTCTTGAAATAACTTATCTAGTTGAATATTTCTTACCCCTTACTCTGAGGTATCCTTAGAATAAGGAAAATCGTTTAATTTAAAAATTAAAGGCCCTGGCCGGTTGGCTCAGTGGTAGAGCGTCGGCCTGGCGTGCAGGAGTCCCGGGTTCGATTCCCGGCCAGGGCACACAGGAGAAGCGCCCATTTGCTTCTCCACCCCTTCCCCTCTCCTTCCTCTTTGTCTCTCTCTTCCCCTCCCACAGCCAAGGCTCCATTGGAGCAAAGTTGGCCCGGGCGCTGAGGATGGCTCTCTGGCCTCTGCCTCAGGCACTAGAATGGCTCTGGTCGCAGCAGAGCAACGCCCCAGATGGGCAGAGCATCGCCCCCTGGTGGGCATGCTAGGTGGATCCCGGTTGGGCGCATGCTGGAGTCTGACTGCCTCCCGTTTCCAACTTCAGAAAAATACCAAAAAAAAATTAACTTTGGTGTCACTAAAATGTTACATTATAGAATATGATATGCAGTGTAATCACTTGTAATTGTTGCATTGAGTTTGACGCTAACTGAAGTGTAGTCATTTATATCCCTACAGTGGAGACAGGTTGTTCAGGCAGCATTGTCAGCTTTCCGTGAAGACCCGGATTGGAGCTGAGGCTTGCTACCCCCGTCCCCACCCAGCCTCGTGCTCTTGCCTCCTGGGGACAGAGTGGCAGTCAGGCAAGGCAGCATGGGTTCACACCAGTCATCACAGCACCAGTGGGAGAAATTGCCCTCTTTATCCACAGCCACACTGATTGATCCACGTTTCATTGTCCACAAAAAAGAAAAAAAAATCTGACACAGGTCCACCTCCGTGGCCACTAAAATGTCAAACCTAAAGAATCTCTCCCTTGTTAAGTTCTCTGTATCATTCTTCTGTCCCCAGAGTTCTTGCTGAGAAAGACATCTTGTTAACCAAGACTTGTCTTGTACTAATTTGAAATTTTCTAATTTTATCAATCAGATCTTAAAAGTTTAGAAAGACTTCCATATATGAAAGACCACTTATAGAACTTTACTGTAAATATAATTTTCATGTCAAATACTATTTATCTCTGCTTTTATTCAATATATTTTATTCTGATCAGTATTATATATCTAAAATCTATTTGGTGGAATAGACCCATTGAATATTATTAAAGTGAGACTCCACTAGAAAACTTTCTCCTTTGTGACAATAAGTAACTTTATAAACATAGATAACATACTCTTTCTGTTAGCAGTCTGTAAGCACTCTGTGTTGAAATTCAGTGGTTCAGTAATACACATGAGAGTCTTTCTACTTTCTGTAGAGAGGAGCTAGAGAGAGACCTGATACTATCCTTTGTGCTTGCAAATGAGAGCTGATTTTACTTGTTTTAAAATTTAAAATCGCCTGACCTGTGGTGGCGCAGTGGATAAAGCCTTGACCTGGAATGCTGAGGTTGCTGGGCTTGCCTGGTCAAGGCACATTCAACAACCAATCAGTAAATGACTAAAGTGAAGCAACTGTGAGTTGATACTTCTAGCTCCAGCCCTCTCCCTCCTCTTTTTGTAAGATCAATAAATAAAATCTTTAATTTTTTTTTTTTTTTAGTGAGAGGAGGGGAGATAGAGAGGCAGACTCCCGCATGCGCCCTGACCGGGATCCACCTGGCATGCCCACTAGGGGGTGATGCTCTCTGGGCCATTGAGCCATTGCTGTGCAGTGGAGCCATTATTTTGGTGCCTGAGGCGGAGGCCACAGACCATCCTCAGAGTCCAAGGCCAACTCTATCAAACAAATCAAGCCATCGCTGAAGGAAGAGAGAGAGAGAGGGGAAGGGGAGGGGTGGAGAAACAGAGGGTCGCTTCTCCTGTGTGTCCTGACTAGGAATCCAACCCGGGACATCCACATGCCAGACCAATGAGCAAACCGGCCAGGGCCTAATTTTTTTTTTTTTTTTTTTTTTTTTTTTTACAGGGATAGAGAGAGTCAGAGAGAGGGATAAATAGGTATAGATAGACAGGAACGAAGAGAGTTGAGAAGCATCAATCATCAGTTTTTCATTGCTACACCTTAGTTGTTCATTGATTGCTTTCTCATATGTGCCCTGACCGCGGGCCTTCAGCAGACCGATAACCCCTTGCTCGAGCCAGCGACCTTGGGTCCAAGCTGGTGAACTTTTTGCTCAAACCAGATGAACCCGTGTTCAAGCTGGCGACCTCAGGATCTCGAACCTGGGTCCTCTGCATCCTAGTCTGATGCTCTATCCACTGCACCACCGCCTAGTCAGGCAAAAAAATTTTTTTAATCATAAACTTTCCACATGATTTTGAAGCTGGATAGTGTGATTTATTTTCCTCTTTTAGGTGAGGCAGAGAATATTATGTCCATTCATCTGCCATTCAGTGTGTATTTTTCATTTCCTACTATGGACCAGGTACTGTTTTAGGTGCTCCAGTTACATCACAAAATAAAAATTAATAAATATGCAAAAGATTTTAATAGATTCTTCACCAAAACAGATTGCCAAAAAGATATCTCAACATTATTAGAAAATACAAATAAAATAAAACTACAATGAGATACTTCATCATACCAAGTAAAATTGCTTAAAAATACCAAACTGAAGCCACCAAGTCCCGGTGAGCCTACAGAACAATTGGAACTCTCTTTCCCTATTGGTGGGAATGCAAAATGATACAGCCACTTTTGAAAACAGTCTGTAAATTTCTCATGAAGTTACACATGCACTTCCTATATGGCTCAGCAATCCTAGTCCTACGTAGTTACAGCAGAGAAATAAAAAATAAGTTCTCACAAAATCCTCTGTGTGTTTACAGCAGCTTTCTTCTTAATTGCCCCAACTGGAGACAACCCTAATATTCTTCAACTGGTGAACGAATAAGCAATCCACAAGCATAGATAGTAGCCATGCAATGAAATACTACTCGGTTGTAAAAATAAAAAGGAGCAGGCTAGTAATAACACATGCACATGGATGAACCGAGACTCACTGGGCTAAGTGAAAGAAGCCAGATTCAAAAGGCTGTATATGGAGCCTGACTGGTGGTGGTGCAGTGAACAGAGTGTCGACCTGGGATGTCCCAGGTTTGAAACCCCGAGGTTGCCATCTTGAATGAAGAGTCCCCAGCTTGAGCAAGGGGTCACTCGGTCTGCTGTTGCCCCCTGGTCAAGGCACATATTAGAAGCAATCAATGAACAACTAAGGTAATGCGATGAAGAGTTGATGCGTCTCATCTCACTTCTCTCCCTTCCTGTCCCTCTGTCTCTCAAAAAAAAAAAAAAAAGCATAAGAAATTATTTCATTTATATTAAATTTGCCTTAGAAAGGCAAAACTATAGAAATAGAAAAAAGATAGCTGATTGTCCAGCATTGGGAGAGAAGTTAACTAGAAAGGGGCCGCCCAAGGGAGTTTGGGGAGTTGATGGTTGATTATCTTTATTCACAGTGAAATGGTTTCACTGCTGAACACATTTGCCAAAACTCTGAACATTAAAAAGGGTGAATTTTACCTATGTATAAATTGCACTTCAATTTTAAAAATTATATAGTGAAAGAGCAAAAAGAGCACATGATTTATAAGGGAAAGAACATTAATTTATTATGAAACTTTTCAACAGCAATGCTTTTTTCAGAATAAAATGGAGTAATGTTTTTAATATACTTTAGAAAGCAAGATATATGCCAGGGACTTTATATCCAGCAAAATTAGCCTTCCTTTGTAAAGGCACAGGCACAGTTACCAACATGCAAGGACTCAGGGAATATTGTTCTCACAAGACATTCCTAAGGAACCTTGTGGCGAACAATCTTCAGACAAGTAAATGACTACAGATATAGTAACATATGGATTGATAGTGAGCATTAAATATATAATTATAGCTGAAGAACTGAAGATTAGAGGGAACAGTTTTTAGTAATCCTACTTAGTGGTAATAGTATTAATTTTGTTATTCAGAATGTTGTGTGCTGTAATGTGTAGCATAGCAAATGAGTAATTTTGGAAATTCTACTTCTGCCTTCTTGGTGCCCTTGAGGACGGATATTCTTGGTGTGAGAGAGCTGTTATATAGAAGAGTTGAAAGAAAAAAAAAGTTGCTTACTCCTGAATTTGAATCTGGAATATCAATATAAACTCACAAAATATTTTATTTTTAAGTGGGGGTGGGGGTGGGTTCCTATCTCTCTTTATTCTTTTTTTTTTTTAATTGATTTTAGCACAAGAGGAAGTGGGGTAGAGAGAGAGACAGGGACATTGATCTATTCCTGTATGTCCCCTGACTGAGAATCGAACTGGCAACCTCTGTGCTTCAGGACAATGCTCTAAACCAGTGGTCCCCATCCTTTTTTGGGCCACGGACCGGTTTAATGTCAGAAAATATTTTCACGGACTGGCCTTTAGGGTGGGACAGATAAATGTATCACATAACCGAGACAAGCATCAAGACTGAGTCGTAGACGGATGTAACAGAGGGAATCTGGTCTTTTTTTTTTTTTTTTTTGCATTTTTCTGAAGCTGGAAACAGGGAGAGACAGTCAGACAGACTCCCGCATGCGCCCAACCGGGATCCACCCAGCACGCCCACTATGGGCGACGCTCTGCCCACCAGGGGGCGATGCTCTGCCCATCCTGGGCGTCGCCATGTTGCGACCAGAGCCACTCCAGCGCCTGAGGCAGAGGCCACAGAGCCATCCCCAGCGCCCGGGCCATCTTTGCTCCAATGGAGCCTTGGCTGCGGGAGGGGAAGAGAGAGACAGAGAGGAAGGCGCGGCGGAGGGGTGGAGAAGCAAATGGGCACTTCTCCTGTGTGCCCTGGCCGGGAATCGAACCCGGGTCCTCCGCACGCTAGGCCGACGCTCTACCGCTGAGCCAACCGGCCAGGGCCTGGTCATTTTTTTAAAAATAAAACATCGTTCAGACTTAAATATAAATAAAACGGAAATAATGTAAGTTATTTATTCTTTCTCTGTGGACTGGTACCAAATGGCCCACGGACCGGTACTGGTCCGCGGCCCCGGGGTTGGGGACCACTGCTCTAACCAACTGAGCTATCCAGCCAGGGCCAACTCTATTGTTCTAATGTATGTGTAAAAAGTAGAATAGTGGAAAATAGGGTTAATATATTCCACAGTGTACTTTCTTGTATGTTCTACTTGAAACAATTGTTACCTTATTAGACATCTCTGTGTGCAGCCAGCTCTGTGCTTCACACTACTAGGGCTCCAGAAAGGATGGCTCAATCAAGGATGTTGGCTAGAAGTCACTGAGAGCAGTAGTATTATATATAGAATGGCATGTTTAGGGATTTCACACAAGTCTCAATTTTCAGCCTCGAGCATTGAATGGCTGCTTTCAGGTGGGCCCCTCCTGCTGGGCTGGCCTGGGTCACAGGCCCCTTTCCGTGAGGGGGGCCGCTCACTTGGTGGGTCCACTGTATCTAAAGAAGTTAGTTTGGAGCTTTATGACAAAGCGTAATTTGAGAATGACAATGCAAATAAACTGTATACCACTTGTTAAATGCTTACTGTAAACCAAAGATATTTGGTAAATTATAATATGATTAGGGCTTTGCTTTTTTTATATCATGGCAGTTTCTTTACAATGTATGATGTCTTGCCCTGGCTAGATAGCTTGATTGGTTAGAGCATCATCTGGAAGAACAGAGGTTGCCAGTTCAATCCTCAGTCAGGGCACATACAGGAACAGATCAATTTTTCTATCTCTCTCTCTCTTTCTCAGATCAATAAAATAAACATTTTTTTAAAATGTGTGCTGTCTTAACACACACTGGCATAAGAGTGGATTTTGGTGAACAGTGTTTCCTGATGAGTCTTAACTACTACAAACTGCTTTTGAGTATAAACTATGTACTTACTAAGTGGTATATAGTCAGATCTTTTGAGGCTGTAACTACCTGGGCCTTTTCTATTTAACTATTTTATAATGTCTTAGGTACTAATCTCAATATCTGAGATGTACTACACTTGTGCATTCTGTTACTGTCCTTTTCGTATGTAAATATGTTCCTGTTCTTATTACCAAAACACCCAGTTTTGAGATGTCTTTTCTGTCCTCTGTTTGTCAGAGGAAACATGTTTAGTGAAAAGACTTAACCAGCATAAGACTCTCTTGTGTCATCATGATTACTTGGGGCAAAAAGCCTTTATCCCAACCCAATCACAGTGTATTTTTGACAGAATGGACAGTTAGATTTTAATGTCATATGAGAAGATAATTTAAAAATCTGGGGCTTTCTGTTTGATGTTATAAAAAGTGCTTCCAGTCATTTGAGTCTTAAGTTACAGGGAGGGCTGCTTGGGCAGACCACCCAGGCTGGGTTCAAAGAAATGATCTTTCTAAGACAGGTGCTCTTCAAATAGAGCTTGTCTTTCAAACAAGTTTTGCTGAGTGGATGAGTTCTTCCTGACCCCAAGATTTTTGCCCCCTCCCTATTCTTTTATCATCAGAAAGTAGTTTCTTTGTGCAAATTTCTTGGTAGAGTTTGTGAGCATAAGAGTATAGAGAGGCAGGTTGCAATGCACACTTCACCACTGAGTGTGTTTTCTTCAATGTAAAGCACAGCAGACATTAGGACCAACACCCATACCATATGTTGTTTGCTTTTATATGTGTATGTTTATTTCTGCCTTGTGATATTCCACAAAAGACTTTAGACAAGTTGTAAGGACTGTATTGAATAAAACAGAAAAATAGAAATTAAAAATTAAAGCCATAAAGCCTGACCTGTCGTGGCACAGTGGATAAAGTATTGACCTGGAATGCTGAGGTCGCTGGTTGAAATCTCTGGGCTTGCCTGCTCAAGGCACATACAGGGAGCAACTACTATGAGTAGATGCTTCATTCTTCTCCCCATTCTCTCTCTCTCTCTCTCTCTCTCTTCCCCCCCCCTCCCTCTTTCTCTTTCTCCTTCTCCTTCTCCTCTCTCTAAAAATCAATAAATAAAATCTAAAAATCAAAGCCATAAAATTATAGGTCAAAACCAGAGGAAAAATAAGATACAATTACCAGATTTCACGCATCATTCTAATATATAATACCCTCATTTTTAAGCCATTAGGGATTTAGAATTTTATATATTAATTCTACTGTAAAGCTACAGTAAATAAACCAATGTGATACTCACACAGTGCTTGACAAAATTATCAGTTAGACTAGGAAACCATGGACTATGTCCTGTATCTTATGATAAAGGTGGCTTTTCAAACCATAGAGAAAAGACAGATTATTCAGTAATGTCTTGAGGGTAGAGAATAAATTTAGGCTTCTGCCTCACACCAAAATAAGTTCTAAATGATTTGATAGTGAATTATAAAACCATAAAATTGCCACATCTGGTGATATAATTCAAGAAAAAATAAATATAGATGGCTGGGTACAAATTTATAGTTATCACATAATGAAGAAGAACTTTTTAAAGGATAAAAGGAAGGGAAGAAAAAATAAAATTCCAAAGGAAAAAATTGTTAAAACTATATAAAATTAGGTAGCTTCCATACATAAAAAAAATACCTTGAAAGTAATATAAACAAAATGAAAGGCATTAGGTAAACTAGAAAAAATACTAAGAACATGCATTAACCCCTTGTTATATTTATAATGATTAAATTCTTATAAATCATTAAGAAAAAGTTGTGTCGACCTGGAACACTGAAGTCACTGTTTTAAAACCCCAGGCTTGCCTGGTCAGTGCACATATGGGAGGTGATGCTTCCCTCTCCTCCCCCTCTTTTCTCTCTTTCTTCTTCCCTCTCCTCTCTAAAATGAATAAGTAAAATTTTTTAAAAAGATGAAAAACTCCAATAAAAATTTTTAGAGAACAAGAATAATTAACAAAAAATCAAGTATAAATGACAACTTCACTTTGAAAAAGTAAGGTAAATAAATCCCTACCTTATACCTTATCTCACATCAATTCTATATTATGGATTTAAATGTAAAATCTATTAAAATACTAACAGTAAATTTAAAGGAATATTTTTATAATCTTGAAGTAGGAAGGTTCTTCTAAATGTGACACAAAATTTAGTTATACTAAAGGAAAGTTTGACAGATTTTATCAAATAAAAATGAAAACATTCTATGACAAAAAGAATGCCAAAATTTAGATAAGTAACAAACTGGAAATTTTATTTGTAACATGATGATCAAAGGTTAATACATTTATTGTCAGTAAAGAGCCTTATAAATCAGTAATAAAGAAAAGGCAAACCCCCCACTAGAAAATTCTTATAAATAAAAATTTTTACCCATTAGAAAAGTGGGTAAAAGGTTCACAATGATAGTTCAAGAAAATGTAAGTACATGGCCAATAAGCATGTAAAACAGTCTTTAAACATACTAGTCAAAAAGAAGTACAACCTTTAGCAATACCATATTTAGCTGTCAAGCTGGTAAAGATCTTTAATAATGAGATTATCCATTGTTGGCAAAAGCACAGAGAAACTTTTTTCTGGGAGTATAAATTGGTCTAAAATATTTTCTTCTGGAGAGCAATTTGAATTTGGCAGTGTCCATCAAAAATCTTTAAAATGTTGGCCTTGGCCGGTTGACTCAGCTCTAGAGCGTCGGCCTAGCGTGCGGAGGACCCGGGTTTGATTCCCGGCCAGGGCACACAGGAGAAGCGCCCATTTGCTTCTCTACCCCTCCGCCACGCTTTCCTCTCTGTCTCTCTCTTCCCCTCCCGCAGCTAAGGCTCCATTGGAGCAAAGATGGCCCGGGCACTGGGGATGGCTCTGTGGCCTCTGCCTCAGGCGCTAGAGTGGCTCTGGTCGCAACATGGCGATGCCCAGGATGGGCAGAGCATCACCCCCTGGTGGGTAGAGCGTCGCCCCTGGTGGGCATGCCGGGTGGATCCCGGTCGGGCGCATGCGGGAGTCTGTCTGACTGTCTCTCCCTGTTTCCAGCTTCAGAAAAATGAAAAAAAAAACAAAAAACTTTAAAATGTTTATATTCTTTGACCCAAATTATCATCCCTAGAAATTTATCCTAAAAAAGAAGAATGATGTATTCATGGCCCTGACTGGTTGGCTTAGTGGATAGAGTGTCGGCCCAGCATGAGGATGTCCCAGGTTTGATTCCTGGTCAGGGCACTACATGAGAAACTACCATCTGCTTCTCTTCCCCTTCCTCTCCCCCTTCTCTCTCTTTTCTCCTCCCTCAGTTAGTGGCTCAATTGGTTCAACTGTTGGACCTGGGCACTGAGGACAGCTTGATTGGTCTGAGCACATCAGCCTCAGGCACTAAAAGTAGCTCAGTACTCAAGCATTGGCTCCAAACAGTTGCCAGGTGGATCCCAGTTAGAACACATGCAGGAGTCTGCCTCACTATCTCCCCTACTCTCACCTTAAAAAAGAAAAAGAATGATGTGTTCAGTACAGCTGTTTGTGAACTTGGTTTGTGCTGTTGAACACCTCCTGGTTTTGCGAGTTCTCAAGCTTAGGAGATGGCCCTCCCACACTAGAATCTGAGAATTCCAGTCTTCCTGTGTCTTTTGTGTTGTCTATGACCTCGGCTTTCTGACCTATCATACCCAGTCCAGAGCTTTATTCCCGTGTCTCTACTCTTAATATATTCAATGGTGCCTAGTTTTCAGGAACCTATTAATTATGTGGACAAAGTACAAGTATACAAACAGGTGGTTACAAGTACAACAGGGCTCCCTTTACCATCTGTCCCCCTAGAGCATCAGAGAGCTGATTTGCCTCATGCAGCTAGCACAGTACTTGAAAAACCATAGGTATTTGGATGTTCGTTGAATGAATGAATACTCACATGGTAGTTCTTAGACCTCAGCTGCTCAGCTCTGGCCACACAGCAAAACTGCCCCATAGAGCTTTTGAAACATGCAAATATCTAAACCCCACCCTCACGCCCCAACTAGTATCTCTTGGGGAGGAACATAGACGGCTATCTATTTTATTTTATTTTAAAAGATTTACAGGAGATTCCAATGCTCAAACTACAGAACCCTATTCAAGAGCAGTGGTTCTAGACGTGGAGGTACATCAGAATTAACTGAAGAATTTGTTAAAGCACAAAGTTCTAGACTCCACCCCAGAGTTTCTGTTTAATAGGTCTAGACTAGACTAGAGCCTGAGCTTTTTTTTTTTTTTTTTTTTTGAGAGAGAGAAAGAGAGAGAGACCAGACATCAAGCCACTCCTGTATGTGCCCTGACCGGGAATCAAACCTGCAACCTTATCATCTCAGGACAACACTCTTAACCAACTGAGCTAACCGGCCAGGGCCTCAGGCAGCACAGCTTTTAATCAGTCTTTGGAGCACCCAAAAGAGTGCCCGTTGAGTTTGTGGTCCCAAACTTGTTTTTAAACAGTGTCATAGATACATTTTTTTTAATTCCTAAGAGAAAAACATTTCTTTGACCAGCTAGACCTTAGGCTGACGTACTCTGAGTCCTCCTCTGTGGGGCACATTGGGTCCATGTCCACGCAGTCTCCAAGCTGCTGTAGTGCTCACTCCCCAGATATCTGTGGTTCCTATCTCCGAGAGAAAGAGTTCCCCTCCATGGACGTCCTTCTCTCGTCATTTCCCTTATCCTGGACCAGACCTGGCAACAGAAGCTTTGACAGACCCCTTATCTGTGTGTTATTCAGACTTATAGATCCCAAAGTTCCTGGGTATTATCTAATCTTAGATTATTAAAACATTTTCAGGTAGACTGGTAAGTATGTTCCATTGTTTGCTACCACAACTGAGAAATTAGTAAGAGGCAAGTATTAGGTGCTAATGAACACTGAGCTTTGGATGAATATTATAGCCTTTTCCATCCTAGTGATGGGACTTGAACCTTAATATTTGGCTTGGGTTTTTTTTTAGAGTGAGTTCTATTCCATGCCTGTTGCTTTGTATACCATTCATTTTATGCATTTTAATTGTTTAGAGAAGAGCTGCTGAATTTGTGTGTGTGTGTGTGTGTTTCTTTTTCTTGAGCTGCTGAGTTTTTATAAATGGTGTTTTCTCCTCCTTTTAGGTCTCTCTGCAATGCAATCAATGTTTACAACCTCACCTGCAATAACTGTTCAGAAAACTGTACCGATGTTCTGTTTAGTAACAAGATTACCTTCTTAATGGACCTCTTGATACACCAGTTGACGGTAGGTAACATTATTGCTTAGAGTTAGAAGCAGTTAAGGTTTGAGAAATATGCCCTGTGGAGAAAATGAAAAGAATTCAGCGTATTTACTCCCCAGGTGGAAAATGAAGTGGAGATGACGAGGAGAGTAAAATAGGGACTGGCAGAGAAACCTCTTAATTTGAAAATCTCATGTTGGATTCTCCTAAATTCTAATATTTAATGATGATATACTTGTAACACTTACCAGGACCATAATGTTACATGGTTTGACTGGGTTTTAGAGTCCTTTGGACTCAAAGCCAAACCTGTGAGGCCACAGGAGTGCGTGCTGTGAAAGGGAAGAGCTCTGGGAAGGCCTCACAACCTCTCTTGCCAGTTCAGCTAAACAAATCAGTTTCAAAAGTAATTTTTGATGGCCATTGACTTTCTGGGTTTGTTTGTTTGTTTTTAAGCAAAAAACTCCTCTGTCAGTTGTACTTCTGAAAGGGAAGCAAACAGCCAGTTATACCCTTAAATTTTACTTCAGCTCACAGATGTTGAGACAGGTACACACAGGGTAATATCCCAAGGTTTAAGCCTGTCGTTTGCGGTCTCCAGAGCACAGCCCTGGGGCCAGAAATTTCCTGGTGAAGTTTCTGAGTCTCTGAGGTATTGGAACAAAATCACTCTCAAGCTGTAAGTTTGCAATGCTGGAGGTTTGTTTTTCAGAACTGATTTACTTATACTCAGCACATAGTTCTAATAGTTCTTTCTAAGCTGTGTGCCTTTTTCGCTGTTTCCTCCTCCATCTGGTTAATTTCTACACATTCTGCAGACCTTAACTGAGACATAATGGCACCTTTTTCCTGAAACCTTCCCCAGCCTAGCTTCTTTCCCCAAGTCCAGGTTAAGTATTCTTATGTGCTCCTTGGTATACATCTTTTATAGAATCGATTGCAGTGAATGTAATTAGCTATTTATTTGTCCATCTCCCCTACTAGCCATATAATCAGCAAGGACTAATCACTGTTTCCAAGATCCTCACACAGGGCCTATAGATTCAGTACAATGGTGATGAATATATGTGCGAATGAATGGATCTTCACATCTCAATCCGAAAATCAGAAAGGGAATGTGATGCTCTTAGAGGTCGGTCGGCATCCTGACAATGAGACAGGGAACTGTTCTCACAGTACAGCAATGGCTGTTTATAGTGGTGACACGAAGTCATCATTTGAGGCTAAATTAGATATGGTTTTATCTATGTATAAAAGAAGGCATGAAAATATGGGCAAGACATTTTAGCACAAAATTTTCTTAGGAATAGTTGAAAGATAGGGACAATTTTGCATCTATTGTATGGCCTTATATTCCAGGCATGTATTTTTAAATTTTTCTTTTTTTTCAAATGTTTATTTTATTGATTTTTGAGAGAAAGGGAGAGAGAGAGACAGGAATATCGATCTGTGCCTGTATGTGCTCTATTCAAGGATGGGACCAGCAACTTCTGCACTTCAGAAAAATGCTGTAACCAACTGAGCTATCTGGCCATTTTAATATATACTGCCTCATTTAATTTTTAAAACATAAAGTCAATAGTGTTATCCCATTTTACAGATGAGGAAACTTGAGTCCCAGAGGTATTGACTTTTCAAAGGTTACATAGTAAATGACAGAGCCAAGAGTCAAACCTAGATCTCCAAATCCAGATTGTGGGACATTCCACAATAACTGACTGATACTTTTCAAAAATGTCAATATCAGGAAAGATAAGGGAATATTGGGGAACTGGCACAGATTGGAAGAGACTAAGGAGATATGACAGTTAAATGTAATGTGGGACCTTAGACCAGAAGAAGGATATCAGTGGGAAGACTGGGAAATTCATACAAGGTCTACAGAATAGTTAATTTTATTAGCTCAGTGTTAATTTCCTGCTTTCAGAAATAATTAAACAGAAGTTTAGGGGCTGAAGAATATAATAATTAAAGTGAAAAATTAGCTAGATAAGTTCAAGAGTAGACTTTATCATACATAAGAAAGAATCAGTATTCCCAAAGACAGGTCATTTGAAATTATTCAGTCACAGGAACAAAGAGAAAAAAAGAATGAAAAGGAGTAAAGAAAGCCTACAGAGCAGTACCATCAAACAGACCAATATATGCATAAAGGTGGTACCAAAAGGAGGGAGGGGGAGAGAGAGAAAGAAAGAGAGAAAGAACAGGCCAGAAAGCTTAGTGACAAAACAATAGCATAAAATTTCTCAGTCTGGGGAAGGAAATGGATATCTAGATTCAAGAAGTCTTACTGATTCCAGCTAGGATGAACCCAAAGAAATCCACACAGAGACACACCAAAATCGCCTGACCAGGCAGTGGCACAGTGGATGCATCGGACTGGGATGCGGAGAATCCAGGTTCGAGACCCTGAGGTTTCCAGCTTTAGTGCTGGCTCATCTGGTTTAAGCAAAGCTCACCAGCTTGGACCCAAGGTCGCTGGCTCGAACAAGGGGTTACTCAGTCTGCTGTAGCCCCACGGTCAAGGCACATATGAGAGAGCAATCAATGAACAACTAAGGTGTCACAACGAAAAACTAATGATAGATGCTTCTCATCTCTCTCTGTTCCTGTCTGTCCCTCTCTCTGATTCTCTCTCTGTCTCAAAAAAAAAGAAAAAAAAAACCCACACCAAAATCCACTTGTCAAAAGTCATAGAAAAAGAGAGAATTTTAAAGCAATAAGAGGAAAGTAGCTTGTCACATACAAGGGAGCCTCCATAAAAGTCAGTGGATTTCTCACCAGAAACCCTGCAGGCCAAAAGGGAGTGGGATGATGTATTCAAAATGCTAACCAGCATTGATTTATAGTGGTGACATATAAAAACTATCCTTCAGGAATGAAGAAGTAAAACTTTCCCAGATTTACAGAAGCTGAGGGAATTAATCACTACGAGACCTGCCTTACAAGAAATTCTAAAGGAAGTTTTTGAGTCCATTTTATAGGAATAAAGAGATACTAAACAGTAACACAAAAGCATATGAAAGTATAAAGGTTGCTGGTAAAGGTAAATATACCAACATTCAGAATGCTACAATACTATAAGGGCATATAAATCACTGTTACTTCTGGTATAGAAATTAAGAGACAAAAGTATAGAAATAACTATAACAATATATTAATGTACATACATAATACAGAAGTATATATTTTGTGACAACATAAAATGTTGAGTATTTGTATGTGATTCCTGTTGTTACCAGCTTAAAATAGATTATTATAACTATAATGATGGCCCTGGCTGGTGGATAGAGCATTGGCCTGGCATATGGATAGCCCAGGTTCAATTCCTGGTCAGGGCATATAGGAGAAGACCTTCTACTTCTCTCTCTCTCCCTCTCCCCCTTCTCTCCCTCTTCCCCTCCTGCAGCCAGTGGCTCAATTGGTTTGAGCATCAGCCCCAGGCACTGAGGATGGTTTGGTTGGTCCAAGCACATCAACCTCAGGCTTTAAAAATAGCTCTGTTCTCAAGCATCGGCCTCCAGATGGGGTTACTGGGTGGATCCCAGTCAGGGGCATGTGAAAGTCTGCCTCAATATCTCCCTTCCTCTCACCTAAAACAAACAACAAAAAACAAAAACTCTATAAGAGGTTTTATGTAACCCAATGATAACCATGGAGAAAATACCTATAAAAATACACAAAAGAAAATAAGGAAAAAAATCAAAGCATGCTTCTACAAAAAAATCAACAGTATAAAAGAAGGCAGCAGGTGAGGAATGAGAGTCAAAGTAACCACTACATAAAAAAACAAAAAAATGGCAATGGTGAATCCTTTATCAAGAATTACTTTAAATGTAAGTAGCTTAAAGTGTCCAATAAAAAGAG
Source organism: Saccopteryx bilineata (assembly GCF_036850765.1). NCBI lineage: Eukaryota > Metazoa > Chordata > Mammalia > Chiroptera > Emballonuridae > Saccopteryx > Saccopteryx bilineata. Next base: position 71,589,699 of record NC_089496.1, read on the forward strand.
ATACAAGGTCTCAATGGATCAAAAAACCAAGATTCAATTATATACCATCTGTAAAGACTCAGTGTAAATTTAAGGACACACAGGCTGACAGTGAAAGACTTGGAGAAGCTATCTGTGCAAGTAGTAACCAGGACAGAGCAGGGGTGGCCATACTTAACGTCAGAGTAGACTTGAAGGCCAAAACTCTTCAGAAGAGTTAAATAAGGACATTTTATAACAATTTTCCAGGAAGATAAAACAATTGTAAACACATAGGCACCCATCAGAGCACCCAGATGTAAGAAGCTAACAGAAGAACTAAAGGGAAAAGAGGACAGCAATGCAATAATAGTAGGGATTTCAATATCTCACTCTAATAATGGATAACATCTGGAAAGAAAATCAGTAAGAAAATGGGGTTTGGACAATGATAGCTACCAAAATATTCCACTCAACAGCACCAAGGTACACATTTTTTGTCAAGTACACATTGAACATTCTCTTGGCTAGATCACACATTAATTCACAAAACAAGTCAACAGATTTAAGAAGACTGATGTCATACCAAGTATATTTTCTGGCCACAGTGAAATGAAAATAGAGATTAATGTGAGAAGGAAAACTGGAAAATTCACAAATATGTGGACATTAAACAACACTCATGAAAAACCAAAGGTTCAAAGAGAAATTAATATCTTGAGATGAATGAATATATAACATACCAATACTTATGGGATGCTGCAAAAGCAGTGCTATGAGGGAAGTTTATAGCAATAAACACCTGCATTAAAAGAAGAAAGAGGACCTGACCAGGTGGTGGCGCAGTAGATAGAGCGTTGGACTGGGATGCGGAAGGACCCAGGTTCGAGACCCCGAGGTCGCCAGCTTGAGCACGGGCTCATCTGGCTTGAGCAAAGAGCTCACCAGCTTGGACCCAAGGTCCCTGGCTCCAGCAGGGGGTTACTTGGTCTGCTGAAGGCCCACGGTCAAGGCACATGTGAGAAAGCAATCAATGAACAACTAAGAAGTCGCAACACGCAACGAGAAACTGATGATTGATGCTTCTCATCTCTCTCCGTTCCTGTCTGTCTGTCCCTGTCTATCTCTGCCTCTGTAAAAAAAAAAAAAAAAAAAAGTTTAAAAAAAAAAAGAAGAAAGAGGCCCTGACTGGCGTCATCCTGGAGAGCCAGGGTTGCCAGTTTGATCCTGGGGTTGCTGGCTCCATCCCAAGGTTGCCAGTTAGCCCTGGTCAGGGCTTGTATGAGAAGCAATCAGTGGGTATGCAACTAAGTGGAACAATGAGTTGATGTTTCCCTCTCTCCCGTCACCCCCGCCCCTTCCTCTCTCTCAAAAAATAGAAAAAAAAAAAGAAATAAACTTTAAAAAATAAAAAGGAAGAAAGATCTCGAATAAACTGTCTAACTTGACACCTCATGGAACTAGAAAAAGAAAAACAAACTCAGCCCAGAGTTAGCAGATGGAAAGAAATAATTAAGATTAGGACAAACTAGCATAAAAACAGCCACATAGACCAACAGAACAGAATGGAGAACCCAGAAACAAACCCACGTGTGTTCAACTGGTACTATGCAAAGGCATCAAGAATACACGAAAGGAAAAGGATCATATCTTCAATAAATGCCGATGAAGAAACTGGCTATCCATATGCAAAACAATGAAGTTGGACCCTTATCTTATACCATCCCCAATATTAAGTCAAAATAGATTAAGGACTTAAAACCTAGAAGGAAACATAAGGAAAAAGCTCCTTGACATTGGTCCTGGTGATAGCTTTTTTGGATATGACACAAAAAGCACAAGCAACAAAAGCAAAAAATAAAAACAAAAAAATAATAAGTGGACAACATCAAACTAAAAAGTTTCTGCACATCAAAGGAGACCATCAACTAAGAGAAAAAGCCACCTAAGAAATGTGAGAAGATATTTGAAAACCATATGTCTGATAAGGGGTTAATATCCAAAATACAAGGTATAAACAATTACATTTCTACCAAATTATTATTAATTACAAAATGAGAGTAACTTTAGAGTGGAAAAACGTGACACTCACCACCTTAACAAGTGATCAAAGTGAACATTATTGATAATGCACAAATTAGTATGTCTGCCACTGGATAGACTCCATGAGAACCCAGCATCACTTCTGTGATATTCCTGCCAAATATGCATAACCTGGATCTAATCTTGAAGCATCAAACATATCTAAATTGTGGGATGTTCTTTAAAATAATCTGTGATCTTCAAAATGCCTCAAAAACAATGAAAGTTCAAGGAGTCATTGAGGAATTTTCCAGATGGGTAGAACTAAGACCTGATAGCTAGATGCAGCATTATTCTGAAGTATATTTGCATCTTTTCTGTATTTAAGATTCTGTACACACACACACAAATATATATATATATATATTTAAAGAAACATAGAAATAAAAGTTTTAGAGACTTAGAATGACTTTTTAGTTATGTGGTTTTAATCAACCACATACGTGGACCTCAGTAGTTGAAACACTTGGTAACTTAAACACAGGGGCTTATTTTGGTGGGCTTAAATGTGGCCTTGAACTTAAAAATGTTTCCTCATTGGAAAATGGTTGTTCTCATGAAAGGAAAGTGAAGCTTTCATTTGTAGACTGTATACTTGCAGCTGTATAACTGAAACACCTTTAAAATGCCTGCAGAGGAACTTTTAAAACAGCTCTTGAACTCTTTATGAAAATTCCTTCAAGGTAATAACAGCTATTCGATGTACATGTTGAGCCAATTTGAACACAGGATGCTGTCATTTCAGAGATTCAGGAAAGTGTGCAATCATGGTACGCAGATGGGAGCAGGTAGTCTCCTAGAATCCTGGTGGTAGAATGTTGTAGCTGCAGGAAGAAAACTGCAGGTGGAAGGGACAGAGGTTATTGTCAGCAATTGAAGGGAACAGTTCTCCCTCCCTTTTTGTCTAGTAGAGAGGAAGAAAGGCTGTGAACAGAAGCCTGAGATGAAGTTATCTAGAGAGGGTGACACTCGTACACGTACACATGTGTGCACACATGAGAAAACGGAGGCAAGAGGGGGACCTGGGGACAGGAGGGTGCAGGGGAGGAGACAGTGGAGAGAAGAGGGGCTCTGTGGGTCAAATGAATACAGGGAACCCTGCTCAGGTCTCTCCCAGCACCCTGCAGTAATGCCTTGTCTGCCTGCCCTTCTGAAGCTTACAAGTGGCTTCTTTGCGTTTGTACTTGGAGGCCTTCTGGCTTTCCAGTAAATGAAAGAATAGTAACACCAGACATTAAAAGGGTCGTACACACAGCTAAGTTCTCTTGGGGTTTTTTGTGAGGTGGGAAATGGACTAAGAGCTTTCTTTATGGTTGGCCTCTGCTCTCACTCAGTTCATTCTCACCTGTGAAAGCAGTCTGTTTAGAGAGGAACAAGCAGCAATATTAGGTCTTGTTAACACCTTTGGCTGCAGCAGATGAGTCTTCATGGAGACCACACTGCAGTGTGTAGTTGTTCCTTGAAAGAACTTTCTCTTGAATCTTGATAATACAGTTTAACAAATCTTTGTGTTTTAAAATTGTGCTTTAAATTTGGCAGTTTCTTGTAAACGAGCACTTAACTCTACATCCCAGCAATCTCTCTCGTAGCTATTTACCCAACAAAAATTAAAACATTTCCCTGAAAAAAAAAGACTCGTGCTCTCTCAGACCCTCTCATCAGTATTGCAGAGGAGAGGCAGCCAAGATGGCAGAGAGCTGAAGGGGAAGCCAGTTTATGCAGAGTTAGTGCAAAGAGAAGGAGATGGGGAACAGAGGTGAATAAGGCTGGTGGGGCCTTAGATTCTAAAAATACTTGGATGGGTCAGTGGTTTTGGGAGCCCTGAATGGAAAGGGAAGTGTTTCCCCACTGTGTGTATTTACTCGCTTGCTGGATGTGAGCTAGGATTAAAAGTAATGGCCCACCAAAAAAAAAAAAAAAAAAAAGACTCGTACAGCCTGACCAGGCGGTGGCACAGTGGATAGAGCATCAGAGTAGGACGCAGAAGACCCAGGTTCGAAACCCCAAAGTCTCCAGCTTGAGCACAGGCTCATCCAGCTTAGCATGGGCTCACCAGCTTGAGCGTGGGGTTGCTGGCTTGAGCATGGGGTCATAGACATGACCCCATGGTCAATGACTTGAGCCCAAAGGCCGCTGGCTTGAAGCCCAAGGTCGCTGGCTGGAGCCCAAGGTCGCAGGCTTGAGCCCAGGGTCATTGGCTTGAGCAAGGGGGTCACTCGCTCTGCTGTAGTCCCCTCAGTCAAGGCACATATGAGAAAGCAATCAATGAACAACTAAGGAGACAAAAGAGCCACAAGGAAGAATTGATGCTTTTCATCTCTCTCCCTTCCTGTCTGTCTGTCCCTATCTGTCCCTCTCTCTGTCCCTCTCTCTGTCTCTGTCACACGCAAAAAAAAAACTCGTACAAGAATGATCTTATAAGCCTTATCATAAATAACAAAATTTCTAAGCAATAAACATGTCCACCAACAGGTGAAATGATAAACAAATGTGGTAATCCATGCAATGGAGTAATATTTAGCAACAACAAAGGAATGAACTATTGATACACTTAGCAACATGGATGAGTTATTCAGAATTCATGGAAGCATTATTCAGTGTGGGGGAAAAAGCCAGATTTAAAAGTCTATCTACTGTATGATTCTACTGATCTGAAATTCTAGATTTTTTTTATTGATTTTTGGAGAGAGGGGAGGGAGAGAGAGAGAGGAAGGGAGGGAGAGGAAGTAATAGGAAGGAGAAGAGGGAAGCATCTACTCATAGTAGTTGCTTCCTGTATGTGCCTTGACCCAGCAAACCCAGAGATTCGAACCAGCAACCTCAGCGTTCCAGGTCTACGCTTTATCTACTGTGCCACCACAGGTCAGGCTAATTTGAAATTCTAAAAATGCAAAATAGTCTACAATGATACAAAGCAGATAGATGAATGAATGGTTGCCTAGAGCAGCGGTTCTCAACCTGTGGGTCGCGACCCCAGCGGGGTCGCCTAAAGCCATCAGAAAATACATAATGCATATCAGGTATTTACATTCCGAATCATAACTGTAGCAAAATTACAGTTATGAAGTAGCCACCAAAATTATTTTTTGGTTTGGGGTCACCGCAACATGAGGAACTGTATTGCGGGGTCACGGCATTAGAAAGGTTGAGAACCACTGGCCTAGAGCCTGGGGGTGGAGAACACTGACTTGGAAGGACACAGGGAACTTCTGGGGGTGATGAGAATGTCCTGTTTCTTGATTATGATGGTTCTTACACAGGTGCATACATTTGTCAAATTTTATTAAAGCAGGTGCAGTTTACAATCAAATTTATTTTTCAAATGTACTTTTGCAAATGTAGCAAAATTATATCAGTTAATCTGTGTAAGGAGTATAGTTCATTGTATACTATTTCTTGGCTTTGCTGACAGCTTGACATTTTTTTTTTTTTTTTTTTTTTTTTTTTTTTTTTTTTTCAGCTTGACATTTTTTAAAAGAAAAGGTAGTCTGGAAAGGATTATAGATACAGTGGCATTTCATTAGAGACCTAGAGAAAAGGCGAGGAAGTCATGAGGATACCTGGGAGAAGAGTATTTTTCCTGGAAATACAGTTAGAAAGGTAACTGTGAAATGGACCGTGAGGTTAGAGAGGTCACTGGGACAGTAGATGGTCAGGAAGGGCCTCGTTGGACATTAGACTGTTGGGGCTTTTACTGTTGTAGGAGATGAAATGATGGAAGAAAGATGTGATTCAATATTGGTAACAAAGCAATTGGTAAGCATTATGATAGCTAAGGCATGCATTATGTTTGCTAAAATTATATTATTTAGGATTTTGGCTGCACAAAATATATAAACAGATTGGAAGACATAATAAATATACTGAAAAGGGTCATGACATTGGGAATAAATGTAATGACCTCTTTAGTATTATTGGTAGAAATTTTTAAAAAGATAATGTTGAAACCCTATTAGTTATCCCTATGAAATTTCTTTTTATACTTTGAAACCAAGTAAATCAATATGGTAACTATCTGTCAGGAGTTCTGTTTTTATGTACAGTATACACGAGTAGAGATGTTTTATCAGATATCAGTGGTGAGCAGACTTGTTTTTTTCTAACAGCAGTTTGGCTGAAGGACGTAAAAAGGTGGGAACACTGGGGAAACCTGCGGACGCCCTGAGAGCCCCTCACAGGGTTTTGCCATTTCCCCCTTTGCTTTCACGCCGTCTTGACAGGAGCTTTCCAAACAACCTCCTGTGGCTTCTAGTGAACTTAATTCCTATTTTGACCATTGTGAACACACCGTACAACTTAAAAGTAGGTAAACCCAACCTCAGATTACTAAAAATGAGTTGGGTAGAATTACCACTGATTAGCAAGTTAATTTTCTCTCTCATGGAATCACATTACAAAGGATAGATTTATGCCACTCATAAAAGCATCTTTCTATATTGCAAAATAGAATATAGGAAGTTTTGATACCACTTTGGTGGTAGGAGGTAGTAGAGAAAAAAAGACTATGAGCTTGTCTTTTAAAAGTGATGATGACTTTAATTTAATTTTGCTAAAAGACTATGTCTCAGGGGGTCGATCTCATAAATATTGGGTTTCTCCTTGGACTGGATTTAGAATAATTGCCCCACACTGATGGTTTCTTTCTCCTGGGGACCACAGTTTCCTCAAATAGGAGATAAAAAAAAATTGATTCTAAGATTCTTTCTGAATCTAAATGAAATATCTGCAGATTTTAAGAAGGTCAAATATCTTTTGAGAGGAAGAAAAATTTTGTGCTAAAAATAGGTACATGAAATCAAACTGTACTTTGCTGGTACATTAAGAGTAAGACAATGACCATACCGGTGTGTTCTAAAGAAATATACTAAAGGAAATACCTTTCGTCTGTAGAAGAGAGATTGTGGTTTTAGATTTCTGCCTTTGGAGAGACAAGTTCAGAAAAACCAAAGCTCCATAGGTCTGTTTTTCCCAGGCTGAGTCTGTACATACCAGCAGGGGGTAGTTACAAGCACTGCTGCCTGCTGGGAAGGTCACCTCCCTTGCCCTCCGCAGACCACCCACCCCAGAGGGAATGTGTTCCAGGCTCAGGTGAGCCAGGTGTGCAGTAAACCAGGCCGTGGGCTGGAGGGGAGGAGAGTGTTGCTTGCACATCTTCTCTAAAGAACAGGCCCTTCAACTTACAGTGGACCCTTGGCTAAGCAATTGTACTGGAAGGAAGTCCAAACTCGAGTGTTGGTCTGTAAGCACATATCGGAGCTGTAAGTGTGCATTTCATCTCCCAGGTGTCCCCAAAGAGCAGGGTTATTTTCCCTCTGGCAAGTAACAGTGATATCCAGCTAGACAAAAGACAAGTACAGAGTACCAGTCTGAATAGAATATCCTTTACAGCAATGGTCCCCAACCCCCGGGCTGCGGACTGCTACCGGTCCGCAGAGAAAAAATAAATAGCTTACATTATTTCTGTTTTATTTATATTTAAGTCTGAACAATGTTTTATTTTTTTAAAATGACCAGATTCCCTCTGTCACATCATCTAAGACTCATTCTTGACGCTTGTCTCGGTCACGTGATACATTTATCCTTCCCACCCTAAAGGCCGGTCCGTGGCCCAAAAAAGGTTGGGGACCACTGCTTTACAGTATAGATAGCTTCTCCTTAAGGTTTCCTCTTATCAAACTAGAAAGAACTTGTTTGTCTCACTAAAGATAAGCCCTTTCTTGCCTTAATTCGGGCAGTTTTGAAATTCTTTTCTAGATGAAATAAGCAAAAGAGAACTCCATTCTCAGCAGTGAAAAGATTGATACTAAATGAGCAAATTAGATAAAAAAGTTGTTTGGAAAAGTGTGATGACGTGATTGAATTGAATGTGAGGCTAACTTAGACTTGGAAATAGGAAATCATGGTGAGAAAGGAATAGACGGTTCAGTCCAGCGAAGGCCTTTCAGCCTAGGTCCAGGGCCCAGTATTCACCACAAGCCTGACAAGCCAGGCTGAGGCCATGGGGTCTTGTGTATGACTGCCATGTTGTCAGAGAAAGTTTTCAACTGGTGTTTACTTTCTGAGAAACTGCCAAAATGGTGTTTCTAAAATTAAGCAGAAAGCCCCAATGACATAGTAAATAAAAAATTGTCAGCTATAGACAAAGAATATGAGGATAGTGTAAAAATATATCTGATTTACTTTACATTGAGCTTATTTTCTTGGGGCCGATGAAGAAGTGACATTTGGTTCTCAGACCACATTTACAGTTTCTGAATGATGAGGTGAAAATATTTCACCTATATTTATCCCAGCAACCTTTAAATACAATGTTTTCTTGCCCTTTGGCCAAGAATAAAGCTCTTCTGGATTTTTTTTTAATGGAAGAGACATCAGAAAGGCAGTGTTTGACCTGTGACTAATTTTCACCTCTTTCCGTCAGAGACAATTTCTCCAGAATCAGAATCCTCAGTAAAAGAGATGCCCAGTGGGAGGAAGTCCATGTGGGCTAAGAGAAAACATGTGATTTTCAGAGTCTATAGATTCAAGTTCAAGCCTCAGCGCTTCTATTAACTAGCAATGCAAATTGGGCATGTTCCTTGATGTCTCTGAACTTTGATTTATTAATGTGATACAAGGAAAATGCTTAAGCACCTGGCATAGTGGGAAAACCTAATAACTGTTATTTTCCATCCTTCATTCTCTGTCTCTCCCCCCAATAAGTGTGACTTATAACTTAGCCTTTTCTTGATACCTTAACATTCTCATTTTGAGCATCAGCAGTTACATCAATTTGTAGTAAATAATTTCAGAGGACATACAGTTGAGTTTGTTTAATAAGGATAACATGAGTGTCACATACAGTACCATTTGCACTCTTCTAAAAAATTAATTAAGTAATTAATTTTTATTAAGTGAGGGGCAGGGAGGCAGAGAGACAAACTCCTGCATGTGCCCTGACTGGGATAGACCTGGCAAGCCCCCTACAGGTGATGCTCTGTCCATATGGAGTCTGCTGCTCTGTTGCTTAGCAACCGGGGCCAAATTGCTAGTGGGAGGGGAAGAGAGAGACAGAAAGAAAAGGAGGAGGGAGAAGGATGGAGAAGCAGATGGCCGCTTCTCCTGTGTACCCTGACCAGGAATCGAACCCAGGACTTCCACACTTTAGGCCAATGCTCTCCTGTTGCCAACTGGCCAGCCATTTGCACTCTTCTATCTGTCTTTTCTTGTGCCCCAGGAATTGAGACACATTTGTTACTGCATGCCTCTTTTTTATATTGTTCTTGCTGTTCTTCTGTAAACCAATATACCGCAGTTCGTTATGGCTACTTGTAAAACCAGAGTCTGTGGGGTCTGAGTGACCCTTAGGGCAAGCAGAGCATTCCTCTGACCCCTTGACTATGTGTGTGGTATATATTCAAGTGTCAGATGAGCACGTGAACAAATAAATGACATTAATTTTATCTCAAGTCTTTTTTATTTCTTCTTGATGCAATTACTCGATGAAATACAAATAAGTGAAAGATTGCTACCTACACATGCATTATCTGAAATACTTAATGATGAAAATTATTAAGGTTTTTGAAAAGAGAGGGTTATAAAAATCTATGATGAATGAAAAATCCCAACATTACCCAGGAATTTATTTCTGTTGTTCTTTTTTTTTTTTTTTTTTTCCCATTTTTCTGAAGCTGGAAACAGGGAGAGACAGTCAGACAGACTCCCGCATGCGCCCGACCGGGATCCACCCGGCACGCCCACCAGGGGCGACGCTCTGCCCACCAGGGGGCGATGCTCTGCCCATCCTGGGCGTCGCCATGTTGCGACCAGAGCCACTCTAGCGCCTGGGGCAGAGGCCACAGAGCCATCCCCAGCGCCCGGGCCATCTTTGCTCCAATGGAGCCTTGGCTGCGGGAGGGGACGAGAGAGACAGAGAGGAAAGCGCGGCGGAGGGGTGGAGAAGCAAATGGGCGCTTCTCCTGTGTGCCCTGGCCGGGAATCGAACCCGGGTCCTCCGCACGCTAGGCCGACGCTCTACCGCTGAGCCAACCGGCCAGGGCTGTTGTTCTTTTTGAAATGTGTAAAAGAAAAAGACATTTGTGTCTTCAGGGAATTTATTGAATTAATGTTAAAATGTGGTCGATTGAATACTAAGTTCCATTCTCTCTATCTGGAGGTCCAATGAATATAATCCTGAATCCTCAGTAGCAAAGAGATTGGGAAGGTAAGGAAAGCAACCAGTTTTTAATCTGGAAAGCACCCCTGGCTGGTTGGCTCAGTGGTAGAGTCTCTGCCTGGCATATGGGTGCCTGGGTTCAATTCCTGGTCAAGGCACACAGGAAAAGTGACTATCTGCTTCTCCACCCCTCCTTTCCCCCTTTTCTCTCTCTCTCTCTCTCTCTCTCTCTCTCTCTCTCTCTCTCTCTCTCTTCCCCTCTCACAACCATGGCTCAACTGGTTTGACTACATTGGCCCTGGGCGCTGAGTACGGCTCTGTGGAGCCTCCACCTCAGGCACTAAACAGAGCTCAGTTGTGAGCATGACCCCAGATGGGCAGAGCATCGGCCTCAAACGGGAATTGCCAGGTGGATCTGAGTCAGGGTGTGTGCGGGAATCTGTCTCTCTATTCCCCTCCTCTCACTTGGATAAAGAAGGAATAAGATAAAGTAAAATAATCTGGAAGGGAAATGATTGAGAGACAATTGCCTAAAAGCTAAAACCTAAATTAGCAGAAGGAAGAATGCCAGAGGAAAATTTGTGCCACAGGTCTCCAGAAAGCTTGGGAATTAGTTACCAGGTATCTCAGAAAATGAAAGTACATGTAGGGCTGGAAAGAGGAGGATTCATTAAAAGTCTAAACAAGAGGCATCTTGAATGCCCTGGATCCCATCTGATACCCGGAGAGACAAGTGGCTGCCCCCCCCCAACCCTGGCAAAAGATAGGTGATTGAACCAGGTTACTCAGAACATGGGAACACCAGGTACTGTGTCATACAAAAGTCATACAAAAATGATTAAGTCAAAATCTACGTCTTAAACAGTGAGATACTCAATGCCTTTCTCAGTGACCTATGAGAAAATGAGCAGAACATGTTATATACTTCAGGCTTGGAGGATATAAGGATATCATTCTTGTGAAAGTAAGTATCTGGGAGAACTGACGCATAAATACTGAGAGTTGGGGTTTTGCAGTGAAAAAGCTGAGTCTCCGCTTAGTCATCCAAATTAAAGCCCCCCAACCACACAGAGTTTGTATCCAGCTTGTGATCTGATCAAGATCGTGATAACTCTTGATCTAACTGTGCATCAGTCTTAATTGTGAGCAGGAAACCCCAGATGACCACATCTTTAGGAAAGCTTACAACCTGAAATATAAGGTCAGAACTCAAAAGAAACCAAGACCATGCAGGGAACAAAAAAATCTTAAAAGATAATTTCATAGTCATGAGAAAATACTGTGTTCATGAAACAAAACCAAGATGTTACAAGAACAAAATATTGAAGAAACCAAAAATAGCTCCTGAAAATTAAGAATATAACTGAATGCAAACCATGGTAGAAGGACTGGAAAATAAAGGAAATCACCTAAAAAGTAGGACAAACTACAGATGAAAAGCAAAAGAAGAAAATAGAATAAAATTAAAGCCTGGCCAGGCAGTGGCACAGTGGATAGAGAGTTGGATTGGGATGCAGAGGACCCAGGTTTGAAACCCCAAGGTTGCCCTGCTTGAGCATGGGCTCATCTGGCTTGAGCACAGGCTCATCAGCTTGAGTGCAGAGTCGCTGGCTTGAGCGTGAGATCATAGACATAACCTCGTGGTCACTGGCTTGCCCAAAGATCACTGGCTTGAAGCCCAAGGTCTCTGGCTTGAGCAAGGAGTCACTGCTCTGCTGTAGCCCCCTTGGTCAAGGCATGTATGAGAAAGCAATCAATGAACAACTAAGAAGCCACAACGAAGTATTGATGCTTCTCATCTCTCTCCCTTGCTGTCTGTCCGTCTCTGTCCCTCTCTCCGATTCTCTTTGTCTCTGTTAAAAAAAAAAAGAATAGAAAATTAGAGGCTCAGTTCAGGACCAAAATCTTATAGAAAAAACGAATGGGAGAAAATTAGTAAAGAAATAATGCAGGAAATTTCAAAAATCTAGGTTGAAAATAACACCGAGTTTTTGCCAAGAAATGAAGAAAGACCTATACCAAGATACAGGAAATAAGAAGTTTCTAAAAGTTTCCAGAGATGACAAAACAGGTCATGGACAAGAACATTAGGAATCAGACTGAACTTCTCAACAACAGTCCTGAAGTAGGAAACAATGGAGCAGCTCTTCAAACCTCTGAAGGAAAATTAGTCCCAACCAAAAATCATATATCCAGTCAAACTATCAGTCAGCTATAAGGATGAAATAGATATTTTCAGACATACTAGGTCTCAATTTTTTTTTTCTCGTGTACCCTGTCTTAGGAAGTTGTTGGAATAGATCGTACAACAGAATGAGAGAATTACATTGGAAGATGACATGGAATCTAAGAAATAAACGACTCTGAGCCAGAGGAAGGATAGAAGGAAATCCTAGGACAAAGGTGAAGGGCGTTCTCAAGTGTGAGCTGTGTAGTAGGCCCAGACTAGAGCAGGAAGTGTGTCTCCAGGAGAGCAGAGAAAGAATCAGCAATCCCTGCTGTGTTTGAACTTGAGAGGAAATTCCACTTCAACCAGAAAAAATGACAATGAATTAATGATATATAAATAGGAAATTCAACGTATGAAAAAAGTTATCTGAGTGAAAACAAAAATTTATACAAGAAAGTAAATATAATCATTTACTAAATACCATATTTTTCGTTCCATAAGACGCACCTAGGGTTTTAAGGAAGAAAATAAGAGAAAAAATATTCTGAACCAAATGGTGTGTTAAAATATTTAAAAATATATACCACAATAATATTTCAACAATGTAAACTCAACAGCGGTATTAACAGCCATTAGCACTGTGATTAACAAATGAGAAGAGACTTTAATGTTCAAATACTCTTCTAGTTGTCTGGGAACCCGCAGCAGCTTTTAAAAAATGAACATTTGTTCCATAAGACACACGGGCATTTTCCCCTCCACTTTTGGGGGGGAAAACTGCGTCTTATGGAGTGAAAAATATGGTAGCTTAGCTGTGAATAATGTTTATATAGTCAAAATGGAAGAAACAATATTATGCAATCAGTAGTGCTGGGACCAGGTGTTCTTATTCTCCTCCTCTGGTCAAGTGCATTGTAGGATGACGTTGCTGAGTTCCCCTATGTTTGGGTTGGACTCTGATTTTTTCTGGCCAGTGATGTGTGAACAAGAGTGGTGTCTGTCACTTCTAGGTAATGCACTTAATGATGACGCGAGGCTAGATTTTTTTCTCTCTGCTGCTGTGACCTGCAGTGCTCTGTACTGTCTAATACACTAGCCAGCATTAAAATTAAAATTAATTAAAATAAAAAATTCAGTCCCTGAGTCACACTAACCACATTTCAAGTACTAAGTAGCCAACTGTGACTGGTCCATATATAGAATAGTGTAGATTGAAATGTTTCAGTCATCATAGAAAGTTCTATGGAAAATTGTTGCTCTCTAAACTAGTGGTTTTTAACCATTTTCATCTCATGGCATAATTACTAAAATGCTGTGGCACACCAAAGAGTATATTATTTGCCTATCTGAAAAAAAGGCATAATTTTGATTGATTTACAACAAAAGTAATAATAGTAATTATGTACCCTTTTTGCTCCAAAGTGACATTTTAAAAAATCAGGTGTCTGTACTTATATATAAGGATTTCTGTTACCAAAAATTAACCAATCAGACTCAACCTTATACAATGTGACCAATAAAATGCAACTCTATTATATGACCTATATATTTATGGTTCAAGACAAGACACTTACACCAGATGGCTATTGCTAAGTTGGCTTTTGTCATTTTTTTATTTGACAATCTTAGAGGAAAGAGATCAGTGCCCCTGAGTAAATAGGTATTGCATGTTTCAAAAATTCTTGTGGCACACGAGTTTAAAATCATTGCTCTAAACAGTTGTTGCTTTTTTACCTGGGCTTCAGAGTACAGATAGTAAGGATGCAGAGCAGAGCCCCAACCAGCCTGAAGTGGGCGTGTCATTTGAATTAAAAAGAAAGCAGTATTGTCTGAAGTCACTGAGATTTTTGAGAAATGTTGCACTGCAGTTTAAGGTAGCTCCTCCTGTTAATGGTGCTCATTAACAAAACAATACACAGTAAATGCTAGTGAGGGTGTGGAGAAAAGGGAACCCTCCTGCACTGCTGGTGGGAATGCAGACTGGTGCAGCCACTGTGGAGAACAGTATGGCGTTTCCTCAAAAACTTAAAAATGGAACTGCCTTTTGACCTAACTATCCCACTTTTAGGAATATATCCTAAGAACACCAAATCATTGATTCAAAAGAAGATATGCACCCTCATGTTTATTGCAGCATTGTTTACAATATCCAAGATCTGGAAACAGCCCAAGTGTCTATCAGTGGATGAATACATTAAAAAGCTGTGGTACATATACGCAATGGAATACTATGCGCCATGAAAAAAAAGGAAATCTTACCTTTTGTGACAGCATGAATGAGCCTGGAGATTATTATGCTGAGTGAAATAAGCCAGGTAGAGAAAGACAAATATCATATGATCTCACTTATATGTGAAATCTAATGAACAAAGTGAACTGAGGAACGGAATAGAAGCAGAGGCGGAGTCACAGGGAACAGAGGGACAGCTGTCAGAGGGAAGGGGGTTGAGAGGATGGGATCAGAGAAGGTGAAGGGATTAGTGAAATTATATATACATAACAGAGATACAGATGACAGGACAGCAAATCCCAGAGGGAAGGGGGAAGGAAGTTCAGAGGAAGGGAGTAAAGTGGGTATAAATAGGGACATGGGGTGGGGGGGTGGGGGTGTTATATTCAGTGGGACACTTGAATCCATGTAAACAATAAATTAAAATTAATAAAAAAAATTTTAAAAAGGTAGCTTGTCCTGACTCATATAAAATCCTGAGTTCAAACCCCACTCCTGATACCCTTCTATATTGGAATAGTCTAGTTATGCTAGCTAGTCATAACCTGAAGAAGCTTGATGGACTGTTTTATAACTATGATAGAGTTTCAAAGGGAATTAGAAACTAGAGCAGGCACTGCAGAACGATTCTACTCTAATTACATTGGCTTAGAAATGGCTCGGTGGTCAGATATAACTTGTGGCCAGCAGTCTTAAACAAAAGTGACTTTCATGGAATGTCTAAATTAACAACAACAAAATAAATGGAGGGAATATTTCCTTTAGGTCCTTTTGTTACCCATGTTTTACATATGAAGCTTGGTGATAATAACCTGCCCAAGGTCACCCAACTACCGAGGGCAAAGCTGAGATTTGAACTCAGCAGTCTGACATCAAAACCAACACTTGAACATTTAGATAGCCACCTAGAATTTCAGATTTATAATTCCAGAAATCTTCCACATCATCTCTGTCCACTTTGGGTAGTTTTATTTAAACACAATTACTGTATTTATTTCCATCTAGGTTTATGTTCCAGATGAAAATAATGTTATTTTGGGAAGAAATACAAATAAGCAAGTTTTTGAAGGCTTGACCACTGGACTTCTCAAAGTCAGTGCTGTGGTTTTTGGCTGCCTGATTGCCAATCGACCAGATAGAAACAGCCAGCCAGCTACACCAAAAATATCAACAGAGGAAATGAAAAACAGACCTTCACAAGGTGATGCTTTTAACAGTCGAGTCCAGGACCTCATCAGGTAAAATTGCTAAGTTTCTTAAAATTTTCTTCTGTGTTTTAAAATTATGTTGCCTGACCAGGCGGTGGTATAATGGATAGAGCATGGCCTGGGACACAGTGGACCCAGGTTTTAAACCCTGAGGTTGCTGACTTGTGCACAGGCTTATCCAGCTTGAGTGCAGAGTCGCTGACTTGAGTGTGGGATTGCCGGCTTGAGCATGGGATCATAGATACAACCCTAGGTCTCTGGCTTGAGTCCAAAGATCACCGGCTTAAAGCCCAAGGTCACTGGCTTGAGCACAAGATCACTGGCTTAGCTGGAGCCCCCAGTCAAGGCACATATGAGTAAATGATCAATAAACAACTAAGGTGCCACAATGAAGAATTGATACTTCTTATCTCTCTCCCTTCTTGTCATCCGTCTGTCCCTGTCTGTCTTTCTCGCTCACTTAAAAAATAAAAATTATGTGCCCTGGCCGGTTGGCTCAGTGGTAGAGCATCAGCCTGGCGTGCGGAAGTCCTGGGTTTGATTCCCGGCCAGGGCACACAGGAGAGGCGCCCATCTGCTTCTCCACCCCTCCCCCTCTCCTTCCTCTCTGTCTCTCTCTTCCCCTCCTGCAGCCAAGGCTCCATTGGAGCAAAACATGGCCCGGGCGCTGGGGATGGCTCCTTGGCCTCTGCCCCAGGTGCTAGAGTGGCTCTGGTTGCGACAGAGCGAAGCCCCGGATGGGCAGAGCATCGCCCCCTGGTGGGCAGAGCGTTGCCCCCTGGTGGGTGTGCCGGGTGGATCCCGGTCGGGCGCATGCGGGAGTCTATCTGACTGTCTCTCCCCGTTTCCAGCTTCAGAAAAAAAGAAAATAATAATTACAATAATAACCATTTATAGAGTACTCATTATGGGTAAAATATTATAGTAGAGGCTTTGCAGCCCTTTAAATGTAGTATTTCTAATTTGGACTTCATAGGTGAAAAAATTGCTCAGAAAGGTTGTTTTGCCCAGGATTATGTAATAAGTTCTAAAGTAGGTAGGAGAGTTGAGACTGGAACTCGGGTTTAGCTAGACTTCTAGCACCTGTATTCTCTCTCTATTATCTTTTTATGTGAGAGGAGGGGAGACAGTGAGGCAGACTCCCACATGCACCCCAATTGGGATCCACCTGGAAACCCCCCCCCTGGGGTCGATACTCAAATACTGAGCTATTTTTAGTGCCAGGGGCTGAAACAAGGACCAATCAAGCTATTCTCAGCACCCAAGGCCTCACTCAAACCAATTGAACCACTGGCTGCAGGAAGGGGAGAGGGAGATATAGGGGAGCAGAAAGAGGAGAGAAGTAGATAGTTGCTTCTCCTATATGCCCTGACTGGGACTCAAGCCCAGGACATCCATATGTTGGGCTGATGCTCTATCCACTGAGCAATGAGCCAGGGCAACCAACACCTGCATTCTTTCCACTACAGAGATGTGGCAATTTTTGCCACCTGTTCAAGGTCACCCTGCTTTCTTCTAAGGTCACCTTTTCCCCCACGTAGATTTACTCCTACTTTGACATCATACTTTTTCTCCTTTATGAATCTGGAATCAGGAAGGACATGTTGGTTTTTCATCAGGTTTCTGTCTGGTGTTAATCAGTCATCTGTCCCATCTACCTGACTCCTCTGCAGTTGGCACTGATGTCTGGCTTCCAGATTCTATGCAGTTTGCCTGTGGGTTAATAGGAGAAAATGCCCTCTTCTGGATTTGCATCTGTCATCATCATTAAATTCCCTCTGGTTTCTTGTCTTACTTTTTTTTTTTTTAATATGGGTTGTTTTTTTTTTGTTTGTTTTTTACAGAGATAGAGTCAGAGAGAGGGATAGACAGGGACAGACAGGAACGGAGAGAGATCAGAAGCATCAATTAGTTTTTCGTTGCACACCGTGACACCTTAGTTGTTCATTGATTGCTTTCTCATATGTGCCTTAACCGCGGGCCTTCAGCAGACCGAGTAATCCCTTGCTCGAGCCAGCAACCTTGGGTCCAAGCTGGTGAGCTTTTGCTCAAACCAGATGAGCCCGTGCTCAAGATGGCAACCTTGGGGTCTCGAACCTGGGTCCTCCGCATCGCAGTCCAACACTCTATCCACTGCGCCACCGCCTGGTCAGGCTCTTGTCTTGCTTTCTTGGAAATTGCTGTTTTATTCATTATCTTTCTTATCCTTATTACTGGGTTTATTTATCCTTTCCCTCTGCCTGCACTCCCTCCCCAAGCATATTTATTGCTGGAGAGCCCTGGGCACTTTGGGTCTGCAGTCATTAGTCATACAGCACTTACTTGTACCCTCCCTGGCCTTTCTCTCAGTTGCTAGATCCAATTCAGTTTCCTCATGTCTTCCTGGTTATTGTGTGACCTGCCGTCTCTGCTGATGGATGCCATTCTGTCCCAGCTTCTCCATGGGACCACTGCGTGATGCAGCAACTCTGATTCTTGTCATGCAGACAGCTCAGTCACATGCCTCAGGTGTGAGGAGGCAGGGACCCAGCCAGATGCTTTCATGCAGCCCCAGTGGGCTTCCAGGAGAACATACATTCATCCGTGCATATGTTCTTATAGCTAGCAGATCCTTTGTAAAGGAGGAAGGTACTAGGACAAAAGTAGTCATAATCTTCCACACCAAATAACTTTAAAAAGAGGATTGACAACTACAGCACTTCAGAACAGAACCATGCCAGAAGGGGGAGAAAAGCAAATGAATGATCACTTCTCCTGTGTGCCCTGACCAAGACGTCCATATGCCAGGCTGACACTCTATCCACTGAGCCACTGGCTAGGGCCAAACTATCCTTTTTTATGTTGAGTGTTCATTATGAAATTAAAGTAGCTATTTTTAATTTTTAATTAAAGTAGTTACTTTTAATTTTTTTTCCCTTTCACCTTTATGCTACAATTGTTTAACACCCTGTTCTTACATAGTGTTGTAATTTTGTTTCTATTTGTCACCTTACTCAAAGTTTTGTGTACTATTGTCTTTTTGTTTCAGGCAGTATAGCTCCTTTTAACATTTCTTGTAATCCAGGTCTTGTGATAGTAAATTTCCTTAGCTTTTTTATTTTTTGTCTTGGAAAACTATTATTTCTCCTTCATAGCTAAAGGATAACTTTGCTGCATAGAGTCTTCTTGGCAGATGATTCCTATATTTCAGTATTTTGAGTTGTCATTCCACTCTCTCCTGGCCTGTAGAGCTTCTGCTGAGAAATCTGACAATAGCCTGATGGGTTTTCTATGTAGGTTACTGTCTTTTTTTTTTTTATCATGGCTGCTTTTAGAATTCTTTTTTTTAAATCATTGACTGTTGACAACTTTAATATAATGTGTTAGAGGTCTTTTTATATTGAGATAATTAGTTCTATTAGCTTCTTGTACTTATATGTCTAGCTCTTTCCCCAGGTTAGGGAAGTTCTAATCTGTTAATTCTTTAAGTAGACTCTCTGTTCCCTCCCCGCTTTCTTCTCACTCTGAGATACCCATTATCCTATGTTGCCCTTTCTCAATGAGGCAGATAGTCTTGTAGAATTCTATTGTTTTTTAAAAATCTTAGGTCTCTTTCCTCTTCCATGTGAATCACTTCTAGATTTTTATCTTCTCTGCCGTGTGATCTGCTCTATTTCCAGTACTTTCTAACGCAGTCTTCATCTCATTCACTGAGTTCTTCAGCTCCAGAATTTGTTTGATTCCTTTTTATAGTTGCAGACTTTTAGTGAAGTACTCCTTCTGTTCATTAATTTTATTGCTGAGCTCATTGGACTGCCTCTCTGAATTTTCTTATATCTCCTTGAGTTTCTTCATTACAGTGATTCCGAATTCTCTTATGATTTTGATTACAGTCTTCTGTGATTTTGGCTTTGGGTTTTAGAGAATTGTTATTTTCATTCTGTGTTACTTGGTGATTGTCTATTAAGCTTGATGAGCTGTTCTTCTATGGGTACTGTTTTTTTATTGAATTTATTGCAGTGACATTGGCTTGCAAAATCATACAGGTTTCAAGTGTACAGCTCAATAAAACATCACTTGCATACTGCATTGGGGGCCCAGTGCACCAAGTAAAGTCTCTTTCTGTCCTCACTTCTCCATCTGCCCTTTGCCTGCCGGTACCTAGCCCCCACCCCCCTGCCCTCTGGCTATCACCACACTGTTATCTGTGTCTATGTGTTATGTATTATATATGTCTTTTTTAAATTTTCCTTCATCTTGTTTCATTCAATCCCCTCAGCACCATCCCCTCTGACAGCTGTCTGTCTGATCCTTGTATCCATGCCTCTGTTTCTATTTTGTTTATTAGATTTCACATATAATATAGTGAGATCATATGCTATTTGTCTTTTTTATTTTTATTTTTTGTATTTTTTCTGAAGTGAGAAGCAGAAAGGCAGAGAGGCAGACTCCCGCATGCGCCTGACCGGGATCCATTTGGGAAGCCCACTAGGGATTGATGCTCTGCCCTTCTGGGGCGTTGCTCCATTGCAACTAGAGCCATTCTAGTGCCTGAGGCAGAGGCCGTGGAGCCATCCCCAGTGCCTGGGCCAGCTTTGCTTCAGTGGAGCCTTGACTGTGGGAGGGGAAGAGAGAGGTAGAGAGAAAGGAGAGGGGGAAGTGTGGAGAAGCAGATGGGTGCTTCTCCTGTGTACCCTGGCCGGGAATCGAACGCACAACTTCCACACTCTGGGCCAATGCTCTACTGCTGAGCCAACTGGCCAGGGTATTTTTTTTTCCACATAATATTCCATTGTGTATATGTACCACAGCTTTTTATCCACTCATGTACCGATGGGTACTTGGGCTGTTTCCAGATCTTGACTGTTGTAAATAATGTTGTGATTAACATAGGAGTGGATATATTCTTTCAAATTAGTGTTTCAGGTTTTTTCAGATATATTCCCAGAAGTGGGATAGCTGGGTCAAAAGGCAGTTTCATTTTTAATTTTTTGAGGAATCTCCATACAGTTTTCCGTAGTGGTTGCACAAGTCTGCATTCCCATCAGTAGTGCAGGAGGGTTCCCTTTTCTCCACACCCTTGCCAGCACTTATTGTTTGTTGATTTATTGATGATAGCTACTTTGACAGGTGATATCTCAGGTGAGGTGATATCTCATTGTGGTTTTAATTTGCATGTCTCTGATGATTAGTGATGCTGAGTGTATTTTCATATGCCTTTTGGCCATCTGTATGTCCTCTTTGGAGAAGTATCTATTCAGGTCCATTACCCAGTTTTTTTAAGCAAGAGAGACAGATTGAGGGGCTACAGCAGAACGAGTGACTCTTTGCTCAAGCCAGAAACCTTGGGCTTCAAACCAGCGACCTTTGGGCTCAAGCCAGTGACCATGGGGTCATGTCTACAATCCCATGCTTAAGCCAGTGACCCTGTGCTCAAGCTGGTGAGCCTGTGCTCAAGCTGAATGAGCCCGGGTCCTCCGCGTCTCAGTTTAACACTCTATCCACTGTGCCACTGCCCAGTCAGGCCCTTTACCCATTTTTAAATTGGCTTATCTTCCTGGTGTTCAATTGTATAAATTCTTTTTTTTTCTTTTTTTATTGATTTTACAGAGAGAGAAAAGAGGGGTGGGAAGAATGAAAAGTATCAACTCACAGTTGCTTCACTTTAGTTTTTCACTGATTGTTCACTGCATGTGCCATGACCGAGCAAGCCCTGGGTTTTGAACCAGCAACCTTAGCATTCCAGGTCGATGCTTTATCCACTGCGCTACCACAGGCCAGAGTTGTATAAATTCTTTATATATTTTTTTTAGAAATTAACCCCTTATCAGATGTATCATTGGCAAATATATTCTCTCATTTAATGGCTTCCCTTTTCATTTTGTTGGTGGTTTCTTTTGCTGTGCAAACGCTTTTTAGTTTGATGTAGTCCCATTTGTTTATTAATACCACTGTTTCCCTTGCCCGAAGAAATTTATCAGGGGAAATATTGCCATAAGGGATGTCTGAAATTTTACTGCCTATGTTTTCTTCTAGGATTTTTATAGTTTCGTGACTTACATTTAAGTCTTTAATCTTTTTGTGCGTGGTATAAGAAGGTGGTCTAGTTTTATTAATTTTTTTTGCATGCATCTCTCCAGTATTTCCAACACCATTTATTGAATAGACGTCTTTACCCTATTGTGTATTCTTGCCCCTTTTGTTTGAGTTTTAACAGTTAAGCAGGTGGATAAACAGGAGTCTTTCTTTTGTTTTCCAGCAGAGGGTGCTATAGCGCAAGTTTTTGTTTTCTCCTACCTGAGCTACTTGCACTTCCAGGTTCATGGTGGGGGAGGGGGAGTTGCTGTGGTTAAGGAGTCGCAACCTGGGCAACAGGGAATAGTGGGTGCCTCTGCTGTGTCTAGGTCACTCTCTCGGGTCTCAGAGCACCACCAACATAGCCCGGGAAGGAAGGATCTGGGTTTGCGAGCCCTCCACACTACTACCTGGTTCTTTGTAGCCGCTTGGAAGCCAGGTGCTCTGGCTCCAACACTGCTGCTGCCTCGCTTACCCTCTACCAGGTCATGGTGTGGTGGCTGCTTCTGGCTCCTTCTTTGCTACCTCCTTTGCTGGGGCAGATGGCTCCACCATGGCTGCCAGGGGATCAGGGTACATGCACCATTCCTGTCCTTCCCCATCCTGCCTCTCCTCTAAGTTTTAATACACCTCCTTTCAGATGTAACAACGTGTGCATTCCTCAGGCATCCTGGTGTGTTTATAGGGGAACCTTTGTTGGGTTATAGATGACCTACTAGTTGTAAGTTTAAGGGAACATACAAAAGGATCATGTCACTCCACCATGATACTGATGTCCCATGTGTCTGTTTTTATGCCAGGACCATCCTGTTTTATTACTATAGCTTTCTAATATAGTTTAAAATGAGAGTGTGGCTATTTGGTGTGTTTTGTGGCTCCATGCAATTGCTTTTTTTTTTAATTTGTATAAAAAGTGCCATGGAATTTTTGCTAAGGGATTGCACTGAATTTGCAGATCAGTCTCCAGTGATAACATCTGGACTCTCTCTTTTTTACTTCTGCTGTCTCTGCTTGGCTTCTTTCTATAAGCATATGTTCTCCATGTAACAAGCAAGGAAGCTGGCTACTAACAAGCCCCATACTCACTTCTCTCAGTGTAAGAAATTTTTTCCATGGTCATATATTAATTTCACGGAAGATGCTGAGTGGCCCTTGTTAGGTCACGTGCCCATCCTGGAACTTGTTACTACTGCCAAGGTAATGGACCCTTAGCCTGTCATGGAGCAGAGGCTCACTGTTGCCTCGCAGGAAGGCACAATATTTAACAACCCACCAGGACCCCATGGAAATAGAGAGAAGATGCTGGGTGGACAAAAACAGAGCTGTCCCTGTCTGCTCCCTCCTGGCATTGTTGGGATAATTTACTGGGATGATTAATGTAAACATACTTTCTAAGTTGGGAAGTTCTGTGCAAACCTAAGAGCCCATTTTTAAAGGTTTGATTCTATTGAGTCAATTATCCTGAGATCCTCAGTGTGTGCATGTGTCAGTCTATGAGTTGTCCCCATTACAAGAGGGCAGGGCCGGGGCCATCGTTTCATGCTTCATGGTGTTGAAACCGTAGCAGCTGCTCCATAGCCCGTGGAAAACACTCCTGGTGTAAAAGGAGAAAGCAGACAGGATCTTGCACTTTTTGTAAGTTTGGAAGAGGCTCTGAACATGAATAATTCCTCAGATTCACCTTCATTTTATACAGAGGTGTGTTGAACAGTGGTGGAAATGCACTTAGGAATGGACACATCAATTCCTTCACACATATCACTGAAAGTTAGTAGTGCTGTCTTTTTCAGACATGTAAATGCAGTAGTGCTGAATCAGAATCAAACATCTCTGCTAAGGCGATTGACCTCAAGGTCATTCATAGTCTTAAAATGTTATTTTCAAAGATTGCTACTTTTTGGACTCATCAAAGAGCTACTGTTGTTCGTCCACTTTGATAAACACCTCTGGAAAACTGCTATGAACTGAAAAGATGAAAGTGACTTCTTAAATGTTATTGTCAACTCTTCATAACAGAAAGCAATTAGCTTCTTACTGTTTGTTCTATACTTAATCGTGTTAGAGTTTTTAAAAATAGAGAACGTACAGTTGGCATTAGAAGTTTAAATTTGAGCAAGAGTGTCTGGCAACATGGTCTTGTCTTTTGAATTCCTGCCTTGTAAATGTGGCTCCCTAGTAGATTAAGAAGTGTTGTTGCCTGACCAGGCGGTGGCACAGTGGATAGAGCGTTGGACTGGGATGCGGAGGACCCAGGTTCTAGACCCCGAGGTCACCAGCTTGAACGCGGGCTCATCTGGCTTGAGCAAAGCTCACCAGCTTGGACCCAAGGTTGCTGGCTTGAGCAAGGGGCTACTCGATCTGCTGAAGGCCCACAGTCAAGGCATATATGAGAAAGTAATCAATGAACAACTGAGGTGTCGCAACAAAAAACTGATGATTGATGCTTCTCATCTCTCTCTGTTCCTGTCTATCTGTCCCTATCTGTCCTTCTCTCTGACTCTGTAAAAAAAAAAAAAAAAAAAAAAAAAAAAAAAAAGGTGTTGTTTATCAAGAATGTAGAGGTCATAAATCATTCCAACTATTGTCAGATGCTTTAGACCAGTAAGAATGATCAGATAATCATTTTCGTTCATCTTTCTGGAAAATCAGCGTTAAAATAACCAAAAGAGAGAAAAGGATCACTTATAGAAATAGCTGAATATTCAGGACTAAATCTAAAAAGGAAACTGTTACCTGAGATGTTTATTCAAACCTGTGTTGTGTTTGCTTGTTTGAGAGATGTAAGCCTGTGTTTGTTAAGACTTATCTTTGAAGGTGAAGATGTAGCCAGCCTATGCAGGTTGATAAAACACATTTCTTCTCACTTCTAGCTACGTGGTGAACATTGGGCTGATTGACAAACTGTGTGGCTGCTTCCTGTCTGTGCAAGGCCCAGTGGACGAGAACCCCAGGCTGGCCGCGCTTCTGCAGCACGCCGCGGGGCTCTTGCAGGGAGCCTGCGCGCTGTGCTGGGCTGTCACCGGAAGGTAAGGTGCTTCTTTGATGTCTGCCGTCTGGACTGACCTTGTGAGCCGTCTCTTAAATTTTGCCCATCCTGGGGTCATCAGGTAGTCATCTTGGCCTCTATTTTTCTATGTCCTACCTCGGTCTGTATTGGCTTCCCATATTGAAATTTGGCTACAACCTCTTGTCAAAGTCTGTTTTTCTTGTTGGTGTCATAAACATAACTGTCATTGCTGGGAAAGACCTTAGGGGTCAGCCAGTCCCTCTTACACTGGAATCCATAGAAATTAAGTGATCGTCTTTGAGTCAGTGACAAAGCCTTGCTCAGACCAAGCCAGGTCCTCAGCACAACGTAGCACAGCCTCAGAGTATCATGAGCACGGTTACAGCCTGCTAGGTTTGGCTATTTTCCCCTTTGTCCCTTGACCTAAGGTATCTCTATGAATAAGGGAAGGATACCATCCAAAAACAATAGCTCCCTGAAGGTCACACATGTCCTGTGGATGTGATTGTCGCCAGTGTGCCAGGGACTTCTGCTGGCTTGGTGGGCTCTTTAGACCACTTCCCTGTGAACTATCCTCAAAATACTCATTTTCCAGGAAGGGAAGAGGAAACCCCTAGTGGTCTTCTCTCTCCCCTCCCACCAAGTAAGAATTGTTTGCAAGAGTGACTCAGTGTTTGTGATAGGAATGGGACATATTTTTCAGGTGTATTAAAGATTTTCAGTAAAATAATTTCCTTACAATTATTTATTTATTTATTTATTTATTTTTAACAGAGACAGAGAGAGAGAGAAGGGTAGACAGACAGGAACAGAGAAATGAGAAGCATCAATCATTAGTTTTTCGTTGTGCATTGCGAGACCTTAGTTGTTCATTGATTGCTTTCTCACATGTGCCTTGACCGTGGGCCTTCAGCAGACCGAGTAACCCCTTGCTCAAGCCAGCGACCTTAGGTCCAAGTTGGTGAGCTTTTGCTCAAACCAGATGAGCCCACGCTCAAGCTGGCAACCTTGGGGTCTCGAACCTGGGTCCTCGGCATCCCAGTCTGATGCTCTATCTACTGCGCCACCGCCTGGTCAGGCCTTATAATTAAATTTTAAGCAGCACTTTACACAAATTAGTTTCTAGGGATTTATCAAGAATAAACTTGATTATTGTAACTTCTAAAGTATGCATGCTTAAAGAAGTATTACCCATGCATAGTCAGTGTACACAGAATGCCAGTGATTGTATTCAGAATATTTTAAAAGGTGAAAGATTTATGCACTCTGGAGATAAACCAGAGTATCAAAATATTTTAAAAGGCAGAATTTTCTTTCTAAAATGAACCTTCTCAACATTTTTTAACTGTTGTGCATAGGACCCTAAATCTATCTCTTTTCCTTACTCTTACCCATCCTTAGTTACATTTTCATGAAGACTGAGAGTCAGGGACCCAGGCATGGCCTGTATCCAGTGTTCCTTTAGTCTGTTCCCTTCCAGAAATGAAGACAGAGCCCACCTTTCTGGGGTTAATGAGAACTCAGGAAGTGGCTGTTTGTGGGTCTATGACTAGGTGAGACTAGGTGGCCACATACCACCCAGAGGCTGCTGTGCCACCAGGTTCACCCCTGTGCAGGTGCTAGGCCACCCCAGGGAGCCAGCCCTTTACCCAGGAGACCCCTCCTGACTCTGGCTCTTCTCAAGTCTTTGTCATTGTCCTCCTCCCTTGAATCCAGATGAATGTCACACATAAGCATGGCTACACATGTGTTTGTACAGTTTCTGAGCTTCAGCTGTTACTTACAGATTCAGTCACTTGAAATTGGTGGAACTTGAAGCGTAAGGATCATTCACAACCACTCATTTTTATAGGGAAAGCAACTAAGCCAAACTAATGTGAATTAGACCCAAGATCTCTACCTCGGTGCTCCCTCTACACACTTGACTTTGTATTATTCTAAATGTAGGAGCATATATTTTATTGCTTTGAAGATTTTCTCAATTCCATGTATGGAAAAAAGGACCCTCTTTTCTTTAAGTCATCCAGTCATGTCCTTGACAGTGGACATTGACAGAGCTCTATGCCAGGCAGCCAGCTAAGCACTAAAGGTGCGGCCCCTGGGGAGTCCAGTCTGGTGTCGGCTCAGAACTATGGATGAACAGCCACCATGGAACAGCTGCAGCAGGACAGCCTGTGCTCAGAGGAAAAGGACACGACAGGTGCTCTGTTTGAGAGAGCACATGTGGGTGCCCGCAGCTCGCCTGGAGGTCACCTGCCAGCTCCCTGTGTGTCCCCGAGGGTCTCACTGGAGAAGTGCTGTTTGCTCCAAGTGCAGAGAGTCCACATTCCTGTAGTGACCCTCCAACACTAGGACATCTTAGCCCCGCTAACCCTGAGTGGGACACTCCGGGGGTGCTAACCTTATTGTTAACACACCCTGGATTGGCTTTTCTCCCTAACTCGTTTCCTTTCACTGCCTCACAAAGAAGTACTTGCACTCATACCCTAGTTTTAGGGTTTGCTCTGGGGGCAACCCAAACCCAGAGATAAGGACACAAAAGACACCTCATTCTGAGTTTGAGGTACTGTAGCTGCACCCACGGTGACTGAGGAGAGTGGCAGGTGAGGTAGTAAATGGGCACCATAAACGTGAGCTCTGGGAGGCCGGATGGGGGACAGACTAGAGCTGTGGAAGCCGCTGGGCTTGTTTCAGAGGGAGATGGGACCATGTTTCTGTTACGTAACAACTGGCCCCGAAACCTGTGCCCGTGACCGGATGGCAGGAGCCTACAAGTGGCAGGAATAGGACAGGCTCCTGCAGCTGTAGCTGAGGGACATGGAGGGCCTGTGGGGACAGAGTGAATGTGAGGGACATGGTATGGCCTGGACGATGAGGGAGGCGGAAGGAAGGGAGGGAACCAGAATGGCTCCCATGTGTCTGACTTAAAATTTTAAAGTCGTAGATGGTATAGCCCCAAATTAGGCAACATAAGCAGTTTTCCATACAGGTCATGCCTAAGGATTATTCAAGTAGACTGAAGTCTGTTTATATTTCTTTTCCTGTCAGTTGATTTTTATTGGGGTGATACTGGTTAACATAATTATACAGGTTTCAGGTGCCCAATTCCATAACACATCTCTCTACCCTGTGCTGTGTGTTCACCCTCCTCCCAAGTCAGGTCTTTGTCCATCACCATTTATCCCCCCACACCCTCCTCCCCCTCCTCTCCCCCGGCAATAAGCACAAGTCTATATATTTATAAAGTATATATATAAAACCGAATGTGTGTGTGCTCAGAAGTGTAATTGTTAATATGTATTTTACAACTGAATTTTTTTAAAAAGATTATGTTTACTCATTTTAGAGAGGGGAGAGAGAGATAGAAGGTAGGAAGAAGCAGGAAGCATCAACTCCCATATGTGCCTTGACCAGGCAAGCCCAGGGTTTTGAATTGGTGACCTCAGTGCTCCAGGTTGACACTTTATCCACTGCACCACCACAGGTCAAGTGTGACTGAATTTTTGAATAAATCAATGGTTAAGTCTTGGTGATTTTTAGGAATTCTTAATCTATTTTTCCCCCAATATAATTTTCTTCTCCAACTTCAATTACTCAGCAAATTTCTATTTGTAAGCCGTGCTACAAAAACAGATTATTCTAGAAAAATAGTCCAAGTGGTTTCCTGGCTTAATTTGCTAGGAATTTCTTAGCAGTGCCGTGTAAACTGCTTCTCTGAAAAGATGAGCAACTCCTGATTGCTGCTCTCCTTCCTGCTTCCGTCTCCAGCATTTCCTGACACCATCAGCCTGCACAGAATGCCTCTAATATTTATAGACCATTTCATTCTACTCACCTTTCTTTGTGGAAATTATATTTCCTTCTTTCTTTTTCTTTTTATTAAGTAAGAGGCAGGGAGGCAGAGACCCCCACATGTGCCCGACCAGGATCCACCTGGCAAGCCTACTAGGGGGTGATGCTCTGCCCATCTGGGGCTGCTGCTTCGTTGCTCAGCAACTGAGCTATTTTAGTGCCTGAGACACAGGCCATGGAGCCATCCTCAGTGCCAGAACCAACTTGTTCATACCGTTTGAGCCATGGCTGCGGGAAAGGAAGAGAGAGAGAAGGGGTGGGTGGGTAGAGAAGCAGATGGTCGCTTCTCCTGTGTGCCCTGGCCCAGAATCGAACCTGGGACTTCGACACACTAGGCCAACTCTACTGCTAAGTCAACTTGCCAGGGCCTGAAATTATATTCCTAAACTGTAAACTGCAGCAACCTGTCAAAAGCAAGCTCTTTGTTACCTGCGTTATGGAGTTTCAGCACCAGGTCACAGCCACGTCTGGGGAGAAAGGTAGTGTGGCTGTTGAGACATTAGAGTAATTCACATAATACCTGTCTGGGCTGCTGGGAGAAGCCAGCCCAGTGTCCAGGAAGGCGTGTCCTCAAAGCATTTCTGACCAGCAGGAATCAAAGACAAAGAGGAGCCAGAGAGGCCTTCAGAAATCGCCTCTTGTGCACTGGCCGCCCTGGGATAATTAAGTGCCGTAATTGAGAGCACAGGGCTTTGAGTAAACACCCCAGTCTGCTGGTGGCCCGCTTTGTGATGGTGATTACCACAGGTCTGCCTTGCTCTGCTGTCATTGTGCCCTTAATCTTCTAATTTTCACCTAGGTTTTCTGAAAGACAATTTGGGTGTCAGAATTTATTCTGTTAATCCTTGACTCAATATTAGGGAGAAAAGCACTGCTAGGTTTTGAACAATGAACTTGCATTTCTTTAAGTAAAAATGGAAGCTGTGATCTTCTTGTGAAAGGATTGATTTTGTTAGACTTATTCCAGAATTTTAATGTGGGAATTGTTCACAAACCATCATTCTTAATCAGTTAAACAAGATTCAATAGTCTGTAACAGGACTTTCAGAAATTCTTGTTTCTGTGGCCTTTGCTGTTGTCATTTTTCTGCTCTTGGTCCTCCAAGAAGAGGAAGGGTGGTTTTCCAGTCTCAGGGCAGTGCCTCACTGAGGCCCCCTGCAGGAGCTGGCTCCTTAGCCCAACTGATAGGATCAGAACAGTACTGAGCAATTATAAATTGCAGCCAACACAGGCCTTTCATTTAATCAGCAGTCGCTTCTAGATTCCTAACTGTACTAGGCACCATAGCAAGAAGGCCAAGATGCAGTCAGTCCACAGGAAAGGAGGTTACAATCCTAATCTCTGCACAGAAGAGGAGCCTGTAAATCCTAGCCAATTCTGATTGGTTGGTGAATACTGTTTTGAATTCTAGAATATTTTTACACAAAAAAGATGCTTGTTGTTATGTGTATTTGTGGTTTTCATTTTCATATCCATCAGCTACACTAACAAAATGGGTTCTAGCCAAGATCCCTGGAAAACTATGTCATAAAAAGATAACAGTGGTTTAAAAGTTAGCCCATTAATTATATGGGTATAAATGAGTGCTTTTCAAGTGTTTAAGGGTGCTTGAAAACCGTTTGTTCAGCAAAGGTAAACTTTAACTCCACCTGTCTGAATTATTCACTCATTCATTAAACAAATATTTATGTAGTACTCACTCTGTGCCAGGCCCTGTGTGAGGCATGGAAGAAAGCAAAATGACTCAGACATCTATCCTGTTCTCAAGGATTTTGTAAGCCAGAGCGGGAGATGTCACATGTGCTGATAACCATGATGTAAGTCAGACAGTGGTGCCAAGGCTGGGAGTACACTCCCAGGAAGCAGCCCGCATGCTGGCCTGGTCATTACATCATCAGAGGAGACTTCAGAGGAGGAGAGATCACTCTTAGTTCAGGGAATTAACTTTTTCTAGAGCAACTAAAACTTAATCTGGGTCTTGAAAGCTAGAAGAAGTTGGAACATTTAGAATTAAGAAAAAAGGTAATGAGCCTTAGCTGTTGGCTCAGTGGTAGAGCATCCACCTGGTGTGTGGAAGTCCCAGGTTCGATTCTCGGTCAGGGCACACAGGAGAAGCGACCATCTGCTCCACCCCTTACTCTTCCCTTTATCTCTCTCTTTCTCTCTCTCTCTCTCTCTCTCTCTCTCTCTCTCTTCCCCTCCTGCAGCCATGGCTCAAATGAGCAAGTTGGCCCCAGCTGCTAAGGATGGCTCCATGGCCTCGCCTAAGGTGCTAAAATAGTTCAATTGCTGAGCAATGGAGCAGCAGCCCCAGATGGGCAGAGCATCACCTGGTAGGGGCTTGCCAGGTGGATCCCAGTCAAGGTACATGTGGGAATCTGTCTCTGCCTCACTTAATTAAAAAACAAAAGGGTAGGCCCTGGCCGGTTGGCTCAGTGGTAGAGCGTCGGCCTGGCGTGCGGAAGTCCCGGGTTCGATTCCCGGCCAGGGCACACAGTAGAAGTGCCCATCTGTTTCTCCACCCCTACCCCTCTCCTTCCTCTCTGTCTCTCTCTTCCCCTCCCACAGCCAAGGCTCCATTGGAGCAAAAGATGGCCCGGGCGCTGGGATGGCTCCTTGGCCTCTGCCCCAGGCGCTAGAGTGGCTCTGTTCGTGACAGAGCGACGCCCCGGATGGGCAGAGCGTCGCCCCCTGGTGGGCGTGCTGGGTGGATCCCGGTCGGGCGCATGCGGGAGTCTGTCTGACTGCCTCCCCGTTTCCAGCTTCAGAAAAATACAAAAAAAAAAAAAAGAAGAAGAAGCGTAATCAAAAAGAAAAATGTAAAGGATAGGAGACTTAGTTTAGCTGGAATTTGAGAGAGAAGCCCAAGTTTAGCTGGAGTTTGAGATGTATATAGTGGTGATTTTAGTGCCTCCCAGATTATTATGAGGTTCAAATGAGCCAACACATATAAAAATAATGTGTGAACTATATAAAATGATTTGCTGAGATGTGGTAGTGGCAGTGTTGTCATTAAAACCCTTTGATTAGGGAATTGACAAGCTGAGAACCATAGTTTGAGGGCATGAATCAGGTATCATGGGACGGATGTATTACAGAGGCAGTGGAAAGTAGAAGGAACCATTAACTGTCATCTGGGCAAGAGGCAAAAGGAATGGAAAAGAAGAATATTTTTAAATTTTCTTATAGTCTCTCTTTTTATGATTGATGTCAGTCTCCCAGGCATCAGCCTCCAGACTTGTCATCTGTATCTCATCTCTAGTCCTTGTGTGTAACCCAGATCTGCTCCACCATCCCATTCTATTGACTAGAAGGAACAGTAAAGTCACCTTAACCCAGTCTTCCATTCAGGTTTGAATCTCTTCAGTATCCTCATCCAGACTATATTTGAAAATCTCCATTGACAGGGAATTCATTACTTGCAAAAGGAGCCTGTTCTAGCTTTGATCAATTTTAATGCCTAAAATGCCCTCTCCTTATGCTAGGCTGTGCTGTCTGTCCTGCTGATGCCGGTCAGTTCTAGTCCTGCGAGCTCCTCAGCAGCATGTGGACCATTCTAATCACGCTCTTCTCCCCGAACGCCTCTGATCTCACCCTCCGTGTGTCTGCCTGCTTATCATGGCTGTGTAACAAAGTAGTCCAACATATAGTGACAGAAAACAGCAATTTAATTTATTAATTTCACAGATTCTGTGTGTCAGGAATTCTGTCAAGATATAGAGAAGCCTCGGCCTGACCTGTGGTGACACAGTGGATAAAGTGTTGACCTGGAACTCTGAGGTCACCAGTTCGAAACCCTGCACTTGCCTGGTCAAGGCATATATGGGAGTTAATGCTTCCTGCTCCTCCCCCCTTTCTCTCTCTCTCTCTCTCTCTCTCTCTCTCCTCTCTCTAAAATGAATAAATTTTTAAAAAAATAGTTAAAAAAAGAAGTTATAGAGAAGCCTTGTCTGTTGTCTGTGGTGGTATAGTGGATAGAGTGTTGACCTGGAATGCTGAGGTCACCAGTTCAAAACCCTGGGCTTTCTGGGTCAAGGCACATACGACAAGCAAACAATGAACCACTAAAGTAAAGCAACTATGAGTCGATACTTCTCACTCCCTCCACCCTCTCTCCTCTCTCTATAAAACTAATAAGTAAAATCTTTAAAAAAGACACAAGCCATATCAATAAGACATTTCCTCTTGGTATTCCTACTGCCAATTTCTACCAGGCGAGTGAGTCCTCTAATGACTATATTTCCCCATATATAAGATGCACCTTAATTTTGGGGCTCAAGATTTGGAAAAAAAAAGTATTATATAAAGTTATTGAACTCAAGTTTTATTCATCGTAAAATTCATACAACTCCTCATCACTGTCAAAACTTCCATCCATTAGCTTGTCCTCATCTGTGTCTGAAGCAAATCACTGTCTTCATATATTGCCTCATCCTCAGTTCCATCTATGGCATTTGAAATGCCACAACCACTGTATAAGATGCACCCAGTTTTTAGACCTCAAACTTTTCGGAAAAGGGTGCGTCTTATACATGGGGAAATATGGTACCTTACTTTGCTCATGATTCTAGTCACCTGCCCTGATTTTAAGATCCAAAACCTTACTTATCTTTAACTCCTGTCTCCCAGAATCCAATTCAGTTCTATTCAGTTCAATCAGAGCTGGGCTTACTTCAGTAATATGAGATGGAACCTACTATTTATCCCTCTTACTCAATATTTATCTGTTTCTAATTCATTAGTTCTCTTGTCCTGAGTATATGTCTTAGGTCTTCAAATGAAAAGATTTCTTTAAAGCAGGGGTCGGAACCTTTTTTGACTGAGAGAGCCATGAACACCACATATTTTAAAATGTAATTCCGTGAGAGCCATACAATATGTTTAACACTAAATACAAGTAAATGTGTGCATTTTATGTACAACACTTTTAAAGTACAGTAAGTCTCTGCATTCTTTTTAATAACTTTGTTATGCTGTTGCTAACCAATGATGAATAAAGTACTTCTTACCATTAATGCGACTTCTGGTGCTGCATGGTTATGCTGATGGCTTTGTAGTCTGGTTGATATGTGGTGAGGTTAAGCTTCATGCTGGCGTTGAGACTTCCATCCGTTAAACATGATCGTAGGTTGGTCTTAATGTTCTTTAGATGTGAGAAAGACTGCTCACATGCATACGTAGAGCCAAACATTGTCAGTACAGCAATACTCACATGCTGCATGTGTGGTATGTGACGGGAAGCACATTCCAAGTGCTGGTCTGTGGGTTGAAGTTTTATCATTTCTCCCCACTTGTGTTTGCTCGCCAACTCTGCTTGCTGTCGTGCAAGTCTTTCCAAATCTTCATTCAGTGACTTGAATTTATTCACCCACATGTCTGAGGCCTTCAGGTCAGCAGCTTGTAGCTCAAAATCTCTGCCAGAGACACCAGGGATGTAACTCAGGTCAGCGCTGTCCACTGCACACTCATGTGGATGGGTGATGAACTTAAAAAGACGAGTGTGCTCACGAAATTCTCCAAAGCGCACTTAGAATGACTGCAGGAGATTAGATGTGAAGCCCACTAGCTGCTGGAGATCAAGATGTTGAGCAGGGTCATTTGCTGCGCATGCATCTTTAAACTCTCCCAGTTTTTCAAAGTGTAGTAAACGACCTGTTTCAATGTCGGTGATGAAGAGTTCCAGCTTGTTTTCAAATGCAAACACCGCTTGTTGAAGGGATAAGACTGTATTTCCAATGCCTTGCATTTTCACATTGAGCTGGTTCAGATGTTCAGTCATGTCCACGAGATAGTAGAACTTCAGGAGCCACTCAGTGTTAGCTATCTCAGGATGCTCGACATTTTTCATTTCAAGAAAAGTCCGGATTTTGCTCAGACAAGCCACAAAATGGCTGAGCACCTTCCCTCTTGACAACCATCGCACATTGCTGTGCAGAAGCAGACCAGGATAATTATTCCCAACTTCACCCAGCAGTGTTTTAAACTGGCGATCATTTAAAGCTCGGGCAACAATAAAGTTGACCACCCAAATGACCAGCAACATCACCTCACCAAGCTGCTCGCCACACATCTGAGCACAAAGCGCCTCCTGATGTAGGATGCGTGAAAACTTAGGATGGGTCTCTTTTCATGTTCACGAAGAAGCGCTATGAATCCTCTGTTTTTCCCCACCATGCACGGAGCACCATCAGTACACACAGAAATAAGTTTATCCATCGGTAGATTTTTTTTCTTTAGTGAACTCAGTGAAAGACTTGAATAAATCCTCCCCTCTTGTTGTCTCTTTCATAGGCAAAACAGCAAGACTTTTCTCAGATAGTGTGTCACCGACAGCATACCTTGCAGTCACGCTGAACTGGGATAAATGGCTTACGTCTGTTGACTCATCCAAAGCGAGAGAAAAGAATGGTGCTGCATTTATGTCCTTCACTTGTGTTGCCTCAATTTGATTTGCTGTCATGATGGTACGATTGTGAACAGTTCTTGCCAACAGAGCATGTCTTTTATTTGTTTGATTATCTTGTCTTTATCTGAAAAGTCGTCAAAAAGTTTATTGGCAACATCAAGCATGAATGTTTTGGCATATTCCCCATCTGTGAATGGCTTTCTGTTTCTCACAATTGCTAAAGCCCCAGCA
The DNA here is from genome assembly GCF_036850765.1 of Saccopteryx bilineata. Classification (NCBI taxonomy): domain Eukaryota; kingdom Metazoa; phylum Chordata; class Mammalia; order Chiroptera; family Emballonuridae; genus Saccopteryx; species Saccopteryx bilineata. The sequence goes on from NC_089496.1 coordinate 71,625,052, forward strand.
AAACTAGCCAAATTCCAGTCACCTTGTTGGGTCTAAACACAGAGTTGGTGCTGACTAGCTTGCACTCTGCATAGTAGCTCTTGACATGCTTTCTTCCTGCTGTCCCCTGCTGGATATTTCAATGCAAATGTAGTATGGCGTGTGTTGAAGTGCCACTTTATATTTGACCATTTCATTGATGCAACTTTATCATTGCATATTAGACACACTGCAGAACCTGCTCTCCACAAAGGCGAATTCTTCTGTCCATTCCTGCTGAAAAGTACGATACTCCTCATCTTTTTTTTTTTTAACCATCTTCTTCGTCAAAAAAGTTTCTACAGTTAACTAGCTGACTACTTGATTAAAAGGAGAGAAGTTTACTTCCTGACCTCACAATAACCCATGTACTTTATGCATTATCCAATAAAAATTTGGTGTTGTCCCGGAGGACAGCTGTGATTGGCTCCAGCCACCTGCAACCATAAACATGAGCGATAGGAAATGAATGGATTGTAATACATGAGAATGTTTTATACTTTTAACATTATTATTTTTTTATTAAAGATTCGTCTGTGAGCCAGATGCAGCCATCAAAAGAGCCACATCTGGCTCGCAGGCCATAGGTTCCTGACCCCTGCCTTAAAGAATGAGACTAGATATCCAAGCAATTCTCAGACATCTAGTACCAGCTTAGAAACAAACAAACAAAAAACTCAGGAAATAGCTGTTGATTGGCAGGTAAAAATGCTAACATGTTCCATTGACCTGTGCAGGGTTCTATTTCGTGGATCTGCTCTTAATAAAGGAGGAAGGGCTGCCCACCTCTCATGTTCTTCTTTCTTGAAGGTGCAAAGGAGATATCCAAGGCCCTCATTCCTGTGGTGTGCCTTGCTGAGATTGTCTCCCTCAGTTCCTTCCATTGGTTTGGCAAATCTTTGTTCAGTACTATTTCTTGAGAACTTGTTATGTGCCAGATACTTGTCAAGGTTTTGAGGACCCAACAGTGAACAAAATACCTGTTCTTAAGGAGCTTACAGTCTAACAGGAGGGAAAGATTATAATCAAATGAAATCATCTTGCTAGTGATAATGGTATAAGGAAATAAAGCAGAGTTATAGCAAAGTCTGGCCAGGGGCTTCTGTAGGTAGAATGGCCAAGGAAGGCCTCTCTGGAGAGATGACACTGAAACTAAGATGGAGTCAATCAGGACAGTTGAGCAGAATAGCGAGTTGATGGCACCCAAATATCTGAAGGGTTTATTCCAGAAACAGAAGGCCGGACACTGGACTGTGAGAGGAAAGAAAGTGCCAGGAGATGGAGTCAGAGAAGTGAAGGCCAGAAGGTGACAGAGTTCAGAAGTTTGAGAGGGGTTTCTAAGTGGGATGGGAAGCAATTGGAGGAGATTAAGCAGGAGAGTGGCATGATCTGAAAGTAAAAAGGGCATCTGTGATCTCTGTGTAGACTGGGAGGGAGTCAGTCACCGTGCAGCCCCTGATGTGACTCTTTTTCCTCACTCACCCAGTAGAAGCAGGTGCCTTCACTTGGCAACAGAGCAGAGCCTCTGGCAGAGCTCCTTCAGCCCAGCTGCCAAATTCTAAAGATAAGAGAGGCCTAAAATGTCAGCAAAACCAGCCAAAATCAGCACCATGCCCTTGGCTGTGACTGTGAGGAAGCAGAAGATGCAGAGGTCGGAAATGTCCCACTGGAGAGGTGTTCTTGGACAAGGGCCCTTGCCTGCAGTTCCCGGACCCAGGACTGCATCTGTCAGTCACCCACCACTGCTGTCATTCCCACCTCGTGGGTTCCTCCTGTCCTTTCACCTTCAGTTGTCCCCAGAGTGTCCTGAGCCCATTACCTCTTTATCTTCTACTTTCTTGGGCCCCCACTCAGTCCCCAGCCAGAGCCCAGAGTTTCTTTTTAGTGGCCTCACCCTAAAATTCATGTGAAATCTCAAGGGACCCCAGATAGTTAAAATAATCTTGGAAAAGCAGAACAAAGCTAGAGGACTCACATACAGCCTGATTTTAAAACTTTACAACAAAGATATAGAAATCAAGACTGTGTAGTCCTGGAGTAAAGACAGACTTTATATATAAATCAATAGAATAGCAAAGAGCCCAGAAATAAATGCTTGCCTATATGGTTAAGGGATTTTTAACAAGTGTGCCAAGACCATTGAATGGGAAAGGACAGACTCTTCAACAAATGGTACTGGGAAAACTGGGTATTTATTCACAAGCAAAAGAATAAAGCTGGACCCTTACCTAAAACCGTAACTCAAAATAAAGCAAAGACCTAAATGTAAGACCTAAAACTATTAAACGCTTAAAAGAATAGCAAAGCTTCATGACATTGGATTTGTCAGTGATTTCTTGGTATGAAACCAGGGCTACAGGCAATAAAAGAAAAAATAGACAACTTGGATGTCATGGAAAAAAATTTTATTTGTGCATCAAAAGACATCAACAAAGTGAAGAACCAACTCAGAATGGGAGAAAATATTTGCAAATCATATACTATATATCAGGGGTCGGGAACCTTTTTGGCCGAGAGAGCCATGAACGCCACATATTTTAAAATGTAATTCCATGAGAGCCATACAACGACCCGTATACATTATGCGTTATCCAATAAAAATTTGGTGTTGTCCCAGAGGACAGCTGTGATTGGCTCCAGCTACCCGCAACCATGAACATGAGCGGTAGGAAATGAATGGATTGTAATACATGAGAATGTTTTATATTTTTAACATTTTTTTTTTATTAAAGATTTGTCTGCGAGCCAGATGCAGCCATCAAAAGAACCACATCTGGCTCGCAAGGCATAGGTTCCCAACCTCTGCTATATATAATAAGAGATTTCATTATCGAGAAAGTATGGAAAACTAAAACTCAGCAGCATAAAACCTAATTTAAAAATGGTAAAAATCGGCCCTGGCCGGTTGGCTCAGTGGTAGAGCGTCGGCCTGGCGGGCGGGGGACACGGGTTCAATTCCCAGCCAGGGCACATAGGAGAAGCGCCCATTTGCTTCTCCACCCCCCCCCTCCTTCCTCTCTGTCTTTCTCTTCCCCTCCCGCAGCCAAGGCTCCATTGGAGCAAGGATGGCCCGGGCGCTGGGGATGGCTCCTTGGCCTCTGCCCCAGGCGCTAGAGTGGCTCTGGTCTCAGCAGGGCGACGCCCGGGAGGGGCAGAGCATCGCCTCCTGGTGGGCAGAGCATCGCCTCTGGTGGCCGTGCCGGGTGGATCCTGGTCGGGCGCATGCGGGAGTCTGTCTGACTGTCTCTCCCCGTTTCCAGCTTCAGAAAAAATACAAAAAAAAAAAAAAAAGGAAAAAAATGGTAAAAATCTTGAATAGATATTTCTCCTAAGAAGGTATACAAGTGGTCAGTAAGCCCATCAAAAGATTTTCAACATCATTGACAGAGGGAAATGCAAATCGGAATTACAGCACCTCACAACCAGTAGGATGGGTACTATAAAGAATTAAAAAAGAAGAAAATAACAAGTGTTGGAGAGGATGTAGAGAAATTTGGACCCTTCTGCATTGTGGTGGGAATGTGAAATGGTACAGCTGCTGTGGAAAACATTATGGCAGTTACTGAAAAAAATTTTAAAAACTACCATATGATCCAGCAATTCCATTTCAGGGTGTATACTCAGAAGAATTGAAAACAGGGTCTCAAAGACATATTTTTATACCCCTGTTCATAGCAGCATTGTTCACAATAGCTAAAATGTGGAAGCAATCCAGAGTCCATCAGTGGATAATGGAAAAAACAACATGTGGATAATGGATCAACAACATATATACATACAATGGAATATGTATGTATATGTATTCACCCTTAAAAAGGAAAAATGTTCTGTAATGTTCTACAACACAGATGAACCTTGAAGACCTTATGCTAAGTAAAATAAGCAAGTCACAAAGAGACAAATCCTGTATTATAGTTCCACTTAACATCAGATACTCAGAGAAGGCAAAATCATAGAGACAGAAAGTAGAAAGATGGAAAGGGGCATCATTATTTAATGAGTAGAGTTCCCATTTAATGAAGGAGTATGGATATGGTTGGTGGTTATAGTTGTACATTATGAATGAATTTAATGCCATTGAATCGTACACTTAAAAGTAGTTAAGATGATAAATTTTATGTGTGTTTCACCGCCAAAAAAAAATAGTGGGGAAAAAGAATAATTAATGCCCCTGCCAAAGATATCTATATCCTAATCCCCAGAACCTATAAAGGTATTACCTCCCATGACAAACGGGATTTGCATAAGTGATTAATCTTGAGGTGGGAGATTATCCTGGATTATCCAGTGGGCTCAATGTAATCACAAAGGTCATCATAAATGAAAGAGGGGGGCAGGAAAGTCAACTTGAGAAGGGGATTTAAAGATGGAGGAAGGGGCTATGAGCCAAAGAATGCAGCCATTCTATAAAAGCTATGAAAGGCCAAGAAATGGCCTTAACCGGGTGGCTCAGTAGATAAAGCGTTGTCCTGGTGTGCTGATGTCTTATGTTCAATCCCTGGCCAGGGCACATGGGAGAAGCAATCAATGAGTGCACAACTAAATGGAATATCTAAGTGAAACGAGTTGATGCGTCTCTCTCTTCGTCCTCCTTTTGTCCTCCCCCTCTATCAATGGGGAAATTTTTTAAAAGGCCAGGAAACAAATTCTCCTCTGGAGCCCTCAGAAGGAACACAGCTCTGTTGACACCTTGATTTTATTCTTATTTTTATTTTTTTGACACCTTGATTTTAGCCCAGTGAGACCTATTTTGGATTTCTGACCCCCAGAACTACATTTGATAATTTATTCCACAACAGCAGAATTTACTGCCACACCCACCTGCCCCTATTAGACTGTAACTTTCTCTAGAACAGGTGACTTTGTACATCATAGGTGGTCACTGTTCCCAGAGCACAGGTATTTTGGCTGTGTGTGTGTGTGTATGTGTGTGTGTGTGTGTGAGAGAGAGAGAGAGAGAGACAGAGAGACAGATAGGGAGAAAGATGAGAAGCATCATCAATTCTGTTGTGGTTCCCTAGTTGTTCATTGATTGCTTTCTCAAATGTGCCTTGACCAAGGGGCTACAGCAGAGCAATTGACCCCTTGCTCAAAACAGCGACCTTGGGCTCAAGCCAGTGGCTATGGGGTCATGTCTATGATCCTATGCTCAAGCCAGCAACCTTGCATTTAAGCTGGTGAGCCCTCACTCAAGCCAGCAACCTCAGGTTTTCGAACCTGGGTCCTCTACATGCCAGTCTGATGCTCTATCCACTGCGCCACCTCCTGGTCAGGCAGTACTTTGGTTTTTTTTAAGTAGAGAGTATCTGTCCAATCATTATGCCCTTTGTGGTCACTCTAAAAATATAAATAATGATATTAGTAGATACAGGTCCACTTTCCAAGATTGCAGGATGTAAGAGCCTGAAGCTGAAATACCTCTAAGAAATAATTTAGTTCTCCCGGGACAGTGAAGTTTATATCCACCATTGGGAGAATCAGTGACTTATCCCTACCCACTTGCAACTGTGCATACCTTGGACTGGAGTTCTCTGGCTTCAGGGAGTTCACACAAGATGCCTCAGGGATTTCAGGACTAAAGGAGTAAACAGGCCCAAATCTAAGAAGCTAGGAGAGCATTCCAGAAGGTCACCAGGACTAAAGGAAATCAGGGTGGATGTTACCAAGCCAGAAATCTGGGGACCAGGGGGAGGACACCAGACAAACCAGGAAAAACAGGGAAAGGATTGTAGTGTCTGGGACTATCACAGCTGCTTTTAGGAGTTAACTAAGGCCTGGCACATAAGTGGTCAAAAATACCAAATTTGAGATGGATGGCACTTGAGTCATGCCCACACAAATTACTACATTTTTTGCCTAGCTCTAACCTCCTTAAGGTGAAGTCGGATTTTCAGGTACTACTGTACAGGAATGTTAATAGTTTTCCTGGATTGAATCTAGCTTTTAATGAACAGAAATGAATGTGCCAGTAAGATCTCTAGTCCTAGCGACCAAACAAAAACACTTGAAAATCTGCTCAAATTGAGAAGATCTCAAGAGTGTAATATACAAAATTTCAGATCTGATTTTTTTGTATTTTCCATGTATTTTTAAAAGTAGACTTTATAACCCATGTCTGATATGAATAAGGCCTTTTGCTTTTTTATTATAAACATTCAGGCTTAAAGTGATTATAACTGACAGTTAAGACCAACAGAAGCCAGCGGCCTGTTCGTGGACAAATTATCTGTATTTCAGACTAAATCAAAAGTAAACATTCACTGAAGTCCCTTCAGGACTGCATTAGGCCTGCGGAAAGCCAAATGCACAGAGCAGACAGGCCCTTGCTCTCTTCTGCGCCCCGTACTTTAAAATGAAAAATTGTTGCCATGAAGCAATATTATATGACTTTTGAACCTTTTCCATCCACATCTGTGGTCTTGAATGCTTATTTAATTGATTTTTATGAATGAACATTTTTGTTTCATTAGGAGAATGTTGCAGAAGATCCTGGGATGTGTTACTTGATAATCTGTAATCAGTATTTCCCTAAATAATGGGGTAGAGTGGGGAGAGGGGGAAATATTCTGGTGAGTTTACTTACTTTCTTACTTATAGTTATTCTTTTGAATAAGTAATAACTGGAAATTCATGTCATTTAATAAATGCTTGGAAAGATGAAGTATTAAGAAGCTTTAAATGTTATAGCCATATTCCTGAATATTTGTATGTGAATATGCCGACAATCAGTTTAAAAACAGCACTGGCCTTAAGGGGAGGGGGGAAGTCAGCCTTCTCAATCAGGGAACAAAACTGTTGTCGGCAGCAGTAGTGTCACTCATCCCCAAGGTCCTGAAGCCTTCTGGGAATTAGCTTTAGGGAGAAATCTCTTCTGACTTGTCACTAGTTCTAAAAGGCAGTCAATGCTAAACAAACACAGACCCCTCTTTGGAACCCATATAATAAACTCAGACACATTAGTTTCTACTCACGTCTCCAGTCAGGGTCTGACCCCTAACTCCGTGGTGGTGGGGGAAGGAAGGGCCAACTGCCATGAGCTCATAGTGTATGAGGTTCCGATGTGCGTATAAGCAAATAAATATTTCTTAACTTTTTGTTTTTATTGAGTCTCATAAGGTAGAAATCTCTCCATGATGATGCAAGATTACATTACAGTTTGTATACTTTGTTTAACAGTGTTCTGTTAATCCAATATTTGACATAAGGCATGGAGAGAAAAGAAGAGGTCATCCTTAAAAGTCCTTGGTGGGCCCCAGCCCGTGCTACTCCCTAAAACCTGCCATCCAATCACTCTAGGTCTCGATTGTGTCGTGTATGCAGTAAGAACAGTTCGTTCTCTGCCAACTGTGACACACTAAGAATGAGATGAAGCAAAAGGTGCGACTATCCTTTGTAGGTCTTGTCATGTAAATGAGAAGACAGTGTTTTTCTGTGTGTGTTTGTTTGTTTTTCTTCTTTTTCCAAGTGAGAGGAAGGGAGATAGACAGACTCTCGCATGTGCCCTGACCAGGATCCACAACCCCAATCTGAGGCTATGCGTGCATTGGAGCTATTTTTAGCCCCTGAAGCAGAGGCTCCACAGAGCCATCCTCCGTGTCTGGGGCCTATGTGCCCAAACCAATCCAGCCATGGCTGCAAGAGGAGAAGAGAGAAAGAGAAGAGGGAGGGAGAGGGATGAAGAAGCAGATGGCTGCTTCTCCTGTGTGCCCTGACCAGGACATCCACATGCAGAGCTGATGCTCTACCACTGAGCCAACCAGCCAGGGCCAAGGGGACGATGTTTTATAAGGAGCTGCTTCCTCTCACATTTTTAGCAATATTGGAACTAGTGGACACTCAGGAAATAAATGTCTACTGTGGTTATGAATAAAACTCTCCTTTGATATAACTAGCAAATTAAAGTGAATAATATAGTCCCTTTGGAAAAAAATAAGTTATGAGTTAGAAAAATAGACAAGATCTAGAAAACTGCCAGGCAGGACTTCCAAATTTTTATTTAGTTGATCTCTTGAGCTCTTCTGGGCAAGTTAATGTGATAAGCTTAGATCTTTAATGCCTCACTCTAATTCCAGATTCCAGCTGACAGGAATAACAAAAACAAACAAACAAACAAACAAACAAAAAAAGAATGAAAGAAAGAGAAAGAAAAGAAAATAGGGGAAACTGTGTTAAAAATAGGGAAGGGAAAAAAAAATAGGGAAGGGTGCCTGACCTGTGGTGGTGCAGTGGATAAAGCGTTGACCTGGAAATTCTGAGGTCGCCGGTTCGAAACCCTGGGCTTGCCTGGTCAAGGCACATATGGGAGTTGATGCTTCCTTCTCCTCCCCCCTTCTCTCTCTCCTCTCTCTCTCTTCCCCTCTCTCTCTCCCCTTTCTAAAATGAATAAAAAAAAATAAGGAAGGGTAGTCCCTGGCCGGTTGGCTCAGTGGTAGAGCGTCGGCCTGGCATGCAGGAGTCCCGGGTTCAATTCCCGGCCAGGGCACACAGGAGAAGCGTCCATCTGCTTCTCCACCCCTCCCCCTCTCCTTCCTCTCTGTCTCTCTCTTCCCCTCCCGCACCGGGCTCCATTGGAGCAAAGTTGGCCCCGGGCGCTGAGGATGGCTCTGTGGCCTCTGCCTCAGGCCTCAGGCGCTAGAATGGCTCTGGTTGCAACAGAGTGACGCCCCAGATGGGCAGGGCATCGCCCCCTGGTGGGTGTGCCGGGTGGAACCGGGTCGGGCGCATGCGGGAGTCTGTCTGACTGCCTCCCCGTTTCCAACTTCAGAAAAATACAAAAAAAAAAAAAAATAGGGAAGGGTATCATCCCATACCAGAAACATGAAGACACTTCTTATATTTGCAGATCAGAGCCAGTTAAAGGAAGACACTGAGCAGGGACTTGTAATTCTCCCTCCTAAGAAAAAGCTGTGTCCTGTGAAGGATGTGACTGGCCCTCTTAGAACAGCACTGGGAGACCTGTGCATTGGTGCAAGGGTCAGGACAAGTAGCTGCAGCGGCGGAAGACCTCATATCTTCTCAGATTCAAACCCTGTAGGGAAAAGTGAGGGCTTTTTCCAAGCATCTCAGCAAAAAAATATCTTTCCATTCCATTAGCTTCAACTGTGACATGTGGCATCCCTGAACCATGCTGAAAAGTCAGAGAAATAAAATGTACAGTGTACCTTAGGCCTCCACACCCTTGAGCCAGAGTGAATGGCAGAGGTGGTTCCTCAGGGAGAAATCTGGGTGTGGTTTTCAGAAAAAAGAAAAAGGGTGAATGAATGATTGGCAGCCACATTTACTAACCCTGCAGATTCTTGGTCAGCAGATGCTTCCTGTAACCTGAGTTCCGGAGTGAGATGGATGTAGCAAACCCTTGGGCTTTATACTGTTGATTGTAGGAATTCATTTCCCACTGTGTTGCTTCTTCCTGGCCCCCAGCGCTGCCCCACGGTTGCTCAGCTGACTTCCTGGTCATTTGTATGAAGCTCATCCAGCACTTGTTTGTTCTGGGAATCTGGCCCCCACACTCTGTCCTGCTGGTGCTCCTTAACGCTGACACTGAGCCTTCAGAAGGTTGCAGGATTCCAGCAGAGCACTGGATTTTTGAGGCTTCATGCTTTCCTAGTAGCTGCTTCCCCTGAGAAGATCCCCTTTATGTATCCAGAAAGGAAAGATGCTGTTTTTGGTCTCTGAGTCTCAGCGTTTCTCATGGACTTTGTCCAGTTTTCCCAGACGTAGAATCTAAACAAAGCAGGGCTACCTAAACTGCGAAGGGCAGGGGGAGGGGCGGCTGCTCAGCCCTGGCTGCGGAGTGCTGTGTCCACGCAGCATTCATGCCTCGAGGGTCTTGTTCCCTTCTTACACACAGGTGGGTGGCTTTTAACGATCTGCTTGTCTTATTTCATTTGACCTATAAAAATGCTAACATCCTGCCCTAGCTGGTTAGCTCAGTTGGTTAAGAGCATCATCTCAAAATGACAAGGTTGCGGGTTTAATCCCCAGTCAAGGCACACACGGGAAGCAACCAAAAAATGTATGACTTAGTGGAACAACAAATGAATGCTTCCTCCCCCCACCCCCTTCCTCTCTTTCTCTAAAAGTCAATGAAAAAAATTAAGCCCTGGCTGTATAACTCGGTTGGTTGGAGCATCATCCCAGAGCGCAGAGGTTGCCGGTTTGATTCCCTGGTCAGGGCACACACAGAAGCAACTCCATGTTTCTCTCTTTCACTCTCTCTCCCTCCCTTCCTCCCTCCCCCGCCCCCAACGTTCTCTCTCTCTCTCAAAAAAAAAAGCTAACATCCTTTAAACAGATTTAAAGAATTGGATGTTTCTTTGTCAGGTTACATGGCATATTTGACTATAATCGCCAGGATCCCACAGGACTGACAGCTGTTCTTCAGGCCACGGACCTCGCTGGAGTTCTACACATGCTCTACTGCATCCTCTTCCACGGCACCATCTCGGACCCTGGCACCACCAGTCCCAAGGAGAGTTACACTCAGAACACAGTCCAGGTGGCCATTCAGAGTTTACGTTTCTTCAACAGCTTTGCAGCTCTTGACCTGCCTGTTTTTCAGGTACGAAGCATTGGCTAGTGTTGTGTTAACCATCTGCAAGTTCCTGTTTTAGTGTAGATACAATGTGAGATTCTTCTAGATTGGACATGAGGAATAAACTATGATAAAGGGAATTATAATACCATTTATTAAGTTATTGTCTTCTAGAAACTGTGTTAGATCCTTGCTCTATATGTTTTCTCATTTATTCTCATGACTACCCTGCAAAGTACTATTATACCCATTTTACAGATGGAAAAGCTAGCAGTTAAGTAATTTGCTGGAGATTACCCGCAGCTGAGCCAGGACTGGTACTTTGATTCTCTGACTCTGCTACTTATAATTCTTCTGTCTTGATTTCTTTAGAAAAATGCATCATTGTCCCATTAACTTTTAAATGTTAAGGAAAGTAATGGTTTCTTATATATACAGAACCAAAATTAGATAAATTGTTTTGATAGATGTGACTTTCTATGGATGATTTAATTGATTTGTGTCCAGTGTAAAGGGCCTGTGTAGTTAAATGTATAAACCCCTGTGAATTTTTATAGCTAAAGAAAGAAAAATTGCTTTATGGTATAACACCAGACTGTCAGTTTAGAAACAGGTTTTTTTTTTTTTTCATGTAAGAAATTTAATTTTCAAAAACACTGAGCCTTTGGAACAGAACAAACCCAAGGAGTAGATTTTCTCTTTCAGTTTATTAACTGTCAAGTGATTTCATTAAAAAAGGAGCAAACTTGGCAGATGATGAACCCATAATTTAGATGAGTTGCTTTGCTCAGAGGGGAAAAGGTTATAGAGACACAAATGCATGAAAATGGTGGTCTTGGCCACTCCGAGAGGGAAGAAACATTTCTGTTTCGTAGCTAATGGCAAATGTGCAATTCTTGTCCTCCTGTTTTTCTGTCAGAGCAGGTCAGTAGGTTGATTGTGTCATTGAATTCAGTATCTTTTAACTTTGTAGAGTTAGTTTATCCATCTTGAGAACAGGAATCGCTTCCTCAAAGTTAATGCTTTTCAGTTTCCCAAGCAATTGAACTAGCTGGTGGTAACCTACTAAGTGGTAACCACCCAATATGTAAAGTTCTGAGCGTTTACAGCTACACCAGACACAGGAGATATCTGCTCTAGAAAATGCCAGCTTTGTCTCTGGGTTGAATATAACATCAGTGTTTCATGAAGACCCAAGTCCATTGTGTTCTGTCTGGAAACAGTTTGGAAACCAGGAGACGCAAATTTTATGTCCTCAGAATATAGAGACAAGCAGTCTACCCATCAGCTAGGTCCAGCTAGAGTGGTTTTCTTCGTTACCAGGCATTATGAAAAGCAAACACCGAAAACCTGCCTCTTAGCTTTGGTTTCATGGGTCCTGTGATGGGATTGTAAGGCTGTGGTGTGCTCCTTGCCACAGATAAGCATCAATACTAAGTCAGCTAGCTGTTTCTCTGGATGTCGGAGCCGTGGGCCCCTGCTCTCCTCCAACCCTCCCGTGAACTCGTGGCCTGACCAGCCCACCCAGAAGGGGCACACTGAGCTCCAGCCAGCCTGCTTCCTAAGTGTCCTTCAGGCACAATGGCCAATAATACTAGAAAAATCAAAGGCTTATTTCTGGATCCCTCATGCCAAAGTAAAATAAAAACCAAGATTTCTCCTCTCCAGCTCCCTGCCATATCTAGCCTGAAATGTATGCCTTACTTGAGCCACTCTTGCCAGAATCCGCAGGAAAACGCCAGGGTGAGGAAGAGTGGCACACAGTGCCCCTTCCATGTGCAGGGTCCTGTCCTGGCTGGTTCCAAACAGTCTTCAGCACCTTTGCTTCCTTCTCTGTCCTTACATGCAGCTCCATTTTTGTCTGAATTCTTTTCTTTCTGATTTTTTTCTTTTTTTGTCTCTGCTCTGACTCTCTTTTCTTCTTTATTTTAGTCAATTTTGCCATCGCTATTTCTCCTTCTCTCTCCAGATACTGTTCCCAGGTGCCCTTTTCCCATTAGCCAGCGCGTGGCCCAGGAAAGCCGGCAGGGACCGTCTACTTGGCTGCCACCCTTTTGGTGCCTGAGGCCCAGCACATGTTACTCTGTTACTCCTCACCAGCATGTGTGGGGGCCCAGATGCCCACAATTTCTGGCATCAGGGCCTTTAATCCATCTACCAGCGATTACCTTATTGTTGCAGTTACTTTTAATAAAACAAACAGTGGAATAAACAAAAACCATTGTATTATGATCATAAATTCTGTGGGTGTAGACTTGAGATGGGGGGCTTGTTGCTGCTGCTCCATGATGTGGAGCTTCCGCTGAGGGCCCGAGTGATGGGAGCATGGACAGAGGGGCAGGCAGACTCAGCTGGAGCTGAAATTACGTGGAGTCTTCTGCACGCTCGTGTTTGATACCTGGGGTGACTCCAAGGCAAGGTTCATTCAGGACTATGGGCCAGAGACTTGACATATAACTTCCCTGTGTGATTTGGGTTCTGAATGGGAGTGTCCTGAGAGGAAGCTTCCAGAAAACAAGGGCTCTGAAAGAACCACACAGAAGCTGCAAGGCATTTTAGGACCTAACCTCAGCAGTCATGTACTTATATATCAACCATACTCTATTTTTATTTATTTATTTTTATTTTTCTGAGGTGAGAAGCAGGGAGGCAGAAAGACAGACTCCCACATGTGCCCAACTGGGATCCACCTGGTATGCTCACTAGCAGGCAATGCTGTGCCCATCTGGCGTGTCACTCCGTTGCAACCAGAATCATTCTAGCGCCTGAGGCAGAGGCCATGGAGCCATCCTCAGCACCTGGGCCAACTTTGCTCCATTGGAGCCTTGGCTGTGGGAGGGGAAAAAAGAGAGAGAGAGAGAGAGGAAGGAGAGGGGGAGGGTGGAGAAACAGATGGGTGCTTCTCCTGTGTGCCCTGGCCAAGAATTGAACCCTGGACTTCCACACGCCAGGCTGATGCTCTACCACTGAGCCAGCTGGCCAGGGCTCAACCATACTGTATTGTTTAAATCAATTCTAAGACTTCCATATCCAAGGGGAGCAGATAGAGGCCCTACCTCTCAATAGGAGGACTGTCACACATGTAGTCATTTTTGAACCATTGCACTTTGTTTAGCAAGCTAAAGCAAAACATCTCTCCACACAGGCTTCCCTGATGTAGATAGACATCTGACCAAGCTCAAGTCAATAAAACACAAATACACATTGCATTGTAAAGCGATGGGTGAGTCTGGGGGAAAAGTACTATCTTTATGATAGATGGGGCCAGAGAAACTCATGTTCTAGTTCATCATAACAACTTAGCTGTCCAAAGTGGGATTTCTAGGAAGTATGTTTATAAAGGATAGGAAAAGAGACTTTAGGTACAGCATGGATCTAACCTCAGAAAAATCTGGGAAACAGTTTATGGATTGCCTGGGAGGATCAAAGGAGCTGAAGACCATTGGAATGAGATCAGACCTGCTGAAAGGTCAGACAGGACCATGTCAATCCCAATGCAGAGCTGGTGCAGGGAGGACCCAGATTCTGGCAGCCTGACCCTGAAATGTCACTTTCAAGTCATATGACCTCAGACAAGTCATTTGAACCGTTAAGACTGAGATTCTGATCTGAGAATAGAGATTAAAAACACCTAACTCACAAGTCTGAGAATCAAATGGGGTTGTGTAAGGGACTATGCTAGCTAATAGCACATAGTAAGCCCTTGAGAAATGTAGACTCACTCAACTTGTGACGTTGAAGAGTGTCGTGTCAGAAATTTAAGTGGCCCTAGCCAGGTAGCTCAGTTGGTTAGAGTGTCGTCCCAATACACCAAGGTTGCAGGTTTGATTCCCAGTCAGGACACATAAGAAAATCAACCAGTGAATGCATAAATAAGTAGAACAACAAATCGATGTTTCTGTCTTTCTTCCTCTCTCTCTAAAATCAATAAAGGTTAAAATTAAAAGAAAAAAGTTAAATGTTACATGCAGTATGCCTAGTGCTCCGTGCCTGACTTCAAAGCCAGAAAGCTGGTGCTGATTTTGTGTGAGAACTCATTATGTAGTAGTAACAGGTTATCCATTAGAATATTTTCCTAGCTAGTTCCATTTTATTATATACTAATGAGGCTGTCAAAATATTTTTCTTCCTTCAGCGAAGAGTGTGATTTCACTCTGAATTCACATTGGCACAGATGACCCTGTGATCCCGGATATTGTATATTGCATAGTCTGACATTTTTTACAATTGAAGGTGGTCTCAAGAAACAAATCAATGTACTGACTAGGCAATTAATTCTGGCTAAAAAGGAAATATAGGTTCCTTGAAAAATTGGTTTAATTTTTATATTCAAACTTACGTGTCCTTTGACCTGCTCTTATCAGTGAAGGTTAAACAGAGGGCACTGGGTCACAGCGTGCTGGACGCAACTAATTAAATAAGGGCTGAGCTGAGAAGGTGTCACTACTTGATTTAAAGGAGCAAAGCCCTCCTGAAGTCTCTTTGGGGCCTGAAAAACGTTTCGTCTAAGGGCAATGAAACTGAGACAGAAGACACTTTTCAATTTAGCAGTGATTCTGCTCTGGCAGGACTCACTACAGGGACTATGTTTCCCCCACTGTTAGGCAAAGTGCATTCATTGAAACTTCCAAGCTGCCATGTATCTGACCTGCATCAAGCCGGCCAAGACCTCAAATCAAGAGATGAGTTTAAAACACTGCCTTTTCCCGCAGCCAGTGGTGGGGCTTCCCTCCAGTGTGGGCTGCGAGCGCCTTCTGTGGGCTTGCCTCTCCCCTTTGCCCTCCTGTCGCTCTGTCTGTTTGACATGTTTATTAAATAGAAGCTCCGGGCTGTGCAGACAGACCCCTGCCCTCCTCCCGCATGCCCCCTACCCACAGCCCTGGGCCTGTCTGCAGCAAGGGCCCTGGAAGCCTGAGCTGGGGCTGCTTCTCATGGTTGGGTTTTCTTACATTATTTTGGGTGCCCTGGGTTTATAAAGCTTTTAATTTGCATAATAACTAGTTGTTATTTATATTTCTTTTCTATGTGAACATAAGTAAATAACTTGAATTGTATTTGTGTCCCTGTGTACAAGAATATATTTCCTCCTTCAGGAAAAAAAAAAGTATTGGAAGTTAACTACATGTTAGATTTACAGGTGAATTTTTGTATTTTGGTATTTTTCATGGTGAGTCTATTTGTACAATGAGAAAAAAGAACTTACTTAAAATGGAAGAACTAACCATGCTATAGGTGTCTTGATCTATGTAGTACAGGCATTTGGTCTGCTATGATATATTTTCTGTTCCTTTTCAGGTTAAACATTGCATTTATTATAGTCATTTGTAAATGCAGGAATCACCAAGCTGAACTGTTAAGCATTGCGCTCTCAACACTGTATATGTTTTTCCGGCCCCGTGGCAGAAAGTGCGCAGGGCCCGGTCTTGCTTTGTTGTCAGCAGCCCTGGCTCTCCCTGGGCAGTTCTAACTTCTCCTTGTCTTTGTCAGTCCATTGTAGGGGCAGAGGGCTTGTCCCTTGCATTCCGGCACATCGCCAGCTCCCTCCTGGGCCACTGTAGCCAAGTCTCCTGTGAAAGCCTCCTTCATGAGGTCATTGTCTGTGTGGGCTACTTCACTGTCAACCACCCAGATAACCAGGTAAGAGGCCCTGGAAGGTTCCTGAGACTGCTCCTGCAGCGATGAGAGTGTGAGGTATCGGCATGAGAAAAGGCAGGCTGGCCTGCTGGAACCCATCTGTCCTGTGTGAGGCCCATTAACAGGCTCCAGGGAAGTCTGGAAGTCTCTGACTTCTCTCCAAAGAGATTTGATCAGCACTAGATTAACACTAGGGCCTCCTCTTAGAGCTATAAATATAAAATATTTTTAATAAAATATTCTTAAGCCACACAGAAGTACCTGCTTCCTTACCACGTGGATTCTGATGCTCTATCCATATGCTTTTTTGTTTTGATGAGGAAGAGTGCATCTTTCAATTTGGGTCACTTTGCAAGAAGTACTAGAGTCAAGTGCTGTATGACACTGCTGGCTCTTGGCCTCTGCCTGGTTATGTAGATGCCACCAGGTGGTATTGGATGGGGGTCTGAGAAGGCAGGACTTGGGGCTCTTCCAGTTGAGTCACCAGAGTAGTTTTGCTTTCTACTCTTGATTATTTGGTTTTTGAGCAAGATTTCATTTGTAACTAGGGTTCTGCTGCTTTTAGAAGTTGGGAGATCTGTGCTCCAGATTTTGTGAAAAAAATAATAAAGCATCATATTTGATTATATTTTTAAAACCAGAGTTATGGCTACTGTGGCCACATGGCTCAGTAGATAGAGCATCAACCCAGTATGTCAGAGGATGTGGGTTCAACCCCCAGTTAGGGCACATAGGAGAGGCAATCAATGAGTATGGAACAATGGAGTGAAATGAGTTGATGCTTCTGTCTCTTTCTTTCCCTCCCTTTCTCTCTCAAGTCAATGGAAAAATTAAAAACAAACAAAAAGCAGTTACAGCATATATAACATATCAAATACTAATTCCTGACAACCTTGTTTATCTATCCTTTTTATACCTACTTTTTATGTTATAACTGGAAGTTTGTACCTTTTCCCCACCCCCCACCCCTCTGAATATTTTTACATAGCTGAGGTCATACTGTATATACATTCGTGTCCTGCTTTTTACACTTAACCTTATATCAGAATTATTCTTGTGAATATCATTTTTAATGTCTGTATGGCTTTATCTTATATAGACAGCTCATAGCTGACCTAACAATTTCCTGCTTTGTTTACTATGTTGTGACACCTGCACTTGTAAAGAGGCAAGTGATTCATGTGTGTACAATTCCATAGCAAAAAATTTTGTTAACCTCAAAAATAAAACCACTAGACTGACTGGGCAGTGGTACAGTGGATAGAGCATTGGACTGGGATGTGGAGGACCCAGGTTCGAGACCCTGAGGTCACCAGCTTGAGTGCGGGCTCATCTAATTTGAGCAAAAGCTCACCAGCTTGGACCCAAGATCACTGGCTTGAGCAAGGGGTTACTCAGTCTGCTGTGGCCCTATGGTCAAGGCACATATGAGAAAGCAATCAATGAACAACTAAGGTGCCACAACGAAAAACTGATGATTGATGCTTTCATCTCTCTTTGTTCCTGTCTGTCCCTGTCTATCCCTCTCTCTGACTCTCTCTGTCTCTGTAAAAAAAATAATAAATAAATAAATGAAACCACTAGTTATTTTACCAGCAAGAATGTATTTATGTGGGAATAGTAGAGAATTGCAATTCTGGATAAGCATGTTGTAGCAAAAAACTATAGGTAAGTCCAGCAAACAACAGAGGAAGGTTACTTTATAGAGAAAAGGGAGGAAGCTGGGAGGGATGCTTTGAAGAAAAGTCCATTTGAGCCTGACCAGGTGGTGGCATAGTAGATAAAGCGTCGGACTGGGATGCAGAGGACCCAGGTTCGAGACCCCAAGGTCACCAGCTTGAGCGCTGGCTCATCTGGTTTGAGCAAAGCTTACCAGCTTGGACCCAAGGTCACTGGCTTGAGCAAGGGGTTACTCAGTCTGCTGTAGCCCCACGGTCAAGGCACGTATGAGAAAGCAATCAACAAACAACTAAAGTGCCACAACGAAAAACTGATGATTGATGCTTCTCATCTCTCTTTGTTACTGTCTATCCCTCTCTCTGACTCTCTCTCTGTCTCTGTAAAAAAAAATAAAAAAAAAAAATAGAAAAGTCCATTGGAGGAGAGTGAGAGTGTAGGGTCATAATGCTTCTCATTGGTTGAGCTGCAGGGTTTCCATTGGCTGGTTTGTTGCTGGGCAAGGAGAAAATCTTCCTTCCTCTTGCTGGTATGATAGAGATGCTTCTTGCAGGAAATGCAAGATCTGTGCTTATGTTGCATGGTGGTAGGTGAGAGCTCCTCCTTCAGGCCTCCTGACTCCATTGCACATGGGGGTTCTTAACTGCAGCAAAGTTTATGGATAGTTTCAAACTCTGCTTTTAAACCAACTGTGTTGTGATGAATTACTGAACTAAGAATTGTGTGAGGTTTCAGAGTTTTTCTGCAGTTGCTGGATCACAGACTTATCCTCTCCTATAGATAAAGCACTTGTTCTCAGTGTCTCTGGGCTCACCAGAGAGACTGGGAAATGGGATTGGGAGAACCAGTGTTTGCAGATGGCATGTTAGAACCACTCTGGACCTGCTGGAAGAGTAATGAGTGAGCATGCAGGGACAAGAAAGTACAAATTAAATAAGCAACATGAGGAGACAGAGATCTTGTGGCGGGTCAGGTGGGGTTTGGAGATAATTGTTGAGTTGTGAGCTTACTGTGAAGAAGAAATCAGAAAGGTGAAAAAAGCCAGACATTCTATTTTGACCTCTTACCTCCCAGAAGGATTGAATACTAACGTGGATATCCACTTCTGATTGGGGAAAGGTCAGAGAAGTCAGTTCAGCCCTAAGGCTGAAATGTCGTTGCTGAAATGCAACAATCTCTGAGAAGAAAGAATAGGATAAAAAGAGAAGAAAGCAGAAATTGCTCTAAATGATAGTAATTGTCAAACACTGAAATACTGTACCTTAGGAAATGTTGTTTCTTAGCATAACCTCTGATATTTATAGAATTCTTTGTAATAGTTTCCCCATCTGTTGTCTCTTGGACCTCATTAGCCCTCAGTGAGCCTAGAAGTACAAGAATTACTCTGCCTCATATACTGGTAAGGAATCGGGACTCAGAGAGGTGAAGCCATCCCCAAGATGACATAAGAACCACTAAGACAGGAACTAGAACCCAGACCTTGCAAAGCTCAACCTGGTATACATTTCATTTCATGTTGCTTAAGAAAATCATACATATCACAAGCCCCATCTACTGGTTGGTGATATGTGAAGTGTATCTTGGGTGGGGGTAAGGTAGAGAAGATGATGCCAGTTTACCTAGACACATTAAGAAGCTGCCATTCTGCAGCTTCATGCTGATGGGAAGCTTCTGGGACATACTGTACCTGTGTGCCTGACTCAGGAGACTAGAAGGTCCTGGGAAGGTGTGAACACGTGTGTTTTATGAGCACCAAATGGACCACAGTCCAGGAAATAGAAAGCCTAGATTTTAGCCTCAGCTCTGTCACTAGCTGTGTGATCTCAGAGAAATCATTTCCCTCTTGGGGCTTGAGCATCGTGACTATACTAAGAGGTAGATTACTGGAAATGGATAAGGGTGATGGTTGCACAATATTGTGAATGTACTTAATGCCACTGAATCATGGGGCTTAAAAAATGGTTAGAATGGTGAGTTCTGCCCTGGCTGGTTGGCTCAACGGTAGGGTGTTGGCCTGGCGTGTGGAAGTCCCAGGTTCAATTCCTGGTTAGGGCACACAGGAGAAACGCCCATCTGCTTCTCCACCCCTCCCCCTCTCTTTCCTCTCTGTCTCTCTCTTCCCCTTCCGCAGCCAAGGCTCCATTGGAGCAAAGATGGCCCGGGGCACTGAGGATGGCTCGATGGCCTCCGCCTCAGGTGCTAGAATGGCTCTGGTTGCAATGCAGCAATGTCCCCCTGGTGGGCATGCCGGGTGGATCCCGGTTGGGCGCATGCGGGAGTCTGTCTGACTGCCTCCCCACTTCTAACTTCCAAAAAACCCCCCAAAAAACAGAATGGTAAGTTCCATGTTAAATATATTTACCACAATAAAAAATTTGTGTGGTACCAGATGATCTCCCCTCTGAGCTCTGTGATATTTTGAAGGCTGAGATTGGAACCATTGATAGGCCAGCATTCTGATTTCCTTGGGACTCCAAGCATCTTGTGGGTTTTCAGACCCTCCTGTGCTGCTCTAGGTTCTGTCAGCTGCAGATGGCTTCATGAGCTGCCTGCTTGCTCCATGGCCACTCATCCTTAAAAGCCAAAAACCCCTTGCTCCCCTGTCCATAGAGGGGATAAGTATAGACTTACAGGCGAGATGTCAGGTGCCTAGCCCTGTGATGCCATCTCGAGCCCACAGCTGTTTTATTTGCACAAAACACTGTTCCCACTACTTGTGGCTGAGCTCTGGGCCCACTCTGCTGCATTAGAGAGCAGGAGAGGGGGAATCAGCTCAAGCATGCCAGGATGATAACTGCTCATTCCTGGGAAAATTGGGGAGTTTTCACTTGATCTTAGCCAAAAGTCCAAGAAGCAATGGGGAGGGGAGAGTTTTCTATAACTAAAAAGCTGGTTGTTTATTTTTATTCTAAAACCTTGTTTTATTAAATTCCCTTTATACTCCCCCAAACCCAATAATTCTCCAAATGAATATTTGCAGAGGGGATGTAGTAAGTGCAGCTTCAGTCACAGATGATGCAGCCTTCACCCTGGACAGCTCTGCATTATCTCATCCAGTTTTCTCGTATCACAGGTGGAGAATCTGAGGCTTAGAAAGGAAAAGGAATTACCAAGCAGGACTGGCAGGGCCCTGCCTCACTTCTGTTCTTATGAAAGTGAATTTCTTTTTTTTTTTTAAATGAGAGGAGGGGAGATAGACAGACTTCCACATGCACCCTGACCGGGATCCATCTGACAGCTTTTGTCTAGGGCCAATGCTCGAATCAATCAAGACATTTTTAGTGCCTGAGGCTGATGCGCTCAGTCCAAGTGAGCTATCCTCAGCGCCCAGACAAAATGTTCAAACCAATCAAGCCACTGACTATGGGAAGGGAAGAGGGAGAGAAGGGGGAGACAAAGGGGGAGAGAAGCAGATGGTCACTTCTCTTGTGTGCCCTGACCAGGTATTGAACCTGGGACGTCCATATGCCAGGTCGGTGCTCTATCCAATGAGCAAACCAGCCAGGGCCGAAAGTGAGTTTCCTTAGACACCTCTCTAAAACAGAAGAACTTCAAAGAAGTTATAGTGCTCAAGACATGTAGTGTTTCTGTATTATTAGTCAGAAGTCACTTTAATTCCCAGGCCTGTTTGTCCACAGGAGAACCTTTGTTTCCTGTGTGGAAACAGCTTGGGTCTTTATCATTTGGGCCATTCTGAGCTCCTAATGCAGCCCATGGCTGCGTCATCAGCTCACTGCTTTGCATAAAGGATTGGTACCTTGGTCAATCTATTAACTGCAAGGACGGAGCCCCTTGATACCAAGGGTGACCTCAGCAGACAAACCTGGATAGTAGAAGTAATGCCCCTATGAGATGGAACCAATCATCTCTTTCCTGTAGGGATGCAGTTTCTAATTAAAATGTCATGTTAAATCAAAAGCTTCCTTGTGTTTTATCGCACTTTCAGAGCTCTTTCTAAGTTTCTTCCCATTTAATTATTATAATGAACATAATTAGTATGTGCTGTGAGCCATTCACTTTATTTACATTTTATATTGGATAATTAAATGTTGCCTGATAATTAAATTAACTCCAGTGACAAATGATTTGACTGCCTGCATATTGCCGTATGGGGAATAAGCACCTTTGCATATTCATTTTAAATAGTGACTGACTTTTTCATTTGGAAAGACCCCATAGATTGCAGCTGTCAGAGCGCAAATCTCTTAGGAGAGTTGAAGGGAAGGGTCCCTTTGACCCGCAGTCCCCAACAGCTCCTCTGTGGAGAAGTTTATGTCTGTCAGGTAACCATCTGTTCTGCACGTACCAGAGGCTCCTGCAGGCTTCTGGGGAGATCAACACAGCAAGTAAGCGGGACAGTGAGGCTCTTGCAATGAGATTTGTGCTGAGCTGTGACGTGCATTTTCCAAGTCTTTTGTAATTTGGTGATTTAGCCAGAAAACGCAAGCATTAATTGACTAAAACAGTGGTTCTCAACTCATAAATAAAATATGTATTTCCGATGGCTTTAGGCGACCCCTGTGTTTTGGTCGTTCGACCCCCGCCAGGGTCGCAACCCACAGGTTGAGAACCGCTGGACTAAAACATCCCTAAACTCTGTTGTCCTCACACCTGCCGTTTCCCTGGAAAGGAAAGCAGGTCTGTCCCGGGTCATGCACTGTCAATGCTGAAGGAGGCAGAGCTGTTTTCAGAGGGGCTCAGCTTTCTAGAGCCTGATTCCAACTTTGAAAACTTTCAGAGGCAGCCTGATTCCTGCTCAAACATTCTTACTTTACTCTTTGTTCTTCCCAAAGGCCTCACTCACGCCCATTAGGTAACTCTCAGCCCTGTCTACTGTGGATGTCCACTGTGGGCTCAGACTGGGAAGTCCAGCGTCCACAGCCTTTCTGTTCTCTGGATGAGTGCGGGCAGCTCATTCTGTAGCTGTCACACTGGCATTCGGCTTTCTGTACTTTCTCTTTGTGTGACACATATAGTTCCTTTTATAAAATAAAAATAAAATGCCCTGGCCAGTGGCTCAGTGGATAGAATATTGGCCTGGCGTATGGACATCCCGGGTTCAGTTCCCAATCAGGGCACACAGGAAAAGTGACCACCTGCTTTCCCCCCTTCCTTACTGCCAGTGGCTCTATTGGTTCAAATGTGGCCCCGGACACTGAGGATAACTCCATTGGAGCGCATCAGCCTCAGGCACAAAAAATAGCTCGGTACTCCAGCATTGGCCCTTGATGGGGTTGCCAGGTGGATCCTGGTTGGGGTGCATGCGGGAGTCTGCCTCACTATCTCCCCTCCTCTCACCTAAAAAATATATACATTTCCTAATTAAAAATAACTTTTGCTCAAACATTGACTTTAAGACTTTTAGTGAGTGACCTGGCTGCTATTAGAATGGAAAAATTTGCCAGTTAGCAGTTTTGGCTAATTATAGTAAAAGTCACCCATATCACAGAATCCAAACAGACACTTTTTACCTCCCTCATCTCTTTGGTGAATTTTCCAACACAAAGGTAGTTCGAAGTCCCACATGCTTATGGCAGGTACCTTTTTTAAAAAAAATTCTTTTTATTTTAATTTTTTTTAATTTTTACAGGGACAGAGAGAATCAGAGAGAGGGATAGATAGGGACAGACAGACAGGAATGGAGAGAGATGAGAAGCATCAATCATCAGTTTTTCGTTGCGACACCTTAGTTGTTCATTGATTGCTTTCTCATATGTGCCTTGACTGCGGGCCTTCAGCAGACCAAGTAACCCCTTGCTTAAGCCAGCGACCTTGGGTCCAAGCTGGTGAGCTTTTGCTCAAGCCAGATGATCCCACGCTCAAGCTGGCAACCTCGGGGTCTTGAACCTGGGTCCTTCCACATCCTAGTCCGACGCTCTATCCACTGCGCCACCGCCTGGTCAGGCGGCAGGTACCTTTTTTACTGCATAAACCACCTGAGAGGTTATAGGGAGCTCCACGCTGGACCATGCGGCTGCCGTGCCTGGGTTCCCTGGACCATCGTTGACCAGGCCTATGAGCTTGTGGTACCTGACTGACGAGGGGCCGTTCTCCCTGACTCCTGACTCACCACGTTCACGCAGGCCCTCCTGCTTGTGGACAGTGCAGCGGTAGTGAAGGGGGCACTGACTGGATTCACATCCTGAGTCTATCTGCACTTGAGCTTTTGAACTTGATCTTTAATGGTACTAAACATCAGATACCACAGAGGACAAGAACATAAGGTCTGAAGTCAGCGGGCTTGAGAATCCCTCTGCTGTTATTACTATGACCTTGGTCGGGTTACTGCACATGAGCCTCAGTGTCCTCGTGTGTGAAGTAGGGGGTCATGATGCCACAACCTCTCCGGTGCTTGTGTGGAGTAAGTGGGACAATATGTGACCTGACTCGTGGGGATGCTTAGGAAGGCAGCTGTCATCACAGCTTTATGGCACCAAACAATACACCTGAGTCACATGGGCCTGAGATACACAGGGTTGTACAGATAAACCGTCCCTTCCTTCACCAGCTTCTCAGTTTCTCAGGCTCCAAACACTCCAGTAAAATACTGTCATGAAATCCAGCATTAAAACTGTGAGTTTGGAGTTTTCCTCCTAAAATAAAATTTAAAAAATAATAATAATAATTAAAAAAATAAAAATAAAAAACTGTGAGTTTAAAAGCTAGCCACAGGTTTCTCAGTTGGGAGTCCACTGAGCTGCTTTGGCAGTGGCTGTGAGACCGAGCGCATGGATGAGAGCCTACTTCTGCACAAGGGGTTAGGAAGTTAATCGTCCCCTTCAGAGCCCCATCCCAAGATGGCAGAACCACAGAAGACGCACAGGGGAAGCCGTCTGCACCTCCTCCCTGGGCACTCACACCCCAGTCCTCTGAATGAGGCTCAGGTCAGGCGTGCTTATGCCTCAGCCATCCTTGCCCACTTGAAAATCTTCAACTAGGACATCAAATGTGCACAAGAAAGTGAAACCAGAAAGACTATTTTGTCAAAAGTGAACTCCTGACCAGTGATAAATCTAATTGTTTCTGGGCCTGCCTTGGTCTTCAGTCGTGGAAGCACTTTCTTTTAATAAACCCCTGAAACAGACTACGAACACTTAATCTGTAATCACAGAGGAAACACAGCTCCTGAGATAGGAAATAGTATCTCCTGGGTCACAAAAAGCCGACTGCCGTTGAACAGTTACCAGTGCAGCAGTCAGGGTTGCTGGGTCCTGCCCCAGTGGCAGAGCTGTGTGACCCTGGGCCAGTCACTGCCCCTCTCTGGGCTTTACTCTCCTGTCTGTGAAAAGAGTCAGCTCGGTGTTCTGAGCCCTTCAGCTCTGATAGAAGAAGCATGTATGTATCTAAGACAAAGTGGGAGGTCATGGCCAAACCAGCATAAGTAGGTAAATTTAATCGTTTTCATTTCTAAGTACAGCAATCACAGAGCCCCTGTTCTCCTTTCTGTTCCACAAACAGCTGGCAAGCCCACCCCCACCCACCTCAGGCCTTTGTCCTTGCTGCTTTCTCCTTGGAGTACTTTTCCCTCAGAAATCAGCAGGCTTTCGGGGACTTGCAGAGGTTGTCAGGGGTCATGCTCTCAGAGTGGCCTCCCCTGTCAGCCCCACAGTCACTGTTTCTTCTTTACCTTGATCTATTTTTTTATACGTATATTACCCACCCCCGACATTGATTTATTTATGCCGTCTCCCCACTGCCACCCAGCCCACTGGAATGTGGGTACCCAAAGAGCAGTGCCTCGCACATAGTTACCTGGTAAATATTTGTTGAATGAATGATTGGATGTTAAGATGATACATCATTCCTTAGGCATAATACTGCAGAAAAGGTTAAAACAGCCCCAGATTTTGAAAGGTACAGCACTTCTGTTTTATTGACTAAACCTCCTGAACTGACTTTTAGCTAACAATTTAAGAGCCATTTCTTTGGCACAATAAGTTATTTATCTTTGAATCTATTCTAAAAGAAGCTTAGTTTTGTTTTTGCTGGAGCCAGTAGTTCTGAGAACCAACGGAAACTTCTGTTTAATGTTTGGCAAATCCTATTTTGAGAAAACAGTGCTATATGAAAGCATGGTTCATGTCCCAGCCCTCCGCTGGTGTGGGTGATAAACTTGGGCAGGTTTTCCTGAGTGTCAGTCACTTTCCCCAGGTATAGGACGGAGACAAGAAGTCCCAGCTCATAGGGTTGTTGTGAAGATTGAGTTATCCTTGTTATAGAGGTCCCAACTTTATTTGACTCTTGACTATGAGAGTGGATGTCTCTGGGGTCTTTGCTTACCAGGTTGATGGCATTGTCACAGAAAATTTCTTATTATGACTGAGATTATTTTAAAAAAAGCTTTTTGGCAGGTATGTACCCACTTTAAGAAAGTACACTATTGGAGAATCAACATTTAAAGACTCCCAAATCACCATATTATTTATTTATTTATTTAGTACTTTCATTTATTTTTTTTAAGTGAGAGGAGAGGAGATAGAGAGACAGACTCCCACATGCACCCTGACCGGGATCCATCCAGCAACCCCCATCTGGGGCCGATGCTCAGATCAACTGCGCTATCCTCAGTGCCCGGGGCTTATGCTTGAACATATTGAGCCACTGGCTACAAAAGGGGAAGAGAGAGAGAAGGGGGAGAGGAAGGGGAAGAGAAGCATATGGTCACTTCTGTGTGCCCTGACCAGGAATCAAACCGAGGACATCTACACACTGGGCTGACACTCAATCCACTAAGCCAACCGGCCAGGACCAATATTATTCATTTTAATAACAAGTTTTCTGAAGGCATTTTAAACTATTTTTCTTAAATCCCTTAGGGAACCTTTCTTCTGTCCCCAGATGCTGCACATGTTGTCAGAGCCGCTGTCACAGCAGCAGTCAGTAGGCCAGTCACTGTTCTCAGGCAGTGGGGCACTGATAGCGTTTCTAAAGCTTGATGAGAGAACATGGGCTCTGAAACCAGGCGACTTAAGTTCTGTCCCAATTCTCCCACTAACCAGCTCTGCCACCTGGGCAGACCACTTAGCTGCCAGGTGCCATTTCTCATCTGTAAAATATGATAAAGCTGGTAATACCTTGTGGGGCTGTTTGCAGATCCCTGGGCCAGACAAATGCTGTTTCTGTGTTGTTATTGAAATTATCATTGTCTACCTCCACGTTCCCTGCTCTTAGTGGGAAAAGGCATGAAGTGTCCACCATTCAGCTCTGACATTTGCTGTCACCCTAGATAGGCATCTCGGCTGTCAGTGTTTCCCCATCTTCCCCATCCGTTGAGACTGGAGAGAATCAGTGGAGACTCTGGAGAGCTCTGTGTATCACCTGCAAGCAGGGTCCTCGGTGGACCCAAAAGATGTGGAAGCACCAAGGAGTCTTCCTGGCAGGATCCCTGGGCTGCCACTCAGCATGCTGCTCTGGCCCAGCTGCCAGCTGCCCTTCCCAGGGCCACACCTCGTTGAGCAGGACACACTGACCGCTGATCACCAGATGCCTGTCGAGAAAGCAGTGAAGGGCGGGGTGCGGGGGAGAGGTCTCCACTCACCACCATGGGCTGCAGAAGTAGAAGGAAGGGAAACCTCACACCCAAGTAATTCTCTTTGTACGGGCAACTGCTAAACTGAAAACACACCACAGAGACCAGAGGTGCTCTGAGATTGTGTTAGGGAAAGACACTGGGAAACTCCTGACATGAATCACTGGGAACATTTAATGGGCCTTAATTGGAACCTTATCCTACTGTACTTAGAGCTGAGAGATGAAAGCTGAAGAAATCTGAGAGACCATTTATTTCACTTGAGAAAGCAGTAAACTGAACTACAAAGAGATTTGACTACTATTATATTTTTAAGATTAAATAAAATTGTCATAGACTAGTGCTGGAGAGCCTGTAAGTGCTCCATGGAATGTATCCACGTTCCCTGTCTGCTGTTAGGAGGTGACCAGAAAGTCCCTTTGGTGCTGCATGTCTTAACCCTGCTGCTCTCACGCCACCAGAGGCTTCATGGAAGGAAGGTCGGACCTCAGTACTCCTCACAGGAAGGGTCCAAACCCCACTTAGAATACTTGCATGTTAAAGCATTATTAAATAATGTTCTTACCCTGGTCAGTTGGCTCAGTGGTAGAGCGTCGGCCCAGCATGTGTAAGTCCCAGGTTCAATTCCTGGTCAACGCATACAGGAGAAGCACCTATCTGCTTCTCCCTCCCTTTAACTCCCCCCTGCTCCCTATATTTCTTTCTCTCTCTCTCTTCTTCCCCTTCCACAGCCATGGCTCGAATGTTCGAACAAAGTTGGCCTCGGGTGCTGAGGATGGCTCCATGGCCTTGACTCAGGCACTAAAATAGCTCAGTTGCCGAGCAACAGAGCAGCAGCCCAGACGGGCAGAGTATCACCTGGTAGGGGTTTGTAGGGTAGATTCCGGTAGGGTGCATGCAGGAGTCTGTCTCTGCCTCCCCACCTCTCATTTAATAATAATAATAATAATAATGTTCTTCTACCTACCCACCTCCCTATCCCTCACACATACCCTGTTAGTCTGTAATGGTCATAATTTTTCCAGTATCATGTGTGTGTGTGTGTGTGTGTGTAAGGTTTTTTTTGTTTTGTTTTTTACAGAGACAGAGAGTCAGAGAGAGGGATAGATAGGGACAGACAGACAGGAACGCAGAGAGATGAGAAGCATCAATCATCAGTTTTTTGTTGCAACACCTTAGTTGTTCATTGAGTGCTTTCTCATATGTGCCTTGACCATGGGCCTTCAGCAGACTGAGTGACCCCTTGCTCGAGCCAGTGACCTTGGGTCCAAGCTGGTGAGCTTAGCTCAAACCAGATGAGCCCACGCTCAAGCTGATGACCTCGGGGTTTCAAACCTGGGTCCTCCGCATCCCAGTCCAACGCTCTGTCCACTGCGCCACCGCCTGATCAGGCTAAGTTTTCATTTCTTAACCTGGATTAGAAAATCAGAATAACTACTAGTGAAGAATTTGGGAGTGGCATAGTTTGTATGATGACTTTTTTAATTCTTTCTTAAGAAAAAATAGTCTAAGCTTTTTTTTAACCATATTTAAATGTAATATCTAAATAGGTATAGGCAGCATAAGGTGCTCATGGCTGATAGCACAGGGTTATATATTTCTTGGCACATAATCTAGGGTTTTCTGTAACCAGCCTTCTTCCTTCTCCCTACCTTCCACCCTGTGGTGGAGGGGACACAGAAAATGCAAATAAACAGAAAACCCAAAATAAAGTAGTCCCTCAAATTTACAGTCATATGGTGAGTCAGTATCATTCCAAGGTCTGTGCTCTTTAAGCTTTTTCAAACATAAATTGCAATGAAATTGTACTTTGGGGTTTAGTCCTGACAAATTATAGATCTGATTTTAGGGATAGGCAAGAATTTGAGATAATCTAGCTTAGCCTCCTTGTACTGCAAGATGTGTCGAAGGGAATCTAGAACATGCTTCACTTTAAAAGGTAACTCTTCTCTTCCCTGACCAGGCGGTGGCACAGTGGATAGATATAGGACTGGGATGGGGAGGATCCAGGTTCGAGACCCTGAGGTAGCCAGCTTGAGTGCAAGCTCATCTGGTTTGAGAAAAACTCACCAGCTTAAGCCCAAGGTCACTGGCTTGAGCAAGGGGTCATTCAGTCTGCTGTAGCCCCCCAGTTAGGGCACATATGAGAAAGCAATCAGTGAACAACTAAGGAGCTGCAACGAAGAATTGATGCTTCTTATCTCTTTCCCTTCCGGTCTATCCCTATCTGTCCCTCTCTCTGACTCTTTGTGTCTCTGTCACACAAAATAGATAAATAAATAAAAAGTACCTCTTCTCAGTGAACAGAATGCTGGAGGTCACTTACTCTTGGGAAAATGTCACTGTCGTGAGCTTTGTGTCCATATATACATTCACCACTCATCTTTCTCTCATTTATCAACTTTAACAAAACGCTCATCCCATGGTAAACCATGTGCCAGGAGGTGCAGAAACTAATACAACCCAGGCCTCGTCCTTGTGGAACCCCTGCCTGGGCTGGCCGTGCTGACTCATCTGCTCCTTCAGGAGCCCTTTAACATGGCTGCACTGGTCCTGCCACTGTTCTAGACGCTGGGATGCACGGAAACTAAACAAAATCCCCGCCTCACGCTGCTCACATTCTGGGCTGGGAGGGAGGGACAGGCAATAAATGACCTGTGTGTGCCAGAGGGTGCCCTTGGACGTATTCACAGTGGAGGTCCTGCTGGAGCCAGTACTGAAAGTGGGCTAGACACTTACCAGCAGCAAGTAGGAAGGATATGCTAGGCCCAGGAAAGGCCGTGAGCGAAGGCTCTGGAAGTAAAATAGCCTGGCTGGTCCAGGAACTGGAGCTGTTCCTTTTGACGGGTGCTTAAGACGTAGAGCTGAGTGAAGATGCAGGCTGGGCCCAGGACATCAGGGCCAAAGAACTTGGGGACTTATCCTCTGGGTGATCTTGAGCATTACCCAGCACATTGCTGACAGGAGGGTGCTATGTCTCAGAGTCCCCTGCACTGTGAGGAGAATAGGAACATGGACCTCAGGACATCCCAGTTCAGCCCAGGGCTGTGAGAAGGGCCCTGGTTCTGAAGCATGAGCCTCCTGCAGGAGCAGAAGGGTGTTGGAGGAGGAGCCTGCCCGGAAGCGTCCTTTGCATCCCTGTGCTGGTCCCTAGCTCACAGCCTGTTTCCCAAAGGAAGCAGAAAACAGCATGCCCTGTCTTCTCACCCAGTTTCCCTGGATGGACACGTGGTACAGCCACTCACCCCCCGTTTCCCAAGGCTTTCATGGTCTCCAAAGTCGGAGAGAGGCCTAGCCCCCAGCTTCTGGCTTCAGCCTCTGGTCTTGTCCCTGGCTGTTCTCCCCCCCACCCCCCATGTGTCTCTGCTGCTGCCACCAGGAGGAGGCTACCTCCTGCACAGTTTGACAAGGTCTCTGCCCTGGATTCAGCCTGGAAAAGCAGAGGAATTTGTCTGCAGTGCTAGCCAAGGAATCTTTGTGTTTCTCTGCTCTGAATCGGATTATGTAAATGAATAGACTTTTTTTTTCTCCCATGATATATAAATAAAGCCATTCCTGCAGGCTCTCTGCTTTGCCCCCGAGGCATCAGATTAGAAAAACAGGGTGTATTGTTTGGGGCATGATTCATAGAGGTCACTGGCCTCCGGGCCTGGGCTTCAGGTGTGACGGGACTTGTCAGGAGTGCTGTGCACCGGCCGCGGCCACTTCACTGCAGCTTTGTAGCAGGACCTGTTCTGTGGGAGGAATGCAACAACTACTTTGTTTCTGCTCTGCTACGAAAATATGCTTTGTTCCAATGATTTACGGACTCTCTTGGCTGTCTCTTTTCATGAATTTAGATGTCTAGACACCTATTTTTGCCCCTCTGTTGAGGACATCTTGTCTCTGACAAGAAAAGGGGAAACAAAACAAAACAAGAATTCTTAGGCATAAGGACTTTTGCCTTGGTGAGATTTAACTGTCTGTATCCATTCTGTCTCAGTTCACCCACCCTACCACAGTGACCGACAGAG
Source organism: Saccopteryx bilineata (assembly GCF_036850765.1). Classification (NCBI taxonomy): domain Eukaryota; kingdom Metazoa; phylum Chordata; class Mammalia; order Chiroptera; family Emballonuridae; genus Saccopteryx; species Saccopteryx bilineata. The sequence goes on from NC_089496.1 coordinate 71,656,457, forward strand.
CTATTTGACCTTAGGTTTCACAGACCAGCTTACAGGGCTTCCCAGGAGAAGCTGCCCTGCCCCACGCTGCCCCTACTCTCTGGACCACAGTGCCAGGAGACTGGGATTCGATAGGGTGCTGGCCGAGGTACCTAGCCAGCTAGCTCCTCTTGCAAATGCAAAGATAGTGTCATCGGAGGCCCTGGGGGGACAGTAGGTTTGGGAACCTGAGCTCAGTCCTCACTCATTACTTCCCTAGACAGTTACTGAATACCTGTTATTTGTCACAAACTGTGCTAGGCACTATGCCAGTTAGTAGGGGTACAGGAGTAAATTAAAGGGACATAGCCTCCTTCTCATGGAGCTAACAGCTTTGAGACTGTTGAAAACTGGGACTTTTATTATTACATTGGCTTTTGCAACATGAATTGGTAGACAGAGCTGGAGCTTACAGAACGTCCCTGTGAGGGTTAGACATGGATTTTGTGGCAAGACTGGGTCCTCTGTGAGGGCAGGAGTGGCTCTGGCTTGTCACCACCCCATCTCCTACCACACTTGGCCGGAGTAGATGCTCAGTAAACATCTGATGAATGGAGGATTTGTCTGCTTGCTCACTTCCTGGCTCCTGGCTACACTCCAGGCCATCACAATTGGAGGGAAGGCACCCTCTGGGTGAGAGAGTTGGCTGGTTTCCGTTTGTGTAACATGATAGAGTCTCCACATGTATGCTCTCCTTGGAACCCAGGAAGTGAGTGCTGCATTGTCATTTTCAGATGGATGATCTGTACACTCTCCCCAGGCTTATTGCATTTCTAGACCAGACCTGACTACTCAGCACTTTACCTCCACTTTTCTTTTTTTCTTTAAATTAAACCGTTGGGGAAGAGTACTCAGGTCATACCGAGGATTATTAGCATTATCGCAGGACGGGTGTTCCAACAGCTCACTCCTGAGCGTCCAGTCCCACCACCCACTGTTTCTCTTGTTCAAGTTCTTATGTCTGATAATTTGAGACAAACCCTTGGCACAGCCCGGCACATAGCCAAAAACTGGTTATTTGATACCTAGCCAAGCAGAGTATAGGTTTTTGAAGAAAGGCCTTTTGTGTTGGTTTAATCTGTGTATGTCGGTTGGTTGCGTCTGTTTGGAGTGGCAGTGTGTCATCCTCATCTTCATCTGGACTGGCAAGGTTGTGTGAGAAGCTGGCTGGTGATCAGGCACGGGAATGAGCTCAGGCGTGGCGACAGAGAGCCCCTCTGCCCAGGGAGGGGCGCCCTGTATGTCTTGATAGTCCTGGATGGGCCTGAGGGGTGAGTGAAAAGCCAGCACTAAGAGTCCCGGGATGGCCTGGGGGACCTGGGACAAGTCTTTGAAGTTTCTGAGCATTAGATTTTTTTCTTACAAAAATGTATGGTCATCCCTGTCCGCCCACCTCAGAGTGTGGCAATGTAGGTGAGGGGCCTGTGTACACGGTCTGTGAATGCCATCTCTGCCTGTTACAGGCTCTGCTGTGCTGGGTGTTGTGGAGGTCCTGACAGTGCAGGGTCCTAGAAGACTGGATCCCTTCACACCAAGCGAGACCAGTGTCAACCAGCACCCACAGAAGGGGTGGGCCTTTTCTAGAATTCTCCTTAAAACCAGGCCAGGGAGCCCTGACTTTGTGCCCAGGACCCTGAGGATTCCCAGTCCAGCTTCCTTCTAGGGTAGGAGATAACTGATCACAGAATCCTTTCTTTAGGGATGTCTCAGGCCATTCAGGCTGCAGAAATGAAGTGCCACAGACTGGCGGCTTAACAACGCAGATTCGCTTCTCCTGCCTGGAGGCTGCAAGTCTAAGATCAGGAGGATGCCCGTCTGGTCAGGCTCCAGGGATAGCACTCTTCCAGGTGCAGACGGCCACCTTCCTGTCCTCACATGGCAGAAAGAGGCCTAAGGAGCTCCCCGGCGTCCCTTTATAAGGGACTAGTCCCAGCCATGATGATTCCTGTTGCCATCACATTGGGGTTAGGGCTCAACCAATGGATCTGGGGTGACAAACAGCCTGTAACACCGGACTAGCTGTGCAGACCTAGGGCAACATGGTATGGAGACCAGTGAGGTCTCTGAGTCAGAAAGTGGCATCTGTAGCTCGTGAGAAGAGATGTGGTTTGATTCCCCCAGTAACACGGAAGAGCCCCGCCCTCCAGCAGAGCGACACAGGACACAAGAGTGAAGCCACAGCCCCTGCCCATTTGAGACCAGGGATATGTCATCCCTGCTGCCCCATCTCTGGGCTGAAAGGAGAGCTGTCTCCGGCTGTGCTACCTGGGAAGACTTCCTGGGCTTGAGGATTTCCTGAAGTGCTTGGAGAGAAGCTTGTCTGGGGTCTCAGTCAGGAGCCTGCAGCGCCCGCCTGTGAGCTCTGGCCCTTCCTGCTCTGTTTTCAGCTGGACTCATCTAGCACAGCCTCAAAACACACGAAGTCAGCTAAGCCTCTTACCTGTGTGTCTTGGATCGTGCTCATACTGGGATTTTCTTTTCAGAACTGTCAGAATGCACTTCCTACCCCACTACCACCACAGGATCCTGGCTGGCACCCCAGCCCTGTTTGCAGAGCTCTGTCCTGTGCAGGCAGGGCCAGGGAGTGGCCAAGCAGTGGCTGCCCAGGGGCATGGAGCTTGCTGCGGAGTCCCAGCCAGAGAGGAGGGCCTGTGCTGCCAGGTTCCTGGGGGTGGGAGGATGGGAAACACTGGCTTGGCTTCACACTGGGAGCAGGTTTCTGGTCCTGCAAGCGTGTGGAAGCCAGATGCCACAGAAGAGGACTCAGAGCAGCAGAGCTCATCACTATATTGGTTTTTACATTGTCATCACAGACCTGGTCTCATTTGAACCTCAACTAAGCCCTGAAGACTGCCATGTACCCCTACTTTATAGAAAGGACCCTGAAGCTCTGGCTGAGTCACTCAGTTGGTTAGTGTCATCCCGAACCCCAAAGTTACAGGTGTGATCCCTGGTTAGGGTACATACAAGAATCAACCAGTGAATGCATAAATAAGTGGAACAACAAATTGATGTTTCCTCTTTCTCAAAAAAAAAAAAATTAATAGAAAGGACTCTGAAGCTTAAATTGGTTAACTGACCAGAGCCGGGCTACCAGTACCCTTGAGCCTGCAGATTTGTGGCTATGGCCACTAAGAGACAGTTGACCGAGTCAGATCTGAAATACACCTGGTTAGCAAGGGCAGCCTTTCTAATGAGACATCATTCTGGCTAGGATGATGAGGAATCACAGGTGCACCATGGACTGAATTGTTTCTCTCTCCCCCCCCCCCATTCATATGTTGAACATTTAACCCCCAATATGACTTTACTAGGAGACAGGGTGTTAGGAGGTAATTAGGTCATAATGAGGTCATAAGGGTGGGTGGGGTCCTAATGTGTTAGGATCAGTGGCCTTATAAGAAGAGAAATAGATACGTCTTTCCACACACACTCACCAAGGAAAGGCCATGTGAGGTTACGGTGAGGTGTTGGAACTGAATATACTGGCACCTTGATCTTAGGCTTCCAGGTTCCAGAACTGTGAGAAATAAATTTCTGTTGCTGAAGCCACCCAGCCTGCCTGCGATACTTTGCTATGGCAGCCTGAGCTGACAGACAGGCTGACAGTGAATCTGGGAGCTTCTTCTCTCCTCCTAAAATTCCTCCACCTACAGTTTCCAGGTGCCCACGTCTGCTCCAGCCCTGAAGGTCCTCATTCCCCTAAGTGAGGAGTAACCTCTCCCTCCCATGGGGTCTCCTAGTACCTTACCATTCCCCCTCTGATGACTCAGGCTCCCTTGATTACTGTTTATTTGTATTCATAGCTTGTCTCCCTGAGAGTGAAAGCATGACCCCTTTGTGTCAATAACTACTAAATTCACTGAGAGCTCTCTCCTGGTATCTGTCGGTGTATGCAGGTTATCCTTCCCTGGTGGAAAGCACAAAGATTGGAGCCAGAGGCCAGTGGGTGGCCAGGGCTCAGAAGATGAAAGAATTGGCATGTCTACTTGTCTACTCCACATTCTTTTTTTTAAACCAGATTCCTTTCTAACACCAGCATTCTTGTTTGCCTGGTTCCTTTTTCCACCAAGCTATGGCACACATTGCCAGCATACAACTTTCCTTTTTCTAATGCCCCTTCTCGCCAGAACTTTTGATAGTTCCAAAAAGAAGAGGGAGCAATGGTCTCTCTTTCCCTCCCCCCCTTTTCATAACCCCTATGATACTAAAGAAAAAAAATGGTGAAGACCAGGGCATCTGGTAAACGGTCTCCTTCTTCAGTAACTGTAGATCATGCCCATTGGTCTCTCCAGAGAATGATCAAGAATGGACCCATGCCTGACCAGGCGGTGGCGCAGTGGATAGAGCGTCGGACTGGGATGCGGAAGGACCCAGGTTCGAGACCCCGAGGTTGCCAGCTTGAGCGTGGGCTCATCTGGCTTGAGCAAAAAGCTGACCAGCTTGGACCCAAGGTCGCTGGCTCCAGCAAGGAGTTACTCGGTCTGCTGAAGGCCCCCAGTCAAGGCACATATGAAAAAGCAATCAATGAACAACTAAGGTGTTGCAACGAAAAACTGATGATTGATGCTTCTCATCTCTCTGCATTCCTGTCTGTCTGTCCCTATCTATCCCTCTCTCTGACTCTCTCTCTGTCCCTGTAAAAAAAAAAGAGAGAGAGAGAATGGATCCAAAAATGGCGCTGGCTAGTTGGCCCAGTGGTAGAATGTCAGCCTAGCATGTGGTAATCCCGGGTTCAATTCTCGGTCAGGGCACACAGAAGAAGTGACCATCTGCTTCTCCACACCCTTTCTCTCCTCCTTCTCTCTCTCTTTCTCTTCCTCTTCTGCAGTCATGGTTCAGTTGGTTCAAGCGCATCATCCCCAAGTGCTGAGGATGGCTTGGTGGAGCCTCCACCTCAGGTGCTAAAAATAGCTTGGTTGCAAGCATAGCCCCAAATGGGCAGAGCATTGGCCTCAGGCGCTAAAAATAGTTTGGTTGCGAGCATGGTCCTAGATGGGCAGATGTGTGTACATATGTTAATGAAAGGTTTAATTTTTAAGGAATTCTCCACCATCAACCCCAGAGCAGTTGGGCTGTTTGTCAGGGTCACATGACTAGCTGAAAGTGAACATCATCATATTTGAGAGGCGGTGTCTCAGTGTAATAGGCCATTCCATCCCTCCTCCTGCTGTCTCTGCTGTCTGGGCCCCTCCTGGCCATGGTGCAGTGCTCTGGGGAATCCCCTTTAGGTTGGTGCTGGCCTATGTGCACTGAGGGAGGGGCAGGTGGCCTGGCCAGGCTCAGGGTGGTGCCCACCTTTATAAACAAAGGTGACAGACCAGCAGTTATTTAGTTACAGCTCCATCAGGAAAACAGATGGAAAGAAAACACCATCTTATAAATCTGAGCTTTCCCTGAATTGTGTACATTCCTTTCATTCAGCAAGACTTTCATGCCCCATGATGACTCTCTGTTGACTTTCTCCTGCCTTTGGAACGCCTCAGCAATGTAAGGTGACATTTGACCACCTTATGGCCTGGGAGTGAGTGACTGGATAAAATAAAACTGAGCCCTGCCCTCACCCCCCAGTCTGTCAAAAACCCTTCCATCAGCTCTCTCCTCATGCTCAGAGCCCTGAGCATCCGGTCAGGCTGTTGGCCTCCCAGCCTTCTTCCCTTGCCCCCGAGGGGGTGCTCAGCCTAATCCTGAGGGGGTGTTCAGCTTGCTCATACCATCAAGCTGCCACCCTCTGTGACACAAACCACCTGAATCACCCAGCAGTGGTCTCGTCTGAGTCTCAGTGATACAGATTAGCCCCTTCTTGGACCTCCTAACCCTGTCTCCCCTTAATGTGTGAAATGTGGTTCAAAGGCAGAGCCAACAAGATGTCCTGCTGTGCCTCTCACCAGCCCTCCTGGACCCCTGACCTGTACCCTGGTGGTCTGTCCTAGGTGGTCCTGTGGGTAGAACTCCTTACCCCCAAGGTAACCAAACTGCCTACTTCCATTAGTATCTTCACAGCCTGGGGATTGAAAAGTAGTGGCCACTGGCAGGTCATCCACTACACTGCTGGTGACCTCTGTAAACTCACTTCTTCCACAGGCAACTCTGTTCTGTTGCTGGAGGAGACTGACAGGCTCCTAAGGGGCTCTGCATCACCTCAGTGAGGGTCACAAATCCAGGGGCAGTAAGGTCCCGCTGGGCATTCATGTTAGGCGCTTGTTTACCAAGAACCAGGAGTGGTTGCCTTTAAGTTAACATGGTGCCCATGCCTGCCAAACTGGCCCGTGTTATAGCCTTTCAATTAGTGAATCTTCTAATATTATCTTTTTAACAACAAAGTTCCAAAGAAAAAACTTGTTCTTAATTTTTGCCCAAGTGAGGGGGGGGGGGGCTTCTAATAATGGTATCATTATGAATTCTAAAGCAGTGATCATTTGGCTGTGCTACAAAACTTGTAGCTAATAATTAAAATAAAGATTCAAGTACGTGTTTTATCAATAAAGTAGATGGTAGGACATATTTTTCTCAGCCGACATCAGAAACAGCAGCACAGCCATGTGCTGAATTGTCACACTGTGAGTCTTTAAAATTCCTCCTGGATTTGGAGGTATTAACAAGTCCCTATCAACATTCTCTAAAGGTTTTTGATGTCATTTTAGCTATTGAACTAAAATATGTGAACTATTACTTTGTTGATTTTGTTCTTAAACCAAACTGCATTATCATCTGAGCGTGTGTTCTTAAAGTATTGTTAAAAGTACTTTGAAAACTTGTAAATCCCTGTAATTTATGTTTCTCCTGCCTCTGCTGTTTCAGTCTTTCCTTCTGGTTTTAATTTTAATGCAGTCCTGTCTGGGTGTGTACCTGTAAAATTGTGTTTTTCCAAGTACAATTTACAGTCCTGACCTTAGAGTTTACAGTGTTCCTAACTTTCTGTGCACTTCCTCCTATACCAAGAAGTGGGCTTTGGGTCACCCAGCCCTTTCATATTAGAACTGTCTAGTCAAGGTTACTTGAAACAGGTCTGATTTTTGACATTTCTTAGTTTATCATGAAGGACCAGGGAATAAATTAGGAGTGCTTCCCTACAAGCCCATTAATTGCATTGCCCCGCTTCTTAAAATGTACACAGCTGTAAACCTAGACTGCTTCAAGACAACGGTCTCGTTTATCTAAACAATTCTCCTTTTAGATTCAATGGCACTGATGGAAACACAGATAAGGAGTATGGATCGGAGGAGGGCCCTTCTGGAACCCGTGCTCATACTATTCGTTCCCCTTACAATCCTCTTTTCTTCCCAGGGCTTGTCTGCATACGGCAGAATAGATTTCTCTGCATTCAGTGTATTATGTGAGCAAGGTCGGGAGACTGCAGTGGGCAGGGCTGCAGGAGAGGGTGTGTTTCTGGTGAGGGAGCTGTTTGTAGGTTTTAAGGAAAATGGCTGCTCTGCTCCTAGGGGAGAGCGGGGCTGGGCGTGCTGTTCCAGCTGCCTGCGTCCAGGGTCCACATCCCGGCATCCTCTCTCTGTGGCAGCTGTCCCTTCATCACAGATTCTATTAACTTTTAAATGGCTGCAGAACTTTTGGGATCTTTTCCTTAAGAAATGAGATTACAGTATATTATGCTCCTTTCAAATATCACTTAAACTCAGGTAAGGAGTCAGGATTCTTTTTTTTTTCCCCTCATACTCTTTCAGCATGTGCTCCATGGTTCTTCCTGATAGTTGGTGAGGGAAACAGGGCAGGGGTTGGCCCGGGTGGTTGGCAGTTAACCTGGGTTGCTCCTCTGTCCCAGGTCATCGTCCAGTCCGGCCGCCATCCCACGGTGCTGCAGAAGCTGTGCCAGCTGCCCTTTCAGTACTTCAGTGACCCCCGGCTGGTCAAAGTGCTGTTCCCCTCGCTTATCGCTGCGTGTTACAACAACCACCAGAACAAGATCATCCTGGAGCAGGAGATGAGCTCTGTTCTGCTGGCCACGTTCATCCAGGTACCTCTGTGCTCCGCCGCCTTCTCTGGCTGCGTGTGCGAGTGAGCGCTGTGGAGAAGGAAAAGTGAGCCAGCTGTGTATTCCTGCTGGCCACACTACCTTTTAGAAATGTCACGCATATCTGTGCTTGAACATTAATTTCTAAAATAACGGGATTAGTGAAACGGGTTGAATGTTGTATAGTTTCTACCTGTTAGCTTTCAAGAAAAGGCTATTTTTTCCAATTGAGGAAATGGTAAGCTCACGCTAAGGAAATGTTTTTAAAAAACTGCCAGACTTCTTTGCGGCTTTAATGGTTGCATTCATCTTACATTGAGTCTGGCTCTAAGGAATAGATAATGATTGCTGAAGAAAGATCAATTAAAACTTCAGTTTATTTGTAAATGTCTAAATATTCATATATATACACACACACATCTATGTGTGTATAATGAAAACCTGTTATACTGCCTTCAGAAAAATCTAAAACTTCTAAGTATAGCCTTCTATTTTTCTGATCCAGTTAAGTTCTGTATGCCCTGGCTGGACAACTCGGTTGGTTAGAGCATTGTCCTGAAGTGCAGAGGTTGCCGGTTCGATCCTCAGGGCACATACAGGACTAGATCGATATTCCTGTCTCTCTCTCTCTCTCTCTCTCTCTCTGCCTCTCCCTCCCTCCCTCCCTTACACTCTCACTAAATTCAATTAAAAGAAAAAAAATCTATATGACTGCAATCAGAATTAGTGCCATAGCAAAGCAAAGCAATATTTCCACATCTACATTAACTTAGTCAACTGGCATTAGAAAAATCAAGTTGGCTATTCTTTAATATTTGCTAGTAGCTAACCTTGCGATTCTTTTCTCTGTCATTGTAGATCATTATTTCCTGAAAATCTTCCATTTTCTTTCAAATGTTCCACCATAAAACCAAGGAGTTTTTGTTCCTTGACATACATATTATTAGTAGCGATAATAATGAAACAGAAAGTTGAGCTCTGCCTTGGTGCCGGTCCTTGTTTGGGCTGTGATGGTGCACAGCTGGTTGGGACAGTGAGAGTCCAAAAACTTTCTTCACCTTAAAAACAATTAGCGCTTTACATTTTGTAAACCATCCTCTGTAAGATGACCAACTGAAACACACAGCCAGATCAATTATGTTTAGAAATGTTTTATTTTCAGCTTAGTTGTTTTGTTTGAGCGTGCATCACATTTTATGAAAATGTTTTCAAAGATATTCAGCACTACAGGTTGGGCACAAATCTTTATAAAGTATTTTTACATTTAAATCAAAATCTTAATAAAATCTTATAAGCATCAAATTGACATTTAGGATTCTACACATATTTTAGAAACTCAGGATTGAATTAAACAGAAAATAGGTTTTAGAGAATCTTAAGATTGTGATCTTAAATTCCAATTGTTCCTTCTTTCATTCAGCAGGTAATTTAAGAGTGGCTACAGTGCGCTGCACACGGCCCTATGCGCTGGTGATACAGCAACGAATAAACAGATAAAAAGCCCTGCCTTCATAGATCTTTCATTTAAGTGGGGGGAGTCAAACAGCAAACAAATAACTTGTCAATGGTGTTAAGTCCTGTGGAGGAAAGGAAGGCAGCAAAGGGGGAAGGGGCCGCCAGGGCGGTGGTGTGCAGCTTCTATGGCCTGAGCAGAGGGGGCCTTGACCAAGATAGGGATAGCTGAGCCAAGAGGAAATTCTGCATCTGTACCAGCTTAGTACCTTACATTTTTAACTGCTTGAGAAACAATTTATAAAAATACAAATGATACCAGAATCTAAAGTAGTAAAGATTGTATGTATTACTTGTTTTCAACTGGTATTGATCTCAAACTAGTCCTAAATCCTCTCTGCTGTATGACACTCAACACACAAATATCAGGGAATGTAAATGTAACACATATTTAACATTTTAACACACAAATTACGTAAATGCTACACACATTTCTTAGAATGCTTATTTGGGATAGAATGTTAGATTTGTGGACCCAAGTATTTTTTTCTATAAATGTGTGCTCAAGAGAATGAATATACATTGGGATTTAGTTTATAAAATGGTTCTGCAAGGTACCCATGTATTATATTATTAATAGTCACTAGAAAATGGTATTAAAAGTAAGAGCTGATAGTTTCTGAAATTTTATATATTCTACATTTTTCATCTTCCACCGAAAAGTAAAATAACCAGATGTTTAAATTTAGCTGCAGAATACCTAAGAGCTTTTAGAGTTATGCTTAAAAAATGTTAAAAATCAGTATTTTAAGAATGTGAATTTGACTCAAGTGTTTAGTTTGTTAGATAGAAAATAAAATTATAGTTTGCACAGTAGGCAGTAACCTGGCCCTGGTGATAGTGGAGCAAAATGGAAGAGTCATCACTGTTTGACTTAAATTTACGAGAACCTGGAATACGTAACAGTAACATTAATTTCTTCAGCTTTTATATTCAGGCTCCAAAGCACTAGTGAAAAAATAGTTGTTTGAGGATTCAGAAGCATTTTTAAAGCTGCCCTCAGTGAAATATTCTCTGCTCGTAGCTTTGGTATAAAAACACTTTTCTTGTCTCCCACAGGATTTTGCACAGAACCAAGGTCAGACCGATAACCAGTCTTATCAGTCCAAAGGTATGTGTCTATTAAAATTAAACAGCATGAGTTTGTTAGCTGAATGGACATGTTTCTTCTTCTACCTTCTGGAACTGCTAGGAAAATTAATTTATTGCCCAAAAGATTTGAGATTCGGATACCAAATATATATTTCAGTGCATCAAGAAATCGATTTTGTCATCAAGAATGAGTGTATCAGAATATACAAAGAAATTTATGGAAGGAAAAGAAAAACACAAAACATCTTTGTATACTTTACACTCACCTCATGCAAGATATAATAAATGATAAATAACTGCTAAATTTATTTAGTAGCACAGGACACATTCAGATCATTAATATTGGCCTAAATAACTCACATAAATGCTGAAATCACATAGGTTTGGTTCTCTATCCATGTTCAGAATAAAAGTATCAATGTAGTCCATATTCCCCCTAAATTCAAGTATTTGAATTTTTTATTGAAATAAACATAAAATTGTTTACCATGGAGAAAAATCCATTACAAGGATTTTTTCCTGTAGTGTTCCTGCTGAGGTGTTTCCTGTGATCAGAGCTGGAGATGTAGAATTTTAAAGTGCATTTTTACTTTTTAAAATATTTTGCTACCTAGACTGTAATTAAGAAGTACACGTTGATCTTTAACTGTGGCATTTCTCTGGTTGAGAACCTAATCCATATGTCCCCCAATTCTTCCACTAGTTTGATCATCTTTAAAGAGGCTAGTCAGAAGCCCACTCCCAGCAGGACCCTCCTGGGCACCCAGCAAGTAGTCCTTACTTTGGGGTAGGTGGCAGTGGGGGTGGAGGAGTCACCTTGGACTCTCTCTCTCTCTCTCTCTCTCTCTCTCACACACACACACACACACACACACAATCTATTATCTATAATGGGCAAGTGTTGAAGTACATAGAAAAGACTATAACTAAACCTGTAACAATATCATGAAAATATGTCATGTTTTATTGACTCAGGTACTCTGAGAAGTAAACAGAAAGCTGTGCTCCTTTTTTAGAAATTCAAGTCAACATCCTAGTTGGTGCCATTTGTCTAAGCCAGAATTAGTGTGCAAGTTGAGTTCTGCCCTGCCTCAGTCAGTCTTAAAGGGAAAGAAAGAAAAAAGCTGTTGGAGGCTACTTCAGAAAAATCAGCATAATTTGTAACTGTTTCTTACAAAACAATTAAAAATTTTTTAAATACATGAAAATGCCTACAAAAATCGTCTAATGCATTTATCTATAACTGTACAACAATTTCTTTGCCAGTAAGAAGTATAGACATTCTTTTTTCTTCCTGTTCCTCCTGTCTGTAAGGATGAGTCACCATTTGCTATGTATCTGGCACGAGGTCCCAGGAGCTGCCTCCCTTGTCTGCTTGGTGGGCTGCCGCCAGTGGGAGTCTCTCACCCTTCTTCTCTGACTTCCACACTTTCCCCAGCTACAATGAGTTCAGTCCACACAACAGCAAATGGAGAATAGGTCTCTGCTTTGCTCAGAAAGAGTCCTCACTATATTTGGTGACAGCTTATAATATCTTCACTTGATTTAAAAAAAAAAAAAAAAAGATGACACATTTCACTAAGCTGCTAGTCTGTACCTTTAAAATCAGTTCCCTTTTTGCTTAGGGGAACTTTTGATTTAGTCCCCATAAAATATTTCAAGTCATTTTGAGGTCATTGCCCAGGTGAACCTCTAAGCACAAAGCAGCTCCTGATAGCACCACACTGTCATTGCTGAGGAAGAATTGTGGTTTTCAAATACTTGCTGCTCAGTGACTGCCCAGGTATGAGATTATTTGCTTTGCTCACAGTGGCAGTCAATAAAGCTTCTACTTGTTTCCTCTGCTTTGTTAGATAGGCGACTGAATGCCAGATTTGAGCATTTTTAAAGTTATATTTAAACTAAATCATGTTTTCAAATAAATAGACTGTTTTAGAAAATATGTCAAGTTTACATACACATTTACCCTTTCAAGGCTAATGTAAGGATGGAATAGATGGCTGTCATTTTATATTGTTCACCATAACTATTTTACCCTGTTTTCCTACCTTGGAATCCAAAAGAAATTTTTTTCCTAATGTTTTATGTAGGAGTTAATGTCTGAATATATTAGACATTAATATAGCATAAAATAGATTGTGATTAAAATATAGTCTGTCTGAAGTTTATGTCTCTATTTTGTACTCAGATATCAAAATAAGTTTAATATCTTAAACTTCAATGAGTTTACCTCTTTTACACTTAATTCTTTTCCATTTTCCTTTCAGGAAAATTCCTTGGATCCCAAGACTATCTTGAGCTGGCTAACAGATTTCCTCAGCAGGCCTGGGAAGAAGCTCAACAGTTTTTCTTAAAAAAAGAAAAATAAAAAATGTTGTGGTTGCTTCTGTATTTGAGTACCCTCATTAATATTTAAATTGTTCATATGTTCTAATTGTTTCTCAAGAAACTCATTTTCACATGTTTATACTCTCTCCCTGTACTGTAGATATGGTATATACTTTGAACTATTTATAATGACTATAGATACTTTAATGTTCTACTTGCTAACTGCAAGTTGAGTTTATTTCCTTTACGCACAATATTTTGCAGTTGGGTAACTTCCATCTTATATACTTTGCATTTGTAATATGGGTGAAATTAGACACAAAATTAGCAACTCTGTTATGTTCTTGTAATAAAATAACTTATTCTGTTTGTAATGGTGACTTTTCTTGTTAAGGCAATACAAATTTGAAAGAAAAACGCTAACTCCAACTCCAGAAGTATCTTAATTAGACGTTAGTTAATTGTAGTTAACCAGTTCTGAATTTCCCTCCCTTAAGGTTTGGAGTAAAGATGTTTATAACACTTTTACATTCTAATTACACATATATTTCCAGGGCCATTTTAAATTAACTTAGAGCATTGATCATTGGTCTGCCCATAGTTTTCCTCGCAGACAGTGCAGAGCCTCCCAGGGAGTGCAAATTGAAGTTATTCTCCAGAATAAAGTCCAGATCCAAAAAGATCAGCCATAGTGAATCACCCTGAAGTACAGTCTGAAAGAATTGTGACATGAAGCAGCGCTGGAACACAAGCAAAACCACGGCTCTGACACAGTGATGCTGACCTTGTCGTGTCCTGGTCTCCCTGCTTCTGCACCCGAGCTCGGTGGCCAGCACTAAGCCGAGCACTGAGTGACATCGGTAATCACTTCTGTCGGATAAGGATCAAACATTACCAAGAACAAAGATCTGGTTGGAAAAAAATTGTTGCTAATATGTATCAGATTCAAGATGGGGTGGGGGACTGGAAAAGAGAAGTTTCTTTAATTTAACTTTTCACGGGAAACACCTCCTGACATTCGGACACTAGTCCCCAAGCTGCCGCGTGGGTGGTTTTTACTGTTTTTCAACTCGAGAGAAAGTGAAGGTCTAACTTCAAAATCCAAGACCAAAGGCGACCTCATTCCCATGTGCGCGTCCACACTGCACCCAGACCGGACCCCCGGGTACGGAAAGGAAGAGTCAGATATTTATAGGGTTTGCTGCAAGACGCTTCCCGTTAAAATATGCTTCTCATCTAGTCGAAAAATTGTCCAAAAGCCATAATAAAGGCAGCTGTGATTATCCTCACAGAAACTGTTCACATTTCCAAGTAAATGTTGGTCTGATGGTTTCTCTGCCCCAGGCGCCCAGGCGGAATAGGAGTCAGAACCCGCCCCAGAGAATGAGGCCGCTGACGCTGGGGTGCTTCTCCCTCCCAGGGGCACTGTGACCCGACCCGTTTGTCACCTGCCCGCCGCCCTTCCCTCCCAGAGCCACCGCAGAACCGCGGGTCTTTTCTTCGGGAGCTCCCGGCCAGCTCTACACCTTTGGGTCTCGGTAATCTGGAAAGAGATTACTTCGCACCACCTCGTTCTTCCACTTTCCTCTGCCTGCTCCCGCTCCTCAACACGGGGTGGGGAGTCTCCTACCTTCGGTACCGAACCGCCCCCTAAACAGCCTGCTTCCCAAGGTGCACACACTCGGTGCTCCGCTCATTCCCACACTGCTCTCTCGACGACAGCCAGCGGCTGACCTGCTTGACCAGCAGGTGCCCTCATCCGAAGGCTGGACTCACCCTGGCACTCCCGTCTTTCTGTCACCATTGCTGCGGGGCCCCAAACTTGCTTTTAAAATTGGGCCACTCTTCACCCATATTCACATCAGGGTCCCAATGGAGTATGTCCTTGTGCTCTTTTCTCTCCCATTACCAGTCCAACTCCATTTATCAGCATCTCATGCACAGCCTCTATCAACAGGGTGCTAGTCTGTAACTGCAATCCTCATTATTGCATAGAATCTCGGTATCTTGAAGAAAGTTTACCTTTACATCAATCAGACACGTATTTAAAAGCCTCTAATCTTCCCTACATCAGCTTAATAAACTCTGAATTTCCTGCTTTTATCACAACTCCATTTCAACTTCTCTACAAATAGTTTATTATTCATTCATTGTTTCCTCTCTCCAGCACGCTGCTAATTCTCTCGCTGTCTTTGCGAAGTCTTTCTAGTATGGGAAACCCAACTAAATGTGTGGCGACTCATGCCCCTCCCCCAAAGCAGCAGTAGCAGTATCTCAGGTTTTCTTGAGAACGATTTTAGACAGCGTCTCACTTTAACCCAGTATTTGCAGCTCTGACAAAATTGAATTTAAAGCTATTATGTATTCAAAGCTGAGAAGCTGATTTCTGTCCCACAATCTATTAAAAGTTAAAGTTTGTTGGGAATGCTGGCATTTCTCAGAAGTATTTTGAATTTCCCCATAAGTATGCAGCTTTTTGATATGTATTAAATTTCGTGGTATTATAGGCATAAACTTTTCCATCTCTGAGAACCCTTTTCCTGCCTCAATTACACAGTGCTATCCAAATTATTAGATATATACCACCAGAATGTCTTATTCTAAAGTGAATCTAGTTAAATACTAACTTCCATTTTCACCTATGGTCTCTTTCACTGAACGGATGTTTTACTACACAATTGGGTGTCTCGCTTTAAAAGTTCAGTAAACATAAAATACCACACTTGTAATTGTTACAGGTAATTTAATTTACAAGAAAATCCCTATTGTATTACCAAAGATGTTTAAAAGATGACCTGGGAACCGTTAAAACTGATACTTATTAATGTAACTAACCAACCATAGATCTGACACCTCAGCAGGGACAACTGTAATAAAGCTTCAAAGTTAAACTCTTTCCCTGGAACCCACGTGGGAAGGATGTGCCCCCATGCCTATGTAGCAACAAACTGCAGAAGAGCTGCTGTTTAATACAGTAATACAGAGAGATACAGGCAGCCTAATATATAGTAACCACTTACATCATTTCCCAACATTCAAAAACAGACGCGGTCATATAAATATCAAAAAGAGGAATTATATTTTTGATCTAAGGATGATGAAGAGATGATTGCAACTAGATATTTCTTCTCAGCATTAAGATACTGTAGTCTGTCAAAAGCAAAAATTAGGAACTAATTAACAACCATTAATGAAATTCTGTACTCAAGAACCTATTTCCTTTTTTAAAAATGACAAAATTCAATATTTTGGATAAATCAAAAGTTTTTGAAAGTAAGAGTAGTTGGAAGTTTAGCCACCTATTCAATGGTCTGCCCCAAGATAAAAGGAAATATCTATCTATATTTCTGTTTGGGAGGGAATGGTCTAAGAGAACAAAACCTCAAAGAATCTAGCCTTGATTATTAAAACCGTTTCTGGGTCCTTCAGAGGTAAAGCTGGTCCTCATTAACCCTACATATCTCTCCCTTAATCTGTAAATTTGCAGCACCGTTTCCTAAATCCCAAGAAGGGGGGTATTCTTTAATTTTTGTGCTAGCATCACCTTGACATTCAGGAAGAAAAATGGAAATGTGGTTTCATTTCCACAACTCCCATTTTCTTTCAACAATTACCAGCCAGTTTCCAGCCTTCCTTCTCTAATGGGGACAGCAGGGGTGATGGAATCCTTCTACCAGCTCTACTGGAAAACCTACAGTGGCCTCTAGCCCATGACTTTTAATAGAAGACACCTACTCCTCTCTCCCGCGACTACATATGGTCCCTCAGACACATTTTTAGTCAGCAGACTCTACCTGATCTAAGAAAGCAACTATCGCCTACTCAGGGCATTACCGTCTTTCAAAACAAATCCTGGGGAAAGAAGGATATACTTGTGGGTTATTTAACTTGAGGAAACGGAAACCCAATGCCAGAGGTTCTTCAAGAGTAGTGGGTTGGCTGGCAGCCCCGTGTCCACCAGTGAGGTTGCCAAAGGGTTAAATATTTGAAGGGTAAAACCTGAGCCTGCGTTTTGTGTGCTTGCCCGGGGCTGCTGGAGATTCGGTATCTCTCGGTTATTTCCTGCGACCTCTAAAGCCAGTTTTCAAGAAAACAAGTGGCAGGGTTTGAAATGTCACACCGAGTGACCTGGGCCATCCCCGCCCCTGCATTCGGGTCTGGAAAGAAAATAAACCAAGGACACGCCAGACTGGTTCTGGTGGACTCGCGGCGGGGCCCTGTGGCTCCCGTGCTGTATCGCTTGCAGGTGATGCCGGCGCAGATAAGGGGCCGCCGCGCGCCTGTCCTCCGTCTAGACGGGAATTAATAGCCGGCGAGACCCCCGGGCAGCGCCCAGGACGCCCCGCGCGCCCAGCCCGAGGGGCCCCAAACCAGCGACGGGAGGGCCCGTGGCACCAGCCAACGAGGGGCTACGGGAACTCCTGTGGCCCTCGTGAGCATGACCTCAGGCCCGAGTCCGCCCCACGGAGGCCACCCGAGAGTCGAAGCTTCCCGCCCAAACGGGGTCGCCCCGCCCGTCGCGCGCGCCCGGGCGATCAGCGCCTGGGAAAGGGACCCGCCGCAGCAGGGGGCGCGCCGCGTCCGGGTCAGCCTCGAGCTCTCGCCTCCGGGGACCGCGCGGAGCACTCGAGCGCGGCCTTGCGCCCCGCCCGGCGTCCAATCTCCGCGGGGCCCGGCTACGCGCGGCGTCCAATCCCCTCCGGGCCCGCCCCCCGCGCGGCGCCCAATCCCCGCCGGCCCGGCCTCGCGTGGACACGCGGGGCGGTGGCACACGAAGCACGGGCGTGAGGACTGCGCAAGGCCCTGACCCCACGCGGCGCCGGCAGAACACAGGAATAGTATCGCATCCGACTACTATTATTTTTTTTATTAAGATGAAAATATTCGTCCCACTATGAATTCGCTGTCCTTACAATAAATAACAATAACTTACGTTCTGTTCGGCAAAGGCTCACACGCTCTGTCCTCCGTCGACTGATAATTTAAACATTTTCAAGGTAAGTCTCATTTCTACTTTTTCCGGCAATCATGCGCTTTGGGGGATTGAGGTCTGTTCCTCTCGGTTGTCCCGTCCTCTCCCCGCTGGAGTCGCAGAGCCGCGATGGCGCGGACTCAGGGAGAGGAGAGGGCAGGGCTAATGCTAGTAAATCCCAAATTTTGGTTTTGAGAAAATACAAGTCCTCGGAGCAGGGCTCTCCAGCCAGGTGAAAGCAGGTGCGTTCTGGCGCTCGTGGCCGTCCTGACGCTTCTCTCTCTCCTCTCTCTTTAAATAACAATAATAACAATTACAAAGGCGAGAGCTTTCACAGCAGGCAAGGCCTGAGCACGGGCGAGTCTCATGCAGGGAGCATGCGCGGTCCACGGGCTGGGGGTCCCCTCACGTCTCCACCGGGCTCGGCACCATGCTGTTGGGCGTGTCGGGAAGCTGCGAGGACAGGGAGGTCACGTCGCTGCCGGAAGAGTTGCCCAGGGAACCAGACTCAGAGAAGGAGACCTGGAGGCACCAGGTAAGAGCGGTGAAGACGCGCCCGGGCGAGGGCTCCGAGTCGGATGCCCCCTGGGGACGCGCGGCTAGCTGGGAACAAGCCTTTCGGAGACGTCGGCTAGGTCCCCAAGCCCACGCAGGGGATTAGCGCGGGGGCGCGGGCTGGTTAATCCCTCGATTTCTCCTGCCAGCGCGTTAATCCAGGGAGACCTGGCTTAGAGCGAATTATGGGCTAGGGTGTGGTTGCAGCCCACCCCCCACCGACCACCTGATTGCCTGCCGCTGTCTCAGCCGGTCACCCACGGGAAGCCTCCCTCCCCTGGCTAAATCGTTAAATCCCAGCCGGAGTCCTGAGGTCGCGCGGGCAGGCTAGGGCCTCACCAGCTGCTGGAAGGCAGGTTGGTCCAAGTCACTCTGCAGCGCGAACTCGCTGAGCGTTTTCCACGGTGGCTGGTACGTCTGCACCTCGACCGCGCTGCCTTGCACGGTGCTCTCGTGGCGGATGGGGCTGCCCGCCACCAGGGGCGTCCCAGTCAGTCCCTGGAGGCTCTTCGGGACAAGCAGAAGTAGGGGCGCGCTCGAGTTAGGCCTTTAGTTTCCCGCTGCCTCTGAGACTGGGGCTGGGGGCACTGGTGCATGATTTACGGTCTGACATGCTTTGTGGGGTGGCGTGCGCTCGACCGCACCCGTGTGAGCCCTCCTTCCCCAGCAAATCTGCCATCACCGGCCGGCTTCAGAGCTGGGAGCCACAGAGCACTGCGTCCCGGAGAGCGAGGCCTGCGTCCCAGTCCTCGCCAGGTACGCGGAACACGACTGGCCGGACTTGGGCTCCAGCATCCCCAGCTCATTAGGGCCGCTGGGGCAAGGAGACCCGAGCTCAGATACAATAATTACGGAACCCTGAACCCCACGGAAAGCCTTGCTGTGAAGGCACAAGCACAGGCCATCTGGAGAGTCCCGTTACCCCCTTTTCCCCAGAACCCACCCAGAAAAGGGTACACAGATGCGGGGTGCGAACCCGAGCCCCACCCGCTGCTCTGGCTACGGTCCCTCACCGTCTTGTCGTTATGTTGCTGCTGCTGCAGCTGCTTCATGAGAATGGATTTCTTCTTGTCCTTGCAACGCTTGTTCTGGAACCAGACGCGGATGACCCGCGGGCTCAGGCCGGTCATCTCAACCAGCTGCTCCTTCATGAGTGCGTCGGGCCGTGGGTTGGCGGCGTAGCAGGTCCGCAGGGTGTGCAGTTGCTTCTCGTTGAGCACGGTCCGCACGCGGGTCGTCTTCTCCGCCTGCTTGTGCACGTGCGGACGCAGCGCGGACTGCCTGCCGGACCCGGGCTCTGCGTGGACCCGGCGCGCGGTGAGTGAGAGGCTGGGTCTGCCCCGCACACGCCCGCCCCGCTCCTGCCCGATTCCTGCCTCGCCGAACCCTCCGCCTGACTTTGTTTCTCTTTTATTCGTTGATTTCATTGTAGCTTTCGCCTCCCCTCTCCGTCTGTTTGCCCCACTGGGAGGGTAGTGCGCTTTGTTGTCCCTTCCCGAGTCCCGGCCCCGCCGTGTGCAGCGACCTACCCGGATCGCGGGAGTGGCCGCCCCCGGCTGAACGTCCTGCATTTACTGGACCCCCAGGTGCGCGCGACTGGGGACGGGGGACGGGGATCGCCCTCCGGAAGAAGCTTGGGTTTCGGAGAAAGAGGATGGAGGCGCCCAGAGCTCTGGAGGGGGAAGGAAGGGGGGCCTCGTAGACCCCCAGCGCTGCGCTGCTCGATTTGGGGAGCTTGTCTCCCGCATCCTGGGGCCCTCGAGAGGCCTGCCCTTCGTTAGGGGCCACTCGACTAGGCAGTCGACACCCGGCCTAGGCTCGGCTCCTTTCTCAAGGCTCCAGGGTGCCCGGGCCAGCTGATGCCAGCATCACCCTCGCCCTGCCTTGGGTTCTTTCCACCCGGGTCAATAGGCCCCGATTCCCGCGGCCCGAGACAAAAAGAGGAGGGGTGGAGAGATCCGAGCCCGCGGTACACCGGCACCAGCTTCATCCTGTTTCACACTCCGTCGGCACTGGGTCTGCACACCCACGAGTTTCTGACGCACTGATTCAATGTATACTCCCCACCAGGGATTTCTGGATAAATATTTACAAAAACAGCCCATCCAGCCCGATTTCCTCGTTCTATAGGGGAGGAAACGAAGGGCCCGATAGGGGAAGAGAACTGCCAGACCACGCAGCACCCGCAGACGCAGCCCAGACCAGGGAGTGGTGCTTTCGTTCTGAGGCCGCCGGTCTAACTGCCCACTCAGCCCCATCCGGGCCCACAGCATGCCCTGCGGGGGTGTTTTCCGGGATCCCTGAGTCCACTGTACTCCCCTCACTAAGCACTTGGCTAAGTTGTTTATCAAACTGGGCCTCAAAACACAAACACAGACACTCGCTCTTCCTTGGGTGGTTGGTCTTCAGAGCCGCCTGGCCGGCTGAGCCCAGGCCCATGATCATCCTTACACCCCTAGGCCGTCATTACTGCAGAGTTCCTGTTGTCATTACAGCTCCTGCTTTAGCACCGTGTCCCACGTGTCCTGATCAGAGAGGACACAATTCTCCACAATCTCCCCTCCCCCCTGCATGCACATACTCACACATTCCTCCCCGCTCACGGAAACCCACAGACGGTTTTCTCCGCACAAACACCCAGCCATGTTCCTAGCACGCAATTTTGCAGCCACACAGAAACACACAGGGACAACTTTCCGTTCCAGCGCCAGCAGCCCTGCACACCATCCTTGCACAGATGGATGCGCTGCTCACCTGGCAGATGCAGGCCACGTGCGGGGAGAGGGCCGGGGCTCCGCGGGCTGCCGGCCCCCGTGCGCTCGAGCAGGAGGCCGTGGTCGGCGCGGCAGAGCAGCTCGTGCTCCCGCAGTGAGAACTCGTCGCCCGGCAGCAGCTGGCGGCTGCACACGGAGCAGCGGAAGCACTCGATGTGGTACACGCTGTCCCGCGCCCGCATCACCAGGTCGCTGCTGCTGAAGCCCACCTGGCACTTGGCGCACTTGATGCCGAACAGCCTGCGGGCGCGGGGTGGGCGGTTAGCACGGGGCGAGAGCAGTGCTCGCTCGCTCGGTTGGGGACAGCCACCTCCAAGGGCCGTCCCCGGCCTCCCGGGGTCCCCGCAGCCTCACCTGACGTAGTCCCGCTTGCAATAGGTTTTCCCGTCTCTCACGAAGCACGTGCACGTCTCGTCCAGGTACTGGCTGCACTCGGCACACTTGAGGCAAGCGGCGTGCCACTCGAGGTCCGGGGACACCCGCAGGATGAACTGGTCGTGGATCTGGCTCCCGCAGCCCACGCACGTAGCCGTGCCTGGCTTCTCTGCGGGGAAGGGCGCAAGTCAGGCCCGGCTACGGATCGCGTCGGCCGCCCAGGCCCTCCCAGCCCGCTCGCTGTCGGGCAAGAATTGGTGCCCACAAGGAAAAGGAAGCGGACTTTCTAAAAAGATCCAGACAACTGAAAACGAAAAAACAAAAACTGAATTTTTAAAGACGTTTTCTCTCCTTCCTCCCGAAAATAATTTAATAACATTCATTTCGACACAGTTGTGTTTATCGAGTTGTGTTGTAGCTAAAAGCTAATGTCGAAGGTGAGAAGAAAGTAAACAGGCTCTGTGGACCCACTGCGTCCACACTGAGTGGGACGCCGGCCTCCCTCCCACGGCGGTGCCCGCCAGCCCCAACCGCACATCGGCTTCAGCGCAGGCTCCTCACATCCTCGCTGACATTTCTTGGTTTAAATGCACCAAGTTGGAGTAGTCCTTATTTGAAAGAACCAAAAGACCAGCGAGCAAATCTGAGCCCCACACCCCTAAATCACACCTAATTGCCTTAGCGCAAAAACAGAAGCAGATTTCACAGCCTGAGGCCAGCCTCACAGGCTTGAGAAAGAGGATTTAATTATGAATTAAAACAGCAGGATTCCAACGGATAAGTCATCCTGCAGGAAAAAGGCATTCGTTTCGCTTTTTGTCGCCTAGTGTCCTGTCAAATAGAAGACACTTGTAGAATCCGGTCAACATTCTCCTGCCGCAGAAATATCGCGCATTAAGCACAAACACACCCACATCCACGCCCAGAGAAGACTTACTCTTGGAAGAATCCCCCATAGCACCCAGGAAAGGATAATGAAAAATAATATCCACCATGCAGACAGAGGCGTGCGCCAAATGTGCGCCGGGCGGAGGACAAGGGTCGTGCGCCCCGCCGCCTCTTTGCTAACTAACTCAGGCCCCGTGGACTTGCAGGACCGACCGCACCGGCCCGCACGCAGCATGACGTCAGCACGCAGTCGCCAGGCCGGGCAGGGGCGGGACCTGCGGCGTCACCGGCCTCCCTAGTACTGTACCGGGGTGCGGGGGAGGTGATGGGTACCCGCGGCGGGTGGGCGGGCGTGCTGGGTGGGAGTGACGCGGGATTGGCTGCAAGGAAAGGGGCGACCCTGATTGGCCCGAGTGAACAATGGAGCGCAGCCCCCTCCCCGAAATCTGCGGGTAGCCTCCGGGGCTGTGGCTGGGTGTCCCGGCTGGATTCCGAGTCACCGCGCATCTGCCTCGCGGCTTCCACTGGTCTGCGCTGCCTGCTGAACTTTCGGGGCAGCCTGTCAGGCGCGCCCGAGCGCGAAGAGGAATACCTGGATAGTGGAGGGGGCCTCTTTAATAGATAAAAAAATTTAAAATCCACTCTTTTGGGACCGGAGCTGGGGAAAGGGTGGTCTGTTTAGACAGACCATCACCATCCAGCCAGTTACCTTTTTCCTTTTGTGCCCCTTTGTTCTCAGGGCACAGACGAAAGGGGGGGGGGGATTAGGGACCGTACAAATGAAAGAGAGAAAGAGGTTAGGAAGCGAGCACTGGGTTTGGGTAAACTCTTCTCAGAATTCCCCACCCGCCCAGGGAAAATTTATCCAAGTCAGAGCATTGAGTAAGGAGCGCCGGCGCGCAGAATCGGGAGACGCTCCTTGATCCTGATTCGAGCCTTGACGTGCATTTGGGGTAGGAGTGGGGGTGGTGGTATTTTGACACTGATTCCTCCCATACTTACCCCCGCCCTCTATAGCACAGCTTCTTCTAGAAGCAATGCTGGGGTAGAATTAACGATTTTTAAAACTCTTCTGTTTTCATTTCACAAACCAACTTCAAAGCAGATAATCAAGAAACAATTGTGGTGCGTGGGGTAATTTACTGACTGTGCCACGGATTGTCCGTCCTTAGAAAATCAGCGACTTTGTTGCACAGTTCAGGCATTTCTTTCTTTCAAAGAAATCTCTGTGGGTTTTTTTTTTTTTTAAAGAGTTTGGAGTCTAGCCCATGGATTATAAATGCAGGGAGCACGGTGAGCGCCTGGAGATGAACCGTCTCCACCGGATCCCTGACCCAGCCCAGGACTCCGCAGGCCCCTCGGCCCTTCTGTAAACACCTAAGGCTAGTTGGCCTCAAGCTCTCGGGTGCGTGCATTGGCAGCAAACAAGCGCGCAGGGAGAGGCCCTGCGGAGAGCTGGCTTCAGTGCGCACAAAATCTCTGTTCTGTGATGACCCGCGGCGCAGTCGATGACCGCTCTTTGCCCAGCACTGTGCCCGGCGCTTCACACCGACACTGCCTTTGGAACGTCTAGTCTCGCGCGTCCGGTTCTTACGCACAGCGTCCCAACTCTGCGCCAACAGGCCATTTATTGCGTCTTTAGCCACTAGCGGTCATCTTGAATATGTTGGAGCGGGCTCAGGGTAAAGAGAATGCTGCGTTTGAATGGATGTGTTATGTAAAAAGCTAAAACAAACCCCCCCCCCCCCCAATATGTTGAGCAAGCGCTGGGCATCTGTGTGGGTGTCTGCGCCAGGCCACTGTGACCTCAGGCATCTTAATTTACTTCTCTGTTCCTTAGGGTCCTCATCTGTAAAATGGGGGCTTAAAATAATAGCTACCTCTATTATTGTGAGAATTAAACTAGCCTGATCAGGCGATGGCGCAGTGGATAGAGCCTCGGACTGGGACGCAGAGGACCCAGGTTTGAAACCCGAGGTCTCTGGCTTGAGCGCAAGCTCATCTGGTTTGAGCAAGGTTCATCAGCTTGAGCCCAAGGTCGCTGGCTTGAGCAAGGGGTCACTCTGCTGTTGCCCCCCCCCCCCAGTCAAGGCACATATGAGAAAGCAATGAACAACTAAAGTGCGGCAATGAAGAATTGATGCTTCTCAGCCTGACCTGTGGTGGCGCAGTGGATAAAGCGTCGACCTGGAAATGCTGAGGTCGCCGTTTCGAAACCCTGGGCTTGCCTGGTCAAGGCACATATGGGAATTGATGCTTCCAGCTCCTGCTCCCTTCTCTCTCTCTGTCTCTCTCCTCTCTGTCTCTCTCTCTCTCTCTCTCTCTGTCTCTCCCTCTCCTCTCTAAAATGAATAAATAAAAATTTTTAAAAAAATTAAAAAAAATAATTGATGTTTCTCATCTCTCTCCCTTCCTATCTGTCCCTCTTTCTGTCTCAAAAATTTTTTTATTAAACTATTCTCTGCACAAGGCTAAGCATAGTACCTGGCACACAGTAAGTGTGCAATCTGTGTTAACTGAGATAACTATCATTATGACTGTATCTTCATGTTGGGAGCCTGTGTGTGTGTGCGCATGTGTGCACGTATTGTGCCTTGCCTTTTCTGTGTGGTGCCTGCGTGTGCCAGGCCCCAAGCAGCTCCTACAGATCCACACATGCACACATACACATACACACACAAGTGCATCTTCCTGTTCTTACCCACCTGGGAGACCACCTACATGGGGGATGCTTTGTGTCCTATTTTTCATATGTGGAGAGAAACACTAGGCCTAACCTGGTTCCTCAGCATCCTCATCATAATGTTTGACGTGCTGGACTCTGATGGCACCACCTTCATGGTGCTGGACTCTAACGGCACCACCAACATGGCTGTCCTTATGCTCAACAACTGTTAAAATTATCCTATTTCTCAGATGAGGAAACTGAGGCTTGGCAAGCTTAAATAGTCAGTCATAGGTTACATAGCTGGTGGAGACAGGATTTGAAACACACTCTGCCTCCACCATCTTGCCTCTGGAACACTCAGAGGGGATGCCACAGGCACAACACGCACCCCGCACCAAGGAACCTGTTGTATCAGTCCTCACCACAAGTATCAGAAAAGAAATGGAGGTCCAGTGACCTGTTCCCTAGCATGTAAGTAACAGAGATGGAGTTGGAAGCAGGTCCCTGGGCCCAGACCAGGGCTCTTCCTGCTGGAGTCTTTGGGGTTGGAAGGACCAGGCCTCTCTTCTGGCCCTTGCCTCCATCCTCCTCCCATCTTGCACCCATAGGCCTCCACTCTTCTCCAAAGGCAGTTGGAGGTATTGTATTGAAAAGGCCATAAATGGCCTGGGCATTCACATTGTCACCTGCCACAGGCTTCTGAAAGCTGGATGGGGGGGGGGGGGTGGCACCATGTTTCAGAGAAAGCAGCTGGGGCCTGGGAAGAGAAAGAAACTTGGTAAGTCAGAGTCAGCCTCTAGGCCTCCTGATATCTAAGCCCCTGTCATCCAAGGTGCTCTTAGCTGTCTCCCACCCAAACCCCTTTCAGCAAACAGATACTCAGTGCACTCCTGGGCCCCTCTCCCTCCTTTCTGGGCCCCAGCATGCACTAAGCACTTGCTGCAGGCTGGGCCCTGGGCTAAGCCATCACAGACAGTCTCATTTAAAGCACAGGCTGCAGGCCCATGAAGTTGGCCTTGCCCCTGATCATCCCAGAAATAAATAAACCAAGTACCTTGATGAGTTAATACAACTACTAAGAGATGGGACTGAGACTTATACCCACTAGTCCTTGAGACTAGTTATGAAATTATGCTACTTGAGTCTCTACAGATGGGAATGGCTTTGCTCTCTCATTTGTTTGTCACTTTGTTTATAGTGCACATGTGTCAAAGTCATTCCATATTAAGAAACCCACCATCTACAGCACTCTTGTTCTTGGGGGATCAATTGGGTCATTATACAAGGGTGACAAAATGAACTTCTCCCTCCCCCGTTTTAACATATGGGAGCCTTTGTTTCTTTTCAAATCCTAAACTGGAAGGAGCTGCCAGGATAGCCCACCAGGCCTGGATCTTGGGAGGGGCGGAGCCATGGGAAGGAGCTTTGCCTGGTGGCTTCTGGGAAACTTTTCATTTTTCTTATCTTTCCAGAAGGCGGAACTCCGGCGGTTTGCCTGGCCTGGGAGTGGTTCTGAGTGGTCTGGCAGCTCCTCTATCTGCACAGATGTGTAGATGTGTTATGGGTTTAGATTTTGCAGACTTTGGGGCCAGTTACCTCCCCTTTATTAATCTTAGATGCTTGCCTTTCTCATACTAAAACAAATGGAAAATGCTTTATCATATATCAAACATGAAGGTGCCTCTTCATAAAGTTATTGTCATAATCTTTTAAAAGTTTAGAAGGATGGTTTTTATTCCTTTCAACATATATTCATAAGAAGCTAAATATGTGTTTTTTCTTCATAACAAGGACCAACAGACTTGTGTCCTATTTTGTCTATTTGTCACCTTGAAATAAATTGGAATTACAAATGACTGCAAATGCTTGGCTTCAGTCAAAGCCCATCAAGCAACAATTTTTCAAAAGAACCTACAAAGGATCCTCTTTCATTAGAAAACATCTTCTGGAGGCTAGAGCTACCAGCAGATTCCAAAAATAGATAATAAATAAGATAATAGAATCTGGGTTGTCAGTTCTTGTCCAGCGGGATTATCTGATGTCTAATCATGCACAGATTGTGATCAATGTGATTGCAGAGGGGGCCTTAATCTGATTCAGGAGGGAATCCAGTCAGATTTTCATCTGCTCTGAATGTGTAATTGGTTTGGAGACAGCAGAAAAGCAGCTTGTACCAGATTTTGCCGCATCACCGTGATGAGGTCTATTTTGATCAGCTTGAGTTATGGACAATATAAATTATTTATAGCCACTTTAGACATGCCTTACACTTGTAAAGACCTTCAGAACAATATAATAAGACTTCTCTTGCTGTTGTAGGACTCTCACATAGCTGAATCCTGGTGCCCACAGCTGTAAAAAGCAAGGAAGAGAAGAGATTAAAGGCTGGTTGATTCATCTAGTACTGGCTGAACATTACGAGGGGTGAGAGGTTGAGCTAGGCTGGTGGACGAGGCTGCCTGATGCTTATGGAACGGTCCTGGCCCTGAGCGTTTCGCTATAGATGGGCCCAGACTCAGGAAAGATCAGCAACCACAGAAGGCAGTATGTGGCAGGTCTCAGACAGCCGAGCATAGAAGAGTATTCGTCAAATAATAGACAGGGTTCCATTTAACCAAGCAGCCTATATGAAATAACTTCATTTTTGTTTAAAACTTAAATGATAAACTAAAAAAAGTGGAAGAGAAGGCCACCTCTCAGACTAAACTTATTTTCTCTGAGAAGTAGGACTGTAGCAGTTTTCCATTCTTTGCAAGTTTTTAAATTTACCAATTGTTGTGACTCTGTACTATGACTTTAGGGGGGAAAATATTCAAATGGATATTTTTAAAAGAAAGGTCAACTGAACCCTGAATAACTAGGGACCACCTCAATAGTGTGGTGGGGATTGAACTAGTCTTGTCTGATAGTGGTCATCAGACTTGTGGAATTCAGTAATCAAGACAAAAACAAAGACAAAAAAAAAAACACAAAACAGGTCATGACATGGGACTGCCACTATTTCATGATGCCAAGTGAGACATGAAAAAACAAACAAAAAACCTACTATCTGTTATCATCATTTCATATAAGAGGAAACATACTATCACCAAGAAACGAAAACTCAGTTTCAGAATTTAAGAGTCCTTTCTAGTAGGCTTGCTGAAAAAAATTATAATATCACTGATTTTTAATGTCATATATCAACTGATTTTTCTCAGTTGGCTGCAAAAATTCCAAAAAACATCTTGGGCTGAAGATTGGGATCCACTGGGTAGAGGCTTGGCAATGAGGAGCAGGCACTGAGCATTAGGCACCAGGCAGCAAAGCAGGTAAGCACGATTGAGCCCGAAGGGTGGGTATCATGGAAAGTGTCTGCTTGGCCCCAATGCTCTCAACATAGTTTCATGGTGTGTTTTTTTTGTGTGTGGGGTTTTTTTTTTTTTGCATTTTTCTGAAGCTGGAAACAGAGAGGCAGTCAGACAGACTCCCGCATGCGCCCGACTGGGATCTACCCAGCACGCCCACCAGGGGGCGTCGCTCTGCTGCGACCAGAGCCACTCTAGCGCCTGGGGCAGAGGCCATGGAGCCATCCCCAGCGACCAGGCCATCTTTGCTCCAATGGAGCCTTGGCTGCGGGAGGGGAAGAGAGAGACAGAGAGGAAGGAGGGGGTGGGGGTGGAGAAGCAGATGGGCGCCTCTCCTGTGTGCCCTGGCCGGGAATCGAACCCAGGACTTCCACACGCCAGGCCAACGCTCTACCACTGAGCCAACCGGCCAGGGCCATGGTGTGTTTTTTTAAGGTGCAGACACTTGGGGACCAAGTGATGATTTAGTTCTTAAGGACTCCTGCATGGACATCACCTTAAGAGGAGACATGTATGTGCCCAGTAAGACAAACATCATCCCTGCCTTTTCTCATAGAGAAGCAGACTCTGGGACAAGTCTCTTTCATTAAATTTGTGAGACCAGAGACAGTATCAGTATCCACTCAACCAAGAGCTTGCAAATCACAGTCTTTGGTGTCCTGTAAAGGCTGATCAAGGGCAGTAGAGGGAAGGATAGCTATCCAGTGGGACCTCAGTCAGTGCCTCTTGGGCACCTGCATCAGTGAAAGTCCTAGTGTCCATTTCTGTTCGTGGGTATTTGCGAAGATAGGCATGTTTTATTAAGCTCAGAATAGGACTTCAATATTTATGTGTAAATCTCCACCATTTTAGCATTATGAAGGCTAGTGAGATCCAATGGCTAATTTGATAATGTAGGCAAGTTCCTTTGCCATTAATCCCATGAATCATACATGTCTCCTCTAAGAGCCTGAAATATAAATATTTTAACACAAGTAAAGTATTAGGAGACTAAAATGTCACTAATTGGGACAAACCAGGAGAAGGTCAGAGTGCATTCTAGAAGATGTCAAACTCAAAGTCACCTTACATATTGTACGTACATTTTATTAAACATCAACAAAATCAACAGTGGATGAGTCATTGCCAATAGAGGTCCCACCTTAGTTGCTTTTATAAAGAGATAAGGAGCGGAGAACTTTTTTTTTTTTTTACTTTTATTAATTTTTAGAGAGGAGAGAGAATGAGGGGGGGGGGAGGAGCAGGAAGCATCAACTCCCTTATGTGCCTTGACCAGGCATGCCCAGGGTTTTGAACTGGCAACTTCAGCATTCCAGGTTGACGCTTTATCCACTGCGCCACCACAGGTCAGGCTAGGAGCAGAGGACTTTCGAATCTTATTTGTGTGCCTATAGATGCAACCAGGGTCTGAAAGAATAGTTTTGGGAAATAATCACCTTTGCATGACTGCAGATACTATTAATTTGCTTCGTACATTTTTTTTCACAGACAGTTACTTTAGATCCTCAATGTAAATTCTCAGTCTCTAATTAAAAATTGCAAAGAATGCTCCAACTTGTAATTGTCACATTTTGGGAGGGTTAATCTACTTTCCCAAGTGGGAATCCCTTGGATTGTGTTCATACCTCTGATTAGCAGGGTCTCCTTTTACAAAGTATTTTTTGTTTGTTTGTTTTCTCATGGGGAGAAAAACATTTTTTAAAGTGAAAAATTTTTTTAGTTTTATTTTTCAATTTCAGTTTACGTTCAAAATTATTGTGTATTCCAGGTGTATAGTATGATGGTTAAACAATCATATACTTTACAAAGTGTTCCCTCCTGGTATTTTCAGTGTCCACCTGGCACCATACATAGTTATTACAATATTATTGACTACATTTCCTGTGCTGTACTTTACATCCAAGGACTATTTTGTTACTACCAATTAGTACTTATTAATCTCTTCACCTTTTTCACCCAGCTCCCCAACCCCTTCCCCTTTATTGACCATCTGTATGTCCTTTTTAGAAATGTCTAAACAGGTCCTAGGCCCCCCTTTTAAAAAGATTTTATTTATTGATTTTTGGAGTGGGGGTAGGGGGAGAAACAGGAAGCAGCTACTTGTAGTAGTTAGTTGCTTCCTGTATGTGCCTTGACCAGGCAATGCTAGGGATTTGAACTGGCAACTTCAGTGTTCCAGGATGATGCTTTATCCACTGTACCACCACAGGTCAGGCCCAGGCTTTTTAAATTGAATTCTTTGTTGTTTGGTGTTGAGTTGTATGAAGTTTTTTTATATATACTGTACACATATAAATTTTGGGTATTAACCCCCTATTGGATGTACCATTGGTAAATATCTTCTTCCATTCAGTAGGTTGTCTTCATTTTGTTGATGGTTTCCTTGCTGTGCAAAAAAATTTTTAGTTTGATATAGTCCCATTTTTAAATTTTTTTATTTGCCTAAGGAGATATGTCAAAAAAATTACTAAGAGAGATGCCAAAGGTTTTACTGCATATGGAAACCATATTTTTATTTATTTATTTATTTTTTAACAGAGACAGAGAGTCAGAATGAGGGATAGACAGGGACAGACAGACAGGAACGGAGAGATGAGAAGCATCAATCATTAGTTTTTCGTTGTGTATTGCAACACCTTAGTTGTTCATTGATTGCATTCTCATATGTGCCTTGACCATGGGCCTTCAGCAGACCAAGCAACCCTTTGCTGGAGCCAGCGACCTTGGGTCCAAGCTGGTGAGCTTTTTGCTTAAGCCAGATGAGCCCGCGCTCAAGCTGGTGACCTTGGGGTCTCGAACCTGGGTCCTTCCGCATCCCAGTCCGACGCTCTATCCACTGCGCCACCACCTGGTCAGGTTGGAAACCATATTTTTGAACAGTACTATGGGTTTCTAGAATGGAAGCCTGTGAGGGCAAGGACTGTGTATATTTTATACTTCCTGGGCCTAGAGGACAACCTACACATAATATGTGCTCAATAAGTGGCTGTGGAATTACTAGTGTCCATGTGTCCCTGCTGGGTGCTTTATATATAGATGGCTGCTAGCCTTCAAGATGGCCTTGAATTTTTCTTGCCTTCTGTTATTTTCACCCTGTGTCATCCTCTCCCATATTGTATCAGCAGTAAGAGTCACCATAGAATATAGCAGTTGTGATGGTATGTGCCACTGAGTTTGGGATATAGAAGGCTGTAGCTTTTGTTTCTCTCTGGTCATGTCATATGGGAGAAGCCATATGGATTAGGTCTCTGTGGCCAGGAACTGAAGTCTCCTGCCAACAGCCATGGGTGAAGTTGGAAACTACCCCTCAATCCCACTCAAGTCTCCAGAGACTGCAGCTCTGGCCAATAGTTTGTAACTCAGAGAGACTCTGAGCCAGAACCACCCAGCTAAGCCATCCCTTGATTCTTACCTCTCAGAAACTGTATCAGATAATAAATATTGTCTAAAGCTGCTAAATTTGGGAGATAATTTGTTACACAGCAATAGATAACTAATAAAACATATACTCTCTCACATTTGTCACCAAATCTATAATGAAGACGAAGAGGATGACTAAAATTAAGGAATTTCTCCAAAACATCTTGACTAAAAGAAAAAATTTGAAATAAACCCAGCTCAGACACCTGCCATCTCAGAATAAAAACATTACATTTCTCTTGCTCAAATAATCTTACCCTTAAAGTTTGTCACTCTGTTATCATTTGGGATTTCAACATCTGGTAATAACAAGAGCAGAGGTTATTAAAAATATACGAAGGGAAACTGTTTGCATAACCTATAAATGTTCGAGGTTTTACGGTTATGATTTTCAAACAGAAATGACAACACATGGGAAGGAACAGATAAGTTGAAAGGAGAATCTGAAAGTAGCACTATTAAAATCATCTGTAGGTATTTTTAGCACAAAGAAGTCCTGTTGGCAGACATTGCTAAGAACGTTGGTCCATTTTCATGTACTCTATTTAGAAAGGCAGGATGTTGTTGCAGAATAATTTCTTCTTGAGAACACAGAGGAGGCTTGAGAATATGAAGCAGGTTTAAGACTACAGGGGGTCCTCCGGTTACGATAGTTTCAACATACGACGTTTTGAGTTTACAATGCTCACTACCACAAAAACATGAAAACATTGAGACGTGAGTGTTTTGATTTTCACCGTTAGCATCGTACTTACAGATTATGTGGCGAACTAGTTCCAGACTAGCCTGGAACAATTCTTTAAGAAGGTAGAGAGGCCTGCAGCAGATCCTGTACTGTCTCCATCAGCTGCTTCTTGAGATGAAACACTTGTAGTACAGGTAGAATCATCTCCAGCATTTCTTGCATGTTCCTTAGGCAATCCTGATTCACCTGACCCAGTATCTCCAGCACCTTCTGCAGGTTCTCCTGCCTCTCCAACTTCCTCCTCCCAATAGGTCACTCTCTCCCACCTTGCAATGCCCTTCCAGTGTGCAAGCCAACCACAGGAATAAAGGTAAGAATTCTTTTTTACACTAATTTTTTCTCATTTTTACTGTTACTACAGTACAGTGTACTGTATATTTATGTCCTTTTCCTTTTTCTCTTAGTTGTTTTTTTATGTTCTTGATTATAATTTTACAACTGTTTTAGGTAGGATAGGTAAGTGACAGGTGAGGGTGTATTTTGACTTACACCAAAATTTGGGTTACATCACTGTGGTAGGAACAGAACTGTGTCATAATTCAAGGACCCTTTATATAGGCCCATTTCTATGTGGCCCATGTTAAAGCAGAGGAGGAGACCATCAAGAAGCAGTACCTTGAAGTCCAATCTTCATCAGCTTTCAAATTATAAGTGAAAAAGTGGGTCTGCTGTGTGAACACAGCTTCAAGACAAATCTCTGGGCCTTTGGTCTAAGCAGACTGTTGATCCCCAAAATCCTTACACAGACATTTTTGAGCAGCTCTAGAAAGTGGTGTATTTGAGCTGTATCGATGGATAACAGGGAGAACTGAAGGTTGTTGAGCATATTAAAGCAAGGTGTAAAGCCCAGTTCTTATTCATGGAATCCTGAAACATGGGTGGGTTGAGGTTGGTGTGTGAGATGTATTACAAGACCTTTGTGATTATTAACAGTAAATTACTGGCTTTTCCAAATGATGTGTTGAAAAAAAAATAAAGAGGACTTACACTGTGGACTTGTGGATTTGAGGTGTTCAGGGACATCCTGAAGAGATGATGGGGAGGCAGATGGTTTTTTGGACCCAAAAGTCAGTTGAGATTTGGCCTGGAAGGCAGGGGTTGGTGGGACTGCTCTGGGATAGTAGTGGCAGAGGTGGATTTAAGAGCGGGTGCATGGGGCACGCGCCCTGGGCCTCGACTTCTGAAGGGCCCTGCAAAGCCCCAACTTTACACTTTTTTCTAATGACACCAAGTTTGGTTTCATATGTGCAATTTTAACAGTAATAGTACATAATATATTTTATTTACTTAAAAATATGGTTAACATGTATTTTTATTTTTCCTCTTTTTTTTTAAGGGGCCCAATATTTTCTTCTGCGCGGCCTCAAGTGACCTTAATCCACCTCTGAGTAGTGGGGTCAGAAGAGGGCTAGGGTGGGGCCCCAAGTTACACCCTGATTCAAGGCCTTTCCCAGTCTGTTCTTCCAGCGGCATCGCCAGCCCTGTCTTCAGCCTTTCTGCCTCCTTCTGCCGTCAGGGGACTCCTGCTCCTTGTCCTTGTAGCTTCCTGTCAGGATCCTTCCCTGTTTGGGCCCACAAGGTTCCTTGTCCTGGAAACCTCAGATATCATCCATTCTGCAAATCTCTCCTCTCCTAGTAGTAATATGACTGTTAGTATGTCTTTTCCAGTCTGGTGAGGACATTATTTATTTTTTTTTTTAGATTGAATTTCTTGGGGTTACATTGGTTAGAAAATTATATAGGTTTCAAATGTACACTTATATTATACATCGTCTGTGTATTGTATTGTGTGTTCGCCACCTAAAGGGCAACATCTTTTGCATCCTTTTCTTACACTCCCAGGAACTGGAAAATGTGTTTAACACATCACAGGTGTAGCGCTGCAACGAGAGAGGTGGACACCAGCCGCCCAGGAGCCAGGGGAGTGACGTCATCAGCGCAAAGGCAGTCCTGGAGACTTGGAGA
This sequence comes from Saccopteryx bilineata, assembly GCF_036850765.1. Lineage (NCBI taxonomy): Eukaryota > Metazoa > Chordata > Mammalia > Chiroptera > Emballonuridae > Saccopteryx > Saccopteryx bilineata. Next base: position 71,691,085 of record NC_089496.1, read on the forward strand.
ACAGCCTCACCTTTGCCCCACTCCTAGGCCCCGCCCCTAACTTTCCGCCATCCCTATTGGCTGTGAATTCGCCCAATGGACAGGCATGAACCGCGAGCTCTTGCTCCTCGCCGGTGGGTCCGCTCTCGTTCACGCATCTCGCGAGCTTTGCTGTGAGTGGCTGAGGCGGCGCAGCCAGGTCCGCGTCCCGTGGTTGTGATTTGGAAGGTGTCTGAAGCGATCCGTAACCGAGACCATGTTCCGAGTGGCGACAACTAGGCAGCTTCGGCGGGCGGTGAGACCCGGCGCAGAGGGGAGGGCCGGGTCCGGTGACGGTCCCTTAAGCTGCCGTCCGTGTGACGGTGTCGGCGAAGGTCACAGGCTCCCACAGACCTGACTGGCCCTCTCCCAGGCAGGCCTCGCGCGGCCTGGCCTCGGGCCTGCAATTCTGAGGCTGCCCTAGGCTGCGTTCTGCGGCCTGCGCGGGGCCGGGGTCAGAGGCCGCTGGCGGGGTCAGGGGGCGGGGTGACCCCGCGCCTCCGCCCCAGTCGGTCCTGGGCGCCCCAGGTTTCCGCAGGTGGCGGGCGTGCGGGTGACCGCGTCGCGGCGTCGCGGGGGGAGGGTATTGTCTCTGTTGGGATGCTCTCTTGGAAAGAGTTTAAAACCGGAATTCGGCCTGGACCCCGACGTTTCTGGAAGAATTCAACATTTCACTGGGCGCGTTGTTGCGGCTCGAATCCAGCCACAGGTGTGGGGCGAAGGGACAGGTGGTTCTGGAAACTTGCTCGGCTCTGGCTGACCGGCTTTGCAACCTTTTTGTGCTTCTGTTAGTGACGAATCGTGAAATATGTTTTTGTCCTACTGCTGGGGACTAATAGCATTGGACATTGACCAACTAACCAAGTCAAGGAACAATTTATATTGTGGTTTCTGTAGTTTTTCTAATTTACAATTAGGTTAAGTGAGAAATGAGATTGCTAAATTTGGGTCAGAAACTTTCCTGACGTATTTAACTTTATTTACAAGCACATGCATATTTTCCATCCACTTTGGGATTTTCACGCAGAGTCTATATTATATATATAGCTGGCAGTCCTAGACCTCTGTAGGGTCCTTTCTTGTGTATTCCTTGTTCCAAACCTCCCCTCCACCCCCACATACAATACTTCAAACCTCCTTACTTCAGATTGGTTTTCATTCTTTTCCCCCAGGAGATTTTTTTCCCCCTCAAAGGATCTAACAAGTTAAAGTCGTGTATTTGGGACAATTCCAGGTATCAGAGCCAGACTTGGGGGGGAAAAATAAAAGGCAATAATTGGAAGGTAGTTTTATGGACAGGTTAGAATTCTGGCACAAGTGAAATAAATAATTGTGGTGAGGAGAATTTAGGACTCATTTTGTATTGTAGATCTAACATTGTTGGTCATGTTAACTTTCCAATATATACATATATATATTTGTTGTCTTCTGCCAGACTTTTATATGCTTTAAAAATTTTTTATTTTTTCAATTCCTGTTTGCACATAATATTATTTTATATTAGTTTTAGGTGTGTGGTGATGTTAATTTGAATTGACTGAAGGGTTGTTCACCAGGTTACTTGTGATTTTTTAACTCATTTGTGGGGAGATACATTGAGACAATGCAGCTCTCCTGTTTCTCATCAGACTTTTGATCCATTAGTTTTAACATCTGTTGATGATTGTTGCCTTAGTAATGATTACTAGGATGTAAAATGGTGATTTTTTTCTAATTCCACAATTCCCTCTACATTTATTAGCTTTCTGTTATAAGGAAGAACATTTCCTTTTTGCTTGGTTATGTATTTACTTATTTAGTAGCTTATAATTCATTATTACTCTTACATTATTTGATGCTCAAGTTGTCCCGTAGTTCTAAAGTGGAATCCCTTCACTCTTTCTCCTGTTTAATTTCATGATGTATTAAAGTCAAAATAGCTTAACTAAAATCCCCAGTCTTTTTTTTTTTTTTTTCATTTTTCTGAAGCTGGAAACAGGGAGAGACAGTCAGACAGACTCCCGCATGCGCCCGACCGGGATCCACCCAGCCCGCCCACCAGGGGCGGTGCTCTGCCCCCCAGGGGGCGATGCTCTGCCCATCCTGGGCGTCGCCATATTGCGACCAGAGCCACTCTAGCGCCTGAGGCAGAGGCCACAGAGCCATGCCCAGCGCCCGGGCCATCTCTGCTCCAATGGAGCCTTGGCTGCGGGAGGGGAAGAGAGAGACAGAGAGGAAAGCGCGGCGGGGGGGTGGAGAAGCAAATGGGCGCTTCTCCTGTGTGCCCTGGCCGGGAATCGAACCCAGGTCCTCCGCACGCTAGGCCGACGCTCTACCGCTGAGCCAACCGGCCCGGGCAAATCCCCAGTCTTGAAGTTTAACATACACTTAAAAATGGTTAAGATAGTAATATTTTAAACCATAGTTGGGGGTGGGGAGGGAGGGACATCTTAAACTGTTAGAATGTACCAAATGTCTTGCATTTGGTATCTCAGTTTATTTCCGGTTTTGACTTAATTGTGTTCTTGAGCCAAGTCCTTCATCTTTGGGGGGCTCTTCAATGTCATCTGTTAGTGAGGGTGATATTTTACATCTACAGGAAAGAGCTAGAGAACACACTGAAAACATTTTATATGGAGAATGAGGCAACACTTTTCAAGGTCGTTCGCGTGTTCCTGTTACTGTGTTCATTGCCAAATAGAAAGACATGTCATACATCAGAAGCTATGAAACTGTTATGAAGGAACATGATATTTTTCAGAGTTCATGGTTTAGTGTTGATGAATGATATTGAACTCTGTAAGTTTGCATGCAAATTTTAATTTCTTTTGAAAGAAGAAAGAGCCAATTTTGATGGAGTTCTAAAAGATTTATTGCATAAGATGAATTCCATAAAATTATGCTGCCTACCAATGTATCTACTAAGGGTCTTCTCTGTTTTTAAATGAAGTAAATTAACTGTTTTTAATATTATAATCAATGTCATGATATTTCTACTCATGATTAAAAGTTAATCATATTCTTACATATTTTATTACTAAAGAGATTAAAGGAGGTTATTTAGTTTAAGTACAGAAATGTAAAACACATTACAAAATGTAAAAATAGGGATAGGTGACTTTAATTATATACAGTATTCATCTTTTTCAGTAGGACTTGCAAAGATTTTATAGCTATTTGTGCTTTAAAATTTATTTATTTATTTTTGTATTTTTTCTGAAGCTGGAAATGGGGAGAGGCGGTCAGACAGACTCCCGCATGCGCCCGACTGGGATCCACCTCGCACGCCCACCAGGGGCGACGCTCTGACCAGGGGGGCGATGCTCTGCCCCTCCGGGGCGTCGCTCTGTTGCGACCAGAGCCACTCTAGCGCCTGGGGCAGAGGCCAAGGAGCCATCCCCAGTGCCTGGGCCATCTTTGCTCCAATGGAGCCTCGGCTGCAGGAGGGGAAGAGAGAGAGAGGAAGGAGAGGGGGAGGGGTGGAGAAGCAGATGGGCGCTTCTCCTGTGTGCCCTGGCCAGGAATCGAACCCGGGACTTCTGCACGCCAGGCCGACGCTCTACCACTGAGCCAACCGGCCAGGGCCACTTTAAAATTTTTGAGTGCAGAAGCAAAAAGACCCTCACACCCATTCCCTCCTTACCCTTACCCCACTTAGTTTTTTTTAACCCTTTGAATAGTACGAACGTTCATGTACATCCTTGTGCCTCCTGACCATTCAGAGTACGATCGTACAAAAAATTTTATTTTAAAAATGTGTAAGGCAACATTAAAAAAAAGACAAATATATGTTCTTGTTTCCATAAATTGCTTATCAAACATGATTTTAAGTTAATAAAACTAACAAACTAATTTCATTTTTTGAAATAAAACTCACTCCCAGGGGTTAGCGAACATGAAAAAAAATTCACTGCTCAAAGGTTTAAAGATGGTGGGGACATATATTAAAAATTATTCTTACTACTTCAGGTGTGGAATGTGTAAAGATCAAGTAGGGAATTAGATTCCAGCTTTTTTTTTGGCGGGGGGCTGTCTTACTTTATACAATTGAAGTCTCAGCAGGAACTCCTGAGCAATAAATCTCCTTAGTTGCTCCTAAAATAATTAAAAGCAGTGTCAAAAACTGTTAATGTTGATAAGAGGACAAAAATATGTTCACTGGACTTAACTATAACATGATTGTTGGTGATTTTTGAAGAAGAGGTTGGGTTCAGTGTTGTAGAAGTGAAAATCAGTGTGCTGTGACTGAGGTGAAAAAGAGGTGAGGCAGTAGAGTTGGTGCATATTTATATTATTTTCAAGAAGTTTGGCTCTGAAAGAGTGCAAAGTGGACAATAATACCCTCTTTTAACTCGGCCCTCAAGAAGTATGCTACAGGCAAACCTCAGAGGAACTGTAGGTTCTGTTCCAGAGTTCCACAGTAAAGCCAGTTGTAACGTTTTTGCTGGTGGAGAGTCTTGCCTTCAGTATATAAAAATATGCATCCTCAGTTGAAGTGCAGCAAAGTGAGGTATGTCTATCTCAAAAGGCTGATCACCTTAAATTAAGGGTATATGAAAGAACAAAGACTTGGCAACACTTTACTTTTTGGAACTTAGTCTAGTCAGTAGTCTAGATAAGTTCTCTAAAAGCATGGTGGGGATTGGGTAGCTACTTTAGTGATTTGACAAGTCTGTGCACTGTTTTTGGCAGGTACACATAATGCTTAGAAAGCTACCATTGAGATAAAGCAGAAATTTTTTTGGTTGGATATCAGGAAGGGGAAGCAGGTCCTTTCTGATAGCTTCAGTTTTCATTGTGAAGTTGGAAGTGAGGCTCTTTTCTGAGAGTAGGGAGCAGACTGTTTTGGCAGTTTGAGAGACATCAGAAGAGGATGTTTGAAATAGTGGCTGTGGAGGGTGAGAGTGCCAGCAAGTAGTAACAGTACAGCCAGGTAGTTTTGAAAGCCCAGAAAAGGTCGAGGACCAAGAATTGCAGTGACAGTCTGTATTAATTAATCTTGCCTGACCAGTGGTGGCACAGCAGATAGAGCACTGATCTGGGACACGGAAGTCCAGGTTTGAAACCTAGAGGTCACCTGCATGAGCATGGGCTCACCAGCTTGAGCGTGGGATCATCGACATGATCCCATGGCCACTGGCTTGAGCCCCGGGTTGCTGGCTTGAGCAAGTGGTCACTAGTTTGGCTGGAGCCCCCTAGTCAAGGCACATATGAGAAGCAATCAATGAACAACTAAAGTAACGCAACTACGAGTTGATGCTTCTGATCTCTCTCACAAAATTAAAAAAAAACTGATTTTAGTAACTGTCTTTTACTGATTTTTTATTGAATTTATTGGGGTGACATTGGTTAATAAAGTTATATAGGCTTCAGTGTTACACTTCTACAGTACGTCATCTGTATAGTATGTTGTATTGTATGTTCACTACCCCAAGTCGTCTTCCATCATCATCCCTTCTTGACTCTCTTCCACTTCCTCCATTCTTCTTTCCTCTTGCAATCACCATACTGTTCTCTGTGTCTATGCATTTTTTCTTTGCTTAATCCCTTCATCTTTTTCACCCAGCCCTCAAAACCCCATGCCCCGAACCTCCATCCCCTTACACAGCTGTCCTCCGATCTATGAGTCCGTTTCTCTTTTATTTTGTTCATTAGATTCCATATCTAAATAAAATAGCAATTTTTTGAAGAGATTGGGAGTGCTGTCAGGGTAGTTACCTTAAGTATTTCAGGAATTATCTTGAAATGTTTAAGAATTTGGCTCCTTTTCTCCATTCAAAAAGAAGACCCTGACTGGTGCATAAGGTAAAAAAACAAAAGACTTAATTTAAAAAAATTTTTTAGGGCTCTGTTAGGTTGGCTCAGTGGTAGAGCGTTGGCCTGGTGTGTAGGAGTCCCGGATTCGATTCCCAGCCAGGGCACACAGAAGAAGCGCCCATCTGCTTCTCCACCCCTCCCCCTCTCTTTCCTCTCTGCCTCTCTCTTCCTCTCCCGCAGCCGAGGCTCCATTGGAGCAAAGTTTGCCCAGGCGCTGAGGATGGCTCTGTGGCCTCTGCCTCGGGTGCTAGAATGGCTCTGGTCGCAACAGAGTGACACCCCTGGTGGGCATGCTAGGTATATCCCGGTGGGGCACATGCGGGAGTCTGTCTGACTGCCTCCCTGTTTCCAACTTCAGGAAAATACAAAAACAAAACAAAAAAAGTTTTTAGTAGCCCTGGATAGATGGCTCAGTTGGTTAGAGCATCATCCTGACATGCCAGGGTTGCAGGTTCAATCTCTGGTCAGGACTCATACAGGAATCAATCAGTGAATGCATAAATAAGTGGAACAACAAATCGATGTTTCTCTCTCTCAAAAAATTAAATAAAACCGTTTCAGTAATGGACCTGTACTTTTTAAATCTATACTGTTCTACTTAAAGTAGGATTTCAGGGTTATTGAACGTTTTGAGTTGGAAAAAAAGGCCTCTGATGTCTTTCCTCCTTTTGGACCAGTGCTTTTTTTTTTTTTTTTTTAAGCAGGAGAATATTTGCTAAGTGAAATCTTGCAGGAATGACTATATCTAAAACAGCTAAAAATGATGGTGCTTTGATGTGAGTGGTAGTTAAAAACCCAAATCCTGGGATCCAACAACCTGAACTTTTTAACTTGGCTTTGCTTCCTAGCTATGTAGGCACCAAGTTTCAATTTCCTCATCAGGGTAATAATAATACCTACATCATAGCATTTTCATGAGTTTTAAGTAAGATTTTATATACACACACACACACACACATACATATGTACATACATACTTGTTCCCCTGGAAATTCTAAAAAGCTCAAGGTTTCCCTTAGGAGAACTAGCTAAATAATCTGTTGCTAGAACTATAACACTGGGGAAAAAAATTTTTGTTGCATCCACAAAAACACTTGTTCTTACCTAATTCGAGTGTGCTGATCTCAAATCTGACAGTAGTTTTTCTCTGCAAGCTACAGTTTTTGCAATTCAAGATTTTAGGTTTTGATCTTATTGTAAAATTTTCAACATTTAGTTTAACATAATGAAGTAGAATGTCTTCTTGGGCATCATTTTTGTGAAATTATAGTAATTTATATAATGCAGTAAATACACCAATACACTAAAATATATGATTGCATCAGAATTTGTCTACAATTTTGAAATAGAACATATTAAAACACTTATTTTAATCATAAAATTTGCACAAAACTTATTTAAATTCTATTTAGGCAAAAATTTGCATTTGTAGCTCTTGCATTTGTGTACTTGTTGAGGACAATCTCATTTGATGCTCCAGCAGTAGTCTGCTCATCACTAACAGCTCCAAGATTTTCAGAAAACTTATCAAGGTGACTGTTCGGAAAGTGAATCTTAACGCCCATGTTACATCCAGTGTCGCGGAAAGCCAACAGCATCCTTTGAACCAGAAGTTCATAGTTTTCTGCTTTTTCGTTGCCAAGGAAGTTCTTTGTAACTGCCACAAAAGACTGCCATGCTGCTTTCTCCTCCTTATTCATCTTCCTGGCAAATTCTGTCACATATGAGGGTTTGAATTTGAGGTCCATCGAATAAACCTGCTTTTATCTTCTCGAAAGACAAGGCAGGAAAAGCAGAAATAATATGTTGAAAGCATTCATTTTCTCTATTCAGAGCCTGAACAAACTGCTTCATTAAGCCAAGTTTGATGTGAAGTGGGGGAAAAATGATCCTGTCTCGATTAACTACAGGTTCATTCACAATATTTTGCATCCCTACTTCTAGAGCTTCACGTTTCGGCCACTCCTTCTGTGTCCAGTGTTTCTCCAGAGCTCGGCTGTCCCACAAACACAGAAAGCAAGGATTCTTCGTGAAACCTCTCTGTTGTTCTAGCAGGAAATTTACCATTTTAAGATCCACACAAATGATCCAGTTATGCTCCTCATACTTCAGAAAGTCGAGGACAATTTTTATGTCATTCTTACTAAGTCATTCAATTCGGGTTGGCTAAACTGCTGAGGGGTTAATGACTGCTTGGCATCAGAAGAAGACCCTTCAAATTCCACAACCATTTCCTCATGCATCTTATCAAAATACACTTGATCACCATGTTCACTTTCTTCATCCTTAGAAGAAATAAAGCCATTGAAAACTGGAACCGGAAGTGTCTCAGAGTGTGGGATAGGTCGTATTGCTGAAGGAATATTAGGATATGCATGCGATCATATGCTGTTTTTTCTTGCCAATGCCCTTTGTATGGATCAGACAGAAATAATAGTCACTGCTGTGGTCCTTAGGTTCATGCCAAACCATGGGAATACCAAAGGCATTCCTTTGCGTTTCCTTTTGTCCAGTCATGAAGCATTTCCTCACAATTATGACACACAATATGAGGAGCCCAATTCTTGTCTTTTTTTAAATTAAATTTAATTTTTTTATTATTATTTTTTACAAGGACAGAGAGTCAGAGAGAGGGATACAGGGATAGACAGATAGGAACAGAGAGAGATGAGAAGCATCAATCATCAGTTTTTCATTGCGAGACCTTAATTGTTCATTGTTTGCTTTCTCATATATGCCTTGACCGCGGGCCTTAAGCAGACTGAGTAACCCCTTGCTCGAGCCAGCGACCTTGGGTCCAAGCTGGTGAGCTTTTGCTCAATCCAGATGAGCCCGCGCTCAAGCTAGCAACCTTGGGTTCTCCTCAAACCTGGTTCCTCTGCATCCCAGTCCAACGCTCTATCCACTGCGCCACCACCTGGTCAGGCCTAATTCTTATCTTGATCACCAAGGCGTACTTGAAAATAGGCAATATATACATGTGTCACCAATGATGAAATATTACGTCTTTGATGTTGAAGTGTGTAACAGCCACATATAGTATAACATAAGGTGTCAGGACTATTCTTACATTTACGGCTACTTGAAGAAGCCATGATTCAATCTTAAAGTAAGAGGGTGTTTTTATCAGATAATAATTTTTTACATTTAAAAACAAGTACAACCTGACCAGGTGGTGGTGCAGTGGATAGAGTGTTGGACTGGGGTGCAGAGGACCCAGGTTCGAGACCCCGAGGTCGCTAGCTTGAGCGCAGGCTCATCTGGTTTGAGCAAAAGCTCACCAGCTTGGACCCAAGGTCGCTGGCTCGAGCAAGGGGTTACTTGGTCTGCAGAAGGCCCGCGGTCAAGGCACATATGAGAAAGCAATCAATGAACAACTAAGGTCTCGCAATAACAAACTGATGATTGATGCTTCTCATCTCTCTCCGTTCCTGTCTGTCTGTCCCTCTCTCTGTCTCTGAAAAAAAAAAAAAAAAAATACAACTACAATTATGTAAAAGTGATGTTTGTAAAACATTAATTGCCTTGTGGTTATGTTCAATCCAAAAGTCGTTGCCCTTTAACTCCAATTTAAAAATCAATGCATGCCATTAAATGTAACAAAAAGAAATTAAAATTGCATAAAAACTAGAGCATGCACCAAAAAACAAATTTCCGATTTGGAATCAGCGATGCAGAAATATATAGAAACAGTTCTGAAACCTCATGCAACAGAAAACGAAAAAAAATTGTTCCCCAGTGTTACAGCAAATATGAGCTTTATGTACTCGATCTTGGATTTAGTCACCAAATGATGAAAATCACATAATTTTTACAGTAAATGATGTATGAAACAATACAAAATTTTGAGTCTGATATATATTGGTAATAAATAGTTGGTTACTGGCAATTCTTGTGAAATGTGATTTAAATAATAAATTATGCCATTGGATCCTAATTACAAATGTCCTTATAAGATATTGTGCTCTTCTGATTTAAAAAAGTATCATATAATTATACAAATATTTATTGGAGAAGAAAACGTATTAGATTGTGGGGATAAAAATATAAACAGGCATGGTATTTGCCTTCTGTAAGAATTTTCATTCTATCCTGGGAATTGTGATTTTTTTGTGATTTGCAGTAACTTCTCAGGAGAATAGTTTTGTCATTCAGCATTCAAGGTGTGTCTACCTCTTGCTCTATCACTTGTAGGAATTTGTTATAAGAATCTTAATGTGTATAAATATTTCTAAACCTTAACTTGAACCACCTCCTGTAAGAAGGCAATTTTTTTTATTTTTTTATTTTTCTGAAGCTAGAAACTGGGAGAGACAGTCAGACAGACTCCCGCATGCCCCCAACCGGGATCCACCCAGCACGCCCACCAGGGGGCGATGCTCTGCCCCTCTGGGGTGTCGCTTTCCCGCGACCAGAGCCACTCTGGCACCTGGGGCAGTGGCCAAGGAGCCATCCCCAGCGCCCAGGCCATCTTTGCTCCAATAGAGCCTCGGCTGCAGGAGGGGAAGAGAGAGACAGAGATGAAGGAGAGGGGGAGGAGTGGAGAAGCAAATGGGCACTTCTCCTGTGTGCCCTGGCCGGGAATCGAACCCGGGACTTCTACAGGCCAGGCCGACGCTCTACCACTGAGCCAGGGCCAAGAAGGCAAATTTTTATTATGGAAAAGAAAAAGTTAAACAGGTACTTAATGTGCCAAACATGAGTCTCATTCCCCCCCTTCCTTGCTCCCTTTGAATAAACAAAAAGGGAGAAAAAAACACAAAAAATGTCATCCACTTATAACCAGTGCAGTGGTCCTTCCTCTGGCATATCCTTCTATGCTGTCACCTTCCTCTTCCCAACCCTGGATGGCCTGCCCTAGAATCTCTGACCGTTAGCTCTAGGATTGTGTTCATCAAGGATAGAAGGGAATTAGGGGGCTGAGGGAAAGCTTGGGGAGATCTGGGGGGCAGTCTAGATTAGGGAGCATGAGAGGCCTCTTAAGGGGCAAGCTAGAAGGGTGAGTAGTAGAGGTATAGGAAACTTTGGGGAATGAGAGGCCCCTGTCTTCTTGAAGGTTAATTGGAATCTGGATTAGACTTCTATGGAAGGAGAGCAGCTAAAGTCTGGCCAGATTCCAATCAAAAGGGTCTTTCTAGAGCAGGGGTCTCAAACTCGCGGGCCGCATGGGCCTGCCGAACAATTTTGTGCGGCCTGCAGACTAATCCACGAAATTCAAAATATTTTGGATAAAATTAAGTAAGCCTAGGGGCCTACTTGTATTTTTCATTTCTCTAGCATCCTAGCTAGATATTAGCTTAGTTAACAGCAGTTGTGATGCGAACTACAGTTTCTGGTCGTTTTGTGACACTGAGTAAACTGCATGCACGATTGTGCTTGTACTGATTTTTTTTTGTTTTCAACTGCAGTGAGAAAAGTGTTGCGTAACAGTTGCTTTTTGTAGACCTAGTGTGGCCCGCCGCACGGCTGTGATCTTGCTCTGCGGCCCACATGCTGAGTTGAGTTTGAGACCCCTGTTCCTAGAGTAAAAGGAACTCTGATTTATGGAGGATGAATGCAGAAAATTAGCTATAAGATGGTCTTTGCATTGTTTATGATAAATTATTAAAACTGAAGTAACTACAGGCCCTGGCCAGTTGGCTCAGTGGTCGAGTGTTGGCCTGGCGTGCAGGAGTCCTGGGTTCAATTCCTGGCCAGGGCACACAGGAGAAGCGCCCATCTGCTTCTCCACCCCTCCCCCTCTCCTTCCTCTCTGTCTCTCTCTTCCCCTCCCACAGCTGAGGCTCCATTGGAGCAAAGTTGGCCTGGGCGCTGAGAATGGCTTCATGGCCTCTCCCTCAGGCGCTAGAATGGCTCTGGTTGCAACAGAGCGACGCCCCAGATGGGCAGAGCATCGCCCCCTGGTGGGCATGCCGGGTGGATCCCGGTCGGGCGCATGCGGGAGCCTGACCTGCCTCCCTGTTTCCAACTTCAGGAAAATACCAAAAAAAAAAAAAAAAAAAAAACCCCAAAAAACTGAAGTGACTACAGAGACTGGTTCAGTTGGTATGCTTATATGTGATGTTCATAAAGGGATAGAGAATATTAAAATATAGCAACTGATATTTATAATAGAGTACATGAAAAATAACTTGTAGATTTAGTTGTTAACCAGTATTATAGATATGTCCCAGCCTTCCCTTCATTCATACCCTCCTTGTAAATTTCGAGTTCTGGGTAAATTTTTAATTATGCTTTTCACTTCAACTCCATATCTAAAGATTATTGCTGAATGAAATCACACAATCATGCCATTTGATCGTCAGTGCCTATTTTTCTCGTTGCCATTTCCCACAAGGAGAGTGCTAATAATTGTGTCTTTCCTCATGCCTGTGGTGCCCCACTGTATCTTTGCACATGACGGGAACACCTAAACTTCCTTTTTTTCTCTTGATTCTCTACCTTCTGATCTGTACTCTGCAACATTTTGGATATCTTTGTTAGCTGAAAAACTGTTCTATATAATAATTGTGTGTGAACAAGTTTTATTTCCCTTGAAACTTTTTAGTACAGGGACCCTTCTTTTTCATCTTTGTGTTCCTGAAGTTTGAAGTCATTCTAGATGACAATGAACTATTGTTGGCCTTCTGATAGTCTACAGTAGATAAGGATAGATACTGGTTGGTTCTAAGAAGCTTCTTTCTTGAGTTCAGAAGGATATTTGAGCAGTTAAAACTCTAGCAAAACTGCTGTGTGTTTTATTTTAAAGACATACAGTATTTACATTATCAGTTATTTTGGTATTGAATGCATTTTGCCTGAAACAGTAGAAATCAACTTCTGTAATAGATTTCAGTCATTATTTCTGGGTATACTGTGCTCTTTAGCAGCACTGCTGCAAAGTGAATGTAATTGCTAATAGTTTTATTTTTACTTTGATATTAATATGTTCTGCTAAAGGATTTTAAATTTACTTATATTGAGTTTTTCATTGAACATAAATTAATGGAAAAGTTGTTTTGAAGTAATTTAAATTTTTCCTAACTGAACACTAATTTGCATTTTTGTTTTTATTAGGTATGAATATTAGTAATAGACACAATAGCCCAATTTTTGCTATTGAACAAGTGTTTTATAAATACATTTAAAGACCTGAGTATTGTGTACGTTTTCCTTTAAAGCACAAACGCTTAATAATCAGTTAAAAAAACTATCTGTATTACATGATTCTATTTTTTCCTTCTTTTTAGGCCACATTGCTACGATTTCAGAGTACCCTGGTAATAGCTGAGCATGCAAACGATACCCTAGCACCCATTACATTAAATACCATCACTGCAGCCAAACGTCTTGGAGGTGAAGTGTCCTGCTTAATAGCTGGAACCAAGTGTGACAAGGTGAGAAATTTTTAAGGTCAATCATAGCAAATGTAATCTCAATCAAGAGACAGAGAAAGATGGCAACAGAGAATTATGGTGAGGACTGTAACCCACACTGGGCTCTAATCCTCATTAAATGGCCAGTGTCACAACCATTACTATGTGTGAAAAAAACTTAAGTTTGCTCACTAAGCATTTTATCTTTTGAAATGAGGTAGGATACTTGATTTAGTTCTGCTGGCACCATAATGTGCCATCAGGTACCAAGTAGAATGATAATATTTGAGTCCCCTTAGAGGTTAATAGCCGATTCCTTTTTTTGTATTGATGAATATACCTGCTAATTGCTTTTAATTCCTGAAAGTGGTAAATCTGAACAAAGTATCAAGGGTGTTACTTTTTAATTGGTGTAAGAATTCAAATCCAAGTACTGTAGTGTACTTTGCTTTCCAAGTGATAGTATGAAAAGCTGTTCTTAGGTTTTGCTGGAATAGGACAGTGACAGCTTTGTAAACTAAACCCCTGGTTTGCAGGGTCTGTACCACGGGGCTGCAGTGCAGTTGAAATCATGCTTCACTTAAGTTTAGACAGCTTGAGCCACCAGTTCCCTCGCACACCACGTAGTGGTTGCCGGCTGTGTGTTTGTCGGGCTTGGGCCTCAGGAAGAAATTTGGAGACCGTATGTTCCTTTTTCCTTTTAGAGAAATTAAGTTTTTATTAAATGACATTGATGCAGACCCTGTGATATATATAGTGAAGTTCAGAATGCTAGTGTCGCTTATAATTTCTTACATGAATTTGATACCTTCAAAGAATGTATTTTAGCAGGTTTGGAGTTAAATTATGTGGATTTGTTTTCCTAAAGCCTGCTGACAACTATTGAATTTTAATGTAGTTGATACTAACCACAGAGCTTCATGATAGGACTGTGCTATCTTTTCTGGTTGCCTGACTTTCAGATATACAGATTCTGGGTTTGGTTGTTTATTTTGCTGTGATTTTAAAAAATTCTTCTAATATTACTTTAAAAATAACTGAAATGCTATTTTATTTACACTATTTTGAGAAAAATCAAAACAAATCATCAGTTACAATTTTATTATCATGACACATTTTATTTTTAAAGAAAAACAATCAGTGCCTGTGTAAGGAGATCGTTAGCCTAGGCAGATTTCAGTTCTGTACTGGGTTTTTTTTTGTATTTTTCTGAAGTGAGAAGTGGGGAAGCAGAAAGACAGGCTCCCGCATGCGCCTGACCGGGATCTACCTGGCAAGTCCAGTAGGAGGCAATGCTCTGCCCGTCTGGGGCATTGCTCCGTGGCAACTGGAGCCATTCTAGCGCCCGAACGGAAGCCACAGAGCCATCCTCAGTGCCCAGGCCGACTTTGCTCCAGTGGAGCCTTGGCTACGGGAGGGGGAGAGAGAGAGAGAAAGAAAGGGAGAAAGAAAGAAGCTAGAGGGGGACCAGTGGAGAATCAGATGGGCATTTCTCCTATGTGCCTTGAGCGGGAATCAAAGCTGGGACTTCCACATGCTGAGCCAACGCTCTACCACTGTCCAGGCCAGGGCCTGTACTGTTTTATGTAACTATTTTTCATAAGCAGTAGGTAGTTTTTCTGTGTAAGTGCCAGAGGCTTTTGCTGGTTAAAAAAAAAAAAGTAATTTTGCTAGAACAAGGTCGTCAGCCAATGAATATTTGATTCAGCAGAGGTAATTGTGTACTGCATTCTTTTGTCTGTGAATATTGCAGCAATATTCACTGACAGGAAGCACAGCCTTTTATGCCTACTCATCAGTGGGTAGGCATGGGGGAAACAAGAAGACAGAAGACTATAATATGATTCTGTAATTAAAGAGACTGAAAAAGGACAATTCTGATTGCCTCTGTATACAAGAAATCTGAGTGGTCAAAAGGCTTTCCCAGAACCCCATCCAATCCAGACAGGAAAAAATAAGGAATTAAAATCTATAAATTTATTATAGATACATATAAATGGTCAGGAACTCTGTGACTGACAGTGAATGGACTGATACAAGATTTTTTGTCTTGCCCAGACTCACTGATTTTAATATCAGCAGAAATTGTTAATGCCAAACAGTGCCGTTGCCTGTAAACTAGTGTGGCTAGGTCATGTTCTTTACCTTTAGGAATCCCTAAGTCTAAAATGTATTGCTGTGTTATTATGAGAGAGAAAGAGAACCTAACCATTACCTCATTTTCACCATTTCTAAAATGATGAACTTGGACTTGCATTGAGTGAAAAGTAAAGATTATAGTTTACAACTAAATTTGAATAGATAGCTTTTTTTGTATTTTGGTTTATTGATTAATATCTATTTATTTTATTTTATTTTTAAGAGACACAAAGGGAGAGAGATGAGAAGCATCAATTCGTAGTTGCGGCACTTTAGTTGTTCATTGATTGCCTCTCATATGTGCCTTGACCAGGAGGCTCAAGCAGAACCAGGGACCCCTTGCTCAAGCCAGCGACCTTGGGCTTCAAGCCAGAGACTATGGATTCATGTTGATGATCCCATGGGACCTTAGCGTCCCAGGTTACTGCTCTCTCCTACCTATGCCACCACCTGTGAAGCTTTCTTTTATTTTTTAAGATTTTACTTACTGACTTTAGAGAGAGAAAGGGAGAAACATTAACTTATAGTTGCTTTACTTTAGTTGTTCATTGATTGCTTCTTGTATGTGCCTTGAGTAGGCAAGCCTGGAGTTTGGATCCAGTGGCCTCAGTGTTCCAGGTCAACGCTCTATCCACTGTGACACCACAGGCCAGGCTGTACTTTTCTTTTTCAAGACAGGTATTTTTGTTTGTCAATTGGTAGTAAGATCAGTTGACATCAGATTTTCTTTGTTAAAGAATACAGGTATTTTTTATTCCAAAGTAGCCCTTTTTCTTATAAGAACAGTTTTTACAGTTGGTTATTAAGGTTTTATGCTGTTAATATCTAATGGTGGCTCTGTTTGTATCTTTCTGTTAGATGGATAATTAAAAAATCTTTTAATCATAGGTGGCACAAGATCTCTGCAAAGTAGCAGGTGTAGCAAAAGTTTTAGTGGCTCAGCATGATGCATACAAGGGCCTTCTTCCAGGTAAGTTTTTCCAGTGGAAAAAGTGTAATGTCTAAGTCATTCTTGAATTTATGACTATGAAAATATTACGAAATGTATTTAACAGGTCTGTTTGATTCTCAGAGGAACTGACACCACTGATTTTGGCAACTCAGAAGCAGTTCAGTTACACACACATCTGTGCAGGAGCATCTGCCTTTGGAAAGGTAAGAAGATTGAGAGTGTGCACTCAGATGTTACTGAGAAGGGTTAGATTTCATTGTGCCAAAACTGTACAACAGACTTTTTTTAGATAGCTAATCCTGGCTTTCAGAATTAATGTTGTAGTTTTGCTAAAATTTATTTCAAGCTTTTTGTTAAAATTTCTGTTAAAACACAATCTCCAGGTGTTCAAATTTTGTCAGTGACAACTCTATTCATTTAAGATCTTGTCATAATTTATTAGAATGCCATTTCCAGATTATCAAATTTTGTCATGGAGTCTACTTTAAAAATTATTCTTTTAATGAAGTTTGTTGGGGTGACATTGGTTAATGGTATTAGGTTTGAAGTGTACAGTTCAGTGACACATGTATATTGTGTTACTGTATATTGTGCTCCCAAAACCCCAAATAAAATCATCTCTTACTATGTATATGGCTCCCTTTCCTCTGGGTACTGACATACTATTGTCTGTGTCTATGGGTTTTAGTTTTATATCCCACATGAGTGAAATCATATGGTTCTTGGCTTTTTCTGACTTATTTTGCTTAGCATAATATTCTCAAGCTCTGTCCATGTTATCACAGATATCAATATTTCAGCCCTGGCCATTGGCTCAGTGGATAGAGCATCAGCTCGGCGTGCAGTTGTCCCAGGTTTGATCCCTGGTCAGGAGACACATGAGAAGTGACCATCTGCTTCTCTTCCTCTACCTCTCCCCCTTCTCTCTCTCTTTCTCTCTCACAGCCAGTGACTCATTTGGTTCGAGCATTAGCCTTGGGTGCTGAGAATAGTTTGGTTGAGCATCAGCCCTGGATGCTGAGGATAGTTTGGTTGGTCCATGCATCAGCCTCAGGCACTAAGGATAGCTCAGTTGATTTGAGCATTGGCCCCAGATGGGGTGCATGTGGGTGTCTGTCCCTCTATCTCCCTTCCTTTCACTTAAAAAAATCTACTAAATGGGAGAACATTTGCCAATGATACATTTTGGTTAATATCCAAAATATATAAGGAACTCACACAATACCCCCCAAAAAATCCAATCCAATCATACAATTATCACCCTTCATTCTGTTATTGTATCACATTGATTGATTTACTGATGTTGGACTATCTTGCATTCCTGGGATAAATTCCACTTTGTCATGGTGTGTAATCCATTCAGTGTATTGCTGAATCTGGTTTGCTAATAGTTTGAGAAGTTTTGCATGTATATTTATCAAGGAGGTTGGCTTGTAATTTTATTTTTTTGTGATGTCTTTGGTTTTGATATCAGAGTAATGGTGGCTTGGTAGAATGAGTTTAGAAGTGTTCAAATGTTTGGAATTCATTTATGTAGCCATCTGGTCCTGGGTTTTTACTTGTTGAGAGGTTGTTGTTTTTTAAGGTGCTTCAATTTTATTGCTAGTAATCAGTCTGTTTAGATGTTCTATTTCTTCTTGGTTCAACCTTGGAAGATTGTATGCGTCTAGAAATGAATCCATTTCTTCTAGATTCTCAAATTTGTGTATAATTGTTTGTAGTAATCTTTTTTTAAATTAATTTATTTTTTACAGAGACAGAGAATGAGTCAGAGAGAGGGACAGACAGGGACAGACAGACAGGAACTGAGAGAGATGAGAAGCATCAATCATTAGCTTTTCATTGCGCGTTGCAACACCTTAGTTGTTCATTGATTGCTTTCTCATATGTGCCTTGACTGCGGGCCTTCAGCAGACCGAGTAACCCCTTGCTGGAGCCAGCGACCTTGGGTTCAAGCTGGTGGGCTTTTCCTCAAACCAGATGAGCCCACACTCAAGCTGGCGACCTCGGGGTCTCGAACCCGGGTCCTCTGCATCCTAGTCTAATGCTCTATCCACTGCGCCACTGCCTGGTCAGGCTGTAGTAGTCTTTAGTGTTTGTGTTTCTTGGGTGTCAGTTGTCACATCTCATTTAAGATTTGATTTATTTGGGCTCTCCTTTTTTCTTGATGAGTTTGTTTAATGATTGGTCAATTTTTTCAAAGAACTAGCTCTTGGTTTAATTGATATTTTGTGTTTTGTTTTTTTTTTTATCTTTTTAGTCTGTTTCATTTACTTCTGCTCTGATCTTTATTATTTCCTTTCTTCCCACTTGAGGCTTTTTTTTTTTTTTTTCTAGTTCCTTTAAGTGAAAAGTTAGAGTATTTATTTGGGATTTTTCTTGTGTCTTGAGGTAAGCCTGTATACTATGAAGTTCCCTCTAAGAACTACTTTTTCTGTGTCACATAATTTCAAACCCTTTATTTGCTATAAGATTTTAGTGTTTTCTTCTTGTTGTTTTATAGACTACAATGCTTTTCAGTAGCTCTTCTAGAGGATTGCTCTAAGTAGGTAACAAATTGAAAATTAGAAAGTCTTTCCTGTTGGAAATAAGACAACAGAAAAATTGACTCAAGCTGTTAACACTTGTTAGGTATGGATTAGGGACACAGAAATAGAGGATATGAAACTTCTACCATTAGGGTGTTTAAAAATTTATTTGAGCCAGACCAGGTGGTGGCACAGTGGATAGAGCGTCAGACTGGGACACAGAGGACCCAGGTTCAAAACCCCGAGGTCACTGGCTTGAGCGCGTGCTCCTCTGGCTTGAGTGCAGGGTCATCTGGCTTGAGCCCAAAGGTTGCTGGCTTGTGCAAGGGGTCACTTGCTCTCCTGTGCCCCCTCCCCCCCCCGTCAAGGCACATATGAGAAAGCAGTCAATGAACAACTAAGGTACCACAATGAAGAATTGATGCTTCTCATCTCTCTCCCTTCCTGTTTGAACCTATCTCTCCCTTTCTCTGTCTCTCTGTCTTTGTCACACACAAAAAAAATTATTTGAAGCCCTGGCTAGTAGGCTCAGTGGTAGAGCATCAATCCAGCATGTGAAAGTACTGGGTTTAGTTCCTGGTCAGAGCACACAGAAGTGACCATCTGCTTCTCCTCCCCTCCCCCAACCCCTTTATCCACTTCTTGCTCTCTCTTCCTCTCCTGTAGCCATGGCTCAGCTGGTTTGAGTGCATAAGCCCAGGGTCCTGAGGACGGCTCTGTTGCAAACTCTACCTCAGGCACTAAAAATAGCTTGATTATGAGCATTGGCCCCAGACAAGGGTAGCCTGGTGGATCCTGGTTGGGGCACATGTGGGAGTCTATCTCCCCTCTTCTCACTTGAATTTAAAAAGAATTATTTGAGGGTCATATATATAATAATGTGTTTTATGAATTATTTTAAAATAAATGTTACTGCCATTTAAATAGTATAATTGTACATGCATGTAGAAAAATGCAGAATAAAGGAGTAATTAAAAGATAATCCTGGGAGGCCCTGGCCGGTTGGCTCAGTGGTAGAGCGTCAGCCTGGCGTGCAGGGGTCCCGGGTTCGATTCCCGGCCAGGGCACACAGGAGAAGCGCCCATCTCCTTCTCCACCCCTCCCCTTCTCCTTCTTCTCTGTCTCTCTCTTCCCCTCCTGCAGCCGAGGCTCCATTGGAGCAAAGATGGCCCGGGCGCTGGGAATGGCTCCTTGGCTTCTGCCCCAGGTGCTAGAGTGGCTCTGGTTGCAACAGAGCGACGCCCCGGAGGGGCAGAGCATCGCCCCCTGGTGGGCAGAGCCTCGCCCCTGGTGGGCGTGCCAGGTGGATCCCGGTCGGGCGCATGCGGGAGTCTGACTGTCTCTCCCCGTTTCCAGCTTCAGAAAAATACAAAAAAAAAAAAGATAATCCTGGGAGCCCTGGCCAGTTGGCTCAGTGGTAGAGCATCGGCCTGGTGTGCAGGAGTCCCAGGTTCAATTCCCGGCCAGGGCATGCAGGAGAAGTGTCCATCTGCTTCTCCACCCCTTCCCCTCTCCTTCCTCTCTGTCTCTCTCTTCCCCTCCTGCAGCCAAGGCTCCATTGGAGCAAGGCTGGCCCAGGCGCTGAGGATGGCTCTGTGGCCTCTGCCTCAGGTGCTAGAATGGCTCTTGTTGCAATAAAGCGACACCCCCTGGTGGGCATGCCGGGTGGATCCCGGTCGGGCACATGCGGGAGTCTGTCTGACTGCCTCCCTGTTTTCAACTTCAGAGAAATACAAAAAAAAAAAACCTCCCAAAAACAACAACAACAACAACAAAAAGATAATCCTGGGAGTAGTCTTAGAGACAGAGAATGTTCAGGGATGTAATATGGGAGAGGAACTTGAATATTGTTATAGGGAGAGTTAGCCCACTAGAGGTAGTATCATCTACCAAGTTTAAGAGATGCCATGGAGTAAACTGTGTAAAAAGCAATATAGAATTTAGCTTTAGTGTTTATGTGATAAAAGCAGTAGGTACTTCACTTTTGATTACATTTAGGTGATGTCATCTTCTAAGAGAACCTTTGAGTCTAGAAAGTATGGATATTCAGTCTTGATTAACTGATATACTCACTGTATGAGAGCCCTATAGTCTTAGAATTTAATTTAATTAAATTAATTTATTTATTTTTTGTATTTTTCTGAAGTTGAAAACAGGGAGGCAGTCAGACAGACTCCCGATGCGCCCGACAGGGATCCACCCAGCATGCCCACCAGGGGGCGATGCTCTGCCCATCTGGGGCATCTCTCTGTTGCGACCAGAGCCACTCTAGCGCCTGAGGCAGAGGCCATGGAGCCATCCTCAGTGCCAGGGTCAACTTTGCTCCAATGGAGCCTCGGCTACGGGAGGGGAAGAGAGAGACAGAGAGGAAGGAGAGGGGGAGGGGTGGAGAAGCAGATTGGCCCTTCTCCTGTGTGCCCTTGCCGGGAATTGAACCCGGGACTCCTGCACGCCAAGCCGACGCTCTACCACTGAGCCAACCGGCCAGGGCTAGTCTTAAAATTTTAAACTAGAAGCATAGGGATTCTCTTCCTCCCGTTGTAAGGTGCAGTAACTGAGACCTGGGGATGTTGTGGCTTTCCTAGTCATTCATGCTGGTGAAAGCAAAGTTATCATGTGTCTATTCCAAGGAAAAACATATACATTAATTTTTGTTGCTCTTCTTATATAGGCTGTGCTTCAACTTTCTCATTTTATTTTTATGATTACATACAATTCTGTTATATAGATGAATTATAACCCTGTCCCCTGTTGATTGACATTTAGGTTAGTTTTGATTTTCTTTTTAATGCAATATCAATTTTTCTCAAAGGTGAAAATGTTTGATTTGCGGAGTTTTTTTTTATATACATCAAGTAAATATGTACAAGTATATTCTTAGTATTTGTGAATTTTACTAGTCTTCTGTTTTCCTATCTTAGCTAAATTTAGTAATATACAACTGTCATACTTTGTCTTTTTTTTTTTTTTCTTTTCTGAAGCTGGAAACAGGGAGAGACAGTCAGACAGACTCCCGCATGCGCCCGACCGGGATCCACCCGGCACGCCCACCAGGGGCAACGCTCTGCCCCTCCGGGGCGTCGCTCTGCTGAGACCAGAGCCACTCTAGCGCCTGGGGCAGAGGCCAAGGAGCCATCCCCAGCGCCCTGGCCATCTTTGCTCCAATGGAGTCTCGGCTGCGGGAGGGGAAGAGAGAGACAGAGAGGAAGGAGGGGGGTGGGGGTGGAGAAGCAAATGGGCGCCTCTCCTATGTGCCCTGGCCGGGAATCGAACCCGGGTCCCCCGCACGCCAGGCCGACGCTCTACCGCTGAGCCAACCGGCCAGGGCCACAACTGTCATACTTTGTAAGTGATGTTTATTAAAGCAAATACCTCATAATTTAAAATAAGTGAGTCAAGGTGGTTTATTAACGTAAAACTCACAAACTGTTAGAGTAATGATAGAGAATCTTACTTAATCTCAAAGACTATCCAAAAAGTTGTGTTTGGCTTTGTAGTGTCTAAAGATGTATATGAAATATAAAATATTTAAATTAAAATTTTTACAGACTGTGCTTTTAGAGAATGTTATTGCTGGTAGTTTATAGCCATTCATCAGCATTTATGTGTGTAACTTACTGCTTATTTTGCTTTTAGAACCTTTTGCCCAGAATAGCAGCCAAACTTGATGTTGCCCCTATTTCTGATATCATTGCGATCAAGTCACCTGACACATTTGTGAGAACTATTTATGCAGGTGAGTATCCAAGGAAAATAACTGAAATGTTATACTTTTGTAAGTTTTAAAAGCAGAACTTAATCTTGCAATTAGGATTTTAAAAATGCATACACTGGCTTTGAATGGATTATCTTAAAGGTTTCTGAAAAATCTTAGTATTGCTGCTAGACTGGGACAGGACATTCTCTCTGATACATCCACAGGACAGTTCTCGGTCATTCCATTTACAGAGTGAGATTTTTCTTTTCTTTGCTTTTTTAAAGATTTTATTTATTGCTCTTACAGGAGTGGTGGGGAGAGAGTGAAGGTATCATTGCATAGTTGCTGCACTTTAGTTGTTCTTTGATTGCTTGTCATATGTGCCTTGACCAGGCAACCCCAGGGTTTCGAACCGGCAGCCTCAGCATTCCAGGTCTGCACTCTATCCAGCGTGCCACCACAGGCCAGGCAGAGTGAGATTTTTCCAGTGATCAATAAAAATTTCATTCAGTATTCAATAGATTTTAAGTGGCATCTAGAAAAGCAAAACCTTCTAATTTTTTTGAGAGAAATTAATATTTTAATATTCACTATTTACCAGTATTTTTTTAGCTTATTGTGTTTTTAAATGTTTTATAATTTTATGTAGAAAATTACATTTAATGGGGTGACATTGATCAATAAGATTTCAATAGGTTTCAGGTGAACATCTCTATAGCATTTGAACTGTTGATTATGGGATTGACCTGTGGTGGTGTAGTGGATAATGCACTGACCTGGAATGCTGAGGCCGCGGGTTCAAATCCCCAGGCTTGCTTGGTCAAGGCACATATGGAAGTTGATGATTCCTGCTTCTCTCTCTCTCTTTCTCTTTCCCCTTTCTTCTCTCTTTCTCCCCTAAAATGAATAAATAAAATCTTAAAGAAAAAAAGAACTATTGATTATGTTGAGTACCCATAACCCAAAGTCATTTTCCATCACTATGTATTTGTCCCTCTTTTCTTGCCTCTCCCCTACTCCCCTCCTGGTAGCCACTTCACGTTTTATCTATGTCTGTGTCTCATTTTTATATCCTACCTATGTGTTAAATCATAGTTCTTAGCTTTTTCTGGTTTACTAATTTCACTTAGTATAATGTTCTCAAGATGTATCCATGTTGTAAATGGCAATATATCATTATTTCTTATGGTTAAGGAGCATTCCATTTAAAAAAAAATAGCATTCTCAATAGTCTTTGCTGATTCTCTTCCATTTCCATCTGCATTAAATTTTTTTTTTTGTATTTTTCTGAAGCTGGAAACGGGGAGAGACAGACTCCCGCATGCACCTGACCGGGATCCACCCGGCACACCCACCAGGGGGCGACGCTCTGCCCACCAGGGGGTGATGCCCTGCCCCTTCTGGGGGGTCGCTCTGTTGCGACGTAGACCCACTCTAGCGGCTGGGGCAGAGGCCAAGGAGCCATCCCCGGAGCCCGGGCCATCTTTGCTCCAATGGAGCCTCACTGCGGGAGGGGAAGAGAGAGACAGAGAGGAAGGAGAGGGGGAGGGGTGGAGAAGCAGATGGGCGCTTCTCCTGTGTGCCCTGGCCGGGAATCGAACCTGGGACTTCTGCACGCCAGGCCGATGCTCTATCACTGAGCCAACTGGCCAGGGCCCATCTGCATTAAATTTAT
The DNA here is from genome assembly GCF_036850765.1 of Saccopteryx bilineata. NCBI lineage: Eukaryota > Metazoa > Chordata > Mammalia > Chiroptera > Emballonuridae > Saccopteryx > Saccopteryx bilineata. The sequence goes on from NC_089496.1 coordinate 71,715,245, forward strand.
TTCAATGTCTTTTAAGTTGATCTTTTGCAAAGCACACTGGTATCTCTGGTGGAGCTGGAGAAGACAATGAATTCTTTCTGATTGAACTTGGATATTTCAAGATAAATAGTCACTTTCAAATCAGATCTTTCATTTTTAGCAGTGTTTGAGGGGAAGTATTTAGTCATAGTTTAGGTCATTTTTTTTTTAAGATTTTTTTAATTTTTTTTTTTAAAGGTTTTTTTTAATTATTTTTATTTATTTATTTATTTATTTTAGAGGAGAGAGAGAGAAGGGGGGAGGAGCAGGAAGCTTCATCTCCCATATGTGCCTTGACCGGGCAAGCCCAGGGTTTTGAACCAGCAACCTCAGCATTCCAGGTCAACACTTTATCCACTGCGCCACCACAGGTCAGGCAAGATTTTTTTAATTTTTAATTTTTTTTTTTACAGGGACAGAGAGAGAGTCAGATAGAGGGATAGCTAGGGACAGACAGACAGGAACGGAGAGAGATGAGAAGCATCAATCATCAGTTTTTTGTTGCGACACCTCAGTTGTTCATTGATTGCTTTCTCATATGTGCCATAACCGCGGGCCTTCAGCAGACTAAATACACCCCCCACCCCCTGCTCGAGCCAGTGACCTTGGGTCCATGATAGTGAGCTTTTTGCTCAAGCCAGATGAGCCCGCACTCAAGCTGGCAACCCTGGGGTCTCAAACCTGGGTCCTTCTGCATCCCAGTCCGATGCTCTATCCACTGCACCACCGCCTGGTCAGGCAGTTTAGGTCATTCTTAATGTGATTGCTAAATCATAAGAAATGTCTCAAAATCGTTTAAAATCTTGACCCCATCTCACACTTCGTTTTTTATGCTCTATCATCTTTTCACTTCTTTTCCTTCCTTAGCATGCATAGTAGCTTCATTCTTATCATGTAGTTGTAGCTCCTACTGTTGAGTTGCTGATTGTGTTGTTTTTGAAGAAGGAAGCTTTCTTTAGAATTTCTTTTAGAAAGAATGTACCGTATTAGTGTGGCTTCCTATTCTAGCTACTTGCCTCCAGGTAGACCAGCGTTTGTCCTGTGTTTTTTGTTTTGTTTTGTTTTTCATCTCATTAAACTTTGTTTTAATTGTCTTGTGTTTTTAAAGACACCTAAGGTTAAACAGGTATGTACTGATGTGTTTCTTCAGAGTTACAGTCATTTTTTCCTAATGCTTAGTAGAGGTAGAAGACAACAGGCCCACATTTATTTCTGTCTTGTCTTTGTGAAGTAACTTGTGAAACAAAGAAATACTTTTTTGTTGTCTTTCTTGTTTGTTATTTTTTAAATAAACTGTGTATTTCAGGAAATGCTTTATGTACAGTGAAGTGTGATGAAAAAGTGAAAGTGTTTTCCGTCCGAGGAACATCTTTTGAAGCTGCAGCAACAAGTGGAGGCAGTGCCAGTTCAGAAAAGGGTGAGTGTTCATTTGCAGTTTGGATTTCTGTTTCTTGCTTTTCAGTTCATAGATTTAAGAGATGATCTCTAGTTAAGTCTCTAATGCAGAGAACTTGAGCGCTCAATCTAAATGATATTTCTAATTATATACAAAAGTAAATATAATGTCATTTTCATATCATTTTTGGTATGAGGAAAGCTGCTTTGGTCGATCAGCGGGTAGGAGAGAGAGGGTCCATTAAGATTAATGTTAATGTTAAGATTGTTTTACTTTCCTCTCTCTGTTTCCTATTATGCTACTTGGGAGATTCAGTATAATGGAAGAATGTAAAAGTAAATGTATAGAGAGTGTTACAGTTGAACACATAAAGGATCTTATTTGAACTGCATGGACAGGTTTACTCCACTTTTACAGGTAGATTCTGAATTTAAATTACTTCTCAAAAGTCATTCAGCTAATGAAGTGATGGTTGGAATTTAGTCCCTTTAAGTCTTTCAAAAAATCAGAGAATGAAAGTAGAAGCACAAAAAATTTACAGTAACAACTTTCATGGAATTATGGTAATTTGTGTGTTTCTCTTAAAAATTATTGTTTTAGAACTTGAATTAATAGTCATTGTTTTGTCATAATATCAATGTATATAGCATCCAGTACTTCCCCGGTGGGGATATCAGAATGGCTTGACCAGAAATTAACCAAAAGTGATCGGCCAGAGCTAACTGGTGCCAAAGTGGTGGTATCTGGTGGTAAGTGAGATTTATAATGTATTACTTTTAAAAGATTATGTCAACTTAAAATACTTTGATTTTATTAATGTTTTATTTTAGAGGAGCACAGAGTTGGTTTTTGTTTTTTCTTTCCCCCAAATGTAAGAAATAGGTGAGTACAAGTATTATTCCCATTTTATACCAGTTGAGAAAATGAAATCATGAGTTTAATAAACAATTTGGGCTCTCTCTTGCCAATATGTGTCCCTGGCACCAGGGGAAGCATGGTACAAATCTGAACAACATAACTTTCCAACTTGGTACCGTTGTTTTGACTGACTTCCATGTTTTTATGAAGAATATGATTGACTTCTGAATCATAGAAAGAACTGGTGGGAATCTCAAGGCCACAATGTATGATGATTCCATCCTTCACACTATTTTGAAAAGCTTGTGCCTGACCTGTGGTGGCGCAGTGGATAAAGCGTCGACCTGGAAATGCTGAGGTCGCCGGTTCGAAACCCTGGGCTTGCCTGGCCGAGGCACATATGGGAGTTGATGCTTCCAGCTCCTCCCCCCTTCTCTCTCTCTATCTCTCTCTCCTCTCTAAAATGAATAAAATAAAATAAAAAATTAAAAAAAAAAAAAGAAAAAAAAAAAAAGAAAAGCTTGTGTTTTGTATAGGTCGGTCTCGATGAATAACTCTTTTAAAGTTACTTCATATTTAATATTAATACTGCACAAGATTTGCTTCTTTTTGTATATCAGTCTCCATTTTTAGAAAAAAAAATTTTATAGTCTGCTATGATTTTAAAATCTTCCCAAGGTAAACATCAAACAAAATAATTAAGCTTCCAAATAGCCTTGTATTGACAAGGTGCATTGAGCGGAAATGACTTAATATCTGACTCGTTTAATCACTTATTCATTAAGTGTTTATTGGGTATCTGTTTTTTGCCAGGCCCATTGAAAAGTGTTGAAGAAACAGGGAAAAATAGGTTCTTGCTCTCAAGGAGTTTGGAAATATAGTGGAATAACTTTTGTTCAAATAATAAATAACTTTAGTCATTCAGTTATGGTTTGCTAAATAACTGTGGATATAGCAATGACCAAGATAGATATGGATCTGTAGTGTTCGTTCTAGTGAGGAAGACTGACTTTAAAGACCAATTATATAGTTAACTGCTGGTTAGCTAATTATAGCAGTATTAAATGCTTTACAGAAGTATAGGAACATCATTCGGGAAGTCAGAATTGGCATGCTTAATATGACAGTTGTGTAATGCGAAGATCACTCAGGTGTAGTGCATAGTTGCAGAATATTTGTAGAATGAAGTTTATATTTGCCTAATCTTTTGTCATCTTTTTTTTTTTTTTTTTTAATGAGGTCGAGGTTTGAAGAGTGGAGAGAACTTTAAGTTGTTATATGATTTGGCAGATCAACTACATGCTGCAGGTAAGGTTTTTTCCTCTGGTTTTTAAGATTTCTCTCTGAAACAGTTTTTCTTTGTCTCCAATCAAATGGTATAGCATTCCATGAGGACAGGGTGTCTTTATTCTTTAGTTATGTGACACTCTTACATTTGCCAAATCTTAGTTTTTCCCATTTTTAAGAAAATTTAAATGTTAGCTTTAATGCCTACTTCAGATTCAGGAATACCCTTATATTTCTTTTTTTTTTTTTTTTTTTTTTCATTTTTCTGAAGCTGGAAACGGGGAGAGACAGTCAGACAGACTCCCGCATGCGCCCGACCGGGATCCACCCGGCATGCCCACCAGGGGCGACGCTCTGCCCAGCAGGGGGCGATGCTCTGCCCATCCTGGGCGTCGCCATGTTGCGACCAGAGCCACTCTAGCGCCTGAGGTAGAGGCCACAGAGCCATCCCCAGCGCCCGGGCCATCTTTGCTCCAATGGAGCCTTGGCTGCGGGAGGGTAAGAGAGAGACAGAGAGGAAAGCACGGCGGAGGAGTGGAGAAGCAAATGGGCGCTTCTCCTGTGTGCCCTGGCCGGGAATTGAACCCGGGTCCTCCGCACGCTAGGCCGACGCTCTACCGCTGAGCCAACCGGCCAGGGCCTTATATTTCTTTTTATTGGTGGTCTAATATAAATCCTATACAAATTTAAGTGAACATTTAGGTTACTTAAATTGTAGTTAACGATTTATAGGAAAGATAGAACTTGTTATTAAGACAATATTGGCCCTGGCCAGTTGGCTCAGTGGTAGAGTGTCGGCTTGGCGTGCAGGAGTCCTGGGTTTGATTCCTGGCCAGGGCACACAGGAGAAGCACCCATCTGCTTCTCCATCCCTCCCCCTCTCCTTCCTCTCTGTCTCTTTCTTCCCCTCCCGCAGCCAAGGCTCCATTGGAGCAAAGTTGGCCTGGGTGCTGAGGATGGCTCTGTGGCCTCTGCCTCAGGCGCTAGAATGGCTCTGGTTGCAATGGAGCAATGCCCCAGATGGGCAGAGCATCGCCCCCTGGTGGGCATGCCGGGTGGATCCCAGTCGGGCGCATGCAGGAGTCTGTCTGACTGCCTCCCCGTTTCCAACTTAAGAAAAATACAGGCCCTGGCTGGTTGGCTCAGTGGTAAGAGTGTCGGCCTGGCGTGTGGAAGTCCCGGGTTCGATTCCCGGCAAGGGCACACAGGAGAAGCGCCCATCTGCTTCTCCACCCCTCCCCCTCTCCTTCCTCTCTGTCTCTCTCTTCCCCTCCCACAGCCGAGGCTCCATTGGAGCAAAAGATGGCCCGGGCGCTGGGGATGGCTCTGTGGCCTCTGCCCCAGGCGCTAGAGTGGCTCTGGTCGCAACAGAGCGACGCCCCGGATGGGCAGAGCATCGCCCCCTGTTGGGCGTGCCGGGTGGATCCCAGTCAGGCGCATGCGGGAGTCTGTTTGACTGCCTCCCCATTTCCAGCTTCAGAAAAATACAAAAAAAAAAAAGACAGTATTGATGAATTACTGAGCTGTAAAATAGAACGAAATCTTGCCATTTTGCAACAGCTTGTATGGACCTAGAAAGTATTAAATAAGTCATGGGGATGAAAGATACAGTATAGGTAATATAGTCAATAGTATTGTAATATTTATGTATGGGGACAGATTGGTACCATACTTACTATGGTGATCACTTTGTAAGGTTTAAAAATATTGAATCACTATGTTGTATAACTGAAATAAATATCATATGTCAACTGTAATTAAAAATAAATTTTTTAAAAAGTGTATTGCTGAGAATGGAATGATGTTTTTTAAAAATCAGAAAATGAAGAATATTTTAATTTTTAATTATACAAGTAGTAACATAAATATGTTCTTTTTACCAAAAAAATCTCAATTCTAAAAAAATCTTCAACTCTTTTAAGAGTTTTGTGGATAGCTTTCTAGGCTTTTCTTATGCTTTTATATTAATGTATGTACTCACAGAAACAGTAATAGTTTTATCTGAATAAAGGCTTGATATTGACTATAATTAGATGGTAATATTTAAAAACATTTATTTCATTACTTTATTAATTGGACAAATATTTATCAAGTGTCTGCCATGTATTTGTCAGGCACTGTTTGGAGCTAGAGAAATAATAGTAAGCAAAAGTCTTAGTCCTGTGGATGCTGCATTTCTATTTGGTTGAAGCTAAACTTTATTAGTTTCCTGTGGCTATAATAAATTGCCATAAACTTGGTGGCTTAAAACAACAGAAAATTATTTGTTCAAAGTGCTGGAGACCAGAAGTATGTTAAAATCAAGGTGTTGACAGGGCCATACTCCCTCTGGAGGTGAATCTGTTCTTTTCCTCTTCATTTCTAGTGGCTGCCCTGGCTTTCCTGGGCTTGTGGCCACATCTCTCCAACCTCTGCCTCTGTCCTCATATTGCCTCGTCCTCTATGTATCTGAATCAGATCTCCCACTGTGTCCCTCTTAAAAGGATGCATATGGTGACATTTATGGCCCACCTAGATAACCCAAGATAAGTGCCTTCTCCCAAGATCCTTAACTTTTTATCCTATCTGCTGCCATATTGGGAATATTCACAGGTTCTGGGGATTAGAAAGCAAATATATGTTTGGAGGGGTCATTTTCCTGCCGACCACAGTCAGTAAATGCATTAATTTAGTAAATAATATAATATGTTAGAGGGTAGTAAATGCCATGGAAAATAATAAAACAGGAAAAGGAGGGGGAGGAGAATTGCAGTTTTAAATAAGCGAGTCAGAATAGACCTTAATGAGAAGGAGATAACTGAACAAGGTTTGAAGGAGATGAAGAAGTGTCTGTGTTTGTTTCTGCTGAAGGGACAAGTAATGTGCAAAGGGCCTGGCTAAGGCAGGAACGTATCTGGTCTGTGTTATGAATAGCAAGGAAGTCAGTGTGGCTGGAGTGAAAAGTCAGAAGGGGAAAGTAGTAAGAGACAAGATTAGGTGTAATAGAGTGACCAGATCACACAGAGCTCGTATGCCTTTGTAAGGAGATTGTTTTTCTGTGAATGAAATGGGGAGTCATCGAGGTTTGAGCAGGAGAGTCACCTGATCCTGACACATTAAACAGTCACTCTGGTTACAATTCGTAGAATAGACTGTAGGGGATAAAGTATAATAATAACAGGGAGGTTAGTTAGCTATTTCAGTCATTCAGGTGAAAGATGTTCATGGTTTGGACCAGGTTAGTACCTGTAGTTGTGGAAGAAATAGTCATTTTTCAGGATATATGTTTGAAGGTAGAATCATTGGGATCTCCTGACGGATTGGACATGGATTTTGAGAGTTTTAATCCAGCAGCTGGTAGGATGGAGTTGCCATTAGCTGAGACCAAGAAAACCCCAAGTGGTGCCATTTCCAGGGAGAAATCAGGAATTCAGTTTGGGACATATTAAGTTTTTTGAGATGTCTGATAATAGATGTCCAAGTAGAGATGTCAATTAAGCAGTTGATATAAGAATGGTTGGCACAGTGGATAGAGCGTCGGACTGGGATGTGAAGGACCCAGGTTCGAGACACCAAGGTCGCCAGCTTAAGCGCGGACTCATCTGGTTTGAGCAAGGCTCACCAGCTTGAACCTAAGATCGCTGGCTCGAGCAAGGGGTCACTCAGTCTGCTGTACCCCCCCGGTCAAGGCACATATGAGAAAGCAATCAATGAACATCTAAGATGCCTCAACGAAGAATTGATGTTTCTCTTCTCCCTTCCTGTCTGTCTGACCCTATCTGTCCCTCTCTCTAACTCTATTTCTGTCTGCCTGTCTGTCTGTCTGTCTGTCTCTCCCTCACATACACACACACACACACTCAAAAGAAAAAAAAAAAGAATGGGGAATTCATTGGAGAACTTAGGGCTGGACAGATCAATTTGGGAATCAGTTTCATTTGAATGGTATTTGAACCCATGAGACTGGATGAAATCACCCCGTGTAGTGCATGTAGATAAAGAGATCCCAGGACTAAGCCCAAGACTGTAAGATTAAGAGGTAGGGGAGAATGAAGATGAAAAGACTGTAAGATTAAGAGGTAGGGGAGAATGAAGATGAAAAAGGGGTGGTAAGTAAGGCAGGAAAACGAGGACAGAGTTTGATGTTTGGGATCCAAGTGAAGTGTTTTAGGAAGGAAGAGAGTGATTAACTGTCAAACACTGCTAATAGGTCAAGGAAAATGAGGACTGAAAAGTGATTAATGGATTTAACCATTTAGAGGTCATTGGTGACTGACCAGTTTTAGTGAGTACGGGGCAGAAACCTGACTGAAGTAGGTTTAAAATATTAATCCTAGGTAATGGTTACATGGCTATATTCACTTTTTGATAAGCTGTTGAAGAGTACAGTTGTGATTTGTGTGGTTTTCTGTATGTGTGATTTTAATAAAAGTTTTTTAGATGTAGAATGAGAGACCTGCAATTGGTGACAGTAAATACAACTTTTTAGAGGCATTTTGATATAGGAGAGCAGAGAAATTGATGATTGCTAGAGAGAGGTGGAGTGGGACCAACAGAAGGATTTTTTTTAGAAATGGGACAGGTAATAATTATGCTGATGGAACACTCCAGTTGAAAGGGAAAGCCGGCCACAGGAGAGAGGGAGAGTGCTGGAGCAACGTCCGTGAGTGGACAAGAAGGCATATGGACACAACTGCAGGTTGATGGTGAGTGTGTGAGCTAGAGCATGTGAAAAGTCTCTTATGATTGTTCCAGTTCTTTCAGTGCATATAAAGCAAGGTCATCAGCTGAAAGTGAGGATGTTAGAGAAGAAGAGAGATGAAATTTAGGAAAGAGTGAGAGAATTAAGACCTGGTTATTTAAAGTAAAACCTGGTTAACATCGCTGAGTGTTGGGTGTTTTCTCCAGTCATGCTGAATGACAGCAGGACATGTATGGAGAAGGTGGAGAGATGCTTAATCAGGTTATGAGAATGCAGGTTTTTCCTTTGTTTTTTTCTTTTTTTTTTTTTTCATTTTTCTGAAGCTGGAAACAGGGAGAGACAGTCAGACAGACTCCTGCATGTGCCCGACCGGGATCTACCCGGCACGCCCACCAGGGGCGACGCTCTGCCCACCAGGGGGCGATGCTCTGCCCATCCTGGGCGTCGCCATGTTGCGACCAGAGCCACTATAGTGCCTGAGGCAGAGGCCACAGAGCCATCCCCAGCGCCCGGGCCATCTTTGCTCCAATGGAGCCTTGGCTGCAGGAGGGGAAGAGAGAGACAGAGAGGAAAGCGCGGCGGAGGGGTGGAGAGGCAAATGGGCGCCTCTCCTGTGTGCCCTGGCCGGGAATCGAACCCGGGTCCTCCGCACGCTAGGCCAACTCTCTACCGCTGAGCCAACCGGCCAGGGCAGGTTTTTCATTTGTGAATGATGATGTAAGAGGAGGGCAAGGAACTTGAAGGCATATGTAAAGGGGTGATGCGAGTCACTGATCTTAGCATTTAAGATGGGTAAAGAAAGAGAACATGAGGGGAGAGAGAAATGGAGTAGAATTGTAGGTCCCAGTGGGGTCAGGGGATTGTTGGAGTTAAAGGAAGTCAGCTAGAAAGAGGAAGTCACAGAGAGACATGGGAAATGGGAATTATTGAGGGATATTGGTAATGGAAAGGTTGGGGATATGGCCAGGGGTGTGGCTGAGGTAGCGTGGAGAAAAGACAATGGAGGAAAGTTGTTCAAGGAACTAGGAAACCAGGGTGTTAAAATCTTGAAGAATTAAGACTAGTATTTGAGAAAGTGACAATGACCCAGAAGCTAAAAATCATTGAGAAATGAAGGGGGTTGACCTAATGGTTGTTGAAGTAAGGCCTTAATAAAATTTCTAATTGTACTATATCAGTGTCATTTTTTTAAATACAATTGTCAGTGAATATCCCAACTAGCTGAATACTCTGATTTTAAAAAATTACTATTTTCCCCCTTAGTTGGTGCTTCTCGTGCTGCTGTGGATGCTGGCTTTGTTCCCAATGACATGCAAGTTGGACAGACAGGAAAAATAGTAGCACCAGTAAGTATTGAAATAAAATATGCTATGCAAAGTTATATGGGAATAAGAGCTGTGTACGTATATTTGTTGAACACTCATCTCAGTGATTGATGTCCTGTTTTGTGTACTTAAGCAGTTAGCCATTACCATGGGAAATGTGTTCTTTTCATCAAAAGTCTATGGATTTCTGGTTTGAGTAAAATGCTTAGCTATTCTTAAATCCACCATTGTTTTTCATATTTTTTAAAGTGGTGAAACATTTCTTACTCATACCGCAACACCAAATATAAAATTGGTAAGAGCAGCATTTTATTGTTAAGTGGACTTTATAAGTTAACATTGACATTTATTTAACATAAAATCTATTATTTTAGAATCAGTCAGTAAAAACAAATCTATAGTAATGAATACAAAAATCTCAAATTTGGGAGCTCTGAATGACATCTTCCTGAATATCAGTTTTATTTCTGTATTTTGTCTGGTTACATGAAATTCAGAAAATTCTGATCCATAGAGATGAGGGTTACTAGAAAGTTCTTCAGTTAAATCTATCCAAAACTTACAAAAGGAATGCTTTGGGTTTTTTTTTTTGTTTTTTTTTTTGTATTTTTCTGAAGCTGGAAACGGGGAGAGACAGTCAGACAGACTCGCCGACTGGGATCCACCTGGCACGCCCACCAGGGGGCAACGCTCTGCCCACCAGGGGGCAACGCTCTGCCCCTCCAGGGTGTCGCTCTGCCGAGACCAGAGCCACTCTAGCACCTGGGGCAGAGGCCAAGGAGCCATCCCCAGCGCCCGGGCCATCTTTGCTCCAATGGAGCCTCGCTGCGGGAGGGGAAGAGAGAGACAGAGAGGAAGGAGAGGGGGAGGGGTGGAGAAGCAAATGGGTGCTTCTCCTATGTGCCCTGGCCGGGAATTGAACCCAGGTCCCCCGCACACCAGGCCGACGCTCTACTGCTGACCATCCGGCCAGGGCCGAATGCTTTGTTATCTAATGATTGTTCACATTTCTTAGATGATACAAGTTTTCAGTGAGTAGGATTCTCAGACATTTTATATACATCTTTATCATGTGGAAAGGAAAATGAGTTTTTTATGTATTTCAGAACGAGATACAGGTTATCTCCCACTTTTCAAAACTTTGCATCAAGCCACTTGGCTTTTATGAAAGCCCAATATTAGTACTTTTTTTGACCAACTGAAAGAAATCTGAGGTCAGATTTCTGCCTTTTACAAAAAGTGAAAAGCAAAATTCACATAGAATGTTTGTTCTGAAGTTACAGAGACAGTGGGGTCCCAAGCAGCAAGAGTGGCATTGCTGCCTGACCAGGTGGTGGCACAGTGGTTAGAACATAGGGCTGGGAGGCGGAGGACCCAGGTTCGAGACCCCGAGGTCGCCAGCTTGAGCGTGGACTCATCTGCCTTGAGCAAAAACAGCTCACCAGCTTGGACCCAAGGTCACTGGCTTGAGCAAGGGGTTACTCGGTCTGCTGAAGGCCCACGGTCAAGGCACATATGAGAAAGCAAGCAATGAACAACTAAGGCAGGGGTCCCCAAACTGCGGCCCCCTGACACCATTTATCCGGCCCCCGCCGCACTTCCCGGAAGGGGCACCTCTTTCATTGGTGGACAGTGAGAGGAGTCAGTGGCCAAAGCGTGGCATCGCTCACGTACAGTACTACTTCCAGTGACGCGGGATGCACGCGTCACGGCTCCGGAAGCACATCATATCACTTGTTACAGCTAGCAGTGACAAATATGGAACTGGACATTGACCATCTCATTAGCCAAAAGCAGGCCCATAGTTCCCATTGAAATACTGGTCAGTTTGTTAATTTAAATTTACTTGTTTTTTATTTTAAATGTTGTATTTGTTCCCATTTTGGTTTTTTACTTTAAAATAAGATATGTGCAGTGTGCATAGGGATTTGTTCTTAGTTTTTTTTATAGTCCGGCCCTCCAACGGTCTGAGGGACAGTGAACTGGCCCCCTGTGTAAAAAGTTTGGGGACTCCTGGACTAAGGTGTCAAAACGAAAAACTGGTGATTGATGCTTCTCATCTCTCTCCGTTCCTGTCTGTCTGTCCCTATCTATCTGTCCCTGTCTATCCCTCTCTCTGACTCTGTCCCTGTATTTAAAAAAAAAAAAAAAAAGAGTGGCATTGCTTTTACTATATACATCAGTGTTATTTTAGATTTCATGTGTTATTTGGTATGATTTGGTAGGCTGTTTTGGGGGTCTGGAAACTCAAAAAGTCCATATAATTAATGATAATTGCTTCATGTATGTATGGGTGTATTTGCATGCACACGCATTTTTCTTTAAGGCTTTAAAACTTTTTGAATCCATTTCAAGTGTACAGAAAACTTGAGAGTACTGAGCAAAAATCTTTATTTTGGGACCATTTAAAAGTAAGTTGCTGAGATCTTGCTACATCATCACTAAATATGTAGGATGTTCTCCTGCATAACCATAATGTGAACCTTAAAATCACTGTATTAACGCTGATACATTAATACCATCTAATTATCAGATCCCATTCAGGTTTTGCCAGTTGTCCCAATAATGTTCTTTATAGCAAAAGGTTCTAGTGCAGAATCATTTGTGCATATAGTTGTCGTGTCCTTCCATTGTAAACAGTTGCTGTCTTACTTTGACTTTCATGACCTTGATATTTTTGAAGCTTGCAGGACAACTAATTTGTAGAATAGAACATCCCTCAATTTGGATTTGTCTATTGTTTCCTCACGATTCAATTTAGGATATATATTTGACAGAAATGTCACAAAAGTTATTTCATCCTGTCAGGTGGTACACAATTTCATTTTGTTTTTACTAATGGTTTCACTTTGATCATTTGATTACCGTAAGGTGATATGGGTCAGACTTCTCTACTGTAAAGTTACTTTTCCTTTTGTAATTAATAAATTATTTATATTACTTTCCCACCAACTGTGTATTTAGGGTCCATTTTCTCATTCTCACCAATGTTGTAATTGTTCAGGTACATGTGTAGGTAGGTACCTATTGTGGTTTTAGTTTGCATTTTCCTGATGTCTAATGATGTTGAACACTTGTATTATTGGCCTCTTAAATGTTTTCCTCATGAAATGTCTGTTCAAATAATTATAAACACAATTATTCAGTGTTTCAGGTACTTTGAAACACTGAATATTTCCAGTTCTCAAACTTTTAATTTATTCATTTTTATCTGTCTGGACTTATGGTTCCTATTTTATTCAATGGTGAAAATCTGTTATTATTGATATCGAAATTGCCCCATATTTGGCCAGTGAGAACCCCTTTCAGTTGGTGTTTGTGTCTTTTTAACATATTCCCATCATTTTTTGAATCCTTTTTTGCTTTCTGACTAAATAAGATGTTCTAGGCTCATTTTGTACTTTTCCTTATCTAGCCCTGGAATTAACCTATTCTCCAGGGAATCATGGTTCCTTTTAGTGAAGAATAGTATTTAGCAGGAACACTTTGTAAAGTATGTAATTGTCTGACTACTCTGCTGTGCACCTAAAATTAATACACAATATATTGAATGTAAAAAAAAAGTATTTAGAAGTATTTAGAATGTCTTCGTTACATTCATTGCTGTTGTGATGTTGCTGTTCCCAAGACCTCTCAGTGAAAAAGCTAGGGAATATATGTAGGTATGTATGTTTGTAGGCAGATACACACAAACACACAATTTGTATACACAGGCAGACACATTTATATCTGTATTTCTGTATCAGTCTCTATATATTAAAAACCCTAAGTTCACTGTGATACTGCCAATTCCATTCGAATACCACAGAGTCGATTCTAGTTCTCTTCCTTTCGCTTTGTAATACCCTTACCCCACTTGGGCTCTGACACCCTGCACTGAGTAGCACTCCTAGACAGATACCCTCTCCACTTGGCTTGAGCTCACACAGCACTCTCTCTATCATTTTTTCCCCCAAAGTAGTTACACAATTTTACATTCCCACCAACTGTGTATTTAGGGTCCATCTTCTCATTCTCACCAATGTTGTAACTGTTCAGGTACATGTATAGGTACCTATTGTGGTTTTAGTTTGCATTTTCCTGATGTCTAATGATGCTGAACACTTGTATTATTGGCCTCTTAAATGTTTTCCTCATGAAGTGTCTGTTCAAATGTTTGGCTTTTTTTTTAATTGAATTACTTGTCTTTTGTTATGGAGTTGTAGAAGTTTTTTATAAAAGTATATGTATTCCAGATACGAGTTTTATGTCAGATACGTTTTACAAAGATATATTTTCTCTAATATATTGCTTGTCTATTAGTGCCTTAATGGGATCAACTTGAGAAACTTCCCTTCTCTTCCCAAGTTGCTGAGAATTGTTGCCATGAATTGTTGGAGAATTGTGTCAGATATTTTCTGTCTGTATAGAAAATGACCATATGGATTTTCTCTTCTATTGTTATTGTGAATTATATTGTTTGATTTTTGAATATTAAATCACCTTGAATTTCTTTGATAAATTCTTCTTGGTCATGATATGCTATCCTTTTAATATATTGCTGTTTTGATGGACTAATATTTTGTTAATAATTTTTGGGAGTCTGTCTTTAACAAGATAATCTGTAATTTTTCTTTTTAAAAAATTGTGTCTTAATTTTGGCATCAGCCTTATGCTGGCTTTATAAAATGAGTTGAAAGATGTGTTTTCATGCTCTGTTTTCTGAGTGAGTTTGTGTAAGATTGGTGTTTGTTAGTTTTTTTCTTAAATGTTTGATAGAGTTTACCTGTGAAGCCATGAGGGCCTGGAGTTTTCTTTGTTGAAGTATTTGACAATTAACTCAATTTCTTTAACTGGTAATTTGTGTCTAGTCTTTTTTATTCCCAGAGTTTATAAAAGATTTTTTACATCTTTTCAGTGACTCACCTTTTAAATGTAACAGCTTTATTGAAATTTAATTCATATATCATATAATTCACTCCATTAAGTAGTTAATTCAGTGGCTTTCAGCATGTTCACAGAGTTGTATAATCATCCCCTCAGTTTCAAAACATTTCATAACCCCACACACTACATACCTGTTTTGTTCACAGTTCCTTCAGCCCTAGGCAACTACTGATCTACCTTTTTGTTTATATAGCTATGCCCATTCTGGACATTTCATATAAATGGAATCACATAATATGTGGTCTTTCATGAGTGGCTTTTTAAATTTAGCATAGTGTTTTTAAAGTTTCATGTCATTAATATTCCTTTTTATTGCCAAATAGTATTTCATTTTATGATATACCACATATTTATCGATTCATCATCTGATAGACATTGAAGTGTTTTTAGTTTTTGGCTGTTATGATTAATGCAGATATGAATATTCAAGCATAAGTTTTTATGTGGACATATGTTTTCATTTCTTTTGGATATATACATACATACATAGCAGTAGAATTGCTAGAGCATATGGTAACTATGTTTAATCTTTTGAGAAACTGCCAAACTGTTTTTTAGAACAGCTACACAAACAATGATTCAACTTTTAGCTTCTTAAATTTTTTCATTGTTTGTCTTTTTACTAATTTTTGCTCATTTCCTTCTAATTACTTTGGGTTTATCTTGCTTTTAAGGTAGAACCCCATTAAATTTATATTTTGCTTGTTTTTAAACATAAATGTTAAAGTTACACATTTTCTCTAAGGACTACTTTAGTTAGATCCCACAAATTTTGATATATTGTATTTTCTCTTATTTAAAAATATTTAATTTCTAGATATTTGTTTTTTCCTACATAGCCCCCCCCCCCCTTTTAAGTGGGGAGAGGTGGGACAAACAGGAAGGGAAAGAGAGGAGAAGTATCAACTTGTTAGGGCACTTTAGTTGTTCATTGATTGCTTTCTCATAAGTGCCTTGACCGGGGAGCTCCAGCTGAGCAAATGACCCCTTGCTCAAGCCAGTGACATTAGACTCAAGCCTGTGACCATGGGGTCATGTCTATGATCCCACTCTTAAGCCAGTGACCCTGCATTCAAGCCAGCAACCTTGGGGTTTCAAACCTCATTCCTCAATGTCCCAGGTCAACACTCGATCCACTGCACTACCACATGGTTAGGCCGTATATAGCTTTCTATTACTGATTTCTAATTTAGTTTTGGAGAACATCTCTTTAACATTTCAGTCTTAAAATTTACGATACTTATTTTATGGTCTAGCAAATGCTTTATTTGGTGAACATGGGTACTTGAAAAAAATGTATACTCTGCCATTAGATGCTGCAGGAAAAAGACTAGCAAACATGAAGATACGGCAGTGAAACTATCCAAAGTGAAACAAAAATCAAACAGGAAAAAATGAACAGAGTGTTGGTGAGTTGTAGAACAGCTTTAGGAGTTCTAATATGTGTGTAATTGGAGGAGAAAACTATTTAAAGAAATAATGACCAGAAAATTTCCAAATTTGATGAAAACTTTTGTAAAGAATGACAAAAAGAAATTCTTAAAAGCAGAGAAAAATATAAATGAACTAAATGCTCCAGTCAAAAGCAGAGATCTTAAGAATGTGTAAATGGCAAGAGTCAGCTATATGCTACCTATATGAAATACATTTTAAATATTTAAAAAGGATGCATTGCAAGGGGAAAGTATAGAAAACATATACCATACGTACAGCATAAGAAATCTGGAGTGTCTTGATTAACATCGGATAAAGTAGACTTCAAGACAGTGAGTACTGCCAAAGATAAAGAGGGGCGTTACATAATAAAGGATTTCTTTGTCCATAGAACAATTATGAATGTATAAATACAGTAACAAAGTTTCAAAATATATTAAGCAAAAAGTGACAGAAGTAAAGTGAGAAACAGACAAATCCTTAATCTAGTTGAAGATTTTAACCATTTTTCCTGGTAATGATAGAATAACTAGATCAAAAAATTCAGTAAGTACATAAAAAATCCAGAGGAGGGACCAGCAAACTTTATCTGTAATGAGTCAGATAGAAAATATTTTTGGTTTAATGGGCCATAGTATCTGTGTTGTAAGTAGTTAGCTCCTGTTATAGAGCAAAAACAGACAAGTAAATGGATGAGCATGGCTATATTTCAGTAAAGCTATATGCAGAAAAACAAGCAGCAGTATAGATTTGCCCTGTTGACCTTAGAACATACAACATATTTTTTTCTCACTTGTATTTTGGGACCCCTGTTACACATATTTTAGATAACCTTTATATTCACCTGCAGGTTATTAAAGTTCTGTTCATTTCTTTCTCTTCTCTTTTTTCTTCAGATTTAATAGTTTCTGTTGGTCTATACTCAAGGTCACCAACTCATCTATACTTTCTAATTTGCTGTTAAGCCAATCTAGGGAATTTATTTCTCTGAGATTTCTTACCTGTTTAATCATTACAGAAAGTCACCCCCCCTTTTACATCCTTCACCAGATTTATAATAGCTACTTTTGTTTATTTTTTTTTATTTTTATTTTTTTTTCATTTTTCTGAAGCTGGAAACAGGGAGAGACAGTCAGACAGACTCCCGCATGCGCCCGACCGGGATCCACCCAGCACGCCCACCATGGGGCCACGCTCTGCCCACCAGGGGGCGATGCTCTGCCCATCCTGGGCGTCGCCATGTTGCGACCAGAGCCACTCTAGCGCCTGAGGCAGAGGCCACAGAGCCATCCCCAGCACCCGGGCCATCTTTGCTCCAATGGAGCCTTGGCTGCGGGAGGGGAAGAGAGAGACAGAGAGGAAGGCGCGGCGGAGGGTTGGAGAAGCAAATGGGTGCTTCTCCTGTGTGCCCTGGCCAGGAATCGAACCTGGGTCCTCCTCACGCTAGGCCGACGCTCTACCGCTGAGCCAACCGGCCAGGGCTTACTTTTGTTTATTTTTAAAAATTAAAAAAAAAATTATTTTCTTGGTTGTAGTGTTGTCCTGGAGCACAGAGGTTGCCAACTCGATTCCCCAGTCGGGGCACATACAGGAGCCGCTTAATGTTCCTGTCTCTCTCTCCCTGCCTCTCTCAAAAAATCAAACAAAAAAAACCCCACTTATTTTTTCAGTTGCAGTTTACATTCAACATTATTTTGTACAGGGTGGGACAAAAGTAGGTTTATAGTAATAAGTACATGAAACACAGTTTTTCTTGTATTATTTATTATTACATATTTCTAGACAACTATAAACCTACTCTTACCCACCTCCCCACCCCCTCTATAAGTTTCAGGTGTACAGCATATTGGTTAGACAGTTTTATACTCTGCAAAGTGTTCCCGCTGATATTTTTAGTACCAGTCGGCACCATGCATATTTATTACATGCATATTTATTGGCTACATTCTCTGTGCTGTACTTTACATTCTAGAAGTGTTTTGTAACTACCAATTGTACTTCTCAATCCCTTTACCTAGCCCCCCTACTCCCCTCTCCTCTGGCAGCCATCAATTTGTTCTCTGTATCTATGAGTCTCTTTCATTCAGTTGTTTATTTTGTTGTTTAGATTTCACACATAAGCAAAATCATACAGTTTTTGTCTTTCTCTGACTGATATATTTCACATAGCATAATACTCTCTAGGTCCATCCATACTTTCACAAATGGTAAGATTTTGTTCTTTTTTTATGGTTAATATTCTGTTATATGTATGTACAACAGCCTTTTTATCCATTTGTCTGTTGATTGACACCTGGATTGTAGCTTAGCTATTGTAAATAATGCTGCAGTGGACATAGGGGGGCATATATTATTTTGAATTAGTGTTTTGGCTTTCTTTGGATATATACCCAGAAGTGGAATTAATGGGCCATAAGGCAGTTCCATTTTTAATTTTTTGAGGGACTTTCATACTGTTTTCCACAGTGGCTGCACCAGTCTGTATTCCCACCAGCAATACACTTGGGTTCCATTTTCTCCACATCCTTATCAACACTTGGTGTTTTTGATTTATTGATAACCATTCTAATAGGTGTTAGATGATATCTCATTGTGGTTTTAATTTGCATTTTTTTGATGATTAGTGTTGAGTATCTTTCCATATGTTTATTGGCCAATTGTATGTTCTCTTTGGAAAAATATCTATTCAGGTCCTATGCCAGGGGTTGGGAACATTTTTGGCTGAGAGAGCCATGAACGCCACATATTTTTTTTTTTTTTTTTCTGAAGCTGGAAACGGGGAGAGACAGTCAGTCAGACTCTCGCATGCACCCGACCGGGATCTACCCCGCACGCCCACCAGGGGGCGATGCTCTGCCCACCAGGGGGTGATGCTCTGCCCCTCTGGGGCATCGCTCTGTTGCGACCAGAGCCACTCTAGCGCCTGGGGCAGAGGCCAAGGAGCCATCCCCAGCACCCGGGCCATCTTTGCTCCAATGGAGCCTCGCTGCAGGAGGGGAAGAGAGAGTCAGAGAGGACGGAGAGGGGGAGGGGTGGAGAAGCAGATGGGCGCTTCTCCTATGTGCCCTGGCTGGGAATCGAACCTGGGACTTCTACAGGCCAGGCCGACGCTCTACCACTGAGCCAACCGGCCAGGGCCAATGCCACATATTTTAAAATGTAATTCCGCCTGACCTGTGGTGGCGCAGTGGATAAAGTGTCGACCTGGGAACACTGAGGCCGCTGGTTCAAAACCCTGGACTTGCCTGGCCAAGGCACATATGAGAGTTGATGCTTTCTGCTCCTCTCCCCCCCCCCTCTCTAAAAAAAACTGAATAAAGTTAAAAAGAAAATAAAATGTAATTCCGTGAGAGCCATACAATATGTTTAACACTAAATACAAGTAAATTTGTGCATTTTATGTAAGACCAACACTTTAAAAGTACAATAAGTCGGCCCTGGCTGGTTGGCTCAGTGGTAGAGCATCGACCTGGTGTGCAGGAGTCCTGGGTTTGATTCCCGGCCAGGGCACACAGGAGAAGCGCCCATCTGCTTCTCCACCCCTACCCCTCTCCTTCCTCTCCGTCTCTCTCTTCCCCTTCTGCAGCCAAGGCTCCATTGGAGCAAAGTTGGCCCGGGCGCTGAGGATGGCTCTATGGCCTCTGCCTCAGGAGCTAGAATGGCTCTGATTGCAACGGAGCAACGCTCCCCTGGTGGGCATGTTGGGTGGATCCGGGTCAGGCGCATGCGGGTGTCTATCTGCCTCCTCGTTTCCAACTTCAGAAAAAAAATAAAAATAAAAAAAATAAAGTACAGTAAGTCTCTGAATTCTTTTTAATAACGTTGTTATGCTGTTGCTAATCAATGATGAATAACTTACTTCTTACCATTAATGTGACTTCTGGTGCTGCATGGTTTTGCTGATGGCTTTGTAGTCTGGTTGATACGTGGTGAGGTTAAGCTTCATGTAGGCGTTGAGACTTCCATCGTTAAACGTGATCGTAGGTTGGTCTTAATGTTCTTTAGATGTGAGAAAGACTGCTCACATGCATACGTAGAGCCAAACATTGTCAGTACAGCAATATTCACATGCTGCATGTGTGGTATGTGATGGGAAGCGTGTTCCAAGTTTTGACAATCAGCTGGTCCGTGGGTTGAAGTTTTTTCATTTCTCCCCACTTGTGTTTGCTCTCCAACTCTGCTTGCTGTCGTGCAGGTCTTTCCAAATCTTCATTCAGTGACTTGAATTTATTCACCCACATGTCTGAGGCCTTCAGGTCAGCAGCTTGTAGCTCAAAATCTCTGACGGAGACATCGAGGATGTAACTCAGGTCGGTGCTGTCCACTGCACACTCATGTGGATGGGTGACAAACTTAAAAAGATGAGTGCGCTCACAAAATTCTCCAAAGTGCGCTTTGAATGACTGCAAGACATTAGATGTGAAGCCCACTAGCTGCTGGAGATCAAGATGTTGAGCAGGGTCACTTGCTGCGCATGCATCTTTAAACTCTCCCAGGTTTTCAAAGTGTAGTAAACGACCTGTTTCAATGTCGGCGATGAAGAGTTCCAGCTTGTTTTTAAATGCAAACACTGCTTGTTGAAGGGATAAGACTGTATTTCCAATGCCTTGCATTTTCATATTGAGCTGGTTCAGATGTTCAGTCATGTCCACGAGATAGTAGAACTTCAGGAGCCACTCAGTGTTAGCTATCTCAGGATGCTTGACGTTTTTCATTTCAAGAAAAGTCCGGATTTCACTGAGACAAGCCGCGAAACGGCTGAGCACCTTCCCTCTTGACAACCAACGCACATTGCTGTGCAGAAACAGACCAGGATAATTATTCCCAACTTCATCCAGCAGTGTTTTAAACTGGTGATCATTTAAAGCTCGGGCAACAATAAAGTTGATCACCCGAATGACCAGCGACATCACCTCACCAAGCTGCTCACCACACATCTGAGCACAAAGCGCCTCCTGATGTAGGATGCAGTGAAAATTTAGGGTGGGTCTCTTTTCATGTTTATGAAGAAGCGCTACGAATCCTCTGTTTTTCCCCACCATGCCCGGAGCACCATCAGTACACACAGAAATAAATTTATCCATCGGTAGATTTTTTTCTTTAGCGAACTCAGTGAAAGACTTGAATAAATCCTCCACTCTTGTCTCTTTCATAGGCAGAACAGCAAGACTTTCCTCACATAGTGTGTCACCGACAGCATACCTTGCAGTCACGCTGAACTGGGATAAATGGCTTACGTCTGTTACTCATCCAAAGCGAGAGAAAAGAATGGTGCTGCATTTATGTCCTTCACTTGTGTTGCCTCAATTTGATTTGTCTTCATGATGGTACGATCATGAATAGTTCTTGCCGACAGAGGCATGTCTTTTATTTGTTTATCTTGTCTTTATCTGAAAAGTCTTCAAAAAATTCATTGGCAACATCAAGCATGAATGTTTTGACATACTCCCCATCTGTGAATGGCTTTTCATTTCTCACAATTGCTAAAGCACCAGCAAACATACACGGAATTGCTGCTGACTAGCTTGCACTCTTCATAGTAGCTCTTGACATGCATTCTTCCTGCTGTCCCCTGCTGGATATTTCGATGCAAATGTAGTATGGCGTGTGTTGAAGTGCTGCTTTATATTTGACCGTTTCATCGATGCAATTTTATCATTGCATATTAGACACACTGCAGAACCTGCTCTCTCCACAAAGGCGTATTCCTCTGTCCATTCCTGCTGAAAAGTACGATACTCCTCATCTTTTCTTTTAGCCGTCTTCTTCGTCAAAAGGGTTTCTGCAGTTAGCTAGCTGACTACTTGATTAAAAGTAGGGAAGTTTACTTCCTGACCTTACAACGACCTGTGTACGTTAGGCATTATCCAATAAAAATTTGGTGTTGTCCTGGAGGACAGCTGTGATTGGCTCCAGCCACGCGCAACCATGAACATGAGCGGTAGGAAATAAATGGATTGTAATACATGAGAATGTTTTATATTTTTAACATTATTTTTTTATTAAAGATTTGTCTGCGAGCCAGATGCAGCCATCAAAAGCCATATCTGGCTCGCGAGCCATAGGTTCCCAACGCCTGTCCTATGCCCATTTTTTAATTGGATTGTTTGAGGGGGGTTATTTGGTATTGAGTTATATAAGTTTTTTATAAGTTTTATATACTAATTCCTTATCAGATATATAACTTATTCAATAGTTTGTCTTTTTCTTTGTCACTGGTTTCCTTTGCTGTGCAAAACCTTTTTAGTTTGATGTACCATACTTCCATTTGCTTATTTTATTTTGTTTCCCTTGCTGGAGGAAATATATCAGAAAAAATATTGCTAAGAGAAATGTCTGAGATTTTACTGCCTCTTCTGGGATTTTTATGATTTCAAATCTTACGTTTAAGTCTTTAATTCATTTTGAATTTATTCTTATGTACATTGTAAGGTGGTGGTGTAGTTTCTTTCTTTTTGCATGTATTTGTCCAATTTTCTCAAGACCATTTATTGGTTCACTGTTTTTACTCCATTGTATCTTCTTCTTTTTTCAAATTTTAATTGACCATATGGGCATTGGTTTATTTCTGGGTTCTCTTTTGTTTCTTTTGATATATATGTCTGTTTTTATGCCAGTATCTTGCTGTTTTGATTACTTGACCTTTTAGTATAGTTTGATGTCAGGTAGCTTGTTGTGTCCAATTTTGATCTTCTCAAGATTGCTGTGGTTATTCAGGATCTTTTGTGGTTCCACATAAATTGTTGGTTTATTTATTTTAGTTCTGTGAAAAACACTTTTGGTGAAAGGAGTATTTTAATAACCATTTTAGAAAATTGGGGATATTCTTTTTTTTTTTTTTTTTTTTTTTTTTTTCCATTTTTCTGAAGCTGGAAACGGGGAGAGACAGTCAGACAGACTCCCGCATGCGCCCGACCGGGATCCACCCGGCACGCCCACCAGGGGCGACGCTCTGCCCACCAGGGGGCGATGCTCTGCCCACCCTGGGCGTCGCCATGTTGCGACCAGAGCCACTCTAGCGCCTGAGGTAGAGGCCACAGAGCCATCCCCAGCGCCCGGGCCATCTTTGCTCCAATGGAGCCTTGGCTGCGGGAGGGGAAGAGAGAGACAGAGAGGAAAGCACGGCGGAGGGGTGGAGAAGCAAATGGGCGCTTCTCCTGTGTGCCCTGGCCGGGAATTGAACCCGGGTCCTCCGCACGCTAGGCCGACGCTCTACCGCTGAGCCAACCGGCCAGGGCGGGATATTCTTTCTTAATGCCTACACCGAAACTTGACAAGTAGTAAATTCTGAAACCATATCAATGAATTTTTCATTCTCTTACATTAAACTCTATTGGTCTGTATTCCACTTTGAATAGATCTTCTGCCATCTTGCAATATCATGCATTGTCTATTTAGAAAAGAATAGTTAACTGAGTTTTGCACTTCTTCTACATGTTGACATATTTTATCAGTATTAAAAAATCACACTAATATCTTCACTCATCTTTTTTTTTTTTTTTTTTAAATATTTTATTTATTGATTTTTTTTAGAGAGAGAGGAGTGAGAGAGAGAGACAGAGAGAGAGAGAAGGGGGAGGAGCAGGAAGCATCAACTCCCATATGTGCCTTGACCAGGCAAGCCCAAGGTTTCAAACCGGCGACCTCAGTGTTCCAGGTCGACGCTTTATCCCACTGCGCCACCACAGGTCAGGCTCTTCACTCATCTTATGAAGAGTCTTTAAAGCTCATGTTCATGGATACAAGTATTTTAGCATTCTAATTGATACCTAAATTCTTAAATTTTATCTTTGGCAACAAAAACTTTTAGATGTTTTCTCAGAATTGATGTTGACTTCATTCATAGCCAAACACCTTTCTGCCAGAACCCCAAATATCTGTCAGTTGTTCTTTGAGGAAAAATGATTCCACTTGTATCTTAGACCATCACACAACAAGTTTCCTCAGAACTATCACTGTTCTTTGGTATGTGGTGAAAGTACTTTTTGCATACTTCAGTTTGTCACACAGAATACTAAAAATGTGTACTAATGGTCAAAATTTAATAAAACTAATAATTTATAATGCTTCATCAAGGGCATTCTTAGATGAAACCAGCTTTTTGCTTTTTGTAAACGGTATGGGGCCTTGAATACAGTAACAACTAGCACAGTTTGGTACTGTTGTGTTGATTCATGCTAAGGCAGCTGCAGTTTTACTCACTGTTGTTTTTGCATCATTAGTGCAAAAGTCAGTACAGTTTTTCCAGGATAAACCATGATACTAAAAAAAGTTATTTAACACTTGGAGTATTTCAGCACCACTTTTGTTTGTTGCTATGCATTCACATATTCAATAATTAGTTGGTATTGATACTGGACACATACGATTAAGACACGAAACCCAACTATGTGGATTTGTCTGTTGGTAAAAGTACAGTTTCACAGAAGATATATTAATTTAATATTCATATATATAGTTAAGTCTTTCATTCAACAAGTTAATGTATCATTGGACTGTGGCAATGCCATAGTTTTTATTTACTGACTTCATTCAGCAGGCTTTCAACAGTGTCAGCTTTCATTAGTCTTCAGCAACTGTGCTTCTCTAGCTAACACAGTATGATAACCCATAAGATGCTTCAGTGACTTTTTATTTTCTGGTCTGAAAAGCTAAAATGAATAATTTTTGGCTTTTAAACTCACCACATCTATATTTAAAATAAAATACTCAGTTAATTTTTTCTAAACTATAAAGTATTGTTTTAAATTTTTTAATTTATTGATTTTAGAGAAGCAAGGCAAGGAGAAAGAGAAAGAGACAGAAACATCGATCTGTTCCATTATGTGCCCTGACCAGGGATTGAACCTTCAACCTCTGCATATCAGGACGATGCTCTAACCAACAGAGCCATCTGGCCAGGGCTAAATTGTTGTTTTTCAGATGGCCTTTATTTTCATTGCATAAGACACAGTATTATAAATTATTAACATCTATACTACCAAGAGAAAAATGACTTTCACTTTTTCACTTATTTTTACTTATTTTTTTTAGAAAGGGATGGGGGGAGAGAGATGGAGAGACAGGAACATGGAGGTGCTCCTGTATGTTCCCTGACTGGGGATCGAACCAGCACCCTTTGTGCTTTGGGATTCACTTATTTTTAATTTTGCATAGTGTTTTTTAGAATAGATTCATTTCTTTAATAAGTTAAGGAGCTCTTCTATCAATTTTATCTTTTTCATCACTTTTAAATGGTGATGTTGCAGCTCTGGGTTGAGAAACAAGATCTTCTATATTTTAGCCTAAATATTTGCAAAATCTAATGTAATAGGTCTAGATAAATTTTAAATTGTATAAAAAGTTTTCAAAAGATTAAGTTACTGTCATACAAGACAACAAATACTGTGCTTCCTTATGGGCACAAGGAAATCTTTGGGATTTCAGATATCAATTTATTGTATGATTATTTGGTTAGAGACATGATAGCAGTTAAAATGTTAGGAGCACCACTGCTGTGTTGAGAACAAACTGTAAACATTCACAGTTATACTTAAAACCTACTACCTTAAAAGTTTTTGGGAAACACAAAAATATAGGTATATTCTAGTAGTCGTCAGAGTAATGATTTTCTCAAAAGTCATGTAGCCAGTGGAAGACTCCATTGTACAGATGTGATAGGATGAGATAAAGGGGCAAATAACATTTTATTATTACTGTGAAGCAGTCTTGACCTTGGAGACCCCTGAAAGGATCTGGGGACTTCCAGGGATGTACAGACCATATTTGGAGAATCACTGGCCAAATAACTTTTGGACTGTAGTCATGGAATGATATGAATTCTGTTAAATTCCTATTAAGAATACTAATTATTTGTTTTAGCAGACAGTTAACTTGGCAAAATTCAAACTCCAAACTATCTTCTCTTTTAGTCCTAGCCGGGTGGCTAAGAGGCCACCATGCATGTGTCTAATGTAGTGGTCAGCCAGAGTTTTGAGCACAGTTTGTGGTTCTCCCTCTGGGATTATTTCCTTACTTTCCAGCTAATGGGTCAGCCACAAATTCTTCTGTGTGTTTCCTCAACTAATAAGTCTGCCGGTTTCTTTCCAAAGTGTCTGCTTTCTGATGGGTTTTTATCCCCCTTGTGGGAAATCTGCAAATGGCTCAAGGGAATAAGTAGAGGTATAAGGTGAGCTCATCTCATGCCTCCCTCCTTACAGAATGCTGGCCTTTCTGATGCAGCCTGTCTTGGTTGATCTGCAATGTACTTAAACAGGTACAGTCTGTATTTTAACCAGGTTTTATAGTTTTTCTACACAGGAGGATTAGTCTGCTACAACTTATTCCCTCAGGGCTGTAAGCAGGAGTCGTGAGGCCCAGAATTGAATGCATTATTTCATATTGCTCTAATACAGAGTTGGATTATTATCTTCCTAAATAATATTTTAATTAATGCTACTTAATATTGCATTAGGTTCCTGGCAGCCATATTTTACTGTTGGCACATGTTACACTTGTGTACATCCAAAAGCTCTGTCTTCTCTCCTCCACAATTCATTGCTTGCTATTAAACCATGTCTCCCTTGTCTGCTAATAATAATGCAGTTTCTTTGTGTTTGAAACTGAACACAAAAGCCTCTAGTTGACATTTTGTAATAGATCTGAAAAGCATCATCATTACTGATAAGTTCCCTATTTCTTCAGGTAAGGGGACACATGAAGGCAAATTTTGTTATCACAAAATTTTTCTTATCAATTTTTTGAGAAAATGTAATATCCGAAAGATTTTATGTAGTTACACTTTTTTTTTTTTTTTTAGCATAAGACAGGAACAAACAGGAAGGGAGAGAGATGAGAAGTATCAACTCGTAATTGCGGCACTTTAGTTGCTCATTGATTACTTCTCATACTGAGCCTGTGACCCTTTGCTCGAGCCTGTGACCCCTTGCTCAAGCCAGGGACCTTGGGCTCAAGCCGGTGACTATGGGATCGTGTCTATGAGCCCACATTCAAGCCAGGTGAGCTTGTGTTCAAGCAGACAACCTCAGGGTTTTGAACCCGGGTCCTCAGCATCCCAGGTCAATGCTGTATCCACTGTGTCACCACCTTGTCAGGCTGGTTAAGCTTTTAAATACATTCTTATTTTATCATTTATGGCAGTTTACACGTACATATGAAAGATTATTGAACATGTATATGTGGAACACTTCCTGGTATGCTTATGGATTCATGCTCCCTGTGAGAATTCTGACCCAGTGGTAGGGAACCAGTAGTCTGTAGTCTGTAGCTTACTGTTGCAACAAAGACTTCATTCCTATTTATTTATTTATTTATTTATTTATTTTTATTCATTTTAGAGGAGGGGATAGAGGGAGAGAAGGACAGGGAGAGGAAAAGAAAGCATCAACTCCCATATGTACCTTGACCAGGCAAGCCCAGGGTCTCAAATCAATGACCTCAACATTATAGGTCAATGCCTTATTTACTGCATCACCACAGGTCGGCCTCCTTTTTACTTTTTAGTTAACTTTTTACTTGGAAATAATCTCAAACTTACAAAAAATGGAAAAGTAAAAATAGTACAGTGTGTGGTTTTGATTTGCATTTCCCTGAAGATCAGTGATGTCAAGCACCTTTTCATGTGCCTGTTGGCCATCTGTGTGTCTTCTTTGGAAAAATGTTCGTTCAGATCCTCTGCCCAGTTTTTAATTGGATTATTACTTTTTGCTATTGAGTTGTATGAGTTTTTTTAAATATATTTTGGATATTAACCCCTTATCAGATATATGACTTGCAAATACTTGCTCCCATTCAGTAGGTTGCCTTTGCTGTGCTGAAGCTTTTTAGTTTGATATAGTCCCACATGTTTACTTTTGTTTTTGGTGTCAAATCCAAAAAATTACTACCAAGACTCATGTCAAGAAGGTTACCATCTATATTTCTTCCTAGGAGTTTTATGGTTTCATGTTTCAGGTTCAAGGCCTTATTACCATTTTGAGTTAATTTTTGTGTATGACATAAGTAGTGGTTGACTTTTATTCTTTTGCATGTGATGGTCCAGTTTTCCCAACATCATTTATTGGAAAGACTGTCTTTTACCCCATTGTATATTCTCGATTTTTTTGTTGTAAATTAATTGATCAGAATATCAATTAATTTGTCATTCTGATTTGTTTCTGGGCTCCCTCTCTTCTATTCCATTGATCCATGTGTCTATTTTTATTTCAGTACCATACTATTTTGATTACTATAGCTTTGTAATATGATTTGACATTAGGGAACATGCTAACCTCCAACTTTGTTGTTCTTTGTTAAGATTGCTTATGCTTTTTGGGGTGTTCTGTGGTTCCATAGAAATTTTAGGATTGTTTGTTCTATTTCTGTGAAAAATGACATTGGAATTTTGATAGAGATTGCATTGAATCTGTAGATTGCTTTGGGTAGTATGGGCATTTAAACTATATTAATTCTTCCAATTCATGAGTACGGAATATCTTTCCATTTATTTATCTTTAGTTTTTTGGGTTTTTTTGTATTTTTTTTTTTTTTTTGTATTTTTCTGAAGCTGGAAACGGGGAGAGACAGTCAGACAGACTCCCGCATGCGTCCGACCAGGATCCACCCGGCACGCCCACCAGGGGCGATGCTCTGCCCACCAGGGGCAATGCTCTGCCCACCAGGGGGCGGTGCTCTGCCCCTCCGGGGCGTCGCTCTGTTGCGACCAGAGCCACTCTAGTGCCTGGGGCAGAGGCCAAGGAGCCATCCCCAGCGCCCGGGCCATCTTTGCTCCAGTGGAGCCTTGGCTGCGGGAGGGGAAGAGAGAGACAGAGAGGAAGGGGGGGGGTGGAGAAGCAAATGGGCGCTTCTCCTATGTGCCCTGGCCAGGAATCGAACCCGGGTCCCCCACACGCCAGACCGACGCTCTACCGCTGAGCCAACCGGCCAGGGCTATCTTTAGTTTCTTTAGTCATTGTCTTACAGTTTTGAAAATAGGGGTTTTTCCCCTCCTTGGTTAGATTTATGACTAGGTATTTTATTCTTTTTCAAGTACTTGTGAATTGGATTATTTTTTTAATTTGTCTAATAGTTGTTAGTGATAAAAATGTGACAGATTTCTGTATATTGATTTTGTATCTGCTACTTTACTGAATTTATTTATTAGAGCTAACGTTTATTTTCATGGAGTCTTTCAGGTTTTCTGTATATAATATTATGTCATCTGCAGATACAGTTTTACTTCTTTCCAGTTCTGTTCCTTTCTTCCCCTTTTTTTATGCCTACTTGCTGTGACTAGGACTTCCATGCTGTGTTGCATAGAAGTTGCAAGAGTGTGTATCCTTGTCTTGTTCTTGATCTTAGAGAAAAAGCTTTCAGCTTTTTACTGTTGAGTACTGTATTTCTCCATGTATAAGTCGCTTCCATGTATAAGATGCACCATAATTTTGGGGCCCGAAATTTGGAAAAAAATGTATTACATAAAGTTATTGTACTCAAGTTTTATTGTATTACATAAAATTATTGTACTCAAGTTTTATTCATCATAAAATTCATACAACTCCTCATCACTGTCAACACTCCCATCCATTAGCTTAATCCTCTGTGTCTGATGACAAATCACTGTCTTCAACAGCACAAAACAAGCACGAAAAGTGGAAAATACAAGTAAAAATATCTGCAACCACTGTATAAGATGCACCCAGTTTTTAGACCCCTAATGGGGGGTGCGTCTTATAAATGGGAAAATACAGTACTAGTTTAAAAGGCTTAAGCAGGGGTCCCCAAACTTTTTACACAGGGGGCCAGTTCACTGTCCCTCAGATCGTTGGAGGGCCGCCACATATAGTGCTCCTCTCACTGACCACCAGTGAAAGAGGTGCCCCTTCCGGAAGTGCAATGGGGGGCCGGATAAATAGCCTTAGGGGGCCGCAGTTTGGGGACTCCTGCAAGAGTTTGGTGTTTATAGCCAGGTTTCCTGAATCCACCTATCAGTGTTATCAGTTGCTTACTGTGTGACCTTGGACAAATCACTTCTCTGTACCACAGTTTTTTCAACTGTATAATGGCGATAACAGTCTCTATTTCATTTGGTAGTTATAAAGATTTAATATATTATATTTTTACATAAGTTTTAAGTGTTTTACCACTTAAAACTGTGCTCAGCATATACCATATTTTTCGCTCCACAAGATGCACCTGACCATAAGACACATCTAGGATTTTAAGGAGGAAGATAAGAAAAAAAATATTCTGAACCCAATGGTGTGTTAAAATATTTAGTAAAATACTGTATTTTTTGCTCTATAAGACACACAGGCATTTTCCCCTTCACTTTTTTTGGGGAAAAGTGCATCTTATGGAGCAAAAAATACAGTAGTATAAGTGCTATCATGTTACTATTACAAATCCTTGCTTGCTAAGATAAATTTATTTTTGAAATCTTGGACAGATTGCTGGATTCTTATTTTTTTTTAAATTTCTATTCATTTTAATTTATTGTGTTAACATGGATTCAAGTGTCCCGCTCAATATAACACCCTCACCCCCCATCCCTGGATTCTTATTTCTGTAACTGATGTCTCATCAAATTTTGTTAGCATATTAATATTTGTTGAGTTTAATACAATGGCTAGAATTTAATTAATTTGACTTTTTAAACCTTGGCTAGTAGTAGTTACTAGTTTCTGGTTTGCCTTTAGAAACTGTTGATGACTTGTCCTTCCTAACCGACCAGACATAGAGGCATATTGCAATCATTAAAGAATCTGTTACCTATAGCCAAGGAAATCAGGTTTTACATTTAGTGTATCTCATGGTAGTAGGTGACTTTGTCTGCATTTTGATGTTTTGCTAACAGATTAGTTAGCCATTTATAATTCTGATAAGTAAGTGAACAGTTACTAGAAGAAGAAGCAGTTTTGGTATAATTTACCAACACAAGGAATTTTGATTCTGTAGTTCTCTTTTGAAAACTCAGTAATGTTGAAAAGTCTTTGTAGGAAGAGACTTTATGGAGTTATTTGTATACAGTTGGGACTGAATTTATAGGCTGCTTTTCTGACTTGCTAAAAAGCTACAGATTGACAGCCCCTTTCATACTGCATTATCCAGCTTGGCTTTTAACTCCCAGAGAACTGTGTTCACAAATTGATGCTTTATTCCTTTGGGTTTGGTGTAGAAGCATTAAATTGTACTAAAATATTCATATGTGAGTGCATTTAGCTGAAAGCAATTGATGTTCTATTCCCAAGAGCACAAAGAGAAATGCTGTATGGACCTGTAGTCCAGAAAACACCCTAAGCATGCTTCTTAAAGGTAATTACGTGGCCTGGATCATCAAAGCCCTTCCAGTGAAGCTTAAAATGACAGAGGAGAAGTTGTAGAATTTATAAGCTGTGGTTTGGTTATACAGTAGTTAAAAGCTTATTTGCTAAAAATTCTAATTTTATTTTTGATTCATTTCTTAGCTAATTTTTAATAGACTGATTTCTCTAAACATTAATTCCAAAGGCCTATATGGAATTTAGTTCAGAGGACTGATTATATCAGTGCAGTTTTTGATACATTACCATTTGACATATAAAGTTAAAGTTTGTAAGTTTTGGAGAGTCTGTTGAATTCTTTTTACATATATATTGTAACTTTAAAAGCATTCCACTGATACGATATATTGATATGTCTTGTCAATCTAATTTAATAGCTGGCACGAAAATCTTTGTTGTCACTATCTTGGTGTGGTGACTTACAAGGAATGAAACTATTCTAAATATTTATTCTTATTCCAACTCTGTTTTTTGGTCTTTTCATATAAAAGCTAATTTACTTTCTCATGATTAGCTTCAGATATAAACATGCACATGAATGTCAGAGGATGTAAGATACTGTACTAGAAGGGAATGTTTATTCAATGAATAACTGATCATTTAGCATAGTAATTCCATGTCTTTGTTCACTTTAGGGCCTAAGGTATAAGTACTAACATCTTGTACAGAAGAATGATTTAATAACTTAGTTTAAATTCTTATAACTTCAGAAGATGCTTCAAGGAATCTTTCTGTAACTTGCACTGAACTTCCCAAGTCTGGTTGGTTCTTTTATTTTTAATAAACTTTATTTTTTTAAAACAGTTTCAGATTTCAAGATAAATTGCAAAGAGGACAGGATTTACATAGATCCTTTATACCTGGTTTCCCCTGCTATTGTTATTTTTTTATGTTATGTGAACTATTTTTAATAGTCAAAACCACAAGATTCTAAAATTAAGTTTCTTCAAGATTGGGAATTGTGTGAAGATTTCTTACAGGATGATCACTTTCTAATGACATTTTTTTATTGTGGAATCTAACAAAATTTGTCATTTAACCATTGTTAAATGTACAATTCATGGCGTTAATAACATTCACAATGTTGTGCAACTATCACCACTATCTATACCCAAAATTTTTTATCATTCCCCAAATAGAAACTCCATACCTCTTTTCTACCCCTACTCCTGGTCGCTCCTAACCTACTGTATGTCCTATGATTTTGCCTGTGCTAGGTATTTTGTAAAAGTGGAATCATGTGGTATTTGTCTTTTCGTGACTGTCTTATTTCATTTAGTATGCTCTCAGATATCGTCTCTTTGTTGCAACATGTGTAAAGAGTTTCATTCCTTTTTATGGCTGAAAAATGTCCCAATGATATTCCATAAACATTTTGTTTATTTACTTATCTGTTGATGGATGGCCATTTAGGTTGTTTTGTTTTTTACCTTTTTTTTTTTTTTTGTAGGAGAGAGAGTCAGAGAGAGGGACAGATAGGGACAGACAGACAGGAAGGGAGAGAGATAAGAAACATCAATTTTTTGTTGCGGTTCCTTAGTTGTTCATTGATTGATTTCTCATATGTGCCTTGAAGGGGGGGGGGGAGGGGGGCTACAGCAGACCGAGTGACCCCTTGCTCGAGCCAGCGACCTTGAACTCAAGCTGGTGAGCCTTGCTCAAACCAGAAGAGCCTGTGCTCAAGCTGGCAACCTCGGGGTCTCGAACCTGGGTCCTTCGCATCCCAGTCTGACACTCTATCCACTGTGCCACTGCCTGGTAAGGCTGTTTTTACCTTTTAACCATTGTCGATAATGCTGCTGTGAATATTTACATACAAGTATTGTTGGAGTCCCTGTTTCCAGTTCTTTTTTTTTTTAATATTTTATTTTATTGATTTTGGAGATGGGGGTGAGGAATGGGGAAGTATCATCTTCATCTTGCTTCTTGTTTATGCCTTGACACTGGGCAAGCTGAGGGTTTCAAACCAGTGACCCCAGCATTCCAGGTTGACATTCTATCCACTGTGCTAGTCTATACCTAGGAGTGGGATGGATGAGTCATGAATAGTCTGTGTTTAGCTTTTTTTTCTTTTTTTTTTTTTTTAACTTTTTGTATTTTGCTTAAGTTGGAAACGGGGAGGCAGTCAGACAGAGTCCCGCATGCACCCGACTGGGATCCACCCGGCATGCCCACCAGGGGACGATGCTCTGCCCATCTGGGGCGTTGCTCCATGCAACCAGAGCCATTCTAGCACCTGAGGCAGAGGCCACAGAGCCATCCTCAGCGCCTGGGCCAACTTTGCTGCAGTGGAGCCTTGGCTGCGGGAGGGGAAGAGAGAGACAGAGAGGAAGGAGAGGGGGAGGAGTGGAGAAGCAGATGGGCGCTTCTCCTGTGTGCCCTGGTTGGGAATCAAACCCGGGACTCCCACACGCCAGGCCGACGCTCTACCTCTGAGCCAACCGGCCAGGGCCTGTGTTTAGCTTTTTTGACGAACTTCTAGTTTTCTCTGGTTACTTTGTAGCTTTCTTGACCTCATTGGCATAGAAGTTATCACAATAATTTTAGACTAAAGATCAAGAAAGGCTCTGCCTAAGCAGTGGTCTAACTCTCCTAGTAATTTTGGGAAAGTGGCAGTGTGGTGAACAAAGAGAACTACTTGGAAGCCAGGTTGCGGTGCCAACAGTTTCTGGGACCTTGGTTTTTTTTCTTTTTCATTTTCTTCTTTTTTTTTAAGTGAAAGGAGAGGAGATACAGAGACAGACTCCTGCCTGCACCCCAACTGGGATCAACCTGGCAACCTATGTGGGTTTTTTTTTTTTATTCATAAAATATAGAGATTGCAGGCCCTGGCCGGTTGGCTCAGCGGTAGAGCGTCGGCCTGGCGTGCGGGGGACCCGGGTTTGATTCCCAGCCAGGGCACATAGGAGAAGCGCCCATTTGCTTCTCCACCCCCCCTTCCTCTCTGTCTCTCTCTTCCCTCCTGCAGCCAAGGCTCCATTGGAGCAAAGATGGCCCAGGCACTGGGGATGGCTCCTTGGCCTCTGCCCCAGGCGCTAGAGTGGCTCTGGTCGCGGCAGAGCGACGCCCCCTGGTGGGCAGAGTATCGCCCCTGGTGGGCGTGCTGGGTGGATCCCAGTCGGGCACATGCAGGAGTCTGTCTGACTGTCTCTCCCCGTTTCCAGCTTCAGAAAAAAAAAAAAAAATATATATATATATATATATATAGAGAGAGAGAGAGAGAGAGATTGCATAGATGATCTTAAAGGTTCCTTACTACTTCACAATTCTATACTGGTGTATGTAATTTGGCGTGTTCTAATTGACTTGGCTCAGTTGGAAAACCTTACTGATAAAGCTAAACATTTAATTGCAAAATAGTTTAATAGTAAAAATTATATTTTACTGTAAAAAAAATTCTCTTACGAAAACCTTATTTTAGATCCTATGCATCCTATGTAATCAAAATACTATTAAATAGTACTAAAAGATGAAGAGCTGAAATTTCACTTTTTCTGGTTTACATTTAAACTTTGACTTGTAAGTCACAATATACAGTAGTCCTTTTCTTTTTTTAAAGGTATTTTTAACTTTGTATTAGAGCAGCTAGGTTATTAAACTTATATTTTGGCCCTGGCCGGTTGGCTCAGTGGTAGAGTGTCGGCCTGGCGTGCAGAAGTCCCGGGTTTGATTTCCGGCCAGGGCACACAGGAGAAGCACCCATCTGCTTCTCCACCCCTCCCCCTCTCCTTCCTCTCTCTCTCTTCCCCTCCCGCAGCCAAGGCTCCATTGGAGCAAAGTTGACCCGGGCACTGAGGATGGCTCTGTGGCCTCTGCCTCAGGCACTAGAATGGCCCTGGTTGCAACAGAGCAACGCCCCAGATGGGCAGAGCATCGCCCCCTGGTGGGCGTGCCGGGTGGATCCCGGTTGAGCGCGTGTGGGAATCTGTCTGACTGCCTCCCTGTTTCCAACTTCAGAAAAAATACAAAAAAAACCCCCCAAAATACAAAAAAAACAACTTATATTTTGAATGAAAATAGTAAAAGTACATGATGAAGTGTATATGCTTGTGATATATAAGTTGCCGTCTGCTTTGGGCACAACATCACTGGGCTAGTTGTGAAGATGTTTACTTAACTTCTCCTGCAAAAAAAAAGTGGCCCAGCAGGAATAAATGGTAGAAGCTCATTTCTAAGGATGAATTTAAGATTTTAAAAAATGTTTCGCCTGACCTGTGGTGGCGCAGTGGATAAAGCGTCAACCTGGAAATGCTGAGGTCACCGGTTCGAAACCCTGGGCTTGCCTGGTCAAGGCATATATGGGAGTTGATGCTTCCAGCTTCTCCCCCCTTCTCTCTCTCTGTCTCTCCTCTCCTCCCTCCCTCCCTCCCTCCCTCTCTCTCTCTCTCTCTCTCTCCCCTCTCTAAAATGAATAAATAAATAAAATAAAAAAAAAACCCAAAAATTGCCCATTTACTCTATAAATTGAAAGGTTTATATCCCCAAAAAATGTTTAAAAAAAAAGTTTCACTAAATTCAAGCTTTACCTGAGCACCAGGTCTGGGGGTGTCTATGCATGTGAGAACTCTCCAGAGGCTGGATAAAGATTGCTGCATTTTCTTCTAAATGGGATTTTCTGCCTTTGCTTCTAGAACTTTCCCACTCATAGTTATTTAGAATCAGATATTGACTTATTTGAAAGGTCAGAGTTTTTTAAAAGTTTTAGCTAGTTTTCAGGACAAATACATAAATCAAAACAAACATCAACAACAGCAAACAAAAAATAATTTCTAAGCCTGGCCTCTTTTGAGTCAGTCTCCTTGACAGCCTGTATGTAGCTGGTGCATGTGGGGGCCTGCGTGATAGGCGTCCAGTTGACATGAGAGTGGTGAGCACAGAGAGAAATCTACCACACGGGGAACCCAGAACTAATGTACCAACTGATACTTCTAGTAACGGGACAAAAACTAGTGGTAGCTAAAATTGGTTATACTTTTTCTATAACATAAACCTAAGTTAGCTGGCTCTGGTCAATTGGCTCAGTGGTAGATTGTCGGTCGGGCATGTAGATGTCCAGGGTTCGATTCCTAGTCAGGGCACACAGGAGAAGCAACCGTTTGCTTCTCCACCCCACCCCCTTCTTCACTCTCCTTACCCCCTGCCCACAGCCATGGCTCTGTTGGTTCAAGCAACTTGGCTCAGGAGCTGAGGATGGTTCCTTGACCTCTGCCCCAGGCACTAAAAATAGCTCAGCTGCTAAGCAATGGAGCAGTGCCCACTAGAGGGCTTGCTGGTGGATCCTGGTGGGGGGCCATGCAGAAAGAAGTCTGTCTCTGCTTCCCTTTCTCTCTCTTAATAAAAACAAACAACTTAGGTTAGCTATTCGTCTCATCTAGTTTTAAGAGATTTCTCTCTTATTATAGATAAAATATGTACTAGACTTTTAACAGACTAATGACTTCAATGAAAGCATTTTACCAGTACTGTCATAATATTGAGTTATTGTGGTACAGTAAAAACATACTGAATTTTAAATAAAAAAACCTGGCTTAAGAACCCTGCCTTTTACTAGGTATATATAACCTTCAACAACTCACCAGGCCTGCCTGAGCCTGTGCTTTCTTGTCTAAAAAATGGGAATAATTTCCACTTCTACAGGTTATTGCCATAATTGACAATGTGTATAAAGTACAGCATAGTTACTGACATGTCCAAGACAGTGTGTGTGTAACTGTGATGACTAGTATGCCATCTTGAATCCTGATAAAACTCAAGCTATCCTAGATAGCATTTTCTGATGGGGAGGACGTACTTTCAGCTTCAAACCAAGAATGTGTGGGTAAAGACCTCCATTCATATAAAACTCAGTCATAATCCTGCCTGCCTGCCTGCCTGCCTGCCTGCCTGCCTGGGAATTTTGTAATAAAGGCAGGGAGCTGTTTGAGAAAAGAGCCACAGCTGGTTGTGCTTTGCATTTTGGAACCTCTTCCAAAAAGAAAAGAGACTTAAACACATTTTGGCAAAGATAAGAAATAGTTTTGCCTTTTAAATGAGTATCAGAATGAAATATAACAATAATGCACAGGAGACTTTTAGTAATTAAAAAATATAGTTATATTAATCTATTCAAAAAGACACTCATTATTTTCTATGATAAATTTAACTCCTAACCTGGCATTTGTCCTGTGTATGAGGATTGTGTTTTAGCTGGAACAGTTGCTGTTGAAGAAGACACTCATTATTTTCTATGATAAATTTAACTCCTAACCTGGCATTTGTCCTGTGTATGAGGATTGTTTTAGCTGGAACAGTTGCTGTTGAAGGTTATATACCTCTATAATCTTTTGAGTAAGGAAAATTGAGAGAGCTCTTACTACGTTGTAATATTGTTGTCCTGTCTGAGATGAGAGGGTATTGTTTTTGAGAATATAACGTTGGGTCTCTGAACTTTAGTTAGAACCACTTATATGATGTCTTTGTAAATTTTTATCTGTAAGAAGTGTAGTTTCATATATTCCTTCCCCAATTCTATCTAGAAAGGGAGGCTGTTAGTAGAATAGAACAACTACACTTGATTTTTAAAGAGGTGAAGCAATAATGGCGTGGCTGTTTTGCTCTGAAAGCTCCAGATTTAAACACTCCACTCATATTCATGTTTCAATATAAACAAAAAACTAAATGTTTAAATCTTTCTACTTTGTTTAAAGTAAAGCAGATCTGAAGTTTCTGTAGGCAGAGTACTATTCCAATTCCAGAAAAAATGTCATTGAATGAGTTTATATAATAAACTTAGGTAATTTAAACCACATATTTTTTATATGACCAATTTGCTATGTCCTGATACCTGTATCTGGGATATGTCTAGGAAGTTGGGCAGAAATTCTAACTTTATAGCATACTAAATGGAAAAAAGGAATCAAGGATCAGTGAAGTTTTTATAATACATTATCCCAGGAAAGTTAATAATTTTCTTTGATAATACATAGTTATAGTTACTATTACTGTTCAGATAGTAATAGTTTAAACTACTCAAGTAGTTTAAAGTAGAATTCATATGATAGATGATTGTTTTATTATACCTTTTAGTTTAAAGATTTAGTGATCATTGAGTAATAATAATAGCATTAATAGCACTGTTTAACATATTTTGAGCTTTTCACATACATGGTGTTGTTTAATAATCATAAAAATCTTATTAGCTGCTGGTATTTACCTCCATTTTATACAAGTCAAACTCTTGAGAGATTAAGTAACTCTCCTAAGAACAGAGACAGTAAATGAAAAGCAGGACCTGAACCCATCTCCCTCTGGTGTTATTTACCTAGTTATAGTGGTGATTGAATAATTGGTTTCTTTTTTTATTTTTATTTTTTATTTTTGTTTTGTATTTTTCTGAAGCTGGAAACGGGGAGAGACAGACAGACTCCCGCATGCGCCCGACCGGGATCCACCCAGCACACCCACCAGGGGCAACGCTCTGCCCACCAGGGGGTGATGCTCTGCCCCTCCGGGGCATCTCTCTGCTGCGACCAGAGCCACTCTAGCGCCTGGGGCAGAGGCCAAGGAGCCATCCCCAGTGCCCAGGCCATCTTTGCTCCAATGGAGCCTTGGCTGCGGGAGGGGAAGAGAGAGACAGAGAGGAAGGAGGGGGGGTGTGGAGAAGCAGATGGGCGCTTCTCCTATGTGCCCTGGCCGGGAATCGAACCCGGGTCCCCCGCACACCAGGCCGACGCTCTACCGCTGAGCCAACCAGCCAGGGCCAATAATTGGTTTCTTACACTTGCTCTTTTTCAACATTCTTGAATTGAGATCTCAACTCATTAATTTTCTGTCATCCTTCTTTTCTAATATATTTTTCAAAGTATCACTTTAGCTGCATCTCACATTTTCCATTACACAGTGGTTACCCTATCTGCAGGAGGTGTGTCCCAAGACCCCCAGTGAGTGCCTGAAGTTGCGGACAATGCCTAGCCCTATATATATTGGGGTTTTTGTACATTTATACCTACGATAAAGTTTAATTTATAAATTAGACACAGTAAGAAACTAACAACAGTAACTAAAGATAGAACAGTTATAACAATACATAGTACTAAATTAAATATGTGGCTTACATTAAATCGCATATGTCTTTTAGCTTTAACAGCAGTGTTAGGCAGAAGTCACAGTATGCAAGTATAAGACAGATTTCACCTTAATGCTCCTTTGGAGAACTGGTTAGGGTTGTGCAGGAGTGAGGTTGGTACTTTGTTTCTGAAGAAAGCAGCCAACACTCAGGTTGTCTGTCAGAGAATATTTTGACCTGTCTGTTCCACAGGTTGGTTGGGTTTCTGTAAAAGGATTAAGATTTCATTCCAGTCATCTTCCTGTTTTTCAGACGCAGATTTGTCCTCAAGTTAGGACCAATAAAACCTGTTTTTAAAAGCTTACTTGGTCAGACCTGTGGTGGCGCAGTGGATAAAGCGTCGACCTGGAAATGCTGAGGTCGCCGGTTCGAAACCCTGGGCTTGCCTGGTCAAGGCACATATGGGAGTTGATGCTTCCAGCTTCTCCCCCCTTCTCTCTCTCTGTCTCTCCTCTCTCTCTCTCTCTCTCTCTGTCTCTCCCTCTCCTCTCTAAAAAAAATGAATAAAAAAAAAAAAAAAAAAGCTTACTTGGTCAGAAGGGCTAAGGCAGCAAGAACAAACCAGACAGGCTGCAAGAGTGGGGTCCTGTTGGCAGAGGGTGCAGATGACTAGAGGGGATGTTGGCTCTCTAGACCTTTGTGCTTCTTGGTGGCAGGAGCTTTGCAAGAGAAAAGCTTTACAAGACCAGTGCTGTCACACTTGAGTGTTCCCTGTATTGTTTTACAGGTTTTTTATGGTCTTACTATGCCGTTAGACTGTAAGCAAGAGTTAGTTTTTTTTATACTACTTGTAAGATATAGTAACAGTATCAATATCAATTAAGCCATAGTTAACCATTGCTCCTCAGCCTTTTCCTGTTATGGCACACTTAGAAAATTATAGTATTTGCACCTCAGGGGATTCTGGCTGCCCTAAATTTCTTTTTTTTTCCTCCCTGAATTTCTAGTCCGTACAACTCTTGTATGAATTAGGAAAGAAGTATCCCATTCTCAAGTTACTTTACTGCCATCTGTTGGAAAATTATTGTAATAAAAATGCAGACCTACAATGACTGATACAAATGATGCTTCCCTCCTGCTCAGCTCTACCCAGTAGCTCTGAGACCACCACAGGAGCCTTCCAGGTCCCCCAGTGCACTAAGAGAATCAGAATTGAGCCAACCTCAACCTGAGCGGCACACCAGTGCTTGGGAAACAGAATTCTGAGCTAGTCTGAAGCCTTAGAGTCACCTGTGAAGTAGGGATTCTTATCATCTCAGTTTTTCAGATGAGCAAGCTGAGTCATAGTCACGTGTCTGTCAGATGACTGAGCTGGGATTTAAACCTAGGCAGTGAGATTCCAGAGCCTGGATTCTTAACAACAATGACAAGTTCCTTTTGCAAGCCTCTGTAAAAACCACACTGCACGTGACTGCTCCATCTCAGCCATTATAAAGTATTTAGACCTTCGCCCCTTGTTCTTGTTGGAATCCATGGGAGTCTGAAAAGACCAGAGTAACAGGCTTTTATTGAAAGGAAGAAAGGAACCCGGCCCAGCACTTTTCTGGGAGAAGGGCACCGGTTACAGACTAGGGGCGAATTTTATAGCATTTGGGAGAGGCTGAGGGGGTACTGAGTCAAAAGTTCTGGTATGTTCCCTTTTATGGTTTTATGATTTCAGCTTTCTGGAACGCTCCTTCTTGGGTGGTTGATCAGCTTTCTGGAACTTTTCTGCTTCAGGGGCAATTATCGAGTAAGTAAGGGTGAGGTAAGGCAGCCAGGTGGGACAACAAAAGGGCAGTTGGAAGTTCTGGTAAATTCATATATCTATCAGTTCTGTGGGTGAGTCTGTAACTATAGGCTTTTTCAGTTTTGACAAAGGAGGAGGGATTTGTGCCTTTTTTCTGCTGGTCCTTTTTTATAATGAAGTGCTCTCTTTTATATTTTAGAATGACCTCTGATTCTCTTTCTGCCCAGCTATAATGGTTGGCCTAGTTTCACACTTTTCTGTTGGGGATCTGTCTCACTAGTGCTACCCCTCCTTCCTTCTGCGCCTGTTCCCTTCTTTAATCCCACCACTTTTTGAGTCCTTAATTGCTGTTCTCTCCTCAAACATGCCTCTTATTTTCTCTCAGAATTATCTTTCTGCCTGACCAGGCAGTGGTGCAGTGGATAGAGCTTCGGACTGGGATGTGGAGGACCCAGGTTTGAGACCTCCAGGTCTCCAGCTTGAGCGCGGGCTCATCTGGCTTGAGCAAAGAGCTCACCAGCTTGGACCCAAGGTCCCTGGCTCCAGCAAGGGGTTGCTCGGTCTGCTGAAGGCCTGTGGTCAAGGCACATATGAGAAAGCAATCAATGAACACCTAAGGTGTCGCAACGAAAAACTGATGATTGATGCTTCTCATTTCTCTGTTTCTGTCTGTCTGTCCCTATCTATCCCTCTCTCTGACTCTCTCTTTGTTCCTGTAAAAAAAAAAAAAAAAAAAAAAGAATTATCTTTCTTACTCACTATCTGATTTAGAAGGAAATTGCCTCAGGGCGAGGATTGTCCTGTTGTTTATCAGTGTCTAGAGCAGGGGTCTCAAACTTGCGGCCAGCGGGCGCATGCAGCCCACCGAACAATTTTGTGCGGCCCGCAGACTAATCCACGAAGTTCAAAATATTTTGGATAAAATTAAGTAAGCCTAGGGGCCTACTTGTATTTTTCATTTCTCTAGCATCCTAGCTAGATATTAGCTTAGTTAACAGCAGTTGTGATGCAAACTACAGTTTCTGGTCGTGACACTGAAAAGTGTTGCGTAACAGTTGCCTTTTGTAGACCTAGTGCTGCCCGCCAAACGGCTGTGATCTTGCTCTGCGGCCCACATGCTGAGTTGAGTTTGAGACTCCTGGTCTAGAGGCTCCATAAATTAGCATCTGTGGAGGGTTTTCTACACACAAATTATTACTATTGAAATACAAAAATGCGCCTGACCAGGTGGTGGTGCAGGCAGTGGATAGAGCGTCACACTGGGATGCAGAGGAACCGGATTTGAGACCCCGAGGTCGCCAGCTTGAGTGCGGGCTCATCTGGTTTGAGGAAAAAGCCCACCAGCTTGAACCCAAGGTCGCTGGCTCCAGCAAGGGGTTACTCGGTCTGCTGAAGGCCCGCGGTCAAGGCACATATGAGAAAGCAATCAATGAACAACTAAGGTGTTGCAACGCGCAGTGAAAAACTAATGATTGATGCTTCTCGTCTCTCTCCGTTCCTGTCTGTCTGTCCCTGTCTATCCCTCTCTCTGACTCACTCTCTGTCTCTGTAAAAAATAAATAAATAAAAATTAAAAAAAAAAAAAAAGAAATACAAAAATGCTTCCTGAATTGTGAGGAAGATTCCTATAATACAATATTAGTCTAATTGCCTGTACATTTTCTTCTTCTTTTTTTTTTTTGTATGTATTCTTTATGAAGAAAGCCTACCTGCCTACTTGAGAAATCTATCAGAGGTCAGAAAGCAGCCAGAATCCAGGACTCATTCTCAGCTATTTTAATGCTTTCACATTTATTTAGAGATCCTTGTTTTCTTGTTTGCAAGACAGTAAAAATTGTCCCGTTGGTCATGTGGACCAATTTGGATTTTTGTATATTGATTTTACAGAGGGGCCGTAAGAGAGAAAGGTGTTGAGAGAGGAGCGGGAGACATCAACTGTAGCTTCTCATATGTGCCTGGACCAGGCAGCCCAGAGTTTTAGACCAGCAACCTCAGCATTCCAGGTTGACCTTTTACCCACTGTGCCACCAAAGTTCAGACACAACTTGGACTATTTGTGCTGGTGGTGAGAAAGGCAGGAGTGGCCCTGGAACTGTTGTAAAATACTGTACCTCACTAATGTTATAAAGTACCATACCTCACTTCCACGGGTTTACGTAGAGACAGCAAGTCCAGATGAATATTGAAGGGTTTTATTAAAAGATTTATTAATATTCCAGCCACATATGACTTAACACGGGACATATCTGACCCAAATGGTGTAGCCTCGAGTATATCTAAGAGGCTGGTTATATACCCTTTGACCACAGGTTGGGGGGAGCATGACATCATGGCACAATCATTAACAAGCTTATAACATTTGTCTGGGGCAGTGGTAGTCAACCTGGTCTCTACCGCCCACTAGTGGGCATTTTAGCTTTCATGGTGGGTGGTGGCGGAGCAACCAAAGTATAAATAAAAAGATAGATTTAACTATAGTAAGTTGTTTTATAAAGATTTATTCTGCTAAACTTAGCGAAAATCCGACATAAAGTACTTGGTAAGTAATTATTATTATATGCTTTAACTTGCTATAACTCTGCTTTATAAATTTTATAAAGTAAAAGTACTTTATAAAGTACTTCCGTACTTTATAAATCACTATTACTGTGGAACCAGTGGGCGGTTAGAAAATTTTACTACTAAGAGAGATACAAAAGTGGGCGGTAGGTATAAAAAGGTAGACTACCCCTGGTCTAGGGGATCCATTAAAAACATTAATACTTTCAAGGTAGTACAATCAAAGACATTCAAAATCTTTTAGTGTCTATCTCTCCTCCTTCGCATAGGGGTATGTTACTCTCAGGATTCCAGGAAGGGAGAGAGAGCCAAAATCAGTGTTGGGTGGTATGTAAATTTTGTCTGTTATTGAAAGGGAAAGGAAGTTCTTCAGATAACCTTAATCCTTTCAGAGAACTAAAACTAAATGACCCAGTTGTCCTTGTAAGTCAGGAGACTTTCATATCCTTCTCCTGCCATTTTCCAGAAAGCCTGACTTTTCTCTTTAAAATGGTGTTGTCAATACAGTACTGTTGGGCAGATAAAATATATTATGCTCACTTTGTTAAAGATGGCGCTGCCCACGTGGAAGCACATCATTCAGGTGATGCTATTAGTTACCCTTCTTGCTTGGGATGGGCGTGATTATATTAATGTGTGTTGGGGGCGGGCTTTGGGCAGGCAGGATCCTTGTAGCCTGGGGCTTGGTTTTGGGACTAAGCCTTTCCCACCCTTTTTGATACGGGGTGGTGCACTCTCATGAGGAATCCCGTTATGCCTCAGATGGATTAAAGGTTTTGGTTTCTATACTATAAAGTGGGGCAGACCAGGAGCTTGCTCTCTTTCAGTTCCTGAGATTAGCATTAGAGGGGAGAGCAGAGAAAGGCCACATGAAGGAGAGGAGAGGCAGCCAAGATGGCGGAATGCTGAAGGAGAAGCCAGTTTGTGCAGAGTTTGTGTAGAGAGAAGGAGATGGGGAACAGAGGTGAATAAGACTGATGAGGAAGAAACCTTTGATTCTAGGAAACTCGGATAAGTCAGTAGCTTTGTGAGCACTGAATGAGTGGGTTTTGGAGCCCAGTGTTTTACTTGCCCTCCAGGTACAAGCTAGAATTAAAGCTAATGGCCCACCAGTTCTTGGCTCCATTGTTTCAT
This sequence comes from Saccopteryx bilineata, assembly GCF_036850765.1. Lineage (NCBI taxonomy): Eukaryota > Metazoa > Chordata > Mammalia > Chiroptera > Emballonuridae > Saccopteryx > Saccopteryx bilineata. Next base: position 71,759,995 of record NC_089496.1, read on the forward strand.
TACCATCTGTCCGAATCCAATGTGAACCTGCACGGGCCAGGCGGCTATGATGGTGGCTGTGGCAACTGGCTTTACAAGTACTAAGTTTTACAGTTCTCTGGCACCTTACCACAGAACCACCTGCCTTGGTTTGCTTTGGCCTTGAATCTGTTACTCAGTGACATTTACAGTTAAAGTCAACACATGATACTTATTTCTCAGGTTGGTTTAAAGTAAATTTTATTTATATTATATTTTTGTAGACATTTACTGCCAGGATGAAGCAAGAATTTTATTAGATTTTTATGATGAGATAGACTTTTAAGAATTGTTGAATTTTAATATGAACATGTATGTTAGAAGGACATAATCCTTTCCAGTGCTGCCTTTGAGAATATATTTAAAAGAATTGTTAGTAAGACAGTTACTTTACCTTAGAACTTGTTGGCCTGTTTATCTTGAATGTGAGATTTAGTAAGTATATTTTGATTACCAATTTAATAAATGTCCTTTTGTGAAGTAAATGTTACTCAGAATAAACTGAAATGATATTAACTTATCAATTGAAGTTACCTGCAAATCTTTAATAGAAAATGGTGATGCTTTTTCAAAGAAAAAAGCTTGCTTATTATTCATGTGAGCGTCCATGTCTGATGAAACAGTGTAATGACAGGGCCTGGTTGCAATGTTCAGCTGTGTGTGGCCATAACTGACATAGCTGATGTGTTTGAGATGGACTCATGGAGCACAGGATTGCTTTCCATCCTCACCCGCCCATTTCTGCAGTGTGCCTCCCATTTCTGTAGAGCGCCTCCCATTTCTGCGGTGTGCCTCCCATTTCTGTAGAGCACCTCCCAATCCTAAGACCTAGTCTCTTTCGGCCAAACTGCTCTTAACTTCAGGCATTTGATGATTACTGTAGAGCAAATTGAATCAGAAAATAAGCACAGCTCATTTTCAGATGGCTAATTCACTTTGGGGACTAGCACCCAATGATATCTTGCCACTCTAGAAGCATTTGGACACATTGTGCCTTTAAAGATAATGCCCAGGGATAGCTCATCAATTTGCTAGATAGAATTACAGGTCCAAGGCCGAGGGATGCCCTGTTCTTTTGGTTCTCAGCTCTGGCTGCACTGTAGAGTGTCCTTTGTACAAAGCTCCTGTCCCGGGCTGTACCCCGATTTACAATTGGAGAAACGGGAGGAAATGACTCGTGTGTGGCCACACACACTTAGTATGTTATAAAAACCAGCATTAGGTGGTAAGGACATATCATAGTTGAAATGCTCTTTGATTTTGGACTGAGCAGTTGCTAAATTAGATTATGAGCAGTGCAGAAAACAAGCCAGGACACTTGACACTGTCACTGACTTGGAAGGATCTGCCATGTAGTAAGGTTGAATGTGACAGTGCCTTCCAAACTATTCATATTCAGTATGACAGTTTGGTTTTATGGCAGGTGTTCTTACTAAGCCAAGCCAGGACTTGTTCAGTTTATGTGTCTAGCAGCAGAATGGAGCAGCTTAGCTCTTTTATTTTTCAGTATTAGATCTTTAATTACCTTTTCAATATCTTTTTAAATTTTTTTTTCAGTTACAGCTTACATTCAATATTATTTTGTCTTAGATATACAGAATAGTAGTTAGACCGTCATATACTTTACAGAGTGTTCCCCTTGATATTTTTCAGTACCCAGCAATGATAATAAGGTTTTTTTTTCAATCATGGATACTTTGAAATTTTTAGATAAGCAGACAGAGAGCAGCATTCAGTCATCATTTCCTTTGTAATTATTGGGGCGGAGGGATAGAAAGAGTTACAAATATCATCAGCATTTACTTAGAAACTATAGTGTGAGGCCCTTTACTTGGGTGTTGGAAATACAAAGGTTGAACTTTATGCCTTTGAGTAGTTTGCTGTTTTTTCCTAGGGATATTGTGTGTGTGTGTGTGTGTGCGCGCGCGCATGTGTGCACATTTAGAATCTCTGGAGACAAATTTGTATTTTTGCCTTTTCTAAATAGGAAGTTTAATAAATATATCCTGATGACTATTTTTGACAAATATCCTTTTAGTAGAAGGCGAACAACTAAGTCAAAATAATTTTAATATGCCCTGGCTGGATTGCCAGGATGTGGAGAAAAGGGAACCCTTGTGCACTGTTGGTGGGAATCCAGACTGATACAGGCCCTGTGGAAAGCAGTATGGAATTACCTCAAAAAATTAAAAATAGAACCACCTTATGACCCAGCAGTCCCACTTCTGGGAATATATCCGAAGAAACCCAAAACACTAGTTCAAAAGAATATATGTACCCATATGTTCATTGCAGCTTTTTTTTTTTTTAGACAGTGACAGAGAGAGGGATAGATAAGGACAGACAGGAAGGAATGGAGAGAGATGAGAAGCATCAATCATTAGTTTTTCGTTGCAACACCTTAGTTGTTGATTGCTTTCTCATATGTGCCTTGATCGTGAGGCTGCAGCAGACCAAGTAACCACTTGCTCGAGCCAGCAACCTTGGATCCAAGCTGGTGAGCTTTGCTCAAACCAGATGAGCCCGCGCTCAAGCCGGCAACCTCGGGGTCTCGAACCTGGGTCATCTGCATCCCAGTCTGACACTCTCTCCACTGCGCCACCACCCAGTCAGGCGCAGCATTATTTATAATAGCAAGATTGGGAATAGCCTGATTGTCCAGTGGTAGATGAACGGATAAAAAAGCTATTGGTACATTTACACAATAGAATACTACTCAGCTGTGAAAAAGAAAGAAATCTTACCATTTGCAACAGCATGGATGGGCCTGGGGACTATTATGCCTAGTGAAATAAATCAGAGAAAGACAAGTACTATATGATTTCACTCATATGTGGAATCTAATGAATAAAATAATAAAGGAAATAGAAACAGACTCATACAGATACAGAGAACAGACTGACAGCTTTCAGAAGGGTGGAGGTTGGGGCTGGGTAAAAAAGGTAAAGGGATTAAGCAAATGCGGGGGAACCTCATAGACACAACAGTATGGTGATGACCCAAGAGGGTGTTGGGGGAGATAGAACAGGGTAAAGGGAGGATAAATGGTGATGGAAGGAGACTTGACTTGGGATGGTGACCACATCATACAATGTATCAATGTTGTATTATAGAATTGTACACCTGAAACCTGTATAATTTTATTAAATATTACCCCAATAAATTAATTAATGAAAGACACAAATCCATTATACTCCAAAAATCCCAGCCTTGCTTACATTTGCACTTTTCTAAAATGCTGTTTTCCACTTAATTTACTGATAGTGCCCCAACTATCTAGAACAGTGTGTGGCCCATAGAAAGCACTTCAATAAATATTTGTTGACTAAAAAATATAACTACTTTTTGTATACATTTTATTTTGATAGCTTTTGCCTAAGACTTGAATTGCTGATAGCAAATACTTTGGAAGGTAATATATAATATAAATACATATTAATGATATGTTCTCTTTTATTTCAGGAACTTTATATTGCTGTAGGAATATCTGGAGCCATCCAACATTTAGCTGGGATGAAAGACAGCAAGGTAACTACAGAACGTAGTGATGCTAGGAAGGGAAACTTCTTATTCACAATTTCAGGTTCCACTGTATGTTTCATAGTGTATGACGTTGAACTGTTCAAATAGATCTCGGAACTGAAAGGCCTGTGTTCTTCACTGCCTGAAGATGTAGCACTAGTGGTGGGGTGGTACTGTGCCACAGAAAAAAGACTGACCCTGAGTCCCAGCTCCCCTGCTAGCTTTCTGGCACGTCCTGTTTGTCCCTGTTTTATCTGTGCCCACTGCAAGTGTCAAGATCCCTTTCAGCTCTGACAATCTGGATAGAAAATGTGGGGTGAAAACAACTTGATGAGGTTCTGATCTTCTAACTAGTGTATATATGGTTCTGAGCTCTCATTCTCTCTGCTTCACCCTGGTCCCCTAACAATTCCCTCCTCATATGTCAGAAAGGCCCCTTTTCTTGGGTTGTTACTAAAGTGTGACTGACATATTTTGGATTGGAGTATCTTAATGCCTCAGATTTTTAAAAAATACACATACAGAGGAAACACTTGATTTTAAGTTGCTGCTAGGACCGTATCTGGAAGTTACTGTGTAATGACACTGTGAACATGTATTTCAGAATATGGCACATTAATTTATGCATAACCATGTACAATTTGAATTATGAACTTAGTCTTTTGTAAAGTCAGAGATGCTTCTGACACCTCTGCTTTTATCCATTTGGATGGAATTTTGATATAAAAGGTAATAAAACTTTTAACAGGATTAACTTCTACATTGAAAGAAATGCATGCACTACCTTCTTGTAACCCATAAATGAATTGCCTCCAGATCAGTCAGATTTCACAGTTGGATGGCAGGTTTCTTTACTGAGTTCTGAAAACAGCAGTGCCAGTGCGGAAAATGTTATTGCTGCATTAAAGGGTAAAAACTAAAAAAGCAAACTGCAACACCATCAACCTTAAAAAATATTTTTAGCTGGGCCAGTTCGGACATATCTAGAATTCTGCTTCATGAAAATAAAAGATCCTGCCTGCCAAGATGTTCTTGGTGAAAATTCTCATTTCATGCTTACAGGGCTGCATTGGGGGAGAGATGGACTAGATGCTATATGTCAGAGCAAAAAGGAAGCAACTAAAGTGAGGAGACCAGTGTTGGGGGAACAATTCATAAAAATAACCTTGAGTCAAGACTTTGTCCACACAGTCAACAAATATTTATTTAGCACATACTTGTACTACATGCTGGGATGCTTAAATGAAATAGACATAGTCCCTGTCATCACTGTCTAGTGTGAGAGACACAGTAGTCTCTGGTTGCAATTTTGGTTATACTCTAAAACAGAATTTTAGAGTGATTGGTTTAAATCTGATAGTTGTATTCATAATCTATAGCTGCAGTTTTAATTTAGCATTGTGGTGTAGTTGAAAGAATATGAGATGTGATTATTATAGCAAATGAATCAATATAATGGAAGCACTTTGAACTATGTGCATATTGATATGGTTGAGTACAATCTGCTTTAAAGACTGTAAGGAAGAAAAGCATGTTTTATGAGGCCATATAAAAAGAGCTCTAGGGTGCGAGCAAGATTTTACCATAGTTATTTACAGTTGATAATTCAGGAATATTCTTCAAGTAATCTGAAAATCTGTAATCAGCCCAAATCTTTTTTTCTTAAATACTGTGGTTCCTTGCCCACAGTTATGTGCTATTTCTTTAAAAATAACTTTTATATAGTGGGATGAAAGCTTTCAGATGATTAAACTGTCAGATGTTTAACTAGGTGGCTTACAGGAAAATCATTATCCATCATTGTTTAAATAAATCTCTGCTAGTAGCCGTGAAATGGGCTGCATATGACCAGAAGAGAAACACTTCTATGCAAATCAATGCCTGTGACTCAAAATGTTTGTCCTTGTGACTTTGGGTTTGAGGCTTAAATGGAAACTATGTTTAATGTCTAGCTACACATCTTTCATTCTATATGTTATGGTCCTCTGGATGATACTCTGCCCCAGTTTCAAGTATTCTGGAAGATGGTGCCCATCATTTTGGAGCTCCTTGGGGAACCCTTGTAGGGGGATTACATATGTCATGTGGTCTTTTTTTATGTCAGACTATATGAAAATACTTTTAAAATGTGTTCCAGCTGTTTTCATAAGATAGAGTAATAGGCAGGTAGGAACTTAATTTTGCTTCTAAAGATTCAAATTACTATATCTATAAAATTTAAACTAATTTTATTTTAATTGCAATGGTGTTAAGAAACCATCTTTGAGGAATAACAAATTATATAAATCTGTTGTGGATAAAAGAATAATTGGTAGCCTGACCAGGCGGTGGCGCAGTGGATAGAGCATCGGACTGGGATGGGGAGGACCCAGGTTCGAGACCCTGAGGTCGCCAGCTTGAGCGTAGTGCTCATCTGATTTGAGCAAAGCTCACCAGGTTGCTGGCTCAAGCAAGGGGTCACTTGCTCTGCTGTAGCCCCCTGGTCAAGGCACATATAAGAAAGCAATCAATGAACAACTAAGGTGTCACAACAAAAAACTAATGATTGATGCTTCTCATCTCTCTCCATTCCTGTCTGTCCCTATCTATCCCTCTCTCTGACTCTCTCTCTGTCTCTGTAAAAAAAAATTAATAATAAAAATTTTAAAAATAAATAAATAAAAACAAAACCCACTGATGAGAAAAACAAAACAAAACCAAGCCTAAATAAAAAAGAATAATTCGTAAGCACAGCACCTTTTTGAGTGACTGTCCTTGAGCTATTGCTAATCAATTGTTACAACCTTTCACATTTAAAAATTTTATGGGAGATAAGAGAAACTTTTGGTAGTTGTTGTAGCAGATGTGGTAATTTACTTGTTTTATTACATTTACTTGCTATGTATGTAAGGTTTTTTTTTCCATTTTTAAGTCCTTTATTTTTTAGTTACAGTTGATATTCAGTATTATATTAGTTTCAGGTGTATACCCTAGTGATCAGACGTTACATAATTTACTAAGTGATGATCATCCCAATAAATCTCACACCTATCAACACCATACAATGTTATTAGAATATTGCCTGACCAGGCAGTGGCGCAGTGGATAGAGCATCAGACTGGGATGCAGAAGACCCAGGTTCAAGACCCTGAGGTTGCCAGCCTGAACGTGGGTTAATCTGGCTTGAGCAAAGCTCACCAGCTTGGATCCAAGGTCGCTGGCTTGAGCAAGGGGTTACTCGATCTGCTGTAGCCCCATGGTCAAGGCACATATGAGAATGCAATCAATGAACAACTGAAATGCTACAATGAAAAATTGATGCTTCTCATCTCTCTCCCTTCCTATCTGTCTGCCCTCTCTCTGACTCAATCTCTGTCTCTGTAAAAAAAAATGTTATTAGAATATTAATACTCCCTATGCTGTACTTTACATCCCCATGACTTTTCTGTAACAACCAATTTGTACTTAATTCCTTCATCTTTTATACCCATCCATACAACCTCCTCCTTCCATCTAGTACCTGTTAAAATATTTTCTGTATCTTTTTCTGTTCTACTTGTTCATTTGTATTTTCAATTCAGTTGTTCATAGTTGTATTTATTGCCATTTTATTGTTTATATTTTTAATCTTTTTTTTTCTTTTGTATTTTTCTGAAGTGAGAAGTGGGGAGACAGAGAGACAGACTCCTGCATGTGCCTAACTGGGATCCACTCGGCAAGCCCACTAGGGGGTGATGCTCTGCCCATCTAGGGTGTTGCTCTGCCCATCTAGGGTGTTGCTCTGTTGCAACAGAGCCATTCTAGCGCCTGTGGCAGAGGCCATAGAGCCATCCTCAACTCCTGGGCCAACTTTGCTCCAGTGGAGTGTTGGCTGTGGGAGGAGAAGAGAAAGAGAGAGAAGAAAGAGAGAGGGAAGGGTGGAGAAGTAGATGGGCACTCCTCTTATGTGCCCTGGCTGGGAATCAAACACAGGACTTTCCACACACCTGGCTGACGCTCTACCACTGAACCAGCCAGCCAGGGCCTTTTTAATCTTTTCTTGTTCTTAAAGAAGATCCTTTAACATTTTGTATGATACTAGTTTGGTGGTAATGAAGTCTGTTAGCTTTTTCTTGTCTGGGAAGCTCTTTAGCTGTCCTTCAATTCTAAATGATAGCTTACTTAGCTGGGTAGAATAGTCTTGGTTGTAGGTTCTTGGTTTTCACCACTTTGAATATTTCTTGCCAATACCTTCTGGCCTGCAAAGTTTCAGTTGAGAAAGCAGCTAACAGTCTTATGGGAACTGCCTTCCAGGTAACTAACTGCATTTCTCTTGCTACTTTAAGACTCTCTCTTTGGTTTACCTTTTGCATTTTAATTATGATGTGTCTTGGAGTGGGCTTCTTTTGCATTCATCTTGTTTGGAACTCTGTGCTTCCTGGACTTCTATGTCTATTTTCTTCACCACATTAGGGAAGTTTTTTGGCTTTTTTTTTTTTTTTTCATTTTTCTGAAGCTGGAAACAGGGAAAGATAGTCAGACAGACTCCCGCATGCGCCCGACCGGGATCCACCCGGCACGCCCACCATGGGGCGAGGCTCTGCCCACCAGGGGGCGATGCTCTGCCCATCCTGGGCGTCGCCTTATTGCGACCAGAGCCACTCTAGCGCCTGAGGCAGAGGCCACAGAGCCATCCCCAGCGCCCGGGCCATCTTTGCTCCAATGGAGCCTTGGCTGCGGGAGGGGAAGAGAGAGACAGAGAGGAAAGCACGGCGGAGGGGTGGAGAAGCAAATGGGCGCTTCTCCTGTGTGCCCTGGCCAGGAATCGAACCCGGGTCCTCCTCACGCTAGGCTGACGCTCTACCGCTGAGCCAACCGGCCAGGGCTTTTGGCATTTTTTAAAAATAGGTGTTCAATTTCTTGCTCTCTCCTTTTGGCACCCCCATAATGTGAATGTTGGTATGTTTGAAGTTGCACCACAAGCTCCTTACACTCTTCATATTTTTGGATTACTTTTTCTTTTTGTTGTTCTGATTGAACGTATTTTGCTTCTTTACATTTCAAATTACTGATTTGATTCTCCATCTATTCTACTGTGGAGTCTTTGTAAATTTTTTTTTTTTTGTATTTTTTTTCTGAAGCTGGAAACGGGGATAGACAGTCAGACAGACTCCCGCATGCGCCTGACCGGATCCACCCGGCACGCCCACCAGGGGTCGATGCTCTGCCCCTCCGGGGAGTCGCTCTGTCACTACCAGAGCCACTCCAGCGCCTGGGGCAGAGGCCAAGGAGCCATCCCCAGCACCTGGGCCATCCTTGCTCCAATGGAGCCTGGCTGCGGGAGGGGAAGAGAGAAGCAGAGAGGAAGGAGAGGGGGAGGGCTGGAGAAGCAGATGGGCGCCTCTCCTGTGTGCCCTGGCCGGGAATTGAACCCGGGACTTCTGCACGCCAGGCTGACGCTCTACCACTGAGCCCACCGGCCAGGGCCTGTAAATTATTTTTTATTTCAGTAATGTATCTTTCATTTTCTACTGATCCTTTTTTATGCTATTGAGGTTTCTCACTAAGTTCATTGAACATCCTTATAACCAGTGTTTTGAACTCTGTATCATATATTGCTTGTCTCCATTTTGTTTAGTTCTTTTTCTGGAGTTTTGTTCTATTCTTTCATTTGGGGGATATTTCTTTGCATTCTCATTTTGGCTGCCTCCCTGTGTTTGTTTCTATGTATGTATGTATGTATTAGGTAGAGCAGCTTCATTTCCCAGCTTGGGAGAGTGACTAATGTAGTAAGTGTTATGTAGGATCAAGTGGCCCAGTCTCCCTAATCACCCAAGCTGAGGTATACCCCCAGTGTAGACTCTGTACACTCTGCTCGTGTAGTTGAGCTTTGATTGCTGTTGGCGGGTTGATCAGCTGCAAGGATTGGCTGTGACCTCTGACTACCATGGAGGGTCAGCTGTGCTGGCTCCCACCCCACAGAGCAGGACTTACTTCAGGGGGAATCTGGAGCCCACCGAGACTACCCCTTGAGTATGTCACTTGTGAAGATTGTTGGTTAGTGATGCTTTGATGTGGTGTGAAGCTTTGCACTGGGCATGCTGGTTCTGGGGCCTCCCAGGAGGTACAGTCCAAGGTCAGCCACTGCCTGTGTTCTGCCAGGGGCCACCTGGCATGATCTACAAAGCAATCTGCAGGTGGCCGCTAGTTATGCTGGGCTTGTAGGTGCCCACGAGAGGCCAAACTGCAAATCAAGCCAGTGGCTGCTAGTGCTGGGGCTCAGGCCACTTAGAGGTATGGGGCATACTGAGTCCAGATGCTGCTCATTTGAGAGATTTTAGGAAACTAAAGCAGTGGTAGTCAACCTGGTTTCTGCCGCCCACTAGTGGGCATTCCAGCTTTCATGGTGGGCAGTAGCAGAGCAACCAGATTATAAATAAAAAGATAGATTTAACTATAGTAAGTTGTTTTATAAAGATTTATTCTGCCAAACTTAGTGAAAATCCGACATAAAGTACTTGGTAAGTAATTATTACTATATGCTTTAACTTGCTATAGTTTTATAAATTTTATAAAGTAAAGTTACTTCCCTACTTTATAAATCATTATTACTGTGGAATCGGTAGGCAGTTAGAAAATTTTACTACTAACAGAGATACAAAAGTGGGCGGTAGGTATAAAAAGGTTGACTACCCCTGGTCTAAAGCATGAGCCAAGACTGTTCATTTGTGTGGGAAAGCCACTGGAAACAGCCTGTGTGGGCCTAATAGTTGGGGGGGGGGGGCTCAGGGAATCACCAGGGTGGGGTAAACAATGTGAGTTTGGTTGTAATATGGTCCACCTGCTGGCTCTTGTGGGAGGGCTTATCAGAGGAACAATGGCTTCTGCCTGTACTTATGTCTGGGAGAAAGCTGCACCCCCAGCTTTCATCCTGATGCCAGGCAATGCAGTTCCTCCCTATATGTCTCTAGTAGTGCCTTTTGAACTGCTACTGCAGCACTGGAGTTCAGAGGGAGTGACTCTAAGTCCGTGGACCCTTTAAGAGGAATTGTTTGGGACTCCAGCAGCCACCATCTCCCTCAGCCTCAATTCCTTTTGGTTTTTACAGCCAGAAGTTTATGCGGACTTCTCTTCCTGGCACTGGAACCCTAGGCTGGGCATCCTGATGTGGGACTGGGACCCCTTGCTCCTCAGGCAGTGTGTCCACAGCAGAGATAGCCCTCCTGGTTTTATCCATTACATGTGGATGTGGGACCAGCCTGTTTTGCATCTCTGCCTCTTTTACCAGTCTTCGTGTGGCTTTTTCTTTAGTTACTTAGTTGTGGGACTTTCATTCAGCCAGATTTCAGGCAGTTCTGAATGATGGTTGTTTTGTAGTTTAGTTGTAATTTTCATGTGGTTGTAGAATGAGGCAAGTACATTTACCTATGCTGCCAGCTTGCCCCAATCTATGTACATAAGACCTTAAACTTACAGGTTGACTAGCTAATTTTTATATTCTCAGAATAGACTCAGGATAATAATTTTTTTAAGCAAGAGAGAGACAGGAAAGGAGGCCTAGGATAATAATTTTAAAATGTTAAATATAATGCAATATATAGAGTAGGGGTCAGGAACCTATAGCTCACAAGCTAGATGTGGCTCTTTTGATGTCTACATCTGGCTTGCAGACAAATCTTTAATAAAAAAATAACATTAAAAATATAAAACAGGCCCTGGCCGGTTGGCTCAGTGGTAGAGCGTCGGCCTGGCATGTGGAAGTCCTGGGTTCGATTCCCGGCCAGGGCACACAGGAGAGGCGCCCATCTGCTTCTCCACCCCTCCCCCTCTCCTTCCTCTCTGTCTCTCTTCCCCTCCCGCAGCCAAGGCTCCATTGGAGCAAAGATGGCCCGGGCGCTGGGGATGGCTCCGTGGCCTCTGCCCCAGGCGTTAGAGTGGCTCTGGTCGCAACAGAGCGACACCCCGGATGGGCAGAACATCCCCCCTGGTGGGCGTGCCGGGTAGATCCTGGTTGGGCGCATGCGGGAGTCTGTCTGACTACCTCCCCATTTCCAGCTTCAGGGGGGAAAAATATATATATTTTTATATATAAAACATTTTATATATAAAACAAAAAAATATATATAAAACATTCTCATGTATTATAATCCATTCATTTCCTACTGCTCATGTTCATGGTTGCGGGTGGCTGGAGCCAATCACAGCTGTCCTCCGGGACAACACCAAATTTTTATTGGATAATGCGTAACGTACATGGGTCGTTGAATGGCTCTCATGGAATTACATTTTAAAATATGTGGCGTTCATGGCTCTCTTAGCCAAAAAGTTTCCTGATCCCTGATATAGAGGATAAATTCTTTGAGCTACAAAGGATATAAGTTGAGGTATGGACTTGTTACTTCCTTTTTTTGTAAGTCAAATAAGCTGAGTATTGACTAACCATAGATATATCTCATGATGATTGATAAAGTAGACTCTGTCTTATTGAACAATGCTCACCAAATATAAAATAAATTATTTAAATTTTTATGAATGGTTTTACTCAGTGTATCTAAAATTTTTCATTGACCTGTAAAACTTTCCAGTTATATTTTGTTTCTTTTAAGTCATATTATTGAGGTATAAATTACATATTGTAAAATTAAACTTTCATGTTTCACTTAAAATTTTTTTTATGTTAAAATACCTATCAAATTTACTATCTAACCATTTTAAGTATATAATTACAAATTGTGTACACACTGTTGGTGGTATTATGTACATTCAGAATGTTGTGCAACCATTACCATTTATTTCCAGTACTCTTCATTTTGTAAAACTGAAACAGGAACCCATTCCCCTGGCAACCACCATTCTACTTTCTGTCTCTGTGATTTTGACTACTATGAATACCATGAATACCTCATATGAGTGGAATCATGGTATATAGTATTTGTCTTTCTGTGACTTTATTTCACTTAGCGTATGTCCTCAATGTTCATAGTTCATCCATGTTGTAGAATATGTAAGAATTTCCTTCCTTTTTAAGCTGAATAATATTCCAATGTATGTATATATAAGACATTTGTTCTTCCATTGTTGGGTCCTTGGGTTGCTTCCACATTTTAGCTATTGTGAACAATGCTGCCGTGAACATGGGTGTATAGGTATGTCTTTGAGACTCTGTTTTCAAATCCTTTTTTTAAGACTTTATTAATTTTTTTTTTCAGTGAGAGTGGGGGAAGAGGGGTAGAGGAAAGGGAGAGAAGAGGGAGGAGCAGGAAGCATCAACTCCCATATGTGCCTTGACCGGGCAAGCCCAGGATTTCAAACTGGCAACCTCAGTGTTCCAGGTCAACACTTTATCCCACTGCGCCACCACAGGCCAGGCTTGTTTTCACATCTTTTCGGTATATCCCCATAAGTAGAATTGCTGGCTCATATAGTAACTCTATTACTAAATTTTTGAGGAACCACCATACTATTTTCCTCAGTGGTTGGTACCTTACATTCCCAGCAGTCATCCACAAGGGTCAGTTATTCCTTGTCCTCACCAGCAGTTGTTTTTTTTATAGTAGCCATCCTAATGGCTGTGAGGTGTATCTCATTGTAGTTTTGATTTGCATTTCCCTAATAATCTGATGTTGAGCATCATTTCATGTGCTTTATTGGACATTCTTATATCTTTTTTGGAGAAGTGGATATTCAAGTTGTTTGCCCAATTTTTTTAAATTTATTTATTAAATTTAATGCAGTGACATTGATAAATCAGGGTACATATGTTGAGAGAAAACATCTCCAGATTGTTTTGACATTTGATTGTGCTGTATACCCCTCCCCTCCCCCAACCCCTCTCTCCTTCCTCGCCCCACCCCCCCACCCCTGTTGCCATCACATTCTTGTTCATGTCTCTGAGTCTCATTTTTATGTCCCATCTATGTATGGATTCACATAGTTCTTAGTTTTTTTCTGATTTACTTATTTCACTCTGTATAATGTTATCAAGGTCCATCCATGTTATTATAAATGATCCAATGTCATCATTTCTGCCCGATCTCGTCTGATCTCAGAAGCTAAGCAGGGTTGGGCCTGGTTAGTACTTGGATGGGAGTGCCCAATTTTTAAACTGGGTTTTTTTTGTTTTTGTTGTTGAGTTTTAGAGGTTTTAAAGTTCATATATATTCTGTATATTAATCCCTTCTCAGATATATAATTTGCAGATATTTTCTCCCATATTCTGGGTTGCTTTTTTGTTCTTTTGATAGTGCCTTTTTATCTTTTTATTCATAAAAAAACTTACTTTCCTAGAAGTTCAGAAGTTCAGTTTGTCTGTTTTTTCTTTTATTGCCTGTACTTTTAATGTCATGGTTAAGAAATCGTTGCCAAATCCAATGTCATGCAGCTTTTGCCTTGTTTTAATCTAAGAGTTTTATAGTTTTAGGTCTTACATTTAAATCTTTGATACATTTTGTATATAGTGTTAGGTAAGGATCCAGCTTTATTCTTTTGTATGTGGATGTCCAGTTTTCCCAACACCGTTTGTTGAAAAGGCTCTCCTTTCCCCATTCAATGGTCTTGATACCCTTGTTAAAAATCATTTGACTATGATGTGAAGGTTTATTCCTAGACTCTATTCTGTTGGTCTATATGTTCGTCGTCATGCCAGTACCATACTTTTAATTACTGTAGCTTTGTATAGTTAAATTTTAAAATTAGGAATGTGAATCCTCCAACTTTGTTATTCTTTTTCTAGGTTGTTTTAGCTATTCTGTTTTCTTTGGTATTCCGTATGAGCTTTAGGAAGTGTTTTTTTTGTGTGTTTTGTTTTGTTTTTTTACAGGGACAGAGAGAGAGTCAGAGAGAGGGATAGACAGGGACAGACAGACAGGAACAGAGAGAGATGAGAAGCATTATCATCAGTTTTTCGTTGCGACACCTTAGTTGTTCACTGATTGCTTTCTCATATGTGCCTTGACCACGGGCCTTCAGCAGACCGAGTAACCCCTTGCTCGAGCCAGCGACCTTGGCTCCAAGCTGGTGAGCTTTTTGCTCAAACCAGATGAGCCCGTGCTCAAGCTGGTGACCTCCGGGTCTCGAACCTGGGTCCTTCCGCATCCCAGTCCGATGCTGTATCCACTGCGCCACCTCCTGGTGAGGCAGGAAATGTTTTTTAATCTCTGCAAAACTGTCATTGGAAAGACAGTTTTGGTAGATAGAGGATTCTTTTTTTTTATTAAAAGTTTTTTCCCTTTGATTTGAGGGGGAGATAGATAGGGAGAGGGGGGCTTCGACTCATTTCACTTAGTTGTTCCGTTTAGTTGTGTACTTGTTGATTGCTTCTCATACATGCCCCAGGCCAAGGTTCAAACCCATGACCTCTGGTGTGCTGGAGTGATGCTTTATCCACTCAGTCACCCAGAGAGGGCAGGTATAGGATTCTTGGTCACTGTCTTCTGACCTCCATAGTTTCTGTTGAGAAATCTGCTTGTAATCTTAAAGAGCATTCCTTGTATATATATAATGAGTCACTTCTCTCTCCTTACTTTCAAGATTCTCAATAGTTTATTAATGTGTCTCAATATGAGTCTCTGAGTTCATTTTTCTTAGGGTTTGTTGAGCTTCTTGGATGTTTACATTCATGTCTTTTATCAAATTTGAGAAGTTTTCAGCCATTATTACTCTCTGTCTCTTTTTTTTTCTGGGACTCCCAACTATGTACTTTGGTCTGCTTGGCTGTAGCCTATGGTTCCCTTAGTCTCTGTTCACTTCCTTGAATTGTTTTCCTTCTTCAGAGTTGATCATTTCAGTTGTCCTATCATCATGTTTGCTTATTCATTCTTCTGCCTGCTGGAATCTACCTTTAAATCCCTTGAGTGAATTTTTATTTTAGTTATTGCACTTTTCAGCTCCAGAATTTCCTTATTTTTTAGATTTTCTGTCTTTTTATCAACATTCTTACTATGTTTATACATTATTTTCTTGACTTTCTTGACATTTTTCTTTAGTCCTTAAGATGATTGTTTTAAAGTCTTTGTCTAGTAGATTGACCGTTGGGTCTTTTTCAGGGACAGATTCTGTTTTTTTGAATGATACTTTTCTGTTTCTTTGCATGCCTTGTGATATTTTTGTTCAAAACTGGACATTTGAATTTAATGTGGTATCACTGAACTCAGATTCCCCTCCTTCCCCAGGGTTTGCTTTTATTTTGTTATTGTGGGGTTTTTTTATTTGTTTGTTTTGATGGTTGTAGGATGTGTCTGTGCCAAGGATTAAATCTGAGGTGTGAGCATGGGTCTTTTCCAGACTTTTCTGAGCCTGCACCTTTCCTTGCGCATGTGTAATTCCTCACATATGCAGTTGCTTTTGAATTTCCTAGTCTGGTTCTGAAAAGGGGAGAACACTGAAAATGAAGAGGCCAGAAAAAGCACAGTGTCTCTTTAAATCTCCTGCAAATAACTTTAGCCCGGAAGGTAAGGGGCTCGAGGTGGCAGAAGAGGTGCAGCAGTGGTGGCCACCCTCCTCTTTCTTTGCACTTCTGTGATCTGAAGCAGCAGTCAGTGATCAAAACATAGATCCTTGGTATCTGGAGAACAGGGTCCTTTTTGCCAGCTCTGGATCCTGCGAGCTGTGTGCAAGCTGCTTCAGGAACGTGTGCACTGTGGCCTGCTACCAGGGCCAGGCTGGGGGAGATGGTAGCCACCCAGTGCTGAGAGCTGCAGCTTGCCCTGCTAGCCTTATTCTGGGAGGTGTAAGCCTTTAAAGACTCCAGAGTTCCAAAATGGTTACATCCATCAGGTTCTGCCAGTGCTGTTGTGTAGGTGGGGGGATGAGTTCCCAATGCTTCGCATAATCCTCTCCTCTTAAGTTTGTTACTTGCCTAAAAATAAACATTTGTTTATAAGTAAAAAAAAACTTTAAAAAATTATTTAAAACCTTTTTATTACTGCATTGGGCTTGTGGTAGGTATGGGAGATATCTTCATGTTTTAACACAGAAAGTTCTATATTTACAATATTGGCACAAATGAATCTTTATTTGGTGGACATTTTTGACACTGTAAATTTGTCATTAGGGAAGTTAAAATAGAAATTTTAATTTATGTCGTATGTTTTCTTGACAAAGGCCAACCTCTTTGTTATTGTTTCACAGACTATTGTAGCAATTAACAAAGACCCAGAAGCTCCAATTTTTCAAGTGGCAGATTATGGAATAGTTGCAGATTTATTCAAGGTAAGCTGGCCTTGAACACGATGGCTGTCATCTAGATTGTTATCTGAGAACCTCTCCAAGTTGGTTAGGGAGAAAGCTGTTAATAGGGAGATACTGTGTTTGTATATCAGTGTCTGTGTGTGTATATATTATATGTACATGGTTTTGAACTACATACTTAAAGTGAAATTGTCTCTGCTAAATATGATGTTTGTATAGAGCATTAATAACTTTCCCTTTAAGGATTCTATATTGCCTTTAAAATATCCATATGGCTCTTGGCATCTTATGTGCTCAATTAGTGCACAGTGTGAAGTGACTCAAGTAATTATAATTTAGAATCATATTTGGCAGGTACTATAAAGAAATTCACATCAAATCCCCTTGTTTGGAGATTTGCCTAATATGCTGTAGCTTTTCAGGGAAGAGTGGGCAGTCAAATCCAGCTTATTTGACTCAGCAAGTATGCTCTGCTAGCTGTGTTTGGGAGTTAAAGCCTTCCTAACATGACAGTTGTATGGGAGCACATTTACTTCCCACTCTACACACTTCACTTCTGAATGTTCTTTCTACTCTGCCGCTACCCCTGTATTTGTCCTCCCCACAAAAGAAAATACTTCAGTGGTATTGATGAGCACCTGAAACTCATTTGGCCGGTTTTTGTTTTGTTTTGTTTTGTTTTTTACAGAGACAGAGTCAGAGAGAGGGATAGATAGGGACAGGCAGACAGGAAGGGAGAGAGATGAGAAGCATCAATCATCAGTTTTTCATTGCGACACCTTAGTTCTTTGATTGCTTTCTCATATGTGCCTTGACCGTGGGGCTACAGCAGACTGAGTAACCCCTTGCTCGAGCCAGCGAACTTGGGTCGAGGCTGGTGAGCTTTTGCTCAAACCAGATGAGTCCATGCTCAAACTGGCGACCTCAGGGTCTTGAACCTGGGCCTTTCCGCATCCCAGTCCGATGCTCTATCCACTGCACCACCACCTGGTCAGGCCATTTGGCCATATTTAAAGGTCACAGTTTATGCATGGCCGATCCTATTTTTGTCCCTTTGCCTACAAACTTCTAGGTTATCTTGTGCAGAAATCACTCATGCATCCCAACCAGGCAGTGGCGCAGTGGATAGAGCATTGGACTGGGATACCGAGGACCCAGGTTCAAGACCCCGAGGTCACCAGTTTGAGCGCAGGCTCATCTGGTTTGAGCAAAAGCTCACCAGCTTGGACCCAAGGTTGCTGGCTTGAGCAAGGGGTTACGGGTCTGCTGAAGGCCCACGGTCAAGGCACATTTGAGAAAGCAATCAATGAACAACTAAAGTGTTGCAAAGAAAAACTGATGATTGATGCTTCTCATCTCTCTCCGTTCCTGTCTGTCCCTATCTACCCCTCTCTCTGCTCTCTCTCTCTCTCTGTCTCTGTAAAAAAAAAAAAAAAATGCAGGAGTTAAGGCTCTTAAAATAGCATCCAACTCTGGGAGAAGTAGGCTTGCTGGAGTGAGGAACCCCACATTGCAGGGAGCTGCGTGGACCTTCATGGAGAGTCTGTAGCCTGAGAACAGAGCCAGGGGGTGGTCTGCCCAGCAAGAGAGTTGGCTTGTTACCATGGTTTTACCAGAACTGTGTACACTCCAGGTGAACTAATGAGTGCACACCTAATACTCTGACATTATATGTTCGTGCTCAGTGAAGGATGGACCTGAACTGCCCAGTAATTAGTAGTGCAGAGACTAGGTAAGCGTTGTTGCCCTTGCTCAGCATGGGGCATCCTTCTCCTCAGAAACACCCCTTCCCAAAGCCTGAATCTTGCCTTGGGAATAATACAGCCCCTTTTCAGTGACCTTCAGTAACAGGACTGTTACCTGTCTCAAGTGTGTAAAAACAAACCACAATGACAGTCATTTGACCACTAATATCCCAGTAGGAGGAAAATTACTATGAAAAAAGGAAACTGCATTTCTGTACAAGGATGACTTTGTTCAAGTAGCAAGTATTTAGTTCAGTGAGATAACAATTAAGGGGTAAAGACCTTTAAATTTAATTGAGAGAGAGACTGCTCAAAGACAATAAAGTAGAAAGGGACCTCAGAAGTTATCCAGTCAGTTGAAATTCTTAAGTTATTTTTGTTTTAAGAAGCCCACATTTCAGTGTAGGGAGGTTGGACTAAGACAGTGTTTGCTTTTAGGTAGAATTATATTAAGGTAGTGACAGTCTCATGCCACTCAGAAGCAAAGTTGTGTGAGAAGTTCATTGGTCCTTAAAAATGCAGTTTAGGGAAAAAGTAGTTAAAGATTGTGAAAATATTAAAAATATTGCTGAAGCCTTCTATTTATTAATATAAGGTATATTCTTTTGAATATGCCTGTGTTGCCAAGAGATGTGATTTGGGTACATTATTCAGCAGGTTATTGGCACAACTACTCCAGGCTCCTGATTCTGTCCTTTCTCTCATGACTTTGCCTTTCTAGCTCACCGGGTGCGTAAAGGAGGTTCACCAGTACTGTGCCTTTCAATAAGTTGCAGTACGAAGGACCACAGTTTTGACAGACTCTAGCTGCCTAGAGAGTATACCCATCAAATTGTTTTCTCAGTTGAAGTTGGAATGAATGTAACATAGATGATTATTACAATAATTCTGACAAAAGCATGAACCATGGTGATTTAGTAAATGTACTTCTCACTGGGGCCATACTCTGTCTTAAAAATCAAATATTTAGCCTGACTAGGTGGTGGCGCAGTGGATAGAGCGTCAGACTGGGATGCAGAGGACCCAGGTTCGAGACCCCGAGGTCGCCAGCTTGAGCGCGGGCTCATCTGGCTTGAGCAAAAAGCTCACCAGCTTGGGCCCAAGGTCGCTGGCTCAAGCAAGGGGTTACTTGGTCTGCTGAAGGCCCGTGGTCAAGGCACATGTGAGAAAGCAATCAATGAACAACTAAGGTGTTGCAACACTCAACAGAAAACTAAAAATACCATATTTTCCCATGTATAAGTCGCTCCCATGTATAAGATGCACCTTAATTTGGGGGCCTGAAATTTGAAAAAAGTTATTACATAAAGTTATTGAACTTAAGTTTGATTCATCATAAAGTTTATACAGCACTTAATATACTTAATATACTGTCTGTCTACCCCTCTCTCTGACTCTCTCTCTGTCTCTGTAAAAAAAA
Source organism: Saccopteryx bilineata (assembly GCF_036850765.1). Taxonomy (NCBI): domain Eukaryota; kingdom Metazoa; phylum Chordata; class Mammalia; order Chiroptera; family Emballonuridae; genus Saccopteryx; species Saccopteryx bilineata. The sequence continues at coordinate 71,779,846 of NC_089496.1, forward strand.
ATAAAATCATTAAAAAAAAAAAAATCAAATAGCCTGACCAGGCGGTGGCGCAGTGGATAGAGCGTTGGACTGGGATGCAGAAGGATCCAGGTTTGAGACCCCAAGGTCGCCAGCTTGAGCGCGGGCTCATCTGGTTTGAGCAAGGAGCTCACTGGCTTGGACCCTAGCTCGCTGGCTCCAGCAAGGGGTTACTCGGTCTGCTGAAGGCCCACGGTCAAGGCACATGTGAGCAAGCAATCAATGAACAACTAGGAAGTCGCAACACGCAACAAGAAACTAATGATTGATGCTTCTCATCTCTCTCCATTCCTGTCTGTCTGTCCCTATCTCTGCCTCTGTAAAAAAAAAAAAAAAAAAAAAAAAAATCAAATATTTAAAGGTACAACATTCAAAAATATAAACTTATACACTGTGAATGAAAATTGGCATTATCTATTTTGGATTAAGATTTTAGAGAAAATATAAGTCAAGTAATAGCTGTGTAAAAAGGACTTTTGTAGACTAAATTTTGAATTTTATACTGTATTACACATAACAAGTATATATAGTTATTAGATGAATAATTCTCTAAAGGATATTTTATCTACCACATTGTATCATGCCTGGAGTAAAAAAGCATATGCATAATATTTTGGGGTTTTTTTGTTGTTTCACTTTATCTTGCAGCAATCATATGAGTTAGAGAGGACAATTTTTTTTCATATAGCAAATAATATGGGTAAAGCACTTATGAGCTTTATTTCATAGTCATCTTGTCCACATACATTAAATTATCATGGTCAGGTTATTTAATCCCTCTGAATGTAAGCTTTCTCATGAATGATATAAATATTAAACTACCTACTTTATAAGGTTGTCATGATTAAATGAGATTATATTGCACCTAGTATACTCGGTGTTAAATGTTAGCCTACCTGTTTTATTTCCTCTAACCAGGTATGTAGTAGGTGCTCAGTAAATGTTAAATACAGTTGACCCTGTCCACTTATACATGGGGTTGTTGGGTTTTTCCCCCAATAAATATGGTATATCTCTGTAGATTTGCCAATTCTAGGCATTTCATATAAATAGAATCAAATATATGGTCTTTTGTGGCTGGCTTCTTAACACAATATATTAAGATTCCTCCATGTTGTAGCATGTATTAGTACTCTGTGCCTTTTGTTTGCTAAATAATATCTGTTTTCTGGAAATGCCACATTTTGTTTACCCATTCATCAGTTGATGGACATTCTGGTTGTTTCCACTTCTTGGCTGTTATGAATAATGCTGCTATGATCATTCACGTGTGAGTTTTTGTGAAGACGTGTTTTCTTCTTGTTTGGGATAGGTCTAGGCATGGAATTGCTGTCACTTGATAACTGTGTGTTTAATCTTTTCAAAGACCGCCAGACTATTTTCCAAAGTGGCTACCTTCTTTTATATTCCCACCAGTAATGTATGAGGGCCCTAATTTCTCTGTATACTTGGCTAACACTTATTGTATGTCTTTTTTTATAGCCATACCAGTGAGTGTGAAGTGGTATTTCATTGTGGTTGTGATTTGCGTTTTCCTGATGGCCAGTGATGATGAGCATTTCTTCATGTGCTTATTGGCCGTCTAGATATTTTCTTCAGAGAGATATCTATACAGGTCCTTTGCCCATTTAAAAATTGTTATTTGTCTTTTGTTGAGTTATAAGTGTTCTTTAAATATTCTGGCTTAATATACTTTATCAGATATGTACCATATTTTCCCATGTATAAGTCGCTCCCATGTATAAGATGCACCTTAATTTGGGGGCCTGAAATTTGAAAAAAGTTATTACATAAAGTTATTGAACTTAAGTTTTATTCATCATAAAGTTTATACAACTCCTCATCACTGTCAAATGCAAGTAAAAATACTACTACCACTGTATAAGATGTACCTAGTTTCTAGACCCCAAATATTTTGAAAAAAGGTGCATCTTATATATGGGGAAATATAGTAACTTGCAAATATTTCCTCCCATTCTGTGGGTTGACTTTTCACTTTCCTTTTTGGGGGAGTGCGGCAGGGAAACTTTCTGTAAGGTTTTCAAAAACAATGTTCTAAACCAAATTCATGTTTCGTTTAAATGAAGTTGGGCTCTACCCTGTTTTTCATAAAACACGTTGGTCCCACATGAACCTTGTTTAGCGTGTCGTGTGTATGACTAGAGTGCACTCATGGCCTGGCCACCAAGGAAGGCAAGAGGAGCGGTGCCAGCACTTGATGCTTCCCCGAGCAAATGCCTGCCGGCCCCGTGGCAAACATGGGCCTTTCAGTAGTTTGTGGACAAAGCAACATTGGGAAGAAACAACATGTTGACAATCTCCTTAATAAATTTTGTACGAACACATTATTTCCACCTAATGAAAATGTAGCTCTTTTAAATAATTGAGAAGCTGTATTCATCAGGGGGTTCAGCTGGGCTCTTTGTGTGCTAGGGCAGTTGACAGCCCCTTGGAAGCCTGGGTAATTGATATTTTGCACAGATGGCTTGGCTAGTGTGCTGGTGGGCTATTTGTAACGTCACCCTGCAGTCCCCACACACAGCTCACCGTCGCTGCCCAGGCTGTCACAGGCAGCTCCACACAGAGAGCTCCAAGACTGAGGGTTAGTAAATATACCTTTCTAACATGGATGCCAGCTCAGTCAGGTTCCTCTCACTGCTTCCCTTACTGTGTCTGCTGCCAGCTACTGCCCAGCTACTGTGTCAGCAAGAGGCCTTGATTTTAATAGAGTGCTGATCTTGAACAACCAGCATGCAGCTCATTTTCATGTGTTAAAAGAATAGTAACATGTGCTGCGAAAGCAATGACCATGTTTGTGAAGTGAGTGGTGAGTGAATGAACAAATAAGGAAAACAGTTTGAGGACAATGGTCCTGACTGAGCAGGAGGCTTCGTGTGGCCTCTGAAGGAAAGACAGGGGTGAGCCGGGAGGAAGAAGGCCGGGGAACTCAGAGGCACTCGGCACGGACAAGAAACACTTGACCTCCTGTCTTGTGTGAAGCTTTTCTGAGGTTTACGGTTGTGTCAGAAAGGCTCTGAGGCAGTGAGTAGCTCTTGTGTCCTGGATGATGTCGCCCTTGCAGGTGTGCCACAATGGGAGGAGAGACTAGGAATTTTAACAGAGTTTCTGGGTAGGGAGATGAGGCATGTGTCCCGCAGGAGATTCACATTTTTTCTTTTGGCCTCCACGGACTTCGTAAGGAGTGGTGACCATATCACAGTGAAGGCTCAAGTGGCTTAATTGCTTTTATTTTTAACTTGCAGGTAGTTCCTGAAATGACTGAATTATTGAAGAAAAAATGAGTCATGATCATGTCTTAAGAAGAAAAATTATGAGAGTATTCAGCGATATCATGGGAACTCATGACTATTATAACAATCATTGGAAAGCTGCATTTCATAACTTGTGGAAAAATTCTAACATGCTTTTTTTATGGGGCAGTTGTTTCTTTTTAATTATGGTTCCAAACAGTTATTTTTGAAATTTTCTAATTCTCTAATAAAATACATCATAAAGTCTTTCTACAGCTTTAAAACTACTACCAGAAATATGCCAGCTTCATAAAGAGAGAAAATTGAAGAAAGGTAGTAAAAGTTCATTTATTATTTTTTCTTTGCCTGCTTTGTTCATGGAGGGCTCTGTTTGAGGCAAGACTGTGAACATGAATGTTGCCACCATTCTAATCCACCTAACCTAGTTGTTAAGGGAACTGGATTGACAAATTCAGCATTAAGTATGGCCACACAGCATGAACATTATCTTAAGCATACCTCCATTGTCAGAAAATTATAGCTAATGTAAGCATACCTGACTTCATCCTGACCCTGGGAGTGTGTTTGTTAGCTGGAATTAAATTGTTTTCCATTTCATTGTCAGGTTCTATTAGCTTGTAGGAGGATTTTGTGTCTGTAAAGGAGAGGGGAGTGGAGAAGGACAGGCTGCTTTCAGACAGGTCTCTTCTGCTAACAGTTTGATATTATTACAAATGCTTAAAATCCCGCTCAGAGAAGGCTCCAGCTGTTCTTTTGCCTTCCTGATGTCCTCCTTTGGGCTCTCTTAGTAGCCAGGCATGTGAGTTGCCACACGTGTGGTTAGCTCGGCAGCCTCTGCTGCCCTGCGGCATGGCTGAGGTTGAGAGTGTTGCAGGAGCTAGAAGCTGGGTGAGTACATGCCCTGAGGAGGCTGGAGAGGCTTTGGCCAGGCCTGTAGGAACATGGGGAGGCGTCAGGCAGGAGAAGCAGGTAAGTTGTGACAAGAGCTGCTCCCCCCCCCCAAGCAGGTCTGCAGACGTTATCGGAGTTGATAGGACAAGACAAACAGCAGAGAAGAGATGGAAAGTGACTAATGATACGTGAATGGAGGGGCCAGCTTAGGGATGACTAGGTAGACCTTTTTGATTTGTGTCATAATCGCTTGCAGTCAACCACTTTTAAAAGTTAAATGTCTCTGGCATGTTAACCTGTTAATGAGAAGGCGAAGAGTGAAGTGATGCTCTGTCAGAGCCATCAGTCCTCGCTGTGCAGTCGTCGGTCCAGCCCCTTGCACGATGGGGATACTGAGGAAGAAGTGGAGAAGATAAAGTGACTTGTCCAAGGCCACATGACTTGAATCACCCTCAGGAAAGTAATTCCCATATTTGCTCTTTGAGGCTCTTCCCAAGGGAGCTGACCTTGCTTGGTACTGTCTCCATTTATTTACCTTGCATCCTGTTGGGCACAATAACTGGAGGCAAGAGAGACAGCAAAGGGGATGGTGTGCTGGCTTAGGGAGGGGCACCCCATGTGGTACCTCAGCATGGTCTTAGAGTTGAACTGCTGGGTCTGTCTCCCTTTGGCTTCCTCCTGTTGTGACTGCCTCGTCCCCAAGCAGCTCTTCACTTAATGGGTACCACTCATCGCCATCATAATAGCAAAAGTATATTGCTTACTGTATACCAGGCTCCGTTCTAACACTTCCTACGTGAACCTCACGACACCCTGGAAGATAGCTGCTGTTACTGTCCGTATTTTACAGGCGAGGACGCTGAGGCACAGAGGTCATACAAGTTGCCAAATTCACCTTATAAATGAGAGCCAGGATTTGACACCAGGAAGTCTGGCTTCAGAGCAGTAGCATCACCAGTATGTACGTCTTTCTGCCTCAGCTACAGGGACAGGGAGACTACACGGCACCCTCAGGTAACGGGCACTGGGGTGGACACACAGGGTCTTCTTCGAGGAGGAGAGATGGCATTCTGTCTGGTCTGGCCTTTTCAGCAGTTTTATTCAACTCAAAAGCACCCCTGAGTGCCCACTTTGCCTACCTTTAGAAGGTGGTCAAATTATTAAAAATGTTATATGGCCCTCGCTGGGAAGCTCAGTAGAATGTTGTCCCAGTGCACCCAGGTCGCGGGTTCGATACCCGGTTGGGATGCTTATGAGAAATAATGAGTACATAACTAAATGGAACAACTAAGTGAAATGAGCTGATGTTCCCCCCCACACACACTTTCCCCTTATTCTCCCCTCCCCCCACTCTCAAATCAATGGAAATATTTTTTCTAAAAATTCGGTATGCCAGAAGGTGTGGTTTGATGTGCCCTTTTTATGCATATGTTTTATTAGAAACCAGCTGTCAGTTCCTAATGACGCTGATGTGCATCTGGCTTGAGGGCCCAGAGTTGCAGCTCTGGAAACAGTGTAGGTGAGAGATGTCAGGGGCAGATTTCCTTGATGTGTGTATGCCTTTCCTGCCTTTTGCCTGAGTTTTTTGAGGTCTTTGGTCAACCTCAAACAGCCCCTGGAAATTTGGTGGCTCATATAGATGCTGGAGGCAGAGGGGGCAGGAACATAGAGGTGTGCATGTCAGGAAGGGGGGTTGGAGTTTGACTGATGGGCTGAGGGTTTGGCCTTTGTCTTCATAGATCAGTGTTTCTCAAACTTTGCCCTCAAGTAATACTGCCGAGTCAGGGGTGCTACTGTGAAAGGTATATCTTTTCCTGATTTGCAGGAAAAATAGAATTTTCCCGATTGTAGGTCTTTCTTACATATTTTTTTCTAATACTTTGGTGGCTGCTACACCTTCTTAGGAATGTAAGCAGATTGCAAAGCAAATGGGTATTAACTAAGGCGTTCAGCAGCCATGACCCTCCACAACTTGTTAGTGGACATGTGTTGAATACAGTACTTGAAAATACTCTGGGAGTTGGTAATTGTTCCTTGTTTGTATGCGAGAATGAAATATGTCAGTATATCAAGAATGTTCCACAAAGAGTTGTGTGACTTCCTGAGGCCCTGCCACCCTCCTGTCCATTGACATTTTGTGAGGAAGGCCTGTGACCTAACCTGGAGAAGTAACCTCACCCAGCAGTGTGTTCAGGATGGAGGGAGGGAAGAGGAGAAGTGACTGAGGCTATTGCAGAAGTTATGTGGCCTTGTACCCTTGATGGGTTTGGCTGAAAGCTCTTTGGTTATGCAGTGGGTCCCTGGAGACTGGAAATGGGTCCAGAGCTGTAGGCGAGGCTGGCAGAGTGGGGTTCTTCCTCCCAGGCTAGTGGGAGCCATGCTGCCGGCAGAGCCTGGGTGTGTCTGGGTTGGGCTGGGCGGTTTGCACCCACAGCCATAAGTGCTCTCTCTTTGCTGTCTTTCCGAAAGAGCTGGTTGGCTAGGTTGCATTTCACACTGTCCTGAGGGGTTGTTTTGATCTGCGTAAAAGTGGGTTTAAGAGGCTGGGAAGCCCAGAGGACACTCTTGATTATAACAGATGGATTTGGTCAGGTAAAGGTGACTTGACTGATAAACTTGTAGATAGCCCATTAGGGTGATGTACTGCCACAATTTAGTATACAAATATTTTGTGTTTAGAAAAATATTTTTTGGGAAACCCAAATGGAAAAGAAAATCCTAAGGTACTGCATCAGAGGTACAAAGGGTAGGAAACTGAAGAAATCAGGCTCTCTGGAGGGAAGGTGATTCGTCCATCACAAAGTGGTATTACTGAAACACAAACCATAACTTTTGACCAATATTTCTTGAGAACCTATTAGGTGCATTATATATCCTCTGTAATACAGCGATCTACAAAGTGGGTGTCATTACCCCTACTTTCTGGGTGAGGAAATTAGCTGAGAGGTGACTAACCAAAGAGACAGTTAGGTGGAACCTGAACTGGACCCCAGGTGTGGAGAGCTTGGCCTTTCCTCTGTACCAGGCTGTCCCCTACATCTTCCAGCTTCTATGGGACTCCATCCTCTATTTTGTCACTAGAGGCATGGTGCAGCAATGGAAGGAGGAATATATTGGGAAGGAAGCTGGAGTTTCCTTTCTGTGCTGAGTGGTCAGACCCTGGTATGGTGTACTTGTCTGGGCTTCACCATATTTGCCTCCCACCACTTGTCACACTGGTTAAAGGCAGTTCCTGCTGCCCTTTCTGTGCACTCACTGCCAGCTTGCAGGGCTCTTTCCCTTTCCAAGGTGGGGCTATATGGGGCCGTGGGACCTAGGACCACAGGGAAGGCTGAGTACTGACTGGACTGGTCACCAGGACACTTGGGTTCTTGTCCTGGTTCTCACTGCCTCAGAGACAGCCTGCTGTCATGTTCCATCTCCTTTTTACACTTCATTTTCATCATCTGTAAAACGGCAAATTGAACTTTGTAGTCTTTCAAGGTATCTTCAAGCTTTAACCTGTAAATGTGCTGGCAGATCTGAAACAGCTAGGGAGATGGAGATGGAGATTTTTGAGAGCTTTTATCCCTAAGATTCTGTGCTGAGCCCTTTTACCCATATCATCCCACTTAAGCCTCATAACCCCACACAGTGTAGTATTACTCCCCACTGTCCATATGAAAAAAATGAAATGGATCCCCAGTTAGTAGGTGGTGACCTTAGGGCAAAGTCTGCTCTTAACCACATGCCATATCCCAGGTCCCTCTTTGGGAGAACAGGGGCGGCACCTACTATAGCCTGGCTGGAGTGAGCACAGTGGAAGGAAGGAGGTGAGAGCTATGTTGAATTCAGAAGGGGCAGCAAAGTCAGCCAGTGAGTAGGTATCTTCCAAGCAGAAGACCAGTGTAGACGAGGTCTGCTAGCACCAAGAACATGATGGACTCTGGGCTCTGATCCCTGGGTCCCTTCTAGCCTGGCATCCCACTATTCTGAGCCACTCTGCTCAGGGCAGCAGGGCCTCTGTGCTATACTCGATCTGGTTTGCACACTGGCCGTCATCTTACAGCATTTAGCAAACCCCAGCCCCAAAATCCATGCCCCTCCTTTATGCAGCAGAGGTGGAGGGGAGTATACCTAGTTATGAGGTCTCATTGATATTGGGGAGGCTCCTAGAGCACTGGTGAAAGGTACCCCATAAATCTCAGGCACTAAACAGTTCTGCCACATTCATCACAGTATTTAATGTTCTGATTGATCTCCAGGGTAGTGAACTTAATTTCATTTGTTTCAGGCTGAGTAGGCAGCCTGCCCACCTGTGCTGCAGTCTTGGGTTCTGCATGACATGATGCCACTGTGTCTGGTAGCTTGCAATAAATTCTGCAAATGTCCCATCATTTTCTGTGGATAATTAAGTATTTTCCAGGAGATAGTAACAAATTTTTCAGCACTGGACTCCCCCCTCCCCCCAAGAAAGATAGTTATGAACTCCTTGCTCAGTTTATGTCAAGAAAGCATAGTTGTTTTTTTTTACTGGAAAAGGCAGAGGAAGACAGACAAGGCACCGCCTGTCTGGGGAACAGCAGCATGCTCTTACCTAACTCGGAGAAGCCAGGACAATATAGGAAAACCAACAGAGATTTGTGAGCAGAAGTGAGCTCAGAGGAGCAGGCAGTTCCTGGGCTAGGGACAGGGAACATGTTCTCAGCCAGTCAGCCCCCATACACCTCACTGCCACTTCTCTACCCCAGACAATCACCAGCAGCTGGTGAAATAACTGAGCATCTCCTGGGCAGCCTTCCATAGAAGTGCTGAGTGTGGGCAGGCAGTGAAACATCTCAGGCATCTATTATTAATGAGGATGGTTTCTGCTGTGTCTCCCTTGAAACGTTCTCAAAGGGCTTTCCCTCCATTATGTCATTAGTCATCCCAGCAGCCCTCATAACGGCGGGGGAGGCAGGAGTTGTTATTTCTGTTGGGGATGGTCAGGAGTGGGGCCATACAGCAAACCAGCAGTAGAGCTGGGCTGGGAGTGCATGTGCCTGGGCACTGACACACTACGCACAGCAGCACCCAAGATGGAGGTGGAGCGATCCAGACTCTCCAGTCCTGAGGTGCCCTTGGAAACCTGGGATTGTTTTGTCGTTGTGTCCTCTCCCCCCCCCCCCCCCCGCTACTGTCAGATGTCCTTGTTAAGCACAAGTGTCCTATTGACTTATTAGTGAGATTCTTTCCTTTTTGACCTTCTCTCAGGTGAGCTTTCCATAGCCTGCTCGTAGTACTTCTCTTTAGAGATGAGGAAATCACACCACAGTGGACTGTGGAGGCAGCAACAGGACAAGAGCTTCAGTTGAGCTGTCTTGGAGTGAGAAAGCCGCTCCTGAGCTGAGGGTCATGGAGGGAATAAACACCGGCACACCTCTAATGTGCAGGGTCTGTGAAAGTCCTAGTCTATGTCACTTGGTCTGAAAAGCCAAAATTTGGGCTACAGGCCTTGCCCAGGGCTGGCTGCAGAGGGGCCATTGCGTCCTTAGGGAAGGCGGGCTCCGACCCAGTTCTCGTGGGGGCTGGCCAGCAGCACTGCTGGCTCTGAGTCTTGCCCTCACTGCCAAGCATTGGCTTGTCAGGGTTGCACCCTGGCTACAAGATTAGGGCTCCTCTCCAGCTCCAGCAGTGAGGCTGAGCATGGAGATGGGCCCTGCAGGGGGGCCCACAGGGCTCCACAGAGAGTGGATGACGATGGCAACTGCCAGAGGGCCAGGCTTCTGTCTCTGGCTATGTTAACATGGTTTCATTCTATGTGGCTCATTTCTCCATATCCAGTATGGCATCTAACCCAGAGACCTGGATTTGAATCCTCCCACTAGTTTACTAGTTAGCTGTGTGCTCTTGGGCAAGTCGTTTAATCATTCTGTGTCTGTTTTTTCCACTAGAGCAGGGAAAACAGCACCCACTCTGCAGGGCGGTGATAAAGAGAGGCTGTCACAGCAGGAAGTGAATAGAATGGGAACCATTCTTGTCATCCACTTGTTGGCTTCCAGGAGACAGCTGCTGTTGCCCAGACCCTCCTTCTCCTGGGAGGGTACCAGAGGGGTCTTTCTGAGAGGGTGGAGGAGCAAGAGGGAACCATTTCCCAGAGCTGTGGGCCTCCCAGGAGTTCTTGGGCTTCATCTCTAATGGCCCCAGCTGCCCACCAGCTGTATTCTGGGCTCTGGGTCTCAGGAGAGTTATGAAAGCCAAAGCTTTTACACTCACCCAAGTCTCCATGCCTCAGGGCTCTACCCCGCCTGTGCACTGGCAGGGAAGTGTGCACCCTCTCGGGCTTCAGCAGTAGACTGCCCTTGCAGAGGCAGGGACCACCTCTTGGTCTCTTTCTCCCCAGTCTTAATCTGGTTGTGCAGTAGTTCTAACACAGGTACTGCCTGCTGAGGCTTGAAGACCATAGTGAGGGCTCAGGCAGAATTTCACCTCACAGCAATTTGTAAGTACCCAAGTGAAGCTCTGCTGCAGACCCCACTTCTACATAGGAAAACTGAGGCAGAGAACAGGAGACACTTGTTTAGCATCGTCCCCTATTGCTGTCCTTTGGTTTCTCTGGAGTAGAAGTCCACAGCAGAGATAAGTGCTGGCTAGCAGCTGGGTCACACCTCTGGCTCAGGATAGGCCCCTTTTCCCTTTGGGGCAGCCAGCAGTAGCCAGCTTGGACAGTGGCTGTTTCTAGTCAAGCATGCAGACCACTAATCAGGAACCCTGCTGGCCCTTGCTCTAGAGATTATAAATCATGAAACGCCCTCCAGACCTTCATGTGACAAAAGTTGAGAGGGACTATTTTGCTTTCAAAAGCTCTAAAGCCTGGGCCTGACCAGGCGGTGGCGCAGTGGATAGAGCGTCAGACTGGGATGCAGAGGACCCAGGTTCGAGACCCCGAGGTCGCCAGCTTGAGCGCGGGCTCATCTGGTTTGAGCAAAAAGCCCACCAGCTTGAACCCAAGGTTGCTGGCTCCAGCAAGGGGTTGTTCGGTCTGCTGAAGGCCCGTGGTCAAGGCACATATGAGAAAGCAATCAATGAACAACTAAGGTGTTACAACGTGCAATGAAAAACTAATGATTGATGCTTCTCATCTCTCTCCGTTCCTGTCTGTCTATCCCTTTCTCTGACTCACTCTCTGTCTCTAAAAAATAAATAAAAAAAAAAAAAAAAAAAGGCAGCTCTAAAGCCTGGGAGCACAGCACTTAGCATAGGGCTGGTGGATGTGGGCTCCAGTTTGATGCCTCATTAGTGTTTGACCTCAAGAAAGTTTTGAAACCTCTCTGAGCTTTGGGATTGTCATTTGTAAAATGGAGATAGTGACACCCACCTCACAGGTTGTCCGGGATTAAAGAAGCCCGTGTGTAGAGGCCTCAGTAGAGTGCTTAGTAGTGGAAGCTGTAATTCTGTTGAGGGACCCAGAATGCTTCATGACACCCCCAAAATGGCTCAGATGGACAGTGATTTCTTCAGCTAAACTCTGAACAGCTGCTATTCTCCCTGTGAATCAGGAGGGTGTGCTTTGCCTTGCATGTGCTGACGCCCCTCCCTTTCTTCCAGTCCAGCTACCTATTCCTATGACTGCCCCGCCTGTGGCCTTCTGCAGGATCCAGGGTTCTCAAGGACCAAAGGGAGGCAGGCAGGGAAGCAGGTGTTGACTGCGCTAGGATCACTGCACTGTCAGGTGATTTCATGAGGCCACAGGAGCCCGGAGACACCCTGACTTGCTGGTGAGGTTTGAGTGAGACATGCGCACGCTGAGAACAAACTGGATAGAGATGGAAGGGAGAAGGGCAGGCCAGAGGGGCAGGTAAGCCAGTTCATGAAGTGACTGTGACCACGCCACGGAGTTCAGGTCAGACAGTGGGAGTCCAGTTCCCCCCACCCCCTTTTTGGATATGTAAAACAAAACATCGTGGTTATAAACATGAAATTCCTTGGAAGTCTTCCAGCAAGGGAGACTTGGCAGTGAGGAGGATGCATTGGAGGAGGTGGGAACCAGAGGTTGGGCCCAGGCAAGGCTGTGAAGGGGTCTGGGCAGGTGATTTGGAGGGCAGAATGGCCAGGGTTTGTGACTTGTCTGTGGGAGACACAGAGTCACCGAAGCCATGCGCATGTATAAGCAGGTTTTAGGACAGTGCTCAGCTTTGCACGTGCTGGGTATGAAGTCCCAGGGGTGGAGCCCCAAGGTTGGGGAGCTGGCTCAGACGGGTCACCGAGAAAGGAGGAGGAATTCTGAGCTCCATTTTGGCGGAGAGATGAGGGAAGCGAAGGGACTAGTCCAGCGACAGACATCCAGGAGTGTGAGCACTTCCTGCTTGGGCCCAGGGTGCCCTCCATTCCATAAAGGCTCAGGGCTGCCAAAGAGGGGTTGGGGTCCCTGGGTGGGTTTTTACCAGGCCAACACCAACCCCAGTGAGGCACTGGACACCCTACCTAGGCCAGCAACCAAAGGAAAACTGCCAACCTAAAGTCTCAGTGCAGCTGGTTTTTATTATTAAAGCTGAGTTTGCAAAATGGCTGCCCTCCCCCAGCACACTCTGACCCACCTCCAAATTCATCCCTTTATGTCCTGTGAAGGTGAAAACTAGATTTGTCGTAAGACTCAGAAAGGCTCATGCGGAAATGAGAATGAGAACAAAAGAGACTCAGATGGTGGTCTAGTGTGGGCTCCACCGGGATTCCTGGACAAGAGGGCTTGTCGAGGGTGGAGGGGGCTGGACAGCCCCTGCTCACAGTGCTGTTTCCGAGGGTCCAGGGTGGGCGTCAGGAACGAAGGCAACAGCAGAGGCTGAGCTGGGCCACAGGCTGGTTTTTGTAAAAATGGTTTAAAAACCCCCAGCCATGAGCACCACCTTCCCCTGATCAGGGCCAGAGGAGGCACCAGCTCTGGGCTTTGAGGTCTGAGGCATGTGGCCTCCTGTCCTGGTATCACCTCCCTGGAGGCAGGCAGCACCCTGGGAGAGGCCAGGTGGGCCCCTGGGTCCCTCATGTGGCCCTTGGAGGCCTTTGGGGTCCTGGCACTGTCTGCCCTTCCACCCAGCCCACCTGGAGACTAGGCTTCAGGGACCCTGTGCAGTTTCTGCTCTTTGGATTCCAAAGATCTGAACTTCTCCTGCAGTATGGGCGCAGCAGGCTGGAAGTGGATGACGGGCTTGATCTGAAAGACGGTGAAGCCCTCCTGATTCTTCTGGTTGAACAGACTTACCCTGTGCTCCAGTTTGGGGCTGGTTTTGCCAGAGCCCACTGGGCTAGGCAGGGCAAAGGGCACTGGGTCCAAGGCCCTCTGGGATAGGCAGGTATCCTCAGACAGGGAGGATAGCAGGTCCTGGACTGTGGCCTCTGCCATTTTCTGCTGAAGTGGTAGTGGCAGGGGAGAGAGGCTGGGCTCGGAGGACAACTCGCGGGTGGTGCTGCAGTCCCTGGAAGAGCACAGTGTCTGGCTGCTGTCACTCTGGGCCCCGGTGACAGAGCTGCCAACGGAGCAGGAGGCGCTCTCAGAGCCAGAGCTCATGCAGGTGCCCTTGCTGCCGAGCTTCAGTGGCACGTCCACCGAGAAGAGGTCAGAGGAGACGTTGGGCTGGTGAATGTCTATGGCAGCCGTGGTGACCACACAGATGGCTGCGTCTGGGACTCCACTGTCTGCAAGAAAGGGGGGTGCTGATAACACATCACTCTCTACACCACCTGTGGATCCTGATGAGGGTAGGTCTGAGCTTAACCAGTTCTTGAACTGGACGATGACATTATTGTCAAAGAGTTCAGGGGGAAAAGTATATACATGTGTGTATACACACAGAAAGTACTGTTTGATACAACAGGATTTTCAAAAAAACATTTCATTATGAGTAGAAGTGGGACAGAGGACAGTTTAGATGCTGCCCTCTAGCTCCCCACTCTGCTTTGCCCATGAGGTCAGCTCCTCACCTTACCCTGCCTCTATAGATCTTCCCTCTTAAGATGCCGTGCTAACTCCCTGTTCTAACTTGTCCCCTCATCTCACCCCCTAGCTCTGCACTCTACCATCCCAATCTCATTTTCACCTCTCTAGCTTGTTCCTCTAACTGTACACTCCTTGGCTGCCTATCTTCCCCCAGAGCCAGCAGGTCCATAGCTCCCCAGTCTAGCTTGGCCCCTAGGACCCCACCCTCTCTAACTCTGCACACTAGCCAGGCCACCTGGCTCTATACCTGCCCCTTTAGCTCTTATGTCCACCTCCTGCATTTGGACCCTCCAGTTCTCCACTCTAGCTTAATCCCGTAATTCCCTGACTAGCTTGACCCCATCTCCTTCCTCTAGCTCCACCCCCTAGCTCCCAGTCTAGTTATCCATACTAGCTCCCCTCCCTAGTACCCTACCTCTAGCTGACCACTCCAGTTTGACAAACTAGCTTGCCCATCTAATTCACCCTCCTATATTTCAACACTGGCTCATTCCCAAGCCTGCCCCACATCTAAGCCCTATTCCAGCTGACCCTACTCTCTCTAATCCTCAACTATCATTGCCCCAGCACCCCACTCTCACTTGCCCCTCTCACAGCCCTCCTAGCTACATACTCGCTCCCCACTAGCTCACACCTCTAGCTTGCCACTCGAGATCACCCCTATAGCTCCTTGCTCTAGTTAGCCCTGCTAACTTGTACCCCAGCTAAACCCACTAGGTCCATACACTAGCCCCCAGCTCATTCCCCAAAGCTTTCCACTCCAGCTCCCCTATTTGTGCCCCCCATCTTGACCCATTAGATCCCCACTTTAGCTCGGCCCTTAACCTCCCCGTCCTGATTGGCCCAGAGCTTGTACCCCTGATCCCCCTTGAGTGTATGGCTCTGTCTCGCCCACCTAGCTCACTATATTGCTCCCCACTCTACTTTCCCTATAGCTCCCCTAGGCTCACTCCACATAAAGCCCCAACTCCCCACTCTAGGACAGTCCTCTGGCTTGCATTAACAACCCCCTAGGTTGCCCCCTAGCTCCACTCTAGTTCACCCCTCTGCCTCCACCCCCTATCTTCACCCCTATCTACACAGCCTATCATCCCCACTCTAGTTTGCCACTCTCCCTGCTCCCATAGCTCTCACCAGTCTAGCTCCCAACTCTGGCTCACACCCCTCCCCAGCCTGCCCCTCTCCACTCTAGCTCTAACTTCCTTCCCCTGTAGCTGGTCCCCATGGCTCACCCCAACCTTGCCCCCTATATCCCCACACTAGCTCACCAACCTAGCTCCCTACTAGCTCAACCCCCTAACTCCCCCAACTAGCTTGCCTTTGCATCTCACCACTCTAGCTGCCCTTTCTTGCTTGGCCCCTATCTCCCCAATCTAAGTCGTCCCCCCCTTTCCCCATTCTAGCTCATCCAGCTCGCTTCCCTGGCTAGGTACGCAGTCTAGTACCAACGCCCCGCTGTTGCTGGCCCTCTAGCACGCCCCTAGCTCTACACTCCAGCCTGCCCCTCAGACTCCCGGCTCTTACCACACGCCAAAAGCTTGCTGCCCGGGATGGTCAGCCAGGCACACCCCCACCTCCCTATTCTAGCCCTTTACCTCTAGAGCTCACCCCCCTGGCTTGCTCCTGCCTCACTACCTGAGCTGGCCTCCCTGCGGTAGCTCCCCCTGGAGCATCCTTCTCTAGAGTGCCCCCTATGTCGTTCCCCTAACTCCCTACTCCACCTCAGCCCCTCTCACTCACTCTGCTGCTTGCTCTGCAACTCCCCACTCGCACATCAGGCTAACTCACACTCAACACACTCACCGCACTAACTCCCCACTAGAGTCCCGCACAGCTCCCGCTCTAGTTTACCACTCTTCTCCCCTGGAGCTCCCCAATCCCGACTCTGGCTCCCTTCCCAGCCCGCCTCCCTGTCTCCCCACTCCAGCTCACTGCCCCAGACCCCGTTCTGGTGCGCTGCCTGCTCTCCCCTCTGGTTCTGACTCCTAGTTGTAGACTAGCTGTTTCTTCTATACTGCCCCTAGCCGCACGTGAGCCCCCACTGCCTCACCACACTATGCCCCTTTAGACCCCCAGACTGTCACAGCCCGAGCTTGCTCAGATGCATACTAGCTCGCCCTCTAGATGCCCCCCCAGCTCCCCATACCCCTCCCCACTTTAGCTTGTTTCCTAGCTCACCACTCTAGCTTCTCCTAGCACTCACCCAAGTTCACCCCTAAGGCTCCCCCTCTATCTCGCTGCCATTTTAGCTAGTGCCCTTAGCTCTCCACAAGTTGCACCTCCATAACCTCACTCTAGCTCACCGCTCTAACTCCCCAGTCCAGCTACGCCCTCAGCTCACACCTATAACACCCCACTATCTCCCCACTCCAGCTCCACCTGGATTTCACAGCCCTAGCTCTTCACTCCAGCTCCCTATAGCTTGCCCCTTAGCTACCCACTCTTGCTGGCCCTTCTCTGACACGCTAAACTCCTCCTGATCCCCAATCTAGTTTGCTACCCAGCCTGCCCTCTAACTCCCCAATGTCTCTCCCCCTCGAGCTTGCTCCACCAGGTCATGCCTGGAGCTCGGCCCCTAGCTGACCTCCCTCCCTCCAGGCTAGCACAATCCTCAATCAACCCTCGTTCTGCACTCCAACTCCCCACTCACCCCCCAGTTTGCCCCCATTGCTCTCCCTTCTGCCCCCCACTCCACCTCACCACCTTGGCTCACCACGGTAGCTCCCCATATTGCTCCCTATCCCAGCTTGTTCCCTAGCTCCCCTCTCTAGCTAACCCCCCATCTCCACACTCTAGATCACCCCCCCAGTGTTCCCTGCTAACCCCCCACTCTAGCTCACCCCTCTAGGTCATTCCCTAGCTCCACACTCGACCTGCCCACCTAGTTGCACCCGACTGCCCACTTTAGTTCACCCTCTGGCTTGCTCCCCAGCTTCTCACTGCTAGCTTCCCATTCGACCTTGCCCAGCTGGTTTTCACCCCTGCCTCGCCAGCTTGGCGTGCTCCTTAGGCTCACTACTCTAGCCAGATCCTAAATTCCTAATCTAGCTCCCATTCGAAAGCACCACTTTAGCTCTCAAAGCCCACTCCCCTCTAATCCCCAATCTAGTGCACCTGCCTAACTCCCAATTCTAGTTTGACTCGCTGGTCCCTCTAACTTCCCACGAGAGCTTGCTCCCATTGCTCCCACTTCTAGATCCCCCTTCTAGCTGTCCCCTCGATGTGACCTCGATAACCCCCCACTCTAACTGGGCCCTCACCTCTCCCTTGGCTGGGCCCACAGCTCTCCCTGCTGGCTCCACACACTCTCCACATTGGCCTGCCCCAGCACCTCGCCCACTGGGTCCCACCCCAGCTTGCCCCCCTTAACACCACTCTAACTCCTCAATACATCTCCCCACTTTACATCACCCCCCTAGATCCTCAATACATCTCCCCACTTTACATCACCCCCCTAGATCCTCATTCTAGCTTACCCACCTGGCTTGCCCCGAAAACTCTCCCCTCTCACTCCCCTCTCTGTCTCACTGTGGAGTTGCCCACTCTAGTTGACCTCGAAGTTCTCCACTCCCATTGGACCCTCGAGCAGACCCCTCTAACTCGCCTCCTCTAAGCTCACCACTCCATGTTGCCTAACTAGCATGCCACACTAGCTCAGCCTCTAGCTTACCCACTTGTCACCCCAAGCTCCCCCTTCCAGCTTGCCCCTGTACCTCCCCACTCTACCTACCCTACTAGTTCACCCCTTCAGCTCACTCCCCAAAGCTCTACTTCCACCTATAGTATGCCTCCTAGCACCCCACTTGATCTGACCTCTCTAGATCACCCCTATAGCTCTCACTCTAGCTCCCTACTTTAGCTTGCCTCCCTCTCACCACCCCCAGCTCACCTCCTAGATCCCCCTCTAGCCAGACTTGCTTTCACTGCCACACAGTCTTCTCTTCCAAGTACATATAACTCTGCTTGGCACGGGGAAGGCCCCAGCCTGCTGGCCTGGTGCAGGCTCTGTGGTGAGATGCTGAGGTTTGCTGTGATATATGGTTAATACCATGGCAGTCCCACCAGGGGCTGTAACTCATGAGCTATGGGCAAGCTTAAAGACCAATAAATTTGGGAGGAAAGTTTTATTGACTACACCATGAACTTGGCAGGCCCTAGTGCCTGTAACTTTGCAGCCAGGTTATAAAAATGATTTGTGCCAGAGAAGTCTAAACAAAAGCTGATTGGCATTAGTGTCACTGACCCACTGGCAACTGTTGTAACTGCAGGCCCTGCTTCTTCCTGCCTGGGCTGGGAATGGCACTCCCACATACCTGGGCTATTCTCCCCATGCTCTTGTGACTTACCCATGTATGTCTGCAGATTGATCCCAGGATCTCGTGTGTGTGTGTGTGTGTGTGTGTGTACACTGTTGTGACATGGTGGGCCTCGGAGCCCTTGCTGGTCCGAAAGTCATCATTAGCAATGCCCGCTGCCCTTTCTCCATCTCCAGAGTGGCCCAGAGTGCCCCTAGCTTGTCCAGCCATAATTCCTAATGTCATGTAAATCTCCCCCTTGACACAGCTCTTGATCAAAGAGAGATCAGCCGGGGACTCCCTGTCTCCCTGGCCCATTGAGGATGTGAATCATGCATGCCCCTTACCAGCCCTCCATGCCTCTGCCTTGTCGCTGAAAGGCACTGGCTTTGCTACTGACGGCTCTGGAGGTTGGCTGTGAAGTGGCATACAGGGCTTGGTACCCTGGGGCAGGTGCACCTCCGGGGACTGCAGAGGCCGTGGGTGTCAGAGGAGAATAAGGAGAGCAGGGACAGGCTTCCAGCGTAGCCAGGAGGGGTATTTGCAACTGCTTCCAGGGGTACATGTTTGGTATATCTATGGGAGGCCCGAGTGCCTGTTCAGATACCCCCTAATCTCCAGGAGTGTCAGCACAGATCCCATGACACACTAGCCAATCAAATCCAGACTGAGCCTGACCTGTGGTGGGGCAGTGGATCAAGCATCGACCTAGAATGCTGAGGTCACCGGTTCAAAACCTGGGGATTGTCCGGTCAAGACACATATGAGAAGCAACTACTATGAGTTGATGGTTCCCGTTCAACCCAGCTCCTCTTTCCTCTAAAATCAATGAAAAATCTTTTAAAAAATCTAGACTAAGCAAGTCTGTCCTTCCTTATCCTGCCTCCTTCCTTGTCCTGGAAGTCTCCACTATGGGGACTGCAGAGAGAGGAGCAAGCAAGGACTCAGCTGCACAGCACCCCTTGAATGTACAGGGTTATTTTAAAGCCTTGGCTACAGTGCAGACTCTCCAAACCCAGACATTGACTCCCTGGTCCCAAATATGGCATCAGGTGTCAAGGGTCTAGAGGCCATTGGCTGAGGAACAATAACAGCCATGCTATTTCAAGAGCTAAGGATCTAGGGAGAGGCAGATGTGCTACAAAATGTGTGGCTGTACCAGAACTGCTCACCTGAGTACAGGTGTTTAAACGTGGGTACACGGGGGCTTCTGGTCAAGATGGTTGAGTAGGTAAATGCTGGACTTGCTTTCTGCATGACCACATCAAAATGCAACTAAACTACAGAACAGCCATCATTGAGAACCACCTAAAGGTGAACAGAACTCCTATTTACAGAAGAAGCCACACAGAGACTGGTAGAAGTGGTCATGGCAGAAGGGAGAGATGTGGAACAGGCTGGTCCTACACCCACTTGTGGAAGTTAAAAATCGGTACAGGCCCTGACCGGTTGGCTCAGTGGTAGAGCGTCAGTCTGGCACTCTACCCGGGTTCGATTCCTGGCCAGGGCACACAGGAGAAGTCCCGGGTTCGATTCCTGGCCAGGGCACACAGGAGAAGCACCCATCTGCTTCTCCACCCCTCCCCCTCTCCTTCCTCTCTGTCTCTCTCCCCCTCCCGCAGCCAAGGCTCCATAGGAGCAAAGTTGGCCTGGGCACTGAGGATGGCTCTGTGGCCTCTGCCTCAGGCACTAGAATGGCTCTGGTTGCAACAGAGCAACGCCCCAGATGGGCAGAGCACCGCCCCCTGGTGGGTGTGCCGGGTGGATCCCAGTCGGGCGCATGCGGGAGTCTGACTGCCTCCCCATTTCCAACTTCAGAAAAATACAAAAAAAAAAACCCAACAAAAATCGATACAGATATCTTGGCTGCAGAGGTGGACACCATATTTGAGGCTCCAACAACCTGGCTAACACCCTGCCTTAGTGATTCCCTAAGACCCTGCCCCACCCAACTTGCAGACTCAGCCAAGCTGTTCTGTGGCTTTTCCATATAAGCAGCATGTCTTTTTTTTTTTTTTTTTCATTTTTCTGAAGCTGGAAACAGGGAGAGACAGTCAGACAGACTCCCGCATGCGCCCGACCGGGATCCACCCGGCACGCCCACCAGGGGCAACGCTCTGCCCATCCTGGGCATCGCCATGTTGCGACCAGAGCCACTCTAGCGCCTGAGGCAGAGGCCACAGAGCCATCCCCAGCGCCCGGGCCATCTTTGCTCCAATGGAGCCTTGGCTGCGGGAGGGGAAGAGAGAGACAGAGAGGAAGGCGCGGCAGAGGGGTGGAGAAGCAAATGGGCGCTTCTCCTGTGTGCCCTGGCCGGGAATCGAACCCGGGTCCTCCACACGCTAGGCCGACGCTCTACCGCTGAGCCAACCGGCCAGGGCATAAGCAGTATGTCTTGATTCCTGCTACAGACTTTCCTAAAATCTCTCAAAGATTCACAAACCCCAAACACGCAGCACCTGGCCTAAGCATGCCCCATACTTCTTGCTAAACAGCCCCAAGCCCAACACTAGAGTCAGACAGCCTGTTTGCAGCTTAGCATCTCCCAGGGACTTCCAAGCGTAGCACAAGTAGCAAGCAACCATCTGTAAGTCACTTTGTAGTTCATACCAAGTGGCCCCAGGCAAGAAACAAGCAGCAGCTGACCTTGGCCTCTACCTCCAAAGAAACATCAAAACCAACACACCAAGTGGCCAGCTTCAGACCACACCAGAGCAAACCAAACCACCTCCACAAAAACAGAAACACTCAAAGGACATTAGCACCAGGGCTCCACTACAGCAAATCCTTCTCTGAACTGCCAATCTCCACACAACAGTTCTTCCACTGTGGTCATGTCCAGTCTTCACAACCAATTAGCCCAAGGGTCAGTCCCTCCCACTGACGTGCCGAGAGCAGTCGGGGCTCAACTGTAACAGGGCACATACAACCCACACAAGGGACACACCTGAGGTGCCCAGCTCAGGTGACCAGGGAGATTGTGCCTCTGGGACCCCATAGGACACCTACTACATAAGGCTTCTCTACCATAACTGGGAGATCTACCAAATACATAGAAACAAACACAAAAAGGCAGCCAAAATGAGAAAAACATGTCCCAAATGAAATAATAGAACAAAACTCAAAAAGAACTAAACAAAATGGAGACAAGCAATCTATCAGATGTAGAGTTTTTGTTTTTTTGGTTTGGTTTGGTTTTTTTTTTTTGTATTTTTCTGAAGTTGGAAACGGGGAGGCAGTCAGATCAGACTCCCACATGCGCCCGACTGGGATCCACCCAGTATGCCCACCAGGGGGTGATGCTCTGCCCATCTGGGGCGTTGCTCTGTTGCAACCAGAGCCATTCTAGCTCCTGAGGCAGAGGCCATAGAGCCATCCTCAGCACCCGGGCCAACTTTGCTCCAGTGGAGCCTTGGCTGCGGGAGGGGAAGAGAGAGACAGAGAGGAAGGAGAGGGGGAGGGGTGGAAAAGCAGACGGGCGCTTCTCCTGTGTGCCCTGGCCAGGAATCAAACTCAGGACTCCCGCATGCCAGGCCGACGCTCTACCACTGAGCCAACCAGCCAGGGCCTCAGATGTAGAGTTTAAAAAAAAAAAAAACTGGTTATAAGGGTACTCAGTGAACTTGGGAGAGAGAATAGATGAACTAAGTAGAAACTTCAACAAAAAGATAAAAACAAAAATGAAGATAAAACAACTTTTAAAAATCCAATCAGAATGAAAACGAATGACAAATGAAGAATACACTAGAAGGAACAAACAGCAGGTTCGATTAAGCAAAGAAACAATCTAGAAGGCAAGGTAGCAGAAAACACCCAACTGCAACAGCAAAAAGAAAAAATACCCCCCCCCCCAATGTGGATAGTTTAAGACAGTGGTCCCCAACCCCTGTGCCGCGGACCGGTACCGGTCCACAGAGAAAGAATAAATAACTTACATTATTTCCATTTTATTTATATTTAAGTCTGAATGATGTTTTATTTTTTAAAAATTACCAGATTCACTCTGTTACATCGTCTAAGACTCACTCTTGACGCTTGTCTTGGTCACATGATACTATATGTTTGCCTTTGCCAGTGAGTATTTTTTTTAAAAGATTTTATTATAGGAAGGAATAAAATACTCACTGGCAAAGGCAAACATATAGTAAAAGCAGTGGATCA
The DNA here is from genome assembly GCF_036850765.1 of Saccopteryx bilineata. Lineage (NCBI taxonomy): Eukaryota > Metazoa > Chordata > Mammalia > Chiroptera > Emballonuridae > Saccopteryx > Saccopteryx bilineata. Next base: position 71,802,432 of record NC_089496.1, read on the forward strand.
ACCAACTATAAAGCCAGTACAAAGGTTCAAGGACCAAGGTAGGAACATCATGTGTAATTACAACAATAAAGGCACGTGCCAGAGGTTTCCAACCAGTGTGCTGCAAGAATTTTTAAAACATGCAATACATGATTTTGAGTCAGGGGCATTGATCTCTTTTGCCTTAGATTGTCAAATTTTAAAAAAATGCCAACACAATAGTTGTCCAGTGTGAATCAAAATTATACCTATTTTTTGTTAGATTGGCAAAAAATACAATTTTTGGCATGCTGCTGAATTTAAATAATTAGTTTACGAGTGCCATGAAGTGAAAAAGGTCAACACGCATGCACAAAAGAAGTAAACAATAATGACAAACAAACGTGGAGGGGGTGAGTAAAATATGGTAGCAATCTTAGAATGTGTTCAAACTTAAGCAACTGTCAACTTAAAGTAGATTGCTATAAGTGTAGCCTGGTATATAGGAAGCACATGATAACCATAAACTAAAAATGTACAAGATATATACAAAAAATAAAGAGAAAGGAATCGAAGCACAACACTACAGAAAGTCATCAACATACAAGACAGCAAGAAAATAAAGAAAAAGAGAACTAAAAAATCAGACAACAATCGAACAGTGATAAGAACATATTTATCCATAATTACTTTAACTGTTAATGGACTAAATGCTCCAATCAAAAGATATAGAAGGGAAAAGATACAGGGCAGCTGAATGGATAAAAAAATACAAGACCCCTACAGGAGACCTACTTCAGCTAGAAGGATACACAAAGTAAAAGGATGAAGAAAGATATTTCACGCAAATGGGAATAACAACAACAAAAAGGATGGGTAGAGATACTTATACAACATCAGACATAACAGACTTTAAAACACGGGTTGTAATAACCGACAAGGGCATTTCATAAGGTTCAAGGGATCTATCCAACAACAGGATATAACTCATAAACTCCTATGAACTCAATATGAGCACCTAAATATATAAATCTAATATTTATAAACATAAAGGGAGTGATCAACAGTAAATCAGTAATATTAGGGAACTTTAACAAGCCATTGACATCAATGATTAGCTCATCCGAACAGAAAATCAAGGAAACAGTGGCCTTAAATGACACATTACACCAAATGGACTCAATCGATATTTCTAAGGACATTTTTCCCCAAAGCAATATAGACATTGTTTTCAAGTACACATGGAACATTTTCCAGGATGGAATTCATGTTAGGCTGCAAAACAAGTCTCAGCAAATTTAAGAAGACTGAAATCATATCAAATATCTTCTCTACTGACAGTGACATGATATCAGAAAACAATTACAAGAAAAGCAAAAAACCCTGGCCGGTTGGCTCAGTGGTAGAGCATCGGCCTGGCGTGAAGAAGTCCTGGGTTCGATTCCCGGCCAGGGCACACAGGAGAAGCGCCCTCCCCCTCTCCTTCCTCTCTCTCTCTCTCTTCCCCTCCTGCAGCCAAGGCTCCACTGGAGCAAAGATGGCCCGGGCGCTTGGGATGGCTCCTCGGCCTCTGCCCCAGGCGCTGGAGTGGCTCTGGTCACAACAGAGCGATGCCCCAGAGGGGCAGAGCATCGCCCCCTGGTGGGCAGAGTGTCGCCCCCTGGTGGGCGTGCCGGCTGGATCCCGGTCGGGTGCATGTGGGAGTCTGTCTGACTGTCTCTCCCCGTTTCTGGCTTCAGAAAAATAAAAAATTTAAAAATTAAAAAAAAAAAGCAAAAAACACGTGGAGGCCAAACAATGAGGTTGAACAACGAGATCAAGGAAAAAAACAAAAGATAACTGAGACATTGAAAATGAAAACACAACCAAAAATGTAAGGGACACAGCCAAAGCAATTCTAAGAGGGAAATAAATACAGGTCTACCTCAAGAGACAAACATAAAAGTCTCAATCTAAACTTACACCTAAAGGAGCTAGAAAAAGAACAATCAAAGCCCAAAGTAAGTAGAAGGAAGGAAATAACAAGGACCAGAGCAGAAATAAATGAAATGGAGACTAAAATAGATGATAGATAGATAGATAGATAGATAGATAAAGAAAGAAAAAGGTCGCTGAAAACAAGAGCTAGTTCTTTGAAAATACATAAAACATAAACTTTTAGAGAAATTCATCAAGAAAAATGAGGGCCCCCCAAAAATAAAATTAGAAATGAAAAAAGCAACTGGCACCACAGAAATGCAAAGGATTATAATAAAATACTATGAACTATGATATATCAACAAATTGGGCAGTCTGGAAGAAATGGATAAATTCCTAGAAACATACAGGCTTCTAAGACTGAATCAGGAAGAAATAGGAAATCTGAACAAGACCAATAGCCAATAAAAAAATGGAATCAGTGATAAAAAATTCCCAATGAACATAAGTCTTGGACCAGATGGTTTCATAGATGAATTTTATCAAAAAGTTGAAGTGGGAGGGAGGCTCCCAAACATTTTACGAGACCAGTATTACCTGATACCAAAACCAGACAAAGACACTATAAAAAAAGAAAACTATAGGCTAATATCCCTGATGAACATAGAAGCAAATATCCTCAACAAAATATTAGCAAATCAAAATCAGCAATATATTAAAAGATCATGTATCATGATCAAATGGGATTCAATCAATGTGATGCACCACATAAACAAAATGAAGAATAAAAATCATTTGGTCATATCAATAGATACAAAAACATTTGACGAAATCCAACATCCATTTATGATGAAAACTCTCAGCAAATTGGGTCTAGAAGGAACATACCTTAATGTGTTAGAGGCCAAATATGACAAACCCACAGCTAACCTCATACTCAACAGTGAAAAGTTGAAAGCTTTTGGCCCTGACTGGTTGGCTCAGCGGTAGAGCGTCGGCCTAGCGTGCGGAGGACCCGGGTTCGATTCCCGGCCAGGGCACACAGGAGAAGCGCCCATTTGCTTCTCCACCCCTCCGCCGTGCTTTCCTCTCTGTCTCTCTCTTCCCCTCCCGCAGCCAAGGCTCCATTGGAGCAAAGATGGCCCAGGCACTGGGGATGGCTCTGTGGCCTCTGCCTCAGGCGCTAGAGTGGCTCTGGTCGCAGCATGGCGACGCCCAGGATGGGCAGAGCATCGCCCCCTGGTGGGCAGAGCATCGCCCCTGGTGGGCGTGCCGGGTGGATCCCGGTCGGGTGCATGCGGGAGTCTGTCTGACTGTCTCTCCCTGTTTCCAGCTTCAGAAAAATGCAAAAAAAAAAAAAAAAAAAAAAAAAAGTTGAAAGCTTTTATTTAAGATTGGGAACAACATAAGGATTTCCACTTTCACCACACCTTTTATTCAACATAGGATTAAAAGTCCTAGCCACAACGATCAGAAAACAAAGAATTAAAACTTATTATTATTATAGCCCTGGCTGGTTGGCTCATGGTAGAACGTTGGCCCAATGTGTGGAAGTCCTGGGTTTGATTCCCGGCCAGGACTCATAGGAGAAGCGCCCATCTGCTTCTCCACCCTTCCCCCCTCCCCTTTCCTTCCTCTCTCTCTCTTCCCCTTCCACAGCCAAGGCTCCATGGGAGCAAAGTTGGCCCGGGCGCTGAGGATGGCTCTGTGGCCTCTGCCTCAGGCGCTAGAATGGCTCGCGTTGCAACAGGGCAACATCCCAAATGGGCAGAGCATCGCCCCCTGGTGGGCATGCCGGGTGAATCCTGGTCAGGTGCATGTGGGAGTCTGTCTCTTTGCCTCCCCACTTCTCTCTTCAGAAAAATACAAAAACAAACAAAAAACTGTCATTATTTGCAAGTGAAATGATAATATATAGAGAGAAGGTTAAGATTCTATCAAAAACTACTAGAACTAATAAATTAATTCAGTAAAGTAGAAGGATATAAAAGAAATATTCAGAAATCAGTTTCACTTTTATACACCAATAATGATCAGAGAAATTAAGAAAACAATCCCATATGCAATTGCAGCAAAAAAAATAAAACCTATGACTAAATCTAACCAAGAAGGTAAAAGACCTGTACTCAGAAAATTTTAAGGACTTAAAAATAGAAATCAGCCCTGGCCGGTTGGCTCAGCGGTAGAGCATCGGCCTGGCATGGGGGGACCCGGGTTCGATTCCTGACCAGGGCACATAGGAGAAGCGCCCATTTGCTTCCCCACCCCCCCCCCTTCCTTCCTCTCTGTCTCTCTCTTCCCCTCCCGCAGCCAAGGCTCCATTGGAGCAAAGATGGCCCGAGCGCTGGGGATGGCTCCTTGGACTCTGCCCCAGGCAGAGTGGCTCTGGTTGCGGCAGAGCGACGCCCCGGAGGGGCAGAGCATCGCCCCCTGGTGGGCAGAGCGTTGCCCCTGGTGGGCATGCCGGGTGGATCCCAGTCGGGCGCATGCGGGAGTTTGTCTGACTGTCTCTCCCCATTTCCAGCTTCAGAAAAATACAAAAAAAAAAAAATAAAAAAAAAAATAAATCAACAAATATACAAGTAAATGAAAGCATATGCCATGCTCATAAATAGGAAGAATTAACACTGCTCTGGGTAGTATGGACATTTTAATCTATAGTTTTCATGAAATTCCTATCAAAATACCAATGGACGGTTCTCACAAAACTAGAACAAATAATCCAAAAATTTGTATGGAACCACAAAAGACCCCAAATAGCCACAACAATATTGAGAAAGAACAACAAAATTGGAGATATCCTGCTACCTGATATCAAACTATACAAGGCCACAGTAATCAAAATAGTATGGTACTGGGGCCCTGGCCAGTTGGCTCAGTGGTAGAGTGTCGGCCTGGCGTGCAGAAGTCCCGGGTTCAATTCCCAGCCAGGGCACACAGGAGAAGCGCCCATCTGCTTCTCCACCCCTACCCCTCTCCTTCCTCTCTGTCTCTCTCTTCCCCTCCCACAGCCAAGGCTCCATTGGAGCAAAGTTGACCCGGGCACTGAGGTGGCTTCATGGCCTCTGCCTCAGGCACTAGAATGGCTCTGGTTGCGACAATGCAACGCCCCAGATGGGCAGAGCATTGTCCCCTGGTGGGCATGCCGGGTGGATCCCAGTCGGGCGCATGCGGGAGTCTGTTTGACTGCCTCCCCGTTTCCGGCTTCAGAAAAATACAAAATAAATAAATAAATAAATAAATAGTATGGTACTGGCATAAAAACAGAAACATAAGTCAGTGGAACAGAACAGAGAGCAGAGAAGACAACCCACACCTATATGGTCAATTAACCTATGACAAAGAAGGGAAGAACATACAGTGGGGTAAAGACAGTCTGTTCAATAAATGGTGTTGGAAAAAATGCAAAAAAGTAAAACTAGACCACCTTCTTATACCATATGAAGAAATAAACTCAAAATAGATTAGAGACAAATGTAAAGCTCAAAACCATAAAACTCCTATGAGAAAGCATAGGTAGTAAAGTCTCTGACATTTTCCTTAGCAGTATTTTTTCTGACATCTCTTTTTAGGTAAAGAAAACAAAAAAGTATAAACAAATAGGTCTACATTAAACTTAAAAGTTTTTGTGCCTGACCTGTGGTGGCGCAGTGGATAAAGCGTCGACCTGGAAATGCTGAGGTCGCCAGTTCGAAACCCTGGGCTTGCCTGGTCAAGGCACATATGGGAGTTGATGCTTCCAGCTCCTCCCCCCTTCTCTCTCTCTGTCTCTCCTCTCTCTCTCTCTCTCTCTGTCTCTCCTTCTCCTCTCTAAAAAATGAATAAATAAATTAAAAAAAAAAAAAAAGTTTTTGTACAGTAAAGGAAACCATCAACAAAATGAGAAGAAAACATACTGAATGGAAAAAGACATTTTTCAATGATACCTCCAAAATCATTAATCCCTCAATTTGGTGGTAATATACAAAATTTATAAATAAAAACAAACAAACACAAAATAAACTTCAGACAACTCAACACCAGAAAAACCCAAACAATCCAATTAAAAAGTGAGCAAAGGACCTGAATAGCTACTTCTCCAAAGAGAACATACAGATGGCCAACAGACATATAAAAAGAAGCTCAACATCAATAATATCAGAGAAATGCAAATAAAAACCACAATGCAATATTATCTCAGACCTGCCAAAATGGCTGTTATCAATAAATCAGCAAACAAGTGTTGGCAAGAATGGGAAGAAAAGGAAGGCTTAGTGCGCTGTTGGTGGGAATGCAGATTGGTACAACCACTACAGAAAATAATGAGAGCCCTCAAAAAATTAAAAAAGAAAGTGCCTTATAACCCAATGATTCCACTTCTTTTTCTTTTTTTAGCGAGAGATAGAGGGACAGACAGGGACAGATAGGAAGAAAGAGAGGTGAGAAGCATCAACTTGTAGCTGCAGCACTCTAGTTGTTCATTGATTGCTTTCTCATATGCGCCTTGACTGTGGGGCTCCAGCAAGCCAGTGACCCCTAGCTCAAGCCAGCGAGCCTGGGCTTGAGCTAGTGATCCTGTGCTCGAGCCAGCAACCTTGGGCTCAAGCCAGCAACCACAGGGATACTCTATGAGCCCACACTCAATCCTGTGATCTCAGGATTTCAAACCTGGGTCCTTAGCATCCCAGGTCAATGTTCTATCCACTGTGCCACCATCTGGTCAGGCCCAGTAAGTCCACTTCTGGGAATATATTCAAAGAAACCCAAAATATTAATTTGATAAGCTATATGCACCCCTATGTTCATTGCAACATTATTTACAATAGTCAAGATATGGAAGCAACTTAGGTGTCCACTGATGAATGGATGAAGATGTGGTACATATGTATATACAATGGAATATTACTGAGACATAAAAAAGAATAAAATCTAGCCCTGGCCAATCAGCTGAGTTGGTTAGAATGTTGTCCCGATACACAAAGGTTGAGGGTTCAGGGCACATACAGGAACAGATCAATGTTTCTCTCTCTCTCTTTCTCTCTCTCTCTCTCTCTCCCTTCCTCTCAATAAAATTAACCAATAAAAATTTTTAAAAAGAATAAAATCTTGTCATTTGCAACAATACAGATGGACCTAGAGGGTATTATGTTAAGTGAAATAAGTAAAACATAAAAAGACAAATATTGCCTGACCAGGCGGTGGCGCAGTGGATTGAGCATCGGACTGGGATGCCGAGGACCCAGGTTCGAGACCCCGAGGTTGCCAGCTTGAGTGCAGGCTCATCTGGTTTGAGCAAAGGCTCACCAGCTTGGACCCAAGGTCGCTGGCTCAAGCAAGGGGTTACTTGGTCTGCTGAAGGCCTGCGGTCAAGGCATATATGAGAAAGCAATCAATGAACAACTAAGGTGTTGCAACGAAAAACTGATTAAAAAAAAAAACAAAAAACCCTGATGATTGACGCTTCTCATCTCTCTCCATTCCTGTCTGTCTATCCCTGTCTATCCCTCTCTCTGACTCTCTCTCTCTGTCTCTGTAAAAAAAAAAAAAAAAAAGACAAATATTATGTGATTTCTTATAGGTGGAATCCAAAATACAAAGCAAATAAACTCACAGATACAGAGATCAAACTGATGGTTTTCAGAGGGGAGGGAGGTAGGAGAGTTGGAAGGGAAAGGGAGAAAGGATTAAGAAGAACAAACTTCCAGGCATTAAATAAGCTATAGGGATGTAATGTACCACATACAGAATAGTCAATATATGGCAACAGATGGTTACTAGACATATTTTGGTGATCATTTTGCAAAGTAAATAAATACTGAATCACTATATTGTAACTAGAAACTAAAATCTTCTATGTCCACTATAATTAAAAGTAAATATAAAATTTTTATTTACTAATTGATATTAGAAAGGTGGGGGAGAGAAAGAGAGAAAAACACCAATTTGTTGTTCCACTTATTCATGCATTCATTGGTTGACTCTTGTATGTGCCCTGACTGGGGATCAAACCTACAGTCTTGGCATATTGGAAGGAGGCTTGATCCAACTGAGCCACCCAGCCAGAGCAACAAAAAACCCAAGCTACAGCTGAACACAGATGAATGTAAAGTTATGCACAGGGGTACAAAACACTAAGTGAAAACATTTTCAGGTACAAGCTAGGGCAGGGAGGACTCAGACCTGAGCAGGAAAAGTACCTGGGAGAGGGACCAGTGTCCAGGCACCCAGGACACCATCCGCCTAAGCCCATCAGAACACAGCCTCCCCAAACCCTGCCAAGGCCCAAACGTAGCATGGCAACATCACCAGATGAGGGTACTGCCTCCCCAATGACAACACAATACCACCTGACAACTGCAGGATTGGGTTGAAGCTTTGGAGGCCACTTGAACCCTGAGCATTCTCCTGGTCAGCATGTTCCCATTTCACAGCTAGTAAAATCAAGGCCCAGAAAGGTAACATCCCCTATACTAGGTGACACAGTGGGCCTCTCTGCCTGTGGCTTGGGTTCTGGCTGCTCTGGACCCTTGTGGGTGGAGCTGCCCAATAAGAAAGAAAGTAGCTTTAGGACAACCTTCCTAGGACTTAGTGTCCTCATCCATAAAGTCAGAAGTCACAGGTCCTTTGGGGTTCGTGTGAGTGTGGGGGGATCATTCACACAAAGCACAGAGCCCACAGGTATGGGACGACATAAGCCACTGAGATCATTTCAAGGTCAGTCAAGGTAGGTTGGCTAAATAAGTTTCTCCTTAGCTGAGAGAGGTAGTCCTGATCAAGTTACCTCCTAAATTATGGGCCAAGGAGGGAGCACAGTATTGCAAGGTGACAAGCTCCAGCTCGAGGAAGCTGGGTGCAGAACTGGGGGTCGTGGATGGAGGGGCTCCCCACAATGGGGCTGGGAGAGGCCATGGGCACCTTACCTGGCGAAGGCTGCAGCTCCTCCACGATGCCCTCAGTCACTGTCTCCTCCACCACCTGGTAGCGGCTGTGTGGCTGGCAGAGCACTTGCGGGGCCCTCAGGGCCTCCTCTCTCTCTGCTGCCAGGTCCAGGTCCTGCTGCGCCAGGTGCGCTCGCAGCTGTCGGATCTCAAACTGCAAGAGGAGAGGGCTGTGGGTGGGAGGCCACACTGAAGGGCCTGAGTGGGTTTGTGCAAAGGCAGGTAGGGAACAGACCAGTGGCCTGGGGCATGATACTCATGGGGGTGCTAAGCACCCAAAGGCCAGACTGGTGCTCCTAAAATCCTCCCAAAATACTACAACCACAAGAGCCTCCTACAGGTAATAAAGTATGTCCCCTCTCACCTGTGGCCCCTGGTGTGGCAGGAGAGGGAACAGCTGTGCTTAGTGGGAAGTACATGGAGGAGTCAGGGATACTGGGTTTGAAGCCAAGTGGAGCTTGTCAATGTGAAGCCCCTTCCTGTGGGGGCCACCCAGGGTGCTAACCAGCTGGCATCCTCTACCAAGAGTTCACTAGTCACCCACTGGCCCATCTGTCCTTCAGCAACACCCACGTGGTTTGTCCAGGAGGTGCCGAGGACTGGGACACTCTGGGCCAACAGGCTGGGGGGCTCTAGTCCCACTCTGTGCTTACCCACTATGTGGGCTCATTTCCTCATTTGAAGAATGGGTGTTTTACCCCACAGAGCTCTTTGAGCACTCAGGTGCTTCCATAGGCTTTTTTTTTTTTTTTTTTTCAGAGAGAGAGAGGGATAGACAGGGACAGACAGACAGGAACGGAGAGATGAGAAGCATCAATCATTAGTTTTTCATTGTGCGTTGCAACACCTTAGTTGTTCATTAATTGCTTTCTCATATGTGCCTTGACCACAGGCCTTCAGCAGACTGAGTAACCCCTTGCTCGAGCCAGCGACCTTGGGTCCAAGCTGGTGAGCTTTTTGCTCAAACCAGATGAGCCCGTGCTCAATCTGGCGACCTCAGGGTCTCGAACCTGGTCAGGCCCATAGGCTTTTGTAAAAAAACAAAAAAAAACTGCCCGTTCTTGTAGGGGAAGCTCCCAGAGAGGCTTCTGGATGCCTCCTGGGTTGGTGGCTGAGATGGCCATTCCCATGCTGGGGCTTCCCAAGCTGGAGGCCAAGTCTGGGGCTCAGCAGGATGGAGTGCTTCACAGTAACCCGCATTCAGAGCACACACTGCAGGGTGTCTCACAGGCTCCTGTAAACCTCCAAATGCCAGGAGCAGGTAGGATCTCCTTACAGGACTGACCCCTCAGTCCCTAACCTTGTTCCTTGAGTGTTTTAGTTTCATTTTAGCTAAAGCCAAACACGTAATCACCTCCCCCAGCCCACCCGCTGCCAGCTCTCACCTGGACCACTCTGCAGCTTCCACAGCCCGTGCCGGCGTTCTCCAACAAGGGGGGGAGGCTCTCATGCCACCCCTTGTTCACACACCTCAGTTGGGAGAAAACCCAAGCTCCTTACGCTTGGCTTACAAAGCTGGTATACAGTCTGGAGCTGCTGACCCCGCCCACATTATGCCCCCTGCAGCACGGGCCTTCCCATGGTGCCTCACAGACATCAAGCCAGCAGAGGGCTCACCTGTGCCCTTTGTGCCCAGACCACATGGCTGGCTCCCCACCGAAACCAGCCACCCAGTCACTCCACTACATCAGCCTGTTAGAATTCCTTGTATTGCAGTTAGCACCTTCTGATATTCTTATTTTAATGTTTTAGTTTTCTTTTGATAGACACACAAAGCATTTACTAACATTAGGGTGACCAGGCAGCAGACTGGCATCAAGGCAACTTCCCACTGTCATTGGGCACAGGCTGTGTCTCAGGGGCCACGGGGTTTTTCAGAGGGTTCATCAGCCTGCTGCCTGGGGACACCCCTGGCTGCTGTGCTGGGAGCAGGGTAGGAGAAGGACAGAGGACTTCACTTACTCCTTGTTTTCAGCCCTGCCCCTTTCCCTAGGTCTCTGCCTAACCTAGTGCCCACCCACAGAGCTCTGTGGTTCTTGGATATGCATGTGGTTTTTGTAGGGTAGCATAGTCTCCTGGCTGTGCAGGATTTGGGAGAAGCCTGGAGGTCCCAATATAATGTGTACAGAACTTTAGCCAACCCCCAACCCTGTGGTCAGCTTTGCACTCACCCCCTTCCTCCCAAACTCTCCCGGGCTCTGAGGGGAGATTAGCCCCTTTCCCTCACTGTCTTCCTCTGCAAGTACTTCTGATACAAATTCTCCATTCTGCTAGACCAGCCAGCACTTTCTCATCCACTCTCCATTTTCCCCCCAAACAGTGAAATCTCTATCCTTTCTGTCCTCATGGACAAGATTTAAAGAGACAGTTTCTTAATTCTCATGTGTTTGATCTTTTTCTTTACTATCATTTCAGTGGGGAAGTAGATCAGATTTTTTCTTTAAAAAAAGGCCTGGTTTGTAGTGTATACTAATCTCTGTGGTGTAAATACTCCCACCATGGCCAATTTCAAACCAACACGATGTCATGCAGAATTGGGAAGAAATGTGTACCACTGGCCAGCGAGAGCCACAGCCCACTGCCACTCTAACCCCCAAAGAAAGTAATCTCTGCTCCAGCCACAAACCAAGCCCCAAACTTAGCCCAAGCTGAGAAAAAACCTGAGCCCTGACCCTGGTCACAGACTGAGTTTTGACTGTGGTCTCAGACTAGGCTTAGACTCCAGACTTCAATAACCCAGTACTCAATGGGGCCACTGGCCTCAAAGGGTATACGATTAGGGCTGGCTTATTATAGGGTGGCCTGTGCAGGGGAAAGAATTCTAGCCACCCTTCTGGCAGGAAGAGCTGAGGTCACAGAGGGCCCATGAGGCAACCCTCTGAGCTCTGCTGGGGCTGGGAGCCCCTCCTGCCCAGGCTGACCTGAACTTCCTATGGGCACACCCAGCCCAACTTCTTCAAGGCTGCTCATCAGGGCTGGCAGGCCCAGCTAATGGCCTCCCAGGCTACTCTAAACAGATGCATTATTGATAAGTTACAATCAATAATGAGCTGCCCAGGAGAGTCCCACTGGAATTCAGGCCAGACAGCCAGAGGCCAGGGCTTGCCCAGCCCCAAGCCCACATGTGCAGACATTTGCATGTATATTGAAATAAGTTTTAGGCTAGAAACATAAACCCCATGTGTGTGGTAGTTCTCCGATTCATTCATTCATTTATTCACTCACTCACTCACTCACTCAGGAATCAGGTTGAGCAAGGAGAGAGCTATGTTACAGTTCTGTGACACATCTTGGAAGAACACTTCTCCCAGTTGGGAAGTAAGTCCTGGCTGGCCCCAGTGAGGCTGTCTGTGGCACTTCAGGGAACAAGGCTCCTGTGAGAATCCTAAGGGCTGACTCTGGGTGGCATTTGTGGCCAAGTGTATCTGAGAAACAGAGCAATGGCAAGTAAGGGGACCTGGACAGGTCAGCAGGGGCCATGCCAGGCTGAGCCCTGAAACCATGGGAAGATGTTTTAAGGACTTTTAAGGACTTCCGCTTTTATTTAAAGAGTAACGAGCAACCACTGACAATTTTACACAGAAGGGTGGTGCAGTGGAGGTGGTGGTGGCATTTTGAAAGGACGGTGCTGACAGCAGAGTGAAGAAGGGATTAGATGGGAAGGGGACAAGATGGGTATAGGAACACCAGTTGGGAGAGGACCGCAGCCTGCAGGTCAGAGATGACCAGAATTTGGACAAAGGTGGGACAGTGGAGATGGAAATAAGAGAAATACTTAGGAGGTTCAAGTGTCCCCAAGGCATGGATTGGAATGGGGGTGAGGGAGAGGGCAACTTGCTTTGGGGACATATATTTTACAGGTTTCACACCCAGAGTGTGTGGGGTGGCTGGGTGCTGTTGGCCCTTGCCCTGAGGACATACAGGAAGGCTAAATGGCTCTCATATGTCACTGGCTGTCGGGATGTTCTAGATGAGACCCTCAGAGCTTGGATATCAAGCATGGCTACATGTGCTTCCCCAGGGGACTGAAGGGCTCTCAATGGGTCCTGGCACATCAGGGCCTTGTCAGTCAGATGGGTGAACTGAGTGAGGCCCTAAGGTAGAAAGGAGCCTTCTGTGCTGGGGGACAGGCTGGGGAAAAGGCTAGAACAGCCCTGGCCGGTTGGCTCAGCGGTAGAGTGTCAGCCTGGCATGCGGGGGACCCGGGTTCGATTCCCGGCCAGGGCACATAGGAGAAGCGCCCATTTGTTTCTCCACCCACCCCCCTCCTTCCTCTCTGTCCCTCTCTTCCCCTCCCGCAGCCAAGGCTCCATTGGAGCAAAGATGGCCCGGGCGCTGGGGATGGCTCCTTGGCCTCTGCCCCAGGCGCTAGAGTGGCTCTGGTCGCAGCAGAGCGATGCCCCGGAGGGGCAGAGCGACATCCCTGGTGGGCGTGCCGGGTGGATCCTGGTCGGGCGCATGCGGGAGTCTGTCTGACTGTCTCTCTCCGTTTCCAGCTTCGGAAAAATACAAAAAAAAAAGGCTAGAACAACATGGTTAATCAGAAGCAAAGTCAGACCCAGAACCCAGGCCTCTGGCTTCCCCCCCACAGAACATATGTCAGGGAACTTGAACCTCATGGGTAAGATGACGGTGACTCAGCTAACAGAACATAGGAGTGCTTGATGGTAGCAGGGCCTGGAAAGAGCAGAAGGCCCCCACGTGGGGAAAAGCCAGGGCCAAAGGCAGGAGCCTGACCACCCCACCCTTGCTCTGACCTTGGGTCAGTCTCTTTCCTCTTTGGGCCTCAGTTGTGTCATGTGTTCTATAAGGCAAATGGAGTAGCTGAATTCTGAGTCTATGATGAGCTGTACGGGCTCTGGGACCCTAACTGCAAGTGGCAGTAAATTTTGGTGCTGAACTGAGGGCCACCCCTGCTCCCTGCTGAATTGCTCCATCTCGTGAGAGCTGACCTTTGGAGAAGGATAACATAATCCAGAACCTCTAAAATGCATCATCAACAATGCGTGGCACACAAGAAGTAGTAGTCATGCAAATAAACATGAAAAAGTGATCGGTTATCAAGACATAAAGCAGTTCATAGGAGCTGCCCTATGTAAATATTTATGTTAACAAGACTTCAGAATGACTGTGATTAATATGTCAAAGAAATAGAGGGAACAATGAATAAAATGGACGTAGCAGAGAAATAGAACCTATAGAAGGAACCAAATAAAACTTTTAGAACCTCAGTAACCAATATCTGAAATTGAGTCCTCAGTTAGATGGGTTTTACAACAGGCTGGAAATAGAAGCTAGGGATGTTGAACTGAGGATAGGTCTATAGAAAGATATAAAAACTTACATGCAGATAAAAAAGGGGGGGGGAAGATAGGGGACAGAATGGGTGTGAGAGACGTGAGACAGCACCATAGGCTGACCATCTGCAGCTTGAGCTCCAGGAGGAGGATGCAAGACGGGGCAGAAGCAATAAGTAAAGAAATCATGGCTGAGAACTTTCCAAATCTAATGAAAACATATCAACCCCCAAATTTAAAAAACTGAGAGAATCCTAAGCAGGATAAATGCAAAGACTCTACACCTAGACACCCTGCAGTCAGACTCCTAAAAAACACATGAGAAACACCCACTGCCCCAAGATCCGCAAGGCTCATGAGGGCATGGGCCTCTGGGAGGGGAAGTACATGGTGGCTTTGAGGACAAAATGAAACGAGTTTTCCATGGCAAACTGGCCCAGAGGGAAAAAGCCCATCCTGTGACTTTGGAAGAAAGTGCGGTCACCACCCCACTTAATGCACATCATTAGCTAAGTATTCCTAATCAGATAACCTGATGAGATCTGCCAGATCCACAGGGAAGCCCAGCATGCATTACTGGAGTGAGTCGGCCCCTTCCACTGGGCTGGGCTTTAATGTATGCCCAGGAGGGGCGGCACCCCCAGTGCCTCCCTGCCTTTAATGGTCTGCTTTGTGCAGTGCAACTGACACGGCCTTGGCCTGATCAATGCACACTCTGGCCAGAAGCTCGATGGTATCTAATGCAACAGCAATAATTTTCTTCCACCCTATTAGTGCTGTCTGCACAGACTGCCCTGCCTTCAAACCCATCTGCTATCTGGATGGCATCCAATGTTTATTTCCATTAGTTTTGTCATTGTTGGTAACAATAAAAATCGGGACACAGTTGCAAACTAATGATTTAGGAGCAGGGTGAAGTTGAATTCAACCTTGGCCCCTTTCCATCCACTGTGAAGATGATTGGTAGTTGGGTATAAATTTAAATTATGGCAAAAAGATAACGTAAGTTATTCCTTTGATGGCTAATTTTATCAGCTAAATAGGTTTGTCATTAAAGCTATCAGCTGTTTTACAAATCACTTCCCATGTTTATATATATTAAAAACTCCACTTGACATTCCACAGTGGAGATCTTGAATAACCCTGGTAACAAAGGCTATTGTGCTGAGCTGGGGGTTTGTAGCCTCTGCAGGAAAAGGGGGACCTCTCTGGAATAGGCCAGCATCAAGTATCACCCCCAGAGCCCAGGGAGAACCCTTTTCCTGCTGTTTCGGACCCACTGAAGGGGTTGCTGGCCCTTGGGGCCATGAGGATCCACCCTCAAGGTGAGCGATTTGCCATCAGCATTTTCTTGGGGGTGCTGGGCACCCACAGCAAGGTCATGGATGGAACTGATGGGCCCAGATTCCCTAACAAGTGGGCATGACGCCTATACATGAGAGGCCACAGTGGATGGAGGGAGAAGGGCAGGACACCTTTCCCAACCCCCAAACCCACCTGCCTCCACCGGAAATGCCTATAGCTTGGGGGTCAAGATTATCACCTTGTTTCTTAAGGTAATAGGCCTGAGGCTAGTACTTAGGCAGAGAGGATCAATAAGCATGACTATGCCTCTTGCTACATGGGAAGGGGAAAGGGCAGACTGTCGTGAGCCCACTGGCCTTGTTTTATGGATCAGGTGACTGTGCAAGTGACACTTTTTTTTCTTGGGCACACAGACCACTTCTGTCAGCATCTGGTGCTTAGATGTGACTGTGCAACTAAGTCCCGCACATAAAATGGTGGCAGAATGGATGTCGCTTTCAGGCCTGGCCAATAAAAACCCGTGTACAGTTCTTCACCCCCTTTCTATCCTCTAGATTAAAGGAGAAAATGCCAACAATGTGGAACTAGGAGAAGCCACCAAATGGGAGGAGCCTAGAGACCAGTGACTGTCTGATGAAGCTGCTCACGTTGAGCACCCAAACAGTAACTTGTACAGATGGCCTGTTTCTGGAGTTGGAAGGTAGACACTATAGCCCTGGGTGAGCAACATCCTCTCACAGCCTCAGTCTTTCTGTCTATAAAGGGATTAATGATGCAGAGCCTACCAACTTTGACCATCTAAGTCAAAATGAGCAAAAACATATGATGCCTGACCAGTGGTGGTGCAGTGGATACAGCAACAACCTGGGACACAGATTCCCAGTTCAAAACCCTGAGGTCACTGGCTTGAGCTCAAGGTCACTAGGTTGACTTGAGCTCCCTGATCAAGGCACATATGAGAAGCAATCAATGAACTACTAAAGCCGCAAGTATGAGTTGATGCTTTTCATCTCTCTCTTCTTTTTCTCCTTTACCAGCCTCTCTCTCTCTAAAATCAAATTTTAAAAATATGACAGTGCATTTATAAATAAATGGTCACCACTGTACACGTGACCTAGTATCTCCTCTCTGTGACATTTGCTGAGAGACTGCACGAGCCAGACTTTGAGTGGTCTCAGGGTGGATGGTGCCGAGGAAGGAAAACTGAACTTCCTCTGTCCTTCCCACAGGACCAAGTAGGAGAGAGAAACAAACTTCAGCCATTGGCCACGCTGTACTATTTTGGACAAAATGCTGTGGCAAGGCTTCCAAAGCAAAGAACACACACAGTGGGGACTTCAGGGCATGTTTCAAAATTAGAGCAAGAGGCTAGGCATGATGGACACAAAATCTCAGAAGTGGTTTCATAAGACGAGCTGGAAGACTGTATCATCACATTGACTAAACCACTGCATCTAAAACAGCTTTGATTTCTGGAGTAGCCAGTGCAGAGAGAGATGGAAAGTTCCCCAAAGACACTAACTAGCCTCTTGCCTCTGGAACCCATCTGCGCACCAGTGAGTTTAAAACCTAAAAATATTCTGGCCATGATCCAGACAAGGAGCAAAATAAAAGCCAACAGGAAGGAACTCCCAGCTGAAGGGCTGCCGAATTCGAGGGCCTGAGGCTACATGCCTCCATCACAGGAGGGAGCGGTCTGGAAGCCCGCTGACCAGCCAAGGCTCAAGAAAGGACAGACCAACAGTATCCTCCTCCCCGCTGGACCCTTGAAGCTCCCTTTCTAGAAAAAATTTTGTTAGGGATGAAGTGAGCCCAGAGCTCAAAAGAGGCGACAGAATGACAGAGGCACTGAGTCCTGAATCCCTGTAAAGACCTGAGGCCAGGGTTGTCGGGCAGAAGCACTGAAATCAGCCATCCTGAACTCCTAAGTGCTGGGCAATGTTGCGGACACCGCTCCCCTTCTCTGGGCCTCAGAGCCCCCCACCTGCCAGATCCAGGGTGGATGAGATGCCTAGCAAGGGGCCTTTCACCTGGGACATTAGGTGGTTTGGGGGCATCTAGGGAGTGGCCTGTGATGAGAAATGAACAGCTACGTGGCCCAGAAGGTGAAAGGCACAAGATATTTATGAAATTTCAGCTTTCTGAAAAAAACTAAGATGAATAAAAAAGAGTGACTTTATAGTGGAGAGATCTAACGAATATGCCTCAGCCAGGTGATCAACGTCAAGAACAACAGTGATGTCATGTCAACAGTGTCCACCTGGATGTGACATAAGAAGAGCATGTCTGTGGTCTTCCTCCCCAAACCCATAACTGCAATCTAATCAAGAGAAACAGCAGACAAATCTCAACAGTGGGGCAGCCTACAAAATACTGACCAGTCCCCCTGCAAACTGTCAGAGTCATCAAAAACAAGGACCATCTGAGGAGCTTTTATAGACAAGAGGAGCTTAAGGACATGTGGTGATTAAACATAATTAGGATCCCTGGATGGGATCCTGAAACAGATGAAGGACATTAGATAAACACCAAATAACTGAATAATGCATGGACTTCAGGAATAAGATATCAATACTGGTTCATTAATTGTAACAAATGTGTGACTTGTGTAAGATATCATCATGGGGAAAATATGGGTGATATAGGAACTATCTTCACGATTTTTCTATAAATCTAAAACTGCTAAAAAATAAAGTTCATTTTTTAAAAAGCTAAGAGGAGTTAAGTTAGGGCAAATATTTATGCAAACATCCCAGGAGAGAGCGAGGTGAAAAGTAGGTACTGAAATTCTACACATTTCCTTGGATTTCTGATAAATTCCAATTTCTTAGGCAGCACATATACATTCAGTTTGAAAACTACTTCAGTGGACTCAGAATTCCAAAAGGAGAGAGAGCAAGCATTTGTGACAAAGGGGACTAAAGTGGTCTAGAAGTGGAGCTGCCTGGGTGAGCCTATATGCCTGTGGGGAGCTGTACTCCCATCTGCACTAAGCACTAAGAAGGGACATGGAAAAAAAGGGGCATGTTCCATGCCCCTGAGCAAGATGGGCTAGGAAGACAGTGTTCACAGGTAGGACACCTGGCTCTATTCCTGCTTCTAAATGCCCTCAACTAACTGTGTGCTCTTCGGCAGGTTCTAGTCCTCAGTACTCTTATCTGTAAAATGGGTGTATGTGGGGGTAGGGGATGGACTGACTAGGGTCAGCTCTCATATGTCACCATTTGTCATGTGCCAGGCTTCAAGCTGAACAATCTCATAGCCATCCTTCAAGGGTTTCATTTCTATGCCCAGTTTTCAGATTAGGAAAACCAAGGCCCACAGAGATCTGATCAGTGCCCAAAGCCACAGGGCCATCTGCAGTTTGAGCTCCAGGAGGAATTGTCTGAGCTGGCTGTGCGCTCTGTCTGTCCCCTAAAGCCAATTATTCTTAATCATCCTGGTGCTTATTCTCTCAAAGGGTCTGGCCACCCCTGAATTCCCTGAGTGGCACTCTCATTTACTTAAAGGTATTTGTTGCCTGGTCCTATCTCAAACCTGGTCCTAAAATACAGTTGAAGCCTGACCAGGTGGTGGCGCAGTGGATAGAGCGTCGGACTGGGATGCAGAAGGACCCAGGTTCGAGACCCCGAGGTCGCCAGCTTGAGCGCGGGCTCATCTGGCTTGAGCAAAGAGCTCACCAGCTTGGACCCAAGGTCGCTGGCTCCAGCAGGGGATTACTCGTTCTGCTGAAGGCCGGCGGTCAAGGCACATGTGAGAAAGCAATCAATGAACACTAAGAAGTCGCAACGCACAACGAGAAACTGATGATTGATGTTTCCTATCTCTCTCCGTTCCTGTCTGTCTGTCCCTGTCTATCTCTGCCTCTGTTAAAAAAAAAAATACAGCTGAAAAGAAGGCATCTGTTCTTTCCGGCTTATGGAGTGAGCAGCCCTGAGCTTGAGGGAGCGGCAACATGGCTGCTCTGACCACAGCCCCTGCCCAACTTCCTGGTGGCCCCTCGGGATTCTAGCCATCTGGCCCTTTTTGTTGTCTTAACTAAGGTGACAGATTTCGGATGTTTTTTAAATTAAAGTGGTTTGTTTCTGTTCATCTCTTTTCCAGATGTCGCTACCTAGAGGAAATCATCTTTATTTATTGGCTCTTTCCTGCGCCGAATCCTTCCCTAGCCAAGACCCCTGGGAAGGAGGCCACATGTGGGGTGACTTGAGCCAGGAATATGGGGTTCCCGGGAGCTCGGGGTGGAGTCACAGTGGAAACCGAGGAGGTGGGCTGCCCTAGGTTTGCTCTCAGCCATGTGGCACATGTGCTGCTAATGTGAGCCGAGTGGGAGGGTCAGGTTGTTCTCAGTGGGGCTGGGAGGCTGTGAATTTATGTGGACAGTGGGCCACCGCGTCCATGCCTGTGTCTCTGACGTGGCCAACTGCAGTGAGGACAGCACTTGTGCTCCTATAAACGAGAGACTGACAGCTGCCTGACTGAGCGCTAGCCAGGTCCTGATAACACCTGGGACGGTTCTGTTCCCTTTCCCCAACCCACCCCTCTTCCCCAACCCACCCCTCCCCAGGCTGGCTGCTGCATCCTCTCTACCCAGGTGGTCCCACTCAATGTCACCTCTTCTGGACGCTCACCCACCTCCGCTACTCACTGTTCCCCAGCACACGGAGCCCCCACATTTCCTGATAAAGCAGACATTGTGCCAGACTGTCACTGTGTATTTACGGGCCTGCCAACCCCCAGAGTCACCCAGGGCCTTGTGAGAGCAGAAGCCAAATCCTGGCCACAATGGAGTCCCCAGTGGCCAGCAAACGCCGGGTCCAAAGCAATCCCTTAATGAGGCTGGCTGCCCAGACGTGTGGGTGAGAATAAAGCTCGTGCCAACCTCCAAGGGGCTGGGACACTGGTCTTCCCAGCCTAGAGCTCTGCCTGGACTGCCCACTCCCAAGATGACCTGGACAATGTGCTCCTAAGGGCTGTGTTCCTGATGTTCCCCTCTCATCCCCCATAAGTGTTTTGTGCTGAGATGAAAGGCCATGGTGTTCTTGAAGGGGATAAAAAGATTTGGTTCCCTGACAGACATTCCAAGGGAACAATGTGTGGGACACTGTGTGTGCTCCTGTGGAAACATTCCACAGGCTCCCCACCCACTCCAGTTCCTCCTCCGAGAGGCCAGGATTGAGGAGCCAGGAGGTCCACAGTACGAGTGCTAGGCTGGGGCTGGGGGCCCAAGCAAGTCCTTAGGGAGCAGCCAGGTCAGTGGGAGCAGCAGTCCAGGGGGCAGGAAACCATGGTGCCCCATGGAGGCCAACACTGTGGTTCTCGCCTACTTGCTGGCTAGTCCCCTCTGCACTCCTCCCTTGCACACCTTGTACCAGAATGTTCCCTTCACACGAGGCTGTGTTTTACAAAGCAGTAGAGCTTTGCTGCAGGACCCCCACCTGTTTAACACCTTTGTCCCTCCCCTAAACTCCTACAAAAGGGACTATCTGCCCCACTCAAATCCTACAGATGAAGGAACTAGGGCGAAAGGGTGGTGTGACTTGGCTAAAGTCCTGGGGGACAGATCAGGGAGTGGGCCTTGAGTCACAGACAGGCACCCTCCTCAGCCCAGCTGCCTGGTCCCTTTGACTGCCCAGTACAGCCTCACAGGGCCCATCGCCTGTCTCTGAGTCTCCCGGAGGCAGAGAGTACTGCTGACACCTGTTGTACTGTCCAGGGGTCCTGGGTGGTGACTGCCCAGCAACCTCAGCACACAGAATTCAATGCTTCAGAGACCACTGTACCAAGAAGACTCGTGAACAGAGCTGGTGGCCCACCTGGCTCAGGTTGGAGAGCTGACCACTCACCTGGGCAATGAAAAGAACCCTGGCCTGGGAGTTGGGGCTGAGTGAGCTGGGCTGGGCACGAATCACCTCAGAGACGCATCTCCCCCGCTCTGGGCCTCAAGGGGCTTGAGGGGGTCTCTGATCTCAGGGGCCCCTGAGACTTAAGGCACCGCAAGCACTCTAAGCCCTGGACAGAAACGATCAGAAACCGTGGTTACCCCTTGTTCCTGGCAGATCTGCGTCAGCCTCTCCAGCTGTTCGTCTTGGATGACCTTGGCCTTTTCATACTGCTGGATGACCATCTCCATCTCCACCTTCACAGGCAAGACATAAGCTGGAAGACAGAGACGGCCTGTGAAGAGCTGGGCAGTGGTGGGCTTGGGCTGGGGAAGAGACAATGCCAGCGCTCAGCCAGCAGCAGATTCAGGCCCAGGTGCAGTTCCCAGAGAATCTGGGGTGGTGGGATGCCCAGATGCCCAAAAGCAACCAGTGTAGGAGGGCTGGATCCTTAACCCATGGTGACTGAGGTATCTGTCTTCCTCCTTTTCCATAGTGACAGAACCCTCAAGCTGAGAATAAGGACTATTTTCCAGTCCATGTTGCAGCCGTAAGACTGCATACTGGACAATGGGATGCAAGTGCTGGTGTCCAGCCGTAAGACTGCATACTGGACAATGGGATGCAAGTGCTGACACCTGTTGTACTGTCCAGGGGTCCTGGACAGTACAGGGAGTGGAGCTGGTGAGGAACTGCCGGTGGGAATGTCAAGTGTGGCAGCCACTTTGGAAAATAGTCTGGTGGTTCTTCAAAATGTTAAAGAAACAGTGACCCCATGGCCCAACAATTCCACTCCTGGGCACCTAAGAGAAATGAAAACACATCTACACAAAAACTTGTGAGAGTTCAAAGCAGCCAAAGTGTAAACAACCTAAATGTCCATCAATTGATGATAACTAAAATGTGGCCTGTCCACATGGTGAGGACTACTCAGCAATGGGGAGAAATGAAGCACTCAGCACTACAACATGATCGCCCTCGAAAACATCATACCAAATGAAGGAAGCTAGAGAAAACAGACCACAGAGCACATGATTCCACTTACGTGAAACATCCAGAAGGCAAATCTATGAGACAGAGGTACATTAGTGGGTGCGTAGGCCTCAGGGGGGAGAGAGGAGGGGGGAGTGGGGAGTGACTGCAAATGGGTGTGGGGTTGGGTTTCTCTTTTAAGTGTTGAAAATGCTCTAAACTTAGGTTTTAGTGATGTTTCTACAACTCTATGAATATGCTAAGAACTACTGAACTGTGTGCTTTACAGAGATAAGTTTTATGGTTTGTGGACTTTATCTCAATAAAGATACATTTTTTTAAAGACGCAGCTGAGGCTTTCCTGTTTCTCCCTTCCTTCTTCCTATGGCTGAAATGAGGATGTGATGGCTGGCACAGCAGCAACTATCCTGGGCCATGGGCTGACTTTGGGAAGCAACTATGGGCTACAGAGCAACAAGACAGGAGGAGCCTAGGATCCTGACTACAGAAAGCATATGTCAGCTCTGGGTTGCCTACCCGCAGTCTTCCCTGTGAGAAAAAGGAGCTGCTGTTTGAAGTCACTTCTATTCTGGGTTTCTGTTATTCACTATAACCACACTCTGAGCCCAGAGGATGGAGCCTGGACTCTGTGTTTGAGGCCTCATGCTTACTCAGCCAGCAGAGGCCCCATGGTCCCCTCCCCCAGGAAGTCCTCTGGGCTCTTCAGAAGTCTCAGTATCAACTCCTGACCTGAACCTGGCCTCTGCCCTTCACTCATCTCACATCTCTCTTGCACTATTTATTCTAGAACTCTTCTAGGTCTTCGCTCCATGTTACCTTTCTACCCACAGCCTCCCAACTTCCATGTTTTCTGGCTGCTGAGTAGTGAAATCAGGATTTTTCTGTTTGCTTCCAAACCTAAGGGTGGCCTCCTCGTCCCTGAGATTGGACTGTGAACCCCAAAGGCTGCCCCATGTGGCTGCTGCCTCCTCGATCTCCGCTGAAGCCAGTTCACACTCATGGAGGAAGCAGCAAATTCATACGCATCCTTCCCAGCACAACCCAGTGTGAAGCTGATGTCAGGAAAGGGGGGACAGCTGGGAAGAGTCTTCATAGTGGGGCTGTCCAGACCCACAATGTCCAGCTGTCCACAGCTGCAGAGAAGAGCCAGAAGGCACTGTTCCTGCCCGGAGGACACATCCCAGGACAGGGTGCTGAGCAGATGGGGAAAGGAGCAGCTAAGATGGTGCCGCTGGCCTCAGGGGTCCTGGCTCCACCTCTGGCTCAGAGCCTGATTTGCTATATGACCCTCAAGCCCTCTTGGCCTCAGTTTCCCCATCTGTCAAAAGAGAATGGACTAGATGATTTCCCAGAGCCACCCAGCTTGGGCGTGCCACAGCTGGGCCCAACCATATCCCAGTTTGATGGAGATTATCAGAGATTCCCTGATGACACATCAAACCCCACAGTGTTCACAGGGCGGGAAGTAGGAGTGGGGACCAGGAGAGGGTGCCAGCCCAGGCGATGAGAGACCCCAGAGGCCATCCTTCCCGCCTGCACCCACTGAGTTGGGGTGTTTTCATGGCCACAATTTCTGTCATTTGCAACCAAAATTCATGGCTGGAGTGACCTTAGAGTAACTGTACTATATAGAATGTCATATATGTACATATACTCCACAGCATATAACACATATGTGCATACTCTATACATGTACACAAGCCACCCCAGTGGTTTTGAAGCTTCTCCAGATGCCTAGAAGGTACTTAAAGATGCCTCAGGGGAGAAGAGGGAGGGCAAGAAGTGGCTTCTGGGCCCTCCACTCTACTGCAACCAAAGCAACTTCACTTTCAATCTATTTTTCACACTGAGTATTTATACAAGGTTTTGTAGAAGAAAGGGCTTTGCTGTTGAAAGAAAAGAAAAAGAAAAAAAGAAACAAAACCAAAAACAAGATGCTGGGAATCACCTATATAACCTCCTGTCATGTCTTCTCCACGTGGCCACCCTGCCTCTGGCCTCCATGTTCTGAGAGGTGAATCAGCTCATTTGCGGGGGCTGTACGCCCAGCCCAGTACCCCACATTGCTCTCGGGGGCCAGGTCTCCAGTCTCTCCCCACCTAGGCCTCCCTCCTCTAGGGAGGGGGCCGCAACCTGGTATGTCACCACCTTTTGGAAACATGAGAGCCACCAGGTTAGGACCCGCTGTCTGGTTGCGGTGGCTCAGTGCAGAGAGCAGCCTCTTCTGATGGCAGCTACAGGCAACGAGAGGCAGAGAGAATCTGGGAGCGGGGACCCAGACATGAGAGTGAGTCACTAGAGCTGACGGAAGCTGGAGCCGAAGCCCCACCCAGGCCAATATCTCCCATACACACCAGCTATTTGCAAGTTGACTGGGTAGGGGGCACCCACCTTGTCCTTGGTGGACACAGAGGTAAGGTGGGAGCAACACATGGACCAGTGACCTGAGCAAAGCCAGTGAGAGCCCGCAGGTGGCACTTGAGTTGTGAAGAGCTAGTCTTTCAGATAGTAGGCCCAAATATTGGCTCTCCAAGCAAATGAGAAACAGTCATGGATAAATGCGTGACCTTTGAACTCAAGTGTTTGTGTGTGACATCCGGCAGTGTGTGAGCAGTTCCCAAATACTTGATGCTGACTGAGCAGTGACAGGCTTGGTTCTCTCCTGCTGGAGTCCCCACCCACCACCTCTGACACTAGCTGGGTGACACCTGCTCCCTGCATCACATAGTCTTTCCCCTCTCAGCTGAGAGATCTTGTTTCTAGAGTAGCCATCTGTCACCCACCAGACCCGTGAGCCCTTTCGGGCCACTCACCATCAATGACCCTCTTCACTCGCCAGATGCGGAGCAGGATGATGAGGCTGATGGCGTCCCAGGGGCTCCGGGGCCCATTGGCCACAGTAGACGCCACCATTGGGGCCAAGGACAGGATGATTACGGCCCCATCAAATACCTGGGAGAGGAATGGATTTCAATGACCTGGGTTGTCCTCAGTGTCCCCAACCAGAGTCCAGGCCAGGCAAAGCCCCTACATCTGGTCAACTCCTCCTCATAGCCATCCATTAAAAGGTCCCTGAACCCCAAACTGTCTCCCCTAACCCTACTCAGTGTTTTGGGCCTACCCCACCAGAGGTGCTCCTGAGCACACTTCCTCCAAGTGACCCTGGCCCATCTCCAGCCTTTGTTCCTACAGCCTGGGGCTGTTCCAAGTGTCTTTTCCCAGTCTGTTTCCAGCATCTTGTCCCTTGTCAGGATAGGGCCTGCAACCTCATAGATCCCCTCCCCTCAGTGCAGCTGAAGGCAGCCCCTTTCCCCCGGGGGGCAGGATCCCAGAGCCTGCCTCTCATCTCTATCCGTGGGGAGGCAGGACCAGGGCAGGAGGGGCCCAGCCTGTGTGATCTGGCCCTGGGCCTTGACCTGCCATCTGCTGATTCATCTTGGCCTTCCTGAGACCTCCACGGCCAGGCCCTCTGTCTGCTCAGCTATAGAGGCTAAAAATGAGTGGGAGGAGGGTCAGGAGAGGGCAGTGGACGCGGCCTGCCTTGGCCTATACTGTGTGAGAGCCAGGCCTTCCCCCACACCCAACCCAGCACACCCCCACTCACCCTGTTCATGTTCATGTTCACGTTCACGAGGCAGAGCAGGGGCTTGTTCTGAGGACAAGCTCAAAAGTCCCTTTCAATTCAGCTCTCCCACCACAGGGCCATTTTAAAGTGCACTTACTTGTTTTAAAACACATTTCAAAAGCTTTCCAAAGGGACTGTTTAGATATCCCTTTACTGGGAACTTTCTTAGTCTTCCCTCCCCACCCCCTCACCATGGGGACCCCAGCATCCAGTGTGGGAAGGAGCAGTTTTTTACACTGGCTCCCAGCCTGGGATGGAGGGCATGGTGACATCTTCCAGTACCCATCTTCCAGGGTGGTTGGCTCTGGGGGTGGACACTGGTCTTTACCTCTATTTTGTTCTCGATGTAATCCCAGATCCCAAGCACCACAATCCGGAAAACAGTCTGAGGAGAAGAAGTGATATAGGAAATTGGGGTTACTACACCTGCCCCCAGGAAGGAGGTTCCAGAGCTCATGTCCTTGTCCAATATGAGAAACCAGCTACAACACCCTAAAGGCCCTCTCCACCCACCTCTGAGTGCCCACAAGTGTGCCAGCTCTTGCCTCACATCCTCAGTGCTCCCAAGCCCACGGAATAAAGCTCCAGATCCCCGGGAATGGTGCTCACACCCAGCCTCCCTCTCCAGGGTCAGTTCATCATGACACTTGCAAATGGACAAATGTGTAAGCTCTTTCTCCTTTTGCTCTGACCTCTCGTGGGGCAGCCTGCTTGTGACTCCCTCCTCCCTCTCTCCTTATAAAATAACCATGGCTTCAGCTAGAGACTACACTTCCCAGACTTCCCTGCAACAGCAGTGGCCACAAACCACGTTCTGTGCACAAGTTCTAGGCTGTGCCTGGCAGGAGTCAGGCTCTTCCTCCTACAGTGTGTCCATAAAGTTATGGTGCACTTTTGACAGGTCACAGGAAAGCAACAAAAGATGATAGAAATGTGAAATCTGCACCAAATAAAAGGAAAACTCTCCCAGTTTCATACCTATTCAGTGCAGTTCGATGTGGGCTCATGCACAGATTTTTAGGGCTCCTTAGGTAGCTATCCCATATAGCCTCTACAGACTCGTCACTGACTGATGGCCTACCAGAACGGGGTTTCTCTACCAAACTGCTGGTTTTCTTCAACTGCTTATCCCATTGAGTAATGTTATTCCTATGTGGTGGCGCTTCGTTATAAATGCACCGATATTCACGTTGCACTTTGGTCACGGATTCGAATTTAGTGAGCCACAGAACACACTGAACTTTCCTCTGTACCGTCCACATCTCGACTGGCATGGCCGTGGGCTGCTCCGCTGTATACACGGTGTTACGTCAACATCTGTGCATGCGCACATGCTGACGTATCATCCTACAGAAACTGGGAGGGTTTACATTTTATTTGGTGCAGATTTCACATTTCTATCATTTTTTTTGTTGTTGCTTTC
Organism: Saccopteryx bilineata; assembly: GCF_036850765.1. Taxonomy (NCBI): domain Eukaryota; kingdom Metazoa; phylum Chordata; class Mammalia; order Chiroptera; family Emballonuridae; genus Saccopteryx; species Saccopteryx bilineata. Next base: position 71,829,749 of record NC_089496.1, read on the forward strand.
CTGTGACTGGTCAAAAGTGCACCATGACTTTACGGACACACTGTATTTAACTTTCCCCAAACACTAGGCTGTGGGTGCATGGCTGTAATGGTGAGGAGTCTCCAATGAGGGGCTGGGCAGTAAGGTGAGAGCATGCTGGGTCCCCCATCCCCAAGCTACCACATCAGCATCTCCTGCAAACACTGCTGGTCCTTCCAGGGGAGGTATATGAGCCCTGCCTAGCTTTGTACTGCTGGCTTTCTGTCTGTCTTTCTCTCTTTTTTTAAAGATTTTATTTATTAATTTTACAGAGGTGGGGGGAGCGAGAAGTATAGTTGCTTCACTTTAGTTGCTCATTGCTTACTTGTTGTATGTGCCTTGACCAGGCAAGTTCAGCGTTTCGAACCTGGACTTTCAGCTTCTAGGTCAATGCTCTATCCACTGCTTTCTTTTTTTTTTTTTTAATTTTATTTTTTATTCATTTTTTTAGAGAGGAGAGAGAGAGGGAGAGAGAGAAACAGAGAGAGAGAAGGAGGGAGGAGCTGGAAGCATCAACTCCCATATGTGCCTTGACCAGGCAAGCCCAGGGTTTCGAACCGGCAACCTCAGCATTTCCAGGTCGACGCTTTATCCACTGCGCCACCACAGGTCAGGCCCACTGCTTTCTTGTTACAGCAGTTCAGCCTGTGTACTGATCAGCAGAGCCCTTATCCTTTTCTCTACCCAGTAAAGGCCTCTCTGTCCTTCTGGCCTCAGCTCCAATGTCACCTCTGTGAAGCTGCTCCACACCCCCAGGCTCAGTGCCTCTTCTCTCTGTCTCTACAAATCCCGGGAATAGCAGCCATCCCTGGCTCTTCTCACTAGAGGAGCCCCCAGTCACTGTGAGCAGCACAAACACTCCCACCCATTCTCAAACCCTCTGGGGAGCAGGGTGGAGGAACTTCTATGAGAACGCTGTAGTTCCAAAGCTCTGGGCACTCCATAAGACATGGATCCCTGCATACTAGCCCCTCTGCTCACGTAGGACAGTGCCCCCGTTACTGTTATCCCATCACCCCTCTGTTATTCCCCTGTTGCTGCTGCACCCCACCCCATCTTCCACCACAGTGGTTTTCAGGTGGTTTCAGGTTAACTCTTTTCCAGTCTGTAAAAGAGTTAACCACCTGATGTTGTATGAAGATTATAGAATCCAGCCTGACCAGGCAGTGGCACAGTGGATAGAGCATCAGACTGGGACACAGAGGACCCAGATTTGAAACGCCAAGGTCACTGGATTGAGCATGGGCTCATCCAGCTTAATCACAGACAGGCTCACCAGCTTGAGCATAGGGTCACTGGCTTGAGGGTGAGATCATAGACATGACCCCATGGTTGCTGGCTTGAGCCCAAAGGTCGCTGGCTTGAAGCCCAAAGTCGCTGGCTTAAGCCCAAGGCTGCTGGCTTGAGCAAGGGATCACTCGCTCTACTGTAGCCCCCCTCCCATCAAGGCACATATTAGAACACAATCATCAACTATGGTGCCACAATGAAGAATTAATACTTCTTATCTCTCTCCCTTTCTGTCTGTCCCTCTCTCTGTCTCTGACACACACACACACACACACACACACACACACACACACAAGATTATAGAATCTAGCACCAGTCTGCAGACCAACAGTTGAAACCATTGTTCTTCCAGGTCCAAGGTCAGGGGAGCCATCATTCTCCCAGCCCCCCAGCTCTCCCCGCTTAGCTAGTGGAAGCCCCAGCCCTTCCCCGGCTGGGTGTGTATGGGAGTGGGTGGGGGTCTGGAGCTGACATGCCTCTGCACAGGGGCTTGTCTGTTTTGGTGGCTTATCTCCCTCAGTGACAGGGAGGGAATGCCACATTAACACCGGGTAATAAATTCTGCAAAGCCAACAAAACCAAAGCAGAGGGACTGTGGGAAGAATCTCAGCAACTGATTAAACATTTTTGTTGGCAGCCACAGACACATGGCACATTATCCAAGGTTTGCATCAAGGGAACATCTGGCCCAGGTGTTGGGGGAGGGAACAGCAATGAAGGAGGTGAGGGGGCTGGGGAGGGCAGGACCCTCAATTGGGCAGCAGGCTGGAAATAGGCACATCTTTTGGAGGCTAAGGCATCTCCACAACAATGATCTGAGAGCTGGTGGGGAGAGTCCCGGGATTTGCCCCCAGTCTGACCCTCAGGCCTGGGCTTGCCTGCTGATTCCACGGGTTGCAGGAGCTGTGGCCAGAGGAGAACATTCTGTGCTTCACTGCTGCTGTCCTCCCCACACATCCCACATCCAGGATTCTGGATGCCAGGCCTGGCCCAGCCCTGAGATAGAGACAGACAGACAGACACACACACACACACACACACAGACTGACAGACAGAGACAGAAAGACAAAGAGTGAAAGATAGAGAGATTGGGAAAGAGAGAAAGATTGGGAAAGACAGAGAGATTGGGAGAGACAGAGAGAGACTAAAAGAGAGAGAGAGAGAGAGAGTATGCATTAGACGGGGCCAGAGCTGCCCCATAAGGACCTGGGACTTGGGCTCCCTGATCACATCATAAAATACTCTCTACCTCCACACCTCAGCCCTCCTCACTGCTGCGGCAGAATCCTTCCTCCACTCAAGGCCCTCTGTGCCTCCGGGTGGCAGCCTCATGTTGGGGTGAGCTGCATGTGTACCTGCCCAGTGCACTCTGTGCCTCATTCGTGTCTGCCTCTCTCCCATGCTTGCTGATGGCCACAGTGTCCTCACCGCTCTCCCCACCTCCAGGCCCCTGAATCCAGCCCCGCACCCCTGCCTGCTCCTCACTGGCCACACAAACCACCTGCTCTGCATCAGCAACATCCCGCTCAGTCCTACCTTCACCCACATCTGAATCACACCTGCTCATTGCTGGGATTCAGCTCAGGGGCCACCTGCTGGGCCCAGCCTCCCTGGATGGTCATAGCTGCTCCCTGTGTATCTCCCAGCCCAGAACTCACTCCTGTATTGTGTCTCCCTCACTGCAGACTCGCAGGCACACAGAGGGCCTAACATTTGTACGTGTTTGGAGGATAAAGGCTTATCTCTCCAGAACAGGGGCTGCTTTAAAGAGAAAGTCACAGGGCACAGACTTCACCCACCTCTGTGAAGAACATGGAGAGAATGACCAGACTGATCCAGTGAATGACACCAGCAAAGTGGAATGCGCTGGAAACTGCAACAAACACAATAAAAGGGACCAATTTTAGGAGCAAGAATTTGGATGCATCGAGAGAGGGGTTTCCCCGCCTAGGAATGGCCGCTGGGACCCAGCCTTTTAGATCTGGATGAAATTGGGCCAGAGAACACCAAGTGGTGTATGTGATAGAGGTGTGTGTGTGGGGGGGTGGTGACACCATCCTTTCCTCCATCTTCCCTACAGGCTGCCTGTTGGAGATCTAGCTCAGCCCTTTAGCCTCCATGGGCTCTGGCCTCCCAGAAAGGAGATCTCCAGAGGCGCTTGAAAACATCAGGCTTTCAGACCTGGTGGGCAGCTCATCAGGCCTAGATAAGCTGTCCGAAATCCCCACCACAATTCAGCCCCAGTGCACTGTGCATGTTAGTGGGGGTCTGAGGCAAGCTCACTTCGACCTTTCATTCTGAAAACTGAGTAGTGGAGATGGCTATGTCAGCCAGGGTGTTTCAGAGAACAGGCTGGAACGAAGACTGGAAAAGGGCGCTGGGGATCAGGGGATGTCAGCCTCCCAAAAGTGGCAGACAGAGCATGTGACTAGATCTGTCACGCTTCCCAGTTGCTCCACTGGCTTTCCAGATGCCAGAGTGTCTGTGGCAGGAGCAGTTGGCCACTGACAGCTCCCACCCACCTTCCACCAGGCAATCCTTGCAGTGCAGGCACTAGTTCCAGAGGCCACCCCCCCCCCCCCGCCCATTTTATTAAGTGAGAGGAGGGAAGATAGACTCCTGCCTGCGTCCCAACCAGGATCCACCTGGCAACCCCCACCCACTCTCCCCCCAGTGTGGTTTAGTGCCTGAGGCTGATGCGCTTAGACTGAGTTATCCTTAATGGTCGGGGTCAATGCTCAAGCCAATTGAACCACTGGCTGCAGAGAGGAAGAAGGAGAGAAGGGGAAGAGGCAGGGGGAGAGAAGCAGATGGTCGCTTCTCTTGTGTGCCCTGACCAGGAATCAAACCCAGGACATCCATATGCCAGGCCAATGCTCTATCCACTGAGCAACCTGCCAAGACCCAGAAGGCCCATGTAAATACAGGAGCCAACTCAGCTTCTGATGCAGGCAGGGTACAATTTGTCAGGTGGTGGGCCCAAAGCAGGATGCAAAGGCCCAGGACAAGGGTCAGGTGGGCTTGGATGAAGAGTGTGGGTGGCAGGGGATGCTCCTTGGAGGATAGGCATAAAAGAGATAACTGGCAAGATGTCCTGGGGCTGTGAGGCCAAAACGGGCGCAGGACTGCTGCTGAGAACATGTGCTGCTTCCCTACTGGGCTCCAGCTGGGCCTGGTCAGCACGTCACTCAGAGTCCCCTGGGGCCAAAGGACAACACCCAGAGCCACTGCAGAAGCCGGCTGGACCCCAAAACCTCCCCCAAAGCTCTGAGATTGGGGAACCCTGGGGATGAAAGAAACCAGGTCTGGAGCATGGGGGGAGGGGGAAGAAGGCTGCAATACCAGGCTCCAGGAGGGGAGCTTTGTGTCACATGGCATCAGACCAATAGGACCCTTAAAAATGAGCCAGGAGACACTGTGATTCTTTCTGTCTCGGCCACATGAATACTAGTGGAAACTGAGAGGCCAAGACCTGTGTGACTCTGAAAGGACCTCCAGATGATTCTGAAAACATAAACTCGCTCCCCATTATTTCTCAAATGAATTCCTGTGCCACGTTTTTATGGTTGCTTGAGAAGAGCAATAAATCTTGGATTGTGCGTTTTATGGAATTTAAGATGCCTTTTATGAGCTGCTATTGAATCGCCCACCAAAATCAATCTCCTGGATATTTAATTTTAAGTTGAATTCCAGTGTTAGCTAAGCTCTCAGTCCTACACGATGCCTGTCACTCCCAGAGCACTAAGCACCCGGGTGCAGCCCACCACAGGGAAAGAAAGGCTCTGTTATGGGCAGACCTCATAAAAAGCAAACATATGGATGTGTGGGAGGAAAAGTACACAGTATGGTTTAATTGAAGACAGGCTGAGTGTAAAACCAGTGCTGGCCCCTTATGCCTGAAGATCCTCTGACTGGACCCCAGCGAGTCAGAGCAGAAAAAAGCCACCCTATGCTCCCATCATCCTCTCTGAGAGTCAGGATGATCAGTGAGCCTCAGGAGGAACCCTGAATCAGAGGCTCTAGTATAAAGCACCTGGAGGTATTTGAGAAAACAAGTCCAAGACCACTAATGGCTTTGGGGTGGTTGGATCTATGGTCCTGGGTGTGGTGGCCAATGGCAGGAAAAGAAACCTCTGGAGGTGAGCCCAATAATCTCATCTCTTTTTTATTTGCACTTGAATGATTCACCTTCTGAATCAGAGAATATGGGAAGCAGGAGCTCTCACTCATGCAAAGCCAAGAGTTTCGAACCCCCCGCCCCAGAGCACCAAACGGGTCTGCAGGGCTGGGACTAGCAAGCGGGCCCTTGTCTCTGACAACCATGTTGCCATGATGTCCAGAGGACAGAAGAGGCAGGAGACAAGCCACCGGCCTCCATAAACACTGAACCAGGACAAACACAGAGGGAACTATGATGGGAGGAGAACTGGCCCTGCTACTAAACGGCCTGGTGACTTGGAAGTCCCAGCTCCAGGATGCCTCACTTGGGGAAGCCTCTAACTTCTCCAAATCTTAAATCCCTAGTCTGTAAAATGGGATGACATCAGCCTTGCCCATCTCACAGGGCTGCTGCTAGGGTCCAATTACAGAGAAGTACTTTCCAAACTATTCCGCTTACCCTGGACAAAAATACAAGGAATCACACTGTCACTGTGGCTGCTGTCATTAGTTATGATGTGATACAGCTCCACAAGTGGGAATTCTTTTTAAGCTACAGAAAATTCCAACCTGGAACACTCCATACAGGAACAGTTTTTAAAAAGTGCATACAGGGGTCCCCAACATTTTTGAGCTCATCAGTTTCAGATGGTGGAATGCCGAGGAGGACATGGAAGTGGCCACATTGGGTGAGGAGTAGTAAACTGATGCTGGGTTGACAGAGAGAGGCTGCCAGGTGTCCTCCCTGGCAGTGATTCCCATGGGCCATGGGGTCGGGGGTGTCAGGCTGGGGGCAGATCATACTGCTGGTTGGGGACCCCTGATGGATGCACATTGAATACTGACATCATACATATTTGCATATGTATCTCTCTTGCTACTCACACTGGAGAAGCTTTATATCTATTAGAAGTTCCAGAGTCAGGAGAATCACCACCAATATTACACAGGCTACCAGGAAACTGTTGAGACTGGCACTGAGCAAAAGTACCTGCCACACGGCTGCTCTCTTTCCACAGCACGGCTTCAGCCAGGTGGACCTGTGGGGACAAGATTGAGGAGGAGACACTGAGATGAAGAGAACCCAAAGGCCCTGCTCTCAAACCCCTCATGTCACTCCTCTTGCCCTAAGCTTCCCAAAGAAATGCAGCTTTATTCAAGAGACTATGGAGTAGAATTACAGAGAGGAGTCTCTTTGGGCATTTGATCCACTCCTGTTAGAAACACAGATGGGAGGGGAGTACCTGTGAGGGGACCTGGAATGCTGTGGTCCAACCTCACTAGCTTGCTGAGGAGGAGTTAAGCATCCTGAAGGAGTCAGGGAGGGCTGACATCTGTCTCTGTCTTCAGAACTCAGGGCTTCAGCCTCCCTTTTCGTAAACTCCTTAACCCTTAGGGTTACTGAAGCTTAAATGAGAGAATGATCTGATCCCTAAAGCACCTTGTAGCCAATATGAACTGATCATGATGATGATGATGATGATGACGACGACGCTGATAAAATATTTGATGACCCAAACACGGGGTGACTACCTGTCCTTCCTGAAATCCAGTAGCCCCCTCCCTGAGATTCTAAGGGTGTCACTGGGAAAAGGGCTCTTTCTCCTTGAGGAATAACACAAATGCTTCTAGGAGGAGATTTCTTGCTCACAGTCCATCCAGGAAAGCCTGAAGGAGCCCTCCACTGGGGACAAAGCTCATGGCTCTTCAAGAAACATGCCAGGAAATGGGCTTATTCCAAGTCTTCCTGGATATTTTCTAGAATCTCTGGGAATGAAAGAGGCTGTCTTTGGCTTTGAGGAAACACAAAGACTATAGGGTTCAATCCCCAGCCTTGGAAAACCAGGGACACAGAGTGAGAGGTAGTGTCAGTGAAAAGTCAGACACAAGATGACCTCCAGTGAAAGGGCCATATGTGTCTGTCCAGGAGGGACAGGAAGGAGGACTAGGCATAAAGCCTACATTTCAAGCTCAGAGGGACAGCCATGCTCCACGTGGACACAGGGCCAGAGAAGCCAAGGTGCCCACAGGTGCTATTAGCTGTGCTACTTTTGTGCATAAAAGACTTTTGAATTTTAAGATTTTTTCTGCTGTCACTACTCAGCTGACTTGCTCTCCTGATCCATCGTTTGACTCACCTACATCCCTCCTTTTCCCACAACGTGATATTCTGGGTCCCCCTTCCTGGGCCCTATTTTAAACTTTCACACCTCTCTAGCTCAGCTACTCCAGCTCAGCACTTCCCTCCTGCTTCCTGTAAACTCCACTCAATGGCCACAAGCACTGCAGGTCTCAAAGGAGACCCAGCTCCAGTCCCACCCAGCTCCTTTAAAAATCCTTCTAACCAGCCCTTGCCAGTTGGCTCAGTGGTAGAGCATCAGCCTGGCGTGCAGGAGTCCCGGGTTCGATTCCCAGCCAGGGCACACAGGAGAGGCGCCCATCTGCTTCTCCACCCTTCCCCCTTTCCTTCCTCTCTGTCTCTCTCTTCCCTTCCTGCAACCGAGGCTCCATTGGAGCAAAGTTGGCCAGGGCGCTGAGGATGGCTCTAGGGCCTCCGCCTCAGGTGCTAGAATGGCTCTGGTTGCAACAGAGCAACGCCCCAGACGAGCAGAGCATCGCCCCCTGGTGGGCATGCCAGGTGGATCCCGGTCAGGCGCTGTGGGAGTCTGTCTGACTGCCTCCCCGTTTCCAACTTCAGAAAAATAAAAAATAAAATAAATAGGCCCTGGCTGGTTGGCTCAGCGGTAGAGCGTTGGCCTGGCGTGCGGGGGACCCGGGTTCGATTCCCGGCCAGGGCACATAGGAGAAGCGCCCATTTGCTTCTCCACCCCCCCTTCCTCTCTGTCTCTCTCTTCCCCTCCTGCAGCCAAGGCTCCATTGGAGCAAAGATAGCCGGGGCGCTGGGGATGGCTCCTTGGCCTCTGCCCCAGGAGCTGGAGTGGCTCTGGTCGCGGCAGAGCGACGCCCCGGAGGGGCAGAGCATCGCCCCCTGGTGGGCAGAGCATCGCCCCTGGTGGGTGTGCCGGGTGGATCCCGGTCGGGCGCATGCGGGAGTCTGTCTGACTGTCTCTCCGCGTTTCCAGCTTCAGAAAAATACAAAAAATAATAATAATAAAATAAATAAAAAAATAAAAATCCCTCTAACCAACTGTGACCCCTTAAACTGATGCCATTTCACTGCCACCTGAAATTTAAGCCAAGTATCTTTGCAGTTATAAATAAAAAGAGCAACTGGGAAGGTAATTTTCTGGGATGGTATCACATTGAGCAGCTGATGTGTGAGTTTGGGGGTGCTGTGGGCTCCCTAAGCCACAATCCTAGGCTGCAGCAACTTGAAGAGACAGACCATCATCCCCAAGGCTGTAAGACAGAGCTGGGTGGAAGCAGCAGACTTACTGGCTGCCCTAGTATTTGGAAATCTCAAACTGCTAATAAAACATCCTCTGAGATTCAGAAGACTCAGACAGTCCCAGGAGACTGCATTTTTTCAGAAAAACAGAATGGGTCGAGTTTCACAATATCCCTGCGTGGTTAAATAATGACTCATGATGCTCGGTGGGCCAGAAAGAAAGTCAGTATTGATTCTTCAATTTTTGAAGGTAGTTTCTTTCCACTGCTTCAGCATCCATCCCATCCAAGCCCTGGAGCCCAGTTCTCAGTTGGTACTCCCCCAGAACGGCCACCAGAGGGCAGATGTATCCCAATTTCATGTCTTGGTGCAGCAGGCGGGGCAGCACCAGGAGGCTCCTTTGGCTGCCAAAGGCTGAAATACCAAGGAGCAGATGGCCTCTTCTGGCAGGTAGGCAGTGTTCCACTGTGAGGTCCCACCAGTCACTCCCAGGGCTGCAGAGAAATCCTGATTAGGAGGGGAGGCCAGGTGCCTTGACTGATTCTACTTCATATTCTCAGATATCTTGATAAAATCTTGAAAGAATAACTCCTAAAATATTAGTGAACTTTGGCAAACTTCCAATGGCAGAGGAGTGGCCCAGCAGGGGGCGTATCCAGGTCATTGCTCCCTCAGGCAGCATTCCTGAGCCTGACGCTGAACTAGCCCTTTCTGAGCTGGAGCAGACAGGGTGCCTGGGTGGCAGAGGCTGCGTTTGCTCCTGTGAGTCTGACCTTCCCACCCCCAGCAATGCACTGCACGATCTGGTGATCCAGCTGCTGTGGCTGGCAGGCCAGTGAGCCGGAGGACAGAGATGTGGGGAGAGAGAAATAGCTAGGTGGGGACTGTGGAGACCCTCAAATGTCCCCCAAAAGTGCTCACAGGCAGTGAAGTCACAGCAAAGTGACTAACCTGTAGGCAGCCAGACCAGATGGTCCTGTCAACCCTGCACTGAAGTTTTCACCCATCAGGTCCCCAAAGAAAGGAACAAAGGAAGGGGTCACAGTGAGTCGGAGCTATCTGGCCACAGGTGTGGAATGGAGTCCATAGCTCAGGCCCGCCCACCCGCCTAGCTCTAACCAGGGGCAGCACTGCTGGACCAGATGCTCTCCCTCCTGGGAGAACCATAACAACAGCATCCTCTCTGTTCCCATATCTAATTTCAAGAGGCAATCCCATATCTAATTTCAGATGCTCTTCTGGGTTGCAAAGCTCTTCCACAAGGGATGAAAACTACAGCCCTGCACCCCCCCCCTCCCAAAATGCACAGAACCACAACACTGTACATAATGTCTCAAGGAGCGCATGGACCCCTGAACCTCACTGATAGGTCATCTGAGGACAACTGGACTCCAGGTTCAAATCCTGGGACTGGGAGCCTGAGATCTTCCTGTCCCCAGGATGCTCCACTTCTGTGATGCTGATGTGGCCTGGATGTCAGACTTTGTGGTGGTTTCAACTGTCAGCAGAATATCCCATGGCCTCCTTTTACTTATCTTTATTGTATTTATTCCAGGTGATTAAAATATTGTCAGGGAAAGCCATGAAGCTGACTCAAATCTAACTTCTGGCACTGAACTGGGCTTTACTTTTACTGATTTAATAAACACTTATAAGGCACTTATGATGAACCAGAAGCTGTTCCAAGCACTTGATAAACATTAACTCATCAGTTGTTTGAGAAAGACAGTTCCTTCAACTTTTTTCTCTGTTGACACCCTGAGGAAAAGCTGGATTCTTCCATTTGTTTGGTTTTTAGTGGTAACTGTTGTCTCCAAATTGAAGCCCCAGTGACTGAACTCTGTAAGTATTGTCTACTTTTGCAGGGTTGTTTTCTAAAATATTAAAGGTAACGTATGTAAACTGAATGACACAATGCTTACTGTGCAGCTACCATATGTATCTACTGTAAGGACTTAGGTATGTGGGACTCAGAAAAGGGATTATCTTAATTATGGGGAGCATCAACATTCCTGAGCCTGGCATATTATGTACCCACTAAATGCCAGGCACTGTGCTGGTACTGAGCACTGGAGGGTGGCAGGACCTTCACTTCACAGATCCTGCAGTCTTGCAAGGTGGAGTCTGTGCAATGAGCTCCTCGTCCTAGTCCACTCATGAAAAGCAAACCAAATAAAGGGAGAAAAAAGCAGGAAAGGGAAACAAGCTCACATGTGTAGGACTTCTCCAAACAAATATCCACCTGTAAGAACCATCAACCCAGCATCCACAGGGACACCCTGCACTGAGTATCTGCAATGGATGGTGGGGCTTCTCTCTGACCCTCTTGGGAGAACCATAACAACAGCATCCTCTCTGTTCCCATATCTAATTTCAAGAGGCAAGCCACAGCAGCACACACAGACCCAGCAACCTAGCACACCAACACACTTGGCCTAACAGGAACTCTCAGGTTGGAGGTGAGAGGTGACTCTTCCAGCCCTTTGGGGTAACTGAAGAAACTGAAGTTTCCATACAAGTAGCTGCAGTTCTGCAATCAGAGCTAAAGGTCAGCCCCACACTGTGGGGAGGAGAGAGAGTGGAGAAGCAAAACCTTGTGCTGCTGGGGTCATGGGAGTCTGACACTCACTTGCCCCAGAATCTCAGATTTCTTGCATCCTTATATATGCCAACTGGTGACAAGAGCTCAGGCCAGGAGGTAGGAGCTGTTGCCCCACTTGGCAAGCCACGAAACACCCTCCAAGGGCAAAATGGCCAACACATATTGTGGACTGGCTGCCCTACCAGGTCTGGGGCATTGCCCACACATCTCTGAAGGGCTGTCATGAGTTCAAGGCTGACTCAGGGGAGGGTTCAAGTAGCCATGAGACCCTCTCCCACTTAAAGAGTCTTCAATGTTGGAAATTGGCCACAAGTCTGAGAGTCTCCTTTGTGCCACGCTGGATGGGCACGGCTGCCTGGATGAGGTCCACTTCCTAACAGGGTGGGAGCCAGTGGGCTAGTTTTCAGGCACACACCATTTCTCTGTCCAGCTCTCTCTGTTTTTCTTTTTCTTTTTTTTTCTTTTTTTTTGGTATTTTTCTGAAGTTGGAAATGGGGAGGCAGTCAGACTCCCGCATGCGCCTGACCGGGATCCACCTTGCATGCCCACCAGGGGGCGATGCTCTGCCCATCTGGGGCGTTGCTCTGTTACAACCAGAGCCATCCTCAGCGCCCAGGCCAACTTTGCTCCAATGGAGCCTTGGCTGCAGGAGGAGAAGAGAGAGACATAGAGGAAGGAGAGGGGGAGGGGTGGAGAAGCAGATGGGCGCTTCTCCTGTGTGCCCTGGCTGGGAATCGAACCCGGGACTCCTGCACGCCAGGCCAACGCTCTACCACTGAGCCAACCAGCCAGGGCCCAGCTCTCTGTTTTGGGCTGTAGTTTGGCATATCCTGGGTCAGCCAGGCTCCGCCTACTTCTGTTTGGCCAAAGTCCAGACCCAAGTACCTCTACAGATTCCTCGGCACCCCAAAACCCCATAAATTCAGCTCCCTCTCCTTGGAGGACCTGACCTTGGGTTAAGATTGCTTTCTCTCATCCAGGCTGCGCTCACCACCCTGCAAAATGGTCAGAGGTGCTCTGCTCCCATCTAGTGGTGGCTTGTGGCTGTACACCCCGTATCAGCCAGGATGTGGGAACCCAAGGTTTATTTTGCTGAGGAATAATGTATTTGTGAATTTACCGCTTTCTTAATCAATGAAAAATCTTTTTAGTTGTTGAATTAAACCTGTGCTTACTATAAAAAATTTTTTTTGATCTGAATTTATTCCCTTTATTCCCTCTTTGGGGCAAGAACCCTCCTGGAAGCCTGATTCTATTAAAAATATAAAGAGTGCAGGTCACAGGGTCAGCCTGGAGTCCAGGGCAGCTGCTACGCCAGAGAAAGGGGCTGTATTCATTACAGACAAATCTCTTTGGCATCAAGAAAGTGAATTAATAAAGCTAATTTTTAACTTTTTTCTTCTTTGGGGTAAAATGACGCAAAGATTTCACAAGCCATGAACTTCCAGACTTTGCAGTTTCAAGGTCATGGCAGGGATGAACCTGCCTTTTAATCCTGAACCCCAAAAGGCTTTTCCTTCTTCTAGAAAGATGATAAAATTGAAAAATAAAATAAAAATATGCTGAAATTGTACTAAGTGAAGTTGGAATCTTCTGAAGCAAATCAGGTTTCTTTGTTTTAGGATGACTTTGTGGAGGGGTATGGAATTACCTCAGAGGTGGACCAGCCATGACCACAGCTTTGAGTTGTGGTCCAGGGCTTGGTCCCTCCATGTGGCTCTTCCTCAACTCCACAAAGGTCTGGGGCCAGCCCCCAACTTTCCCCAAACAGAACTGGCTTCCCTTCTCTTCTAACACAGCCACTCATTCATTCAAGTCATTCCTTCATTCACCAACACCCACTCTGTTCCAGGATCACAGGAGCTGATCCCTGCTCTAAGGGTGCCCCTGGGCCAGTGATGAAAGCAGATTCAGGGAATGAAAAGGGTATTTTGGGCTCCAGCTCAGTAGTTTCCTCCACTTCCCCATCTTGGCCTCCAGCCGTTGTTTGCTGGCCAAGCTAAAATTATTTGTCTTTATTTAAAGATGCTGCTATATTGAACCTGTCTCTTTCTAGCTTGACATCTCATAAGCATCCCTGTGCCCCATTATGACTTCTTCCTCTGACTGTGAAGTTCCAGCAGAAATGTCCACTGGCATCATCCCCAAGTGATAACACCCTTTCTGTCTACTCAGCCTTCCTCCAGGCTTCTCCGGTCTGCAGGTCTGGCCCTGACCTCTCAGGTTAGACTTTTTAGAACCCTAAAATATAAATAACTACAAAAGGCTGAATATCTTTCATTCCTTATTTTACTTTTCCATTTTTGACAAAGATTATCCTACACTCTCCATGACTCTCTGGAGCATTCTTTTTCTACATGGCCACAGAGTTGCCATCTAACCCTTGCCTTGCCCAGCCTTCCTCAACATACACTCTGCCAACGTCACCTCTCCTACAGTTGTGGGGCTACCTAGGGCAGAGATTCTGGTCCTCTCTGAATTTTCCCTCTGGTGGCCTCTTGTCTAGCCAAGACCCTTCAAACCAACCAGGTTAAGAACTTCTAGTTTGCTCCTTGAGTTAGGTTCCTGCAAACCCAGTGACCCTTCTCCAAAGGTGGATGGCAGGGTCAATGACAAATAGTCTCATGCCTCAGTTTCCCACCATTGACTGGGATGATGTCCAATGCCAAATAATGAGGACCAGGCAGAAAGAACTCTGATTACAGAAACACAAAGCTGGGACCATGGACACAAGTCAAACTGCTTCAGAATGAAAGAGTCACATCGACTGAATTAATGATCAAACCAGCTAAGAAGGCAGACATGTAGATCTTTCTCAAATCAAACAAGACTCAAAAGGCAGAAGGAAAAATTCAGTTCTGGATCGAAGACTCTGACTGGAGACTTGGCTCTTTTCGAGGCTGTGGTACATTCTGGGTGATTCTACAATATCCATCTCATCCAGCCCACTGGGGTAATAGCAATGTGTTTTGGGAAATGATACTGTTCAAAGGGTGGGCTTGATTGACCTATGGATTTTCCCACATCCCTTACCATGTGACCTAATTCTAGCCAATGAGAGAAATGTTACAGGATTTTGGGAAAGTTCTCTCTTGCTCTTAAAAGAGAATGATAGACAGCTATCTTCTCTCACCAGACATGAACAGAGAACGATGTGGCCTCATTATCATAGGCCACCCTCTCGCACACCAATGGGAATATCATAGCATCAGGATGAAGCCAACACTGCTGACGAGAGCAGGATGAAAGGAACCTGGTCTTTGTTGGTATTGTCGAGACCCTGCACCAGCTGACAACTGCCCTGGCTCTGTGGTACATGGGCCAGTGAAAGTGCTCATTGCTTGGGTTTGAGATGGGTTTTCTGTTACACACAGTCCAAAGCCCCTGGTTGATGGAGCCACTAGACCTTTGTGAGAAGGACGGTATAGTGAGGAGATACTGAGCCAAGAGAAATTTACAGACTCTAGGTGACATAACGTGAGGGATGAGGAAGAAGCGGCTGAGCCAGTCTGTCAGGGTGAAGTAGACAGTGCAGCCGACTCAACTCAGGGGACTCAGACACCTGCTCTGTTCCCCTTCTCTCCTGCCATGGGTGTCTGTTCACACTTGAGGGCACACATGGAAGTCTGTGTCTTACCCTTATTGAAGGAGGAGGCAGAAGCAGGGAGGAGACTGACTTCGACACCTGGCTGCAGAGAAATGAAGGCCAGAAGCAAACAGGACCAGAGCTGTGGCATCAGAAGAATCGCTCCTGGGCGCTACTGAGCCCAGGATGGTATTCTTCCCCACTTTGTGTGGACACCCTGTGGCCTTGTGGTTTTTGAAGTCCCTGAACTTGGCACTAGCAGTCCCATTAGTGACACTGGCAGAGGCAGTAAACATTGATAAGAGGAAGTCAGAGCAGGAGAGGAGAAAGGACACAAATTCCAGGGGTGACCAGAGCTGACTGACTAGATTCATGGAGCTCTGCTGTCTGGGAAGCCACTGGCTCCTGTTGAGGAAGGAAGAAAGCTTAGAGCAGGGGTCAGGAACCTTTTTGGCTGAGAGAGCCATGAACCCCACATATTTTAAAATGTAATTCCATAAGAGCCATATGACCCGTGTATGTTATGCATTATCCAATAAAAATTTGGTGTTGTCCCGGAGGACAGCTGTGATTGGCTCCAGCCACCCGCAACCATGAACATGAGCGGTAGGAAATAAATGGATTGTAATACATGAGAATGTTTTATATTTTTAACGTTATTTTTTTATTAAAGATTTGTCTGCGAGTCAGATGCAGCCATCACGAGCCATAGGTTCCCAACCCCTGGGTTAGAGTGATTATAAATGGGCCTCAGTGTGCATGTAACTCATCTTGGCAGTTATGGCAGAGGCAGGCCAGGTAGCTAGGTCTAGGTTCCACCGGTTGGAGCCATGGAAAATACATTTTGGGAAAAGACAATTTATTTGGGGCCTGTTGGGTTTAAGATGGCCAGAAGTCCTGGAGGGCAGGTCATGGCTCCTGAGGCTGGATTTGAGAATCGTCACTGAAAAGGCTGTATTTAACAATTAAACAAGAACATTTTTCCTCTAAAACATGCAGCCAACTCCAAGACAGAAGAATAGATGACACCACAGATTCTTGTTAGAATTCTGGGATGTTTGGGACCCTGTGAAGATGGTCAGAAAGTAGCTGGAGATGAGCCATGAGCTTGAGAGAAAGAGCCAGAGACATATACCCGGCTTTGAAAGTTGCAAGTTGAAGGATATTAATTTAAGTTGCATAGATAAAATTACCCAGTGTGTAGAGCAAAAAGGGACAAAGACAGAAAACGAAGAGCCTCAACATTTAAGAGCCAAGCAGAGAAAGAATAAATTTGAAGAGGCCGGAAAGATCAGCCAGGTAACAGAAGACAATCAGGAAGCGTGGTGTAGCAGCAGACACAGGAAGACTGTCAAGAGTGGCTGGCAGTTTCAAACGCTGGACAGAGGACAATATAAGGTTTCTAGCAACATTAGGCTGTCAATGACCTTGTGGAGAATAGTTTCTATGGTGTGAAGGAGGCTGAAGCTAGATGCAGTAGATTGAGAAATTAATGGGAGGGGCACAGGGGACATGGCAAGTATTCATGAGGCTTTCAAGTTTAGCTGCAAAGAGGAAAAGTGAGATGGTGGCAGCTAACTGGGACAAGAATGAGGAGTACACAGACAACATGAGAGACCTGGCCATGTGTGACAAGACAGGGTGAGGCTGTAAGGGAAGAGCAAAGTTCATGAGAAGGTGGGAGGGGAGGGGGAATCAGAGCTCATGAGGTGAGGGGGCCCTAGAAGGAGGACTGAGGGTGGGGTGCAGACTATCCATGACTGTTTCTACTTCTTCTTTTTTTTTATTATTAATTTTTTTTTTAATTTTTATTTTTATTTATTCATTTTTTTTAGAGAGGAGAGAGAGAGAGAGGGAGAGAGAGAGAGAGAGAGAGGAGAGAGACAGGGGGGAGGAGCTGGAAGCATCAACTCCCATATGTGCCTTGACCAGGCAAGCCCAGGGTTTCGAACCAGTGACCTCAGCATTTCCAGGTCGACGCTTTATCCACTGCGCCACCACAGGTCAGGCCTGTTTCTACTTCTTCAAAAGGAGAGGTCATCTGCTGGGGCAAGAGGGGGCTTGAGGAAAGTGGACCTGACCTAAAACAGTCCCCTGGGGACCAGGAGTGAAAAGTGACCACAGGGAACTGTCAGACAAAACTGAGAAACAAGGTGAGACTGGGCACTGAGTCTGGGAGGTGTTGTTCTGGACTGAATGTGACCCCCAATATTCACATATTGAAGCCCTAACAACTGGATGTGATGGGTATTGCAGGTGGGGCCCCTGAGAGGTAAGTAGGTTTAGATGAGGTCAGAGTGGGGCCCCCATGATGGGATTAGTGCCCTGATAAGAAGAAGAAGAGTTGGAGCTTGGAGATGGCTTTCTCCACCCACACACAGTGAGAAGGCAGCCATCTGCAACCCAGGACAGTGCCATCACCAAACACCGATCATATTAGCACCTTGATCTTGACTTACCATCTCCAGAATTGTGAGAACAAATTTCTGTTGTTTAAGCCACTCATCTGTGGTCTTTTGTTATGGCAGCTGGCTGATTAAGGTGCCCACTTGCATAGTTGTTGGCTTTTCCTCCCTGGCCCCCAGCAGCCTGGCACAGAAGCAGAGGGAAGAGCAGCTACCTTTGCAGTATGAGCCCTACTAGGCAAGTCCGTCAGAAGGACAAGTGGAAGTCAAGAAGCTTGACCAAGGTGGGGCTCCTCACCAAATTACAGTGATTGTACCTTCTTTTCTTTTTTTTTTAAATATTTTATTTATTCATTTTAGAGAAGGGGGAAGAAAGGGAGAGAGAGAGAGAAGGGAGAGAGAAGGGGGAGGAGCAAGAAGCATCAACTCCCATATGTGCCTTGACTGGGAAAGCCCAGGGTTTTGAACTGGCGACCTCAGCGTTCCAGGTCAACGCTTTATCCACTGCGCCACCACAGGTCAGGCCTGATTGTACCTTCTTAACAGGGCTTCATGGACAAAAGGGCAAAGGCATTTGACAGTGTAGTTTAGCAGTGCTATCACACATGTAAATGCAACCACAGTCACAATGTGTGATGTTGGAAAGGGACAGGTGACAAATGGAAACCCGTTATGCTGGCCTGGGTCACAAGCCAGGAGATGCGGCTCCACTTCTGTCTCTGGCCCTGTGTGACCTTGGGCAGGATCCTTCCACATTCTGGACTCTGCTGTCCTATTAGGATACTGAGAATAGATACTTTTGAAGGTATTTTCCAGATCTAACATTCTCAGATTCTGGGAAACTTAAACATACTGAAGTATCACTGACCTCAACAGAAGTGAATGGTGGGGTGCTGGGCCCCTGAGGTCCCTTCTCTTCCTGCAGAAAAGATTCAAGCCCATGTATAACATGTCCCTTAATAGGAAGAGGTGTACTTGACAAGACTTCCCCTGAAGCTTTTCAGAGTCCCACCAGAACTGTAAATATGTTGTTTTGCATTGCTTCAGAAAGGGCCAGGTGGGAAATTTTGTGGAAACCCCAGGAAATGTAGCAAGAGCCAAGAAGCCTTGTGAGGAGAGGCTCCCCGCCTCCTCACAGTGTGCTTTTGTTTTGCTTCCTTTGTCCCTGGCTTCTGTCCTGGCTCTGCTCTTCCTTCCTCCAGGAAGCCTTCTGGCTGCCAAGTAAGCCCTGCAGAGAGCACCAGCAGAGTGACAAGTCCCTTACCCACTGCTTCCTATCACCCAACAGGAGCAGCTAGCTTTCCAGGGCACACCTGGACACTCAAATCAAATCAAGAGTCTCTCTGCCCTGTGGGCACCTCATTTGTATTCTCACTGATGGAAGAAACTTTGCAGAAGCCAAATTCAGAAACAAGTGCAGTGATAAGCCTGGGCCTCTACCTGCTTTCCCTTGTCCCTACTAGGCTCCTGCGGTGCAGGATGCCCACAGGCTTCCTGGTATGGATCCTTCAAGGCCTTCTGGTCACAAAAACCTTGGGCCAGCTGGGGCCTTTATGAGGCTGTACTTGAGACCACCAGAGTGCAGCGACAGGGCAACCTGGTGCTCAGGGAGCGCCCCCCCTACATAATTCTCAGAGCCCAGTGAAAATCCATGACTCCTTCTTCAAAAACTATTCAGAATTTCTAGGCAGCCGCAGCACAGTATCAAACCAAGCAACTGCACAGGCTGCAAGAGCATGAAGCTGACCCTGGTTCAGGGGCCTGTCAGTCCAGCCTTCAAGCCAGGGGAGCCCTGCATGCTGACAGCTCTCAGGGTGGCTCACCACCACCAGGCACCCCTTAGCTATCTCTCACCTGTTTGCCTGTCCTTTTTTCCCAATGTCCTGCTGAATCTGTGCACAACACTTGGAGAAAATTATATTTTCAGAGAAAGCCACTAGATGAAGTTTGCACAAAAGGTGCATGGTTTCACGATTGTTAGGCAATTTCTCTCGGGAAACGGGGAGCCCCTCTAGAAAACAAGCATAGGGCATCCAAGCTCTGAAAATTTAACTCTAGTCAAGACTTCCTGTTAGCTTCTAAAATAACCCATCAACCCGCCTGACCAGGCAGTGGCGCAGTGGATAAAGCGTCGGACTGGGATGCAGAAGACCCAGAGTCTGGATAGAGTGTCGGACTGGGATGCGGAAGACCCAGGTTCGAGACCCCAAGGTCGCCAGCTTGAGCGCAGCCTCATCTGGTTTGAGCAAAAAGCCCACCAGCTTGAACCCAAGGTCTCTGGCTCCAGCAAGGGGTTACTTGGTCTGCTGGAGGCCCACGGTCAAGGCACATATGAGAAAGCAATCAATGAACAACTAAGGTGTTGCAACGTGCAATGAAAAACTAATGATTGATGCTTCTCATCTCTCTCCGTTCCTGTCTGTCTGTCCCTGCCTATCCCTCTCTCTGACTCACTCTCTGTCTCTGTAAAAAATAAATAAATAAATAAAAATTAAAATAACCCAACAATCCTTCATATTTTATATTCAAAGTAGCCATCATGTTCCAAAATATTTACAGGCATCTTAGAGAGAAGAGTGGCCCAGAAGTGGCTCCAAAGCTCCTGGTCAATATTTACATTTCTGTATCTAGAGCAACAAGGTGGGCTGGGGAACTTCGGAACCTGCTATGTGACCCTGGGACTGTGCCTGCCCTACACTGGTCTTCAAATGGGTGCATCTCCCCTGCTCCATCTAGCTCTAACACTCTACCTCCACCTTCAGGAAGTATGTTTGTAAGATAGACCAGGCTACTGAGATGTTAATTGGGGGAATAAAGGCATCTAATCTGATTGACAAACTAAGGATAAGGAGGTAGGAGCCACACCTCTGAATCAGGGACCAGCACATCCTACAGGCCCTTCCTGGAAAGGAAGCAGCAAAGCTCCCAGATGGATGCTGCTATGTCCCCAAGCATACTCAGCAAGTTACCGAATGCAGGGCGCTTTCTTCCAGCCTCTTTCCTGGTGAGAGTTGGCTGACAGAGGGCAGTGCAGTCCAAGTCCATTCCTATGTGACTTTGGGCATGTCCCTGATCCCTGTGCATATCCTGATTCTCAGTGTGCAGAGAGGGGCTAGATGAGCCATTAGGGGGCACATCAATTCCTAAACAAATTTTTGACTCTCTGACTTCCAAGAAAATGCTTCATATGAGGCTGTGTCTAGCAATAGCAGGTAATTTCTATGCTCAAAGTCTTTCTCTGAGGAGAACAGTCTGTGCAGAGAAAGGGGGCTGGGTGGCCTGATGTGAACATCTGGTCTCTTACTACTCAGTATCCCTAACCTTTGTGTACCATGTGGGAGGGGATGACAGAAACCCAGGGAGGTATGCAACAGACAGTCCCAGCACCTACCCTTCTCTTTGGTAATCTTCATCCAGATTTGACAGGAGCTGAGAGCCTGCTGTGGAGAGGTCAACTGCGGCCAGGGGCAAGTCTCGATAGGCAAAGTTCACCAGCTGACCAGGAGCAATGCTCTTGGTTTCCTCGTCTACTTGTTGGGAGATGATCTCAACTTCAGAAATTCCTCGTTCTGTAGCAGGCCTGAGTTGTGGAGGAGGCAACAGGGCAGTCATTTCTCACAAGCAAATCACTTTTTCTATTCCCCAAGGAAAGGAGGGAAGATGCACCAGAGTGACAAGTCCTTATACTTGTTTCAAAAAGTTTAATTTAAATTCTTTAAAAATAAATATATTTTTTTTATTTATTGATTTTTAGATAGAGGACAGAGAGAGAGAAAGAGGGAAGAGAAGCAGGAAGTATCAACTCATAGTAGTTGCTTCCTGTATGTGCCTTGACCAAGCAAGCCCAGGGTTTCAAATCAGCAACCTCAGCATTCCAGGTCAATGCTCTATTCACTGTGCCACTACAGGTCAGGCCAATTTAAAATTTTAAAACATTTTTTCCAACCACCATTGCATCTCTAACCAATAGTACTCAGTAGCAGTTATCCAAGAAGTTTAGAGCTAAGTCTGTCTACTTTTCCTTTGGTTGAATCATCCAGGTAATTGAGGGGAAAGTGAAATTTTTATTTGAACACCACAGGTTAGCTGCCTAAACTACCTGAACTCACCAAGTAGTTTCCGAAGCCAATTCTCTTTTTTTTTTTTTTTTTTTTCATTTTTTCTGAAGCTGGAAACGGGGAGAGACAGACAGACTCCCGCATGCGCCCGACCGGGATCCACCCGGCACGCCCACCAGGGGCGACGCTCTGCCCACCAGGGGGCGATAATCTGCCCATCCTGGGCGTCGCCATGCTGCGACCAGAGCCACTCTAGTGCCTGGGGCAGAGGCCACAGAGCCATCCCCAGCGCCCGGGCCATCTTTGCTCCAATGGAGCCTTGGCTGCGGGAGGGGAAGAGAGAGACAGAGAGGAAAGCGCGGCGGAGGGGTGGAGAAGCAAATGGGCGCCTCTCCTGTGTGCCCTGGCCGGGAATCGAACCCGGGTCCTCCGCACGCTAGGCCGACGCTCTACCGCTGAGCCAACCGGCCAGGGCCGCCAATTCTCTTTTGAAGACCTATTTCAACCTTTGCTTTTTGCTACTTGTCAAGCATAGGCAATAGCAATCATGTTTGCGTGACATTTATGAAATGACTCAAGACAGTCATAGGATGTGAGGTTTCTGTGTTTCTCAATAATTGAAATAAATGTATTTGTGTTTATGGGGGGGGCCTCTCGGCTCCAACAGATGTTTTCAGAAAGCAGACACTGGGTTGAATTTGTTATTGTCTTCCAGATTACTCAACGAAAACTATGGATTAAAAATTGAATAGAGCCCTGGCCGGTTGGCTCAGCGGTAGAGTATCGGCCTGGCGTGTGGGGGACCCGGGTTCGATTCCCGGCCAGGGCACATAGGAGAAGCGCCCATTTGCTTCTCCACCCCCCCTCCTTCCTCTCTGTCTCTCTCTTCCCCTCCCGCAGCCAAGGCTCCACTGGAGCAAAGATGGCCCGGGCGCTGGGGATGGCTCCTTGGCCTCTGCCCCAGGCCCTAGAGTGGCTCTGTTCGCACAGCAGAGCATCACCCCCTGGTGGGCAGAGCATCGCCCCTGGTGGGCGTGCCGGGTGGATCCCGGTCGGGTGCATGTGGGAGTCTGTCTGACTGTCTCTCCCCGTTTCCAGCTTCAGAAAAATACAACAACAACAAAAAAATTGAATAGAGCTTTCTGACCAATGAAGTATTCCTGGCTGGTGGGTAAGTTTCTGAGACAAATAACGTTTGGCT
This sequence comes from Saccopteryx bilineata, assembly GCF_036850765.1. Classification (NCBI taxonomy): domain Eukaryota; kingdom Metazoa; phylum Chordata; class Mammalia; order Chiroptera; family Emballonuridae; genus Saccopteryx; species Saccopteryx bilineata. The sequence goes on from NC_089496.1 coordinate 71,852,416, forward strand.
CTGACAAGAATCAAAAAAGCTACTTCTGTCTTCCCGACTTTCCTGCCCTCAGTCCCCTCTGGCCACTGATCACAGTGGCCCAACACTATTTCAGGTTACGTGGCATCTCAGCAGGAGACAAGGCCTCCACTGGAGGAGTGAAGGTCCCACAGTTTATAACCTGACTATTGAGAGTACACCTCGGTTTGTCCAGTCAAGGTACATACGAGAAGCAACTACTACAACTTGAGGCTTCCCGCCTCCCGCCTTCTCTCTTTCCTGCTCTTTCCTCTCTCTAAAGTCAATAAATAAAATCTTAAAAAACCAAACAAACATACAAAAAACAGGGTGATGAACAACACGTATTAATGGCTTCATTCTTCACTCTTCCTTTGCCGTGTGACTTGCAGCTCCTCCCCTCAAAAGGAAGAGTATACTTCCTAATCCTTGATTCTGTGTTCAGCCATGTGACTTGCTTTGGTTAATGGGATATTAGCAGACGTGATATAAGTGCAGGCATGAAAAGGCCCTTGTGAATTTCTATTTTGCTGTTGCCCCTGTGATATTGCCATTAGAAGGTGACCAGCCTAGCACAGGGGAGGATGAGGGACACACAGAGCAGAGTCCAGTGTCACCTGGATCAGCTGACCACCAGCAGAGCCCACATCCAAGGATGATCCCATTCCAGGCAGCACTGGAAAGACAGCCTAGCTGGCTACCCCCGACATGAAGGAATAAGCACTTACTGCTGCATTCCATTGAGGTTCTGTAGTTGGTTGTCACACAGCATTGCTGTGGCAATAGTGGGTTCTTGCTCCAGGTGACAACAGCAGCCCCTAGCTAGGCAAGCTGGTGCTGAGATGTGCAACAGAAGGTGTGCTATTCTTACTTTGGTATTTTTGTCAATAATTTGCAACCACAAAACAATTGACTGCTTTGCTAGTGCTAAGTAAGATTAAGGGTTTGGTCCGCATAGCATCTCAGGTTTAAGAACTGACAGCAATTCTCCCTGACGAGTTCTGCCCCTGGCTTCACAAAGCCTGCTTATAGAAACTTGGTCATGATTTCTAACTTTCCTTGCAATTCCTGTTTTATTAATTCACCTTAAGCACTTCCTAATCTAATCTGTCTTGAGGTTTGCTTTTGAAAGGCTTCCCCATTTTCTGTGGTCTCCTAAAAAAATATGTGTAGTGGTTTCTTGAATCGGAAAATCCTTGTATTTTGGGAGACTGATAATAACATTTTTTTTAAGCAAGAGAAAATAACAAAATTTAATAATACATATGTATGTGAACCCCGCACACATGAAAGTTAGATAACCCACATGCATGAGAGGGTCAAGCAACAGTTTAATGAGATTATGTTAGTGAAGCAACTCAGAGAAAAAGCAGATTTTAATGTTGGGCTTAAGGACAAAACAACCTGGAGTTCCTCCATCCACACAGAGCTACAGTTGCAACCACAGTTGTGATTCTGAGTTCCCCACTCAGCACCCACAAAGAGCAGATCCCAATGCTACTTACTGTGGGTTACTCATGTTTAGAGATACAGCCAGAGCTGTGGGTTTTCTTGGTGTCTAGTGGGGCTCAGCTATCTTGAAGCCCATTGTCGGCATTTCCAAGCATGAGTTCTATGAGGCATATAAATACAGTACCCTGAAAACAAATAATTGAATAGAAATTTAGTACACTCAGATGCTAAAACAAAATTCTCTTAAGATCATCTAAAAACAGAAGTCCTAAAAAATAAAAAATAAAAAATGGAAGTCCTTAGTACTTTCCTCCATAAAGCACTTTTCATCATAGTAATGTTAAACAGATTCCTATCATTATCTTCTGGGGGTTAATAACAAACAGAATGTCTCTTTTGAGAGATGAAAAAACAGCATCAGAGTGACAAAGTGACTTTTTTGCATTACACACAGATGGCAGTAGAGCCAGGCTGGATGGATCCCAAGCTTTCTGACTTCTAACCCACAGCTCTTTCCACTACACGTGCCTAAGGAAAACAGGGTAATTTTATATCTCAGCTTTAGGAATCTCAAATATAAGGCTTGCCTCAAAAATCTCAAGTGTTTTCCCACAAATTTCTTTCTCTTATTTCCATTTCCATCTGGTAATTCTGCCTCTCCACTCTTCCAGGCTTCTCTCTCCTCCCATTCTGGGATGGGTATCTCAGCAAGGAAAGGTTCAGAGCCTGGCTCCACTCACTAGTCTCGTCACCTTGGTAAGTTACTTAACCCCTCTGTCCTCAGTTTCTCCAGCTAGAAAATGGGAATAAAAATAAACTAACTAAATGAGTTAATGCAGTAGTCCCAACCTTTTTTGGGCCACAGACCGGTTTAATGTCAGAAAATATTTTCACGGACTGGTCTTTAGGGTGGGACGGATAAATATATCATGTGACCAAGACAAGTGTCAAGAGTAAGTCTTAGACGGACGTAACAGAGGGAATCTGGTCATTTTTTAAAAATAAAACATCGGGCCCTGGCCCGTTGGCTCAGTGGTAGAGCATCGGCCTGGTGTGCAGAAGTCCCGGGTTCGATTCCCGGCCAGGGCACACAGGAGAAGCGCCCATCTGCTTCTCCACCCCTCCCCCTCTCCTTCCTCTCTGTCTCTCTCTTCCCCTCCCGCAGCCAAGGCTCCATTGGAGCAAAAGATGGCCCAGGCGCTGGGGATGGCTCCTTGGCCTCTGCCCCAGGCACTAGAGTGGCTCTGGTCGAGACAGAGCTACGCCCCGGATGGGCAGAGCATCGCCCCCTGGTGGGCGTGCCGGGTGGATCCCGGTCGGGCGCATGCGGGAGTCTGTCTGACTGCCTCCCCGTTTCCAGCTTCAGAAAAATACAAAAAAATAAAAAATTAAAAAATAAAAATAAAATAAAAATAAAACATCGTTCAGATTTAAATATAAATAAAACAGAAATAATGTAAGTTATTTATTCTTTCTCTGCGGACCGGTACCAAATGGCCCACGGACCGGTACCGGTCCGTGGCCTGGGGGTTGGGGACCACTGAGTTAATGCATATAAAGCACTTAGAATAGTGCCTGGCATGTAGTGTTGGCTTTTATTATAATTACAGTATTTATAAATTTAAATTGCACAGTTTGTTGAATATGAGCACATTCCAAAGTACAGTGTGTCCGTAAAGTCATGGTGCACTTTTGACCAGTCACAGGAAAACAACAAAAAAACGATAGAAATGTGAAATCTGCACCAAATAAAAGGAAAACCCTCCCAGTTTCTGTAGGATGATGTGGCAGCATGTACGCATGCGCAGATGATGATGTAACACCGTGTATACAACGGAGCAGCCCACGGCCATGCCAGTCAAGATGTGGACAGTACAGAGGAAAGTTCAGTGTGTTCTGTGGCTCGCTAAATTCGAATCCATGACCAAAGTGCAATATGAATATCGGCGCGTTTATAACGAAGCGCCACCACATAGGAATAACATTACTCAGTGGGATAAGCAGTTGAAGGAAACCAGCAGTTTGGTGGAGAAACCCCGTTCTGGTAGGCCATCAGTCAGTGATGAGTCTGTAGAGGCTATACGGGATAGCTACCTAAGGAGCCCTAAAAAATCTGTGCGTGAGCCCACATCGAACTGCACTGAATAGTTCACTGTGGAATAGTTCACTGGGAGAGTTTTCCTTTTATTTGGTGCAGATTTCACATTTCTATTCTCTTCTGTTGCTTTCCTGTGACCAGTCAAAAGTGCACCATGAGTTTACGGACACACTGTATTTTGATGGCTGAGTCCAAGAATCTCTCTTAAACTCTGAACTAGGTAAACAGAATATACTTTTCTATAAGCCAGTGCTCTAGTACCATCTGGAAGTCTCCTGGGAAACTAACAATGTGGCAGAAACTACACAGACAAAGAGACAGACCGGAGTTCTGGATGGTTTTGCACAAGTTATTAGGGAGGTTACTCCAAAAACCATCCTTTTATAAACTGCTTCCACTGCAAACTGCTTTCCTACATCAACAAGACAAAATCCGTCTCTCTCCCTTCCTGAAGATCAGCTCTCAGAGGCAGCTGAACTTCAGACAAACTGTAGAATTGTTCTGTCCTGCAAAAGAACATGTGCTCCTAGGTGAGAAATATCAGGGGACAATGATAAATTTCCCAAGTGGGGAAGTAAGTGCCTTTAAGTTCTGTATAAGAAAAGTGAGAGCTCTAGTTAAAGAAACTTTAGGAAATCTTGGGAAAGCAGCTGGAAATAAGAGAGATGGAGAGCTTTCGAAAATCAGAAACACTTTAATACAAGAGACCGCAGTTTCCACAGCAGATGTTTGTGGGACAAAAAAGCATGGGACAAAGGGTGGGGACGTGTGTGTGTGTGTGTGTGTGTGTGTGTGTGTGTGTGTATATGACTGGTCATGTGACTGCCTAACCTCAACAGACAATGAAGCCAGGATGTAGGAACCAACAAATGGGAAACCGGGTGAGCAATGCCCCCTTCTGGAGCCATGTTTTAACACACTGTATTACCAAGTGAGCACTTGACACACTGTGCAAGGAATTAGCTCTGTGGAGGATACAATAGGAAAGTCTTTACTTTCATGCGCCTTTCAGTCTGTCTGGGCATCAGTCTTCTCTCTCAGATTCAGACTTGAATTTATACCATTGGCTCTCCTGGGTCTAAACTTCTCAGTTTCCACTACAGTGTGAGCCAATTCCTTATAATAAGCCATTTTATGAAACACACACACACACATCCCATTGGTTCTGTTTTTCTGTAGAAAACTGTCTAATATATCAGGAAATGTGAAAAGCACTCACAGGACTGGGCTTGCCTCTTGTTTGTACATCACCATGGCAACATGCAGGCCCATCATCTTAGCCAGCCAGCCAACAACCAGCTGCTCCCAAGGTATGTTCGTGAGCTCGGTCAAGACCAGAAGAACCACCCAGCTGTGCACAGACTAAATCACTAACCCATATAAATCAGGAGCTAAATAAAATTATTGTTTTTTAAAAATTTATTCCTCAGCCTGACCAGGCGGTGGCACAGTGGATAGAGCGTCGGACTGGGATGCAGAGGACCCAGGTTCGAGACCTCAAGGTCGCCAGCTTGAGCGTGGGCTCATCTGCTTTGAGCAAAAGACTACCAGCTTGAACCCAAGGTCGCTGGGTCCAACAAGGGGTTACTCGGTCTGCTGAAGACCCGCGGTCAAGGCACATATGAGAAAGCAATTAATGAACAACTAAGGTGTTGCAAGCGCAATGGAAAACTAATGATTGATGCTTCTCATCTCTCTCCGTTCCTGTCTGTCTGTCCCTGTCTATCCCTCACTCTGACTCACTTTCTGTCTCTGAAATAAATAAATAAATAAATAAATAAAAATTTATTCCTCAGTCATTTATTAGCACCTTCTGTGTTCTAGGAACCATATTAAATATTGAGATTATCAAGATAAGAGAGACAATCATAGCACTCAAGGAACTTGTGGGCTAGTGGTAGAGACAGATGGACGAACAGAAATTAAAATTCTATATTCTGGTGGCGCAGTGGATAAAGCATCGACCTGGAAATGCTGAGGTTGCCGGTTCAAAACCCTGGACTTGCCTGGTCAGGGCACATATGGGAGTTGATGCTTCCAGCTCCTCCCCCCTGTCTCTCTCTCCTCTCTCTCCTCTCTCCTCTCTAAAATGAATAAAATAAAAATTAAAATTAAAAAAAATTCTATATTCTAGGAACCATACTAAACATTGTTATCAAGATAAATGAGACATGGTCACAGCACTGAAGAAATCTGTGGGCTAGTGATAGAAACAAATGCATAAACAGAACAATGAAGCATTTCAAAAGAGTGTTTTGAAAGCTGTAAACTTCCTTAAAAATATTAAGCACTTAATGACTTCTCACTGGCAGGTACAATCCCCACCACTTCATTCAGTCATCTGTTTTTTTTTAAAGGGGTGTTTTTTTAAGCCCACCAAAGTTTCAGGGTGGTTTATTATATGGTACTATTGTGGCAATAGATAACTGACACATTATAGACAAATGTCCAATGCAACACATAAAATAATTCAAAGGTGTGTGTGTGTGTGTGTGTATTTATCTCTCTCTCTCTCTCTCTCTCTCTCTCTCTCTCTATATATATATATATATATATATATATATTAGCAAGAGAGGAAGAGGAGAGAGAGAGCAAGACAGGACCTTACAGACAGGAAGGGAGAGAAATGAGAAGCATCAACTCATAGTTGTAGCACCTTAGTTGTTCATTGATTGCTTTCTCGTATGTGCCTTGACTGGAGGGCTCCAGCTGAGCCAGTGACCCCCAGCTCAACCCAGCAATGTTGGGCTTGAGCCAGTGAACTCAGGCTTCAAGCCAGCAATCTTTGGGCTCAAGCCAGCAACCCCATGCTCAAGCTGGTGAGCCCTTGCTCAAGCCAGCGACCTTGTGGTTTCAAACCTGGGTCTTCAGCATCCCAGGTCGACACTCTACCCACTGCGTCACCACCTGGTCAGGCAAAGATGTATATTTCTAAAAAGCTAAATTTCTCTCCCTACTATATTTTAACCCTCCATTTCTTCCTTGAAGTCCCTATGTTAATACCCAGGTATGAAAATTCTTGCTCAAAGTTATGCAAACATGTGCCCACATGCCTAGGCTACCTTTTGTAGGTTTGTGTTTAACAAAATAAAACTAACTCTGTAATTTGCTTTTATCACTTACCAATATATAAGGGACATCTTTTCCCGTCAGTAGATAGACTTACATTTTCTCTAATTCTTAACACACATCCCCCCTTCTCTCTCTCTCTCTCTCTCTCTCTCTCTCTCTCTCTCTCCTCTAAAAAAAAAATGAATAAATAAATAAAAATAAAAAAAATTGCCTGACCTGTGGTGGCGCAGTGGATAAAGCATTGACCTAAAATGCTGAGGTCGCCGGTTCAAAACCCTGGGCTTGCCTGGTCAAGGCACATATGGGAGTTGATGCTTCCTGCTCCTCCCCCCTTCTCTCTCTCTCTCTCTCCTCTAAAAAAAAAAAAAAAGAATAAATAAATAAAAATAATTCTTAACACACATGAACATATATAACTTCATATACATTGATTACCATAAAATTCATGCTTTCAGAGGCTCCTTTTTCTCTTTTGCCTGCTTCCGACACATTACCTGCCTCACTGCTATCCTCTCCCAATATACACACGCACATGTCACATGCATACCAACACTAAACCTATGTACATCACCCCTTATTTTTCTTCGTGCTTTCATGTAATTATTTACAAATAAACATTCTGTTGTTTGATTTAAAATATACACTATTCACACTGAACAGGGACTTCTTGTAGAAATCCCTTTGCCGAGTCAAGCAGTAAAACTCAAATTCATATTTTAATTAATGGCTTCATAATATTCCATGGCACAGATGCTCTGTAACTTAGTTAACAATTTCCTTGTTGATGGGCAGTTTTCAGATTTTTTTTTTTTGCCACTGTGATAAATACTACAATAAACACCCTTGCTTGTGTCTCATTCTTGTCACTTCAACAATCCAGAATTTCATCCCCATTTTTTTCCAACCTGAGTGCCATTGCTTAAACACTAGCCCTAAAATTTCTCAGCTGCATTATTACAGTCTTCCCAAGTTAACACTCAATCCCTCATCCAGCATTTTCTACACTAACTCCAAAAAGGTCTTTTCTCCACACTAACTCCAAAAAGGACTTTTTCTCCAGTACTTGAAAAAAAAAAAGATGCATGATTCACATATAAGTAAACATGCTCATTGTAACCATACAGTTGGATAAGCCTGAACAAAACCACCACCCCAATCAAGATACATTCCTGTTGTCCCAGAAGTTCTCTCACAACTTTGTAGTCAAGTATTTTTTGGATATATATTTTCAATTTTAGGTAAATATCTTAGAGTAAATTGCCAGTTTCTAGGATAAGTGTAGTATGTTTAACTTTATATGATACTGCCAAATAGCTTCTCAGAGTGGCTATGCTACATTATAATTCCACCAGCCATGTGTGAGAGTTCCAGTTGCCAAAAGAAGTCTTTTTAAAATGTAAATCTGTCATACTATTTCCTACTTAAAACCCATCTCTGGCTCTCATGTGCCACAGGAAATGGGCAAAGCCCTCCATTATCTGTGTCCCGAATCTCTAGCCCTCTCTCCACATGCTCCCTTCACACTTATCTCACTCAGTTGTTCTTTCACAGCTTTGCATAAGCCCTTCCCTCTGCCAGAATCCCACTTTCTTCCTCATTTGCATAGTGAATGCCTACTCATCATTTTGGAGGTGTTTGCTGATGACTTTAACCTGCACCCACACCTTTATGAGCTAACTGCTAGATTCTGTGCTCCTTGAACACACAGGGCATAACTCCATTATCATGCTCTGCTCCATGTATCAGAGCTTACATGATTTTCTTTTCTCCACCTACCAGGCTCCTGCCAGGCACTCTCTCCCTCACTTCCTTCTACCAGTGTCTAATGATGGCCTCCCACCAGACAGATCCAATACTGGGGCAGTGCACAGAATGACGAGTGTTACAGTCCCTCCCTCCATAGATCTTACAGCAGAGGGGAAAGACAGTCAAGTAATTAAACCCATAAATGTAGAATTAGAAAATGAGTCAATGTTCTGAACAAAAGGACTAATGAGTCTACCAGGATATAAAAGAGGAACCTGTACCACGTAGGGCAAGGGGCATGAAGGCTTCCCTGAGGAAACAATGCTTGACTTGGGATCTGAGGGAGACAGAGGAAATAATTAGGTAAAGTATGTCCCCTCCATATGGTGGGAGAGAACTTGGGACTATGGCTAACAGTGAAATGAAGCTGATGAGCTGAGATCACAGACCTATGGGCCCTGTGTAAAGGACAAGCGTTGGGCAAAGACAAGATCAGAACTTGCTAAGGGTTTGGTCACTATTTTGCTTGAGACTGAGAAGCAGAACTAGTAATATTATCTTTGCCCAGCATTTGTCATGGTACCCAACACATGGTCATGTGTAACAGATATTTGTTGAATTGATGAATTTTAGAAGTGTTTAGGGTCTTGTGAGGCTGAAGAAAAGAGGCTACTTGTCTCCCACGTGGGCTGCAGGGCTGAGGGAAGGGCATTTTTAAGAAAAAGCACAACTTGAGATTGTTGAGAGAAAACAGCCAACAGAGACAAAGAATGTAAATACATTCTGACATAAGTGAGAAGGGACAGAATCAAGAATACAAAGGTTAGATTTGAATAAGAATAATAATTCCTCCTTTGAGGAATTCTCTAGAGGGAAAAAAAAAAAAAACAACTACCTGTTGGGAGAGGCATTACTATAGTCATGAGGTTTAGGGGCCATTTACCTGAATCTACATGATACCACCAGACAGCCACTGGTTATCCATGTGCCATGGAGTCCACCTACAATCAGAGTGCACAGATCTGGTGCTGAAAATTTTCACCAAGTTTTTACAATAACCTTTCTTAACATTTTTTTCTTTCCTTTCTTTTCTTTTTTTAAGTGAGAGGAGGGGAGATAGTGAGACAGGTTCCCACATGCATCCCAACTGTGCTGGCACCCCCCACCCCCGGTCTGGGGCCAATGCTAGAATTAATTGAGCTATCTTTAGTGTCTAAAGCTAACACACTAGGACCAACAAAGCTATCCTCAGCGCCCGCCAGGGCCAACGCTGGAGCCAATCAAGCCATAGGCTGCGGGAAAGGAAGAGAGAGAGAAGGGGGACAGGGAAGGGAGAGAAGCAAATGGTAACTTTTCCTGTGTGCCCTGACTGGGAATTGAACCTGGGACGTCCATACACTAGGCCAATGGCTCTATCCACTGAACCAACTGAGCCAACTAGCCAAGTCCAATAACTTTTTAAAGATATTGTTTTAGGCCCAATTTAAAGATATTTTACAATTTACAGAACTTGGGTTCAGGTTAAGAATGCTGTCAATGCATAGCTGACCTGGAACTGGAACTCAACTCCATCTGACTCCACTGCAAGTAGCCAAGGCAGCTAGCTTAGGTTCCCTTCTCACTGCTTCGATGTTTTGCTCCAAAAGAGTTGGAACATCCATGAGCCTGGACACAGTGCAAGGCGATACATGCAGTTTCTGCCTATGGGATGGGCTTATTTTGAATTATGTAGAATTATAAGAATTACAGAATTCTACTATAATTATATGTAGAATTATGTAGAATTATAAGACTCCTGGGGTCTTATAGGAGTGAATGAGGACTAATAGGGTAGCTTGGGAACTTAGAATGTGATACTCTGCCACAGAACACATTATCCCGATTGAGTTGGAAAGGATCAAAAAGAAACCAACACAGGAGTACATCACAGGTTAACCTAATTAAGATGAGGTCAGTGGTTTGTCCATAGTTGGTGGTGTAGGCAGGAGAGTACTGTGTCCCAATTGTGAAAGCCTGCCTTGCTGTGACCTTTTGAGCTCAGAGCACAAATGCCAAGATGGCAATAACTTTGGTGGTAACTAGAGTGATTATGCAGCCCATAAAAGAGAAACCTATCCTAACAGGAGAAACGGAACCTTTGGAATAATCACCAGCATCCATAGGAAACTACAAAGCTGTGAGGGCCCTGGGCCAGGAGACAGGTGGCCACACCAGCAGAGAATAGCAGGGGCTGTGGAACCAGCCCCATCTGCAGAGAGCAGTACTGTGGGGTGATCTCAATTAGAGGAGGCAGGAACCGCAATGGGTGGGCAGAAGTTCCCAGTTTGAAACGGTGCCTTCAGGGATCTTACCAGAAGACATCATTCTGTATCTCTGCTGCCACCAGATAGGATGTCCCTTGATTATAACCAAGCTTTCTTATGCTTCTTACAGCCCTTGCACTTACAAACCAGGGCCTATGTAGTCTGTGCTCTATTAGACTCATTTTCATTTAGCAGAGTCCAAATTCTGCATCCAGCGCATCTTCTCCAACCTCAGGACACGCAGTGGGTTAAATAGTGTCTACCCAAATTCACTCAGAACCTCAGAACATGACTTTATTTAGAAATACGTCTTCATAATTAGTTCAGATGAGGTCACCCTGGATTGAGATGGGCCCTAAATTCTTATATAAGGCAGAAGAGGAAAAGGCCACATGAAGACAGAGGCAGAGACTAGAGTGAGGCCACCACAAGCAAAGGAATGCCTGGGGCCACTAGAAGAGGCAAGAAAGGATTCTCCCCTAGAGTTTTTATTTTTTAAGATTTTATTTATTGATTTTTAATTTTTATTTTTTTTTTTGTATTTTTCTGAAGCTGGAAATGGGGAGAGACAGTCAGACAGACTCCTGCATGCGCCCGACCAGGATCCACCTGGCACGCCCACCAGGGGCGATGCTCTGCCCCTCCCGGGCGTCGCTCTGTCGTGACCAGAGCCACTCTAGCGCCTGGGGCAGAGGCCAAGGAGCCATCCCCAGCGCCTGGGCCATCCCTGCTCCAATGGAGCCTTGGCTGCAGGAGGGGAAGAGAGACAGAGAGGAAGGAGGGGGGGGGGGTGGAGAAGCAAATGGGCACTTCTCCTATGTGCCCTGGCCGGGAATTGAACCCGGGTCCCCCGCACGCCAGGCCGACGCTCTACCGCTGAGCCAACCAGCCAGGGCTTTATTTATTGATTTTACAGAGAGAGGAGGATAGAACTAGAAGTGTCAAGTCATTGTTGCTTCACTTTAGTAGTTCATTGCTTGCTTCTCGTATGTGCCTTGTCCGGGCATGTCCAGGGTTTCGAACCAGCAGCCTCAGCATTCCAGGTCAATGCTTTATCCTCTGTGCCACCATAGGCCAGGCTCCCATAGAGTCTTTATGGGGAGTGTGGCCTTGCTAACTCCTTGATGTGAGAGAATAAATTTCTATTTTTATTAAACTATCCAGTTTGTGGTACTTTGCTACAGAACTTACACAGAAGCTAAGGTCCATCTTCCTAAACAGGCATCATAGGAGCTCTCCAGCAGCTAAGTTCATCCCATATATAAGTGTCAAGGAAGAAAATGTCTGCTGAATAAATACATTTCCCAGATTTTGAATTGAGGGAGAAGTATGATGTCCCAAGGCAGCATGGAAGGATCAATGATAACACTAGATAGTAGCTAGATGGCTCTTTACCAAAAAGGCTCACTTTGTAATGTTAGCTTGGCAAATTTACTAAGTGTCAGGATGTGGCCTCTAGTTCTATCATTCTCAAGGTTGAGTCATTAGGTAAATCATGCTAATGAAGCTCATAAGAAATAAAAATTAGGCCACAAATGTATTCATCAGTATATGTGTGAGAAAGAAAGAAAGCTTCTCTTCCAGTATCCAAAATGCCCACATTCACTACCAGGGCCCAGAGTTATCACACTGGGGAGCTGATCAGCAACTGTACATTCTATGGAGTCAAAGCAAGGGGTCAGGGCACCACACAGCAAGCAAAAGAGAGGGAACACTATCCCAACCACAAAGAAGCCCAGAGACCTTCCTCGCACCACAACTGTCTGTGTCCAGCACTATAAGTTCGGGCTGGCCATTCTGAACAAAATAGAATGATTGTTTTAAGGCATTTAAATTATCCTACTATGCTTTGAGATAGTTTGTTATGCAGCAATAGTAACCATAACATGCCAATTAAAAACTGTTAGCCTGACCGGGATATTAAAATGAGAAATAAAAAACAAAACAAAACTTACACCTAGTATGGTGATAGAGTGATAGTATTTACTTATATATAAAAATTAGGGGGAGGGTGTAACCATATGTGTCACTAGGTATAGGTCCCAAACTTCCCATTGAGTGTCATCAATTTCAGTGAACTCGCATCCACAGGAACTGGACAAGAGGCCTTTAATCTATGTATAGGTGCACTGCAGTTTTCAAATGGAGATTGAGTTGAAAATATGGATGCTACCGGTCAGACACAGGCCAGGCCAATCACACTACAGATGAACACACTGTTGCAAAAACTGAATATCTCTACAACGTACCATTTGATAACACAGCATCTTTTGACCCAGACCGGGCTACAGAGCTGCCTACAGTATATAATTAAAGGTTTCGAATATACTAAGGTTTATTCCTGCCAAATGCCATTCATGTATGCCTGACTTTTCCAACAAATGTAACTGAAGTACAATTTGTAAACCAAGCATACCGTGTGAATTATTTTGTCCTTGTTTAAGGCATTGCACAGTTCAGAGTAGAGAAGTTATTCTGGGATCCCTAAATCACAAAGCCCAGTCTGTCATTTAACCAGCAAGGATGCCAGAACCCAGAAGAGTGAAATGACTTGTCCAGATTTACACTCCTGGGCTGAACTCCAGGAATCCCGATGCCTTATTGTGATGCTTCTTTTCCAAACCTGGAATATTATCTTTGGAAAAGGAGACTAAAACGCAATAGTCTGAATGTTCTTACAACTAAAAATAGCATTATTTCGGCCCTGGCTGGTTGGCTTGATGGTAGAGCGTCAGCCTGGCGTGCGATTCCCGGCCAGGGTACACAGGGTAAGCGCCCATATGCTTCTCCACCCCTCCCCCTCTCCTTCCTCTCTGTCTCTCTCTTCCCCTCCCGCAGCCAAGGCTCCATTGGAGCAAATGATGGCCCAGGCGCTGGGGATGGCTCCATGGCCTCTGCCTCAGGCGCTAGACTGGCTCTGGTAGCAACAGAGCAATGCCCACTGGTGGGCGTGCCGGGTGGATCCCAGTCGGGCGCATGGGGGAGTCTGTCTGACTGCCTCCCCGTTTCCAGCTTCAGAAAAATAAAAAAAAATAAAAAATAAAAAAAAAAAAGCATTATTTTTTTCTAACCTTTGTCTTCAAACTGACTCAATAGCCAAAGTAACTTTATGTTTATTCATAGTTTCAAGAACCACATCGTTTCAACAATTTCGACTAATTTTAAGGTAATTTTAAAATATTCATCTGGCCTGACCTGTGGTGGTGCAGTAGATAAAGCACTGACCTGAAATGCTGAGTTCGAAACCCAGGATTTACCTGGTCAAGGCAAATACAGGAAGCAACTATGAGTTGATGATACTTCCCGTTTCCCTCCCCTACCTCCTTTCTCTCTCCTCTCTCTAAAACAATAAATAAAATCTTTAAAAATAGCCCTGGCCGGTTGGCTCAGTGGTAGAGCGTCAGCCTGGCGTGCAGAAGTCCCGGGTTCGATTCCCGGCCAGGGCACACAGGAGAAGCGCCCATCTGCTTCTCCACCCCTCCCCCTCTCCTTCCTCTCTGTCTCTTTCTTCCCTTCCCGCAGCCAAGGCTCCATTGGAGCAAAAGAGCGACACCCTGGATGGGCAGAGCATCACTCCCCGGTGGGCGTGCCGGGTGGATCCTGGTGGGGCTCATGTGGGAGTCTGTCTGACTGCTTCCGGTTTCCAGCTTCAGAAAAATACAAAAAAAAAAAAAAAACTTTAAAAAAAAAAAACTTTAAAAAAAAAAAAAACTTACCGGCCAGGGCAAAAAAAAAAAAAAAAAAAAATCTTTAAAAATAAAATTCGCCGGCCCTGGCTGGTTGGCTCAGCGGTAGAGCGTCAGCCTAGCGTGCGGAGGACCCGGGTTCGATTCCCGGCCAGGGCACACAGGAGAGGCGCCCATTTGCTTCTCCACCCCTCTGCCGCACTTTCCTCTCTGTCTCTCTCTTCCCCTCCCGCAGCCAAGGCTCCATTGGAGCAAAAGATGGCCCGGGCGCTGAGGATGGCTCTGAGGCCTCTGCCTCAGGCGCTAGAGTGGCTCTGGTCACAACATGGTGACGCCCGGGATGGGCAGAGCATCGCCCCCTGGTGGGCAGAGCGTCGCCCCTGGTGGGCGTGCCGGGTGGATCCCGGTCCGGCGCATACGGGAGTCTGTCTGACTGTCTCTCCCTGTTTCCAGCTTCAGAAAAATGAAAAAATAAAATAAATAAATAAATAAATAAATAAAATAAAATTCGCCTGACCTGTGGTGGCACAGTAGATAAGGTGTCAACCTGGAATGCTGAGGTTGCCAGTTCGAAACCCTGGGCTTGCCTGGTCAGGGCATATACAAGAAGCAGCCAGCAGCCACTATGAGTTGATGCTTCCTGTTCCTCCCCCACCTTCTCTCTCTCTAAAATCAATAAATAAAATCGTAATAAATAAATAAATAAATAGCCTGATCTGTGGTGGCGCAGTAGATAAAGTGTCAACCTGGAATGCTGAGGTCACTGGTTCAAAACCCTGGGCTTGCCTGGTCTCCACATATGGGAGTTGATGCTTCCTGCTCCTCCCCCTTTCTCTCTCTCTCTCTCTCTCTCTCTCTCTCCTCTCTTAAATGAATAAAAAAAAATTTTTAAAAAAATAAATAAATAAAAACAAACTCCATCTGGTATAAATCAAGTCTCCAAGTCTCCAGTCTCACATCCAGCTCAAAGCTTGGGCTACCATAACAAAATAGCATAGACTGGTGGCTTCAACAACAGAAATGTAAATATCACAGTTCTGGAGCCTAAAATCCAAGATCTTGGTGCCAGCACAGTCAGGTTCTGGAGAGAGTTCTCTTCCTGCCTTGCAGACGGCTGCCTTCCCACTATGTGTTCACATGGTGGAGAGAAAGAAAAAGAAATCTCTCTCTCTTTCTTTTCTTATAAGGCCACAGTCCTATCAGATTAGGGACCCATCCTTATGATCTCATTCAATCTTAATTGCCTCCTAAAGATCCTATCACCTAAAACAGTCAGTCACATTAGGGGTTAGGGTTTCAATATATGTATCTGGCAGGGGGCACAACTCAGTCCACAGCACTGGACATAGGCTTTGGAGCTCCTTCCACCTGTTAGCAAGACCGGGTACATCGAAGATGCTCACGTCTGTGGAATAAGTAATTCTACCTTGCCTCCATGATTTCAGAAACCATACAAGGCTTATTTCTAGACTACTGGGTAGTGAGCAAACACCTTAGGGTCCTCTATGTATGCTTTCCCCTTCCAAAGGTAATTAACAAGCCAAAGGTGATCTATGGTCAGAGCAGGTCTCTCCCAAGGTTGGAGCCTTGATGTTTTTCAAGAAGTGTTGCATGTAACTGTTACTTGCAGCCAACTGAAATGCTACTACATTTAGAAAGAATGAAGACTGCCAATTGGAGTTGGGATTTAAATCACAAGTGTACAGATAAATTTCCTAACAGCCACAAAGATTACTGAGCAACTGTGGCACTTTACCAAAACACAGAGGATCTGTTATTGCTACTTCACCGCTGAAGCACTTGACAGTGCCATCTTAGAGCAGCTTTATTGTCAGAAGCAGCTTCTGGTGGGGACAGCTGGCCAACCTCAGGTCATATATAATTTCCTCCCATGATAACCAACTAAGATTTCTCTAGAAATATTATTTTTGGAATATTACACTTATTGTCAAAGGCACTGTAAAAGCATTTTAGGCACATAAATACAAGTCCAGCAAAAACACTCCAAGGGTGATTGTAACAGCCCCAGATGTGTTGTTGCATTCAGACTTGAGACCTTCAGGAGTAAGATGGTCTGGACTTTTGTAACTACTTTATCTGTTTATATCTCCTTATTCCTGATGCAACCTATAATTGATTATGGATACAAAATTTTAAAAATTAGCCTGACCAGGCGGTGACACAGTGGATACAGCGTCGGACTAGGATGCGGAAGGACCCAGGTTCAAGACCCCAAGGTCGCCAGCTTGAGCATGAGCTCATCTGGTTTGAGCAAAGCTTACCAGCTTGGACCCAAGGTCGCAGGCTCAAGCAAGGGGTTACTTGGTATGCTGCAGGCCTGCAGTCAAGGCACATATGAGAAAGCAATCAATGAACAACTAAAGTGTCGCAACGAAAAACTGATGATTGATGCTTCTCATCTCTCTCTGTTCCTGTCTGTCTGTCCCTATCTATCCCTCTCTCTGACTCTCTCTCTGTCCCTGTAAAAAATATTTTTAAAAAATTTAAAAATTAGGCAGCCCCAGCCTGACCAGGTGGTGGTGCAGTGGATAGAACGTCAGACTGGGATGCAGAAGACCCAGGTTCAAGATCCCGAGGTTGCCAGCTTGAGCGTAGGTTCATCTGGTTTGAGCAAAAGTTCACCAGCTTGAGCCCAAGGTTGCTGGCTCGAGCAAGGGGTTACTCGGTCTGCTGAAGGCCTGCAGTCAAGGCACATATGAGAAAGCAATCAATGAACAACTAAAGTATTGTAATGTGCAATGAAAAACTAATGATTGATGTTTCTCATCTCTCCATTCTTGTCTGTCTGTCCCTGTCTACTATCCCTCTCTCTGACTCTCTCTCTGTCTCTGTAAAAAAAAAAAAAAAAAAAAGGCAGCCCCTCCTTTGATCTTCATTCAACTTCAGTATCCTCTTTACTTGATTATAAGGGGAAAGAAGGCAGGACTAAAACCTACTGGCTCAGGGCCAGGCTCATGACAAGGTCTGAAGAGTTAAAAAATTTCCCACTTACGTCCTCTGAGCTCATTTTACTTGGAGAAATGTCATGAGTTCAGGAAAAAAGCTCTAAACACTTTATAAAATCCTAACAGCTTCAAAGGTTGGTAGAATTTCAAACTCCTTTACAAAGCATTAAATAACTCCCTGCACTCCCATTTTGTAAATGATTTCTATATATCCCTCCTCATTCCAAAAATTATTCTGAGGTGGTTAACTCTCCTTGTGGGGCTGACTCAATTTTCCCATATAAAGCTTACATGGGCTTTAGGACTGATCAATACCTAGGAGGAAAAAAAGATTTTGAGAGGGCCAAGAAAAACTGCAACATTTGGCAGCTAAAAGATATGAGTTAAATTTCTACTATGTGTAAAGCATAGTGTTAAATGCTGAGAATGACATTTTTAAAAGCATAAAGCACAGCTGGTGTCCTTCAGTAATTTATAATCTTTCTGAGCGAGACAGGCTCGGTGCCCATGCGAGGATTTCTTATTACACATGCTCAGTGTCTCCTGAGAGGCACAGCCCTCAGTACTCTCTCTCCTCTGACTAGGAAGGAGAGACAGGGCAGGAAGGGGTGAAGGTGGCACTACAGTGGGGACTGTATGATAAAGGCTCAAAAGTGGACACACTGAGAAGGATCAGGGTGGTAATTAAAATAATTAGGAGTTAAAGTTAGGGTTCTTAGCCTCTGAAGGTATCTAAGTAGGAATTCAATGATAAAAGGTGATATTTACTGAGTACTTACTCTTGACTAGTCACACTCACTTAATCCTCTTCCTGACAGCCCTATGACATAGGACAGGAGTGTTAAATCACTCAATGTCACACGATTAACAAGTACTAGAGCCAGGATTCAAACCCTGGGAAGAGTCCACACTTGCCTTCCTCTGCCGACTGCCTCTTGACAGAACAGGAAGGATGCAACAGAGAGACCAGATGCCCTAGGAAGGAGCTGTGACTGGGAGCATTTCAAGGAGTAGGAGTCAATAGGATCAGATGTTGCTGATCCATGAGGAACGAAATCTGAGAAACAGCCATGGATTTGGCAATTAGAGGTGACCTTTAAGTGTTTGTTACAGTACCGGGGTAGGAACAGGGGTTCCTTGTAGGACATCAAGGATGCAGTGACAGTAGATCGAGCCAAAGGCAGAAACTGACAGTGAAAGGACAGGGAGAGATGGAGAGAAATTTCCAAGCTTTTCTTCTGACACTATGCCCCAAAGCAATGAAACATTTTCTTTGCTCAAGGGTTTACAATGTTTCTCCCTGATCTTTTGTTCCAAAGGACAAAACTAACACATTTCAGTAGTCAAGTTTAAATGAGAATTAGCTTGTCTAGGGCATCACATAAATTAAAAAAACAAAACACTTTATTTATCAAATTCAGGTAAAATATAAAGATCTGTTTTATAAGAAAGATTACTTCACCTTATATACTGCACTGATTGGATAACATGGCAGTTCTAGAATTAGGGTGAGAGGCTGAGGGAATAGGACTCACTTTGGACTTATTTTTTGAGCCAAGAGAGAGCAGCTGAAAGTATGTGTTATGACTTGAGATTGAAACCCAGAGAACAGCTGCCCAGTCACAGCCTGGACTTCCAAATACCTGGGTTACAAAGGGGCAGAAATATTCATTAAAATTCTGTTTTAATGAGCTGTGGGGATTCAAATTATTCAGCCCCTGCCCTACCTACTGAGTAGCTTCTATTACAAATCAAAAGCAGTTGTAGGGAGGTTGTGAGTTTTTGAAGGGGAGCTCTCTCCTGGTTGGTAATTCATAATGCCTAAAGCAGCACTTAAAGCTGCTGAGAAGAGAGAAGGGGGAGAAGAAGCCATCCCATGGCTGAAAAGCAGCTTCTGGGAGACTTTATTCCATAACCATTAACTCCCTCCAGCATCCAGATACTAAATTCTAAAGCGTTGAGTCCCACAAATGCCCATTATTTGCTGCAGCTCAAGAACTACTGCAAATAGTAGATGTATAAAAGGACTGCAGTCCAGGACCACGAGGGCCAAAAAAATCTCAGGCTGTGATGCTGTGGGTATGCGCTTGGACACTTGAACTCTTACACCCAGGCTTAAACAGGAAAGACACCAATAGGTATTTAATCTCTAAAAATGAAACAGGCTGAAGCTGGGTTGCAGTGATTAACCTGCCTGTGTGAGTGTACACAGATTCCTTTTCCTTTCAAGTGACTGGAGCCACTGGGAAAGTTGGTGGAATCTTTGGATGTCTTTAAAACATCCACTCTCCAATAGAAGAGAACCCATAGGTCTCCTCTTTATCACAGGCCATCTTGCCACAAACCTTCTGCTGCCTTGTCACATACCCCAACCCTCAGGTGACTTTCTCCCTATCTTTACAGGGGCTGACTCCACCCAGGAGGTTTCTCTCTCCCCAATACCAGCTCAAGGTAAGACAAGGTCTCTCCCAATTCTTCTCCACTTTCCTTGCTGTTCCCCCAAACACACACACAAAGCCTTTGCACTTTAGAGGTGTCACCACTCACTATGGGGGACTGTAAGGGCTAACTAAACAAAGAGTGTGGGAGGCTGGAAAGATTTAAGGATGCCATAGTGGCTTGTCAGTTGTTTTCCATGGTTTGGAGAGTGAACAAAACAGACAAAATTCCTGTGCCCTGGTGTGGTCATTCTAAGGGGAGATGTACAATAAAAACTAATTTATATAGTGAGCTACAAGGGGCTATGAACGAAAGCAAAGTGAAGAGGAGGGCTAGGAATGCTTTTGGGGTAGCATGTAGTTTTTTAAAGAGTGTTGAGAATTTGAGCAAAGCCAAAAGGAGATGATGTTGCAAACCATGCAGGTATCTGCAGGAAGAGCAGTCCAGGAAAAGGAACCACTAGTGCTAAGATCCCGAAGCAGGGGCAACAGCAAGGAAACCAGTGTGAATGGGCAGAGGAAGCATAGAATGGGAAGACAAAGAACTATGGAATGGAACACTTGTCATTCTACATTTTTTTTTTTTTTTTTTTTTTTACAGAGGCAGAGATAGACAGGGACAGACAGACAGGAACGGAGAGAGATGAGAAGCATCAATCATCAGTTTCTCGTTGTGCGCGTTGTGACTTCTTAGTTGTTCATTGATTGCTTTCTCACATGTGCCTTGACCGTGGGCCTTCAGCAGACCGAGTAACCCCCTGCTGGAGCCAGCGACCCTGGGTCCAAGCTGGTGAGCTCTTTGCTCAAGCCAGATGAGCCCGCGCTCAAGCTGGCGACCTCGGGGTCTCGAACCTGGATCCTTCCGCATCCCAGTCCGACGCTCTATCCACTGCGCCACCACCTGGTCAGGCTCATTCTACATTTTAAACAATATTAAATTAAGAAATACTAGGAGAAAAAGTACACTTCACAACTGACAAGGTCAGTCAAGGAAAGACAAATGTGGCAGTTCCCAGTGTCTTCCTCAACAATGAATTAAAATGTACATTATAATCAGGCACTGCAATATATGCTAGCTATACAGCTGGGAAAATTTTCAGTTTCTCCCCCTAACTCCCCCCCACCAAACAATAACAACAAAGACGGTTGATGAGGGGAATAAAAAAATAATGGTTAAGCATCCATAGTTTCCCTAGGGCTTTTACCAATTTAAATATGTTTCAATTAAAAAAATGACATAGTTCGAAAACATTTTACATTCCTCAAATTGATCACTGCACCAGAAAGGATGCTCAGCTCTGCATGAAGTAAACTCCTGCTTTAATCAAAGAGAGTAGGCTGGTCTACTTCTTGGGTGCTTTTTATTATAATTACAAGATTTCTGACTGAAGAAGATAATGATGCTCCCCATAGGAAACCCCATTTCCTTCACAGAAATCAAGCAACAACTCTTTTTGCTTTCTGCTTCTTCCCCAGTAATATCAAGACTCATCTTGAATTTATTTGATCATAGACTAGAAATCCCAGGGCAGAAAGACTTTGCCTCAACATTTCTGTGAATATGCTATTCCAAAACCAAGTGTTTTCCATGAGGCAAAACAGCTATAAAAATGGCTTTACTGTCAACAGAACAGTGTAATGAAAAGTAATATCCTGGTGTTCTAAAACCAGTCATATTTCCCAAGTTAGAAAACAGCTTATAGACTTTACAAGAGAATCTTCTATCTCCTGCTTAATAGTATTCATCAATTTATCACTGAAAGCTGTAATTTCCATGGAATATAACTCTCAAATAATTCCTATACCGCTTTCACTACATCTAAAATATGTAACCTGAGTATAAAAGTTTGTAGCCCCACTGGGTGAATTTCCCACTGAAGTAACTACAGCAATTCCTAAGTCTATGTGAACTGCTAGGAATATGCAGCAAGAGCCAACACCTGAATTATGATAATGCATTTGCAAAAAGGATTAAATATACATCCATAGTTGAATGCACAAGTTCCAAGACTTTCAAATAAATAACGGTTACAATTGTAGACAGACGGAATTAGGGTCCATGGGTAGTATGGATTCCTATGATTGCAACATTGGTTCTATGGCTGGCAGTGAGGTCAGAAGATGGTGTGCAGGGCAAGGCAAAAAGACTAGAGCAGGATTCAATAATGAAAAACATGACTGGCCTGTCCTGTGGTAGCGCAGTGGATAAAACATTGACCTGGAAGGCTGGAGTCGCCGGTTCAAATCCCTCAGCTTGCCAGGTCAAGGCACATACAGGTAGCAACTACTATGAGTAGATGATTCCTGCTTCTCCACCCTTTCTCACTCTCCCTCTCTTTTTCTCTCTCCAAAAATATCAATAAAATAAAAAAATTTTAAGCCCTGGCCGGGTTGGCTCAGCGGTAGAGCGTCGGCCTAGCGTGCGGAGGACCCGGGTTCGATTCCCGGCCAGGGCACACAGGAGAAGCGCCCATTTGCTTCTCCACCCCTCCTCCGCGCTTTCCTCTCTGTCTCTCTATTCCCCTCCCGCAGCCGAGGCTCCATTGGAGCAAAGATGGCCCCGGGCGCTGGGGATGGCTCTGTGGCCTCTGCCCCAGGCGCTACAGTGGCTCTGGTCGCAACATGGCGACGCCCAGGATGGGCAGAGCATCGCCCCCTGGTGGGCAGAGTGTCGCCCCCTGGTGGGCGTGCCGGGTGGATCTCGGTCGGGCACATGCGGGAGTCTGTCTGACTGTCTCTCCCTGTTTCCAGCTTCAGAAAAAAATGAAAAGAAAAAAAAAAATTTTAAATGACTGATTCGTTCTACCTGACATTTATACACTTTATAGATTTAAATCTGAAGGGAAACTACTTTTTAAACATAACTGCTTATTTGGGAAAGTTAAATGGAAATGTTCTTGGGCCCCATTTTTAATAGGCTCAGTGCCACCTCAAAAAATTCCACAGGGACCAATTGTAAAACACCAATTTCTCTTAGTGGAAAGCCACAAAGGTTGGTGTGGAATCTATGAAATAGAAAATCCAAGACCGTGCTCATGCATAAGCTTGATCTTAATGAAAACATAGACGGAGTGGCAGCACCTGGGTCAAAGCCTTCGCCCAAGGTCCTCCAACACCCCTAGCAACCAAATGCACTTGAGTTTGTATTCTTATCCTGTCCCTGACCGTAACCGTGGGCAAGCTGGCTGACCTTTCTAAGTCTCAGCTTCTTCATCTTCAACATGGAGATCACAGGTTGTCTGTGAGGATTAAATAAGATCACACACAAATAGCTTTTAGCTCAGTCCCTGGCACTCATAAGCATTTAAGAAATGTGTTGCCTGACCAGGCAGTGGCGCAGTGGATAAAGCGTCGGACTGGGATGCCGAGGACCCAGGTTCGAGACCCCAAGGTCGCCAGCCTGAGCGAGGGCTCATCTGGTTTGAGCAAAAGCTCACCAGCTTGGTCCCAAGGTCGCTGGCTCGAGCAAGGGGTTACTCGGTCTGCTGAAGGCCCGCGGTCAAGGCACATGAGAAAGCAATCAATGAACAACTAAGGTGACGCAATGCGCAACGAAAAACTAATGATTGGTGCTTCTCATCTCTCTGTCCCTAACTCTCTCTCTGTCTCTAAAAAAAAAGAAAAGAAAAGAAAAAAAAAGAAATGTGTCCTCACGATATGATGCGGTGCTATGACTATATTTTAGAAGCAATTACTGTCCTGCTGCCATATTCCTTCATCTCGTGATAACCATGTTCAGTCTATGCTTCTAACTTTTACTATTCCTTCACCAGACTATTTGGGGGGAGGGGACAAAAGAAAGATAACCAGGTACAGACATCTGACTCTCCGGAGAGGGTTGCTCCACCCGGACTGAAAAGCCAGGGAAACAGGTAACATGCACCCCGAGGAGAGACTCGGTCTTTAGAAGGCGGTGTTCCAAGTGTGTGGACTATGAACAGTCGTGTCATTTCAACCCGGAACATATACTACCTGGAACCCTTGGTAGGTTTATTGCAGAAGAAAGCAAAGCCAAGCAGTACTGAAGACAGGAGGCACCGGCGCGGGCCTGAGGGTGAGCGGCTCCGACCGAGGGCTGGGTCACGGGGGACTCCTGGGGGCTGGCTTCCAACAGGTGGCAAGCCGAGTCATCTGAAGACGCAAAACCTTAAGGATCTGAACGTGCCGGTGGCGGCGACGCCGCGCCAGGCCCCCTCTGGCGTCAGCAACCTGGGGGCTCCGGCCCGACGGGGCCAGCCCGCGCCCTGACAGCGGGTCCCGCGGCGCCCGACTGAGGGGACGCGTCCGGAAGCGACCGCGACGGAGCGAGCCCCCCCACCACCTCGACCCCGGGCAGGGTTCCCTCCACGCCGCGTCCGAGGGCAGAGCGGCGCCCGCCAGCCCTGCAGCCGGGACCCCTCAGCCGCCGGCTGTAGTAAGACGTGCAAGATGGCCCACGGAGGCCGAGGACCGCGTCAGGCACCGCGGCGGGATCCGGGCCCGGACCCGGACCCGAACCCAGCGGACTGCGGTCACAAACGGACATGGGGCGACGGGCAGGTCCCCGGGGCGAGCCGAGTCCCTGACGGCCGCACGCACCTGGCCTGCGGGATGAAGGTCAGCGGTCAGACAGGCCCCCCTCCGGTCCCCGCGTGAGAAGGCGGCACGCTCCCGGCTCCCTGACCCCACGCGAAGAGGCGGCATGGCCCGCCGGCTGCGGGGACACGTACCTGCGGGCTGGCTCCGCGTCGCGCGGCTCTGCTGCGGCGGCCGCCACCGCTCGTGCGCCGGGCTTTCCTCAGCGCCTCCCGCCGCCTGCTCCGCCGGGCCCGCGCCTGCGCGGTCGCGCCGGCGCTCCTGCCCCGCGCGCCCCCGCACTTCCCTCCCCCTTGCCCCCAGCGCCCCCGAGTCCGCGCGCGCCCCGGCCCACCGCCTGCCGTGCGGCTGAGGCGCTGTCCAGAAAACCACGGCCTCCCGGACCTGGCGGGGACTAGGCGGCCGTGGGTCCCCTGGAGCAACGGCTTCGTGACGTGGGTGAGGGGTCGCGGGGCGGGGCCGCGTGCGGATGGAGGAGGGTCGTGAGCGGCAGTCCGAGGTGGGGCCGGGCGGGCCGGGCAGCAACAAGTGCGAGGCGCCGGGACTTTGGACCAGCGACAGTGGGGACCCTGTGGCTCCGACGCGGTTTCCTGAGGTCTCGAAGGAGAAAGCGCCCGCGTGGCCCAGATCCGGGACCCGAGACCCTGCCCCTCGTTGCGACCTGTGAGGGACGCTGTGTCTCAGCTCTTTCTTTCCGTTACCGCCCCTAAGGAGCCTTTTTAGACATTTTGTCCACTGATTTCCCCCCACCCCCGATTCCACCCCCATGACCACAGATGCAGCATGTGTGTGCGTGGTATGCAGGAGAGGCTCCCGGCGACAGCGCGCCAGGCCCGCGGCTCGGGGGTGGCGGTGGGGCCGCCGCAGGCAGGGACTCTGTGCACGTGTACTCAGCTGTCCTGACGTCCGCAGGTGTCGCTGGGAGCCTTGGGACGCAGCCACCGAAGCAGCCTCGGGAATCATGGTAGCTTGGTGATTTGTAGTCTCCATCAATTCATCCTGAAAATATAGGCCATTTTACTATGGGCTCCTGACATTTTTCGTTGAAATACTTTAAAAGATTGGAAACCCTCCTTTCTAGAATACTGAGGTCCAGGATGGCCTTTGGCTTTGCAGACAGCATTGATGTCCTGTCCTCTAAAGTGGGGATTTGTTTGGGGGTTTTGTTGTTTATTTGGGGGAGAGGGTTTGTTAGGTCCATTTGGCCTCCCAGGAGTGTCTGTCGTTCTGGCCTCCGCCTCCCACCTCAGCTTTTCTAGTTAACAGAAATTGTGGAGTTGAAAGACTTCAAAACTCAGGCTTGGATCTTACTTTTCCTCAACACAGGAGTATCTAATTTTGGCAAGCTTGAAAGTAATAAGCGTTCTTCTTCAGGCCCTGTCTTTCAGGGTTTCTCACTTGAATCTAATTGTGGAATTTCAGAGGGAAAAAACCCTTGGTGGTGATGTTTGTAGAAGCTACCTGGGTTGCCAGAAGGATTTTCTTCTGCATTTCTACAAGGAAGAAATGTGGACTGAAGAAAGTGGGGTGGACTAGGAAGACTTGAGAGAGGATGAATAGTATTGGGAAAGGGGGTATAGTTTTCTGACAGGTGGTGGCAACATTTCAACTACACTTGAAAAAGTGTAGAAAAAAAATACTTGGCATCACTTCCCAAATTGCCACTCCATTTCCCATTTCCCCCCATCCAGTAGAACTCTAAAGATTTGATTAAAACTATTGAAAAGCATCCAGTTACAATGCTAGTGGAAAGAGTGGAACAAGATTTTTGAAACTTGGAGACAGAGAATTTGAAACACCATTTCAGTACCTGGGATTTCTGTAGTCTAATACAAATTTTTGATCTAGGTGCAATACTACTTTAGGGAAATTTTTTCTATAATAGCTGGCTATAAAGATCCTCTAGAGAGAAAAGACTGGAAATTACATGCTAACATCTTTTGCATGTGCCTTTTAAGTGCTTTTTTTTGGTAATCTAAGTTCATAAAAAAATATAGCTGCAACCATTTTACGTGTTAATATGAAATCAGAAATCCCCATTTATAACTTGTCAGCTCTGTGCTGCTCCCTGGTGGTGTCCTACTTCACACCACATATCCGAACTAAAATCTTCCCCTCTCTTATGATACTTTCTTTATGATGTGGAAAACCTAAATCAGAGGTGTAGACAAGATGCTATTCTACTTTCTCCAAACTTATGCTCTTGTTTTCAAATACGCTAAAGCCTAACACCCAGAGGAGGATTAGCCCTTGAGGCTAATCAGTTTAGAGGAACTGTGAAGATCTGTGGCATGCCTCTTCTGCCTGTTCTTAAACTTGTAAGAATTACTTGGAGACACTCGTTTAAAATCAGATTCTGGATCCTCACCTCAAACCAGTTAAACTCATATCTACACAGGAGAGTGGCCTGTTGTTCTTATTTTTAACTGCGCCAGGTAATTCTTATCAATAGCAGAGAGAAATACTCCAGCTATAAGTAGAACGGGCTACTTGAGTAGACTGTAGGTGACTAAATGAGAGGACATTTTGTGGGTGAGGAAGCCCACAGCAGTAGGAAAACACGAGCTATAAAGCAGGAGTGGAAGAAATTAACTGTGGGTTTAAGCTTTGTTGTTATTTTCTTGCTAGATATACCTGCTTCTGATGTGTCTGCAATTAACATATCCCACACCAAAATGCCTTTTGAGGTAAGTCAGATGTCTTTTACTTTGAAAATAAAAACTGACTTTTCAAGAGTACCAGAATCACATAATCAGAAAATTTGTGCATGTATGCAGCTGCAAGATTACGAAAAGGCAGATTGGAGATCATGTTGCTGAAAAAGGTATCAGAATTAAAATTTGTTCTCTGCTTGTAAAAATAGAACATATGAATCTGATACTTCGTGATTTGTGAAATTTAAATAATACCAAGAGATCTTAAATTGTTAATGTTTATGTATAGTAAATGTTAATGTTTTAAAAACTTTAAATGTTGATTTATAATGCAATCTCACTTATTTGGAGCATACAGGGAGAAAGCCAATCTTGAGTTACTGAAAAGCCTTAGAAATGGAATATATGTGGCATTCTGTGGCATTTATTTAGAAATTTAAATATCCACAATAACGTCTAACAAAACGGCTTTAAAAGTACTGCTAAGATGGCATTAGTGAATAAATATTGACTTGTAATTAGCAAAATTTATATGCATCTGCCATATGTGGGTAAAACACAAAGCACAGCATCATGCACCCAGTAAATCCTCCATTAATATTCATTTTAAAAGGTTTTCTAATAAGGCTGACCTGTGGTGGTACAGTGGATAAAGTGTCCATCTAGAATGCTGAGGTCGCTGGTTCTAAACCCTGAGCTTGCTGAAGCAAGACACATATGAGAAGCAACTACTATAAGTTGATGCTTCCCACACCTCCCCACCTTTCTTTCTCTCTCTCTCTAAAATCAATTAAACATTTTTTTTTTATAAAAAAAGGCGGCCTGACCTGTGGTGGCGCAGTAGATAAAGAGTCGACCTGGAAATGCTGAGGTCGCCGGTTCGAAACCCTGGGCTTGCCTGGTCAAGGCACATATGGGAGTTGATGCTTCCAGCTCCTCCCCTTCTCTCTCTCTGTCTCTCTCTCTCTCTGTCTCTCTCTCTCCCTCTCTAAAATGAATTTAAAAAAAATTTTTTTAAAAAAAGGCTTTCTGCCCTGGCCAGTTGGCTCAGTGGTAGAATGTTGGCCTAGCATGTGGAAGTCCCGGGTTTGACTCCCAGTCAGGGCACACAGGAGAAGCAACCATCTGCTCTTCCTCTTTTCCCCCCTTCCCCTCCTTCAGCCATTGCTTAAATGAGCAAGTTGGCCCCAGGTGCTGAGGATGGCACCATGGCCTCACCTCAGGCACTAAAATAGCTCTGTTGCCGAGCAATGGAGCAGCAGCCCCAGCTGGGCAGAACATCAGGCCCTGACAGGTGTTGCTGCTTGGTAGATCCCAGTCAGGATGCATATGGGAGTCTGTCTCTCTGCTTCCCTGCCTCTCACTTGATTAAAAAAAAAAAAAAAAGGTTTTCTAATAAGTAAACTAGTTATTTTTATGGCAGCAAGCTATCTTGGAGAATAATACCTCAGTGGCAGATTTTGCCTTGAGCAGTGGCATACCAAGAGTGGAGCAAATAAGAGCACCACCTGGGTGTAGGCAATAATAATTCTTATTGCTTGTAGAGATTTCAAATGATAATGAACCCACTAAAAGTCTGCCACCTTTTTTTTTTTTTTTTTTTTTTTATTTTTCTGAAGCTGGAAACGGGGAGAGACAGTCAGACAGACTCCCGCATGCGCCCGACCGGGATCCACCCGGCACGCCCACCAGGGGCGACGCTCTGCCCACCAGGGGGCGATGCTCTGCCCATCCTGGGCGTCGCCATGTTGCGACCAGAGCCACTCTAGCGCCTGAGGCAGAGGCCACAGAGCCATCCCCAGCGCCCGGGCCATCTTTGCTCCAATGGAGCCTCGGCTGCGGGAGGGGAGGAGAGAGACAGAGAGGAAAGCGCGGCGGAGGGGTGGAGAAGCAAATGGGCGCTTCTCCTGTGTGCCCTGGCCGGGAATCGAACCCGGGTCCTCCGCACGCTAGGCCGACGCTCTACCGCTGAGCCAACCGGCCAGGGCCACCTTTTTATTTCCAATAATTTTTATGTACCAGAAATTCTAAACAGTGTCTGTGAGAAAACACTCCCCCTGAAAAATCTCTTGAGTCTACAGGAATTCAAAATAATTCCTGTAGTTACTGTTAAGTTTTAGAATGTATGTGTAAGCTTCATATTAGCACCTCTTAATTATTTATCCTTTAATATTATAAGCTTCATACTAGCATATCTTAATTATTTATCCTGTAATAAATATTTTACTCTGAAGTTAATTCAGAGAACTCCCAGTTATACAGCTGCCTTGCATAAATATGAACTTTGCTATACAGGTATTTTTCCAAGTAAATTCATAAAACTTATGGTAAAAGAGTATATCTTAAAAGTCCTTATTACAAGAAAAAAAATTTTGTAACTATCTTTGGTGCTGAATGTTAACTAGACTTATTATGGTTATCATTTCACTATATATATATATATATTATATATATATATATATAAAATCATTATGTTGCATATCTAAAACTATTATTTTATATGCCAGTTATACCTCAATTAAAATTTTTTTTTTTAATTTTTGCTTGAGCCCAAGGTCACTGGCTCAGCTTGAGTTCCCCCAGTCAAGGCACATATGAGACAATCAATGCACAACTAAAGTGATGCAACTAAGCCTGGCCTGTGGTGGCACAGTGGATAAAGCATTGACCTGGAACACTGAGGTGGCAGCTATGAAACCCTGGGCTTGCCTGGTCTAGGCATATGTGGGAGTTGATGCTTCCTGCTCCTCCCTCCCTTATCAATCTTCTCTCTCTCTCCTCTCTAAAATGAATTAAAAATATCTATATTAAAGTGATACAACTATGAGTGGATGCTTTTCATCTCCCTCTTTCTCACAAAAAAAATTTTTTAACTGATTTTATTGTGGTGATATTGGTTAATAAAGTTACATGGATTTCAGGTGTACAATTCTACAAAACATCATCTGTTTATTACATTGTGTGTTCGTCATGCCAAGTCAAGTCTCCCTCTATCACCATATATCTCTCTTTACCCTCCTCTACCTCTCCCCAACCCCCTTTCCCTTCCGCAATCCTGACACTTTTTTCTGTACCTGTAAGTTTTTTTCTTTGCTTAATCCCTTCACCTTTTTACCCAACCCCCAACTCCTGTTCACTCTGGCAGTTGTCAGTCTGTTCTTCATATTTATGAGTCTATTTTGTTTGCTAGTTTATTTTGTTCATTAAATTTCACATATAAGTGAAATCATAAGGTACTTGTCTTACTCTGACTGGCGTATTGCACTTAACACAGTCATCTCCAGGCCCATCCACGCTGTTGCAAATGGTGAGATTTCCTTTATTTTATGGCTGGGTGGTATTCCATTGTCCATTGTGTAAATGTACCACAGCTTTATTATCCACGCATCTACTGATGGACACTTTGGCTGCTTCTAAATCTTGGCTATTGTAAATAATGCTGCAATGCACATAGGGGTGTATATATTCTTTTGAATTACTGTTTCAGGTTTCCTTGAATATAGTCCCAGAAGTAGAATTGCTGGGTCATAGGTAGTTCCATTTTTAATTTTTTTTTAAAAAAAGACTTTATTCATTTTAGATGAGAGAGAGAGAGAGAGAGAGAGAGAGAGGAGGAGGAGGAGGAGGAGAGCGGGAAGCATCAACTCCCATATGTGCCTTGACCAGGCAAGCCCAGGGTTTTGAACCAGTGACCTCAGCGTTCCAGGTCGACGCTTTATCCACTGCGCCACCACAGGTCAGGCCCCATTTTTAATTTTTTGAGGTAACTTCACACTGCTTTCCACTTGCACACTTGAAAATGAGGTATATTGTGCTGCTTTGGGGTAAAATACTCTGAAGATAGCAATTAAATCCAGCAGATCTAATGTGTCATTTAAGGCCACCGTTTCTTTGATTTTCTGTTTGGAAGATCTATCCATTTATATCAGTGGGGTGTTAAAATCCCCTACTATGACTGTATTGCTGTTGATCTCTCTCTTTATGTCCATCAAGATTTGCTTTACATATTTAGATGCTCCTACATTGGGTACATCAATGTTTACAAGGGTTATATCCTCTTGTTGGATTGCTCCCTTTACCATAATGTAGTGTCCTTTGTCTGTTACTAAAGCCTTTGTTTTTTTGTTTGTTCATTTGTTTTGGGGAGTTTTTTGATAACTGTTTTGATCTCATTTGTTGTAATCAGTCTATTTAGGTTTTCTGATTCTTCCAGATTGATTTTTTTTTTTAATTTTTTAATTTTATTCATTTTTAGAGAGGAGAGAGAGACAGAGAGAGGAGAGAGAGACAGAGAGAGAGAAGGGGGGAGGAGCTGGAAGCATCAACTCCCATATGTGCCTTGACCAGGCAAGCCCAGGGTTTCGAACCGGCAACCTCAGCATTTCCAGGTTGACACTTTATCCACTGCGCCACCACAGGTCAGGCCCAGATTGATTTTTGAAAGATTATATTTTTCAAGAAATTTGTCCATTTCACATAGGTTGTCTAATTTTTTGACATACAGTTCTTTATAGTATTTTCTTACAATCCTTTGTATTTCTGTTGTGTTCATTGTTACTTCTCCACCCTCATTTTAAATTTTGTTTATTTGAGTCCTTTCTCTTTTTTTCTTGGTGAGCCTGGCTAAAGGTTCATCAATCTTGTTTACTTTTTCAAAGAACCAGCTCTTGGTTTCATTGATCCTCTCTATTGTTTTTTTAGTCTCTATGTCATTTATTTCTGCTCTAATCTTTATTATTTCCTTCCTTCTACTTCCTCTAGGCTTTACTTGCTGTTCTTCTTTTAGTTCTTTTAGTTGCAGGATTAAGTTGTTTATTTGAGCTTTTTCTAGCTTTTTTTTTTTTTTTTAATTTTATTTATTTATTTTTTTTTGCAGAGACAGTGAGTCAGAGAGAGGGATAGATAGGACAGACAGACAGGAACGGAGAGAGATGAGAATTTTTCTAGCTTCTTAAGGTTTGCATGTAATGCTATGAACTTCCCTCTCAGGACTGCTTTTGCTGTGTCCCACAGATTTTGAGTTGTTGTATGCTCATTTTCATTTGTTTCAAGGAAATTTTTTATTTCTTTCTTGATCTCATTGTTGATCCATTCGTTATTTAATAACATGCTGTTTAGTTTCCAAGTGTTTGAGTGTTTTTCAGTTTTTCTATTGTAGTTGGTTTCTAGTTTCATGCCATTGTGGTCAGAGAAGATGCTTGATATGGTTTCAATCTTCTTAAATTTGTTAAGACTCGTTTTATGCCCTAATATTTGGTCTATCTTAGAGAAGTTACCATGTGCACTTGAAAAGAATGTATATTCTGCTGCTTTAGGGTGAAAGGTTCTGAAGATATCTATTAAATCTAGTTTATCTAGTGTGTCCCTTAATTTTGCTGTTTCTTTGTTAATTTTCTTTCTTGAGGATCTCTCCATTGATGTTAGTGGGATATTGAAATCCTCTACTATTATAAGTATTGCTGTTGATCTCTCCCTTTATGTCCATCAAAATCTGCTTTATATATTTAGGTGCTCCTGTATTAGGTGCATATATATTTATAATGGTTATCTCTTCCTGTTGGATTGTTCCCTTTATCATTATGTAGTGACCTTGTTTATCTCTTACTATAGTCTTTGTTTTAAAGTCTATTTTGTCAGATATAAGTATTGCTACCCCAGCTTTTTTTTCATTTCCATTTGCATGAAATATTTTTTCCATCCTTTTACTTTCAGTCTATGTGTATCTTTTGGGTCTCTTGTAGACAGCATATGTACGAGTTCTGTTTTCTTTTTCTTTCTTTTCTTTTTTTTTTTTTTATGTGCCCTAGGCATGAAACAGCTCTGGCCACCAATACAGGCATCAAGCTAGGATGAACTAGGGCTGAACACCTGCTTTGCCCCTGACTGATATAAGAGCAGCACCACCAATCAGGTGCCTCCTTGCCCATTGCCAGGAAGGAGCTTGGGTTCTGTTTTCTTATCCATTCAGCTATCCTATGTCTTTTGATTGGAGCATTTAATCCATTTACATTTAAGGTTATTATTGATATGTAGTTGTTTATTGCCATTTTTTTTCCTTAAATTTATATTCCTCTTTTACTATATATATATCCCCCCCCCCCCACTTTGTTCTGTGTACAGCAGGCCCCTTAACATTTCTTGCAGGATTAGTTTGGTTGTGATGAATTCCTTGAATGTTTTTTTTTTTTTTTTGTCTGGGAATCTTTTTATTTCTCCTTCAATTTTAAATGATAGTCTTGCTGGATAAAAAAAGTCTTGGTTGTAGGTTCTTGTTCTGCATTACTTTGAATATTTCTTGCCAATCCCTTCTGGCCTCAAGTGTTTCTGTTGAGAAGTCGGATATCATCCTTATGGGTGTTCTTTTCTAGGTGATTGACTGTTTTTCTCTTACAGCTTTTAATATTCTTTATCTCTTAGCTTTGGTATTTTGATTATGATATGTCTTGATGTGGGTCTCTTTGGGGTTTTTTTGTTGTTTTTTTTTTCCTTTGGGTTCTTTTTTAATGGGGTTCTCTCTGCTTCTTGAACTTGTGTGACTCTTTCCTGCATCAATTTAGGGAAATTTTCAGCTAAAATTTCTTCAAAGAGCTTCTCTAGTCCTTGTTCTTTTGCTTCTCCTTCAGGAACCCCTATAATGTGGATATTGTTTCTCTTCATGTTGTCACAGAGCTCTCTTAGAGTTTCCTCAGACTTTTTAATCCTCTTTTCTTTTTAATCCACTTTTCTGCTTCCGTGCTTTCGCTTATCTTGTCCTCTAAGTTGCTGATTTGATCCTCTGCTTATCTAGCCTGCTTTTAATTCCTTCTAGTGTAGTCTTCATTTCTAATATTGTGTTTGTCATTTCTGTCTGGTTCTTCTTTATGATTTCTGTGTCCCTTTTTTTTTTTTTTACAGAGACAGAGAGTGAGTCAGAGAGAGGGATGGACAGGGACAGACAGGAACGGAGAGAGATGAGAAGCATCATCAATCATTGTTCATTGATTGCTTTCTCATATGTACCTTGACCGCGGGCCTTCAGCAGACCAAGTAACCCCTTGTTGGACCCAGCGACCTTGGGTTCAAGCTGGTGGGCTTTTTGCTCAAACCAGATGAGCCCACGCTCAAGCTGGCAACCTTGGGGTCTCGAACCTGGGTCCTCTGCATCCCAGTCCGATGCTCTATCCACTGCACCACTGCCAGGTCAGGCATTTCCATGTCCTTTTTGATGCTAACAATTTCTCTATTGAGGTGTTTATTAAGTCCATCCATTGTAGATCCTTAAGCATACTAACAATCATTATTTTATACTCTGCATCTGGTAATTTGAATACTTCCGACTCATCCAGGACTTTTTCTGAGGATTTATCTTGTTGAAGCATATGACTTATGCTTCTCTGCCTTCCCATTATGTATGACTTGTAGGCTTCGTCCAGTTGTGTCAAGCCTTTGTTTTAAAGTTTATTTTGTCAGATATAAGTATTACTACCTCAGCTTTTTTTTTTCACTTCTATTTGCATGAAATGTTTTTCCTTTTCTTTATTTTAGACTGTGTAGATCTTTCATTCTGAGGTATGTCTCTTATAGATGCCTAGAGGGTGGTTCTGTTGAATCTCCCATGAGGGGGAAGTACAAGTCAGATTTGTGGGAAAGTGGGGGAATGGCTCCTACCTCAAAGCCAGACAACTGAGTCACCCACACCCCCTGAGTCTGCCCAGACCTCCACACCCTGGTCAAGGCAACTGAGTGTTCAGCACGACCCAGTCTCCACAGGGTGGGGCAAGAGGGAGTCATGAGGGTGGGGCAATCACTTTTCCCCAAACTGATGCCACATGGAAGGGAATGTTCCACCCAAGAAAGATGGCATCTGCAGAATGGGAGAATGATTCAGCACAAGTATGCTGACAACTGTCCCTTCAGTTATATCCCCAAAGCCACAAACCCCAAACTTCCCCTCATGGCCTCCAATTCACTCTACCCTTCCTCCACTGGAGCCCAGGGTAAGTGGCTGAGAATGAGATCCTGTCTTGGCACTTTAAAAGGGGGCCTGGCCTGACCAGGCGGTGGTTTCAGTGGATAGAGCATTGGACTGGGATGCAGAGGACCCAGGTTTGAGACCCTGAGGTCGCCAGCTTGAGCGCAGGCTCATCTGGCTTGAGCAAGAAAAAAAAAAAAAAAAAAAAGCTCACCAGCTTGGAATCAAGGTTGCTGGCTCAAGCAAGGGGTTACTCGGTCTACTGAAGGCCTGTGGTCAAGGCACATATGAGAAAGCAATCAATGAACAACTAAGGTGTTGCAACGAAGAACTGATGATTGATGCTTCTCATCTCTCTCCGTTCCTGTCTGTCCCTATCTATCCCTCTCTCTGACTCTCTCTCTGTTCCTGAAAAAAATAAAATAAAAAGAGGGGGCCTGTATGTCTGTGGACTCGTTTTTCTGACTGAAACCCAGCTGCTATTCACAGCCAGATGTTATGTGGGCACCTCTTCTTGGCTCTGATGCTCTGGGTCTGGGAGTCTGGCTTGGGGTTTAGGCCCTACATTTTTCAGGGGGACCACTCCCCACCACTCAGCCATCCTTAGGAATTTCAACTTCCACTCCTAATAGCAGAGCCAGCCCTTTTTTGCATCTCTCCCCTTCCTACCAGTCTCAATGTGGCTTCTTCTGTGAATCCTTGGTTATAAAACTCTTCTTCAGTTAATCTTTAGTTGGTTATTCAAAACAGGTTTTCTTAAAAATAGTTGTAACTCCAGTTTGGTCCTGGGAGGGGGTAAATGTAACATCCACTTACTCTGCTGCCATCTTGGATCCTCCTCAATTAAATTTTAATTAACCCTTTGAGTAGTGAGTTTTTTTCATGTTCACTGACTCCTGGGAGTGAGTTTTTTTTTCAAAAAATGAAATTAGTTCCAGGTACAGTTTTATTAACTTATAATCATGTTTGATAACCAATTTATGGAAACAAGAAAAACATACATTTGCCTTTTTTTAATGTTGCCTTACACGTGTACGATTGTAGTCTGGATGGTCAAGAGGCACGAGGACATACATGAATGTTCATACTACTCAAAGGGTTAAATAAAACAAGTGGAAAAAAGATTGTAGCTATGTTATAACTTGCCTTTGAATGTGGGAGATAATATATAATAATGAGACTTGTTTTCAGAGTGTGAGGTTGTATGAGTTACTATTTTCTTAAAAAAACAAATGCACTATATTCATCATTTACATCAATCAAGTAGTAGCATCTCAACTGTGGATTTGGAAAAGGTAACCACCTAAATGCTTGACATACTTTAGATAATTATGATTATACTTTATATAAACAAAATTATAGTTTTAGTCAATATTTTAAAACCTCATATATTGCATATATTATAGCTTTGCTAAAGTTTGTGGTAACTAGGATGCCATCAGTATTAGTCATGTTCAGTGATTATAGTCATTTGAAATTGAACATGGTGTTCTACTCTATTACTTTTTTCAGTTTTATAAGTTCTTCAAATCATTTACATAAGTGTTATATAGTTTATAAGAAAAATCCTGTTTTTAATAAACCCTGTGGAGCACTTATTAGCTATTGGCTCCACATTAAAATTCCTTCTCCCTCAAACTTACACAACACTAGAATTATTCAGACATGCAAAAGTAAGTAAGTCTAAAAACTGTGGTATATGTCATAGTGTTTTAAATTGGACAGTAATTTGAGAGGGCAGCTTAGTATACCACCTTTTCTAAGTAAAATTCAACTTAATTTGCAACTCTGAACATGTGGCCTGAACAGGGTTGGTTTCCTTGGGTGTGCCTGACCTCAGTGCACACCTTAAGTCTTTGTCTCAGCCTCGCCCACACTGCATGCTGCAGCCATACATGATTTTCGACCTGTTATAAAATGCAAGGCAGTATTCAAAACCTTTGAAATACTACATATTCAACTAAATAATAATTGTTTATATGAATGTTTTTATTGAGGTAAGTCCTGTTGGTTTGGGAAAACAAACTCATATAGAGAGCCAGTGACTATTCATTCTCTCTCTCTCTCTTCCTCACTCCCCCCTCACCTGCCCCCTCTCTCTCTTCTTGCTTGTCTGTATAAGAAAGAGTGATTGAAAAAAAAAGAAAAAAGAAAGAGTGATTGCCTTTTAACACCTGTGTTAACAGGAAGTTGAGATTTTTGGTTAGTCTTTCTGCTTAAGTCAGGAGTAGGTCCCCTTTGTGAAACAAACTTAAGAGTTTCTAATCATAATGTAAGTACAGATTCTTCATCTCTTCTAATATATTTATTTGCTTCTGTTATAGCAGATAACTTCACACATAGGCATGTCTTATTAGTTACTTTGTTTTGCTAAGTGCCAGATATTTTTGAAAGAAAGATTAATAAATATAATGTATAATCTAGTAAACTTTAAAGTACTTCTATAAAAATTTTGGGCCCTGGCCGGTTGGCTCAGTGGTAGAGCATCGGCCTGTCGTGCAGGAGTCCTGGGTTTGATTCCCGGCCAGGGCACACAGGAGAAGCACCCATCTGCTTCTCCACCCCTCCCCCTCTCCTTCCTCTCTGTCTCTCTCTTCCCCTCCCGCAGCCAAGGCTCCACTGGAGCAAAGTTTGCCCGGGCGCTGAGGATGCCTCTGTGGCCTCTGCCTCAGGCGCTAGAATGGCTCTGATTGCGGCAGAGCAACGCCCCAAGATGGGCACAGCATCGCCCCCTGGTGGGCGTGACGGGTGGATCCCGGTTGGGCGCATGCCGGAGTCTATCTGACTGCCTCCCCGTTCCAGCTTCGGAAAAAAAAAAAAAAAAAAACCCAAAAAAAATTTTTGGAGAAATGCAAATGTTTCAAATGCTGTGAAAGATTTTTTTCTATAGTATGTTACTGGGCATTTTCAATAAGCTGAAAAATCAGCAGTTATTGATTCTATTTAAAACTCAGAAATCGGCTTTATGGAAAAGTAAAAAATCTCCAGAAAGAGATTTAAGATTACATTATAATGTTTAGGCAATGATTTCTATTTAGTGCATTTGTACAGTTTAATGTTGAGCTTTTTACTTATCTGTTCATTTTTTGAGATGTAATAAATATCTTTTTAATAAATATTTTTTAAAAATACTCTAACCAAAGAATTTTGTCATTAGCATATGTCTTAGTTTAGAATATTTGACAATTTATAATGCCCTCAAAAGAAGATAATTTTTTCTAAATTATTAATTGTAGGTGCTGTTTTTCAACCCTAACCTTTTGACCAAGAATGAAACTATTTAAAAGTTAAGATGTCAACAGGTAATTTCTTTTAAGCTTATGTTTTTGTCAATGTGTGTCACATAGTAATAGAAAAAATCTTTTATATTAACACAACTATATTTCCCCATCTACAATTATTCTAAAAATCTGAAGTATTTTTTATTTAAAACCTTCCTTTATAAGTGATGTCATATATATATATATATATATATATATATAATTGCTGCTTTGTACAAACACATTCTAGCTTTACTTTATAACTGGTATCAACTTTTCAAATAAGTAAATAAAAACAATAAAAATAGATTCAGAAATAGTGATTCAGGGTATTGATAAAATTCCAAATGTTGAGACGTGATTGATTATAGTGATTAAAAGCAATGAAGTTAATTTCAGCTACAGGAAGCATTCTATGATAAAGCTACACCCCATCCTCAATGGAAAACCCAAGTGATGACTCCCAGGATTATGATGTAATGTAATATTAATTGGGATTTTATTTGTTTGCCAAATAGTTCCTAAAAAATTATATGCATTATTTTATTAAAAGTTGTTTGATTGTAAAGAAGCATGGCATCCTGTGAAAAAGAAAATATCTAAAAGAATTCTGGTTTAGTTTCTTTTTTTTCCACTTAAATTTTTTATAGTTCTGTTTTTATTTTTATACTTTTAGAGTTATAATGGGATGGTAAAAAAGGGGGGGGGAGGAAAGTTTTAAATTTTCATATTCCGATGGTGGAGATATCTTAGTAGATATTGATATCTTAGTGGCAAAGAAATGATAATTTTTAAAAATCAGTATACTATTTTTTAAGTGCCAAATTGGAATAATGCAATATAACTCTTTTATATAAGATTATATGCCATTTTCAAGGCAGAAACAGGAACCAATAGTGAACAATTTCGAAGCAATGTAATTCCCCCTTCAAGGACAAGTCTTGAGCCGTTTGCTCTTCTTATCATAAACTACAGTATAATGACTCAATGAGTCCTACTATGGATACTTCTAAATTTTCCTATCTAGTGGTTTTGGTGACCAGGAGTGAAAGGATATGGATTAAACTAACAAACAAAGGTGTAGAGGAGGAGATGGAGGCTGTAAGGTAGTAGAGGTACCAAGGGCGACGAGAAGAGCAGAGATATAGGAGGATAAAGGTAAGGTCAAATATAAAGAAGGAAGCAGGTTGGAGAAAGAATAGAAAAAGAAATGAAAGAAACAGAGGTTTATTTTCTTCATATTCTGAAAGTTTTGGCCATATATTAAGCAATTAACTTGGGTTTTTAATATGACTTTAGCACTATAGACATGTCTTTAGTTACTAGCTATTACCTATAATCCCCTCACAAATCAAAACATTTTATGTTTTTTTGATGTTAAAATTGTGGAATATTGAAATGTATAAAGATAATTTTGGAAATCAGAATTCATTTCAGTTGTCTCAATCTTTTTCCCAATGTAATTTCAGACTTTAATATATTTGAGACCTAAAAGAAAAGAATCTAAATATAACATCATAACAGATAAACTTTTAGCCATGCCGCAGAATTTCTGTACTGAGAAAGGCCAGTTTATTTTAAAATCCTATTCACAATAGCTTATAAATCTATTAATAGAGATTAATAGCTTATAAATATATTATAATTAATGGTCATATTCTCAGAACAGGTTAATTTTTCCCTTAAAGGGACAGAAATCCCTACTCATCAAATAAAGAATAAGATTAAGTCCTTTATTTTGAGAAGCAATTCTAATTTTTAGAATTGCTGCTTCAGTCTAAGATACTACTTCTTTTCTCTGTTTTATTAGAAAAACTTTAACTTGCCTTTCTGTATTTCACTTATGTGTGTGTTTTAGATCACGAAGAGCCCTGTGGCCCCAGTCACAAATCCTTTTGCCTGAACGGGGGGATTTGTTATGTGATACCTACAATGCCTAGCCCGTTTTGTAGGTGAGTGAAAATGACTGGGGAGAAGGCAATTCTATTTTTTTTATCTTTTATGAACTTCTTTGAGAAGTAATATTGAATAAAAAGTGTAAGATGAAAAGTGTGGCCCTGGCTGGTTGGCTCAGCGGTAGAGCGTCGGCCTAGCGTGCGGAGGACCCAGGTTCGATTCCCGGCCAGGGCACATAGGAGAAGCGCCCATTTGCTTCTCCACCCCTCCGCCGCGCCTTCCTCTCTGTCTCTCTCTTCCCCTCCCGCAGCCAAGGCTCCATTGGAGCAAAGATGGCCCGGGCGCTGGGGATGGCTCTGTGGCCTCTGCCCCAGGCGCTAGAGTGGCTCTGGTCGCAACATGGCGACACCCAGGAGGGTGGCAACATGGCGACGCCCAGGATGGGCAGAGCGTCGCCCCCTGGTGGGCGTGCCGGGTGGATCCCGGTCGGGCGCATGCGGGAGTCTGTCTGACTGTCTCTCCCTGTTTCCAGCTTCAGAAAAATGCAAAAAAAAAAAAAAAAACTGTGAGGAACACTCTTCATACTTAGGTAGAACAAAATTATATTCTTAAAACAGTGGCAAATCACAGTCTCACTCAAAATGTTTATTTTGAAAATTAGTAGTGGTAGTTTCAAGCTTAGTCAGATTTTTTAATAATCCCTTTTAGTGAACTCTTATGATTTTAACAATTTAGGGAATACAGTCTACATATTTAATCTTACTGGCAAAACAGAGAATTCACTCATGTCCCCCCCCCCAAAAAAAAAAAAAGAAAGAAAAACCCCAATATAAGATATTTTGCTTTGAGTTTAGACTACAAATACATGATTACTGTGTTGGTACCAAAACTTACATTTGATGTGTGAAAAGGAAAATGAATTAAGTTTTTCTAATGGTGGCAGCAGTATTGGGTTGGCAAATAAAAAAAAAAATTTTAATTCTAGAAACGGAAGGTAATAAGGGAGTAGAACTACCAGATATTAAAACATACTATAAAGCAACAATATTGAAGCAGATAATAGAAACCTAAAATTAGATGTGCAGATTAGGAATAGAGAGAGCCTAACCAGGCGGTGGTGCAGTGGATAGAGTGTTGAACTGGGATGCGGGGGACCCAGGTTTGAAACCCTGAGGTCGCCAGCTTGAGCGCAGGCTCATCTGGTTTGAGCAAGGCTCACCAGCTTGAACCCAAGGTCACTGGCTTAAGCATGGGGTCACTCGCTCTGCTGTGGTCCCCCCGGTCAAGGTACATATGAGAAAGCAATTAATGAACAACTAAGGTGATGCAATGAAGAATTGATGCTTCTCATCTCTTTCCCTTCCTGTCTGTCCCTCTCTCTGTCTCTCTCCCTATCACAAAAAAAAAGAAAGAAAAAGAAAGGAAATGCTGTTATTTAAACAAATTCAGTATGTTAAAGGAGGCACCATTAAACAGTAGAGAGGGCAATGATTATTTAATAAATGAGGCTGGAAAAAGCACTTACCAATATGGAGAAAAAAGACATTTAGACCCACATCTGCACCAGACTTAACGAAATAAATTTCAGGGACAAATTACATCATTGCAAACCTGGATCATAATAGGAATAGTCTATAATTTCTATGGATTTTCTAAGCAATTAGGAAACTTAGAAAGGAAGATAGCAAGGATTAGACTGCATAGCTAATTTGTATTACTGTAACTGTAGCTCTGTGAGCATTATAAAACATGCCTGACCTGTGTTCACAATCTGAAAATTAGTCTTTTTCTTGATACCAGTTGGAAATCGTTTGCTTTCCTTACTAGTTAATTGAACATAGAATGCAATTCTTTATCTAAAATTTTATTCTATAGATGCATTGAGAATTATATAGGAGCTCGTTGTGAAGAGGTTTTTCTCCCAAGTTCCGGCATCCAAACTAAAACTGACCTGTTTGCAGCTTTTGTGGCACTGGCTGTTCTTTTAGGAACA
This sequence comes from Saccopteryx bilineata, assembly GCF_036850765.1. Lineage (NCBI taxonomy): Eukaryota > Metazoa > Chordata > Mammalia > Chiroptera > Emballonuridae > Saccopteryx > Saccopteryx bilineata. The sequence continues at coordinate 71,894,503 of NC_089496.1, forward strand.
CTTATCGTTGGATCCCTCTACTTCTTTTGCAGGTAACCAAAATAGAAACATGCTTTTGAAAAGAAAAAGTAATGCATAAAGTAGTTATTTTACTAAATAATTATATGTCCATTAGTTCAGGATACTCTTTCAGATCGTGTTTTCTGATAAAGTTCTAATAGGCCCTGGCCAGTTGGCTCAGTGGTAGAGCATTGGCCTGGTGTGTGGATGTCCTAGGTTGAATTCTGAGTCAGGGCACACAGGAGAAGTGACAATATGCTTCTCCATCCCCCCTCCCTTTTCCCCGCCTGGAGCCATGGCTTGATTGGTTTGAGCACATAGGCTCTGGGCACTGAGGATGGCTCAGTGGAGCCTCCACCTCAGGTGCTAAAAATAGCTGGGTTACAATCATGGGCCCAGATGGACAGAGAGAGCATCAACCCTAGATGGGGGGGGGCGGGGGTGCTTGGTGGATCCCTATTGGGGCACATGTGGGAGTCTGTCTGTTTCCCCTCCTCTCACTTGGAAACTAAGGGAAAAAAATGTTCTAATAGTTATTAGATCAGTTATTTGTTTTTGAAAGGATCTTAAGTAATCTGTGTTCTTTGTTACTGTCATTATTTACTTTGACTTCTCTAAATTAGTACCTACAATTCACTAAGGGAATCATGCCACAAAAACCTAAACATTTGGGCTAAATCTGTTTAAATTTTGAATATGAAAAAAAAAATTAACATCTTATGCAACACTGTGAATATAAATTTAACATATATGGTTAATATCTAGGGTCAACTATTTAGTGCCTACTACATGCTAAGCATTGTGCTAACCATATAGAATAGTGAATAAAATAGACATATCCCCTAACTTCATACAGATTTAAATCAACTCAGAGATACAAATAAGCAGCCAATTAATATGAGACTAGTAACTCATAAGACAAATGTAAAAATGACTCATGTAAAATAATGCTATGCACTAAAGACTACTTTTCACTCATTAGTTTTGGTCTTCAACTTTTTTCTGAAATATTGTGAAAATAAGTGAATATTGGATTAAGTTTAGGAGTTATCTAGTATCATAACTCTCATCATTATTAAATGCATACTGTATACTATCGTAGATACTTGTGAAAATGGAATCCTGGAGCTAAACAGCTGACTAAAGTTACCCATGTCAAATAAAGGTCCCAAATAAAAGAACTAAGCTCTTTAAAAGTAACACAAAAAGCATCACACTAAAATACATCTCTGCTGTCTTAAAGGGAAAGACTAAGTGGCATCGTCGGCATGTCAAGTTCCCACAGGTGACCTGTCAACCCTTAAATAACAGGGCCCAATTTTAGAGCAGTCCTGACAATTTCAGGGAATTGCGGAGAAGAAAATGAACCTCCAAATATTCAAGTTCAAATTTTCTTTCTGCTTTTCCACTTACCCAGTTTCTTTCCTCTTTACTGTCAGGAAGGGCCACCTTCAGAGGGCCAATTCAGTTGAATATGATGTCAACCTTGTAGAGACAAGCCATCCCAGTGCCCACCACGGTGAGTAACTTCAAAATGAAATGCCTGTCCCTGGTTAGTTGGGTCAGTGGTAGAGTGTCGGCCTGGCATGTGGATGTTCCAGGTTCGATTCGCAGTCAGGGCACACAGGAGACACACCCATCTGCTTCTCACCCCTCTCCCTCTTGCCTATCTCTCTCTCTCTCTCTCTCTCTCTCTCTCTCTCTCTCTCTTTTCTCCTCCCCACCTGCAGCCATGGCTCGACTGGAGCAAATTGGCCCTGGGCACTAAGGATGGCTCCATGGCCTCTGCCTGGGGCACTAAGAAGAGCTTGGTTGCTGAGCAATGGAGCAACGCCCCAGATGGGCAGAGCATTGCCCCAGATGGGCAGAGTATTGCCCCCTAGTGAGCTTGCTGGTGGATCCCGGTCAGGGCACATGTGGAAGTCTGTCTCTATGCCTCCCCCACTCTCACTGAATAATTAATAAATAAATAAATAATCACTGCACAGGTGAAACAACAAATTGATCTATTTCTGTTTATAAAAATACATTTGTAGTAAAATAGAATGTACCTTGGAGCCCACAGAGGTACTTTGGTTTAACTGGGAAAAGAGTTTTGGAACTTAAGTATTAAATTGCAACTTTTTTTAATGGAGGGTTAAAAAAGACATTACAACAAATGGTAAAAATCTGGATAAGGTATAGGCATAGCTAGCAGACAAATTTTAACTCCTATTTATGTTATGAAAATCACAACATTGCTTGGCCTGTGGTGGCAGAGTGAATAAAGCATCAACCTGGAATGCTGAGATTGCCAGTTCAAAACCCTAGGCTTGCCTAGTCAAGGCACATATGGGAGTTGATGCTTCCTGCTCCTCCCCCCTTCTCTCTCTCTTCCTCTCTCTCTCTCTCTCCTCTTTAAAAAATGAATAAGATCTTAAAAAATAAAATCACAGCACTATCATATACAGGGGTCCTTGGGTTATGACAGTCTCGCCATACTACGCTTTGAGTTTACGACGCTCACTCCCATAGAAACAAAAAAATTGAGATGTGTTTCAGCTTATACTGTTAGCGTCGTACTTTTGGACTACATGGGAGAACTATGGTGGAAGAATACACAGTAATGCTGCAAATGAGTGAGGGAGTTGGCGTCCCCCACTCTGCTTACCTATGCCATTTTGGGTTGTTAAAAGCGCAAGTGTGCTGTTTGTGTTAGGCTAGGGTGTGTTTCGACTTACACCAAAATTTAGGTTATGTTACTGTCATAGGAATGGAATTGTGTCATAACCCAAGGACCCCCTGTATTCTATTTTTAAAATGACCTCTTCACCAAGAAACTTCCCTTGCCATACCATAAAGCCTTCATCTACCCAGATAGGTTTGTTCATGTCACCTTGTGTACTCTGAATATAAACCCCATGGCCTAAACTCCTAGCATATGTTTAGATTATAATTATTATCCCTATTGCAAAAATGCCCATTTCTTCAAACAGAAAGAAATCAGTGTAATGATATAATCTTGAACATCACATTCCCATGCGTGCCAGGCACTGACAGGTTCATATTTCATTATGTTGACTCATACAAGTCTTAACACCTGTTATAAGGCAGGTGGTATTATTCTATGAAAGAGAAACCTGAGGCTTAGAGGGGTTAAGATCAAGATCACACATTTAGATTACCCGGGTGTCTAGTTCTCAAACCCTTGTTTTTCATATTACACTTGTGCTTCCACAGATACGGGTGACAGACACAGCTGTAGAGGAGTTGCCCCTACAATAAAAAGCCCTCACTAGCCACCGGTTCTTTTAGCCCTGTTTCTTTGATACCTTCTTCTGTTTTCTTGTCATCCATTATTCTCATCGCTGCTAGAATGACTCACTCTAGCAATCTTTTCCCCTTACCCACTGCCTTATCATTTGTAATATCTGGATGGGCAGTAGGGGGTGTGGGAACCACCAGGTTTGTTAGTACTTTGGATAAAAGAGAAAATAGGCCATAGGAAAGACCTACAGGAATAGGCCAATAGGGAAGCCAGGGATACTTCCTCATAAGACCTGAATTGGGGTTCTGACACAACTGTCCTCTGTTCCGATGAGCATGGTAGGACAAAGTGCTGGCTTGTTTGAACGCAAGGCTAGTTCACAGCACAATAGAAGGGGTGAGTGTATATATATGTGAATGAGATGAGAGAGGTGTTGGTGGGTATGCCTATAAAGAAAAAATGAGATGGAGAAAACATCTTCATAATAGGCCATGGAGAACACTGAAGAAATACCAAAGTGAACCAAATCATTGCTTCTTTGTTACAAAGGCAGAAAATGAAACACTCAAGGTAAAAGAACTTAGAAGATTTGATCCTTCTTGTTCCCTAAATACTTCAGGTGTCATACCAAGAAACAGACTGTCCTGCTACAAGGTATGTGTGTTCCTGTAATGTGTCCTATTATTAGCACACATACAGGTGGTGAACAAGGAAATGCTATCAGCCTCATGTGGAAGCTGCATGGGCCAAACAAGATTTTTCCCAGTAAGCTAATATATCCAAGTAGTCAGAGGCAAACTCTCACAACTAAAGAGAAAAGGTGAAAATCCTTTAAGTGCTAGGAGTACCTGTTTCGTGGCTTCAAAAACCACTTTGTTAAGCTGTCTGGGGAAGCTGCAAGTACAGGTAAGCTATGAAGACATTTCACCTAGTGATTAGAAAAAAGGCACTGGTTGATAAAGAAGGCTACCTCTACATCATATATATCATATATATATATTAGCCAGAGACAGACAGGAGAGAGATGAGAAGCAACAGCCTGTAGTTGCAGCACTTTAGTTGTTCATTGATTGCTTCTCATACATGCCTTAACTGGGGCAGGGGGTGCTTCAGCCGAGCCAGTGACCCCTTGCTCAAACCAATGACCTTGGGCCCAAGCCAGCAACCATGGGGTCATGTTTATGACCCCGTGCTCAAGCTGGTGAGCCCGCACTCAAGCCAGCGACATTGGGGTTTCAAATCTGTGTCCTCAGTGTCCCAGGTCAATGCTCTATTCACTGAGCCACTGCCTGGTCAGGCTACATCATATTTTTAATATTGGTGAAAATTATTTCTGTTAAAAGCAATTGATTTCAAGGACCTGTATCTGAAAGGAAGAAACACAAACCCAAAAGTTTAAGGCTGCAAAAGATGGACCAACTAGTTCCTAATGCAGATACTAGTAGAATATTGTTTTTGTTACTGCTCAGGTTACAAAGTTCCAAACCTATTTCCCCATAAGGCTTTTAATTTTTAGGGCACGACTTCATAGAATTAAGGTTTTCATCTTATAAGGGGCCATATAAAGAATTCATTAGGCTAGAACAATTTCCCCAGTTTTCTCCAACTGTGAAGATACCTGGAAACATAATAGAAAGCAAGCAATAGCAACTTTCAGGAAAGATGAAAAGAAACACGTGTGGAGTGGTCTGAAAGATCTGGGGCTAGTGAAGAGCTGAAGCAGAGGAACAGGCACTGGCCAAATGGAACACCCACCTGTCAATATCCTCACCAGCACTTGTTTCTTGTCTTTAAAATACAGGCAGTCCCTGGGTTACAAACAAGATAGGTTCTGCAGGTTTGTTCTTAAAGCTGAATTTGTATGTAAGTTGGAACACTTAGATGTTTGTCTTAACATAGTATTTTTTACTTTTCTATGCATAAAAATACACATTTTCAAACCTACCAAACCTATCTCGTTTGTAATCCAGGAACTAGCTGTACCACTTCACACCCATTAAATTGGCTACCTCATTGTGGTTGTGATTTGCATTTCTCCAACGGTTAGTGATGTGGAGCACCTTCTCATATGCTCATTAGCTATTTGTATATTTTCTTCAGCGAAATGTCTATTGCAGCCCTATGCCAATTTTTAAATTGGGTTGTCTTTTGTTGAATTTTAGGTGTTCTTTATATATCTCTCATCAGATGCATGATTTGTACAATTTTTCTGTGGACTATTTACTTACTTTGTTGATATGTTCTTGATATATGAAGTTCAGTTTGTCTTTTTTTTTGATGCCTGTGACTTTGGTGTCATATCCAAGAAATCATTGCTAAATCCAATGTCCTGAAGTTTTCCTCCTGTTTTATAGTTGTAGATCTTACATTTAGGTCTTCAATCTATTTTTGAGTTAGTATTTGTATATATCAGGTAAAAACCTAATTTCATACTTTCTGCACATGGATATCCAGTTTTCCCAATACAATTTGTTGAAAAGGCCATCATTTTCCTATGGTCTTGGCACACTACCCCGAAATCATTTAACCATATATAGAAGGATTTATTTCTGGATTCTTTATTCCACTGGTCTATGTCTTTATGCCGGTATGTTTTGATTCCTGTAACTTTGCAGTAAAATTTGAAATCATTAAGAATGAGTCTTCCAACCTTGGTCTTTTTTCAAGAGTGTTTTGCTACTTGGGATCCCTAGACGTGCCTTTGTAGTTTAGGATGACTTTTTCTATTTCTGTAAAAAAAAAGTTGAGATTTTAAAGTGGATTACATTGAATCCGTAGATCACTTTGTGTAGCAGTGACATTGTACCCCATTTAAGTCCTCCAGTCCCTGAACACGAGCTCTTTCAATTTATTGGTGTTATCTTTAATTTCTTTCAGGAATGTTTTGTAGTTTTCAGTGTACAAGTCATTTACCTCCTTCTTTAAGTTCATTGCGAAGTATTTTGTTGTTTTTGATGCTATTGTAAAGGGAACTAATTTTTGATTGGCCATTTAATGTATGGAAAGGCAACTGATTTTTGTGTGCTGCTTTTGTATCTTTAAACTTCAATAAAATCATATCAGTTCTATCATTTATAATATGGTAATTCTAGGTATAAAATTCTCCCTTAACCCCAGTATTTTTTTTATTAATGAAGGCTGTCATTTGTTTTGAAACTTTTCCAAAGATTACTCCTTGTCATGTGATAACTGAAGTCTCTTTTCCTTTTTTCTCATTCAGCTGTTGTAACAGATTTCTTTGAATGCTAGTTCTCCTTGTCTTTGCAGATTACCTGGGTGCTAGGGTACTCCTGCAGTACTTGACTAGGCCTGTGCCAAACCTAGGGATCAGACCAATGTGAAAGTTTAAGGTCTTAGATTTTTTCTGAGCCGGTGTTTTGCTTGTGCATGTGGCATTCTAACACTCCTCCCACAGTTGCTTTTGAATGTTCAGTTTACTAAAAATCTCACCCCAGCTTCTCCTTTGAGCTTTACATTGTCTATTTGATGTCTCCACTCATAATCTCTTGCCTCAGTATCTGTTGAGTCTGTAGTCACCTTGCAGCTTTTACAAGCATTGGCTGCCACTTTTCCTGCCTGACTTACAACTTATGCAAAACAAAGATAAGCACCTTAAGTCAGTCCTTCGGGTATCTCTTAGATTAGAAAAGACATAAACAGTAATTTGTAAATAAAGTTTATTCTGCCTCCTCTGGTTTGAGAGGGAACTGGGAATCAGGCTTCAGCCACTTTAAAAATAAGACCACCACTACACTGGGGTAGGATTGAGTAAAGTTTTGCATATGGTATTCTTCACTGGGCACTGTCTTGGTTGCTTTAAGCTTTTGACTATCCTCCAGCGCTCCAATAAAGTTGGTTCATACAGTTGCTGCTTGGGTCCTTTTTTTTTCTTAATTTTTATTTTATTGATTTTAGAGAGGAAGGGAGAGAGGGGGAGACAGGAGCATCGATCTGTTCCTGTATGTGCCCTGACTGGGAATTGAACCAGCAATCTCTGCACTTTGGGACGATGCTCTCTAACCAACCAAGCTATCCAGCCAGGACTGCTTGGTCCTCTCTCTTTTTTTGTATTTTTCCAAAGCGAGAATCAAGGAGGCAGAGACAGACTCCCACATCATGCACCCGACTGGGATCCACCTGGCATGCCCACTAGGTGGCAATGCTTCGTTGCAACCACAGCCATTCTAGCACCTGAGGGGAGGCCATGGAGCCATCCTCAGTGCCTGGGCCAACTTTTGCTCCAATGTTGCCTTGGCTGCATGAGGGGGAAGAGAGAAAGGAGAGGGGGGAGGGGGAAGCAGATGGGCACTTCTCCTGTGTGCTCTGGCCAGAATTGAACCCGGGAGTTCCACATGCCAGGCCAACGCTCTACCACTGAGCCAACCGGCCAGGGCTTGGGTCCTCTTTTAAATGTTTTTTTGTGAGAGAACAAGAGCTTTGTGTGCCCTAGTCCACCATTTTGCTGGTGTTGCTCAGGTTCATTGGTTTTTTATTCTGAAGTGAGAAGTGGGGAGACAGACTCCCACATGTGCCCAACTCAGATCCACCCAGCAAGCCCCACTAGGGGGCAATGCTCTGCCCATCTGGGGCCCTGGCTGTCTTGCAACTGGAGCCATTCTAATGCCTGAGGCGAAGGCCATGGAGCCATCCTCAGCACCTGGGCCAACTTTGCTCCAATGGAGCCCTGGCTGTGGGAGGGGAAAAAAGAGAGAGAGGGAGGAAAGGGGAAAAGGTGGAGAAGCAGATGGGTGCTTCTCCTGTGTGCCCTGGCTGGGAATCAAACCTGGGACTTTCACATGCTGGGCCAACGTTCTACCACTGAGCCAACTGGCCAGGGCCGGTCCATTATGTTTTATTCCTGTTTGTAATTCTAACATCACAACAAGGCTTTGAACAGAGTATGTTTTAGATACATGCATGAAGACTGAATTTTAATTAGAGACTTGGAAATTGTGTAAATGGTCTCAAAATTCTCATTCTGATCATTTGTATTTAAAATTAAAAATAGATTTTGCCAATTTCTTGTAATCTTGTTTTTGCAGGTGGTGATAATAACTTTTATACAAACTCTTTATGAAATGAAAATGCTCCATACACACTTAGAACCAAAATCTTAAATGAAGTTTATTGGCTTCTTCCAATGTTTTCTACTTCATAATAGCATATATTCTTGTTACCTGTCTCAGTTGTGCAGTAGGGTAAAAATGATATATAGAAGATAAAAATAACATGTCTTGCAAATGCCAATATTAAAAACAACTCAGGTAACACATTCTTTACATAGGTATTCATTTTGTTCATTTATCAAGGATGCTATAACTTATGCTTATTATGTTTTATTTTAGGATCTTTATTAAGCAGACCCATACTCAGTCTCTACAAATGAAAATCAAGTCAGTCATCCAAAAATCTCACAATTTTCAATCAAGAGGATTTAGTCTTCTGTTTCTATTAAAATTTAACTGATGGTGGTACTAATCTAAGTTGCACTATATTGACATAAAATGACAAAAGTAGATTTATTTTCTTCTCAAAAAATTTTACACAGATTTGTAAAAGTTTATTTTACATTCTTTGCATGTTCACTGTGTTAAATTTGCAATTTTAATAAATGGTAAAACTTTTGCTATCTGGCCTCTCTTACTAGGCTGAGAAGTTGGTAATGTTTACCTGTCATCCAGGTTCAAGCCACACTGAGAGAACTGTATAGTGACACGGCCTATTAGAACAGATCACAGATTATATCATGTGCAGGGTGTCTATTCTTAGGTCTGAATCTAAAGGTCTCCCTTCCCTTTACTCCTTCAGATTGCTACCAGCTCATAAGGAGTTTAGTTCTATTTTGATAAAGGAAATGGAAATATATTCCTTTCACAAGCAAACTGCAGCTGCAGAAAGATTTTGCTTTGAAAGCATATCAAGGAGATTAATATGTGTAAATGTCCTGGCTAAATAAACCATGTTATCAATCTGATTATCACTCAAGAGAAGGCAGTTCAGTGTGTGGAGACACTAAGGTAACATATCTTAACCCTGCTCTTGTCAATTTTTTTCATGTGATAATTTTTCCAGTTTCACATATGACTACAACAGCTGCCAATTCTAGGAATTGTATTTTTAGCTAAAACTGTCACTATTCCTTTTATGATTGCTTTTGTTTAGACAAGCCTTTGAAAAATGTAATAAGTTATTTCATTTTAACTTTGGTTAAATTATGTTCCCTTTCATGCAACTTCAAGGCTGGGGGGGTGACTTTTGTTTTCATCAGTGCAGCAGGTCATCCAATAATATTGTAGCATTTAATTTCATTTTGTTGGGATGTTGATGAGATGCCAGAGGAACTTAACTCTTTTGTTTTTATCAGGTAGCCTATGGTAAAATTGGTTTCATCATATGTTATTTTGCAGCAGTTTTAAGAACCTCAGGATAATATTAAGGGAGTACTTACTGGACTACTCCGGTTTCTACTGGATCAGCTTCTCTTTCCATTCTGCACCAAGGTTACAGCCTTGTGGCCAAATGAATTAACTTTTCATTATAAGCGCCAAAGGCTTGGCTGTATAAAAGAACCCTGTGTTAACTTCAAATATTATATGAAATGACACTGCGGCAGCCTCTCCTTTGAGAAGTAACAAAACTTTATATATTAATTTTTAAAAAGTAAAATAGCCTGATCAGGCGGTGGCACAGTAGATAGAGCATCAGACTGGGACGCAGAGGACCCAGGTTCAAAACCCCAAGGTCGCCAGCTTGAGCACAGGGTCGCTGGCTTGAGCCCAAAGGTCACTGGCTCGAAGCCCAAAGTTGCTGGCTTGAGCAAGGGGTCACTTGTTCTGCTGTAACCCCCCGGTCAAGGCACATATGAGAAAACAATCAATGAACAACTAAGGTGCTGCAACAAAGAATTGATGCTTCTCATCTTTCTCCCTTCCTGTCTGTCTGTCCCTATCTGTCTCTCTCTCTCTTACCAAGAAAAAAATAAAAAGTAAAATAGTCCATTCAATCCTCAGGCTCATATTTTTAAAACTTTTCAATTTTTAAATTCCTTTTTCCTCTACTGTTTAACCAACTTTGGTTAACATCACGGAATGAAGAAAATTTACAAAGTGTTGTTCTTGTGTGCTATGGAAGCATATCCAAGGACTCAAATTCTGAGGCACTATCTTCTTGATAATGGGTACCAATATAAAATAATTTAAAAATTAATAGCTAAATAAAAATGGCTAAATATTACTATTCACAGACTAAAAGTTATATGACAATCAAACTTTTCTTTCTACTTTCTTCAGGAACTAAGATTGAGAGTAATTAGAAAACAAAACAAGCTTCTAAGTCCTTTTATCATATACATAAACAGGACGAGAAAAATCTTTTGAGGTAAAAATTGGGAGAAGAGTGATTAAAAACAGAAAAGCAGGAATGTTAATACATTTGATGTCACTTACCTTACAAGTTTTCTACTGTCCTGTTAGAACCACTGAGCATTACAACAAAAGTATCATACATTAGTTATGTCACACTGTGCTAGGTAGATAGACTAACATAAATTATCTTGTAATGAAGACCTGGGGAAAGAAAGTGGCTTAGACAAGATTGATACTAACTTCTGTCTTATAAAACAGTCCGAGGGAAAGGAAAATGTTTTCTGCATAGAATAATAAAAGACCGCTTATTAGTCTTGGCAATTTATTTCACTAAGCAACTTCTGAGTCCTAAAACAAAAATAGTCTTTAATATTTATCAAATAAGTAAAAAGTCAGTAATCATTTTTTTATAGCTTCTGAAAAAAAGTGGTAAAGTTGTAAAGCAGAGAAAGATTTCTCAAGCAATCTGAATATTTTCCTCCTTTATTAAGGGAGAAAAATGTCTTCATGATTCTACTCAAAGTTCATCTCACAATGCAGAGGTAGTCATGGAATGTCTGAAAGCTCCATCCTAGAGATGAACCCTTTTTCAAGCTTCCTATGCAGGCGACTAGTTAAAATTACATGCACAGCAGCTACAGAACCTGGTGCAATTGCCATGATCAGTTTGCTTGTGCCTGATGCAAAAGCTCTCAGCTCTCATTCTACAATAAGTTAAATACAAACTTGTCCTTCATCTTTTATATTAAAACTATCCCAAAGGAATCTTTAGTGCATCAAAGCTACAAAACAAATACATATAAAGCTTCTCCAAAGTTCTATCTGATAAAACTCATTTTATAGGTGGCTTTACTTAGATGACCCAAGATGAATCAGGGCCATTATTGTGGTATAGCTATGAAACAGGTCATCATCCTTTACCTCATTACATTTCTTCAATATAAAGTTCCCAGTGACTATGCGATCACATCCAATTTCTCCATTTCCAAAGAAGCCAAATAAAGGAATACTAGGAAACAACTTTCTAAATGCATCAGCCTCCACGTTCCCCTTGGCTCTGTAATACTGAAAGCCTCTGCCCACGCATGCGAACATGAAGCCAATGCTGTTCTGCTCTGGAATGTTGGCTGCCTTGAGGCGCTGCATCGCGGCCTCGGCTGTCTTCTCGTCGCTGACATCCTCATTGAGAAGCACTGTGGCACTCTGGATTCGCTGACCACTAAATGACAGCCCAACCACGCCAGTGGCATCAATATCCAGAGGGTGCCTGGAAAATTAAATTAGAACAGTGACCATTTATCAAGAAACAAAATTTAAAATTCAGTGGTAAAAGAAAAAGATCTTCCTGATTCACTGGTTGGGAGGCCCTACCCCTAGCAGCCCTCACCTGGTCTGAGGCTCACCCTCCAGGAAGAGGAGTGTGATAAGGGTTAGAAAGTAAACTATGACGTGACAGGTGATGGATGGCGTAGAGGATAGAGTGTCAATCTGGGACACTGAGGTCCCAGACTCAAGACCCTGAGGTCTTGAGCTCAAAGTCGTTGGCTTGAGCAAAGGGTCACTGGCTCAGCTGGAGCCCCCCAACCCTAGTCAAGGCACATATGAGAAAGCAATCAATGTGCAGCTCAAGTGCCACAACCACGTATTGATACTTCTCATCAACCTGTCTCTCACTCAAAAAAACCACACAAAATTATCAAAATTAATACATAAAAAGAATGCAGAAGGCAGATCTATGGAGTAAACCACTATTTTTTCTGTTACAACTACAAAAGGGCAAATGCACCTCCACAAAGATTTCTAAACCCAATCCTGAGTTTTAGAAGGGTATCCTTACCTTTCTCACTTCCTTAAAAGTAACCTTACAATTTTAGTCACATACACAACAATGTCTAGTAAATAAAGATTTTTGGTATTATTCACATCTTTAGTATCTTTTTCCTCCACCTCAGCTATAACTATGCAACCATGGAGGACATTTTTAGCTTTATGTTGTCTAGTCCATAAAGAAAGGATTATATTACTGAGTTGGTAATTGTTTTCAGCCTAAAATTCAGCTTAATCTGAAAGTTAAAACACATTTCCTTTATGTTTGTATTTGCCTGATTTTTTTAGTGAAATATTTTATTCTTAATTAAAAAAATAGTGTAAAAATTACAAAACATAATATAGTAAACACCTGCTGGGGAAAAACAAGTACCTTACACTTCTAATACATTTACCAACATCTGAGGCTATGAAATGGGCAACAATCACTAGATTAACTGGAAACTAGGACTCAAAAAAGCTTACGTGACTAAGATAATAAAGCTAGCTGTGGCAAAAGCAGTTTCTGTGGGCAGAAAACATCTTCTTGAGTCTTCTGCTGCCCCTTCCACTTTTATACATTTCCTCTTCAAAAATGTTGTCACTCTCTTGCCTCAAAGAGTTATTTACCTACCTTTTTGGCGGGGTGAGTGTTGGGGAAGCACATATCTGAACACCATTAAAACGCAGCATTTATTTATGCAAATGGCTTGCCTTACACACTGACACAGTCTCAAGACCATATTAAAGTTGTGGCATGTAAGGGGATACTCCCTGGATTAGACACACAAAGTAGATGATGTGCAGACAGCCATGTACAGGCTAGCACTGCTTAAAATTCAATGCATTTGGCTTTCCTCACTTCTTCCTCTATGACCGTCCAGGGACCTCGACTTAGCTATTTGCTTTCTCTGACCCAAAGGGAAGGAGGGAGACAACATGACTATAACTGGGGTGACTGAAGTTGTTAAGAGATATTTATTTCTAGCAGTCCTCCACATCACTACTCTAGGATCCAAATACTAAATACAAACATAGAAACAAATACTGGTATTTGCAGGAAGCATTTGGAAAGTAGGGAGGGGTCTCGTTTTGCTGCTTTAAAAAACAGTTTATATTTATGTCCACTTAATTAGCTCAAACTCAAAATACTACATATTTTCATTCAAAATGGAAAGGGAGTAATGGCTCTCAAGACAGAAGAGCAAATATTTTTTCTATCTTTGAAAGTAAAGCCTTAAGAAACAAAATCATAGTAATTTTTGAGTCTGAAAAGCCTTTCAGAAGATCTGTTACAGAGATCCAAAAAAATGTGCCAAGTAATACAGGCAGGCCTGCTAGATACTCCATGGAAAAAAAGGTGGTATGGCCAGATATGTGAACTGTCACAGGTAATATTATTACCCCTCTAGAAGATTCTGAAAGCACAAAGCACATTAGAGGCTCTGAGAAGCTTTACCATAAAATTCCCTTTAGAGAAGGAAAGAGAACTACTGAGAAAGTGACATACTGTGGTCACACAGAGTACAGAGCTGTCAAGGGAGATGTTAGCAGACAATGTTGAAAATCAATTTTGAAGAGCATATAAGTTCAACTAAGAATAAGTTTTCTTTTTTAAATTCATTCATTTATTTATTTTTTAGCAAGAGAGAGAAAGAAATAGAGACAGGAATAGCACTCTGTTCCTGTATGTGCCCTGATGGGGGATTGAACCAGCAATCTCTGTGTTTCAGGCTAATGCTCTAACCAACCCAGGTATCCAGCCAGGGCAAGAATAAGTCCTTAAAGAACAACATATATATATTTCATTCTCCAACTGTAAGCAGAATTATGATGAGTAAGCCCCTCAACATAGGTCTACTGCAAAAGGCAATGAACTGTTAGCAATTCTTTGAACTTATTTTAAAAAATGACCCAATGTAACAAAAACCTGAGAACACTTCCTATCTTGCAAAGAAATCAAAAGCACATCAGACATACTTTTCAGAGGTCAGTGATGCCAGGTTGTCCACCTGGCCTCCAGCCACAATGATGTTCATGTCACTGAAAGTGCTGACTACTCGTTGTAGGTAATTGCTGGCTCCCACCTTACAGCAGTTATAGCCAAACACCAGGACGACGCGAAGCTCGGGGTTATCTAAAAGGCCTGCAGAGAAATGAAGAGCAGCGATTAGAGCCTTAAAATAGGAATTTTAATTTTACTTGATTGAAACTTTACTCTCTACATTTTGAAAAATGAAATGTTAACAACCTACACTCCTCGTTATATGCAATTCAGTGCTCAGGCTGTCAAGTTTCCCATCTTTTACCAACTTTAACACTACTCAAAATCTTTGCCATAACTGTTCCCCATTAAAAAAAATGAAACGGATATTTGAAAACACAATCAACACTTCACACAAATAAGGAAGCAGCTACATAACTATGCAGCATCCGTGGTAGACCCGGGTGCAAACTTTCTCCACACAAGCCACCACTTGGAACAGAGGGGACGCTGTTTATACAGAGCTGAGTGGGGAGCAGTGGATCCAGAGAAATGGAGAGAAAAGGCACTAACCACCTGAGTGGGCTGAATGGTGGTCCCAGCAAACTATATCCACATCAGACACCTGGAACATGATCTCATTTGGAAATGGGGTCTTTGAAGTTATAATTAAGGACCTTCATCATCTGAATTATCCAAGTAAGCCTAAGTAAGAGATACAAAGACAGACAGAAAGACAGACAGAAAAGACAATGTGACCATAAAAGCAGAAATGGAGTGATGCAACCATAAAGATGCCAAAAGGCACCAGAAGGTGAAAGAGACGAAGAACAGATAACCCCCTAGAGCCTCCAGAGGGAGTGCAGCATATCGACACCTTGATTTTCAGACTTCTGGCTTCTGAATTGTGATAGAATAAATGTCTGTTGTTTTAAGCCCCCAAGTTTGTGGTAATCTGTTTCAGCAGTTTCAGATTCCTCCAGCTTCTTAAGCACAAAAATGACCATGGTCCAAGATTAGAAATGCAGAAAGTAAGGACACAAAATAGAGTGTGAAAGAATTGAGATCATCACCTCAATCTAGACAAGGCTTCCACTTCCAGAAAGTCATGAAGAAGGTGAGAATGAGGCCCTGGAAGAAGCTAAAACTGTCGACAGCAAACAGCTGAGGGAAGGACACCAGTGAGAACGCTTCACAGAGCAGAAAAACATGGGGCTCTTTTCCCATTCAGCTTGATTCTCACACTTAGTGCTATAATATACACAGTGTCTAACAAACCTAACAACTATTTAACATAAAATGGATGGTTTCTTCTGCCCAAGATTTTGGCTCTTTCTCATAAACTGACAAAACATCAGGACCTCAAGGGAGGATGCCTAAGGTGTATGAGCACAGAGGACAGAGAAACAAACTCACTTCTTCTGGACAATAAATATGGCACAGGGGTTTGGCTATATGCCCTTTGGCAAAACCACTGAACCAAAGGCCAAACAAGCTTTCTAATGGTTTTTGTTTTCCCAAACTCTTCTCCCTATCCTGCTCCTCCTGTCCCGAGTGTCACCCTGTTTCTTCACTGCACCACCATCACCCCTCCATTATCAGTGAGTCCCCAATTTCTCCTCTCTTTCATATCTATTCATTTGCTAATTCTTTCTTTCTTTCTTTCTTTTTTTAATTTAGTGAGAGGAGGGAAAGCAGAGACAGTCTCGCATACACCCCGACAAGGTGGCAAGCCCACTAGGGGTGATGCTCAGCAACTGGGCTCTTCTTAGCGCCCCAGGCAGAGGCCATGGAGCCATCCTCAGCACCTGGGGCCAACTCACTCCAATTGAGCCATGACTGCAGGAGAAGAGAGAGAAAGAGAGAGAAACAAGAGGGGGAGGGGTGGAGAAGCAGATAGGAGCTTCTCCTGTGTGTCCTGAACAGGAATTGAACTCAGACATCCACACGCCAGGCTGACACTCTACCACTGAACCAACTGGCTAGGGCCAAATCATTTGCTAATTATTTTCTACTCTTCACACCCTGGTATCATTTCTTGCCTAGACTCTTACAGAAGATACCTACCTGGTTTCCCTGCTTCCAGTATCTCCCCATCATGTACGGTCATGGATGTCACTACCCAAGTAACACCTCTGAATTGCCATTTGCTGAGAACACCTGGCCTCATTGCATTACCCAGTTCCCAAGGCCCCTCACACATCCTTTGCTTGTAAAACAGTGGTTTACTATTTCCCTGCGTGTTACGATCACCTGGCTCTGTGCCTGTGTTCCTAATCCTTCAGCCTGTTACCCCCACCACTGACACGCTTCCCACCCTTCAAAGGTGTCAGGGCCACCTGCTGCACATGCCTCCTCGCTCTCCCTTCACTGCAGAGCCCTTGAAGCACTCCATGCGGACCTCTCACACCACTTCCCCACTTGGGTTACTATCATGTATGTCTGTCACACCCTTCCTGAAGTGTCACAGGGACAGAATCTGCATCCAGTTAATTTTTCTAATGTTATGAGACCTTTTAATAAGCTGAATAAAATTAACAATTTCTATATCATGAATCCACAGAACACAGCCATCCTCTTGTCAGCTCCAACCCGCATCTCTTCTCTTTCCCTTTTTGTGCTAAGTTAGCTGCTGGAATCCCTTCCATAATCTGTACTAAGCTGCCCCACAATGGCTTACTCCAAAGCCTTCAATGGTAGCAGACACAGACAGATGTCAGGAACGTGCAATGGCTCTCAAACCAACATCTCTGGCCTCAACTCCTCCTTCAGTTTCCTATCAACTATTTTCAAACCACCTAACCAATTCTAAAGAGATCTGGTTGGCTGAACATTGTTAGCTCCATCCAGCTAGTCTTTCAACATGAAGTCTCAGGATGGCATGATAAACTCACCCTGGTGTGGCTACATAGCCACACTTGCTCCCAAAATTCAACTTGCCTTTGCACTTAACATTGGGCCAGTTTAAAGGCATACTCTGAAGTTTTCCTTGATTTTTAGGGCAGCTTTAACAATACAGGCAGTCCCCAGGTTAAACGAGATAGGTTCTATAGGTTTATTCTTAAATTGAATTTGTATGGAAGTTGGAACAGGTACATTTACTTTAAAATGCAACTTAGATGTTTGCCTTACATAGTATTTACTTTTTACATTTCTGTGCATATAAATACTTAAAACTTTTTCAAATCTATCTCGTTTGTAACCCAGGGACAGCCTGAACAGCTAACATTGGTCTTCTGTTTATATACTATATGCTCGAGGGCCTTAGCTCTCTAGTTCCTAATCGACAATGCACTGTAATAAATCCTACCTGGCAAAGCTGTTGTGAAGACTAGAATAGCCTGTGGCACAGTGGCCAGCTTACATCCCAGTAAGTGGGAGCCATCACTACCTGTGTCCCCATCAGCCAAGACGGGCATGCTACTCTGGCACGCTGCTTCTGGACAGGATGATAATACCCAAGACTTTCACCTAATGTCCCCCAGAGCTACAAACATATCCACCTGCCCTCTAGTCTATTTCTCCATAGACCACAAGGCTACATGCAGATGGGTCACCTGTGATTCACTGTAAATCTGCCTAAGGTATACACAGGCCAACATTAGCCATCTGCCTACCATCTACAGAGCAAGATATTTTGCAAGGTGCTTTATATAAGCCATCCCATTTAATATTCCTAACTGCAACATAGTTATTTCTATTTTATAGACAAGGAAACATACTTGGAAAAGTTAAGAAACTTGTCCAAAACTAGAGCAACTACAAACTACATTCTTAAGAGCTACACTATCCTGCCTGACACCACAGACTGGCCCTGCAACTCTCCACACTCCACCTGGACCTGCCCATTTCCACATTTCCCATAGATCTACCGCCCATGGCTGCCAGTCTCTGCTGCCAACGCCTCCTCCCTCTGTGCTCCCCTCCCATCCCCACCAACTCCTTTCACTTTAACTCATAGTTGCTTCACTTTAGTTGTTCACTGGTTGCTTATGTGCCTTGACCAGGCAAGCCCAGGGTTTCACACTGGTGACCTCAGCATTCCAGGTTGACACTCTATCCACTGCGCCACCTCAGGTCAGGCACTTTCACTTTTTGTGCATTGTGTGGGATAGCTGTACGAGCCAGCCTCAATGTGTACACTACTTTTTTTTCCTAATTAGTAAACCATTCACAAATTTCCCCTTTGCAGCTACATAACTTTCTATTTCCATTGGGTTCAGAACCATTTCAAATAATGGAGGCTTATCACTCTAGGCTGGGTGACAAATGCATAAATGAGGGGTCAACCTGAATATTTTTTATGGCAACACTGATTTTTTTTAATTTTCATTTTACTGATTTTAGAAGAGAGAGGGAGAGAGAGAAAGGAAGGCAGACAGGGAGGAGTGGGAAGCATCAACTTGCAGCCACTTCTCATATGTGCCCTGCCAGGGCAAGCCCAGGGTTTTGAACTGGCAACCTCAGCATTCTAGGTCAATGCTTTATCCACTGTGCCACTACAAGCCAGGCCCAACAGTGATTTTTTTTTAATGAGATAATGTCAATCAGTTCATTTGCAGAGGGAGATAAAAGGCCTTCACACTGCTTTCCTTAAATAACTAGTTTGTTGCTTACTATGTTAAATGAAGCTTTCTCATCAGAGCTGAGACACTAGGCATTTTTTTTTTAGTGAGAGAATGTGAGGCAGAGACAGACTCCTGCATTCGCCCCAACCAGGATCCACCTGGCAGCCCACTAGAGGGCAATGCTCTGCTCATCTGGGGCCCTTGCTCCATTGCAACCAGAGTCTTTTATACCTGAAGCCGAAGACATGGAGGCATCCTCAGCGCCTGGGGAGGGGTGGAGAAGCAGATGGGCACTTCTCCTGTGTGCCCTGGCTGGGAATCAAACCCGGAACATCCACATGCCAGGCCAACACTCTACCACTGAGCCAACAGGCCAGGGCCTAAGCCAATTCTTTAACTAAAAATCACCTCTCATGACCTGACCTGCCTACTTCAGCCAAGCTTCCTCTGAGTGATATGTCCTAGTGAGCCCTTGTTTGACAAAAGTTTGCCTTAACTTACACCTTTTCTAAAACTTAAAATATACTGCACTCACCTCTGTTAATCACTAGGTTGAATTATCCACATCTCCAGTAAGGTGTACTTCATTCAGACGCTAATAAAATCAATCAATAAGATGGGAAATTAAAGGTAACAGTAACTTACCTACTTCAGTGAGTTGACGTCTTTCTAGTGTTAACTTCTTTGGATCCTTAATAAAATGAAAGGGTTGTATTTTTATTCCTTCAATTTGAGGGAATAGCAGAGCAAAACCAGATTCTCCAATTTCTATTTCCTGAGGTCGATTGCTACCTGATCCCATTGGAGTCACTAGGAAAAAAGTTAAGCAGTTTTGTGAACAGGTTCAATAAAAACTGAAGTTTCATGTCATAACAGTGTAAATTACCCAGCCCCAACTAGGTCACTAAGATAATCAACAAGCTAAAAGGCTATCATCTAAGTAGTTTTTAGCTTTAAAATTTTTCGGTATATAGAGTCACGATGCCTGCAATTTACTTTCAAATGGTTCAGAAAGAAATGTGTTTATGAACAAAGACAGAACAAGCAAATGCTGCAAAATTTTTTAAAATGGTGAATCTATAAGGAGGATATGTGAGTATTTATTATACTGTTATTCTTTCAACTTTTCTATAGGTTTGAAGTTTTTCTAAATAAAAAGTTGGAGGAGAAGAGAGGAAATACTTTTTCATGGCAATTCCACTTTAAAAAACTTATCCTAAAAATATTTGACCATTATATATAAAGTATACAAATGCATAGAGAAATACTTTTATCAGAGAATTTTTAAGATCAAAATAAAAGAAAAATCAAAATGCCCTCCCTATACTGGTATTTAGATTAAAAGTAACATTTGTACAATCAAATGTAACCATTAAGAATGACAGACATAGCCTGACCAGGAGGTGGCACAGTGGACAGAGCATCAGACTAGGACGCAGAAGACCCAGGTACAAAACCCCAAGGTTGCACTGGCTTCAGTGTGGTCTCATCTGGCTTGAGCGGAGGCTCACCAGCTTGAGCAAGGGGTTGCTGGCTTGAGCATGGGATCATAGATATGACCCTATGGTTACTAGCTTGAGCCCAAGGTCGCTAGCTTGAGCAAAGGGTCACTCACTCTGCTGTAGCCTCCTGGTCAAGGCACATATGAGAAAGCAATCAATGAACAACTAAGGAGCTGCAATGAAGAATTGATGCTTCTTATCTCCCTCCCTTCCTGTCTGTCTGTCCCTATCTGTCCTTCTGACTCTCTGTCTCTGTCAAAAAAAAAAAAAAAAAAGACAGACATATTCATTAACACTGAAATATGTTTATAATATGTTATGTGAATTTTAAAGGTAGGTATTAGGGACAAAACTATATCCCCCAAAATTCATATGAAGTCCTAACCTCCAATGTGACTATATTTGGAGATAAGGCCTTTAAAGAGGTAAGTATGGTTAAGTGAGATACTAAGGGTAAGGGTCTAATACAAGAGGACTGGTGTCCTTACAAGAAGAGGAAGGGACACCAGGGATGTGCACAGAGAAAAAGCCATTTGAGGACACACACAGCAAGAAAGCAAGGTGGCCATGTGAAAGCCAGAGAGACCTCAGGAAAAAGCAAACCTGCCAACACCTTGATCTTGGACTTACAGCCTCCAGGGCTAAGAAAAAATAAATTTCTGTTATTTAAGCCACCGTCTGGGGTATTGTTTTATGGAGCTGATTAATACAAATGCAGTAAGTTACAAGTCTATAGAAAATTATATTCTTCATACAGACACACACATATATATGTATTGTGAAAAGGTGCAAAGGAATTGCAAAAATTGTTAACATTAGTATTTTAAAAGGAAGAGTCAGGCCCCCTTACCCCTCTCTGAAAAGAAAAAACCCAGAGAAAGAGATGAAAGGGGCAAAAGTTAATAACTAATCATAATTCTCTAGAAGGATAAAACTTATCTAGAAACTACATCTTCCCCTTCCTTAAGATCCTTTAGAAGACAATGTATATATATCTTAATTAAAAATTCCTACACTGCCTGACCTGTGGTGGCGCAGTGGGATAAAGCGTCGACCTGGAACACTGAGGTCGCCGGTTCGAAACCTTGGGCTTGCCTGGTCAAGGCACATATGGGAGTTGATGCTTCCTGCTCCTCCCCCTTCTCTCTGTCTCTCTCTCTCACTCCTCTCTCTCTAAAAAAAATCAATAAATAAAATATTAAAAAAAAAAAAAAATTCCTACACTGATTCTACCTCTTCCTCCCCTCCTGGAGTCCTGAGAGTGAGGGATACCCCTACAAAGGGATCATGAGACCACTCCCCTTGCTTAAAAAACCCACATTCTGTAACATTTTTTTTGCTTTCTAATAATCATCCCTCTTGAAATCTTTTATATGTATAAAAACTTGTAAACTAAACAAGCGGGAGGTGGGGGCTATTTTCATTTAGCTTTTCTCCTTATCCTAAGCTAACTATTTCATTGTGATGACAGGGATAGGAGGGTAGACACTAGATTTGGGAATGTCTTTGCTGGGTATATAAAACAATTATCATACTGTGTTATCTTGTGGTGTAAGAATGCTTTTTCCTTTTAATAGATCCTATAGATAGATGTTGTAAACTTGTTAGTAATTGACTATTGTACCATGCTCCCTCCTTACCCACCCCAACTAGTACTTGATTTTGTATAAAAGAAGGTCTAGAAAGGTAAGAGGGCCTACATAATTTGGGATTGTGCCCCATGTAGCTAGCCAGCTAATTAATAAATTCCTCAAAAATTCATTTGAACTTGGTATCTCTATGTAACCTGCGAATTTAATTGCTGAACTTTACAACAGTATCTATATATCCAAGTAATTGCTACATATAGAAAGTTTGGAAGGTTTTGCATCATAACACTGATCAACTGATTTACTTCTATGATGCTTAAAGATGTTTTATCCTTTTTGTTTATTTGTATCTTCTATTTTTTCTTTTTAAAAAATAATAAAATACTATTACTAGTATAAAAAGAACAAACTTTTAAAAAAGTATTGTCTTTCAGAAACCAAAAAGCTAGGGAAAACTGAATAAACAACATTCAAAGAGAAAATTTCAGAATCAAATCAAATTCCACACAATATATCCTGAATTAAAAACATGAAAATAAAATTTCAGAGTTATTATAGGGTCTCTTTCTCCCACAAAAAAAATCATCAAAACATAAAACAGCAATTTTTCAAATGTCTGTAGCAGGCCTCAAGACAATCTGATTTAAAACCCCATATATAGAAAACAATAAAAAATAATAAACACCAGCAAAAATTCAGAGTAGCAAACTTGGAAAAGGGCACTACTTACACTAGCAACTTCAAACAGTGGTAGCCAAGCAGAGAAACATAAATTTCCTAGGAAGGCCCTTTTCCCTCTCCCCTACCAGAAACAGTGACAATGTGAGCATGCTCACTACTGCTAATTTGGAGAGGGGCAGAATATAATGTTCTTCCTCTCATGAATGGCTCCTAGAAAGATGTGCAGTACAGCTGGTGTATACAGAGAGACCTGAGATGTGAAATATGAACCACAATAACCACAATGGTCTAAGGAATGTTAATGTAAATCAAATATAATACCATCGCAAATATGATTAGCTTCAATGTATTTTGGGCGGCCAAAAATGTAAATGTGCTTTTAAATTACAAGTAATTCACTAATCGATAGGACCCTACGATAATGCAAAGCAGGAAATGATCAAGTTAGCATTTCTCTCACCTACAATCCCTGGGGTCACAATCCCAAGGACATGGCACCGTTGCGGGAATAGCTTTTCAAGGGCAAATGCTGTTTCCATAGTAGTTCTTTTCCTCGCTGTAACAACACAGTAGCAAAATTATTAAATGTCATCCACTTAAGATCAAATGTGATGATGTAGAGGGGGAAAAAGGCACATACTGAATAACTTAAAGTCATTTTAGACCAGAACACTGTGTAATAAAGCCTAAAAACTTTGATGAAAACAAATGTGTTCCTGTTTTGGCCCTGTTTTATATTTTAATTCTAAACTTGACCTTTAGCATCACCAGTGTGCCTTTCCACTTTGTTCATATATAGCTTTTGCTCCAATAACATCAAACTTTGCTACAGCAGCTAAATTTTAGACTTGCTATTATACCTCTCTGTTCAGCTCATACTAAAGCATAATGACTCTGCATAAGTCACCTGGACTCAAATCAGATGATAATCCACTGTCTCAGTCCAACTCTGGGTCTCAGTGTGCCCCTCCTGGGACACTTCAGCTGCTGCTTCTCTCAGCAAGCCAAGAACCCGCACTGCATCTACACATTAACTTTGGTAAGTGGGTCGCCATCATCCAATACAATAAAAGGCTGGAACAAAGATATACATCAGGGGTCCCCAAACTTTTTACACAGGGGGCCAGTTCACTGTCCCTCAGACCATTGGAGGGCCAGACTATAAAAAAAACTATGAACAAATCCCTATGCACGCTGCACATATCTTATTTTAAAGTAAAAAAAAAAAAAAAAACGGGAACTAATACAATATTTAAAATAAAGAACAAGTAAATTTAAATCAACAAACTGACCAGTATTTCAATGGGAACTAGGCTCCTCTCACTGACCACCAATGAAAGAGGTGCCCCTTCCGGAAGTGCGGTGGGGGCCGGATAAATGGCCTCAGGGGGCCGCATGTGGCCCGTGGGGCCGTAGTTTGGGGACCCCTGATATACATTCTGTTTTAATAATAAAAAGAAGAGTCTGGGGGATTAACATTTCAGCATGAGAAAAATACCTTTCTAAATAATTTGTTTCAATTGTACTGCAAAGTTCAAAAACCAATCTTTGAAGTAAAAAGAGCACTTCAAGGTTCAAAGACAATATAGTCATACTTTCTATAGGGAGTAGGCCCAGAGCCTCAGAAACTCATAACTCTCAGGATTGGGACAATATTTAATGCCAAACAGAAGATACATAAAGAAACAAAAACACCCAACCTTTTTCTTTTGATATTCACCTCTCTTGTGGCCTCGACACTCTTCCAGACTAATGAAAGTGTCAGAATCAGCCATGTAAAGAACTGTCTGTGGTAAGATGTGAACATTCTGCAAAGAAAAAATTAATTGGAATTAAATCACATGAATCCATGAGTGCTTTTGTGGTCCCTTCAAGTTTTACCCGGGTCTAAACTGCTGTTGCCCTACTACTGTCCCTTCAGGTCAGCGCTGGCATTCGGAGTCCCTCCACTTCACATTCATTTTTAGCTCATTCACTTGTTAAACATCAATGATTTCTTCAAGTCAAACTCATTCTAGACTAACTTGAGAAGGTCATTTTCATAATAATTTTAGCTCTTAAACAAAAACATTAAGTATCAGCAAAAAAAATGCTACTTGCTTTATTTGAACAGAAGCAGCTCAGCAACAGAGGGAAGGTACTGACTTTATCACACTCCTCATTGTTGGAATCCATGGGAGTCCGAAAGACCAGAGTAACAGGCTTTATTGAAAGGAAGAAAGGAACCCTGCCAGGCACTTCTCCTGGGAGAGAAGAGCACCGGTTACAGACTAGGGGCGTGTGTTTGGGAGAGCCTCAGGGGATACTGAGGCAAAAGTCCGGGTATGGCCGGAGCCCCTCCTTGGGGTGGCTTCTCAGTTTTTTGGAATTCCTTTGTCTCAGGGGCCATAGTCCAGTAAGGGTGAGGTCTGACAGATAAGCGGAACATCAAGAGGGCAGTTTGGAATTTACATATCTATCACTCATTACACTGCCTATCAAATTAGCTATTCCAGGCCTTCATTTCCACCAATCTCTTATTTACAATTATCCAGACACACACTTCTTTAAATATTATCCTCCAGCTCTTTTCCTTTCCCACTTAATTTAAGACTATTTCCCGCCTGACCAGGCGGTGGCGCAGTGGATAGAGCATCAGACTGGGATGCAGAGGACCTGGGTTCAAGACCCCGAGGTCGCCAGCTTCAGTGCGGGCTCATCTGGTTAGGAAAAGCCCACCAGCTTGAACCCAAAGTCACTGGCTCCAGCAAGGGGTTACTCGGTCTGCTGAAGGCCCGCATCAAGGCATGTATGAGAAAGCGATCAATGAACTAAGGTGTTGCAACGCAATGAAAAACTAATGATTGATGCTTCTCATCTCTCTCCATTCCTATCTGTCTGTCCTTGTCTATCCCTCTCTCTGACTCACTCTCTGTCTCTGTAAAAAATAAATAAAAATTAAAACAAACAAAAAAGACTATTTCCCCCAGCCCTGGCCGGTTGGCTCAGCGGTTGAGCGTCGGCCTAGCGTGCGGAGGACCCGGGTTCGATTCCCGGCCAGGGCACACAGGAGAAGCGCACATTTGCTTCTCCACCCCTCCGCCGTGCTTTCCTCTCTGTCTCTCTCCTCCCCTCCCGCAGCCAAGGCTCCATTGGAGCAAAGATGGCCCGGGCGCTGGGGATGGCTCTGTGGCCTCTACCTCAGGCGCTAGAGTGGCTCTGGTCGCAACATGGCGACGCCCAGGATGGGCAGAGCATCGCCCCCTGGTGGGCAGAGCCTCGCCCCTGGTGGGCGTGCCGGGTGAATGTCTGACTGTCTCTCCCTGTTTCCAGCTTCAGAAAAATGAAAAAAAAAAAAAACAAAACAAAAACAAAACAAAAAAAAAGACTATTTCCCCCAAAAGACAGCTTAAAGGTCACCTCCTCTACAAAGCCTTTTCTGAGGCTCCCTCAGGACTTTATTTCATATGCAATATCCCTTACATCCCAGTAATCTGCTACTTACCAACTGAGCTTATTCAGATTCATGTTTTCCACTAAATTTCACGTTATAGACAAGTGGCAAAGTGGTTGTAAATGAAAAAGGTGAATATATTTTTCCTTCTGAGCTGGTTATTTTCAAAGATATTTCACTATCAGAATGGAATGAGGTAGTTAGCATAGAGCAAAGCTTCAATGTTAATTAAATGAAAAATGTTGATTCACTACAATTTCAGGGAATGCTAAGATGTTTCATATTAAATTCCATATAGACAAACTCAAAAGATACTGAGACAGGATGGTGACCCTGTGGTTGCCTCAGGGCTGGGTAAGACCTGCGGATATAGTCTCTTTAGTCCACAAGGCATTTTCAAAGAATGGAATTTGGTTGCCAACATTTAAAATTCCAAAAACACTTATATAAAATGTGAATTTCCAAATTCTTTAGAAAAACTAGACATTTTGGCAACACTTGATCCACATTCATTCCCCTTGACTAGGGGTTAACAGAGGCAAGTACCCTCTAAATTGCCATGCCCTACCTCTCCCTCTGATGTTACACTGAGATACCTGACCCACTGAGTTACCTGCTGTAAAGCCAGTATCCGCAGCCACCATCACAGCCGCCCGGCCCATGCAGGTTTGCATTGGATTCGGACAGATGGTAGTGAAACAACAGAGCCAAGAACTGGTGGGCCATCATCTTTAATCCTAGCTTGCACCCAGCAGGCAAGTAAAAACGCACACTGGGCTCCAAAACCCACTCATTCAGCGCTTACAAAGCTACTGACTTATCTGAGTTTCCTAGAATCAAAGGTTTCTAGCTCACCAGACTTATTCACCTCTGTTCCCCATCTCCTTCCTTCTCCCTGCACAAACTCTACACAAACTGGCTTCTCACTCAGCACTCCACCATCTTGGCTGCTTCTCCTGGCCTCCTCCACATGGCCTTTCTCTGCTCTCCTCTCTGCTTTCCTCTAATGCTAATCTTAGGAACTGAGAGAGCAAGCTCCCGGTCTGCCTCACTTTATAGTGCAGAAATCCAATATACAAATAGGGAAGTCTCTAATACAAAGTCACTTATCTGAGGCATAACGGGATTCCTCATGAGAGTGCTCCATCCCTCATCAAAAATGGCGGGAAAGGCTTAGTCCCGAAACTAAGCCCCAGGCTACTAGGATCCTGCCTGCCCACAGCCTGCCCCCAACACACATTAATATCACCTGGGCGACGGGCTTCCACGTGGGCAGCGCCATCTTTAACAAAGGGAGCATAATATTTTATCTGCCCTACACCTGCCTAACTCTGGAGTCATTTCAGTTTGTGATGCCTAGTGTAGTGAGTAAAAACGAGAAGTTAAAAGATTTAAGTGTGAGTGCTGACTGCCACAAACCAGCAGAATAACCCTTGAAAGTGTTTAGGTCTTGGGCTTTGTATTCTTAACGATCAGCAGTCTAATTCTGAGGTTTTATGATTCTCTCCTTTCTGGTACCTACTAAAAAGTAATTGATGAATTTTCCTTCCCAATTTTCACTAGAAGCCATGGCAATGACAATCCTCATCATGAGATGTTCTGAAAGCAGAAAGACGAGATACAAAGAAGTGCCAAATGGAAAAATGTTTTGCCCTGGCCGGTTGGCTCAGCGGTAGAGCGTCGGCCTAGCGTGCGGAGGACCCGGGTTCGATTCCCGGCCAGGGCACATAGGAGAAGCGCCCATTTGCTTCTCCACCCCTCCGCCGCACTTTCCTCTCTGTCTCTCTCTTCCCCTCCCGCAGCCAAGGCTCCATTGGAGCAAAGATGGCCCGGGCGCTGGGGATGGCTCTGTGGCCTCTGCCTCAGGCGCTAGAGTGGCTCTGGTCGCAACATGGCGACACCCAGGATGGGCAGAGCATCGCCCCCTGATGGGCAGAGCGTAGCCCCTGGTGGGCGTGCCGGGTGGATCCCGGTCGGGCGCATGCGGGAGTCTGTCTGACTGTCTCTCCCCGTTTCCAGCTTCAGAAAAATACGGGGAAAAAAAAAAAAAAAAAAGAAAAATGTTTTATAAAATTTTTAGTGGACTTTAAAAAATTTTTAATAAAAAAGTTAAATCAACTTTCTTTTTTTTTAATTTATTTATTCATTTTAGAGAGGAGAGGGAGAGACAGAGAGAGAGAGAGAGAGAGAGACAGAGAGAGAGAGGAGAGACAGAGAGAGAGAAGGGGGGGAGGAGCTGGAAGCATCAACTCCCATATGTGCCTTGACCAGGCAAGCCCAGGGTTTCGAACCGGCGACCTCAGCATTTCCAGGTCGACACTTTATCCACTGCGCCACCACAGGTCAGGCTTCAACTTTCTTAATGGCTATAAAACTATCATGTCCACTAGATACTTTGGCAAACACAAAGAAATAAGCATACATGATTTGGACAAGGTTTCCGTGTTTTTGTCTCACCACACTGGAGTTTACTACAAAGTATAAACTTCTTTTTTTTTTAAAGTTTTTTTTTTTTTTCTTTATTCATTTTTAGAGAGGAGAGAGAGAGGGAGAGAGAGACAGAGAGAGAGAAGGAGGGAGGAGCTGGAAGCATCAACTCCCATATGTGCCTTGACCAGGCAAGCCCAGGGTTTCGAACCGGCGACCTCAGCATTTCCAGGTCGGCGCGTTATCCACTGTGCCACCACAGGTCAGTATAAACTTCTTTAAGGGTATTACTATGTGAATTTTAATATAATACTAATAATAGAGAATAATAATTTCAATTATTAAAAATACTATAATTCGCCTGACCAGGCGGTGGCGCAGTGGGTAGAGCGTCGGACTGGGATGCCGAAGACCCAGGTTCGAGACCCCGAGGTTGCCAGCTTGAGCACGGGCTCATCTGGTTTGAGCAAAAGCTCAAGGTCGCTGGCTCGAGCAAGGGGTTACTCGGTCTGCTGAAGGTCCACGGTCAAGGCACATATAAGAAAGCAATCAATAAACAACTAAGGTCTCGCAAAGAAAAACTGATGATTGATGCTTCTCATCTCTCTCTGTTCCTGTCTATCTATCCCTGTCTATCCCTCTCTCTCTCTCTCTGTCCCTGTAAAAATAAAATAAAATAAATAAAAAATACTATAATTCTTGGTAATGTGTATTATGCATTACTTTTTCATTACTTAATCTTTACAACAATTTTATAAGGGTTTAAAGGGAGTATTATACTCTGAGGTTCAGAGAAGTTAGGTAACTTTTCCTTCTTATTCTTTTTTCTGTTTTTGTATATGCCCTGCCCGAGGACCAAACCGGCAACCTTTGCACATTGGGGCAATGCTCTCACCAACCAAGCTCACTGGCCAGGGCAGGTAACTTTTTCAAAGTCTCACAGCTAGAATGTGCCAAAGCTGGGTTCATGCCTAAGTCTGCCTGCCTGGCTACAGCAGCCAAAATAATATAAAAACCTTTAAAGCTATATACAAAGAATACCTGCTGTGGTAAAAATTTGAAGGAATAAAAAGCAGAATAGTTTGCCTGACCAGTAGTGGCACAGTGGATAGAGCATCGACCTAGAATGTTGAGGACCCAAGTTGGAAACCCTGAGGTTGCCAGCTTGAGCATGGGATCAAAGACATGATCCCATGGTTACTGGTTTGAGCCCAAAGACCGCTGGCTTGAGCAAGGTGTCACTGGCTCGACTGGAGCCCTCACAGTAAAGGTATGTATGAACAACTAAAGTGATGCAACTACAAGTCATCTCTCTCCCTTCCTGTCTCTCAAAAAAGAAAAAAAAAGCAGAAAAGTTTTTAAAAACATTTAAAAATCACACAATTCTTGCCCCAAAGGAAACTTTTGCTAACATTTTGGCTTCTATTTTTCTTTTTATGTTTTTAATAATTGATATTATGCTAAACATATTACTACATAATCACTTTTTAAACTTATAACATCAACATTTTCTCTTGTCATAATGCATCCTGAATTTATCATTTAATGACTTCCTTTACTAGATAAATATTAAGGTGTTTACAATTTCCCTTATTATAAATGACACTCCAAAAAACATCTTTATGGAAAAAGTCTGCTTGAATTTTGATTTTATATATTTTTTTAAGATATTGTATTTATTCAGTTTAGAGATGAGAGAGAGAGAGAGATGGGAGGAAGAGAAGGAAGCATCAGCTCCCATATGTGCCTTGACCAGGCAAGCCCAGGGTTCTGAACCAGCAACGTCAGCATTCCAGGTCAATGTTTTATCCACTGCGCCACCACAGGTCAGGCCTGCTTGAATTTTGAATTTTTTCCAAAGGACAAACTTTTGGAGACAGATTAGGTAGGATTTGGACTGAAGTGCTAAGAATAAAGTTTTCTGCATGTCTGCCTTTGGTTACTGGGCACTTGGAACTGAGTCCCGAACTCAAATAAGGTAAGGAGAAAATCTCCACATGGGAAAGGGAGAAACAGAATATTGGTCACTTATGGGGCATTCATCTAAGATCTAAGTATATGAAGAATAATATAAGCCAGGTTTCTCAATGTCTAAAAGGGCAGGACAAATATGAGTTGAGAGAAAACTGAAAAGAATCCTGTGTTAGATTAGAACTGAATGTACCTGTTTCCATATGTTTGTGTATGTGTATATATGTGCATATATGTATATGTGTAAATGTGTGTATATGTGTATACATATATAGATGAATACACATACACATGCTTTCATGTATTACATACATATATCCTTTGGCACTGTCCACTAACTAGGCTTTGCAGCTACACATCATTTAAGAGCAACAAGTCCATTATCTTGGGCTTCCAAATACCATTCTCCACTAAAAGGAACCATGACTCCTTGGAGAAATGGCTGATTCCAGGACCAAAGCAAGCAAAACACAAGACGAGCTTAGAACACCCTGTGCTAAGAAGTGCTCAAAGACGATGGAGCCACCTCTAAAAAACACTGAAACAAGCTGAAGGTGCTCCTGCCAGCTAAACCAGGGACAATTTGGGAACAAAAATACTAATAGAAACAGATGACATCCCATTGAATAAAATAAGAGACTATAGGCCTGACCTGTGGTGGCACAGTGGATAAAACGTCAACCTGGAACACCTGAGGTCGCCGGTTCGAAACCCTGCACTTGCCTGATCATGGAACATATGGGAGTTGATGTTTCCTGCTCCTCCCCCCTTCTCTCTCTCTCTCTCTCTCCTCTCTAAAATGAATAAAAAAAATTTTTTTTAAATGAGACTATATAGACATAAATAAATACATTGAAACAGGATACTAACAGTTTCAAAGTATCTCTCCACCAAATACTAAGTGGAAAAGAGTAATATTACAGTTGCAGCATCTAGCTGACACCATGTTAATAAAAAATAATAAAAAATCAAAGTGATGAGACAAATAGAAATCATATGCTGCCTGACTGATTGCAGTGAGAACATAGCATAGCTTGGAATACTCTGACCAAAGATACATAATCTGAATCGAAGAAACATCAGATGTTTCACAAAATAACTGGCCTGTAATTTAGATACGTGTCAAAGTAGTGGAAGTCAAGGAAAGTTGTGAAAGTCAACTGCTTGAGAAGCAGGTCCAAGTCAAACATTCAAGAAACAGGACAAATAAATGCAATATTAATTTCTAAACTGAATCCTTTTGCTTTAAAAGACATTGAGACAACAGGCAAAATGTGAATTGGAATATGAAGGTCAGATAGCAGAAATGTATCAATGATAATTTCCTGACTTTGATGGCTGTACTGTGGTTATCCTATGTCTTTGTCTGTATGCAATGCATACTGAAGTAAAGTATAAGGCAGGGGTTCTCAAAGGGTGCACCCTAGAAGATTTCCATGTGCGCCCTATGGTATTCCAGAGAAATATGTGCCTGTTGGGGACCAAAAAACCAACAGGGTTTTTGGTATTCAGATTTTTGGGAGACGGAGGTGTGGGAAATTGGCTATAAGCTGACAGTCTGCCCAACTCCCCACCTTGCCTGACTAGGTTACAAAAGGCTGTTAAACTGTGGTGCTAGATTGTTTACACTGCCCCCCATGTTCCCTGGAAAGACTGGAGGCAAGTTTCTTCTATCCTTTGTTTGGTGTAAAGTTAAGGTGATATGTATGGTGGGGGTTTTCTGCACTCAACACAATTAGGAGTAAAAAAGAGGAATTCTTCAATGTATTGACAAGGAAATGAGTTTGCCTTTCAAATATATGCCCAAACATTGCAGAAATCGCTAGGACACATCAGGCTCATGTTTCTCATGAACACAAGAATGAAAAAACTTAACACATTTGTGCCAGGACCTGCCAAATTTATTAAATCTTACTAAGAATGTATCTATATATATAAAAAAAAATTTTTGTCATTTTTTTTTACAAATTCTAAAAAGCATAAAAAATGTAACATAAAAATGTTTTTAATGTCAGAATAAATTTAATTTTGTCGTATTTATTTCATTTAATTACCATAAAAGCACATTCGGACTTTATATTCTTTTTCTTTAATATTTGACTTAATTATTATATTTCTCAGAAATCTGTATATACTGTGCCTACAATT
Organism: Saccopteryx bilineata; assembly: GCF_036850765.1. Lineage (NCBI taxonomy): Eukaryota > Metazoa > Chordata > Mammalia > Chiroptera > Emballonuridae > Saccopteryx > Saccopteryx bilineata. The sequence goes on from NC_089496.1 coordinate 71,927,223, forward strand.
ATTTGTAGGATTTTAAATGCGCCCCGACTTCAAAAAGTTTGAGAACCACTGGTATAAATAAGTAAGTGAATGACAGAGCATAGGGTTTGCAAATTACTCAAGTGGCTCCTCCCACTCCCAAGTTAGATACTGCAACCTCATGTCTGTCACCTGTGCTCAAGAAGCTGCCTACTTGATTCCACAGCTCAAGTTTTTACCTTCAGTTCAAGTTTTTCCATACCCAGGGATTGCCCATCTTTTGAAACTGGGGCCCAGAGATACAACACAAAACAGTACATAAGATCAGGAGTTGAAATATTCGGGTTTAAGATTAGTTCTTGGCTTTCTTCTGAGATACTAAGCTACAGAGACCCAAATGCCTTTCCTGCAAAACAGTGACAATACCTGCTTCAACGGAAGCAGGTAAAGGAAAGGTTCTGCATAGCATTATCATATTAGCAAAAACCTGGTTATATAAAGTGCCCGACATTTGAGGAATGGTCAAATAAAATCATGGCACATCTTACAACATAGTCATTAAAACCTGATATTTACAAATCTTTTTTGTCACCAGAAAATGTTCCGTAAATTATAAAAAATAAGCCCACGTAGGAAACTGGGATAAAAACAGACTTAACTCTCAAAGACTGACCCACCAACCCTGACCTGTGCGCCGCACCCCTTCTCACTTGCCTCAAGCTCCTCGGCTGCCACGCGGACTAAGCAGTGCTCCTGCAGGTGGCCACCGTCCGCCGGGCCCGCCGAGATCCAGGCCACCCCGCGCTGAGCCCGCAGCACCCTGCGCACGCTCTCCCTCCACAGGCGGCTCACGCTGGGGGCGCGACCACAAAGGGCTGTGAGAGGGCGTCCTTACCTCTCCCCGCTGGGACCCCCCACCCCGCACACCCTAAGGGACCAAACCCGGGCCAGCCCCGCCGCTGCTCCTCACCCGGCCACCCGCAACAGCGCCTTGGCAGGCAGGAAGGTGAGCACACGCTCCACCACCTCCGCCAGGTTACTCAGCACGAAGGCGCTCCGTGGATCTGAGAAGCCGCGATCTCCGCCGCCCACCGGCTCCATTCCTCCCTAACGGTTCCGGCAGTAGAACCGAGGTTCCGAGGGGTTGTGAAGAACTACCAGGTCCAGGCCAGCGCGCACTGCGCAGCCGCGCGCCACTTCCGGCTGGGGCAGGGCTGGAACTTCCGGCAGCGGGCTTCCGGCGCAGGTCTGCTGCAACGTAGTTTTCCGGGGTGTCCGTCTTGCAGGAGATCTCTTATGCGCACGTCGCGTGTAGAGACCTTTTTATCCTTCTCTAATTCATGAGTCCCTGAAGGCAGAGACTATGTGATACTGGTTCATCTTCACAGCCCCAATGCCTGTTAACATCATGAGCCCAGTTTTCGAACGGACGGTATCTGCTTTAAAAGCCAGCCTCGGGTGTGGAAATGAGTCCTACTCCCGTCCGCGTGTGATTCTGCTTGTCGACCGCCAGCTCCGCAGTCCCCGCGTCCAATTGGCGCACCTGGTGCTCACCCAGAGCTGCTGATCTGACTAGGATGGCCCCGCAGACATTTTCTACTTTTCCTGAGTCCGATTTAAGCTTAGGCTGAAAACAAAGAGTGCAAGAAAAGCGAGCGCAGACCTGCCAGCACCCTCGACCTCCACTCCTGCCACTTACCCTATCGCCGGTAATTGGTCTAAATTAGTGGGCCGCAAAACATTCTGGCCTCAGGACTCCTTCAGTCTTAAGTACTGACAACCCCAAAAGTTTGTTTATGTGGGTTGTGTCCGTTAAACTTGCCATGTTAAAACATTTTAATATTAAATTAATAAATCCATTACACATTAACAAAATGACACTTTAATGGGAAAAAAATAACTTTCGCACCCAATAATGAACAGTGACATCTTTACATTTTGCAAACCTCAAATTTCTGGCTTAATAGAAGGCAGCTTCGATCAGCTGAAATCAGTCTGTAGCAATATCACATCATGTGGCCTCTGGAAAACTCCATTGTACACTTGAGACAATGACACTGAAAATGGCAAATTATGTTTTAGTATTAGGAAAGTAATTTTGACCTTCAGAACTTTCTAACAGGGTCTCATGGGGTTTCCAGAGTTCCCCAAATCACATATTCAGAACCACTGGTTTAAAATAATGATTCCATTCTTTTCACCAGTCTTTAGTTTAGGGGTGGCCCCAGTTCTAGGCAAGTAAGGATGAGGGGCTGGATGCTGGGGCTGGATGGCCTGTAAAGATTTCTACACCTCCTAGGGGGACACTGAAGACCGAACCATTATCTACCTCTGGATGAAGTATAGTAGTATGACTGCACATACAGACATAACTTTCAGTCCAAAGGTGAAATCAACACAGAAAAATCTCAAACAGAGCAGAGCCCAGATGTACTGTGCCTGGAGTTTTCCTACCTCTGTACTTCTTGTGAGATAACTTTATAATTGTAAGGAAGCTATGGGTACACTAAAGAGGGAGCAGATTATGGGAAAAGGTGGAACTCAAGTATACCACATCTGTATACAACATTTTGGGGATCTCTAGCTTTCTCTTGTTAAATTAATCTGCTCCCTTCACCCCATCACACCATATATAATCTTATTCCAGAAACTTAATAGAACCTACAGACACCTGAAGCAAATAGTATCTCTAATGATGGTAAATGACAGAGTTATTTTTTAAGTGATTCTTTATTCATAAACTTGATGCAAGTTTACAAAATTTACTGTACATTGCCAAATAAATCTGCAATGAAAAATAAACTCCAAAAAAAAAAAAAACAAAAACCCCCACCAAAAAAAAAAATCACCCCAAAGCATGCCAAATGTGCAGCTGTCAATCTGCTGGCCATCAGAATATTAAAGAATTCAATAATGTATTCAAGATTTAGCCTTAGGTTTAAGGAACTGTAATGCTTTGAAGAATTCTGCCTTGTCACTTGTCTTGAGCAACTGGCAATGAGAACTGTATACAAATATAACCACATGAACAAGAACACCAGAAAACCTTTTCTACTGTCCTTTCAACCACACAATAATGCAGAAGTGCCAAGTCTCTCCAATGTGGTTTACAAAGTTAAAAACTGAATCTTAAAGCAACTGCGTAAGAAACACTTTTGAACTTTGTAACTGGTTTGTGCAGAAAAATGTGCTTCTGGATTTCATCTTAAAAGTGCTTAATAACTAGAAGTTAACTTTTAAATCAAACGTGGGTATATAAAAAATCTATTACCAATCAAACAGGACTGATTCAGGTAAGGCAATAAAATGGAGAATATACTGATTTGAGTTAGGTTTTATAAAAGAATTAACACTTGTAGAGTTCCTATTAGTCTTTAAGTAAAAGCCATTGTGACTATAGCAAAAATGTTAAGAGTCTCCAAATTAGGTATCTTTTTGTACTTAATTTGCAGCTTTTGCTCAAAAAGTCTGTGTCCCAATCACTTTATGAGTTTATTAGTTTACAAATGATTGCAACATCCCGTTAATAAAATGGAAATGTAAAATGACTTGGTATTTTAAATAACTTCAAAATGTATACTGCAGATCTTCCTAAGACATATTGAACCAATAAACAGATTCAGTCCAGCAAGACTGTGATGCCCCAGGGGAAACTACTATAAGCTTGCTTACTTGGCCAATCTTGCTTCGCTTTGCCTAAAAAGCAAAACTCAGTTAAGAGCGTTATATTCAGGAAACAGCTATCTTCACATTGCCATAAAAAAGTTTAACAATTTATTGAGTAGGTTTCCTGTCATTATTTTGGCAAGATCATGAAATGGTTTTAATCTGAAAAGGCTACTGTGATTTAGAAGACCTTAAATTTTCTAAACCAATATTAAACATCAAATAAACCTTTATTGGCTCTAAATGGAACAATATATTGCAAGTCCTTGTAACGCAAAAGCTCATTGTGGAAGTTTCACTAGAGTCGCAACTTGAGTAACCTGATGCTAATTTGCCTGCTTAACAAATTTCATTTTTCAAGAAAAAGAGATGATTAGGAGTGGCCAGTGTGTGTATTTATCAAGAAAAATACAGTAAAGGCCCCACTGCTCAGTCCAAGATACCTAAAATGAGCAAAATGAGAAGGCTATAATTTATACAGGATGTCAGTTGACAGATTATCCAATAAAATATCTATGAGCTAATGTCTTCAGAACTGCTGTTATAGGGGCACTCAAAGCTTGTCTGCACGTTGGAAAGATTTTCTTTAAAGCAACATTGGTCCAAACATATGACAGTCAATATATTTAGCCATCTTCCTTTGGAGGGGTGTACCAGCCTGAAACAGAATGGAAAAAGAAATTAAAATACTTTAATTCTTAAACTAGGAGCAATGACATTTTATTAAGGTTAGCTACTTTCTCTACTCATAATTTTCATGTTTAAACCTACTGTAAAAATTAAACTTATGCTTGGCTTGGCAGCACAGCATTTTGATATGTTTATAATACCAATGGTACTTGACTGATAATGGGGCTACATGTCTCCCTTATGCATGCATGAGCCTACAGTGGGCAGAACTATCTCACACATGAGTACCCTGTGGAGCATTGGTTGTTGCTGCTTATGATCCCTGCCTGACCCACAGCTGCGGCTCAATGTCAATGTCCAGCATCACAAGAGTATCACACCGCACACTGCTAGCCTAAGAAATATTCAGAGGTCAAATTAGAAATACAGTTTCTATGAATGCATATCACTTCCACACCATCATAAAGTAAAAAAATCCTAAGGCAAACCATTGTAAGTTGGAGACTCTGTATAAAGTTGTTTTCTTTTTTATTTTTATAAATTTTTATTAATTTTAATGGGGTGACATACATAGGGAATTTCTTCCCTGTCCGGTGGCTAAAGTTGTTTTCTATGAATAAGCGAGTTTTCAACATAAGCTCTCTATATTAATGGCACTTCTAGATGAAGATGAGTATAGAATATTAGACAAAAAGTTAGATTTTATATTCCATTTAGATTCTGTATTTATAAACTGCAACTGAAAATAACTTGTCCCCAAACAAAATGCTGGCATTTTAGAATAAGAGGAATGTGGATTGTCATCAGTATGATGCTGTCACTTCAGCACTAAGGAAGCCATCTCAGCAGGTACACTAAGAGACAATGCCTAACATCTGTTAGCAGCGGAAGCCAAACTGGAGTTCATCTCCTGATTCTCAATCTACTGTTCTTCACCATAACTAACCTTACATACACCCACACTTTCCCAAAGACAGCACTTTCTGTAAAATTTTTGAATGCTTACTACAAAGTTTGTTTTTAAAATAAATAAATAAAAAGATAAAAATATAATTGCTAGACTCAGAAATCTAAGCTCTAAGCAAATGAGACTAAGTGCTGTCTGGTTTGACACTCATTGAACAGTATAAATACATCAAGGTTTGTGGCACATCCACGTGGTTACAAAGTAGTAGCCTATGGATGTTTTTGAATCTATTAATTTAGGGGGCTGGAAAGGATTATTATGAAAATCCAGTCTTGCCCTCAAGTTTGATCATTCTCGTCTTCAGAAATATGAAAACTGTTTTGAATACAGGCATACCTCGTTTTACTGTGCTTCACACACACTGCATTTGTTTGTTTGTTTTGAAAAAACTGAAGGTAAGATCTCCACAAGCAAAAAGATTTCGACTTGCTGTATTGTGATATTCACTTTACTGTGGTGGTCTAGAACCACACCCAAAATATCTCCAAAGTATGCCTGTACTATTCTTTCAGAAGCAAGCAGTCACTGAAAAAGTGACAAGCTTCCTTTGGCATTAAAATAAAAATGAGCACAAAGCACAACTCTCAAGTCACAAGCTACCACATTTCTAGCAAAGTAAAGAAGGTTACTGTGGATACTCCCTTAAAGAAAATATTTCTTACTTCTATTAATTTATTAATCTGCACACAAAAGCTTCAGTTTTACTAACAGCTACAATGAGTATCTGCACTTAGATACAAAGTGCTATGTATATACACTGCTCTTTTTTTCTTCACAAGTTTGGCAAGACAGACACCATGCCAATTTGAAAGACAAGGAAACTGAGGCTGAGAGGTAAGAAAACTTTTTCAGGGCCACAGAGCTAATGCATGACACAAATGGCACTGAAAATAGGTCTTCTGATTCCTACTTTTATTACCTCATTGTTAGAGACAAAAACTCAAAACATGCATTATGACTACAAGCAAAATTTAGGTAAGTCCAACAGGATTTATGAAATATATTTTAGGATTTTTAAAAAAATATGCAACTCAAATACTCTTAACTGACATTAGAACTTTGCTTGAATAGAAAAAAGTGTATGACTGTCAAAAAGCATAACATCATCTGAAGATGTTTCAGAAACAGCTGGTTCAGAATCCTGGACTGCATTTACTCTGAATTAACAAGAACTCCACATGTAGTGTTACCTTTACAAGGTAACTTACTCAATTCCTTTCCTAAAACCATGTATTTCAAGTAAATAAAGTGATTCATTCATTAATTCACTCAAAAATCTTGATTCTGATTCTTAAACCAAGTATTTAGGACACCAAGACATTGAATAAAGCACAGTGTGTGTATCCTCAAGTTAAATTTTTTCACAATGAAAATTGTACTTTATAAGAAATGAAAGCAAAAACAAAAATAAAACAGGATAAATATCAACAGCACATTATATAATAAACTTCATAAATGGCAATAAATATGTAGTGAATTAAACATACCATTTTTCTCGTGTATCTGTACAATGGAATTATAAGATTGTTGGGCTCTTGCTAGATTATACTGATTCTGAAAGAGAATTATACATCAAATCAACACTGTAAGTAGATGAAAATCATGATATATTTTATGGATATGTCACCACTGTGTTTAGAAGAACAGAGGAAACAATTATTTTCGTTTCCAAAAGATTTTTGACTGAATACCCTCATTCCTCAACTTCATTATTCTCTACCATTTTAGAAAAATAACAAAACCAAAACTGTACTCCAGTAAAAATCTACAAGCTTCACAGTTCATTTTTATAAGTTCTCCAACCACTGGACAAGTACAAATCCTTTTAGTTCTAGTGTCCCTCTCCACATGGATGAATCAAGTTAAAGGATGCTATTAGGACCTAAGTACAATTCAAACTCTATCCAAAACAAAACAAAAAAAGATAAAATATTGCCTTCAGACAAGAAAACATTAAGCTTTAAGGACTATACACATATAAATGACATTTTGAGTTAAAAATCTAAAGAATGCCCATAAGTAGCATCAAGCCATTAATAAAGGAGTCCTGACTTGGTAATGTCTTTTAGAACCACTATTAAGGGACTAAGTCAGGATTAACTTTGTCCCCCTCAGTACAACTGACCTATATCTTAACTTCCAATTAATATATCACGAGCAGTCTCCATAGCAGTATACATATATTATGTCATAGAATTTTTTTTCAATAAATTCACACAGCACAAGAACAAGAAAATGTATAAAAACATTCTAAGTGAAAACTCTCATTCTTACCTATCCTCCAACCATTTGGAGAGGAGGAGAAAAAGGCAGGGAGGAAACTGGGGTAGAAGGAAGGTTCAGTTCCAAGTATTTTTAAATTTTCATGACTTTTTAAAAACCATGATTTAGGTCCTGGCCGGTTGGCTCAGTGGTAGAGCGTCGGCCTGGCGTGCAGAAGTCCCGGGTTCGATTCCCGGCCAGGGCACACAGGAGAGGCGCCCATCTGCTTCTCCACCCCTCCCCCTCTCCTTCCTCTCTGTCTCTTTCTTCCCCTCCCGCAGCGGAAGCTCCACTGGAGCAAAAGATGGCCGGGTACTGGGGATGGCTCCTTGGCCTCTGCCCCAGGCGCTAGAGTGGCTCTGGTGTGACAGAGCAACACCCCAAATGGGCAGAGCATCGCCCCCCGGTGGGCGTGCCAGGTGGATCCCAGTCAGGCGCATGCAGGAGTCTGTCTGACTGCCTCCCAGTTTCCAGCTTCAGAAAAGTACAAAAAAACCCCCCCAAAAAACCCATGATTTAGAAGTGTGTTTAATTTGCAGATTCACGTAGATTCTTATTCATCTTTTCATCATTGTCTTCTAACCTTAACTACAGCATATTTAAAACATATGATCTGTATGGTACCAGTTATTTTTTTAATATTCTTACTTGCTTTGTGGTTTAATTTATGATGACATTTTTTCCCCATATATCTTTGGGAAGGATATGCAGTATCTAATTAAAGAGTTCTATATTTTCCCATTAAACCAAGCCTGTTTAATTGGTTATTCAAATTTTCTACATACTTGACATGTCTGTTTAACCTACCATGAACAAGGTAATTAAAATCTCCCACTATAATGGTGAATTGGTCAATTTCTCCTTGCAATTTTATCAGTTTTTAATTTGCATTTTCAGACTATTTTAATAAAGTACATGAAGTAAATTATTATATCCTCCTGGTTAACTGAGACTTTTTATCATTAAGTAGTCATTAATATTTTCTGTTCCAAAATCGTACTTGTTTGACACAAAAGCTATATCACATTTACAGTCACCATGACTGAATATTTGGACTTGACCTATCACCTTACTTCCTGATGTCTATTTCTCAGTTTTTCTTTTAGTTTTACTATCTCCTCCTGGGATTCCAACAGACATGTTTTAGACCTTGCTCTGATATCCACCTCTTAACTACTGCCATATTCTCTATTCCCATGTCCCTCTGTGCAACATTCTAAATTATTTCTTCTAATCAATTAATTCTCTAGCTTTACCAGGCAGTGACGCAGTGGATAAAGCGTCGGCCTAGGATGCTGAGGACCAAGGTTAGAAACCCTGAGCTTGCCAGCTTGACTTCAGGATCACCAGCTTGAGTCCAGGGTCACTGGCTTAAGCCTGGGATCATAGACATGACCCCATGGTTGCTGGCTTGAGCCCAAAGTCGCTGGCTTTGAGCAAGGGGTCACTGGCTCAGTTGGAGCCCCCCTGATCGAGGCACATATGACAAAGCAATCAATGAACAACTAAAGTGCCACAACAATGAGTTGATGCTTCTCATCTCTCTACCTTCTTGTCTGTCTCTCTCACTAAAATCAAATAAAAAAATTAATCTTCTCTTCTGATGTCTAATCCATCTATTGACCTTCTCATTTCAACAACTATATTTTTCATTTCTGTAAGTTCTATTTCATTCTTTTTCAGATCTGTCTCATCAACCCTGATGGTCTACTGTTGGCTCCATTTTGTTTTGTTTTTTTAATTTTACATTTTACTTCATTTTATCACAATTCTAATATCTAAGTCTCTATTCTGTATCTGATAATTCCAAAACTTCAAGTCTTTGGAACTACAGATCTGAGATCCCTTATTTCTGCCAACTCTCATGTCTGTTGGTTTGCCTGCTCTGTGCTTGTGATCTTTCCTTGTGAATGCATACTTGTTTGAGCTTAATCTTTGGGAATCCTACAGGTTTTAAATTAGAAATGTTTTCCCTTAAAGAGTATCTGTGTCTGCTTCTGATGAGACCTGTACACAAAAGTAACATGAGGCCCTGGCCGGTTGGCTCAGTGGTAGAGCGTCGGCCTGGCGTGTGGGGGACCCGGGTTTGATTCCCAGCCAGGGCACATAGGAGAAGCACCCATTTGCTTCTCCACCTCCCCCCTCCTTCCTCTCTGTCTCTCTCTTCCCCTCCCGCAGCCAAGGCTCCATTGGAGTAAAGATAGCCCAGGCGCTGGGGATGGCTCCTTGGCCTCTGCCCCAGGTGCTAGAGTGGCTCTGGTCGTGGCAGAGCGATGCCCCGGAGGGGCAGAGCATCGCCCCCTGGTGGGCAGAGCCTTGCCCCTGGTGGGCGTGCCGGGTGGATCCCGGTCGGGCGCATGTGGGAGTCTGTCTGTCTCTCCCCATTTCCTGCTTCAGAAAAAAAAAAAAAAAAAAGTAACATGAAACCACTTTAGCCCCTTAACCTTGGAGAATTTCAGGATTATATAAAGTTCTCAGATTTGGTTCCCCAATCTTGTTCATTTATAAAGAGAGAAGACTGGACTTAGTACAGGTAACAACTCCCCCACTCTGGAAGGAAAAAAATACCAACATCAGTTCTTTTATCTGAACGTGATCACTGACTAAGGGATTCTGTAGGTCAATATATGGGCAGTAGGGAAGACAAATGCCTTTCCTGATGGTACAATAGAATAGGTCAGAAGCTGTCCCACGGGCTATGTGTTCCAGGATTTTACTATTTAACTCAACCACCATTCCCTCCATATAGTGAATGGAAGCTTTTTAAGTATCTAAATCCCAAATTCTTGCCCCCCTATCAGAAACAATGGTTGTCAGTACTTTCTTGAACACCCTTCCAGAGATAGTCTCTACTTATAAAAGCAGAGATAGTCTCTACTTATAAAAGCACATCTGTATAATATAGCCTTGTCTGTCTGCCTGTCTGTCTCTCTCACACACACACTCACACACACACACACACACACACACACACACACGGTAGCATATTTTTAAACACAATTTAACACCTTCCTTTTTTGATAGTCATATTTTTACAGTTAACATTCAGACTATTATTCCCTGTTGGCTTTAGAATCCTAGAAGGGAAAACTCATATAACATCAAGCAAAGGTCCCATATTCTTAACAAATATTTCTTAATAAGAAAAGAAAAAAGGAAGAGTAAGATTTCATCATAACAATTCATTCAAAAATTTACCTGCTAAGACATACTTTATTTATTTATTTTTATTTTTTATTTATTCATTTTAGAGAAGAGAGGGAGAGACAGAGAGAGAGAGAGAGAGACAGAGACAGAGACAGAGAGTGAGAGAGAAGAGAGACAGAGAGAGAGAAAGGGGGAAGAGCTGGAAGCATCAACTTCCATATGTGCCTTGACCAGGCAAGCCCAGGGTTTCGAACCAGCGACCTCAACATTTCCAGGTCGACGCTTTATCCACTGCGCCACCACAGGTCAGGCCTGCTAAGACATACTTTAATATGCAAACATATTTTTAGTTGCCTGATAACATTCTATGCAAAATGGTTATATTTATCTGCTAATAAAACTATAAATCATTTAAACATTTAAAACAAGTATATTGACATTGATTAATATCAGGACTATGGCACTGAACTAAGAGTGTTGGTATTACAGAATTATTAAAACTGGAAAAGACTTAAAATATCTAGACCACTTGTATTACAGATAAAATTTAGAAGCCTAGACAGCTAATTTACACAGCAAGTTGTTGGTAAAATAGTCGTTTAATTACACAAAAAGATCACTGTTCTAAGCCTTTTATATTTTCTCTTCACAAAAAATAATATGGCAAAATTTTTTTTTAAAAACATGATTAAATTTAACATCAAGTTTTAAATATAAATAAGTTCAATATTTTCCAAGAGGAAAATATTAAAGGCTCAAAGTACACCAAAATATCAACAGTATATCTAGATATTCAAATTAAAGATGCTCTTTAATTTTTTTAATGTTTTCTACAGTGAGCATAAATTTTGTCATAGAAAAATAAAATTTTGGTGTTATATAATCATTCTGTTGCCACCCTTAAAACATCTAAAATATAACACCGTTGAGAAAAGCTAGTTAAAAGTAGTTAAGAAATTCACTACTGCTCAATAAATAACTTCTAGATTTTATACAAAATGGTATTTTATTCAGTGTAAAGAAATAGCTGTTAAAGAAGACCTAAAAATAAGGTATTTTACAATATTATCCCAAATGGATGATCTTTTTTTTTTTGTATTTTTCTGAAGTTGGAAATGGGGAGGCAGTCAGACAGACTCCCGCATGCGCCCGACTGGGATCCACCCGGCACGCCCACCAGGGGGCGATGCTCTGACCATCTGGGGCGTTGCTCTGTTGCAACCAGAGCCATTCTAGCGCCTGAGGCAGAGGCCACGGAGCCATCCTCAGTGCCCGGAGCCATCCTCAGTGCCCGGGCCAACTTTGCTCCAATGGAGCCTCGGCTGCGGGAGGGGAAGAGAGAGACAGAGAGGAAGGAGAGGGGGAGGGGTGGAGAAGCAGATGGGTGCTTCTCCTGTGTGCCCTGGCCGGGAATCGAACCCGGGACTCCTGCACACCAGGCCGATGCTCTACCACTGAGCAAACCGGCCAGGGCCCCAAATGGATGATCTTTTAAAACAGTCTTTTCAATTCTCTGCTTCCTCTGAGTTAAAATTCTAGTGAACTCATGCTTTGACATGCAATATGGTTATAAATACATTAACACTATTTGGATAGGCATTCAACACAAAAATCACACAGAACTTCAGGAATAGTTGAATTTTTAAAAAATGTTATGTCAGGATGATTTCCATCACACAAATATTTTTCCAAACCATACTAACTTCAGAGTCCATCCTTGGTCCACTCATATGTTTAGAGATAACTACAATTAGACACACAAAGACATTTCTGATATATGTAGTAAGTAAATGAAGAACTGAACTCAGTAGTTAAAAGCAGACTAATGTTGTACAGTCTGGTTTCAATTCCTGCCCTGACACCTGTCACCTTAGACAAGTTACCTAATCTCTGTGGACTTCAATTTCCTCATCTACAAAAAGAGGACAGTAAAAGTACACCTACTTTTCGGTTATTAAGAGGATTGAAGGAGTTAATACAAGTAAAAAGTTTAGAATATAGCACATAAATACTTGGAACTAACTATTCTAACATAATCTCAAGTTGGGGGAACTTCAAAGTACATAAAATTTTTTTACTCATTAGCGTATATATACCAATACAAAAGTAAAATTATACATGTTTTATCTATAGTAAAAATAACAAAGACTCCCCTTTACCCTCTTCTACCTCCCTCCAACCCCCTTTCACTCTTCTGACACTCTCAATAAAGTACCTTATTTGCTCCAAACTGCACTCTGGCTTTGCCTTTGACTAAGGTGGCGTTGATTTGCATGATGACTGATTCTATTGAGTAGGCACTGCTCCAGCCCTGCAGGAAGAGAAAAGACTTCTCTAAAACACAATAGTATTCCTGATTTTGACTTAGAAAAGCTTAACAAAATGGCACATAACAACTCAACAATAGCAAATTAATATTAAGACATTGTACCAAATCTGAGATATTAAGAAAAGTTGAACTGCTTCCAAAATCATACACACACACACCTTATGTTCTGAATGCCAAACATGAATAACCTTAAATATCACTTCCTATCCTAGCACAGATAAGAACCAAGTATATCTCATTTTACTGGTTTACTTTACATAGCTTTTTCATTATTAAAAGTGGCTGTGATTAAAAGAAAATTAAAAATTTTTTTAAAATAGGTGCTTTGCAACAGAGTTTTTTTTACACAATCTAATTTATACAATCAAAACACTGTGGAGATTGAAAACCATGAGAACCATAAGAAAAGAGTTACCTGTTTTGTGAGAAGTTCCATACATAACGCACCACCACCCAACACATACCTTAAAAGAAAACAGGAATCATATGAAATTCTCTAAATTTCAGTATTCCTTTTTATTTTTTGAAGTAGCATTACTAAAAAAATACGCATACATATAAAGATTAGAAGAAAACAGAAAAACGAAAACAGTTGTCACGGTCATTTAAAAATTCTAATGTTAGTACTGGTTGGGTAGCTCAGCAGGTTAGAACATCACCCTGATATGCCAGGTTTATAGGTTCGATCCCTGGTCAGGGCACAGACAGGAATCAATCAATGAATGCATAAATAAGTAAAACAACGACTCGATGTTTCTCCCCCAAATCCTTTCTCTCAAAAAACCATTAAATAAAATAAATAAAAATAAGGGTTCTCCTATCACTTCTCAGCTTTTTGGCTAATACCAAGTATAAAATAATGGCTCTCAGTAACAGAATACTTAAAGACTTTTTTAGATATCAGACACTAAGAACTTAGCCCTAAATATTCCAGAAAATTGGGGTAGAACAATGTTTTCTTAAATGGATTCACGTATTCTATTCATCTGAAAATTTCTCTGCCATCAATTTATACAACCAGGGTTTTTCCCTCTAACACAAGTAATGACTTTACCATATCTATAATAATGAACATCTGCAATTATGGGTTAAATTGTTTCTATTCATTCTCTTGTGAGGGTCAAACAGTTCTGGCCATGGAATCCTGCTCTGTACTCCTCAATTTCTCTGTCTAGTTCTAAACTACAACTTTTAAGAATTTCCCAGATCTCTCTCAGGAAATCATTACTCAGATCAAGATTCTCCAGCCTCTTAACACTTTCTGAAACAAAATAATTTCATTCCTCCTTTAATGTTATTTTAAACTCCAAAATACATTAAATTTCATGCCTAAAAATAAAATCAAGGTAATGATAGTTACACACGAAAACCTGTGGTAATCTTAAAAAAAAAAAAAAAAAAAAAAAAAAAGCTAAGACCACTAATTAGGTTTATGTGAAAACTGAGTCCATGACAATATTTTTTCTGTGCCATAGGACTTTGCTATTCCTGGACCTGAGAGTCCTTCTGCTGACTACTCTTCCAGATGCTACCCTCAACCCCCAATAAAACTTGCCAAGTCCATCTGGCCTTTCAATTTTGGATTCTAGCTAACCAAATGCATCCTCATGTTGAATAAACCAAATTATTTTACAAAGTAAGAAATCTAAAAATTATTCATTTGAATAATGGAATAATAACCCCACTGTGGTTATATATATACATATATATATATCAGTAACGAGAAACTATGTACAAGATTTTAAAACTGAAAATGATATTACAATCAGCTCTCTGTTCAAACAAACATGGGTTGAAAATCTTTTTATTAAAAAGTTACAGTATCGCTGACATGCACTATGTAGTTAGGCCTAAGGTAGCTGGTGGTTGTGTCTGTACTAAACACTTACAAAGGCCCTAGCCAGTTGGCTCAGTGGTCGAGCGTCGGCCTGGCATGCAGGAGTCCCGGGTTCGATTCCCAGCCAGGGCACACAGGAGATGCGCCCATCTGCTTCTCCACCCCTCACCCTCTCCTTCCTCTCTGTCTCTCTCTTCCCCTCCTGCAGCCGAGGCTCCATTGGAGCAAACTTGGCCCGGGCGCTGAGGATGGCTCCATGGCCTCTGCCTCAGGCACTAGAATGGCTCTGGTTGCAACAGAGCAACACCCCAGATGGGCAGAGCATCGCCCCCTGGTGGGCATGCCGGGTAGATCCCGGTAGGGCGCATGCGGGAGTCTGTCTGACTGCCTCCCCGTTTCCAACTCCAGAAAAATACAAAACAAACAAACAAACACAGACTTTTTCTGGTCATTATTCTCTAAAGAAAATAGTGTAACAACTATATATACAGCATTTACATTATATTAGGCATTATAAGTAATCTAGAAATGACATAAAGCATGTAGAGTATGTACTAAGTTACACGCAAATACTGTGCCATTTTATCTAAGGAACTTGAGCATAAAGGAATGTTGGTATCCTTCGGGGTCCTGGAACCAATCCCTCTTGATAGCCAAGAAACAACTGTATCCTAATTTTGTGTGATTGTCTCTACAACTAGGCAGTAAACTACTTAATATCATAAATTCTTAATATTCCTGGCAGTCCTCACAACAAAAATGTAAAAAAAATCTATGCTGGTCAAGTTTATATCAGATTTCAAAATGATCTGATAAAAATATTTTTATACATTTATCCCAAATTTACAAAACTCTTCCAAATCCTTTCTTCAATCATTTGTAGCTGCCCTTATTTTTAAATCTCAATTAAACTATACCAACCATAAAGATGATCAAAGGACTGAATAATCATAAATAGATTATTTCACAGAGTAGAACTGGTCAGCTGAGCATTTCAGAATTCTCAAATTAGTTTAATTGCTGCTACTCAAAACTTATGACTCACTTAATTCATAACATTTCATAACTAACCTATTACAAACTC
Organism: Saccopteryx bilineata; assembly: GCF_036850765.1. Lineage (NCBI taxonomy): Eukaryota > Metazoa > Chordata > Mammalia > Chiroptera > Emballonuridae > Saccopteryx > Saccopteryx bilineata. Next base: position 71,943,103 of record NC_089496.1, read on the forward strand.
TGATCCTTTCCCAAGCTTCAATAAAAATGCACATTTACCATTTGATTCTACCAAACTGTAACAACCACCTTTAGAAGAAATTCAATGGCCAGTTTCACAGGCCCTGTGATTTTCCTGTGATTTTTCCTAGGATCATAGGCATGTGGGAGTCACTCTCTAATCCTAGCTTTCTCTAAATACTCAATCACAATTTATATCTTAAAAATACTTGGTTTTTAGTGGTGAAATGTATACAAATAGGGACCATTAAAAATTCAACCTATAAGCAACATAATGGTTTACACCAGTGGTTTTCAAACTGTGGTCCCAGACCAGCGGCCTCAGCTGCACCTGAGATGGGCTTAGAAGTGCAAATCTCAGGCTCCACCCAGACCTACTTAATCAGAAACTATGGGGTGAAGCCTAGCATGCTAGGCCTCCTAGCATTGAACTAGCCCTCCGAAAGATTCTGATACACAGTACCAAAGGAAAAATCACTTAAAACTTACCCTCCTGAGAGAACAGGTAATACCACTCGAACAAATGGAGGATCAAATGGAAAGTTATCCTAAAAAGCCAATTAAGCAAGTTTAGTTAATTTTAAGAACATCCTTAATACTATATTATTTAGAAGATTTTAGTTTATAAAGAATGTATATATTTATTATCTGATGATGAGTGAGGGTTATAAAAGTTAAAATAGTACCAAAAACTAAAATGAAATAAATAAAAACAAAGTTTTTATTTGAGCAGTATTTTGGTAAATTTGTGAAATATATAAAGAGTCTCCCCTTTTCAACAGAACTATATAAAGGAACAGTACAATAATGATGACCAGGTAATTTGAATCAGTCCTCTGGCTGGAAACTAAAAAAGGTAGAAAGAATGTAAATCATTATGGAGCTAAGATCAAGAAGAAAAAGAAATCATAGAGTGGGGCCCATTTTTACCCCTCGGGTTTTCTTTCCATTACAGAAGAGGAAGATAAAACGTTAAGAAGCTGAACAGGACTCAGACTCACTGCGTAGAAAGGTACATCAGGGTCCACAGAGAAGAGGCCTTACCTGGCCCTCACACTTTCACTGGGACCCTCAAGGACAAACTGCAAAGTGCCCTGGCTGACAAGGAATGAGGCCCTGCTTTAAATCATCTTAACTCCCAACTAACTCAGGCACCCTGGGATGCTGGTGCCCAAGCCCCTGACAAGGCAAATGTGAACCCTCCCTGGGGAAGAGTATATAAGCTAAGGCTTCATATCTGCTTTCTAGTCTTTCGTATGTAATGTCTATCACTAACAATAACAGTTATATGAGACTTAAAGATGACACAATCAGAAAACGAGAAGCAAGCAGATACAAACCCACAGGGATCAAGACAATAGAGTTATCAGACACAGATTTTAAAATAACTATGCTGAATATGTGCAAGCAAAGAAAAGACCAAAAACCCTGGCAGAGAAATAAAATTATAAAAATAAACTATAAAGAAATTTATTATATATAAATAATAAAATAAATATAAGGTCACTACTTTGTGGATTTTCACCTATAGCAGAAGGTTCTGGAACCTAACCCCCGTGATAGACCATTGTACTTTCTAAAAATGAAGTAAAAATAAAGCTATTTTCCTATCAGCATATCCACACTACAGAAAATACTAAAGGCTGTTCCTCAGGCAGGAGATAAATGACCTAGATGGAAACCTGCAGAACAAAGCCCACGAAAAGTACAAATATGCACATAGAACTAAAATAAATATTGATTAACTATATAACAATGCTGTGTCAGGTTTCAGATCTAGAGCTAAAATACATGAGAACAGCAATACTTATTTGGCAGACAGTACATGTTCTAAGGCCTTTGCAAGTGGCAAGGAAAAGGGAAAACATAAATTGACAAATTTATATAAGACTTTGACAAGTTAAGGATATATATTGTGATTGTAGGTATTAAAAAAGAATAAAATAACGGGTGAGTACCAAGCTAACAGAGGTAGGAAACTGGAGTAATAAGAAAAAACATCCATAAGAACGAAAAAAAAGAGCAACGAGCGAGAAGGACAAATAGATTTAAACCCAGATATCAAAACATTAAATGCAAACACTCTAAGTGCTCCAATTAAATGACAAACATCTCCAGACTTGATAAAAACATATGAAGAAAAGGTGAGGGAAAAGAAAACTCAGCAAGTTCTCAGGCTACCCCACAACTCTGAGTCCTGGAAACAGAAGAACAAGAGCTTTTTCTCTTAATGAACTGAAGCAAAGATGATGACTGAGGTGCGGCCAAGAGAGTTGAAGGCCAGTCTCTCCTCACTCTCCTACAGCAGAGGGGGAGGGAAAGAGCTTATCACCTCTCAGAAAGTTATGTCAGTGAATCCAAGAGAAATTACCTCCTATTTCTATTCAAATAAAAGGTGCTAAGGAAACAACTAATGCCTCTTATAGAACCAATTTGAGGGAAAGGGAGCTAACTAAAACATGTTTCACTTAGTTATTCCCTAGAAACACAAAAATACCGTTTTAGCTAAGAGAATAATCAGCATAATTCCAGTAACTTACTTTAAGTCCCTACCTCTACCCAACCTTAAATAAGATTCTAAGGAACCTATAAACTATGAAAATTCAATAATAGGAGAGGAAAATAAAAAACCACATTTTTATAGCTAAAACAGATGATCTTAGATTTACATACAAAATCTAGAAGACAGCTGTTGCATATATTTTTTTTCTCTCAATCAGAAAAAAACAGGTCTAAAAGAAACTCCATATAATTCAAATATAACTCTGTAGAAATACTTCCTAGCTTTAACAAAAGATTTAAAACCACTACTGTAATATCTAAGATTATTTCACTCCAAGGACCAATTTTTACCCCACTACAGGAGGGTGATAATGTCTCCGCTGAGAATACACATCCTAAACAACAGAATGTACTTTTACCTATTTTTGAGCTTTATATAAATGAAATGCTGCAAAATGTTGCCTCTATCTTGCTGCTCATAGCTCCATTCCATTTCATGAATGCCACAGTCCCCCTTCCTGCTGGGAGCTACTGTGCCCAGTGCTACTCTGCACATGGCTTCTGTGCACCTGAGCACTCATTTCTTGCAGGGTTCAAACCTAGGGAAGTTCCGAACCACAGGGATACTACACACAGTAATACCAAATTGTTTCCCAAAGTAATTGTACGTAGATGCATTCCCACTAGAAGCATACAGAGTCCATTTACAATTTTCTTACCTTAAAAGAGAAGTTAAGCAAAATATATTCTATGCCTTCTTTTTCTTTTAAGATCTGAAGATCGCTGTGCAAAGGACTATCAGGATCGACCCTGAGAATTACAAAACATAAAAAGTCAGAGATTTTTTTTTTCCCTTATAACCTCAGAAAGGAACCAGCCCAAGAGCTGAAAAAGAGACCTAGGCCAAAATCCAAACAGACCCCAACTCCTTGGGATTAAATATTCAAAAAGAGATGATAGTATTCTAAACCTATTCTCCTAAAGAGATTCAGAGTTAGCACTTATTCTAGATGAAATGGTCATATGTACATAATTTTCTCAAGGACTAAAAAATAACTCTAACTTCCTTCTTTAAAACTGTATTAGGCAAGGGGTTCAGGAAGATAAATTTACCATGGACAAAACCAGAAAAAATGAAATTACTAACAAAATCTAAATGTGTCCATCAATTGTTCTATATATTCAAGTCTTACTCAAATCCCTCATTTCAAATAGTATAAACTGGCTATCACAGTCAATCTCACCAAGTTATTAAACATACTTGTGTGTCTATAGTCCCCACTTGTTTCACTTTCTCCATGAAACACTATCCCACAGCTGGTCTTTCTTTTTCTCCTTCCTCTCTTTTTTACTTATTATTAAGCCTAAGAAACAGCTCATTTTAACACCCTGGGAACTATTACAGAAACAGGGTCTAAATAAAGTTCAAAGTAAAAGATTTGGTTATAAAGGTATCAAATGAAGAAGGAAAATCATCATTGTGACAGTCTACCAGTACAATCACTACAAATAGAGGATTAACTTAAAAAAAGCCACTTACTTCTGCAGTTTAACATGCCAGTCATATAAACTATCATTTATGAGTTCCACCGAATAAATCCCTGCAAAGATACAGGATGTTAGTTATGCTTCAATTCATTTTATGACTCTATTACTCTGGTGTAAACTTATACATTAAATAGCAAAAAACAAACAAAAAAGTTAGAAATTTTGCTATTACAACTCGGAGCTGGCCCTAGCCAGTTGGCTCAGTGGTAGAGCATCAGCCCACCGTGTGGATGTCCCAGGTTCAATTCCCAGTCAGGGCACACAGGAAAAGTGACCATTTGCTTCTCCATTCTCCATCCTTCTTCCTCCCCCTTCTCTCTCTCTACCTCCCGCAGCCTAGTTCAAGCACACTGGCCCCAGGCGCTGAGGATGGCTCTGTGGAGCCTCTGACTCAGGTGCTAAAAATGGTTCGGTTGCAAGCATGGCCCCAGATGGGCAGGGCATCAGACCCCAAGCAGGGATACTGGGTGGATCATGGTTGGGGTGCATGCGGGAGTCTAACTCCCTTCATCTCACTTGGGAAAAAAAACAAAACAGTAAAATATATTCATCTCTTTTTCTTAAAATATATTCATCTTATTTGCTTTCCAAAGCAGATATAACCTATATTTTTTCCCAGAAAATAAAAATCACATACAAGTTAATCTCCATTAGCAAGCAAACAAAAAAAAAGGTATGCTATATCCATAAAAACAATTTTAAAAAACCCCAAAAGGATAGTAGTTCCCCCTTATCTGAGGGACATACATTCTAAGGCCCCAGTCCAAGATTCCAGGTGGATCCTGAAGCCACAGACAGTACCAAACCCGTATATATTATGCTTTTTCCTATATGTCTATGCCTGTGATAAAGTTTAATTTATAAATTAGGCACAGGAAAAAAACACTAAAAATAACACAAAACAATGTTAACAATATATCATTATAACAATATAGTAATATAACAAAAGTTATGTGAACGGAGTCTCACTGTCATAACTGATTAGGTAACCAAGATAGCTACTAAGAGATGAACAGGCAGGAAGCATACACAGCAGGACACACTGGATAAAGGGATGCTTCATGTCCCAGACTGGACGGAGTAGGAGGATGCAAGACTTAATTCACCACACTGCTCAGAATACTGTGCAATTTAAAACTTATGAATTGTTTATTTTTGGAATTTTCCATTTAATATTTTCAGACCCCAGTTTACTGTGGGTAACTGAAACCGAGAAAAGTGAACCCACAGGTAAGGCTGTGGTGGAGGCCTACTATAAACTCACCCTATTTTAATCCCCCATATCTTTTGATAACTTGATTACATTTGTTTCATATTCCTAAAATAAAGTTAATAAATATTTCTGCTTTTGTCCAGTTATAGAATGAGAAATAAAATTTATAATCTCAAAATTGAAAAGAGCATAAAGACAACAGTGACAGCAGAGATGCAGTGGTCCTTACCTGTTTTATAACTCTGTGACCTGTATATGTCCCTGAGCTCTTTCATAAGTCTATCTGAAGCCTGCACAGACCCAGACACTGCACCCTGAAAGATAAAATGTACTATTTATTTAGCAGGATCTACTGAGTCAAATAACTAAAGATTTCTGGTATATGAACCTAAAAATAAATATTTACGAGATTTTAAAAATGGATCACCATTTAACATTTTAAAGAGTCAAAAAGTTAATTCAGTTAAATCAAAGATTATGAAGTTTCAATGGGATTATAAAATTGGGAATAAGTCTGGTTCATTTACTATTATCATCTAAGGGGAAAAAAAAGTCTAACCAATATATCCAGAACATCCACGCCCCTACAATAAATAGCCTAGAACTCAGTGTCTATTTCAAATTATACCATTTTTGTTTTGTTTTTTGTGATTATTTTTTGACAGAGACAGAGAGAGAGAGTCAGAGAGAGGGATAGACAGACAGGAAGGAAGAGAGATGAGAAGCATCAATTCTTCGTTGCGGCACCTTAGTTGTTCATTGATTGCTTTCTCATACGTGCCTTGACGGTGGGGCTACAGCAGACCAAGTAACCCTTTGCTCGAGCCAGCGACCTTGGGTCCAAGCTGGTGAGCTTTGCTCAAACCAGATGAGCCCGCACTCAAGCTGGCAACGTTGGGGTCTCAAACCTGGGTCCTCCACATCCCAGTCCGACGCTCTATCCACTGTGCCACCACCTGGTCAGGCTATACCATTTTTTAATTTAACTTTTTAAAAAATTTATTTTTAGAGCAGTTTTAGGTTCACAACAAAACTAAGAGAAGAATTCCCACATAACTGTTCCACAACCCATAGTCTTTCTCATTATCAATTTCCCTCTCCAGACGAGCCTTTTTTAAATTATTATTTATTCATTTTTAGAGAAAGAGAATGAGAGAGGAGGAGGGGAGGAACAGGCAAAATCAACTCCCATATGTGCCTTGACCAGGTAAGTCCAGGGTTTTGAACAGGTGACCTCAGTATTCCAGTTTGGCGCTTTATCTACTGCACCACCAAAGGTCAGGCCAAATGAGACATTTCTTACAACCAGTGAACCTATACTGACACATATCATTACTGTTTATGGTCCATAATTTACCTTACGGTGCACTTTTGGTGCTATATATTCTTTGGGTTTGAACAAATGGATAATGACATGGATCCATCATTCTAGTACCATAGAGAAGTTTCACTGCTCTAAAAATTCTCTGTACTCCTCTATTCATCCTTCTGATTCTTTTACTGTTTCCATAGTTTTTATTTTTTGGTTTTTGTTTTGTTTTGTTTTGGTATTTTTCCAAAGTGAGAAACAGGAGGCAGACAGATAGACTCCCGCATGCGCCCAACCGGGATCCACCCAGCATGCCCACCAGGGGGCAATGCTCGGATCTTATGGGGCATCTCTCCCCTGCAGTTGGAGCCATTCCAGTGCCTGAGGCGGAGGCCATGGAGCCATCCTCAGCACCCAGGCCAACTTTGCTCTAATAGAGCCTTGGCTGCAGGAGAGGAAGAGAAAGACAGAGGAAGGAGAGGGGAAGGTGGAGAAGCAAATGGGCACTTCTCCTGTGTGCCCTGGTCGGAAATCAAACCCGAGACTTCTACATGCCAGACCGATGCTCTACCGCTGAGCCAACCGGCCAGGACCTGTCTCCATAGTTTTGCCTTTTCTAGAATATCATAATAGAGTCAGAATCAAACAGTATGAAACATTTTCAGATTGGCTTCTTTCATTTAGTAATATGCATTTAAGGTTCCTCTGTGTCTTTTTATGTCTTGATAGCTCATTTCTTTTTAGCATTGAATAATATTCTATGTCAGGATGGACTAGTTTATTTATCCATTCACCTATTAAAGGATATCTGGGTGCTTCCAAGTTTTGGAAATTATGGTTCAAAACCCTGGGCTTGTCTGGTCAAGGCACATATGGGAATTGATGCTTCCTGCTCCTCCCCTCTTTTCTCTCCCCCCCATCCTCTATCTAAAATGAGTAAGTAAAATCTTAAAGAAAAAAAAAAGGAAATTATGAAAAAAACTGCTATAAAAATCTGTATGCAGGTGTTTGTGCAGACATAAAATCTTTTGGGTAAATACCAAGGAGCGCAATTGCTGGATCATACGGTGAGTGTGTTTATTTTTGTAAGAATCTGCCATATGGTTTTCCAAAGAGTCCGTACCATGTTGCATTCCTGCCACTAATCAGTGAAGGTTCCTGAGGCTCCACATCCTCACATTTGGAGCTTTCTAGATGTGTGACCTTGAATACATTACTTAACTGGCTTAACACCAGAGTCACATCTAGATTCTAGGAAGGATAAGTCCCACAGTGGCTCAGTAGTTTAAATGGGAAGATATATAAAGTACTTTGCTGAGTGCCTAGCAAGTGAAGGTGATCAATAATATGTACTGGTTTTGACTATAACATACAAACTGGAAACAATCAAAAGATGTAGAAAGTATAGTAAATATCATTAATTTAGATGCCATAAAAGTTTTTTTTAAATAATTAAGATAAGGGCTGGGCTAAATTTCTTTGCTTTAAAAATGATTTGCCAACTGAATTAATATAGAAAGTAAGATTAAAGGAGGGAGAATAATCTACCTGCTTACAACACTTGGTGTCTCCTTACATAACAATTCACCTCCTGTTTGAGCCATTGTGCTGAAGACAAAGGAACTGGTCGTCAAATTTCACAGGTTGGTAAATAACTCTAATACAAGACAGTGAGCAAGTAGTAAGTGTTGACAGACAGCTGCACTCTCATTTGATATTGCTCTACTCTGCCTGGGCATTTTATAGATATGATTCTCATTTATTCTTCACAACAAAAAAGGTTTGTGCTGTCTACATGTTAAAAGTTGAGGAAACTGAAGCCGTGTAGGTGTGTCTGTCACCAAAGCATTCATTTCACTCCCCCAGCAGCTTCATGTCAAAGAGACGTTATGTCAAAAGAAAAAATTAAGTCCTGGCTAAACATTTTAAAAAAATGAAAAAGAAAAGAAAAAATTACTTTTGATTTGGCCAGGACAGGGCAGACCAAACAAGCAGTGTCATGGAGAATTTGAGTTTTATTTTTGTAGGAGACACAGAATTTAAATTCGCAGACCCCAAAAGACGGTAAGTAGAGGAAACTGCATAACCAGGCTGGAAAAGGGCAGACACAGGAGTGGATTCCAGTATGGAAAAGACAGATAAATAGGGTGGAAAGTGGCTATCAATAGATGAGAAATGTAAAACAATAAATAAATAAAAATACTATGGCAACAAGATACATGGCTGAGGTACGAATGGAGAAGGGTATCTGAGGATGGTATCTTAAGGAATTTCCCTGTTTTACATTATTACCTATAATTACTTTATTTAACCACAGAAGTCCAGGTTCTATATATTTACACATACATTTAGATGGTCTTGCCTTTGAGTCTTCCTAATTTTCTCTAATATTGCCAAATTTTCTTTTTCAATTCCTTCATCCTCTGACTTTTTCCCACTAATAGGCTCCTCTTCCTTCATCTCATAGTGATCCAAGTCTTCTATATCCTACAAAAATTAGAAAAATATTATCTTATTCAAGATTATGCCAAAAATTAAAATTTTTCTTGACTCAAGAAAGAACAAAGGATACATATATTCTATGGGAAGGGGTAAAAATGCCTTCACATTCCAAGCATATATAATTGCTATTACCAAATAAGCCTTCTTTTAAATCTCCTATTAAACTCTTAAACACTTTAACATCAAGGTATCAAGAACCTTAATTGCTCATACTTTGTTCTGATAACTTGACTTACGATCTCCATTTTTTCAAGCAGACTAATTCACTGTGATTGCTAGACCAGGTTGATGACCACTTCCATCCAGACTCAATGGTCTTTTCCTTGGACCTCCATTTCTTCACCCCTACTACAATCTGTTCTCATCCAGACCCTGTCCATGTTCATTCTTCATGGAGCTCCCTTCCCCTGGTTTGTACCTTTCAGTCACCATCTTCCACCGGACACTTGTCTGCAGAGTTCCCACAAATGCCCTGAGTTGAGTCTCCTCCTCCTAACACTTTCAATCTCAGCCACATTCCTCTCCACAGATCTTCTCCACATGTTAACCAGCACAGAATAAAATTCTTCATTATCACATTTTCAAAACAATATTTTCAGTCCACTATTCTCTGCATAAAGCCTTCCTAGCAACAATCACTCCAAATATAAACCATTTGTCTCAAACTTAAGACTATTAGCCATCTGCCTTTTGGTTATTTTTAAGGGTAAGAACTAAGTTTCAAAAGTTCTGTGTTTAAATAAAAGAATTAGAGAATATTTCAGTGACTATTAGACTTAATTCTTAGATTGGCTAAACCAATCTTGCTTTTTCCATGACTCCAACACACAGAGGAGGATTTAATGGCAGGCACACCGGGTGCATGCCCTGGGGCTCCAACTTCTAAAGGACCCAGCAAAACCCCCAACTTTACACTTTTTTCTAATGTAAGGGGCCCAATATTTTCTTCTGCACCTGGGGCCTCAACTGACCTTAATCCACCTCTGCTGACACATCAATCTTTTTCTTTCAAAAGGACAGCATCCAGTGCACTCAAACACACTAATGTCCAGGGCAGCCCTTTTTAACCACATTATTGTAGTTACCTAGAATATCTTCTTTTCATCCACTCTAACCCGACACCTCCCAAGTCTGGTCCCCTACCTTTCTAGATTTCCCTAAATGTGGCTGTCCCTTCTTTATATTATCTTGTCAGGGGGAAAAAAAAGGTACACCACTCCTTGAGTACTTTAATGATGTGTCCACTTCATTATGCAGTAGACACAGGAAAACGGTTTACTGTTTCCACCCAAGTTAACTGCATGAAAACATTAAAAACAAACACTATCTCTAAAATGTCATTCAATTTACACAATGTTAAGAATTCTTTTTCTCCCAGACTCACAAAACAAAACAAACCCACAACTATTTCTTTAGTTCTATGGCACTCTAAAAAGTGTATTTAAGATTTAAAATTTTCCAGCCTGACCAGGCGGTGGCGCAGTGGATAGAGCGTTGGACTGGGATGCAGAGGACCCAGGTTCGAGACCCCCAAGGTCGCCAATTTGAGCACGGGCTCATCTGGTTTGAGCAAAAGTCCACCAGCTTGAACCGAAGGTCGCTGGCTCCAGCTAGGGGTTACTCAGTCTGCTGAAGGCCCACGGTCAAGGCACATATGAGAAAGCAATCAATGAACTAAGGTGTTGCAACGCGCAATGAAAAACTAATGATTGATGCTTCTCATCTCTCTGTTCCTGTCTGTCTGTCCCTGTCTATCCCTCTCTCTGACTCATTCTGTCTCTGTTAAAAAAAAAAGATTTAAAAATTTCCAAATCAAGACAATAAGGTAATAACCTGAATTAATTCTATGATGCAAAACAAAAAATGTTTTAAAACCAAGACCTTGAAAGTCAAATACCTTTTAATCTGGTCAGTGTAGACATGCTGATCTTTATTCTGAAGTTTGAATTCAAACACGAAGCTTCAGAGCCTGAAAACCTCTAAAATTCTAAAATTGCTCAATGACTGGCAACTAAACTGGCCTAAGTTCAATGCCTTTGGAATCTGTTCTACAAAATTCTGAGATGATTTTTCAACATGAGATAGTTTTATTAGTTCTAGCGAATAGTCCCTGAAATATTCTCTAATTCTTTTATTCAAACACAAAACTTTTGAAACTTAGTTCTTATCCTTAAAAATAACCAAATACAGGTTAAACACTGATTACTATTAAATACAAATATAATTTTAGTGCTAAATTTAAGAGCTTTTCTTTTCTAGAAAATCAAATCCAAGAGCAGATAAGCAAATTAGCTCCAACACATATATAAGAGGTACAGCCAGATTTTGAAAATTATATTATAATGTGCTTTTCATTTTCTATACTAACACTGGTTTATAAAAGAGATTAGAGAATTTACTAAAATGTTCAAAAACGAAGATATTTATTAAATGTCGTTCTTATATAAACTACCTACTTCAGCCATCTCTTCCTCTTCCTCCTCTTCTGAAGTAACTTCTTCTGTTGTCCCATTCTGAAAAGGAAGAAGAATTTGCCAGGGCTACACAGAACAAATAACACACCCCCTGAGTGCATTAGGTCACCAGGCACTGCAGCTCCACTAACAGAGAGCAGAGAAACATTTACTTTTATAACCAACTTTGATTTAACAAATATTTATACGTTTTTAATAAAGAAATATTTTTGAACAATTCTACTTAATAGAGGCATTAGAAATAACAAAAGCAATTAATCAAATATAAAGCAACTCTTAAAAAAAATTAAAGACATTCTAATTTAAAATAAAATAAAAACATTTTACATATAAGGATATGTATATAAGGTCAATATAGATTCTTTCACTTAAAATAAATATCTTATAGAGGTCCCGGGTTCGATTCCCGGCCAGGGCACACAGGAGACGCGCCCATCTGCTTCTCCACACCTCCCCCTCTCCTTCTTCTTTGTTTCTCTCTTCCCCTCCCACAGCGAGGCTCCATTGGAGCAAAGATGGCCGGGGCGCTGGGGATGGCTCCTTGGCCTCTGCCCCAGGCGCTAGAGTGGCTCTGGTCGCAACAGAGCGACGCCTCCGAGGGGCAGAGCATCGCCCCCTGGTGGGCGTGCTGGGTGGATCCCGGTCGGGTGCATGCGGGAGTCTGTCTGACTGTCTCTCCCCATTTCCAGCTTCAGAAAAATACAAAATAAATAAATAAATAAATAAATATCCTAAACTATGAATTCCTTGAAACAACTGCCTTTTCAAATTTGAGGCTTTAGGAAGCCTTATGTACTTAGTTTTCGCAGAATTCAAAAAGGTAAATTCCTGGACTAGAGCGTAGTTCTGCAGGACACAGTACATAATAAAGTTAGTAGAATTTTTTTTCCCCATATAAATTTCTTGCTGTATTTGTTTCAACTACAGCTGGTAAGGATCAATCTCTTTCATAAAAGGCCTACTCTAATGGCGTCTTATGTGGGTGCCAGAATCAGAGAGAAAATAATTATTTTAATGTAATTCAATGCAGCACCCAAATCCTGTAACTGACTCATCTCTGCCTTTACTCAGGAGTTGGAAAATGCACTACGATACCTCCCCATTCACATGCCACAGGCAGAGCACAGGTGTGTAAACCAGGAGAGAAAAGTGAGAACTGCTGAAGATACTCTTATCAATAACTGATATTGGCCCTGACCGGTTGGCTCAGCGGTAGAATGTCAGTCTGGCGTGTGGATGTCCTGGGTTCGATTCCCTGCCAGGGCTCACAGGAGAAGTGCCCATCTGCTTCTCCACCCCCCCCCCTTTCGCTCCGCCTCTCTCTTCCCCTCCCATAGTCAAGTCTCCACTGGAGCAAAGTTGGCCTGGGCACTAAGAATGGCTCCATGGCCTCCACCTGAGGTGTTAGAATGGCTCAGGTTGCAAAGGAGCAATGCCTCAGATGAGCAGAGCATGACTCCCTAGTGGGCATTCTGGGTGGATCTCAGTCAGATGCATGTAGGGGTCTATCTCTCTACCTCCTTGCTTCTCACTTCAGAAAAAAATAATAACAATAAATAAAATAACTGATACTGAGCGATGGTATACCACACCTATAAATGAGCAGATAACCAAGTATGGCCAGATACTTAAAGAAAACTAGCAATCTGAAAAAAAGGTACCAAGTAGAACATGCTTAACAAGTAACCTGAGGCATTATTGTTATTATTTTTAATTTTTTTAGTGAGAGAAGGGGAGACAGAGACAGACTCTCGCATGCACCCCAACTGGGATCTACCTGGCAAGCCCACTAGGGGGCAATGCTCTGCCCATCTGGGGCCCTAGCTCCCTTGCAACCAGAGCTATTTTTTAGCATCTAAGGCGGAGGCCACAGAACCATCCTCAGCACTTGGGGCCAACTCGCTCTAATTGGGCAATGGCTGCAGGAGGGGAGGAGGAGGAGAGAGAGAGAAGCGCAAGGGGGAGGAGTAGATAAGCAGATGTATGCTTTTCCTGTGTGCCCTGACCTGGAATGGAATCCGGGACTTCCACACCCAGACTGATGCTCTACCACTGAGCCAACCAGCCAGGGCCTGAAGCATTATTATGAAGGAACTATAATTAAAATTCTAATTGAAATATTTAGCAGTTAACTGAGAAAATGTTACAGCCACAAAATATAAAAAGACTACTATACAAAGGACAAGAGAGGTCTGAGAAATCAAAGACCAGCCCCCCTCCCAAAAAAAGACCAAAACCCTCAGTAGAAGGGCCAGAAAGCACAACAGATTTGAATAAACAAAACATTTATGACATTCCCTTAGAATGGAGGAAAAGGGGATGGGGTGAGGGAAAGACAGATAGAAATAAAAGAGTGAAAGGAAATGGGACGATAGGAATACAGAGATCTAATATCTATCCAGAAGACAGGGGTGGCGGTGGGGGTGGGGGTGGGAGTAGGGTGGGGGTGGGGGAGAAAGAGATAAAAAGACACAAATGTTGCTCTGCTAAAGAAAGACTTCAGAATATAAAATGGTTCTGAATATCCCAAAGGTATATTAAAAAGTAAAACCCTGTAATTCACTTAAATAAAAAGCCATACCACCTTTCAGAAACAAAAAAAATAAAATACAGAGAAAGAGTAAGAATCAGTCAGGCATCAGACTTTTTTATCTGTTAACAATAAATAACTGGAAAGATAAAGTTTAAAGAATGGCTGGATCGGTCTCCTGGCCAATCGGACGGCCAGATCTGTAAGCCTCCGAGCCCACCAATACGGCTGGATCTATAGGCCTCCCAGCCGACCCGTACAGTCGGATCTGTAGGCCGCCCAGCCCGCCCATAACAGTCAGATCTGTAGGCCTCCGGATCGACCCGTACCTCTGTACCGCCAGATCTGTAGGATTCCAGACCCACCCGTACAGCCAGATCTTTAGGTCGCCCAGCCCGCCCGTACGCTGGAGCTTTACGCCTCCCGGCCCACCCATGTGGCTGAGTTTGTTGTAGAGAGACCAGAGAGTAGCGCAGAGCCAGGTGTCTCTAAAGGTTTGGAAAGAGGGATGCGGTCTCCAACTTCCAGCAGGGACAGCCAACGCCCTACCCCCTGACCTGTTCAGATTCCGCCATCGCTGCAGCTGAGTGAGCTATGGAAGACTAGAGCGCAGTGTTTAAGAGGCTTAGGAAAGAAGGCCACTTCCGCTGGGGGAAGGGACAAGGGGGGAAGGGAACAGACAACAGGATCCTGGTGCTGAGTCATCCTCCAGAACTGCAGGCGCCATCTTTCTTGGGTGGAGCACTACCCTCGTATGGCATCAACCTGGGGAAAAGCACCCCTTTTCCTCTCCCTCAACCCTGTGGAGATTAGGCCCTTATGGACAATCAGCAGCCTTGACCAGATCATAGAGGTATGGACAGACTCATAGGGGTAACAGTGACTCAGTTATCCGCTTTAAAGCGGGGGCAGGGCCCACCTCTCCGGCCCCGCCCCACCCGTCCCACTTTCCCTGACTCTGACAGGTACTTCCCCCTCCCCTGAGATTCAGTAGAGGCTGCTGGGAAACCCACTCTCTGGAATCGAGGCCCCACCTATCTGACTCCTAGTGGTTGTTATGCAGAAATACTAGCAAAATCCAGGACAGACTGAGACCTGTGGCTCTAGAGTAGGGGCCACACCCAACACCTTCCTTGAAGCCTGACTGGCCTCTCCTCCTCAGGAAAGCTACTAGCCCTATCATAGGGACTCCACCAGGGGTTCTTTCAGTGACTGAGTCTAATAGGCAGCCAGCAGGTGGAGGGAGCAGGAGGTAGATCTCAGGCTGCCTGAGGACTTTTGCTGACCTGCTCCCGGATCTGGTGCTGATAAAAGCCAGCCTTGGTGTGCAGCTTGGCCCTTCCCACTGGCACCTAAGCCCAGCAGAGGCAGCTACAAACTGGATCGCTTGTAGCTCCAAACAGGTCACTGAGGGCAGGTCACAGGCAGTGTCTTACATTGGCCTGCACAAGGTTCCCTCTCAAGAGGCCCAGAATCAACATACCCAATGGCAAGCTTCAGAAAACATCAGAGCAGGATCCAATTAACTTCATAAGCAACATATCCAAAGGGAGATATCGTCAGGCAGCCAACTCAACTGAGGTAAATTCTGCTTCCTTGTGGTCAGCACCTGCACTGCAGCTCACACACTTGAGGTAGAGTCTCACTGTCAGCCAGCCTGAGGGTTGATCCCATGCACAACTGGCCAATAGCAATCAAGACTCAATTACACAGGACAGCTCACATAACTCCCACAAGGATCATTTGTGGAACACCCAGCTGAGGTGATCAAGGAGACTGTATCACTGTATCTAAAAGAATACCTACTACGCCCTGGCCGGTTGGCTCAGCGGTAGAGTGTCGGCCTGGCGTGCGGGGGACCGGGTTCGATTCCCGGCCAGGGCACATAGGAGAAGCGCCCATTTGCTTCTCCACCCCCACCCCCTCCTTCCTCTCTGTCTCTCTCTTCCCCTCCCGCAGCCAAGGCTCCATTGGAGCAAAGATGGCCCAGGTGCTGGGGATGGCTCCTTGGCCTCTACCCCAGGTGCTAGAGTGGCTCTGGTCGTGGCAGAGCAACACCCTGGAGGGGCAGAGCATCGCCCCCTGGTGGGCGTCCCAGGTGGATCCCGGTCCAGCGCATGCAGGAGTCTGTCTGACTATCTCTCCCCATTTCCAGCTTCAGAAAAATACAAAAAAAAAAAAAAAAAAAAAAGAATACCTACTACATAAAGCCACCCTACAAAGACTGGGAATCATAGCAGATCTAACTAATACATAGAAACAAACACAAAGAGGCAGCCAAAATGTGGAGAAACAGAAACAGGCCCCAAATGAAAAAAACAGGAGGAATTTCCAGAAAAAGGGCTAAATACAATTTTTGAGTTTGCTCACTTTGATTGTTACAAAATGGCTCTGGGCAGTGCCAGGAGGTATATGTGATCTGTGAAATTGCAAATTACCTTCTTGCTTAAGAAGGGCTATTGTCTTGCTAATGTTTGCTGGAGGAGAGATTTTAGTGCCAGAAAGTTTTGAAAAGGAGAGAAGCCATGTTTTGCAGGGAGAGACTGAGAGAACAGAAGAAGCCACTTTGTGTAAAGAGAAGGTGTGCAGATTGGGAACCAGAGGTGAGGGGCTTTTGTGAGTTCTGCTGAGACTGGTAGGGCCTTTGATTCTAGGAGGAACCGGAGAAGATTCTCTTGCTGGTGGAACTGGATAATGTGTCAGTGGCTTTGTAAGCCCTGAGTGAAGAGGGAAGTGTTTTCCCCGTGTGTTTGCTCATCGGCCGGTGCAAGACTAATAAAGGAATGGCTTGCCAGTTTTTGGCTCCGCTGTTTCTTTACCGTCTGCCTGAATCCAATGTGAACCTACATGTGCATGGCCATGATGGTGGTGGCCCCTGGTCTTACAGCACATATGAAAAAGCAACAAATGAACAACTAAGGTGCTGCAACAAAGAATTGATGCTTCTCATCTTTCTTCCTTCTTGTCTGTCTGTCCCTATCTGTCCCGCTGTCTGTGTCACACACACAAAAAAAGGGAGGAGGCTAGTTTAAGGGACCTTTGGGACATGAAATGTAACAATATCCATATCATTCGAGTACCAAAAAGAAAAGAGGAAACAAGGGCTCAAGAACTTATCTGAAGAAATAATTACCAAAAATTTCCCCAACCTGGCAAAGGAAAGAGACACACAAGTCCAAGAAGCACAGAGAGTCCCCAAAAAGACAGACCCAAAGAGGCCCACACCAAAGTACATCATAATTAAAATGGCAAAGGTTAAAGACAAAGAGAATCTTAAAAGCAGCAAGAGAAGAGCAGTGGTTACCTACAAGGCAGTTCCCATAAGACTGTCTGATGATTGCTCAACAGAAGCATTTCAGGCCAGAAGGGACTAGCATGAAATATTCAAAGTGAAGAATGCAAGGACCTACATCCAGACTACTTTACCCAGCAAGGCTATCATTGAAATTGGAGGAGAAATAAAGAGCTTCCCAGACAAGAAAAAGGTAAAGAAGTTTGTTACCACCAAACCAGTATTACAAGAAATGCTAATGGGTCTTCTTTAAGAAAAGAAGGGGGGGTAGACAGGGTAGCTGATAAGAAAACAAGACCCATATACAAGCTATCTACAAGAAACCCACCTCAGAACAAAAGATGCACACAGACTAAAAGTAAAGGAATGGAAAAAGATATTTCATGCAAAAAGAAATGAAAAAAAAAAAAAGCTGGGGTAGTAATACTTATATCTGACAAAATACACTTTAAAACAAGGGCTACAGTAACAAAGAAGGACACTACATAATGATTAGGGAGCAATCCAACAAGACGATATAACCCTTGTAAACATATATGCACCCAATGTAGGAAGCACCTAAATATGTAAAGCAAATCTTGATGGACACAAGGGAGGGATCAAAAGCAATACAGTCATACTAGGTGATTTTAACACCCCATTGACATCAATGGATAGATTTTCCAGACAGAAAATCAAGAAGGAAACAGTGGCCTTAAATGACACATTAGATCAGCTGAATATAATTGCTATCTTCAGAGCATTTCACCCCAGTGCAGCACAATACACATTCTTTTCAAGTGCACATGGAACATTTTCTAGGATAGACCACATGTTAGGACACACAAGTCTCAAATTTTAGAAGGTTGAAATCATATCAAGCATCTTCTCTGACCATAATTATGAAATTAGAAATCAATCACAAGGGAAAAAAACACACACACAAAGACAGAGGCTAAACAACATGTTACTAAACAACAAGTGGGTTAACAATGAGATCAAGGAACAAATCAAAAGATAACTTGAAACAAATGAAAATAAAAACACAACAATCCAAAATCTGTGGAACAGCAAAAGCAATCCTAAAATGAAAATTCATAGCATTACAGGCCTACTGCAAGAAACAAGAAAAATCTCAAATGAACAATTTAACTTTACACTTAAAGGAACTTGAAACAGAACAACAAAGCCCAAAGTTAATAGAAAGAAGGAAATAATAAAGACCAGAGTAGACATAAATTAAGTCTAAAAAAACAATACAAAAGCTCAATGAAACCTAGAGATGGTTCTTTGAAAAGATAAACAAGGTTGCCAAACCTTTAACCAGAGTCATTAAGAAAAATTAGAGAGGATCCAAATAAAGAAAATCAGAGATGAAAGAGAAGTAACAATTGACATCAAAGAAATAAAAAGGATAGTAAGAAATTACAAACAACTATATGCCAACAAATTGGACAATCTGGATGAAATGAATAAATCACTAGAAATATGCAATCTTCCAAAACTGAATCAGGAAGAGTCAGAGAATCTGAATAGACAGATTACAACTAGTGAAATTGAAGCAATAATAAAAAAAACTCCTGACAAAAGTCCTGGACCAGATGGCTTCACTGATAAATTTTATCAAACATTCAAAGAAGAATTAATACCTATCATTCTCAAACTATTTCAAAAAATTCAAAAGGAAGGAAGACTCCCATGCTCATTTTACAAGGCCAGCAGTATCCTAATCCCAAAACCAGATAAAGACACTACAAAGAAAGAAACTTATAGGCCAATATCCCTGATGAAGATAGATGCCAAAATCCTCAACAAAATATTATCAAATTGGACCCCACAATACATTAAAATGGCATATACCATGACTAGAAAGCCCGGCGGTCATACGAAATGACTGCTATTCTAGATATTATAAATTGTAATTAAAATGATTTGTGCAAAGGTGTCTGCTAATTCAAACTGAATTACCCAGGGCAGGCGGCGAGGACGCCCCTTTGCTTAGTGCCCCATGGGGTTTCCCCCTTCTACTTGCTTAATTGCTTAAAGTAGAGTGCAATGAAGGAAACCACTGGTGGTACATTTCTTAAGAGCCACCGCTAGCTCAATAAATAAAGGTGATTTAAATAATAAAATGTTAATTCACATGTCAAAGATCTCTTTGTACACAACATTTCTTGTGTAGATCTTTCCATCATTTTTAAGCTTGCCTTGCAGAAGACCATCAATTATTTTTAATTTTACATCCGTTCTTTCACGAACTCTTGAACAGGCAACATAAAGTTGACTGTGTCCAAATGCAGGCTCAGGTAAAAAAAATGCCAACACGCTTAAGCGTTTGGCCCTGAGACTTATTGATGGTCATAGCAAAGGCAAGTTTTACAGGAAATTGTCTACGTCTCAATTGAAACGGCAACTCTGTTTGAGATGGAGGCAAATCAATTCTTGGAATGACATGTATTTCACCTTTAGAGGAGCCAAAGACCTAACTATTATGACATTATTTTTCCTTTTTTTTTTTTCTTATTGAAGCTGGAAACGGAGAGAGAAAGACAGACTCCTGCATGCGCCCGACCGGGATCCACCTGGCACGCCCACCAGGGGCCACGCTCTGCCCACCAGGGGGCGATGCTCTGCCCCTCCGGGGTGTCGCTCTGCCACGACCAGAGCCACTCTAGCGCCTGGGGCAGAGGCCAAGGAGCCATCCCCAGTGCCCGGGCCATCTTTGCTCCAATGGAGCCTTGGCTGCGGGAGGGGAAGAGAGAGACAGAGAGGAAGGAGGGGGTGGGGGTGGAGAAGCAAATGGGCGCTTCTCCTATGTGCCCTGGCTGGGAATTGAACCCGGGTCCCCCGCACGCCAGGCCGACACTCTACCGCTGAGCCAACCGGCCAGGGCCATGACATTATTTTTCAATTGGAGAACCTCTAGTCTTGTACCATTGCAAAGACTCCTTCTAGTGTTAAGATTTCTTAACAGCATAATAATTGCTCCAATCTTTAACCTCAATTTGTGAGGTGGCATGCCAGAAGGCGGGACTATTTGAATGCCATGGCAACTTCACCCCATTGGCTAGTACAGTTATGCAAGCAGCCAATAAGCTATCGGCAACAAACAGACACTTAAGCCGCATATAATAAAGATTAAGTGGGACTTACTACATGGATGTAAGATTGGTACAATTTCTGCAAATCAATAATGATACACTACATAAACAATGAAGGATAAAAATCATGTGATCATATCAATAGATGCAGAAAAAGCATTTGATAAAATCCAGCA
Source organism: Saccopteryx bilineata (assembly GCF_036850765.1). Classification (NCBI taxonomy): domain Eukaryota; kingdom Metazoa; phylum Chordata; class Mammalia; order Chiroptera; family Emballonuridae; genus Saccopteryx; species Saccopteryx bilineata. The sequence continues at coordinate 71,963,728 of NC_089496.1, forward strand.
CCCATTTATGTTAAAAACTCAGCAAAGTGGGAATGGAGGAAACACACTGCAACATAATAAAGGCCATATATGACAAACCCACAGACAACATCATATTCAATGGGCAAAACTACAAAAATTTCCTTAAAGATCAGGAACAAGACAAGGGATGTCCACTATCACCACTCTTATTCAATATAGTACTGGAAGTCTTAGCCATAGCAATCAGACAAGAAGAAGAAATAAAAGGCATCCAAATTGGAAAGGAAGAATTAAAACTGTCATTATCTGCAGATGATATGATTCCATGTAGAGAGAAACCTAAAGATTCCACCAAAAAACTATTAGAACTGATAAATGAATTTAGTAAAATAGCAAAATACAAAATAAATATCCAGAAAACAGTTGCTTTTTTATACACTAATAATGATCTATCAAAAAGGGAAACTTTGGCCCTGGCCGGTTGGCTCAGCGGTAGAGCATCGGCCTAGCGTGCAGAGGACCCAGGTTCGATTCCCGGCCAGGGCACACAGGAGAAGCGCCCATTTGTTTCTCCACCCCTCTGCCGCACCTTCCTCTCTGTCTCTCTCTTCCCCTCCCGCAGCCAAGGCTCCATTGGAGCAAATATGGCCCGGGCGCTGGGGATGGCTCTGTGGCCTCCGCCCCAGGCGCTAGAGTGGCTCTGGTCGCAACATGGCGACGCCCAGGATGGGCAGAGCATCGCCCCCTGGTGGGCAGAGCGTCGCCCCCTGGTGGGCGTGCCGGGTGGATCCCGGTCGGGCGCATGCGGGAGTCTGTCTGACTGTCTCTCCCTGTTTCCAGCTTCAGAAATATAAAAAAAAAAAAAAAAGAGAAACTTTGGACCTGGCCGGTTGGCTCAGCAGTAGAGCGTCGGCCTGGCGTGTGGGGGACCCGGGTTTGATTCCCGGCCAGGGCACATAGGAGAAGCGCCCATTTGCTTCTCCACCCCCCCTCCTTCCTCTCTGTCTCTCTCTTCCCCCCCTCCTTCCTCTCTGTCTCTCTCTTCCCCTCCCACAGCCAAGGCTCCATTGGAGCAAAGATGGCCCGGGCGCTGGGGATGGCTCCTTGGCCTCTGCCCCAGGCGCTAGAGTGGCTCTGGTCGCGGCAGAGCGACGCCCTGGAGGGGCAGAGCATCGCCCCCTGGTGGGCAGAGCGTGGCCCCTGGTGGGCGTGCCAGGTGGATCCCGGTCGGGCGCATGTGGGAGTCTGTCTGACTGTCTCTCCCCGTTTCCAGCTTCAGAAAAATACAAAAAAAAAAAAAAAGGGAAACTTAGAAAACAACACTGTTTATAATTGCTTCAAAAAGAATATAATACCTAGGAATAAATTTAACCAAGGATATAAAGATCTGTACTTGCAAAATTGTAAAACACTGAAGAAAGAAGCACATACTGTGTTCATGGATAGGAAGAATTAATATCATCAAAATGTCCATACTACCCAAAGCTAGCTATAGAGTCAACACAATTTCTAGCAAGATACCAATGATATATTCCACAGAACCAGAACAAATACTCCAAAAATTTACATGGAACCACAAAAGACCCCAAATAGCCACAGCAATCTTAAAAAACAATAAAGTTGGAGGAATCATGCTACCTGATACCAAACTATACTACAAGGCCACAGTAATCAAAACAGCATGGTACTGACATAAAAACATACAGATCAATGGAACAGAATAGAGAGCCCAGAAATCAACCCACACCTATATGGTCAATTAATATTTGACAAAGAAGGCAAAATAATCTATTCAAGAAATCGTGTTAGGAAAATTGGACAGATACATGCAAAAACTAAAACTAGACCACCTTCTTACACTATACACAAGAATAAACTCAAAATAAAGACAAAATATTATACTTGAAACTATAAAAATCTTAGAAGAAAACATAGGTAATACAATCTTGGACATTTCTCCTTTTTTCAGATATATCTCTGTGGGCAAGGGAAACAAGAAAAAAGATAAGCAAAGGGGACTACATCAAACTAAAAAGTTTTTGCACAGGAAAGGAAACCATCAACAAAATGAAAAGGCAACCCACTAAATGGGAGAACATATTCACCAATACATTTAATAAATTAGTATCCAAAATTTATTAAGCACGTATAAAACTCAAAACCAAAAAAAAAAAAAAAATCAAACAAGTCAATTTAAAATTGGGTGAGGGACCTGAATAGACACTTTTCTAAAGGGGAATATACAGATGGCCAACAAGCATATGAAAAAATGCTCACCACCCTGGCCAGTTGGCTCAGCAGTAGAGCGTCAGCCTGGCATGTGGAAGCCCCGGGTTCAATTCTCAGGGCACACAGGAGAAGCGCCCCTCTGCTTCTCCACCCCTCCCCCTCTCCTTCCTCTCTTTCTCTTCCCCTCTGGCAACCAAGGCTCCATTGGAGCCAAGTTGGCCCAGGCGCTGAGGATGGCTCCATGGCCTCCACCTCAGGTGCTAGAATGGCTTCCAACGCAACAGAACAACACCCCAAATGGGCAGAGCATCGCCACCTGGTGGGCATGCTGGGTGGATCTTGGTCAGGCACATGCAGGAGTCTATCTGACTGCCTCCCCACTTCTAACTTTGGAAAAATACCAAAAAAAAATGCTCACCATCACTAATCATCAAAAAAATGCAAATGAAAACCACAATTAGATATCACCTCACACCTGTCAGAATGGCTACCATCAATAAATCAACACATAACAAGTGTTGGTGACGGTGTGGATAAAAGGGACCTGTTGGTGGGAATATAGACTGGTATAGCCACTGTAGAAAGCAGTGTTACCTCAAAATTAAAAATGGAGCCCTGGCCAGTGGCTCAGTGTATAGAGCATCAACCCAGTTGTATGGATGTCCTTAGTTCAATTCCTGGTCAGGGCACACAGGAGAAGAGACCATCTGCTTCACCCTGCTTCTCTCCCTCTTCCCCTCCCACAGCAAGTGGCTAGATTGGTTCAAGCATGGTCCCAAGTGCTGAGGATAGCTCCAAGTGAGCGCAACAGCCTCAGGCACTAAAAATAGCTCAGTACTTGAGCATCAGCCCCAGATGGGGTTGCCAGGTGGATCCCGGTTGGGGCACATGCAGGAATCTACCTCACTATCTCCCCTCCTCTCACCTAAAAAAAAATTTTTTTAATTAAAAATTAAAAATGGAACTGCCTCTTGACCTGGTGATCCCAGTTCTGGGAATATATACTAAGAATTCCAAAATACTAATATATGCACCCCTAGGTTCATTTCAGTGTTATTTACAATAGCCAATATCTGGAAAGAGCCCAAGTACTCATCAGTAGTTGAGTAGATAAAAAAATCTGTGGTATATTTAAATAATGGAATACTACATGGCCATAAAAAGAAGGCAATCTTACCTTCTGCAGTAGCAGATGGACCTGGAGAGCATTATGCTAAGTGAAATAAGCCAGTCAGAGAAAGACAAGTACCATATGATTTCACTGACATATGGAACCTAATAAAGAAAATGAACTAACAAGCAAAATAGAGACAGACCCATACATAGAGAGCAGGCTGACAGCTGTTAGGGGTGGGGCTGGGTAAGGAGGGTAGAGGACTAGAGCAAAAAAGGACAAAAGAAAAAAAACTCATAGACAAGGACAATAGTGTGGTGACTACTGGGGTGGGGGAGGGGGGAAGGTGAAGGACAGTATAGGAGGGATAAATGGTGATGAACAAAGATTTAACTTGGGGGTTTGAACACACAATATGCTGTACAGAGATGTGTTGTAGAACTAGGCACCTGAAACCTGTATAATTATGTTAACCATGTCACCTCAATAAATTTAATTTTTTTTTTTTTTTTTTTTTTTTTTATATTTCTGAAGCTGGAAACAGGGAGAGACAGTCAGACAGGCTCCCGCATGCGCCCGACCGGGATCCACCCGGCACACCCACCATGGGGCGAAGCTCTGCCCACCAGGGGGCGATGCTCTGCCCATCCTGGGCGTCGCCATGTTGCGACCAGAGCCACTCTAGCGCCTGGGGCGGAGGCCACAGAGCCATCCCCAGCGCCCGGGCCATCTTTGCTCCAATGGAGCCTTGGCTGCGGGAGGGGAAGAGAGAGACAGAGAGGAAGGCGCGGCAGAGGGGTGGAGAAGCAAATGGGCGCTTCTCCTGTGTGCCCTGGCCGGGAATCGAACCCGGGTCCTCTGCACGCTAGGCTGACGCTCTACCGCTGAGCCAACCGGCCAGGGCAATAAATTTAATTTTTAAAAAGGTGTCAAGAACATAGGAGAGACTTAGTTATGAACTTAGAATTCCGTTTGTAGTTACATCAGGACAGAAGTCATATCTGTGTGTTCCCCTTGGTCCTCAGCATCCACACAGAGAACCTCACACAGAGTCTGTTGACCAAATGATAAAAACAGACCCTGAGTATCCAAGGAACACTCTCTACACACATTCTACAATCCTTTCTAGAAATAAAGGAAATTATTCAGGAATGTATTCTGGGGGGGTCAGGGGGGCCATGTAACATGAGAAATAAGCAAAGATAATTCAAGCATCAACAGTTAAGTCTAAGTACGTAGTGATAATACAATGGAGAGGTTAGAGGTCATATTCTCTGACCACAGTGGAATATTATAAATAGCCCCAATGCACATTGAGAAGGTTTAAATTTTTCTCAAAATAACTCGATTTAAGAAGAAATTACTCCCAATATCCAACTCTTAAGTATATGCCCAGAGAAATGCTCACACAGGTATAAGTAGCATAAAATATGGACAGGCAGCAAACTGTAACCAACCCAAGTGTCTGTAAAAATCAAATAGCTAAACATTGAATGAATCCAGCTGCACACAATATGAATGAATTCAACACACAATGTTGAGCAAAAGACAGACATGAAAGAATACATTCATAGTATGGCTTAACATGAAGCTCAAAGCAGGCAACACTGAACCATACTGTTCAGGGACGCATGTATGGGTGATAAAACCCAGCAAAAAGCAGGGGGAGGACTAGTAGATGGGAAGGAGCCTACAGAAGGTTTCTGCAGAGCTGGACATGTTCTGCTTCTTCACTAGGGTGGTAGTGAGGTGGTGGAAAGGTGGTGGTTCCTGGTATAACTATTTGTTACACTAAACTTATGTTCACATGTTTTCAATACATTTTACTTAAAACTGTTTCTTGTGAAATATAACAATATAAACAAAAGATGGATCCAAAGTATGTAGGAAATACATACTATTTAGACAATAAGTATATGAACATTGAAAACCTGTGCAATCAAATGGCACTGAGAAGAAAATGTGTACAGCACTTAAAAAGGCAATTAAACCACAACTATCCAAAAAGCTAGAAGAGGGAATCATAAGACTTGAGCAAAACATGAGAAGACTACATGTTAGATTTAAACAACAAAACTAAGGGCTAATTCTTTTAAAAAAGAAAAGGAAGGAAGGAAGGAAGGAAGGAAGGGAGGGAGGGAGGGAGGGAGGGAGGGAGGGAGGGAGGAGGGGGGAGGGGGAGAGGGGAGGGGGGAGGGGGAGGGGGAGGGGGGAGGGAGGCAAAAAAACAATATAATAAAACAAATAAGCCTCTGCAATCAAGATAAGGAAAGCAACAAAAACAAACAAAAAGATAAAAGCAACTTTGCAAATGAAAAGAGGATTATAACCACTGATGAAGATGCAAAAAGTGAATACTATGCACGTTTCTACAACAGTTTCAAAAGTATGGAGGAAGTCATCAATTTTTAGAGTCTAAAGTTACTAAAACTGACTTCAGAAATGGAAAATATGAACATACTAATACACAGAAAAGCAAAATAAATTAGGCTCAGATGTTTATTTAAACAAAAATTTCTCAACTTTGGAACTACTATTTTGGACCAGATATTTCTTTGTTGTGGAAACTGTTCAGACATTGTAGAATGTTTAATAACATTCCCACTGCCCACAATAATGCCAACTGCACTCCCCTCAGCTAGTTGTAACAACAAAAATATCTCCATAGATGTCCAAATATCTCATGGAAGGCAAGATAGCTCCCCGGTTGATTTAAAACGTCCTAGATCTTAGACACACACAAAGAACTTCCAAGTCATTTTATGAGACTGCATAACCCTGATACTAAAATGAAATAGAAGCCTAAAAGGAAATGGAAAAAATAAAACTATAGTGCAACATTTAAAGTAGAAAAGTCCAAAAATAAAATATTACCATATCCATTGTGTGTGTTCCCCTTCCCTATATTTATGCAGGCACCAAGTTTATTATGGGAATGCCAAAATGGTTCAAAATTAGGAAACTTCCTCATGTAAGTCACAGTTATGTTACATCCCCACATGAAATTAAAAGCACAGTCACAGGCCCTGGCCGGGTGGCTCAGTGGTAGAGTGTCGGCCTGGCGTGCGGGAGTCCCGGGTTCGATTCCCAGCTGGGGCACACAGGAGAAGCGCCCATCTGCTTCTCCACCCCTCTCCCTCTCCTTCCTCTTTGTCTCTCTCTTCCCCTCCAGCAGCCAGGGCTCCACTGGAGCAAGGTTTGCCCGGGTGCTGAGGATGGCTCTGTGGCCTCTGCCTCGCGAGCTAGAATGGCTCTGATTGCGGCAGGACCACACCCATCTTGGGGCGGAGCGTCGCCCCCTGCTGGGCATGCGGGGGGGGGGGGGGGGTGGATCCCGGTCTGGCACATGCAGGAGTCTGTCTGGCTGCCTCCCCATTTCCAGCTTCGGGGGGGGGGGGAATATATATATATATAAATAAAATAAAAGCACAGTCACAAAAAACAAGGTAGATCTACATGTATTGTGTCCATGGTATATTGTTAAGTAAAAAACCAAAGTGGCACACATTCCAGAGAAGAAAATTTGAACACAGAATATATATTTCTCCCATTTTCTCTCTTTCCTTGGGCTCCACTAGAGTTAAACTGAAGAATAAACACACAGTGATTAAAAAAGGGGACTAGCAGCAGAAAGAGATCTCACTTGTGCCATAATGTGACAGTAAACAAAGGAATGGTAATTAATGGAGCAAACAAGTAAAACCACAGGTCTGGGGATATAAATCAGAGGGAGGCTAATTTGTCCCACCATATCTTCCAGGGTTTCTACACCATGAACACTGGGTGCACTAGGTAGCAGGCATGGTGGATAGGGCTAAACACAAAGATTAGTCAAAAGCCTATATACAGAACACACTGTCTAGCCCCCAAAACACACTGCTTTCTCCACCTCCATAAGCAGAACCAAAGGAGAAACATGGTTTCATGTCCGAAATCTGAGTGGCTCCACCATCATTTATTATTATACTAAAAAATGGGACAGGGGTTAGAAGTTAACTTAAATTTCTCCTACAAGCTTTCACTTGAAAAGTCTTGGCCATAAAGAACTCCCAATCAACCCTCCAGTACCTCTCTCAACTATGAAGGAAAAAAAGAGGAAGGAATAAAGAAAAAAATATATATGAGCAACATAAGACTAGGTAGATATTTGAGAAAAGTCTTCAAAAAGAACAAGACCAAAATATTTATTAAAAGCATTATAGAAAAAATTGAGATGCTAGAGAGGAAGAGGACAAGAGTATCAAAGGGATACTCTTAAACTTTAATACTTATAAGTATTAAAGACCCTTTTAAATATATTATATCTATAACACCAAAAAAAAAAAAAAAAAGAATGAATCTTATGGGTAAGGAATAATCAGAGAACAAGAAAAAGCTCTTAAAAGGTATGGTTCAACTTTAGGGTCCTCAGAGAGGACCCCAGTGAACCACTCATCCCAGCACTCATGCCTCCCTCCATGGTCCCCTCCCACAGTGAATCTGGGCTGGCCCTACTTTAACTGCTGCATGTGGTGGGAATGATGCCGGGCCAGTTGCAATCTAGGCCTTAAGAAGGTCAGGCAGCTTCAACTTTTGTGCTCTCAGAAGCCCAAAACAAGAATTCTGATTACCTTCCTGAAGAAACAGAAGCTACATGAGGAGGTCCTGGAAGATGTCATGTGGTGAGAAAGGCCATGTGGAGAAACAATGAGGCAGCAGACATGTAAGTGAAGGTGCCCTGTTGGGACACCCCAGTGCAGTCATGTGTCCAAATGACCACAGTCCCAGCTGGAGTCTGACGGCACAGTGAGGTCAGCAGAAAAACAGTCCAGCTAAGTCAACCCACACAATCGTGAGATAAAGAATAAATTGTCCTGGGATAACTGGCTAAGCAGCAATAAGTAACCAAAACAAAACTTAAAATCATGACTGTCCTAATAAAATTTTCAAAAGTTGAAAGAAAATCTTCCAAAATTTAAAATTAAAAGACAAAGAGATAGGCCCTGGCCGGTTGGCTCAGCGGTAGAGCGTCGGCCTAGCGTGCGGAGGACCCGGGTTCGATTCCCGGCCAGGGCACACAGGAGAAGCGCCCATTTGCTTCTCTACCCCTCCGCCGCGCTTTCCTCTCTGTCTCTCTCTTCCCCTCCCGCAGCCAAGGCTCCATTGGAGCAAAGATGGCCCGGGCGCTGGGGATGGCTCTGTGGCCTCTGCCCCAGGCGCTAGAGTGGCTCTGGTCGCAACATGGCGACGCCCAGGATGGGCAGATTATCACCCCCTGGTGGGCAGAGCGTTGCCCCTGGTGGGCGTGCCGGGTGGATCCCGGTCGGGCGCATGCGGGAGCCTGTCTGACTGTCTCTCCCCGTTTCCAGCTTCAGAAAAATGAAAAAAAAAAAAAAAAAAAAAGACAAAGAGATAGAATACAGAGACCGTATCAGTGATACAAAGACTCAAGTGGAGAGGTTTAAAATCCCATGAATAGGCATTCCCAAATGAAAAAAGAAAAAAAATGTAAAGGAGAAAGTTATCACAGAAAAAAATGCAAGAACACTTAACCAAGAAAAAAGATTCAAGAGTCCAAATTTTAAAAAGCCCATCCATACTGAGTGGAGAGGCACAATGTAAAAAAGACCTCTTCTGAGTAAACAGTTATTTCAGAGCACCAAGAAAAGACAAACTCAAAGCTTCATGCAGAGCTGAGTAAGATTCAGAATGGCATCAGGTTGGACAACACCATTGGCTACAAGACAATAGCACAGTCTGAAATTCTGAGGGGAAATTATTTTCAACCTAGAATTATATATTCAACCAAACTATCTACCAAGTGTGAGAGGAGACTTTAACAGCAGTTAACACTTATTGGGAATTCACTGTGCACCACACACTGCTCAAATCAGTGTTTTTCAACCACCGGTCCATGGATGGGTCTGCCAGAAATTTCATGCCGGTCCACGAAAGAGTTAACCACCCTGATGTTGTATGAAGATGACAGACCCAATGATTTTAGTCAAATTTGCTTAGGCTCAGGGTGATTTCTGCTGTAGCTGTCCTGAAACAATTCTCTTATTTTTACCAGTCCCTAAATGTAAACAGGTTGAAAACCACTGCTATAAATGACTTACATGTACTGACTCATTTAATCTTCAAAGCTCCTCCAAAATACAGGTACTACTACTATTTCCCCCATTTTGCAAATGGGAAATTGATGTACAGTGTCAGTTATTAGCCCAAGCTAATTAGATAATGCAGCTAATAAGCAGCAGAAGCAACAGTCAAACTGACGGTGGTTTGGCCATACCTTTTTAGAAGTTAGAACTCAGAAAATGTACTACCCCTTCAGGCTCTCTCAAGATTTAACTTGATGTACTCAGGCAAAATGTGAAAGATAAGCCAAGAAAGATGGCATAGGTTAGGAAACAAGAGATCTACTCTAGCAGAGGAGATAAGAAAAATTAAAAATGACAGCTGTACAACCAGCTCAGAGAGCAGCTGCCACATTGGTGCAGAAGAACAAAGGGCTTCAGAGGAGAAGGAGTTCTCACAGAAATGGGAGAGAACATAAAGACATTGTAGTGCTATCCCAATAAATTCAATTAAAATCAAAAAAGGAAAACTTTAAAAAAATCAGGAGGACATTCCTTGTAATCCTGATAATTCCTTATAACATCTCTTGCTTGAAGAAGATAATTTGGGTTAAGCCTCACAAAGCACAAATGAGCTTAAAAAGGTAACACTCCAGGTAAACTTAAATGAATAAGCCAAAGCAATTGAAGAAGCAACACAAAAAACTATACAAGAAAGGAAATATCATCATAGAAAACTATACTACAAAGTCCTAATGATAAACAGTAATTATTCACATGACTGAACAGAATGATGTCTTAAGAAAGAGAAGTTGGTGGGTAAGTGGATGATAAAAGAGCTAAATCCTTCTCTATTATAGTATAAAGTTAATATAATGACATCTAAATAGGTAAATCCAGCAACCCAGAAGAATTAGAAGGATGGTGAGCTTGGAGGGGATAATATTTGGGTTAGGCCTTAAGAAGCGTAGGCCAGCAAAAGGAAATGGCATATTTCCTTCTGTCGGTGAGGGTAAGCAAACGGGTACAAGCAAACAACTGAAGAAGTGAGGAGCAGTTATGGAAACCAGGAACATTAACAACAGAAGGTAGAGGTGGGAAGAGGCATTTTTTTGTCCGTCATAGCAAATACCAGCAGCTCCTCAAAATGAAAAGGTTATTTTGAATACCTACAGCAAAACAAACAAAACAATTCAACAGCAAAAACTAACTTCTAAATAAGTTGTTTCAAAGTGAAGACAAGGCATCCTTGTTTTACTTTAGCTTGAGACAATTAATTTTAGCTCTTGATCACCAGAGAAATTTTACTTTACCTGACCCGTGGGGAGTGGTTGATCTAGCATCTCAACATCCAGGTGCTTAGGAAGGTTATATAATCTGCAGAGTTCACATATCAACCACTTCAATTGCTGACGAAGCTATAAAACACATTTCAGTAAATAAGCATTATGTTAAAAAGCCCTTAGAAGACAAAAGTAATGCTACAACTACTGTAACCAATCCAGTAGGAAATGAAAACGTTTGTTATTGCCCAATTACAGCCTACAGTATTTAAAGAAATATTGTTAGGAGTTGCTAGTATAAAAGTCACTGTGGCTTGAGTGCAGTCCTACAACTGACACCCAGCAGAATGACTTCAACAAAAAGGCAGAGGAAGGGGAGCTCCAGACATTGTCTGGTTGTCAGTTGCCAACTTCTCATCTTGGAAACTTGTAACTTCACACGAGTACAGTAATACGTTTCTGAGACTACAAAAAACAGAGACAGTGTGGTTGCACATGGGTCAAAAAATTATATATTTCAGTCATATTCATTTAAAAATGGAGGCAAATGTGGTCTAATAGACCAAGCCCTGGAATCTAGATGACCTGGGATATATATATAGTCTCTAACTCCCTTAGTTTCAGACTCCCATCAGTAAAACAAGAAAATTAAACCTCATAATGGCAAAGATTAAATAAAATCATCTGTGAAAACACTTGGTACTTAGTAGGCTCTTAAGTATAAGCCTAAAACTGCAAAAAAAGATCACTCAAGTTTCCAGTTTTACATCCAGATTGTTTTGTGAGCATATTTACTTTTTTTTTTTAATAAATATTTTATTTATTCATTTTAGAGAGAGGAGAAAGACAGACAGCCGGGGGTGGGGGAGCAGGAAGCATCAACTCCCATATGTGCCTTGACGAGGCAAGCCCAGGGTTTTGAACCAGCGACCTCAGCGTTTCAGGTCGACCCTTTTATCCACTGTGCCACCACAGGTCAGGTTGTGAGCATACTTACTTTAAGCAAGGTAAATTATGTACACATATGTCTTTCATTGTTTAAAAACTTTTTAATGCATGAATTTAGCAATTATGGTTTAAGAAGAATGGCCAATAGTCAGTAGATCTGACCAGTAGCTAGTCAGGCAACTTACTTTACTTGGTCAGGAACACTTTCCTGAATGTGTCTGACCATGAAAAGAGATGAAGAGAAAGAAGCAGATTTATGAAGGAATAAGAAAACAGACACAACATTAGAAAGGGTTAAAAAAGCAAAGAACAAGCCTTTCCAAAGTGGACAATGGAGCAAGCAGAAGTACGAAAAGCTGAGCTCAAAATAAGTATCAAAAAATATCATCAAGCTCAAAAGGTGGTGAAGCCCCACTGTAGATTTGTTATCCATCCAATAAGCTTGTCTTGTGTGCTAAGTACACGATAAAGACGAGACAAGGTGCCTGGACACGGACTCAGACACCCCAACCTCTGGCACAGAAAGCACTACAGGAGTACGGTGGGACAGGCAGAGTGTGGTGGAGTCATACACAAGATAAAAACAGGGGGTACATCTTCCAGGAACTTCAACTTTATGCTCCCCCCAAAAAGTGTTTGAAGGATAGGGAAAACCTTAAGAAATATTTATAAGGTAGCAGGTCTTAGAAACTTCCTAGATAGTTGGGGCGGGGGGTTAGGGGTGGTACAGGAAACATTGGGACAAAAAAGAACTCTAAGCTAGTCCCCAGGTCCCAGATTTGGGCTTGGGTGATGAATTTCATTATTTCCTATTGTCACAATCACAAAGAGAATTGCTGAGGGGAAACATGATGGGTGGTGGCCTACCAGGAGGCAGATAAGTTTAAATTTAGATGTAATCATGAACAACCATGGCACATCCAAGTGAGAGTCCTTGGATCTATGTGACATATAGACATACATGGTTTTGGCTAGATATACAGATTTAGGAATCTCTAGAATACAGACAATGATTTAAGTAACAGGAGTAGAAGAGATTACTCAGAAAGCACAGAATGAGTAGAGGCAAACCAAGAAAGAAGGGATTGAGGAGGAAATCAAGGCAGAGTAAAGAAAGATAGAGGAGACGGTGGATTGCCAGAAATCCTCATTAGATTATCAGTTCCCAGAGGACAGAATATGACTTGTATTTTTGTACCCATCACTTATCACAGACACTGACATTGAAACATCAATTAAAAACAAACAAACAAATAAACAAACAAACTTTTCTGTGTTCTACTACTAAGTTTCTTGTATCCACCCAGGGGAGAAAAGTATGCATAAACCAGAACAGATACAGATTTTTTACATTTCATACAAAAGTGGCCAAATTTCAGACAATATTCTATGCCTTGCTTTTTCACTTAGAATATCTTGGAAAGTTGTACATGCTCCTGTGAAAAGGCTAGCTACATTCTTTTTAACTACAACATAATATTCTATCCTAAAACTATACACAATTTTTATTTAATCAAGTCTTTATTGGTGGACATTAAGTAAAAAATGTTGAATGGAAGAATGTTTCAACAAGAGAACAACCAACATATTGAATGCTGCAGACTGTCAATTTTAGGACTGAAAAAGGTGTCACTGGATTTGGCAACTAAAGATAAAATTTTTTAGTGCAACGATGAAAGCAGAATCTAGACTGTAATGAATTAAGTGAATTAAAGGTGAGGAAAGATAGCTTATTTTGTCAATAAACTAGATTATAAGATAATGACAGAGACTGTAAGAAAACAAAGAGTGAATTTTGGGTTTGTTTGTTTTTAAATACATTATTTTTTTATAAAATTCAACCCAAATTTTATATCCTATGTCATTTCACTTTAAGAGCATTTTTGATGGAATTTTTAATGAAACATTTTGATGGGTTATTGAAAAATAACCCCACTCATTTCCACTATCACAAAACTTACACATTTAGATCTTTAGAGGAGGCTCCATTAAGGAACCTGTCACTCCTTCCCTGTCCTGTCATGGTCTTGCTTTAAATTTTTACCTCTAACCTTCATAGCTCTCCAAATTAGTCTTTACTTTTAAAATACTCTTCAAAATGATGTTCTGAACCACGTTTAACTTATTTTGACAAAAATCTGAGGTAAGACTCTAACTTCCCCAAATGGTCAGTTCTCTTAAGGCTATTAATAGAATAATCTCTCCTTTTCTTATTGAGAACTTTAACTCAATTTAACTTATTTTACATTCTCAATTGCATGACTCTTTTTAAACTTCTGTTGCCTTCATCCATCCACTCCAGTGCCAGTACTCAGTATTTTATTGAATTACCTAGTTGAACAAATCTCACATCATTACTTTTTTTCAACTTCATAATTATTCTTTATTATTTACTATTCAAAATAACCTTTAGATTCATTTTATCAAGTTCCAAAAATAAGTCTGTTTGACTTTTTACTGGGATTGCATTCAACTTATAAATTAACATGAAGCTGTGGAGATAAATGACATAAAGTCTGCCCACTCAGGAACACACTGACTTTCATTCCAATCGGCAAATTTTTGTAGTTTTCTTGACACATGAAGTTTATTCCTAGGCATTTCATGTTTTTAATTTTAATTGTCAACAAAATACTTTTCTACTATATTTCTGTTTGATTCTAGTTGATATTTGGGGGAACCATTGACTTTTATAAAATAGTATTTTTAACCAGTCATCTTAAAAATTTTTCAAAAAAAAAGAAATTAAAAAACACACACACAAAAAAGAAAGAACAAAGGAAAACAAACAAAATTGTTTTTTCAATTGACTCCTTTGGATTTTTTTTTTAAGGCAAATAATCATATCACGTGCCTATAATGACCAATATTTTTCCATAAGGACTTTATGACATCATAGAAAAAATACAATGGTAATGTATTATCATTACAAAAAAGACATATAACTTTTTAAAAAAGATGTAAAACTATATTGAATAGGACCTCAACTATTTAAACATATATACAAGAATATATGTATTTTACTAGCAAAAGAAAAACATTACTAAAAAAAAATCATATCAACAATGGTTATAGTAGGTAGAGAAATTATGGAAAATTTTTATTTTCTCTTTTTAAAATTTTACTAGTTCTCTCACAATGATTATTATTTTTATAACCGAAGAAAACAGGTTTTTAATTTTTTGTAAAATCATAAGTTGTATTTCTTCATGTTATATATATATCATATATATGGCTTTTTACTGCCGTTATAGACTCTTGACTGGAAAGGCAATTCCCTGACCCTAGTGCTGGTGTCATGCTATCATTTCCCCTCACATCTACTTTGCGGTCTTTTACCTTTTTTCTACTCCCTACCTTGGCTAATAGTCCCTACCAAAAATGCTTGCTTAATAAAGTTAGAATTCATGGAAAAGAGAACACCTAATTCCTGGTCCAAATTAAGACTATACCTTATGGGAATAAAAAAGAAACTAGAAAGTAAATACTATATTTTAAAGTACAAAAACAAAAAACAAATAAAAAAACCTGGTTTTTAGCCCAAGATTATCAGAGTATCTGGCTTTTACATTATATTATCTCTCAACACTTAAGTTCTATAATATAATGTTCATGAGGAAAAAAAGAAAGTAGCATGGCTTATTTTCTCACCGAATTGTTGTTCTTAATATCTTCTAGACGTTCCAGAACTGATGTCAGATTTGGGTCATCAGAGTCCACAAACCATATTGGTGAAGAAGATGGATAAGATTCCTGTCACAGAGATACCTAGTTAAACACACTTATAACAGACTAACTTGGGTGTGCAATTAAACCACACCACTCAAGGACAGGATACCCACAGATTTAAGTAAAATATATCAGGGGGAGGAAAAGCAACAAACACATTAAAATCCATGTGTGGAAAAACAAATTTCTTTTTATGGATTTCTTTTAAAAAGCAGTTTTATGGTTTAATCTTGCCTGCTCCATATTACATAATTTATAAGTCTAAAAACAAACCCCCCCAAAATACTTTACCCAATAAGCAGTTTGATTAAAAACAAACAATTGTAAAAGTTATACTTTATCAAAAGCAGAAAAAAATGGTATTCAGGCACCCAGGAAGATGGGCTTCCTTCCTCTACAGAGAAAGGTTTATCATGGCCTGGATTCTGAGCTTTAACATTTTTAAAGGGCTTTAAAATATGAAATCATAACACCTCTCTCAAAAAGAAAAAACCACCACCACCTTGAAGTATAATCTATAGATTTAAACTTTACTGCATTTGCCTTTTTAATATAATAAAACTACATTCCTAAACTATCTAGACGAGATCTCTGATTCTTTAAAACAAAGCATCGGAGTACATGTCTAGGCACATATTTTAAACTCCTTACAAATGCTAAAAATGACTTTTAAAAAGAATCTTCTACTCACTATACTCATTGCTTTCTGAGTAGCGTACTTACAGAAGTTACTTTGAGATTTTCCTCCATTAGCAAATTGGCTCTAAAATCAATCCCATCAATTATTTCTTTTTCCTAATAATTTCCCATCCCTTCTAGATTATAGGGAGGAATGTAGTTTCTAAAGGAACAGATTTCTAAAGTGAGGTTAAAATTGTTTCTTAAATGTATCTGGAATTAGAAGGCAGAAGGAACAGTGACATAGCTACCATAAGGCTACATTCAGCTTTCACTTGTCAGAGGAGTTGGGTTTGAGACAGGCACTCTCCTTGGATAGCCACTGTCCCTGTGCCACAGTTCTGAGTCAGTGGTGTTCTTGAACACTGTGTAGACTGCCTCTAAAACGGCCCTAATAATTCTAAACTCCAGGTACTCACAGCCTTGTATCATTCCCTCCCCTAGACCAGTGGTCCCCAACCCCCGGGCCTCGGACTGGTACCAGTCCATGGGCCATTTGGTACCGGTCTGCAGAGAAAGAATTAATAACTTACATTATTTCCGTTTTATTTACATTTAAGTCTGAATGATGTTTTATTTTTAAAAAATGACCAGATTCCCTCTGTTACATCCAAGACTCACTCTTGACACTTGTCTCGGTCACGTGATACATTTATCCATCCCACCCTAAAGGCTGGTCCGTGAAAATATTTTCTGACATTAAACTAGTCTGTGGCCCAAAAAAGGTTGGGGACCACTGCCCTAGACCTAATGACTCATTTCTAACAGAATACAACAAAAGTAATTGATGTCACCTTGAGATTAGGTTAAAAAAAAAAAAAGATGAGAATTTCTGTCTTGTCCACCCCCTCTTGTTATTTCATTTGTTTTGAAAACCAGTTAGCTACTTATGGCACACATCCACATGGCAAGAAACTGAGGCCCTCAGACCAATACCTGTGAGGAGATGAATCCCACCAACAACTACCTGAATGAGTCTGGAGCCGGAGTCTCCTCCAGTCTAACCTGGAAATGACCATGGCTTTGACTGACACCTTTACTGCTTTGCGAGAGACTGTGAGCCAGGGTCCCAAGGTAAGCTGTACAGGTTCCTGACCCACAGGAACTGTAAGATAATGTTTGTTGTTTTAACCTGCTAAATTTGTTATAAAGCAATAAATAACTAATTCAAACACCATAAAATTCCAATATTTTATTCCATCACACAAACTGAGTGCTATCAAAAAATGCTATTGCTATATATAATACATATTTTCAAAAGCATCATCATATGTTGACTTTTAAAAGTTAACAAACTAAGCATTACATGCTTTCACCTACTAATAGACATTTACTCTGTTCATTTGTATTGTTTTCTATTATAAATTAGGGAAAGCCATCATTAATGCAGTTTTAAAGAAGCATTGCTTTGAGAACTAAAATCTCAATAATACAGTGAAAGCCACAGAAGTGGATTTTTTTTAAATTTTTCTACTGATTTGAGAGAGAAAAGAAGGGAGAGAGGGAGAAAGAGGAGAGAGATGAAAGGGTGGGGGGAAGGGAGGGGGAGAGTGAGTGAGAAAGAGAGAGAGAAGCATCAGTTCATTGTTCCATTTCAGCTGTGCACTCATTGGGTTGCTTCTCATGCATGCCTTAACTGGGGATCAAACCTCGGAACTCAGCATGCCAGGAGCAACCCAGCTAAGGCCCTGAAGTGGATAGTTTTAAAGAAAATATTCTTTTAAAAAAAATTATATTGAAGTAGGACATCATTTATATCTATTCAGTAGTGGTTTCTTTTTGTACCATTTGCATTCTCCTCTGTGTCCCAAAACCTCTTTAGAAACTATCTTCAAGATAATCCTGTTCTTAAAGAAAACTATTGAGTATTGCATTTTCTTTTACAAATTTTCAGCCTAGTTTAGACCCTACTTATTTTTTAAGTTTTGTATTTTCTTTAGCCTTCAAATAACTAAATTGAGAACTTCACTATGTAGTTAGTATTTGTCTAGTAAACTCTACATAAACAAAATTTTAAAAATGAATTGTTGCTCTGAACTAAAACCCCTCAAAACCATATTATGAAAATTACAACAAAAAGAACTACTACGACTGGTTACTATGATTTTTTAACCCTGTACATGAGAAGATAGTTGCCTTAGACTTACTATATATCTATCCTACATTAACAGTTCTCAAAGTGGGGGTGGGCCCTCGGACCCTCAGGTCCAAACTATTTCTACAATAATACTAAGATTTTAATTGCCTTTTTCACTGTATTGACCTTGGCACTAATGGTGCAAATACAATGGTGAATAAAACTGTTGGTCTAGTCCTGCTATTTCTCAACACCAATCATTCAGGTGCTTAAAAGAAAGAATGTCTGAGATGAAGCAGTAAAGGCTATTTCACTAAATCTCAATCCTTATATATATATATTTTTAATACCACAAATGATGAACTGGGAAGCACACATGAGCATGCCTACAGAATACTTGAGTGATTGAATCGTAAGCTGAACTAACCACTTTAACCGAACACCATTTTTACTTAGAAGGATGACCAACAAACAATGGTTATTTCTACCTGGGTTTTGGACAGATGTTTTCTCAAAAGTGAATGAAAAGAGCCTGTCATTTCAAGGAGAACAAAGAATAGTATTTATTGCCAATAATAAAATTCAAGCTTTCAAGCAAAAATTAAAATTCTGGAAAACGTCTATCTACCACTGGGAGCTTGACAGCTTGCAAGGAGTAGTCTGATGAGGTTTATGGTGATAGCAAAGAATATAATGTTTTCATATTATATAATAAAATGTATCAACAATTAGAAGATTTTAAGTAAACCAGTATTTTCCAAATAACCAATGCATAATGATATACTATCATGCAAGGATTAAAGATCCACTTAAAGTTCAAGTAAGACCAAGACCCGTGGAATATCCAAAAAGAAATCCAAGATTATCTAAAATGGCCATATTCTTTTTTCTAACCAGATAACTGGGTGAAGTTGATTTTCTTCATATTATTTCAACTGTAACAATGTCTCACAACAGATACACAACAGATTGAATGCAGAAGCAAACAACAGAACAGGGATCAAAGGTTTTACAAACAATGTAAAATTGTGCCACTAGTTTCATTAAAATTTTTTGATTAAAAAAATATGGTGAGCCTGACCAGGCAGTGGTGCAGTGGATAGAAGTCAGACTGGAACGTGGAGAACCCAGGTTCAAGACCCCAAGGTTGCCAACTTGAGCACGGGCTCATCTGGTTTCAGCAAGGCTCACCAGCTTGAGCCCAAGGTCGCTGGCTCGAGCAAGGGGTCTGCTCGGTCTGCTGGAGCCCCCCAGTCAAGGCATATCTGAGAAAGCAATCAATGAACAACTAAGGTGCCGCAATGAAGAATTGATGCTTCTCATCTCTCTCCCTTCCTGTCTGTCCCTCTCTCTGTCTGTCACGGTCACCAAAAAAAAAATATGGTGAGCCTGACTAGGCGGTAGTGCAGTGGATAGTGTGTCCGTCTGGGATGCTGAGAACCCAGGTTCCAAACCCCAAGGTTGCTGGCTTAAGTGCAGGCTCACCAGCTTGAGCACAGGTTTACTGGCTTGAGTAAGGGGTCACTGGCTCAGCTGGAGCTCCCCAGTCAAGGCACATATGAGAAAGCAATCAATGAACAACGAAGGTCTGCAATTACCGTTTCCCCCAAAATAAGACATCTCTCGGAAATAAGACCTAGTGCAATTTTTTTCAAGCTTAGAAATAAAAATAAGTCCTAGCGCATGTTTAGGAGCAAAAATTAATATAAGACACTGTCTTATTTCCGAGGAAACACGGTATGAACTGATGCTTCTCATCTCTCTCCCTATCTGTCCCTGTTTGTCCCTCTTTCGCTTGCTAAAAAACTAAAAAGGTGATTTTTCATTAAAACATTTATATTTATATGTAATAATTTATCTTAATAAATTAATATTTTAAATGTTTTAATTTATAATGATACATATTGATAGATAACCTACATAAACAAAAGCTCCTGAGGCCCTTAATACATGTCTAATAGTATAAAGAAGTCTTGACTCCAAAACCTTTGAGAACTGCTGCTGCCTTCCTACCTGCCCACCCACCCCTACTCCATTTCCCCCTACTCTCAGAATTTCTTCCTTGAAAGAAACCTCCCTTCATCATTCAATATCAGCCTACATGGTTCCACTGGCACTAGTTTCCTACCTCATTCCCATAATGCAAAACCTGGTCACAGGTCTTTACCAGTCCATTCACACCCAATAGTTTGTTGTCAGATGGGCTGAGCCAGAGAAACCTAGGTCTTACCTGAGACCCAGGCTTTGTATTCTAGAAGGTCATAGACATTTATACTTTCTGCCATTACTGTGAGAATGCCTATGTCACTGCCACTGCACACTTGCAAACATTTTTACCAATCTGATCAATAAAAGCTGTTACCTATAAGGACATAAAAGTTCCTGTACAACATAATTTGTTACAATATCTCCAGAAACCAATTCACCAATAAGAATGGGAAGCCAACTTGGGGTAATGAACACACAATATAATATACAAATGATGTATTATATAGACTTTGTACACCTGATAACTATGTAATTTTATTAACCAATGTCACCCAAATAAATTCAATAAAAATTTAAAAAGAGAATGGGAAGCCATCATTTCTAGGAAAGTTTCAAAGGGCATAACCCATATGAACAAGGACTTAGCTCTAGTTATTAATGTTCAAACCATTATTTAAAATAGGGAAAAAAATGTCTGGCTGGTGGTGGCACAGTAGATAGAACATCAACCTGGGACACTGAGGTCCCAGGTTTGAAACCCCAAGCCCAAGGTTAGCAGCTTGAGTGCAGAGTCACCAGCTTGAGTACAACAAGATCACTGACATGATCTCAAGGTCACTGGCTTGAGACCAAAATCTCTGGCTTGAGCAAGGGGTCACTGGCTTGGCTTGAGCCCCTGGGTCAGGCACATATGAGAAGCAATCAATGAACAACTAAGTGAACCAATTACAAGTTGATGCTTCTCATCTCTCTCCTTTCTTGTCTCTGTCTTGGTCTCTCTCTCTCTCCCCCTCTCTCTTTCTCTCTCGCTAAAAAAAAAAAAAATGTCTTGTTTTCCATGTTGTAAAATACCCACTCACCACAACCTTCAGCACAAACTCGACTTCTTCATGTTCAAGGTTTGTGCAGTGTAATATTTAAAACACAATTTGCTTGAAAAAGCATCTAAAATTATGACCAATATTTAAGACTAAGGATTACTATTTTCAATCTCTCATATACTTCAAGCTTTCTAATTTTTTACAAGGTTCACAACTAAGCTTTGTATCTCTCTATCTGACATTGTGATACTTAAACATTGGAAGATGCTCATAAATCCCAATATAATCCCTTACATTTAATGTTTAAGTGTGTCTGACACAGCTCTTTTTTGCCACAGTTATAAACATTTTAGACTTAAATAAATATAGCACAATTATCTAAGCATCTAATTATTCACTACCTTTGTTTCTCCTCCATTTTACTATTAGTTGTACAGTGATGTTAAAGCCTGAAGGATGAACTGTCTGTGACCACCACCATAAAGGTTACCATAAGTGGACAAATTTCAACAAGTACACCACCACTCTGCCATCACTACATTGCCATCATAAAATGTTGTACTGTCCTAATTTGAAACAACACAACTCGAGACCAATCAAACCAACCTCTTTGCCTGTCATTGCTTAAGAAAAGGCATTTCTGTCTTGTTCAGAAATAACTTTCTATATCTATTTTCTACATAAATCCACTAAGAGACCGTCTGTGGCTCTATACTATATCAAGCAACTGTCAGAAAAACTGCCTGCCAGAATGCTCAGTTTCTGGTATCTTTCCAAATGATTGGACATGGCTGAATCCCCAAGGATTTAAAAACCTTTGGAAATTGATGCACATAGTTATAATTCTTCTGGAAACTAGTTATGGGACACATTACTTTCACACTTTACTGTTCAATACATGTAAAGCAGAAAACGAAATAAACTCACAAAGTTACCATACAGTACCTTAATAAAACTAGAAATGCTCTCACAAAAGTAAAAAAGAGTTACAAAAAGACATAAAGAAAGAAGTGGCTCCCTGTTCATCATTTTAAAAGTAAACAACAAAGTGTCTAACATGATCAGAGCCCATAGAAGCAGAGTGAAAGCACTAACACTAGGCAAAATAAAAATTCATCTATATCCTTGTGATCAGAAAAAATGCTTAAGTGATCCACGCAGCAAATTACAACTAATCAAAACATTCTACATGAACTGAGGCAGAGAAAACAAAGGCTGAAGAGGATTCCAACCACCTAATGTTCAGAAACCACTAGATGGTTTCCTTGGTTCTGAGTCTACCATCTTTCAGAATCTTTTAGAAGACAGCACAGAACACTATTGCAATGGCCTTGGAAAAAGGGACCCCTGCTTCATCCCTCTCACTCTCAAGTAATGCCTTACATTTGGCACTGTTTCAGTTCAACTCCCCATCCCTCAGCCAGCTGACATTTATCTAATACTATTCTTTTCCAGATCTAAGGAATTTTAACAACAAAAAATCAAATTACTAAGGGACACACCATTCATAAAATGAAAACCTAAGTCTTCTCCTCTTCCTATATCTGTTCCTTTCAAGGAAGAGCAGAAAAGGGGGAATGAGGGAGGGTAGATAACTAGGAATTTGACTCTATATTATAAATTGGTCAGATGAATGAATACAATGACTTCTCTGGCTTGAAAGTACCACTTAGATGCTTAACATGACAGGGAATTCCAAACGATTCTCTAGTACTGTAGTTTAATTTCGAAAGGTTATCTGTCCCAGAAGGATAGACCAAAGAAAAGGTCTTGGGCTTTTTAGTCGGGTTTTTTTTTGTTTTGTTTTTTTTGTATTTTTCGGAAGCTGGAAACGGGGAGAGACAGTCAGACAAACTCCCGCATGCGCCCAACCGGGATCCACCTGGCACGCCCACCAGGGGGCGACGCTCTGCCCACCAGGGGGCGATGCTCTGCCCATCCTGGGCGTCGCTATGTCACGACCAGAGCCACTCCAGCACCTGGGGCAGAGGCCAAGGAGCCATCCCCAGCGCCTGGGCCATCTCTGCTCCAATGGAGCCTCGCTTCGGGAGGGGAAGAGAGACAGAGAGGAAGGAGAGGGGGAGGGGTGGAGAAGCAGATGGGCGCTTCCCCTGTGTGCCCTGGCCAGGAATCGAACCCAGGACTTCTGCATGCCAGGCCGACGCTCTACCACTGAGCCAACCGGCCAAGGCCCTTTTTAGTCAAGTTTCATTCATTATTTCCTTTGTATAACCTTAGCTGGGCTACTTTTGATCAGTGTCAAAACCAGAAACAAAAATTAAGAAATTGATGGCACTGATTTATTTCCCATGAAAAGCTATTGTAAAGCATTTTCAAAATAAACTGTTATTCAACCATGAATGTCATCATCACTTTAATATTTGCTAAAGAACATTATCATTACTACAGAGCTTTCCTATATATGCTCCCATGTCAGGCAAAAGTATTATTTATTTCATATAAAAACACAGTAAAAGAAGTGATTTGCTTAAGGTCACAGCTATTACGTGAAGAAAAATCTTTCTCTCTCCTGTAAACTCAAGGGTTCTAACGTTTTTAAATTTAGTATCTTGCTATTGGGAAGGGGGAAGGGGCAGAAGAGGGGCTTTATGGCAATGATAAATAGAAATTTAATTTTTTTAAAAAGTTCCACCACAAGTAGCCTGGAAAATAGCCACTCATGTAGACACAGTAATGATTTATGCTACACAAATAATAAAGTATGAGGTTTTGTTTGTTTACTAGCTAATTTACTTCCTGGGGGGGACTTTTTACTCTAAAACAGCAATTCCCTTCTACGAGTTCCCAGACAGCAAGAAGTCCATAAAAGGAGTAACAGAGTTGCCAAGTTATGTTAAATATTTCAAAAGGACTAAAAGAAAGTCATATACTAGCTCCCAATAAGGCTGCACAGGTTATTAAAACAAGCTGTTTTGCCTTTAGGTGTGATTAGAACAAGTGGATGTTAGCACTGACTGACAATTAGATCTATTTACTTAAAATGAAAAAAAATAATAATACCTAAAATTGCATGACAATCTTTTATACCATGTGTTTTTTTGGTGGGTTTTTTTTTATTACTGAAAGACTCCTTGAAGTTGAAAAATAGCACTCCTTGCCATTCATATTTAAGATTAGGATAAATTTATAAAACGGGAAAAAAAATAGCTCAGTACCCTTGGCCTAGAGAGTAAAACATCTATGCTCCATTTATCACTTTTTTTTTTTAATGTGGCAGAGACAGAGAGAGAGACAGATAGGGACAGACAGGCAGAAAGGGAGAGAAATGAGAAGCATCAATTCTTTGTTGCAGCTCTTTCATTGTTCATTGATTGCTTTCTCATATGTGCCTTGAGTGGGGATGGGCGGGCACTACAGCAGAGCAGAGTAACCCCTTGCTCAAGCCAGCGACCTTGGGCTCAAGCCAGAGACCATGGGGTCATGTCTATGATTCTACGCTCAAGCCAGCCAAGACACGCTCAAGCTGGTGAGCCCACACCAGTGACCTTGGTTGGGGTTTCAAACCTGAGTCTTCTGCGTCCCAGTCCAAAGCTCTATCCACTGCGCCAAAACCTGGTCAGGCTGTTTTTTACTTCTTAAAAATGTATTTACGACTTAAAACTAAGCCTTTTAGTCAAATTACAAATTTCCTATCAAGCCCTCAGTGACTCGATAGTGAGTATCCATGACACTATCTTGATGTTATCTCTACACTTTTGACAAACTCTTGTCAGTTAACTTACACAATAATTCAGATTTTTTTTCAAATAGAATAACTAGAATGGTGATCATATAGTCAATAGAATACAGGGTTGGGCAAAAGTAGGTTTACAGTTGTGAATATGTGAAACACAGTTTATTCTTATTTATTAACGTATTATTTTCCATATTCACAACTGTAAACCTACTTTTGCCCAACCCTGTATTTACTGAATGGAAGATAAAAAGCGTAATTATAGAATACTCTCCCTTGCCACCATAAAAAAATTTTTTTTAAGACAAACATCCAAACTATTACAAAAGAACATAAGAAAACATAACCAAAGCAGTAGACAGTAAGGACTATAAAAGTAAGAAAGGAGAAATAAATATCAGCATAAACTGAGTATGACGAGAAGACCCTTGAGGGATGATCAGACATGGAAAGACAGATTGAGATGGGGTGAGGGGGCAGATTCCACATGGGACAAACTGCTGATACAGAAGCCTGAAAGAACAAAGGACAGAGTATCTTTAGATTATTCAGAAGTTGGCATGCATGTGTATAAGAAACAACTAGCAAAGAATCATTCACTAAAACCATTACAGAAACTACATAAGGGTGCTTCTTGGCAAACAGGCGGAAAACAGGGCCTAGCACTTCAATTTGAATAGTGTCCACTAGTGGTACCATTATACTAGTCCCCATTAAATCCTCCTTCCACTGGGTGCCTAATTCACTTCTTGCTCCACTTACTAATCCAGGTAATCAGTCAATATCTTTGTGTATAGACGACTCCTTGCAAGCTTCCAACATGGTCAATGGGTCACCGCGGGCATTGAAGGTGGGATAATTCTTTGTTGTGGCAGACTGCCTGAAAATCACAAGTCATCTGGAATTCCTGTACCCAGGCACTAAATGCAAGCACAGCACCATTACCAGCACCCCCCCTACCCCCACTGGGATAACCAAAACCACACACACATTTCCTAATGCACCCACTGCAGAGAGCCACTCCTAGTCCTGGATGGCAAACACATTTTCCCAAGTTATCTGAACAACTTAGTGGCTCCCCACAATCTTACAAGTTCAGTCTCCTATCATTCAAACCAGCCCTGTAAATTTTTTTTGGCCAATACCCCAAATTCTACCAGAATAATCACCATTGACGCCAGTCTCCTTAATATCACCTACTTCACGCTCATTATTACTACATACTTCCAGTTTCCCGCTGTTGGAAAATTTCTCCTTCATGCTGGGATTCTAGAGTCTCATGGTAACTTCTCTGCTCCTACGTCTAAGCAAGCTACACTTTCTCAAGCTTTAGTGTCTTTTTTGGAGTTTTCTCTGCATGAAATGCTCTCTGGTTCCCTTCAAAATCCTACTCACCTGTGAAGGAACAACCACTGTCAGCTGTCCTAAAACATCCTGCATGAAATGCTCTCTGGTTCCCTTCAAAATCCTACTCACCTGTGAAGGAACAACTACTGTCAGCTGTCCTAAAACATCCACTGAAGCGCCCCTCACCCCCCCCCAGCAAAGCCAAAATCAAGTGCTGTCCCCGGCTTTCATAATGACACCACAGAACTGGGTAACACCTTGTTGTAAAAACCTCTTCCCCAAGAAGACGCAGCTCTGAAAGCAGGGACTGCTCTGCCCGATTCTGCAAACCAGTGCCAGGAACACTTAAGATGCTCAATAAACGATTTCTCTCCTCAGGACAGCGCTTGACTGAACTGGTTTTTCCGGAAATACACACCTGCTCCCCCAGATAGCAGTCTGAAACCTATTTTAATGTTATTCAGGGTCACTTCCAGGCCTCTGCCAACTCCCGAGCATCCACTGACTCCATGGAAGAGAGGGAAGACCCCGGGCTGGCTCTGCCACCGGGGCCTCACCGAACGCTCCGAGGAGCAAGTCCGCCCCTCCGCTGGCTCCCCAGCCCCGAGTCCCTGAGGAGCCCCCGCGTCACTGAAAGTGAGCGTGAGGGTCCCGTCGGCCCTGTGACAGGAAGTAAATTGTACTCCTTCAGGGCACCTGCGCGGCGGCACGGCGCCCGCACCTCCCGCGGCCGCCGCGGGTTCGGGCCAGCTCCTCCCAAAAGGCGGCTGCGACAGGCGAAGGCTGGATGCACGGCCTGATGCCCCGAGGCGGACAACTCCAGGGCCTCTGTCCCGGTCCCCCGCCGCCCGCGCAGCGAGCGCAGCCATGGCGACCCCGGCGCGCCGCCGTCCCCTCACCTCAGCTCCCGTCACCTCCCCCCGCGTCACTTCGCCCCCCGTCACCTCAGCTCCCGTCACCTCCTCACCCCGGCAGCGACCTGGCCGCGAATGGGCAGCGGCCCAGCCCTGGGGCGACAAGACCGCGCCGCCTCCCACCCCGAGCCTCGCGTGGCGGCGGCCGGACCCCCGGGCGGGCCTCTTTGTCCGGGTCGTCCCTGTCCCCTGTCCCCCCGGCCCCGGCCCGGCCCGGCCGCCGCACCGTGATGTTGCAGTGCAGCGTGAGCGCCGAGGCCGCGCTGCCCGGCGGCCGCACCAGGAACTGGCAGTGCAGCTCGTCCAGCTTCCAGCTGACGATGCGGAACCGTTCGTGGTTCTTGTCGAAGATGGACGCCAGGAACTTCAGCTCAGCCTTGAGTCCCGACACCGACATCCTCCCCTCATCTCCGGCGGGGAGCCGAGCCCGCGCCGCCGTCACGGCCGGAAGAGGGTGAAGGGGACCGGCCGGGCAGCGGCCTTTGTAACCGACGCGGCCGGCAGGAGGCGGCAGCCCGAGACTGAAGAGGGCAACGCCACCCCGCCCCGCCGCCGGCAGAGGCCGCCCACCCGGCCTCGCGCCCCACGCCCCGCCCCGCTCAAACCCGCCCTGCCCCGCCCTGCCGCAAGCTTAGCCCCGCCCCGCGCGTGCACGCGGTCAGCGCGCCCGCGCCCCGCCCCCTTTGCCCCCGAGTTCTGCGGCGCGCTATACCCATGGCGACGACTTGGTCCGGTCAGGTCACGTTCCGCTCATCCGCAGCTCCGCTCTCTCCGCGTTCATTTTCTCCCTTCTGTGGAACCTTTGCCCTAGTCCTCACGGTGGCCATGGCACTCTCATCCCCCGTGGGGCCGGCTCAGAGGTCATCTCAGAGCCTCGCTGACCACTCCATGTCAAAATGCCACCCAATCACCCTGAATCACTTCAGCACCTATTACTATCCGACCTTTTTCCTGTTCTTTTGTTCATTATCTGCCCAACACCAATGTCTTCAACCGAGCTGCAACCCCAGGACCTGGAACAAGGCCTTTTCTATGTGGTTACCCAATGTGACTGAATGGATGCTCCTGTCTGTACTCCCCAACATTGACACAGCCCCTGGCACAATCTAGAGTAGAGGCTCCACAATTGGACAAAGGACTACATGGCAAAGGAATACAACACAACCGGACACGCAATAGCAGTGTGTTTAGGAATAAGTACTAGAGGCGGGACCTAGCTTAGAAGAGTCTTCTTCATTTAATGCTCTGCTGTAACATCTTGAAATTCTCAATAGTTTTTTCAACACAGGCCCCTGCATTTTTCTTTTACACTGGTCCTGCCTAGAGGTTCCTAGCTCTCCTATCCCCTAAGGTCTCCTGCTTCATGACCTCCCAGTGGTCTCTGGTCTGACAAAATACAGAACAACACGGGAGATACTAAGTCCACCGAATGAGGAACATTTTAAATGCTTTTATTTGTATTTAATTCTGAGATATCATGTTCTAGTGCTTCTTAACCTTTTGGGGGGGGTCAGAGACCCCTTTGAAAATTTAATAAAAGCTATGTTCTGTCTTCCTGGTAAAAATACTTATGCATAAAAAGCATATTTATGGGGTTTCGTGGCCCTGGCACTAGAGATCCCACTATGAACAGGGACTTGGAGGAAAAAGGGTTCCAGCCCTGAACTCTCAGACAAATAACTGGGATACTGTATTGGTATTATTACTGGGTTAAGCAGTGAAGTGGCTTGATGCTTTCTTTTGCCTTCAGTCCCACTTGGGGCCCTAGATAGGCGTGGAAGTCACAGACAAGGGCTTGAGACAAAGGAGAACAATCTGTTCAGAATTTGGTATGACTGAGAAATAAAATGCCTTGAACAAGTTATTTGATATGTCAAGCTTTATTTTATTAGCTCTAAATTGCTAGGATAAAATAGCTTTATAAATTGTAAATGCTTTTACTAGTTATAGCTCAGAAATATATATGTACATATAAATTTCACAATCAGCCCTGGCCGGTTGGCTAAATGGTAGAGCGTCAGCCTGGCGTGCAGGAGTCCCAGGTTCGATTCCCGGCCAGGGCACACAGGAGAAGCGCCCATCTGCTTCTCCACCCTTTCCCGTCTCTTTCCTTTCTGTCTCTCTCTTCCCCTCCCGCAGCCAAGGCTCCATTGGAGCAAAGTTGGCCCCGGCACTGGGGATGGCTCTATGGCCTCTGCCTCAGGCGCTAGAATGGCTCTGGATGCAACAGAGCTACGCCCGGGAGGGGCAGAGCATCGCCCCCTGGTGGGCAGAGCGTCGCCCCCTGGTGGGCATGCCGGGTGGATCCCGGTCGGGCGCATGTGGGAGTCTGTCTGACTGCCTCCCCATTTCCAACTTCAGAAAAATACGAAAACAAAAACAAAATAAGTTTCACAATCATTTTTGAGCATCTGCTGTGTGCCAAGCCCTAAAAGGGCCAGAAAGATAGTCCCTGAATTCAGGAAGCTCAAAGGCTAGCATTGGAAAGAAAACACTGTTTCCTGGTTCTTTAGGCTGCAATGACCAGAAAACTGTGACTTAATGTAGCTTAGAAAATAAAGAAATGTATTACTCCATAAAATAGGAAGTCCAGAGCCAGGGTAGGCTCCAGGATTAGCTGATTAGAGCTTCAATAATGTCATCAAGAGCCCAGATTTCTTCCATCTCCTTTGTCAGGATGAGAGCAAAGTAGCTATAACTGTTCTTGAGGGTCATATCCAAACATAATATCCAGAGTCAAAATATGTCCATAGACATGTTTCCCATGTCTCCTTCCAAGACATGAGGACCTTTCCAAAAATCCACCCAACTGACTTCTCTTTTGTGTCATTGACCAGAAATGTGTCACATGCCCATCCCTAAACCAGGTAAATGGATGGGACCACTCACTGAACTCCCATCATTTGGAATGGAATAGATCTTAGGGAGTCGATCATAGTGGCTACTACAGACACATCAGATCACATGTGACAAGAGGTTCAAACTACTGAACCTATCAGGGGAGAAAGAGATTCATTCTAGAAATTACCTGCATAAAAGTATGGTTATGTTCAGAGATCATCCAAGAGCCTGGTTGATTAAACAGTACAGAAAGAGGCCAAGAAGATGATAAAACTAGGATGTAATTGGACACCTGAAACACCATGCCAATGACTACAATTTCATTCAGTGGGAGTCATCACTTTTTAAAAGATTTATGTGGCAGCCTGACCAGGCAGTGGCGCAGTGGATAAAGTGTCGGACTGGGATACCGAGGACCCAGGTTCGAGACCCCGAGGTCGCCAGCTTGAGCGCGGGCTCATCTGGTTTGAGCAAAAAGCTCATTGGATCCAAGATCGCTGGCTCGAGCAAGGGGTTGCTCAGTCTGCTGAAGGCCCGGGGTCAGGGCACGTGTGAGAAAGCAATCAATGAACAACTAAGGTGTTGCAATACGCAACGAAAAGCTAATGATAGATGATTCTCATCTCTCCGTTCCTGTCTGTCTGTCCCTCTCTCTGACTCTCTCTGTCTCTGTAAAACACACACACACACACACAAGATTTATCTGGCATTAGTATGTAAAAGGATTACAGTGGGTTTAAAACTATGAAGTTGCCACCATGAAGAAGCAGGGAACCCAGATTCTAAATTCAATGGGGCAATTCACATCAAGCTCCAAACAGTGAACCTTTTGGATTGGTCCAAGTCAATAGTGAGAAACATTGATGTAGAATAAGTGGTTGTGGGAGTAGAAAGGAATACACCGGCTCTAGCCGTATTTCCAAGTTTACCTGCTAGATTTTACACTTTTTTTTTTTTTTGTATTTTTCTGAAGCTGGAAATGGGGAGAGACAGTCAGACAGACTCCCGCATGCGCCAGACAGGGATCCACCAGGCACGCCCACTAGGGGCGATGCTCTCCCCACCAGGGGGCGATGCTCTGCCCCTCCGGGGCGTCGCTCTGTTGCGACCAGAGCCACTCTAGCACCTGGGGCAGAGGCCAAGGAGCCATCCCCAGCGCCTGGGCCATCTTTGCCCCAATGGAGCCCCGGCGGCAGGAGGGGAAGAGAGAGACAGAGAGGAAGGAGAGGGGGAGGGGTGGAGAAGCAGATGGGCGCTTCTCCTGTGTGCCCTGGCCGGGAATCGAACCTGGGACTTCTGCACGCCAGGCCGACGCTCTACCACTGAGCCAACTGGCCAGGGCCTGCTAGATTTTAGAGTCGATGCAGGGATGGAGAGAGAGAAGTTTTGTTTTGTTTAATGTAGCATTTGAAATTTCTTTTTTTATATATATAGTTTTTTTTAAGTGTTTTGATATTTTGGGGGGTTTTTTTTAGTTATTGATTTTTAGAGAGAGAGAGAGAAGAGGGGAGAGGAGTGAGAAGCATCAACTCGTAGTTGCTTCTCAAATGTGCCTTGACCTGGCAAGCCCAAGGTTTGGAACCAGCTATCTCAGCAGTCCAGGTCGACACTTTATCCACTGCACCACCACAGGTCAGATTCACTTTGAAATTTCTAGAGCAGGCTTCTAGGAGGGAGTGATGCTAGGGACAAAGCAAGAGGAAGAGGAATTTGAGGTGCTGATGGGACCTCAAGAAATTTCTATCATAGTCCTGGAGTATATAAGGAAAGTCAGAGCCAGGAATATGTAATTGTTGATCAGCCATAGGGAGTGATGGTGGGAGTGATGGTGGAAGCCATGGATGTGGGTGTGATCACTGAGCCACAGGGGATGGAAGACAACTTGGGTTATTGATAAGACCCTGAAGAAGGCCCATGGTGGTAGTTCAGTAGGAAAGGAGGCATCAGAGAAGTCAGGATGACCTGTG
Organism: Saccopteryx bilineata; assembly: GCF_036850765.1. NCBI lineage: Eukaryota > Metazoa > Chordata > Mammalia > Chiroptera > Emballonuridae > Saccopteryx > Saccopteryx bilineata. The sequence continues at coordinate 71,995,598 of NC_089496.1, forward strand.
TGTTGAGTTATTGGTGGAAAGGACAAGAAAGATCAGGGCCAAGAAAAAGCCATGAGCTTCAGGGATTAGGAGGTCAATGGTATCCTAGAGAAAACTACAGCAATAGGATGGTGGACATGGGGAAGTGAAGGCAGTGGGTGTAGACTAATTCCTTGAAAGGCTTCAGCATGATGAGAAAGGGAAATGGAACAGTCACCTGCAGTAGCAAAGCAAAGGGAAGCTTAAGGGTTAGTTTTTAGTATAGCACAGAGAAAGCTGGATTTACTGTGAAGCTCAGGCTTTAAGGCTTTTTATGTTTACACAGCCCCCTTCTAAGTAAATGTTAACTTTTCTTCCTAACTTTGTATTCTTTTTCTTGAAGGGAGCTCCCACGATTGAATAAGCTTCAGGTTCTACAAAACCTGGATCTACCCTGAAGGAAAGAGCCATTTATAGGCAATGAAAACTGAAGGTGCCTGACCTGCGGTGGCACAGTGGATAGAGTATCAACCTGGAATGCTGAGGTCGCTGGTTTGAAGCCACAGGCTTGCCCAGTCAAAGCACACACAAGAAGCAGCTGTGAGTTGATGCTTCCCGCTCCTCCCTCACCATCTTTCTCTCTCTTCTCTGTCTAAAATCAATAAATAAAATCTTTTTTTTTTTTTAAAGAACACTGAAGGTACAAAAGGGGAGATGAGGAGGCATAGAACTAGGTCCTGGAAGAGGAGCCAAAGGACTGGAGAAGAGTAACTGATGGGAAGGAATTCCCCTTCCAACTAGGATGAGGTGGGAAGAGAAAGGGAAAGACGCAAAGAAATGTTGAATTCGAGTGGAGGGTTGTTGAGCGTCCTCATACTGAATGAATGCCTTGATTTCAGCAAGACAGGCTTGGGGAAAGGCAATACAGATAAATACAGAAGTCAGAAGACAAGGGAAAATTAGTTGAAAACTTTGTCTTTGGACTCCTGGCAGTCCATGAAGGACCATGAGAATAACATATGTGAGGTCAGAAAACCTCTGTGAAGACAGAGCAACTTCAGCATGAAAAAAGGAGTGAGAGGAATCACCACTGGCAAGAAAGAATTTGAATGTGGAATATGCTCTTCTGTTCCAACATCTCCTGTAGGGCTGCTCCAAAGTATCAAGCCTTCCCTAGTCCCCTAAATTAAATTTAAACTCTCCTTTCCTGCCCTGGCCTGATAGCTCCGCTGGTTAGAGCATCTGCCCAAAGCTCAGAGGTTGCCAGTTGGATTCCTGGGCAGGGCACATGTCTCTTTTTCTCTCCTAAAATCTCTGGCTAAAATAAAAAAATAGAAATTAAAAAATTCTCCCTTCCTCCAGTTTTCCAGTACCTTACCTGTTCTAGCACATATATTGTTGGTTTTGCCTTGGTCACCTGTCTGTAGCACAAAGCCCATCCCCAGGACAGAGGGAACATAAGCAGTCACTGAGTGAACACGGCCTTCCAGAAGTGAGAGCCACGAGATGTTAAAGAGACTGCGAAGAAATTGTGAGAGCAGTGATCCAGTTTCACTGGCATCTCAGGCAAGCCGAGAGGACGTCTTCCCGTCTGAAGTGTGCACACACAAGCATGTGGCCACATATGCCCAGACAACCACAGGGCCCCCCAAGAGGCGCTTCACTCCTACCCCATTGAAGTGCACAAGTGACTCATTTTTCTGCTGCAGCCAACTCAGCCAGAAACTGTTCTAAGCTAAAATTTTCGCAGGTTTGGACTCTGGCTTGTAATAAAACTCCTATCTTTGATTTTAGTGTTAGTGACCAACTAAATCATTTATCTCCTGCCTTTATACTGGATTTTCAGATCAAGACGCAAATACCTGGAAATTGTATGAAATTGTGGTCAAAAAGCTCATGAGCCAATTCTGGTGTCCCTGGTCCCTCTCCATGGAACATGTGGCCAGTTACATCCCCTAACTGTGGTCTCGGTTTCTTTGTGTGTTGTATACAAGGTTCATATTTTCATCATTCAAACACTTACTTTGTTCCAACTATGCACAAAGCAGTTTGCTAGCTCTAAAAGAAATAAAGAATCAAGGAGCTTATAGGAGTGAAGGCAACATGAACACCACAAAGACCAGAAAGTGTGGAAACAGAATGGCAAGCAGTGCTTTATTTTTATTTGTATTTATTTATTTTGGAATGGGAAGAGGAGCAGGAGTGGGAGAAATACTCTGTGTCAATTGAGGTAACAAAGTGCTGGTATTTGGGGGACATGGCAAAAGAGAGACTTGTTCTTTTCTTTTTCTTGCTTCCTGTTCCTGTCAGCATTCTAGAGATGACAGCTGGTCCAGGAGCAGAAGTTCCATTTGCAGCGTTTATACACTTTCAGTCCCAGTCTCGCAACATCCCCCAGGGATGTCAGCCTTGCAGCCCCAAATGCCAACACCCTCTCCTTCTTCCCACCATTCCGTCTCTTTCATGCAGCCCCTACTGCCCTGCAGGCCAAAGAGAAATATGCTCTGTGGTCCCAGTGACCGAAGCAGAGTTTAAAAGGGAGAGTTTGAAACTGAAGACCAACAGCTTAAGAACCTGCACGGAATTTAAAAATAAAGGTGTTAGGTATTCTTAAGTGTACACTACTTCCTGTGATGGAATATATCCTGTGGTTATTTCCTTTGTGTCTTTTCTTCTTGGCCTAGCCTCTCTTCCTAAACAATCTCTTCCATGGCTTCAAGTATAGTCTCTATGACATTACCCCCAAATTTCTATTTCAAAGGCAGACCACGTTTCTTCACAGCAGGCCTATATATCCAACTGTCTTCTCTGGATCTTCTCCCCCTTGTCTCCCAGGCTCCTCAAACATAATGTGTCCAAACCCACTCTTTCCTGGAACCAGCTCCTCCTGCACGTGTCCTACTTTCATAAACATTCCACTGATGTCTTCCTCGCTTTTCATATTCATTTAGTACCAAGTTCTGTGGGTCTACCTTCTCAGTATCATTGGATGTCTCTCTAACTTCTCTTCATACCTGCTAGGCCTGCCCTGGTCCAAGCTACCATCTTCTTTCTCTTGGGATTTGCAATAGCTTCTGAAGTAATTTCCTGAAACTACTTTTGCTTCCTGACAGTGCCATCTTCTCTGTGGTCCTTTAAAACATGATCATAACATGCCCTGGCCAGATAGCTCAGTTGGTTAGAGCACTGTCCCAAAGCATACAAGTTGCCGGTCCAACCCTTGGTCAGGGCACATACAGGAAGAGATTGATGTTCCTCTCTTTCTCTCTTATTCTCTCTCTGAAATCAGTAAAGTAAACATTTGAAATTTGATCATAACATTTCTATGTTTAAAACCCTTCACTCGTTCCCCATTGCTCTGAGGAAAAAGTTTAACATCTTGACCATGGCTCTCACAGCTTTGAACGACTGAACTCTGTGTACCTTCTCAAACCATTTTAACTGCCCTCCTTCTGACCATTGATAGGTTATGGGTCTGTTTTCAGTCATTTGAAAGCTCCATTCCTGTCTGGCCTCAGAGCCTTTAATGAATAAATGAAGGAGTGAGTGACAAGAAAGCTATTTTAAGAGGCAGCACAGCAGAGTAGGAAATCACATTGGATTAACAGCCACAGACATGAGTTCTAACCCTGCTTTCATCATTTTCTGGGAACTCTTCAGCAATAAAACATGTCATTGAGCTTCAGTGTCCACTCCTTCACACAAAGAGATAATAGACTAAGATTTCTGCAGTTTCCAAGTGCAGCGAGTACTTTCTGTGCTGACTCCAGTTCTAGAAGAAAGAGCAATGCCTTCCCTGGGCTTCCAGATTCACCCTTCCCAGGTCCTGCCAACCTCACCACCTCTAGTCTGATTGAAGAGCAAACTCCCTGTCATCACCACCAAGCCAGCAGTTGATGGATCTGCTCAGGAGATTAAGAAAGAAGAGAGGTTAAGATGTGCCAAGCTTCCAGCAAAGACAGGAAACAAGTCCTCCTGAAACAACTTCCTTTCTGAGGTTCAAGGATCATGGAGACAATTTAATGCAAGTCCCTGAACTTTTCCCATTCCCAAAGCTCTCAGCACCACACAAACCCTCAGCTTGTTCAGCACAGGCTCCAGGATGGGTTTGGGCCCGCTCGAATGTGGGTGTGTCAGGCATTCTGGAAATTCATGTCAAACTAAATCACTTCTCTACAACAGGAAGGTCTGAATCACACACTGACAAGTTGTCTGGTTTTCCCATCCCACTCCTTGAACTATTCCTTCCCTGAACCCCAGTGCACCCCAGAGATCCATGCACCCTCTGTGCAAGTGGCGCCCAGCTCTGGCCAGAAAAACCTAGCTTCCCGCTGCCCCGGGCTACTCTCAGTCACAAGTCCTTCAGTCTGGGGGTCTGACAGGCGTCCCTAAGCAGCACAGTTATATCTAGAACTACAAGAAGTATTTGCCCCCAGAGAACCTGTGGCCAAATTGGATTATAATACTACCTATTTGATCTATGCCAGCAAGGCACAGATCTTCCCACATGTAGGAAGCTAAGAAGAAAATGTGAGCTATCATAGGCTTCCTCAGAGAATCATGCTTACTTGGTCACAGTTCTTTTTTTTTTTTTTTTTAAGATTTTATTTATTGATTTTTAGAGAGAGGAGAGAGAGAGAAAGGGAATGGGGGGGACGAGGAGTGGGAAGCATTAATTCATAGTTGCTTCTTGTATGTGCCTTGACCAGGCAAGTTCTGGGTTATGAACCAGTAACCTCAGCATTCCAGGCCAACACTCTATCCACTACGCCACCACAGGTCAGGCATTTGTCACATTTCTGAGATGGAGTGACCTGCCACCTTGCTCAGCTTAGCATATTCCAGCTGCATTAAGATTGTGTGTTTTGTTCAAGCAAAGAGTGCCCGGCTTGGTGGCCGAAAGCCAGCCCACATTCGACGCTTCAAGCCTTGTGTTTGGGGGCTGCTTCCTCCAAACACAAGGAGGAGTCTGTGCCTTTTTCTGACTTATCCAAAGGCTTTGTACGAGCCAGTGCTGGCTCTGGTCTAGCCCTCCAGATCTAGAGAGAATAATGACCATCTCAGGACGGGATACAGTTCATGTTGTGCCTTTGGGCTTCTTTTCTGAGCCCCCTGCAGAACATCATCTTATTCATCCAATGCTGTATCTGGTTATTTATTTAGTAAAGATGTATTGTGTATTTCCTCTGGGCTGGAACAGAAAACATTTCCCAAGAGAAAACACTTCAACTAGGATAATTCAAGGAGGAGGTTTATTAACAAAATAGTAATTTATAACGATGCCTTTGTAGGGGAAGCCCAGGAATAGCGCAGTGACCTAAAGCAGGCAGGCTGTTACCACTTCTGGGCTTGAAGAGATGAGGGGAGGGTGTGCTCACTGGAATTTGGAGTAAGAATCACGTGGAGCATGTTACTCAAAGTGTGATCCGGAACTGTGCAGGTCCGCACACCGTTACCTTCCAGGAGGAGATGTGTGTGGCAACTACAAATGGATATTAAGAAAATTTTATAGCAGTTTGATAGGGCCATCTCATCAAAGTATGTGGTCAGTGTCAGCAGATGCAGTTTAGGGTTTGTACAGGAGTAGGTTCTGTTGAAGCCGCTGGAAAGATAGGAAAACATCTGGGAATTTATTCAGATTAAGAAGCTTGCACCAGCTTGTAAATCAACATGCTGCTTCCTTCACTGAGAAAGTCATGTTCTCTTCCCCTCACCAAGGAAGGAAGGAAGGAAGGAAGGATGGAAGGAAGGAAGGAAGGAAGGAAGGAAGGAAGGAAGGAAGGAAGGAAGGGAGAAAGAAGGGGAGGGAGGGAAGGAGGGAAGGAAGGAAGAAGGGGAGGGAGGGTGGGAAGGGAAGAAGGAAGGAGGGAAGGAAGGAAGGAAGGAAGGAAGGAAGGAAGGAAGGAAGGAAGGAAGGAAGTTAGTTAGTTCAGCCAGCTGAATTTTTGTCCACTATGTGACATGGTAAAAAGTGTTGATTCCGCCTGACCAGGCGGTGGCGCAGTGGATAGAGCATTGAACTGGGATGTGGAAGGACCCAGGTTCGAGACCCTGAGGTTGCCAGCTTGAGCGCGGGCTCATCTGGCTTGAGTAAAAGCTCACCAGCTTGGACCCAGGGTCCTTGGCTCCAGCAAGGGGTTACTCAGTCTGCTGGTCAAGGCACATATGAGAAAACAATCAATGAACAACTAAGAAGTCGCAACGCGCAACGAAAAACTAATGATTGATGCTTCTCATCTCTCTCCGTTCCTGTCTATCTGTCCCTGTCTATACCTCTGACTCTCTCTCTGTCTCTGTAAAAAAAAAAAAAAAAAAAAAAAAGTGTTGATTCCTTAAAGGCTAACAAATGTATTCAGCTGAGATTATTTTCTCTATTCTGTGAAAATATGCAAGCTGATCATAAACAAGTAGAACTATATGCTGGTTGTCATCTAAGGGGAAGGTCTGTGGGAATGTTTGAACTACAGCATAAACTGTTAGTCTTTTTGCAAAATAAGAGAGTGGTTTGGCCTCAACTTTTTCAGGTTGTGAATCAGACAGCTGGGTCTATATTTTTGTTTGATATCTGGAGTATTTTTAATCATCCTGATACTTTCACACAAGGAAGGGATACAAGCTTGGAAGAAGAGATTGTCTACAATTAGGAAAATATGCTTCATTACTTAATAATTATCAACAAAGTTGATGAAATCCATGATGCCGCATATCTGTGAAAAGGTCAACTCCGAACACCTTACAAATCTGATAGGATATTTTCTGTTTCATTTTTCATCAAGAGAAGATCCACACATAGGAAATGATTAGATCAAAACTATAACTTTATGGGATAAACTGTTCATATTGGCTATTGATAAAGTATTGGAAATGATGTTTGAAAAGTAACATCACTTGCCTCATTTTCTACAGAAGTAAAAAATAAATAACCTGACATCTACACTATATTCTGTTGTGTCACTGCTGTCAATCCCACCTAGATTAGATAAACTAACACAAAAAAAGCAATATGTCTGTCACATTAAAAAGTTAAAACTGAGCCCTGGCTGGATAGCTCATTTGTTGAGAGTATTGTCCCGAGATTGCAAGTTCAATCCCTCACTGAACATACAAGAACAGATTGATGTTTCTGTCTCTCTCTCATATCAATCAATACATTTTTTAAAACCTTAAAACTGATATACACATTGGTCTTTCAAAGTGTATGCAGGTATTTGATATGTATAATCACTATGTGCTTCCTGATTATTGGTTTAGATAACAGTGCAAAGTGACAAGAATTCATGTGTATAGTAGCAATTCTGTATATTAATCACCTGTATGCAGACATTCAATGGGCAACACATAGAGGTTTTATCATTCTTTTCTTTGTTTTCCTAGGTTAGGTTTCTTCTTATTATATTTTTTATAACTTTTATGACTTTAAATCTAGTCATAAAAAGCTGGTCTTATATTTTGCAAGTGATTGCTTTTGAACTTTTCTAATAACACATTTAAAAAGATTTTATTGATTGATTTTTGAGAGAGAGGAAGGAAGAGAAAGACACATCGATATGTTATCCCACTTATTTATGCATTCATTGGTTGATTCTTGTATGTGCCCTGACCGGGGATTGAATCCACAAACTGAGGGTATTGAGATGACACCAACTGAGCTAGCAGGCCAGGGCTAATAATTCATTTTTAAAGAATTAATTTTAACTGTATTACATAAAAGTATTGTTCTGTACTTGATTGGAAGTAAAAGAAAACCAACTGATGTTTTATTCCAGGTAGTGTGCAGAAGAACAGGGCCAGATTGGAGCTGTGAAATTCAGTGAGGGATACAGCCAGCCTGAGGCCTTCTCCTAAGGAGGGAGCCAGAAAAAAAAATGCCAGGACCTCCAGATTCCTGCTGGGGCCTCTTTCAATGTCCCAAAGCCACCAGAAGCCAGAAGGCAAAACTCCTACAGAAGCAGTCCTTCCCGGTCAGTCCCCAGGGAAGAGGACAGAATGGAGGACAGAAGGCCATCTGGATGGGATGGGCTCAGAGATCAAAGATGAAAGGAACAGTTTGTGTCCCAAGGTGTGGACTGTCTTTATGGGGTAACAGGCAGAGAAACAGTCCTGAGGCAGGGGTGGTCAGTGCTGGGATAGAAGGAACACTGGGCTCCTCTGGGACCTCACATCTGACCCAGGGCACATCTAACCCAGCCGGGGCACTCCTTGGGCCAGAGGTGGCCAGGTATGAAGTGGCTTCCTAAAGAATGTGATATCTAAGCTGAGGAATAAAGAAAGAACATATTCCTGGCCTGTGGTGGCACGTGGATAGAGCATTAACCTGGAACACTGAGGTTGCAGGTTTGAAACCCTGGGCTTGCCCGGTCAATGCACATGTGACAAGCAATCAATGAACTACTCAAGTGAAGCAACTATGAGTTGAAACCTCTCATCCCTCCCCTTTCTCTCTCTCTCTGTAAAATCAATAAATAAAATCTCTTTTTTTCTTTTTCTTTTCCAAATGAGAGGAAGGGAGACAGACTCCCACATGTATCCCAACCTGGAGCTACCCAACAACCCCGGTCAGGGGCTGATGCTCAAACTATTTTTTTTTTTTAGCACCTGAGGCAGAGGCTCCACAGAACCATCCTCAGTGCCCAAAGCTGATATGCTTGAACCAATCGAGCCATGGCTACAGAAGAAGAAAGAGAGAGAGAGAGAGAGAGAGAGAAGGGGAGAGGCAGGGGTGGAGAAGCAGATAGTCATTGTTCCTGTGTGAACTGACTAGGAACTAAACCCAGGACATCCACACTCTGGGAGACGCTATACCACTGAGCCAACCGGCCAGGGCCAATAAATTTTTATTTTTTTATTTTTATTTTATTTTATTTTTTTTTTACAGAGACAGAGAGTGAGTCAGAGAGAGGGATAGTCAGGGACAGACAGACAGGAACGGAGAGAGATGAGAAGCATCAATCATTAGCTTTTCACTGTGCGTTTCAACATCTTAGTTGTTCATTGATTGCTTTCTCATATGTGCCTTGACCACGGGCCTTCAGCAGACCGAGTAACCCCTTGCTGGAGCCAGCGACCTTGGGTTCAAGCTGGTGGGCCTTTGCTCAAACCAGATGAGCCCGCACTCAAGCTGGCGACCTTGGGGTCTCGAACCTGGGTCCTCTGCATCCCAGTCTGACGCTCTATCCACTGCGCCACCGCCTGGTCAGGCCAGGGCCAATAAATTAAATCTTAAGAAAAGAAGATGCCCTGGCCGGTTGGCTCAGTGGTAGAGCGTCGGCCTGGCGTGCGGAAGTCCCGGGTTCGATTCCCGGCCAGGGCACACAGGAGAAGCGCCCATCTGCTTCTCCACCCCTCCCCCTCTCCTTCCTCTCTGTCTCTCTCTTCCCCTCCTGCAGCCGAGGCTCCATTGGAGCAAAGATGGCCCGGGCACTGGGGATGGCTCCGTGGCCTCTGTCTCAGGTGCTAGAGTGGCTCTGGTCGCAAAAGAGCGACACCCCGGATGGGCAGAGCATCGCCTCCTGGTGGGCATGCCGGGTGGATCCCAGTCGGGCGCATGCGGGAGTCTGTCTGACTGCCTCCCTGTTTCCAGCTTCGGAAAAAAATACAAAAAAAAAAAAAAAAAAAAAGAGCCTGACCAGGTGGTGGCGCAGTGGATAGAGCGTTGGACTGGGATGCAGAGGACCCAGGTTCGAGACCCCAAGGTCGCCAGCTTGAGCGTGGGCTCATCTGGTTTGAGCAAAAGCTCACCAGCTTGGACCCAAGGTCGCTGGCTTGAGCAAGGGGTTACTCGGTCTGCTGAAGGCCCATGGTCAAGGCACATATGAGAAAGCAATCAATGAACATCTAAGGTCTCACAATGCAAAACTGATGATTGATGCTTCTCATCTCTCTCCATTCTTGTCTGTCTGTCCCTGTCTATCCCTCTCTCTGACTCTCTCTCTCTGTCCCTGTAAGGAAAAAAAAAAGAAGAAGAAGAAAAAGAAAGGACACAGTTATTTGAGAGATGGCTGATGGGGAGTTAAGAGGTGTGCCCCAGAGGACACAGTATATGCAAAGACACAGATGCTGAATGACAAGAATACAGAATGACAAGGGTGATACAGGAGCGGTAAAATTGGTCATATCATGGGGCTTGACTTTATCCTGAATTAAACCAAGTGTCAGGTTTATGCTACAGAAGGAAAGACAAGAAGATCTTAAATCACAAAGCCATAAGGAAAAGCAGGAAGCAGCAAAGTCTGGATTCAGGAAGGAGCAGAGATTATCTCAGCACCACACCCTGTGCTAAGGTCTTGATTTGTGTGAATTCCTTTAATACTCCCAGCAACACTACCAAAGAGATGCTGTTATTAGTCCCACTTCTTTATTATATGCAGCTTAAGTGTCTGTTTGTCGCCGATAGCTTATTGGTTGCTTGCGTAACTGTACTAGCCAATGGGGTGAAGTTGCCACGGCTGAACGCAAATTGAGTGTGTCAGGGGGAAGGTGAACATTTGTTTGTATTGGCAATCATCTGTTTTACATAAAAACTACGTCTTAACGTAATTTCTTTTAAGAATGCCTCCTAGAAAATACAGCACTGAAGAGGAGAGAAAAGGAGCTAAAGCTGCACAAAAACAGCTTTCTCGACAAAAAGAAACCACTGAGCAGAGAAAGACAAGGTTTGCTTCAGTCGCAGAGCAAATGCGTCTTTCTCGGCAAAATGAGACTGATGAGCATAGAGAAACAAGGCTTGCCTCAGATGCAAGACAAAAAAGCCTGTCTCGACAAAATGAGTCCTTTGAACAAAGGCAGGAGAGAAATGCAAAAAAATGACAGAATAATGCTGACCGAAACGCAAAAAGGATTAAAACAGTTTCAAACAAAGAAACTTTAATTTTTGAGCATTCCTCTGGTGACATAAATATTAAATGTGAACACTATCAGTCCTTAAACTTCAAGTTAGAAACTAATTGATTTGACCGTGGCAAGAAAGGATTTTCTCAATGTTGCAAGTACGGAAACATTGTAGTTCCACTAATTGAGAATTATCCACCACTCTTGAATAAATTATTGACTAGTCAGCATCCAAATAGCAAACAGTACATGGATAGCATTCGATCCATTAATAGTTCGTTTGCTTTTGCGTCCATGGGAAACAAACCAATTGACTTGCCTGGACCAGGACTTTATTGCTTTTGACTCCATGGTCAAGTTTACCATCAAACTGGAACTTTGCATCCTTCTGACGGGAAAAGAAAGTTTGCTCAATTATGTATACTTGATCCCTCAGAAGCCAGTTCGGCACGTTTAGAATGGAATAAAAGAGTTCCTGAGACCTTACTTAATGAAATGGGGGAATTATTTCAAGACATTAACCCATTTGCTACTGCATATAAAATGATGCATGAAGTTGAAAAAAAGTTGGCCTCTAATGCTATAGCAAGCAATGAGCCAGCAATCAGCATTGCCATGGCCATTGTCTGTGATCGTAACTTAGATCAAAGGCGGTATAATGTCCAGCAAGCCAACCAAGTGGCTGTCATATTTGAAAACACTGATGGGGCGTCCTCACCACCTGCCCTGGGTAATTCAGTTTGAATTAGCAGACACCTTTGCACAAATCATTTTAATTACAATTTATAATATCTAGAACAGCAGTCATTTCGTATGACCGCCGGGCTTTCTAGTTATGAATAAGGAAACTAAGGCATAGAGGCTGGGGAATACCTGGAGTTCACACCACTAATAAATAGAAAGGTCTAGGATTTGAATGCAGACAGTCTGGCACCAACACCTGTGCTCTTAACCACTATGCAAGCCAGAAGAGGGTGTCTAGGGAGCTGGGGGTAAAGCTAACATCTGCCTTCCCCATTTCTCCTATAAAGAGCCCAGAGAGCAGGAAACCGTGGCTACTCCCCTCTTTCAAACTGGCTAGACCTCAATCCTTATCATCCTTATCTGTCCTCACCCACGCTCCTGAGATGCTCAAACCTACCGCTGTGTTGGATGACCTTTCTCATTTCCAGTTTGCATCTTGGCTTATGAGGTAATTAATGGTAAGAACACAAGAGACGGCAGACCTGGACTCAAGCCCAAGCCTGACCCTGCTTGTCTTCTTTGGACTCTTGTACAATCTGATACAAACTTGTTGTCTCTGCCACATTCCCTCCATTCTGGACATTTTGATGATTGATAACTGCATTATGTTCTTGTTGGTCACTGACTCAGGACATTTGCTTTCCCTGTTGATCCATGTTGCATACGAAGTTCCTCATCTACTGATCCAGGGCACTTTCTTGGTTCCCGTTGGTGGCACAAACCAGCAACTTGGGGTGTGTATGTGTGTGTGTGTGTGTCCTAAGGGAACAAGGCACTGCTGAGATCAAGCTGATCATTAGCTCATGGTCTGTCAGCAAGATACGTTAACAAAAAAAGCAGTTTACTATTTTGTCCCTTGCAGTGACGTCATGTTGCTCATGTTTTCCAGAGTTCATTAGTTTTTATGTGTCCTCAGTTAAAATCTAGCTCAATGGCTCTGGTAAGTGGAAAACTCCCAAACATAAAGTCACCCTCTTAAAAAATAATTGAAAATGTGTGCACATTAATTATGTGTTGCTGACACTGGATATTATAATGGCTAAGGGCCAGGGCACTGGAGCTAAACAGCCTAGGTTCAAGTCCCAACTCAGCCACTTTGTTAGCTGTAAAATATTTAACAGCTTTAAACCTTGGTTTCTTTTTCTTTTCTTTCTGTTTTTCTTAGAGAGAGAAAGAAAGGAAGGGAGAGAGAGAGAGTGAGGAGAGAGATGAGAAGCATCAACTTATAGTTGCTTTACTTTAGTTGTTCATTAGTTGCTTCTCATACGTGCCTTGACCAGGGGGCTCCAGCCAAGCCAGTGACCCCTTGCTCAAGCCAGATGCCCCATACTCAAGCTGGTGACCTTGGAGTTTGAACTGGGACCTCAGTGTCCCAGGTTGACACTCTATCCACTGCTCCACCACCAGTCAGGCAAGCCTCACTTTTTTGATCTAAGAAAAGAAACTACTAGATGAGGTGGTCTATTATTTGAAAACTTTCATTGGACTGCTTGCTCAGGGTATGTCCTTAACCATTATTAGCCACAATTATTAATACCTGAAGTAAGGAGGTGGGTGAGTGCCGAAGCTCTGCTCCGGGGCATCCTCGGGTCCCCAGAGCAGGACAGGGGTGTGTGTGCGCATGCTGGGGTTTTAGCACAGGGTCCTCCGTCTAGTGAGGCTCTTGAACACAGGCAGTCTCGGGCCTGTCTTGCAGTGGAGCCATCACTTCTGCTGACCAATGACATTGACGTACTGCCCAGTTTTCTGAGTACCAGCATGTGCCTAGAGCTGTCTGTGACAAGAAAAGCAGTAACTTAAACTGGTTGGACTGAGTGATCCAACTCAGAGAAGAAGGAGAAATGATGAGAAAACGAAGATAGTCAACCAGGGTAGGGATCTCTGAGAGTCAGGAAGAGGAAACGGGACAAAGCCAGTTGTCCTCTGCCTAGAGATGGTTCTTTGGAGAAGAAATTAAGCCAGGCCTGAAGTCGCAGATCCTAAGGGACCACCGACAGCTCCAGGACATCTATGGAAGAGAATGGAGAAGGCTGCCATCTGGCTAGAAGAGGGGGCTGGGGGACATGGCTTCAGTCCCCTGTTTCCTGGGACTGGGGAGGAGATTATGCCCAGAGCAGGAGACCTCAATCAGAACTCTGCCTACCCTGCCACTTTCTCCTCAGGGCCTCCTTGATCACAAACAACAGATAAACTCTCGGTAAAGCCAGGCAGACTTTCACAATGGCGCCTACCAGGCCAGGCCTAGACGCCCTTGACTATGACCAAGGGCAATGGCAGAGTCCATCCATCCAAAGACACGTATGCACCCAGAGACAGCTGCGAAGGGTTCTTTTGGTTTAGGGAGGTGCCCCAACAGTTGCTTTATAAGTATGTAGAAGTAAAATGGGTACCCTAGAGCTTTACTAACATTTTTTTCCCTTTAAAATGAAGGAGCTGCGAGTTCTGTTCACTCTGTGGAAGGTGGACCTGTGCTTGAGTTGTTAGACTATATGGAGATAGATTTGTGGGGAGGAAGCTAGCTTGAACCTGCAGAGATTTCTCTGTTACTGGAGTGCCAGCTTTGGGGTCCTGGCTCAGGCATCTCCAGCTGAGGGCCATCATGAAGCTGCCCGAGGAGGCTGAGAGTGGCTTCATCCCCTGGGAATGGAGGTGATAATAACAGAGGTATATATGAAGTAGCTGCCACCAGGCATGTTCAGAGGGTGATGGCCAGAATTAATTGAAATAACACATGATGTGTTTAGTACATTATCAGGCACAGGATAAGCCGTCCATAGATTGCAGCCAGTACTCTTTGGAGTATTGTAGGGGAGAGTGTCCCTTGAGTCCAGCCCAAGGGCAGAAGCATTTGATAAGATGTGTATGCTGCTATGTCTTAGAGATAGAACCTTTCCTATCCACACCCCAGACCCTCAGCACTTCTCTGCGGCCCTTCATCCTCCTCACTCTTGGTCTGGGTGGGAGCGATTGCCTTGGTTGTTGCAAGAACCCTCTGCTCCCCGCACCAACAACACAGAAGCCACTTGCATCATACAACTATGGGAACCCAAGGAGAATGAAAACCACTCATATTGCACCACAGTCTATTCATCTTCAGTCCAGTTGGTGGGCAGTAGGCTTTGCAGTTGTGCACAAGGCTGTTAAGAACTTTCCTGGAACACATCTCCTGTTTATGTGGGCAGGCATTTCTCCAGGATAGAGAGTGGAACTGGTGGTTTGTGAGGCAGGCAAATACTCAGTCTTATTAGATAGAGCCAAACTGTTTCCCAAGTGGTTATTCCAACCTGCAGTCCTAGCAGGCAGAGCACAGAGATCTCAGAATCTGTGCCCTCCAGTGTTGTCACATGGCAGACAAAAGAATAAACTCCAGCTATAAACAAGAAGGACAGATCTTAGTAATATCGTAACTGAAAAAAGCAAATCTTGCCTGACCTGTGGTGGCGCAGTGGATAAAGCGTCAACCTGGAAATGTTGAGGTCGCCAGTTCGAAACCCTGGGCTTGCCTGGTCGAGGCACATATGGGAGTTGATGCTTCCTGCTCCTCCCCCCTTCTCTCTCTCTGTCTTTCTCTCCTCTCTCTCCCTCTCTGTTTCTCTCTCCTCTCTAAAAAAAAAAAAAAAAAATTAAAAATTAAAAAAAAAGCAAATCTCAGATATATATATACTTCATAGAATTTGTAAAACAGTTAAAAAATATGTTTATAAGCTTTAGGATTATATAAAGGTAAAATAAAACTATATCAAAAACATCTCAAAGGGAAGATATAGTTGCACACTCATGTTCATAGCAGCATTAGTCACAATAGCCAAGAGGTGGAAGCCACCCAAATGTTCATCAATAGATGAATGGGTAAACAATATGTGATCTATAAAGACAATGAAATATTAGTCAGCCTTAAAAATGAAAGAACTTCTTCGCCCTGACCAGGTAGTTCAGTTGGTTAGAGCATCGTCTGGATACGTCAAGGTTGTGGGTTCGATCCCCAGTCAGGGCACATATAGAAGTCAACCAATGAATGCGTAAATAAGTAAAATAAAAAATAAATGTTTCTCTCTCTCTATCTAACCCCTTTTTCTATCTCTAAAATCAATTTTTTTAAAAATTATTTTAAAAAGAAAGAATTTCTGGCACGTGCTACAATATGGATGAGGCTTGAGGACATGATGCTAACTGAAATAGACAAGTCATGAGAAGTCAAATACTGTATGATGATTCCACTTGTCTGAAGGACCGGGAGTACTCAAGCTCATAGAGACAAAAATTAGAATGGTGGTAGCAGGGGCTGAGAGAGGGGAGCTCTGAGGTGTTTAATATGGACAGAGTTTCAGTTTCGCAAGAGGAAAAGAGTTCTGGACATTGGTTGAGCAACAATGTGAATATACTGAACACTACCAAACTGTCCATTTAGAAATGGTTAAGATGGTTAGTCTTACGTGGTATGTATTTCACCACAATAAAACAAACAAACAAAAAGGAACTCAAGGGAATCAGGAAGTAGAGATTCAGGAAGGTGGGTTACTTGTGGTCCCACCACAAAATAATGGTTTCTCGTCTCCACTACTCAGGATCCACAAGGCCCCATGTTTCTGACAGAGCTTGTTGATTAGACAAACTGCACTCAAAGCCATGCTTCATTCATTCTCCTGGGAGACAACCGTCGCCAACCTAGAGCAGGAATCAGGAACCTATGGCTTGTGAGCCAAATGTGGCTCTTTTGAGAGCCGCACCTGGCTCGCAGACAAATCTTTAATAAAAAAATAATAACGTTAAAAATATAAAACATTCTCATGTATTATAGTCCATTTCCTATCGCTCATTTTCATGGTTGCGGGTGGCTGGAGCCAATCACAGCTGTCTTCCAGGACAACACCAGATTTTTATTGGATAATGCCTAACGTACACGGGTCATTATATGGCTCTCACAGAATTACATTTTATTTATTTATTTATTTATTTTGTATTTTTCTGAAGTTGGAAACGGGGAGACAGTCAGACAGACTCCCGCGTGCGCCCGACCGGGATCCACCCAGCATGCCCACCAGGGGGTGATGCTCTGATCATCTGGGGCGTTGCTCTGTTGCAACCAGAGCCATTCTAGCACCTGAGGCAGAGGCCATAGAGCCTTCCTCAGCGGGTGGGCCAACTTTGCTTCAATGGAGCCTTGGCTGCAGGAGGGGAAGAGATAGACAGAGAGGAAGGAGAGGAGGAGGGGTGGAGAAGCAGATGGGCGCTTCTCCTATGTGCCCTGGCCGGGAATCGAACCCAGGACTCCTGCATGCCAGGCTGATGCTCTACCACTGAGCCATCCAGCCAGGGCAGAATTACACTTTAAAATATGTGGCGTTCATGGCTCTCTCAGTCAAAAAGGTTCCTGACCCCTGACCTAGAGTAACAGTTCTGTTGAGACAATTCCACCCAAAGGAAAGGCACTCCTTTTTTGTGTTTGCAACCCAGTCTTATTATTGACCAGTATTCGATTCTCATTGGGACTCTTTGTATTTTGCAAACATTGCTCAGGTCAGAGACCCCAGAACAATACCACCTTTGGAATCAAAGACCTCTGGGTTCAAACTCTAGCTGAGGGTCCATGAGCAGGTTACTAGCCCACTCTGCTCCAACATCCCTGTTGTGTAATCACCTACTTATCACTCCATTTTTGAGGCTGGAGATAATGTATATAAAATGCTTACTCTGTGCCCACTGCATAGTAGGAGCTTAGTAAGTTTACATTGCCTTCCTCTCCTACTATCTACATGTATTTGTTAAAGATAGGGGAAGATAGGCATGGAGTGATTGTACCAGGAAGGCTCTAGCCATGTGCTTCACAATCCTACCTATTCAAGTCTGAATTGGGCTTCAATTTCCCATTTATCAAATTAGGCAGGACTGAGGTGGGTAGGAAGAGGAGGAGCTTGGCTTTTTGGTCCCAGCTATGCCCATGTGATTCCATAATCCAGGCTTTACTACCAGCTTCCAGCCAGTGGTGGGATTCAAATAATTTAACAACCAGTTCTCTCCCCTAATGACCATTTTAAGTATTAAAAAAACCCCGATATTCCAAAAGGTAGTTTATTATTTCCATGCATTTAATACTTAAATAAGAACAATGAAAGAGGTACACAAAACTAGATTATGTTATAAGAAAGAGTTTTAAGCCTGACCAGGTGGTGGCGCAGTGGATAGAGCGTCGGACTGGGATGCGGAAGGATCCAGGTTCGAGACCCCGAGGTCACCAGCTTGAGCGCGGGCTCATCTGGCTTGAGCAAAGAGCTCACCAGCTTGGACCCAGGGTCGCTGGCTCCAGCAGGGGGTTACTCGGTCTGCTGAAGGCCCACGGTCAAGGCACATGTGAGAAAGCAATCAATGAACAACTAAGAAGTCGCAACGCGCACTACGAGAAACTGATGATTGATGCTTCTCATCTCTCTCCGTTCCTGTCTGTCTGTCCCTGTCTATCTCTGCCTCTGTAAAAAAAAAAAAAAAAAAAAAAAAAAAAAGAAAGAGTTTTAAAATATTAATGAAAAATATTAAATAATACCTGACAAAACACAATAAAACTGTTATTTAAGATATTTCCTTATTGCTTCTTGATTGGCATCCTCACTTGCAATTTTTTTCACCTATAGATGGAATGAACATTACTATGGGCGCTTAGAATATGCTGTTGCATAGATGAATGTTTAAAAAAGAGTAAGGAATATAAATTTGTGATTTCCACACTGGGTGGCTGCCCAGGCACCCACCTTAGAGAGAATCCTGATCACAACGGCCATTTTAACAACAGTTTTGCCAAACTCAACAAAAAATTATGTATCCATTCTGTCAAACCGGTTCCAACTGTTGAATTCCACCACTGGTTCCAGCCTACCCCACACCCCCAGAGTTCAAGGCTGCAGAAGGGTAAAGGGAGAGGAAGGGAGAGGCATTTCCTCAGATAACCTGTAGGTGGCACTAGAGCTGCATGAACCTGAGCGTGGCTTCCCTGGTCCCAGGCTGCCGGCCAGGGCAGTCCGCCTAGCTCAACAGCAGGAGGGCTAGACACACCTATGGGGTGTGCCTTCAGACTAATATCCTTTCTTTGGTAGAATGATCATGTGGTTTATCATTTAAATCCAGAAATCCAGACCCTTCTAGACACTTTCCAGAGAGTGAAGGGCGCACTGTTAATACTTGCACAGGGACAACAGTTGGAAACTCACCTGTCCCTGGCACACCAGAACCTGTTGTCATCTTACCCTCAAGTCACTATTTCTTCATCGTCTCATTCTTTCTTTTAACCTTTTTTAAAAAAACATACACTACTCTCTTTCTTCAAGCACCGCTGTCATTGAAGATGCCACTACAATCAGATATTTTAGACCTCGCAATGTCTATTTAACTTCTTCAGTCTAAACAGATTGTCTCTGCATCCACTGCAAGGTCTGGTCTTAGCTCCCAGGATACAAGACTCAAGAATTAAAGATGTCAGATGTAGAACATCGACTTTATCTCAACTTTGGTGCCACTTATAGTCTTCTTTTCCTAAATTTCTTATTTTGTTCCTAAATTTATTCTTCTTATTTTGTTCTGAGCATTCGTGCCCTGTATGTCATTGAAATATACTGATTTACTGAATTGCAAAAAGAAATATCCTATTGCCAGATCAGGCAGTGCGCAGTGGTTAGAGTGTCGGACTGGGATGCAGAGGACCCAGGTTTGAGACCCTGAGGTCGCCAGCTTGAGCGCGGGCTCATCTGGTTTGAGAAAGACTCACCAGCTAGAGCTCAAAGTTGCTGGCTTGAGCAAGGGGTCGCTCGGTCTGCTGTAGCCCCCCAGTCAAGGCACATATGAGGAATCAATCAAGAACAACTAAGGAACCACAAGGAAGAATTGATGCTTCTCATCTGTCTCCCTTCCTGTCTATCTGTCCCTATCTGTCCCTCTCTCTGCCACACAAAAAAGAAAAGAAAGAAATGTACTATTAATTTGTATATTTCCAAGAACATCCCATTACTCCATCCAGCCCCAAATTAGCATGCCACTTATTCCTCACTTCTGAACCCTCTTCTTTTTTTTTTTTTTTTTTTTTTTTTTTTCATTTTTCTGAAGCTGGAAACAGGGAGATATAGTCAGACAGACTCCCGCATGCGCCCGACCGGGATCCACCCGGCACGCCCACCAGGGGCGATGCTCTGCCCACCAGGGGGCGATGCTCTGCCCATCCTGGGCGTCACCTTATTGCGACCAGAGCCATTCTAGCGCCTGAGGTAGAGGCCACAGAGCCATCCCCAGCGCCCGGGCCATCTTTGCTCCAATGGAGCCTCGGCTGCGGGAGGGGAGGAGAGAGACAGAGAGGAAAGCGCGGCGGAGGGGTGGAGAAGCAAATGGGCCCTTCTCCTGTGTGCCCTGGCCGGAATCGAACCCGGGTCCTCCGCACGCTAGGCCGACGCTCTACCGCTGAGCCAACCGGCCAGGGCTGAACCCTCTTCATTTAATCACCTCACAAATATCCATTCAATGTAAAAAGGGCTCATACTTTTATTTTTGTTGATTCATAGATACTCAAGTAATGGACTTGTCTGGAGGAGTCATTAGTGGAGAACCATGCCCTTAAATGGATTTTACAGCTAATAATCCATCCTTCTATGTCACACAAATGGCTATGAATCTGTTTTTTGGTTTTGTTTTGTTTTTTTACAAACAAAAAGAAAGTCAGAGAGAGGGACAGATAGAGACAGACAGACAGGAAGGGAGACAGATGAGGAGCATTATTCTTTGTTACAGCACCTTAGTTGTTCAATTATTGCTTTCTCATATGTGCCTTGACTAGGGGGCATCAGCAGAGCGAGTGACTCCTTGCTCAAGCCAGCGAACTTTGTGCTCAAGCCAGCAACCATGGTGTCATGTCTATGATTCCACGCTCAAGCCAGCAACCCCACGCTCAAGCTGGTGAGCCCACACTCAAGCCGGCAACCTCGGGGTTTTGAACCTGGGTCCTCCGCATCCTAGTCTGATGCTCTATCTACTGTGCCACCACCTGGTCAGGCTGGGTCTCAGTCTTAACTGAAAAATCCAAGTTAGAAATTTGCCTTTACCTGAATAATGTGAGAAATAAAAATTTTTTGCTATAATTTTCTCAGCTAGGAATTTCATAGTTGCAAATATGTGTGTAAGCAAGAGGAAAATTGGGTTCTATATAGATAAAATTTTAAACTATCATTTTTAGAGACAATATCGTTCATTGTTTGTTTGTTTGTTTAAGATTTTATTTATTCATTTTAGAAGGAAGACAGAGAGAGAGAGAAGGGAGGAGGAGCAGGAAGCATCGACTCCTATACGTGCCTTGACCAGGCAAGCCCAGGGTTTGGTTTTGAACCAGCGACCTCAGCCTTCCAGGTTGGTGCTTTATCCACTGCGCCACCACAGGTCAGGCCATTGTTTATTTTTTATTTATTTATTTATTTAAATAAATAAAATTTTATTTTAATGGGGTGACATCAATAAATCAGGGTACATACATTCAAAGAAAACATTTCCAGGTTACCTTGTCATTTAGTTTTGTTGCATACCCATCACCCGAAGAGAGATCGTCCTCCGCCACCCTCCATCCAGTTCTCTCTGTACCCCTACCCCTCCCCCTCTCCCTCCCTCCCTCCCCCCATCCCCTATAACCACCACACTCCCGTCCATGCCTCTTAGTCTCGCTTTTATGTCCCACCAATGTATGGAATCCTGCAGTTCCTGTTTTTTTCTGATTCTCTTATTTCACCCCGCACAAAGCTACCAAGACTCCACCATTCCGCTGCAAGTGATCCGATGACATCATTTCTCCTAGCTGAATAGTATACCATGGTGTATATGTTCCCCATCTTCTTCATCCAGTCCTCTATTTTTTTTTACAGTGATTAAAGGCCTTTAAGCAAACTCTTGGCCAATACAGCAAGAATCCATAAAAGAGTAGTGTCCTTAACATGTTCACCAAGTCCAAGTTGGCCCCATCACCATGCCAAATCCCTGATAAATGCAACCCAACCCCAGTTCAGTCTGTTAGGAGCTGTCACAGGGAGCAGGAGTCCAGGAAAGTTCCCCACAGGAAAAGTCCGCATGGCACTGGAATTGTTGTCACCATTCTATACTTTGCAGCTCATGTCCAAGTCCCAATGACCGCTGCTTCTAACTGGTAATGATTCACATTGTTTATTTTTTAATACTAGTGAAGTATATTTTACATATGATGAGTAGACATATCTTAAGTGTACAGCTCGG
The DNA here is from genome assembly GCF_036850765.1 of Saccopteryx bilineata. Lineage (NCBI taxonomy): Eukaryota > Metazoa > Chordata > Mammalia > Chiroptera > Emballonuridae > Saccopteryx > Saccopteryx bilineata. Next base: position 72,017,372 of record NC_089496.1, read on the forward strand.
TGACTTTTTACATAGGCATGCACCCATGTAATTACTACCCAGATCAAGATACAGAATGTTCCCATCACCCCAGAAAGCTCCCTTGTGAACCCTCCCAGTCACTATACCCCCCCCCAAAAAAAATGACTACTATTGTGACCTATATAATTATAGGTTACTTTTGCCTGTTCTTGAAATTATGTGGCCCTGGTCGGTTGGCTCAGTGATAGAGCATCAGCCTGGCGTGTGGATGTCCTGGGTTCAATTCCCGGTCAGGGCACACAGGAGACGCAACCATCTGCTTCTCCAACCCTCCCCCCTTTCTCTTCTTTTCTTCTTTCTCTCTCCTTCCCCTTCCACAGCCATGGCTCAAACGTTTGAGAAAGTTGGCCTGACACACAGAGGACGGCTTTGTGGCCTTATCCTCAGGGGCTAAAATAGCTCGGTTGCTGAGCATCAGAGCAGCAGCCCCAGATGGGCAGAACATTGCCTGGTAGGGGGCTTGCCAGGTGGATCCCAGTTGGGGTGCATGTAGGAGTCTATCTCTGCCTCCTCACCTCTCACATAATTTTAAAAAAACTATGTATACACATAGTATATGTCCGTTGGTGGCTGGTCTCTTTCACTCAATGTAACGGATGTGAGATTTATCTGTGTTATTGATGTGTACTGGTAGTTACTTAGGTTTCATTGCTGTAGTTTTCCACATTTCACTTCTTACTCTCTTACTTATGTATTTTGGGTATTGATCCTTTTTGGCAAGACTGATATTAAAAATCTTTGGCCTGGCCAGTTGGCTCAGTGGACAGAGCATCAGCATAGCATGTGAACATCCCGGGTTCAATTCCTAGTCAGGGCACACATGAGAAGCAACCATCTGTTTCTCTTCTCCCCCTCTCTCTCCATCCCCCTCCCTTCTCTCTCTCTTCCCCTCTCGCAGCCAGTGGCTTGATTGGTATGAGGGTCGGCCTCAGGCACTGAGGATAGTTCGGTTGATTTGAGCATTGAGCATCAGTCCCAGATGGAGTTGCCAGATGGACCCCGGACAGGGTGCATGCAGGAGTCTATCTCTCTATCTCCCTTTCTATAACTTAAAAAAAAAAAATCTTCATATCAATGGACCTTCGTAAATTTTTAGAAGATAAAAGCCTAAGAAGCCTAAACTATCCAGGGTTAAACTAAGTCTCTTGCTCACACCTTCTTCAGCTGATCTTCTGCTTGTGGTACCTTTTCCTCACAAAGTCGATAGAAAATTAAGTGACCTTAAAGCTCTTCATTATGTCATCAACTTAGGGATACTTGTCACTTAGACAACAGAATAAAACATTTAGAATCTAAAACATTGTAGTAACAAGAGTAAACCCTAATATAGCAATTGCTATTGTTCAATACATATATCATATAATCCTTAAAACAACTCTAGGAAATAGATACTGTTATGATCACCCCCACTTCTCAGATGGGGAGATTGAGTCACAGAGAGACCAAGTAACTTGTCCAAAGTGGTAGAGGCAGGATATAAATCTGGGCAGTGTGGTTCAGACTTCACCAACACGCCACGTAGGGGAGTATGATACTTTCTGTTGTTGAAGTATTTTCTTCTATTAGCCTGGTGGCATTTTCTGAATAATTCAAATCTTACAAATTTTCTTCTTAAGTCTGAACTAAGGAATATAACTAAATTGAAGCTGAAGATCTAATATAGAATATGTGGCATTCATGAATAAATTATAAGACTCTCTGGTTTTAAATAATAATTATTTGCTTATCTTGTGACTTTTGCCAGACAGGACTATGATGTGCCCAGCCTCAGTTTCCTTCCCTCCAGCAAGAGGAGATGGGCTCGGTGACAGGTGCAATTTATAGTAAAACCTCACCTTGCTTTCTTTCATCCTCTGGAAAGCTGGTGATGAGTCTGTGGAGTCTTAATTGTTTGAGACAAAGCTGACTGCCCCTTATAGCAGTGAGTTCAAGAAAGATAGTTTTTCTGGCCCTGGCCGGTTGGCTCAGCGGTACAGCGTCGGCCTGGCGTGCAGGAGTTCCGAGTTCGATTCCCGGCCAGGGCACACAGGTGAATCGCCCATCTGCTTCTCCACCCTTCGCCCTTTCTTTTCTCTGTCTCTCTCTTCCCCTCCCGCAGCCAAGGCTCCATTGGAGCAAAGTTGGCCCGGGCGCTGGGGATGGCTCTGTGGCCTCTGCCTCAGGCGCTAGAATGGCTCTGGACGCAACAGAGCGATGCCCCAGAAGGGAAAAGCATCGCCCCCTGGTGGGCATGCCGGGTGGATCCCGGTCGGGCGCATGCGGGAGTCTGTCTGACTGCCTCCCTGTTTCCAGCTTCGGAAAAATGAAAAAAAAAAAAAGATTGTTTTTCCCTTTAATGCTGTTGTACACGGTCATGTGAGCTTTTTCAATTAACACAGGTGCTCAGCAGTTTCTCATAAAAATGACCAGGGTTCTACCCTGACCAGGCAGTGGTGCAGTGGATAGAGCGTTGGCCTGGGACACAGAGGACCCAGGTTCAAAACCCCAACGTAACCAGCTTGAGCATGGGCTTGCCAGCTTGAGCGCAGGATCACTGCCTTGAGCATGGGATCATAGACATGACCCCATGGTTGTTGGCTTGAGCTTAAGGTTGCTGGCTCGGCTAGAGCCCCCCAGTCAAGGCACATATGAGAAAGCAATCAATGAACAACTAAGGTGCTGCAACAAAGAATCGAAGCTTCTCATCTCTCTCCTTTCCTGTCTATCTGTCCCTATCTGTCCCTCTCTCTGTCTCTCTCTTAGTCTCAGGCTCGCTCACTAAAAAAAAAAAAAAAAAAAAAAAAAGTGACCAGGGTTCTAGATAAAATTGGCTTCAAGATGGGCATGGGCTGACTGTGCTACTTCAGGAACTCTGGGGAAACGCTGTGGTGATGGGAATGGGTATTGTATTTTCTAACTCATCCCCTTCACACTGGACCTCAGGGGAGAAACAGCCCCTTTGAACAGCCTGAGCCTGCATTCTGGGCTGTATGTCCCCACCCCACCCATCACTGACAACAGCTTCTCCCTAAATATCCCTTCATCATGTAACCCTCCCTCACCCTACAGGAAAAGTCTCCAACTCCAGTACCTGTTGTTAGAGTTCGTAGAGTTGCTGCACAGTTTCAGTGAGAAGGGAAGGACCTGGCATAGGAGAAGCACTAAATACATGTAGAATGAATGAATGAATGAATGAATGAATGAATGAAGCAGGGCCTCTCTAGGGTGTAGCCTTGGGAAACATCTCCTGGCTGGTGGGGACCAGAAGGATCTGGGTCAAACCCTCCCCATCACTCAGAAGGCTGGGGGGCTAGTGGGTGAAGGTGCAGGTGACAGTGAAGTGAGGGGAATCCTGCCAGCCCTGAGAGGGGTCTGTGGGCCTTCCTGGCACCAGGCAGAAGGGAGAAAGAAGAGGGTTTAAGGCAGGAAGTTTCCCGGAACCGAATGAGTCATCACAAGATTGAATTGCAGACGCCCAATTTACATGGTCCATTGGAAAGAGTGGGAATAACTTTGGTTTTAAGAAGTGATTTAGCCATAAACATAGATATTAAGAGACAGAAAGAAATGTGAATGCCTAGTGCAGATTCACTCCCCTCAAAAAAGGGTCCCACCCCCAGAATTTGGTGCTGTAGGAGACTCCTCCCAGCTCCCCCCTAAACCCTGCCCTAGAAGACCCCCACCCAGAAGAGGTGAAGTACCTGGCCCCTTAGGCAGGAAACAGGTCTAATCACTGCCAAACCCAACAAGCAGTTCTTTTACTTAACTCATTATTCTGATCTTTGTCACCCCATCTCTTTCAAAGGGGTTGTGGGGTAATACCAAGGAAGCAGAAACTAAAAGGTTCACAGGATGTCAAGAGATCTTGTTGACATTCAAGGATGTGGACCTCTCCTGCCCGGAGCTGCAGTGGACATTTTGGCCACACATCACAATCCTGATTTCAGTCCTCCCCTCTCCCAACACCATGGCAACCAGGGACTTAATTAGAAGTCCTCAGCCTGACATCATGCCCTTTATCCCACACCCACTGGGTGATACCCCATCTTGGGAGCCATCTGTGAGCTCGGGAGTCTTGAGACATTCACCTTGATGTCTAAGTGTGTGGACAAGTCCTGCCGGGGGTGAGGACGACGGAGATGCAAAGACTCGACTCCGGGGACCAGGTTCAGTGATGCAGATCCCCTTTATTCAGGAAGTAAGCTAGCTTATATACATGGGTTCAGCCAATAGGATGTTACAGCGTGTTCTTCATAGCCAATGGCTGAAAAGATCAGGGAGCTGCGCGGTTGGCACAAAGTCACTTCCTTATAGTGGGCAAGCTTCCTTCCTGGGTATGCCCAGGAGGCTTCTGGGAGCTGGAGTATTCTCACAGCATTGCATCAGCCACAGCTGCTAGAAAAGCGCTCTGCGCTCCACCCACATAAGTGGCAGTTACTACCTGCATGATATCCAGCATCAACAGGTCAGATGAATACTAAAAATGACTTAAATCCGACAAGTCAACCAGGGAAAAGTGAAGGCCAACCATCCAAGGCCAAAGGAGAGTAGATTATCTATTACCTGTTGGTTAAGATTAATTAAGCTAAGAAAATACAGTCTGGGCCCTGGTTGGCTGGCTCAGTGGTAGAATATTGGCCGGTGTGTGGAAGTCCCGGGTTCGATCCTGGTCAGGGCACACAGGAGAAGCGCCCATCTGCTTCTCCACCCTTCCCCCTCTCCTTCTTCTCTATCTCTCTCTTCCCCTCCTGCAGCCAAGACTCCATTGGAGCAAAGTTGGCCCAGGTACTGAGGATGGCTCCATGGCCTCCACCTCAGGTGCTAGAGTGGCTCCAGGTGCAACAGAGCAATGCCCCAGATGGGCAGAACATTGCCCCCTGGTGGGCTAGCCAGGTGGATCCTGGTTGGGCACATGCGGGAGTCTGTCTCTCTGCCTCCCCGCTTCTCAATTCAGAAAAAAAAGAAAGAAAGAAAATACAGTTTGATAAAGGACTCAAACATGGCCCGATCCATGGGCAAGAAATGCCAACTCCAGCAGCCTGGTCCTCAGACTGTGACAGGGAAGCCATCTCCACACCTGCTGTGCCAGTCCAATGGGAGCCACCCATGGTAGACTCTTCGTTGGTGGCCCCTACAAACCACTTCTCCAGGATTGCAGCCCTGTGTGGCCCCTCCCACTCTGAGCTTGGCCAAGTGACTTGCTTTGGCCAGCAGGACATTAGCAAGTGTGACACAGCAGAGGCCACAGCTCCTCTGGGTACCCAGCCATCATGCTGTGAGGAGGTCCAGGCCAACTTGTCAGAGAGAAAAGCCACATGCAGAGGCCCTGGAGAGTGACACACCTTAGAAAAGAGAGGTCCCATGGAGGAGATAACCACGGCACTCCAGTCAAGCTCAGTCTCATGAGTGAGCCCAGCTGACTCTTCAAGGAGCAGAAGAACCAGACAACCCACAGAATAGTGAGAAAGATAAGTTGTTGGTTGTTTTAACCACAGAGTTTTGAGATGCATTGTTGTTCATCAATAAATAACCTTAGAGTTTATAAAAATCAGGTGGTGAGTTCTCTGTTCCTGAGGATATTCAGCTAACACTATTGAGGAAAAGATAGAGACAATGTTCACATTGAATAGGAGGTTGCACTAAGATTAGACACATCATCCATCAAAGCTTGTCTAGGTCACAACTAATTTCAAACACTCCATTTTGTTGTCTCCATGAACTTGGAAAATATTTCAATACGTTAGCTAGGCAGCGAGTACAGTAGGCAAGACCCTTGACTCAGACTATCAGGATCCAAATCCTGACACTACTATGTACTAGCTATGTGACCTTTGGCAAGTCACTTAACCACTCTGAGCCTCCATTTTTTTCAACTGTAAAATGAAGTAATAATAGTCCACACAGGGCATTTGTGAAGGTTGGATGAAGTCATGCATATAAGATTTTGGAACAGCGGCCAAGATATAAACATTAGCTAACATTGCCCAGAATATTGCACTTACTATCTTCCAGATGGCTTCTCAGACGACGGCAGCTTCAAAGCCCTTAGTAATACCACAGATTGAAATTTCTGGTTTGTTTACTATGGTCTCAGGAATTAAGCTGGCCACCCAGGCCTTGTCAACATTAAGACTCTGTGGCTGCTTTTGTCCCCCTTGCCCTCCTGACCTGTCACGCCACCACACAAACACCTAGGAACAAATTCAACCAAGGACCTGCACTCAGAAAACCAGGCACTGGTGAATGAAACTGAAGAGGACACAGGCAAATGAGAAGGTATTTCATACTCACGGATCAGAAGGATTCATATTATTAATATGTCCCGGCCCTGGCCGGTTGGCTCAGCGGTAGAGCGTCGGCCTGGCATGCGGGGGACCCGGGTTCGATTCCCGGCCAGGGCACATAGGAGAAGCGCCCATTTGCTTCTCCACCCCCACCCCCTCCTTCCTCTCTGTCTCTCTCTTCCCCTCCCGCAGCCGAGGCTCCATTGGAGCAAAGATGGCCCGGGCGCTGGGGGTGGCTCCTTGGCCTCTGCCCCAGGCGCTAGAGTGGCTCTGGTCGAGGCAGAGCGACGCCCGGAGGGGCAGAGCGTCGCCCCTGGTGGGCATGCTGGGTGGATCCCGGTCGGGCGCATGCGGGAGTCTGTCTGACTGTCTCTCCCCGTTTCCAGCTTCAGAAAAATACAAAAAAAAAAAAAATGTCCCTACAACCCAAAGTGATCTGTGGATTCAATGTACTCCTTATCAAAATTCCAATGGCATTTTCCAGGGAAATAGAACAATCTCAAAATTTGTATGGAACCATATAAGATCCACTGTAACTATATGCTTACAATGGTTCAGATGGTAAATTTTATGTTATGTACAGTTTACCACAATAAAAGTAAAGACCTGGCATAATCTACTTGAAAATAGATATTTTATAGTTTCATTGTCTAATGATAGTAAATATTTCAGGCTTTGCAGGCTGCAAAAAGTCTCTGTTGCAAGTAACTGCCCAACACGAAAGCAGGAGTGAAGACAGCACACCCAGGTGTGAAAGTGGCTGCGTTTTGGAAAAACAGGTAGAGCCGCCCATTGTGGGATTTTCATGGGTAGTGTTAAGTATTTTGCCTATTGCCTTATACATAATAAGCAGCCAGGTATTACTTACTGTTGATGTGATTCCTGAGGTAGGTGCTGAGAATGCAAGAGGAGGTCATATTTATTTAGCACCTATTGTGCACACAGTAGGACTAAGACTTTGTTTTTTCTTTTTGAGAGAGAGGCAGTAAGAGAGACAGGAACATCGAGCTGCTCCTGTATTTGCCCTGACCGGGGGAATTGAACCTTCAACCTTTATGCTGCAGAATAATGCTCCAACTAACCAAGCTATCCAGCCAGAGCCTAATTAGTATTGCTTTTTAGAGAGACAGAGAGAGGAAGGGAGAGAGAGAGGAGGGGGAAGGGAAGCATTCATCTGTTGTTCCACTCAGTCGTGCATTTTTGGTTGCTTCCCGTGTGTGCCCTGACCGGGTATTGAACCCAAAACCTTGTCGTTTTGGAAGATACTCTTAACTGACTGAGCTAACTGGCCAGAGCCCAGAACTGGATCTTAAAGGGACAGAACTTCAGTTAGTATTTTTATCTATTACTTAATAAAAACATCTCATGTTGGCATAGCACTTTGTGCATGTGGTCCATTACCTCATTTTGTCTTTAGGATTCCTCTCCAGGGTAAACTTCCCAGATCAGGAATCCAGGCCTCCAAGTTCTCTCTGCTAGGGGGAGTAGAGGCGTGGTAGGAATCCTTAGCCATCTTATTCCAAAACCTGACTTCTCAACCAGGGGTCACAAATGCCAATGGTGGACCATGGAGGAACTCACAGTCTTACGGGAAGCCGGGTTCCCAGACCACAGAGTGCGAGTCTGTGGTGCAAGTTGTTAAACTGTAAATTCAGGCAATTCTTTACACTTCCCTCTAAAATTGCATGAAAGAAGCTGTGTGGTAGAATCGAAAGACTACTAGTTGTTGACAGCTGGAGCCTGACCTGTGGTGGCGCAGTGGATAAAGCCTCGACCTGGAAGTGCTGAGGTTGCCGGTTTGAAACCCTGGGCTTGCCTGGTCAAGGCACATATGGGAGTTGATGCTTCCAGCTCCTCCCCTCTTCTATCTCTCTGTCTCTCTCCTCTCTCTCTGTCTCTCCCTCTCCTCTCTAAAATGAATAAATAAATAAAATAAAAAAAGAGCTGGAAGCATTGGCTTGACCAAGGACCAGCTATGCAACGAGGGCGATGGAACTGACCTCTCAGAGTGAAATGAGGATAAGGACAGGTGTCTGTCCCCATGCAGGGCTGTAGGGAGAATCTTGTAAACAGAAAAATGGAAGTTGCATAGCTCTGTACAACACAAAATAAAGCTCTTCCCTTTCACATCTTGAATTTGGCTTCCAGAGGCTGTGTGGAAGTTTATCTAACAGCCCAGGTGCAGGCTGGCAGCCAGCTGCCCCTCCTGCCCAACAAATTGAGAGTTAGCTTTGACTGCATCTCCAGTGGAACCAGCCAGCATGCAAAACGAGCCAAGGAAAGAGCGCCTGCGCTTCCCTGTGACCATACTCCTGGAGTCATGGAGCCATCCGCATCGGCCAGATGTGGATGGAGCCGGAGAAGGGGCCAGAGCAGCCTGATGGGGTCGCCTGCCAGTTGGGCCCCACAAGCTGTTTTTCCTCTAGGAATGGAGGGGTTACCAGTTCCTTCGGTCAAAATGTCAAGTTGGAATTAATCTATACAAATGGCAAGCCTGCTCTGTAAGCAAAAATGAGTATGTTTGTCATGGCAGGAAGCTGTCTGTGTGGCGAGACGCAGGCGTTTTGTTTACAAAGCTATGATTGCTATTTCTAGACCCAGAGCCCCACTGGGCCCTGCCTCTTCAGAGCTAGCCAACTCTGGTTCTAGCTCAGTAAATGCACAGCTTTCGAAGCCTTCCCCAAAGCTGCCTGCAAGGGTCTGGGACTGTCCCCTCCTGATACCCACTTCCCCTTTGTCTCTGGTCAACACAGCCAAGAAACGTGACCCAGTCTCTAGTTCCAAAAACAAAATCAGAGAAACAGTCCCAGAAGAATCCCAAAGAGAGAAGAATTTGAGGACGTTGCCCTAGTGCCAACCCAGAAGTCAGCCTTGTTTTGCAGAAAACAAATTTTGAAGGCAAACTTCTCGGTTGGAACCCCAACTTTTTTACTTACTAATGGGGTAGCCTTAGGAAGTCGCTTAACCATTGGCTTCAGCATTTTCATCTGTGAAATGGGGCCGCCAGTCTCTACATTGCAGAGTGCTGTGAGAACTAAACTAGTCATGTGAGTAGCAGGCACATAATCCATACCCATTTCAGTTACCCAACTGTTTGGCCCACATACTGGTTTAAATAGAAGGAATGTATAAATTAGGACAACTGAAAAATCTGGCAATCAGCTGCAGGCAGAGTTTGATCAGGTGCTGGCTCTGTCTCTTTGCATTCTCTCAGCTCTGCTCTCCTCAGTGTAACTGTTTCCTTTTCTACCCAACTTCCTTCATAGTTACAAAATGACTGCAGTTGTTCCAGCTCTCACACCTATCCTCTGCAGCATCCAGAAGAAGAAAATGCCCCCCTTTTTTTTTTAACCATTCCACAAAAGTGCTGATTTCACGGTGATTATAACGCCTCAGGTCAAGTCCCCACTTCTGAACAAATCACCGTGTATGGGGGCTATGCCTTGCTATCACTGGTTAGGCTAGGTGGCCAAGGAACGGGATTATACTTGGTGCCCTGAGGTCCCCTGAGGTCAAGGCTCATCATGTAGGATCCTGTTTCCTCATATTTGTGTCCCCAAAGCCTGGCACAATTTAAGACACACAAAGAGATGCTCAGTAAGAGCTTGTTGAATGGTTGATTGTTGAATGAAGAATATAAAATCTAAGGGGAGAGAGAAAGAGAGGTTAGACCATCCACCATTCTCTGAATCAGCTTCCCTGTTACTCTCTTCGATGAAACCCCAAATGACAAACGTTGACCTTCACCTTTTCTGGACACAGCGGGCGTCTTCCAGTAAAACTGATGAAAGCTTAACTAACCCCCTCGCCAGGGCCTCAGAGCATCTTTTACACAGTTCACTCTGGCAGGGGAGCATGGATATCACAAATCCAATTTCATTTTTAGTCGTTGGATCCACTAAAGAATATTAAATTTATCTTTAAATTGTTTTTTGTTTGCTTAACAAGGAAAAAATTGAGGGAAGGGCTTTCTTTTTTTTTTTTTTATCAGAGTGGGTAGGGTCATCCTGAGGGGCATTCTCTGCAGCTATCACTAGTCTCTGCAGAGGTGGGTACAAGGTTTTGGGGAAGCAGAGCCACAGTGCCCAGTGTCCTGCCTGACTGGTGGTGGCACAGTGGATAGAGCACTGACCTGGGACTCTGAGGTCCCAGATTCAAAACCCTGAGTTTGCCAGCTTGAGTGCGGGCTTATCCAGCTTGAGCGCCAGGTCACGAGCTTGAGCATGGGATCAGCAACATGATCCCAACATCACTGGCTTGAAGCCCAAGGTTGCTGACCTGAGTAAGGGGTCACTGGCTCAGTTTGAGACACCCTCCCCCCACTACATCAAGGCACATATGAGATGCAATCAATGAACAGCTAAAGTGACACAACTATGAGTTGATGCTTCTCATCTCTCTCCCTTCCAGTCTCTCTCTCTATCTCTTTCTCTCTCTCTCTCAAAAAAAGAAAAAGCCTCTGTCTGGGCCAGGGTAAGCACCCAGCACGGGGCATTCCCAGGGCATTCATTCAGCCTGGGCTGCCCCTGCAGCTCCACTGCCAAGACTGGGCTTGGTGGGGGGACTGCAAACAGCACCTATAATATATCCCTACGTTCAGACCCACAGACACTGCTGGGTGGCTGGCTCACTGCATCCTCAAACTCACTATGTCCAAATATAAACTCAGCACCTTGCTGCTCCTTGTCCTCCATACCCAACCTGTAACAGCCCGTGTAGCACCTCTATACCTCCTAACCAGCTATTTGGGCATTGTCCTAGGCCACACCCCAGTCCCATCTGCCATGGTCACCAAAACCTATTGGCTCCATCATCACAGCAACTCTGGCCTCTTCCTCCTCCCCGTCCTCAGCACCTCTCCCCTGAGCTGCTGCTCCTGGCTGCCATCTTACCTCCTGCAGTCTCTTCTCTCTGTGTCATAGATCTGTGCTTCCAGCACACAGATCATACCCTGCTCTTCACCATTCAAAAACCTTCAATAGCTCCTCATTGCCAACAGAGTCAAGTCCATATTCTTTCCAGGACACCCAACGCCAGTGACCTGTCATTCTGCCCCCATTTGCAGTGAATGCAGTGGGAGCCCCACTACCTGAACCAGAAGGCTTCCTCTGCACACCAGGCCTGCCTCCCTTTTCTCTCCTCCCCAAGCCCCACTCATTCCCAGGCTGGGTTTCAGTGCTGCCTCCTGGGGTCCCTCCCAGTGGGAGGAATGGGGGCCACCTCCCCCTTCTGCTGCTGCCCAGGGCAGGGAGGGGGACACAAGACCAGCATATACTAAGCATTTACATTTGCACCAGGCACTGGCTCATGAATTCACACAAAGGATCTCATTTAATCCACACAGATAGGAAAGGTGGTTTTTATCCCCATTTCACAGTCAGGAACCTGCAGCTTAGAAGGAAATTATTTGCCCAAAAAGTGACAGGTTCCACTTGCATCTTCCAGCTCCACGTCTAAAGCACTTTCTGCTTCCCCTTCCTCTGCAGGGAGCACCACCCCCATGGTGAACCCTCAGCAAACACATCTCTGCTCTATGTGAAGGGCCCTTGAGTCTGGAGCCAACGACAGAATGCACACCTGTGATCACTGATTCACGCCTGTCTTCACTGCCTTCCCAATGCCCGTGGTGAATCAGGACCCCCAGGTCCAGGAGCAAGCAGATCTTCATAATTTCCTGAATGTCACCTAATGCATCTGTCACTCCCCAAGCTTCTCAAACCCCATCTGGATGCACTCAGGGAGGCTCTGAGCCATATGGCCAGGGAGCCTGCTGTGAACCGCCATTACCGCTTTCAGCTAACTGGCTTCAAAGATAAAGGGTAATTAGGGAGGGACCCCTATGCGAGTCTCCGAGTCCCAGCAGGGCCTGGGAAGCATACCCTCCAGACAGGCTCAGAGAGCTTCCTTGTTGCTCCCCACACACCGGAACTCATCACTTTCTAAACACCTTTGCTCCCTGCATGGCCCAAGCCGCCCTGCGAGGCAGAAGGATGGCTGAGAAACGTTCACATCCAGACACAGATAACTGTGATAGGAGCAGGTTATGAGACATTAACTTATGTTTTACTCTCCTCCCTGACCTTCCCCACCTCCCAGCAGGTAGTGATCTCGGGCCTTCAGTGGCCTGGGGGTGGATGTAGTGCAAGGAGAACCCCCACCTTCTCACCCACCATTTCCTGCTACTGATCTGTGGAGAGACCAGCTCCCTGGCGTGTCTGGGGTCCTTGTGGGCCTGCCACTGAACACAAGTGATGGACAGAAAAGATGACATTCCAGAAACAGCCAGGGAGGCAGGATGACTGAGGACAGATGCCTCCTCTCACCCCACCCCCTGCCTCTGCACAGACCACAGGACAAGCTGTGTGGACTGCCTGGGACCTCACCTCGTATGTATGTATCACTTCACCTGGCTGTTCATTTGTATCCTTCATCACATCCTTTAACAAACCAGTAGATGGTCTGACCTGTGGTGGTGCAGTGGATAGAGTGTCAACCTGGAATGCTGAGGTTGTCAGTTCAAAACCCTGGGCTTGCCTGGTCAATGCACATACAACAAGCAATCGATGAACAGCTAAAGTGAAGCAACTATGAGTTGATATTTCTCGCTCTTTCCCTACCTCCTTTCTCTGTAAAATCAATAAAATAAAACCTTAAAAAACAAACAAACAGCAACAAAAAAACAACAGTAAATGTAAGTACATGTGTTTTCTTGAGCTCTGTGAGCTCCTCCAGCAAATCAATCAAACCCAAGCAGGGGTTGTGGGAACCTTCGATTTGTAACCAAGTGGGACTGAGTTGTGGGTAATCTGGGGACCTACTACTTGAAGTTGGCATCTGGAGTGGGGACAGACTTGTGAGATTGAGCCCTTCACTTAGGGGATCTAACACTGATTATAGGTAGAAAGTGTCAGAATTGAGTTGAATTGTAGGACACCCAGCTGGTGTCACAAAGAATTGCTTGGTAGGGAAAAAAATCCACGCCTTTGGTGACCATGGTGTAGTGCTATCTGTGAAGAAAAAAGAGATGCACAAGAGAAGAGGAGGAAAGAAGGCCCTGGCTGGTTGGCTCAGTGGTAGAGCGTCGGCCTGGTGTGCAGAAGTCCCGGGTTCGTTTCCCAGCCAGGGCACACAGGAGAAGTGCCCATCTGCTTCTCCACCTCTCCCCCTCTCCTTCCTCTCTGTCTCTCTCTTCCCCTCCCGCAGCCAAGGCTCCATTGGAGCAAAGATGGCCCGGGCGCTGAAGATGGCTCCGTGGCCTCTGCCTCAGGTGCTAGATTGGCTCTGGTCACAGAGCATCGCCCCCTGGTGGGCGTGCCGGGTGGATCCAGGTCAGGTGCATGCAGGAGTCTGTCTGATTGCCTCCCCGTTTCCAGCTTCAGAAAAATACAAAAATAAATAAATAAATAAATAAATAACATAGCAAATAAAAAAAATAAAAGAAGAGGAAAGACTGGGTTTTCTGTCATTGCCTTCTAAGGAGTTCTAGCTTCCCCAGTTCCTCGGCTTGTGGTTGCATCAGTCCAGTCTCTGCCCCTGTGATTATATGATCCTCTCTGTCTTTTCCCCTGTTTCTTATCAGGACACTTGTCATTGGGTTTAGGGCTCATCCAGATATCTACAATGATCTCATCTGGAGACCCTTAATTACATATACAAAGACCCCCCTTTATCCAGCCCTGGCCGAGTAGTTCAGGTGGTTAGAGTGTCATCCTGATATACCAAGGTCGTGGGTTCGATTTCCGGTCAGGGCACATACAAGAGTCAACCAATGAATGCATAAATAAGGGAAAAACAAATACCCTCCCCCTTCCTCTCTCTCTAAAATAAATAAATAAATAAAAATGTAAAGGCATTATTTAAAAAAGAAGAGACTCTCTTTTCCTAAATAAGGACATACTCACAGGGGTTAAAAAGTGGACATATACCTGTGGGAGGCGTCATTCTACCCACCACACATGTCACTGGGTTGCCTACTCCCCGAAATGCCAACCAGACTGTTAATCATTCCCTCTTATGGCAATAAAAGCAACAGCACTACTGACAGGTGACATTTACTGAGGGCACCAGGATATGCCGTTAACATACATTAACCCATTACCACCCAGCCCTTTCAGGGGTGCGCTATAACCTCCAAAGGACAGAGAAGGAGAGTGAGGGTCAGAGAGACGCTCTTTCTTTCTCTGTTTCAGTCCCTCTGTTTTTTTCTACTAGATGATGACAGCTGGAGAAGGAAGAATGTGCGTGCGAGAGAAAAGGAGGATCAACTCCACTTTTATAGAAGCTGATACTTGTGTGAGAACCAGAGGCCCAGACTCTGGGTGCCCAGGCTGTATTCTGCCCTGGCACTAACCTGCTACCCAGCACTGGCTGCCAGGATTCTCAGTGCCCAGATGGCTGGTAGGGGTCAGGGGCCAGGCACAGGACTCCCTGGGGTGGGCCATGGGAGGGCCCTCCCCACACAGGGCCTGCCCTCCCAGCCAGAGTCACAGCCTCCACGTCCATGCCTTGTTCCTGGGAAGCCAGATTGAATTAGCTGCTGGGCCCATCTGGCCAGCCCTGGGCCTAATACCATCTGGCAGCTCATAGCCTCATGGCCAGAAATCCAATTTGCCACAGCTTAATTGAGCCCTGGACTCGCGAGGGCACTGGCCCCGGGCCCTTCTGGCCAGCCCGCAGCAGATTTTCCGGTGATTAGGAAAAGGAGGAAGAAACAGCAGGAGCCAAGTTAATTTCAATTACTCCCATTTTCTCCCTGGAGCAGCACACACCCCTCGCTGACAGCTGTCCTCCTGGCAGCTGCAGTGGACACTGATAGGTATTATTGGAGCACTTCGGGTGCCCCAGACACCTTGTATTTATCTGCTGACTCTGCTCAGAGAGCAGACTGTGCCCCCCACTTGTTGGCTCTCAGCATTTAGTCCTATTTCACAGACCTGACCACAAAAGGAGTCAATGCCCATGCTGCCTCAGATCCGGGTTTTCCTCAGTAGAGTCCAAGCCTGGGTTGCTGTAAGGTTTTATGACTCTGATGAAAAGCACCCCTGTTCTCCGCACTCTACCCCATGCTCCTGGGATCTCCGCTGGGGCAGCCACCAGTGCCCAGATGGCGGCCTGAGAGATGTGGTCTCCTAGGGAGGAGCTAGCTCAGTAGGAGGCAGCCACTTTTCTAATGCCTGGAGATGCTTAGGTCCAGAGATGTTTCCAGAAGTGTACCCTGTCCAGACTAAAAATTATACAGCATCAGCCTTGGGGATGATCAAGTCCAACACTGAGAACCAGAGACCGGAGGTCACATACTCAACATCACACAGCAAGTCAGTGCTGGAGCAGGACTCCAGTTATGCGCAGCGGACTCCCTTATCTGCAGGGGACGTGTTCAAAGACACACACCCCTGTGGACGCCTGAAACTGGAGTTAGTACCAAACCCTAGATACGCTATGTTGTTTTCCTATATATACAAACCTATGATGATAAAGTTTAATTTGTAAACTGGCACACTAAGAGATTAACAACAATAATAAAATAGAAAATTACAACCATAAACTATAATAAAAGCAATGTGATAGTGGTTTCTCTTATTGTGTTGTATTCACCTTTTCACATAAAGAAAGCATTTTATAGCTTCTCTTTGGTATGTCCAAATGGCCAATAACACTATTCCTTTGCTTTGGGGTCATTATTAAGTAAAATAAGGGTGGCCCTGGCCAGTTGGCTCAGCAGTAGAGCGTCAGCCCAGCGTGTGGAAGTACTGGGTTCGATTCCCGGCCAGGGCACACAGGAGAAGCACCCATCTGCTTCTCCACCCTTCTCCCTCTCCTTTCTCTCTATCTCTCTCTTCCCCTCCCACAGCCAAGGCTCCATTGGACCAAAGTTGGCCCGGGCGCTGAAGACAGCTCCATGGCCTCTATCTCAGATGCTAGAATGGTTCCAGTTGCAACGAAGCAGCACCCCAGATGGGCAGAGCATCACCCCCTAGTGGGCATGCCGGGTGGATCCGGTCAGGCACATGTGGGAGTCTGTCTGTCTGCCTCCCTGCTTCTCACTTCAAAAAAAGACAAAAAAAAAAGTAAAATAAGGGTGACTTGTACATAAGCAGTGTGATACCACAATAGTCAGAGATGGCTAACAGACAAGGAGGCTGGAATGAGGGGAGGCTGCTAACCAGCCTTCCTAGCCCCACAGAGAGTTGGGGAAGGAGGCAGAAAGCACAGAGGAGGTAGGACTTGCCAGTTGCCTCCGTGGTGAACACATGGAATAAGGTGTTTAGCTGGGAGAAAGCTTGATTATGTAGGAAATTGTGAAGGACTGAGGGGAACCTAAGTCAGCCAGGCAGTCACCAAAGGCTCTGTAGGCAAGATGACCCTGGATGTGACGGGCAGTAAGGAGTTGGAAGTCCAGGACTGTCTATTGCATGTCCTTCCACATGGAAGGAAGCACCAAGTGATGGCATAACTGTTCCTCCCTGAACAAATGACTTCGAACCATCTAGGAACAGAGAGGTGTGCAGAAAAATGCACAGACAAAGGTGTCCAGGAGAGCATGGTTCACTGACAAACTACAGAGAGATCAGGCTAGGGACACAGGCAGAGTCCAGCTCTCAAAAGGCCTTGAATGTCATGCTAAGAATTGCAGATTTGATACTGCTGGCTCTAAAGATCAGCTGAGGAGTTCAAGCAGAGAAGCACCATGCTCAGATCTGTGCTTTTGGAAGGTCGCTCTGGCTGTGGCAGTGAACTGGGTGAGGAGGGGCTGGAGGTGGTGGGGCCATGATGAACCTGGGCACAGGTAGAGTCCTATAGGAGGAGGGAGACAAGAAATGCTTTCTATTTCTCCCAGACACCAGGACCAAGAAACAAGGTCCAATTTACCAGTGATGTTTAGAATGAATTTATCAAGTTCACTGACACTTTCCTCCCCACAAACAATTCCTTTGGGATTTTGATTGGAACTTATAAATTCACTCGGAGACAACTTCTCACTCAGGGATGCTGTTCTCCCTGGCTTTGCTGCCCACATCAAAGAATGTTAACAATGAACCAAGGTCAAAGGCCACGAGTCTGGAGGTTCCTGGCCTTGCTGCTAAGCCCAGCTTCTCCCTCCCCTGCCCTCCCTCCAACTTCATTAACTCCTGTGCTCTGTGGGCCAGGCCAAAAGTTCTAGGAAGTAGAAAGGGCCGCTCCTCAGCTGTCCCCATAGGCCACCTGCTCCCTCATTGTCGGGATGGGCATATTGGGGACCAGCTGCAGAATCTCTACACCCTGGCCCCCATGCCAGCTCAGCTCCTCCTCAGTTAGTCATGGGGCTGCAGGGGGAGGGAGGGAGCATGCCCGCCAGCCCCTGGGGGACCCGATGGTCAGGTGGACTCCCCTGGGAAGAATAAGAATGCAGATATCCTGATGCTCAGCTAACTCTCCGGTACTATTGATGGGAGAGAGATGACGAGAGGTTTCTAATGACAATTCACAAGAGTAGAGAGGAGGACAAGGACAGCCTGGAATAAAGTGAGGATGAGCTGCTTCCTCTCCAACGATGCCACACATTTACCGTAGCCACCCAGGCCTAACCCCTCCCATACCCTCCTCTCTGCCCTCCCCATTCCCAGCTCCACAGCCCTGGAACACGTACGTGGCAGGACACCAGCATCCACATCACCTGGGGCTTGTTAGAAATTAGAAACGTGGACCCACTCGGCCCTGATGTCACAACCTGCATTTCCACAGACTCCCCAGTGATTCATGTACACATTTGAGACCCTCTGAAAAGGAGCAACGGAAGGAGGTGCCCTTCACTGGAACAGGGTGGACCTCTGGGTAATACAGAGATGAGGAACCACCCAACACCCTCTCTCCCAGGATGCACCCAGCCTCAGGATCAGCCCGAGTCAAAGCTGAAGAACAAAAACAAAAAACAAAACCTCTCTCAGATACCAGCTTCATCAGAAATCAGCTCATTTTCTGAGGTGACAGGGATGTGGCGTAAGGGACAAGCATGAGGTCAGTGAGACACACAGAGTCCCAGTTTCAGCTTCACCTTTACACATTGTGATGTAGGCCCCTCTCAAAGTTTCAGCTGATTCACGTGTCATATGACCATAACGAAGCCCTCCTCACAGACTTGATGGGAAGACAGAGGGATGTCTGTTACACGCCTGAGAATGTGCTACTCCCCAGTGTTTATTAGAAAGGATATGTTATCATGAATTTCTACAATTCTGCCAACAAGAGCTTCCCAAGCCAGGAGGGTACCATGTTTGCTTTAGTCCAAGACTAAATCACTCGGTCAGTCATTCGACAAGTATTTATTGAGATCACTATCTGTCAGACACTGTGCTGGGTGCTGGTCAACCTGGTGCTAATGAATCCTGCGTCTTGCAGGAGGTGTTTCCTATGGCTGCTGAAACTAAGTACCACAACCTGGGTGGCTTAAAGCAACAGAAATTTATACTCTCAATCCCGGAGGCTAGAAGTCCAAAATCGTGCTGTCGGGAGCACTGTTCCTTTTCAAGGTTCCGAGGAAGACTCTGCCATACCTCTGCCCTTACCTTCTGCGGCTGCTGGTGCTCTGTTGGCTCCACATGGCATTCTCCTTGTGTGTCTGTCCCTGCACCTTGATTTTCCTCCTCTTGTAAGAAGATCCAGTCATTGAATCAGGGTCCGCTCTTATCCCACATGACCTCATTTCAGTGAGATTGTATCCCCAAAAATCCCATTTCCAAAAAAAGGCCATCTTCATAGCTTCAGGCGGTACTGAACATAAAGCCAACACTAGTTAAAGGGCTAAGGATAGATGTTATTCAGTAACAACCATTGCAATGGGAAAAGGGTCCATAAGGTCAACTCTGATTTGTGCAGAGGTGACGATGTTTTACAAGGAGAGTAGGGAGGAGGTTTGAGCAGAAAGAGATTTATCCACTGGTGCTTACCTGGGGGAGAAGTAAACTTCTCCAACTTTGTGGGAGGAGGTAGCAGAGGGAGTAAGAGCATGGTACCTTCTCAGTGGGTTGGACAACTGGCTTTACTTCCCTGCATGTCTGCATTTCAAAGAGAAGACAATTCTGGGTGGTGGTAGATGTGCATTTCAAAGGCAGAGAGACAAGAGTTAGGACTGCACGCAACTTCTTTGGGACTGGACAGCTTATCCATTACCAGGTTCTGTCTGGGAACAGACATAACTATATTTCCTCATGTATAAGACACTCCCATGTATAAGACGCACCTTAATTTTGGGGCCCAATATTTGAAAAAAAAAATGTATTACATAAAGTTATTGAACTCAGGCTTTATTCATCATAAAATTCATACAACTCTTCATCACTGTCAAAACTCCCATCTATTAGCTTGTCCTCATCTGTGTCTGATGACGATCACTGTCTTCATATATTGCCTCATCCTCAGTTCCATCTATGGCATTTGAAATGCCACACTTTTTAAATGACTTGACAACTATCTCAATCTTGATATTATCCCAGGATCTTTTCACCCAGGTACAAACTTCTCCTATAGTTGGCTTCTTCACTCTTCCTGCTGGTGTCAAATTATCCCCAGAAGACTTTCTCCATTGGTGCCATTCGTCTCTCACGGCAGCTTTGAAGGGTCTGTTAATGCTGACATCAAGTGGTTGGAACTGGGATGTCAAGCCTCAAGGTATGACAGCAAGTTTTGTTTTTGCTCTGCACAACCTTCTTTGTGTTTTTTGTCATGTGTGCCATGAACTGATCAAGCACCAATAGGGCAGGTTTGCATAAGAGCCCACCTGGTCTCCTCTCCAAACTTTCTCAAACCAGATCTTCAACCCATCCTGATCCGTCCAACCCTTGTCATGAACGTGGACAATCACTCCTTGAGGAATGTCTTCTTTTGGCATTGTTTTGCATTTGAAAATCAGCATAGGGGGCAGCTTGGTTCCATCGGCACAACAAGCTAGAACAACTGTATAATGGCTCTTTTCATGTCCACTTGTCTTCACAGTTACAGTTTCCACCCCCTTCTTATCAACATTCTGTTACTTGGGACATCATATTGAACGAGGACTTCATCCATATTTGCAATCTGTCCCAACTCAAACTGATGTGTCTTCCGACACTGAATGACAAGACGATGAAATTCAAGGACCTTCTGCTCACAGCTCTCAGGCATCTTTTGGGCAAGTCTGATGCATGTACACATGCTTAGTCCCTTCCATTTCACAAACCTGAAGCACCAATTGTGTCCTCCTTTGAAATCAGTAACTTCTTTTTCATCATCAATACTTCTTGCCTCATGTTGGTCAGGCCATTTTTTAAAAATAAAACATTGTCCAGACTTAAATATAAATAAAATGGAAATAATGTAAGTTATTTATTCTTTCTTTGCGGACCGGTACCAAATGGCCCACAGACCGGTACCGGTCCGCGGCCTGGGGGTTGGGGACCACTGCACTAGAAGGAATGAGAATACGGCCTCTGTTTTATTTACTACTGTGTACCTAGGATTTAAAACATTGACTGGAGAAGTAAATGGTCAGCAAATGTTTACAAACAAAAGAATGAAGAAAGGCTTACTCTTCACTCTCATGAGGCTTCTGTCTGGAGTTTCCTGTGGACTCTTTCCAAGACTGTGCATTAGATCAGCCCAGAGCAGTGTTAGGATATAGAGTCCCAGGCATTGCCTCCAGATAAATGGTGTGAATTTCCAGGAGGGCCCTGGAATCTTTTTGTTTGTTTGTTTGTTTGTTTGTTTAATTTTAGAGAGAGATCTGTTTCTGAATATGCTCTGACCAGGAACTGAACCAGCAACCTTCGCATATCAGAACAATGCCTTAACCAACTGAGCTATCTGGCCAGGGCAGGGCCCTGGAATCTTTATGTGCAGACCAAGAATTGGTATAGGTCAGGGCCATAGGAAAAAGGAATTTATTTTCAAAATCTTGTAGCTAATTGTGTGCGCTCTCAAGAGGACATTAATAGCTTTATCCAATCTGGATTCATCTGGTTATTAAGGCCTGGGATGCAGGGAACACTTAGGAACTATGAGCTGGTTATAATGTGCTCAGCGAGATAAGTCAGAGAAGAGTGCTGTATGAGATAACTGATATGTGGGACCTAAAGCAGCTAAAGCTGTAAAAAAAGTGGGCAAATGGTGGTTACTGGGGGTGAGGAGTAATGACTGTGGAAGACAGGCCCAGGGGGAGCAGGACTGGGCAGAAAAACACTTAGCAGCGGCCAACCCTGTGGCCCGCCCACAGCGCTGCTGGAGAGACAGGATTACCTTGTGGAAGGGACCATTCAACTATTAAGCACTTACTGAATACCTATTTGATATAAAAGAAACAGGAGAAAGAAGAGGGAAGGGCAATGTGCTATCTATTATCTCTTTTTTAATTGATTTTTAGAGAGAGAAGAAAGGAAGGAGAGGGGGGAGAGAGAGAGAAAGACATCAATTTGTTGTTCCACTTATTTATGCATTCATTGGTTGATTCTTGTACATGTCCTGATCAGGGATCAAATCCACAAACTTGGTGTATCAGGATGATACTCTAACCAACTGAGTAGCCCAGCCAGGACCTCTACTATCGTTTTACAGGTGAAAAAAACAATGCTCAGGGCCCTGGCCGGTTGGCTCAGTGGTAGAGCGTCGGCCTGGCGTGCAGGAGTCCTGGGTTCGATTCCCGGCCAGGGCACACAGGAGAAGTGCCCATCTGCTTCTCCACCCCTCCCCCTCTCCTTCCTCTCTGTCTCTCTCTTCCCCTCCCGCAGCCGAGGCTCCATTGGAGCAAAAGTGGCCCGGGCGCAGAGGATGGTTCTGTGGCCTCTGCCTCAGGTGCTAGAGTGGCTCTGGATGCAACAGAGCGACGCCTCAGAGAGGCAGAGCATCGCCCCCTGGTGGGCATGCTGGGTGGATCCCGGTCGGGTGCATGCAGGAGTCTGTCTGACTGCCTCCCCATTTCCAGCTTTGGAAAAATGCAAAAAAAGAAAAAAAAAATTTTAACAAAAAACAAACAAAAAAACCCCCCCAATGCTCAGGAAGGTGGGTAACTTACCCATCACAGACACTAAATATCCAAAATGGGATTTGACCCCAAGTCAATCTAACCAAGAACCCTTGCATCTTTCCCTCCCCCGCTATGCGACAACCACTACTGAGCACTTGCCACACGCTTGCCCACATTGCCTTGTAATCATCAGGGCAGCCCCAAATTGAGGAAAAGGAAAAAGGAACTTGTTCAAAGTCACTTCACCCCAAGTGCAGAGGCAGATTAAGGTTGGTTGAGGCTCTGGGCACAGAAGAAAATATTGGACCTCTTTAAAAAAGAGAGAGAGAGAGAGAGAGGGAAAATAAAAATACATGTTAACCATATTTTTAAATAAATAAAAAATATTATGTACTATTGTTAAAATTGCACATATGAAACCAAACTTGGTGTCATTAGAAAAAAATGTAAAGTTGGGGTTTTGCGGGGCCCTGTAGAAGTTGGGGCCCGATGCACCCACCGTTAAATCTACCTCTGCCCAAGTGTCAGAGCAGGATGGGAACCCATGTCCATCGGCCTCATAGCCTTAACTGTCACCTACACTTTGAAAGCCATAAAGTCCAAGGATGGAAGGAGCATGGAGAAAAATCATTCCAACCTGCTGTGTATCAGAGGATGATTCTCTGAGACCTAGCAAGGTGACAGGCTAGCAGTAGACTCTGAGAACAGGCCTAGAAAATGCCTGGGGTGGGTTCCACCAGAGCAGAGGGGATGGGCTGTTCTTTGTCTCAAACCCCTCAGGTCTGCACTCACAAGGTCTCTGGTCTGAGTCAGCCCTGACCCATGTTCACAAGCCCCAGCTGCAGAGCCTCCATTGCTTCTGGCTCTGTAGCCAAGCTGCTGCGTGCCCAGACACTGATGAGCACTGGGGTAGCAAGCTGTGCCCGCAGCAGAGGGAGCAGGTGGAGAGGAAAGAGCTGAGAGTGGCTGGGTCAGGGAGCAAGGGCCTCTGGGACCCAACAGAGGCCCAACAGGAATGGAAATAGAAGCTTCACCTCCCGCCCCAGCTGTGGGCTCTGCTGCCTGTAGTTCAAACCTGAGCTCTACCCACCTTGCCTTTCAGGGCAATAAATTCTTTTTTTTTTTTTTTTTTTGAAGCTGGAAACGGGGAGAGACAGACAGACTCCCGCATGCGCCCGACCGCACGCCCACCAGGGGGCGATGCTCTGCCCCGACCAGAGCCACTCTAGCGCCTGGGGCAGAGGCCAAGGAGCCATCCCCAGCGCCCGAGCCATCTTTGCTCCAATGGAGCCTCGCTGCGGGAGGGGAAGAGAGAGACAGAGAGGAAGGAGGGGGGGGTGGAGAAACAAATGGGCGCTTCTCCTATGTGCCCTGGCTGGGAATCGAACCCGGGTCCCCCACACGCCAGGCCGATGCTCTCGAGCCAACCGGCCAGGGGCAATAAATTCTTGTGAGGACAAAATGAGAAATAATTGTGAAATATCTAGCACCTAGAAGGGGCCTGGCACACTGTGGCTTTCCAACCACTTGCCCTGAGAAATGAGGATCAAAGCCCCACCCTGTCCTGGAGCCCTTTTAGGCTACCATGGGGCAGATCTGACCCTTTTAACAGTTCTGTTAAGAGACAAGTGTGTCACTGAAGGTGCTAAGAGATGACGGGGGAGACTTCCTGGAGGAGGAGGGAGCATTCTGACAGGAGCTCAGAGAGGCATCTAGGAATGGGGGCTCCTCCCACCCCCACAGCCTTCTCTTGCTCCCCAGGATTCCTGCCACAGCCCCTCACCCCAGACAGGCCTGGCCATTCCACTTTCAAGCCTGCAGTCTCCAAACCTGCAGGCAAATGTAGTGCAAATCTGAGCTAAATTACATCACCCCAAGACCTACTGTGGCTCCCCATCGCCTCAGAGCCAAGCACCCTATCCCCAGCCGACTGTGCCTCCTTAAGGCCCTCTTCAAGCCCCAGCTCTCACCACTATGCCTCATGCTCCAGATCAAACCTTGGGATTCCTTCACTGTGTCATTTTCTGCACACCAACCTCCCACCCTTGTCAACCTTGCTTCCACTGTCTGCCCACACCCTCACCAAGCTTCACAACTGCAGCCTCTTTTTCAAGACTCAGCTGGAGGATCATTTGTTACAGGAAGCCTTTCGTGACTCCTCCTGCAGAGAGGTCTCCCCCTTCTCTGCGCTTTCGCAGAATGCAGCCTTAGATCACCACAAGATCTCAACCCACAGAGGGGGCCTCAGAGCCAGGAATCACTTGTTTGAAATAGATTTTTTTTTTTGTTTTTATTGAGGTGAAATTTACATAACATAAAACTAGCCGTTTTAAAGTGTACCCTTCAGTTGAATTTAGTACATTCACAATTCTGTACAACTACCACATCTGCCTAGTTCCAAACCATTTCCTCACTCCAGAAGGAACCGCACACCCATTAAGCAGCAAGTCCAGGAATAAAACATTTTAAAGTAGAGATAAAATGCAGGTAGCATTAAATGTGTTTATGACATCTTTCTTTTCCAAAAAGGTCCTATTACCCTGGACCTTTCCTCCTCTGTATTTCCAAGGAGCTTCAAAATGGCATTCTTGAAACGACTGATTTACATCTTCATCCCAAAGTCTTTCCTCCTTGAATTGCACCCTCCCAGATGCCACACTCTTCCTAAGCGCCCCGCCCCCATTGTCTGCTGATACTGTGCCCAATTCGGCTTTCACCCGCTCCGTGCCGCACTCCTTTCTTCCAGTAAACGCCACGAACCTAGATTTCAGATCATTTTCTCCCCAGCCCTGATTTCTGACAGCAGTCAAAGCTTGGGGACCTCCGGGCAGGAGCACAATCACCTCCCCAAGAGTACAAGGGTTCTGCGCAGGTATGTGCCTCAGTCTTCCCAACTGTACAAAGGGCGCAGGTGTAGTCCTGCAGCTTCAGAAGTAGGTTTGGAGGTACCAAGGCCACCACTGGGCTAAACTCTGTGCCCCGCCCCCGAGTGGGCACCTCCCTCCGGTCCTGAGTGGGCGGAGTCACAACCTTTGCCTAAGCTGCTGAGCCGGCTCTGACCCGGGTCCTAGCGCCCGCCGTACGCTCTTCATCCGAGACTACACCTGCCCTCTCACCTGCTCTCGGCCACCGGTGCCCACTGGTCCGACACGATCTCGCGGTGCTGCTTCCCTGGCCCCGCCCGCCATGAGGAGCACGCATCCCCTGGTCCTTTTATCCTTGGCTGCCCTTTGCGGGTGCGGTGAGTCCGCCTCGGGGAAGGAGGGAGGGCGCCGGATCCAGAGCCCGCTGGACGGGCCACAGGTGGGAAGGCTGTGGCTGAGGTTGTCTTGGCCAGACGGGGGCGGGTCTGCTAGGCTGGGGTGGGGACCAGTTCCTCACGCGTGGCCAGTGCCCTCGGGTGGCAGGTCGGGGACACGGGCTCCGCGTCCGCCCGCGGCTCACTCAGCCCAGCGCGAAGGGAGGCAGCAGACGCCGATTTTGGGTCCCAAAGTTTCCTCCCTGCGAGTGTGGGCACAGCAGCAAGCCCACCGCTAGGCACTGATGGGGGGCGCTTGCCCAACCTGCCAGCCCGGGAATGTGTGCAGTTTGGGGTGGATCTCTTAGCAAACACCACCACCTCTGGTGTCCCACCCTGGGCCTGGCCTGGACAGCCAGCTTGGCTGAGGGTCACTCAGGAAGCTACAGGTTCTCATGACCAGGAGGGACACCCAATCAGCTCTTCCAGGCAGAGTCCAGATGTGAGGATTGCCTTCCCTAGGCCTGTTTCCCACCTGAACGCCAAGGACCCTTTCAGCTCCTACCCTCTGGCCCAAGCTTGTCCTCCTAGCTGTGGCCAGCCTGAAGGACCAGAGATATGCCTTCCTGGGACAGACACACCAGAGGGGTATTGCCGGCAGGACAGAAAAGTGGAGTCAGAGACTATGACCGCACTCCTGGCTCTGTCACCACTTGCTGGTGACCCCATGCCATTCCTTTTCCCTCTCTGGGCCTCAGTTTCCCTATCTGTCCTTTGGAAATAATATGCCTTGCCTACAGATGTGGGGACTCAGATGTGTGAGTCAGTTGCAGTGTTTATTAAACATGGTCCTGCATCAGAATCACCCAGTACAGATTCCTGGGCCTCACCTTAGCTTACAGATCATAATCTCTGGAAACAGCCTGGGATCTGCATTTATATAGCATCCAGGTGATTCTTACTCATAATTGGGTAAGCTACTGATCATAAAGGTGAGCCTTTAGTAACAGATTTTTTGTGTAAAAAAACCCAAACTTTTTAAAATCCATAGCTGCCCCCCTCCTTTGTAGCAAGAGAATGAGAGAGACAGGGATAAACAGGAAGGGAGAGAGATGAGAAGCATCAGTTCTTCATTGCAGCACCTTAGTTGTTCATTGATTGCTTTCTCATATGTGCCTTGACCAGGGGGCTCCAGCTGAGCCAGTGACCCCTTGCTCAAACCAGCGACCTTGGGCTCAAGCCAGCAACCATGGGCTTCAAGTCAGAAACCTTTGGGTGTAAGCCAGCAGCCATGAGGTCATGTCTATGATCCCACACTCAAGCTGGCGACCCCGCACTCAAGCTGGTGAGCCTATGCTCAAGCCAGATGAGCCTATGCTCAAGCTAGAGACCACGGGGTTTTGAACCTGGGTCCTCGGTGTCCCAGGCCCACGCTCTATTCACTGCACCACTGCCTCGTCAGGCAATAGTTGCCCTTTAATAAAAAGAGATTTCCAGCCTCAGTTAAGGACACCCCTCCTCCAACTGAAAATCATCGGCTTTCAGGTACACACTTGCCAAGATTTGGTGACCTTTCCCTTCTGTAGTTTGATTCCAAAGTAGGGATTATCTTTCCATTTTTCCACATAGATTTCTAGACCAGCTATGCTCACTTACATACACTCACACAGTTTAGAATTTCAGCCGTGGTCTTCTTGGATTGTTAGCTCTGTTCTGCTGGGAAGCAGTATTTCCAGAGAAGGCCTGCCCTATTAGACGGATGTACATTGGCCCATTCCTCCTCAGAATCATTGGGTTGTGACTGACCCCTGGTGGCAGGCTTTCTGTTCCGTGGTGTCAGCCCCAGGGCTGCGATGAGACTGTGCCCTAGAAGCGTCCACCCATTCTGGGCCACCCTGTCATCTTGGGGTGAGAGGCCTGTTCCTTGTCTTTTGGACCTAGCAGGCCTCACATGTACAAAGCTGCAGATTGGGAAATCTCAATGTGTGCTTTTCTGGGCTCTTTTGGGGGGGGGGGATAAGAGTGTATTCCAGCCCACAGCAGCCCAGCTGGTCATCCCTACCCCAGCCCCACACTCACATATAAGTCCAAACATAGGCATGCATGAGCACACACTTGACTCTGGATACCACAGGCCTCTGCAGGGGCAGCCTCCTTATGGGAAATTATCAGGGCAGAAAAGAAGGCCCAAGGACCGAGGAGGGCCTAGCTCTGAAAAAGGCTCCTGGACCTGGCTCTGCCTCTGACTTGCTGGGGGTCCTAGATTAAGTGCCTCCCATCTTTTGTCTCAGTTTCCTCAATAGAGAGATGGGGGAGGGTCCCTCAGGGCCAGCTGAATGCCTGAGAGGCAGGACAGGCCCAAAGGTGGACAGACAACCTGAGCGTGCCAAGTAGGCTCAAAGCCAGAAGCCTGCAGAGCAGCCCTGGCCTCTCAAGAACCCAGGTGGACCAGCCTTCCCCAGGACTGCAGGGCTGGGGGCCAGGAGCTGCAGATTCAGACCCCAGCACTGACACAGACATGCCAAATGGGCTTGGCAGGCCACACCCCTCTTTATAAAATACTGGTCAGCAAATATATATACTAAAGAAGGGTAGTGGGAGAGACCCGGCTGTAGCCTGGGGCTACAGACTGACTTCCAGGGCATTCAAGCAGCTGGCCTCTGGGAGGGGGCTCAGGGCATGAGAGACAGGGCTCAGAATCTAGGCCAGGCACCAGAGGACCAGTCTGGACAGCCTGAGGCAGAATGGGGGAGGGCTGGAAGTGCAGGTGCACTGAGAGCATCTTTCTCAAAGCACTAAATGGAGCATCTGCTCCAGATACGCAGCAAGTTGGAAAGTGCATGGAACAGGCAGGGTGATGGTGGCACCCACCCAGGAGTTCTCCTCCTACTTGCTCAGTTGGAACAGTTCACGCTCTGGCCCCCCTGACCCCACCCAGAGGAAGGAGTTTGGTAAGACCAGTGAGCTGGCCCTTCAGTCCTAAGCCTGGTGAGCTGGCAGCCCCCTCCTGGTGCCCCCACCTCCTCAGCCTCCCTTATTCCCTCTCTTCTCCCACCTGCTCTTCAACCCCCACACTGATATTTCTGCACACCCTCATCTCTTTCCTCACTCCTGGGCTGTCCCCAACCTTCCTCTGAGTGTCCCTCTTCCCCCACTTCCACATACATATTCTCTCACTGAAGAGCCAAGGAAAATGGTGACGGATCAGGGCAGACTGAGACCTGAGACCTGGAAGGTAGTATAGTGGAACTGGGTGGCCGCTTGAAGATGCACAGGTTTTGGACCAGATGTCTAGAGAGTGGGGTGTTACTCACCGCTAAAAGAATGTGGGAGGACAGCTGAGCTCTGTCCTAGATATTTACTTGGAAGTCCCCAAGGAGAGGTAGGCCTGCCATCAGTTTAGCTGCTGCAGCCAGCCCTGAAGACCCCTGTGTTTTTGGCCCTTGAAGCACTCCCTTTCCCTCCCACTGGCTGCAGTGGGTGTCACTGGGGGAGGGCCACCAGGTCTAACTATGTGTTTTCCCAGGGGACTGTCGCATGGCCAATGCTGAGGAGAAGCTCATGGATGACCTTCTGAACAAAACCCACTACAACAACCTGATCCGCCCAGCTACCAGCTCCTCTCAGCTCATCTCCATCCGGTTGGAGCTCTCCCTGACCCAGCTCATCAGCGTGGTAGGCGCAGGGGGCAGGGGCCCAGGGGGCCTTCAGAGCCCTGGCCACATCTGGGGGGAAGGAGTGCCCATTCAGTATGCGGGGCTGAGGGTTGGGTGACTTGGCTTTTGCTCTGGCATTGCCTGGACTCGTGAAAAAGATCCCAGATTGTCTATCTGATTTTTTCCATATGCATAAATTAAGGGTGAAGGGCAGTGAAGGACAGGACTGAGACACGAGAAAACTTTGTGGGTGATGGAAATGTTCTACATCTTGAAAGGAGGTGGGCTACGTGGGTAATGCATTTGTTAACATTGATCAAACTGTACACTTAAGATGTATGCATTTCACTGTATAAAAATTATACCTCAGCTTTAAAAGATTGTTTTAGGCCCTGGCTGGTTGGCTCAGTAGTAGAGCATAAGCCCAGCATGTAGATATGCCAAGTTTGATTCCCAGTCAGGGCACACAGGTGAAGCACCAATCTGCTTCTCCACCCCTTCTCTCTCTTGTTTCTCTCTCTTTCTCTCTCTCCCCCTTCCCTCCTGCCCATGGCTCAATTGAAGCAAGTTGGCCCCAAGTGCTGAGGATGGCTACATGGCCTCCACCTCAGACACTAAGAAGAGCTCGGTTGCTGAGCAATGGAGCAATGGCCCCAGATGGGCAGAGCATCACCCCCTAGTGGGCTTGCTGGGTGGATGCCGATCAGGGTACATGTAGGAGTCTGTCTCTGCCTCCTCTCCTCTCATTAAATAAAAAAGTAAAAAAAAAAAGATTTTTTAAAAGTGAATAAAGGTTTTCTGCTTTCAGTGATGGCAGAGTAGCTTGGTGCAGATTCACCTTTCCGTGACAATTAGAAAAGCTGTGCCCCCATCTCTGAAAAATAATTTATTTAAAGGTCTTGGAGAGCTCAGCCAGGACTTGAGGGACCAGGTTCCAGGAGGTGACCCTGATGATCTATGGCATGTTTTTTAACTGCCAGGTCACAGACCAGTGCTGGTCTGCCAAAATTTTCTTGCCAGTATGAGAAAGTGTTAAATACCTGGATGTTGCGGGTCTATAATCATCGTGTAACATCGGGTATAACATCAGTATAGTAACGTGCTCTGTAGGTTTGTAGTCCAAGAGCAATAATCTCTACACCATACCGCCCAGGTGTGTGGTAGGCTATACCATCAGGTATAATTTCCTACTGACACATTCCTCAGAACACATCCCTATTGGTAAACGATCCCTGACTATAAAGTCAGATAAAAATTTGCTAGGCACCCAATCAGACAAGACAAAATAAGGAAAGACCAAGAGGAGGGAAAAAAAGAGACAATGGGAAAAGACATACAGATCATTTAGTTAGACTAACTTTTTAAAAACTACCATTAAGGTGGTACATTTTATGTTATGTGAATTTTATCACTATTAAAAAATAAATAATAAATAAAATAAATAATCTAAAGAGAAAATAGCCACTAATATGTTCCAGAAAATGATAGTGATGGAGAATTTCAAGCCCATCACAGGATGGATTTCATAGCAGGCTCATAGCAAAAGAGAAGATTAAGGAATTGGAAGAGAGGTCAACAGAAAACATCCTGACAAATGATAGAAAAGGGGTGGGAAATAGAGAAGAAGATACTATGGTACATGTCTGGGGTGCGATTCACTGAGAAGGCAATGCCGCGGGGGGCCAGGTTTGGGTGAAGAGCAGAAGCTCTGTCTCAGACTTATCTGGTGTGAAATACCTTTGAGCCACCAAGACGGGCTGGAAGGACAAGGGGCCGCTTGGCCCTGGAGCTCAGAGACTTTGGCATGATAAAGCAGGTCTATACATGAGGGCTCCTCCCACCCCATGAACTGATAGCCCTTCTTCCTCCCCAGAATGAGCGGGAACAGATAATGACCACCAACATCTGGCTGAAACAGGTAAGTGCCCTGAGGGTCCCCAGCCCAGGAAGCCTTTCCTCCAGGGCTGCCCGTTGGTGGCCATGGACCTACAGGTGACAGGGCCTTGCTTGTCTGCTTAGGAATGGACTGACTACCGCCTGGCCTGGAACAGCTCCCGCTACGAGGGTGTGAAGATCCTGAGGATCCCTGCAAAGCGCATCTGGCTGCCTGACATCGTGCTTTATAACAAGTGAGTGGCGGGGTTGGCAGAGGTGGTGAGGGCTGGGCCTGGACACCAGGCCCCAGCTCTGGGGTCCTCCAGTCCTGAGTCCAGCCCTGAGCCCCATCTGGGCTTTACCCCGACTTCCTGGCCATCAGGCTGAAAGAGGAATTAGAGATGAGCAGAGCTGGTGCCCTCAGAGGAGGAATTGAAGTCCCAGAGACTCATTCAGACACTGCTGGGACCAGGACTAGCACCCTGACTCCAAGTGCTCTTTCTGTCCTCCATACGTCTTTTTGACCCCTTGTTGCTTGGTCAGTGCTGGGTGTTGGTCATTCGACTGACTTACTATGTGTAAATATCTTAGGTCAGTGGAAGGAGCTAAAGGGACTCTCCCTGGTTCATAGTTATACTAGTGGAAACATAAAATGATTATGAATGTGTGTTCTAGGGACAACAGACATGAGTCCAAATCTTAGTTGTTCTGCTTACCAGTTTTCTGTCCTTGAAGAAGTCACTAACTGCTCTGAGTCTTGGTTTTCCCATGCATAAAATGGGGATAATAACAAAATGTGCCTCACTGAACTGTTGTGCAGCCTTAATGAGCTAATCCAGGTGACGCCTTCCTGCAGTGACCAAGTAAAGCAGGCTTCCCAGTGAGGGTCCTGGGGCGGGAGGGCGCCTAGTGAGAAGTTATCCTACAGGTTCTCTGGTGAGTTCTAACAACAAGCCTGGCCTTGTCTGTGTATTTCATGCTGCTCTCCTGTGGGCCCCGCCCCGCTGCAGTGCTGATGGGACCTACGAGGTGTCTCTCTACACCAACGTGGTGGTCCAGTCCAACGGCAGCGTCATGTGGCTGCCCCCGGCCATCTGCAAGAGCGCCTGCAAGATCGAAGTGAAACACTTCCCCTTTGACCAGCAGAACTGCAGCCTCAAGTTCCGCTCCTGGACTTACGACCACACGGAGATTGACATGGTCCTTAAATCGCCCACAGCCAGCATGGACGACTTCACTCCCAGCGGTGAATGGGACATATTGGCCCTCCCAGGACGGAGGATGGTGAACCCACAGGACCCTAGCTATGTGGATGTGACATACGACTTCATCATCAAGCGCAAGCCGCTCTTCTACACCATCAACGTCATCATCCCCTGTGTGCTGATCACCTCGCTGGCCATCCTCGTCTTCTACCTGCCGTCTGACTGCGGTGAGAAGATGACACTGTGCATCTCTGTGCTGCTGGCGCTCACTGTCTTCCTGCTGCTTATTTCCAAGATAGTGCCACCTACCTCCCTGGATGTGCCGCTCATCGGCAAGTACCTCATGTTCACCATGGTGCTGGTCACCTTCTCCATTGTCACCAGCGTGTGTGTGCTCAATGTGCACCACCGCTCACCCAGCACCCACACCATGGCACCCTGGGTCAAGCGCTGCTTTCTACATCAGCTGCCCACCTTTCTCTTCATGAAACGCCCTGACAGCAGCCCCTTAAGGACCCCCCAGCCCAGCCAGTCTCGCCTGAGCCAGTCTGAGGCCACTGCCACCACTGCCTTGGCCACAGGCCCTGCCAGCTCCTCCAGCCTCTATGGGAGCTCCATGTACTTTGTGAATCCTGCCTCTGCAGCTCCCAAGTCTCCCGCCAGCTCCAACTTGGTGGGGATCCCCAGGGATTTCCGGCTGAGGTCTTCTGGGAGGTTCCAGCAGGATGTGCAGGAGGCCTTAGAGGGCGTCAGCTTCATCGCCCAGCACATGAAGAGCGACGATGAGGACCAGAGCGTAAGTTGCTAGCCCAGCTCCCGCCCGCTACCCAGTGGATGCTCAGACAGTGCTGCCAGTTTCCCAGTCCCCACAGTTAATTCCTATTGGACAAGGGCTCACAAACTTTGTCGGAATAAGGAATCCAAAACAAAAATGAGTTCTATTATAGCTTCATCCACTGGGGGGGAGAGGAAGGAAGGACCAGTGATCATTTTTGTTTGTTTTGTGTTCCCCAAAAGCAGATGCTAAGATGAGGACCTGGGCAAAGGCGGTTTATGTGAGACTGGATCTCAGGGCAGCGTGAGGAAGGAGAGACAGTGACACGGGGGAGGGAGAGGAAAACAACATGGGTATCAATGAGCAGAATACTGCTGTGGGCTCCAGGGGCTCAGCCCCGTTCGAGGCCTCCTGAGGTTACGTGGCAATAAGCCACAGAACTGTCCCCAGGAGGGAGATGGTATTTGCCCCTCAGTTCCCATCCCTGATGGGTGACACTTCCTAGTTATACCAGCTGGCTGTGTAGGAAGTGCCCTGGGTGCTGGGGAAGCCCCCCGGCAGAGAAGAGAGAGATGCAGGCACTCAAAGTGGGAGGTTGTCAGTGGGCTGGAAATGACATCTGCAGCTTTTAGGGACACAGGTGGCCGAGGCACTGAGGGCATCTGCTCCCACCTTCGTCAGGCTTGCCAAGAAGCCATACAAACATTATACCTTCTAGAAGTATAGAAACATCAATTAAAATATTGCTACCAGGGCAATAAATTATCAAGTATAGTCTCAAGTACCCAATTATAGATTTTTAAAAGGAGGTTATGCTTCCTTTTACAGGACAAAGCAATGAGTTCTACAGTGTAGATGACTCAACCAACTCCTCTGACAGATAACACTTAAAAGGACAATTCTGTAACTGAACACAGAATATGATGGTAGCCTGACCAGTGGCAGCACAGTGGATAGAGCATCATCCTGGGACTCTGAGGACCCAGGTTCAAAACCCTGAGGTTGCCGTCTTGAGCTCAAGTGAAGGCACACCAGCTTGAGTGCAGGGTTGCCTGCTTGTCTCTGAGCAGGAGATCAGAGACATGATCCCATGGTTGCTGGCTAGAGCCCAAAGGTTGCTGGCTTGAGCCCAAAGGTCGCTGGCTTGAGCAAGGGGTCACTTGCTCAGCTGGAGCCCCCCCCCCGGGTCAAGGCACATATGAGAAAGCAATCAATGAACAACTAAGGTGCTGCAACTATGAGCTGATGCTTTTTTTTTTTTTTTTTTTTTTTGCATTTTTTCTGAAGCTGGAAACAGGGAGAGACAGTCAGACAGACTTCCACATGCGCCCGACCGGGATCCACCTGGCATGCCCACCATGGGGCCACGCTCTGCCCACCAGGGGGCGATGCTCTGCCCATCCTGGGCGTCGCCATGTTGTGACCAGAGCCACTCTAGCGCCTGAGGCAGTGGCCACAGAGCCATCCCCAGCGCCCGGGCCACCCTTGCTCCAATGGAGCCTTGGCTGCGGGAGGGGAAGAGAGAGACAGAGAGGAAGGCGCGGCGGAGGGGTGGAGAAGCAAATGGGCGCTTCTCCTGTGTGCCCTGGCCGGGAGAGCTGATGCTTCTCATCGCTCTTCCTTCTAGTCTTTCTCTCTCTTTGTCTCTCTCTATGTATCTATCTATCTCCTACTAAAAAAAAAAAAAAGAAAGAAAGAAAAGAGTATGGTGGTAACAGATACGTTCACACACATTTCTGTACCAGACAGAACAGTGTCACAGCCTCCTGAATGTTCTCATTTCAACACCTTATCAGAGCAGATCCTGCGAACAGGTGTTTACTTCACAACACACAGCTGCACGGGGAAAAGAGGGCATCTCCTCCTCCTCTTACCTTTCTGTGGTTTCTTTCCACTTGCCCCGTCCTCAAGGGAGAGCACTGGGAGTCCATTAGTTGCATGGAGGGAAAGTGCAGGCTGGAAAAGTTCCAAAATTCCACCTGTGAGAAGCAAAGAAGAGCATTGGAACAAATGGAATGTAAGACGCAGCTCTTCTTCTGAGTGGGGTTCAGCAGCCTGGGAACTGGGTAGAAATATCATCTCTCTCTTTCTTTTTTTAAGGTTTCATTCATTGATTTTAGAGAGAGAAAGGCAAGGGAGGAATGGAAAACATTAACTCATAGTAGTTGCTTCTGGTATATGCCTTGACTAGGCAAGGCTGGCGTTTTGAACCAGTGACCTCAGCCTTTCAGGTTGACGCTTTATCCACTGTGCCACCACAGGTCAAGCCAGACTTTGTTTTTTAAAAAAATTACTTTGCTTAGCCCTGGCCGGTTGGTTCAGTGGTAGAGCGTCGGCCTGGCTTGTAGAAGTCCCGGGTTCGATTCCTGGCCAGGGCACACAGGAGAAGCGCCCATTTGCTTCTCCACCCCTCCCCCTCTCCTTCCTCTCTGTCTCTCTCTTCCCCTCCCGCAGCCGAGGCTCCATTGGAGCAAGGATGCCCGGGCACTGGGGATGGCTCCTTGGCCTCTGCCCCAGGCACTAGAGTGGCTCTGGTTGCAGCAGAGCGATGCCCCCGGAGGGGCAGAGCATCGCCCCCTGGTGGGCAGAGCGTCGCCCCTGGTGGGCGTGCCGGGTGGATCCCGGTCGGGCGCATGCGGGAGTCTGTCTGTCTCTCCCCGTTTCCAGCTTCAGAAAAATACAAAAAAAAAAAAATATTTTGCTTGCACTTTTTTTTAATTAAAAGCCATTCAGCAGCTCAGCATCACCTAATTCATTGGCTCCCAAATGTTACTGTGCAGTCTGGGGCCCTGATGGCTAAATGAGAACCACTTCAACAATATTTCAAAATACAGCTTTGGACCTCCAGGACTAAGACAGGATCTCTGGGAGGGATCAGAAGCTGCATTTTCTAACCAGATCCCTGGTGATTTCTGTGCCCTTGCAGGTTGAGAAGCTTTGGTCTCCTGTAGCCCTGCCTGAGCTGGCACCCATCCTGAGCTCTCTCTCTCCTAAAGGGCTCACCATTCCCTTGGCATTCACAGGCCTCCTGCTGTTTCTGAGTCAATTAATTGAAAGTCTCTTTAGGGAAGAACCCAGGCAGGACCCACCATTATTAAAATTGCCAGTGTTCACTGACCTCCTACTGCACATAAGGTCTCTGCCAGGACCTGACATGCATTACTGCTAACCCTCCCAGGAACCCTGTGAAGTAGCATAGACTCAACCCCTTGTTTTACAATGGGGAAGCTAGGCTCAGAGAGGCTCAGTGACTTGCTTAGGATCACCCAGCTGGCACAGAGCAGAGCCAAGCTCCATACCTAGATCTTCCTACATCCCTAAACTTAACCCTGCACTGAGCACTTGATGGATATGGTTGATCAACTTTTTCATGTCTAGCTGAAAAAAAGATGCTTTCTTTCCTTCCAGCATGTATCCGACCCTAAGCCAGCCCAGACTGTGTTTCCAAGCTCCAGTATTTTCACTCTCCTTGGCATTCAAGTGGTCACAATAAATAGCATAAAATGTTTTTTTGGGTTTTTTTTTTTTACAGAGACAGAGAGAGAGTCAGAGAGAGGGATAGATAGGGACAGAAAGACAGGAATAGAGAGAGATGAGAAGCATCAATCGCATAAATTATTTTTTAAAGGGGAGAGGGCACACACCACAAAAACGTCTTCTGAAATTAGGGCTTTCAAAAAGAAACCCAAGAAAGTCGAGGAGAGCTCACGTGGAGAGCCCTGCGGTGCCTGCTGGTCTCAGGGGCCAGCAGCAGTAGAGTTTGGCTGGGGTGTGGGGCCGGGTGACATAGGATTATCAGGGTAGACACACACCTCTGAAGGGGCCCTGATAAACTGGGTCACTGACGTCAGCTTGCCCATTGCTACCCAAATTTCCAATTCCAACACTTCTGCTGAGTTCTGATCTGGCCACGCTCCACCAGGGAAAGGATGCAGAGGAGCTCAGACGGACCAGGGTGTGAACACAGGCATGGGGGAGGGAAGCCAGGATGTTGGATCTCTCTGGAGACATCTCCCTCAGTAGAGGAGGCAGGCACATTTCCAGAGGCCAGTCAGGTGTCTGCCAACCCCACACCCAGTTCTGGGAGAGAGAGAGAGAGAGAGAGAGAGACTCAGATGATGCAGAGAAGGAGGCTGGGTTTTAATTAAAGGAACTAACAGATGCTACTGTTACTGGAATTGAGCAAACTAAATATCAGGATTCCCAGGTGTCCTGCAGTCCCCAGCGCCCCCCTCCACTCAGCAAGGGACCCCAAATCTCCCTGTGGGTGGAACCTACTCAGGATGTCTGGAGTGATAAGGGCCTTTTGATCTTCAGCCCTCATCCCCTTATTTATATTCAGGTTTAGTTTTCAATCACATTCCTTATTTTTCTGTACAGCCTGAGTTCCCAATGACTTTGCAATGCCATTGGGGCACTGATGACCTGACAGGCACAGACTTAACCCAGTTGGGGACCAGCCTCAGACTCAGAACTTGTCACTCTAATTTGTGAGTGGCTTGTGTGGTTCCAGAAAGATAGTAAGACCCCAACTTGGGGAACAGGGAGAGCAGAGAGGACCCCAGCACTCACCGTGTGACCCCCCTCTGTCTACCCACAGGTTGTGGAGGACTGGAAGTATGTGGCCATGGTGGTCGACCGGCTGTTCCTGTGGGTGTTCGTGGTTGTGTGCGTGCTGGGCACCGTGGGGCTCTTCCTGCCTCCCCTCTTCCAGACCCACACACCTTCTGGGGGGCCATAGGCTGCTCCAGTTGTGGAGTGAGATGATGTGAGCGGCTAAGTGGGTAGCTTGCTGTTTCCTTCTGGGCCACAGCTGCTGAAGCTCTAAGTGAATATGAGACCATTTCCTGTCAACCCATCAAACAGACGTGGTGTGGGAGGGGCAAGTGTCAGGGTCCAGACTGTCCTGTCTGCAGGCCTTGCAGGAACCCAGGAAACCTCAGCTGGAGGGGCTTCAGGCAGTTTAGTTCCGGCCAGTCTTCCTTCCCCGCATCAGGATAAGGAGGGACACGACAGCAGCATCTACAATGTGCTCACACCCCGTCTCCCTCCACTTTCTCTCGTCCCCCGTGCTCACTGACCTTCTTCAGTTTCTCATGCACTTCAAGATCCTTCCCAGCTCTGAGCCTGTGCATTGACATACGTTCTACCCAAACCTTCCTCCCCCAGGGCCCCCCAGGCTCTTCTCAGGGCGCATTATACAGGCTCCACTCCAAGCTACCCTTCGTTTCCCTGTCCCCTCCCGGAGAGGCCTTCCCACCACCCGTTCCGAAGCAGTCTCCTCCATGGCCACAGTACCCACCACCTTCCTCCAGTGCTCCTCGGGTCCTGAGGTTCCTATCTGCTGGCATGGTTATGGTCCACATCTATCCACTAGACTGTGAGCTCCATGAGAGCAGGGACCTGGTCCTTCGTGTCCACCGCAGTATCCCCAGGGCCTAGGACAGAACTCGGCACAATAAACATTTGTTGAATGAATGAATGACTGCTATTCCTCCTTCAAGCCATTCCTGGTTCCCTGCACGCACGAAGGCGAGGGCGCTCTCCTTCTTCCTGGCTCCATAGCCCATGTCGTGTTCTGCTTTATGTCATCACTGGGTTCAGACATATCTCCCTCACAGATGCTCTCGCTGGCCTCACCACATACTATCTTTGTCCAGTGCCTGACACCTATTTATGGAATGGAGGACTTTTTTTTAAATTCCATTTTTAAAATTATACAACTTTATACAAAATATTCTCTTGGCCAGCGGAATACTGTACATTTGAATTCATGTATAGGTTCATGTAATCAGAATATCTGAGATCCATCACCCCAAATAACTCCATTGTGCTACTCCTTATGGCAGTGGTTCTCAAAGTGTGTGTGCCAGGGTGCACTGGTGTACCCTAGAAAGTTTCCAGGTGCGCCTATGGTACTCCAGAGAAATATGTGCCTGTTGGGGACCAAAAAACCAACAGGGTTTTTGGGGTTCAGATTTTGGGGGG
This sequence comes from Saccopteryx bilineata, assembly GCF_036850765.1. NCBI lineage: Eukaryota > Metazoa > Chordata > Mammalia > Chiroptera > Emballonuridae > Saccopteryx > Saccopteryx bilineata. Next base: position 72,056,363 of record NC_089496.1, read on the forward strand.
ACAGAGGTGTGGGGAATTGGCTGTAAACTGACAGTCTGCCCAACCCCCCACCTCACCTGACTGATTAGGTTGCAAAAGGCTGTTAAGCTGTGGTGCTAGATTGTTTACACTACCCCCCATGTTCCCCGGAAAGATTGGAGGCAAGTTTCTTCTATCCTTTGTTTGGTGTAAAGTTAAGATAATATGTACGATGAGGGTTTTCTGCACTCAACACAATTAAGAGTAGAAAGAGAGGAATTCTTTAATGTATTGACGAGGAAATGAGAGTTTGCCTTTCAAATATACACCCAAACATTGAAGAAATCGCTAGGACACATCAGGCTCATGTTTCTCATAAACACAAGAATGAAAAAACATATTTGTGCCGGGACCTGCTGAATTTACTAAATCTTACTAAGAATGTATCTATATATATAAAAAGATAATTTTTGTCATTTTTAAATTTATTTATTTTTATTTTTTTATTTATTTATTCATTTTTTAGAGAGGAGAGGGAGAGACAGAGATAAGAGACAGAGAGAGAGAAGGGGGGAGGAGCTGGAAGCATCAACTCCCATATGTGCCTTGACCAGGCAAGCCCAGTGTTTCGAACTGGCGACCTCAGCATTTCCAGGTCGACACTTTATCCACTGCGCATTTTTAAATTTTTTAACCCCTCTTTTTTATGAATTCTGAAAAGCATGATTCCAAAAATGTAACATAAAAATGTTTTTTAATATCAGAATAAATTTAATTTTGTCATATTTATTTTGTTTAATTACCATAAAAGCACACTTGGACTTTATTTTTTTTCTTTAATATTTGACTTAATTATTATAACATACTTCTCAGAAATTTGTATATAGTGCGCCTACAATTATTCGTAGAATTTTAAATGCACCCTGACTTCAAAAAGTTTGAGAACCACAGCCTTATGGTCCTGCCTCCCTCCACACCCAGCCCCGGGCAACCACTCATCTTTCTCTATCACTGTAGTTCAGTCTATTCAAAAATGCCATTTACATGGATGACACAGTATGTAACCTTTGGAGTGTAGCTTTGCTCATTCAGCATAATGCCTTTGAGACTCATCCAAGTTGTTGAGGCTACCAACAGTCTGTTCCTTTGTCTTGCTGAGCAGTATTCTGTCACGTGGATGTTGGATCACACTTAGGCTGTTACTAGTTTGGGACAATTATGAATAGAGCTGCTATATAAATAAAAGTTTTCATTTCTCTAGATAAATATTTGGGAGTGTGATTATATAGGGAATATATGTTTAGCTTGTGAGAGGTAAACACATGGTTTTCTGAAGGGCCTATGCCATCTTGCATTCCCCCTAAGCAAAATATGAGAGGTCCAGTTGCTCTGTGTTCTTATCTGCACTTGGTATTGGCCGTACTTTTTATTTTATCCATCCTAGTGGATGTGAAGGGGTACATCATCCTTGTTTTAATTTGCTTTTCCCTAACGGTTAGAGATTTGAACATCTTTTTGTGCAATTTTTTTCCTTCTGTATATTCTCTTTGGTGAAATATCTGTTTAACTCTTGCTCATTTTAAAAATTGGGTGTTAGTTTACTTACTGTTAAGGAAGAGTTAAAAAATAGCCTGACCTCTGGTGGCGCAGTAGATAAAGCGTCGACCTGGAACACTGAGGTCGCAGGTTCAAAACCCTGGGCTTGCCTGGTCAAGGCACGTATGGGAGTTGATGCTTCCTGCTCCTCCCCCCTTCTCTCTCTCTCTCTCTCTCTCTCTATCTCCTCTCTAAAATGAATAAGTAAATAAACAAAAAAAAAAAGGAAGAGTTAAAAATAATTCCACCAACATATAATTTATATAGTATGAAACTCACCCATTTTGCCTGACCAGGCAGTAGTGCAGTGGATAGCATTGGATTGGGACCCAGGGGACCCAGGTTCAAAACCCCAGCGTCGCCTGCTTGAGTGCAGGCTCATCGGGCTTGAGCACAGGCTTACCACCTTGAGAACAGGGTTGCTGCCTTGAGTGCGGGATCATAGACATCTCCCCATGGTTGCTGGCTTCAGCCCAAAGGTTGCTGGCTTGAAGCTCAAGGTCTCTGGCTTGAGCCCAAGGTCACTGGCTTGAGCAAGGGGTCACTCATTCTGCTGGAATCCCCCTGTCAAGGCACATATGAGAAAGCAATCAATGAATAATTAAGGAGCTACAGCAAAGAATTGATGCTTCTTATGTCTCCCTTTCTGTCTGTCCCTGTCTATCCCTCTCTCTGTCTCTGTCACACAAAAAATAAAAAAAACTCACCCATCTTAAGTGTACAATTCAAGAGCTTTGGTAAATTTACCACCATAATCCAGTTCTGGAACATTTGTATCACCCCTGTAAGACTCCTTATACATACCTGTTTTTACTTTTGAGTCTAGAGGGTTCTTTGTTTCTTCTGGATATGAGATTTGCAATCTTTTCCAAATTAAGGGATTTTGTCAAGAGAATGAGAATGTGCTAACCAGGGACATGAGAGGTAGGCCCCAATCCTTACAGACATTTTTCTGGGTCCTGTAAAACGTCTCCTTTCATCTGGTTTTAATTCTAGTAGGAGGTCCATTCTTGAAATAATAAAGGCAACTAATCTGACCTGCAATGAAGGAACCTCAAGGAAGCCTGCAGGTGTCCCCCCCGCCCCCGTGGGCGGTCAGAGAGGCCAAGGGGCCCCAGAATAGCCTGGTCACTGCAGGTTCCTGAGGTGCAAATGGTGGTGGGCCACAAAGGAGGTTCTGCAGGGGGCCAGGGGCTGGGAACTCAGAGCCCTCTCTGATAGACTCATCTTGACATCTCATTTTTTTTGTTTTTTCTTTCTTTCGTTTCACTTTTTACAAGGAAGCATTTCAAACATTCTAAAAGCCAACAGTATAACAAACCTCCAAAACTTCTCACGGAGCCGCATCAATTATACCACCACAGGTGACTCCAATCCTCCTCCTCCCCACACTGCATGGACTCCGAAAAACCAAATACCATTATCACACCTAAAATATTTAATACTTAATCGCGTTAAAAATCTGGAGGCTTCGTTCAGAGGTGTGTTAGGAGCCCTCAGAGAGACCAGCGGAACGCGCGGGACACGCCTGAAAGGAGAATCCCACGTGGCGCTCCCCCTGGCGGCCATCAGCCCTGTTTTGGACTCACGGGGCGGAGCGGCCCCCAGGCTCGCACAGGCAACCCTCCTCTGATTGGCCGGCGCCGGCACATCCCGGCAACAGACTCGGTGCAGTCCAGGGAGGGCCTGCCCAGACTCCGAGCGCGCGGCGGGCGGGGTTGGAGGGGAGGCTGGGAAGAGCCCCGAGCCCCGTGTTTCCCCACCCCGTTTGGTTCCGAGTGGCCGCAGCGCGGGGAGCCCACAGACCCAGTCTGCCTCCGCCACACTGCGTTTGCTCCCGCTCCGGATCGCTCGGGGTCTCCGGGCAGCTGGCCTTTCGGCCATGGGCGCACACTCGCATCCGGCGCACCCACTTCTGCTGTTGCTGCTGCTGATACCAGGTACACGCGCGGGCCAAAGGACGTACGCCTCGAGAGGGGACAGGATGCTCTGAGACGGAACGCGGGATCCAAGCGGGGGGAGCGCGAAGCCGGAGCCGGGGATCGGACCTGCAGCGCACTCCCTCCGGTCCGCGGCGAACTGGGTGGGGACGCGCGTTTCTTTTGGGCGCATTGCCTCCTGAGGCCTCGGCTTGGAGCACTGGGTCCGGGTGGCGTGCCCGGGGCGTCGGTTCCACTGTCTACACCTCACACCCGTACTCGTTTTACGTATAAGTGGGGAAACTGAGGCCGAGAGAGGCAAAGACTTGAAAGACTCCTGGGAAATGAGGACAGTTATTTGGGCCCGGGGACCTAGCGTGCACGCCAGCCTCCCCTCCTGTCGTCACTTGGTGCTCAGCAACGTGCGCGCCTCCCGCCTCTGCCAGGTTAGGGAGAAGTGACCACAACCCGTTGCCATAAGTCTCTGTCTGGCCTGGGAGGGCCGGTTGTACGAAGGGTCAGGATTTGGCAGGGTTGCAGGGAGAGCTTTTGGAAGAACGCGATGTAGCTCTGCGATCAGAGCACCGTTTCTGCCATTTGGTGCTGAGCCCCCCCACCACCACCACCAGCCTTGCACTCCCTAGAGCTCCAGCATGTAGCCGCTCCTTTATTGGGGGGAGGGGCCACAGGAAGGAAGCAGGCACTATCCCATTTCAAGACCTGAAGAAGCTGGGACTTTACCAGGGATTCTCCTTAAACTCTCCCCAGATTGTAAATGGGAAGCAGCAAACAGCTGATTCAAGATGCCTGGAGTGTAAAGGGGTCCCCAAGGGTTTCAGAGAGGTTAGGGTCTTCGATCAGCATGTGAAGACAGTGTCAGCAGGAACTCTGCATCATACTCTGAGATCAGTGCAGCCATATAGGTGCCCAGCTTCTAAGAGGGTTGGTGGCCAAATCCCACCACGGTCCTGGGTGGGATGGAGAGCTCCAGACTGAGACTGTAGTCTCCCAGTGGGAGGCTGGGAGGCACAACACCTGTCCCTGGATGGCCCTGCTCCTGGGAGTAGATTGGTCATCTCCATCATGGAAGCGGCAAGAGGCTGTACCTATGTAGACTACACACCTGCTCCATCGTAACAATGAAAATAAGGAGAGTTCCTGAACTCTAACCACATGCTAACACTGAGCTGAGCCCTTCAGTTGTAACAACCCTATGACGTGGATAAAGTTTATAGTCTTTGTTTTTCACATTAAAAAACAAAGAGGTTAGGCGACTTGCCTAAGCTCACATAGCTCACAAGTAGCTTGTCAGGATTTGTACCAGATATATCCAAATTCAGAACCCAGGCTTATACCCACTGTACTTCTCACTGAATGTGTGTGACCTGATGGAATCCCCATCCCTCCTGGGCCTCAGTTTCCCAATCTTTAAACTCAAAGGAGTGAAACCAGTCTGAAAGTCTAGAGTTCCACAGAGTACCCCCAGTGAGTGGAAAGGAGGCTGTAGCAAGCAGGTGTCCCTGGTAAGGGGGAAAGGGTTTAACAGGGCTACTTTCCACAGTGGCCAGTGGCTCAGAGGCCGAGCACCGTCTGTTTGAGCGGCTGTTTGAAGATTACAATGAGATCATCCGGCCTGTGGCCAATGTGTCTGACCCCGTCATTGTCCAGTTTGAGGTGTCGATGACTCAGCTGGTGAAGGTGGTGAGTGCCGGAGCCATAAGCTGTGGCCGTGGGGAATGGGGTTTCTGGGAAAGGCTTTCCCAGAACCTTGTTTTTGTACTTCACGCATCTACTTTAATCTACCTTTCTAGGATGAAGTAAACCAAATTATGGAGACAAACCTCTGGCTCAAGCAAGTAAGTGACCAGACCCTGAGCACTGCTGCCCCCTGGTGGTGAGTGCTCTATTTGCTGTCAGTGAACCGAGAAGGATCCAAAGCTCAAGCTAGGGCCTTCATTCCTGTAGTCCCAGACTGAGGTCCATAGACTGAGGTCCATAGACTGGGGTCCACTGACTGGCTGGTCTGTTCCTTCTTGGACTTGAGTCCCAAGATTCCCACAGGAAAGACTGCAGGGCCAGGCGCCTCAAGTCACAGATAACAGACTGCACCTTAGAGGAAGAAGCTTTCTCCATGGTCACTCACATAATAAAATGGGACAGAACTGGGCCTGGAGCCCAACCCCCCAACTCTAGGGTGGGGCATAAGACCACCTTCTTCCCTTCTTCCCAAAAATTCATCCTTAAATCAGAATTAGACATCATAGTAATTGTTTGTAGGGTAGGAACAGGGGCTCTGGATTTTCCTGTTCAGATTAAGACCAAAGAAATTATTTTCCATATGTCTCCCCAGGGTGGCTCTGCCATGACCGGGACAAATAACTCACTGGCCTGATGGTGACCCTTCCACCAGCCCCTCCAACCGAGTGCTCCGGTTCCTCCCAGGAGGCTGGAACACCAGGTGGGCATAGTGCCCACTCAGTGCCCTATGGCACACATTCCCTCAGGCCACACCTCACCTCTCCCCCCAGGGACTTGGGACTCAGATCTCCCAGCCTCTGTACCCAAACATTCCTTGGGCCCCAGTGGGATCGTGGCTCCTTTCCCAGAATCCTTCAGAGGCCAACCCTGTTTCACCTGGTGCTGGAAGAGGGTTCTGTGTGTGCTTAGCACTCTGTTTAGGGAGCTTGATGGGGAACATGTCTGAAAAACACTCCTGGAGAGTCATTTTAGGGGACGTAAACAGCATGAGCTTAAGGCCTGGACCTGGACCTGGACCTGGCCAGAGTAAGTACTGGGGGTCCTTACTTGATTGATGAGGGGCTGCTGGCCCACAGTCCTGGCGGCAGCGGCCCCAGGAGAGCCAGGAGGTGGCCCGTACACAGCCTGGTGCTCTCCCCCGCTAGCACCCACACAAGAAATTGGGCCCATATGGTCTGCAGCATGGAGGCAGCTCCGTGACACATGACAGGGGTGAGGAATTCACCTAAGCAGATGTTGTCAAGAGAACTTAAACCGCCTGACCTGTGGTGGCACAATGGATAAAGCAATGGCCTGGAATGCTGAGATCACTGGTTCAAAACCCTGGGCTTGCACTGTCAAGGCACATACCAGAAGCAACTACTACGAATTGATGTTTCCCACCCACCCCCCATTTTTTCTCTCTCTCTAAAATCAATAAATATTTTTTAAAATAAAATAAAAAGAGAAGTGTAATGTACGGAGGCAGAGCAGTGGGCTCCGGCCCCTCGGTGTCATGTCTTTGGTGCCTATGGTTTCCATCTGCTGGTTCTATCCTCAGGCGCCGGGACACGGGGGAAATAACTAAGAAAAATAAATAAATAAATAAATAAAATAAAAAATAAAATGAGAAGTTAAACCACTGTGGTCTTTTTTGCTGCCTCCTCCCCCAGATCTGGAACGACTACAAGCTGAAATGGAACCCCTCTGACTACGACGGGGCAGAGTTCCTGCGTGTCCCAGCACAAAAGATCTGGAAGCCCGACATCGTACTCTACAACAAGTAAGGGAGGGTGGCTCCATGTTCTCGGGCAGCCTGGCCTTCCTCGGACCTTTTCCAACAGGGCTTCATTCACTGGTTCACCCCACAGGTGTTTACTGAGCGGCTAGTGTACACCAGCTAATGGAGAGACAGTGGCACACAGAAGAGATAGATCTCCTGCCTCTAGGAGTTTACTGTGCAGCAGAGAAGACAGGCCTGTGTTATAATGTCCAAATGTGCAATTGTAGACTAGAGCAAGGGCAAGGAAGGGAAATAACATGGCGGGGCTGGGGCAGCATCTGCCACCATGGCTTTTTCTAGGACAGCTTTCTTGTAAGTTAGGTCCCAGCAGGCCCCATGCGGTTAGGCCTCGGGAAGGTGTTGTTCTGCTTACATCCCTGCCCTGCCTGACGCCCTCTCCACACACACTGCCCACCTGCTTCAGGACGCCGCAAAGGTTCCCCTCTGCCACTTGGAATCTGTGCATTGGTGCACCTCTCTCTCCTAACATGTCACTTAAGCTCTGTTATTAGGTAAACAAAATTTAATTGGTATTTTGATATTTTACAATATGTGCTAGTTTGTTCTTGGGTACTAAAAATCATTTTTTTTTCCACCTGTGCTTTCTTGCGTTTTAACCATTAAGTGTTTTTTGGTTGTTTTTTTTTTTCCAGCACAACACTTCATTTGATTTAGTCTGGTTTTAATGAATAAAAGCATTCTGTGTTTAGGTTTTTATGCCATATTAGTACAAACGAATATATTTTACTATTAGTATTAGGACTGGAGAAGCTGTGTTTTTGGCTGAATCCTACTTTCTGGTCACTGGCTAAAAGGAAGGGGCATCTTTAACCACTCCAGAGATGGTCTATGTTTCATTTACTGTCTTCCCACGGGAAAAAAAACCCCCGGAATTCATAAATAGGGTTCTTTCATGCAATCCAGATTTGTAAATTGATCTGTGAGGAACTGGGATGCAAGATAAACTCAGCTGGTTTGCAGAATGTAAGCTGTCCTGGAAACCTGCCCAGAGGCTCTTAGGGAGCTGGGCAGGGTGGTTTTGCTAAGCTAGAATTTAGAAAACCGACAAAATTTTTAATCTTATGATTTAAATATTATAGCTGTTTTCTTCCTGGAAATCTTGGGTGAACAGTGAACTTTAGGACATAGGCTTGTCACAATACTGAGAGACATGGTGAAGTGCTTCAAATTGAGTTTGGGAGAAATGACTATCATAAGGAATTTCCTTAGAATGTGAAACTGAAAATAACATTGAAAGAAAGTCATCCAACTCGTCTCTCATAGTTAGAACTTCAGTTTCTCAGGATTGGTCCTCTGTTGAGGGTTTCTCTTTATTTCAACACTAGGAACACCTTTTACCTTCATACGCTAAAGTTTCTCCTATGACGTCTTGTTTTCTGTAATTCACTGTCTAATGGAATCCTCAGAACATGCTCACAATATCCCCTAAGTCCTTACACATTCATATCTCATTGCAGCCTTTTTAGATAATACTTTCAGGTCACTTACCTGGATATGAAATCCTTGGCTTGTTTTTTCCCTTCCATGAAAATCTTTAAAATGCTGGCTTGGCCCTGGCCGGTTGGCTCAGTGGTAGAGCGTCGGCCTAGCGTGCGGAGGACCCGGGTTCGATTCCCGGCCAGGGCACACAGGAGAAGCGCCCATTTGCTTCTCCACCCCTCCGCCGCGCCTTCCTCTCTGTCTCTCTCTTCCCCTCCCGCAGCCAAGGCTCCATTGGAGCAAAGATGGCCCGGGCGCTGGGGATGGCTCTGTGGCCTCTGCCTCAGGCGCTGGAGTGGCTCTGGTCGCAACATGGCGACGCCCAGGATGGGCAGAGCATCGCCCCCTGGTGGGCAGAGCGTCGCCCCATGGTGGGCGTGCCAGGTGGATCCCGGTCGGGCGCATGCGGGAGTCTGTCTGACTGTCTCTCCCCGTTTCCAGCTTCAGAAAAATGAAAAAAAAAAAAAAAAAAATGCTGGCTTGTGTCCTGGTACAAAGTGTTGCTTTCAAAATCTGATGCCAGTCTAATTTTCTTATTCTTGTAAAATTGGGTGACTTTTGGGAAAGGGGACATTATAAATAAGTGTCTCAGGGCCACAAATGTAAACAAGGACTATCCTAGACCAGTGATTTTCAACCTTTTTTGAGCCGCGGCACATTTTTTACATTTACAAAATCCTGGGGCACACCACCTACCAAAATGACACTCTAACACAGTACATATACATATAGTTAATAATATAGTTTCTAAATGTATTTATACTCACTTAGTGTGAAACCTGGGACTGTTTCGATGAACACAAAAGGGATATCCTGGCAGGAATGGTAGAAAGACACACACGAAGCTCTTCCTCAACAGTTCTCAGTCTCTCTCTGTTTTCAGTTTTTATCACAGTCAAGCTTGAGAAGCTCAGCTCACATAGATAAAACGGGAGCAATGTCAAAATAGCTTTGTTGGCCAGAATGGGGAACTCCTTGGCAACAGATAACCAAAAACTGTTCAAAGGAAGATCAGCAAACTTTAGCTTTAAAGTTAGATAACATTGTGATGCATTGTATATCACCCTCTGTGGGGGCCTCTTTTAAAAAGAAAAAGGTCAAATATCTATATAGCCTGACCAGGTGGTGGCGCAGTGGATAGAACGTTGGACTGGGATGCAGAGGACCCAGGTTCGAGACCCCGAGGTCGCCAGATTGAGCACGGCTCATCTGGTTTGAGCAAAAAGCCCACCAGCTTTAACCCAAGGATGCTGGCTCCAGCAAGGGGTTACTCGGTCTGCTGAAGGCCCGCGGTCAAGGCACATATGAGAAAGCAATCAATGAACAACTAAGGTGTTGCAACGCGCAATGAAAAACTGATGATTGATGCTTCTCATCTCTCTCTGTTCCTGTCTGTCTGTCCCTGTCTATCCCTCTCTCTCTCTGAAAAAAAAAAAAGAAAGAATAAATTGTTGATTAAAAATATATATACACACACACACACACACACACCATCAGGATAGACATAAGCAGCTGAGGCTGAGGCTTCATCTAGTGGTGGCAACATTTACCTCCAGTCCTGACCAGGATTAGAAATCGGGACCCTGGAGAGGAGTAGCAGCTTCAATAACTCGCCACGGCCACACAATGACAAGTGTGTGGCAGCCCGAGCGGGGACCTTCCTGAGTGTGGATGAGAGGCAGCCTACTATTGGTTCATAGCTAGTGGTTGGGATGAATCCTAGAAGGTGATTGGTCAGTGAGCGGTCCCTGTGCCTCCACTCTTCCTGTCACTGATAGCTGGAGGGATTGTGAGGGGAATGTTTATGTTCGGATGGAGGTGGCTGGTGGCAGGCTGGATAAATAGCCTCCGCGGGCTGTATCCGGCTCGCGGGGCCGTAGTTTGGGGACCCATGTTTAATTTCCCCACGGCACACCTGACCATGTCTCACAGCACACTAGTATGCCACGGCACACTGGTTGAAAAACACTGTCCTAGACAAACTGGGATGTTGTCTGTAAATGCATTGTTCTTTTTGCTTAGGTAACCAAGAGATACTTTTCCTTTGTCTTTAAAGTCGTTGTTTTACTGTGTACCATGTACTTAAGGAGCCTTCTTTCATTCCTGGGAATATTTTTGTGGGATTTTTTTAGTTACAGTTTTTAAGATTTGTTTTGTCCTATTGTTCTGATTATCTCTCCAGGAACTCCATTTTTACATATATTGGAACTTACTTACCTCTGTTTTCTCTAGATATTATTTTCTCTCAAATTGTTTTCCTTTGTCTCTGATTTAAAATGATTTTTTCTCCTTTCTGTCTTTCATTTCCATTATCATGCTTATGTTTTCTCTAGTTTAGTCTTTGCTTTCTTTTTTTCCTAATCCTGTCCGAAATTCTGTCAGTTCTTTATACATCCTCTTGCTGGAATTTACAAATTATTCCATAATGCCTCTATTTCTGATTTATGTGGCTCTTTCAAAGTTTCTGAAGATTTCTCAGTTTCTTTCAGCTTCACTGGTAATATCCGATTATCAGTTTCATCTGCTCCATGGCTGCTTTTGTGGTGTGTACTTATCTGCTTGCATGTTATTCAGTGTTTGTTTTTTTTGGTTTTTTTTTTCCTGAAGCTGGAAACAGGGAGAGACAGTCAGACCCCCGCATGTGCCCGACCGGGATCCACCCGGCACGCCCACCAGGGGGCGATGCTCTGCCCATCCTGGGCGTCGCTATGTCACGACCAGAGCCACTCTAACGCCTGAGGCAGAGGCCAAGGAGCCATCCCCAGCGCCCAGGCCATCTTTGCTCCAATGGAGCCTTAGCTGCGGGAGGGGAAGAGAGAGACAGAGAGGAAGGAGAGGGGGAGGGGTGGAGAAGCAGATGGGCGCCTCTCCTGTGTGCCCTGGCTGGGAATTGAACCCGGGACTTCTGCACGCCAGGCCGATGCTCTACCACTGAGCCAACCGGCCAGGGCCTGTTATTCAGTTTTTTATTTTTCTTATTATATGTGTATACGGGGCTCAACACAATCCTTTCCTGTTGCTCTTGTTTAAATTGACGGCCTTTGTTGTACTTTTAGGACAAGTCCCCAGAGGGAGTGGAAGTAGCAAGGGTGGCTGGCTTGTTTCACCTGCCTGGATTCCCTCCTCACATAGTTGCCCAGAAGCATTAAAAGGATGCCTGTCCTGCAGCCACCTCCACAGTCTGAGAACTGTCACTTCCCTGTTCCCTGTCTTCTTTTCTCTTCTCACCCCAGGTTCCTGTCCTGCATGGTTTGGAGCCTACCCTACACAGCCTTTTCCTGGATGTGTCTCTGTCCTTCTGGAAGGGAATTTTGGGAGGTATTGCCAAGCTTGAGAGCCCACCCCAGCCATGACTGACGCAGACTCTCATTGTATTCCCACAATGGTCCCTCCCACAAATCGGAAACTGTGGAGCCCTCTCTGTTCCCCTCGCTGAAAAATCAGTGCCGAGCGGGGTCCTCCCTTTTGAGGGGCAGATACTTCTTGTGGTTTCCACCTGGGGCTGTACGGACAGGAGGACTCCCCTTTCTCTGCCCCCCGGCAGCCTCCACCAGCCGCTCAGCCCATGTTTCCACATAGGATCCGTTGGTATTGGTGCTTAGATCCCACGCTCTCAGATTCTGAGGTTCATGGGGTTCTGTGTAACCTCTGTTGATGATGTGGTCGGTAGGTTTTTTCTTCTGCTATCCCAGTTGCCCTATATTTCTGAGGGATTTGGAAGGATTAAATTACTGATCCCATCATGCTTTCTCCTACCACTCACCGGGCTCTCCCTGCTGAAGCTCTTTCCTCCTGTTAAAGCCGTGTCTCAGCTGACCATTTGTAGCCACACATCTTTTCTTTTTCTAATCAACCCACATGGTTCAGCAACACATTGGCTCAGAGCCCCCCCTGCCTCTGCTGCCCCTTCCTGGCAGCCATCTCCTGGGCACCCTGTAGGGGTGAGAGCTTCCTTTATTTTCCGGTCATTCATTCGATCAACAAATGCTTACCAAGTGCCCTCCACGTGGCTAGTGCTGTACCAGACCCTGGTCCCCAGCTAGATCTTCATCTTCTCTGTCTCCTGGTGGCAGAGACAGGCTGCTGACACTGACCCAATCAGCAAGCAGGCCTCTGGTCTGGACAGACACACCAAGGTGGTGGCAGCAGCCACAGTGACCAGGATCCCTGGAAAATAGAAATGTGTGTCAGCAACCAAGATAAGCTTATCTCCAACATTTGACCTTGGAGCACACATGGTTACGTGACTCCCCACTTGGGGTCCCAAGTTCTGATTGGTCAAGGCTGTGCTACAAACTCTCCATGGGACCCTGAGCAGCTCAGTCCTGTTCTCTGGGTTTCAGTTTCCTCCTCAGTGAAATGAGGGCAGCAGACTATAGCAGGTCAACACACCGTTTCTGCTAAGGGCCAGGCAGTAAACGCTTTAGGCTTTGAGAGCCACCCAGTCTTTCACAGCAACTCCACGCTGTGTGCGGCTCAAAAGTGGCAGTAGACAATAGACAATGCTGGGTATGGCTGTGTGTTCCAGTAAGAATTTACCAGAAATAGGGGCCAGGCCTGTGGACCATAGTTTGCCAACACCTGGACTAGACTCTGGGCTCTGAAGGTCCCTTCCTGTTATGACGTTCTCTTGGTCCAGGATGCTGTAAGAAAAGTTGTGCTGGAAGCCTCTCTCTTCTCAGGGGTCTTTTCAACCCTGTGTAGAGCAGCCTCACAGCGTAGCTCCTTGTGCTGGACATGGGTCAGGTCCACTTGAGAGCGTGTGAGTCTTCGCTCCCCTACTTCTTACACTTCCCCTTATTTCCTGGAGCCAGGAGCTGGGCATAATCTTTTTGTGGGGAATTGAGGGCACAGCAAGTGTGAAGTGGGGGCTGGGAATGTATAAACCCAGCGAGGCACCTTTGAGACAAACCAGTTGACTGGAGTAAGGTAGGTCGTGGCTTTGGCATCAAGTGTTCATGTGTAACGATTGTCCTGCTTGACGGAGGCACACGAGGGTGGACAGCTAGACCCTAGTGAGGAGACATGTTTTCACACGTCCCTATCCAATAATAACACAGCACAAGGGAATCCTTAAATGCTTAGGTTTGTAATTTTTCTCAGCCCTTCAGGCAAATGGGTTTAGTGGTTGTTTCCTTTTGAAGGACTCTCAGAAATTAATAAGACTGAGCCAGAAGGCAGGGCCACTGTTGAGAGGACGGGCCAGCCTCCCTCTGGTGCAAGGGTGTGGACTTGGTCATCAGCAAATCTTTGGAACAAACCAGTTCACAGATACTCAGATAATTCTAAGAAAAATACATAAGTCTCAGATGATTCTAAGAAGAAACATGGGGACAGTGGGCAAGGAGAGGGAAACAGAAGGTGTAAAGGAACCTGTCATACTGGATTTGAAAGACAGGGAGTCAGACACATGATTATTCTAAAACAGCCCTGGGAGAAATGGGGAGTGTGGTGAATGGTAGAGATGGGGTCTGATAATACACCTATCTACAAAGTGTATTAAATGGTCCCCTTGTGGTTTCACACACATGTGTGTGTACACACATCAGATGCCCAGTGGAGAATAGTAAGGAGGCATTGATGAAGTCTAAACCACAGGAACAGAGGGTGGCAAATATCCCCAAAGGTCCCCTGCCTCCAGTACAACAACTTCCATCCTGTTTTGGGGTGTTTTTTTTTTTCCACAGAGATAGAGAAAGAGTCAGAGAGAGGGATAGATAGGGACAGACAAACGGGAATGGAGAGAGATAAGAAGCATCAATCATTAGTTTTTTGTTGCGACACCTTAGATGTTCATTGATTGCTTTCTCATATGTGCCGTGACCGTGGGGCTACAGCAGACCAAGTAACCCCTTGCTCGAGCCAGCAACCTTGGGCTCAAGCTGGTGAGCCTTGCTCAAACCAGATGAGCCCGCACTCAAGCTGGCGACCTTGGAGTCTCGAACCTGGGTCCTCTGCATCCCAGTCCGATGCTCTATCCACTGTGCCACCGCCTGGTCAGGCTCCATCCTGTTTCTTTATTTAGAGGGAAGTTTATCAGGTCAGGCATTGTATGTTGTGGGATGAGCCAGTGATGTCCTCAAGGGATGATGAGTGTGTCAGATTATGTGTATGGGGGGGAGGTTCCTGGGCCTCTTTGTCCCCATTGGTAAGTGAGGTGGTTGAAGAGTGACCTTTTATAGCACTTTGAGCTCTCACATTCCACAGTTGTACAAATTGTTATTCACCTTCCACCTGCCGGCGTGTGAGAGCTGGACCAGATGACTACTTTGTAGTGACCATGCCATGCCCCCTCTTTGTCTCTGCAGTGCAGTGGGGGATTTCCAGGTGGATGACAAGACCAAAGCTTTGCTCAAGTACACGGGGGAAGTGACTTGGATCCCTCCGGCCATCTTTAAGAGTTCATGCAAAATTGACGTGACCTATTTCCCATTTGATTACCAAAACTGCACCATGAAGTTTGGCACTTGGTCCTACGACAAGGCGAAAATCGACTTGGTCCTCATCGGCTCCTCCATGAACCTCAATGAATACTGGGAGAGTGGTGAGTGGGCCATCATCCGAGCCCCAGGCTACAAGCACGAGATCAAGTACAACTGCTGTGAGGAGATCTACCAGGACATCACGTACTCGCTGTACATCCGGCGCCTGCCCCTCTTCTACACCATCAACCTCATCATCCCCTGCCTGCTCATCTCCTTTCTCACCGTGCTCGTCTTCTACCTGCCCTCCGACTGCGGCGAGAAGGTGACCCTGTGCATCTCGGTCCTCCTCTCTCTGACCGTCTTCCTCCTGGTGATCACTGAGACCATCCCGTCCACGTCGTTGGTCATCCCCTTGATCGGCGAGTACCTTCTGTTCACCATGATTTTTGTCACTTTGTCCATTGTCATCACCGTCTTTGTGCTCAACGTGCACTACAGAACCCCCACCACACACACAATGCCCATGTGGGTGAAGACCATATTCTTGAACGTGCTTCCCAGGGTCATGTTCATGACCAGGCCGGCAGGCAATGAGGACAGCGCCCCAAAGCCGAGACCCATCTACAGTGCTGAGCTCTCCAACCTGAACTGCTTCAGCCGCACAGAGTCTAAGACCTGCAAGGAAGGCCGCGCCTGCCAGGACGGGATGTGTGGCTTCTGCCGCCACCGCAGGATGAAAATCTCAAACTTCACTGCCAACCTCACGAGGAGCTCCAGTACTGAATCTGTCGATGGTGTGCTTTCGCTTTCGGCTCTGTCACCGGAAATCAAAGAAGCTATTCAAAGTGTCAAATATATTGCTGAAAATATGAAAGCACAAAATGAAGCCAAAGAGGTAAGGACATGTTATTACATGGTATTACGTCGGTCATTCATTCACTCAACAAACATATTGGTTCTTGTGGGGCGAGGTGTAGGTCTGGGTTAAGAGATTACACTCTGGGCCTGACCAGGCAATGGCGCAGTAGATAGAGCATCAGCCTGGTACACTGAGGGCCCAGGTTCAAAACCCTGAGGTCGCCGGCTTGAGCGTGGAATCATAGACATGAACCCATGGTCGCTGGCTTGAGCCCAAGGTTGCTGGCTCATCTGGAGCCCCCCCGGTCAAGGCACATATGAGGAAGCAATCAATGAATAACTTAGGTGCCTCAATAAAGAATTGATGCTTCTCATCTTTCTCCCTTCCTTTCTGTCTATCCCAGCCTGTCTGTCTGTCTCTCAAAAAAAAGAAAAAGAAAGGAAGAAAGAAATTACACTCGAGTCAGCAGCCTGTGTTCAGACCAGCTCCTCCTGCCTCCATTACCAGTTACATGTCCTTGGACATGTCGCCTCCCCTCTCTGAGCCTGTCTTCTCATCTGTAAAATTGGGTGATAGAGCTGTGAGAATACAGTGCCCTGAGTTAGCCACTGGGCTGCCAGCACTCTGAGCCAAGAGTTGATCAGAAGATAGGCTGGAATGATCTCCAACTAGTATTGATCAGCTCAGCTTAGACTTTTAATTTTACTTTCTCCCCTTTTAGGTGTGTTTTTTCCCCTTTTAGGTATAATTTGCATCAAGTGCCCATCTCTTAAGTATACAGTTCAGTGAATGTTTGCATTGTGTGCACATTCGTGTAACCATGGATCCAAGTAAAAATAGAGGACATGTCCAGTGCCCAGAAAGTGTCCTGTTTCCTTTCCCAGTCAGTGTCTCCCCTCCTCCCTCCTCCAGAATGACTGATCCTTGGACTTCAATGAAATGAAATTACATAATATGAACTTTTTTTTTTTTCTTTTTGTATTTTTCTGAGGTTGGAAACAGGGAGGCAGTCAGACAGACTCCTGCATGCCCCCAACCGGGATCCACCCGGCATGCCCATCAGGGGGCGATGCTCTGCCCATCTGGGGCGTCGCTCTGCCACAATCAGAACCATTCTAGCTCCTGAGGCAGAGGCCACAGAGCCATCTCAGCGCCCGGGCCAACTTTGCTCCAATGGAGCCTCGGCTGCGGGAGGGGAAGAGAGAGATAGAGAGGAAGGAGAGGGGGAGGGGTGGAGAAGCAGATGGGCGCTTCTCCTGTGTGCCCTGGCCGGGAATCAAACCCAGGACTCCCGCACACCAGGCCGATGCTCTACCACTGAGCCAACCGGCCAGGGCCAATATGAACTTTTTCATATCTGACTCCCTTCATTCAATAAGATGCCTTTGAGGTTTATCCTTTTACTTGCTTCTTTTTCGTTGGCTTGTACTATCCCATAGTATGATGCACTGCCCTGTTATTCTACTGTGGTTGGACGCTTGGTTATTTCTAGTTTGGGGCTAATTTGAATGAAGTTGCTATAAATATTCTTACACATGTATTTTGGTGATGATATGCACCCATTTCTTTTGAATATGCACCTAGGAGTGGAACTGCTGGATCATTGGGGAGCTGTATTTTTAACTGTAGTGGATACTGTAAGGTTTCCAGAATGTTTCCAGCTGACACTTCCCCATCACCCCCTACCCCAGGGCTGGGAGAAAAGAGCAGCTCGGGCTCTCCCAGCCCTCCCCTCCCCAGACCCAGCTCACACTAACCAGGCCACACCTTCCCAAGTTCTGACAGTCCTCTGGGACACACCAGAGCTGGGCTGCAGGGGTGTAGCCAGGAGCTTGCGCTAGTTCACCATTTTGCCTAAATTCATGTACCTGTTACTCATCGTTAGTTCCAAAGTTTCCAGAGAATGGCCAAAATCATTGTACCTTAGACTTTGAGAGTCAGCCCTGGCTGGACAGCTCGGTTGGTTAGAGCTTTGTCCCGAAGTGCAGAGGTTGCTGGTTTGATCCCAGGTCAGTGCACCTATAGGAACAGGTCTATGTTCTTGGCTCTCTCTCTCTCTCCCACCTTCCTCTCTCTCTAAAATCAATACATTAAAAAATTTTTTCGGCCCTGGCCGGTTGGCTCAATGGTAGAGCATCGGCCTGGCGTGCAGAAGTCCCAGGTTTGATTCCTGGCCAGGGCACACAGGAGAAGCGCCCATCTGCTTCTCCACCCCTCCCCCTCTCCTTCCTCTCTGTCTCTCTCTTCCCCTCCCACAGCCAAGGCTCCATTGAAGCAAAGTTGGCCCGGGCGCTGAGGATGGCTCTGTGGCCTCTGCCTCAGGTGCTAGAATGGCTCTGGTCACAACAGAGCGATGCCCCAGATGCGCAGAGCGTCGCCCCTGGTGGGCGTGCCGGGTGGATCCCGGTCGGGCGCATGCGGGAGTTTGTCTGACTGCCTCCCCGTTTACAACTTCAGAAAAATACAAAAAAAAAAATTTTTTTTCTCAAAAGACTTTGAGGACTCAATGTAACATTAATAAATATCTACCCAATACTTACCTGGCAGGGGAGATACCATGATCACGAAGGTGGTTTCCCCAGGGTGAGGCTCACTCATTGCACTCCGAGTGTGTTGACCCCTGCGATTTCCCCAAATGTGGGAAACTCGACTGCATAATTTGTGGTAGTGGGGGACTGCGTTCGCGCTCTCCCCTGAAAAAAAATAATAATTAAATAAATAAATAAATATCTACCCAACTCTTTTAGCTGCATTGTTTGTATTCATGTTTAAGACCCAAGTCCCATCTCTCCTCACCAGGCTAAACCCTGTGAATTGCTTCAGAGGGAGATTTATACTTAGATAAAGGCATTTTAAAATCAGCATTAACATAAATAGGTATTATTCCTTAAGAACCTTCTGTCCAAAAAAAAAAGAACCTTCTGTCAAGCACATCATTTCATTTAATCCTCATAACAACCTTCTCTGATAGGTACTATTTTTATCCCCATTTTACAGGTGAGGAAACTGAGGCTAAGGAAGGTCACATAACTTACCCAGACTCTCACAACTGAGAAAAGAGCAGAGCTGGGTTGTAATCAACGTATAGCTCCAAGCCTCTGCTGTCTCACTCCTCCAACACCCCCCCCAGCCCCTGCCCCCAGCCTCCCAGGCCTGAGGAGGTTTAGCCAGCAGAGAGTAGGAGGGAATAACAGGGTCTGTTGTATATTGGAAGCACTTACAAACCAAAATCTTACTTGTGGCAAATACAGCATAATTCCAATTTTACCTTCGACTCCTTAGTGTCATCAAGAGGACACGTTTATTCCAGCTCATCATGGTGAAATAACTCCTGTCTCCAAGCCATTTTGGTCACTAAATTAAATTACTGCATCCATGCTGTCTATTTGTTATGTGGTTATTTCTTCCAAATCAGTTGATTCACGAGTTCTCTCTTCTCAATTCAATTATGGTTTTCTTGCTTTCTGAACTGTCTAGGAGTAAAATGAATGTACAACCCCCCTTCCTATTTCCAGCCTCAGTTGAAACCATATTATATAATGAGCTTTGCTCCTTCTTACATATTTTACTGTATGATCAGCAGTCATTTCTGATTTTCAGCCTCTTCTGTCACCGTACAGAATCTCATGATACTTTGGACTTATAACTGAAGATGATATTTGGTTATTTAGACCAGTGATTTTCAACCTTTTTACACTTGGGGGCCAATGAAAATAGCAGAATTATTTTGGGGACTGCTAAGGCAGAAATCACCCTGAGCATGAGCAAGTTTGACCAAGATCATAGGGTCTATACTCTTCATACAACATCAGGGTGGTTAAATCTTTCACAGACTGCCTGAAATTTCTAGCAGACCGGGTGTGTGGACCAGCAGTTAAAAAACACTTAACTAACTGGCCTTTCTGACTATAAATTAGAATTTGACAGAAAAATAGGTTATGCACACATGAAGAAACTTCTGATTTAAATCAGATTTATTATGACACATGTTTTATACTATTTCTCTAGAACATGAAGAGAAACTTGAGTGGTATATTTCCTCAGACTACAGCAATGGGGGGGGAAGGTTTCTTGCATTTTGGCGAGAATGGCTGCTTCTGCTGCAGCAATGTACATACAGTATTTATTAAATGGTCAGGATTGAAAAGGTATTCACGCTGTCTTCTCCTCCATGCTTCATTTTTTCCTCTTTCATGATTTTCTTATTTTTCAGATCCAAGATGACTGGAAGTATGTTGCCATGGTGATCGATCGTATCTTTCTGTGGGTTTTCATCCTTGTGTGCATTTTAGGGACAGCTGGCTTGTTTCTGCAGCCCCTGATGGCCAGGGACGACGCCTAAGCTCTGAACCGTGCATCTGCCTGAGGTGTATTGCCGTGGGGAGCTCTTTTTTTTTTGTAATTGTGATAAAACCCACAACATAAAATTTACCATCTTAGCCATTTTTATATTCACAGTTCAGTGGTATTAAGTACCTTCACTGCCAATCACTATCCATCCCCACAACTCTTTGCATCTTGTAAAACTGAAGCTCTGTACCGTTAAACAGTCCCTATTTCTGCCAACTCCCCAGCCCCTGGCAACCACCATTCTACTTCCTGTCTCTGCATTTGACTACTCTGTTAAGCACCTCATATAAATGAAATCATACAGTATTTGTCTTTTTGTGACTGGCTTGTTTCACTTAGCATACTATCCTCAAGGTCCATCCATGTTGTAATATTTTGCAAAATTTTCTTTCTTTTTAAGGCTTCCATTGTCTGCAGAGACCACAGTTTGCTATTCATTCATCTATTGATGGACACTTGAGTTGTTCCATCCTATGTGGAAATGATGCTATGAACCTGGGTGTAGAAATGTCTCTTTGAGCCTGACCAGGTCATGGCATAGTAGATAGAGCGTTGGCCTGAGATGCTGAGGACCCAGGTCACCAGGTTGAGTGCAGGGTTGCCAGCTTGAGCACAAGATCATAGACATGATCCCATGGTCACTGGCTTAAAGCCCAAGGTTACTGTCTTGTGCAAGGAGTCACTGGCTCAGCTGGAGCACACCGCCCCCAAAGGCACATAAGAGAAAGCAATCAATGAACAACTAAGGTGTCGCAACTAGGAGTTGATGCTTCTTATCTCTTATTCCTTCCTGTCTGTCTGTCTCTCTCTCTTAAAAAAAAGAAAAATATCTATTTGAGAACCTGCTTTCAGTTCTTTCGGGTATATACCCAGAAGTGGAATTGTTGGATCATATAGTAATTCTATTTTTAACTTTCTAGGGAACCACCGTACTATTTTCTACCATGACTGCACCAACTTTACATTCCCAGAAACAGTGAGTGCACCAGAGTTCTGATTTCTTTACATTCTTTTATTTATTTATTTATTTATTTGAGAGAGAGAGAGAGAGAGACAGAGAGAGAAACAGATGGACAGACAGGAAGGGAGAGAGATGAAAAGCTTCAACTCTTCATGCACCTTAGTTGTTCATTGACTGCTTTCTCATATGTGCCTTGACCGGGGGGTGGGAGTGGCTACAGCAGAGTAAGTGACCCCTTGCTCACACCAGCGACCTTGGGCTCAAGCCAGCGACCTTGGGCTTCAAGCTAGTGACCTTTAGGTTCAAGGCAGTGACAATGGAGATGTCTATGATCCCACGCTCAAGCCAGTGACCCTGCGCTCAAACTGGTGAGCCTGTGCTCAAGCCAGTGACCTTGGGGTTTCAAACCTGGGTTCTCTGCATCCCAGTCTGACACTCTATCCACTGCCACTGCCTGGTCAGGCTAATTTCTTTACATTCTTGTCAACACTTTTCTGTTTGTTTGTTTTTAAGAGTAACCATTCTAATGGGTGTGAGGTGGTATCTCATTGTAGTTTTGATTTGCATTCCCTTAATTAGTGATGTTCAGCGTCTTTCCATGTGCCTATTGGCCAGGTGTATCTCTTCTTTGGAGAAATGTCTGTTCAAGTCCTTTGTCCATTTATGAATAAGGTTGATTTTTTATTTCTGTTACATTTTAGTTCTCTATATATTCAGCATATTAATCCCTTATTAGATTCATGATTTGAAAATATTTTCTTCCATTCTGTGGATTGTCTTTTGATGTACAAAATTTAAAAATTTTCATGAAGTCCAACCTGTCTATTTTTTATTTTTACCTGCGCCTTTTGTGTCATAGCCAAGAAATCATTGCCAAATCCAATGTCACAAAGCATCGGTCCTGTTTTCTTCTAAGAGTTTTATTGTTTTAGATGCTTTAACAGTTACACACTTTGTATTATAGAGCTAATGTCTTTGTTTTTGGCATTTCAAGGTTTACTTATTATCCAGTTGTCTTGATTTTTGTCAAAAAAAGGTTCATGTAAGAAAAATTTCAAGTGTTTATTATGGATAAATTAATATTTAACCAGCCCTTTTGGTAAGGTAAAGAAATGTTAGAAGAGCTCTGGCTGGAAAGCTCGGTTAGTTAGAGCATGGTCCTGATACACAAGGGTTGCCAGTTCAATCCCTGGTCAGGACACATACAGAAATATATTGATGATTGATATTTCTCTCTCTCTCTAAAATTAATAAATATTTATAAAGAATTTTTAAATGTTAGAATATAAGTCTTCCACAATGATAGAATATGTAGACTGGGTTAAATATGAAAAGTGTTTCCCTTTTATTTTAATGATTGAAACATAAACAGGTAGAAAACTTGCTGTTCATAAATGTGAAAATCATTTGGTTCAGTATCAGAAGAGTTCTCACTGGTATCTCTCTCTTTTCTTTTTTTTTTTTTGCATTTCTCTGAAGTGAAAAGCTGGGAGGCAGAGAGATAGACTCCTGCATGTGCCCAACTGGGATCCACCTGGCATGCCCGCTTGGGGGCGATGCTCTGCCCATCTGGGCCATTGTAACCAGAGCCATTCTAGCACCTGGGGCAGAGGCCATGGAGCCATCCTCAGCGCCCAGGCCAGCTTTGCTCCAATGGAGCCTTGGCTGCAGGAGAGAAAGAGACAGACAGAGAGAAGGGAGAGGAGGAAGGGTGGAGAAGCAGATGGGACTTCTCCTGTGTGCCCTGACCAGGAATTGAACCGGGGACTTCCACACACCGGGCCAATGCTCTACCACTGAGCCAACCAGCCAGGGCCTCAGTGGTATTTCTTATTTAGCCCAAAATCTCTTTGGAGTTTTATACTATTTCAGCAATATCTCACACAACTGTTTCTTACCATGCACTTCTTGTTCTTTACTGTTTTTTCAAGAGTGTAACATTACATCGTCATGGCAGAGGGCCTCAACTATCTATTTTGCACAATTCAAAACTATACCATCAGGCCCTGGCCGGTTGGCTCAGCGGTAGAGCGTCGGCCTAGCGTGCGGAGGACCCGGGTTTGATTCCCGGCCAGGGCACATAGGAGAAGCGCCCATTTGCTTCTCCACCCCTCCGCCGCGCTTTCCTCTCTGTCTCTCTCTTCCCCTCCCGCAGCCAAGGCTCCATTGGAGCAAAGATGGCCCGGGCGCTGGGCATGGCTCTGTGGCCTCTGCCTCAGGCGCTAGAGTGGCTCTGGTCGCAATATGGCGACGCCCAGGATGGGCAGAGCATCGCCCCCTGGGGGGCAGAGCACCGCCCCTGGTGGGCGTGCCGGGTGGATCCCGGTCGGGCGCATGCGGGAGTCTGTCTGACTGTCTCTCCCTGTTTCCAGCTTCAGAAAAATGAAAAAAAAAAAAAAAAAGGAAAAAACAAAACAAAACAAAACAAAACAAAAACTATACCATCAGCCCTGGCCAAAGATAGCTTGGTTGGTTAGAGCATTGTCCCAAAGAACAGAGGTTGCCAATTTGAACCCCAGTCAGGACACATACAGGAACAGATTGATGTTCATCTGTTCCTGTCTCTCTTTCCCTTCCTCTCTCTCTTTTTCTTTTATTTTCCAAGTGAGAGGAGGGAAGATAGAGATCCTGGTCAGGGATCTGTAATGCGCCCTGACCAGGATCCAGCTGGCAATCCCTGTCTGGGGCCAATGTTCTGCCCATCTGGGGTCGGGCTTGCAACCAAGCTATTTTTAGCACCTGAGGTAGAAGCACCACAGAGCCATCCTCAGTGCCCAGGGCCGATGTGCTCAAACCAATGGAGCAGTGCCTGCAGGAGGAGAAGAGAGAGAAAGAAAGAGAAGGGGAGAGGGATGAGTGGAGAAGCAGATGATCCCTTCTCCTGTGTGCCCTGACTGGGAATCAAACCTGGGACATCCACAGGCTGGTCCAACACTTTACCACTGAGCCAACCAGCCAGGGCTCTCCCTTCTTCTCTTGATAAAATGAAAAAAAAACAACACAACTATACTATGAGAAACGCCTAATCACACATTCATTGTTAATGTACTTTTGAACAGGGACACCTTAGGCCAGATGATTCTGCGCTGGGGCAACTGTCCCGTACATTGTAGAATCTTTAGCATCATGCTAGCCTCTGCCCACTAGATGCCGATAACATACCCCCATCTCTTGCCAGTTGTGTAACAACCAAAAGCGTCTCCAAAAATTGTTAAATGTCCCCTCAGGGGCAAAATCACTCCTAGTTGAAAACCACTGCTTTAGACAAATCACCGAGAAGAGAGCATCACAGACTGCAGTTCTGAATCTGTATCCACTGGCAAGAGGACAGGATTCACAGAGACCGTTTTAGCCTCACTACTCATTACAGCACTTTTTCTATGCAAAAATAAAGCTGACAAAACCATAGCCCACTGTGACTCATGTTTCAATAAGTCAAAAGGAAGATTTCTACAAAATTTATTTATACATAAAAATTTAAGTAACAGCAATAGAGACATAAGAGGGATCAGGGATGTATACAGGCTAAGATAGCTAACAGGCAATTTAAATGGACCAAACCAGACTTCCACTCATTAAAAGGCACTAAACACCTGCCTACAATAAAATACAAATTAGGGTCCCCTCTGCCTTCCAAAGAGTGTTGACTTGAACTCAGACAGGTTACATACTATAAACAAATAAGGCATTTGTTCTGTCAAGACCTAAGTTTTAGGTCAGAGTGCAAGAATTCTATCAGTGTTTTCTTCTTGGTCATAGCTAAATCAGGGACATTTAGAGATGAAATTGAACTCGCTTACCTGTGATATATGATACTATATTGTACAAGTAGTAATAGGCTAAGACTAGATTACATCTAAGGGCCTTTGTAATTCTCAGATTCAAGTGTTGTAAATGTTGGAATGAAAGAGATAAAATTGAAACATTATAGGTGTGTGAAATGTATGATGTGCTCATACTGAATTAGACAACCATCTCTAATTTCAGAAGATGGTTTTCTCACAGAACAATTTAGTAGTATCCACCGACATGTTTTTAAAATGGGGTTCACTTAATTGTCATGGACTCTTCCAAGATCAAGGATAAAAAGATGCTACCACAATATATAAAAAGATGGTTCTAGGCCCTGGCCGGTTGGCTCAGCGGTAAGAGCGTCGGCCTGGCGTGCGGGGGACCTGGGTTTGATTCCCGGCCAGGGCATATAGGAGAAGCGCCCATTTGCTTCTCCACCCCCCCCCTCCTTCCTCTCTGTCTCTCTCTTCCCCTCCCATAGCCAAGGCTCCATTGGAGCAAAGATGGCCCGGGCGCTGGGGATGGCTCCTTGGCCTCTGCCCCAGGCGCTAGAGTGGTTCTGGTCGCGGCAGAGCGAGGCCCCAGAGGGGCAGAGCATCGCCCCCTGGTGGGCAGAGCGTTGCCCCCTGGTGGGCATGCCGGGTGGATCCCGGTCGGGCGCATGCGGAGTCTGTCTGACTGTCTCTCCCCGTTTCCAGCTTCAGAAAAATACAAAAAAAAAAAAAAAAAGATGGTTCTATTAATTGTGAAAAATGTGAACAAGGGGATTGAATCTAATGTTAAGGATATGCCAGTGCGTGTCCCCAAGAGCTGTCTGTTGTATGGTTTCACATGGAGAGTAAGCCATGAAAATAATACATTGATCATTCAGCTTAAGCATCTAGAGAATAAGTATGCCTTAAAGAAAATCCCAATGCCCATTTTTCATATTTTAAAAATGTTAGTTACAGAAAATCAGCATCATATTCAATCATTACCATACAAAGTGGTCAGCTTATTTAATATAGCAGTATAATATTGTACTAAAGACTGTTATCCAGTGAATATGGGACCCAAAGTTTTTAAAAATGAGTACCTTGACCAAATGCAGAAAAAGTTTTAAAGTACGTCTTCAAATACAACAGGAATTTTCCAGTGCATCAAAATACAAACTTCAATGTTAATTATAGGATACAAACATTAGATTCTTACTAGTACAGATCACATAGTATTTCCCTACAATTTTTATAAGATAAAATGTTATTCAATTAGTTATTACTTTAGTCATGCAGATAGATATTCTAATGGGCAATCTGTTAAGATAAACTGATATTAGTAACTGTTTATCTGTTAAAGCTTTGCATGAAATTTTAAACAATTTACATTTTCATAATTCTATTGGTGCCGTAAGGTATATATACCTTTTGATAATTAAAGTCATACTACAACTGCTAGGGAAACATCACTTATTTGCATTTCCAATTTGAACTGGAACTATTATATTTGCCCATTTATAAATAACAGGAACAAAAAGCCCAAGAGAACCAACAATTGAAACGAGAAGAAAGGTCCACAGAAACAGCCGATCAAGTACCTGGGCTATGAACTTCCAATCTTCAACAACCTGTTGCGAAAAAAGAAAAAAAAGAAAGAAGCCTTCATTAAATATATAATTCAATATTGTGTAACTGTTTAAGATAAAACATACTGAGCTAAGGCCAAATCAGTTTCTGCTGCCTCTAAACTGTAAGCGACCCTGTGGTCAGAGCTCAGGGACAGGTCCTTCCCTCACTGTTACAACAGGGTCTCTGTGAGCTCTCAGATACTACATGATTTCAGTTCCACATTGATGTGTAGTATTTTATAAGTGGCTTATTTTGATAATTTTAAATATGAATTAGAATATTTTTACTATTTGGATATTTGTTAATAAACAAAAAAACTCTTTTATTCTTTTTTTTCAGAGACAGAGAGAGAGAGTCAGAGAGAGGGATAGATAGGGACAGACAGACAGGAACAGAGAGATGAGAAGCATCAATCATTAGTTTTTCGTTGCGACACCTTAGTTGTTCATTGATTGCTTTCTCATATGTGCCTTGACCGCGAGCCTTCAGCAGACCGAGTAACCCCTTGCTTCAGCCAGCAACCTTGGGCTCAAGCTGGTGAGCCTTGCTCAAACTAGATGAGCCCGCGCTCAAGCTGGCGACCTCGGGGTCTCGAACCTGGGTCCTCTGTGTCCCAGCCTGATGCTCTGTCCACTGTGCCACTGCCTGGTCAGGCTGTTTGTTTGTTTGTTTGAAGTGAGAGGAGGGGAGTTAGTGAGACATTCCCACATGCACCCTGATGGGAATCCACCAGGCAACCTTTGTCTGGGGCCAATCACTCTACCACTGAGCCAACTGGCCAGGGCTTTTTTTTTTTTTTAGTGTTTATTTTAATTTAATTTTTTACTTATTTTAAAAGAAAATCTACCAGTCAGAATGGCGCTTATCAACAAAACAACACAGAATAAGTGCTGGCGAGGATGTGGAGAAAAGGGAACCCTCCTGCACTGCTGGTGGGAATGCAGACTGGTGCAGCCACTGTGGAAAACAGTATGGAGATTCCTCAAAAATCTGAAAATCGAACTGCCTTTTGACCCAGCTATCCCACTTTTAGGAATATACCCCAAGGACACCATAGAACGGCTCGAAAAGGAGAAATGCACCCACATGTTTGTGGCAGCATTGTTCACAATAGCGAAGATCTGGAAACAGCCCAAGTGTCCGTCAGAGGACGAGTAGATTAAAAAGCTTTGGTACATATATACTATGGAATACTACTCAGCCATAAGAAATGATGACATCGGATCATTTACAATAACATGGATGGACCTTGACAACATTATACGGAGTGAAATAAGTAAATCAGAAAAAAAAAAAACAACTAAGATGAATCCATACATAGAAGGGACATAAAAATGAGACTCAGAGACATGAACAAGAATGTGATGGCAACAGGGGTGGGAGGTTGGGGGAGGGGGGAGGGGGTGAAGAAGGAGAGGGGGGTTAGGGGAGGGGAGGGGCACAAAGAAAACCAGATAGAAGGTGACAGAAGACAATTTAACTTTGGGGGAGGGGTATACAGCACAATCAAATGTCAAAATAATCTAGAGATATTTTCTCTCAACATATGTACCCTGATTTATCAATGTCACTGCATTAAATTTAATTAAAAAAAAGAAAAAAGAAAAAGAAAATTTAGCCTGAGGTTAACTTCATACCAAATTAAAAGTTGACTCAGAATAATACCCATTCAATAGTTGTTAATCTTCCTCCCTCTTTACCCCCCACACTGGCTTTATTTAGTTTTGGATTTCCTATAGCCATTTTAACCTAAGCTCAATCTGCAGCCAGGAAGTTCATTTCCTCCCTGTTTCTGCAGCCTAAGCAGGGAGCTGGCTCAGCAGATCTGAATGACCTGAAGGAAGGGCAGGCAGAAACCAGCCCCTGAGCACCAAAGGCTCGAAACACAGGACACATCATCGTTCCTCAGAATAATACAACAATCAGCACATCATCAAATTTTCTTTAAAATCATCTTAGATGCCTATGGGTGGGGGGTTGTTGAGAAGTGGGATTTGTGTAGGTTCCCCATTTTGTGGATGTTTTCACTGGAACAGATTTTAGTAAAGATCTTTTATAGACCATATATCAACATTTCTAGCCTTCAATCTACGCTTCTCCTGGAAGGGTCATGACCTGCATTGGTAACACGACATGTCACAGACCTCACGGACATTGTTCTCCTTCATGACATGTCTTGTAATATATCGAATAGAATCAAGTGCAGCTTCCAATGTGTTTCTAGAAGATTTTGATCCACTACTGCTTTCGGTTTCCTCTTTCTGGGTGAAGTACCTATCTATATGACTTCTCATGCAAAGCAGTTTTGGAAGCTTGTGGAGAAATATCTTGCGGACCCACGGAGCCATAGCATTGTGTGTTGAGGGAGAACGATGATGAATGTTGATAGCAAAGACAGTCACCATAATCGACAGGGTCACAAAAATCATGGTAAACACCAGATACTCCCCAATCAGAGGTATTACTTTTGAAGATGAGGGTATGATCTCTTCAATAACCAGAAGGAAGACAGTCAAAGAGACAAGTACTGACGTGCAGAGACAAATCTTTTCGCCTTCATTTGAAGGAAGATAGAAGACAAGTACAGTTAAAAACGATAGCCCAATACAGGGGATAATAAGGAACAAGGTATAAAAGAGAGGCAGACGCTTAATTACAAATGAGTAAGTGACATAAGGGTACCAGCAACAGCTGTCGGTTCTGTTTCCTTTGCTTCCTGTTGCACTCACAATTTCCCATTCCCCATTATCAAAAAAATCTCTCTTGTCGACATCTTGGTCCTCTAAAATTATGTCAACCTGTGATCCATCATAAGTCCAAGAACCGAATTTCATGGAGCAGTTTTGGAGATCGAATGGGAAGAATGTGACATCGATGGTACAGGAACTTCTGTAGTTGGCCGGTGGAGTCCAGGTGACGGTGCCATCGTACCTGACGACCGTTTTCGTGCTGGCCCCCTCAAAACGTCCGTCTGCGCTGAAACACACACGCACACAACAATGCAGAAACTAAACAACCCAAGCAGGTATTTCACAAGCCTGATATAAAAGAAAGCCTAGTCCTAGCATAAAATATTCTTTAAATTATTACACTTGAGATGTACCTGCTTGTGTAGGGACTCCACTTTAGGGACATCTTAAATACCTAACTACCAGAACTGGACACTGTCTTCCACATCTGCGCCAAGACTGACGGATGTACATTTCACAGAATCCTGAAGTTTTCGTAGTTGAAAAGGTTTCACTTGGCCCTGACCAGTTGGCTCAGCGGTAGAACGCTGGCCCAGTGTGTGGAAGTCCCGGATTCAATTCCCAGTCAGGGCATACAGGAGCAGCGCCCATCTGCTTCTCCACCCTTCCCCCTCTCCTTCCTCTCTATCTCTCTCTTCTCCTCCTGCAGCCAAGGCTCCATGGGAGCAAAGTTGGCCTGGGCGCTGAGGATGGCTCCATGGCCCCCATCTCAGGCGCTGGAATGGCTCTGGGTGCAATGGAACAACATGCCAGGTGCGCAGAGCATCGCCCCCTGGTGGGCATGCCGGGTGGATCCTGCTCAGGCACATGCAGGAGTCTGTCTGACTGCCTCCCCACTTCTAACTTCGGAAAAATACAAAAAAACAAAACAAAAAAAACTCACCAAAAAACAAAAAAATAAATAAAGAAAAAAGAAAAGGTTTCACTTTACGTACAAAATGTAATTAGGCTATTTACACAACAGACATGCACAGAGCCACAGCTGCGTCCTGGACTCCTGCACAGCAACCCTCCCCCATTGCAAACCCCACAGGCTTCTGCGTCCACAGGAAAAGCACACGAGCACCACGCTGGCCGCAGCTCTGACAAACGCTGGTGCCTCCCCAGCTCTCCCACCAGGTGAACTCATTCCGGAGAAATTAGCAGGAGACTGCCCACCAACATAAGATTTCTTTGAAATACTGTCTGTATCTTAAAATTCATGTGACTTTTGCACACTACTATACTACACCATGTTTAATGTAAAAATGTTTTCAGTGACAGTGTACAAGGATGTTCCGGGATTATAGCTTCGTTGGCTCTTTACATATGGAGAAGCACAGAAGTAAAAGTTTTAAAAGACTAAGATATTTTTGAGTAGCATGTGTTCTGTGTTCAGGCCAAATGCCTTCTTGCCAATAATAAAGTACTTTAGGATAAGCACAAATTCCCAGAATTATCCTCTCCTCAAGTCAAAACCATCCTAAAACATGTCTAGGTAGAATACCTGTAAAAATATGTTAACTCAACAGTCCTCATTATGGGATAATTACAATTCAGTATTTAAGCAAAATTAAAAGGATGCACATTTGAACGTAAATTATGGCCTCATCCATTTAAATTTTTTTAATTTATTCATTTTAGAGAGGAGGGAGAGAGTGAGAGAAAGAGAGAGAGAGAAAGGGGGGAGGAGCAGGAAGCCTCAACTCCCATATGTGCCTTAGACCAGGCAAGTGCAGGGTATTGAACTGGCGACCTCAGCATTCCAGGTCGATGCTCCATCCACTGTGCCACCACAGGCCAGGCACCTCACCTATTTAAAAAACATACAAAAGTATCTGGAAGGCAGTGTGCCAAATATGTAGTCTAGTGAATAAGAGGGTAAATGCCAGACGATGAGGCCAGGGACCGGAGCCGAGAGTGGAGGCCTCACGATGGGGCATCCTAGCATGCATTATGCCCCAATGGGAATGCACCTTATGGGTCAGAGAGCAAATATGCCTCCTGTACCTCATGGAATGATGCCTCAAATGATGCCCCCCATGGGAGGTCCACCAATGGGTCAAGTGAGGATATTGAAACCCTGATGGGTTAAGTAAATTAGCTCAAGATTACACAGCTGATGCCTGGAATGATGTCTTCAGCAATGCCTGGAATGATGATGTCTCGTATGTCTCAGGCTTCCATGCAGCCTGCCTTACCGCCAGGAGTAAATAATATGGATGTAACAGCAGGTACAACAGGCAAATCAAAGTGGACTGAACATAAATCACCTGATGGAAGGACTTACTACTACAATACTGAAACAAAACAGTCTACTTGGGAGAAACCGGATGATCTTAAAACACCAGCTGAGCAACTTTTATCTAAATGTCCCTGGAAAGAGTACAAATCTGACTCTGGAAAGCCATGCTATTATAATTCTTAAACAAAAGAATCCCGTTGGGCTGAACCTAAAGAACTTGAGGATCTTGAAGGATACCAGAATACCATTGTTGCTGGAAGTCTTATTATAAAATCAAACCTGCATGCAATGATCAAAGCTGAAGAAAGCAGTAAGCAAGAAGAATGCACCAAAACATCAACAGCCCCAGTTCCTACAACAGAAATTCCAACCACAATGAGCACAATGGCCGCTGCAGGAGCAGCAGCTGCGGCGGCCGCAGCCAATGCCTCCACCTCTGCTTCTAATACTGTCAGTGGAACTGTTCCAGTGTTCCTGAGCCTCAAGTTACTTCAATTGTTGCTACTGTTGTAGATAATGAAAACACAGTAACAATTTCAACTGAAGAACAAGCACAACTTACTAGTACCCCTGCTCTTCAGGATCAAAGTGTTGAAGCCTCTAGTAATGTTGGAGAAGAAACATCTAAGGCAGGCGTCCCCAAACTACGGCCCGCGGGCCGCAATTTGGCCCCCTAAGGCCATTTATCCAGCTCCCGCCGCACTTCCAGAAGGGGCAACTCTCTCATTGGTGGTCAGTGAGAGGAGCATTGTATGTGGGAGCCCTCCAATGGTCTGAGGGACAGTGAACTGGCCCCCTGTGTAAAAAGTTTGGGGACCCCTGAAAGGAAACTGCATCTGATTTTACTCCCAAAAAAGAAGAGGAAGAAAGCCAGCCACCAAAAAACAAACATATACTTGGAATGCAAAGGAGGAGGCAAAGCAAGCATTTAAAGAATTATTGAAAGAAAAGTGGGTACCGTCTAATGCTTCAGGGGAGCAGGCTATGAAAATGATCATTAATGATCCCCGATACAGCGCTTTAGCAAAGTTGAGTGAAAAAAAAGCAGGCTTTTAATGCCTATAAAGTTCAGACAGAGAAAGAAGAGAAAGAAGAAGCAAGATCTAAATACAAAGAGGCACCTGACCAGGTGGTGGCGCAATGAATAGAGCGTCGAACTGGGATGCGGAAGGAACCAGGTTTGAGACCCCGAGGTTGCCAGCTTGAGCGCGGGCTCATCTTGCTTGAGCCAAAAAAAAAAGCTCACCAGCTTGGACCCAAGGTCGCTGGCTCGAGCAAGGGGTTACTCGGTGCACTGAAGGCCTGCGGTCAAGGCATATATGAGAAAGCAATCAATGAACAACTAAGGTGTTGCAACGAAAAACTGATGATTGATGCTTCTCATCTCTCCGTTCCTATCTGTCTGTCCCTATCTATCCCTCTCTTTGACTCTCTCTGTCCCTGTAAAAAAATAATAAATAAATAAAAAATTAAAGACAAAGAGGCTAAGGAATCCTTTCAGCGTTTTCTTGAAAATCATGAGGGAAAAAAAAAGCAAAGCAAATGTTTGACAAGATGGAAGTCTGGAATGCAATATTGGAACATGATCGTCTTGAAATCTATGAAGATGTTTTATTCTTTCTTTCAAAAAAAGAAAAGGAGCAAGCAAAGCAGTTGAGAAAGAGAAATTGGGAAGCCTTAAAAAACATCCTGGACAACATGGCTAATGTAACACACTCTACTACTTGGTCAGCAGTATCTGATGGATAATCCAACTTTTGCAGAAGATGAGGAATTACAGAACATGGATAAAGAAGATGCATTAATTTGCTTTGAAGAACACGTTAGGGCTTTAGAAAAGGAAGAAGAAGAAGAAAAACAGAAGAGGTTGCTGAGAGAAACGAGACGACAGTGGAAAAATAGAGAATCTTCAGATATTTTTAGAAGAACTGCATGAACATGGACAACTGCATTCTATGTCATCTTGGATGGAACTGTATCCAACAATTAGTTCTGACATTAGATTCACTAATATGCTTGGTCAGCCGGTTTTTTCAATAGGATCAACTGCACTTGACCTTTTCAAGTTTTATGTTGAGGATCTTAAAGCACGTTATCATGATGAGAAGAAGATAATAAAAGATATCCTAAAGCAGCAGTTCTCAACCTGTGGGGGTCGAACGACCAAAACACAGGGGTCGCCTAAAGCCATCGGAAAATACATATTTATTATACAATACATTTTTAAATAAAATATGCATTTCCGATGGCTTTAGGCGACCCCTGTGTTTTGGTCATTCGACCCCCACTGGGGTCGCAACCCACAGGTTGAGAACCGCTGTCCTAAAGGATAAAGGATTTGTAGTTGAAGTAAATACCATATTTGAAGACTTTGTGGCAATAATCAGTTCAACTAAAAGATCGACCACATTAGATGCTGGAAATATTAAATCGGCTTTTAATAGTTTACTAGAAAAGGCAGAAGCCCGTGAACGTGAAAGAGAAAAAGAGGAGGCTCGAAAGATGAAATGGAAAGAATCTGCATTTAAGAGTATGTTGAAACAAGCTACTCCGCCCATAGAATTGGATGCTGTCTGGGAAGATATCCGGGAGAGATTTGTAAAAGAGCCAGCATCTGAGGACATAACGCTACAGTCTGAAAGAAAACGAATATTTAAAGATTTTATGCATGTGCTTGAGCATGAATGTCAACATCATCATTCAAAGAACAAGAAACAGGCCCTGGCCGGTTGGCTCAGCGGTAGAGCATCGGCCTAGCGTGCGGAGGACCCGGGTTCGATTCCCGGCCAGGGCACATATGAGAAGCGCCCATTTGCTTCTCCACCCCTCCGCCGCGCCTTCCTCTCTGTCTCTCTCTTCCCCTCCCGCAGCCAAGGCTCCATTGGAGCAAAGATGGCCCGGGCGCTGGGGATGGCTCTGTGGCCTCTGCCCCAGGCGCTAGAGTGGCTCTGGTCGCAACATGGCGACACCCAGGAGGGTCGCAACATGGCGACGCCCAGGATGGGCAGAGCATCGCCCCCTGGTGGGCAGAGCGTCGCCCCCTGGTGGGCGTGTCGGGTGGATCCCGGTCGGGCGCATGCGGGAGTCTGTCTGACTGTCTCTCCCTGTTTCCAGCTTCAGAAAAATGCAAAAAAAAAAAAAAAAAAAGAACAAGAAACATTCTAAAAAATCTAAAAAACACCACAGGAAATGTTCCCACTCTAGTTCGGGGTCAGACTCAGATGATGACGACAGCCATACAAAGAAGAAAAGACATGTCTGACCAGGCGGTGGCGCAGTGGATAGAGCATCAGACTGGGATGCCGAGGACCCAGGTGTGAGACCCCGAGGTCGCCAGCTTGAGTGCAGGCTCATCTGGTTTGAGCAAAAAGCTCACCAGCTTGGACCCAAGGTCGCTGGCTCGAGCAAAGGGTTACTTGGTCTGCTGAAGGCCCACGGTCAAGGCACATATGAGAAAGCAATCAATGAACAACTAAGGTGTCGCAATGCACAAAGAAAAACTAATGATTGATGCTTCTCATCTCTCCATTCCTCTCTGTCTCTCTGTCCCTGTCTATCCCTCTCTCTGACTCTGTCTCTGTAAAAAAAAAAAAAAAAAGAGATCAGAGTCACGTTCGGCTTCAGAACATTCTTCTAGTGCTGAGTCTGAGAGAAGTTACAAGAAGTAAAAAAAACATAAGAAGCAAGAAGAGGAGACATAAATCGGATTCTCCAGAGTCAGATGCTGAGCGAGAGAAGGATAAAAAAGAAAAAGACCAGGAAAGCGAAAAAGACAGAACTAGACAAAGATCAGAATCAAAACACAAATCACCTAAGAAAAAGACTGGAAAGGATTCTTCTGGTAACTGGGACACTTCTGGCAGTGAGCTGAGGGAAGGGGAATTGGAAAAGCGCAGAAGGACCCTTTTGGAGCAACTGGATGATGATCAATAAATTATACCAAATAAAAAAAAAAGGGTAAATGGGGTTGTCAGACCCCCTTCATGAGAACCTCACCCTGTCCCTCTCGGGCTGTGTGATCTGACAAGGTGTGACCACCCTCAGCCTGTCTCTTCATGTCTCCAGGGTATGTCACAGTGCCCACCTCGGGAGGCTCCTGACCTACTTGAAAAAAACCCAGCACACACAGAACTGAGCACACTGCCGGGCAGAGCGGGTTCCCTGTGTGTGTGATTCTTCCAAGTGCTGGGGAACGGGATCGACCCCCCCCCCTTACACTTTTCTGGGCTTCCCAAATGTTTTACAAATTTTAGAAATCAAAGACCACTTTTATGATCAGAAAACAATACACACGCACAAAAAGAAAGATCCGCAGAACCAACTTGAGACTAAAGTCATCTGACTTTACAGCTAAACAATTTTCAAAAGGAAGAAAACCTTACTAGTGCCTAACAGAAATATAAGTATTTCCTTTTGAAATGCTAAATGGCATTTGGAATATAACTTACTTATCAAACAAAACGATGTCTGGAGTCCAGAGAGAGTCTGAAGGAACACGTATAACTCTTATCCCACCATAGTCATCAGGGTTCCATCTTAATTTTACATCTTTCCATTCCTTTAAAACAAAGAAAAAACTACCTCAATTTCCACAAAATTAATAATTAAACATACTGAAAACTGTACTCTTTTGCCAAACCTGGAAATGTTAGACATGAAATCATCTGTATTCCCCAAACAGAAAGCCCACCTCCCCATCTTTCTTGTGGGCATGGGAGCAGCCATGTCCCCCTGTGTAGTGGGTCTATGCTTGGCCCCCATGAGATGTAGTGAGGACCAGGCTGAGTGTGTTTGTGGCTCTGCTCAGAACTCCTCCTCCAACCACACCATGCCCAGGAATTGCAGCCGTGGACATCTAAGGTCCAGGTTCAAGAAATATATTTTTGGCCCTGGCCGGTTGACTCAGTGGTAGAGCGTCGGCCTGGCGTGCAGGAGTCCCGGGTTCAATTCCCAGCCAGGGCACACAGGAGAAGCACCCATCTGCTTCTCCACCCCTCCCCCTCTCCTTCCTCTCTGTCTCTCACTTCCCCTCCCGCAGCCGAAGCTCCATTGGAGCAAAGATGGCCTGGGCGCTGGGGATGGCTCCTTGGCCTCTGCCCCAGGCGCTAGAGTGGCTCTGGTCGCAACAGAGCGATGCCCCGGAGGGGCAGAGCATCGCCCCCTGGTGGGCAGAGCGTCCGCCCTTGGTGGGTGTGCTGGGTGGATCCCGGTCGGGCGCATGCGGGAGTCTGTCTGACTGTCTCTCCCCCGTTTCCAGCTTCAGAAAAATACAAAAAAAAAAAAAAGAAAGAAAGAAATATATTTTTTAAGATTTTAATTATTGATTTTAGAGAGGGGAGAGAGAGAGAGAGAGAGAGAGAAAGAGGAGGAGGAAGAGCAGGAAGCATCAACTCCTAGTTGCTTCATAGTTGCTTCTCATATGTGCCTTGACCGGGGAAGCCCAGGGCTTCAAACTGGCAAGCTCAGCACCCCAAGTCAATGTCAGTGCTTCATTAACTGCGCCACCACAGGTCAGGCAAGAAATATTTCTTCTGTTGTTTATTTTATTGATTTTAGAGAGAAAGGAGGAGAGAGTGAGAAAGAC
This sequence comes from Saccopteryx bilineata, assembly GCF_036850765.1. NCBI lineage: Eukaryota > Metazoa > Chordata > Mammalia > Chiroptera > Emballonuridae > Saccopteryx > Saccopteryx bilineata. The sequence continues at coordinate 72,093,405 of NC_089496.1, forward strand.
AGGAACACTGATCTGTTCCTATATGTGCCTTGATGGGGGATTGAACTGGCAGCCTCCGAGCTTCAGGATGATGCTCTAAACAACCGAGCTATCCAGCCAGAGCAAGAAACATTTTTTCCCCAGCTGTATCGCCCATGATTGGCTGAACTGGTTCATGCAAAGGCTTTACTACACAAGTCCACATATTTGAACGCCTTGTCCAACCTCCACACGGTAACAATTCTGTGATCGTGTCAAGTTAAGACTTGTATCCCAAGAAAAGCACACATGCCTTTTAGGAGTTAGAGGTTAGGAAACTGGTAGTAGGTATTAAAACGTAGAAATAATGAAGAAAGTACAAAGGGAATCATCCAACAGCAGTTGAGGACATATGTATGATGGTTCAGGGGGGGAAAATCCTTTATATAAAAGGAACTATGTACATAAAGATAATCCATCATTTCCTGTGCCCACTTCACTCAGAGCTCACTCACCTGTGATGCCTCTTTACTGTTCCTTAAACACAACAGGCAAACTCCAGCCTCAGGGCCTTTGTACTTGTGAGACCACTGCCTGAGACACTCTCCCCCAGATATTCACATGGCTTGCTTCTTCTCCTCCTTCAAGTCTTTGTTCAAACATTACCTTCTCAATGACACTTTCCCAGACCATCCTGTTTAAAAATACAGGCCCTGGCAGGCCCCATCCTCTTTCCCAGTTTATTTTCCGAAGCTTCTCAGCTTCTCAGGTACTACCCAACTGATTTATTTTCGCCCCACTGAGATAAAGTTCTCTGAGGACAGAACTTTTGTCTGTTTTGTCTACCGCTGTTTCCCCAGTGCCTAGCACTCGAATGATATCAACGGAGTAAATACAAGAACTCTGTATACCTCATCTGTCTGCATCCTGCCAACCCACCAAGACCATATTCTCAGTCACGTCCTTTGTGCTACAGACCTTGTAATAATACTAGCGCCAGTCACCAGCCGGGTGGCCTTTTGAATTTTATACATACCTGTTTTAGCCAGACATTGGTTGTCATTAACTGATTTTTCTCATCCTAGAAAACAAAATTTTAAATAAAGCTGATTGTTCCAATTACAGAGACAATCGTTCTTTAAATACAAATTTTCTCATTTTATACAAACACTCTTCCCCATTTTGTTCATTAGTCCAGTTCTATAGAAAAGCAAGACTTTTTCCAGCCTAATTTCACATTATTCCTTCAACCTACTCTATATGTCAGATAAACTTCCCTAAAATACACCACTGGCATTTTTAGATTTAACATTCATAGTCTCAGTCGCTACATTTCCTTAAATCTAAGATACAGTCTAAGAAATAAGCACTGTATTACTTTACGTATTTAGCACCAAGAAAAAAACAAGGCTGACAATGACTTATAAGCTGCCACTGATCATAAGACACACCTTGATTTCAGAAATGCTACAATGAAGTAAAGCACGCACCGTAGTGAGACACAGCATGTCAGTGCATCCCTGAGGGACCACAACTTGTCATTATTTGCCTCTGCTGAGGCACAGATTTGAATATCTGTGATGCTGCTATGTAGAAAAGAACACTGAGGTCACAGCTCACTGGCAGCTTCACAGAGCTTCTACGCCCTACGTTTCTAGAGCACCAGGCATCCCTAGAACTTGCCACTTGTGCCTTCACGCTGTCATATCTTTGTTTGTGCCAGTCATTCACTGAATTTTCAAGGCTTAATGAAAGTGACCTCTCTTCTATTAAATTTCACTGAGATATCCGACCAGGCGGTGGCGCAATGGATAGAGCGTCAGACTGGGATGCAGAGGACCCAGGTTCGAGACCCCAAGGTTGCCAGCTTGAGCGCGGGTTCACCTGGTTAGAGCAAAAGCTCACCAGCTTGGACCCAAGGTCACTGGCTCGAGCAAGGGGTTGCTCAGTCTGCTGAAGGCCCACAGTCTGCTGAAGGTCAAGTCACATATGAGAAAGCAATCAATGAACAACTAAGGTCTCGCAACGAAACACTAATGATTGATGCTTCTCATCTCTCTTCGTTCCTGTCTGTCTGTCCCTATCTATCCCTCTCTCTGACTCTCTCTCTCTTGTCCCTGTAAAAAAAAAAAAAAAAAATTTACTGAGATATCATGGAGATATAACTGCACCAGTGAAAGATCATAATCATCAACCACAATACACTGTGTAGGATACAGCACAAAGCACAGAGACCCGCAGAAGTATGAGTGCTCCCTACAGTAGGGGAGAGGACAGAGGTCTAAACCACTTAGTGGACTGGAAGGCATCCATCCCCTGCCCCATCCCAACAACAGGCTAACGACCCAGGAGGAAAGAGGAGGCTGGAAGGGAGCACGTTCCTAGAGATGAAGGCAGCTGTGAGGTCCTCACCCAGGGAGAATGAGCCCTGGGGAGCACCACATGGCCATCCCTCTTCCACTGAGGCTCCACAGAGCAAGTTTAACTACACAGGCATGAGAAATTGAATGCATAATGACACGCACACCTACCACATCCACTAACTGTGATATCGCAAGACCAAACTTTATTTTTATTTTGTCATTCAGGTGTTCCACAGGACGAACCCATCTTTCGTAGTCTCGAAATAAGTCTTTGAACAAACTATCTTCATGTTTTGCAACAAAAAACGGTTCAGCTAAGCCTGTATAACAAAAATTTAAAAGTTAGTGTATTAGTTTCTCTGTTACCAAATACCTCTATTAAAAAAAAAAAGCTGTCATCATTAATGAAGCAAACTATTACTTAGGCATTTATTAACAGTACTTTTTAAAATGAAATAGTAATACAAATCTTTGTGACCGATAAGGAGCACTCCGGTTCTCAGTGAAAACAGATTACGCACATGGAAACAGGCCGAGTTCCTTAAGAAGCACTCAGTTATATAAAATCTAAGTAGCAAAAGCTTTTAATATACCAGGCTTAGTAGGGCTGCTTGTTATAAAATTTCAAACCTAGAAAACAGATATATTGAAGTAAAATTCATTTGGCAATGGTAAATGTAAAATAAACACGCTTTAATTCACACAATTTTAATATACAAACATATGTTAAATGCAGTATTCAGATTTGTCATACCTTTGTTTGCTATACATTTATATAAAACTACCTTAAGGCCTGAGACGTAAAGGAAAGAAAGACAAAATTTTAAAAGCTTTAGATGCCATAGCCAAAGGCTGGTTATATTAGTGGTCACAGTTATGTTTATACACCTACTGAGTTTAAATAAGCTTCTCTGACGAGCCTGACCAGGTGGTGGCGCAGTGGATAGAGCGTTGGACTGGGATGCAGTGGTTTGAAACCTCGAGGTTACCGGCTTGAGAGTGGGATCATAGACATGACCCCATGGTCGCTGGCTTGAGCAAGGGGTCACTTGCTCTGCTGCAGCCCCCTTGGGTCAAGGTACATATGAGAAAGCAATCAATGAACGACTAAGGAGTCACAATGAAGAATTGATGCTTCTCATCTCTCTCCCTTTCCGTCTGTCCCTATCTGTCCCTCTCTCTGTCTCTGTCACACACACAAAAAAAAGCTTCTCTAAAGAAATGAGAGTTTTTGGTGTTGTATAGACCCTGTTAAGGAAATGTAAAACATGTAAAATTCAAGCGTGACATTTAATCAAGATTCATGATTTTACAAAGAAAAAACATTTACTTAAAACAGAATATCACTGGTTTATTTATGATAAAGGACACACATAGGAATGTGTAGTAGCTAATGATGATTGTCATTCAACCTAAAAGAAATGGTCTGAAGCCCTGGCTGGGTTGCTCAGTGGATAGAGTGTCGTCCTGGCACACCAAGGTCATGGGTTTGATCCCTGGTCAGGGTACATATGAGAAGCAATCAATGAGTACACAACTAAGTGAAATAATGCTTCTCTATCTCTCTCTCTCCCCCCATTCCTCTCTCTCACAAATTAATGGAATGGAAAATTTTTAAAAAAGAAAGAAATGGTCCAATACAAAATTAGCACTTTGACAAAATCTTCTCTTTTCACTAAAATAGACCGTGTATTCTATATAGAGCTACAAGCTGCGGAAAACCATTCTATATGGTTACTCTAGCTGCGGAAAACCCATTCCTGCTTTTCTCTCACTGCCTATTTCTTAATCAATAGTGCCCTTTATTACTTGACAGTGTATATCTTGCTTCCCTGTACAATTTAAGATACTAGATTTAATCTACAAAAACTATGGAGTTTGCACCATGCCTTCCATTAAAGTCTCCTTATGCTGAAACACACAGCATTAGAGATATCTCAATTCAATTAGAACATTATACACTGGAGAGTCATTCTTTGTAATGTTTAAAAGTTGTTAATTTTATAGAATTTTATAGCTTCAAGTCAAAATAACATTACTGGCCCTGGCCAGACAGCTTGGTTGGTGAGAGCACCATCCCAAGTCACAAAGGTTGTAGGTTTGATCCCTGGTCAGGTCACATAAAGGAACAGATTGATGTTTCTGTCTCTCTCCCTCTCTCTCAAATAAATTAAAATAAAATAAAACGAAATAATATTACTGAACCATTCCTCTTCTTCAAATCTTACTTAAAAATTATATGGCCTTTGAAACACCAAAAGTTTAAGGTTGTTTAAAAGATAAAAATAACAAGTAAAATCATTATTTTCCAATAGCACTAAGGACCTTTTGTCTTCAGGGGGAAATTACTAGCATGAATTGCCACCTCAAATTTTTTTTAAAATTTAGTTAATTAATTAATTAATTAATTTTAGCGAGAGAGAGAGAGAGAAACAAGAAGAGAGTGCCAGGCAGTGGCGCAGTGGATACAGTGTCAGTCTGAGATGTGGAGGACCCAGGTTCGAGACCCCGAGGTTGCCAGCTTGAGCGCAGGCTCATCTGGTTTGGGCAAGGCTCACCAGCTTGAGCCCAAGTTCACTGGCTCAAACAAGGGGTCACTCAGACTGCTGTGGCCTCCGGTCAAGGCACATATGAGAAATCAATCAATGAACAACTAAGGAACCGCAACGGGGAATTGATGTTTCTCATCTCTCTCCCTTCCTGTCTATCTGTCCCTCTCTTTGACTCTCTCTGTCTCTGCCACAAAATAAAATAAAATAAAATAAAATAAAATTTCAATATATGTAAGAATAAATTTAAAAAAATAAAAAAGGAGAGAGATGAGAAGCATCAACTCATAGTTACAACACCTTAGTTGTTCTTGGATTACTTTCTCATATGTGCCTTAACTGGGGGACTGCAGCTGAGCCAGCAACCTTGAGCTCAAGCCAGTGACCTTGGACTTCTAGCCAACAACCTTTGGGCTCAAGTCTGTGACTCAGAGGTCATGTCTATGATCCCATGCTCCAGCTGGTGATCCTGTGCTCAAGCTGGTGAGTCCGTGCTCAAGCCAGCAACCTTGGGGTTTCGAACCCGAGTCGTCCGTGTCCCAGTCCAATGCTCTATCTACTGCGCCACCACCAGGTCAGGCATTAATATTTTTATTTATTGATTTTAGAAAGAGAGGAAGGGAGAGACAGAAACATTGATCTGTTCCTGTATGTGCCCTGCCCAGGGATTGAATCTGCAATCTTTGTGTATCAGGATGCTGCTCCAACCAACAGAGCTATCCGGCCAGGGCACCACCTCAAATCATGTTTGAAAGGAAGTAGAGAAGGTATAAATAAATAAAATTATACAATTGCAACAACTACAAAGGTGCCCTTCACAATGTCTCCCTGAGCACTCTGTCCAAGGTGTAAACTGGAGGCCCATCTCTAGCCCCCTACTCCATGGTAGGTGGGAGGGCCTGTACATTCCAGGGCTGTGTCCATGGAAACCTTAAAGTGTCCTTGGTGTGTCTCTCCAACTGGATGACAACAGCTTTCTGGTGCAGGAGGGCCTCCTCCAGAGCTGGGCCCAGCCCCCATCAGGGTCTCATACTGTCCGAAAGGGGCATGTCCATTCAACAAGGGAGCCGGAGCACCACTCTGGGTGCAGTCCAAGAGTCAGTCCATGATAGACAGTCTAGCAAAACCGCCCACTTTTGCAGTGCTGGTAGACCTGGTCCCTACTGCCCACTAGTGGGCGTTCCAGCTTTCATGATGGGCCAATCGTGGCGCTGTTTGGTTGCACGGTAGGGACCAGGTTGACCAGCACTGCAAAAGTGGGCGGTTTTTATAAAAAGTTTGACGACCCCTGGTAGCTGTCTGTGAAGATCACCAAGGTAAAGGTTCATCACAGACAACTAGGTGCACATGGGGCCTCAGGCTTCCCCCTCATCCCTGCCATCACAGCAGCTCTGAGGATGCTGCCCCATGAAGGAGTGCATGGCAGTGGTGGCCAACCTCTCCTCTGCTCCAGAGAGCTGTCCACCCCTATGTCCCACAATCGCAGCAAGCCTACCAGGGGCGCAGAAGGCACTCTTTGCTGCTGGGTTTTTACCTTCTGGGCAACCACTGGCCGAGCTCTTGAGTGTGCGGACGGCAGCTTCAGCCCGAGCCTCCTCATCCTCAGAAGAGGAGCTGGAAACACCTGCTCCCACCGACTCAGAGCCACTCCCCCGGCACAACTCCGTCTTCAGCATCTGCAGCTGCCAGCTCTCGGCCTGAAGCTGAACCCACAGTTGTTCAACAACTGCTGCTGCCAACATTCAACTCCCAGGGCAAACTGTGACTTGCGAACCCATTCGGCCTCCTTCTCCAGAGACCTTTCCAGTTCCAGGAGCCATACCTGCAGTTCTCAGATCTGCAGCTCTTTCTCCCATCACCATTCCAGCTCCTGCCGTTGCTGCCACTGCTTGGTTTGCAGACCTCAGGCAGCTTCCTGCACAGAGCTCCCAGTTTCCTCTCATAGGGCTGTAAAAAACACCCAGCCCATAGCCCCTAAAAGGACAGCCATGGGGAACCATACATTGGGGAGCAGCGACCACTTCTCTACCCCACTCCTTAAGGGTGTTGGCGGCTCCATACCAATCTGATCCGAATCCTGCCAGTTGCACCAGAGGTAAAGCCAGTGGCTACCACCGTGGGTATGCAGATGCAAGTTCACATTGGATTTGGGCAGGTGGTAAAAGAACAATGGAGCCAGAAAATGGCGGGCCATTCTATTTATTGAAGTCTCGTAATAGTGGACGAGCCAACAGGCAAGGCTCTCAAGTCCCTCAGCATTCTGGACCCACCCGGACTCACAGGTCCCCACCAGCCTCAGCACTCCCCAGCCAAACAGGCCGGGCTGAAATCTCAGAGCTCCCAAGCCCCTCAGCACTGGCTCTCCCTCTCTCTCTTTTCCCTCAAACAACAATTGCCCCTCCCTACTGCTGCAGGCAGTTTGCAATGTGCAATCTGCCCCCATGAGGGCAAGTACCCACAGCCTCCCATAGACTGTACACACATGGCTGCCCTAATACAAGTGAGCACACCTAAAAAAAACACTTGTTTACCCAACACTCACTCTTCCCCTTTTCCTGATTCTCACACATCCTTCAGATCTCAACTCAGGCATCACTTTCAGGACTCTTCTCTGCTCCCAAAGTCTCCACTGGGTTCCTCAGCAGTGCACTTACACGATCTTGGATGTATTTAATTAAAGTGTCTTCCGCACTATGATGTAGGGCCAAGGGCCGCCGCCATCACAGCCATTCACATGCAGGTTCTCACTGGATTCGGGCAGATGGTAAAGAAACAGTGGCCAAAAAATGGTGAGCCATTCCTTTATTCAAGTCTCATACCGGCCAATGAGCAAATACACAGGGAAAACAATTCCCTCTTCATTCAGAGCTCACAAAGCTACTGACATTATCCAGTTCCACAGCAAAAGAATCTCCAGTTTCTCCTAGAATCAAAGAACTCACCAGTCCCAAAGCCCCTCACTTCTGGTTCCACATCTGCACTAACTCCGCCAACATGGCTTCTTTCTCTGCAAAACTGGCTTCTCTCCTTTCCCTGCCATTTTGGCTTCTCTCTCTCTTCCTTCTCTTTCTCTCCTTTTAAAACTTTTCTGGGACCAAAACTTCTCACCTGACCTATGGTGGCGCAGTGAATCAAGCATCGACCTGGAACACTGAGGTTGTCAGTTCAAAACCCTGGGCTTGGCCTGACCTGTGGTGGCGCAGTGGATGAAGTATCAACCTGGGAATGCTGAGGTCACCGGTTCAGAACCCTGGGCTTGCCTGGTCAGGGCACATATGGGAGTTGATGCTTCCAGCTCCTCCCCCCTTCTCTCTCTCTGTCTTTCTCTCTCCTCTCTAAAAATGAATAAATAAATTTAAAAAAATTAAAAAAAACAAAACAAAACCCTGGGCTTGCCTGGTCAAGGCACATATGGGAGTTGATGCTCCTCCCCCTTTCTCTTTCTCTCTCTCTTCTCTAAAATGAATAAATAAATAAAAATAATTGAAAAAAAACCCTTCTCCTCTAGCAAAAATTAGTATAACAATGGTCCTTCCCAAGCAGGAAAGTAACTAGCAATTTCACAGACACATACCTGGCACTGTCCAGTGCCATTTTTAACAATAAAAGTGAGCAAATTCAAAAAACACAAATTTTACAAACTCATTTGCCCAACAGGTATAAACTAATCGCAGTAGGCACTGTGTCTTATTCATCATTATACTGCCAGCACTTAACACATACTGGCATGTAAGTGGGAGCTCAGTGTGTTGGATGAATACATGAATGAATAAATGAGTCAGTACCGTCTGACAATTCCTTTATCTCTAACAATTCAGACTTTCCTCATTGGTTGTGAAACACTTTTCACAAGAGCTGCAGAAATTTGCTGTTAAGGATTATGAGTCATTAGACTCAGCTTTGTGAAGTTGGACGCCCTGTCTTACTCAGATTCAAATATGGAGAAAGTCAATATAGCATACTGGTGAAGCACTCAGGAGTTTTAGCTGGACAAATTGGGTTTTATCCAGCCTCTAATACTGTCTGACCTGAAGGCAAGTTACTTAACTTGTTTGCATATCAGCTTTTTCTGCTGTGAAACTGGTTTAAAATAGTCCCTACCAAATAAAGTTATGGTGAGAATTAAATAAAATTGTACCTTTAAATACTAGTGCAGGGTCATTCTTATTATTCCACAAATGATTGCAAGAGAAATGGTCAAGACAAAAATATTGCAACAAAAGCAATCAATGTCTGCAGAGCTACTGATTTCTACTTAAAACTTCCTTACAGTTCAACAAAGACCATCTCCCTACAGATTACCTGAGGCAATGGAACTGTGCAAAATACAAAGGATGAACCTGTCTGAGGAATTACAGAACAATAGTGGCTCACAGTAATGGTTCAATAAAAAGCTTTCCTCAAGTCTATATCCTTTAAAGCTAATAATAATAATTAGAACACCAACCTATTAATAGCACACAAATCACATATTTCAAAAAATGAAGGGATTCTCTGCCACCCAGCTTAGTGTATCCCAAGGTTCTCTTTACCAAGCCACAGTCGCAGAGCTCCAGGGAAAAGCAACCTGGTCTCATCTCTCCAGGCAGAGGAGAACAGAAGCTCCATCTCCACACATGCTGCAGATGGCTTTTCCAGTCTACCTGAATCATTACCAGCTAGAAGCTAGAGAGAGACAGACAGACAGAAACATCAATATGTTCCTGTATGTGCCCTGCCCTTGGATGGAACTGGCAACCTCTATGCTTCAGGAAGGTGCTCTAACCAACTGAGCCATCCAGCCATGGCTACAAATTCATTTTTAACTGTGAATATCATTACTCTAGTATTATCTCAAGTTTGGGAAATTAGGAGAATGACTTATCCAAAAATGTCACTTCCAAGTCATTTAAAAGTGAAACTGCATAGATGTTCCAAGAAATGCAACCTTGCACATTCATTTTAGTGTGGTGATTAAGAAAGGACAAAGAACTGCAAAGCTGAAAACCTTAATTGGAATACTTGGCACCACTAATTAGTTGTTAACTTCCACATGCCACACTTTCCTAATGTACATACATAATGATATCTGTTGGCAAAATGCTGATAATTGTTAAAAAGTGTATGACACAAAAGCTTCCATTCATTCTACTGGAATATTTTTATGTATGTTTAAATTTTTCCATTCTAGAACATTAATAAAAAGGATAACTTCTGCTTTGCTGCGTCACTGTTGGGCAGATAAAATAAAACAAAGTACATTATCTTACTAATTATTAGGGTAGTATCTAGGTAGTTTATAGTGTTTTTTAAATGTCTGCCTTAAATTCAGTATGTAACTAAATAAATAGCTGAGGGTTTTCAAACCAATTCTAGGAAGATACGACACAAAAGTGCCCCCTATTAGTATTCATCTATAAAAAACTCATAATTTTTGTCCTAGTCGGCTAGCTCAGTGGTAGAGCGTCAGCCCAGCGTGTGGAAGTCCTAGGTTCGATTCCCCGCCAGGGCACACAGGAGAAGAGCCCATCTGCTTCTCCACCCTTCCCCATCTCCTTTCTCTCTATCTCTCTCTTCCCCTCCCGCAGCCAACGTTCTACTGGAGCAAAGTTGGCCGGGTGCTGAGGATGGCTCCATGGCCTCTGCCTCAGGTGCTAGAATGGCTCCTGTTTCAAGAGCAACACCCTGGATGAGCAGAACATCACCTCCTAGTGGGCATGCCAGGTGGATTCCAGTCAAGCACACGCAGGAGTCTGTCACTCTGCCTACTTGCTTCTCACTTCACAAAAATACAAAAAAAAAAATCATAATTTTCTTATCAAGAAGTGTTGGATCCTGACCAGGTGGTTGCACAGTGGATAGAGCAGGTGTGGCCAACAGTCCCCCCCCCCCCCCCCCCCCGCCGTCACCAGATTAGAAAGAAAACTTTTTTCACGAACTGGACGAAATATTAAAATTTTAAAATGTTAAATACAAAAATGATTTGTTTAAGTAAACAAAATTTTATTATGTAATTTGTTTATGAATAAATATGAGTGAAAAAAATTGTAATATACAATATTATTTTAATAAAAATACATTTTAATAAAAATATAATTACATGGCCCTGACCGGTTGGCTCAGTGGTAGAGCATCAGCCTGGCGTGCAGAAGTCCAGGGTTCGATTCCCAGCCAGGGCACACAGGAGAAGCGCCCATCTGCTTCTCCACCCCTCCCCCTCTCTTTCCTCTCTGTCTCTCTCTTCCCCTCCCGCAGCCAAGGCTCCATTGGAGCAAAGATGGCCCAGGCGCTGGGGATGGTTCTTGGCCTCTGCCCCAGGCGCTAGAGTGGCTCTGGTCGCGACAGAGCGACGCCCCCGAGGGGCAGAGCATCGCCCCCTGGTGGGCAGAGCGTCGCCCCCTGGTGGGCGTGCCGGGTGGATCCCGGTTGGGCGCATGCGAGAGTCTGTCAGACTGTCTATCCCCGTTTCCAGCTTCAGAAAAATACAAAAAAAGCCTGACCAGGCGGTGGCGCAGTGGATAGAGCGTCGGACTGGGATGCAAAGGACCCAAGTTCGAGACCCCGAGCTCGCCAGCTTGAGCGCAGGCTCAACTGGTTTGAGCAAAAGCTCACCAGCTTGAACCCAGGGTTGCTGGCTCCAGCAAGGGGTTACTCAGTCTGCTGAAGGCTCACGGTCAAGGCACATACGAGAAAGCAATCAATGAACAACTAAGGTTTTGCAACGCGCAATGAGAAACTAATGATTGATGCTTCTCATCTCTCTCAGTTCCTGTCTGTCTGTCCCTGTCTATCCCTCTCTTTGACTCACTCTGTTTCTGAAATAAATAAATAAATAAATAAATAATTTAAAAAGAAAAATACAAAATATATATATACATATAATTACATACCATATAAATATCTAAACTGTATCGCAATCAATCAAAACTATATCTAATTAATAGAATGAGCTTGAAGGAGTTATATCGCAAATAAAACAATTATTTCGTTTTACAAACAGCCTGGACACATTTTCAGTTATCAACTGCAGCTGTTGTCTATGCTACAATGCCACTTGATTCAGCACACTTAACCACAAAAATAACAAATTGTTTGACCTTGGGTGTGCACTGGCAAACTCCGCCTAAAAGAATGTGGATTTCACATCACCACTAAATGTCAAACAGTTCATATCAAGTACAGACGAGTACAAAAGTTGTAAATCTTTATAATGGAATTTTTTTTAAAAATAAAGAAGTATCGCAAATCCATTAGACCAATTATTGGAAGTTAACCGTAGATTAGTCACATGTGGAATTCTTTTCCACGTAACACTATCTTCTTAAATATCTCGATTTCCAGTAATCAAAGACGCTTCCACTTCTGAGTAGCTGAGATTTTAAAGTAGTGGAGAATATTAAAAATTTAATTGCGGGCCGCATAAACTCATTACACAGGCCAGATCCAGCCAGCAGACCATATGTCAGACCATATGTTGGCCATGCCTGGGATAGAGCATTGGCCTGGGACGCAGAGGACCCAAGTTCGAAACCCCGAGGTCACTGGCTTGAGCGCACGGTCACTGGCTTGAGCGTGGGAACATAGACATGACCCCAAGGTTGCTGGTTTGAGCCCAAGGTCGCTGGCTTGAGCAAGGGGTCACTCGCTCTGCTGTAGCCCCCCCCCCACAGGCACATATGAGAAAGCAATCAATGAACAATTAATGTGTTGCAACGAAGAATTAATGCTTCTCATCTCCCTCCCTTTCTCTCTGTCTGTCCCTATCTATCCCTCTCTCTGTCTCTCTCGCAAAAAAAAAAAAAAGAAATGTTGGAGCCTGACTAGGCGGTGGCACAATAGACAGAGCATCGGCCTGGGATACTGAGGACCCAGGTTCAAAACCCTGAGGTCGCCTGACCAGATGGTGGCGCAGTGGATGGAGCGTCGGACTGGGATGCGGAAGGACCCAGGTTCGGGACCCCGAGGTCGCCAGCTTGAGCGCGGGCTCATCTGGCTTGAGCAGACAGCTCGCCAGCTTGGACCCAGGGTCGCTGGCTCCAGCGGGGGGTTACTCGGTCTGCTGAAGACCCACGGTCAAGGCACATGTGAGAAAGCAATCAATGAACAACTAAGAAGTCGCAACGCACAACGAGAAACTGATGATTGATGCTTCTCATCTCTCTCTGTTCCTGTCTGTCTGTCCCTATCTCTGCCTCTGTTAAAAAACAAAAAAAAACAAAAAAAAACCCTGAGGTCGCCAGCTTGAGCGCAGGATTATCTGGCTGGAGCTCGGGCTCATTCAGCTTTAGCATGGACTCAACATCTTGAATACGGGGTTATTGGCCTGAGCGTGGGGTCATAGATATGACCCCATGGTCCCTGGCTTGAGCACAAAGGTGACTGGCTTGAAGCCCAAGGTCTCTGGCGTGAGAAAGGGGTCATTGGCTTGCTGGAGCCCCCCAGTCAAGGCATGTATGAGAAAGCAATCAATGAACAACTAAGGTGCCTCAACTATGAGTTGATGCTTCTCATCTCTCTCCCTTCCTGTCTGGCTGTCCCTGTCAATCTGTCTCTTTCTTGCTCACTAAAGAGAAAAAAAAGTGTTGGAAAAAGTCAACCAAAGTGTTCTGCAGCTAAATATAAATATTAAGTCTTTTGCCAATATTCAGTAAAGATTAATAGACATCTGCTACAATTTTAAGTTTCTTCCATAAATTCTTCTTAAATCTTCAGCATCTGCTACAACCCGGGTATGTTAGAGCCTAACATGTGACAAATGTTGAGTTGCTGCTTACCATGCCGGCCGGCCTCTGTGCTGGGTGCACAGGTAACGCAGAAACTCTGGTGCCTGCCTTCCTGGACACAAATTTGCATATTTATTTACTTTCACTATATCATAATTATAATTTTTTTTAAATATTTTATTTATTGATTTTTAGGGAGAGAGAGAGAGAGAGAAGGGGGAGGAGCAGGAAGCATCAACTCCCATATGTGCCTTGACCAGGCAAGCCCAAGGTTTCGAACCGGCAACCTCAGTGTTCCAGGTTGACGCTTTATCCCACTGCGCCACCACAGGTCAGGCCATAATTATAAATTTTATGGTTGTGCAAAAAACACCCCAGGATATGAATGGCACCGTCGACATCATAGGGTGGAAAACATACACATTTGAACATAGCTGCAGCCCTGCAGTAAGATTTCTCAACTTGGCACTACTGACATTTTGGGCTGGATAGGCTGTCCTGTGCATTATAGGATTTTTTTTTCTAACATCGATTTATTGTTCCATTTACTTATGCACTCATTGGTTGATTCTTGTATGTGCCCTGACCAGGCATTGAACCTACAACTCTGGCGTATTGGGACAATGCTCTAATTAACTGAGCTACCCAACCAGGACAAATTATAGGGTGTTTGGTAGCATCCTTGGATTCTATTCACTCCATACAACCTCCCCTTCGTGTGACAACCAGAAAAATCTCCAGATATTGCCAAATGTCACAAGGGCAGGGATTGGACACAACCCAGCCCCAGGTTGAGAACTATTGGTCTAACATTAGTAGCTAGTAAGTAGCAGAGGTGGAACTAGGATCCGAACTTGTTTTTGTTTTTTCCTTAACACTTTTTTTTTTTTAAACAGAGACAGAGAGAGTCAGAGAGAGGGACAGACAGGAATGGAGAGAGATGAGAAGCATCAATCACTAGTTTTTCATTGTGACACCTTAGTTGTTCATTGATTGCTTTCTCATATGTGCTTTGACCATGGGCCTTCAGCAGACCAAGTAACCCCCTTGCTCGAGCCAGCAACCTTGGGTCCAAGCTGATGAGCTTTGCTCAAACCAGATGAGCCTGCACTCAAGCTAGCGACCTCGGGGTCTCGAACCTTGGCATCCCAGTCCGACGCTCTATCCATTGCGCCACCGCCTGGTCAGGCGTAAAATAATACTTTAATTACAAAAGTAATGTATGATCATTGTCAAGATTCAAACCAGGCCCTGGCCGGTTGGCTCAGTGGTAGAGCGTCGGCCTGGCATGCAGGGAGGCCTGGTGTGCAGGAGTCCCAGGTTCGATTCCCGGCCAGGGCACACAGGAGAAGCGCCCATCTGCTTCTCCACCCCTCCCCCTCTCCTTCCTCTCTGTCTCTCTCTTCCCCTCCCACAGCCAAGGCTCCACTGGAGCAAAGTTTGCCCAGGCGCTGAGGATGGCTCTGTGGTCTCTGCCTCAGGCGCTAGAATGGCTCTGATTGCGGCAGAGCGACGCCCCAAGATGGGCAGAGCATCGCCCCCTGGTAGGCGTGCCGGGTGAATCCCGGTTGGGCGCATGCGGGAGTCTGTCTGACTGCCTCCCCGTTCCAGCTTCGGAAAATGCAAAAAAAAAAAAAAAAGATTCAAACCAGAAGCTCACGAAGAGGAGGAATTCTCCCTCTTGTCTTCCTATCTCCCATCTTCCAAGGTTAACTGTTAAATTTGATGTGTAGACATTCTTAAACACACACACACACACACACACACACACACAGAAGAACAAATATTTTCTTTTTAAGTTCTGCGACTTGCTTTTTTCATTCGATACTCTGTGTCATATATGTCTATCCATCTCCAGTCTTTTGTCATTAGTTGCAAAGTGGTCTGGGTTACAGGTATATCACAATTGATGTAAGCTTTCACCACTAATGGACATTTATATAGTCCTCAGTTTGGGGTTATTTCTAACAATACTACAATGGAAAAATGCTGTAGTTAACATCCTTCTACATCTGTTTTTCCACACATACACAATAATTTATAGCACTGCCTCTAGAAGCAGAACTGCTGAGTCAAGGATATACACATTTTAAATCTTGCTAGTTACTGTCAACAGCCTTCCTTTTCTTCTTCACCAGCTGTCATAATAAGGTAATGTATCTAAAAAGGTTTGAAAGAGTGATGTATGTTATAGGTCCCCAACTCATAATTAAGGCATTCCTGAAGTAGTTAATCCTCTCCTCTAAGTTTCCTTATACCTTCTTGTAAGTTAACAAACAGTGACTTGTGTCCTTTAAAAAAAATCATTTCATATTAGTCCTGGGAGGGCTATTTTAAGCAACAGAACATTATAGCAGTGAACATAATCAACCATTCTGTAAATGGGAAGAAGTGAGTTTTATGCCCAATATTTTCAATGTGACAAATAAGTATGCTTTACCAATCATTATTATAGATAAAATGTCAAGAATTTTTTTTCACTCCAAGATTTTCATTATATTTTCTATTGATTTTTATCACAGAATTAGAGAATAAAGTTTCTCTGTAGTGGATATGCTTTAGTAAACCTAATTTAAACCTTGCCCTGACTCTCAGAACACTTGCAGCAAGAAAATGACCTTAGGCAGTGTTAAATTTAGGTCCAGTCAATAGTTCTCAAGGAGAGATGAAAACTTGCACACTTAAAAAAAAAGTTTGAGCATCATCAGATTAAGTAAATGCAGAATTCACTATCATAAGTTGATACCATAAACCTCCTCATAGGAAATTAAAATGTATTATGAGCTTGTACTTTGACAGTATTATGAACTAAAACACCTAAAGGTACATGAAATTGCCATAGTTCCTATATGACCTTGATGAAACTCTTGCAAAGTTCCTCCTTAGAATTTATTCAATTGAGTGAATACTGCCTTAGCCGGTTTGCTCAATGGATAGAGCAAGGAAGGAGAGGGGGAAGGGTGGAGAAGAGCATCACCCTGGTGTATGGACATCCCAGGTTGGATCCCCGGTCAGGGCACCCATGAGAAGCAACCATCTGTTTTCTCCCCTCCCTCTCCCCTTTCTCTCTTTCTTCCCCTCTCAGCCAGTGGCTCAAACTGAGCATTGGCCTCAGGCACATAGCTCAGTTGGTCAGAGGAACGGCCCAGGTGCTGAGGATAGCTGGCTCGGCCCCAGATCCTGGGGTTCACCAAGTGGATCCCAGTCGGGGCGCATGGGGGAGTCTATCTCTCTACCTTCCCTCCTTCTTTTTATTTATAAAAATAAAAAATGAGGCCCTGGCCGGTTGGCTCAGGGGTAGAGCGTCGGCCTAGCGTGCGGAGGACCCGGGTTCGATTCCCGGCCAGGGCACACAGGAGAAGCGCCCATTTGCTTCTCCACCCCTCTGCCGCGCTTTCCTCTCTGTCTCTCTCTTCCTCTCCCACAGCCAAGGCTCCATTGGAGCAAAGATGGCCCGGGCGCTGGGGATGGCTCTGTGGCCTCTGCCCCAGGCGCTAGAGTGGCTCTGGTGGCAACATGGCGACGCCCAGGATGGGCAGAGCATCGCCCCCTGGTGGGCGTGCCGGGTAGATCCCGGTCCAGCGCATGCGGGAGTCTGTCTGTCTCTCCCTGTTTCCAGCTTCAGAAAAATGAAAAAAATAAATAAATAAATAAAAAATGATAAAAAATAAATAAAAAGTAAGTGAATACTGACAACTGGAAGGACACATGAAATTGTGATGATAGCTGCTATTTGTTAGGATAGTGAGATAATGCGTATTATTAGTTGCTGTTGGTCTGATGCTCTTTGGTCTACAATTTATTGTACATTCTCCATTTCCGTAATCATGTCATTGGATCCTCTTGAGGATCCACCCAATTGATAGGATTGGGAAACTTGTCCAGGATTTGGCTACATCAAGAGTCAAGGGCAGGCCCTGGCCGGTTGGCTCAGTGGTAGAGCGTCGGCCTGGCGTGCGGAGGACCCGGGTTCGATTCCCGGCCAGGGCACACAGGAGAAGCGCCCATCTGCTTCTCCACCCTTCCCCCTCTCCTTCCTCTCTCTCTCTTCCCCTCCCGCAGCTGAGGCTCCACTGGAGCAAAGATGGCCCGGGCGCTGGGGATGGCTCCTTGGCCTCTGCCCCAGGCGCTAGAGTGGCTCTGGTTGCGACAGAGCAACGTCCCGGAGGGGCAGAGCATCGCCCCCTGGTGGGCAGAGTGTCACCCCCTGGTGGGCGTGCCGGGTGGATCCCGGTCGGGCGCATGCGGGAGTCTGTCTGACTGTCTATCCCCGTTTCCAGCTTCAGAAAAATACAAAAAAAAAAAAAAAAAAAGAGTCAAGGGCAGCGCTATAACCGAACATATCACCTAGATGCATGTTAAGCAGAATCTCAGACCCCACGTCTGGCCTAACTAGCATCTGCATTCTAACCAAAGCCCCAGGGGACTCCTGTACACATGACAGTTTGAGGAGCCCTGGTCTATAAGACTCAGAGAAGTGATTCTCAAGATGGCGGAGGTGTGTGTGTTGGGGGGGAGGGGGAGGGTCCGCAGAGGGATTGAGAGAACAGGTTGTTTCCTAAGGCACATTTGACAATATCTGGAGACATTTTGTGGTGGGTGCTACTGGCCTGTTGTGAATAGAGGCCAAAGATGCTGCCACACAACCTACAATACAAAGCCCGGGACTCTCTCCTATAACAAAGAGCTATCCAGCGCCAGAGGTTGAGCAACCCGGCTATAGAGGAAAAACAGGTTTCCCCACTTCCATACATATACTGTTGATTGTAAAATAAAAAAAATCAAAAGTTCATAGTGTTTTTATTGTTTTGAATTAATATATTTATATATAATTTCTATTTTTACAGATAAAAGGTTATATTTTTATAATTCCACTTTAGAGGAAAAGAGCATAAGGTCACTGAATTAAACACAGGAGAAACAATATTATGATTCTCCAAAACAGAAACAGAACATTTAAATTAAAATTTTAGTCACAAAACAGAAAAGGATCATTTTTTAAACTCTCTTCTGCGTGACTCATGGTGGCACAGTGGATAAAGCATTGACCTGGAATGCTGAGGTCGCTGGTTTGGAAGCCCTGGGCTTGCCTGGTCAAGACACATATGTGAAGCAACTACTATGAATTGATGCTTCCCGCTTCTCCCCCCTTTCTCTCTCTCTCTTCTCTCTAAAATCAAAAAATAGAATCTTAAAAAAACAAAAAAAAACCCTCTTCTATCCTGTTGTTATTATAAAACTATGCCTATGCTGTTCTGGAGAGCAAATTCCTAGAAAAAAAAATTGCATCTTTTTTTAAAAGCCATTGCAGCAGTATTTATAAATTTTCATTGTCAAGACATGCTTATTTAATATTAAACTTAAAATTACATTTGAAAGAATTTAATCATGATTTTTAGGGAAGAATAATGCTATCAGAAGAAAAATGTTCTGTACTGATATTACAGTACTAAAAACTGATAACCTAATTATAAAAAATTACTTGCTAGACCTAATTTGTAGATAAGTTGAAAAAAAAACCCTATTTTGACAAATGACTGTAAACCTTTCAAAATTCCATTGACAGGCTATAATAATAAACCCTGGCACATCTGAAATGTATCAGATAAATAAAACCCTACCTTCCAGATGCTCACAGTCTAGTTCATAGAGCATATTTAGTGTCTGCAAGGAAGCCAAAACAATTGTTAATTTCAAATAAATTGTGTGAAAATTTTATTTCCTTACATGAGGCACCTAGATACTCTTTTGGATGTAATCATAACAACAAAAGTAGAGATGACTACTTTGTGTATACTTCTGTTAGCTTCTGAAATGTTAATGAAAATAGTGGTGAGAAGAAAAAAGTCTTTCATAGTTTTCATTTTTTGTGAATTATTTTATTTTCCTTTTAATGAAACAGAACTCAGCTCTTGCATGTACTAAAAATAAAATGTTAACCATTTAAAATGTCACAAAAACTACACAGTTAAAATAGTCACTGACTAGTGACTATTAATTTCCATAAATCACTCTCCCAATCACAGCCAAATCAGCTTAATAGGTCTGTGCTATCTTAATGTAATAGTTAATTATCTATTCTTTATTGCAAGCAAAATTGCCCCCTGAGCCACCTTTCACATTTACATGACCTTCCACCAGCAAATAAGTATTGCTGCTGGCAGACTAGACATTTCCTTTTCCTAGACACTGGTTCACAGAAAACCACAATGAAGAGTTATTATTAAGACTCTAAGATGAATATGAAAAAGTGCAAATGTAAAAAGTAATAACGGTTGACCGGTTGGCTCAGCGGTAGAGAACTGACCCGGTGAATGAAAGTCCGGGTTTGATTCCCTGCCAGGGCACACAGTAGAAGCGCCCATCTGCTTCTCCACCCTTCCCCCTCTCCTTCCTCTTTATCTCTCTCTTCTCCTCCAGCAGCCAAGGCTCCATTGGAGCAAAGTTGACCCAGGCGCTGAGGATGGCTCCATGGCCTCCACCTCAGGCACTAGAATGGCTCTGGCCGCACCCGAGCAACGCCCCAGATGGGCATGCCGGGTGAATCCCGGTCGGGCGCATAAGAGAGTCTGTCTGTCTGCCTGCCGCCTCGCTTCTAACTTTGGAAAAATTCAAAAAAAAAAAAAAAAAGGACCTAAAAACCATCTACCATTATCCTCTTATTTTAAAGAGGGAGAAATCAAGGATCAGCAAGGTCAAGCAATATGCCCAAGAAAACATAATGATAGGTCTCCTGACTCCAGACAGTACTTTTCAGCCACCCTGCATTAAAAGGGAATTTTACACAAAAGAATATTAACATTTAGGAGCACATGTGCAATTTCATTATCCATTCAATATCACTTAGTTCCTTAAATGGGAATTTACTAAGGGCACGTATCATGGAATTTTAGAGCTGGAGCAAGGAGCCTTTGAGGAACCCTTATTTTTCAGATGAGGAAATTACTATCCATTCATTTAACCACCAACATTGACTGCACTCCTACAATTAGCGAAATCTTACAGATACAAAGATAAACAGGATAAGTTCTTCAGGAGCTCACATGGGACAAAGGGGGTAAAACATAACTGTAATAACGTGACGGTTATTATAAGAGATATTCACTCAGTAGGGGGGGGCGAAAGGAGGAAGCGATCAGCTCTGACTGGATATAACACGGAACACACATAAAAACAGAACGCTATTCACACCCTTTAATGCTTAGCTTTGCTGTTTTATATGAAAGCAGATGAAAAAAGTTCCATTTTCACCAAAAGGAGTAGGGAATTCTCCTTTACTAGAATGTGTGGCACAGCACCTAGAAACTCATATATAAAATATATTTAATACTGAAAACAACTCACCTCCGGGCGTGCTGTGCCCCGCGCGGGCCGGACCCCAGCTCCCCGCGACCAGAGGGGCAAGTAGCAGAAGGCGGAGGACCACGGGCCGGGACTCCCGAGCCGCCATCTCCGGGAGAGCCACCTCTCGACGGCCGCGCGGGAACGCGGACTCGTGGATGTAGCCGAGAGCGTGGCTCTGCGCGGAGAGGAAGGCGCGATGGGTTCTCAGCTCCCGCCGCGCTCAGCACGCCCAAGCCCCACCTCCTCCGTATTAGCCCGTCCATGGGCCCGCCCCTCCCAGCGTAGCCCCGCCCCCGGCTCCGCCTTCGGTCCTATCCCGTCCGCTTTCAGCCGTGCCCCGCCTCCTGGCCCCGCAGGTAGCCAGTACGACTCTGGAATCTGGGGACGCCCGGAGGCCAGCACCTCAGACGGTCCCAATACGCTCTGGTAACCCTAGGCAAGCCCCCGCACACCTAGGGATAACTGCTGTTCATTAATGCCTGCAAGGAAAGGGCATAGACAGACAGATAGAAAACTGAATGAACAATCACTATCCTGAGTAGGAACGGTGCTGCCGAGGCAGCCCCACACGAGGGTGGGTCAGCCTCCGCCAGCGAGCCCTTCCAGCAGCCTGTGGCCTTGTGGGGTTTTGAGAGCCAAGCGACTCCACAGGAAGCGTGATCCCAGGTTAGCCAGGCCACTGGGCAAATACCTCCCTCTGGACCAGTTTCCTTGTCCTTAAACCAAGCAGAAGGACTGACCCGCATCCGGGCCATCCTCAGAGATGACATGCAATGGCCTCAGATGGAAATAGTCCCCTCAGTGCCGCCACCAATTAACATTAAATAGTGACTCCATCTGTGACAGACATTTATGATTCCAATGCTGACTGATACTGACAGCGGCAGGCCTGTCGGATACTCTGCTAGACACTCTGTTTCAACCTTTCTGTCCACGATTAGGAAGCTTCATTTGGCTGAAGAGATTCAGGCAAATTACCTTAAAAGCCTCAGTGGCATAACTTGCTGCTGATTCTTCACCCAGAGCTTTATGGAGGTGACATCTCTAAGACTCCTTGCAAGTCAAAATTTCACTCCAAGCTCCATTTTGTAAATCTGCTTAAAACCCTAACCTGGTTGCAAAGAATCTAAACAGTAAGTTTCGGTTGACATTTTTCCTAGGTCTCAGCCCAACCAGGAAAATGTAAACAAAATCCTTTGAAGTTAGTCTGCTTCCTCGGATTTAAAGAAAGGGCCACAGAAAAGAGACAAGACGACTGGGTTAGTCATTCATGACACTTCTGTACAGGGAGAAAAGAGTACTTACTGTCCCTTCACTGCAAGTTTCTATATTACTCCGAAGAATGTATGGGGCATACAGACACTTATGCAATTCCCCCAACAATGTCTCCAGAAAGTAGAGTGTTACTGTGCTTCTACAGGTAGGGTACTTGAAACCGAGTGGCTGAATAACTGCTGAAGGTCACAGTACCTGTCAGTGAAAAACTAGAATTACGGTAAATGGTTGTCAGCTCAGCCACAGCAACCATAAACGGAACTCTTAGACCTCCCCGGAGTTTATATCAATAACCATGAGTGCTCACTTCAGCAGCACATATACTAAAATTTGGAATGATACAGAGAAAATTAGCATAGGCTCTGAGCAAGGATGACGCTCAAGTTCATGAAGTGTTGAAAAAAAAAGTAAATAATCACGGGAACCACAATTATTCATATAATCTGTGAGAAACGCTAGCTTTTTTTAAGTGAAAGGCAGTGTGTAATTTCTTGGGCACATTAAAACCCAAGCAAATAATTATAGAATATAATGGGTGCATCTTGGATGGCTTTCTCTAGGATACACTAATTACTCTCAGTTGCTGGATGTGGTGGTTGCACCTGACCGGGATACAGGCATGTTTATGTGGCCAGGAGACGCTGGCTGAATAAATGACACTGAGAACTGCTGCTGTTGCTGGGACCATCACCTACAGAAGTCCCCAAAAGCAGCATCTGTCCATCAATCTTGAGATATGACCGAAGGACTGTCATATGGTCTTTATGGTGTGCCAGCATCTCAAACACTTTCCTCTCAAGATTGTTTCATTTATTTATTTATTTGTTTGTTTATTCATTTATAGTGAGAGAGACTGAGAGAGGGACAGATAGGGACAGACAGGAAGGGAAAGAGATGAGAAGAATAAATTCTTTGTTGCAGCACCTTAGTTATTCATTGATTGCTTTCTTATATGTGCCTTGACCAGGTGTGGAGGGGCTACAGCAGAGCTAGTGACCCCTTGCTCAAGCCAGTGACTATGGGGTCATGTCTATGATCCCACGCGCAAGCCATTGACCCTGTGCTTAAGCTGATGAGCCCGTGCTCAACCTGGCCACTTTGGGGTTTTGAACCTGGGTCCTCTGGATCCCAGTCCAACGCTCTATCCACTACGCCACTGCCTGATCAGGCTGGCTGACAGTTGTTTTAATTACGCTTCCCTGCCATCGCATATTTTGCTCTTTCTCCCCTTCCCTGAATATCCAAACTCACCCTTTCTTCAGACCCATTTTAAATGCCATTTGCCCACCAGTTGCAGCCTTCTCCAAACTTCCAAAACACTTTAATTTTATTCCTATCACAGCACTAAGTTGGGTCTTCCACTCCCTCTGCTTGTTACTCATCACTGGTCCATCCCTTCCCCTTAGCACAGTTGTCACAATTTGTAATTGCCTCCCCTTCAGTGTGTCTAATTCCCTTTATAAAAATTAGTTCCAGCAGCTGTGTCTGTTATCCCCGGGTGTGTGCCCAGTATATTGAGCGTGCAGTAGATGCTCAAAATGATTGTTGGATGAATAAATGCATGCTAAATAGCTTGTCCAAGATCTCTGAGCTAGTGAGCTAGAAATGGTAATCAGGGACACAAACCTAAGTGTCCTGCCTTCAAAAACTACATCTCTCTCTGTAGGACCCATCCTAATCTTTAAAATGGTGCCTCAAAGCCTGCCTTGCACGCCTGACCAGGTGGTGGCGCAGTGGATAGAGCGTCGGACTGGGATGCCAAGGACCCAGGTTTGAGACCCCGAGGTCGCCAGCTTGAGTGCGGGCTCATCTGGTCTGAGCAAAGCTCACTAGCTTGGACCCAAGGTCGCTGGCTTGAGCAAGGGGTTACTCGGTCTGCTGAAGGCCTGCGGTCAAGGTACATATGAGAAAGCAATCAATGAACAGCTAAGGAGTTGCAATGCGCAATGAAAAACTGATGATTGATGCTTCTCATCTCTCCGTCCCTGTCTATCCCTCTCTCTGACTCTCTGTCTCTGTAAAAAACAAAACAAAAAAAACCTGCCTCCCAGAAGATGAAGCCCAAGTGTTCAGTAGGTGATGGTTGTTATTATTTCTGTGCCAATTATTCCCTGAGTGCTTTTGCAGTTGCAAAACCCTTAAGCTAAAGGCAGTTGGTGCCTTTGAGTTAAAAGAGTAGAAAGGGGATTAGGAGGCCAAATAAACAGCAGAAATAAAAATAAACATTGTCACCTGCAAGTGATATGACCTAATGAGTTGTCTTTCATACCAGTGTACTTGTTGACTTTTCATTTTTATAATGGGGTCAACTGAGCTAAATCCAGAGCTGGGCTGAGTCTCCAAATCTTCCAATCAGCAATTCCATTCTGGCTTGGTGATAAATTCTGCTGTGAGCCTTTAAGATGAAACTGAACTGAAAAGTTAATTAAAGATAAAAATGGATGTCCATTTTACTGCTGAAATTAAATGGATTTTCTCAGCTTAAAGAAAAAAAAACAAGTATTGATAGCATATTTAAAGTTCAATCCTTCAAAAGGAATGATATAAAAGCAAAAGATCTGTTTCAGGGGCTATTTCTATGGCTGCAATCAAATGTCAAAGTGCAGACATATTTTTTAAAGACTTTATTCATTTTAGAGAGGAGAGAATGAGAGAGAGAGAGAGAGAGAGAAGGGGGGAGGAGCAGGAAGCATCAACTTCCATATATACCTTCACCAGGCAAGCCCAGAGTTTTGAACTGACGACCTCAGCATTCCAGGTCAATGCTTTATCCACTGTGCCACCACAGGTCAGGCATGAAGACATATTTTAATGCAGAGAGCTTTAAGAAAGAATATTAATTGGCCATATTTTATTAGATTGTAAAAGCTAAGTAGTAGGGCTTAAAATCATATCACAAAAAATATAAACTATTTATAAAACTGAGCTATCTTGATAGAATTTAATAATAGCATATATATTACAATGTCACAGGCCTGATTACTGACAGAAAAACACAAGTGAATAGGACATGGCAATTCACTACAGAACAGAGTAAATATTAGAATGTATCCTGGACAAATACCAGCACTTGTTACAAATGGAAAATTTTGTTTTCCACCTTAAGTAAGTGCAGGACAATATCCTATGCTTCCTAAATGTCAAAAGCTTTTACATTTAAGAGGGAGGAATCATAAAAGAATTTTTTATTTTATGACAAATACAAACAATACTATATTTTGTACTTCTAATTTGCAAAAGGACACACAAAAAATGTACCTATATACAGATAATGGATATATTAATTAGCTTGATTATGGTAATCATTTCAGAACCTTTACATAAATCCAGTATCAAATTATATATCTAAAATATACAATTTTTATGTCAATTACATCACAAAACTGCTAAATACAAAAATAATCTCTGCAGTAAAACAAAGACAAATATGAATGTCAGTAATTACTTAATATGTAAAAGCTCAACATTTGTATACTAAATATAAGTTATTAGAAATACAGTACACTTTTTGACCAGTCACAGGAAAGCAACAAAAGATGATAGAAATGTGAAATCTGCACCAAATAAAAGGAAAACTCTCACAGTTTCATACCTATTCAGTGCAGTTTGATGTGGGCTCACGCACAGATTTTTTAGGGCTTCTTAGGTAGCTATCCCGTATAGCCTCTACAGACTCGTCACTGACTGATGGCCTACCAGAATGGGGTTTCTCCACCAAACTGCCGGTTTCCTTCAACTGCTTATCCCACCGAATAATGTTATTCCTATGTGGTGGTGCTTCGTTATAAACGCGCCGAAATTCACGTTGCACTTTGGTCACGGATTCGAATTTAGTGAGCCACAGAACACACTGAACTTTCCTCTGTACTGTCCACATCTTGACTGGCATGGCCGTGGGCTGCTCCGCTGTATACATGGTGTTACGTCATCATCTGCCCGTGTGCACATGCTGCCACATCATCCTACAGAAACTGGGAGGGTTTTCCTTTTATTTGGTGCAGATTTCACATTTCTATCGTCTTCTGTTGCTTTCCTGTGACCGGTCAAAAGTGCACCGTGACTTTACGGACACACTGTATATATAAATATTTATTGCATTAAGTGATATATACTTCATAGATGACATGATCATTAATTTTAAAAAGAAACTTATGCCCTTAATGTCTGCAAGACACTATTGCAAATGTTTGATTCTGTGAAAAAGGTAGAATTTATTTTTATCAAACATACAGCCTGTATCTCACTTTCTATTTTAGAAATGAGAGGTATTGATTTATACTTACTGCTACATATACCAAAAATAAGTCCAAAAACCAAATTATATTGGAGGTATAGACTGAAATGCTCCAGGAATCTGCACCAAGAGAACAGCCATCTTAGAATTTAATTAATTGATTATCAATTTAACTGTTCCCAGATCATTCCTACTTTGATCAAGGGATATTAAGAAATTCTTATCCTTAAAAGCACACAAGAGCCTGACCAGGCAGTGGCGCAGTGGACAGAGCATCGGACTGGGATGCAGAGGACCCAGGTTCAAGACCCCTGAGGTCGCCAGCTTGAGCGCGGGGTCATCTGGTTAGAGCAAGGCTCACCAGCTAAAGCCCAAAGTTGCTGGCTTGAGCAAGGGGTCACTCGGTCTGCTGTAGACCCCCAGTCAAGGCACATATGAGAAATCAATCAATGAACAACTAAGGAACCGCAAGGAAGAATTGATGCTTCTCATCTTTCACCCTTCCTGTCTGTCTGTCCCTATCTATCCTCTCTCTGACTCTCTCTCTCTGTAAAAAAAAATATATATTTCACTTCTACTTATAATTTGTAAACTGCCATATAACATGGTTAGGGAAGTGAGTAAGGATCAAATAAAGCCAAGATGGAGCTGCTTCCCTCATATGTTTGGGAATCAGATCCAATTACTCATTCCTTTAATTTATTTAGCCAAGGTTCACTTTTCCATCATTTCCCGAGGAATATTAATCCGTGTCAAGTTTTCTATATGGATTAAAAAAAAAAACCCAGATAATCAATCTTTCAGCAATACCAGAAGCTCCCTCCGAAAGTTAGAGTAATAGATGGCATTGATCGTTCCAGAGACTTGATTATCTTTAACCTAATTCTAAGCTGCCTAATCCGAGTATCTCAAAATTGGAAATCATTTGGTAATTTCCAGTTCCACAGCTGTCTCACTTGAGATGCAATCGATTTTTACTTTTCTATAACTTGCCTGATTAATTCTTTTATTTTTTTAATTTCTTGAAAACTAAAGAATATTTGAAGTTACCTGTATGGAAAGGGTATTTGGATTTTTGATTATCTTTGATCTTCTGTCACTGGTAAACCAGAGTAGAAATGTTTCTGAGGCACATCTGACCTCTCCAATGCTCTGTGAGAAATATAGGAAGTTCTTGGAATATTGGGAAGTGCTCAGCCTTTGGTCTCTAAAATCAGATAAACATGAGTTGAAAGAGTCCTCTGTCACTTCCTAGCTATTTTTTTTTTTTTTAGGTGAGAGGAGGGGAGATAGCAAGGCAGACTCCCACATGTGCCCTGACGGGGATCCACTGGCAACCCCGTCTGGGGCCAATGCTTCAGTACTGAGCTCTTTTTAGCACCTGAGGCTGACACACTCAGACCAACCAAGCCATCCTCAGTGCCTGGGGCCATGCTTAAACCAACTGAGCCCCTGGCTGAGGGAGGGGAACAAGGAGAGAAGGGGGAGGGGGAGAAGCAGATGGTCCCTTCTCCTATGTGCCCTGACCAGGGATCAAACTCAGGACGTCTGCATGCCAAGCTGATATTCTACCAACTGAGCCACCAGCCAGGGCCACTCCCTACCTATTAATTCAATAAATATTTCAAAATCAACTGTATGACAAGTCTTTCGGATGACGCAGTAAACAAGATAGATGATGTCCTTTTTTTCCTTAATATTTATTTATTTATTTATTTTTGACAGATACAGAGAGTTAGAGAGAAGGACAGATAGGGACAGACAGACAGGGAGGGAGAGAGATGAGAAGCATCAATTCTTTGTTGCAGCTCCTTAGTTGTTCAGTGATTGCTTTCTCATATGTGCCTTGACCAGGGGGCTACAGCAGAGTGAGTGACCCCTTGCTCAAGTCAGTGACCTTTGGGCTCAAGCCCGTGACCCCTCGCTCAGGCTGGTGAGCCCATGCTCAAGCCGGCAACCTCGAGGTTTCAAACCTGGGTCCTCCGCGTCCCAGTCTGACAGTCTATCCACTGCGCCATTGCCTGGTCAGGCAGATGATGTCCTTGATTTCATGGAATGTACTGCCTAGGGAGGAAGGCAGAAAAGAAAGTAATTTCAGAATTTGATAAAAAGTCTTGAGGAGGCCTGACCTGTGGTGGCGCAGTGGATAAAGCGTCGACCTGGAAATGCTGAGGTCGCCGGTTCGAAACCCTGGGCTTGCCTGGTCAAGGCACATATGGGAGTTGATGCTTCCTGCTCCTCCCCCACTTCTCTCTCTCTGTCTCTCCTCTCTGTCTCTCCCTCTCCTCTCTAAAATGAATAAAAAAAAAAAAATTAAAAAAAAAAAGTCTTGAGGAAATAAATAGAAAATGATGAAGTGGGGGATTCTACTTTAGATTGGGTGGTCAGAAAATGCCTTTCTGGGCCCTGGCTGGTAGCTCAGTAGATAGATTATCTGCCTGGCATATGGACGTCCCAGGTTTGATTCCCAGTCAGGGCACAAAGGAGAAGTGACAATCTGCTTCTACCCCTCTTTTTTTCCCCTTGCTCCCTCTACTCTTCTGCAGCCAGTGGATCAAATGGTTTGAGTGTGGCCCTGGATGCTAAGGATGGCTCCTTGGGAGCTCAACAGCCTCAGATGCTAAAAATAGCTTGGTACTTGAGCACTGGCCCCAGATGGGGTTGCCAGATGGATCCCAGTTGGGGTGCATGCAAGGAGTCTGTCTCACTATCTACCCTCCTCTCACTTAAAAAAATTAAACAACTGCCTTTCTGAGGAGGTGACCTGGGCTAGGGCCTAGAGACAGAGAAAGTGCCAACCATATGGAGTGCTGGGAGGTCAGCATTCCAGAGAAAGCAGGTGATAGTGAGAGACAGAAAGAGGGGAGTCCAATACACAGCATCACCAATGAGGCAGTGGGAGCTGCAGATCAGAATGAAGAGAATGGATTTTGTTCTCAGGACCATGGAAAGCAGGGGCTGATTCAGGTTTATATTGAAAAGGATATTATTTGGGTGTGTGTGGGTCCTTTTAAAGCCAAAGAATACAACAGTACAAGTATAAAATTGGGTATGAAATTAAATGTTATACCAAAAAAAATAAACAAATTATAGTTTTTAAAAAGTAGGCAGATGTTGCAGTATCTTGAAAACTAGTTTGATAATTTGATAAACTGACACACCTGTACTGCACTTTCCCCCAGCCATTTTTTTTGGGGTTTTTTGGTATTTTTTCAAAGTTAGAAGTAGGGACGCAGACATACTCCTTCCTGCATGCACCCTACGGATCCACCGGCATGCCCACCAGGGGGTGATGCTCTGCCCATCTGGGGCATTGCTCTGTCGTGGCTGGAGGCCATGGAGCCATCCTCAGCGCTCTGGCCAACTTTGCTCCAGTGGAGCCTTGGCTGCGGGAGGGGAAGAGAGAGATAAAGAAGGAGGGAGGAAGAGTGAAGAAGCAGATGGGCACTTCTCCTGTGTGCTCTGACCAAGAATCTAACCTGGGACTTCCACACGCTGGGCCGATGGTCAACTGCTGAGCCAATTGGCCAGGGCCTCCCCCAGCTTTTTTGGCATTATGAAAACTGAATCCTACGCTTAAAATTTTGCACTTTTTAATTTTTTCAGAGAGAGAGAGGGATAGACAGGGACAGACAGGAACAGAGAGAGATGAGAAGCATCAATCATTAGATTTTTTTTTTTTTCTGAAGTTGGAAACGGGGAGGCAGTCAGACAGACTCCCGCATGTGCCCGACCGGGATCCACCTGGCATGCTCACCAGGGGGCCATGCTCTGCCCATCTGGGGGGCTGCCCTGCTGCAACCAGAGCCATTCTAGCGCCTGAGGCAGAGGCCACGGAGCCATCCTCAGCGCCCGGGCCAACTTTGCTCCAATGGAGCCTTGGCTGCGGGAAGGGAAGAGACAGACAGAGAGGAAGAAGGAGGGGAGGGGTGGAGAAGCAGATGGGTGCTTCTCCTGTGTGCCCTGGCCGGGAATCAAACCCGGGACTCCTGCACGCCAGGCCGACGCTCTACCACTGAGCCAACCAGCCAGGGCCCCCATTAGATTTTTCATTGAGCATTGCAACACCTTAGTTGTTCATTGATTGCTTTCTCATATGTGCCTTGACCACGGGCCTTCAGTAGACCAAGTAACCCCTTGCTGGAGCCAGCAACCTTGGGTTCAAGCTGGTGGGCTTTTTGCTCAAACCAGATGAGCCCGCGCTCAAATCTGGTGACCTCGGGGTCTCGAACTTGGGTCCTCTGCATCCCAGTCCAATGCTCTATCCACTGTGCCACCGCCTGTTCAGGCCACAATTTTTTTTTAGAGAGAGAGAAAGAGAAAGGGAGAGGGACAGACAGGGAAAGAGATGAGATGCATCAATTCTTTGCTGTGGCACCTTAATTGTTCATTGATTGCTTTTTCATATGTGCCTTGATGGGAGGGCTCCAGCCAAGCCGGTGACCCCTTGCTCAAGCCAACGACCTTGGGCTTCAAGCCAGCAACCACGGGGACGTTTGTGATCCCACACCCAAGCCAATGAGCCCACACTCAAGCAGGCAACCTTGGGGTTTCAAACCTGGGTTCTCTGCGTCCCAGGCCGATGCTCCATTCACTGCACCACCACTCAGTCATGCTAATTTTGCACACTGTAAGGTTGAAAAGTTTGCCACAGATAAGCTTCTGATGATACATTTTAAGCCTTGTTCTCTTCCACTGTCCAGGAACTTGTGATGATAGTGACACTTCTGTTTCTATATCTTCCAATCATGATGCTGGGTTATGTTGCCTCAGTGGGTTGAGGAAAACTGGAAGCCATTTCTACACTGGGATGATTAACAATAACCACGCTATACATGGAAATAACCACAAATAAATATGATCCATTGCAGCCACGACCGTTCCCCATGTCCAAAAGGGGCAGTCTGAATGGAAGCAGACAGTAGTACTTACTAATGGTAGGTAAAAGATCTTACTTTTGCAAACTTTACAAAAAGCACACAAGCATAGGACATTGTTAGGGTCCCTTGCTGAGACTTTCAAGTGAGGGGTCCTGAAGCTTAAGCTTCATTCACTTCACAAATCTGTGGAATTCTCGGATGGGGAACCAAAGAAAGGGTTGAGACATGTATTCTGAGTTACGTATTAGGATGACGCTAGCAGTCAGGGGAACGAGTGCAGGAGGGGGATCACAGAAGCCCAGGGAAGGGATGATAGTGATGACTGGCACTGGAATGGTGGCCTTGCCACTGTGTGACTTGGCAGTTTTTCACCTAGGCTGAGCCTTGGCATTCTCTGCTACATAACAGGAAGTTGTCTCTAAGTCACCAAGTACAGAGTGGGCCCTTGGTAACTGAGTGCTATAATTATAATCAATGTTTTACAAGGTTGTGAGAATCAGCACTAATGAATACAAAGCAGGTGACACATACTGTTAACTCAAAACATGATCTCTTTTGCTCTGCTGTACAGAGAAACAGGGTATGCTAAGGCTGTAAAATGCTTTAGAAAGCAATGAGAAGGAAAAGACATTTTAAATTCTCCTTTAAGACTGTAAGTAGCTTGCCTGTAATTTGCCAAAGTCCACCAGTATACTTCTTCAGCTCTGGACACGGCCACTGAGGTAAGATAACAGTGACTAACTCTGAGGAAGATAGGATAAGTGATTTTTATTTAACTTATCGTGTATTTTCCAATGTGAGCATGTTCAGGACCTAGAAGACAACTTACCCTAGATTCACCCATTGCTGGTAGGAAGTGCTCTGTAAACAGATAGGTTTTCAGAAAATGTTATTATATAAGGCTCTTGGGTACAAAATCAAAGACTTAGACTTCTCCAGTGTTAGGCATAAAGAAGCTTAGAGAACAGGTTCTTCCTGCCAAGATGAAAGTGAAAATCCTCTCCAACTGTGAGAACTACTTTAACAATAACTAACGACCTCATATACATTTACTCAAATAGTAAATCCAGTTCCCATTTTTATGAGGTATCACAGGAGAAAATAGAGGAAAGTAGAGCCCTTTTTATTTTTTAATCTTTATTTATTGATTTTAGTGAGAGAGGAAGAGAGAGAGACAGGAACATCAATCTATTTCTGTACGTGCCCTGATCAGGGCTCAAACCAGTGGCCTCTGTGCTTTGAGACAATGCTCTAACCAACCAAACTATCCGGTGGGGGCAGAAAGTAAGAGTCCTTTTAAAATCCGTATGGATGTGTATGATATAAAGGTGGATTAAAAATAATGCAAGGTAGAACCCAGTGACTTCCAATTCTTGGTATATACCCAAGACGAGTGAAAACAACCCTAATGTTCATCAGCTGATGAATAAAGAAATATCATATAACAGACAAAATATTATTCAGTAATAAAAAGAAATGCACTCATGCTGTTATTTCTCTCATCTAATAAAGAAATGAATTATAAATCCATGCTGCAACAAGGAAAAAACCTTGAAAACATTATGCTCACTGTGAGATGCCAGTCCCAAAGGACCAATATGATATGATTCCATTTATTTAAAATGTCCAGTATAGGCAAGTTTGTATAGACAGAAAGAAAGCAGATTAGTGATTTCCTAGGGCAGGGGGGACTTGGGGGTGATGGCAAAGCATTACAGGTCTTCTTTATTAGGGTGATGAAAATGTTCTAAAATTGATTGTGGTGATGGGTGCAGAATTTTTTATTTTTTCTTATTTTTATTTATTCATTTTAGAGAGGAGAGGGAGAGACAGAGAGAGACAGAGAGAGAAGGGGGGGAGGAGCTGGAAGCATCAACTCCCATATGTGCCTTGACCAGGCAAGCCCAGGGTTTTGAACCGGCAACCTCAGCATTTCCAGGTCGACGCTTTATCCACTGCGCAACCACAGGTCAGTGGGTGCAGAATTTAAATGGGTGAATTGTAGAGTATATGAATTATATCTCAATAAAGCTGTTATGATATAAATAAACCAAGGAAGTTAAATAACTACCTTATTTCCTGTAATTCTGAATTCATTCAAGAATGGACAATTCTCTTGCCCTGGCCAGATAGTTCAATTAGTTAAGAGCATTGTCCCAATATGCCAAGGTTCAATCCCTGGTCAGGGCACATAAAGAATCAACCAGTGAATGCATAAATAAGTATAACAACAAATCGATGTTTCTCTTCCTTTCTCTATCTCTAGAATCAGTTAAAAAAAGGAAAAGAACAATTCTTAATTAGTTTGAACAATGAAATTACATTTGCATGACTGATTTAAATACTGCCTTTTAAAAATAGATACCACTGACCAGGCAGTGGTGCAGTGGATAGTGTCGGACTGGGACACAGAGGACCCAGGCTCAAAACCCCGAGGCCGCTGGCTTGAGCGTGGGCTCATCTGTTTGATCACAGTTCACCAGCTTGAACCCAAGGTCGCTGGCTTTTAGCAAGGGTTACACGGTCTGCTATAGCCCCCTAGGTCAAGGTACACATGAGAAAGCAATCAATGTACAACTCAAGTGCCACAAGGAAGAATTGATGCTTCTCATCTCTCTCCATTCCTGTCTGTCCCTGTCCCTGTCCCTGTCTCTGTCTCTGTCTCTCTCTCTCTCTCTCTCTCTCACACACACACACACACACACACACACACACACACACAAATATAGATACCAATTGGCCCTGGCTGGGTGGCCAGAGGTTGTATGTTTGATCCCCAGTAAAGGCACACATGAAAAGCAATCAATGAGTACACAACTAAATCGAACAACTAAATGAAACGAGTTGATGCTTCTCTTGTGCATGATAAAGGCAATAAAACCACAAATTTACTAGAAGAATGTTTATGTTCTTGGGCTTTGAAAATATCTTTATATGCATTATACAAGAACTGTAAATGATGGCTAGCTTTGCCTACATAAACACATAAAACCTTCAGTATATCAGCAGCAAAGACAAAAATGCAAATGCAAAAATGGGGAAACATTTGTAACATAGGTGACAGAGCTCATAAATGAATTTTTTAAAAGTGCTGAGAGAAAACTGGACAAAGGAGATGGATAGACAGTACACAAAAGAATACAACTGAACAATATCTGGAAATTTAAAAAAATCACTCGACATGGTTTCACTCACTGTGTAATGTACAGTGTTGTTTATAGTTCTTCCCCACCAGCAGCATTAGTCTCTACCTGGTCTCAGGCCAAAACAGCAACAAAAGAGACATTAGGAAAATTTAAAAGTACCTCATCATGTTCGCTTACTACCTTTTTGCTCTATTTTATGTTGCAGTTTTCTCATTTTTGTGCTTTTTATTGATTTCACTTTTTAAAATATCCCCTAAAGGTAGTGCAGGAAGGCTGTGATGTGCCCATGAATAAAATATATCTTAGGTAAGCTTCATTTAGGCATATAGAGTACTCTTGGCCAGGAGTTCAATATTAATGAATTCCACGTTAGTAAATAAAATGTCTTTAAACAGAAACCCACGTAAGGTTATGTGTTGATCAACTGAAAAAAGTGTTGTGACTACAGGCTCAAAGGAACCCGACCCTGTATTTCCCCGGGAACAATGCTAGCATTTGCTAATTGTGCTCATGATGACTTCATAGACCACAGCTACCACGAATCATGAGAACCAACTGTATAGCGGAAAAAAAATTTAGAAGATTCAAAAAGCATTATGTCAAAGCAACCTGAAATACCTTGGCATAAACACCACAGAAAACTGTAAGTTGACAGAGGAAAGGAGAAGGAATGTTCTGAGTAGGGAAAATTGAGTAGAAATAGAACATAGGCACAATATTGCTCAGGGTATAGGTTCCCCTCTCTGTCTGTCCCTTAGTCGCCTTGGGAGATTTGAAGAAATGCTAATGCCAGGGTGCCAACCCAGAGATTGTATTAATTGGCAGGGAGCACAACCTGTGTAACAGACTTAAAAGCTCTCGAGGCAATTCTAATATGCAGCAAATTGCGTCTCAAATGTTAGTGCAGAGCTTGTTAGAACAGATGGCTGGGCTCTGCTCCAAGATTTTTATTCTTATTCAGTGGGTCTGGAATTGGACGCCAGCATTTGCACCACTAGCAATTCCTGGGTGATGCTAAAGGTGGGTGCACTGCTCTACAGCACTGCTCCCAGGACTCTGGAAGTGACAGTAACCTAAGTGAATGTGGGCTGGGCAGAGATCAGCCTGGGGGCTTCCTTCAGCCATCAATAAACCACTCTCATCTGACCCCTTTTCCTCTGCAGTCTTCATCTCTTCTGCACCTTCCACGTGCCTGCTGTGGGCCTGCTCTAGCTGCAGGATCCTCAGCTATATTTCCTTACCCTCACAGTTCTGGCTTGGCTCAGCCCCCAGGTTTTCTCAAACCAATCCCTGCATACAGAGACAGGTCACCTGACCAGCCTGAGGCATATGGCTAGCTGAAGCAGGGGGACAGAAAACCAGACTATAAAAACTGTAGCTAGCCTGGCAGGCAGTGGCGCAGTGGATAGCGTCGGACTAGGATGCGGAGGACTCAGGTTTGAGACCCTGAGGTCGCCAGTTTGAGCACGGGCTCATCTGGTTTGAGCAAAGTTCACCAGGTTGGACCTAAGGTCGCTAGCTTGAGCAAGAGGTTACTTGGTCTGCTGAAGGCCCACAGTCAAGGCACATATGAGAAAGCAATCAATGAACAAGTAAGGTGTCGCAACAAAAAAACTGATGATTGATGCTTCTCATCTCTCTCCATTCCTGACTGTCTATCCCTCTCTCTGACTCTGTCTCTGTAAAAACAAAAACAAAAAAACCCCTAAACTGTAGCTAGGCCCTACCAGGCGGTGGTGCAGTAGATAGAGCATCGGACTGGGATGTGGAGGACCCAGGTTCAAGACCCCAAGGTCGCCAACTGGAGAGCGGGCTCATCTGGTTTGAGCAAAGCTCACCAGCTTGGACCCAAGGTCGCTGGCTCGAGCAAGGGGTTACTCGGTCTGCTGAAGGCCCACAGTCAAGGCACATATGAGAAAGCAATCAATGAATTACTAAGATGTCTCAACGAAAAACTATAATGATTGACGCTTCTCATCTCTCTCTGTTCCTGTCTGTCTGTCCCTATCTATCCCTCTCTCTGATTCTGTCTCTGTAAAACAAACAAAAAACAAAAAAAGCCTGTAGCTAAGAGGAAAGATAAACTAGAGATAGTTGTTAACTCTTGAGGGTAGAGGGGAGAGAGAAATAAGACCTGAAAGGGACACAAGGGGCTCCAAAAGTACTGATTAATTTGTTCCTGAGAATGGGTAGTGGTTACAGGGCTTTCACTTTAACTGGGCCTTTCACATTTTATTATAGTGGTGATTTGTGTGAACATGTATGTATACACATGCGCACACACACAATTTTAAGTCCAGTAGGAACATCCATCAATATCAAAGGCTGGTAACACCTAAGAGTGTGGTTCTTTTTTTTCTCTCTTCTTTACAGGGACAGAGAGTCAGAGAGGGACAGATAGGGACAGACAGACAGGAACGGAGAGAGATGAGAAGCATCAATTATCAGTTTTTTGTTGGGACACCTTAGTTGTTCATTGATTGCTTCCTCATTGGTGCCTTGACCTTGGGCCTTCAGCAGACCGAGTAACCCCTTGCTCGAGTCAGCGACCTTCGGTCCTAGCTGGTGAGCTTTTTGCTCAAGCCAGATGAGCAAAGGTGGCAACCTCGGGGTCTCGAACCTGGTTCTTCCGCATTCCAGTCCGACGCTCCATCCACTGCACCACCGCCCAGTCAGGCAAGAGTGTGGTTTTTACTTCAGTGGATGGGCCTCATCCAACATTCCCTTCAGAGGTCTAGGGCCACGGGTTGTCCAAGATGGTAGGGGGCCACAGCAAAGGTAACCTTCAGGGCACAATTCCCAACTCTCCCTTATGATGCCCACACTTCTGTCCATTTTAACATCTGATAGAAAAGTAGCTGCAAGAGCTGCCACAGTATGCCAATGCAGTAGTTTTCAACCTTTTTACACTGGAGGACTGGTCAAAATAGGAGAGAGATTTTGGGGACTGCTAAGGTAGAAACCACCCTGAGCATAAGCGAATTCAACTAAGATCACTGGGTCTAGAATCTTCATATAACATCAGGTGGTTAACTCTTACACAGATTGGCACAAAATTTCTAATGCACCAGCACCAAACCAGCAGTTGAAAACACTGTACTAATTAAGAAAAGTCACAGCTCTATTAATCCTGGTATCTAACAATTACTGCCACAGACAATTTTATCCTTCACCATTTCTATTTTCCAAGTTTTATTCCAAAAAAGGGGGAGAAGGAATTAAAAGGTCCATGAAGAGCAATTGTTTTTCACCTGGATAGAAATATCGAGGGCCCAAACAGATGGTACCATCCTACTTTTCCACCATCCAGGTTATAAAAAGCCAATGCTTTCTCAGTGTGGAAAAGGACAGCTTTCACACTAGAATGGTACCCCAGACAAGTTACAAAATCCCCGATTTCGTCTATTTCTCCTTTTCCTTTTGTTCTTTTTCTTTCTTCTCACGCTCAGCCTTGGCTTCTTCTTCCTCATGTTTTTTGATCAACTGTTCCACTTCCTTTTGTTTGAGAACTCTGATGACCGTCTTTCCACTCTCTCTTGTTAGTGTGGCGATTTCCACTGCGAGCAAACACACACATCTGTATCACATGCAGGCAGACTCAACACCCAAACTTAGAGGCAACTGCAGTGTAACCTTCACATCAGCTCACCCTTTGCTCACCACTCTTCTATGCTTTTATGCTTAATATGATTAAAGGATTCTTTTATGGAAACAAAACATCTTCAATCTTGTAATGTTTTCATTAACATTTTTACCTAAATATTGTCTTTATCCTTACCCATTCCAACCTTCTGAGTTGCCATTTTGTCACTTTCCTGGAAAAAGTAAAATTAGCCAATTGCTTAAGTTAATCTGCTATTAGCTATGCTGACCAGAATAAATTGCAGTTTCCTTGTTGGAACCTCTGAAGGCTCAGCCAGAATCTTTAACCAGTAATTGCCATTTTTCACGGATTTTTCAAAACAAAGGCATGAAAAGCAGCTTCCATGACTATGGACAGAAAAGTTGACAGGTTTCAAAAGGAGAAGGAATGTTCTGAGTAGGGAAAATTGAGTAGAAATAGAACATAGGTCCAAGTACACAACAGGGGGCAACCTGCAAGAAAATGGCATCTTCTAAGGAGTCCTGGAGTGAAGTTTTCCTAAACTCAATCAATATGCTAATTTATAACTTTTGAAAAACATTATTTAAAAATAGTTTTATATGGTTATATAACTTAAGCTAAGAATTTAAAATTGCAAATATGGGCTTAACACAGGAGATCAGTAGACTCAGAAGAACAAAGAGATACCACAATGCACACATACGTTACACTTCTGATCAAGTACATGACCCATTACATATAAATACATAACTATATATATGCTCATCATACATACCCACAAGCACAGACATCACTGTCAAGAAGTCAGTAAGATAATTATCGACTGAAAGTAGCACAGCTCGTATCTCCAGCTTTGACCACAGGGGACATTCAGGCTCAAGTCCTTAAGCTTGGAGTCAGGTGGGCTTATAGCTCCACAACTTATCACTGCTGACCCTAATCAAGTCACTTGTCCTCACCAAGTGCTAGTGTCCTCATTTAGAAAACAGGTATAACACCACCTAACTCACATGGATGCAGTTTCAATGAACTACAGTAACATGTTAAAGGCCTAACACAGCGGCCACTCAATCAATTCCCTCACAAAAGAAAACAAATTAGAGGAGGGCACATAAATTACCTTTTTCAGCAGAGAGTTTGCTAACATCCATGGTCTTATTGAGGACTTTGATAGCTAAAGCAAGTGCTGACGTCAGAGTCATTTCTCCTTCTTTGTAGTCTTGTTTTAACATCGACACAGCTGCCTATAAAACAAGAACCAACAGAGACAGTTTCCTTTAAATTCTTGCCTTTTTTAGGAATATGGACTGGGCAGAAGAATAATGCCTGAATTATTATTGGCAAATACCCAATATAAACAATTTTTGCCTGACTGGTAGTGGCACAACAGATGAAGCATCGACTTAGGATGCTGAGGACCCATGTTTGAAACCCCAAGGTTTCCAGCTTAAATGTGGAATCATAGTCATGATTCCACGGTCACTGGCTTGAGCCCAAGGTTGCTGGCTTGAGCAAGGGGTCACTGGCTCGGCTGGAGCCTCTCCTCACTCCCCATCAAGGCACATATGAGAAGTAATCAATGAACAATTGAAGTGACGCAACTATGAGTTGATGCTTTCCATCTCTCTCCCTTCCTATCTATCTGTCTCTCTTGCTAAAAAACAAAGAATAAAAACAAAAAATAATTTTGATGGCAGGGAAGACAGACACAGAATGCCGGGTGGGGTTGGGGGGTGGAGTGGGGGAGTGCTGACACTCTATAAATGAAGTCTTTAACCTACAGCTTCAGAGCTCCAAGGATCTGTGATAGAATTCAGGGGGGTCTATGAACCAGGATGTGAAATAAACTACATCTTATTTTTACCACTTCTCACTGAAAATTAGCATTCTTTTAATTATAAAAATAGGCAATAGGCCCTGGCTGGTTGGCTCAGCAGTAGAGCGTTGGCCCAACGTGTGGAAGTCCTGGGTTCGATTACTAGCCAGGGAACACAGGAGAAGCACCCATCTGCTTCTCCACCCCTCCCCCTCTCCTTCCTCTTTGTCTCTCTCTTCCCCTCCTGCAGCCAAGGCTCCACTGGAGCAAAGTTGGCCCGGGCGCTGAGGATGGCTCCATGGCCTCCACCTCAGGCACTAGATGGCTCTAACCACAACTGAGCAATGCCCCAGATGGGCAGAGCATCGCCCCCTGGGTGGGTATACCGGGTGGATCCCACTCAGGCACATGTGGGAGTCTGTCTGACTACCTCCCCACTTCTAACTTCAGAAAAATACAAAAAAATAAAATAAAATAAAGGGCAATAAACCCCAGTAGTATTTAACAGAACCTGTGCTTCACAACCAATAGCAATCACAGATATTAAGGTTGTTGCAGCTATCTTTTTTTTTTTTTTTTTTTAGAGAGAGACACACAGAGAGAGAGAGAAGAGAGCAGAGCAGAAAGCATCAACTCTCATATGTGCCTTGGCCAGGCAAGCCCAGGGTTTTGAACCGGCGACCTCAGCGTTCCCAGGTCGCCACTTTATCCACTGCACCACCACAGGTCAGGCTGTTGCAGCTATCTTAAAATACTGTTTACATTCATCACTATTTTAAAATTAGTTATTAGACCTTTTGCTAGATCTTACAGCAACACAAAAATACTCACGGCACTATTATTTCCAATGCATGTGGCTTTCCATCCCCCATAATTTCCACTAGGGTCGCTTTGGTAGAGCTGAAAGCCATAATGCTTATCCCAGCCAATGTACAGCAGTGAAACACCAAAGGGACGTTTTCCTTTAACAAAGAAAAAATTTTTAAAAAGTCAAACAAATCAACAACCTAAATTTATTATCACTATAGTTACTTGAGCTCACTGAATGTAGCTGAAACCCTTTTCTGTGCAGCCAAGCATTCATAAACTGCTTTGGGTTCTGGCCACCATAGATATATTCCATCAAAATGTCCACTTTTGTTTCTAGGATTTTGACACAGCCAGGAGATGGAATAAAGACACAGAGGACCAGTGCTGAATTTCATTATTGTGTAAAAAGCTATTTGCTTCCAGAATTGCAAATGTTATTTTGGTCTCTCACTAGTCTATTAATAAAACCTATGATAATATACACCATGGAAGCTAGTTATTTCATGAAAACAAAATATGTGTGGAAAGTATTGATTGACTTAATTTTCAACTTCTTTTTACCACTTCAAAAATATCATTACTCAGAAAATGTTTTCCCTTTCTGGAACAACTTGCCCAAAATTTCTTACCTCCAAACTGTGTATAAGCTTGTTTGATATCACACAGTGCTGTAACCAACTGCTCACAAGGAATTGGCTCCTGATACTGTAATAAATACCTTGGACGAAGAAATTGGCATATTAATAATTTTTCTAAGACATACTCTCTGAAAAGAAATCAATGCCATGTAATTTGAAAGGGGTGGGGGCAGCCCTGGCCGGTTGGCTCAGCGGTAGAGCGTCGGCCTAGCGTGCGGAGGACCCGGGTTCGATTCCCGGCCAGGGCACACAGGAGAAGCACCCATTTGCTTCTCCACCCCATCCGCCGCGCTTTCCTCTCTGTCTCTCTCTTCCCCTCCCGCAGCCAAGGCTCCATTGGAGCAAAGATGGCCCGGGCGCTGGGGATGGCTCTGTGGCCTCTGCCCCAGGCGCTAGAGTGGCTCTGGTGGCAACATGGCGACGCCCAGGATGGGCAGATTATCGCCCCCTGGTGGGCAGAGCGTCGCCCCTGGTGGGCGTGCCGGGTGGATCCCGGTCGGGCGCATGCGGGAGTCTGTCTGACTGTCTCTCCCCATTTCCAGCTTCAGAAAAAAAAAGAAAAAAAGAAAAAAAGAAAGGGGTGGGGGCAGAGGGCAACATCCTAACACTCTTACGGTAAATAACATTTTACAAGTTTGGATTTAAAAAATA
The DNA here is from genome assembly GCF_036850765.1 of Saccopteryx bilineata. Taxonomy (NCBI): domain Eukaryota; kingdom Metazoa; phylum Chordata; class Mammalia; order Chiroptera; family Emballonuridae; genus Saccopteryx; species Saccopteryx bilineata. The sequence continues at coordinate 72,135,375 of NC_089496.1, forward strand.
ATTTTTTCGCCTGACCAGGCAGTTGCACAGTGGATAGAGCATTGGACTGGGATGAGGAAGGATCCAGGTTCGAGACCTCGGGGTTGCCAGCTTGAGCGCGGGCTCATCTGGCTTGAGCAAAAAGCTCACTAGCATGGACCCAAGGTCACTGGCTCGAGCGGGGGGTTACTCAGTCTGCTGAAGGCCCATGGTCATGGCACATATGAGAAAGCAATCAATGAACAACTACGGTGTTGCAATGAAAAACTGATGATTGATGCTTCTCATCTCTCTCCGTTCCTGTCTGTCTGTCCCTATCTATCCCTCTATCTGACTCTCTCTCTGTCCCTGTAAAAAATTAAAAAAAAATAAAAAAATAAAAAATACCAATTTTTGGCTCTGGCCAGTTGGCTCAGTGGACAGGGCGTCGGCCTGGTGTGAGAACATCCTTGGTTTGGTCCCCGTTCAGGTCACATATGAGAAGCAACCATCTGCTTCTCTTCTCCACCATCTCCCCCTTCTTGCTCTCTTTCCCTCTCACAGCCAGTGGCTCGAATGGTTTGAGCACTGGCCGCATGTGGTAAGGGTAGCTCAGTTGGTCAGAGTGCCAACCTCAGGCACTGAGGATAGCTCGGCTGATTCAAGTATTGGGCCCAGACATGGGTTGCTGGGTAGATCCTGGTTGGGGTGCATGCAGGAGCCTATCTACCCTCCTCTAAAATAATAATAATAAATAATAATTTTTAATTAATAGATTTATAATAACTTTAATTTTTGCAAAAATGCATTCTTAGAAACACCAAACTAATTTATACATCATCAATTACACTCTTTATGACCATACCTTTGAGCAATGAGCCTCAGTTCATTAGTCAAAACATTAGCATCAGAAGTTATGCCTGCCACACTGCAAGCCATGTCCCTGGAAAAAAGAAATATACATTCATGTGTAAGCAGGGAAGATATCTGAGAGGATCATTTACAAATATTATAAATCGCCAAAGTTCTACTAGAAGTTTACCATGCTTGCTTCAAAGCTATAGAAGTTTTGTCTATTCAGACACAGGGTGAGAGAATCAACACTAGGAAGCCAAAAAAAAAAAAAAAAAAAATTCCCGATTAGATTCAGGAAGAAAAAAGGTTTTGTCATACAGGAAGAGAGACTACCCCATGTTCTTGGGTAGTAAGTATGTATTCTCACCTCCTAAGGCCTGGCTTGATGGGGGCAGACTGAGGGGACTCTGGGCTAGGCTCAGACAAAGGGGACATGTCCCTTCTTTGCCCCATTCCCTGAGTGCTGCCCTGGCTTCCCTATAGCCAACATCCTCTGTCACTACACCTAGGCAAGCTTGCAAGCTTCTGAGTGAGACCAGCAGTGACTCTATGGAGGGATGACACTTCCTTGGACGAGTGTATCAAAAGGCCCTGTAACCAGCACTCACCCAGCCTACCATTCAAGGGAAAGTCTCTAACGGGCAAATCCAGCTCTCTGCTAGCTAGGAAGTCTTACACACTCAATTATATAAAACTAACAGGGCTCATCTAAACTGTTTCCAGACCTGCAGGAGCTAAGATTCACTATAACTCAACAAAATTCCCGAATAGCCATTCTGAACAATACCTTGAGGGCCTGCTACCTGTCACACACTGTGGAAGTGAATTTCATTAATTTTCTTCTATTTCATTGAAATGCCACACCCACTCTAGGAGGTACTGAAGCCCAGAGAAGTTAAACAATTGGTGGATTTAACCTAAATCTGTGACTACCAAGCCTATAATCTTAGTATAAAATACTGTTTTTCCACTAAGTTCTTGGCCCTGCACTTAAAAAGAACAACACATGATCCTAAGCCTTATCAAGGAGGTTTCAACTAAAATAAAAAAAAAAATTTACACCAGTAAAAAACATAGTAAACTGTTTACTTCAATGTGACTACGTCACACAGAATAGCCCTCCCCAAATACGTGAGATACTACTATGTGAACACATGAGATATTTAAACTTCTTTCCCTAAGAGCTCACTTACTCATTGAGTTTATAAATTTTTTCAGAAAAAAAGACTTCATCAAGAAGCTTGTGGATGTTGCGTCGCTCTGCTGCAAGCAAAACACCATCGTTTGCTAAAATTCCCAAACAAGTGCCTGCATGTCCAATTGCCTCCATGGCATACTCAACTTGGTACAAGCGACCTGCAAAACACAAGTGGTAAGAAAAAAGGGTCTCTCTGAGCACCAGCACTACTGGTCCAAGAAAATCAGTGGCAACACTGACAGGCTACAAATAAGAGTTCCAACTTCACTTCCACAATCACCGAATGACCATAATTATTACTAATTACAAAGAGAATAGAAAACTATAAAAAAAAGTTTCTAAACTTCTTCCCCCTGAGAAGTCAGTGTTTTATTTTTGTTTTGTTGTGTTTACTATGTGAGAAAAGGGGAGATAGTGAGGCTGACTCCCACATGCGCCCCAACCAGGATCCACCCAGCAACCCCAACTAGGGCCTGATGCTCGAGTACCAAGCTATTTTTAGTGCCTAAGGCTGATGTGCTCGAACCATCTGAGGTATCCTCAGCGCCCAGGCCACGCTTGAACCAACTGAGCTACTGCCTGCAGGAGGGGAAGGAAATGAGGAAAGGAAGATGGTTACTTATCCAGTGTGCCCTGACTGGGTATCACATTTGAATGTCCATATGCAGGGCCAACACTCTGTCCAACTGAGCAACCGGCCATAGCCAGTCAAACAGTTCTAAAAAATTTCTTGAGACATTAACAAACAATTTCAGTTTTACCTTCTGGAGAAAATATAGTGGTCCTGGAGTCATATCTTCGAGACTGCAAAGGAAAAACATACAGGTGATTCTTATCCACTGAAAGTAACTTCTGCAAGCCTATAAAGAACCTTATAAAACACGTCCTGGTGCACAAAGTCCAGTATGTAGAAACGAACTGATAAGGTGAAAGACACTATTCCACCTCTTTTTCCTCCCATTCCAGTTTTCTCACGCAAGTCTGTAAGCTGAATACAAGCAATACAGCTTGTCAGGCAGTAACTCATTGATATGTGTAACTTACCATGTTTTCTGAACTTTATAGCTCCTGTAAAAAGAAAATAGGATCCTTATTAAAAGAAATTTACAATTTAAAAAGCATTTCCATGACTTAAAAAGTGTTTTTTTTCACTCTATTCAGCTAACTTTCCAGTGCAGCTACAAGTGCGGCAGGCATTATACTAGACGCTGAAATACCAGGATGGGTAAGACACTGCCTGTCCTGAAGAGCTTATAGTCTGGTGGACAGGTAAGGAGCAGACACAGACGGTCAATTACAAAGCAATGTGGAAATTAAGGCACCAAAGGTGAAGTTGGAAGAGGAATGGAAAAAATCAAGAAAATAATTTTTAAAAAAACACAGAAAATGAGTTCAAATTAGAGATGGTAAAAGCGGAAAGATGGATGAGAACCTTCAGATCTAAAAGAACTGTGGATGGATAAAGGGAGTACAGACAGAGAAGCTTGAGCAAAAGGTCACTGAGGCAAGACAGCTCATGGGTAAGAGGCAAATTGCTTTAGTTAAAAGAAAAAAAGAATATGAAGAAGCTAGAAAGCTAAGCAAGTATCCTGATCATGTAGAATCTAGAACAACACGTTAAGAGGGTCAGGTTTTTCTCCGGACTCATGGGGTCCTGCACCGTGGAAGGGGTCGGGGCGGCGATCTCCGCTCCACCATCACCATCATCACCATCATCATCACAATTTCTGAGAACGGGACACTGGGGCTCAGCCCTCAGACTACCAAACTTATTCCCCAAATATTGGAACACCAGGAATTAAGTGTGAAAGGCCCACGCCCAGATAAAAAATCGTGAGCTTTCTCTTTTAGGCAAAAAGGTTCCACCGGGTGATGGTGGGTCGGGGGCCTCTGGGCCTGACAAGCACTTAAGGACGACCACTCTGGCTGGCACTGAAGGAGGCAGTGACAATGACAAGGCCGCCATGCCCTTCATCCCTGCGCCCGATGCCGGGGTCCGCCTACAACCCGCGGCACCCACTTTTTGGTGCGGTTCGTCCCGAGACCAAAGCCACGCTCCTCGGTGCTGCCACAACCCCACCGCCTCAGCCCCGCGTGCCGGCTCTGCTCCGGCCCGACGGCGGCCGGCAGGGGCCAGCCCAACACCCAGAGCCGCAGAGTCATCGCGCGGCCGCTCCAGGCAGGACCTGCTGTGCTGCGGCGCCACGACCCTCGCCCTTCCGCGAGGTCCGCGGCCAAGTTTACACGATGCGGGGAGACACGGACTCACCTAAGAAAAGACACTGGAGTTGAGGTCTACCCGGAAAGGTTCACTCCTCAGGAAGAAACCACCAACGCTACTCGGGAGTCCGCTGCCAATATGGCCCCCGCGCGTGCGCATAGCCACTGGGGAGGCGGGGCCGAAGGTCGGTATTCCGGGGGCGGGCCGAGGGCGCGGAAGTCCCGGTACCCCGCTGAGGAAGCGAAAGTCCTCCGGAGCCGGGCTGCTGCCTTGTGGGAGCAAGGAGATGGGATCCCGCGGTGCCGGCGGGGTCCTCAAGCTAAGGAAGGAGGCGCCATAGGATGGCGAGAGCGCAGGAAGAACCCCGCGAAGGAGAAAATGGAGTTACAGCTAATCCAGCCCTACATCTTCGCGCTATGTTCACTTCCCTTCAGCACTGTCACCTAGGACAGCACCGTCACCTAGGACAGCACCAGTGTGTACCCCCATCTCTGCTCACTGCTCCTCAGTCTTCTCCCCTGCCTTTCATCTGTCAGATGGATTCTCCGCCAACAATACGAACTATCACCGCACAAACAGCATCTCTCTTCATACTGAAACTCATTTTTTAAATGTTTTCATTATCCCTCTCTCCTTTCTGCCTTAATCCCTGTGTAAACTATCTACTATTCATGTTTTAAGCTTTTTGGGAGGCTAGAACACCTGTCTAGGTCTGGAATAGACCATGATAGATTATTTGATTCAAAATATCATTCTGCGTGTTTCATACACAAGGCAAGCAAGACCCACAGAAAAACATGGCTGCTCATGCAGTATTTCTTGTTTTAAATATCATAAGATTGTTTGAAGACCTTAGTGGCTTCACATGCACTGATCTGTTCCATCAACTCATTTTTTTAAATTGCCTTTATTGGAGTGACATTGATGAATAAAATTATGTAAGTTTCAGGTGTACAATTCTATAATACATCATCTCTATATTGTATTGTGGCCAGCACATATCAATTCATTTTTAACTGTGCAGAAAAATCCCTCATAGATTTAGACTTGGTCCCATTAGTTAATTACACTCAAGTTCATGTGAACTTTTATCCAGTCACATGGAGATCCCAGATGCGTAGGACTTGGCAGTGTTAAACCAGATTTCTTCTACAGCTTTCTGGCCCATGTCAAACATCTGCTGTAAGTGTTTCCAGCCGGTTTTTGCAGTAATCATGAGATACTCTTTGTTCTCTGGGTGTAGCTGGCAAGAGTACGCAGCCATGACAAGTGACTGACAAAAACGACTGCACACAAGTAGAAACAAAGCACCCCTCTCTACAGGTGTCAGTGGGATTATACTTTCAAACCCTGCAAGGACATGACCACCTACTTGTATAGGATTCTTGCTTTCGATCATCATGTACATGATGGTGATTGCCACTTCAAACACATAGTAGCCATAGCTCATGTCATCGAAGTCTAAAATCCCAGATATGTGATACATAGCATCTCCAGAGGCTGACTTGCTGGACTCTATTAAAATGTTATGGTCATTAAGATCTCCATGATTGATACCTAAAAGGAGAAAGATCAAGCTATGCAAAAACAGTCATTTAATCACTCCAGTCATTCTCTTTGTCAGGCATGGCCATTCAAATAATTTAATGAGTAATCACAGACAAAAGAACCAAGCCCGGCCCTAGCCAGTTGGCTCAGTGGTAGAGCGTCGGCCTGGCGTGCAGGAGTCCCAGGTTCGATTCCCGGCCAGGGCACACAGGAGAAGCGCCCATCTGCTTCTCCACCTCTCCCCTTCTCCTTCCTCTCTCTCTCTTCCCCTCCCACAGCGGAGGCTCCATTGGAGCAAAGTTGGCCTGGGCGCTGGGGATGGCTCTATGGCCTCTGCCTCAGGCGCTAGAATGGCTCTGGTTACAGTGAAGCAACACCCCAGATGGGCAGAGCATCGCCCCCTGATGGGCATGCCGGGTGGATCCCAGTTGGGCGCTTGCGGCTTGCAGGAGTCTGTCTGACTGCCTCCCCGTTTCCAACTTCAGAAAAATACCAAAAAAAAAAAAAAAAAAAAAAAAAAAAAAGAACCGAGCCCTACTTTTCTTTAAGTAAAATAATTTCTTGTTTTTTGATTACTGGAATAGATGGTGATATTTTAAGTCAGTACTACTCAAAGTGGGGCTCTGTGGTATAGTGCTAGCCCATAAACTGTTACTAGTCTGTGTGAGGAAAAAAAAACCCATAAATCAGAGTTTAGAAAATTTTATAGCAATTTATAATCTAAGAGTGTGATCAGTGGCCTTATTATCAGAGTATAGACCAGTCTGGGTGTTGTCAAACTCATATGTAAGTCATTTTGTGGTGCAAGCCATGAATTCATCTTGAACAGTAAGACCATATAACAGGCTGCAATGAGTGGGGGAAAATACCCCAACTTGTGGTTTACCATGGATAGCTTGAGAAACACTGATCTAAATCTCTAAGATTTAAGAGGAGATGGGGCATCCATGAGCACTGAAGCAGTGAGTCGGGTACTTTATACTATGTGAGATGTGGTCCACAACATTAACTTCTAAATATAACTGATTTATTCTATATGGCTTAGGATTGTATCAGTCATGCTGAAGGAATGTAGCATAGTGAGTTGCATATAGAAATAATAAATATCACTGTAAACAATAGATTCTAAACAATACATTTCTAAAATTGGGAGGCATCATACAACCAGTACCATTTCCTAGTTTCACTGGCAATATTTTTTCTTCCTTAGAGGTTCCTAAAGTAATGGTACATCTTGTACAATAGTGTTTTAGAATTAATAAAATATGCTATTTCATGAATGTAGTCTGTATATACGGGAACCTCTTGTTTCATTGCTTCTATTCATATGTCCAGTGGCCTATCAAGAGGTGAATCAGCTATTTAGTGTCTGAAAAGTGACAAGTCATTAAATTTGAGAATTAAAGGAAGAAAAGAAGTTCTGATCAAGATGGCAGAGTGAATTCATTCTTTGATAACAACCCTGTGCTCAATATACTTAGGAATGATAAAAAGAAAACAAAGATACAGCTAGCCTCAAAAAGTAGATCTATAAACTAAAAAAACAGAACAGAACCCTGGCCAGTTGGCTCAGTGGTAGAGCATTGACTCAGCATATTGAAGTCCTGGGTTCAATTCCTAGTCAGGGCACATAGGAGAGGCAACTATCTGCTTCTCCTCTCTTTCTCTCTCCCTTCTTTCTCTCTCTTCTCCTCTCGCAGTCATGGTTCTATTGACTCAAGCATGTTGGCCCCAGGTGCTGTGGATGGCTCCCTGGAGCTTCTGCTTCAGGTGCTAAAAATAACTTGGTTCTGAGCATGAACTCAGACGGGCAGAGCATTGGCCCCAGACGGAGGTTGCCAGGTGGATCCCGGTCAGGGCGCATGCAGGATACCTACTCTCACTTAAAAACAAAACAAAACAAAACAAAACAAAAAAAAACAGAATAGAAATACCAAGTAGTGAGAAAGAATAAAGTCGCAGGTCTGTGTACTGTGCTCCAGATCAGCAATGTGCTTTACCACTTTGGGAGAAGAAGAACAAAAGTCCCACCAGGCCTGACCTGTGGTAACTCAGTGGATAAAGCGTCAACCTGGAATGCTGAGGTCGTGGGTTGGAAACCCCGGGCTTGCCCAGTCAAGGCACATACTAGAAGCAGTTACTAAAAGTTGATGGTTCCCGCTCTTTCCCACCTTTCTCTTTTCCTTTCTCTCTCTCCCCCTCTCTCTAAAATCAATAAATACAATCTTTAAAAAAAAGAAAGTTCCACCTGGCAGTCGGGGGTTAAAGGATCACTGTTTGAAGCAAGTGGTAGGGCCTTTCCAACTCATAAAAGGATGACAAAATCTGCTACCAACCCATTGCTTAGACGACTGGGGGTCCACAGAGGCAGAAGGACAAAATTATAGCCTTGGAACCAAATTCCAAACCAGGTTGCTGTATGAATATATCCTGTGTCTAACTGCTTTAGTTGCTGAAGTCTCTGGCTCAGTTTCTTTTGATTCTTGCTCATGGTACCTTAATTCCTTGTGTGCTGGTATACAGTATGTTCTCTGGTCACAAGGAAATTACTCTAGAAATATAATAAAAAACTTCTAAAACTGAAAAAAATAACAATGAATAAAATTAAAACCAAAATGGAGGCCTGGCCTGTGGTGGCACAGTGGATAGAGCATTGACCCTAAATGCTGAGGTCGTTGGTTCGAAACTCTGGGCTTGCCCAGTCAAGGCCCATACTATACAAGAAGCAACAAACAAGCAATGAACAACTAAAGTGAAGCAACTATGAGTTGATACTTCTTGCTACCCACCCTCTTCCTCCTCTCTCTGTAAAATTAATAAATAACCTGACCTGTGGTGGCGCAGTGGGTAAAAAGGTTGACCTGGAATGCTGAGGTTACCGGTTTGAAACCCTGGGCTTGTCTGATCAAGGCACATATGAGAAGTAGTGCTTCCTGTTCCTCCCCCCTTCTCTCTCTCTAAAAATAAGTAAGTAAATAAATCTAAACATGAGGATTTAAAATAATCAATAAATAAGTCTTTAAAAAAAGGAATGCAATGGATGAGTTTAACAGATTAGACATAGTTAGCTACAGAGAGAATGGATAAACTCGAGAATAGGTCAGAAAATTATCCAAAATGCACAGAGAAAAAGATTAAACACACACACACACACAGATGAGAAGGTAACAGACACAGAGCACTCAGTGAGATTGTCTAACACTAGCTTGACTGGAGTCCCAAAAGGAGAAGAGAGAATGGGTAAGAGGAAAAAACTTTCTGTAACTAAGGAAATACAATATGCGCACACAGAGATGAGAAATGCAAGCAGAGTAAGGGGGAAAAAATCATTTAAGAAAAAGAGAGCATCTTAAAAGCATCCCAAAGGGGAAAAGGTCAGATTGCCTTTAAAGGAGAACAGACTGACAGCTGACCTCTCAGCAGGAATGGAAGGTAGCAGATAGTTGGATTATAAAATTTTAAAACCCTGAAACCTATAATCCTACAGGATGTGAAAATATCCTTCAAGAATGAAAAGATAAAAACATTTTCAGACAAAATCAGAAAGTATTCACCACTAGAAAACTGTTATAAAGGAAATTCTAAAGGGTATATTTCAGGCAGGAAAAAATGACTACAGTCAGAAGATTTGAGGTTCTGGAATATATGAAGCCAATATAGGAATAAATCTAAAGAAACTTGACCATAAAACAAAACTAATAATGTCTTTTGGAGTGTAAAAATTAAGTTTAGGCCCTGGCTGGGTGGCTCCATGGATAAAGCACTGTCCCAGTGCACCAAGGTAGCAGGTTCAATCCCTGATCAGAGCATGAGTAGGGAAGAAGCAATCAATGGGTACACAACCAAATGGAACAACTAAATGGAATGACGAGTTGATGCTTCTCTCTCTCTCCCTCTCTCTCTCAAATCAATGGAAAAATTAAAGTTTACTGCAACAAGAGCATAATATAATATGAGGAGATAAGTATAATTAAAGTGCACTTTAAGGTCCTTGTACTGTTTTAAATAACATTAGACTTTAGTAAGTTAAAGATGCACATTAGAATTTCTAGGATAACCACTCAACTAATAGAAAAAAATTTAGTTTTCAAACTGCTAGAGAGGGGAGAAAATCATTACAAAAACACTACCATAGAGCCTGACTGGTGGTGGCACAGTGGATGAAGCGTCAACCTGCTGAGGTCTCAGATGGCTTGAGTGAAGGGTCATTGGCTCGGCTTGAGCACCCTGATCAAGGGAAGTGTATAAGAAAGCAATCAATGAACAACTGAAGTGTTGCTACGATAAGTTGATGCTTCTCATTTCTTTTTTTTTCTTTTTTTTTTTTTTTTTCATTTTTCTGAAGCTGGAAACAGGGAGAGACAGTCAGACAGACTCCCGCATGCGCCCGACCGGGATCCACCCGGCACGCCCACCAGGGGCGACGCTCTGCCCACCAGGGGGCGATGCTCTGCCCATCCTGGGCGTCGCCATGTTGCGACCAGAGCCACTCTAGCGCCTGAGGCAGAGGCCACAGAGCCATCCCCAGCGCCCGGGCCATCTCTGCTCCAATGGAGCCTTGGCTGCGGGAGGGGAAGAGAGAGACAGAGAGGAAAGCGCGGCGGAGGGGTGGAGAAGCAAATGGGCGCTTCTCCTGTGTGCCCTGGCCGGGAATCGAACCTGGGTCCTCCGCACGCTAGGCCGACGCTCTACCGCTGAGCCAACCGGCCAGGGCTTGCTTCTCATTTCTTTCCCTTCCTCTCTCTCTCACTCCCTAAAAAAAAAAAAAAAAAAAAAAAAGGGACCATAAATAATGAATACACATGTATGTAGCAATGATATTAAACATGTATGTAAATTAGTAGGGAGGGAAGAGGGCTTCAAATATAGCCATTAAAACATTTTTTTTTGAGATAAAGAGAGATGGAAGCATCAACTTGTTGTTTCACTTTAGTTGTGCATTAGATTGCTTCTTATACCTGCCTTGACAGGGACAGGACCAGTGACCTCGGGCTCATGTTCAGCCAGCAATCCCTTTGCTCAAGCAGAAGAGCAGGAAGCATTAACTGCCATTTGTGCCTTGACCAGTCAAGCCCAGGGTTTCAAACTGGTGACCTCAGCATTCCAGGTCAATGCTTTATCCATGCGCCACCACAGGTCAGGCTAGCTGGACCTTAGGCTTAAGCTGGTTACCTTGGAATTGTGTTGACAACCCCCATGTTCAAGCCAGCAACCTTGGGATTCAAACCAGCCACATCAACATTCTGGGTCAATGTTCTATCCACTGCACCACCGTTGGTCAGGTCAAATGTACCCATTTTAAGGAAAGTAAAAGTATTATTCTTTAAAAGCAACAGGAATAGCCTGACCAGGCGGTGGCGCAGTGGATAGAGCGTCGGACTGGGATGCGGAAGTACCCAGGTTCGAGACTCCGAGGTCGCGCGCGGGCTCATCTGGCTTGAGCAAAGAGCTCGCCAGCTTGGACCCAAGGTCGCTGGCTCCAGCAAGGGGTTACTCGGTCTGCTGAAGGCCCACGGTCAAGGCACATGTGAGAAAGCAATCAATGAACAACTAAGTCGAAACATGCAATGAGAAACTGATGATTGATGCTTCTCATCTCTCTTTGTTCCTGTCTGTCTGTCCCTGTCTATCTCTGCCTCTGTAAAAAAAAAAAAATAAAATAAAATAAAAGCAACAGGAATAAATAGGGCAAAATTATAAGATTTAATAAAGCTATGTTGTAACTCTGTAACTGGGAATAACTATATTACTAATTTGGTCTGATATTGGTCTGACTAGCCATAAAATAGAGCTAAATAAGAATGTACTAATGCCCTAGCCAGCTAGCTCAGCAGTAGAGCATCGGTCTGGCGTGTGGAAGTCCCGGGTTTGATTCCTGGCACACAGGAGAAGCGCCCATCTGCTTCTCCACCCTTCCCCCTCTACTTTCTCTCTATCTCTCTCTTGCCCTCCCGCAGCCAGGGCTCCATTGGAGCAAAAGTTGATCCAGCTGCTGAGGGATGGCTCCAGGGCCTTCGCCTCAGGTGCTAGAATGGCTTCGGTTGCAACGAAGGATCGCCCCCTGGTGGGCATGCTGGGTAGATCCTGGTTGGGTGCATGCAGGAGTCTGTCTCTCTGTCTCCCCACTTCTCACTTCAGAAAAATACACACACACACAAAAGAATGTACTAACAAAGCAATTTTATGAAAGGATGCCTATAAAATGTTAAATCCAGTTTGTTGCTCTTTTTAAAAAAAATTTTAGTGAGAAGAGGGGAGGCAGAAACAGACTCCTGCATGTGATCTGACTGGGATCCACCAGGCAAGCCCACTAGGGGTGATACTCTGCCCATCTGGGGCCATTGCTCCATTGCTCAGCAAGGAGCCATTTTTTTAGCACCTGAGGCAGAGTCCACAAGCCATCCTCAGTGCCTGAGGCCAACTCACTCGAACCAATCAAGCCATGGCTGCAGGAGGAGAAGAGAGAGAGAGAAGGGGAGGGGTGGAGAAGCAGATAGTCACTTCTCCTGTGTGTGCTGACCCGGAATCGAAGCCAAGACATACAAACTCCACAAGCTGGACTGATGCTCCACCACTGAGCAAACTGGCCAGGGTCCCAGTTTGTTGCTCTTATAACCATGACTCAATACTACTAGTTATCACAGTTATGTATTCTATAACAAGTCAAATGTATATAATCAATTCTGTACTTTGTTTTTTAAGTGAAAGGAGAGGAAATAGTGAGACAGTCTCCCGCATGTTCCCCTACTGGGATCCACCTGGTAACCCCATCTGGGGCTGATGCTTGAGTCAACCGAGGTATCCTCAGCACCTGAGGCTGACATGCTCAGTGTTCAGCCAATGCTCGAACCAACAGAGCCACTGGCTGTGAGAGGGGAAGAGAGAGAGAAGGAGAAGGAGAGGGAGGGGGAGAGGAAAGAGAAGAGGGAGGGGGAAAGGGAAGGGGAGAAGAAAGGAGAGAAGGGAGAGAGGGAAGGAGAGAGAAGCAGATGGTTGCCTCTCCTGTGTGCCCTGACCAAGATTCAAATTTGAGAATTCCATAATCCTGGCCGATGTTCTATCCACTGAGCCAACCTGCCAAGGTCAACCCTGTACTCTGACCAAGCTCTCATTACAGTTAAAAGGTCTGTTCCCTGGCCCTGGCTGGTTGGCTCAGTGGTAGAGCGTCGGCCTGGTGTGCAGGAGTCCCAGGTTCGATTCCCAGCTAGGGCACACAGGAGAAGCGCCCATCTGCTTCTCCACCCCTCCCCCTCTCCTTCTTCTCTGTCTCTCTCTTCCCCTCCCACAGCCGAGGCTCCACTGGAGCAAAGTTTGCCTGGGCACTGAGGATGGCTCTGTGGCCTCTGCCTCAGGCGCTAGAATGGCTCTGATTGCGGCAGAGCAATGCCCCAGATGGGCAGAGCATCGCCCCCTGGTGGGCATGCTGGGTGGAACCCGGTCTGGCGCATGCGGGAGTCTGTCTGACTGCCTCCCCGTTTCCAGCTTTGGAAAAATACAAAACAAAACAAAAAAGGTCTGTTCCCCTTCAGCTAATGCACATCAAGGATTAAAATCCAAGCAAGAAGAATAAGCATAAGCTCCTGACCTTACCCTCACTCCCACTACTCTGGGGCTTCAGTTCTCATTCTCATTTGCTCAAGGCCAAAGAGGACAGCTTGACTGTGGGAACCTGTGGACTCTTGCTTGTTACATGAAACAAGAAAGCTTGGCCTGACCTGTGGTGGCACAGTGGATAAAGCGTCGACCTGGAAATGCTGAGGTCGCTGGTTTAAAACCCTGGGCTTGCCTGGTCAAGGCACATATGGGAGTTGATGCTTCCAGCTCCTCCCCCCCCCCTTCTCTCTCTCTGTCTCTCTCTCCTCTCTCTTTCTCCTCTCTAAAATGAATAAATAAAATAAAATAAAATAATAAAATAAAATAAAACTTAAGTTACTTGTTAGCTTCAGTTCCTGTAACAACCAAAGAGACAAATTCAGGCTTTCAGTTGTGGCAGTTCCAAGAGCTACAGGGACCTTCATCCACTTATCTGATCAAATTGTGCGGAGTCCCCTCAGCAAAGAACTCTCAACCCCCTCCTTTGGATTCCTCTGTTCTGTTTTATTCGTTGCCCCTCCTTCTCCCTCATAAAAATCTCTGCCTGCACCAAAGGGGAATATGTTTTTGTTTTTAAATTTAATTAAAATTTTTAAAATTGATTTTAGCCAGGGAGGGAGGGGGTGGGAGTGACAGAGAGACAGGAACAGAGATCTGTTCCTGTGTGTGCCCTGTCCAGGGATTGAACCAGCAACCTCTGCTTTGGTTCGAAGCTCTAACCAACCGAGCTATCCGGCCAGGGTGGGAAGATGGGTTTTTAAGGACAGGAGTCCCCACATCTTCTTAGATGGCCAGCCCTTGAATAAACCGCTTTCCTCTCATCAGCACCTGTGTTGTGTAATTAATTGATTTTCATGGTGACAGACACCAGGCCTGAGGGTCATTTTTTCTGGTTTCAACTCCACACTTTTCCTGCTGATTTGAAATCTGACAATCTAAATATCAAGAAAAATACTCATTTGATTGAGGGAATACTCACATTCCCGAAAATGAGTTAATTTGGACATCACTTCATCCTTGAAGAGGCGAATGACCTGTTTCACAATCTCACAATTTTGATCCTGGCCCAAGGCATATAGATATTTCTCCAGAAGAGGAACATTTTTCAGATTCCAGATGAAGTTCTCCCGATGAAGACATCTTAACTTCGGGTGATGGAATTTCTAAATCAAAAACGAGAAACTTTTACATTTGGCAGTCAGAGAAACCAGTACTGAAAGATCTGTGTTAGAAGACTACATCCTTCCTGACCAGGTGGTGGCTCAGCAGATAAAGAGTTGGACTGGGATGCGGAGGACCCAGGTTCGAGACCCTGAGGTCACCAGCTTGAGCGCGGGCTTATCTGGTTTGAGCAAGGCTCATCAGCTTGGACCCAAGGTCGCTGGCTTGAGCAAGGAGTCACTCAGTCTGCTGTAGCCCCCCGGTAAAGGCACATATGAGAAAGCAATCAATGAACAACTAAGGTGCTGCAACAAAGAATTGATGCTTCTCATCTCTCTCCCTTCCTGTCTGTCTGTCCCTATCTGTCCCTCTTAATAAATAAATAAATAAATAATTACAAATTAATATGAGAATCTCATTAAAAAAAAAAAAAAAAAAAGAAGATGACCACATCCTGCAAGGGGCAGGCCTGAGAGGAGTGCCTTGGGGAGAGAGTGGGCATCCTCCCACAGGCACTGACTCGCCCACTTACATCCATCCACAAATGGTGATAACTTCCTATTGCACAGGTCCACACAGTTCCGAGTGCACATTCCCTTCTCACTCAACCCTCTTTTTTTTTTTTTTTGTATTTTTCTGAAGTTGGAAATGGGGAGGCAGTCAGACAGACTCCCGCATGCGCCCGACCAGGATCCACCCGGCACGCCCACCAGGGGGCGATGCTCTGCCCATCCGGGGCGTCGCTCTGTTGTGACCAGAGCCATTCTAGTGCCTGAGGGAGAGGCCATGGAGCCATCCTCAGTGTCCGGGCCAACTTTGCTCCAGTGGAGCCTTGGCTGCGGGAGGGGAAGAGAGAGACAGAGAGGAAGGAGAGGGGGAGGGGTGGAGAAGCAGATGGGTGCTTCTCCTGTGTGCCCTGGCCGGGAATCAAACCCGGGACTCCTGCACGCCAGGCTGACGCTCTACCACTGAGCCAACCGGCCAGGGCCTCACTCGACCCTCTTAATTGCATGAAGACAGGTGTTCTCCCCACATGATCTGCCTAGCCCCCTTGTTGCCTCTGATTTCATCTTCCACTTTTGCTCACTCTCCTATACCACGCTAGCCTTCCTGCTGGTCAGAGAACAATCCAGACATGTTCCCATCTCTGGCCTTCGCATTTGCTGTTTCCTCCTCCTGATGCTCCCTAGATAACCATACGGCCAATGCCCTTATTTCCACCAGGTCTTTACTCAAGTCACCTTCTTTGTTTGTTTGTTTGTTTGTTTTTTCTTTATAGAGATAGAGATAGAGTCAGAGAGAGGGATAGACAGGGACAGACAGAAATGGAGAGATGAGAAGCATCAATCATTAGTTTTTCGTTGTGCGTTGCGACACCTTAGTTGTTCACTGATTGCTTTCTCATATGTGCCTTGACTGCGGGCCTTCAGCAGACCAAGTAACCCCTTGCTTGAGCCAGCGACCTTGGGTCCAAGCTGGTGAGCTTTTGCTCAAACCAGATGAGCCCGCGCTCAAGCTGGCGACCTCAGGGTCTCGAACCTGGGTCTTCTGCATCCCAGTCTGACGCTCTATCCACTGTGCCACCGCCTGATCAGGCTGTTTTTTTTTTTTAATGTGAGCCAAGCATTTTATTATTTTTATTTTATTTTATTCATTTTTAGGGAAGAGACATAGAGAGAGAAAGATAGAGAGAGAGAGAAGGTGGGGAGGAGCAGGAAGCATCAACTCCTATATGTGCCTTGACCAGGCAAGCCCAGGGTTTCAAACCAGCAACCTCAGCATTCCAGGTCGATGCTTGATCCACTGCGCCACCACAGGTCAGGCTCAAGTCACCTTCTTTGGGAGAACCCTTGACCCCTCCATCTAAATTTTGAACGCTCTGTCCAATGCTTTTTTTTTTTTTTTTTACAGGGACAGAGAGAGAGTTAGAGAGATAGGGACAGACAGAGAGAAACGGAGAGAGATGAGAGCATCAATCATCAGTTTCTCGTTGCGACACCTTAGTTGTTTATTGATTGCCTTCTCATATGTGCCTTGACCATGGGGCCTTCAGCAGACCGAGTGACCCCTTGCTCGAGCCAGCGACCTTGGATCCAAGCTGGTGAGCTTTTTTTTTTTTTTTTTTTTTTTTTTTTGCTCAAGCCAGATGAGCTCGCGCTCAAGCTGGTGACCTCAGGGTCTCGAACCTGGATCTTTCGCATCCACTGCGCCACCACCTGGTCAGGCTGTCCAATGCTTTTTTAAAATTATTTTTCATTTTAGATAGAAGAGAGAAGGGATAAGGAGCAGGAAGCATCAACTCCCATATGTGCCTTGACCAGGCAAGCCCAGGCTTTCGAACCAGCAACCTCAGCATTCCAGGTCGATGCTTTATCTACTGCACCACCACAGGTCAGGCTCTATCCAATGCTTTGTATCCCTATTCTCTGCTTATTTTTTCTTTAGCACTTAGCACGTATTGCTGTATAAGAGTCACCACAATTCACTTACCTTACTGTCCATCTCACTAGAATGTAAGCTCCATGAGGGGCAGGAGCTTTGTTTTTGGTCTATTTTGTTCACTACTGTATCCCCACACCTACAACAGTGCCTGGCGCATAGAAGGCATTGCTCAACAGATCAGCTGAATAAATGAATGTTCTCAGAATAGAAAATTCTAGAACTGGAAGAGCTCTTATACTTTGACCACTTACAAATGGGGAAACTGAAGATCAGAGAAGGATCATAGTTGCTGTTTGGGGCTGCAGGAGGATCAGGGCTGCTGACCACAGTCCAGGCCTCTTTCATGGAGTGGGTGTTACAAGGAGCCTTGGTGGTCACTCTATGAAGTAGCTTTCACATTTTTTGGACATGATCTCTCATGTAAGAAATATATTTTACATCACAGAGCAGTATATAGGCAACTCTCACACACATATAGAAAAAATGTCTTAGTAAACAATATGTAGACCATTACATGTGATATGTTTAGGTGTTCAATATTTTACTCTATATCTTTAAAAATGTTCTACTAAATTTATTTTAATACTCCCTTTCATGACCTGGAGTTTGCAAACCCTCCCTTGATGCTTGTTCACTACCATTTCCTTGGCAAGTTCTCATGTGGCTTGCATTTGTGTACCTCTCATAGGAGCTACTTTTTGCTCTTACTGGGAAGGCTCATGTTCTTCCTGTTGCTGAGCTAAAATCTGCCTCCATTAGTGTCCACCACTGGTTCCAGCAGTGACCTCTGGGGCCATCTTCAGCAGGATTGGTCCTTCTCCTACATGACTATCCTCCAGATACCTGAAGTCAGACTCCGACTCCTGCCTCTCAGTGTCCTCTCTTCTGCAGAGCAAACCTTTCTAGTTCCTTCAATTATTTGTCACATGACATGGTTCTGAATCTCCTGACTACAGTGGACGTGATGTTTGAATTGTGTGTTGAAACACGAGCAGAAGTTTTGCAGAGCAGAGGAAAAGGTATTATTGGTGGAGAAAATGGCAAAGGCTGTAAGCATGACACTGCATGTTAATCCAAGGAACTACAGGAAGCTCTATACTAGTGCTGAGAAAAGCAGGAAGGGCAGACCCAGGACAATGAGACAGGCAGAGGCAGGGACGAGGCCACAATGGGCCTTGCATAAAAGAAATACTAAGGGCTTTGGCTTTTATTTTAGTTTATTTTTTAATTTTAAAATTTATTGATTTCAGAGAGAGAGAGAAAGGGGGAGGGACAGAGGAGGAGCAGAGAGAGAAAGAGAGAGAGAGAGACAGGAACATCGATCTGTTCCTGTAGGTAACCTGACCACGGATCAAATCAACAACCTCTGTTATTCAGGACGATGCTCTAGCCAAACAAGCCTTCTTGCCAGGACTGGCCTTTATTTTAAACACAGTAGAGGCCACTGAAAGATTTTAATTATGCCACCAACATGGTCAGATTTGTAATTTAAAAAAGAACAAATTGGAGGAGAAAGCCGCTAAGTGCAGGGAGGCTGCAGTGGTGAGGACAGCCAAGGCAGCAATGCAGAGGGGGAGATGGATTCCAGGGACATTTGAGAGGCTGAATGGACAGAATTTCCTGAGTGATTGGAAGTGTTTTACTCATACAAACTGTAATTTCTTTTTAAAGTGTTTATCTGTCTCTTTGGAACACACGTCTCTAGGACAGGGGAATCCGTCCCTTACCCCTGGTGCCTGGCATGTAAGAGGTACTCAGTGAACGTTTGTTGAATAAATGAAAACGTTTTGTAGGTGGGTCTGGGTAAATACCTGTCATACATGATACCATTTCTGTAGAACAAAAACATCCTTAACACAAATCATTTTAATCCACTTGTAACTTAGCTATTGCTTTATACAAAGTTCTATCCGATTACAGTTTATCTGGATGAAAACTGCAGGTTTTAACTTGTGAATATAGACTGTTTTCAATGAGCAGCATAGAGTACCATGAATTTGTAAAAATGTACGTAATCTTGCCAATATACCACTGAAGTATACAGACCTGGGCAGAAAGAAGCCTTACTGTCATAAAGTCACATATCAATCTGACCTGCAGTGGCGCAGTGGATAAAGCATCGACCTGGAACGCTGATGTCGCCGGTTCGAAACCCTGGGCTTGCCCGGTTAAGGCACATATGGGAGTTGATGCTTCCTGCTCCCTCCCCCCCTTTTCTCTCTTTCTCTCTCTCCTCTAAAATGAATTTTAAAAAAAGTCACATATCGGCCCTGGCCGGTTGGCTCAGTGGTAGAGCGTCGGCCTGGCATGCAGAGGTCCCGGGTTCGATTCCCAGCCAGGGCACACAGGAGAAGTGCCCATTTGCTTCTCCACCCCTACCCCTCTCCTTCCTCTCTGTCTCTCTCTTCCCCTCCCGCAGCCAAGGCTCCATTGGAGCAAAGATGGCCCGGGCGCTGGGGATGGCTCCTTGGCCTCTGCCCCAGGCGCTAAAGTAGCTCTGCTCGTGGCAGAGCGACGCCGGAGGGGCAGAGCATTGCCCCCTGGTGGGCAGAGTGTCGCCCCCTGGTGGGCGTGCCGGGTGGATCCCAGTCGGGCGCATGCGGGAGTCTGTCTGACTGTCTCTCCCCGTTTCTAGCTTCAGAAAAATACAAGTCACATATCTAGGATCCTGTTTCCCTTATAACACTTGAGGTTGCCCCATATATAAAAAGAGAGCCTGACCCTGGGTTTATTTTTAAAATAAAATAAACCAAACCCAGAAAAATAAGAAATTCTTGTAAACAAAATAAAATTCCAAATCTTACCTCCAGTGTCTTATCCAGTTTGGCAGCCAGTCCCCCAATTTCATATAATAGCTGGGGGCCGATGGGAATCTCAGCTATCGGTCTTCCTGGGAGGTAAGTCAGCAGCCTCACCAAGTAGCTTTTGATTTCAGAACCAGTATCTAGATGAATGGAAGAATACGGCCTGTCAAAAATCAGAGGCTACTCTACCTTTGTGATTATTGCAAAGAATAATAGAAATTACAGAACAAGAGAAAAATGTGCTAACCTAAAACAATCAGCAGGATTCTACGAGACAGGTCTGAGAGGATGAAGAAAGAAGGCAGAACACACGAACCTTAGAACAAACAGAATCAGTCACATATATGCCAACAAAATTAGAGCCTCAACTCTGCTGGCCTCGGCTCCAAACATAAATTACCTACTCTAGCAAATGAACGCCTAAAGACACTTTTTCATAAGCTCACAACTGAGGAAAGTGTGTCAGACAGAAATGACTGTTCCCTGACCAGAAGGTGGTGCAGTGGATAGAGCATCGACCTGGGAGGCTGAGGACCCAGGTTCCAAACCCCAAGGTTGTTGGCTTGAGCACAGGTTCATCTGGCTGGAGTGTGGGGCCACTGGCTTGAGCGTGGGATCAAAGACATGACCCCATTGTCACTGGCTTGAAGCCCAAGGTTGCTGGGTCACTGGCTCAGTGGGAGGCCCCCTCATTGTCATAGCACATGTGAGAAAGCAGTCAATGAACAACTAAAAAGTGCCACAACTCTGAGTTAACGCTTCTTGTTTCTCTCGCTTCCTGTCTGTCTCTGTTGCTCTCTCTCTCAAAAAGAAAAAAAAAATGACTGTTTCAGAATCATAGGTTCTGCAGGAGCAAACTGAGAATCAGCCTGTTTGCAACACAGGACATGACTATTTCTCAAGGATTGTAAAGCCTCTGTTGTTTGGAGCAATATACATTAAGAAAGAATGGGTGAACAATTGGGAGAGAAACAGTCAAAATTTCAGACCTTAAAAAACTACTAGGAATTGGTTTCAGGCTGCTACTTGGAGAACTCAATTAGGTACATCGTAGCATTTTAGCATTTATAGGTGAAAGGGACTAATTCTCACAGATAAGGCCTTGCAGCCTTAGGAATGTAAGTGGTATGCCCATTCACATACACAATAATGAAAGAGCTGGGATCTAAAATTCCTAATTTCAAAGGCCCTGGCTACTTGGCTCAGCAGTAGAGCATCGGCCTGGCGTGTGGAAGTCTGGGGTTCAATTCCCTGTCATGGCACACAGGAGAAGCGACCATATACTTCTGCACCCCTCCCCCCCTTCCCCTCTCCTCCAGCAGCCATGGCTCGAATGGTTCCAGCAACTTGGCTCTGGGCGCTGAGGATGGCTCTGGGACCTTGCCTCAGGCACTGAAATGGCTTAGTTCTGAGCAATAAAGCAGGGGCCCCAGATGGGCAGAGCATTGCCCCCTAGTGAGCTTGCCGGGTGGATCCTGGTCGGGGCACATGTGGGAGCCTCTCACTTAATAAAAAAAAAATTTTTTTTAAAGAAAAGAAATAAAATTTCTGATTTCTAGTTTGTATTTATTCTATTACACCACAGCACCAAAAACAGCTGGTCTGATGCACTCTGCTCAAAAAAAAAAATTCCGAATTTCCACATGTCCCCACTTACTACTTATCTATCAGGTTACACCAGATCCTGGCTCTAACTACTTCTGAACCAGAGCCCCCATTGCCCCTTTGATGATGCTGTGGCTTCTCCCAACTGCTGAGAAAATAACCGTGTCTACATTTGGAACGATGAGCCTGTTCATGGTATTTCTACTTGTAACCAAAATTCAGTAATGTACACGGACTAGCAACGATTGGTGAGTTGGTGGGCTCTTACCTACAGACATGAGGGACGTTATGTTGTCTCCTTTGGTCCGACACACAGAGGCTGTTGGAAACCCAGCCGCTTGCAGGAACATGATGATGTGACTCTGCACTTCAATCAGGTCTGGGGTTTTGCTAGACTCAGTGTTGCTTATTTTGAGGACGTATTCAGTTGGGCCACCGGTAGTGTCTTTGGTTCTTGAAATGCACACATGAAAGTTTTGGTCATCATAGCTAGGAAGTGGCTGGATCTTGGAAACTTTCAATCCAAATACTGATTCCACTACTGCACAGGCTTGTGCCTCACTGAAAGTGGGTTTGGCACAAGCCTGTGATCGCTGGTCGCCTCCATTCGACATTATGTCTAGAGGAAACAAACTAGAAAGGGGACATATAATGAACATATTTATTTAAATGACTTTCCTTAAGACAGGCCAATGTCTTTCAACACTGATTCTGTACTTCTGATTATTAATTTTTGCTCATAAGGTTAAATAATGAAATCAGTAAATGAGATAAAGAAGTAGATGTTTTGCAGGTGAATAAAAATACTTGTACCATAAATTATTTCTAAACCCACTTTGCAGGAGGGGATGGAAGTGGAATAGGGTATGGTGGAATAAATGGTGATTGAAGGAGACTTGACTTTGGGTCATGAACACACAATACAGTGTGCAGATGATGTCTTGTGGAAGTGTGCATCTGAAACCTATATAATTTTGTTACCCCGTGTTACTCCAATAAATTCAATAAAAAGAAAAAAAATAAGTGAACTCACTTTGCAAAGGTATGCTTCCAGGGACAGAACACAGACCTGAAAAGCACTTTGGTACTACTTGGTCCAATTCCTCCCTTGCCCTACCTTACCAACTTTATTAAAAGAAAAAAAGTAGGTTTTGAGAGATTAACTGCCTTGCCCCAAAATACATACCAAGTTATAGTAGAAATTCAAATCTTTCCTGATCTGTGAGGGCACAGTAGATAAAGTGTTGACCTGGAATGTGACGTTGCCAGCTTGAAACCCCAGACTAGCCCGGTGAAGGCACACGTGAAAATCAGCAGCTGCTTCCCATTCCTCTCCTCCCCTCCCCTTCTCTCTCTCTCTCCTCTCTAAAATGAATAAATAAAATCTTTAGAGAAAAGGGATGGGGGAGCAAGAAGCATCAACTCCCATATGTGCCTTGACCAGACAAGCCCAGGGTTTCTAACCAGTGATCTCAGTGTTCTAGGTTGACACTTTATCCACTGCCACCACAGGTCAGGCAAATTAATAAAATCTTAAAAAAGAAAGAACTCAGCTCTCTAGATACCTAATCTATGATGATGTCCTTTTGATTATATTACCATTAGTTTGTATTAAAATATAATTTCAAATACAGTGATATTACTTTTCTTTCTAACAAATTTTGTTAAATTATAAGAATCATCATTGCCTAACCAGGCAGTGGTGCGGTAAATAAAGCGTAGGCCTGGGACGCAGAGGACCCAGGTTCAAAACTCTGAGGTCACCGGCTTGAATGAGGGTTACCAGCTTGAGCGCTGGTTTGCCCGCTTCAGCATGGGACCATAGATATGATCCCATGGTCGCTGGCTTGAGCCCAAAGTCACTGGCTTGAGCCCATGATAGCTGGCTTGAGCAAGGAAGGGGTCACTGTAGCCCCCCAGTCAAGGTACATATGAGAAAGCAATCAATGAACAATCAAAGGTGCCTCAATGAAGAACTGATGCTTCTCTCTTCCTGTCTGTCCCTCTTTCGCTAAAACAAATAAATAAATAAATCATCTAGCTCATCACATATACTTTCAAACATAAAAGTGCTGACTGATGTGAGGTACCCTGAGAGGTCTGAAGATGAGCTTAGGAGGTTCTGTGACATCTGAACAGTTAAGTCACAGTCATGAATATACTAAACAATAAAAATGTTAAAAGCGGCCTGACCTGTGGTGGCGCAGTGGATAAAGTGTCGACCTGGAAATGCTGAGGTTGCCGGTTCGAAACCCTGGGCTTGCCTGGTCAAGGCACATATGGGAGTTGATGCTTCCAGCTCCTCCCCCCCTTCTCTCTCTCTGTCTCTCCCCTCTCTCTCTCTCTCTCTCTCTGGCTCTCCCTCTCCTCTCTAAAATGAATAAATAAAAAAAAAAAAAAGCTTAAAAAAGAAGATTTCCTTTAAAAAAAAAATGTTAAAAGCTGTTCAGAAAAACAAGTTATAAGGCACTAAGTAATAAACTGATAGAATACTTGGCATATTTCCTGGTTATATATATATATATATATATATATATATATATGGCAATGCAGGCCTTCGGGGACCAAATATTTAAGTTCCTCACAATCTCCCTTTCTTCTTCTTCTTCTTTTTTTTTTTGTTTTTTTGTTTTTGTTTTTTACAGAGACAGAGAGAGAGTCAGAGTGAGGGATAGACAGGGACAGACAGACAGGAACAGAGAGATGAGAAGCATCAATCATTAGTTTTTCGTTGCGCATTGTGACACCTTAGTTGTTCATTGATTGCTTTCTCATATGTGCCTTGACCATGGGCCTTCAGCGGACTGAGTAACCCCTTGCTTGAGCCAAGGACCTTGGGTCCAAGCTGGTGAATTTTTGCTCAAACCAGATGAGCGTGCACTCAAGCTGGCGACCTCGGGGTCTCGAACCTGGGTCTTCCGCATCCCAGTCCAACGTTCTATCCACTGCGCCACCGCCTGATCAGGCTCCCTTTCTTCTTTTTCCAAAAGCTTTATTCCAATCCTTCCTTCATACTAAATTGTAAATAATAACATCTTCAGGGTGGATTGCATTTTAGGGTATAATTTTTTTTTTAAGATTTTATTTATTCTTTTTTTTAGAGATAGGTGAGAGAGAAAGAAAGAAAGAGAAGGGAGGAGGAGCAAGAAGCATCAATTCCTGTATGTTCCTTGAGCGGGCAAGCCCAGGGTTTTGAACCGGCAATCTCAGTGTTCTAGGTCAACATTTTATCCACTGTGCCACCACAAGTCAGGCTTAAGGTTCAATTTTGATTATTGTTCAAGGGATGCAGTTTTATATAAAAATAAAACTCAGGGCCTCTGCTGTGAGGAAACAGGGACACTGGAAGGTGGGCTTCTCCCTCGCTCCTCTAAGGGAGGGTTCAGTCTCTTCCAGCCCTGCTCCAGCCACCTATGACTTAACCTTGCCCAGAAAGCTGGGGTTTGCCACTGAAGGCTGAAGGTGCCCAGGGCCATCGGCCCCATCTACGACACTGTGGACGAGCCTAGGGTATTTCTTCCAAGAAGCAGGTAAACTGATCTCATTCGCACAAGGGCCACTTAACTATGTTTTGCCTGAATAGTCAGGTTTTTTATTCTTCCCTCAAAGATCTCTGTTGTGGGTGTTGATAGTCCTATTTTCTGCTGCTTTGCTTAATATTTAGTGTTTCCTTTATCCCTCCTACCTCAATGCCCCACTCATATTTCAGGCTGGGACCTACTCCTAATTTAGAGCTCTCTTTCCTCCTTTTGCCAACTTGTATTATGAATTTACCTTTGCCACCCAGCTTAGTGTATCCCAAGGTTCTCTTTACCAGGCCACAGTCACAGAGCTCCAGGGAAAAGCAACCTGGTCTCAACTCTCCAGGCAGAGGAGAACAGAATCTCCATATCCATGCATGCTGCAATTGGCTTTTTCCAGTCTACCTGAATCATTACCAGCTAGAAGCAGCGGTCACTGGGACTTGGACATGAGCTGCAAAGTATAGAATGGTGACAATAATTCCAGTGCCATGCGGACTTTTCCTGTGGGGAACTTTCCTGGACTCCTGCTCCCTGTGACAGCTCCTAACAGACTGAACTGTGGTTGGGTTGCATTTTTCAGGGATTTGGCATGGTGATGGAGCCAACTTGGACTTGGGGAACATGCTAAGGTCACTACTCTTTTAGGGATTGTTGCTGTATTGGCCAAAAGTTTGCTTAAAGGCTTTTAATCACTGTAAAAAAAAAAATAGAGGACTGGATGAAGAAGATGGGGCACATATACACCATGGTATACTATTCAGCTAGGAGAAATGGTGACATCGGATCACTTATAGCGGAATGGTGGAGTCTTGGTAGCATTGTGCGGGGTGCAATAAGCGAATCAGAAAAAAAACAGGAACTGCAGGATTCCATTCATTGGTGGGACATAAAAGCGAGACTAAGAGGCATGGACAGGAGTGTGGTGGCTATGGGGGGTGGGGGGAGGGAAGGAGGGAGAGGGGGAGGGGGAGGGGTACAGAGAGTACTGGATGGAGGGTGGCAGAGGATGATCTCTCTTTGGGTGATGGGTATGCAACAGAACTAAATGACAAGATAACCTGGAAATGTTTTCTTTGAATGTATGTACCCTGATTTATTGATGTCACCCCATTAAAATAAAAATTTATTTATAAAAAAATAAAAAATAAATAAATAAAACCCAGGAACAGTTAGCTCTTGATGGAAATCAGAGCAGCTATTGCTTCTCCCAGGAGGTGGCAATGAAGGAACTTTCTGGGAGGAAAATGTTTTAATACCTTGACTAGACTTTGGTTACATGGGTATACAGTTGTTAAAACTTAAGTGACATAAGCTCTATCTCACTCAATGTAAATTTTACCTTAAAAAAATAAATAAAAGCCAGACCTGGCCAGTTGGCTCAGTGGTAGAGTGTCGGCCCAGCGTGTGAATGTCCGGGTTTGATTCCTGGTCAGGGCACAAAGGAGAAGTGACCAGCTACTTCTCCACCCCTCCCTCTCCCTCTTTTCTTTCTTTCTCTCTCTCTCTCTCTCTCTCTCTTTCTCTCTATTTTCTTCCCCTACAGCCATGGCTTGATTGTTTCCAGCACATCAGTCCCCTGAGCTGAGGAATGCTACCTGGAGCTTAACCTCAGGTGCTAAAAATAGCTCGGTGGCAAGCATGGCCCCAGATAGGGAAAGCATTGGCCCAGGATGGGTGTTGCCAGGTGGATCCCAGTCAGGGCATATGCAGGAGTCTTTTCTCTCTCTCCCCTCCTCTCACTTGGAAAAGAAGAAGAAGAAAAAGAGCCCTTGAGAAACTAGCTGGGGCAAGGAAGTGTGGTGGGATCTTAGGACTTTCTCAGAGCTCCCTAAACCAGACCACCATACGCCTGTCAATGTCTAGTACTTCAGATCCATGAAAGCCAAAGCTCAAGGTACTCCAGGGAGGGAAAGGGTATATAATTCAGGGAGATACACTAGGGTTCTCCTATATAACCCTGGCCCTTTCACAGCTCCAAGTCAGCCTGATGACTTAGTGATAGAGCAGTGGTAGTCAATCTGCTCCCTACCGTCCACTAGTGGGTGTCCAGCTTTCATGGTGGGTGGGTAGTGGAGCAACCAAAGTATAAATAAAAAGATAGATTTAACTATAGGAAGTCATTTTATAAAAATTTATTCTGCCAAACAGCAAAAATCCGACATAAAGTACTTGGTAAGTAATTATTATTATATGCTTTAACTTGCTGTAACTCTGCTTTATAACTTTTATAAAGTAAAGTTACTTCCCTACTTTATAAATCATTATTACTGTGGAACCGGTGGGCGATTAGAAAATTTTACTACTTACAGAGATACAAAAGTGGGCGGTAGGTATAAAAAGGTTGACTACCCCTGTGATAGAGTATAAACCTCAACTAGGACTCCCCTCTCCATCCCCACCTTCCCTGATCCTCCTACCCAAATTGATTTCTCTGCCTCTAAACTTACAAAGCTCCTGTGCCACCGGCTGTTCTCACCACCTGTTATGGTCTTTGCATTGTTGCCAATCACTTCTCATGTTTACTTTCTGACTAGAGCATTTGCTTTTAGGAGCAAATTAAATTGTTTAGATTTGGTTCACTAAAGATATTGTGACAAAGTTTGAATGGAGTTTCAAAACAATCTTTGCATTTGAAACTTCTGGGAACCAGTATATCCTGTCACACTGCATTTGGACTTGACTTGACATGGAATTTTAACATTCTGTCCAGAGATTTATAAACGGGTATAAAGCCACTATTCAGAATGTAATGTGAACTAACACTTTAACTCCAAAATGACTCCTGGAGTAATTTTTCAATTCCTAAAAGTATTAAGAAAAAAACTGATGTCAGAATATTTCTGATTTTGCTATGAAGTATGTTCTTAAAGTTGGAAGGAACCTGAGAGGCAACTGGTGAAAACCAATCTCCCTTCCATTCTACAAAACATTCCTACAATATCCTTGAATGGGGTTTGTCAAGCTTCTGCTTGAACAGTCCTGTTCTCTAAATCAGTATAAAGCAATGTTGGCAGCTCTAGCCATCAAAAGACAGTTTGATGTAATAAAAATTGTAGTGCTGGTTATCTGTATTTTATCACAATTTAAAAACTGGAGAAGACCAACCAGGCAGTGGAGCAGTGGATAGAGTGTCAAACTGGGACGCAGAGGACCCAGGTTTGAAACTCCGAGGTCACGCTTGAGCGCAGGCTCATCTGGTTTGAGGGCAGCTCACCAGCTTGAACCCAAGGTCGCTGGCTTGAGCAAGGGGTCACTCAGTCTGCTGTAGCCACCCCCCATCAAGGCACATATGAGAAAGCAATCAATGAACAACTAAGGTGCCACAACAAAGAATTGATGCTTCTCATCTCTCTCCATTCCTGTCTGTCTGTCCCTAGCTGTCCCTCTCTCTATCTCTGTCACACACACACACACACACACACACACACACACACACAACTGGAGAAGTCTGACCAGGCAGTGGCATAGTAGCTAGAGCATCAGCCTGGGACGCTGAGGACCTAGGTTTGAAACCCTGAGGTCAGGGCTTGAGTATGGGCTCATCCAGCTTGTGGGCTCACCAGCTTGAGCACAGGGGGTTCTGGGCTTGAGCCCAAAGGTTGCTGACTTAAGCAAGGGGTCACTGATTCAGCTGGAGTCCCCAGGGTCAAGGCACATGAGAAAGCAATCAGCCTAAGGTGCCGCAAATATGAGTTGATGCTTCTCATCTCTTTCCCTTCGGGTCTGCCTGTCCCTGTCTGTCTGTCTTTCTCTCGCTTAAAAAAAACTGGAGAAAGAAATTTGCTACACTAGAAGAAATAAAATATACAGGGTATTTTAGTCCCAACTCTGCTATCTAGCCTCTCATGGGGAGTTGGAAAAGTCCCTTGTAGCTCTAACAATCAGTGCTTCCAAAGGGGGGCTTGAATTTGCACTTTTTGCTCTGTATAGAAGGACTCCAAATAATGGAGCTAATGGCACAGATCAAGTCAGTTTCTGAAAGTAAAGAAATACAAAGAAGGGTGTTTAACGAAATGTCTCCCAAGTGTGTGGACAAGGCGAGGATGGGACTCCAAACCCTATTTGTAGTTGGTCTATGTTCCCTGACAAGAGATTTTTACTTAGCTCCTGAAAAAGCCCTCAGGAGGCAAATGTTTTCCAGTTACCAGTCTCACACCAGAATCTCACAACCTTTGTTTTACAACCAAGGGGCTGGACCTTAAACTCCGCACTCTGTGTACTGGACACCAGACAGATCCTTTCCTCTCCCTCACTCCCCTCCCGTTACAAAGTCCAGTAAATTCTGCCTTGGCCTGTGCTCCAAACCTACCCTCTGTCTGTACCCCAACACCCGGCCCAGGTATAACCTGGCTGCCTTCTCTCCAGAGGCTCCCGTAACGTTACCCCAAAGGGGGTCCGGAAACAGGCAGGGAAAGTACAGTCTGGTTTTCAAGGACAGCGGCAACGTACGACTGGACGCTCCCAGGGGCTTCCCGCTAGGTGGGGGTGGGGTGAACGAGAGGGCTGCAGATGGCTGCTGACCCAAGACGCCGGAGTCACACAGGTTGGGTTCACAGTGCTAGGGTGCCATGAGGGCCAGTGGGGCCTCAGATACCTGGCCCCGGGCCGTGCGCCGCATCATCTCCTCGAGAGTTTCCACGCTTCACAGTTCTGGGGTCAGGGGGAAGGGGGCCGTCACACACCTGTGGGTCTGAGGGGAGCCCGAGGAACCAACTCCCAGACTCGCAGCTAGCCTCCCAGCTCTCGGGACCGCCCCCATGGATCCGGGCTTGCCTCTGCTTCCCCACCCGCTCACCCTGCACGACCCACGGTCCTGAGGCACCTCCCGCTGTCCAGCAGCGCGGACTGAAGTCTGACGCTTGCACGTCGGGGCCTTCAGGTGGTGGAGTCGGACTGCAGACCCTGTACCCGCCCCTGCTCAGTCTGCAAACCCTAACTTCTGATTGGCTCTTCAGAAACCCCCTCCGCCAATCAGCGTAGAGTATGGGAATACAAGGCCCTGCCCCAGCCTGCCTAGGAGGCGACCAAAAAAAAAAAAATCAAAGATCAGGCTTCTGATTGGCAGTCTGCAGTCAGGCCCCGCCTTCTCTGGGTGCTCATTCCTAATCAGAATGTGGCTGCCTCTCCGCAGAACTCGGCTTCTCATCTCTGACTGGCTCTTCGAAATCCTGCCCCGCCCCTGGGCCCCTCTCTGGCAGGCTTCCCGCTATTTAGTGGCACCGCGCAATGGGCCCTGTCCACGTAGGAGGCTTCGTGGGCTGTTTCTCTCGGGGTTATAGGTGTCGCATCCTTTTTCCTTTCTTGCCTTCCTGCTGGCAGCACGCATCCCGGAGGCCGCCTTAGCATCCAGGCCCGAGGAACTGCAGTTCTGATTGGAGGTCCCAAAGGTCAGGCTGACTGCGTTCTGCAGGAGACCAAGTTCCCAGATTCCTGTTACAACGTGAAATGGTCTTACCCAATACGTCTGCACACTCCTAGTACTGATG
Organism: Saccopteryx bilineata; assembly: GCF_036850765.1. Classification (NCBI taxonomy): domain Eukaryota; kingdom Metazoa; phylum Chordata; class Mammalia; order Chiroptera; family Emballonuridae; genus Saccopteryx; species Saccopteryx bilineata. Next base: position 72,165,770 of record NC_089496.1, read on the forward strand.
AAGAACTGAAGCCCAGGAGTCCCAGAGCCTGGACCAAACCCACAGCAACCAGCCTCTCTCTCTTCTTGAAAAGATTTTACTGATTTTAGGGGGGGGGGGCAGGGAAGTAGTAGTTGCTTCACTCTAGATGCTCACTGGTTGCTTGTCTTATATGCCTTCACCAGGCAAGCCCAGGGTTTCCAACCCGCGACAGGTCAGGCCAGCCTCTTTTCTATTCTCTTCCCAAGCCAATGAATTCAATAGAATAGATGGAAAAGAAGCCGGGAGCACCACAGCACAGATCTAGTGTGATGAGTGGTTGGTTCATTTACTGACCAAGAGAACTAGTATTTGGTTTAGAACCTTTAGTGCAGTCGGAGGATTCTCTCCCTGCAGGAAAGCGCAGAAACTTGATTTTCCAGACTGCCTGGGAATCATGGTGTTAACTGTCAGGTTACTTAATAATCCTTATTGTCAAGGGCACTAGGCTCTGACAGACAGTTGTATGCACGTCGGCAGTACGCAGGACTTCTATTGAAGAAGGACCTAGACACCTGCCCACTCACATTTGCAAATGGCTCCCTATTTTTTGTAGATGCAGCCGCAGCCACCACCGCCACACTTTTAATCTTTTTCCTATCAGGATATAACACATTTCGTTATCTAGTCACCTTGATTGACTTGGATGTTTCCCAAACCTATACTGAGGGATGGCCTCTCTCCTTCCTTTAGATTTGGTTATCTGCTTCACTTCTAATCACCAAGTAGCATGGTGTCTTTTTACAACTCTAGGGCGATATTCTTAACGTTTCATTACTTCAGGCTATCAAAGACCAACTTTGATTTGATTTTCTGTAAACAATATCTGGCTCCTCTTGGCCCTGTTAGGCCCCTCTGCATGCTCTCTTCCTTTCCCCGTTACTATTGATATATTTGTTTTTCCCTATTCTTTTTGATATGAGGGAATAGGAAAAAAGATTGAATCTGGCAACTGGTGAGAATTGAAGACAGGGCTACTAGACATACAGTAACTGCCTTTTTCACTTTAAATGAGCATTCCTGTGTCTTTAAGTAAGAATATCCTTACATAAATCTTTTGTACATTTTTAATGTCTTTAAGCTACTGTTCAGTCCTATTACTGGATATAAATGTTTTTCTTCAATAATGGCAATCATGACAAGAAAAGCTCCACTAATCTGATAGACAAGACATTATGTCATTGTCACATTAACATTTTTTTTCTTTTTCACCTGGCCACTTTATGTAGTGACTCTCAGAATTCAGTGATCAAAAACTGAAGTGAAGCAAAATGAACAATTTGCAGAGTGAGATTACAGATGTGACTTTTTTTTTTTTTTGGTATTTTTCTGAAGTTGGAAACAGGGAGGCAGTCAGACAAGACTCCCGCATGCGCCCGACCGGGATCCACCTGGCATTGCCAGGGGGTGTTGCTCTGTTGCAACCAGAGCCATTCTAGCGCCTGAGCAGAGGCCATGGAGCCATCCTCAGTGCCAGGGCCAACTTTGCTCCAATGGAGCCTTGGCTGCGGGAGGGGAAGAGAGAGAGAGGAAGGAGAGGGGGAGGGGTGGAGAAGCAGATGGGCGCTTCTCCTGTGTGCCCTGGCCGGGAATCGAACCCGGGACTCCTGCACGCCAGGCCGACGCTCTACCACTGAGCCAACCGGCCAGGGCACAGATGTGACTTTATATTATAAAACATCATATAAAACATAATAGCCAATGGTTTTATACTTCCATTAGCTATATATTACAGGTTGTTTAAAATGCTCAAAATTCTGTGCCAACATCATGTGAACATAAAATTCAGTGACAACTGTCATCATACAAGCACATTTTGTGGGGATTACACATATACCTGCTTTTTCTTTTAACTAGGCAGTTCCCCCCCCCCACTGATTTGAGAGAAAGAGAGAGAGAGAGATTAAGTATCAACTTGTTCCACTTAGTTATGCACTCACTGGTTGCTTCTCATATGAGCCCCAACTAGGGATTAAATCCATGACCTTGGGGTGTCTGGATGCTCTATCCATTGAGCCCAGGCTAGAGCAGATGTTCTCTTTATTTTTTACAAAATTCTTTATTTGGGTGTTCTGTTTTTGACATACTAAACATAAACCTTACAGTCTGACATTTTGAAAAATTCATCAGCCAAAATAACACATCAAATTAAAATGAGTAAGCTTAAGCTAAACCAATTTATAATTAAAAAGCAGGGCTGACCTGTGGTGGCACAGTGGGTAAAGCGTTGACCTGGAATGCTGAGGTCATCGGTTCAAAACCCTGGGCTTGCCTGGTCAAGGCACATGTGGAAGTTGATGCTTCCTGTTCCTCCCTCCTTCTCTCCCCACTTCTCTTTCTGTCTCCTCTCTCTAAAGTGAATAAATAAAATCTAAAAAAAAAAGAAAAGCAAAACAGGGCCTTGGCTGGGCAGCTCAATTGGTTAGAGCATCATCCTGACATGCCGAGGTTGCAGGTCCCATCCCCAGCTAGGGCACATACAAGAATCAACCAATGATGGCACAACTAAGTGGAACAACAAACCCATGTTTCTCTCTCCCTTTAAAAATCAATAAATAAAAAGTCTATAAAACAAAAAAAGCAAAACTGGCATCAAGTGAAAACTGTAAACCAATAAAATACAACATTGATGAGATACTAAGTTTCCTCAAAAACTGGTTATTCACACAATCAGCATGGATGTTAGTATTAGCCTTTCCAATGCTTAAAAACTTCTTAGAATCCTAGGAAAACAATGTATCAATTTTGGTTTACCAATGCCAAATTTTAATAACCTTCAATCACACATTTAGGGTGCCATTAAGAATGGGAGAACCTGGCCTGACCTGTGGTGGCGCAGTGGATAAAAGCGTCGACCTGGAAATGCTGAGGTCGCTGGTTCGAAACCCTGGGCTTGCCTGGTTAAGGCACATATGGGAGTTGATGCTTCCAGCTCCCCCCCCTTCTCTCTATCTCTCCTCTCTCTCTCCCTCTGTCTCTCCCTTTCCTCTCTCTAAAAAAATGAATAAATAAATAAAATTAAAAAAAAAAAAAAAAAGGATGGGAGAACCTGACTGGTAGTGGTGCAGTGGGTAGAACGTCAACCTGGGATTCTGAGGACCCAGGTTCGAAACCGAAGCCGCCAGCTTGAACATGGGATCATCAACATGATTTCATGGTTGCTGGCTTGAGCAAGGGGTCATTGGCTTGGCTGGAGCCCCCCCACCAGGTCAAGGCACATATGAGAAGCAGTCAATGAACAACTAAAGTACTGCAACTACAAGTTGATGCTTCTCATCTGTCTCCCTCCCTTTTTCTCTAAAAATGAATGAATGGGAGAAAGGTCAGATACTTTTAGATTTGTGGGCAGCTGACTTCATTTACAAAACATGACTTTAGAGGCCCATGGTCTTGGCTCAAAGATCTGGATGACACTTCATGGGAACACTAATGAATTCCAGTGAAGGGAGGAGGTGGCACCATCAGCTGTCTTATAAAAATAGCACCTTATGCATATTCAAGAAAAGGCCATTTCCTCCTGTAATACACAACTTATAGCAAGAGACCTCAAATTCAGTCCTAAAGGTCCACTTTAACATAAGTTACTTCCATAATAAATTATCTATTTTATGGAGGTTAAAAGCACTGGAATTTGTGGAGGGTTCCATTTATTCATTAAATAGGCATTTAATGTTTAGTTGTACCAAAGTGATTTAAGAGGCATGGACAAAATAGGGAAAATTGGAATTAGTATGTATAAGCCACCAAGAGGCAGATTTGAGCTCAAAATAGTCTATCTTACCATTCAAACTTCAGTCAACAGGATGGGTTGCTCAGCACAGCAGTCTCCATCTCTTGACTAGTCAAGAAAATGTATCCTATTAAATGGTATTTGTACAAGGGATTCTGCTTTGGGGAGATTAGTCTTTTCAACTCTATAACATGATTCCATGAACCTAAGACTTGTTTCCTCCAGGATATGCCTACTTCAAACTTTTATCTTGCTTTTCATTCTCACTGGCCCTAGAATAAAAAAGAGCTGCTCAATGTAGGGATGACCATAGACCACACTGTGGCAGTCATAATCCATGTCTGAACATTTAGATAACATGTTTGAGGAGAAATTTCTGGATGCCATCCTTTTTGTTTGTTTTTCCAGAGACAGAGAGTTGAGTCAAAGAGAGGGACAGACAGGGACAGACAGACAGGAACGGAGAGAGATGAGAAGCATCAATCATCAGTTTTTCATTGCGCGTTGCAACACCTTAGTTGTTCATTGATTGCTTTTTCATATTTGCCTTGACCTCGGGCCTTCAGCAGACTGAGTAACCCCTTGTTGGACCTAGTGACCTTGGGTTCAAGCTGGTGAGCTTTTGCTCAAACCAGTTGAGCCCGCGCTCAAGCTGGTGACCTTGGGGTCTCGAACCTGGGTTCTATGCATCCCAGTCCGACGCTCTATCCACTGCGCCACCGCCTGGTCAGGCCATCCTACTTCTTTTTAAGTTACGGTGTTTTATTTTCAATTACCACAAAATATTTTGTAGGAGCCTAATATGTGATAATACAATTTTCTTTATTAAAAATAATTTACAGCATCAATAACATATACACAATTGTCATCAACTGAACTTTGCCTCCAATATATTTCTATACAATGCTTAACATTATTGAACTTAAAACTGTTACACTGTTTTGTTGGCTTTAAATAATTGATGATTCTTAGTTACTTAAGTGAGATATATGGTTTTATAGTCACACATTATGTGTAAAATTGATGGAAATATCGGCACTATCATACTTTAGGAGAAGGCTACTGAAGAAGCCTAAGTCCATCTTCTTCCCCTCTCTTTATTATTCCAAATCAAACTAAGACAGAGTCAGTACCCAGTATCTTAGTACCTTCTCCTAAACTGAAAGGCAAAAGAAAGGTGTCTTTTAATTCAACCATAGAATAATGTCAGTCAATTCATTTCTCCCCGTCTTGTCACTCATCACTGAGAAGGCGATGCACACAACACTGTTACCATGTATGCAAATGACTATGACTCTGAGTTAGGTCTTAGCTCTACTTTTCCCCACTTTGGTACCACTGAAGTCTGATTACTGTGAAAAATTGAGCAATCTGGCTAAAGGGATTCTGATACCTCTCATTCAAATGTCACCTCAGACATCTGGAGAAAACAAGAAAAAATGACAACTGTCAGCCCGGAAACTTTAGGTGTAATAATGGCAATTCAGTGGTGGGATGCCATTATCACTGATTTCATTTTATAGGAGTAACAAAACCCAAATGAAATATGGCAATGGTATGTAGCACAGTGTATCTGAGCTTTACAACACTGATTTTCTTCTCTTATGTAACCATTATACTTCCTTTCCACAATATATATTTTTTAACATAACAATACCCAGATATAGTTAACAAAGGAGATAAATAAAGCCATAAAAACCAACAGATGCCACATTTTTGCAAACACAGTATTTGGCTAGAGGCAGAATTATAAGGTACACACTGGGCCATACATCCACGATTCCCCTCCCCAATTGATAACCATGCTTATCAAGCTTTGTGGTTCACTGGATATAAGCAAGAGATTAAGACACCCTTGGTTCTATTCCTGAAATACAAGATTTGCTTGTACTATTACTGGGCTTGGCAGACTGGAAATTTAAGTGCTTAATTCAAAGCTACCTTCATCATCCTCATCTCCTGGATCAGATGTTTATGATGACACCCATGCCTCTGCCCTGAGTCTACATATTATAATATGCTTGAAACTAATAGAGATGCCCCCTCCAATCTGGAATAATCATTTCTTCAAAGCCTATCACAGGTATTTAAACATTCAACTTGGAAATTATCCGTTCCTAACTCATGTTTTCCTGCAAATTAGAAACACATGCACTGACAAATATACAGAATAAAATATCAAGAACACAATTTGATTTGAAAGTACCACAGAAAAAATTTATAAAAACTTTAAATAAAGGGAAATTGTCAAACTCTAGCCCATCTAATCGTCTAAACATGTACTCGTAGAATATTTTAAAAAGACTGTATGATTGAGTATGTGCAAAGGTCGGTGGTCTTCACCCACTGGTTTGGTAGTTTCAGCATTTTAGCTTAAAACAAGTAATTCCTTACTCCTGCAATGTGAACTAAAGCTGAATTGCAGTAACTTAATTAGGTCACACTGAAGATCTTTATGTGGGAAAAAAAATTCACTGCACTCATCTATTGCCTGCTAATAGTTAAATTTTATAATTAAAAAAGGGGCACAGGATTTTCTGGAATCTATTATCCGCACCTTTTTCTTAAAAGTTGCTGAACAACTTGGCGACAGGGCATTCGAGGTGGTAAACAGACATGCATCTTAAGAAAACATGGTGCTGAGCAACAACTTAAAGTGTTTTATCCTGATGGTCAGCTTTGATTAAGACAAAAAAACACCATGAACAGAATCATACATCCCAGAATCAAACAATGATTTAAAATGACAGGAAATCAACCTAAATATTTAAAAATTACCAGCATTTAAAAAAGACTACGGATAAGTAACCATAAAATTTAGGAAGGATAATTTAAAAGTCTAGAGGAAATCATTTTAGTGTTTAATGATTAAATAAAATTCTCTTTAGTAACTCCAAACAAGGGTGGAATTTTGGTTAACGATACCTAAAATATTAGGTCATAAGAAGTGACAAAACTACATAAGAAAAATAATTTAATCTAATTAAGATGATACCAGCTGAGTCCTGGCAGAGGTCTCTAGCAAATGACTGAATAATTAAGGGCTGCAAACATAATACATGTTGTTCCTGTTAACCTGTGGTGGGTGATACATTATCAGTTGCATTCTGTCACAGTTTGTCTTCATAGGTGGAGAAACTTTGCTGAACTGGATAGTGATTCTGTCTGGGGCAGGTTCCATCCCTCGCAGTTAGGCTGAGACTAAGGGTAACCCTGGCTTATGTTACAAACTAAGAAAGCCAACTACATCCAGCACAATTCTGAAAAGGAATTAATATATCTGGAAGTCCACTTATATAAATAATAGATTCCAGCCTCCACCATTTTAGAATCTAACCTGGCTTCTTATGTTTTAATCTCCTACTCTTAAACCAACAAACAGTCGTATACAGTTTTATAGATGCAAAACTAAACAAACTTCAGGAAGGTTATTCATATAAGAATCTTCAATACAAGCTCAAATTCTGCCTTTATTTACAAAACGGTCTGACAAAACACTCCTCATACTTACCGGTCTCTTAGACAACATACTTCACACATTGATTTTAGCAATGTTAATAGCACCATTCGTATATTATTTAAAATCAGAAGATTTCATTTCTGTCATTACGTGATTCATAATCATTACATCCATGGATGAGATAAGAGAGTGTCTGGGACTATCTGCAGCTCCATGGTGAGGATTCCTGGGTCCAGCACAAAAGGCTTGGTTTGCAGTTACCAGTTTAGAAAGGTATCCATGAAGAGCAGATACTATGAGAATTTTCGTGCCACAAAGTTTAATAATCCTCCATGTTTGTACAATGTTACTTCCACATCATTTTCAAATGAAGCAATCACTCTGAATACTTTTCCAGTGCTTGTCTTTAAACAAACAAAAACATGTCATGAGTGGTAAAATCTCCAAGGTGTCACTTAGTGGTCAAAACCATTTGTCCTCATAATTCAAGGACTGTTTCTGCCATATATCCTGTCTGAGAAACCTAACTTCTGCTTGAAAACCACCTGACATACCTAACCATAAACTTCACAGGTAAGTAAAATATTTTCATCTCTAATTTCTAAATGATAAGTATTATATCTAGAATACCAGATCAAGTCATTTGGAATCTGACATTAAATCAGGAAAGTTGTACTCACAAGACAAGTTCATTTTACATTAAATACTCACTGTATAAAATATCTGGCCCTGGCTGGTTGGCTCAGTGGTAGAGTATTGGCCTGGCATGTATTTATATGGGTTTGATTTCTGTTCAGAGCACAAAGAAATGACTATCTGCTTCTCACCCCTTCCCCTCCCCTTTCTCTATTTTGCTCTTCCCCTACTGCAGTCATGGCTCAATTGGTTCCAGTGAATCAGCCCCAGGTGCTGAGGATGGCTCCATGGAGCTTCCACCTCAGGCACTAAAAATAGCTCGGTTGTGAGCATGGCCCCAGATGGGCAGAGCATAGATGGCGGTTATCGGGTGAATCCCGGTTGAGGCACATGCAGAAGACTGTCTATCTCCCCTCCCATTAAAAAAAAAAAAAAAAAGTATCTATTAACTCTTTTTCTTTTTTCTTAGTTGTAGTCTTACTCTAAGCCTGAGTGCTCAACTATACCTTCTCTTTGGAGTGATTCACATGTCTGGATTATAATTAGAGCAGAACAGAGAGCTGACTGCAGGAAAAGGCAGTGGCACATGTGACTAAAAGTACACATTTGCTTTCTTCTGGACTGAGGACCCACAGGGCTTCTGCTTTCCCTCAGAAAACTGTTACAACTGGAAACATAGCCACCATGTTCCATGGAACATACTTCCATGTCCCCAACCCACATCAATATGCAATTCACAGTAACTGCTATTATTCCATTTACAACCATCTATTTGAGTATACAGTACATAACCACATATTTGAGAATTTTAGAGATACCTTCATATTTAATGTAACTCCAGGAGATAGTTCTTCAGGAAATGTTAAAGAAAATGTTTCTCTGCCAGAGAGGCCCAGGGACTCTGCATTTTCTCCCGGGAGGAACTGAAGTGGAGCTATGCCAATTCCAATCAAGTGACCTTTGTGAATTTTTTCATAACTTTCAGCCAAAACAGCTTTCACACCCTGCAACAAACATGTGTTTTGTTTCCTTCAATCTTCTCTGAAAGTTGCTTTATTGATCATTTTAAAGGAAATAAAAAAATTCTACCTTCAGCCTTTTCTACAAAAACCTTATGATGTTGTATCAAAGTATTTACAGAAGTCTCCTATAAATTGTTCTGTTTAAAGTAGCTGTCTAACTGTCCCTCCACCCCCTAGGGCTCCATCTTGCCAGTACCTACACACAGTAAGAACTCTGTAAACAGGGCAGCTGCACGGACCTCAAAGAGGGCTCAGGATGATTTCTGTTTAATCATGGGAGATCTAACATTATGTGTTCATCACCACTCCCTCCTGAAATGCCACTAAAATAAACAGAGAGGTATAACCTCATAGCGATAAAGGGAACAGAATGAATGAATGCTATAAATATTTCGGAGAGGACACAGGTAACTGATATAGCAGACTACAGTGAAACTACAGAATGATAAACTAAAATTAGACAGCAATATCAAAGTCTGAGTCCATTGGCAACAAAGACCCTACAAAAGGCTTGACACTTGGATGTTAGAGGTTCTCAGAACACCAGGTGCTGTTAAGAAATCTAAACAGCAGTAAGATACCCAGGTCAGTCCCCACTCCAGAAAGTGAAGGTTTCTTCTTTGGAGAAAATAAGCTACAGAGGCTCTAGACCCATGTTTCTCAACTTAAAAAAAAAAAAGTACTGGCCTGACCAGGTGGTGGAGCAGTGGATAGAGCGTTGGACTGGGATGCAGAGGACCCAAGTTCGAGACCCCAAGGTCACCAGCTTCAGGGTGGGCTCATCTGGTTTGAGCAAAGCTCACCAGCTTGGACCCAAGGTCGCTGGCTTGAGCAAGGGGTCACTCGGTCTGCTGTAGCCCCATGGTCAAGGCACGTATGAGAAATCAATCAGTGAACAACTAAGGTACCGCAACGAGAAAGTAATGATTGATGTTTTTCATCTCTCCGTTCCTGTCTGTCCCTCTCTATCCCTCTCTCTGACTCAAAAAAAAAAAAAAAAAAAAAAAAGTACTGGACCCCTACGGAGCCTTTTAAACATTTTCCCCTAAACATATCGTTTTCCTCACTGCCCACCTCCTAAATTTTAATACCACAGATATACAATGTACCTGTTTATGTAGTAAGTATACACCTGTACTTTATACATAAATAAAGAGTTAAGATGGTTTCTTTTTTTTAATTTTTATTTTTTACAGAGACAGAGTCAGAGAGAGGGATAGACAGGGACAGACAGACAGGAATGGAGATGAGAAGCATCAATCATTAGTTTTTCGTTCCACGTTGCGGCACCTTAGTTGTTTATTGACTGCTTTCTCATATGTGCCTTGACCGCAGGTCTTCAGTAGACCGAGCAACCCCTTGCTTGAGCCAGCGACCCTGGGTCCAAGCTGGTGAGCTTTTTGCTCAAACCAGATGAGCCCGCACTCAAGCTGGCGACCTCGGGGTCTCAAACCTGGGTCCTCAGCATCCCAGTCTAATGCTCTATTCACTGCGCCACCGCCTGGTCAGGCGAGTTAAGATGTTTTTACCAACCAAGAACTGACTGCTGGCCTTGAGAGTGCCATCATCCTGTTAAGAGGGTGTGCTACAGACTGATGAACACTGGGCACAGGGCGAGGTAGGCTGGGGTAGAATGCCTTTCAATATAAGGGCAACGTTGAAGCCTGTGTCCTGAATGGGTCTCCATGCTTGGAGAAACTGAATGGCCTCAAAGGAAATATTTATAGATTCTAACGCATTGGGCTGGCTCTCAATGAAAATGGTAGCTTACATCCAATCATCTAAAGTAAGGCCCACTAACTGACAATACCCACCACTTCAACACCGTGCAATCAGTTTTTTAATGTCTAACTGAATGGACAGTCAAAGATCACCAGCTATGTGAGGAAAGCCTAGAACATAAACAACAAAGACTAAAAAAATTTCAGAAGAAAAGAAAACCTATACATAAAATTAATATTCACAATACTTATAGGCAGTATCTCAGAGAGATGAAAGAATTTGTGTTTTTGTGACAGAGAAAGACAGAGAGATAGAGACAGAGAGATAGGAAGGGAGAAAGGTGAGAAATATCAATTCTTTATTGTTCATTGATTGCTTTCTCTTATGTGCCTGAACCGGGGGCTAGAGCAGAATGAGTGACCCCTTGCTCAAGCCAGCAACTTTGGGCTCAAGTCAGTAAGCCCGCGCTCAAGCTGGTGACCTCGAGTTTCAAACCTGGGTCCTCCACATACCAGTCCGACTCTATCCACTGTGCTGCCACCTGGTCAGGCAAGATGAGAGAATCTGGGTTATTCCTCCTACAAATCCTCAGAATACTTATGGGGAGACTAAAGATTCAATAAGAATAAAGTCTGTATGAATATGACAGCTACAAGGGTTGTGTGTGACCAGCCTTTTTATAACTACAACTGCAACAAGAAGCACTTGTGAGTCTGAGGTGGCAACAGACACATGACTGTTCTTGCCAGCAGATTACCTGGTGCTCCTCAACAAAGGAACAGTCTCAGGAGAAATGTCTTCCTGGCAGAGAGCCAAACACCATCATCTCCTATTTGGGGGTGGGTAGTAAAACTTGGCCCACATCTGAGTCTATTAACCCCAAGGCAGCAAATCCAAGGAAATTAAATGAAAAGGGAGCACATAAAACTACCAGTGGGTTCAAATTATCACCATCAAAAAGCTATAGTTTAGGACAGAATCTCCTTTGCCTCTAACATATTGATTTCCTCAAATAAAAAAAGGATGATGTAGATTTAATCAAATTCAAAGTATTAATGCAACCAGATTGGTACAAAATATAATAAGATTACTTTTAGCCTGACCAGGCGGTGGCGCAGTGGATAGAGCATCGGACTGGGATGCAGAAGACCCAGGTTCGAGACCCCGAGGTCGCCAGCTTGAGGGCGGGCTCATCTGGTTTGAGCAAAAGCCCACCAGCTTGAACCCAAGGTTGCTGGCTCCAGCAAGGGGTTACTCTGTCTGCTGAAGGCCCACGGTCAAGGCACGTATGAGAAAGCAATCAATGAACAACTAGGTGTTGCAACGCGCAATGAAAAACTAATGATTGATGCTTCTCATCTCTCCATTCCTGTCTGTCCCTGTCTATCCCTCTCTCTGATTCACTCTGTCTCTGTAAAAAATAAAAAAAAATAAAATAAAATAAATTACTTTTAAAAACCTATAAATATATATTATGAGATCCAAATAAGCACAAATATCCAAATGAGTAAAATAAACTTTGAAGGATGTTGTTGATAACTCTGAAATTTAAAAAGATAAAAATTTAAGACTTGATACCAGCAAATACGGTCCTTTGGCAGCCCAGTCTCTGGAATTTCCCGAACCATATTTCTTTCCTGCTAAAATAATCAGTGGAATGCCTTCTTTCTGGTACAGCTCTGCAGCCTCAAATACATCTAGCTGAGGATTAAACCAAACACGAAAATCGTTAATACAAAGTTTAATTTAGTTAGCACCTGTCTAAATACTTTTTATAAATCCTTACCGTCTGTCCTGATGGAAAATGAATAGTTTTGGGAGCCGGTTTTCCAATGAACTTATTGAAAAGCTTGATATTTGCAAAAGTGCCTCTTGTCATCACAGCATCATTGCCTCTTCGGGCTCCATAAGAGTTGAACTCACGAGGGGTAAGGCTACAAGTAAGTTATAAAAACCAGTTTTCATTTCAGATGAAATATAATCACATATTGATGAATCGTAAAACTTATTTGAAAACACTTTTTTATTGAAAATGTCAAACATACAGAGAACAAAACTGCTCAGGACCTAGCACTAAACATACTAATCAAGTCATAAACTCTGTTTCTTCTATCAAAACCTCCTATCAAACTGTTTTAAGCAAACGCAGATAGTGTCTTATTCCCCCCCCCTTCTTTTTCCATGTGAGAGGAGGGGAAATAGACAAATGAGAGGAGGAGGAGATATGTAGAATTCCTGCATGTGCCCAGACCAGAATCTACCCAACAGATCCCTGCCTGTCTGCCCATCTGGGGCCATGCTCACAACTGAGCTACTTTTAGTGCCTGAGGCAGAGAATCATGGAGCCATCCTCAGTACTCAGAGCTGATACACTCAAACCAAACCATGGCTGTGGGAGGAGAAGAGAGAAGGGGTGTAGATGGAGAAGAAGATGGTTGCTTCTTCTGTGTGCCATGACCAGGAATCGAACCTCAGACATCCACATGCTGGGCCAATGTTCTACCACTGAGCCAACCAGCCAGGGCCCAGAAAGCGTATTTTAAGTGTATATATTTCATCGTGTTTCTCTAAAACAGCGGTTCTCAACCTTTCTAATGCCGTGACCCCGCAATACAGTTCCTCATGTTGCGGTGACCCCAAACCAAAAAATAATTTTGGTGGCTACTTCATAACTATAATTTTGCTACAGTTGAGATTCGGAATGTAAATACCTGATATGCATTATGTATTTTGCGATGGCTTTAGGCGGCCCCGCTGGGGTCGCGACCCAGGCTGAGAACCGCTACTCTAAAAGATACACCTCCTAAAAAATACTATCAATAACAGAAAGAAAAAAAGTCACAATATTTATTATCAGATAGTTGATATTATTCAAATGTCCCTACTTTTCTCCATATCTTTCAGTTTTTTTCCAAATTAGGATCCAAATATGGTTCATAAATTCTTTCTGCTGATCTGAAATCTCTTTTAAACTCTATGTTAACCTCTTTTTTGTCCCCTCTTGTACTGCATTGCATAATTTTCTGTATCTAAGCTGTGCTGACTGCATCTCTATGCTACTGTTCCACATGCTGCTCTGTTCCCTGTATTCTTATAAACCATATGTCAGATCTAATGACTTGACAAAATTCTTTTTGATACAGGCCAAGCCTATCTTCATAAATGTACACCTTGGACCCCACAAAACATTTAAATTGGGTGCTCCAGGCCTCTTGCCAGTTGGCTCAGCGGTAGAGCGTCGGTCCAGTGTGTGGAAGTCCCAGGTTCGATTCCTAGCCAGGGCACAAAGGAGCAGCGCCCATCTGCTTCTCTACTCTTCTACCTCTCCTTCCTTTCTCTCTTCCCCTCCTGCAGCCAAGGCTCCACTGCAGCAAAGTTGACCCAGACGCTGAGGATGGCTCCATGGCCTGCACCGAGCAACTCCCCAGATGGGCAGAGCATCGCCCCCTGGTGAGCATGCTGGTGATTCCCGGTCGGACGCATGTGGGAGTCTGCCTCCCCGCTTCTAACTTTGGAAAAATACAAAAACAGATATATAATATACAATATAATATATAATATATTATATATAAAACATATAATATATAAAATTAATTAATTAATTTGGTGCTCCAGTAATAAGAGGATGGTTAGGACTAAACCATCAGCCTTTATCTGGTAGGTCAAAACAAGCTGACTTTTCAACAAAGTAGCACTGGAAAAGAAAAATCTTGTTACCAGTTTTTTAGACTACAAGGGCTCTATTTAAAATAGCAATTTCAATTTCTAAAGTTGTAAGCAAAGGCAGGTACAACAGGTACTATAGGCACTGTTTATATTAATTACATTGCCACCAGATATCTAGGACAGCATGTAATCACTGGATAAAGGAACCTGACCAATAGGAGAAACTTATTCAAAGAAGACAAGACCCCGTAACCCATATACTCACCCTCTGTTTGTCAGATACTTAGCAGCAGCACTGCTCCTGGAGATGCTTCCGGCAGGTGAGATGTGGTCTGTCATGACAGCATCTCCCAGATGCAGTAAGACGTGGGCATTTTCAATTGGCTGGGGGGCAACTGGCTCTTTGGTCTAAAAGGTAAAAGAAAGTTGAAGGTATTTAACTCTTCATGAGATGTGTTAGTTCGTAACAACCTTTAAAAGATGAAATAGTAAAACCATACTTACAAGCTTGTCAAAAAATGAGGGACATCTGATATAAGTAGACTTTAAGTCCCAAGGAAACAAAACTGAATCTGGTGCTTCTAAGGAATTCCACCGTTTGTCTCCCGTCTGTGAATATGGTTTTGGTTGAGAACCAAAAGAAAGATAAATGAAGTAAAAAAAAGAGGCTTATGAGTATGATCAAGGGAATAAAATAGTTCTTTGATTAGAATGGGAAAAAAAGTCTTACCCATTTCCAAAGAAAGGTAAGATAGTGCATTCTAAAAAATCATGACATTCTTAGAGGGAATAAAAATTTGCTCATCAAATTCCAGCACACCACATTTTGAGGAATTCACTAAGTTAAAGTTTCAATACAAACTGAACATAAAAAACTTTACATTATAGAGTCCAAAAAGTAGGTAGATAAAGATCTACACATGTTGCTAAAGAGACATTAAGTACACTGTATAGTATGCTGTTAATCTTTGGGTACAATCAATAGATGACAATGAAGAAAAACCTCAGCATTCTTCAGTATTTGTCCTACTTTTCTGTGTATTAGTCTTGCCTTCAAACCATATTCCAGCATCACCATTACTATGTACCTCAATGGCCCCTGCCATTACCATCTGCATTCTTGACTACGACTGGTCTTCCTGCTTCCAGCCTTCTTACCCACACGTCTCTCCCCAATACATTTCAGTACAAAGGCAAAGAAAGTCTTTTGATTGTGAAACTCCTGTTTAAAAAACTTTCCAACAGCTCCTTATCTCATCTCAGAGTAAAAGACTAAATTTTTATAAAGGCCTAAAATTCCCTCTAAGTTCCAGTCCTACATCATTTCCTATTGCTATCCTTATTTCCTGTGCTGTAGCCAAACAGCACTCATTGAGGTTGCCTCCTAAAGGCCTTCATAATGTTCTACCTGGAAAGCCCTACTCTTGGTCCAGGTTATGTTACTAACTTGTTCATCTCCTTCAAAACTAAGCTCAAAAAATGTGTTTTCAACCATCCCATATAAAACTGCAATTTAGATAACTGGCTGTTTGGCTCAGTGGTAGAGGGTCGGCCTAGCTTATGGATGTCCCAGATTCAATTCTTGGTCAGGGCACACAGGAGAAGCGACCATCTACTTCTCCACCTCTCCCCTTCTCTCTTTTCTCCTTCCGCAGCCACGGCTCAAATGGTTTGAGCATGTTGGCCCTGGGTGCTGAGGATGGCTCCACTGAACCTCCGCCTCAGGTGCTAAAAATAGCTCAGATGCAAGCATGACCCCAGATAGGCAGAGTGTCAGCCCCAGATGGGGGTTAGGATCCTGGTCAGGGTGCATTAGAGAGTCTACTTCCCCTCTTTTCACTTGAAAAAAAAAAGAGAAGGGGAATAAAATCTCTGCAATTTACTCCCCAATATTTGCACAATTTCTTTACCCTGATCTACACTTTTTTTTTTTTTTTACAGAGACAGAGAGTCAGAGAGAGGGATAGAAAGGGACAGACAGACAGGAACAGAGAGAGATGAGAAGCATCAATCATCAGTTTTTCGTTGCAACACCTTAATTGTTCATTGATTGCTTTCTCATATGTACCGTGATTGCGGGCCTTCAGCAGACCGAGTAATAACCCCTTGCTTAAGCCAGCGACCTTGGGTCCAAGCTGGTGAGCTTTGCTGAAACCAGATGAGCCACGCTCAAGTTGGCGACCTTGGGGTCTCGAACCTGGGTCCTTGGCATACCAGTCCGACGCTCTATCCATTGCGCCACTGTGTGGTCAGGCTACCCTGATCTATACTTTTCTATAGAATGTTATCACTTTTTAATATAATGTAAAATTTACTGAATTATTCTGTACTGTTCACTGTCTGCCTCTCCCCATGAGAATTCTTTCTTTTTTTCAAAATTATTATTTTTAAGATTTTATTTACTGATTTTAGAGAGAAGATAGAGAAAGGCAAGGGGGCAGGGGGAGCAGGAATAATCAACTCGTAGTAGGTGCTTCCTGTGTGTGCCTTGACCGAATAAGCTCAGGGCTTTGAACTGGCGACCTCAGCATTCCAGGTGAGACTTTATTCACTGTGCTATCACAGGTCAGGCCCCATGAGAATTGTTTGGTTCACAGAACAAACATATTGTAGGGTCAATAAATATTTGTTAAGTGAATATATACTTTTTCTGCCCTCATATTTATATTGTTTGTTCTTAAAAACAAGTGTGAATGTATGTGTTTGCTTGTATGTACATAAAACATCTCTGAAAGACACTTAAGAAATTGACATCACTGGCCACCTTTAAGGAGGTGAAGTAGACATCTGGGGAGTGGGTGGGAGATTTCATTGTTCTCATTTCTTTTGAACCATGTAAGTGAGAATGACAAACAAGGGCAGTTTCTATGAAATGCAACCACATTCAAGATGTCAAATATAAATGCATGCTATGCACTGCTAATAAGTAATAAAATCAATTCTAATACTCTAAACTATTCTCTTACATATTTGATTCCAAACACAAAATGACTATCACTGATTTGAACTGTGTATTCAAAATCATGTAATTAAAATTTTTATCCTATTTAGAAAACCGGATGTATGAAAGAAACAATGCCACTTTGTTCAACTATTTAAGAAACAAATAAGATTCTGACCTCTATTTTCTCTTTTAATACTTTAAACATGGATGATATAACATGTTCTTCCTCTATCTGATAAACTTCTTCTCTACTAGGCCAAATATCACGCAGGTAAATATTCTTCCCGCTGGGGTCAGTACCTGGTTAAAATATTAAAAAACAAGACTTAGTATAAAAACTAACTCCCTCAAGATATTCATATCTTTCAAAGACATATCAGAGAAACCAAGCGATCTATCCAGCAACAGAGTGCTTCAGGCTTTAGCAGCTGGAAGAACTAAGTATGTGTACATTCTATATTCTTCTTATGAATACAGAAACTATGCATTATGGTACGATTTCTTGAAAATAATTCAAAGAATGGATGGTCTAAGAAGCATCCCAAAATATAGCAAATATAATATAAAACCTGTGTGCAGATATGTAAGTACATATACAAAGGAAAGGATACCTAAAGGCTCTGTCTGGAAATCTATGTTCACGGTGCCGGCTATGGCGTAAGCGACCACTAAGGGTGGAGAGGCAAGGTAATTGGCACGAACACAATCACAAAGACGGCCTTCAAAATTTTTGTTTCCAGATAAAACTCCACAAGTAACCAAATCACCCTGAAAAAATAAAATACACAAAAATATATTCAGTCGAAGAGATGGTACCAATTTGGACAATCATAAAGCAACCTGAAATGTTTTATTTCTTAAGAGAAAGATAACCAAAAAGCAAATGACCTATTATGAAGCACAGACTACCAATCCTGGAAATAAGCTAAAATAACTCACTTTTTTCTTTTTCTTTTTTTTTTTTTCTTACCAAGACAGAGACACACAGAGACAGAGAGGGAGAGATATGAGAAGCATCAACTTGTAGCTACGGCAGTTTAGTTTACTGATTGCTTCTCATACGTGCCTTGACTGGGGGGCTCCAGCCGAGCCAGTGACCCCTTCCTGAAGCCAGCAACCATGGGGTTATGTCTATGATCCCACGCTTAGGCTGGCGACCTCAGGGTTTCAAATATGGGTCCTGGGCACCCCAGGTCGATGCTCTATCTACTGTGCTCTATGGTCAGGCATAACTCATTTCATTTTTTTTTTTTTTTTGGGTGACAGAGACAGAGAGAGGGACAATAGAGACAGACAGACAGAACGGGAGAAAGATGAGACGCATCAATTCTTTGTTGCGGCATCTTAGTTGTTCATCAATTGCTTTCTCATATGTGCCTTGAGTGGGGGTGAAGGGGTTCCAGCAGAGCGAGTGACCCCTTGCTCAAGCCAGCGACCTTGGGCTCAAGCCAACAACCATGTGGTCATGTCTGTGATCCCACACTCACGCCAGCGACCCTGCACTCAAGCCAGGAACCTCGAATTTCGAACCTGGGTCCTTTGCATGCCAGTTCTACACTCTATTCACTGCATGACCACTTGGTCAGGCACATTTTTAAGGAATTATATCAAGAATCTAAAAATGATTCTTCTAAGATTGACAGGTCACTCTTCCCAAGAGGTGGAAGGAATACAGAAATATAAGCACATCAATGTCTATTTTCTGTAACTTAATAACAAAATACAGTTAAAGAAAACCCATGTGGATGTCTTACTGAGTCACCTGTTTTACCTGTTTCACTGCATTCAGAACTGCTTCTGATAAGGGTGCTGTATTTCCCACACATGTTGAACACCCATAGCCAACTACTTCAAATCTGTATGTCAGAAAATAAATGTAATTGGTCAGTACTTCACAACACATGTAAAGAAAGAGCATCTTTCATTTCCACGCCTGTAATCAGATTAGACGAGAATATTTGTGGTGCATGTATAACCTTAGTCAGTACGTCCATCTCCCAGCTTCTGAGTGTCAAGGCTGACCCTCAGGCACGCTACCTACTGCACACAAACCTCTGAAGAGCCTGGACACTGAGGCTGTTCCAAGTTGGATTTGATTAACTACATCTGACACAGTAGGTATCAGAACGCATGAAAAAACTCCTCAAATACTCCTTGCTAGGAATAGAACATGACCATTCAAAAAATTGATACTGTACTTCCTTCCAAAGGTGTTTAAACTGTAAAGTATTGAAAGGACCTGGCTATATTCTGCCCAAAGGCCCCAAAAAAGGCATTGTGATTGGGTACTCTGATAGGAGTAAATCTTTTAACTCTCAACTAGTTAAGCCTAGAAAAGTCCCTAACAAAAATTCCAAGATGATAACAACTAAAAAATTATACATATAATCCACAAAATTACTTTCAGCTGTTCTTCTAAAGCCAAAAGATTACATAAAATTCACCAGGCTTACATAGAAATTGATGATCTATGTTAAGATGTGTTCTGAAGTACACAAAGTACATGGGAAACATCAATTATTATAATTTTTGCATCAATTATTTTTTAGAACACTTAAGAAATGCGAATGTTATTTTCTCCAAAGTTCAGGGATAACTTAACCTATGATTCACAGACCCAGTAACCTCATTAAAACCTCAATTAAGAACAATTTACTCAGTTAATAATACAACTTGTAAGATTTCATTCTTTTCTGGTAACTGACCTACATGACTCACAGAAAGTATACAGTACTTGGTACCATCCTTATATTTGTCTGTCACTGTTACTTGGCTTTACCTGTTCGCACTGTCTTTCCACCTGAAACCAGAGATCACAATCTACTTCTCCAGTCAATAAATTTGCCTTATGCACTGAATATGCTCAAAACGTGTTTGCTGACTAATAAGGCCTCAAGTATCGCACGGTAATGGCATGGTAACAAGAACTAAGATTATTTTTTCCTATATTGTCTTTGTATATGAAGGTTCCTGACAAGCAGCTTCAGTCACTGCAAGTACCAGTATCAATATAAACAGTGATTTACTGTTACTTACCCGAGCTTACTCAGATACGGCAATACTCCACTTGAACTGAGGTAATGTGTAACCATCCCACTGCCCGGCGATAAACTTGTTCTTATGTACGGTTTAACACACAGACCAACTTCAACAGCTTTTTTAGCCAAAAGGCCTGAACAGTAAACAGACAATTATTATGGAGGCGTCTTTCCCTCACATTAAGGTCGGCAGAAAGGCTTTATTAAACAGGAAGCTTTCCAATTCACATTAGAGTAAAAGTCCAAATTCATAAACTTATTGTCACTATTTTGACCATTTTATTCTATTTGTTCCCTTTAAAACAAAACATTGTATTGAATAGTTGGTACAGTAGCTTTAACATTGTAAATTAAGGTACAACCTGAGCATAGCATTGTACACACAATAACAGAACAATTTATTTTTCCCCCACTGCCAACGAAACTACTTTAAATGCCGTAATCATAATAAACAGTAATTTAACATTATACATGATTTCCTACAACTAGTAACTATTCCACGTATGTGCAATTGCTTTCACTGGCAATCTTTATTAGTAATATTCCCTTTCTCCACACTCTCCATGGAATCTTGCATGGCTATGGTCAACTCCTAACAGATTATCAAGAGACTTGCTAATTAATAGTTCTCCTAAGTTAACAGAAGCAGATACAACCTAAAACTAATAGATATGTGTTATAATAAGATAATGTACCTCTGTAATAAAAAGGGAATTGACAGCATTTATCAAACTTAGGCTCATTAAAACCTAATTAAAATCTCAGAAAGTCCTTAATACCACATCGTAGAGACACCAATACTCATGCACTATCTAAAAAACAGAAGGTGAATATGACAAAAAGGCAAATTAACTCAGGAAAGACAACATATGACCTTAAACCACCACCCACCTGCAGTGAGCATGACAGACGGGTTGCAATTATTGGTGCAACTGGTGACTGCCGCTATAACCACAGACCCGTGCGACAGCTGATAGTCACTTCCTTCATAGTGAATAGAAACAGCATCATTCTGCTTTTCAGCTGCAATCTGGAAGCCTCTGAATCCAACCTATAGAAATTTGTACACAAATATAAATACTGTGGACGTAAAAAAAAAAAAATACTGTGGACGTTTAGAAAAAAATATTGGTAGAAAACATGGCAGATCCAACTGTTGGTGATTCAACCCTTAAAGTTCTAACCATGTTTGAGATGAAGGCCCATGACATCAGTAGCTGTAATTCAGCTGAAGCATGGACATGAATAAACATGAGAAGAGCCTGCTGGTGTCCACAGCTTTTATCTACTAATAGCCTAGCCAAGTATGCAGGATCCAGTTGTCACGAGGCTGTGTTTTGCTATTCATTCCTGCTTACAGTAATTCTCAAGAGGTGGAACAAACTTTTTGTTAAAAACGGCCCTGAAGACTTGCTTCCAAATAATCGTGTGTGTGTGTGTGTGTGTGTGTGCGCACGCACGCAGAATTTGCTAGAGTTGGCAATTGTTGAAGCAAGGTACCTGGGAATTCATTACACTATTTTATTCCTGTATAAGCCTGACATTTTCCACAGTAATAAAAATCAAGAATTTATAAAAACAAAAGCTTTATAAAAAGAAAGCCAGATACCAGTTCTCAGAACAGAAAGAGACAAGAGTGAAGTCATGACTCTCAGATAAGTTTTGTTTTCCTTGTAGTCTACGAAGTCACAAAGGTCTAGACCTGGTCAGCAAACTGCGGCTCATGAGTCACATGCGGCTCTTTGGCCTCTTGAGTGTGGCTCTTTCACAAAATACTACATGCGGGCACTACCTCGATAAAGAATGTACCTACCTATGTAGTTTAAGTTTAAAAAATTTGGCTCTCAAAAGAAATTTCAATCGTTGTACTGTTGATATTTGGCTGTTGACTAATGAGTTTGCCAACCACTAGAGCATTGCTGTCCAATAGAAATTTCTGTGACAATGTAAATAAATCCAATATAAGAGCCACAGCAACATGTAGCTAATACGTAATTGAAATGAGGCTACTGTGACTAACAAAAAAAATTATTATTTTTTTTTGAGAGAGAGCAAGAGCGAGAGTAAGGGACAAAGGGAGAAAGATGAGATGCATCAACTTGTAGTTGCCAGCAACCTCAGTGCTTCAAACCTAAGATCTCAGCATCCCAGGTTGATGCTCTATTCACTGCACCACCACTGGTCAGCCAAGAGAAAAATTATTTGTGGGTTTTTTTTGTATTTTTCTGAAGTGAGAAGCAGGGAGGCAAAGAAAGACAATCCCACATACACTAGACCAGGATCCATCCAGCAAGCCCACTAGGGGGCAATGCTCTGCCCATTTAGGGTGCTGCTCCATTGCAACTGGAGCCATTCTAGTGCATAGGCCAACCAAGGCCATAGAGCCATCCTCAGCACCCAGACCAACTTTGCTCCAATTGAGCCTTGGCTGCAGGAGAGGAAGAGACAGAAAGGAGAGGGGGAAGGGTGGAGAAGCAGATGGGCGCTTCTCCTGTGTGCCCTGACTGGGAATCGAACCTGGGACTTCCACATGCTGGGCCGATGCTCTATCGCTGAGCCAACCAGTCAGGGCCAGAAATTTTAAATTTTCGCTAACTTATATTTTAATTTAGGCCAAACCTGTGGCGGTGCAATGGATAAAGTATCGACCTGAACGCTGAATTCACCATTTCAAAACCCTGGGCTTGCCTGGTCAAGGCACATATGGGAGTTGATGCTTCCTGCTCCTCCTCCACCTTCTTTCTCTCTCTCTCCCCTCTCTAAAATGAATAAAATCTTAAAAAACAATTTTTCTTAATTTAAGCAGACATAATCGACTTCTGATCCTCAGCATGGACCTGAGAACAAGCTCA
This sequence comes from Saccopteryx bilineata, assembly GCF_036850765.1. Classification (NCBI taxonomy): domain Eukaryota; kingdom Metazoa; phylum Chordata; class Mammalia; order Chiroptera; family Emballonuridae; genus Saccopteryx; species Saccopteryx bilineata. The sequence goes on from NC_089496.1 coordinate 72,188,858, forward strand.
CCAAACGTTAAGACCTTCATGTCAGTAAGGAGGAGGTGGGGCTGCTGGTGTGTGCCACAACAGAAAACTACAGCAGGACCCTGGGAACCAGTCTGTCAGTTCTCTCCTCAGGTCACACAGTGTGATGACAAAGTAACAGTAAGGTTATCTACCTTTTCACTTAAGCAAGCTCGAAAATCACTTTTCATCTCTGTCACCGCAACTCTATCCTGTGGTCTTTTTGGACCACTAACAGATGCAACTATTGAATTCAGGTTAATCTGGATCACCTAGGAAATGAGAGAGGAGAGGAAGAAAACAAATTAGGATTTATAAGGACAGATTCCAATCCAAGCACTACTTTCTAAGGCAGAATGAGCAAGCATATTTATATGTTTGAATGAGACTTGTTTTAATGCTGAAACACACACATCATAGATTTAAAAACTCCACTTAGCTTACAAAAGATAACATGAAAATTTGCTAAAAAGCAAGACTAGCAGATGCATATGCAAACTACTACACCAACCGTACATGTTACACAAACATTTTTACTCTCCAACTGTCCTTTCCCCACAAATATAATAAACGCTGCTTCACATACATCTGTGCCAGCTCTAAAACTATGCTCTTGGCCTAAATACGACCCTTTGTGCCTGTCTGAGGCAGTGGATGGGGGCTTAGTAAACCTTTCTTCGTTCTCAGCTTCACTGTAATAAAAATCTATGTGAACTTAATGAATGAAATCAAAGTAGGTTTATAAATAACATGTTTAATAATAATAATAATAATAATAATAGCTACCATTTATTAAGCACCCGCTACATGCCATAAACTATTCTAATGAGTTAGGATTTCATCTCTTAAGGCCCTGGACAGTTGACACAATGGTAGAACAATCGGTCCGGCATGTGGATGTCCCAGGTTCAATTCCCAGTAAGGGCATACTGGTGAGGTGCCCATCTGCTTCTTCCCCCTCCCCTTCTCACTTCTCTTCCCCAACCCCCAGATCCTACAGCCATGGCTTGATTAGAGGAGTTGGGCCCCAGGCGTGGAGGATGGCTCCATGGCCTCTGCTTCAGGTGCTAAGAAGAGCTTGCTAGCTGAGTAATGGATCAATGCCACAGATACACATAGCATCGCCCCCTAATGGGCTTGCTGGGTGGATCCTATTCAGAGTGCATGCAGGAGGCTGTCTCTCTGCCTCTCCCCCTCTCACTGAATAAAAAAAAAAAAGTAAAAAAGAATCCTATGCAGTAGATATTATCTTCATATTTTAGAGAAAAGGGAAGGCAGAAAGGCTAAATAACTTGCCCAGAGATATACAGCTAATAAATATTCAGGCTGGGATGGAAACACAGGTGGTCAGGCTCCAGCACTTACACCCGGTACTATGTGAGTTCTTCTGTACACACCTGGGAATACTCAGGTTCTCCCGAACTAGTCTGGTCATTTCGAAACAATTTCACAGCTTTAAGGTATGTTTCCATTGATTCGAGTTTGGCTTTGTCAAGACCTGAAAAGATAAACAACAAAAATCCAGTAAGGAATCCTGAAACCTTTTGGGGTGTTGGGCTGTATTCGATGAGCAAGAAACAAATATTACAAATAACTAATCAGAACTGATTTCTTTATATATTAGTACTTGACATTATTCTCAAGAATTATAAAAAATTTTACTTCATGAAAAACTCTCTTTATAAATTACAGAGCAGCTCCCCCTTTAAAAGTTAAACCACAGAACAAGATCAAATCCTGTACTACAAAATTCACAAAAAATACTGTTTGCATAAGAAAAAATAATAAATTACCACCTACCACGAAGGATAAATTCATTACTTTCCCTAAACAATATGCAAAAATGAAAGATTAAAGTAAATGAAAATTAAAAATAGTTTCATAGAGCAGAAAGATCTTCCAGAAATTTAAAAATTTAGATGTTAACATGAAAGTTTCCAATTTAACATTTGGGAAGTTATATATAAGCATGAGAAACAAATGACTGTGGCAGGTTGTATTTTCCAATGCTTGCCCCAGCAATATATTCCCAATGTTACACGTTCTTCTTACAATGTGACAGTGACATTTCTCCATCAAGAGGTGGCATGTATGTTCATGCCACTGGCACCAGAGCAATGAGATTTCTGGGTGGCACCGCTCTCTCTCAGGTTATTAAAAAAACCCACAGCTGACAGCCAGCACTCACCACCAGACATGTGGGTGAAGAAGCCTCAGGACTCCCTGGCCTGGCTCTGGAGTCTGGCAATTGAGGTCCCAGCAGCATGAAGCAGAAAAAAGCTGTCCAATTGTGTGCCCTGTGTGCACTACTGACACCATAAAACCATGTGGCAATAAATGACTATTGCTATTTTAAGCCACTAAATTTTAGGATAATTTGCTACATAGTAACAGGTCATTAATACATTACTTCATTTTAATATACAAGGAAATAAGACAGCTTTAACCACTCTCTCCTAAATGTCCCACTAACAAAAATCCAGTTTAGAGAAAGGTTTGCATTCTATGAGGGCCATTCTTCCCTCTGAGGCTCCAAATAACCAGGATCACTTTGCCATTTGACTTATTAACTTACAACAATCTGTCCCTACACTGAAGAACACTAGAATACAGCCCCCAAATACACATTTGATTAGAGCAATGATCTCTTAAAAATAGCAAGTACATCCAATAAAAAAGAGATCCTGCTTTTTCAATAGGGGCCTTATGAAATATCAGTATGTTCTGTTTTTTTTCCAGTAGTTTCTATTTTAAATTGAGTAGTCAATAAAAGATTGGTCAAAGTTCCTAGTTAATCAGGCTACAAGAGAGATTGGAACCTATAATCTATGCTGCTTTCCACAAAATTAGATGCTTATCCTTTAGACAAATCTCTGGTTCTCAGCCTCCTCCATCTGGTGGCCCCTCAACTACTGGATGCAGAGGGAGCAGCGGGGAACATTAAGTCATCTCTCAGTCCCTGAATAGGCTGCAACATCCTCACTATGGGGAAAAGCGAGGTAAAAATCAGCAGTTTGAGTAATTTCTTTACAATGCTTGCAAATGGGTCAGAGGGGACTAGAATTTGAGGGCACGACACTATTTAAAAGCCATCTGATGCAGTTCACTTGAAAGCCACTATTCCAAAATAAGATAACTTCACGAATATTAAAAAACAAGGTGGTGATTTACTATAAAATATTTCAGACAGATACATTGGAAATTTAACATGTTTATCCTAATGATCTTGTATCTTCTTACCTGTATATTCTAAATGTTTTAATGTCACATTGTCAACAGGGAAAAAGCTGAGGATAGCACCATATTCTGGACACATGTTTGCTATTGTAGTTCGATCCACAATAGATAACTGTGAAACTCCACTTCCAAAAAACTCAACAAACTTTCCAGCCACTCCTACTTGCCTGAGGTGCTGTATAAAGGGACACATAGAAATGCACACAAAATTAGCATAAGATTGGCATGGATTCTCTGACAACTGTACAATCTAATTTTCACCCAATATTACTGACAATGAAGCAAAGAGGTCGTCTGTTGTTCTATGAAATATCAACTCAATCTGGTCTTATTTTAAAATAAATAGTCTGATACGGGTCTAGAGTAGACTCAGTGTCTTAGCAGTACATAAAATAATGGTGCTTCTAACCATTGGTATCATCTTGAATTTAATGAATTATGAACACACTAATAAACTGTGTATATAAACAAAAAGTTATATACTATCTTATATAAAGTCTTCGAATTCCAACTGCTGGTCCAAATACTTACAGATATATATATATATATATATATATTTTTTTTTTTTTTAAATTTTTAATTTTTTTTTTTTTTTAACAGGGACACAGAGAGAGAGTCAGAGAGAGGGACAGATAGGGACAGACAGACAGGAACGGAGAGAGATGAGAAGCATCAATCATCAGTTTTTTGTTGCGATACCTTAGTTGTTCATTGATTGCTTTCTCATATATGCCTTGACCGTGGGCCTTCAGCAGACCGAGCAACCCCTTGCTCTAGCCAGAGACCTTGGGTCCAAGCCAGTGAGCATTTTTTATTTTGCTCAAGCCAGATGAGCTCGCGCTCAAGCTGGCAACCTTGGGGTCTCGAACCTGGGTCCTCGGCATCCCAGTCCAACGCTCTATCCACTGCGCCACTGCCTGGTCAGGCCTTACAGCAATATTAATCATAGCTGAATTCTATTTTGATAGTATTTAATTTGAAGCTTCAAAGTTAATTCCTTCTAAAATCATGTTTATTAGTTACTAAAAGTAACCAAAACAGCTGCTCTAAATTATAAAATCATCTCATATTGGTATAGGGAAAGAGCCTATGGAGGTGACCAACAAAGAAACATCCTTCAACTTCTGAATAATATTAAGTCCCATACGATAGAGGTGCTAGGGATCACTTAATCTAAACTCTTTTTTTTTTTAAATTAGATGTAGAAACTCAAGCCTAAGAGAAAGCTGTCTTATAGTTGTGGTAATTATTTTCCGATGAGAGACAGATTAGATATAACTAAGCTGCTGCTTTCGCCAAATTAACGAGGTATTAGAATGTGTATTTTGAAAAATACATTAATCCTATAAAAATCATGAACATAGGACCTCAAATAAATATAATCTTCAATATATGTATGCATAATTTGGGATGTTCCTTTTCCTTTAGAAATAATGCTGTAATTCTCAATTTAACTTCTTGATCTTTGGTCCCATGCATCAAATCAATCATTTCTGTAAGATGTCAAATGTATTTCTAATTAGAGAAGAATCAATACTACATGCTGAGAGGAAAGCAATACCATTTTCCTTCCCTGTGGAGTATCCAGAAAGCCTTCAGACCACAATCTGACCAAAAGGGTTGAGACGTGGACCCAACTGGGGGTTACATGTGGAACACCCAATTTCATGTGACTTAAGCACTGAGATGAAGTTAGTGAGCACCAGAAATTTAGGATGGGGAGTTATAGATGGTTGTTCACGAGGAAACCCTAGAGTACTTGTATTGAACACATGCAGCCACTGTTTTTTAATTTTTTTCTGAAGCTGGAAACTGGGAGACACAGTCAGACAGACTCCCGCACACACCTGACCGGGATCCACCCGGCACGCCCACCATGGAGCCACGCTCTGCCCACCAGGGGGCGATGCTCTACCCCTCCGGGGCGTCACTTGGTTGCGACCAGAGCCACTCTAGCGCCTGGGGCAGAGGCCAAGGAGCCATCCCCAGCGCCCGGGCCATCTTCGCTCCAATGGAGCCTTGGCTGCAGGAGGGGAAGAGAGAGACAGAGAGGAAGGAGAGGGGGAGGGGTGGAGAAGCAGATGGGCGCTTCTCCTGTGTGCCCTGGCTGGGAATCGAACCCGGGACTTCTATACGCCAGGCCGTCGCTCTACCACTGAGCCAACCGGCCAGGGCGCAGCCACTGTTTTAATGCGATGTCAGAAAGGCCAATAGAAAGTTTGACACCATCGCATTTCTAGATACCATTTTTGAAAGTATTATTTAGTAATGGTTTCTAAAAGACATATGATTCAATTAAGTATTAAAGGAGTTTAGACTCTTCCTAATATTCATGGAGCCAACAAACTACTTATTGAGGCAGGAAGGTAGAAGGGGTGAGAGACGGACTCAAGAATCTGACTGCCTGAGTTAGAATGCTGATTCCATCACTTCCTGGACCCTCTGGTAAGTCATTCAACCTTACTGTGTCTGTTTTCTCAGAATTAAGACAGGAAAATGGGTCACCGATAATATTACCAAACTCATAGGCTTGTAACAAGAAATACAAGAGTTAACATGTCAACTGAACAATAACACAACTGTCCTGTACTTACTAGTACCAAGTGTCCCATATTTGCTATTATTACTACAATGGCAACTTGATGGGTCTCCTCTCCTTAAAGACGTGTGCACTAAGGTTACACAGCCAGCACTTTTTTTTTTTTTTGTATTTTTCTGAAGCTGGAAATGGGGAGGCAGACAGACTCCTGCATGCACCCGACCGGGATCCACCCGGCATGCCCACCAGGGGGCGATGCTCTGCCCATCTGGGGCATCGCTCTGTTGCGATCAGAGCCACTCTAGCTCCTGGGGCAGAGGCCAAGGAGCCATCCCCAGCGCCCGGGCCATCTTTTGCTCCAATGGAGCCTTGGCTATGGGAGGGGAAGGGAGAGACAGAGAGGAAGGAGAGGGGGAGGGGTGGAGAAGCAGATGGGCGCCTCTCCTGTGTGCCCTGGCCGGGAATCGAACCCAGGACTTCCGCAAGCCAGGCCAACGCTCTACCACCAAGCCAACCGGCCAGGGCCAGCCAGCACAACTTTAACGTACCTTCGTAATGCCAAGAACAACATCTATGGACGTAACAAAAGGGTTTGATGAGCCAGTTAACTCACATCCAACCACCTCTGGCAACGTAAGAGAAACTGGCAGCCCAAGCATAACTGCTTCCGTTTCAATGCCTCCAACTCCTGCGGTAAGAAAGATGCACATTATTAGCACAGGACACTCAAAGATAACTCAAGGTATCCTGGTGAATCTAGGTGTTTCACGAACTCCTCTTACACAGAGCTGCTTTACTGCTACTACTGTGGACACAAAACCCAAGTCTTCTTAAAAACAATGATTCCGCTCACATGGCAGATTTTAAGCCCTGGCCAAGTAGTTCAACTGGTTAGATTGTTGACTTGATATGCCAAGGTCACAGGTTCAATCCTTGGTCAGGGCACATACAACCAATGAGTGCATAAAAAGTAAAATAAGAAATTGCCATTTGTCTCTCTCTCCTTTCCTCTTTAAAAATCAATAAATTTTTTAAAAAGAGCAAGAAAAAACTTTTTACCTTTATGTAAATTCAGTAAACATTTAAAATTTATTACACTAAGTAGGATACTATGCTCAAGATATGAAATGAATAGAACCCAGTCCCTGTCAAGCTCAAGAGGCTTAGATTAATGGCAAAGCCAAAAAAACCCAAAAAATGTCAATCCAGCCTGTGCAAAGCCATGACACATAGGAGCACAACCCACTCAGGGAAACAGAACAACCAATCTTTAAGATGTATGTGGACAACTGGCCAAAGAGGCAGCAGGTTGTAAATGGCCTTGCATATAATGTGAAGGAATCTGGATTTATACAAAAGGCCAGGGGAAGCCGCTTAAATAAGATATAACTTCCACAAATGTCATCACCATCACACTAACCACTCCACAGTGTGCTGCATTGGACACTGTGCAAATTGCACAAATTCTCTCCTATATGACACTGTCCAAAAACACCTGAGTTATGATTTATTTTTGTTGCTATTTTAAATGAAGTGTCAAAGAAGCTATAAAGACCTGCTATTTGTGTTCTTTTATAATGTTCCTGATATCCTCTGCCAAAAAGAAAGAAACACTTGCTATTTACTTACCCCACCCCAGGATCCCCAAACCATTCACCATGGTTATATGAGAGTCTGTGCCAACGACACTGTCTGGGAAGAGGAGGTCCTTTGAGTCAAAAACCACTCTCGACAAGTATTCCAAATTTACTTGATGAGCCATTCCAGTTCCAGGAGGGATTAGAGCCACATTCCTAAACACTCTTGAACTCCACTGGGTTTTGTGGAAAGAAAGTCAACTGTTAGTGTACATTAATATAAATTTGTGCTCACCATCATGTTATAAACACTGACACTAAAAATATTTTACCAATGTCCCAAATGGTCCAATTATATAGTACATGCTTAAAATAAAAATGCAGACTAAACCTAAACATGATTATTTTGCAGATTATTAAAAAAAATTAAGTCAAAGATAAACGTTCCAAGAGTCCAGATAAATGGTAGTTTCCAACTGTGTCCCTAGGACTCAGGATGGGAAGGGGAGCCTTTCCAGCTCACCTGAACTCCAGCTTGTTTTTTTGTTTTTTTTTTTTAAGCCTGTTTTTGTTTGTTTGTTTGTTTGTTTGTATTTTTCTGAAGCTAGAAACCGGGAGAGACAGTCAGACAGACTCCCGCATGAGCCCGACCGGGATCCACCCGGCACGCCCATCAGGGGGCGATGCTCTGTCGCAACCAGAGCCACTCTAGCGCCTGGGGCAGAGGCCAAGGAGCCATCCCCAGCGCCCAGGCCATCTTTGCTCCAATGGAGCCTCGGCTGCGGGAGGGGAAGAAAGAGACAGAGAGGAAGGAGAGGGGGAGGGGTGGAGAAGCAGATGGGCGCTTCTCCTGTGTGCCCTGGCCGGAAATCGAACCCAGGACTTATACACGCCAGGCCGACGCTCTACCACTGAGCCAACCGGCCAGGGCCTTAAGCCTGTCTTTAATATTTTCTTATACACTGGGGTGTCTGGTAAAGCTGTGCAAAATCAAAAGGGGTCTGTTGCTAAAAATGTTCAAAAACTACTAGTCCCAGGATATAAAAACTGTACCTATTAACATCAATATTTTATAAATTTCAATATAAAAATTTCCCCAAACCATTTATACCTTGAAAAATTGAAGCCTCTCTCGATTTCTGCCAAATTCTACTTCTTGATTTTTAAATACTGTTTCAGGTCTAAAAGGAAGAAGAGCTGATGTTAAAGTGTACGTATTACAGAAAGACCTCCCTTGTTTCTCCAAATCTTTGTTCTTTTTTTTTTTTTTTTTCATTTTTCTGAAGCTGGAAACAGGGAGAGACAGTCAGACAGACTCCTGCATGCGCCCGACCGGGATCCACCCGGCACGCCCACCAGGGGGCGATGCTCTGCCCACCAGGGGGCGATGCTCTGCCCATCCTGGGCGTCGCCATGTTGCGACCCTCCTGGGTGTCGCCATATTGCAACCAGAGCCACTCTAGCGCCTGGGGCAGAGGCCACAGAGCCATCCCCAGCGCCTGGGCCATCTTTTGCTCCAATGGAGCCTTGGCTGCGGGAGGGGAAGAGAGAGACAGAGAGGAAGGCGCGGCGGAGGGGTGGAGATGCAAATGGGCGCTTCTCCTATGTGCCCTGGCCGGGAATCGAACCCGGGTCCTCCGCACGCTAGGCCGACGCTCTACCGCTGAGCCAACCGGCCAGGGCCAAATCTTTGTTCTTATACATACACAAACTTTTAAAATTCTTAGAACAGCAACTTACTGGATTTCTCAGAACCCATTCCCTTCTCTGTAGCAAGGAAGTGCAGCTTTCAGTAACACACTGGAAAGCTAATGCAAGGACTCATTATTTACTGGGCATGTTAAAGCCACGTCCACACCAGAGTCCCAAACTATACTTAATATGTATTACTGTGAGATTTGGTTAAAATCATACAAAAAAGAAGTTCTGTTGAACTATCCACTATTAGAAAGGAGGGGGTAGCATACTCAATTATAAGTATGAACATGTCCACCCACCTGGCCCTTGAGCCAGGGCACTAGGAGAGAGACACTGGTGATCACTATGGAATAAGCATAGATGTCCAACATCATTTTAGTTTAAAAAGAGCTTTCAGTCAAAATTTGTACTCATCTTAACCAAAATGGAAGGGTCTATTTTATCTATAAGTAGTAGTTTACATTATATGGATTATAAATAAATTACTTAACACAGAGATAGAAAAAATTCACCTCCCAACAACACAGTCCTATTTTTAGGAAGCTATTTTTTATCTAATGGATGTTTGAAAAAAATTATTACTAACAGTTTTAAGTTGCTTAATTTTACCTGCCAGCTCAGCTGGTGATTAAGTGTTGATTGAGTATCAATACAACTTAAATTATACATGTCCCCCAGAGGTTAATCACAGTTGTTCAATTGTCCACTTTTTTAAAAAACAAAGATTACATTAATAATTCATTGCTGAGTGATCTCTTGAAGCCATAGCACTTCTTAGGGAGATTTTTCTCAGGACCTCGGGGAATACAGCTTTCCAAAGCCACTGCAATTACTCTCTGTTTTCACAGCACCTATGGCTATAAAGTGCCATCAAAACCTTTATTAGCTTGTAACCTGACTTCAAATTAGGGAATGATTTCAAGTGTCAAATGCATGCTCTCAACTTCTACCTTCCCTTTCTTGTTTGAGTCTATAATTAATACTTTGCTGACATATTACAGCACACAAAAGAGTTATTATTTTTACATAGCCAGGACTACTTTGTAATTTAAAGTCAAAATTGAAGGGAAATCTTATACCAAACTGTATTTTTAGAAATAAAAATATACCCTCTTAGCACTTCATATTCTGCCAGTTATAAAAAGACACAACAACAAAAAAAATTTTTTTAAACCCAATGATTTTTAAATCGATAAATCTTTTCAGGAAATAAATTTCTGTCTAAGAGAAGATGTTAATCTCAAAAGTCAACATGCCCGGAACAATCAGTACAACTAAGTAGCAAGAATAAGGAGTGATTACACATAAAACAGTCATAAATTTGACGCCAAAGGACCCATATATTATATTGAATTCTTAGAAAGGAAGAACATATGAGGTCACCATAACCTGAGGCTTTACAGATATATTGAGCCAAAAATTTTAGAAGCAGACAGAACTTGAAAAATCGAGTTTAGGGTCAAATGAATTAATGTATTATTTAGCAATCATGATGAAATCTGTGTGGATATTGTTAGCTATTCTAAATCTTAAATGTGTTAAATTCTAACTTTACAAAGTTTATTTTTGACAGTCTGTTAACAATGTATTAAACAACATGACTCTAAAGAATACGACTTTTAGCCTGACCAGGCAATGGCGCAATGGATAGAGCATTGGACTGGGATGAAGAGGACCCAGGTTCGAGACCCCGAGGTCGCCAGCTTGAGCGACCTCATCTTTTTTGAACAAAAAGCTCGCCAGCTTGGACCAAAGGTCGCTGGCTTGAGCAAGGGGTTACTTGGTCTGCTGTAGCCCCACGGTCAAGGCACATATGAGAAAGCAATCACTGAACAACTAAAAGTGCCACAATGAATAACTGATGATTGATGTTTCTCATTTCTCTCCGTTCCTGTCTGACTGTTGCTGTCTATCCCTCTCTCTGACACTCTCTGTCTCTGTAACATAACAATTTAACTTATAGGACTTTTCCTTATTTTGAAAAGTAATCTATTAGGAAATTTAACCACTCCTATAAATAGGATTGTTTTCTAGGCAGGTCCATGGTACCTTAGAGGCAATCACTGATCTAAAACAGCTAAATAAGATTATAAGACATATAAAAATGATAATATCCTTTTTCCTTTTTTTTAGCAAGTATGTGCAAGAAAAAGAGACAGACAGGAAAGGAAAGGTCTGATGAGAAGCATCAAGTCATAGTTGTGTCACTTTAGTTGTTCATTTATTGCTTTTCATATATGCCTTGACTGGGGGCTCACACTTAGCCAGTGACCCCTTGTGCAAGCCAGCAACCTCTAGGCTCAAGCCAAGGACCATAATATCACGTTGATGATGCCATGCTCAAGCCAGTAATCTCGGTGTTTCGAACCTGGGACCTCAGCATCCCAGGTAGATGCTCTATCCAGTGTGCCACCACCAGTCAAGCCATGATAATGTTAACACAAAACTCTTCGTTTCAGGTTGATGCTTTAGCCACTGCGCCACCAATGATCAGGCTTAACAGAAAATTCTTAATGAGTAAGAAAAACTAAAAACTCTCCTAGCAGGAAAAAAAAAGCCAGAAATATAAGTAGGGAATTCATAAAAGAAATATGAATGAATAATGAGCATGTGAATGGTACAAATTCACTAAAATAGTTCACAGTTTAAGGTGTAATACCATTTTTCTGCCTACATTAGCATGAATATTAAATATATTTACAGAAAAATTTTAAGGTTTACTTCCTAAGAAACAGAAATAGATTTAATTACTTTGTTCTGTCAGGACAATAGGAAATACATGGCTGTATGTCACCCAGCACAGTCAATATGATGACAGAGTAATAGGAGTCAGGAGGGGAAGGATAATAAATGGATTTTCCTAATTGAAAAATAACACTAATAAAATGTATAAAAGTAGTCTCATACTCAGGCACTGGTTGCAAATGGAAAGGACATAGAATGGGTGTGTTCTCAATCTGCGAAGAAAATTTTCCTGAGTGGCGGCCCAGTTCTCCAGAATCACAGGACCCTCGGCAGGCAGTCTGGCCTCTGCAGGGGAGCTTCTTGGGCTGCACTTTAAGTGGAGAGAGCTTTCCTGCTTTCTGCAGGTCACCGCCTCCAGGGTTCGGAGCATTCTGTATTGCACTATCATTTCAAAAAAAGAAAACAAAACAGTTAAGGTAACAGGAAATTATTAACTCTTCAAAAAACTCATCTGGAAGTAACCAAATGTCTGAATGTTAACATATTTACATCATGTTTGAAAAGCAAATCTCTGGTTACAAAAACAGGTAACTTAAATTTATGAAGGTGAAAACATAATTCTAAGTATCTAAAAAAATCATTTCATATACTTCTTTAACAACTTTTAGCAAGTACTAAAATAGATTATTTTCATCTAACATCTTAAAAGAAGTTCTGAGCCAGTTTTAAACCAGAGGGAAAACACTCCCATGAGCTGTGATAAATCGTAGACTTGTTCCAATATTCCAGAGAATGTAAAAAATCATGTCCTCTCTAGTGTGACCATGTCAATGGGACCTTTTAAATATAAGAAATTTATTTCAGTGAAAGGAAAACAGAGATTTAGTGAGCTCAGTATTTTCAATCACCAATTAATAAAGGACATTCATAGCTCACATCTTTAGATTCTCCCTGGAAGTTAAAAAACTTACTTTAGTGGAATATGAAGACTGCAGATTGTTTAAAAAGCAGGTTCTAGACTGATTGTACATTTCTATAAAAAAATGGCAGCAGCAATATATAAATATGAAAATAACTTTAAAATTCAGACTGGGTAAAAAAAAATATTCACCAATACATAAACTTTTCATGAGTTTTTCTCTTTAAACATTAGTCAATACTTAGTATAGGCTACTCTGGCATAAATTATCTCTTATTTCCCTCCCACCATCTCACACACTTCCAGTGGGCTGGACGTCAGCTTGCACAGCTGTCGTTATAATATCTGTATGAAAGTACCATTTACTGAAGTCAATTTGTAAAGAATGGTCAACCGTGAGATCCGTTGGACAGGCAGGATGGACTTCCTTAGGATCACCTCCAAGAGTTTTCACTGCTTCCCTCATAGCAGCAAAATCCACCATTGCCGGTATTCCACTAAAAAATAAAAAGTGTGATCAAATTATAATTCCAATTGTCCTTTATATATGCCCTAATTATTAATATGCATTTACTCATTTCTATATTTTAAAGGTATCTTTTTAAAGTTTGCATTCATGTTTGATAACATACTTATTATGTAAAGTTGGAAGTATACTGGTATAATGAGAATGAACATTAGTATAAGAGAACTTCAGGGAACTGCCTATGAAATTCTTTCTCCTGCCTTCAATTTTATGATACTTCCCCATTTTCCCTAGTTCCAGTCCCTTCCATCCCAGGGCCTTATTGCTACTCCAAAGTTATCCATTACACACACACACACACACACCTCCACCCTACTATGTTACAAGCATTTACCAATGGCCTTCAGTATGCTAGACACCAATGCACAGGCCAAACAAGACAGGTCCTGCTCTAATGGAATATGTAGGGAAGATAAAGCAGTGATTGCAGAATAACATCAAAAGTACTATAATGGGCCCTGGCCGGTTGGCTCAGTGGTAGAGCTTCGGCCTGGCGTGCAGGGGTCCCGGGTTCAATTCCTGGCCAGGGCACACAGGAGAAGCGCCCATCTGCTTCTCCACCCCTCCCCCTCTCCTTCCTCTCTGTCTCTCTCTTCCCCCCCCCCTGCAGCCAAGGCCCCATTGGAGCAAGGATGGCCCGGGCGCTGGGGATGGCTCCTTGGCCTCTGCCCCAGGCACTAGAGTGGCTCTGGTCGCAGCAGAGCGACGCCCCGGAGGGGCAGAGCATTGCCCCCTGGTGGGCGTGCCGGGTGGATCCCGGTCAGGCACATGTGGGAATTTGTCTGTCTCTCCCCGTTTCCAGCTTCAGAAAGATAAAAAAAAAAAAAGTACTATAATAGCAACACATAGAGTTCAGAGCAGTAGCATACAAACCAGATCCACATGGGTAAATGAAAGGGATGTTCTTCTATGGCTAACTCCCACACCTCATTCAAAATTCAGTTAATGGTCACCTTTTCTTTTTAATTTTTTATTATTATTTTATTTATTTATTTATTTATTTTACAGTGATAGAGAGAGTCAGAGAGAGGGATTGAAAGGAACAGACAGACGGGAACTGAGAGAGATGAGAAGTATCACTCATCAGTTTTTCATTGCGACACCTTAGTTGTTCATTGATTGCTTTCTCATATGTGCCTTGACTGTGGGGCTGCAGCAGACTGAGTAACCCCTTACTCGAGCCAGTGACCTTGCGTCCAAGCTGGTGAGCTTTGCTTAAACCAGATGAGCCCGCGCTCAAGGTGGCGACCTCGGATTTTGAACCTGGGTCCTCCAGATCCCAGTCTGATGCTCTATCCACTGCACCACCGCCCGGTCAGGCCAGTTACCTCTTCCAATGACTAATCCCTAGACACCCAGATGAGACAGTCTTTCGAGAAGACTGGATTTTATTCGTTTAATGGAAGCCAACCAGTCTACAGGGGATGATATACTTGATTAACATTTTCATCTACTATGAAAAGACTATAGATTCCAAATGTGGAAGCAGGGATACCAGTTAAGAGACGATTACGGTTGTAGTTCAGGCAAAAGATGGCAAGGCTAGAACAAGGATGACAGTGGTGGAAAAGGACACATTTCAAAGGTAGAGCCGACAGACTTGCTGATAGACTGAATAACTCATAAAGAAAAAACGGAAATCAGGGGTAACTCCTAGTAATTTCCCTAAACAAACAAGAGACCACAGAGCCATTCACTATGATGGAAAAGGCCTGAGAAGAAATGGGTGAGGTGGGCAGGACATCAAGTTTGATGAAAAGCCTATTAGTATGAAAAGCCTATTAGCTGTGGTGGAGACAAGTAGGGAGTTCAAGAAAGGTAGTTTAAGACTGAATGGTACATGTAATAAGTGTCTAATTTTTAAAGAATTGCTTCAATTTAGAGAGGGCAATTTTTAAAAATGTATAGACTGCCTGACCTGTGGTGGTGCAGTGGATAAAGCGTCAACCTGGAAATGCTGAGGTCGCCAGTTCAAAACCCTGGGCTTGCCTGGTCAAGGCACATATGGGAGTTGATGCTTCCAGCTCCTCCCCCCTTCTCTCTCTCTGTCTCTCTCTCCTCTCTCCCTTTCTGTCTCTCTCTCCTCTCTAAAAAATGAATAAATAAAATAAAATTAAATTAAATTAAAAAAAAGAAAGATGGTTAGAATTAAAAAAAATGTATAGACTAATCTTAAAAAAAAAAAAAAAAAGCCCTGGCTGGTTGGCTCAGTGGTAGAGCATAGGCCTGGCGTGCAGGAGTCCTGGTTCGACTCCCGGCCAGGGCACACAGGAGAAGCGCCCATCTGCTTCTTCCCCTCCCCCTCTCCTTCCTCTCTGTCTCTCTTCCCCTCCCACAGCCAAGGCTCCATTGGAGCAGAGTTGGCCTGGGCGCTAAGGATGGCTCTGTGGCCTCTGCCTCAGGCGCTAGAATGGCTCTGGTTGCAGCAGAGCATCGCCCCCAGGTGGGCATGCCTGGTGGATCCACGTTGGGCGCATGCGGGAGTCTGTCTGACTGCCTCCCTGTTTCCAACTTCAGAAAAATACAAAAAATACAAAAAAAAAAAAGGACAATGAAGCCAGCCATTAGGGAATTTTAAAAAGGGAACACTCTAAAAATGGACTTATTGAATAAGAAGTCTATCACTCACGTGAAATCTTGAAGAAGAACACGGGCAGGGAAAAAGGGCACTTCAACATTGCTCTGTTTGGTTTTCCAGTCTAAAATGTTCATGACATCTTCCTTTTTCATTAAAAACCCATCACAATTTCTCACAGCAGCTTCCAACAGGACCCGTATTGAGTAAGGCAGAACATCTGATTCAAGAGAAAATAATTGTTATTAATAAGGAAAGTCATAACTATATATAAAGATCACAAGAGCAAAAAGTTAAAGACACAGGGGCACTATTTTCTCAATTTAAAAAAATTTTAGTTTAGTAAACACAGAATGAAACAACCATTCATGTTAACACCAGGATCTCTATAAATCTGAACATTTCTATATGTAAGTCAGAGCCCTGAAAAAAGCAGAGGTACAAATTAACAATTCAGGGAAGACAGAGAATATTGAAAAGCACAGAAAATTAGTAATAAATACAGTAACAAAGACATCCCTTTAAGGCAAATATCAATTAATCTATGTAAAAGTCTGTAACAGAGTTAAAACATTCCCATTAAAAATGGTTAAAGTTTAAAAGTATAGGATGCTTAGGTAAAGTCAGTTCATAAAAACCATCCTACACTCTTGATAGCCAGTGTTAGAATACCAAAGAGAAACAGATTTCAGTATTAAAAATTTTCAATTATATTAAATTCTCACACCAAGGAAGACTGAATCAGAATGAGGCTGATGGAGTAAATGTAATCCACATGATGGATGACTATGCAGCTGTTTAAAGGAATGAAGACCTCTACACACTGAACACTGATCTCCAGAATATTTCGCAAGGAAAAGCAGTGCAAAGTGATGCTTATAGTATATACTAACTTTTCAATAAGTAAAGGAGTTTTAAAAAGTATAGTATGTACAATATAGTAAGTATGTAATTTTAAATATGTATTATTATTATATGTATATAAATATTAAATATATACTCCCTAAGGAACAATGAAAGGATAAACTGAAAATCTTATATATTACACAGTATTTTAGCTATACCTCCCTAGCAAAATATACACTAAGGACATAAAGATTCAGGCATTAACACTGATAGTGTACTGTAATTTTGAAATTGTCCTATATACAGGGCAGGGCAAAAGTAGGTTTATAGTTTTGAGTATGAGAAACAAGAGTTTATTCTTATACTATTTTTCAGAACATACAAACAACTGTAAACCTACCTTTGTGCACCCTGTATAATGAGAAGAAAGCAAAAAGTACTTTTGTTACTATGATGTGGAAACATTTTCAAGAGTAATGATGTGCAAGTACACTCACTGCTCACAAAAATTAGGGGATATTTTATTGCTTCATATTAATTTTGAAATATCCCCTAATTTTTGTGAGCAGTATATAAAATCAGAGTGGCTAAAAAAAAAATCTCAACGTACATTTCAGTTAGAATCATAATCACAAATTCACAATTTCCTCTTCTCTTTCTTAAAAATGTTTACTGGTTGTGTTAAGTGAAAATGCCAAAACAATGAAAATCCACTAGTAATAACCCCCTAATAATTCAGCTTGCCGTTTCTAAACACTATTTCCCATTTGGAATAATAGCCACTCCGTGCTTAGGAAAGGGTTTGCACAGAACAATCCTGGACAATCTTGTGTCAGAAACCAAAGAAATCATTAAAGACTAATGGGGACACTAATGGATCAATGTGAGCATCAAAATGAATAATGACTGTAATTCACTGAAATATATCAAGTATATAAATAGCCCTTAGTTCATAATGACTCTAAAAAACCATTCATCGATCACGAATAGAAGTTGCTAGAGCAACTCATTACCCTGAAAACTGACAAAGGAAAGGGGGGGAAAGTCAATCATTAATCCTGTCTTTCCTGATTTTAAGTAAAGAAATAGTTGAGAAAGTTCCTCATTATAGAAGAATTATAGCTAATAAATGTGTAAGAAATTATATAATTAGAAAATCAAAATATGAAACCCTAATGAAATCATGGATCTAGACATATCAGTAGTGGGGGCTAAAATCATTGGGTGATATGTGAATGGGGACTTTCTGATGGGTGGGCCAACCACATCCACTTAGCACCACCAAAAGTGGGACACTGTGGACATCATTTGCCTCTGGATGGAACAGGAAACACAAGTACCAACTATTAAGTGTTCTTGCAAAAATACATATATACATAAATAAACCTGAATCTAATCAAACACCCAGCTCTAAGGTCCAATTAGCAGCAAATATGGGGACAGTACAACCATAAAGTGAAATCATGAAGAAGCAGTCAGCCAAACCCAAAAGAACTGTTTCCTCAACCTAGAATAAGATGAAAAAGGAGAGAGCAGGAGTAGTAGACTTTTAAGAGCCTTAAAATACATAACAGTCAAATGCTGTATGTGATCATGTTTGGCTAGTGTCAGCAAACCAACCGCAGAAATATATTTCAAGGAAAACCAGTGAAATATGAATACAGACTGGGTTTTATATCATATTAAGGAATTATTGTAAATTTTGTTAGGTATAATAAAGACACTGAGATTATGGGGTTTGTTTTTTTTTTAAAAAAAGTCCTTTCAAGCATCAGAAATATATACTGAAGTATATTTACAGGTTGTTGTTGTTTTTTCATTTTTCTGAAGCTGGAAACAGGGAGAGACAGTCAGACAGACTCCCGCATGCGCCCGACCGGGATCCACCCGGCACACCCACCATGGGGCGACGCTCTGCCCACCAGGGGGCGATGCTCTGCCCATCCTGGGCGTCGCCATATTGCGACCAGAGCCACTCTAGCACCTGGGGCAGTGGCCAAGGAGCCATCCCCAGCGCCCGGGCCATCTTTGCTCCAATGGAGCCTTGGCTGCGGGAGGGGAAGAGAGAGACAGAGAGGAAAGCGCGGCGGAGGGGTGGAGAAGCAAATGGGCGCTTCTCCTGTGTGCCCTGGCCGGGAATCGAACCCGGGTCCTCCGCACGCTAGGCCAACGCTCTACCGCTGAGCCAACCGGCCAGGGCCTGCTTTTTTAAGTGAGAAGAGGGGAGATAGTAAGACAGACTCCCTGCAGGTGCCCCAACCAGGGATCCACCCAGCAACCCCCGTGTGGGACTGATGCTCAAACCAATCAAGCCACTGGCTGCAAGAGGGGAAGAGAGACAAGGGGGAAGAGGGAGGGGGAGAGAAGCAGATGGTCGCTTCTCATGTGTGCCCTGACTAAGGATCAAACGTGGGATTCCGTACACTGGGCCAATGTTCTATCCACTTAGCCAACCACCCAGGGCCATATTTACAGATTTAAAAATGAAATATGTGAAACGTAAGATTAGAAAAATGTTGATAACTGACAAAACATGGTGGGTTATTGCACTACTATCTCCCTACTTTTATGCTTGAAAATTCTAAAACACAAATATGAATGAAATTTTAAGTAAAGAGAATAAAAAACCTAATCAGAGATGCTAGACTCAAAGTCTGTATTTGCCATTTACTATAAGGTGTGACCTTTGGAAAATGACTCAAGATGCTGTATTTTCTCATTTGAAACAGGATACCAGCTACCTAATGGGGATGTAAAGAATAGCTTACTTCATCACTCATCTAGCACATTAAAACTTTCAGACATGACAAATAGTAGGTACTTAAATATTAGTTTCCACCCCTACCTCAGTCAGAAACATAATTAAGTCCCCAAAACCAAGAGGGATTATAGGGGAAAAAATTTTATAATAGCACATTTGGAAATAAGGAAAATTATATTATAGAAGTAAATATACAAAATTAACTTTGAATTTGGTTTTAATCATTCTGAAAAAACTTGGGGATATTTTTTGTTGATTTTTTTTAAAGAGAAAGAAGGGAGAAAGATGAGAAGCATCAACTTGTAGTTGCAGCACATTAGCTGATCAGTGATTGCTTCTCATACATGCCTTAAGCAGGAGGCTCCAGCTAAGCCAGTGACCCTTTAACTCAAACAAGCCAACAACTTTGGGCTCCAGCCAGTAATCATAGGATCCTGTCTCTGATCCCATGCTCAAGCTGGGAGAGCCCGCACTCAAGGCAGCAACTTGGAGTTTCAAACCTGGGACCTCAGTGTCCAAGGTCAATGCTTTATCTACTGTACCACCATCGGTCAGACTGTTAAAAGGATTTTCAAAAGAAGCATTTCTGGAGTTGGAGGGAGGGAGAGAAAGATATAAGGTGATGGAGGATGATTTGACTTGGGGTGATATATACACAACATAATTGTCCAAATGATGTGGAGAGGTTTGCCCAAAATCTATATACTCTTGCTGACCAATGTTACCCTGTTAAATTTAATTTTCTAAAAAAAAAAGCACCATCAGATTTCTAGTACAATATGGTAATGTAAACACCATCAATTATCTCCACTTCCTCCAGAACCTGTTAAAATAATAATAAAGAAATAAAAAAAGTTATAAATGCATAGACAGGGAGAAGCAAAACTAACAAAAGTTTGGGAAACAGCAGCTGGATGATGTGTAATGGGCTGAGCAGAAAAGAGAAAAGCATTCAGAAAAAAAGACTAGGAACCAGGATGCCTGAGATTTAAGAGGAGAGGGAGAAGCTAGATGGCAAGGGAACAATGCCTTCAAAATTACAAGGTGAAAAAAAATTCCAACCTAGAAATATGTAACCAGGCAAACTATCAATTAATCACAAGCAGCTACTGGAGGATATGTTCTATAAGACAAGCAGGTAAATGGAAAATAGAAAACCATGAAATCCAGGCCACAGTCTAACATCAGAGCGCAGAGGCTCCTCCAGGACACAGCTGTACAAGCCGAGTGCAATCAGGCCGCGATGGGGCAGAACAGCAAGTCCAGATGGGGCACTGGCAGGAGAAGGGAAACTTAATTGATAGATTACCTGATTACACCGGAGGGGCAGGGGAGATGAGGGGGGAGGGGGAGGGAGGGGTCAGTTCTTCTGGAGATGAATTATTGGTAAGAGCATAGAAAACTAAGCAAACAAATAAAAGACAATCATGAATTCCAGGAAAAAATACAAAGTTGTAAGAGAAACAAGATGCAATCACCTACTACATTAACTGGCTGAGAATCTCTACTCATAATAGCATAAGCACTGATTTAACCCAAAGGAACAGGTCAACAAGGTATATGTAGGAGAGAAGGGCCAAATTTTTACTTTCCACAGAAAAACATATTGCTAAAATTGAGAACTCAAGAAGCAACTGTATAAGCAAGGCTATTTAATAATAGAGCAAATTACCAAAAGAGGAAGAAATAGCCAACAGAACTAAAAACAGTCTTCTCTGCACAACAGAAATCAGGGGTGAGAAACGTGATATTATTTTGTGGTTTTTAATGCTATCATTTGAAAAATAATGAAATATTACATTAAAAAGTAATTATAGAAAATAAGTGAATCACAAATGTTGACAGAAAATTTTGTTTAAAAAGCGCATCAAAATTTATAAAAACTACTAAAAGAGAAACAGAACAAAAAGAAGCACTTGTATCAGATTTTTAAAAAAATGAAGCCCTTACAAAGTTGTCTTAACTCATAACTACTTCAAAGAAAGATGCAAATCTAAAAGACCCTCCCCCCCCAACAAAGAGAACTTATTTCTCTCTGTTGCAGCCTCCAGGATGATTCCAGCAAAGCCCCACCTCCTGGCATTCATGTTCACGTGACTTTCCAGACAGCAGATAAACTGTTAGTGTGACCAATGGAATATGGCCAGGACAACAGTGTGAATGCTCAGGCTGGGTTATAAAAGCACCTGCACTCTGGGAAAGGCTGGCAGCCTGTTATGAAGACAATCCAGCAGCGCAGGGAGAGGCTCGCAAGGAACAAAACTGAGGCCTCTGTCCAGCAGCGAGTACCACGCCAGCCTCATGAGGCCACCTCCGAGGCAGATCCTCCAGCTCAGGCAGGCCTTCAGATGACTGCAGCGCCAATACCTGTCCTCTCAATGACCACAGCACCTCTGTTGGCACCCTTGTCCCCTGCCTGCCCAACAACCCAGACCAGTTCTGGTCGGGTCACATCACCGACTTCTCTGCTATCTAGTGGGCTGAGTTACACTTTCTCTTAAAGCCGGAACCCCTTCCAAGTTTGTCCTTCCTTGGATATTCTCCGTCAGCCTCAAGCACCATGTTATTTCCTTACATATTAAAATTACAGTGCCCTCATCTGTGTGGTCACATTCCACAAGCCCCAGCAGATGCCCGAAACCCTGAATAGTACCAAACCTTGGATGTACTATGTTTTTTCCAATATGTACATACCTATAATAAAGGTTAATTTACAAACTAGGCAATTTCCCAGATAGAAGATTCATTCTTACTATTGATCTTAGCAACTTCAACATGAATGTTTTCTTTCTTTTAGTTGAAAACTTCCACCTTTTCACATAAAGGAAGAACTTTATAGCTTCTCTTTGGCATATCCATATTGTTAGCATCATAATCCTGTGCTCTGGGACTATTATAAAATAAGGTGACTTTAAAACAAACACTGCTTGGTCAATCTAATGACCAAGACAGCTTCGCAGTGACTAAGGGGTGGAAGCAGTTACAAATGTACAGATGCAGGACAGGGAGATGGTTCATGTCCTGGAAGGAATGGAGCAGGATGGTGCAAAATTTCATCACACTACTCAGAACAGCACACAGCCTAAAACTTATGAATTATTTATTTTTGGAATTTTCCATTTAATATTTTTGGGCTGCAACTGACCATAGGTAACTGAAACCACGCATAGGGGGGACTGCTGTACTCTTTCACCAGTTAATAATTACTTTTTTTTTTTTTTTAACAGATAGTCAGAGAAAGGGATAGATAGTGACAGACAGACAGGAATGGAGAGAGATGAGAAGCATCAATTATCAGTTTTTCGTTGCGACACCTTAGCTGTTCATTGATTGCTTTCTCATATGTGCCTTGACCGTGGGCCTTCAGCAGACCGAGTAACTCCTTGCTCAAACCAGAGACCTTGGGTCCAAGCTGGTGAGCTTTTGCTTGAACCAGATGAGGCCGCGCTCAAACTGGTGAACTTGGGGTCTCGAACCTGGGTCCTCAGCATCCCAGTCCGACACTCTATCCACTGTGCCACCGCCTGGTCAGGCCAAAATAATCACTTCTTTATTTTTATTATTAAGTAAGAGGCAGGGAGGCAGAGAGACAGACTCTTGCATGTGCCTGGACCAGGATCCATCTGCTTGAACCATTCAAGCCATGGCTGCAGAAGAGAAAGAGAGAAAGAGATAGAGATAGAGATAGAGATAGAGAGAGAGAGAGAGAGAGAGAGAGGAGGGTGGGGATAGGTGCCCTCACCGGGAATTGAACCCAGGACTTCCACATGCTGGGCTGATACTCTACCACTGAGCAAACCGGCCAGGGCCAATAATCACTTCTTAAACTTCCCCTATTATACCCCGTGATGGAACTGAGACTGCTTTCTTCAGCACAAAAATGCTACCTTAGCCATCTTTC
Source organism: Saccopteryx bilineata (assembly GCF_036850765.1). Classification (NCBI taxonomy): domain Eukaryota; kingdom Metazoa; phylum Chordata; class Mammalia; order Chiroptera; family Emballonuridae; genus Saccopteryx; species Saccopteryx bilineata. The sequence continues at coordinate 72,212,119 of NC_089496.1, forward strand.
ATTTGCCAGAAACATGTGAGCACTCCATAAATGTTAACTAAATGAATTAAACAGTGCTGTAGGCCCTGGCCGGTTGGCTCAGCAGTAGAGCGTCGGCCCGGCGTGTGGGGGACCCGGGTTCGATTCCCGGCCAGGGCACATAGGAGAAGCGCCCATTTGCTTCTCCACCCCTCCCCCTCCTTCCTCTCTGTCTCTCTCTTCCCCTCCCGCAGCCAAGGCTCCATTGGAGCAAAGATGGCCTGGGCACTGGGGATGGCTCCTTGGCCTCTGCCCCAGGCGCTAGAGTGGCTCTGGTCACGGCAGAGCGACGCCCCGGAGGGGCAGAGCATCGCCCCCTGGTGGGCAGAGCATCGCCCCTGGTGGGCGTGCCGGGTGGATCCCGGTCAGGCGCATGCAGGAGTCTGTCTGACTGTCTCTCTCCGTTTCCAGCTTCAGAAAGATACAAAAAAAACCCCACACAGTGCTGTAAAGAGGTTCATACACCAAGTAGAAAAATGGACTGAAGTAATTCTGCCTCTACTAACCAGGAATTTCTAGAATTCTAAGAATCCAAAAAGCTAATCCTCTAATGAGAGATAATCAAAGACATGCGGTAACCAAGACAAGCTGGTAACAAAACTGGAAAAGTATGATAAATTTGTGTTATCACACTTCAGAAATGAGCTGATAACAATAGATACCCTTTTGGTCAATTGCTTGGTGGAGGAAGATGCAATAGGTGGTTAGGACTCTGCAAAGAGACACTGAGGTCTGCCACTGCCCATGGGAGGCAGAGGAAGGCTGGTCCCAGCCTCCGAGACTACAGAACCTACTCTTCAAGGCTGAAAGGTTGCTACTGATGTTAGGCAACACAGTGCCTCTCAGGCTAGAGGTCACACACTGCTGACCTGATGATGTTTATTCTCTGTTTTGCACAGCACTTTAACATTTAAAATTTAACTGCTGACATGAAAAACCAGAAATTTTCCACATATCAAAAATGTTTACAATAGCAACCTCATATTTCTGCTAGGACTGAGCAGCACCAACCCCTTCATGTCTGCCAGTTGCAACCAGGGTGATTTCCTGGTTTGTGTTACCCCTGTTGTTATAGGCCTGCAACCCCCCAGGGAGTAGGTTTTATAAGCAGAGGCCTCAAAATCAGAGTTTTGTTCAGTTTCTCCTCCAGTGCTCCTGGGGAAGCACAGGCCTCTAGACCTGCCTTAGAGCCCCAGGTGCAGCAGCACCTGGTAGTGGGACCCTAGCCAAGTGGATCACAGAAATTATTTTACGGGATATTGTAAATAATCAATAAACACAGACAATTTTATAACTGCCATTATTAATCTGGGAAACAGAATGCTATTAAGAGGGGGAAGTATTGTTCTAAAATCAGAAGGCATGAGTCCAAGACCAATTCCTCACTTAGAAGATATTTGACTTTAGGCAAATTACTTAGATTCTTAGACACATTTTCTTCATCTGTATGAAGTATAGATAAGGCTATCTTCCCTGCCTATCATAAAGCAATACAGTGAAGACAAACAGATCTTGTAAAAGGGTTTTGTGGAAATTACGGGAGATGAAGAAATCATCAGTCACTTCGTTATGGCCACTATCAGTATTAACAGCTGGTTGGTAAGCAGGCTTTAGAAAGACTCAACAAGATAGAGAAACACAACCAACTAAAGGACTGGGGAAGCACTGGACTCTAGACCTGCCTTAAAGCCCCAGCACTGCTAGAGTAGCTGATAAACCTCAGGACCCTGTTCAAGGCCAGCAGCCTGGAAAAAAGACATTGTCCTAAAAGGTCCTGTAACCCACCAGACCTGGCCCTGTAACCCATCATACTACTTCTAAGTTTCTGTCTCTAACCAGTACCAGGCTGGATAGCACTAATTCCAATTAAGAAGTCCAGCCTTTTAAAAAAATATAATGCTATGGAGAGAATCTAAAGAGGCAGAAAAAGGAAAACAGATTCCTGCTTAAGATTTTTTTTCTCACTCATTAACAAACGTAGAAGAAACGACGACAAAAAAGAGTATCGATTATTGATGAAGGTGCAAACTCTTCTCATTCATCCAGGTAAGCATGCAACCCGGCACTATTTGCTCACATGGTGCCTGTCTAAACTGCTCCATGGAATGCACAGTCCTCAGTGTCTCATTACCTCCCTGGCTACAGCACTGAAGCAAGACAAAGCTCTTGGCAGGTCAATGACCAATAGCCTGATGAGAAAATATACACTGAGACCATTAGATCTGTCACTCAGGACCCTGTGATCACCACACAGACCAAACCAGAAAGGTGTTAGGAGTCAAACTAGAGGCTGAGCTTCATTTGGGACCATGTATAAAGCTAGCAGGCAGCCCTGGCCGGTTGGCTCAGCGGTAGAGCGTCGGCCTAATGTGCGGAGGACCCGGGTTCGATTCCCGGCCAGGGCACATAGGAGAAGCGCCCATTTGCTTCTCCACCCCTCCGCCGCGCTTTCCTCTCTGTCTCTCTCTTCCCCTCCCGCAGCCAAGGCTCCATTGGAGCAAAGATGGCCCGGGCGCTGGGCATGGCTCTGTGGCCTCTGCCGCAGGCGCTAGAGTGGCTCTGGTCGCAATATGGCGACGCCCAGGATGGGCAGAGCATCGCCCCCTGGGGGGCAGAGCACCGCCCCTGGTGGGCGTGCCGGGTGGATCCCGGTCGGGCGCATGCGGGAGTCTGTCTGACTGTCTCTCCCTGTTTCCAGCTTCAGAAAAATGAAAAAAATAAATAAATAAATAAAAATAAAGAAAGCTAGCAGGCAGAGGCTTGTCTGTGGTGAAGTAGAGAGAGAAGAAGGTGTGAGGGGTGAGGGGTGGGGGGGAATCTGAAGCCCTGAAAGAAAAAGAGTTCCCTCAATTCTGGCTCATAGCCCATTTTCTTAAGATACAGACACATTTCATTGGCCTGGGAGCTTTGTACCCTACAATTAATCTTTCTTCACTTGACCTAGTGGGTATCTACAGTGTGTCCGTAAAGTCATGGTGCACTTTTGACCAGTCACAGGAAAGCAACAAAAGACGACAGAAATGTGAAATCTGCACCAAATAAAAGGAAAACTCTCCCAGTTTCATACTTATTCAGTGCAGTTCGATGTGGGCTCACCCACAGATTTTTTAGGGCTCCTTAGGTAGCTATCCCGTATAGCCTCTACAGACTCGTCACTGACTGATGGCCTACCAGAACAGGGTTTCTCCACCAAACTGCCGGTTTCCTTCAACTGCTTATCCCACCGAGTAATGTTATTCCTATGTGGTGGCGCTTCGTTATAAACGCGCTGATATTCACGTTGCACTTTGGTCATGGATTTGAATTTAGCGAGCCACAAAACACACTGAACTTTCCTCTGTACCGTCCCATCTCGACTGGCATGGCCGTGGGCTGCTCCACTGTATACACGTTGTTACGTCATCATCTGTGCAAGCGCACATGCTGCCACATCATCCTAAAGAAACTGGGAGGGTTTTCTTTTTATTTGGTGCAGATTTCACATTTTTATCGTCTTTTGTTGCTTTCCTATGACTGGTCAAAAGTGCGCTATGACTTTACGGACACACTATATGTTGTTTTTTTTACAGAGACAGAGAGAGAGCCAGAGAGAGGGATAGATAGGGACAAACAGGAACGTAGAGAGGTGAGAAGCATCAACTATTAGTTTTTTATTGCGACACCTTAGTTGTTCATTGATTGCTTTCTCATATGTGCCTTGACCGTAGGCCTTCAGCAGACCAGACAACCCCTTCCTCGAGCCAGCAACCTTGGGTCCAAGCTGGTGAGCTTTGCTCAAACCAGATGAGCCCACGCTCAAGCTGGCGACCTCGGAGTCTCGAACCTGGGTCCTCCGCATCCCAATCCGACGCTCTATCCATTGCGCCACCACCTGGTAAGGCAGTGGGAATCTGTTCTTTACTACCCAAAAGGCCTAATCTAGAACAGAAAACAACAGAGTTAAAACCAACAGACCCCTGGACAAAATGTGGAAAGTTGGTTAACGGATGGCAGTGCACAAAGCAGAACTGTGTTAGGTAAAGGTAATTCTTACCAAGTTATGGGCTGTGTATAAACATCACAAGCAAACTATTGATACCTCATTGCTTACCCAACTCACAGCCCTTTCCAGAATCCATGAAGGAAACAAAATAAGAAAAATCGAACTTGTGTCCACGTTCCAACAAGATAACTGGACCAGCCTGACCAGGCAGTGGTGCAGTGGATAGAGCATCAGACTGGGATGTGGAGGACCCAGATTTGAGACCCCGAGGTCGTTAGCCCGAGTGCGGGCTCATCTGGTTTGAGCAAGGCTCACCAGCTTGGACCCAAGGTCACTGGCTTAAGCAAGGGCTTACTCAATCTGCTGTAGCTCCACAGTCAAGGCACATATGAGAAAGCAATCAATGAACAACTAAGGTGTCACAACGAAAAATTGATGATTGATGCTTCTCATCTCTCTCCGTTCCTGTCTGTCTGTCCCTGTCCCTCTCTCTGACTCTCTGTCTCTGTTAAAAAAAAAAAAAAAAAAAAAAAGATAACTGGACCAGCAACTGACACCTGACAAGCCCAGCCAAACTAGGTTCATACAGTGAGAAAGTCATCCAGAGGTACAGTCTTAACTGGCAGATGAGTCAATGATAACATTCAAAGAATGGCCAGCAGTGGCTATGTACGGAATTATCTAAAATAAGTGCGGCCCTGGCCGGTTGGCTCAGCAGCAGAGTGTTGGCCCAGTGTGTGGAAGTCCCAGGTTCAGTATCCAGTCAAGGCACACAGGAGAAATGACCATCTATTTTTCCATCCCTCCCTTCCTCCACCCCACTTCCTGCAACCAGGGCTCATTCAAGCAAGTTGGCCCTGGGTGCTGAGGATGGCACCATGGGGCACCGTGGTCTTGCCTCAGGCACTAAAATACCTCTGTTGCCAAGCAAAGGAGCAATAGACCCAACATGGGCAGAGCATCCCCACACAGAGGGCTTGCTGAGTGGGTCGTGGTCGGGGCACATACGGGAGTCTGTCTCTCTGCCTCCCCATCTCTCACTTTATAATAAAAATAAACAAAAATAAAATAAGTAAAGTGGGCTGTAGGTTAAAGAATGGAGAGTAGATAATCAGAAAGATTCAGGGATAAAGACACAAGGCAAGCTTCAATGATAAGCAGAACAGATTCTGGCTCAGAAATTCTGGTTCCCATGAGGCTTGAGTGTGCTTCATTCCTGTTTCTGGATGTCAGGATACTGCAACATTTTTACTTGAGTGCTGAGATAAGTGAGTTTTTGTTCCTCATATTCAAAAGTAAAGACTGGAACAGACGATATACAGTAAAAGTATAAAAAGTGTTTGTTGAGGGTGGAAGGAACAGGATGCTTTCAACCCAACAATTCTATATAAGCTTGCACCAAAATGTAAATATTACACATGCATAGCAGCTTTACTTATAAATAAGAAGTTGGTACAACCTCAATATTCAAAGGTCTGCTAAACCCAAATGTATTCACACAGGCCACGCTGTGCAGCAATGAGAAACTGTACAGATACCCCTTTTCAACAACTCATGCTCCTTAACTCAGAAACCAGGAGATCCTTGCCTGACTTGTGGTAGCACAGTGGACAGAGCATCAACCTGGGATGCTGAGGTCGCAGGTCCAACGAGTTTGTGGGCTTGAGCACGAACGAGCTCATCTGGCTTGAGTGTAGCCTCACGAGCTTGAGTGGGCTCATCAGAATGATCCCAAAGTTGCTGGCTTGAGCAAGGGGTCACTGGCTCAGCCTGAGCCTCCCAGTTAAGTCACATATGAGAAGAAATCAATGAACAACAAAAGTGACGCAACTACAAGTTGATGTATCTCATCTCTCTCCCACTCCCTCTTTCCTTCTCTCAAAACAAACAGCCTGACCAGGCGGTGGCACAGTGGCTAGAACATCAGCCTGGGATGCGGAAAACCCAGGTTGAAGACCCTGAGGTCACCAGCTTGAGCGAGGGCTCATCTGGTTTGAGCAAAAAGCTCACCAGCTTGAGCCCAAGCTCGCTGGCTCAAGCAAGGGGTTACTGGGTCTGCTGAAGGCCCGCGGTCAAGACACATATGAGAAAGCAATGAATGAACAATTAAGGTGTTGCAATATGCAACGAAAAACTAATGATTGATGCTTCTCATCTCTCTGTTCCTGTCTGTCCCTGTCTATCCCTCTCTGACTCTCTCTGTAAAAAAAAACCCACAAAAACAAACATTTACTGCATTTTTATTAAAAGCAGTACATTTATTTTATTTGCACACATATATAATAATGAGCTGGTTTCTACACTACCTGTAAAGTTCTTTTCTTTTTATGACTCTCAACCCCACTCTAATTTTATAAACCATAAGAATTCTCCTAAAAACTTAAGTACAGATTTTTTTTTAGATTTGGAAAATTAAGTTCTAGCTCTAATATAGGACTAACCAGTTCTGTGGTTAAAAAAGCAAGGTATTAGGAAGGATAAAAGAAAGGGTGAGTGAAACCCTGGCCAGCTAGCTTAGTGGTACAACATTGGCCCGGTGTGTGGAAGTCCTGGGTTCGATTCCTGGCCAGGGCACACAGGAAAAGCACACATCTGCTTCTCCACCCCTCCCCCTCTCCTTCCTCTCTGTCTCTCTCTTCCCCTCCCGCAGCCAAGGCTCCACTGGAGCCAAGTTGGCCTCGGTGCTCAGGATGGCTCCATGGTCTGGGGCTCAGGTGCTAGAATGGTTCTGGTTACAACAGAGCATTGACCCCTGGTGGGCACGCCGGGTGGATCCTGGTTGGGCGCATGTGAGAGTCTCACTTTAGAAAAATACAAAAGGGTGAGATGACCTGAAATAAAGAAGGGGCTGAGATAAAACCAGCCAAAGGCCCTGCTGCCCAACAGCAGGTACTGTAAAATGTTTCACTACAGCCCTGGCTGGACAGCTCAGTTGGTTAGAGCACTGTCCTGAAAAGTAGCAGATGCAAGTTCGATCCCTGGTTAGGACACATACAAGAACAGATTGAAGTTCCTGTCTCTCTCTCTCCCTTCCTCTCTCGCTAAAATCAATAAATAAGAAATTTTTTTTAAATTTTTTTTACAGGGACAGAGAGATAGTCAGATAGAAGGATAGATAGGGACAGAGAGACAGGAACGGAGAAAGATGAGAAGCATCAATCATCAGTTTTTTGTTGCGACACCGTAGTTGTTCACTGATTGCTTTCTCATATGTGCCATGACCGCGGGCCTTCAGCAGACTGAGTAACCCCCTGCTCGAGCCAGTGACCTTGGGTCCAAGCTAGTGAGCTTTTTGCTCAAGCCAGATGAGCCTGTGCTCAAGCTGGCAACCCCGGGGTCTCGAACCTGGGTCTTTCCGCATCCCAGTCCAACGCTCCATCCACTGCTCCACCTCCTGGTCAGGCAAATAAGAAATTTTAAATAAAGTGTTTCACTAGTCAGGCAGTTTACCCCTAACTAAACACTGTCTCTTCACTGTCTCCATCTAACTAAACACATCTGTTTATGTTACCAATATGCTGTTCAATCTCATTCCCTGGGTGCTAACTGTCCTCTATGAACCCTTTGTTTAATAGCAACCCAAGTCCCAGTTCCTTCATAAGTCCCTCTTACCAGGTAACAATAATTTCTCCCCTCCTTGCAAAGAGATTTATTTTCAAATTCAAAGATCTACTTAAGAAAATCTACTCAAGCCTAACCAGGTGGTGATGCAGTGGATAGAGCATCAGACTGGGATGAAGACAACCCAGGTTCAAAACTCGAGGTTGTCAGCTTTAACTGGGCTTACCAGCTTGAGCACAGGGTCACTGGCTTGAGTGTGGGATCATAGACAAGACCCCATGGTCGCTGGCTTGAGCCCAAAGGTCACTGGCTTGAGCAAGGGGTCACTGGCTTGGTTGTAGCCCCCTGGTCAAGGTACATATGAGAAAGCAGTTAATGAACAACTAAAGAGCAACAACGAAGAATTGATACTTCTCATCTTTCTCCCTTCCTGTATGGCTGTCCCTATCTGTCCCTCTCTCTATCTGTCTCTCACACACACACACACAAAAAAACCCCATTCAAAATCTCTAGTGTTATTTAGTCAGTGAACTGAAGTGCTAGACAGGTAGCTCCAGATCAATAAAAAGACAATCACTTTTGGGGAACTGTTTGTTTTTTGAATGGCAAGAGAATTCTAAAACAAGGATCTTCTTAGATACTCCAAAACAGCTAAATCTTCTCAAAATGTGTGAGAAAATACTTCTAGTGGCAGTCTAGAATATTTAAGTCCATCAAAATCTACAGAAACACCCCCCCACAAAACTAATCTTCTTAATTAAATAATGCAAGAAGAAAAAAAGATAAACAAAAGCTCCCTTCAAAACTGACAGCTATGTATTTTGGCACTTACCTTTACAAGCAGTTTTTACTAAAAAGTCTGACAATAATAATCACTCTTCCAAACAGGCTTTCCATTCACTGGCCTTGTTGAGAAAGTCACTCAACAGCCAATAAAGTCAAGACCTCCATCCAATACCCTGGGGTTCAGCCAAGTTCACTCTTCTGAAACCTCAGTGAAAAGTTTGACCCTGATCAGGTGCCTGCAAAGGTATGCCAAAGTGCTGGTGTACAGGCCAGGCAAACCATGTCCAGTCCTGAAGAAGAACTCAAACCAGTGGGCCCTGCTAATGATAACTACCTAAAGGATGACAGATAAGGAACTGTGGACATTATTGGCCTTGGCTGGGTTGCTCAGTAGATAAAGCATCATCCTGGCACAGGGAGGTCGCAGGTTCGATTCCTGGTCAGGGCATATATGAATAGCAATCACTGAATATACATATACAACTAAGTGGAACGAGTTTATGCTTTTTTCTTTCTTTCTTTCTTTCTCTCTCTCTCTCTCTCTCTCTTTCTCTCTCAATGGAAAAATTATTAAAAAGAAAAAATGAACTGTGGGCATTACTTAAATTAAAATGTACAATTAATAGCTACAGAATATCATCAGTTCAGGATTCTTGGTTTTTAATTGCATTATCAGTTTCTTTGGGTTAAAAATCTTTGCTTAATTAACCTACATTTAAATGAGAAGTTAAGGTGCTGGCTTACATCTTTCTCCACCAAAAGCTGTCCCAAAAGGAGTTTTTAAAATGTTAGATATGTGTAGTTGTACCTGAACAGATTTTAAATTTCTTCAGCTCAGCTTAACAAATGCATTTTTATTATTAGAAACTGAACAAACCCAAGAAAATTTAAGCAACATTACCATACTTGGTGCCTCCAAGTTTAGGTACATTGAAGAACTTCTTGTGTGAACTGTCATTTAATGTTTCAATAAGGTACTCAAAGGTGTATCCTGGAAAAAAAAAATTACACTTTTATTAAACACAATTACAGAGTACCTTATTCAAAGTGAAACTACCTGGAAATCAACTTTGTCCAACAAAATTTTCTGCAGCGATAAAAATGTTCTACATTTGCCCTGTCCAATTAACCACATGTGGGTACTGAGCACTTGAAATGTGAATACAGTGACTGAGAAACTAGTTTTATTTCATTTTAATTAACTTTAATTTAAACAGTCACAATGTCGCTAGTGTCCACTGCACTGGATAGTCCAGCTCTCAGCCATGACTCTTACTAAGTCAAGACTGGTAACAGAATTAACCGCTGAAATGTGATAACAAAGAATACCTGAAAAGGGACAATGAGAATGACTTAAATGGTGTATAGGTATGTTTGGGGAAGCCATGTCCTGAATATTTCATAAGTACACACAGAGCAATTTGAGAATGCCACAATTATGTCAGAGAGATTTTTTAAAGAATCAAAAGACAAGATTTTGACAGAGCATTCAACAACAGGGACAAAATCAAAACCAAACTCAACTAAACACTTAACAGGTAAGACCTCTGGAGAGGGAAGGTAAAAGTGAATAACAAAACATTCGCTTAATAGGCAGATCATCCCTAAACAAGACGCGTCTTTTTGGTTTTGCATACATTGAGGTAGAACCACGAAGTCTGGGACCTCGGAGTCCGGACGTTCTCGGGGAGGGAGAGGAGACTTCAAGGGAAGATACCTTCCTGCCCTTTGTGCGACTCACGGCGGTGGGTGCGCAGGACCCTCGGCATGGCCAGGCCCTAGATCCGAGATGGAGTGGAACACAGGCCGCTTGTAGAGCCTGCAGCGCCTTCCGCTCCTCAACCACCAGAGACAGCGGGGGCCGCGGAGGAGGTCCGTCGCGCAGTAAGTGGTCCAATGTCTGTCCCACCAGCGCCCGGCCTTGACCGCCTCCCACTCCGCTTCCAAGGGCGAAGAGGGAGGAAGGGGCCCAGAGACCCTGCCCCCGCCCTACAGTCCAACAAGCGGGCCTCCTCTACCCTAACGCTGCTAGGAGCCGGCAGGGCTTGAGTGCTGGTGGGCCCTGCGCGGAGAGGGCCCAGCCGGCAGGCCTAGAGAGCGACCCGAGCCCCAAGCGCCAGCCAGGCGACTCCAGGCGAGACACGCAAGTACCCGACTCCGGGGCGCGTGTTGAAGATATCAGACCCCAGGAGGCGAAGAGAACTGACCTGCACTTGGGGCGTCCATCGCCTGCGACCATATTAGCCCGCGGGGATGGGCCGCAGGGAAGGAGGGGAGGCCCGGCGGGGAAGGGGAGGAAGGCAGCCGACTGGCCTGGGAGGAAGGAAGGACACGGTCTCGCGCAAACACCGCGAGAGCCGCAGAGCCGGCCCGAATCCGTGCTCGCGGGATTTGCTGCCCAGCTCTCGCGACATCTCCAGACGAGGAAACAAAGAAAAAGTGGGGGGGCGGAGCTAGGGGGAGGCTAGTTCTCGCGCTATCCTGACGCTAGGAGGCTATGCAGCGGGCGTCCCTATAGAGGCCTGTTTCTCCAGCTGGTACTTAGTGCGGCTTCGGATGTCCAGTTAGGGCTTTGAACCCTGGAGCATGGGGTGCGGCGATGTGACTCCTCGCTCCCTGTGGTGATGACTGGGGTTCACCTGTGCTCCGTAGCCTGCACGCTCGCGCCTGGGACGCGTGGCCGACGGCTGGGGGGTGGGGGCGGCTTTCCATCTTGTTGGACGAAATGCTCTTGCGTTGCTGCAGCCCGTCTGTTCTCAGTTTCAGCCTGCTTCTTCCGGGTGACGGGTCACCAGGCTTCCGTCTTAGTCCCTCTGCCAGCTCCCCAGAACCTTATCTCCCCGGGGCAGAGCCATCTGTGGTACTTCTCCTTTCCCCACCACCCCTATATGTCCGCCCTCCTTTCACCCCGGTTTGCTCTAGTTTCACGTTCCTCGGTCCTTACTCTACTCATTCTGTACCCTTCCATCAGCTTCTGTGTCCGCAGACCACTGGTTTTCTGACATGTTCCCGCTGCAGGCCTTTTCCTCTGCCCAGCTTTGTGCTCGGGGTACCGAATGCACCCGGGGCTCTGGCCTTGCACCTCTCTTCCCCATTTCCTTGGCCCATCGGCCCTGAATTTTTCATCATGTGTCCTCCTAAGAACCAGGAAATCTCTTACATAACCACAGTTCTATGATCAATTAAGAAAATTTAACACAGCTACCGTATATCATCTAATTTATAATCCATATTAAGTTTTTGCCAGTTGTCCCAATATTGTCCCCTGTAGAAACTTTTCCCCCAATACAGAATATAATTCAGGGTCGATCACTGCATTGGCTGTCCTGTCTCTTTAGTCTCCCATAATCTGGAACAATTCCTTTACCCTTTGATTTGTCGACATTTTTTAAAGATTTTTTTTTTTTAGATTTTATTTATTCATTTTAGAGAAAGAAGGAGAGAAGAGGGAGGAGCAGGAAGCATCAATTCTGGTATATGCTTTATGCTTTGAGAAAGCTTTTTTTTTTTTTTTTGTATTTTTCTGAAGCTGGAAACAGGGAGAGACAGTCAGACAGACTCCCGCATGCGCCCGACCGGGATCCACCCGCACGCCCACCAGGGGCGATACTCTGCCCACCAGGGGGTGATGCTCTGCCCCTCCCTGGCGTCGCTCTGCCGAGACCAGAGCCACTCTAGTGCCTGAGGCAGAGGCCAAGGAGCCATCCCCAGCGCCCGGGCCATCCTTGTTCCAATGGAGCCTCGGCTGCGGGAGGGAAAGAAAGAGACAGAGAGGAAGGAGGGGGGGGGAGTGGAGAAGCAAATGGGTGCCCCTCCTATGTGCCCTGGCTGGGAATCGAACCCGGGTCCCCCGGCATGCCAGGCCGATGCTCCACCGCTGAGCCAAACGGCCAGGGCCGAGAAAGCATTTTTTTTTTTTTTTTACAGAGGCAGAGATAGACAGGGACAGACAGACAGGAACAGAGAGAGATGAGAAGCATCAATCATCAGTTTCTCGTTGCGCGTTGCGACTTCTTAGTTGTTCATTGATTGCTTTCTCACGTGCCTTGACCGTGGGCCTTCAGCAGACCGAGTAACCCCTTGCTGGAGCCAGCGACCTTGGGTCCAAGCTGGCGAGCTCTTTGCTCAAGCCAGATGAGCCTGCGCGCGACCTCGGAGTCTCGAACCTGGGTACTTCCGCATCCCAGTCCGACGCTCTATCTACTGCGCCACCACCTGGTCAGGCCGAGAAAGCATTTTTGAAGAGTACCAACCCATTAATTTGAAGCATGTTCATTCATTTGGGCTCGCCTGGTCCTTTCTTCATGATTAAATTTACATTGTGTGTTTTTGACAGAATGCTACATAAATTATGTGTCTTTTATTTTAATTGTTTATTTTAGAGATGGAGAGAGAAAGAAACATCAATTCCACTTACGGTATTTATGCATTCACTGGGTGATTCTTATATGTGCTCTAAAAAGGGATGGAACCCACAACCTTGGCATATCCTTATAATGCTGTAACCAACTGAGGAACTGGGCCAGGGCCAGTGATGTGTCCTTTTTAGTGTATCAGGAGGTAAAGGGTTTTACTTAGTTCCCATTTTAGTAACTGAGCCAACTCTTAATCTAAAATCACAGCAGAGTCTCAAGTCCTACTCTGTGGAACTCTAGAACCCACGTTCTTACCTGTCCACAGCTTCATGGTTCAACTGGTCTCAGGTATTAGGAAGGGTGCGGTGGAGGGGCCCCATGCATTTCTAATCTCAGTATGGCTTCTCAATAGCTAAGTTCTGAATTCTGCTGTGTTTTTCAAGTCTATGGTTTAATTCTACACAAGAAGATCCTATTTGGTCTCATTAGTTCCTTAATTAGTGCCGTATCTTAAAAAATCAAAACCATAATCACATGAACTGTGGCGGTGCGGTAGATCAAGTGTTTCGACCTAAAACACAGGTCACCGGTTCGAAACCGTGAGGTCACCAGCTTGAGCACTGACTCATGGGCTTGTGTGCAGGCTTGCCGTCCTGAGCAAAGGGATTGCTGGCTTGAGCACGGGATCATCGACCTGATCCAAAGGTCACTGGATTGAAGCCCAAGGTCGCTGACTTGAGCCCAGGGTTGCTGCCTTGAGCAAGAGGTTGCTGGCTCGACTTCCCCAGTAAAGGCAAATATGAGAAGCAATCAATGAGTAACAAAAATGAAGCAACTATGAGTTAATGCATCTTATCTTCCTATCTCTCCCCCCCTCTAAAAATACAAACAAAAATGTGATAAGCAAGGACACCTGCCATACTACTGAAGCCACTGTTGAACCTGGTCATAGGTGAAATGAGAACAGTTGGCTGCCTGCCCTCAGCACATGAAGTCAAAGGGAACCATTGTACACCCAGAGCCCATAACTGCATTCTGCCCATCTGCTCAAGTGGAATGCAGTTAAGAGGTTTTTCCTTTTAACAGATAGGAATACACCATACTTTATTTTTTATTTATTTAATTATTTAATTATTTGTATTTTTCTGAAGTTGGAAACGGTGAGGCAAACTCCTGCATGCACCCGACCAGGATTGACCCGGCATGCCCACCAGGGGGCGATGCTCTGCCCATCTGGGGCATCGCTCTGTTGCAACCAGAGCCATTCTAGCGCCTGAGACAGAGGCCACAGAACCATCCTCAGTGCCCGGGCCCACTTTGCTCCAGTGGAGCCTTGGCTGCGGGAGGGGAAGAGAGAGACAGAGAGGAAGGAGAGGGGGAGGGGTGGAGAAGCAGATGGGCGCTTCTCCTGTGTGCCCTGGCTGGGAATTGAACCCGAGACTCCCGCACACCAGGCTGATGCTCTACCACTGAGCCAACCAGCCAGGGCCTGAATCGGATTTTAAAGGAAACTTTAACCAAATTTGTTTTTGAAACTAGTGAAAAGTGGCCCACCTTACTTCCCTTAGCCCTCCTTAGGGCAAGGTGTACCCCTTACAGGGAAGGATTCACTCCCTTTGAAATAATGTTTGGGAGACCCCCTCCTTTACTACCAAGAACTCAGAGAAGAAATAAAAGCTGAGTTAAGTAACCACTCCTTCCTTAAGTACTTACAGGGTCCACAGAGTACTCAGCAGGCTATCCAAAAGACTGTCTGAGAGGCACTGCCAGGAGTTCTGGTACATCCCTTCCAGCCTGGGGACTCAGTCTGGGTAAAGAAGTACACCATCCAAGGACTGACTCCCACATGAATAGGTCCACCCCCTGTGATCCTGACCACCCCCACTGCTGCCAAGTAGAAGGCATGCCCGCCTGGGTTCACCACAGCCGGTTGAAGACTGCAGTCCCAGCAGAAACACCCTCGTGGACAGCAGAGACTGACCCCGCCAACCCTTTTAAGTTGACCCTGAGAAGGACAGCATGCCCTGCTCCAGCCACAAACCAGAAGCTGGCTGGTCTATGCATGAAGAAACTCACTGAGGACCTCCTCTTAATTAGACTTTGGGGAGGGGGGAAACTGAGATCAAAGGAAAGCCAGAACAAGTTGTCTTAAAGTTTGATACATGTACTGCTATGAGTTATACAGAAGGGAGATATAAGTCCGTTTGCTAGAAGGGAAACTACAAGGTAAATTAAAAAAAAAAAAAAAAAAAAAAAAAAAAAAAATATATATATATATATATATATATATATATATATATATATATATATATATAAATACTAGCTACTTAGAAGGAAGACACCTCCAAAAGGAACTATACTTTAAAGGAAAATTACTTATTGCCAGCTTGATGTCACTAAAGGTTAAGATTTTTTTTAAATTAAGAGTTCTGACTAGAAAGGAGTTGTATGGTTTTGATAATAAAAGGTATAAGGTATAGAAATACTTTTGAAAGAAAAAGGAAAAAAGGAAGTTGTTATGAAAGTCAGTTATTTCTGAATAGATAAGAAAGTTCATGCAAGTTGAGGGTTTATATAAGTGGCAGAAGGTTTGTGCAGGTTGTAGGAGGTTTGTACAGAGAAAAAAACAAAACAAAACAAAACAAAACCAGGTTTAGAGAACAGAATAATAAGCCTCTATTGTATATTCTAGCACAGGGGTTGGGAACCTATGGCTCACGAGCCAGATGTGGCTCTTTTGATGGCTGCATCTGGCTTGCAGACAAATCTTTATTTTTTTTTAATTTATTTATTTTTTTGTATTTTTCTGAAGCTAGAAACTGGGAGAGACAGACAGACTCCTGCATGCGCCCGACTGGGATCCACCCGGCATGCCCACCAGGGGGCAACGCTCTGCCCACCAGGGGGCGATGCTCTGCCCCTCTGGGGTGTCTCTCTGTTGCGACCAGAGCCACTCTAGCGCCTGGGGCAGAGGCCAAGGAGCCATCCCCAGCGCCCGGGCCATCTTTGCTCCAATGGAGCCTCGGCTGCAGGAGGGGAAGAGAGATAGAGAGAAAGGAGAGGGGGAGGGGTGGAGAAGCAGATGGGCACTTCTCCTGTGTGCCCTGGCTGGGAATCAAACCCGGGACTTCTGCACACCAGGCCGATGCTCTACCACTGAGCCAAGCGGCCAGGGCGCAGACAAATCTTTAATAAAAAAAATAATGTTAAAATATAAAACATTCTCATGTATTACAATCCATTTCCTACCGCTCATGTTCATAGTTGTGGGTCATTGGAGCCAATCATAGCTGTCCTCCAGGACAACACCAAATTTTTATTGGATAATGTGTAAAGTACACCGGTCATTGTGAGGTCAGGAAGTAAACTTCCCTCCTTTAAATCAAATAGCTAGCTAATTGCAGAAACCCTTCTGACGAAGAAGATGGCTAAAAGAAAAAAAAAGATGAGTATTGTACTTTTCAGCAGGAATGGACAGAGGAATTCACCTTTGTGGAGAGAGCAGGTTCTGCAGTGTGTCTAATATGCAATGATAAAATTGCATCGATGAAACAGTCAAATATAAAGTGGCACTTTGACACACGCCATACTACATTTACATCGAAATATCCAGCGGGGGACAGCAGGAAGAAAGCATGTCAAGAGCTACTGTGCAGAGTGCAAGCTAATCAGCACCAACTCCATGTTTGGACCCAACAAGGTGACTGAAATTCAGCTAGCTTTGCTGGTGCTTTAGCAATTATGAGAAATGGAAAGCCAGTTCACAGATGGGGAGTATGCCAAAACATTCATGCTTGATGTTGCCAATGAACTTTTTGACGACTTTTCAGATAAAGACAAGATAATCAAACAAATAAAAGACATGCCTCTATCTGCAGGAACTGTTCACGATCGTACCATCATGATGGCAAATCAAATTGCGGCAACACAAGTGAAGGACATAAATGCAGCACCATTCTTTTCTCTCGCTTTGGATGAGTCAACAGACCTAAGCCATTTATCCCAGTTCAGCGTGATTGCAAGGTATTCTGTCGGTGACACAATAGTGAGAAAAATATTACTGTTTTGCCTATGAAAGAGACAACAAGAGGGGAGGATTTATTCAAGTCTTTCACTGAGTTTGCTAAAGAAAAAATCTACTGATGGATAAACTTATTTTGGTGTGTACTGATGGTGCTCCATGCCTGGTGGGGAAAAACAGAGGATTCGTAGAGCTTCTTCGTAAACATGAAAAGAAACTCATCCTAAGTTTTTTTTTTAAGTCTTTTTTAAAATTATTTTTATTTATTTATTCATTTTAGAGGGGAGAGAGGGGGGGGGAGGAGCAGGAAGCATCAACTCCCATATGTGCCTTGACCAGGCAAGCCCAGGGTTTTGGACCGGCAACCTCAGCATTCCAGGTTGACACTTGATCCACTGTGCCACCACAGGTCAGTCCCATCCTAAGTTTTTACTGCATCCTACATCAGGAGGCGCTTTGTGCTCAGATGTGTGGCAAGCAGCTTGTTGAGATGATGTCACTGATCATTCAGATGGTCAACTTTATTGTTGCCCAAGCTTTAAGTGATCACTAGTTTAAAACACTGCTGGATGAAGTTGGGAATAATTATCCTGGTCTGCTTCTGCACACCAATGTGCATTGGTTGTCAAAAGGGAAGGTGCTCAGCCATTTTGTGGCTTGTCTGAGCAAAATCCAGACTTTTCTTGAAATGAAAAATGTCGAGCATCCTGAGTTAGCTAACACTGAGTGGCTCCTGAAGTTCTACTATCTCGTGGACATGACTGAACATCTGAACCAGCTCAATGTGAAAATGCAAGGCGTTGGAAATACAGTCTTATCCCTTCAACAAGCAGTGTTTGCATTTGAAAACAAGCTGGAACTCTTCATTGCCGACATTGAAACAGGTCGTTTACTACACTTTGAAAAACTGGGAGAGTTTAAAGATGCATGCACAGCAAGTGACCCTGCTCAACATCTTGATCTCCAGCAGCTAGTGGGCTTCACATCTAATCTCGTTCAGTCATTCAAAGCTCGCTTTGGAGAATTTCATGAGTGCACTTGTCTTTTTAAGTTCATCACCCATCTACACGAGTGTGCAGTGGACAGCGCCGACCTGAGTTACATCCCCGGTGTCTCTGTCAGAGATTTTGAGCTACAAGCTGCTGACCTGAAGGCCTCAGACATGTGGGTGAATAAGTTCAAGTCACTGAATGAAGATTTGGAAAGACTTGCACAACAGCAGGCAGAGTTGGCGAGCAAACACAAGTGGGGAGAAATGAAAAAACTTCAACCCGCGGACCAGCTAATTGTCAAAACTTGGAACACACTTCCTGTCGCATACCACACACTGCAGCATGTGAGTATTGCTGTACTGACAATGTTTGGCTCTACGTATGCATGTGAGCAGTCTTTCTCACATCTAAAGAACGTTGAGACCAACCTACGATCACGTTTAACAGATGGAAGTCTCAACACCTACATGAAGCTTAACCTCACCACATATCAACCATACTACAAGGCCATCAGCAAAACCATGCAGCACCAGAAGTCGCATTAATGGTAAAAAGTACTTTATCCATCATTGGTTAGCAACAGCATAACAACGTAATTAAAAAGAATTCAGAGACTTATTGTACTTTAAAAGTGTTGGTCTTACATAAAATGCACACATTTACTTGTATTTAGTGTTAAACATATTGTATGGCTCTCACGGAATTACATTTTAAAATATGTGGCATTTGAACAACTAAGGTATTACAACGCACAACGAAAAACTAATGATTGATGCTTCTCATCTCTCTCCGTTCCTGTCTGTCCCTGTCTATCCGTCTCTCTGACTCACTGTCTCTGTAAAAATAAATAAATAAATAAAATTTTAAATAAATAAATAAAAAAAAATATGTGGCGTTCATGGCTCTCTCAGCCAGAAAGGTTCCCAACCCCTGTTCTAGCATATGTTATGCGTCAAGTTTATTTGTATAGAGGAAATAGTTTTACAAAATAGAAAAGGTTTAGGTCTACTGTTACTCCAACAGGGTGGTCTATATATAGCCCTAGGAGAGACTTGTTGCTTTTATGCTAATAACTCTAGAATTATTAAGAAAAGTTTATCTTTAGTCAGGAAAAATATAGAAAAGAGAAAAAAGAATTTGAACAGTTAGAAAACTGGTTTTCAAAGAATGTTTAATTAGTCACCCTAGCTAACAATCCTATTGTCTACAGCGATTAGTCCTCTTACTTTAATGTTGTCTTGTACCATGTTTAATCAATTTAATAGCAAGGTTTGTTCAAGAAAAGGTAAATTTTATTAAATTAAGAACAATCAGAGGTCAATATACAATTATCTATGACAATAGCAATGAAACTGAATCAAGGATTTGATTAAAAATTTAGTAAAACCGGCCCTGGCTGGTTGGCTCGGTGCTAGAGTGTTGGCCTGGTGTGCGGTAGTCCCGGGTTCGATTCCCGGCCAGGGCACACAGGAGAGGTGCCAATCTGCTTCTCCACCCCTCCCCCTCTCCTTCCTCTCTGTCTCTCTCTTCCCCTCCCGCACCGAGGCTCCATTGGAGCGGAGTTTGCCCAGGCGCTGAGGATGGCTCCATGGCCTCTGCCTCAGGCGCTAGAATGGCTCTGGTTGCAACAGAGCGA
Source organism: Saccopteryx bilineata (assembly GCF_036850765.1). NCBI lineage: Eukaryota > Metazoa > Chordata > Mammalia > Chiroptera > Emballonuridae > Saccopteryx > Saccopteryx bilineata. The sequence continues at coordinate 72,231,470 of NC_089496.1, forward strand.
TGCCCAAGATGGGCAGAGCATCGCCTCCTGGTGCGCATGCCGGATGGATCCCAGTCAGGCGCATGTGGGAGTCTGTCTGACTGCCTCCCAGTTTCCAGCTTCGGAAAAAAAAAAAAAAATTAGTAAAACCAGTGGGGAATGTGATAGGGGCCTATTGTTGTGTATGGGACCTCAGTATTGTGTATAGAGAGTTGGACATAAAGAGGTACTTTAAACTTGCTTTGAGTAGCTGCTTAGAGTAGAAAATCCCCAATAGTCTGTACAAGGAAGTTAAGCATTGACCGGAGCTTGCCTATGGCAGTAACTTAAGAGTAGAAAATTTTTACAAGCCCAACTAGTGAGATATCTTGACTTAAATCTTGCCTACAGAAGTAGGATATAGTTTTATGCTTTTAGCCTTGCAGCACTTACAGGAAGAACTGTAATCAGCTTTAGAACAAAGAATGCTTTCTACCAAAATGTCGAGAATGTTGGTGCATACATATTGTAATAGCTATGATGTTGTGATTTATCTCCTTAAATACTGCTCTCTCCCTGGTCTTGGGGCTGTTAGCTGTTTCTCAGCTACCAGTCACTGGCCCGCTAATAAAGGCTTGTTAAATTTATAATCAATTTGGGTTCTGATCAATAATTAATCGTACATAACAAGAGGAGGGGAGATAGAGAGGCAGATTCCTGCATGCGCCCCAACTGGGATCCACCCAGCAATGCCATCTAGGCACTTTTAGCACCTAAGGCGGATGTGCTATCCTCAGCACCCAGGGCCATGCTCTAACCATTGGAGCCACTGGCTCCCGGGAGAGGAAGCGGGAGAGAAGGGGAGAGGGAAGGGAAAAGCAGGATGGTTGCTGCTCCTGTGTGCCCTGACCAGGAATTGAACCCGGGACATCCATACACTGGGCCAGTGCTCTGTCCACTGAGCCACCAGTCAGGGCCTGTGTTTTATAATTTTCATCAAAAGATCTGATGGCTATTTACCAGCTGTGCAGTTTTAGGATAATTCCTTTTTCTGAGCTACAGTCTTCTTCAGTTGTAAGATGGGAACAAATAATAATGACTACTTAAATGATTATGTGAGGGACTGTGTTAGTTTCCAACAGTGGCTATAACAAATTACTACAAACTTAGTGGCTTAAAACAACACAATTTCATTTATTTACTTATTTTTTAATTGATTTGAGAGAGGAAAGGAGACAGACAGAAACATCTATCTGTTTCCGTATGTGCCCTGACTTGGGATTGAACCTGTTGGGAACTGCAAGCTGACAGGGTTCTTACAGTTTAGATTTTGGGGGTACAGAGGTGTGGGGGACTGGCAGTAAGCTGACAGTTTGCCCAACCCCCCACCTCACTTGCTTGATTAAACTTGCTAAAGGCTAAGTTCTTCCCCACACCTCTGTGTTCGCTGTGAGGCTGGATTGTTTTTACTTGTCCTATTCCCCATGTCCCTCGGAGAAACTGGAGGCAGTTTTCTTTTTACTCTGTTTTGTGAAGTTAAGATGTTATGCAGCCCTGGCCGGTTGGCTCAGTGGTAGAGCGTCGGCCTGGCGTGCAAGGGGTCCCGGGTTCGATTTCTGGCCAGGGCACACAGAAGAAGCGCCCATCTGCTTCTCCACCACCCCCCTCCTTCCTCTCTGTCTCTCTCTTCCCCTCCCGCAGCCAAGGCTCCATTGGAGCAAGGATGGCCCGGGCGCTGGGGTGGCTTCTTGGCCTCTGCCCCAGGCGCTAGAGTGGCTCTGGTCGCAACAGAGTGATGCCCCGGAAGGGGCAGAGCATCGCCCCTGGTGGGCGTGCCGGGTGGATCCCGGTCGGGCGCATGCGGGAGTCTGTCTGACTGTCTCTCCCCATTTCCAGCTTCGGAAAAATATTAAAAAAAAAAAAAAAAAAAAAAAAAAAAAGATGTTATGCAGGGTGGAGGGTTTTCTGCACTGGGGAGAATTCTTGGGCTGGCTAGGAAATGTGACTTTGTTTCAAAGATCTCTTTGACTTTGCTTTGCCCTATAAATAAAACGGTTTGGAGGTGCAGGCTTGCTCTTGCAAGCTATCTGCATTGCAAAGAGACCTCCTGATCTCATCTTTTTTATCTCTGAGTTTATTTCTTCATTCTGCACCCTTCTCAGGATCAGGACAATTACTAGCCACGCTGGTCCGCGGCAGAACCCACAACCCTTGCATATTGGGATGATGTTCTAACCAATAGAACTATCCAGCAAGAGCAAAACAACACAATTTTATTATCTTATAGTTGTGGAGATCAGAAGTCTGAAATGAATGTCACTGGGTGATAGATATATGAAATTCCAACTGCCCTTTTGTTGTCCCATCTGGCTGCCTGACCTCACCCTTACTTACTAGATAATCGCCCCTGAGGCAGAAGAGTTCCAAGAAGCTGATCTACCTTCTCAAGGAGAAACGTTCCAGAAAGCTGAAACCATAAAACCGTAAAAGGGTACATACCAGAACTTTTGACTCAGTACCCCCTCAGGCTCTCCCAAACACTATAAAATTCGCCCCTAATCAGTAACAGGTGCCCTTCTCCCCGGGAGAAGTGCCCGGCAGGGTTCCTTTCTTCCTTTCAGTAAAAGCCTGTTACTCTGGTCTTTTCGGACTCCCATGGATTCCAACACTGGGTAAGAGGTGTCAGCAGGGCTACATTGCCACTGACAGCTGTAGGGGAGAAGCCAGGTCCTTGCCTTGCCTTTTCCAGCTTTTAGAGGCTGCCTTCATTCCTCAGTGCCTGGCTCCCTCCTTTCAAAGCAGCACTGGTATTACACAGACCTCTGCTTCTGTCACCATATCTTTCTGACCCTCCTGCCTCTGCCTTTCACTGATAAGGGGATTTGTGATTACATTGGGCCAAACAGGTAATCCAGGACAATTTCCCACCTCAAGGCCCAAGAATCTACAGCCTTAATTCCCTCTTGCTGTGTACAGGTCATAGTCACAGGTTCCAGAGACAAGGACATAGACATCTTAGGGGGGTGACAGGGATTATTCTGCCAACTAAAGGGTGTATCCTGTGTGGACATATATCCAGGACTCCATGAAGCATTCCTGTGAATTTTGAAGCACCAATGAACCCCAGGTGGTTGGAATCAGAGAAGCTTCTTAGAGAAAATAATGTCTAAACTGAGTCTATTTTAAAATATCATCTGCCATTTAGCAAATACCTCAGCCATGGTGCCAGACGGCTGCATAAACTATAATCTCAGTAATAACACTGAGGATAAATATTATTATTAGCCCTGTCATAGAGATTTAAAAACTAAGGTTCAGAGCTATGGAAAAATACCTCTCATTAGCACTCACTAGTCAATGGAACTAGAAAGGTTGTTCTGATGAGAACAAAGACCGGGGGAGCCCTGGCCAGTTGGCTCAGCGGTAGAGCGTCGGCCCGGCGTGCAGGAGTCCCGGGTTTGATTCCCGGCTGGGGCACACAGGAGAGGCGCCCATTTGCTTCTCCACCCCTCCCCCTCTCCTTCCTCTCTCTCTCTCTCTTCCCCTCCCGCAGCGAGGCTCCATTGGAACAAAGATGGCCCGGGCGCTGGGGATGGCTCTGTGGCCTCTGCCTCAGGCGCTAGAATGGCTCTGGATGCAACAGAGCGTCCCCCCAGAGGGGCAAAGCATCGCCCCCTGGTGGGCATGCCGGGTGGATCCCGGTCGGGCGCATGCAGGAGTCTGTCTGACTGCCTCCCCGTTTCCAGCTTTGGAAAAATGAAAAAATAAAATAAAATAAAATAAGACCGGGGGGAAAAAGTCCAAAAAATATGAGGCCCAGGCACAAAAGGAAGACCCGGGGCAGGGGCAGGGGTTATTTGTTGCATTTTCCCAGATGGCAGAAGACAGTGCCCAGGTGCCAGGAGGAGTATTTGGGGAGAGAAAGAAAAAGGGCACAGGGATCAGAAAGGAATTTGGATATGGAAACCATACTCTACTTACCATAGATATTTCATAAACTTTAAAATGTTAGAGCAAGAAGAGAAGACAAGCAGCCATCTGGTTTAAGGACTTTTTAAATGGACCTGTTTCTTACTCATGTTCCACAATGAGATGACAGCCGAGTAGGAACTGGAAACCAGGTTCCAGCCCTACATCCCTTCTGGGAATGCGGGCAGCAGCCAGGTTAGTGTGAATGGAACCCTCCAGGACCACCCCTCCATTCTCAACTCTTCAGGGCTCTTCTGCTGCAGAGCCTAATTTTGTGCCCAGAAATTTTACTGTGGAGTTTTGAGGTATAGCTTGAGCTGCTATCAGGCAAGTAGCCTCTGGGGGGCAGCCGAGCCAGGCAGCAAGTGACAGAAATAGACAAGTCAAGGACTGAGTGGAGGTCCTTGGCATCACTGCTTAATGACACACTAAGGAGAAAATAAGGGAATGATGTTCCCAACTGCACCCTCTAATGTGGCAATAAAAATGATTAAGGCATCCAGATGTCCCTTTCAAAGTTACCATCCCACCAGTCTAGATTGGTTCCACATGAGGTCACCCTACTCAGGACACGGCAACAACTCCTCTCAGAATAGCCTTCAGGCCCAGGCTGGACAGAAGGGTCAGGCCAGCACTGGCTTTGGGGATCATTTTATTAAAGTTCAGTGTTAAAATTAGCCCTTCCCCCCCACCCACCCCCTAAATCACCATGTGCCCTAGTCTTTCAAAAACTTCCTCTCCCTCTGATAAAGATACATTGCCCTGATCCGAACAAGCACCGGGCTGATCCCAATACAGCAACTAGAAGGGTTCTGTTCAAACAGAAGACAGCTCAGTTCATTCTCTGCTCAGGACTCTACAGGTCCTGCAGGGCTGGACCACCAACCACTACATTTCCAAGACTTTCTTGCAGGTCAAGATTGGGTTTATATATTGCTGGTCAAATTTGGGCATGTGAGATTGTGATTCAGAGCTGACCTCTGTATGTAAGGTGACCAATCATCCTCCTTTAGGGAGACAGTCCTTCTTTTGTAAGTTCCGTCCTCCTTTTTGATATTGGAAGACTAATCTGTAAATGTCCGTATTTGATCGATGCAGAGTCGATCCATTGCGAGTGATGTGATGTATTTGTATCTAAATAAGTACTTTTTTCTGTACAATTATTATTAAAAATTAATAGGCATGTAAGCATAATTATAATATAAAATATTACAAATGTTTTTATTATGCATTTATCATAGTGTATTATTGTCGCAATGAATAAAATGTTTCTCTTTTATTTACGATATTGTTTTCTTCAATTTATTTTTGTCCTTTTCATTGTAAAAAAGTTGGTCACCTTACTGTACAGAAAGTGCAGGGCACGGGCATAGAATAGGGTGGAGGCCCTGGCTGAGTGGCTTAATGAATAAAGCATCATCCCTTGTATTTTCCTGGTGCACTGAAGTTGCAGGTTTGATCCCAGTCAGGGCACATAAAAGAAGCACAAATGAGTGCACAACTGAATGGAACAACTAAGAGGAACAAGGAGTTCATGCTTTTCTTTCTCTCTATCTTATCTATCTCTTTCACCTTCCCCTTCCACCCTTCCCTTACTCTCTCTCTCTCTCTTTCTCTCTTGCATCAATGGAAAATTAAAAAAATAAAATAAAAGAATGGGGTGGAGGTGATAGCCCCTGACTGTCATCTTTCATAGTCCCGTTCTGTAGTGGGGCTTGTGAACCATTCCTGTAAGATCAGCCTAGACAGAATCGTCAGGTTCTCTAGACTTCTCTCTGTCAGCCGGGGACATATTGCTGGGGACAGAATCCATTCTAGCTCATTTAAGCAGAAAATGACTCTCTACGGGGTACGGAAGGGCTTACAGAGTTAATGGGAGAGCTGAGGACACCCACTGTAGGTTAAGCTTGCATAAAACACTCCCAGAGGCCCCAAGGGAGCTGCCACCTTATCTATGATCAGGTGGCTACTGGCTCCACAGTGATGCTGCTACAACCCAGAGGCCTCTCTGGGCTATCAAACTGTCACAATCAAGATGCCACCATGATCAGAAAGCACAGACCCTGTTGCAGCTCCAAAGTCACACTGTGAATGTTACTATGGTTACCAGTGATACCACTACTTGCTCCTTACTACTCATAATGCTAGTGATTGGACAGTGGAATTTCTGCAGAGCCAGAGAATCAGCGGACCCAGCAGAGCTGTGACTCCCTTCTTACCTGCACCTCTGCGCAAGCCTATCTGACCTCTGCTACCAGAGGGTCCCAGAAACACAGACAGCAGCTTCCCAGCCTCAGTAGGGAAAGAAACACAGACATGAAGTTGGAATCAATGTTTAGCTCCAGTCTACCATGGCAACATTTTTGTTACCACTAAGTGGAATAGATTCAGATGTCGGCAACCAAGAACCTGATCAGCACAGGTTCTGTGTCTGGTGACATACAGGCCAGTCACAAATTCCAAAAGGTGCCTGTTCAATATGCAACAGTCTGACTAGGAAAATGTTTTTTTACATTGGACTGAAACCAGTCCCAACTTTGCTTTCAGGGGCCAAACAAAATAAGTCGGCTCCTATGCCCATTCACCTGCCCTTCAATGAGCCAAGGATGGTAATGGTGATGTTCCCCAAACTGTGCTCAGCAGCACTGAAAATGCTGGCTTTCCGATGACAGAAGGGGGCTGAGACTGTATCCAGAAACATCTCCCCACTGCGATTCCTCCTTCCTCCCCCCATTTCTCAGCCCCCTGGACTCTCCTCAGCACAGCTCACACGCCCTGCCCTATGGCACATACAGCCTGAGCAGCCATCAACGTGGTATCCCACTTGAGACACTCCTGTTCTCCAACTTCTGTAAGGTAACCAAATCCACGTGCTCGGACAGTCAAAGAAGGCCTGGGAATGAAGAGATGGCGAGGCATTCCCAAGAGTACAATATCATCATGTTGTCATAGCAAAGGCAAAACCACCGCTATTGGCAACTGCCAGGCTCCTCAGAGGCTGAGAAACCAATTAATTCAAAACCATTAATGTACAGTATGCTAAATTGGTCACCAGAGGGAATTTAGATCTTTGGCCAGAACCGTCATTACAGCAGCTTGTTTTTGCAGAGCTTTTCCTCCTTCTCACATCCAAGGACTCCAAGCACCTTGCATCCCGAGTCTCATCAGTGACAAGTGCTCAGTGAGCAGGCAGGTGGCCACTCCCCTTCTCCCACTTTTTAAAGAAGGGCACCTAAAGGTCAAGTGACTTTTTTTTTTCACTTCATGTTAATTACAACCTTCCATAGCTGTTATTTGCAAGTTCATGGGCTCTATGAAAGCTTTGTCATTGATTTTAAAAGTCGAATTCACTCCCCGGCTGCTTTGACACTCCCATTAAGCAGAGGAGTCAAAAATGAAAAGAGGCAGTTTCCCCCTCATTTCGGTGATGCATGAACGACAAAGAATTCGGTAAAATAAATGAACTGCCTCTGGCACAAGAATTTATTTATTCATAACCCTTCTTGGTTTCTTATGTTAAGTAAATATTATGGACCATACAGACCTGAGAATTTGACCCCCAAGAAATGAACAGTCCAGCTGGGAAGAGCTGTCTCTGTGGGCCAGAGGGAGACAAAGCCATTTCTCAGAGGGATGTGGGAAAGCTTCACAAAGAAATGACAAAGGACAGGAAAACCAAACCAAACAAAGCAGCGGGTTCCTTACGAGGGCAGGGCAGCATCCAGAGGGCCTGCCCAAGAGTTCTGGATGCCCTGGTCCATGTCCTGACTCGGGCTCTGTTCCCCAGCCTTCCCACTGATACAGGTACAGCCAAGATTTTTGCCAGTAAATTCCATGTGGTTTAGGCTAGCCTGCATCCCTGGCTGACGAAGAGTTCTTTCTGGGAAGAAGCAATGAGTGAACAAAGTCCTGGAAAAAGAAGAGACCAGACCTTTCAGGGAGCTGGAACAGAAGGTTTGCGATGATAGGGTTTGAACCTCCAAATCTCTATACTAGATCCCGGCCCACATGTTAACAAGTACCAAACACACATTTGAAAAGTATGCTGCTGTTATGTAAGATGTCACCACAGGAGGAAGCTGGGTACCAAGAACCTCTCTGTATTCTTTTTGCAAGTTTCTGTGAGTCTATACTTATTTTAAAATAAAAGATTTTTGAAAAAGCACATTGCTGTTGATATGACCGAGGGAGATAGTTGTCTGAATTTTCACCTCCTCTGCTAAATACGGTGTGTGGTTGGGCTAAATACGAGGTGACTTGGGCAGGGAGAAAAGCCAGACATAGAAGTGTGAGCTAAACCAAAACCATACCGGGGAGACAGCCGGGGTCGTATCAGGAAGTGGGGGAAATCCAGGAGACTAAGGCAGGATCAAGTCAACCTGGGTACCAAGCATTCAGACCAAGAGTCAGGGAGGAAGCGTTGGAGGCAGAGCTGGCTGGGGCTTCAGGGGGAGATGTGAACAATTGCCTCCTGGGTCCAGGTCAGTCTGAAGTTTGCTCCTACAAGCTGCTGTGGTGTGATGTAGTGTGTGTTGGCTTCCACTATAAAGGGTCGGGGGGGGGGGGGCTCTGGCCAGTTGGCTCAGTGGTAGAGCGTTGGCCTGGCATGCAGGAGTCTCGGGTTTGATTCCTGGCCAGGGCACACAGGAGAAGCGCCCATCTGCTTCTCCACCCCTCCCCCTCTCCTTCCTCTCTGTCTCTCTCTTCCCCTCCCACAGCCAAGGCTCCATTGGAGCAAAGTTTGCCCGGGTGCTGAGGATGGTTCTGTGGCCTCTGCCTCAGGCGCTAGAATGGCTCTGATTGTGGCAGAGCGATGCCCCAGATGGGCCAAGCATCGCCCCCTGGTGGGCATGCCGGGTGGATCCCGGTCGGGCGCATGTGGGAGTCTGTCTGACTACCTCCCCATTTCCAACTTTGGAAAAATACAAAAAAAAAAAAAAAGGGGGGGGGCCGGGGAAGAGGTGAAGGGACCAAGATAGAAGAGGAATAACAGCTAAAGGGGAAAAAAGAAAACTTTAGCTGCTTGCTGGACATGCACTGGATGCTGAGTCAGGTGCCATGTGTAGACTTCATTTAATTCTCACATTCCTCTTCATAGCAGGTGGTATCATCTTCAGTGACTAAATGGAGAATGGGGAGCTCAAAGAAGCAACCTGGGCCCTGGCCAGTTGGTTCAGTGGTAGAGCATCGGCCAGTGTGTGGATATCCCAAATTTGAATCCCAGTCAGGGCACACAGGAGAAGTGACCATCTGCTTCTCCATCCTTCCCTCTCTTCCTTCTCTCTCTCTCTTTCTCTCTCTCTCTCTCTCTCTCTCTCTCTGCCTCCTGTAGTGATGGCTGGACTGGTTCCAGCGCATCACCCTGGGTGCTGAGGATGGCTGTGTGGATCCTCAGCCTCAGGCACTAAAAATAGCTCGGTTGTGAGCATGTCGGCAGATGGGCAGAGCACAACCCCAGACAACCCCGGGGTGGACCCCAGTTGGGACATATGCGAGAGTCTCTCTATCTCCCCTCCTCTCACTTGGAAAAGAAGAAAAAAATAAAAAGGTTCTAAATGTGCTCATCATGTCACATCACCCACACCTCCAACCTATCCCAAGCAACTCAGCCTCTGGTGGGCAAGGCCTGTTTCATCCGCAGGAGCTGCTGATTGGACCCAGGGTAGTCACAGGCCGCAGGCCACAGCTGGTGCCATTGTTTGGCCCCAAGGGGTGCACATTGTTCATTTTGATGACTCTTGTCAAATGGGCCCCCCGCAGAGCCTGCACAACTGGAAGCTTCGCTTTCCCACACCCTGTGAGATCCATCTGTTATTAGGGTTTTTTATCTTTACTTATTGGAGGGTAGTTTTTTAAAGTCAGTGTTATTGAGAGATAACTTCCTTCCTTGTAACCCACAGGGAATTTTTTGTTTGTTTTGTTTTTTGTATTTTTCTGAAGTGAAAAGTGTGGTGGCATAGATAGACTCCCGCATGTGCCCGATCCGGATCCACCCAGCATGCCCACCAGGGGGCGATGCTCTGCCCATCTGAGGCACTGCTCTGTTGCAACCAGAGCCATTCCAGTGCCTGAGGCAGAGGCCATGGAGCCATCCTCAGTGCCCGGGCCAACTTTGCTCCAATGAAGCTCTGGCTGCAGGAGGGAAAGAGAGAGACAGAGAGGAAGGAGAGGGGGAGGGGTGGAGAAGCAGATGGGCGCTTCTCCTGTGTGCCCTGGTCGGGAATCGAACTTGGGACGTGCACACGCTAGGGCAATGCTCTACCACTGAGCCAACTGGCCAGGGCCCACAGGAAAGTTTTGATTCAGACTCTCTCCTTTCACAATACCTGAGCTTCAAGGATAGGAACAGTTTAGGGTCCCTCAAATTGAAAGGGTCCTGACTGCTTGGTGTCTTGCCTTACACTAATTCCCCCATTAAATCTTCCAAGCCATCATCACCTGGGTCTCCACAGGTTTTAAGCCCAGGACTGCGTGAGCGTGAGCATGAGCATGAGCATCACGTGCATTATCCTGCTTGAAGCTGTGAGGTGGTTCTTATTATCTCCACTCCATGGGTAAAGATGCAGAGGAGATGCCGTGAACCTGTGTCCACAGCCCATCCTCTGCCTTGCTTGATCAGACTTATTGGACTAGAACTCGGACCTCTAGAACTTACGTTCCAGTCTGCCTTCAGCTGCTATGGGACAAAGAGGCATCTTCCCCACTGTGTAAGAAATGGGTGTTGATGTCCATGGCCTGAGTGGGAGATGGAGCAGGAAACAGCCCGACACTATAGACCCCAATCCTTCATTGCTCATCACAGGGAGTAAGCAGCACAGGGAAAGCACTCCCCTTGCCATGTGGCACTCGCTGCATGCAGCCCGAGCCCTAGGGGATGTGGGGGAAGGAAGAGGCCCATATTTCAAGCACTTACCCAGTACATGCAAGGCAGGCCGGCCCTGTCAGGGGGCTTTCCTTGTCCCAGGAACGAATTACAGAGGCAGGTGGAAGTAGTTATCTTTGTTGAGAGAAACAGGGAACCGGAACTCACTCGGAGGCCCTGAAAGATGACGGGAATGAAAACCAGATTCCGCAGTTAGTGATGGGAGAGAGTAGACAAGCTGCCATTCCATTATAGAACCTGGGACGGGTGGGGGTGCACCTATTAGGGTGGGAGAATGAGGCCCAGACAGTCAAGCATCTTGCTCAAGGTCACACAAGCTTTAAAACTTAAACATAGTCCCTGTTTGCCAGCACAGTCTCACCATCTCCCCACGGTCCCTTCAAGTACCCGGTTCCCACCCACCAGTAAGGCCCACACTATCGGAGAGGATGCAGGACGCCAGATATAAGTCTCAGTGGTACTGATATAATCCATCGGCTGGCTGGGTGTCATAATGGGCTTTTTTTTCTCTCCTTTTTTGTATTTCTCTGAAGTTGGAAATGGTCAGACTCCCGCGTGCGCCCGACCGGGATCCACCCTGCACGCCCACCAGGGGACGATGCTCTGCCCATATTGGGCATCGCTCTGATGCAATCAGAGTCATTCTAGCGCCTGAGGCAGAGGCCACAGAGCCATCCTCAGCACCAGGGCAAATGCTACTCCAATGGAGCCTTGGCTGCGGGAGGGGAAGAGAGAGACAGAGAGGAAGGAGAGGGGGAGGGGTGGAGAAGCAGATGGGCGCTTCTCCTGTGTGCCCTGGCCGGGAATCGAACCCGGGACTCCTGCACGCCAGGCTGATGCTCTACCACTGAGCCAGCCGGCCAGGGCCTGGGCTTTTATTATTTTCATATTAATGGTCCCATTGCATATATGATCTTTGGATGTTTGGCTAAAATGTCTCTGTGTTTGCCTGACCTGTGGTGATGCAGTGGATACCATTGTTGACCTGGTATGTTGAAGTCACCAGTTCGAAGCCTGAAGCTTGTCTGGTCAAGACACATGCGAGAAACAACAGCTATGAGTTAATGCTTCCTGCTCCTCCGTCCTCCCCCCACCTTCTCTCTCTCTTTTTCCTCTCTCTAAAATCAATAAATAAAATATTTAAAACATCTCTGTGTTTGCTCCACAACTTGCTAAAATGTACTGATGGAACATTACTATAAAGGGGATGAATGAAAAAATCCCGAAGTGGCAGTTCAGCCAGGAACATGTGATTTTTACCCAAAGCTGGTAAAACATTTGTCTACACCTGACCAGGAGGTGGCGCAGTGTATGGAGCATTGGACTAGAACGCAGAGGACTCAGGTTAGAGCCCCGAGATCACCGGCTTGAGCGAGGGGGGTGGGGTGAGGGGGGTGGGGGGGTGTCGCTGGCTTGAAGCCCAAGGTTGCTGGCTTGAGCAAGGGGTCACTCGCTTTGCTGGAGACCCCCCCCATCAAGGCACATTTGAAAAAGCAATCAATGAACAACTAAGGTGCCGCAACGAAGAATTGATGCTTCTTATCTCTCTCCCTTCCTGCTTGTCCCTATCCATTCCTCTCTCTGTCTCTATCTCTCCCTAAAAACAAAGAACAAAACAAAACAAATAACACCTGTCTATTTCTGCCCCTCAAGGCTGACCCAGCACATGGACTGGGTTCCTTTAGGGAAGTTGGAGACCAGCAGCCTCTCTAGTGGGACACCATGTTGATGGCTACTCTGGCTGTATATGCCGTAGGACAGAGCACATGAGCTGTGCTGGGGAGAGTTCAGGGGGTGAGAAATGGGGGGAGGAAGGAGGAATCACAGTGGGGATGTGTTTCTGAACACAGGCTCACCCTGCTTCTGTCATTACTCTCCACACCAACCCCTGGAAAAAAGGATATAGGCTTTGACTGAACCAAGAGACAAAGTTTGACCCCAAGGTTTCGAAGTCCAAATAAACTGGATTTGACTCCCAGCTCTATCAGCTGTTGACCTTGGGCAAAAGATGAACAATAATAGAACACTGAATCCTCACCACCGCCATCTGGAGTAGATATATCTATTATACTCATTGTAATTACAGATGAGGAAGCTGAGGCACAGAGAGGTGAAGTAACTCACCTGAGGCCACACAATTGGTCTGGTTCTAGAGTCTTTTTTTTTTTAAGTGAGAGGAGGGGAGAGAGTGAGACTCCTGCATGCAACCCAACTGGGATCCACCTGGCAACCCCTGACTAGGGCCAATGCTCACATCAATTGAGCTATTTTTAGTGCCTGAGGCTGACACTGGGACCAACTGAGCTATACTCAATTGATGCTCAAATCAATTGAGCCACTGGCTGAGAGAGAAAAAGAGGATAGAAGGGGAAGAGGAAACAGGGGAAAAGCAGATGGTCACTTCTATTGTGTGCCCTCACCAAGAACTGATCCTGGGATATCCATACACCAGGCTAACACTCTACCACTGAGCCATCTGGCCAGGGACTAGAGTCTTTGTTCTTTTTTTTTTTTTTTCAGAGACAGAGAGAGAGTCAGAGATAGAGATAGACAGGGACAAACAGACAGGAACAGAGAGATAAGAAGCATCAATCATTAGTTTTTCGTTGCACATTGCAGATGAGCCCACACTCAAGCTGGCAACCTCGGGGTCTCAAACCTGGGTCCTTGGCATCATAGTCCGATGTTCTATCCACTGCGCCACCTCCTGGTCAGGCTAGAGTCTTGTTCTTAACCACTGCACCAGGGCTCCTCAACTTTGGCTGTGCTGTCAATGGGTCAGATGAATCTTTACTGTAGCAGACTGTCTAGTGCAGTGGAGGCTGTCTAGCAGCATCCCTGGTCTCAACCTTCTAGGCACCAATAGCATCACATACACACACAGAGGTGTAGCAACCAGAAAGACTTACATTGCCCAGTTTCTTTTAGGTGCAAAATCTCCCCACTGAGAACCATGACATTGCACCTGGCCCCTCAGGCATCCACTGAGGACGCCTGCTCCAGACCTGCTGCAGAGTGTTTCCTCAAGTCCTGCAATAGCAGGAGTACCCAAGATCCTGGGAGTGCAGCTGGTCAGTGTTAGGTAGACCTATATTGCTACAAAGGCAATGGCAGTGCCTGTCCATGGTCAAGGGTTCAGGAGACAGATGATGTCAGGAAAATACAAGAGACACATCAGATGCATCTGACATGATAACCCTATAGAGAAAGTGAAGTTCCCTCTTCCTTCAGATCCAGCCCACCCTGCTCTTCCTCCTTCTCAGGGATGAAGTATAATCCTTTCAGCCTGTTTTTTGTTTGTTTGTTTTTTATTTATTTTTTATTTTTTACAGAGACAGAGAGTGAGTCAGAGAGAGGGATAGACAGGGACAGACAGGCAGGAATGGAGAGAGATGAGAAGCATCAATCATTAGTTTTTCATTGCACATTGCAACACCTTAGTTGTTCATTGATTGCTTTCTCATATGTGCCTTGACCGCGGGCCTTCAGAAGACCGAGTAACCCCTTGCTGGAGCCAGCGACCTTGGGTTCAAGCTGGTGAGCTTTTTGCGCAAACCAGATGAGCCCGCGCTCAAGCTGGCGACCTCGAGGTCTCAAACCTGGGTCCTCTGCATCCCAGTCCAACGCTCTATCCACTGCGCCACCATCTGGTCAGGCTCAGCCTGTTTTTTTATACTTTTAAATTTATAGATTTATATGTGTCTATGATCAATATGTAGGGCTGACTTCTTCTAATTGAAAATTTAAATAGAATTTTAATTTTGTATTATATAGTCATTTTCTGTTTTCAGTCAACAACATACTTTTGAGATTTATCCATAATAGCATATGTTGCTTTAACTCATCTCTTTTAACTGCTATAAAGTGGTCCGTTATCTGACTATACCATACTTGACTGAGCCAATCTTCTATCAGTGGACACCTGAGTTGTTTCCAGTTTTGTGTGATTACCAGCATTCTGTGCTGATTATCTGTGGAGTGTTTTCTGTGCACATGCTGAATCTGTCTGGGCACATATGTGTTGGAATCCATGGGAGTCCGAAAGACCAGAGTAACAGGCTTTATTGAAAGGAAGAAAGGAACCCTGCCGGGCACTTCTCTTAGGGAGAAGAGCACTAGTTACAGACTAGGGGCGAGTTATATAGAGCCTGAGGGTATACTGAGGCAAAAGTCCTGGTATGTCCAGAATGCTCCTCCTTGGGGGGCTTGCCAGCTTCTTGGAATTCCTCTGTCTCAGGGGCAATAGTCTAGTAAGAAGGAGGTCTGATAGATAAGCGGAACATCAAGAGGGCAGTTTAGAATACACATATCTATCAATATGGAGAGAGATTGAATTGCAGGTTTACAAGAAATACAACAGAAATTCTATGTTCCATTTCATCAGACACTGCCCCGGTTGTCCATATTGGGTCTATATCTGCTTATTGTCTCACTTACAATGACTAAAAGTGCTTTCCAGCACTTGGTACTGCCATTCTTTAAAATCTCTGCCCATCCAAGGCATCTCTTCCCCAAGCATGTGAGTAAACACCATCCATCATGTGCTTCTCAGAGGGAAAGGTTGAGAGTCACTTGGTCTGTAAGAACAGTCATCTTTGACCACAAACATCATACTAAGGTTTAAAAGTTGATGAATTGCTTAACAACTAACTCACAGCAATTTACCTTAGCCAGTGAAACACAACCGCACTTAAAACACAGTAGTCATCACATTCACTGCTGCTATGAAAGGACTTCCCAGGGGACTTTGTAAGTATGGCCTGAAGCGCCCTGTGGGTCCCTGTGAATGTGTCTTGGCCAAAGAATAACACTGAGCCTGGAGGTCCGCCCTTCTTCTACAAGGCTCTGCGTGTGGGCAGGTGTGAAATGAGGGGCCTGAGCAGGAGTTGCGGGACCTCCTCCCACATCCCCCCACTCCTCCCTTGTCCCGGTGGCAGGGTGATGGTCTGCATCTCAGCCAACTAGGAAGAAGGCTGCAGCAGGCAGTGACGTCAGCCTGTTTAGGAGCCATCTGTGCTGGGACCATCTCCTGCCCCCTGACCGTTCAGACCCACCGTGCTCACCTGCTCTGTCCCAGTCATGTGTTTGCTTCCTCCAGAGTCCCAGCTTTCAGGAACTTAGGACAACACAGCAGAAAGCCAAGGAGCCAGAGCTGGTTCCATTTCTGCCCACAACACAGGTCCCTTCCATGGGACCTCTCAGAGTTATTGTGAGGAGCAGCACATGTCAGAACTTTGCAAACTATCAGGTTCCATAGGTGACAGGTTGCCTAACATATATTGGGTTTCAACTAAACACTGGCACTCACTGAGTATTTAACATGTAGTATTTTATTTAATATTCCCAGTTATCCCATAAAGTAAGGACTATTACTATTCCCGCTTTGCAAATGAGGAAACTAAGTCACAGAGATGTAAGGAAACTCACCCAGGATCACGCAGGTAATGAATAGTGGAACTGTGACTTCAGCTTTGATGGTTCTGAACTCTTTTATTTATTTATTTATTTTGTATTTTTCTGAAGTGAGAAGTGGGGAGGCAGAGAGACAGACTCCCATATGTACCCGACTGGGTTCTACCCAGCATGCCCACCAGGGGGCGATACTCTGCCCATCTGGGCCATTGGTGTGTTGCAACTGGAGCCATCCTCAGTGCCCAGGCCAACTTTGCTCCAGTGGAGCCTTGGCTATAGGAGGGGAAGAGAGAGACAGAGAGAACGAAGAGGAGGAAGGGTGGAGAAGCAGATGAGTACTTCTCCTGTGTGCCCTGGCCAGGAATCAAACCCGGGATTTCCACATGCCAGGCTGACGCTCTACCACTGAACCAATCGGCCAGGGCGGTTCTGAACTCTTAAACGTACATAACACCAACCTCTCAGGTCCCTTTGGAATTCAATCTGTGATTCAGTGACTATGAATGACATAAGGCATGGTCATCAAAGACCTTGACAGTACCATGTCACCCTGGCCAAATAGCTCTGTTGGTTAGAGCATCGTCCCAAAGCACAGAGGTTGCTATTCAACCCCCAGTCAGGGCACATACAGAAACAGATCAATATTCCCATCTCTCACACTCTCCCTTTCTCTCTCACTATTATCAGTAAATAAAAATTTAAAAAAGAAAGTACCATGTCTGTGAGAAAGGGCTGGATCGTAAATGGGCAGGACCCTATTCTGGTATTGGTATCAGGACAGCACAGCGGGCCCACGAATGCCCCCAGATTAATGTGAGGAGCAGAGGGAGAATGGTAGCAGGGGACACTGGCAGGGTTCTTGCAATGCAGTTTTGCAGGGCAGAGGGCCTACCTAATAGTAAGGATTGCCCCTAGACTTGTGAAATCACTCCCCATCCTGACAGTCCTTAAAGTGTACCTGAAAGGGAGGCAAGCAGAATCGTTACCCTCACCCAGGTAAGGCTGCCCAGGGCAAGCAAGACTCAGAGATGCTGTCTGGCAGCTCTTTCTCGCTGCTCCCTGCTGAAGCTATCTGTTCCCCAGACTCTGCAGGGAAAAATGCAGACAGAACGTCACCCTGGACAGGCTGATTTCCAGGCCGACCTGTTTCTGACGGCGGCAACGATAGAGGCACACACTTCTCTCTTTCTCAGTCCTTTTGGTCCCTCTAGAACCTGGTGGCTTCCATGGGGTTTCTAACACCCCACTTCCCCGAGAGGATCTGAAACCAGCGGTGCGCCTCATGTGAGGGGGGTTTGCAGCATTACAGGGAAGAAGCACTTATAATCAGGCTTTTCTTGAACTGTAACGTGCATACAGATCCTGGGGGATCTTATTAAAAATGCAATCTGGGTGAAGCTGAGATTCTTGCATAACAGGCTCTCAAATGAAGCTGCTGGTCAACGACCACAGTGGGAGTAACAGAGACGTGAGGTGAGTGCCAGCATTTAATTGACACCCAATATATGTTAGCTAGCCTGTCACCTGCGGCCCGTGATAGTTTTCGCAGTCCTGAGGTGTGGGGGAGAGCCTGGGGCAGGGGGTCGGGGCTCTTCAAGGCCGCCACCTTTCCAGCTGACTTTTGGAATGCTACTTCATTTCTAGTCTCAATGTCGCCCTCTGTAGAATAGTCAATACCTAGTAGTTTTTAATAAATACCAAAATATTAATAAAAACCTGAAACAGTAGTACCTACCCAAGGAAATTCGTGAAAGGATTGAATTTAAAAAGTACCTACAGAGTACAGAGCCAGAGCCAGGCACACATGAACCTTCACTAAATATTAATCAGCAGCTATAACCAAAGGAACAGAGAAGCAGTCTACTAGAAGCTCAAGTCAGCAGGGAGGTGGGGAGGGAAGGGATCCTTTCTGGTGTCATAAAGGTAAAGCCCTTTCTTATTCTGCCCTTGCAACTGAGGCCAGCTCCTCTCCTGAAACTGATCAATGTCGGTCTCTCTGAAAAGAACGAGAAGCCTGGGTCACCTGAGCAGATGGGGCAATGGGGCGCGAATCCAGCCTCCTGTCTCAGCAGCTCTGTCATCTCAGAAGCCCCTCTGCAGGTTTCTCACTAGCTTACAGTCACCCTGAGCTGCTTTTCCTTTAATCAGCTCCATTTCACGGAGGGTTGGAGCCTGCCTGCCTCTCAGGGGCTCCAGCTGTCTCCTGTGGAATATGAATTGTGCCCTGTTTGCCTTGCCGCCTTTAAATCTGCTTTATGCACAATGTCTAGGTCGGGCATGTTTGTAGGCTTGGCAAAGCCATTACTTTTCTTGGTGACATTTTCTGGGAATAGCCTGGATTCATCATAAGAAACTGAGGACAGCCCTCAGCTGCGTCAGGTACCACATGGCACACTTCCCTATTCTGGGTCATCTTCCGGAGACCAGCACACTGTCAGATCACAGCTCCACTGCTTTCTAGCTGTATGACCTCAGGCACGTGATTTAATCTCTCTGAACCATTGTTGTCTCATCTGTCAAATAAGAACACAGATCCCACTACCGTCGCAGGCGTCCCCAAACTAAGGCCCGCGGGCCACAATGCGGCCCCCTGAGGCCATTTATCCAGCCCCCACTGCACTTCTGGAAGGGGCACCTCTTTCATTGGTGGTCAGTAAGAGGACCACTGTATTTGGCAGCCCTCCAATGGTCTGAGGGACAGTGAACTGGCCCCCTGTGTAAAAAGTTTGGAGACCCCTGGAGGGAGTAGGTGAGAGAATGTCAAGTACCCAGCACAGTGAGTAGCACTGTGATCAGAGGGCTCCCACTGGTTTTCCAACCCAACCCTAGGACCCCTGGGGGGCTGGGCTCAGAACAGCTCTTCAGACAAGGAAAGAGTGGGTGGGATTCTGTGTAGGCTCTAACCTGAGTGAGGACAGCAGGGTGGGCTAACAGACAACATCAGGACACCACTAAGCCTCTCTCATCCTGCATGATACAGGCAAACCATCTTCCCTCTCTCTATCTTAGCGGTCTCATCCGTAAACCCATGTTCTCTCCAGCCTTGACTTTAAAATAGGAAATCAGTAAACATATCCAGGCTGGCAAATGGGCCTTTGCTCAGGTGGCTCTGGGCACTCCTCAATCCTCGCCCCTTGGTAAATGCTAGAATCCTTCTTGCCCTAGGGCCTCCCTTCAGTGCCCCCACCTCCATCACAGAAACCTCAGCCCTGCCCTTCTGAACTGTGCTGTTGCGAAGTCTGTGTGTTTCCTCATTCTCATCGAAGTGTGGCTTCCTGGTGAGCCTGACATCCACAGAGCCACATGGTAAAGCAGCAAAAGTTTCCAGAACCTGTAGGTGGTCCCTCCCCAGTGGGCTCATAATCACTTCCCAGATTCCAGAGGCTCATTATGTGAGATGCAGGCTGTGAGGCTCAGCTGGGGTTGCTGCCCCATCTCAGCTGTCAGTGGGCTGGTGCTTAGGGCTACTCTGGGGGAGATGGGGACTGAGCCTGGAAGGTCTGTTTGCAGCCCCTCCCCAGCCTCTCTTGCTGATGTGGACCTGGCCTCTGGGTGCACCTGCCAGTGGGCCTGCCCGCCATGGGGGGGGGAGGTGGGGGGCACAACAGGGGATTTGGCAGAAATGAATGATTTTAACAGCTTGCCACCAATTCCAGCATTGACCTCTTACAAACCCAGAGGCAGGTACTGGGGGGCAGGGCTGCATGTTTATTTATTGAGCTTAGAGAGAGAGAAAGAGAGAGAAAGAAACATCAGTCTGTTCCTGTATGTGTCCTGACTGGGGATTGAACCCGCAACCTTTGTGTATTGTGTTGATGCTCTAAGCAACTGAGCTATCTGGCCAGGGCCCCTCTATTTATTCTTGTATATTCCTCCTTCTCCTCCTTCTCTAGAGCGCTCAGGGACAGATAGATATTTTGGAAGGCCCATGGGAGGACTGAGGTAGAAGGATCTGTTTTCATACTGCCATTCCCTTCCCAGGGGGTAGTGCACACAGCAGATACTGAGATGGGAGAGGCAGCCCTTGTCCTGGGCTTGCTCAAGGCCTAGGACACAAGCAGCTGACTGTGGTAAGTGCCATTATGAGGCAGAGACAGCTCAGTGAGAGTCCATAGGGGAAAAAGGTAGAAAAAGCAGGATGTGTTTGGGGAACAAGTTCACTGGAAATAAACCAGGGGAGATTACCCATCTTAATAGCTATGTGATTTTAGGCAAGTCACTTAACCTCTCTGGGCTTTATTGCTTGTGGATACAATGGGGAGAAGGGAGAGAGCTCCTGCGACAGCCCTTTCATCCTCTCCTTTCTTCAGAAAGCACTGACCAAGACAGACAAAGCCCCTGATCACATGGAGCAGGAAGAAAAACAATGTATAGCATATGTGAGCCTAAATGCCTTGGAGAACAATAAAGCAATGAAGGGAGTGGACAATGAGGTAGGTGGGTTAGCAATATAAAACAAGGTGATCAGGGACCTGGCTGGTTAGCTCTGTTGGTTAGAACGTCATCTGAAAACACTAAGGTTGTGGGTTTGATCCCTGGTCAGGGCAAACATGGGAAGCAACCAATGAATGCACAACAAAGTGGAACAACAAATGAATGCTTCTCTCTCTCTCTCTCTCATCAATCAATAAAACAAGAGGGTGATCAGGGAAGGCCTCACTGATAAGATAACAACTGATCAAAGACCCGATAAAGGTAAGAAGCCAGTCATGTGGATAGCTATGGAACAGCTGTCTGGATAGAAGGAACAGCGAGTGCAAAG
The DNA here is from genome assembly GCF_036850765.1 of Saccopteryx bilineata. NCBI lineage: Eukaryota > Metazoa > Chordata > Mammalia > Chiroptera > Emballonuridae > Saccopteryx > Saccopteryx bilineata. The sequence goes on from NC_089496.1 coordinate 72,252,454, forward strand.
GCCCTGGGGTGGCTGTGAGCTTAGTGTGTTCAGGGTCCAATGAGAGGACACTGTGGCTGGAGAGGAAGAGTAGTGGGTCTCCATGGAAACTGGCTCTAGAGGGTGTATAAAGCTGGTCCTCTTTCTGCCAGGGCAAGTCCCACTGTGTAATCAGAAACAGCTCAAGCAGCTGGCAAGCAGGAAGCACTCTCAAGGCTGGCACCAACAGCTGGCAGGATGCCAGGGGTGCCTGGTTGCACCAACTGACTGTTCCAAAAAGACCCTTCCTGATACACTGCCAGTGAGATTCTCAGGTGCTCCTGCCTTTGATCTGGAGGGCTTTGTAAGTCCCTTTGGAGTGTGTCAGTGTCCAGCACAGTACTGGCCACCACCACTGCTGCCATTCCCATGGCCAGACACTGTCCTGGAGCGGAGTCCCCAGTAAGGTAACAGCACAGTGTGGGAAGAAAGCATTTGTGTTTGTTTGTTTGTTTGTTTGTTTGGGGGTTTTTTTGGTATTTTTTTTCTGAAGCTGGAAACGGGGAGAGACAGTCAGACAGACTCCCGCATGCGCCCGACTGGGATCCACCTGGCACGCCCACCAGGGGCGACACTATACCCCTCCGGGGCGTCACTCTGCCGTGACCAGAGCCACTCTAGCGCCTGGGGCAGAGGCCAAGGAGCCATCCCCAGCGCCCGGGCCATTTTTGCTCCAATGGAGCCTTGGCTGCAGGAGGGGAAGAGAGAGACGGAGAGGAAGGAGGGGGGGGTGGAGAAGCAAATGGGCGCTTCTCCTATGTGCCCTGGCCGGGAATCGAACCCGGGTCCCCCGCACGCCAGGCCGACGCTCTACCGCTGAGCCAACCGGCCAGGGCCAGCATTTGTGTTTTAACAGGGCTCTGTTTCTTCAATCTGCAACATTTCCTTCTGTCCCTGACCCATCCCCCATGTCAGCAGCCAAAGGATGTTACTTGATGGAAGAAATGACACAGCAGAGCCCAGAGGACAAAAGAGGCATTTTAACTTTTGAGTCACAAATGCCACAGCCCCTGGGGATATTGATGGGACTGAGGCATGAAAATGTGGGGGAGGCTCTCAGCTTCCAGAGAGCGAGGAGAGGAAGATGATGACTGGATGCTGGAAGCCCAGTGGAAGGAGTCTGTGCCCCACCTCCTTGGAGGTCAAGTGTGCAGTGTGGACCAGTGGCGTAGACAGAGAAGCTGTGGGTGTGTCTAGTCTGAGGGGGTCTGAGAGAGCCTTTTCCATGCTCTCTGGGTCCAGCTTGATGCTGGCACCACCTTGAAGTCCTGTGTGCTCAAGAATGGCCTGATCATGAACCTGGTGTCCTGGGAACACAGAGGAATTAGACCACTGTGAATGGCGGTAACCCTGTCAAAGCCCCATCTAAAGAGGAATAAATATTTATCCCACACAGCACTTATTCTAAAGCACTTCACATGCATTGATTCATTCAGTGCTCACAACCCCATAAAACACAACTTCTTTTATCCCCCTCTTATGAAAGAAGCAGCTGAGGTTGTAAGAGGTTAAATAATTTACCTAGTAGAAGGCCTGGCTGAAATGTGAACCAGGCAGCCTGGCTCCAGATCTGTTCCCTTAACTCCTCCACTGTGTTGCTGATTCCAGGCTGCCCTGGTAGACAGTGCCCATGAGGATCCTTGAGGATCAGATTCCATACCTCACCTCTTGATTCTCCACCATCCTCTCCAGAGTTTAGGCACATTCCCAACAAAGCAGGGAGGGGAATCCCGCATGGACTGAGATGAAATTTCTACCACCTGCTAGAACGTGGCTTATCCATGAAATGTAGTTCAGTTACAGATTACTGAAGAGTCTGTGGACTGGGATTCATTCCTAATACAATAACCAAAGTGTCTGGAAAGTAACTACCACACCTGGGTGAGAGCAAAGACACACCTACAGCTGGGCGCTCGGCTTCCTACTTTGTGTCCGGGTTTCCAGTTCTAGGGTTGAATCTGTCCAAGTGAATGGAGCTGGGGCTCTGACTGAAGCAGAAAGTCCATGGGGCTGGCAGGAGGCACCAATCACCATCCTCACTCATCTAATTAGGCCTGGAGTTCCTCCCTCATCTGGAAAGAATGAAGGCAGCAAAGCACTCTGGTCACTAATGCAAACCATTTGTGTAGTCAGAGGAAACGGACGTGATTCACCGGGACATTCCAGCTCCCCTTACAAGAAAGAGGCCAGTGGTCATTACGAAGAGGGCAGGGCACTTTACAGAGATGGGCTATTTCTGGTCAGGCTGGACTCGGTCTCCCATAACCACCCCGGGACCTCTTTGGGAGGCTTGGTCCCAGTCATTCTCAGTTCCCTGCACATGAGCTATGTGTGTGCGAGGGAGGTCAATGGTTTCAGAAATTCTAACTGGACTAGTTAGACACCATTTCAAATTTCTTACAGGGCATGTCCCAAGATACAGTGTTAGATATTTTTAAAGACTTTATTTATTCAATTTTTAGGAGAGAGAGAGAGAGAGAAAGAGAGAGAGAGAAAGAGAGAGAGAGAGAGAGAGAAGAGGGGAGGAGCAGGAAGCATCAATGCCCATATGTGCCTTGACCAGGCAAGCCAAGGGCCTCAAACAGGTGACCTCAGTGTTCCAGGTCGACACTTTATCCCACTGCGCCACCACAGGTCAGGCTCAGTAATAGATTTGATGCACCAAAGAGTACTGAAAGGAAACATCAGCAGTTACCAGCATGCTTCAGGAGAGTGTAAGCTCCTTGAGGTAGAGGTGTTTACAATTGGTTTGACCTCCCTGCCCCAACTCAGACCCCCAGGAGGTAGAGGCATGGTTTTACATCAACTATCTCCATTCCGTTCCTCTATACGACCTCTGACTCACCGCCATTCAGCCATACTGATCCTTTATTCTGTCCTTTATGGACTGCCAAGCACTATACTGCCCCAGGGCCTTTGCAAGTGCTTTTCTGGGAGCCTAGAGTGTCCTTCCTGCCCTAATTTGTGTACTTAACCCCTATAACTTGAGTGCTCAACTCAGGCATCACCTCCTGGGGGAAGTCAACCGTCCTGTTACTTGGTCAGTCCCCACAACACACATTCTCATTATACTTTGTAACTTTCCTTGTCACATCTGTCACTGTCATCATTTTACTTTTTCATCTGAATCTTTGTTTCTGTGTCCTCCACACAATCAACTTCATGAAAACAAAGACCGTGTTAGCATCACCTCCCCATGGTCTTGCCCAGTGCCTGCCACCTGGTGAGTACGGAATGGGGAGATTGACTGAGTAGCAAATGCTGAATACCCCCAAAAATTGATATTTCCCCTTTGTATAGAGAAGTAAACTGAAACCCAAGAGGAAAAGAAATTTGCTCAAAGTCATGTTCTTGGAAAGGACTAGAGGCAAAACATGTGAGTTTATAGACATAGGCTGTAGTTATGATGCAAATTGCAGAGCCTTTGCCCCCAAAACGATGCTTCCTGGGTTCAGCTCCAGGCCAGCCCCGCACTGCTTCGCTGGGGGTAATGGTCCCCAGCCAGACAGCTAGGTGGCCCAATCCTCTGGCTGCTTCCAGCCCCGATGGGTCATGAACTCTGAGAGAAACAGGGGTTTCCTGGGCCCCAGGCCTTATGCCTCTCAGGGTGACTGCTACAAGCAGGCCACATGTTCACCAACTGGGCTCTGGGAAATTGCCCCAGGTCCTGGCTCACAGAATTGCTCTGGGTCCACATGAAAGGCATTCTTGGAAAATGTCTCCACCCTCCCTCCCTCCCCTGCTGGAGAAGTGTGTGCTGTGAATTGTGGCAGCACTCACAGGTCAGGCCGAGATCAGTTTGACAGGAGGCCTCGGGTCTTGTTGCTTTATTGTCCAAATGCATGCAAATCAGCTCAGTTCTCTGGCAATTTCTCTTCTGTCCGTCTTTCGATAGAATGAAGATGTTCAGAGAAGTGGATGTGGCAGACCAAGGGCCTCAGGCTCCCTGCACCTTCCCCTGGAAAGCTGCCTCCACATTCCAGACCCTCTAACAAGTACAGAGGATGAGGGGAGAGGAATGTGGGGACCATATTATAACTGCACCCCCTGCACTGAATCACTGTTTTATGTCTCCCACACTGCCCGAAAACTTCCCAGAAAGACAGCCATAGTCATTACTGACCAAGGTGCATTTACAGCAGTTTGTCCTTCCTTCAATTTACAGGGGCTACCAACCCCTTGTTACACCATTAAGGATTCAATTCAAATATCACTTCCTCCAGGAAGCCCTCCCTGACCACTGCCATGCCTCTTGATTCATTTTATCTTCTTTACAGCCATTCTCCATTCTGAGGAAGAGGAAAAATGCAATGTGAACCTAAGGACTTCATCTGGACAGAACAATACATTGTGCTTATGCATTTGCTCCCCCAGGAAATTTTTGTCGGCCTTTGGCCACTCTGGGGAGAGGGGTGACAGAGAAACAGTAGCATCACACTTCAGAGGTTATAGTTCCAACATCATCAGCTCCATAGAGAGCAGCTCTGTCCCAGGGAACTTCCTGTGACCATAAAAATGTTCTCTAGCTGTGCTGTCCAGTATGGTAGCCTGTGGCCACATGTAGCTATGAGCATTTGAACTAGCCACTCCTACTGAAGAACTATTTTTTTTTTTTTTACTAAGTGAGAGGAGAGGAGGCAGAGAGGCAGAGAGAGATAGACTCCTGCATGCACCCCGACTGTGATCTACCCTGCAAGCCCACTAGGGAGCAATGCTCTGCCCAACTGTAGCTGTTGCTCTGTTGCTTGGCAAACAAGCTATTTCAGTGCCTGAGGCAAGGCCATGGAACCATCCTTAATGCCCAGGGCCAACTTGCTTGAACCATTTGAGCCATGGCTGCAGGAGGGGAAGGGAGGTGGAAGGGAGGGTGAAAAGCAGATGGTCACTTCTGTGTGCACTGACCAGGAATCAAACCCAGGACTTCCACACACTGGACTGACGTTCTACTGCTGAGCCAATAAGACAGGGCTAGAAGAACTAAATTTTTTACAAAATTTTATTTATTGATTTTAGTGAGAAGGGAGAGAGAAAGAGAGACAGAAATATCCATCTACTCCTGTATGTGCCTGACTGGGGATCGAACCAGCAACCTCTGTTCTCCGGGACAATGCTCTAAGTTAGAGTCTAACCAACTGAGCTAGCTGGCCAGGACAGAACTAAATTTTTTATTTCATTTAATTTTAATTACTTTACATTTAAATAGCCACATGTGGCTAGTGGCTATCACATTGGACAGTAGAGTTCTAGAATTTTGCCATGCAAAGTGTGGTCTCATGACCAGCAATGTCAGCATCACCTCCAAGCTTATTAGAACTAAGCCCCACTTCAGACCGATTGAATCAGACTCACATTTTAACAAGATCCCAGGTGGTTCTGTGTACATGAACATTTGAGAGGCGTTTTGCTGGCACACATCCAAAACCAAAGGGGGAGAGAAAGAGAAAAAGGAAGAAAGAAAGAAAAAAGCCTCCCAGATCGGGAAAACAACTATCACAAGTCTGCATTTTTCGCACAGAATTCACTCAGGACCCATGTGGCGTGTCTTGATGTTCACTTTGGACTTTGGACATCATTCTAACTGCTTTGGCTGCAGGATTTTATTTTCCAGCTGCAGGAGATAGAAGCAACTAGAGGCACACTTAGAGTCTCTCTGTCACCTCTGACACCACCCATTTAATCAGTGCAAAGTGCCACATTACCAGTTATGGAAGGTGAGGTCGAGCCTCTCTCCATGACTGTATCAGAGTCTCTCTGCTGCAATTCTGCAGGCCAGGGCAGCATTCCAGAATTTCACTGTTAAGTTCCTGTTAGTGTCTGAGATAATGAAACACATGCTCTATGCCGATGAAATTTAATGTTTGAGCTACATAATAAAATGGTTTATTTATGGGCAAATTTTACATCTCCCTGCAGGGAGATAAGTTAGTGTACAAGTCCTTGCCACTACTCCATGGCTTCCTCTTGACATTTCAGGGGAAATATGGGGAGCGGGGCAGGCCAGGGGTGGGGGACAGGAGGCATATTCATAAACCTGTGGCAAAACATAGCTGATGAGGGCCCTGGCCGGTTGGCTCAGTGGTAGAGCATCGGCCTGGCATGCAGAAGTCCCGGGTTCGATTCCCGGCCAGGGCACACAGGAGAAGTGCCCATCTGCTTCTCCACCCCTCCCCCTCTTCTTCCTCTCTGTCTCTCTCTTCCCCTCCTGCAGCCGAGGCTCCATTGGATCAAGGATGGCCCGGGCGCTGGGGATGGCTCCTTAGCCTCTGCCCCAAGCGCTAGAGTGGCTCTGGTTGCAACAGAGCGACACCCCGGAGGGGCAGAGCATCGCCCCCTGGTGGGCAGAGCGTCGCCCCTGGTGGGTGTGCCGGTTGGATCCCGGTCGGGCGCATGTGGGAGTCTGTCTGACTATCTCTCCCCGTTTCCAGCTTCAGAAAAAATACAAAAAACAAAAACAAAAAAACCCAAAAAACATAGCCGATGACAATTCTGCTGGGTTGCAGGTTTAGGGCTGTGGAGGAAGGAGTTCAGTAGGACTCATTCTCTGACCTCTACCAAGTCTGTTAGTGAGGTGGGGTTGATGGGCAGGCTGTATTCGAGAGGTTTTAAAAAAAACAAACTAAAGAGATTCTGACTATGCTTGGAAGGATTCCCAGTCCTTACAGACCCTATACTTCACTGGTAAGCTTGCTCTTCCATTTCAAGTGTCAAGCAGCAAACATTGACTGAGCTCCTTCTGTGTTCCAGGCACTGTTCCATGTTCCAGGGGACTAAAAAGTATGAAACAATTTAGAGACCTGTCTTCAAGAAGGTTGTATTCCAATGGGATATAAACATGTACACAAGTAAAGAAGATAAAACAAGTCAAGAGACATGGCCATGATCAGTGAGAGCTTCCTGGAGGAAGTGACATTTGAGTTGCATCCTTAGAGGCAATGAGAAGGAGGTAGCCCCTGAAGAGCTGAAGGAAGAGCATTTCAAGAAGGACGAGGGTGGGGCGGGGGATCATGGTAAGGTGATGGGATTTTTATTCCAAGCAAAGTAGGAAACCACAAGAAAGTTTATGTATCCAGCACAGTAGTGATAGTATCACAGCTCATTCTAGCTGCTGGATTTGAACCTTTGGAGGAAAAGCAGATCAGGGAGTCCAGGGAAGAAGTTGTTGTGTTCCAGGTGACATGATGGAGGCTTGGGTGATGGGGGGAAGACATAGTGAAGGTGAACTCAGGATATATCCTGCAGAGTAGGCAGGGTTTGGCTGAGCAGTGTGCCCTATGTAAGGGAGAAGGCCCTCCAGGACCTAGCTGCTGGCTCCCAGCAGCTTTAGCAGAGTTGGGAGCAGGTAGCACTTTGAACCCTAGGAGAAGAGGCTTCCACTCCCCCAAGTCCTTATTGCACTGTGGTGCAGACTCTTGTCCGCTCCTGCTCCTGCTATTCTCAAAACCAACGGTTGAACCTAAAGGACTTTCATTTGGGTGTAGAAAAAATAGAATCCAAATAAGAAGTTGGGTCACATCCAGAGCTGACATCTCAAAACTGTGAGGACCAAAATGCTTGTCGCAGACGCTGGGGGCTCTTGCCGGCACACCCTGTACTTCCACCCAATCTCTTCTCCTCAAGCTAAACATGCCCACCTCTGTCCCCAAACCAGGAATTGTGAGGGTTGTCCACTGATAATGTCCAGAGCCCTGAATTCAGCATTTGAGCTGCTCTAGAGATCCCATCCCTATTTGTACTGCTTTATTTCTTTCACTAGTCTCCTAAACAAACTCTTTGCATCATCAAACTATACTGCTTACCATTTCTCTAAATATCATCTGCTGCTTTCCTGCCTCTGAGCCTTTGCCAGTGCTGAACCCTCTGCCTGGAATGCCTTTCCTTCCTATCTTCTTCTGTGGAAATTGTACTCACCTTTTAAAGCCTAGCTCCATTAGCATCATCTCCTTCTGTGGATTTTCCCTCTAGCACTCAAACCGAAAGTGCTATTTCCCTCAGTTAAATCAAGAGACACTTTGTACAGACCTTCTTAAGGCCCTTAATTTGCTGCCCTGTGGATTATCCAGGCCTGTGCCTTTCTCATTCTGGACAGTCTATGTGTGAGGGCAACAACAGTGTGCTTTCCACCTTCATACCCTTAGGGGCCATGTACATACCAAGTGCTCAATGAAGGCACAGTGGACTAATAAAGGCAAGAAAGGACACCTAAAATGAGTTGGAAGTTTCCCTGGCACAGGGCCACTTGGGTGTTACCATGACCACCACTTGCCCTCATGCAGAGATGTTACTCAAAACTTGAAAACAAGCCTGACCAGGCGGTGGCGCAGTGGATAGAGCATCAGACTGGGATGCAGAAGACCCAGGTTCGAGACCCCGAGGTCGCTAGCTTGAGCGAGGGCTCATCTGGTTTGAGCAAAAAGCTCACCAGCTTGAGCCCAAGCTCGCTGGCTCGAGCAAGGGGTTACTTGGTCTGCTGAAGGCCCACGGTCAAGGCACATATGAGAAAGCAATCAATGAACAATTAAAGTGTTGCAACGTGCAACGAAAAACTAATGATTGATGCTTCTCATCTCTCCGTTCCTGTCTGTCCCTGTCTATCCCTCTCTCTGACTCTCTCTTTGTAAAAAACAAACAAAAAACCCAAAAAACTTGAAAACAAGGCAAAAAGATTGTTGTGTGCCCTTCATGAGTCCCCCTAGAGCATTTCCCAAGGGTTGCCTAAGGTAACTGACCTTAAGGAACTAAACTTTGTTTGACTTAACGATTTACTATTAAATAGGGCCCAGACTTTGTAAAAACTGTTAACTGTAGAACATCAAAAGTTGCAAATGATTTCTAGACATTGTAGTAAGAATCACCCCACAGCTTCTGGTTGTCCCTAATTTAGCAATCTCCCTGTGTCTGCTTTCTTTCCCTCGCTATATAACCTTTAGTGTCCAACTTTGCCATCCTGCTGGGTTTCCTCATGCTGGAGGTAAACACATCTTTAACACATGCTCACTCTACGTTTCTATGAGAACTCGATGTTTTAAGTTAGTGAAATTTGGGCTTTGACATAACCTTTGGAACATAATAGAATCATCAGATACCCAGGCTTCATCTCTGCCGTTCTGATTCAGAAAGTCTTGGGAGAGGCCCTGGCCTGTGAGTTTTAAAAATATATATATATTCTAAGGGGATTCTAATTAACACTCAGAGCTGAGGATCTCTTTGCTAAAGGGACCTGGCCTTTATGTTCAAGCAGTTAGAAGCGCTTATTACAGCTAGTCCGTCGTTCCCTTTAGCCTTGCAACTTCAGACACCAAGAGTGGGGATTTGGTATAGGGGTATCTCAGTGCTCCTGAAATCACAGTAGCTCCACACTGGGCCTTTTAGATCAGGAGGTGCCCCTGCACTAGATTTATCATGTATTTGTTCCCTATGGCTGCCGTTACAAACCTCCACAAATCTGGTGGCTTAAAGCAACAAAACCATTCTTCTATTATACTTCTGGCATTCGTGAGCCTCAAGAGGCTAAAAATCAAGGTGTTGGCAAGGTTGGTTCCCTACATGGGTTGGTGGCTGCCTACACTCCTTGGCTCATGCCCTTATAAACCGAAATTAATTTTAGAACATAATAAAGACTAAAGCGGCCCTGGCCGGTTGGCTCAGTGGTAGAGCGTCAGCCTGGTGTGCAGGAGTCTCGGGTTCGATTCCCGGCCAGGGCACACAGGAGAAGCGCCCATCTGCTTCTCCACCCCTCCCCCTCTCCTTCCTCTCTGTCTCTCTCTTCCCCTCCCACAGCCAAGGCTCCATTGGAGCAAAGTTGGCCCGGGTGCTGAGGATGGCTCTATGGCCTCTGCCTCAGGTGCTAGAATGGCTCTGGTTGCAACAGAGCGATGCCCCAGAGGGGCCGATTATCGCCCCCTGGTGGGCATGCCGGGTGGATCCTGGTCAGGCTCATGCGGGAGTCTGTCTGACTGCCTCCCCGTTTCCAACTTCAGAAAAATAAAAAAAAATAAAAAAATGAAATAAAGCATTGATTTTGAGTGAAAAAGACAGGCAGCCAGGAAGACAGATTCAGTTACCAATTTAAATTGTATTAAAAAATAAATACAACAGCTTGATACTGGCATAAGAACAGGCATACAGATCAATGGAACAGAACAGAGAACCCAGAAATAAACCCACACCTTTATGGACAATTGATATTTGACAAATGAGGTAAAAGCATACAATGAAATAAAGATAGTCTCTTTAACAAATGGTGTTGGGAAAATTGGACAGGTACTTACAAAAAAGTGAAACTGGATCACCAACTTACACCATTCACAAAAGTAAACTCAAAATGGACAAAAGACTTAAATGCAAGTTGTAAAACCATAAACATCTTGGAAGAAAACATAGGCAGTAAACTCTCTGATATCTCTCATAGCAATATTTTTGCTGATTTATTTCCATGGGCAAGTGAAATAAAGGACAGGATGAACAAAAGGGATTATATAAAGCTAAAAAAAATTTGCACAGCAAAAGACAATATGGAAAAAATAAAAATTCAACCCACACTATGGGAGAATATATTTGCCATTACGTCTGATAAGGGGTTAATAACCAAAATTTATAAAGAACCTGTAAAACTCAACACCAGGAAGCTAAACAATCCAAACAAAAAATGGGCAAAAGAAATGAAGAGACATTTCTCCAAAGAGGACATACAGATGGCCAATAGGCAGATGAAAAAAATGCTCAACATCACTAATCATTAGAGAAATGGCCTGACCTGTGGTGGCGCAGTGGATAAAGCGTCGACCTGGAAATGCTGAGGTCGCCGGTTTGAAACCCTGGGCTTGCCTGGTCAAGGCACATATGGGAGTTGATGCTTCCAGCTCCTCCCCACCTTCTCTCTCTGTCTCTCTCTCCTCTCTCTCTCCCTTTCTCTCTCCTCTCTAAAATGAATTTTAAAAAAAAGAATTAAAAAAAAATCATTAGAGAAATGCAAATTAAAACCACAATGAGATATCACCTCACACCAGTCAGAATGGCGCTCATCAACAAAACAACACATAGTAAGTGCTGGAGAGGATGTGGAGAAAAGGGAACCCTCCTGCACTGCTGGTGGGAATGCAGACTAGTGCAGCCACTGTGGAAAACAGTATGGAGATTCCTCAAAATATTAAAAAACCAAACTGCCTTTTGATCCAGCCATTTCACTTTTAGGAATATATCCCACGAACACCACATCAATAATTCAAAAGGAGAAATGCACCCCCATGTTTATGCCAGCATTGTTTACAATAGCCAAGATCTGGAAACAGCCCAAGTGTCCATCAGTGGACAAGTAGATTAAAAAGTAGTGGTACAGCCTGACCAGGCAGTGGTGCAGTGGATAGAGCGTCGGACTGGGATGCTGAGGACCCAGGTTCGAGACCCCGAGGTCGCCAGCTTGAGCGTGGGCTCATCTGGTTTGAGCAAAGCTCACCAGCTTGGACCCAAGGTCGCTGGCTCGAGCAAGGGGTTACTCGGTCTGCTGTAGCCCCACGGTCAAGGCACATATGAGAAAGAAATCAATGAACAACTAAGGTGTTGCAATGCACAACGAAAAACTAATGATTAATGCTTCTCATCTCTCTGTTCCAGTCTGCCTGTCCCTCTCTATCCCTCTCTCTGACTCTCTCTCTGTCTCTGTAAAAAAAAAAAAAAAAAAAGGTAGTGGTACATATACACAATGGAATACTATGGGGCCATGAAAAAGAAGGAAATATTACTTTTTGCAACAACATGGATGGACCTGGAATCTATTATGTTAAGTGAAATAAGCCAGGCAGAGAAAGAAAAATATCATGACCTCACTTATTTGAGGAATAGAATAGAGACAGAGGCAGGATAAAAGGATCCAGAAGGAAAGCAGACAGAGGGAAAGGGGATGATAGATGATAGGATGGGATGAGAGCAGAAAAGCAAATCCTGGAGGGAAGAGGGTAGGGCGGTATTGAGAGGGGGACAAGGAGGAGGTACTGGGGAACACGGGTGAGGGGAGGATATATTCGTTGGGACACTAGAACCTATGTAAACACAAGAAATTAAAATAAATTTCATGTTAAAAAATAATAAAAATAAGTAAATGAATACATAAATACATAAATAAACAAATGAATAAATGCCTGTCTTATGACTGAAGCCTAAAATACTGAGGTCACCAGTTTGAAACCCTGGTGCTGCATCAAGGCACATAGGAGAAGCAACTCCTCTCTACAATCTTTTAAACTAAAAATAATAAAATAAATAAAATAATATTCCTGACTGACCAAGTGGTAGAGCAGTAGATAGAACGTCAAACTGGGACATGGAGGACCTAGGTTCAAAGCCCCGAGGTTGCCGGCTTGAGTACAGGCTCATCTGGCTTGAGCACAGGGTCACTGGCTTGAGCGTGGGATCATAGACATGACCCATGGTCACTGGCTTGAGCCCAAAGGCCGCTGGCTTGAGCAAGGGGTCACCTGCTCTGCTGTAGCCCCCTAGTCAAGGCACATATGAAAAAGCAATAAATTAACAACTAAGATGCCGCAACGAAGAATTTATGCTTCTCATCTCTCTCCCCTCCTGCCTGTCTGTCCCTATTTGTCCTTCCCTCTGACTCTCTGTCTGTCTCTGTCAAAAAATAAATAAAATATAAAATAAAATTGTATTCCCCCAAGGGCAACGGAGACCAATTTTATAGGGAAAGTTCCCCTAAGTTTTATGTAAATGAGGTCAGTTCTGATTGGACCGGCTGGTCTCAGATAGAAAGCTGAAATCTGAACTCTTTTATAAAGAAGGACTCAGAAGGAGTAAAGCAGCACATCCACTGCTAGAAGTGAGCGGACCTTCTAGCAGTGGATGTTGCTAGCACCAGAAGCTTGGACATAGCACTGGAAGTGAGTGGTCCGTTGCAGTGCCAGAAGTGAGTTTACTAGCTTAGGAAGCTGAGGATTCAATCAGAGATTCTTTGCAATACACAGAGTCTGCAAGAATCCCCATCAGTAGATGGCCCATAGGCTCTTATTCTTTTTTTTTTTAAAGAGACAGAGAGTCAGAGAGAGGGATAGACAGGGACAGACAGACAGGAACAGAGAGATGAGAAGCATCAATCATTAGTTTTTCATTGCGTGTTGCAACACTTTCATTGTTCATTGATTGCTTTCTCATACGTGCCTTGACCGCGGGCTTTCAGCAGACTGAGAAACCCATTGCTTGAGCCAGTGACTTTGGGCTCAAACTGGTGAGCTTTTTGCTCAAACCAGATGAGCCCACGCTCAAGCTGGTGATCTCAGGGTCTCGAACCTGGGTCTTCCGCATCCCAGTCCGACGCTCTATCCACTGCGCCACCACCCGGTCAGGCTAGGCTCTTATTCTTTTTTTTTTTTTTTTTTTTCCATTTTTCTGAAGCTGGAAACAGGGAGAGACAGTCAGACAGACTCCCGCATGCGCCCGACCGGGATCCACCCGGCACGCCCACCAGGGGCGATGCTCTGCCCACCAGGGGGCGATGCTCTGCGCATCCTGGGCGTCGCCATGCTCTGCCCATCCTGGGCGTCGCCATGTTGCGACCAGAGCCACTCTAGCGCCTGAGGCAGAGGCCACAGAGCCATCCCCAGCGCCCGGGCCATCTTTGCTCCAATGGAGCGTTGGCTGGGGAGGGGAAGAGAGAGACAGAGAGGAAAGCGCGGCGGAGGGGTGGAGAAGCAAATGGGCACTTCTCCTGTGTGCCCTGGCCGGGAATCGAACCCGGGTCCTCCGCACGCTAGGCCAACGCTCTACTGCTGAGCCAACCGGCCAGGGCCTAGGCTCTTATTCTTTATAAAATTTGAGCCCTCAGTTAACCATCTGTCTCAGCAGGTAAATTTCTTCTGGCGGTTCATATCCAGTCAATTTCTCTTCTCCAGCAGGCCTCATTACGCGTTGGCTGCCTCTGTGGTCACACGTTTCCTGCTTCCTGTCAACCTTGTAATGACCTTGTGATGACCTTGGGCCCTTCTGGATAACCCAGGGCAATTGTCCTATCTCCACATTCACAAGTTCTGAGGCTAAGATATTATTCAGCCTACCACAGTCACCATTCCCTTAGCCTCAGGGATCCGAGGCAGCACTCTCACTGACAGGTGGCTGCACTCTACCCACACAGCCACATTCCTCGCCCCTAGTAGATGGCAGTGTGCACAGCACTACACATCAGAGAGAACGAGTGGATGTTTCAGTACAAAATTTCTGTACTGAAAATAGTAAGATATTGGGGATTCAAGGAGCAAGGAGGGAGAATTTAAGACAACTCTGGATGACCTGGCTGACTGTGGGTGGCCCACAAACAAGTGTGTCATCTCCTTGCCGCCTCTCTTGAGTAGCAGACAGCCTGCTTTCTGGCCTCCATCAGATAGAGCATCGGCCTGGTGTACAGACATCCTGGTTTGATCCCCAGTCAGAGCACACATGAGAAGCAACCATCTGCTTCTCTCCCCTTTCTCTCCTTTTTCCCCTCTCACAACCAGTGGCTCAGTTGGTTCGTGCATTGGCCCAGGTTTCTGGGAATAATAGCTCAGTTGGTTTGAACATTGACCCAGGGTTGCTGAGTGGATCCTGGTTAGAGCGCATGTGGAAGCCTCTCTCTCTCTTCCCCCTTCTCTCACTTAAAAAAAAAAAAAAATTCTATAGATACCATCAGAAACGAGATTACTATCATCCAGATACATCAAGGTTGCAAGTTCAATCCTGGGTCAAGGCACATACAAGAGTCAACCAATGAGTGCATAAGTAAGTGGAACAACAAATCGATGTTTCTCTCTCTCTCTCCCTCTCTCTTTTTTTTTTTTTTTTGTATTTTTCTGAAGCTGGAAACGGGGAGAGACAGTCAGACAGACTCCCGCATGCGCCCGACCGGGATCCACCTGGCACGCCCACCAGGGGCGACGCTCTGCCCACCAGGGGGCGATGCTCTGCCCCTCCGGGCCTCGCTCTGCTGCGACCAGAGCCACTCTAGCGCCTGGGGCAGAGGCCAAGGAGCCATCCCCAGTGCCCGGGCCATCTTTGCTCCAATGGAGCCTTGGCTGCGGGAGGGGAAGAGAGAGACAGAGAGGAAGGGGGGGGGGGTGGAGAAGCAAATGGGCGCTTCTCCTATGTGCCCTGGCCGGGAATTGAACCCGGGTCCCCCGCACGCCAGGCCGACGCTCTACTGCTGAGCCAACCTGCCAGGGCCCCCTCTCTCTTTAAAACCCATAAATAAATAAAAATTTA
Source organism: Saccopteryx bilineata (assembly GCF_036850765.1). Classification (NCBI taxonomy): domain Eukaryota; kingdom Metazoa; phylum Chordata; class Mammalia; order Chiroptera; family Emballonuridae; genus Saccopteryx; species Saccopteryx bilineata. The sequence goes on from NC_089496.1 coordinate 72,267,709, forward strand.
GCAAAGATTGTTGTAGTGACTTCATTAATAATTATACCCTAGAGCTCCACGAAAACCCGTTAGAGAACAGGTAGGAGGTTCAATCTCCCCCCTCCCAACCCTACCCCAACTCACACACTTGAAGTGGCCTGGGTTTCCAGGCAGGCAGGGACATTGTGTGGCTGTTAAAGTCATGCCCTTCAAAGTCCCGTGCCAGGGCAAGTGGCTTGGCAAGCAGAGGAGGGAGGCAAGACCCCTTTAAACAGTGAACAATAGGCACATCTCCCAACTGCATCCACATCGTTCCCTCCACATGGGACCTTGTTTCATAGAGCTCAGTGTTCATAAAGCTCAAAGCATCCCCCTCAGGTTCTCACTCAGCTCCCACAGCAACCCTCTGAGGGTGGTATTATTGTCCCATTTTAGAGAGAAAACTGAAACTAAAAGACATGAATGATTTGTAAATATTACCTACTTAGTAGGTGATGGGGCTGGATAAAGAAGTGCCCCTTTTCTGATATCACTCAGTGTAAGGTGGCCCTGGGGCGAGGAATGGGTGTGCATCTCAGTGGACAAGGTCACCTGCTGTCATCTTGTCACCTGCTGCCAGAGGCCCAGACTTTGGAAAGCTCCTGTTTGGAAAGCTGCCTGCTTCCTCCTGACCACCTCACCCTCCTCAGGGGTCTCACTTTCTTCTTTTATTCTGGTGGCACCTGTAAGACAGCAAATATCATGCTATCCCTGCAGTATAATTACATCAGCTGCCACAGTAAAGGCTTCAGGACACATAAATCACAATTACTTATCCAGAAGAGTGAGGGAGTTAATATGCCCCCAATGGATTTTGCCCTTAATTTAACAGGCCAGTGCATTTGCTGTGGGCCTAGATAGAGGACTGTTCCACAGGGCAGGAGCCTGCTAGCCTTTAGTGAAGTGTCAGGGCCAAGTAGCAGATGAAGTGCCACCCCAGCCCACAAGAGGGACAAGCACAGGCAGCTCATTGGAGGACTTAAAAATAATTTGGCGGCCCTGGCAGGTTGGCTCAGTGGTAGAGCGTCAGCCTGGCGTGCGGAAGTCCCAGGTTGGATTCCTGGCCAGGGCACACAGGAGAAGCGCCTGTCTGCTTCTCCACCCCTCCCCCTCTCCTTCCTCTCTGTCTCTCTCTTCCCCACCCACAGCCAAGGCTCCATTGGAGCAAAGATGGCCCGGGCGCTGGGGATGGCCCCATGGCCTCTGCCTCAGGCGCTAGACTGGCTCTGGTCGCAACAGAGTGATGCCCCGGATGGACAGAGCATCGCCCCATGGTGGGCGTGCCGGGTGGATCCCGGTCGGGCGCATGCGGGAGTCTGTCTGACTGCCTCCCTGTTTCCAGCTTCAGAAAAATACAAAGAAGAAAAAAAAATAATTTGGCGCTTGCCTCACCGGGAGGTGGCATAGTGAGAACCCAGATTTGAAACCCCAAGGTCGCCAACTTGAGCATGGGCTCATCCCACTTGAGTGCAGGCTCACCAGCTTGATCACAGGGTCGCCATCTAGAGTGTGGGATCATAGAGATGATCCCATGGTCGCTGGCTTGAGCCCAAGGTTGCTGGCTTGAGCCCAATGTCACTGGCTTGAGCAAAAGGAAACTGGCTCAGCAAGAGCCCCCTGGTCAAGGCATGTATAAGAAAGGAATTAATGAACAAGGGTGCTGCAACTATGAGTTGATGCTTCTCATCTCTCTCTGTTCCTGTCTGTCTGTTCCTGTCTCTCTTTCTCTCTCTCTCTCTCTCTCTCTCTCTCTCTCTCTCTCTCTTTCTCACTAAAAAAGAAAAAAGAAAAAGTAAAGAAAACAATTTGGTACCTTGTTTTGGAGTAACTGGAAATCTGCTCTACCTGGAGGTGTGGGTTCCCTGTACTGCTTGGCCTTACACTCATTTTTCTCTGCCTGATCCCACAAAGGGCAGAGATTAGAGAGGCCCCAACACCCTACCCACCCTTTGCTTAAAAAACTTCTTCCAGCCCTGGCCAGTTGGCTCAGTGGTAGAGCGTCGGCCTGGCGTGCAGGAGTCCCAGGTTCGATTCCCGGCCAGGGCACACAGGAGAAGCGCCTATCTGCTTTTCCACCCCTCTCCCTCTCCTTCCTCTCTGTCTCTCTCTTCCCCTCCCGCAGCCAAGGCTCCATTGGAGCAAAGTTGGCCCGGGTGCTGAGGATGGCTCTGTGGCCTCTGCCTCTGGCACTAGAATGGCTCTGGTTGCAACAGAGCAACGCCCCAGATGAGCAGAGCATCGCCCCCTGGTGGGTATGCCAGGTGGATCCCGGTTGGACGCATGCAGGAGTCTGTCTGACTGCCTCCCCGTTTTCAACTTCAGAAAAATACAAAGAACAAACAAACAAACAAAAAAAACTTCTTCCCTCAGGCTGGCAGCAGAGATCCCTGGAGATTTACAGTCAAAACACCCACTTGACAAAGAGACCCTTTGGAGCAGTGATCTGCAGATAGAAGCCAGGGGTCTGTGGGCTTAGCTGTCACAATAAAAAAGGACAGCTTTATTTTTCCTCACCTCTAAATGGAACTCAGCATTTCCTTTCATTGTGAATACAGGGAACAAACCCCAGAGGTAGGAGCAGCACCTGGGGTTCTGTCCCAGCAGAAATCACCAGTCTCTCTCTGTTACATCACGGTGGGTGCAGATATCTTGAGATCTAGTGTATGCTCCTCACTGTTTCAAAATTAATGAAGTTTTTAGACGCACTGCCAGGTCTTAATTGATGGGCTAACATTTATTACTCTAGTCTATCACAATTCAAACTATTTTATCAATAATAACCATATTTCAATAAAATTTCTTTTATTTGTAACCTTAGGATTTTATTTTATGTATTTATTTTGAGAAGGGGATCTATGGTACCAGGAAATAAAAACATTAAGATTTCATGCATCCAAAGTAGCCTTCACAGTGGGCAGAGACTACAGGTCACATAGTGGTGGGAGTGTTAAAATGCAGGTTCCAGGGCTCTGTCACAGGCTGAGATCTCTGGGCAGCTGTCTCTGTCTCTGGGATGGAGTTCCAAGTTCAGAACGTTTTTGAGGAAGTCTCTTTGGGAGAGAGCAAAAGTGGGATTGAGCAGAGAAGACATGATCACTGTAGCATCTCAGTGAACCCTGTGTGCAGTCCTGAAGTTGGAATGGCCCTTCAGAGTTGTCCTGGGTGGAAGTAAGGGGGCCTGGCCTTTATATCCCTATGTTGATCGGTTATGAGATGCATTAGTCCCACTGAAAGGATGTGATTGTGGGTAAGGCTGCTTTTTCCAGCAAGGCATTTCCCAAAGCAGGCTGACAGCTGAGAGCCCCCTGCCAGCAGCAGTCCCAGCAGGTGGGAGAAAATCATTCCTTCCTGCAGCTGAATGGTGTCTCCACCCAGGCTGATGGCAGCTGAATCCCTGGATAAAGTCCAGTTCTGTCATTTCTTAGGCTCTCCCCTTGGTCCTGATACTGTGCCAAGTTGGGAAGCCCTTGGTCATAGGCAATAAGACTAGAAGAAGCTCCAAAACTATGGCGTCCATGGGAAGTGTTCAAGATTATCAGTCAGTGGCAGAGCCAGGAGGCTGCAAACCTGGCCTTGTCCAGGGCATCTCTCTGTGTATTAATTTCACTGACAGCTTTCTACCTCGCCAGGCACTGAGGATGCCTTAGTGAGCCAAAGAGACACAATCCCTGCGCTTAGGATACTGGCAGTCCAGGTTTCCACATGTCTCTCAACACAGGACCCTCTGCTCTTGCGCTGCCTAGAGACTGAGTTGGTACAACTTCTCTGCAAGGCAAGTTGGTGACACCCATCAAAATTACAAGTGTGCCTACTCAGCATTTCCACCTCTAGGTATTTATCTTGCAGATAAACTGCCACGTGGGTGAAGTGATCTGAACACAAGAATATTCAATCAAGAAATTATTTATCATAGCCAAGTCCTTAGGACTGGTTGAATGAATTATAGTATATATAAAGGACTTCTATGTCATCACACACACTAAAAAAGAGACAGCCTAGCCCTGGCTGGTAGCTCAGTGGATAGAGCAGGCATGGCCAACATACCGCCCACGGGCTGGAATGAGTTTATGCGGCCAGTGATTAAATTTTTAATATTCTCCACTACTTTAAAATCTCAGCTACTCAGAAGCGAAAGTGTCTTTGATTATTGGAAATTGAGATATTTAAGAAGATAGTGATACACAGAAAAGAATTCCGCGTGTGACTTATCTAGGGTTAACTTCCAATAATTGATCGAATGGATTTGCGATACTTTTTTGTTTTTAAAAAAAAAATTTCTTTATAAAGATTTACAACTTTTGTACTCGTCTGTACTCAATATAAACTGTTTGACGTTTAGCGGCAATGTGAAACCCACATTCTCTTAGGTGGAGTTTGCCAGTGCACACCCAAGGTCAAACAATTTTATGGTCAAGTGTGCTGAATCAAGTGGCATTGTAGCATAGACAATAGCTGCAATTGATAACTGAAAACGTGTCCAGACTGTTTGTAAAACGAAATAATTGTTTTATTTGCGATATAACCCCTTCAAGCTCATTCTATTAATTAAATATTGTTTCTATTGATTGTGATACAGTTTGGATATATTATTCGGTATGTAATTATATTTTTATTAAAATAATATTGTATATTAAATTTTCTTTCACTCATATTTATTCATAAACAAATTACATAATAAAATTTTGTTTACTTAAACAAATCATTTTTGTATTTAACATTTTTTAATTTTAATATTTTGTCCGGCCAGTGAAAAAAGTTTTCTTTCTAATCTGGCCTGGGGGCAAAAACTGTTGGGATAGAGTGTCAGCCTAGTATAGGGGTGGGGAACCTTTTTGGCTGAGAGAGCCATGAACGCCACATATTTTAAAATGAAATTCCATGAGAGCCATACAATGACCCGTGTACGTTAGGCATTATCCAATAAAAATTTGGTGTTGTACCAGAGGACAGCTGTGATTGGCTCCAGCCACCCGCAATCATGAACATGAGCGGTAGGAAATGAATGGATTGTAATACAGGAGAATGTTTTATATTTTTAATGTTATTATTTCTTTTATTAAAGATTTGTCTGTGAGCCAGATGCAGCCATCAAAAGAGCCACATCTGGCTCGCGAGCCATAGGTTCCCGACCCCTGGACTAGTATATGGATGTCCCATGTTCAATTCCCAATCAGGGCACACAGGAGAAGCAACCATCTGCTTCTTCCCCCTCTCTCTCCTCTTTCTCTACCTCTTCCACTCCCGCAGCCAGTGGCTCGATTGGTTCAAGCGTGACCCTGGGTGCTAATGATGGCTCCTTTGGAGCGCAGTATCCTCCAGCACTGAAATAACTCAGTACTCAAGCATTGGCTCCAGATAGGGGTTGCTGGATGGATCCTGGTCTGGGCATATGTGGGAGTCTGTCCTTCTATGTCCCTTCCTCTCACCCAAAAAAAGTGAAAGAGAGAGAGACAGCCTATATATGTCGATATGAAAGAACCCAATAACCCTAGAAGGCATATCAGTTAAAAAGAAAAAAAAAAAAGGAAATCACAGCACCATGTATAACATGTCACAATTAAGTGGGAAAATATATAAGTGAATTTATTAAACTTTTCAGCTAACTCAACAATTTTAAAAAGGAGGAAGTCTGTCTATCCAGTTAGAACAAGGAAACCACTGAAGGTTTTTTAGACAGAATTTAATTTGGAAGATGGGTTGGATGAGTGATGTGGGAGCTGAGTGGCTCATTGGGGGAGGTGAAGCAGCCCAAAAGCCGATGAGGCAGGGAAGCTGCTGGACCCATAAACTGGACAAAACCATAGGCTGTTACAGGAGCTGAGGGCCTGGAGTCCGACTGGGTCTGGAACCCGAGCAGGCCCATCCCCCCATCCACGGAGGACACATAGCTGCTGATGGAGGGGCCACCGAGACAGAGAGGGAGGGAAACATAGGACTTTTCCCCTCTTGCTCTTTACTACCCACCAGGTGCCTCCTCTTGACTGAACCAGCTGATCCAGGACCTTAGGATCCTGGGAAACAGTAGCCTGTGAGGGTCAGCCTTCTAGGATGCAAAGAAAAGCTGGGAGGAGTTGAGGGGGGTTTGAGGAGCTGCTTGATGGGCTAGCATGACAGGAATAGCACGGTATGTGTCGCTGAAACACAGGGAGCTTCTGGGGCCGCATCAAGGAGTAACCGTGGCCTCCAGGAGTTGGGGATGGGGAGGGAGACCTCATTCGTATTAGGTGCCCCCTTGGTACTTTAACATTTTGTACCATGAACATAGATTGCTTCATTGAAACAATATGCCTGACTGACATTCCTGTTTAGTACATTAAAAAGGGCAAAGCTGTTCTGTCTTTTCATTGCAAAACATCCTCCTGGAAAAAAAATGCCTGCAAATTTCTCCTCAAACCTCTCATAATTACACCCCCAGAGAGAGCACAACATTTTTCCTATGCCTGTCTTTCACAAGTGTTCTCTTCAAGCCCCGCTATTCACTGCCCCTCCCTAAGCGGAGGCAGATGGGGGGGGAGTGGAGGGAGAGGACGTGTTCCTCTCAACAGCAGCTGGCCTGCTGGATGGGCTCATAGCACATCTGCAGCCACTTAGAGAACGCTGGTGACAGAAGGCCTCAGCTTGCAGCTGAGCTGCCTGCCTGCCAGGGTGCTGGGCTCACCACCTCCCTGCAGGGGTGTTGCGCCCCTGGGGTTCTTATTCTTACCTTCCTAGGAAGCAGCACACATGGGCCGCCACCAGCCAGAGCTCCCGATGCCTACAGGGAGGGACATGGGTCCTTGAGCTCCTCTTGGCCCCGCTTGGGACTGACATGCTCTGTATTCAATATTCCATGAAGAAGAGCAGAGGAACAAGTACAGAACCATCCATTCTCCTTGAAAATTAACCTATGAATGCAGTGAAGAGGCAGCTGAGCACAGGAAGCAGAAGTAACTTGCCCATGGTCACACTGATAGTGACGGGCAAAGGCAGATTCAACCCAGGTCTGGCTGGAGTTTATGAACCCAGCCTGCACTGTGCAGACGGAAACACTGAGGCCATCACCGAGGGGGACACCGCCATCTCCCCAGGGCTCTGTCCCTCTGTTGCCTCCTTGTCCCTCAAGGGATCCCGTGTTAGATAGCAGCAATTCCTAAAACTATGTCTTAGTTTTCTTGGCTATACCATGAGTTCACATCAAACACAACACACATCAAAAGGTTGTGATGAGGATTAAATATGTCAAAGCTCTGGTACAGAACAATCCTTAATGCTATGAGGCCCCTTCTTCTTCCTTTTTAAGTATCCTCATCCTGAAATCTCACAGCTATCTGAGGCTCAAACAAGAACACTGACCCGCCTGACCAGGCGGTGGCGCAGTGGATAGAGCGTTGGACTGGGATGCGGAGGACCCAGGTTCGAGACCCTGAGGTTGCCAGTTTGAGCGCGGGCTCATCTGGTTTGAGCAAAAGCTCACCAGCTTGGACCCGAGGTCTCTGGCTCAAGCAAGGGGTTACTCGGTCTGCTGAAGGCCCCCGGTCAAGGCACATATTGAGAAAGCAATCGATGAACAACTAAGGTATCACAACAAAAAACTGATGATTTGATGCTTCTCATCTTTCTCCGTTCCTGTCTGTCTGTCCCTATCTATCCCTCTCTCTGTAAAAAAAAAAAAAAAAAAAAAAAAAAAGAACGCTGACCTCTCTCCAGAAGCCTCAGGCCAGCTGGTCCTGGAGCTGGGCTCTGTCAGCGGCTCTGCTGACCCAAACCTAGGTTCCAATTAGCTAGGCTTGCCATCTCTTCTCTTCACTCAGGGTAGTGAGTGCAGGTTGGTTTGACTTTCCCTGTTATTAACATTTCCATGCCTGCTTTCCCAACCAAACTCTGGACAATTTTCCTAAGAGAAGAAGAAATGGAACCACGCTTAGCAGGGCCGTCGGATTCCCTGGCCAATGAACTGCTGTTAGCATATCTGGGGCTCTGCTCAGCTCCCTGATACCTGCACCTCCCCAAAGTGATGGTGAGCTAAGTAAACAACCAGCTCCATTACCGAATGGGGCAGGTATACCTTTGTTTCTAGGGCGAGTCTCAGGTCCGCAGAAATCTCCTCTCTGAATGGCAGAAGCCACTCCACCCTCATTGTGGCCTCATCCCCTTTCCAGTCTCGATGGTTGGTACAGACAGAAGAAGCCTGAGCTTGTCATTCACCTCAGTGGCTTAATGCAGGTTATCTTTGCTGTGAGCCTCACAGTGACCTCCAGCCTAGAGTGTCACCTGTCTTGTGTCAGCTTTCATAGGACCAGGCTGTTCACCTGGTCTTGTTGCCTGAAACAGCGATTTTCATTCTGTGTCTCATATCTGTGAAGGTCCAGCTCCCGGGCATAAAAATATGGAAATATGGAGATGAAGGGGACACAGCTCTGGTCCCTTGTCTCCCCAGAACTTCTTGGTCTAGCCCATTGTCGCCAGGGCTCTTTTGGATAATGCATAAAAAGCTCTGAAAAGAGCAAATAAGGCAGGAAACACTGAGGTTTGTCCAGAAGAATCAGGACCCTGTTCCAATTGTCTCTTGCTCTAAAACAAACCACCCCAGAACTACCGTCTTTCCCTGAAAATAAGACAGTGTCTTATATTAATTTTTGCTCCTAAAGATGCGCTAGGTCTTATTTTCAGGGGATGTCTTATTTTTCCATGAATAAGAATTCACATTTATTGTTGAACAAAAAAATCAACATTTATTAATATACTGTAGTCATGTCATCACAAACATCAACATAACTAGCCAAACTCTGAATTCCATCAAGAATTTCTTGTGACTCTATTTCCATGAACAACAATCTACCCTGTTTCCCCCAAAATAAGACAGTGTCTTATATTAATTTTTTTTTTTTTTTGCATTTTTCTGAAGCTGGAAACAGGGAGAGACAGTCAGACAGACTCCCGCATGCGCCCGACCTGGATCCACCCGGCACGCTCACCAGGGGCGACGCTCTGCCCACCAGGGGGTGATGCTCTGCCCATCCTGGGCTTCTCCATGTTGCGACCAGAGCCACTCTAGTGCCTGGGGCAGAGACCACAGAGCCATCCCCAGCGCCCGGGCCATCTTTGCTCCAATGGAGCCTTGGCTGCGGGAGGGGAAGAGAGAGACAGAGAGGAAGGCGCGGCAGAGGGGTGGAGAAGCAAATGTGCGCTTCTCCTGTGTGCCCTGGCCGGGGATCGAACCCGGGTCCTCCGCACGCTAGGCCGTTAATTTTTGATCCTAAAGACATGCTAGGTCTTGCCTGATCTGTGGTGGCGCAGTGGATAAAGCGTCGACCTGGAAATGCTGAGGTCGCCGGTATGAAACCCTGGGCTTGCCTAGTCAAGGCACATATGGGAGTTGATGCTTCCAGCTCCTCCCCCTTCTCTCTCCCTGTCTCTCCTCTCTCTCTCTCTCTCTCTGTCTCTCCCTCTCCTCTCTAAAAAATAAATAAACTTAAAAAAAATAAAAATATATTTAAAAAAAAAAGACATGCTAGGTCTTATTTTCAGGGGATGTCTTATTTTCGGGGAAACAGGGTAGTAGCATAAGACCACCATGTGAGTTGCAGTTTCAGTTGGTTAGGAATTTGGACAGAGTTCTGCAGAGCTGTGTCCTCCCTGCTCTATGATGCCTGGGACCTCAGCTGGGGTGATTCTCATGGTTGGAGGTGACTTGAAGAGGTAAGTGTCAGCTGGGCTGGCTGAAGAATGGGCTCAGATGGGACTATTGACCAAAGTCTTACAGATGGCTCTCCAGCCTGGCGGTCTCAGGTTGTCGGACATTATATATGGTGTCTCAAAGGTTCCAGAGGGAGTATACCCAGTGAACAAGGTGAAAGCAGCATGACTTCTTATGACTCAGCCTCTGAAGATAAGCAGCAGACTAAAGAATTCCAACATACTCTATTGGCCAAAGCAGTCAGGTATGGGGCCACAGAATCTACCTCTTGATGGGAAAAGAGGCAAAAAAAAAAAAAAAAAAAAATTGCAGCCATGCTTTAAATCTACCACAGAAGGTTTTCTGGAAGAGGTACCCCTTGAGCTGAATTTTAAAGGTAGAGTAGAGATTTGCCAGAGGGACAAAGTCGGGAGAGCTCCAAGCTGAGGGGTCAGCATATGCAAAGGCCCAGGGGCATGAGAGAAGATTGCATCACATAAAATATATCTCATTAACTGTCTTAGGAACTCACCAAAGACATCTTTCCTGCCAGCTCAGCAGGCACCATGTTTTGCTGGTGCACTGCAGGCTGCCAGGGCCCTGCTGTGCCCCAGAACTCAGACACCAACCCCTCCATGGAGGGCTCACCCTGATCAGGGCTTGAGTGGACAATCCACATTCCAGCGGCCTGGCCCCACCTGGCTCCCCGGGCTGTAGTGAGCACAGAGGAAGATGCCACCTGGGAGAGGTTTGAATGGAGTCTGGCCAGTCCCCATGCCATGTTCTTCTCATCTCCAGCTCCTGGTTGAAAAACCCCTGTGGCCCAGCCAAAACTTTCTTGGTTTGGTTTTTCAAAGCTAAACTAAATGCTCTGTGTGTCCATTGGCTTGAATCCCAGCAATTCTTTCCATAATGGTTAGTTCTTTTGATTGTAGGCATAAATACTTAGAGTAGATTAAACAAAAAAGGAAAATTATTGGTTCTTGTAACTAGACTGTTCTAGGAGTGAATTCTGGAGTTTAAACAATATCAGAATTCTCTCTCTTTCACTCAGTTTCTCAGCTGTGTATTTTTCTTTTGGCCTCATTTTTAATCAGAGTCTCCCCAAAAGTAAAACTCAATGGCTTAAAAACTCTAGGCTTAATTGATACCCAGAGCCAGCAAACCACCCAAAAGAGGGCAGATCTTCCCTGAATGCTGGGCTACAGTCCACAAAACATTTTGATTGGCCCAGCTTGGATCACATGCCCTTTTCAGAACCAATCATCATGGCAATGACTGAGTCAACCACTGACCCCTAGTAAGGTTAAGGGTTAGCCCCACAGTAACCACACGGAAACACTTCATTTCAAGAAATAGAGGTTCTGTATCCAGAAGGGGAACGGAAAATAGAAAGGCAGGCAAAACTTAGCTGCCATAGCGCCGGAGCCACGAGAACAGTCACATAGTTGTGCACTGCACAAAGGGAGAATGGGTGGTTTCTGTGTCTGCCCAGAAGAAGTTTCTTCTTCTAATTCACACAAGGCGGCCATGTGGACTACTGCTGGGCTTGGCAAAGTCAGCCACACTTTCCTTTCCCTAGTGCTTCAGTTCAGCCTGGAAAACCCCTCCTTATCCTCATGTCCTAGTTCAGACGCCTACTCCCCTGTGAAGTGGCTGGGATGAATCATGAGTTCCTCACACGCCCACAAAATGAGGGCTTCTGCCTCAGTTGGCGTCATACAGTTGTTCAGTAGAGATTCTTTGTCTATCTCCTCACCTGGTCTAAGACAAGCTCTATGAGGACAGGGAGGTGTCTAGTGGCCTTCCCTGGCTGGGAGAGGGAGATGCACAGGTAGGTAGGATCTGTCCCGTGGAGGAGGAAATGAAGAAAAGTAAAAACAGGCTGTTGGCCTGATTTGTCCATCTGTCTGTTTCTCCTCATCAATCCTCTGGAGACATTGCCCATAGGAAGGCACCTTGAATCGAGCACCCACAGGGCCACCACCCAAGGTCTCTGGGAAAGAGAAGGTACTGGGCTTCCTCTGGGCCTCACTGAGGACTGCCAGGCGATTGCTCCAGGGCTCAGCGCTTAGCTCCTGATTAAAACCAGATCCAGGAGCTTGGAGCCTTACGTGAAACTGGATACCTAAAACGTGGGCAAAGGAAATATACTGCGAGAGGGAGGCAGGCTGGCCGGCAGCCCACAGGGCTGGGCAGTGAGGTTGAGCTTTCCGCCTGAAAGGTCCCCAGGAGCCCTTGCTACGTGGAGTGATGACAGCCCTGAGAAACAGGAGCCCTGTGGGGACCAGAGGAACCATCCACTTCTCTGTCGCTTTCTTCCTGCTTTCTTCTCTTTGTCCGCTTCTTTTCTTTAGATGGAAGACCTGCCTTCAATCCCATTACCAACTTTAATTCATTTGGGGTAAAGTCATTTAACCTTTTTGAGCCTCAGTGTTTTCATCTGTACAATGGGGGTGAAATCAGGACCTATTTGGTTGGCTTATTGTAGGATTCACAGCAATGCTGTGTAAAAAGCCCTGCGTGCAGGACCTGGCACACAGTAAGCCCTTGTTAAATGTCAGTTACTGTTATACTTTCTCCTTCCCTCCTTTCCATGAAAAGCTATTTGATACCATTAAACCATAAACACAATCCCTGATGATCACAGTAAGAAAAACATTTAATGTCCCTAATGTCTGAGGCAGTGGAAAAGCACTGGATCTGGGATCAGACAGCTGGGGTTATAGTCTCAGCTCTGCCATTTACAAACTCGGTAACTTACTCTAAGGACTTCATCTCTCTGGACCTCAGTGTCCCCTGCCATGCCTGTGCCCAGGACTGCTGTGCATCTCAGCCGGGATGCGTACGGAACTACACAGAGCCATGTACCTTCGCGATCAGGATTTATGCTTCCGATACTGTGCCTTACTTTTCTGGCTGCCTTCGTTTCTCTTATTTGATCCTTCTTTTTTCCCAAAGTCATGGGTCAAACTTCCGGAGGCCATAGAGTGTTGGGGCGGAAAGAGACGTCTGTGACCATTTGTTCAGTTTCGTTATTAGGAATCATTTGGGGAACAGAGAAATTAAAATTCCTGGGCTTCAACCCAAACCTAGAGAAGCAAAATCTTTGCTTTTTTAAATGAAATTTTGTTTTAAATTACAAAACTGATACATGCTCATTCTAAACAAATCCCAGCAATACGGAAATAATGAGAGCTAAAAACAGCAAATCCACAGAGGTAAGTGCTATTAACAGCTTGGTGTGTGTCCTATCGGGTTTGGTGTTTTTCCTGGAAAAAGCTAACCATGTAGTTTTTAAACAAGATCATCACTCATTTAAAAAATATATAATGTAGCTTGGGCATCCTTCCACACTAGTATATATGCGTCTATCTCATTGAGTTTGACAGCTGCAGAGAATTCCATGAAGTGGCTGGTTGTGATCAAGTTAACCATTTCGGTGTCGGTGGACATTTTGGGTTCTTCCTGGTTATTCATAGGCAACCAACTCAGCCTCTGCCCACATCTGGCAACCTCTGCTCTGCACAGATGGGCACTTGAAGGCCCAGGGACGGGACACAAACAGGCCAGGGCCACAGAGCCAGCTCCTGGAAGAGCCGGGGCTTGCAACTCTGTTCTCTTGGGGTGCTCCCTGCTTCAAACTATATGGCCACATTAATTTATTTTTTTTAAAGTGGTCAAATAGAACTTATTAATACAATTCTGAACCTATTCCTAATAGCAGGGAAGAGAAAAAAAAACTAATTTTATATTGCATTTGTTTCTGAGAATTGGATTTTTCCCTAAAGTTTCTCATAGTTTTCACTTTTCATTATGTTCTTCGTAAGAGTTCATGACTCAATATATTTTCCTACACGTTGTTTCTGAAGCCAACATTTTTTATGCTAGAATCTTGAAATCCCACTTGCCCTGAGTATGACTATTTGGAGAGACCTTGCTCAAATTCCACTTCTGGGACCCTAAACCCCTCCCCTTCATTCTTCATACTTGATGAGCTTTCCTCCCTTGTGGAAATAAATGGAATTATAAAATTGTGACTGTCATCTATTTTTTTTTATTAAGTAAATTTTTCTAAGTCTGTAAGAAACTTTCCCAGAAAGATAAATTACCCACTTGTAACAAATATAACACATAACGGTTGCAGAATCCTTGTGAGAATTTGTTCTTTGCCCAGAAATAATGCTTAATATTCCTCCCAAAGAATGAAACATTAAGCCCGCCTCCCATGAGGTAAGAGGTTTGATAGAAAGTGACTGTTGCCTATCAAGCCACATCCTTTTTTTTTTTTTTGTACTCTTCTGAAGTTGGAAACAGGTAGGCAGTCAGACAGACTCCTGCATGCACCTGACCAGAATCCACCTGGCATGCCCACCAGGGGGCGATGCTTTGCCCATCTAGGGTGTTGCTCTGTTGCAACCAGAGGCATTCTAGTGCCTGAGGCAGAGGCCATAGAGCCATCCTCAGCGCCCGGGCCAATTTTGCTCCAATGGAGCCTTGGCTGCAGGAGGGGAAGAGAGAGACAGAGAGGAAGGAGAGGGGGAGGGGTGGAAAAGCAGATGGGCGCTTCTCCTGTGTGCCCTGGCCGGGAATCGAACCCGGGACTCCTGCACGCCAGTCCGACGCTCTACCACTGAGCCATCCAGCCAGGGCAAGCCACATCCTCTTAAAAGCAGTTGCTCTCAGAGCGTAGTGCTGAGCTGCAGACAGAAGTTTCCATGTTCCTACCTCCACTTCCATCCCCTGCCACAAAGAGGTGGGTCAGAAACCGCTCAGATGTCTCAATGAAAAGGAAGATATGTCACTCTCAGACAGCTGACCAGAGTGTTGGTAACATTTGAATATTGTTCAGTGTTATTTTGGGCAAAAGACAGAGGGAACAAAGGACTACAGAGTAACTCTTGGCTGTGACCTGCCTCTTGGGTCCTAACATTCTGGCTTCTATCTTAGAATCAAAAGTAGACCCTGCTCTCCTAATCTCATTGCCTCCTAAAAAGACTGGGTTCCTTTGGAAAAATGGCTGATTCCTGGTCTGGAGCAGGAAATGTGTAAAATGAGCCTGGAGCATTGTGTCATGCCAAATGGCAAGGAAGTTCTCAAAGATGGTGAGGGTCTTATCAAAAGACACAAGGGCCCATTTAAAGAGGCTCTCCTTAGCCAGAAAGATGGGCTACTTCTAGCATCCATAAGGATAATAATTGCAACAAATTATAACATATCAAATGCATTTTCGTTCCACAGATTCATAGGAACATTCAAAAGAGGAAGAAAAAGAAACAAAAACCCCAAAAGCCAACAAAAATATATTGGTCCTTTTTGAAGGATGCAAGGAGTGCCAATTAATTACTTTAAAAACTAGTAAATACAGGGAAGAAATCAAACATTTATTCTGCCTTTTCTATATACACTGTACGTTAGGCTGACCACCCAGGGGATGAGGGAAAGTATCTTTTTATGGAAGTAGTCCAGCTCATAAACAAAGATGAAATGATATAGAATATCCCCCTGCATCAACCTCTAGCAAACCATGGTTCCAGGCAGTGATCACCAGTGACCACTAACACCCCAGAAAGAGAAGCAATCTGATACTGAGTCTTATCAGGGAAGGACAACACACCACCTCTGCAGTGTTCTGGCCCAAAATATCAATCCTGAATCAGATGAACTTTAGTTCTCATTACCAACTTATAAGAAATACAGGGGACAAGGAACATAATGGACAACATGATAGAAATGTCATCATCAAAACCCAGACTGAGAAACTTTACAGGACAATCAGTTTCTCTCACAAATACTCTATGAAAAATAAAATGAGGTGGAGCCCTGGCCGGTTGGCTCAGCAGTAGAGCGTCGGCCTGGCGTGCAGGGGACCCGGGTTCGATTCCTGGCCAGGGCACATAGGAGAAGCGCCCATTTGCTTCTCCACCCCCCCCTTCCTCTCTGTCTCTCTCTTCCCCTCCCGCAGCCAAGGCTCCATTGGAGCAACGATGGCCCGGGCGCTGGGGATGGCTCCTTGGCCTCTGCCCCAGGCGTTAGAGTGGCTCTGGTCGCGGCAGAGCGACGCCCCGGAGGGGCAGAGCATCGCCCCCTGGTGGGCAGAGCGTCGCCCCTGGTGGGCGTGCCGGGTGGATCCCGGTCGGGCGCATGCGGGAGTCTGTCTGACTGTCTCTCCCCGTTTCCAGCTTCAGAAAGAAAAGAATAAAATAAATAAATAAATAAATAAATAAATAAATAAATAAATAAATAAATAAAATGAGGTGGAAAGAAACTTATAGATTAACAGCTTCTGCCCCTGGCCCAGGACAGGTCACATGACTCAAACCCTGCCAATCATTGAGCTCTAACCCAGTTGTGATTGGTCCATAAGTGGTCACCTGACTGAAACCAGTTGTATAAGGAAAACAGAATGGAGCAACAGATGGAAGGGGAGAGAGAGGTTTTAGGTTCTGAGTCAGATTCCAGGCCCGGGGCCCAGCTCCTGCCACTTATCTGTCAGTCCTGAGAGTTTCCCCAACATTCCTCACAACCAGGAGGATCAGCACATCCTTTAAAAAAAGAAAAATAACTTAGTAAGTTATATATGTCTAATCACTGGTTTGTACATCTGAAACTAATATAATATTGTATGTTAACTGTAATTGAAAAATAAGAAATGGCCCTGGCCGGATAGCTCAGTTGGTTACAGCGTCATCCCAATATGCCAAGGTTGTGAGTTCTATCCTAGTCAGGGCACATATAAGAATCAACCAATGAATGCATAAATAAATAAAACAACAAATCAATGTTTCTCTCTCTCTCTCTAAAATCAATAAAAATAAAAAATGAATGTAAGCAAATTTGCCGTGACAGCATAACTATATAAAAAATTTTTTTATTAATTTTTAGAAAGGAGAGAGAGAGAGAGAAAGAGAGAGAGAGAAGGGGGAGGGAGGAGCAGGAAGCATCAACTCCTATATGTGCCTTGACCAGGCAAGCCCAGGGTTTTGAACTGGCGACCTTAGCACTTCCAGGTTAACGCTTTATCCACTGCGCCACCACAGGTCAGGCCAGCATAACTATTTTTTAAATGATTTAAAAACCCTGGCTGGCTGACTCAGTGGTAGAGCGTTGGCCTGGAATGTGGAAGTCCTGGGTTCAATTTCTAGCCAGGGCACACAGGAGAAGCACTCATCTGCTTCTCCACCCTTCCCCCTTTCCTTCCTCTCTGTCTCTTCCCCTCCTGCAGCCAAGGCTCCATTGGTGCAAAGTTGGCCCCAGGCACTAAGGATGGCCTCCACCTTAGGCTCTAAAATGGCTCCGGTTGCAACGGAGCAACACCCCGGATGGGCAGAGCATCACCCCTTGGTGGGCTTGCCGAGTGGGGCCCGGTCAGGTGCATGTGGGAGTCTGTTTCTCTGCCTCTCTGCTTCTCACTTCAGAAAAAATGAACTAATAAATAAATAAATAAATGATTTTAAAACTATAAACTTTGAAGTTCTAAAGAAAAAAAACTTTAAAAATATTTTATGACTTTATTTGATCCAAACCAACAACATATGCCAGGAAGCAAGATCTCAAATGCTCCCTAAAAACAGCTTTATTAAGATATAATTCACATAGCATATACTTCACCCATTTAAAACGTTCAAGTCAGTGGTTTTTAGTGTGTTCACAGTTGTGCACTATCACCCCATCAATTTTAGAACATTTTCATCACCCCCAAAAACACCCGGTACCAAACTTTTTTCCCCCCAGCACCTCCAACCACCAATGTCCTTTCTGTCTCTGGGTTTGTCTTTTCTGGACATTTCATGTAAATGGAATCATACCATATGTGGTGCTTTGAGACTGGCTTCTTCTACATAAAGCAATGTTTTCAAGTTTAATCCATATTGTAGCCGAGTGCAAGCTAAGGGTATGGCCAGGAGTTGAAACCAGTTCTGACACCAACACCCCTGTTCTTTCTGATGTACCTGACGAGGCCACATCATGGAAGGTGGAATGCCAGGCCAAAGAGCTTGACCTTTCTGCTGTAAACCGTGAAGAAGACTGAGCAGGTGAGTAAGATGTTTAGTATAGTGTTTTAGAGACATTTTTGACAGTGTGGGTTTTCATCCTACATGCACATTTATATCATATGCCATATGTAATATGTGTACACATGCATATTTTAAGACTGAAGATTATAACAGTAATTCCCAGACTGGATTCCATGGAACATTACTGTCCC
Source organism: Saccopteryx bilineata (assembly GCF_036850765.1). Lineage (NCBI taxonomy): Eukaryota > Metazoa > Chordata > Mammalia > Chiroptera > Emballonuridae > Saccopteryx > Saccopteryx bilineata. Next base: position 72,285,582 of record NC_089496.1, read on the forward strand.
ATGAGTGGTGTTCCAAGAAGCAATGAGAAACACTGTACCTTTTTTTTCCCTGGAAAATGAAGAAAGAACAGGATTTCAAGGAAGGAGGCTGCAGCCGATGTTCTAAGTGTGAGGGCTGAATATCAACCCAGGTCCCCTCCCCTCAGTCCCCTTCCTCCAAGAAGCAACTCTTTCGGCACCTGCTCTCTGAACATGAAACTGTATTTTTAGGCTACTGGGTATGGAGTTGCTGTTTCTGGTGAGTGATCAAACCCCAGACAGGAGAAACAAGCAGAATAGCAAGGATGGTATGGGGCCCACACCCATACTGGACTGGATGGGATAGAGACAGACGTTAAAGGAACTGTTTCTATGAGGGGTTTTGAGAGCTCTGGACACGAGCAGAGATGCCTCAGGGCCCCGAAGACAAAAGATAGCCCAGTGTTGGGCTTGATGGACTCTGATCCAGAATAGAGCCCTGCTGCAATGTATCAGGGCCTGGTGGCTTTGGGACTGTGGGAAGAGGGCTGTAGGCAGAACCACTGGTGCTTTTGCCAAGGTCATCACCACAGAGGTGATCTACTGGGCCTCAATGAGCAGGCTGCGGTGTGAGCTGCATTCCAGATTTGCCACGAAACCCCTCACTGAGGAGTTCCAGTGTGAGTAGTGAAATCTTTGAGAGGGGGCCCAAGATCCCCCTTGAGCAAAGGGGGGCTCTGGACAGTGAAAGTGTGAGGAGTCAATAAACATGTCTTTTTCTTTTTTCCTTCCTTCCTTCCTTCCTTCCTTCCTTCCTTCCTTCCTTCCTTCCTTCCTTCCTTCCTCCCTCCCTCCCTTCCTTCCTTCCATCCGGGATCCACCCAGCAACCCCCATCTGGAGTCAATGCTCTGTCCATCTGAGGCCATGCTCGTAACCGAGCTATCTTTAGCTCTTGAGGCAAAGGCTCCATGGAGCCATCTTCAATGCTCATACGATGTGCTTGATCCAATCAAACCATGGCTGCAGAACAGGAAGAGAGAGAGAGAAAGAGAAGGGGAAGGGGGTAAGTAGGGGTTAAGAAGCAGATCGTGGCCCTGGCCAGTTGGCTCAGTGGTAGAGCGTCGGCATGGCATGCAGGAGTCCCGGGTTTTATTCCCGGCCAGGGCACACAGGAGAAGCGCCCATCTGCTTCTCCACCCCTCCCCCTCTCCTTCCTCTCTGTCTCTCTCTTCCCCTCCCGCAGCCAAGGCTCCATTGGAGCAAAGTTGGCCCAGGCGCTGAGGATGGCTCCATGGCCTCTGCCTCAGGCGCTAGAATGGCCCTGGTTGCAACAGAGCAACGCCCCAGATGGGCAGAGCATCGCCCCCTGGTGGGCATGCCAGGTGATCCAGGTCGGGCGCATGCGGGAGTCTGACTGCCTCCCGGTTTCCAACTCCAGAAAAATACAAAAAAAAAAAAAAAAAAAGGGCCCTGGCCGGTTGGCTCAGTGGTAGAGCGTTGGCCTGGCGTGCAGAAGTCCCGGGTTGGATTCCTGGCCAGGGCACACAGGAGAGGCGCCTATCTGCTTCTCCACCCCTCCCCCTCTCCTTCCTCTCTGTCTCTCTCTTCCCCTCCCGCAGCCGAGGCTCCATTGGAGCAAAGGATGGCCCGGGCGTTGGGGATGGCTCCTTGGCCTCCGCCCCAGGCGCTAGGGTGGCTCTGGTCACAACAGAGCGATGCCCCGATGGGCAGAGCATCGCCCCCTGGTGGGCGTGCCGGGTGGATCCTGGTTGGGCGCATGCGGGAGTCTGACTGCCTCCCCGTTTCCAGCTTCGGAAAAATACAAAAAAAAAAAAAAAAAGTAAAAATTGGCAACTGTGGATTGTTGTCCATTTGCATGTTCAGTTGCATTCTCTGCCTATGTCCTGAGAGCATGATTCTTTTGGACAACACCTTCATCTCCCCCAGTTCCCACACCCACTCTCCTGCCCTGTAGATTCCAGCCAGGCTTGGCTAATGGGCACAATAAGTAGATCAGACTGAAAGGTGGGAGGTCAGGATCCGTAATCCCCCAGTTCCAAGCCAAAGAGACCCCCACCCACCTATGAACATTGGGGCCATGGTTGCAGAGGCTGTTCCTCTGTGTGCTGCCACAGTTCCTCACAGCTCTCAGGGTATAGCTCCTGTGGGCTAGTGACACCTCTGTCTCTTCCGTCTTCAGGCCTGGGGCAGGGAGGGGTTGGGGGAATGGATCGGCTAGGCTGCTGCTAATCCCCGAGTGTCTCCCATGCTTGGTTGGTTCTCTGAGTCCTGTCCACATAAACACTCCCTTCTAGTCACTTAACCCTGTTGAACTTGCCCCTTTCTTTCTTCCTTGGAACCACCAACATACCAATGAATTCAATGAAAAAAACCACAGTAAGTTCTGCACTTACTTGGACCCAAAGTAGGGAGTCCAGTTTACAGCCTCTGCTGTAGCTCTAAGCCCGTCACTGGGCAGCAGGCTGAGGCTAGCGCACTGCCCAAAGCAGCACAGTGCTGGGGGCAGGACAGCACGCACACAACGCCCCATGTTGAAACCAAGAGGTAGTGCAAAGACGGGAGACACCTTGAGACATGTCCAACTAGTTTAATGATGAAACCGTGCAGATGCCAAACTATGGAGCACCAGGGACATAGGCAGAGATGCCTCAGGGGAATCACTACAGCACGGGCTTGGGGAAATGGAATCACCTAATGTTGACACAGGGGAAGGGGACATCCACTGGCAGCTCAGACCTATGACATTCCTCAGGGGGACATGCATCGCACTCCCAAAGTAAGAGCAAGTTGGCTGCTTTCACTCTCGAACATAAATTCTCGTGCAAACCACGTCATCGGCGCCAAACGTCTGCAGAAGGGAAGGAAAACATTTAAAGCATATCACTAATAAGGCCACTTACTGCCCTGTTAAAAACTCTTTGAAACAGACATTCAATTTCCTGTGCCATGGGCTCATGCTAAGTGCTAACAGTTTTTTCTTTCTTTCTTCCTCCCGTAAGCCCTGTCTTGGCAGAGAGGCAACTGGGTATAGAATTCTGTTATATGTAGTTTTTCTTTGCTTCTGGAACTGGTGAATGCTGACATTAGAAATCCAAGTTTCCTGGCTTTGGTTTTGAAATTAAACTGAAAGGAAGACTGTCATATTGGACATTTCTGAAGTGGTTTCTGTCTTTTTTCAAAGTATTTCAAGGGAGCCAGGGCCTTGGGCAGCTGAAGCCCTGAGGTCCAGGGCTGTCCAGCCTGACGGGAGGGCTGTGCAGAGAGAGTGCAGAAGTGCCGTCCAAGAAGCAAGACTGGAAGTTGAGATGCTGTAAAAGTAACACTCAAGCCTGACCAGGCGGTGGCATAGTGGATAGAGCGTCGGACTGGGATGCGGAGGACCCAGGTTCGAAACCCTGAGGTCACCAGCTTGAGCAAGGGTTCAGCTAGTTTGAACAAGGCTCACCAGCTTGAGCCCAAGGTTGCTGACTTGAGCAAGGGGTCACTCGGTCTGCTGTAGCCCCTCAATCAAAGCACATATGAGGAAGCAATCAATGAACAACTAAGGTGCCACAACTATGATTTGATGCTTCTTATCTCTCTTCCTTCCTGTCTGTCTGTCACTATCTGCCCCTCGTTCTGTCTGTCACAAAAAGAAAAAGTAACACTCAAGTCACCTGCAACTTAGAAAAGAGGTCTCAGCTACAAAAGCATAGCGTTGGTCCCAGATCAGAGCTTGGCATGTGTCCCTTTCCTGACAGTTTATGGATAGAAGGGAGGAATTGAACAGGGTGATCCCAAAGGCTCTTTCCAGTTAAAATCCATGGCTCTTCCACAGAAGAAGGATGGCTTTCTTTTGGCCGCTGAAGTCATATCACCCATGAGTAATTTGTGCAAATTCTCCCAAATCAGCAATTACACACAGGCCTGCTCCCCTGGGCTCCCACAGGAAATGAAAAGGGAAACCAACATGCATTTTAAAAAACAAAACCAAAAAACAAGAATTCCCCAGGCTGTGGACCTGATGTGGGTGTCTGTGTGCAGATGGACATTTTTCAGTGGGAGGGTCCCCATCTTTCAGATTCTCAGAGGGGCCGGGGACTCCAGCATGGTTAAAAGCTCTAGACTGAGAGCTTGGATATGCTTGGCTCTTCAGATCCTCACTTTGATCCCTCTGTTGGTAATGAGATGCTCTCACAGAGCACGTGGTAGGACATCGTCCCAAAGCGCGTGTTTACACTAGTCATTAGAGGTTATTAGGGAAGCAAATCCTCATCCCTGGTTTCTTTCCTAAGAAGGGAACTCCTGGTCACACTGGCACAGTTGTACTTGCTCTAGGAACCTCTCTATCCTGCTCTCTTTCATTTTTAAATTTCATTTATTGATTTTTAGATAGAGGAGGGGGGAGAAGCAGGAAACATCAACTTGTACTAGTTGCTTCCTGTTATGTGCCTTGACCGAGCAAGCCCAGGATTTTGAACTCGCGACCTCATCATTCCAGGTAGATGCTTTATCCACTGTGCCACCACAGGTCAGGCTGTCCTGCTCTCTTTATTGTCTCTGCATTAGTGAGGAAAGCAAACCATTGTGTGTGCTGGGGACAAGGAGCTCCCACCACCACCATTCACCTCTCAGAACCAAACTATGGCCATGGAGTGTCAACTGGAATGCCAACGTTTGGACACTAGACTATCTGTGCTGTAAGGACTGGAGTTGACACCTCACCCAAGCTGACAAATGGCTTCAGGACATGAGAAGAAATCACCACGTTTCCAACCACATTTGAAATATCCTTCTCAGCCTGGAAACTATGATAAGAGACTCCCAGAATGGTAGACTATACCAGAGTGGTTTGAGGCAGATAGAGAGTTTTCAATAGAAGGCAACTTCGAGCTCGGTAGTGATGTACTGTTGGGCCCTGGGATGGCTTATTTCAATGTCACTATAACTAATTTGCCTCTAATTATACAAGCCAGTGTCTCCCTACATTTGAATGTATTAACGAGGATAACCCTTAAAATAAAAGCCCACATTGCAAACCCCAAATGCGCATAATTAATGCTCCCTTTGAGGCACACGTGCAGGTCGGCAGCCAGGGAAGGATGCAAGGGTGAGGCTGTAGTGGGGATTTGGAGGTGGTGGGGTCCTCTACAGCCTGGCAGAACTGGGCCTGTGCTCTGGCTGCTCCAATACTAAAGAGCTTAATAAAATCAGTTTCTTAAAGAGCAAACCGAGCCTACTTTGCCCTCAGCCATGCTCAAGAATGCTAAAACCATCTCCCTCTTTACTAACTCTGGGAGCAGTGAACCATACATGTCCTTTCCCCCTACATGTCCATGTCTCAAATTGCTCCCCCAACCCTATCAGGTATTCCCTCTCTGGAAACAACATACCCAGGTTGCAAGCAAGCCAGTCCTTTCTCTAGGAAAGGAGAGAGCCTGTGAAATCATTCCAGGACAAGAGGAGAAAGAAACCAGGCAAAGTGACCTCGACTAAAGTAACAAAGACAGCGCAATTCAGATCTCCTCGCAGAATAAACAAGGACGTAATCTTAGGGCTGAGAGGGACCTCAGGGACCAGAGTTTAGCCCTGCCCCGCCTCTTAGAGGTTAGGAATGGAAGGGCCATGCCCAGGTCGGTCAGGCAGCAAGTCCTTTCCAACATTTCAGGGTGAACTGCCAAGTGGGCAGGCGGGCAGTCTTAGAGGGGGTGTTAACATGTCTGAAGAGAACAAAGGATATCACTTCTTGGTGACCTGCAACAGCTTTTCCATTTTCTGATCTGGGGGACAAAAGGTAGCTGCCAGGAAAGCATGGTCTGCTGTGCTGAACACAGAGGGAGAATAGCATGGGGTGTCCTGCCCTCCCTGTCTAGGGTAAAGGGGGACGAGGCATGTGATTGAACTACATAGGTTTCTAAGTTAGCCTCGCCAGATAAATTCTCTGTGGCCAGAATGTTTTAATCTGAATACTTTTAGGGTACAGCCCACCCTCTCCAGTTTTAAGGCCCCAGCCTCTACATTGTGTTACACTCAGACACAATGTGAACTGTTACACTCAGAACTGTTACACTCAGTTCCCAAGTCAGCACTACTATCCTGGCCATTGGAGTTTGTAAATCTGGGGACAGGGAGTTTGGAAGGTGGGAACAAAAATGTTCTCTGAAGGGCCTGACCTGTGGTGGCGCAGTGGATAACGCATCGACCTGGAAATGCTGAGGTCGCCGGTTCAAAACCCTGGGCTTGCCTGGTCAAGGCACATATGGGAGTTGATGCTTCCAGCTCCTCCCGCCTTCTCTCTCTCTCTCTCCCTCTCTCTCTCCTCTTTAAAAATGAATAAAGAAAAAAAGAAAAAATGTTCTCTGAAGGCTCCCAAACCTGGCATGCTGAAATTTCTGAAATCTTCCCCAGGCAGAAAGATTCCCCAGGGGAGTGAGAAGGGAAAAGAGTGAACCCTGAGACCTCACAGAGCCCAAGCATCAGGAGCTGGGGAGGGGAGGCTGGCTCAGGGCCAGTCCCTGAGTCACTGCAGGGAGAAATTTGGATGGTGACAGCAGCCTGCCTCTAGCCCCTACTCAGCCCCATCTGAACAATGATGTCCCTTGACCTAATCTGTCATCTCGGGCTTTCTACTTGCATTTTAACCCAGGGCAAACAGTGTTTCTCCCTGAATGGGTGAGGAAGGACCACACTCCTATGGCATCATCTGGGGGACTGAGTCAAAGGCCCTCACCAGGATGAGCTCGTCGTTGGCCAGCTCGCGGGTCCAGTAGGTTTTGGGGCCATCCCCCTCGAGGAGAGTTTGTGTGCAGTGGATCTTGTTCTCATTCTCCCAAGTGGCTAAACTCTGCGGGCGGAAAACCATTAGTGACATTAATTACGATCGTGGCAGTGAGAGCACAGACAACAATGAGCACCAGAGAATAACTGCTGTGCAGAGAAGCAACACATGATCCCTGTCGGCAGGGCTCAGAACCTCTCTGCCACACCTCTGAGTCCAGAATCAGAGCGCCAGTCACAGATTTATGGGGCATATGCATACCTGGTATCACACACACTCACTGAAGCAGCGAAGGCTCAGGCAGGCTTTACAGCTCCAGGAATAAAATTTAGAGCATGCAATGATTCGTTTATGGACAAACCTTCAAGCACTTTGGATTTTAAAAGCAAGAATCTTCACATCAGAGCTACAAAATTTTACAACAGCTAAGACACTATGGTTGTAACCACACCCACAGGCAATCAGGAGCTCTGTTCCTTGCAGGGATTTGGGGAAAACGCCTTCGTTTCTGTTTGTTTGACCCCATCGGCCAGCTCTGATAAAACTCAGTGTCTCTGGCTTTGAGGATAAAAACTCTGCCACCTTCGAGGCAAAAATTTTTTAAAGAAAACAGAACACTCTGAAGGGTCCTTATGCTATTGGGGGGTGGGGTGGGAAGCAAAAGGAGGGACTTCCTGCCATCTCCCCAGTGTCTGCATAAAGCAGAGCTGCGGAGAGGGCTGGGGACCCAGGACAGAATGTGCACACACTGGTTTTCTAACTCACACATGGGGTAGTTCATCAGGCACGGTGGGGACAAAGCCCCACTCAGGCTGTCCTGTGAGCCTTTGAATTTTTATCAGAATTGCGTCTCTGGCAGTAGCCACCATCCATGTTCCCAAATTGAGCCTTGCCTGTTGCCAGCCCTTCTCTCTAATGACGCTATCCTGCTCTTCTGTTTTTACAATCAATGTGGTGACAGGGGCTCGGATACCCCCAGCTCCAAGCCTGGACATCATTTTCAGGCTGTTCCAACTCTAGGGGTCAAATATCGTTACTTGGGTCAGCATGCTTCCGGGGCTGTGTCTCTGTGTCCTTGTTCTAAGCCCAGTGCCCAGAGGGCCCGCTCTGTACATTAGACAGGCACCATTCAGGAAAGGTAAAAGCAATTTCTCACTCTCTGGAATGTCATTAGTTTTTCTTTTTTCTAAATACCAGGGAAAGGAAGACATTTTGTCACTTTTTAAGTAAGTGGTGGCAGTAGCGATTGTTTTTCCATCTGTCCTTAAAATACTCAAGTAACCAATCCTCCCTTCCACTCTGAGATTAACCAAATGCAAACTTGATCATCTGAAAAAGGATTGGATAGCCCCTTGCTCTCCCTTACCCCCGTGTAAATCCGGGGCTGATATACAGAGAAATACAAAACTCTTGCCCTTGAGGACTGATAGCACTTATTCCATTCCCAGCCAGAATCTACCCTGGTTTTGGACAGATTCCACCTTTCCTTTAAGGAACCAGTAAGGACGAGCGGGAGAGGTGCCACGGCCCCCAAGCGTCCTGAAATTGGACCCAGAGCGTCCCAAGGGGCCCAGGACGTGGGGATGGGACGCTAGAGCTGCCTGCCGATCCACCTGCGACAGAAAGATGGATCCTTTCACCTCTTGCTCCCGTGCTGCCCGCACCTGGGGTCACTGCAAAGCGCTGCAGAAACTTGGGCGGGAACGCGGCGCGGCTATTAGCACTTGGGGAGGAGGCTTAGGGACGAGGTTAGAAGGGAAGGGGTAGAGCTTTCTACCGAGCCCGGGGCACCTGGCTGCACAGATATCTCTACAAACTGCCGGTGCACGCACCCTGCCAGTAAAGCTCAGCACCGGCTGCAAGTGGGGGACGGGTGCGCTTGGCTGGCGTGGTCTATGGGCGAGACTCTGGGAACCGGGCGATGCCTGTTCTGGGCTTACCCTGCACTTGCGTCCGTCCACGGTCTCCTCCTCAAAGCCTTCTCCGACTTTGAAGTTGATCTCGGTGGTGCGCACCGTGGTGGATGTCTTTATGTAGAACTGGTCCCCGTCCTGGCGGATCTCCACGTGCGGCTTGGACGCAGCCGCCACCGCCACCTTCCGCAGCATGGCGTTCACACCTGCCAGGAAACACGCGTGCCGCGAGCTCCAGTACCAGGACTGGGGGCACCTCGCACACCCTCTCTAACTGCAGGTAGGAGCCTTAAAACGGAGCTGCTCCTCCCCTTACCCTCGCCCTGATTTTCCAGATGAGAAACTCAGAGAGGGTAAGCGGCTTTTCCTGGGAAGCACAGTGAATTCGCGTCAGGGCCGGGTTTCAAACTTAGTCCCCAAAATTTAAAGTCCCTGACTCTCCTTGGATTCCAGAAACAATCTTTCCTCGCGATGATCGAGCACGAGATAAAGGCGGAGCCGTCGGGGATGGCTCCCAGCACCCAGCAATGTGCGCTGTACGCAGGGGTTGCGGGCTCCACTCCCGCTCCTTGGTGGGATGCGCCTCGGATCTATCGCCCTGGGTACTTTCTTCTGCCGGGGGTCAGTCCCCAAAACCCACCCCCTGAGGGCCTGGGGCACCAACAGGGAGCATCCGCACCAGCTTACCCAGGGCCTTGAGCAGCTCGTCGAAGTTCTCGCTGCTGCGCATCTTCCAGGTGCCGGCGAAGTTAGGCATGGCGTGGCGGTGGTAGCTGCTGTGGCGGCGACGGCGGGCGCACTCGGAGCTGCACCGCGGAGACTGCGCTCTGCGCCCAGCGCGCGCCAAGTCTACGGAGAGCGCCCCCCACCCGCCCGCTGCAGCCCCGCCCCTGGCCCCGCCCCCGCGGCCCCTGCAGGGCGGGAGCCCAGACCCCACCTCCTAAGCCCCCAGTATGCCCTGGGCAACTGGGTCTCCAGGGTGCAGGCCTGGCACCCGCTCTCTTCTAGCTGGACGTGGGGACTCTTCTGCCACACCTGAAGCCAATCTTTTTAAAGTGGGTGCTGGGAGAGGATTAGGTGAAACAAGATGAGCCACGAGGGGACAATTGTGGAAGCTGGGCCGTGGGGACTTGGGGAAGCATTATACCCTTCTCTCCACTTTTGTGTGTGTTTGAAAATATCCATAATATAAAATAGTGGGGCCACCAGTGGATGGGAGCTTCTCTCTCCCACCCCCAGCCGTTTTTCTGGTGTGCCCAGCTGATCCCTTCTGCTCTGAGCTGTAGATTCCATTCCACATCCCATACTCACCAACCACTTGAACAAGACCAATGAGAGCAAGAAATTGGGAAAGCCTGAACCCCTCTCCTAGCACCCTCTTGTGCACAGCTGCATGGAACCCAGCACCCTGCAAGATTGTGAGTCCTTTACGTTGGCAGGGCAGGGGAAAAAACAGCTTGTGCCAAGGAAGAGCTGTGTGTTTGAGGGACTGTGTGCCTCAGTGCGGCTGGTGTGAAGCAGGTGAGGCAGGAGGTGAGCAAAAGACATTCACTAAGTGCCTAGGGCCACAAAGACGCCTAGAAAGGCTTTGGGTAGAGGTGAGCCCTGGTTCTATTGCATTTTTGTCAATTTGCCATTGCTTCAGTGTGAAGAGTAGATGGAAGGGGGCAGACATCGCCAGGGACACAAGAAGAGGGCCCTTGCCCTGTGTAGGCAAGAATGGTGTGTGCTGTTGGCAGTGGAGTCGGGGAGGCGACAGGTTAGAGAAAAAAGGTGCTTCCCTTATGCCAGTCTGTGATTTGAGCTGGGCATTGCAGCTACCTGGGCAAGCTTTCTCAACATGCAGATTCCCAGGTTCCAGCCCTGGAAATGTGGATTCAGTAAGTCAGGGGCAGGGCCCAGAAAGCTGTGACTCATAGGCTTTCCAGGTGATGGTTCTTGTACAGCCAAGCTGGCCCTGCAGTCTTCCATGACCCGCTCACTGTACCTGCAGGGGAAGGGGACGTGGGAGCAAGAGGCCAGGTTGACTCCAGGTTTCTGTCTTAGTAGGTGGGAAGAAAATGAAGGGGCTTGAGGGTGCGTTATGTCAGGGGCTGGCAGGACGGCGTTCAAGATACTGATAAAGTTGATGTGTATTATGAATCCTAAAGAGAGGCATTAGGTATGCAGTGTTTCCTGAACCCCTGAGTCTCATATCTGTGGAGTATCCTGCAGCACTTACTATGGTCCGTTCTACAGGAAGGCAGCAAGAGTCAAGGAAGAGTTTTAGGAGCAGTGATTTGGTCAGATTGCCTTTTAAACAGATCCCTCTGGTGGTCAGTATGGAGGGTGAATTGAGGGACATGGAGAGCTGATGCCTGGAGACCAATGAAGGGTCCTGCAGTTGTCCAGGCAAAAAATAAAGAGGGCTCAAGCTTGAGGAAGGGTCAGACTGAGAAATGTTTGGACAGTAAAATCAATGAGACAGGTGACTGGTTGAGTGTTGGAGGTGAAGGACAAGGGCGTATATGTGCTCGGTTTCTGACAGAGAGGTGGCGTGGAAAGTAAGGCCACCAACCCAAGTGTGCTGGTCAATTTCATAGGAAGGACACAGAGTCCACCTTGGATGTAAGAGCTTTGAGGTTCATAGAGGCGTACAGCTGGAACTGTTCAGAGCGTGAAATTTAGTGAAAAAGGGGGGAGCGTCCTCGAGGGCCTTTAGGAAGAGGAGAGTTGGTTTGGAACTAGTGTGGTGCCCTGGGGGAAGATAGAGAAAACTTGGTATGGGGTGGAGGTGTGGGTAACATACAGCGCAGAACTTGAATTTGGGAGGTACCTCAGGCTTCAGAGTGGAGCTCTGGTGGGGGAGTAGGAGGCCTAGTGACAGGGCTTGGAGTTTCAGAGAGAATTCTGGTGACACATAGTCTGGCAGGTTGGCAGGGCCTTGACTGGGTGACCAAGAATGGGAGTCAAACTCCGGCCCCTTGCTCCTTGGTCCAAGGAGATTGCATTGGCGGGCAGGCAAAGGTGGTTTCTTGGCTGAATGCAGCTGCCCACTATCACTCAAGCCTCCGTCTGTGGTTTCTAGCACAGTCCAAGGGTGCCCTGTGTGCGTGTTGCACAATCACACACATGTGCTTGTGGTCAGGATCCCCTTCTGGTTTCGGTTGGAACACTGACCTTTGCATCTGTGGAGCAGAAAGACTTGGAACATCAGATCCACGAGTAAATTCACTGACTCACTCAGTGTTTTTGGAAAAAATACACTGGGCTAGGCATGGGATTCGGAGGTGAAGGGACGTGGCTGGGACATGGCGGGACTCACAGGCTGGGGGAAGATAGCTGCTGCACCAAGATCAGGTTTGGGACAATGTGTAAGTGCTGTGAATGGGGGTGGGGGACATCTAACTTCTGGGGCATCTGACCTTCCCAGAGAAGGTGATACTAAGCTCCAGCAGGGCTTGGAAGGATAACTAGGATCTCAACAGGCGGAGAAAGGGGAATAGCCTGTTGAATAGGAAACTGCAGAATCAGAGGACTGGAGCTCTGAGCCCCTGACAGCTCCACTGCGGACATCTGCAAGGAGAGCCCTATAAAATGGGCTCCCCTTGGTATCAGGTAGCCTCACCTTAGGATCAGAGGATCCCAGAGTCCAGGCCAAAGTGGATGTCCTCAGCTGGCTGCAGTTGCAGCCAATTCCTGGTGTTACCTCCCCCCCACCCCCCATGTGGATTTCAGAGCTTGGGCCTTCTCTCCAAGACCCGTTTGTTCTCTGCTGGTCCTCCGGCAGCTCCTGCCTTGGCTTCGCAAACTCCATGTTGCCAGCTTCTCCCAGGCCACTGACCTGCCTCTGTTGTCCCTGTTGGGGACATTTCTGCTGAGGTTTGCTTCTTCTGCCTGGAGGCATGCCAGTACCCCAGCCTCCCAGGGCCTGCTGGCCTGGCCCCAATGCCCTCCGGCAGGCCAAATTCAGGCTGGAATAATGGAGGTCAGAGTTCAGTCCGGAAAGCTGGGGGCTCTGAGGAGGGTCCCAGTGGGGGTCTTTAGGACACAGTGGAGGGGAGGGGGGCTAGGGCCACTTTGCTGGGACAATCTGAGAGCAGACCAGGACAAAGAAGAGCTGGATTCCTGGGGAAGTCTGGGGGTGGGGCTGCACATGCCCTGCTGGGTGTGGGGGGAGGTCTTCTAGATTAATGGAGTAGAACAGTGGTCCCCAACCCCTGGTCCGCGGCCCGGTACTGGTCCGTGAGCCATTTGGTACCGGTCCACAGAGAAAGAATAACTTACATTATTTCCGTTTTATTTATATTTAAGTCTAAACAATGCTTTATTTTTTAAAAATGACCAGCTTCCCTCTGTTACATCCGTCTAAGACTCACTCTTGACTCTTGTCTCGGTCATGTGATACATTTATCCGTCCCACCCTAAAGGCCGGTCCGTGAAAATATTTTCTGACATTAAACCTGTCCGTGGCCCAAAAAAGGTTGGGGACCACTGGAGTAGAAGGTATACTAGTGGAGAGTCAGGGGTGTCTGGGGATCATGGAGCCCACAGGAAAATAAATGCAAGTAGCAGACATTAAACATTGACTATGCCAGACCCTGTAGTAGGTGCTTCGTAAACATTCATTCATTCATTCACTTATCTATCCATCCATTATTTATCCACTGCCCTCTGGGAGTGATACTCATCACAAATGGGGACACAGCTCACTCAGCTGGTTAAAACAGAGCTGGGTTGAACCCAGGTGGGCTTGCCTTTAGATCTTTGCTCTTACCACTCCCTCTGCTGCTTTATTGTGCAGATAGGAACCTAGAAGTGGGGGAGGGGTGCCTGTCCCCAGGTCACATTGTGGGGTGAACTGGAGCTCTCATTCCCTGCCCTCTAGCCTCGGGGCTGTGTGACCCCTGAGTGCTAATGAGGACAACTCTGCTTGAAACCAGGACCAGTGAAAGGGTTGTGACAGGTCCATGTCTCTGTTGACCCGGGCTTAGTCCTGGCTCACCAACTGTCCTGCTTTGCCTGGGACCCAGGGGTTTCCGGGACGTGGGACTTTGAGTGGTGAAATGGGAATGTCCTGGGCAAACTGGAATGAGTTGGTCACCATTTCCATGTCATGATCTGGAGACATGTTCTCCATAATTGCACTTGTGCATTCATTCATACCCTCTTTTGTTGTACGAATCTACAAACTGTGGCTGCATGTCTGTGTGTCTGACTGGGCACAAGTGTCTGTCTGTGTATGTCTCCCTCTCTTCGTGTTCATCCCTCTGCATGCTCAGGGATGTTCTATGTCTTGTTGTCCTCATGTGTGTGTCTGTGACCCTCCCTGCCCGTGAGCATGTGTCCTTCTGTTGGCCCTGTCTGGTTATGTGCGCCCCTCCTGGGTCCCAGCCATGTTCTTGTCTTCACCCCACCATGCACTGATGTGCTTTCTCAGTCCAGCCCCAGGACTCTCGAGCCAGGCCCATCCCAGAACCATTGCAGCAGACTGTCTCGCCACCCACTATCCCTGCAGTCAGTGCAGCCTCCACTGTGACCCTGCACGCTGCCTCACACTCCGCAGGCCAGCACCTGGGGCTCCTTCCTACTTCCCAGCTCTTCTTCCCTCTCAGCACCCTCCCTCCTGCACGAGTCCTTTCTCAGCCCTCCCATAATGAACCCCTATCCTAGAAGTGTCACTACAACATCCTCTGCTCTGTGAATCCTCCCTGTCTCCTGGGGTGGAGTCAAGCACTTCCTCCTCAGCACTTCCACAGCCCCAGGTGCATAGGAGCAGAGGAGAAAGACCGGTCACTCACCATTTATGGTGCCTCCTGGTGCCAGACATTGGGCGATGCCCGGGCAGACTGTCATTTAATTTTTACAACCATCCTGTGAAAGGAAACTAAAGCTCAGAAAGGCTGAGACATTGGCCCAAGGTCACACAGTTGGGAGGAGATGGAGCGGGTTCCTTCCACCAGGCTGCCTGGTCACTGCTTCCTGCCCCACAAACCCATGGACCTTTTTCAGGCTGGGGCCACCTCTGGTTTGTTTCCACATCCCCAGTACTCAGCGCAAGCCCAGGCACCTAGCGGACACTCCATGAAGGTTTACAGAATGAATGCCTGCTCTTGAAAATGACAACCTGAACTTTCATTAGTCTGATTTATACAAGTGCTGGGATCCTCTGGGTGCAAGGCTGGGGAACGGGTGGCCATAATTTATCAGAAAACACAGCAACTGTTCCAGCTTCCCTTCAGTGCAGAAGGGGAAGGTAAATTGATGGCCAACAGCTCTGCACCGGGAAGGCCCATCCTGCTACCAGTGCAAAGCATGTGACGTGCTCTCCGATCGTCCCCCACGTGGGCCCATCCACCTGCTGCCTGGAGGTGGCCACAGGGGGCTCAGCTGCCTCTCATCGATAGCCTGCTCACGATACCAAATGGTGCCTTTGAAAGTCCATAAAGAAAGAGACACCATTGGTGCCTGATCAATCACTGCTCGCAGTCCCTTGCGTGGTGCGTGCGGGCCAGCACAATGCCGCTGGTCATGGGGCTCAGTCACCACTACTGGATTAATGGTCTTTTAGACAAGAGCAACGCCCACCTCCTCACCCTCATCCCCAGCAGCCCCGGCTCCCTGCGGCCTCTCTAATCGAGGTTGACGGATGTGGGGCATGGGGTCTATCGGAGCCCCCAGGCTTCTCCTGGGGGCTGGGGGCAGGACAGCTGCTCTGCCTCCCAGATGTCCAGGGCAAGCCTTTCCCTTCTTGCCCTCAGTGAGGCAGCTGGGTGAGCTCTGGGAGCCCCACCTGATGGGCCTGGAAGGTGAGGGCTGGTGCACTGGTCGGCTTCTTCCCCACCAGTAAGCTCAGTGTCTCTCTCCCTCCCAGGGCTGCCCGCCTGGGCTGGGAGTGCTGAAGAGGGTTTCCGGCCCTTAGTGGTGACTGCATCAGCGCTGGTAACTTGAAAATTAATCATTCTAGTAAGACCTGCCCACATTCCTGCAGCACTGCAATCATGTTCCCCTCTTCACTGCTCTGCAGGCCCTGCAGGATGTGAGTATTTAATTAACATCCATCTCCTGCTCACTAGAGTGTTTGTAAATATGATTCATGGGCATATTGTTACCTCAGCTGAGCGCTCCGGGACCCCTCTGCCTGCCTGCCAGCGTCTATCAGCACAGCCAGCTCCTGGCAGCTAAAGCTCCTCATGTCCCCCCGGAGCTGCCAGCACCCTGGTGCCCCTGCAGAGCTTGGCACCATTCTGGGAACCCTGGGCCTAGACACAGCTTCCCTTCCTGTCCACAAGACCCAGGGTGGAAATCAGGCCACATTTTACATGGAATTTGGACCACAGTTAGTTAATTAGCCTCTGAGGAGGGACCCCAGGATCAAGGTCTGACTGAGGCCAGTGGTTCCGGGAAACAGGGGATCTCCCTTGAGAAGGCAGGACTCCTCCCCAGTCCCCACTTGGCCCTCCCCAGGGTGTAGAGAAGCCAAAACAGGATCCCGAAAGGTTCTGAGGGGGAGCACCTGACTTTGCGAGGTGAGGGAGGCACTCAGGGTGGAGGCCCTGCCTTCAGGCAACTGGAGGTCCTTTGAGCCCCAGGTGACCTCACACCTAGGCTGAGGAGGCTTTTACCTGCCTCCCACCCACAATTTTTAAAATGCCACTATTGCTGACTCTGCCCTTGGCTGGTTCCTAATGAAGCTCTAACGCCTCTGTTCCTACCTTGCATGGGTGCCTCAGAGATGGGGAGACTGGATCTTACAGGGGGAAGGGGGTGTTCCCTGCCACTGTCATTTTGGGAGGCATAAATGAAGGATAGCAGTGGGAGGCCAGGCCCAGCGGTCATCAGAGCCATCCATCCCCAGCCCGTGAGGGAAGATGGGACTCACTAACTCATTAACGATGACCTATCCATCCTCGATCAGCCCTGACACATCCATTGGCCTGACAGCTGACACAGCTGTCCTGGGGGCATCACCCTCTGTGTGGGGGTGGGGGACAGGATTGTCAAGTGGAAGAGGGAAAAGTCTGCTTGGGAAATTCTGTTATTGTCCCAACCACTTCAAAACTGCAGAATGTTGTGGGGTCAGTGGTGGAGCCTATGGTACAGACCTGGTATGACAGGGCTGGATCCCTGTCCTCCACGTGGCTTTATCCAGCCACGTCCCGTCTCAAGGATCCTCAGCATCCTCTTCTAACAACTTGGACACCAGGCCCTCCCTCGATCAGGTGTGAGGTTAGGCAAGACAAGAGATGGGAACTGCCACAGTGTTCACTTCAGAGGCTCCAGGATTGTTAACCTGAAAATGGCGCCATCCTGCTATCTACATGCTGGTCTCACTTTGAAAAGTGGGGCAGAGCCTGAACAGGCGGTGGCGCAGTGGATAGAGCATCAGACTGGGATGTGGAGGACCCAGGTTCGAGACCCTGAGGTACTTCAGCTTGAGCGCAGGCTCATCTGGTTTGAGCAAAGCTCACCAGCTTGGATCCAAGGTCGCTGGCTTGAGCAAGGGGTTACTCAGTCTGCTGTAGCCCCTGGTCAAGGCACATATGAGAAAGCAATCAATGAACAACTAAGGTGTCGCAACAAAAAACTGATGATTGATGCTTCTCATCTCTCTCCGTTCCTGTCTGTCCCTATCTATCCCTCTCTCTGACTCTATCTCTGTCTCTATAAAAAAAGAAAAGAAAAGTGGGGCAGACTACCCCGATGACAGGCTCACATCCTAGACCACAAAGTCCTTATGTGTGATTTAGGGAGGCCATCTGTAAACAAAGTCCAGGCTCTGGAAAGGAACAGAAGAGATAATAATTGAGCTGTTTGATTCGCCCAGTTGTCTGTGGTCCAGGACAGGGTTCTGTCTGCTCCTATGCAGATGTGGCTTTGCGTTTCAAGCTGTTTGTACAATGTAGCTGACCTAGGCCTCCTTCTCCTCAGTCCCCAGCAGCCTTTAGCACTGCTCACCAGCGACCCTCCGGTGGGCAAGCCCATTCCAGGTATTAGTGTACAGCTGGATCGACGCTGAATGGGGTGGGGGTGTCTGTGGAAGTTCCTCATGTCAGTTCTATTCCTGGCCCGGCTGCTGATTCCTGAAGGGACCTTAGGCAAGTCCATGGCTTTCTCAGGCCTCGCTTTCCCCAGCGGGCATGGGAACTCTGTTAGCCTGGACTTAACACAATGCCGATGGAGCTGTAGCTCCATAAGACCAGTCACCAGCTCTTGGGGGACAAACACTGGTATGGGTCAAGCAGAGTCCCCGCCTGACTCGCATGGCTTCTCAGGGCTCCTTTTCCCTCTGCCTTGTTCAGGTCTCTCTGGGTAAGCCCATTCGATCTGGTTTTGTCCAGTTTCCACCCAACAGCCAGCCCAGGTCTGTCCCGGGCCCGGATGTCTCCCAGGCAGCAGGGGCCTAGCGACAGTCCTCATTCATCTTCCCCACTGGCCCAGAGACAAAGGGCCTAATGTGTGTGCAGATGGGCCTGCCCTCCATTATCCCTCACAACCAGCGTTGATAATGGGCCTCCAATGAGTCCCCCGTGGCCACCTGCTGACAAGGGGTGGCCAAGCAAAGATGCATGCAAATACAGGGACCCAATGATAAAGCAAGCCTCTTGGGGGAGGTGGGAGGAGCGGGGAGGCATGACCACAGCCCTACGGCAAATCCCATCACTCATTTCTGACATGGATACATTATGCCTTTCAAACACCACTTGCCCCTGGACATTGAGCTGGCAAATTAATTGACAGGCGATCTGTGGAGGTAGCTACTACAGAGCAGGATCCTTGTCTCCAGAGGCCCAAGGAGTCATCATCTTCTGTGAGGACAGAATTATCCCTTGCCAAGGCAGAGCTCAGTGCCCTTCTGGGCTGATTGAGACCTTGGCCAGTGCCAAGGGCCTATGTGTGTGTGTGTTTAGGGAAACTGGGTCCCAGGGACAGCTTGATGGGCTCCAAGTGATAACAGGTCGGTGTGGAGCTGAGGCTGGACCCAGGGCTCCTGACCATTGTCCCACTCTTTACCTCACTGTGGGACTTGCCTGCACACTGTGTAAGACTCTGAGGTGCAGCTGGGCCTCTGGAGGGCAGACCTGGCCTTCAGCCTGTCCTCTCACAGGGCCAGCACAGGCCCAACCTTCCTTGGAACTGGGGCCTGGCCCCCTCCCTTGGTGAAGACCCAGAAGTCAAGGCCCTTCTGAAAGCAGGTACAGAGCAAATGGGACATGGGAGGAGCAGTGGGAATGCCAGCAGCCCTGAAGTCATGGGTGGCCACTTTCTAAATGCTTAAGGATCTGCACTAAAGGAGCAGGGGGCCACAGAAAGGAGTGGGCATCGGGGGCCTCAACTCACATTGGCTCTGTCCTGGAGGACATCACTTCTGGTGTCCTGTGGGGTGCATACTTATAAGGTGTGCATACCTCATGCACTCTGAGGTCAAGCATGACATCCCCACTGATATGTCAGAATCACTGGGATGGGGATCTGTAGCTGGTATGTGCCCCTTTATTGTGGTAGATTCTACGTACTGGTCAGCTACATCACATAATAACTTAAAATCACCCATGGGAGCTATATGAATACCACAGCCATCGGCATGTGCTGTGAACCAGGTTTAGCTCTTTCCCTGAAAAGCCTGCTTTGAATGTTTACCAGCATACCTAGAAACCCTGCTCTTCCATCCTCTGCTCCTTTGAGACTCTCATCCAGGTGGGTCCTCTTCATCTTCCTCACACCCTCACCCACCAGCCTCTCCTGTCTTATTCTCTGCAGACTATGGTGCTGGCTCACAGCTTCCCCACCAAATTCTTCCACCACCCAAGGGGCCACAGTCTCCTAGCAGGCCCACCATCCTGGACTCCCTGGCGTACCTACCTGACTTTGCTTTTTCCTAAGTCACCAGGTAAACGCCAAAGAGGTCTAGAAAGTCATGGTGGGCCCAGTTACAACAGACTTCTATGCACTCTGGGCTTGACCAGCCCCTGCCTTTCCCTATGCACAGGGCCTGTTTCCTCCAACTGCACTTGGACTGCCCTGAGTTTGAGACTCAGTCTCCCAGTGTAGGGTGGTTCCTGCCTATTTCCTAGAAGTTATCGTCATGATGTTTTGGCCTTCATTTTCTGGATGAGGTCCTATGAGTCCTTTTCTTGGGGTCCTATAATGATTCAGCAGCAGGTAGTCACTGCCTATGGGTCTGGAAAAGCTGAGGAGGGATCCCCTTCAGCAAGTACCTGCCAGGTGTCCAAGAGCAAGCAGAGACTGCTACCCTGTGGCCACGCATGGTAAAGCCCCAGGCTGGTGTTTCTATTGCTCAGACTATCCAGGGTAGAAAAACAGTTCCAGGAGTTTCTCTGGCTCAGCTAGCCTCCAATCCCCAAACCAGGTGAAAAAGGAGTCGCCAGCACCGAGTGTTCGAATTTGAATCCAGATTTCCGCCTCTGGCCCCGTAACAGTGATGTCCTGACGGTCTCAGCCACCCGTTTCCTTTTTGTGATCTGTTTCCCACTGTCCCCTCTCCTAACACTGTGAAATTGGGAATGAGAAAACAAATAGCTATCTCCAGTGAGGTCTGAGTTCCCATTTTTACTCTGCTACTAGCTGGCTGAGTTACCCTGGGGAAGTCATGGCCTCCCACCTTAGGGTCAGTTTCCTTCTCTGTGGAAAATAGGATTAACCCCTATGCTGCATTATTATCACGAGTATTCTGTGCAGTTGTGTTCTCAGCCTATATGTTCACAGTTGTAGCTCTCCAAATGTTTAAAACCAAGACAAAACTTTGTGAGATACCAGGTTTTCCAAAGTGGAAACGTACCCCAGATGGTGAGCAAGGCCATCCGCTGGAGTATGGGAAGACAATATTAGACCCTCTGATTATATTCATTTTAATCTCATCCACTGGCCAGGGCAAAACAGGTTTTTTAAATCAAAGATGACATACCTTTACTATGTATGATGCACTCTTACATCTTCTATACTTTTCTTAATCTAATCTCTTTTGTGTGTGTGTGTGTGTGTGTGTGTGTGTGTGTGTGTGTGTGTGTGACAGAGGTAGAGAGAAAGACAGAGAGAGGGACAGACAGGAAGGGAGAGAGATGAGAAGCATCAATTCTTCGTTGCTGCACCTTAGTTCATTGATTGCTTTCTCATGTGTGCCTTGATGGGAGGGGGTGCTACAGCAGACCGAGTGACCCCTTGCTCAAATCAGTAACGTTTGGGCTCAAGCCAGTGACCAGGGATCCCGCTGAAGCCGATGACCTTGGGATTTTGAACCTGGGTTCTCTGCATCCCAGTCCAACGCTCTATCTACTGCGCCACTGCCTGGTCAGGCTATTTCTTTACAAAGATTTTTTTTTTAATTTTATTTTAGAGAAAGGAGAGAGAGAGAGAGAGAGAGAGAGAGAGAGGGAGAAATGGGGGTGGGGGCTGAGTGGGAAGCATCAACTCTTTCAGCATTCTAGGCGGACGCTTTATCTACTGCACCACCACAGGTCAGGCTTTAGTCTCTTTTTTGGGAGATGATTAGTTGAATTTTTGGCTGAGAGAAACTTAGCCCTGGCCAGTGAGTGGCGCAGTGGATCCAACGTGGTCCCGGAGCACAGAGGTGGCTGGCTGGGCACCGATGTCTTGGGTTCCAGCATTGATCAGGGCACGTATGAGAAGCAATGACTGGATGCACAACTAAGTGGAACAGTGAGTTAATGCCTCTCTCTCTCTCTCTCTCTCTCTCTCTCTCTCTCAAAAATCAATGGGGGAAAAAACTGACTTAATATCCAAAACTATTTGCTTCCATTGAAAATTAACAGCAGGTTTGAAAGTAAGCGAACAGAAGGTGAAAGCCTCAGTATTCTGACATCAAATAAAATTAAAAGGCAAAAAAGAAAAATTAAAAGGCATAAACGTGACTGGAGTGCTTTTAGAATAATCTGGAGGTGGGGTATATACCATTGAATATCTGTCACATTAACAGGTTGTGACTTGATTTTTTAAAACAAACCTCAATTTCACTGAAAAAATTTTAAGCCACAGGATCCGAGAAGTAATCGGGTTTAGTCAAAAAACAAAGCAGAAACGGAGAATCGCGCCCACAACGACGTGGACGAGAACCTTAACTTGCGCCTCCGGGAGCCGGTTTCCCACGACCCCGCCCCTCGGGGTAATAGGCGGGATTGGCGTGGCCTCCCTGCCTGTCCCCGCTCACCCTCCTCCGCGGCAGCGCGGCGTCAGTAGGGGGCGCTCAGCGTGCGCCGGCGCCCTGCCGGGAGAGAGCCCTCGGTCCTTCGTGAGCTCATCGCCGTGCGTCGCAGTCGTGCAGCACTTACGTCAGAGGTGCGCCCAGGCTGTGCAACGGGGCTGTGAGGCGGTGAGTCAGTCAGTGTTCATTGCCGGTGCGGGTGGCTGTTTTCGGGGTCTTTGATAGCCAGGGAGGGAGGAGCGGGTGAGCCAGGGTGGACCCGAGGCTGCCTCCAGGCAGGCCTGCCTAGGGTTGCTCCAGGCCGCGGGCCCGAGGTGGCTCGACTCCGTTTACCTTGCTGCCTCTCGGGGTACATCCTGAGAATATTCTGTGCAGCCTCGAGACGAGGGCTGGTGTTTCTACGGGAGTGGCCTCTGTCCCCGTAAACGGCAGGGCCGTCCTAACCGAACTTTTCCAGAGAAGGGCCACCCATCAACAGACAGGTACAAGAACAGCCTGGGTTCTCTTGACGTCAAGTACCATGTGGTATCGTGGGTCATTCCTGCCTGAGCACTCTGATAGAGGCACTTGTAGTGTCTTGGAGATGCAGAGGAGAGAGCAGTGAATTCCGCCTGGGAAATTGTGGGGAAATTCCTTACATAGAGAAGAGGGCAAAAGAGGACTTGGGATCCTCTTATCTCTGAAATTACTTGTTTTTAGAGACTGGTGCGAAAAGTGCTGTTGCTTGATAGTCAATACGTAGCTTGTATCTACCTACTGTCACACTGACTTGGGGGAAGCTTCCTTCACCTCTCTTAAGTCTCACTTAGGAAGGACGAGGTGATAAGAACACCTTCTGAATGGGAGTATTAGGGTTCAGTGAACTAATACAAGTGTATAGGACTTAAAACTGGGCCCAACTCAGTACATCCTCTTTGATGGAAGCACACCTTTGTCTTGAGGAGACTGGCTTCATAGACGTTGGCTTTCCAGCAAGCCCTCCTATTCCTTGTTTCTTTCTCTTGCTATATGTGAGTCGGGGATTGGGAAGGGAGAGGGCTGGTGCTTAAGCAAAACTGGCTTGAGCTCTTTCCTCTCCTTCCTACCCTCAGCAGGACTGTGTCCTTGTGTCACAGGTGAATTGAGCACTACCAGCTTGATTGATGTCTTCACAGGCAAGGATTATTTAGAAACTGTTTGGAGTGTTGTTGTTTTCTTCATTTGTTTGTTATTCTTGGAAAAACCTTCACAGTAGCCTCTTGGCGTTTGCAAATTTAAAGCAAGTAACCTAAACCTGGATGCCTTCGCTGTGGAATCCCTTTTGCTCATGAATAGAATTGAGGGGGCCATGAACATGGATGAGAAGAAAAATTGCATCCTTATGTTCTCTGACCTCTAGCTGAAATTTAGTATTTTCTACAATTATAAGTTTAGGTGACAAGTCACAGTGTGACTTTGTCACTAGTAGAAATCACAAGTATTTTTATATTTTAGGATATTGTGTAAGTGTATCACAACTTTGAAATTATGATAGTTACTGGGCTTGCCAATAGATGTTATTATATAATGTATTACTTAAAAAAACATATTGTCACAAGAATACTTTTTGTATTTTGATAAAATTTTATTATAGTTGATCCTTATTATTTTCAGATTCTGTATTTGCAAACTCAGGTATGTGCTAAAATTTGTTAGCCCCAAATCAGTATTTATAGTGCTTTTATGGTCTTTTGAGGACATCTTTGAGGTGGTGAGAAATTCAGGTCATCTGATGCCCATATGATAGAGGTGAACAAGGAGACACTCTGCTTTCTGATGTCAACGCATACTGTAAACAAGTGTCCTTTTTCGGTCTATGTAGTGCCATGATTTTTGCATATTTGTGCTTTTTGTTGATGGTTTCACTGTTTAAAATAGTCCCCAAGCACAGTGCTGAAGTGCTGTCTTAGTGTTCCTAAGGGCTGAAAGGCTGTGCTGTGCTCTACAGAGAACATACATGTGTTAGGTAAGCTTCATTTAGGCATATAGAGTGCTGCTGGCCAGGAGTTCGATATTAATGAATTACCAATGTATAGTAAGGAAGATTTCTTTAAACGGAATCACATAAAAAAATTATATATTGATTGGTTGACAAAAATGTTGTTACTAGAAGCTTGCAAGATCTTAAGCGAGTATTTCCCTCTGGGAGCAATGGAAAATTAAACGGGCCTGTGGTTTTATCTCTCTGAAGAGCAGTAAGGGGCAGAGACTGGCCCTTTTCTGTAGTCAGACTTGGAGAGAAGAAAACATTGGATGGGGTAGGTGTTAGTTGAGTTTCTGGGCTCCAAGGGACTTGTGAAGGGAGTTCCTGGGACTGACCCATAGAAAAGTATCAGGGCACCTCTGGCAACGGGTTGCCTTATTTTCTTGGTCAAGGGGAAACTCCTGTAGCCCCCTCTGTCCTGATGACATCCCCTTACTGAAACCATGGTGTTGTTTCCACAGAGTTGTCTGGCCTTTAGCCCTTCATCCTTGGCTAAGGAAATGACCAACCAGGTAAGGCCATGGTGAGGCAAGGAACCCTAGTTGGTCTCTTTGGTAGGTTGTCTGGGTGTGGTCAGAAAACTAGCATTCAGTTCCGGTTCTGCTCCTGAAGCATGGGGTGAGATCTCACCAATAAAACGCACAACACTAAGAGGAGGATTATGTCGTCTGAAAATTTCACCAGTTTATAGAGGACTTGAGAAAGCTTAAAAGAACTTATACACAAACACAAAAAAGAAACAAAGATCAGAAAAGGAAAACATATCTTTGTAATAAGATTAGGGACAAAGTTAGCAGGTTATTCTGTAGGCTGTGCAGTTTTATACAACTATAAAAATTAACCTGTAAAGTAGACTCTGAGCTTCCTGGTGACCAGAGCAGGAAAAACCTCATTTATTAGTTTTTTTGGGGGGAGTGGTGGTGGAGAAACTAGTTTCTTTAAAACTAGTTTTTTCTAGTATGACTTTGCAAATCCTGCATGAATAGGAATCCAGGAGCTTGTAGGAGATCAGGGCGACATAGAGAAAGTAGCTAACACTGTGGTGACTGTCTGTTGGGGCTGGGTGGTAAGGTGGATGCTAGCAGGTGTTTTAGGAAGGAGATATGATATATCTGAAATCTGACCATTGGTTTACTGTGGCTTCTTTTCTTTTTTAGTACAGTATTCTCTTCAAACAAGAGCAAGGTAAGCAGTTTCGCTATTCAAACAAATTTGCCTTTGAAAACAGTGTTGTCTCTGGATTCTTTAAGATTTTTGTTATGCCGACCAGACATGCAATTCCCAAGTATGCTCATTTTGCAGAAAAATTGGCAGAGGCAGCTGAAGACAAATACATGTAAAAACAAACAACCAACAATGACAGGAAAACCAAAGGAGTCAAATAATAGGCTGGAGAACTTGAGGCTGAGGAAAGCTTTCTTTTTTTTTTTTTTTTTTTTTTTTTTTTTTTCCTGAAGCTGGAAACGAGGAGAGACAGTTAGACAGACTCCCACATGCGCCTGACCGGGATCCACCCGGCATGCCCACCAGGGGCAACGCTCCACCCACCAGGGGGCGATGCTCTGCCCCTCCGGGGCATCACTCTGCCGAGACCAGAGCCACTCCAGCACCTGGGGCAGAGGCCAAGGAGCCATCCCCAGCGCCTGGGCCATCTTTGCTCCAATGGAGCCTCGGCTGCGGGAGGGGAATATAGAGACAGAGAGGAAGGGGGGGGGTGGAGAAGCAAACGGGCGCCTCTCCTATGTGCCCTGGCCAGGAATCGAACCCGGGTCCCCCGCACGCCAGGCCGACGCTCTACCGCTGAGCCAGCCGGCCAGGGCCTGAAGAAAGCTTTCTCATCTGAGAAAGACATAACTGTGAAAAAAGGAAATGCTTTGAGCCTCAGAATCCTGTTAATGTCAGCTCATCAAGGGTGATGAACTTGAGCCTGGCCCTGAACCCAGAACTTGCTTCAGGAGTCTTTACTTGGCTCCTCCACTTAAGGGATGCCCACAGGGGACCTTTGACTCTTAATGACAATGGGAGATGTAACAGTAAAGTGAATTTCTGTCAAGGTCTCAGACTGTGGGGACTTCTGGGGACTGGGCAGCAGTAGCAGTGGGCTTCATACCTGAAAAGGAGCATGTGCACGGACTGTCCACATGTATTTCATTTCTTTGCCACAACCTGGACAAGTTAGGAAAAACTTAGGGGGACATGTGGGAATGCCTGATAATAAAAACTGTAATACTCCAAGCGGGTAACATTTAGATGGTCTGAAGTTCAAGCTAAAGCATTCTTCCACGTTAGCTAGAATGGGCAACTAGGAGCCAACCGGGTGCCCAATCAACTGCCTCGTATGCAGCCAGTGCCATCCAGGTGGCAGGTTAACAGACTCAGGTCGGGTGGCAATTGTAATTGAAGCTGTGTAATTCACAGTTGTTTAAGTTCAGTGCCCTTATATTCATGTCTTGGAAAGGTGTTCCTAGAGAATTGCAGCCAGGTGTGCACACTTGTGACACTTCTACACCTGAGCCAGGTTAGCAGACCCAACAGTGTGGCCCACCAGAATGGCAACCTGCACAATCAGAGTTTAGGGTGGACTTTAGTTAATAGAGAGAGTGGGTTTGAATCCCAATTTTACCACATCTTAGCTTTTGAATTCAGGTGAGCTACTAGGCTTTTCTAATTCTCTGATTCCTTGTCTGTAAAAGAAGAGTGATGCTAACCATTCCTACTGCATAGGGTTGTGGTGGTGATAAATTGATGTAATATTTAGAAAAGGATTAATGTAATAACTGGCCTGTGTAACATAACACACATTTGTGGTGAAAGGCAGCTTGTGTGGAGGCCGCATCAGGTATTTGTTTCAGACCTCTGCTACCTACAGTGAACTGCCTACTGGTTTCCAGAGATCGCTAAGAGATAACTCTTACTCAAGTTTAGGTCTCTTTTGGGTGGTAGGGGGAGGGCTTCCTGCTGGTTTCACTCATTTCTGTCAAATGGTAGTAGCCATTCCAGATGGGTTCATACTAGACAACATGTCAGGTGGAATGGACATTGGACTATTCCAGGACCACCTTCCCATCTGGTAAGCCTATGCTTTGGGCAGGTAGCTTCTTGAGAACCTCCAGTTCTCATATAGAGTTCCACAGTTGTAAGAGAAAAAAAAAGCTTTCTGGGAAAGCACTTTACAAAACAGAGAAGCAGATAGGGGTGGATTTGCCTACAGATTCTTGGAGCAGTATTTAGTTTCATTTTATTTAACACATTCAATTTAGAAGTTGCATGAAGCCTTTTTAAATATGTTTTCCATTCTAGCCCATGATGATGCCATTTGGTCAGTGGCCTGGGGGACAAACAAGAAAGAAAACTCTGAGACGGTGGTCACAGGGTCCCTGGATGACCTGGTGAAAGTCTGGAAATGGTGAGCACCCTTGCCCCTAACATATAGCCTTGGAAATTGGGGTTTGATAGTTTGCTTCTGGGCTCCCCAAGTTGCAGTCAGGATAATGCCGTTTTCTAGACAAGAAAGCAATGGCAATGTGCAGGTGTGAAAAGGCAGCTCATTTCTCCCTTGTTTTCCTGTTATTTAGTGGTAAGGCCCAATAGTTTTTCACAAAAAAGCCCATGGTTATCACTCGCCTGCCTTTGGTGTTCTCTGACTCCTCATGCCTCTCTGATTCTCAATTTCACCGATAATGCATGGTCACGGGCTCAGATTATCAGGTGCCAGGTATAGTAGGTTGTGTGTGAAGAGATCTATTTCTTTGTCCCCCACTGAAGGCGAGATGACAGGCTGGACCTGCAGTGGAGTCTGGAGGGACATCAGCTGGGCGTGGTGTCAGTGGACATCAGCCACACCCTGCCCATTGCTGCATCCAGTTCTCTCGATGCTCACATTCGTCTCTGGGACTTGGAAAATGGCAAACAGATAAAGTCTATAGATGCAGGACCTGGTAAGAGTTTTACTTTCGGGAAGATGACAGGTTTGTAATCAGGTTGTCTAGAACTTGAGTGCATCCCCTCAGAGGCAGTGCTCCATGATTGTTACTGTTAGAGCTTTGTGAGAAGACACATGCCCAGTCCCTGTTCAGTTCACTGAATCACAGCTGTCAGGGTGTGTGGGCTGTAGATGTATTTGGAGGAAGCTACCCAGGCATGTACTCTCTGACTCCTGGGTTATTCTCTTTGCATGTGTTTTTACCCTGCTGACATGGCTCCATAGATGACTTGGGTCCCCAGCCCATCCCACAGAGTCTGTTAATACTGTGCTCTATAGTAATAAAAGCAGGCATTGCTACTGACAAGTAAAGAGCAGCTGAATTCACCTGAAGGTAAGACTCCCAGGATAAGTGTAGGTCTAATGAATGTAGGGAAATGGCACTTAACTTATGCCTGTCCTGGGAATACCCATGGACAGTGTACTCCAGTACAAAAGATGAGGAAAATCCCAGATCCTGGAGAAAACACTGAGGACGAGCTTAGCCAGCCCAGAGCTCTTCTGCAAACTCTTGTTAAAGAAGGAAGGTGGGAGCACAGAGCCTCAACATCACATGGTTCGTGGCGTGTGAGGGTAAAGAAAGGCTCCACCTGACGGGGCAGTGGTGCAGTGGATAGAGCGTCGGACTGGGATGTGGAGGACCCAGGTTCGAGACCCCGAGGTTGCCAGCTTGAGCGTGGGCTCATCTGGTTTGAGCAAAGCTCACCAGCTTGGACCCAAGGTCTCTGGCTTGAGCAAGGGGTTGCTCGGTATGCTGAAGGCCCATGGTCAAGGCACATATGAGAAAGCAATCAATGAACAATTAAGGTGTCGCAACGAAAAACTGATGATTGATGCTTCTCATCTCCCTCATTCCTGTCTGTCTCTGTCTGTCCTTCTCTCTGACACTCTCTCTGTCTCTGTTAAAAAAAAAAAAAAAAAAAAAAAAAAAGGCTCCTCTTGAAGCCACGAGGTGGAACTTAAGGATTAAAATAAATATTTACTATGCAAATATTTTAAAAATCTTATGTGCAAGGTTTAATCGAATAAAAATTCCTTCCAATTCTGAGCATTAGGATACTTGTGCTAAAAGTCCTAAACTTCAAGGAATAAAAATCAGGCTTTCTAATAACCATTATTCCCATAAACAGCTAATTGTAGTAGGACTAAAAACACATAGTCCTGTTAGAATAAATGTTATTGTCATGTGGGAATGAAGGTAGATATTTAAAACTACTTAATTAATAGCACTTCTTTGTTAATTGAGCATTTTTTGTTAACTTGCTATTTAAAATAAGCATTTCCTAAGGTATGTGATAGCACTAAATGAGTTTCTATTTTAAATGTGTGTTAACATTTGCAAGGGATTTTTACTTTATTTTTTTATTTTTTAATTAATTAAATTGTGTTTACATAGATTCTGGGGTCACCCCAAATGCATCCCCTCTCCCTCCATTCCCCTCAACATCTCCCTTGTCCCCCTCCCTACAGCACCCTCCCCCCTTCCCTTCAGGTTTATCCCATCCTATCATCCCCTTTCCCTCTGTCCTCTTTCCCTCTGGTCCCTTTGATCCCTCCTCTGTCTCCATTCCGTTCCTCAGTTCTTATTGTTCCTTGGAGGGGTTGTTATTTTAAAACTCACTATGGAATATGGTGCTGACTCATCTGTGCTGGGATCCCCCATCCACCGTGAGACAAGGCCTCTCTTTCAGTGTCTGATGGGCTGAGAAGGGCATGGCATCTTAGAGCCCCAGGACTGAGGAGAGAGATTTGAGAAGGAGCCTTTCTCTTCCTTCCCTCTGACCTGACCAGCACTGTTTCTGGGCAAGAGCAGGAGGGGCAAGACTGAGGGTGCTTCCCGTTTTAGGTTGTATAACTTAAAACTAATTGATTTGTTGTGGGGTTTTGTTTTTTTTTTTGTATCTTTCTGAAGTTGGAAACGGGGAGGCAGTCAGACAGACTCCCGCATGTGCCTGACTGAGATCCACCCGGCATGCCCACCAGGGAGTGATGCTCTGCCCATCTGAGGTGTTGCTCCGCTGCAACCAGAGCCATTCTAGCACCTGAGGCAGAGGCCACAGAGCTATCCTCAGCACCCGGGCCAACTTTGCTCCAATGGAGCCTTGGCTGCGGGAGAGGAAGAGAGAGACAGAGAGGAAGGAGAGGGAGAGGGGTGGAGAATCAGATGGGCACGTCTCCTGTGTGCCCTGGCCGGGAATCAAACCCGGGACTCCTGCACGCCAGGCTGACGCTCTACCACTGAGCCAACCGGCCAGGGCCTGATTTGTTTCTTAACAGTGTCTCTTCCCAGTCTTTATTCCTGTAAATGTGTGAAATATACTTTGTCCCATTGTGGTTTTATGTAAGAGTATTTCTGGCACATTTTCATTTATGTACAATTTGATTGAGGTAAAATTTTACCTCTGTGATTACACTGTGAAATTAAGTATGCAGTTCAGTGAGTTTTAGTAGATGTCTGTGGTTGTGTGCAACCATCACTCCCATTCAGTTTTAGTTCCCTTGTGCCCATTTATAGTCCATCGATCTCAGCCTCAGGCAGCTGCTGCTCTGCTTTCTGTCTCTATAGTGTTGCCTTCTTGAAAAATTTCACATAAATGGAATTGTATTGTCTTACATGTCTTCATTCTTTCTTAAACATGATGTGTATGAGGTTCCTCTCTGTGGTAGCATGCATGATCAATGGTTCTTTTTTCTTGCTTAGTGCTATTCCCCTGTGAGGATGTACCACGTTTTGTTCATCAGTTCACCAGTTGATGGGCATCAGATACTTCCAGTCTTTTACTCTTATGAGTAAAGCTGCTGTGAACATTCGTGTAAAAGTCATTACGCAGACCTGTGTTTTTATTTCTCTTGGGTGGCTACCTAGGAGTGGAATTGCCTGGTATTATGGAAAGTGTTTGCTTTCGCTTAAGAAAATGTCAAACTGTTTTTCTAAGTAGCTATACTGTTTTGTGTTCCCACCATGTTTTAAAAGTTTTAAAAAATTAAAGTCATATCTTTTCTCACTGTATTTTTTTTCCTTCTTGTTTTCTCTTCAGTGGATGCCTGGACTTTGGCCTTTTCTCCTGATTCCCAGTATCTGGCCACAGGAACTCATGTGGGCAAAGTGAACATTTTTGGTGTGGAAAGTGGGAAAAAGGAATATTCTTTGGACACAAGAGGAAAATTCATTCTTAGTATTGCATATGTAAGGAAACATTGATCTCTTTTCTCTCTGTCCAATTCTCCCCATTCACTGTTATAATCATTGATGCAGGTTCCACGGGGCTTGTCAGGGAGCTACTGTTCTTCTGGTGGGGTTTGCCTGCCAGCCATAGAGACCTGCAGCCTGCAGCACATCTGCTTGGGTTTGGTGGGGCTACTTGACATGGAATCTTACACCTTCTCCACGTTTCTGTGCACAGAGTCCTGATGGGAAGTATCTGGCCAGTGGAGCCATAGATGGAATCATCAATATTTTTGATATTGCAACTGGAAAACTGCTGCATACGCTGGAAGGTATAGCTCATTTGATTTTGTGCAAACTGGGCTATCAGATCACAGAGGAAGCATTATATTCTCACTCACATGCTACTAGATGGCAAGTGAGCATTAGATTTGCAAAATATCTATCTCAGCTATCTGGAGTGCCTGCCTCCAGGTTTTGGTTTTGTCACTGTAGTTATCACCTAGACTTACTAGTTTTTATACCTGTGATAAATGCTTGTTCATTTATTTGTGTGATACAGTGTCTCAGCTATGTAAGTATCTCATTTCTATCATGTTTGGTTCTAAAGAACTTTGGGATTAGAAAGCAACTCCTTGTTGATAATTGGAAGGTAGGTGAAAGTGGTACCCACCTCCACACTGGTGGCCTCTGGGTGAGAGGACTGGTCAGGTGGAGGGAGACAGCTACCCTGTTCATATATATTCCCAAGTGAATACAGTGCCTCCTCAGTTTATCCTTTACCCTACACTTAAGGATTTGGTAGGAAAATATTACTCTGTTTGATCAACCTTATGGTTGAGAAGCAACGTATATTTCCATGTTGGCCGTGTCTATGGCAGAGGAGTTTTTATTAAGTGATATATGCTGAGATCCAACTGGTCAGAGAAGGGAACTGAGGAGAAATAGCTCTGCGAGGAGGGCCTGGGTTATATGGATGTTTCTAGAACATGAGGAGGAAGGGTCCAGTCTATATACTCCCCTCTGACTAAAGCAGCTCATTGTTGTTAGAAGGGACATAGTCATTGGAAGCCCGTATGAGGGGTTGGAAAACAGTGATCACCAGGTTAACAAGGGCCTTTGTGAATTTCAGGCCATGCTATGCCCATTCGCTCCTTGACCTTTTCCCCGGATTCTCAGCTCCTTGTCACTGCTTCAGATGATGGCTACATCAAGATCTATGATGTGTAAGTTGCCTGTTGAGATTTGAGGCTTCTTGCTTAACAATACTGCCTGTCTTGTCTCTTATTGTTATTATTAAATACTTATGGTCAGGTCATATAAGACATTCTTTCCCCAGTCATCCCCCCCCCCCCCCCCCCGATCTTTGAGTGTAGAGTGTCCTGGAGGAAGACGTGCATGGGTTACCTGCTGGGATCAGATCCTTGCTATTGGTTTTGCAAGGATCGTCCTGTCTCTGGTGAGCTCACTGATTTCAAATTCTTTGGGGTCAATAAGTAGCATAGAGATGAGGAGATGGAGCCAAGGGCTGTGGCTGGCCTGGAGTGAGGGCCAGATGTTTTCTGGGGGTGGTGCTGCTCCAGCTGGCACTCCTCTGTCCAGTCACTGCAGGTCAGGATGAGGTAGCCTTTTGCTCTTGGATTTTGACTCAGGTGTAGACATGAGTCAGTCATTCTCTTCAGTCGGCAGCTCTCCTTTGAAGCCTGTGCAGGCTCGTCCTGGTGTTTTCCCGTCATCCTCAGTCCCATGCCTGTTTCCCCCAGGTCTTGCTCTAAGGTGTTAGATGTGTGTCCTGATGCTTTGACTTAGGACTGCAATCAGCTTGCCTCTGGTTCACGGCTTTGAACCTGGTGTCTAATCCACCAGGTGCATGTACCACAGTCAGGACCATCAGTGTGCATGTCCTATCATGAGTTTAAACTTGGGCGTCTGCACACTGCTCTGCCTCACTATTTTTGGTAGACCTGGAATTAGAACTGCAGCTTCTGGAGAGCTGAACAAGGATATTCAGGCCCAGTGGGGTGGATGCCTCTCAGGCAGTGTTGCTTGTGGGGGCAGAGCCCATGTGACAGCAGCAGTCCCTAAGGGCCTGGCTCTCATTTATATAGTATTTCATTGCTGAGTTCCATGCATGCTCCCTCCAGCCCATGAGTTGGCGGCATGGATTAGTATTCCCACATTGCAGATGGGGGACCCAGGCTGAGGTGGGATACTGAATGAAGGCCGAGGATTTTCCACTGAGGCTGCCTCCTCGTACCCACTTGGGTCTGTCCACAGGGGTGAAACTGCTGTATGTGACTTGATTTCACTTTTTTTTAGTGAAAAACAGACAGGCAGTCAGGGACAGACAGGAAGGGAGAGAGATGAGAAGCATCAACTCATAGCTGTGGCACATTATTCATTGTTTGTTTTCTCATATGTGCCTTGACCAGGGGGCTCCAGCCAAACCAGTGACCCCTTGCTCAATTCTTCATTGCTGTACTTTAGTTGTTCATTG
The DNA here is from genome assembly GCF_036850765.1 of Saccopteryx bilineata. Classification (NCBI taxonomy): domain Eukaryota; kingdom Metazoa; phylum Chordata; class Mammalia; order Chiroptera; family Emballonuridae; genus Saccopteryx; species Saccopteryx bilineata. The sequence goes on from NC_089496.1 coordinate 72,319,038, forward strand.
ATTGCTTTCTCATATGTGCCTTGACTAGGGGGCTACAGCAGAGCAAGTGACCCCTTGCTCAAGCCAGCAACCTTGGGCTCAGGCCAGTGACCTTGGGCTTCAAGCTAGCAACCTTTGGGCTCAAGCCAGTGACCATGGGGTCATGTCTATGATCCCCTGCTCAAGCCAGCGACCCCTCACTCAAGCTGGTGAGCCTGCACTCAAGCCGGTGACCTTGGGGTTTTGAACCTGGGTCCTCTGCGTCCCAGCCTAACGCTCTATCTACTGTACCACTGCCTGGTCAGGCCAGTTTTACTTTTTTTTTTTTGTATTTTTCTGAAGTTGAAAACGGGGAGGCAGTCAGACAGACTCCCGCATGCGCCCGACCGGGATCCACCCGGCATGCCCACCAGGGGGCAATGCTTTGCCCATCTGGGGCATCGCTCTGTTGTAACCAGAGCCATTCTAGTGCCTGAGGCAGAGGCCACAGAGCCATCCTCAGCGCCTGGGCCAACTTTGCTCCAGTGGAGCCTTGCTGCGGGAGGGGAAGAGAGAGAGAGAGAGAGGAAGGAGAGGGGGAGGGGTGGAGAAGCAGATGGGCACTTCTCCTGTGTGCCCTGGCCGGGAATCGAACCCGGGACTCCTGCACGCCAGGCTGACGCTCTACCACTGAGCCAACTGGCCAGGGCCAGTTTCACTTTTTTAAAAAGTGAAAATGGCTGTAGGGATTAAACTTGCATTGTTCTTGATCCCATTTAAAATGGTCTATACCCTGGCCAGTAGCTCAGTTAGAGCATTGTCTCAGTGCACCAAGTTTCCTGGTTCAATCCACAGGGCACATATAAGAGTCAACCAAATAAGTGGAACAGCAAATTAATGTTTCTCTCTCTCTTCCCGCCCCCTTCTTTCTTTTCTTTTTTTTTACAGGGACAGAGAGAGAGTCAGAGAGAGGGATAGATAGGGACAGAGAGAGATGAGAAGTATCAATCATCAGTTTTTTGTTGCTAGACCTTAGTTGTTCATTAATTGCTTTCTCATATGTGCCTTGACCATTGGCCTTCAGCAGACCGTGTGTAACCCCTTGCTCGAGCCAGCGACCTTAGGTCCAAGCTGGTGAGCTTTTGCGCAAACCAGATGAGCCCTCGCTCAAGCTGGCGACCTCGGGGTCTTGAACCTCCGCATCCCAGTCCGACACTCTATCCACTGCGCCACCACCTGGTCAGGCTAGCCCCTTCCTTTCTTTTCTCTAAAAATTAGTAAATAAATTTTTTAAAATTCAATTTAAAAATGGTTTATCGAGGCCATGTGAGTTGTAGAGGACATCTGGAGGGAGGCACTGGCCCGTGTGGAACCTGCTGCTGTTTTCAGAGCCGGGTACTGAGCCTGCAGAGTGTGGCTCTGTTTTGAGCTTCTAAGCTCTCCGTTTGTCACAGATCTTATTCTTGGCTCTTGGTGACATTAACACATTTTGGGTTAATGCCACTGTGAATCTTTCTGCAGTATGTGATGCTGCTTCCTCACTGAGGAGTGAGTTTTTGATATCCTAATGCTGTCCTTACAAAGATAGCAAATTTGGTCCAATTAAACAGGCAGGTTTAATAATGCACTTTCAGTAACTTATTCCAAAGCTAACAACATCTTTTTGTTTGGCACTTTCTCATTTCAGACAACACGCCAACTTAGCTGGCACGCTGAGTGGCCACGCGTCCTGGGTTCTGAATGTGGCATTTTGTCCTGATGACACTCACTTTGTTTCCAGGTACTTAGGATGCTTAGCATTTTCTAAAATGTATGATTGCCTAAAATTTTGAAGATGGTATAACCCTTTTTATGTTCAGGTAGCTGCTGTTCTTTGCAGTGTATTTTATTTTTAAGTTGTAAAGTTAGTTGCCCTTAGCTGGAACAAACATGGATTCTCTTGAACAGTTCAACTTGTAGTTTTTTCTTATACATTTAGGATTCTACGTACAGTTAGTTAAGGGATGTGAGGCTCCTCATGAGATCACTTACTGTGAACATCAGGTAGGTCACAGTTTAGGGAGATGACTGCTCTGTAAACAGAAAGCCATCCAGCATTGCCAGCACTCTGACCACCGCCTGGGTGAACACAGGCACTGAGAGAGCCTCTGAACACAGGCAGAATGTAGGTGAGCAAGAGGGAATTTTAGTCATATTCCCTTTAATTTCAGACCAGTCTGAAAACTGTTTTCTGATACTGATATTCCCTTTTTTAAATAGTTCATCTGACAAAAGTGTAAAAGTCTGGGATGTTGGAACGAGGACTTGTGCTCACACCTTCTTTGATCACCAGGATCAGGTATGGTATCAGTGGCATTGAAATTCTTTGTCTCTGGCTTGCTCGCATTATCTGACCACTGTGCTAAACTCTCCTTTACTTGCTACTTTAGTTGTGAGGACTGGTAGACCTGGCTCTGCAGCTGTTGCAAAGATGTCCATCCAGCCTGTGTTCTGGGTACAGAGGCTGGGCAAGTGTAGGCCAGAAAACAAAGAGAGGATAGAGAGAGAGAAGGGCAGAGGGAGGAGTGAGAAGCATCAACATGTAGTTTTTTATCATCTGTGCCTTGACTGGGCAAACCCAGGGTTTTGAAATGGAGACCTCAGCGTCCCAGATGCTCCATCCACTGCGCCACCACAGGTCAGGCAGTTGCACAACCTTTAAATGCCTTTTTTGGAAACTACTCCAGCTGGTGCCTGGGGCCCTTGTCAGGGTGCAGCCTGGCCATGGCTGGCTTAGGAAGGACCTTCCTTTCCAGAAGCTTCTGCTGTCAAAGGGCACGAGAGAGAGAGAAGGAGAGAAAAGGACAGATAGGAAGTGAGAGAGATGAGAAACATCAGTTCTTTGTTGCAGCACCTTAGTTGTTCATTGATTGCTTTCCCATATGTGCCTTGACTGGTAGGCTCCAGTAGTGCAAGTGACCCCTTGCTCAAGTCAGCGACCCTGGACTCAAGCCACGGACCTTGGGCTTCAAGCCAGGGACCTTTGGGATCAAGCCAGTGACTGTGGGGTCATGTCTATGATTTCACACTCAAGCCAACGACCCTATGCTCAAGCCAGATGAACCCACACTCAAGCCAGATGAGCCTGCACTCAAGCCAGCAACCTCAGGGTTTTGAACTTAGGTCCTCAGCATCCCAGGTTGACGCTTTATCCACTGTGCCACCACCTGGTCTGGCCATTTTTTTTTTAATATACTTGAAATTCTTACATGTTTGGCTTTTATGATATAACTTTAGTTTGAGTATTTAAGTTAGGAAGAGGCTCTGTTCTCACAGGGGACTGTATTTTTACCTACATAACTGTAATATGGTAAAGGTATTCTGCATAGGGCTTCTCAACCTTCAGTGTGCATAGGAGTACCCTAGAGACCTGGTAAAAATGCAAGTGTCATTCAGGAGGCCTGGGAGGGCCCTAAGAGCCTGCATTTCTTTTTTGTTTGTTTTAATTTTATTTATTTAGTTATCTATTTATCTATTTATTTATTTATTTATTTTCTGAAGTTAGAAGCCGGGAGGCAGTCAGACAGACTCCTGCATGCGTCCGAACTGGATCCACCTGACATGCCCACCAGGGGACGATGCTCTGCCCATCTGGGACGTTGCTCCTTTGTAGCCAGAGCCATTCTAGCACCTGAGGCAGGGGCCATGGAGCCATCCTCAGTACCCAGGCCAACTTTGCTCCAATTGAGCCTTGGCTGTGGGAGGGGAAGAGAGAGACAGAGAGGAAGGAGAGGGGGAGGGGTGGAGAAGCAGATGGGTGCTTCTCCTGTGTGCCCTGGCCGGGAATCGAACCTGGGACTTTCCCACGCCAGGCTAATGCTCTACTGCTGAGCCAACTGGCCAGGGCCAGAGCCTGCATTTTTAACCAGCTCTGAGGCAGCCAGTGTTGCTGCTCCCAACCACTTTTAAGTAGTGAAGGTCTTGGGGAACTAGGCAGTATAGAAAATAAGTGCCCTTGGCAGTGTAAAGTTGTTTTTAATACATCTTAAAAGGTTTTTATGGTGATCCCATAGATCCCTCTTTGGGAAGCAGTTAACCAAGTTATTTGTGCATTTTTTACATTTAACTTTAAACCCTTGCCAGTGAAGTTGAAGGGATATAATCTTGACATTCTACTCCCAGATATAAGTCCTTGGATGGCTGTGTCTTGCATGTGGGGGTCAGAGTGTGGTGCTGTCTCAGGAAGATGTTTGAAGTGGAAGTGAGGCCATCACTTAGTCCTAGCCCAATCACAACAGTGAAGTCAGGGCTAGAACACCCTGCTTAGGGTTAGGATGACAGACTTAGCTGATGAAACTCCAGCCACATCAGTTCCGTATGGGAAGGAGGGGTGAATCTGTTAATTCAGCACATTACAAATAAAATCAATGATTCATGATACCAAGCTGGCTACTGGGGACAGGCAGGCTCCATAGACCTCTGATAACAGGATGAGAAGTACTGACTGTCGGGGGGAGGCACAGGAGTAAGGTGAGGAGCCCTGTGTGCAGTTGTCCCTGTAGGCAGTAGCCTCAGGGTGACAGTGGGCCCTTTTTCTTCTTGGAGACCTGAGAACCCTTGTGGGCTCCATCTTCATGGCATTAGGTCACTCCCTGAATTCTGAATCTTTTAAAGATTTGTAGATATCTTAATTCCTGTTTAGAAAAGTCATTTTTTGGAGTTTGGAGGTGAGGGGAGTGATAATTAAAGATGCTTGGTTAAAAAAAAGGTCTTGGCTCTGGCCAGTTGGCTCAGCAGTAGAGCGTTGGCCCCGCGTGTAGAAGTCCTGGGTTCGATTCCTGGCCAGGGCACACAGGAGACGTGCCCATCTGCTTCTCCACCCTTTCCCTTCTCCTTTCTCTTGATCTCTCTTCTCCTTCCGCAGCCAAGGCTCTACTGGAGCAAAGTTGGTCCCAGCACTGAGGATGGCTCCATGGCCTCCGCCTCAGGCACTAGAATGACTCCAACTGCAGGGGATCAACGCCCCAGATGGGCAGAGCATCACCCCTTAGTGGCCTTGCTGGGTGGATCCCGGTCAGGCGCACGCGGGAGTCTGCCTCCCCCCCCCCCCCACTTCTCACTTTGGAAAAATACAAAAAAATAAATATATAAAATAAAGGTCTTATTGTCACTGGCTCAGAAAGCACAAGAACATCTTCATCTCAATGTTTTTCGAGATTCAATATGAGAATAGGGTAAAGATATCTATTCATGAAGAAGAAAGGCATTAGCATAACCTTTTTTTTCCCTGTTTATTTACAGGTCTGGGGAGTAAAATACAACGGAAATGGCTCAAAAATTGTGTCTGTCGGAGATGATCAAGAAATTCACATCTATGACTGTCCAGTTTAAACATCAAAGTCTTCCGTGCTAATGCTGCTGAGAGAATGTACAGATTGAATAAACATTCCTTATCTTTTTAGCTTGTTTGAAAGAAATACAGCAGAAACTTAAATTTTGTAGATACACTATATCTTTCAATGTTTTATTGGAAATGCTGTTCATACTTTAACATAAAGTGTTCTTAATGCAAACACCTGAACTTTTGAACATGCTCCTTCTCTGTGTGCCCTGTTACTGTTACACAGTGAGAAGAGTTGGCATCGTTAAGTGAAAGCAAGTGAGCATCAGAGATGGAGATCCAGGTACCTACTGAACTTTCCAGCTTAGAAATATAGGCTCACCCTGGGGTCCCAGGGTCTTGGGTCATGCAGAAGCTGTGATAAGAAAGCTAATCTAGTCCAGAATGGGTTCCTGAAGGAAACAGGTGTTTGACTGGCTGGGGATGTCCTGCATTCCGTCCTATCTAGGCATCCATTTAATGTATTAACCCTTTGAGTAGTGAGTTTTTTGTTAACCCTTTGAGTGAGGATGTACAGGAACGTTTGTACTACTTAAAGGGTTAATAATGGCCTGTGCCACACTCTGTGTTTTACCCTAGTAATTTCAGAGAAGTCTCTCTCACTGGTGGACTTTGCTCTATTAACAATGTTTATAGGCATCCTGGGTGGTTGGCTTAGTGGTAGGGTGTCCGCCTGGCGTGTGGAAGTCCCGGGTTTGATTCCCACCAGGGCACACAGGAGAAGGGCCCATCTGCTTCTTTACCCTCCCCCCTCTCCTTTCTATCTCTCTCTTCTCCTCCCACAGCCAAGGCTCCATTGAAGCAAAGTTGGCCTGGGCGCTAAAGATGGCTCCATGGCCTCTGCCTCAGGCTCTAGAATGGCTCCAGTTGCAACGGAGCATTGCCCCCTAGTAGGCTTGCCGGGTGGATCCTGGTCAGGCGCATGCAGGAGTCTCTCTGCCTCCGTTTCTCACCTCAGAAAAATATAAAATAAACCCCAATGTTTATAGGCTCTTGCCTACACCTGCTGCTGACTGTAGCCCCACCCAATATCCCCAAGTACCTATACCTGAGATTGGTCTGCACGTGAACAGGGAAATGTAAACAGCTGATACTCTGAGCTTGTTCTTATTAATCATATGCTTGTAAGCCAGGTCCTGTGCTCCTGCTTCCCTCTTCTGCCTCTTTGCCTTGCTCACCTTCCTGTGAGCACACAGGCCTTGCCATTTCCTCAGCCTAGAATGTTCCTCCCTCAGACTGCTTTCAGGGAGCTGCTCAGAGAAGAGGCTTCCCTGTGCCCTGCCATTACTCTGTTCTTTTTATCTTTTTTTCATTTTTTAAATTTAATTTATTGATTTTAGAGAGAAAGGAAGGGAGAGAGAAATACAGGAACATCAATCTGTTCCTATACGTGCTCTTAACGGGATTGAACCAGCAACCTCTAGGCTTCGGGACGACACTAACCAACCGGGCTATCTGGCCAGGGCCCATTACTCTTCTTCTTCCTAGCAGTTGTCACTGCTGCTGTTTGCATTTATCCCCCAAGTAGAGGCTCCATGAGTAGGAACTTCATTCATTACATCAACCAGCATGAGGCAAGCTGGCACTTAACAATGTTCATTTGAGGTCCAGAAAATAAAAAACCAAAGCCATATGTCTCATATCAGCTCAAATTTATTTTTAAAGTGACAAATGTACAGGGGGAATAAATTTTAAGCAACACCCTCTAGATTTTATTTACATGACAAGGAAGGAGCTGAATGTAATTTTGCCCCGTCATCAACTAAACAGTTCTCTAGCAATAATTTATTAGGAAGTCACAGCACAGAAACAGGACACCCTGCATTTGTGGTCCATTTCTAAATTGATTTTCGCATGGGCTGAGTTGGAAGAATAGGTTCTATTCTGTCCTGACCAGTGATCAGAGTGGCACAGGTGGGCTCTTCTCTACCCATTTCGAGCAAATTATGCTCAACTTACGTGAACCTCCCAGGGGAGGTCTCTGGTCTGAGTCACACTCGTAAGTGCTACAGAACCAAGCGAGGGTGGCTGTGACAAATGACCTCTGCTTTAACCCAGCAGCTTAGAAGATAGTTTTTCTTTCATGACTGTTTTGGGAAGGAGAGGAGCATTAATAGCTAATGGATGAGGTAACCCTAAATTTAAACTGTGGTCTACTTGTCAGGAGTGAAATAACAACTGATATCCCAACAAGCTGTCATCCACAGTGGGCATCCAGAGTGCAGCTCGGTCAGTGCAACTCGGTCAGTACAGGTCTCACAGACATCATCATGAGCAGGAAGCCCTTATTTATGGCTGTGCGGTGAGAGGTACGATCCTTTGGAAGGGAGCTGAGTCTGGGAGAATGAGGTGGAAACAGAAATGTCCTATGCCTCTCCAGACCCTCAAGTCATCCAGGAAGCAGGCTGTGCCATGGGGCCAAACCACCACATTCTCCCATGGCTTCTGTGGCTGTACTGAGGCTGCTGGGGACACAAGATTTCATTTTCTTTACAAGTAAGCACTTTGGTGGGAGAGCATTGCAAAAGTTGTCAACAAAAAATCATTAAAACCACAAAGAACAAGGTGCAGGGGCACAGGCAAACAGATTAGTGTTTCATTTAAAGCACAGGTTTGTCCTCACCATGAGGCTTGGAAGGTTCAAGAGGCTTCCAAGAGAGGTGATATACTCATACTCCATTCCATTCACTCACGTACAGAACACTAGGAACCAACTGGCCCTGCAGCCCAGTCAGCGTGAACCAGGTGCTGCAACCAAGTCTAGTCCACAGATGTGCTTTTATTCTCAAGGAGGATCAGCTAGAATCTAGACTCAAATTTGTCACATTAGCAACCCTGAGGTCATGCCCTCAGGACCTTTACCATGGGAAGGAGAGGAGAGAAACCCAGACCAGAGATGGGCCAGGTGCTCACATGGTGTCTAGAGGTCAGCTAGGGGCAGAGGGCTGCTACCTGGGTTGTGCTTTATTGGTGGGACTGAATTATGGCAAAACCACTACAAGTACAACGTGTCAGTGCGGTCACTGGCATCTATGATGGATCCTGAACATGTAAATAAATAGGTTCCATGTGCAGCCTAGAGGTGATTTACACTTAAAACATTTAAATATAAATTAAGCTTTAACTTGGGTTATAACCAAAAGAAAACCCAAAAAGACACTCAGCAATTGAGAATGCTGAACACATACACAGGACACCCCAAACAGGCTATTAGAGCGATACCATTTTCATTGTGCCAACTCTACATTCATCGTGTGTTGGCGCTGCTGGGCCAGGTCATGCCGTCTGGCACTGCACCCCGGCCCGGGGCCCATCATCATCCTCCTCGTAGGCCTCCCTGTGCTGGCGCCAGTTCTGATCGTTGGGGTTGAACTCTTTCAGCTCCACTTGATCCATGTCATCTGTGATCCTCACTTTCTGCCGAGGAGGGAGTAAAGCTTCTAGTTGAGGAAGCTTGTCTTCAGGAAGCCAGTGTTGTTCAGGAAAGATTACCTGTAAAGGGTGAGGCGGGAAAGAGAGGTAGCTATTTCCTCCCTTCCCAATTAAGCATTTAATATGTCCCATGAGAACAAAACACATGAACTTACTAGAAACTGAATGATCAGATTGCCTTTGTCCAGGGGTGCTTTGTAGATGGGCATCCCTTCAGTGTGCACACATTTCAGGTCCCCGTGCTTTATCACCTCACCTGCCTCAGAAAAGGTTCAGTTAGGACACAGGTGGAGGGAGGCCTGAAGGGGTCGGTCTCCGGCCCATCTAGTCTTTTTTTTTTAATTAATTAATTAATTTTATTTTATTTTTTTTACAGAGACAGAGAGTCAGAGAGAGGGATAGATAGGGACAGACAGGAATGGAGAGAGATGAGAAACATCAATCATTAGTTTTTCGTTGCGACACCTTAGTTGTTCATTGATTGCTTTCTCATATGTGCCTTGACCGTGGGGCTACAGCAGAGCGAGTGACCCCTTGCTCAAGCCAGCAACTTTATATCCAAGCTGGTGAGCTTTGCTCAAACCAGATGAGCCCGCGCTCAAGCTGGAGACCTTGGAGTCTCGAACTTGGGTCCTCTGCATATCCCAGTCTGATGCTCTATCCACTGCACCACCGTCCGGTCAGGCTGGCCCATCTAGTCTTACCTGTGGCCAGTCAGGGTCCAGTGCAATACTGTTTACAGCCAGTTAAGAGGTCAAGGTGCCTGGGTAGCTTCACCACCACACCTCTCCATTCTTTGACATGGACAATGACCTTAAGTGCTATTCTGAGGCAACTTCAAGTCAAGGTCCTAGCCTGGCCTTTCCTCCTTCTTCAGTTTGCCTGCTGTCCTCTCAGCCCCTTCTAGGCAGGTGCTCTGGTGCCCACCTGGATTCTCACTCTCCTGGGAATGGGGACCCTGGTATCTATATGAGCTGGTAGGCTGAGTGCTCGGGCCCTTAAGAACCCTTTTGGTTCAAGGAGTTCCCTCTAGCTTCTGTGAGTGTGTGCACAGTTCTGTGGATGCCTGCAAGGATAAGCTGACAGGTCTTTTATTAGGAAAATTCTATTTTAAAATGTCTCTCACGTGTATTTGATATCACAGAGGCTAGAGAAACGTGGATGAATCAGCACAGATAATCTCTTGATAGCAAAGCACCTATAATTGGCTGTGTTTTCTTATTATATATATAAAAAACTTGGCCTGACCTGTGGTGGCGCAGTGAATAAAGCGTCAACCTGGAAATGCTGAGGTCGCCGGTTCGAAACCCTGGGCTTCCCTGGTCAAGGCACATATGGGAGTTGATGCTTCCAGCTCCTCCCCCCTTCTCTCTCTCTGTCTCTCCTCTCTCTCTCTCTCTCTCTCTCTCCCCCCTCTCTAAAATGAAAAAAAAAAAACACGTTAAAATTTAAGTTAAATTGGCTATTTCTAGTTAGAATTTTAGGCCCTAAGATTCCTGTTTGGGGCTCTTTCCCACACCCGCACTCTGAATTTTTTCCTAGGAGATTATTTTAAGATTTATTTATTGATTTTGGAAATAGAGAAAGGGAGAGAGAGAGAAACATCTATTTGTCATTCCACTCAATTATAAATTCATTGGTTGTTCTAGTTTGTGCCCTGACCAGGGATCAAGCCTCCTACCTTGGCATATTGGATAATGCTCTAGAGCTACCCGGCCAGGGCTCTAGCAGAAGACTTAAAAATACATAAATTTTTTAGTCATTAATGATGACTTTAAACTTACAGAAAATCAAGTCATTAACAATAGAAGACAGGCTTAAATGTGAAACCAGGCTAAGTAACCAGTAGTGTTTTTTGTTTGTTTGTTTTTTTGTGACAGAGACAGAGAAAGGGACAGACAGGAAGGGAGAGAGATAAGCATCAATTCTTCATTACGGTTCCTTAGTTGTTCATTTCATTGATTGCTCTCTCATATGTGCCTTGACCACGGGGCTACAGCAGAGAGAGTGACCCCCTGCTCAAGCCAGTAACCTTAGGTTCAAGCTGGTGAGCCTTGTTCAGACCAGATGAGTCCGCACTTAAGCCAATGACCTCGGGGCTTCGGAACTGGGTCCTCCATGTCCCAGTCCGATGCTCTATCCACTGCGCCACTGCCTGGTCAGGCAGTAACCAGTAGTTTTAAGCCAAACACACAGAACAACAACAAAAACACATTGGAAACATTACCTGATTTGGATGTAATAACAAGGATTCGATCATCCAGTGTTTTTATTGTCTTCTTGAAGCCACAGAGGGCTTCAGAAAGCTGAATTTTCATTTTCATGATCAAGTCATGGCCTCGTCTCTGAAAGACACTATGATCCTTCTGATCGAGTACAATTATGACATCACCAGGCTCCAGCTCAGGCTCCTGATCGCCTTCTCCATGAAATAGTATCTTTTGCCCATCTTTCATACCTAGGGAACATCCCTTTCTGATTAGCCATTTCTCTTAGGAACCATACTTTCTACAAAGCTTTAGAGAAAGGTACAGAGCACCAAGGAGCACTTCCAGCCCACGCGGAGTGCTACTTCTATGCAGTCTCACCTTTTTCAACGTGCACCTCGATAATCTTCTTCTCCCGGATCACCTTGGCGCCACTGCAGTTTTCGCAGCGGTCCTTGGGGTTGATGCGCTCGCCCTGGCCCTTGCACTCAATGCACACAGTCTGGATCTGCTGCACCATGCCCGGCCCAATCTGCTGGATGTGGATCTGCATCCCGCGGCCCTTGCACACTGGGCACTTCTCCACAGAGCCCTTCTTCCCACCAATACCTGTGGGTGGGGGTGGGGGAACAGATGAGAGCTGTGCTCTTCCCTGAGAAGCACTGCACCACAGCAGGAGGGTAACGAACCACTACTTGGACATTGGGGTTTGAATTCTCTACCAATGTGACAAGCAATGTGGAAGTAAGGGGTAGTTCCAGCCAAGCAGATAATAGCCAAATGTTAACAGGGGATCTCAAAAACATTTGTGTTTTCGGCTGTGCCAAGCCAAATTTATTACTAAAGCTCCATAAACTGTGTTCCACCCCTCAGAACGGAAAAAATACATCTGTCTACATGTGACCGAGTAGGGGGTCTATGGAGAAGTAGAGGACCCAGTCCTGTCCATAGAGATGGCTACTCAGCTCAGCCAGTCTCTGTGGATCTATTCCTGAAAAATCAGATTTTAAAAAGTTACATTAATTACATTTACATTTAAGTCAGGGGTCAATAAACTATGGCCAGATGCCTGGTTTTGTAAATAAAGCTTCATTAGAACACAAGCACATTTGTTCGTTTATACATATATTGTCTATGGCTATTTTTGCCCTAAAAATTGAATAGTTAATGATAGGAACCACATGACCCACAAAGACTAAAATATTTACTATCTGTCCCATTATTGGAAAAGTTTGCTAACCCCTAAGTTGGATGAACTGTTTTGATTTAAAAAATTTTTAAATAATTGTCAACATACTAAATAAATGTGTGGTTGAAGTAAAAAATTTACAAGGCCAAAATGAAACAAATTTATTCCTCAGGTTACCTGTGTGCAATCTCTGACCCTCACATTTGAAAAGATAAATTGTCTCTCTCTGACTTATAATACAGATCCCCTGTTTTCTAGATCTAAAGGATCAGAACTTTGAAAAGTCATTCAAAAATTGATTTTTTTACCTTCACATTTCTCACAAATTATATTTTTCTGGAGTGCCAATTTCTTTGTGACTCCATTATATAAATCTTCAAGAGTTACAGACAACTGATGAACAACATTCTTGCCTTACCAAGGGGAAAAAGAAAACAATTAGTAATACTGTAGTAAATATACCACTATTAAATACCACCCAGGAGACACTCGTATGAAGTCCCTCCAGAGACTCGAAGCTGTGCCTGTGTCACTGTTCCCTTCCCTGTAGGGAGCAATGCTGCTATTATACCTGACTCATTCCTTTGGCTCTCTGCCAGTGATGAGAACTAATACCCCTTCCAGCTATGAGCTAATTAATCATTTATAGATGTCAACATAAAGACTTTCCATCTTTACTTCCAAAATAAATCTGAAGACAGATCACCAAGAGAACATAAAGCAATGTTACAATGAAATTGATTAACTAGGTTCTCCCCATGAAAGGAGCCCTTTCCTCACAGATGAATGCATGACAACCCTTCTCTGGACCTTCAATTGAAACTGTTCCTTGAGCCTAATGCACTTTACTCTTTGAGACCTCCTGTAATTTGTGACCAAGTGAGAACTCTTTCATCTGCCAAAACCTTGTCTGTGCATTCAGGACAGTGGGCCTTTTGTCTTCAGGGCGGGTCTGTCTGCTCTGGCGCTATGCCAGCCTGGCAGGACCCAGAGCATCAGGACCCTCACTGTTACTTGCAGTCACTGAGACAAGCTGTCCTTGTTTATTGGCTGTCAGTTTTGAGAGATGACTTAATTAAGGGCAAGATGTTATTCACCTGAAGAGAGTGAGAGGGCTGGGCAAGAGATACCCAAGGCTTTAACCCTTTGAATAGTGAGTCTTTTTCATGCTCGCTGACCCCTGGAAGTGAGTTTTATTTTCAAAAAATAAAATAAAATTAGTTCCAGTTCCAGTTTTATTAATTTAAAATCATGTTTGTTTGATAACCAATTATGGAAACAAAAAGAACATATATTTGCCTTTTTTAAATGTTGCCTTATATATTTTTAAAATAAATTTTTTTAATCTCATGCAATTCTTGCGTACCTCCAGCTCAAAGTTTAAAGCCGTACATGTACGGTCATACTCTGTATGGTCAGGAGGCACAAGGACATACATGAATGTTTGTACTACTCAAAGGATTTTAATCACATCCACATTGTCAATTATACAAGCAGGCAATGTACTCAGAAAACAGCACAAGGATTTTCCCCAGTAAGCAACTGTGATTTTCAGCATACTGTTCACAGAATAGAGAGTCAAGCTTTTTAAAGCTCACAGTCAATTATAATGTGAGACCAAGTACAGTCTTATTTAGGGGCCTCTTGTTGATCCACACCACCCTTCATAAACCCCAATGCAGAGCTTTTTCTGCTTTTATCCAGGATTGTAAAATTGATTATCTATCTGGTTTCAAGGTCCAAAGCAGTTTATCAACAGTAAACTGAACAGGAGAAAGGGGGCTATTAGAGATTACTAGTCACAGTAAGAGGTGACAGCTCATAGAATGGCAGGAGTTAAGAAGTAGAAAAGCAAACCCCATTACTCAAGAACAGCAGCCTAGAGCCATTCGGCTCAAGACTAAATCCCTCGTTCCTTCCTGGGGATTAAAATATTCTGATGAGGGAGGTGGGTAAATTCTTTTACAAAGATGGTTAAACATAAAGGGGTAAATTTTGTTACCTAGAAAATTTCCTGAGCAGGCTAAGAAAATGAGGCCACCCGCACACAGCAGAGCACTGGCCAGATAGAGCCTGGGTGCAGGTAAGGAGGTATGGGAAGGAGGGCATGCGGGAAGGAGGGCATGTGGGAAGGAAGAAAAAGTCTTAGCAGAGGCATCACTAATGACCAGAGGAGGTGCCACTATGTCTCTTAGGACACTCAGGAACTTGACCCCAACAACAGAGAAAAAGGAGAAGATGAATTTGATCTTCTTCCTTTCTACTCATCACTCCATCTGTTCCTTTATACATGGTGCTTGGAGGATGGCAGGTTATTGCTCAGTGTGCTAAGAGATTCCCAGTAGCCTGGATACTAGACAGGGATGAAGTAGTTAAAGCTAATGGTCCCAAACCATGATAACTACCCTTTTAAGGCACAATCCACCCTGATTCCAATAACAAACAATTTGGAAACTATAAAACTTGCGTAAGGTCTTTAAAATCATTTACCTCTTCTCTCTCTAGCCATCCGCCCTCCGCCACCGAAGAACATGTCGAAGATGTCCATGGGGGAAGAGAAGCTGGGGCTGCCCAAGCCTCCCTCCTTGATTGCTTGTTCGCCGCCCTGGTCATAAATATCCCTTTTCTTTGGATCTGAAAGCACTTCATATGCCTGGGATATGAGCTTAAACTTTAGAAGAAAAAGAGAGCAATTAAAAAGAGATAAGGTTCGCCTGACCAGGCAGTGGCGCAGTGGATAGAGCGTCGGACTGGGATGTGGAGGACCCAGGTTCGAGACCCCGAGGTCGCCAGCTTCAGCGTGGCCTCATCTGGTTTCAGAAGGCTCACCAGCTTGGACTCAAGGTTGCTGGCTCGAGCAAGGGGTGACTCGGTCTGCTGTAGCCCCTGGTCAAGGCACATATGAGAAAGCAGTCAATGAACAACTAAGATGTCGCAACGAAAAACTAATGATTGATTTCTCATCTCTCTGTTCCTGTCTGTCTGTCCCTATCTATCCCTCTCTCTGCCTCTGTAAAATAAATAAATAAATAAATGCAAAAAGTTAATAATTTAAAAAAAAAAGAGATCAGTTTGCCTGAGCTCTGGTGGCGCAGTGGTTAAGATATCATCCTGGAATGCTGAGGTCACCAGCTCTGGTCAAGGCACATACAAGAAGCAACTACTATGAACTGATGCTTCCTGCTTCACCCCACCACACCCCTGTCTCTCTCTCTCTCTCAAATCAATAAATAAAATCTTTAAAATAGAGAGAGAGCCTGACCTGTGATGGCACAGTGGATAAAGTATTGACCTGGAATGCTGAGGTCGGCAGTTCGAAACCCTGGTCTTGCTTAGTCAAGGCACATACAGGAGTTGATACTTCCTGCTCCTCCCCGCCTTCTCTCTCACTCTCTCTCTCTTTCTTTCTCTCTCTCTGTACTGTAAAATGAATAAATAATTTTTTTAAAAAAAGAGAGAGATAGGTTTTCCCTGGCCAGATAGCTTAGTTGGTTAGAGCACCATCCTGATACACCAAGGTTGTAGGTTTGATCCCAGTCAGGGCACATACAAGAATCAACCAGTGAATGCACAAATAAGTGGAACAACAAACTGATGTTTCTTTCTCTCTCCCTTCCTCCCTCCTTTCTCCCCCTTCCTCTCTCTTTAAAATCAATAAATAAATTTAAAAAGAGATACATTCTGAGTTTTGTTATTAAGCAAATCCACTATATAAATTAAATGTCAGCCTGGCTGGCTCAGTGAATAAAACTTTGACATGGGATGCCGAGGTCGCCAGTTCAAAACTAGACTTATCCAGTCAAGGTACATGTGGGAAGCAACTACTATGAGCTAATGTTCCCCCCCGTTCTTTCTCTCCCTCTCTAAAAATTAATTAAACATTAAATGCAATGTCAGAGAAATTCTGCACCCAACCCCCCAAACTAGCTGGTTTGTCAGTGATCTGGAACCTGATTTTTCCATTTACTCCCCTTATCAGGTGGAAAACACTAAGAAAACATTATTAAGGGATCAGTGGCATGACTACTACAGAGAATAAGAGAACGAAAGCAGTGAGAAAAGAAAGTTTCTCCCTATTCTGGCTGTATGGGACAGGAAAAGTCTTATGGAACTAGGAGGTAGTTAGCCCAGGCCAGGACTTAACCTATAACTGAAGAAAGCCCAGGACTCCTGGGTGCTGCTGCTAGCTTCCCAGCTCATGAGGATTGCTTTACAGGTTTACTAGCATGAAATTCAACTACAGACATCTTGTAAGCACCTATCCACTGCAGGTTGCAGACACTGTGTGCAAACCTATACTTTCCCCTCCCACTGTTTGCCCCACATCTCAGTTATTGGCAAGGCCAAAATCTCATTTACCTCTCTCTTCTATCTCATTGCTCAAATCCTTTTGGGGCTACCTTCAAATATGTATCTCCAGTACCCTAAGACAGACAAAATATCCCATGTGTCGCATTCCCACCAAAAATGTTATCACTGAAATTCACTGGAATCTGACTGTAAAGAAAGAACCAGAAAACCCAAACTGAAGGACATTCTTCAAAACTAAGAGAAAGTTAAACTAAATGCAGTAGGTGATCCTGAATTGGATCTTGCACTGGGGAAAAACGGCTCTGGAGTCTAATTCAGCTTCCTGCTGGCACCCCGTCTTCCAGTGCTCTGTTCGGTGCTCTGGTCAGCTCACCTCTCAGAATGCGACAATGCTGCTGGGAAAAAATGGCTTAGAGACTATTTAGCAACTTGGAAACGTTTGTGACAAAATATTAAGTGGCAAGAAAAAAGTGTATGCTCCACAATGACCACATATGATCATCCTGGAAAAAGCCTGGGAAGAAGCATAGTGATCGTAGTTAGGGTGACGTGTAGTTGGCAGCTTTTCCTCTACATTCTTAAATTTTTCCGCACTATTATGATCTTTAAACTTTCACGAAAATCTATTCAAACTAAAAGTTACAGTGAAATTGGCCAAAACACCAAACTCATCTCAAAAGCCAGTGAAGGTAATAGCCAAGAATACACCCCTATCATTGCTTCTGAAAAGGACAAGCTTACTGACCCACTGCCCAAGTGTCTCATAGAAACCAGCCACAGATGAGATAAGTACAGACTCCATACAGAGTGTCTGACAGCAAACATACGCTGCCCAGTGCTTAGCAACACAGGACAACGGCACAAAACAAAGACCAACATACCAACAGCCGTCTCAGTTATCCTGGAGCAAGCAGAGAAAGGACTGCCTTAATCTATTTTTGAAGAGACATTAATAATACAGTTACAGACTTAGGAGGGAAAAAATAAGAAGGTTCTACCTGACAGATAAAGTGGATAAGAACTACACAGACTTGCACAAAAAAGAAAAGGTCTACACTCTACACAGTGTGCCCTGCATACAGCAGTACCAGAGAGGAGGTACCTGGTAATGAGTAAACGAAAGAATGAGTTCTCTTCAGAGAACTTCACAGCACCATTTCTACCATCCCTTTTGATTTCCAACCCAATTTCCACTCATCTCCCAGTTCTCCCTTCAATGCAACAATTTGCCTTCCAAACTGTGTCTTTATAGGGCTCTTTCTTCTTCCTACACAGAATTCTTTAAATTGTGTTTCTTCTCCTGACATACCCATTCAGTCAGTCAGTCAACAAACACTTTTTTTTTAAAAAAATATTTTTTAATTTATTCATTTTAGAGAGGAGAGAGAGAGAGAGAGAGGAGGGGGGAGGAGCAGGAAGCATCAACTCCCACATGTGCCTTGACCAGGCAAGCCCAGGGATTCAAACCAGCAACCTCTGTGTTTCCAGGTCGACGCTCTATTCACCGCGCCACCACAGGTCAGGCCTCAACAAACACTTTAGCACCTACATTGCACAACTAGACACAAGGCCCATAAGTGAGCATGGGGACCATAGTCCTTGCCCTGCTTACTTGGCAGTGGGGAATGGAGGTATTGAACATGGAATCATAATTAAAGTGGGATAAGGATTGAGTCAGTAGTTCTGTTTATGGGTCAGAGTCAGCCACCTGGGAGAAGTTGTAGCTGAGAAGGAAATCAAAGGATTTTATCCCTTTTGTGGGAGGTGAGCAGGGGAACGTATTCCTGCCAGTAGGGACATCACAAGCTGAGAGGGACCTGCCAGACTTCACCACCAAGAGCCTCACTTATGTGGCACTAATTCAGTGCCTGGCTATAAATAAATATTAGGTTAACAAATCAAACAACTTGGTCAGACTGGTGTGTACACAGTGATACCTACAGAAATGTAGTACAGGTCAAGTCCAATTTTAAAAAGCTGCTGTCCCACATGCTGCCTTTAGCCAGCCTTCTGAAACGTGAAATTAGAAGCCCGGCTGTGCTCTCCTCCAAGGAGATTCTCAGAAACAGGTTACTATGAATGTAGGGAGCACATTTATGAGTCACGGACACCACAGAGAAAGCCAGTGACTTTAAAAGCCACCCAAATATACATAAGAATGCCTGAAAGTGACAGACGCATGGCCTTACAAGAAAGCATTTTAACTTGGCACAACCATATTCGGTACATGCGGCTAAATATAAATATTCTATCACTGTTGCCACTCAGCCAACCTTCCTTAAGCAGCTGTCTTCAACTTAGAATAGCTAAAGCAGACAGGTATTTTAATATTAGCGTCGGTCTACCAGTCTAACTGATGGAGGATCACCTATGACTTCAAAAGTGGCCATGTGTCAGCTCCTAAAAAAGCCTCATCTCCCCCAAACCATCTGGGACATCCAAATTTTATTTAAAAAATGGCAAGACGTGAAAGGAGTG
This sequence comes from Saccopteryx bilineata, assembly GCF_036850765.1. Classification (NCBI taxonomy): domain Eukaryota; kingdom Metazoa; phylum Chordata; class Mammalia; order Chiroptera; family Emballonuridae; genus Saccopteryx; species Saccopteryx bilineata. Next base: position 72,337,993 of record NC_089496.1, read on the forward strand.
GCAAGGCTAGCTAACCAGCTTCACCAGGGACAGTGCCTGATTTTGTTACTCAATTACTCATGTGGGTGAGGACCCTCCTTGGGGATAAAAAACAGGTTGTGAACAGGGTGAAATGGTGAATAGAAGTCTCAATTATACAGAGCATTTTTCCAGTATTACTGGTACTTAGAATGAGCGGTGGGTCATTTGTCACAAAAAGCCTGTTATATTCGTATAAAATGATGGGCGAAGTTAAAGATCTCCGTGTCCCTGTTTAATAAAGAAAATGTAACCGCTCGGTGCCTGACCAGGTTTATCCAGCGCGAGATAGGCACATAACCACATCTGGTCAGTCTCCTCATGAGGGACCCTCGTCCTGGCTCAGGCATCACTAGGGACACGGATGTGGCGTGTCCACAAAGCACTTGTGGCCGCTGTGCCTCAGTTTCCCACAGGAACGCCTGCGACCCTCTGAAGACCCGGTCCCGCGTGTGCCCTCCTCCCGCCCGCGGGCTTCACGCCCCTCACGCCCCTCACGCCCCAGGCCCGCCCCCAGGCCCCCTGACGTCCCCGACGTCCCCCACGTCCCGGTCCGCGGCGCCCCCCGCCCCCGCCCCCGCCCCGTCCGCCCGGCCCGGCCCGCGGCCGCACCTTCTCGCCCTCGTCTGGGTTCTTGTCCGGGTGGTACTTGAGCGCCAGCTTTCGGTAGGCCTTCTTAATCTCTTCGGGCTGCGCGTTGGGCTTCACCCCCAGGATGTCGTAGTACTCCGTCTCCTTCACCATCTTGTCCCCGCGGCGCCGGCGGGCGACGCCGCTCAGGAGCCCGCTCAGCGCCCCGCCGCCCGCCCGGCCCGGTCACCTCACGTTCCGTCCCCGTCCCGTCCGTTCTGGCCCGGGCGCGTCACGGTCACGTCACGGCGCGCCGCGTCACGTCACAATCCCGTCACAGCCCCAGTCTCGTCAGTCGCGGTCCCGCCTGCGCTTCGGCCCCCGCGCCTTCGCAACGGCTTTTATTAGGCTCGGGCGGCAGTTTCCGCGGGGACGGGGACGCCAGAAACGCCCAGAACCTTCTGGAGGCTCGGCGGCCGTCTCCACGGACCTCCCGCAAGAGCGCGGGCGGGCCGTGCGGGGTTGGCCCGGGGGCCTCTGAGCGGTCGCGGGCGCCGGGCTGCCCGTGAGCAGAGGCGGATTTAACGGCGGGCGCACCGAGCGCGCGCCCCTGCGCCCCGACTTCTGAAGGGCCCCGCAACCCCCCAACTTGACATTTTTTTCTAGTGTAAGGGGCCCAGTATTTTCTTCTGCGCCCGGGGCCTCAACCAACCTTAATCCGCCTCTGCCCGTGAGGCCCGCGCCTTGCGGCCCCTCCTCAGGAGACCGAGCCGGTCCCGGGCATCGGAAACCTCGGGAGCAGGGCCCAGCCTGGGGCGGGGGGCCACTCCCGTGCGCTCCGGGACCGGCCCACCGAGACCCCGGCCCCATAGTGCCCCACCCCACTGAGATTCCAACCCACCGAGACCCCAGCTTACTCGGCCCCGGCCCACCGGGACCTCAGCCCACCGAGATCCAGCCCGCGGGATCCTGCCCCGCTGAGACCCCAGGCTCATGAGACCCGGGTCCATTCTAGACCCTGACCTCCTGAGCGTCACAGTACCTGGATCCTGGCGTAGCTGTGCTGGTTCAAAGGGTTCGTTCGGCCTCCTTTCTCCAGGGGAGAGGCACTGCCACCCTTGAGACACACCTGATGAAATGATAGGTCATGTTTATTTTCTTAGTTTGCTTTTCTATGTATTTCGGCGTGTGTTTGCAAGAACATATATGCCTATATGTCTGTGTGTATATGCATATGAGAAACAAATCTTTAAGCAGGTTTGGATTCTCTGAGAAGGTCAGGGTTGGAGAAACACTAGTCTCCACAGAGAAGGCCAAGAAATTCAGAATCTGTGGTTTAGCAAAAACGGTGGCCCAAAGCCCTGTCTTCTTGGAGCTACGGTGCCCCACCTCAAGTAGTTTCTCCAGCTGACCCCTTGGGTGTCAAGATCCTCCTTCATTTCCCAGGACTCCTCCCCAGAGTCCTGTTTGTCAACAGCTCCTCCCAAAATGAGGCCCAGATCTGATTCAGTACAGATGTTCGGCCTCCTGGCACCTGTTCACAAGTCCACAAGGCACTGAGGGGGGGGGTCACACTGAGTGAAGACAGGGTCCCCCTAGGACACTGATCCCTCCCCAAGCCCCAAGCATCTTGGGCAGGGTGAGGCCTGAGTCCCTCTGGTAAAGGGAGGCCTTTATAAGTGTGGTCTCAGCACAACCTATAATGGAGGGCTCTGCTCTTTGTTTAGTTTGGATCACCAAATTTTTCTAATGACCAGACATCCTCTTTGGCCTGGTCCCAGCAGGAGACCTACCTAACTTACGCACCTCACTGAGCATAGGGAAAGCAGCGGTGCTTGACAATGGCTGGGCACCTTTCACATAGGCTTCACACCTGCCCAGCAGAGTGAGCAAGTCATCCTCGTTTTACCAGTGAGGAAACTGAGGCTTAAAGAGGTGAAGTAGCTTGCCCAAGTTCACGTGCCACTAAGATGAGGACCTTGCCGGAACTATAACCTGGACTAAATGCTCCCAAAGCTCACGTGTTCTTCCCAGTCTACCACACCTGCCTCTGCACCAAGGTCACATAGCTGGGCCACTGGCAATGGAGCCACGTCCTTGCCCAGGAAGCATCCAGTTCCAATAAAGTCTTGGTTCTTTTTTATATATGAGGAATCAGGTTACTTCAAGCATTTTGTAGAGTTTCTGCAAAAATTATGTAATCCACAACATATAAACCCAACTCGGGGATGAAGAAACTGACACCCAGAAAGGCTTACAAGCTTGTCCAGAGTCACACAGCATCTCGGTTCAGGCATGTTAAGGCTACAGCTTTGACTCCACATCACCACCAAAATACCAGTCAGTATATTATGCCCATTAATACTTTTTAACTAAACTTTTCATTGCAATATAATGTATGCATAGAAAATACACAAATCACAAGTGTATAGCACAGTGAACTGTCACAAAGTGATGAACACTTGTTTACCCCTGTCCAGGATTAGAACATTACTAGCAGTCCAGAAGCCCCCTGTGCCAACTCCCAACCACTGTGCACCATCCCCAGGGAACCCCGATTCTGACTTCTGAAACAGATTTGTTTGTTGTGCCCTTTTGTGAGCATTATATTAATGGAATCGTGTAATAGGTATTTTTTTTTTCTTTTTGAGAGAGAGGGTCAGACTGGGACAGAAAGACAAGAAGAGAGAGAGATGAGCCTGACCAGGCGGTGGCGCAGTGGATGGAGCGTCGGACTGGGATGCAGAGGGCCCAGGTTCAAGACCCTGGGGTCGCCGGCTTGAGCACGGGCTGGTCTGGTTTGAGGAAAGGCCCTCCAGCTTGAACCCAGGGTTGCTGGCTCCAGCAGGGGGTTGCTCAGTCTGCTGAAGGCCCACGGTCAGGGTGCATATGGGAGAGCAATCAATGGGCAACTAGGTTGTTGCAGCGCACAATGAAGGACTGATGATTGATGCTTCATGTCTCTCTCCGTTCCTGTCTGTCTGTCCCTATCTATTTCACTCTCTGTCTCTGAAAGGAAAAAAAAAAAAAAGAAGAGAGAGAGATGAGAAGCATCAGTTCTTCGTTGCAGCTCCTTAGTTGTTCATTGATTGCTTTCTCATATGTATGTGCCTTGACCTAGTATGGTGGGGGGTGGGGGGTGGAGGGCTACAGCCAAGCCAGTGATCCCTTGCTCAAGCCAGCAACTTAAACCAGCAACCTTGGACTTCAATCCAGAGACTTTTGGGAGACCTTTGGGTTCAAGCCAGTGACCATGGGATCATGTCCCTGATCCCATGCTCAAGCTGGCGACCTCAGGTTTCAAACCTGGGTCCTCAGCATCCCAGGCTGATGCTCTATCCACTGCGCCACCGCCTGGTCAGGATAGGTATTCTTCTGTGTTTGGCTTTTTTTTTGGAAGGAAGATTTAACTAGACTTCAGTGTAACAAGTGATGGGTAGTCCTACTGAGTAGGGCCTAATAAACCGAAATATGTGGTCACAGAATGTCACAATGGAGGAATCTAGAGATTATGATTGCAAAGAGGTTACTGTAACTGAAGACATGATCCAGGGAAAGCTGGCCAGGAATGCAGCAGACAGGCAGGGGATGGTCAGGTCAAGGGTGAGGGAAAGGACAGCCCCATTCACTCCTGCTTCTTGTAGCTCTCCAGGTGAGGTAAGACCCAGCAGAAGGCAGGAGGATACACAAGAAACAGGAGGTGAACCCAGTGGCGATATCCATGGTCCTGAGTGGCTCTAGTGGAGGCTTGGAATGGGTCTGAGCATGTGGTACCAGGAGTTTCTGGGCCAGACCAGTTAGGCCCCGTAGCGGTAGTGGCGTCAGCAGAGACATGACCACATAGGACGGACTATAGACAGCTACCCTGAGTTTGGCTTATTTTGCTCAATGTTAAGTTGGTAAGAATGATCAATGTTGCTGGCTTTAATAAGTTCATTGTCATTGTTGGTTTGTGCTGTTGTGTGACTGTATCATGTTTTAGCTTCCATTTTACTGTTGGTGGCTATTTGAGTTGTTTCTAGAGGTGATTGTTGTGAGCATTCTAGTGTGTCTTGGTGCATGGATGTTCATACTTCTGTTGGATATACTTCCTGGAGTGGAATTTCTGGGTTCATAGGGGGTGAATTGGTCCTCTTGCTTTCCCCTATCCCACTTTTCTCTACCATAGAAGGGGGCACAAGGGGGTTTTATAGGCTTTCTCCACCTACTTGGTGCTTTGAGAAGCCTATAAAACCCCCTTGTGCCCATCAGACCCTCAGGATGCACTTCAGAGAAAGGGCAGTGGGCACAAACCTACTACAACCAATTGCTGCCCACTGGCTCTGGCACATCTGCTGAGAAGCGCCATCCTCAGAGCTGTTCAGATAACTCCCTTTTCAGTTAAGCAAACGGCCTACAACTGCCAATTGGGAACTGGCCCTGTTCAGGCTGCTGGTTAGAGATAATCAGCTCATCTTGCACCAGCCTCTGGCCCAGTGTGGGGTAGAGTGACCTCCAATGACACTGTAGCTCTATCCAGGGCAGAAGCTACATCTGTCTTTTGCCACTATCTCTCCATGGCCCAGCTCAGTGCTTAGTACTCTGTAAATATGTGTGGGATTGAATCCAGCTTTCTAAAATGTCAGTGAGGCCCTGGCCGGTTGGCTCAGTAGTAGACCATCGGCCCGGCGTGTGGAAGTCCCTGGGTTCAATTTCCAGTCAAGGCACATCTGCTTTTCTCTCCCTCCATCTCTCTCCCTCTCCCACAGTCATGGCTTGATTGGTTCAAGGGCATTGGCCCTAGGCACTGAGGATGGCTCCATGGAGCTTCCATGTCAGACACTAAAAATAGCTCAGTTTCGAGCATGGCCTCAGATGGGCAGAGCATCTGCCCCAGACAGGGATTTCCAAGTAGATCAGGGTTGGGGTACATGTGGGAGTCTGTGTCTCTACCTGTCCTCCTCTCACTTGGAAAAAAAATGTCAGTGAGATGAGGCTGCTGAAAACTCCAGTGCCCCACACTGTGCTCGCCCAGAGCCCTATATTCGTTTCCTGTGGCTGTTATAACAAAATGCCACAAACTTTGTGGCCTAAAATAATACATGTTTAGTCCTTTTCAGTTCTGGAGGTTAGAATTCCAAAATGGGTTCCAATGGGGTAAAATTAAGGTGTTAACAGGGCTTCATGCCTCCTGGAGGCTGGCGGAGAAGAATCCATTTCTAGCTTTTTTCCAGCATTACATAGCTCATGGCCCTTCCTCCATCTTCAAAGACAGCAAAGTAGCATCTTCAAGTCACTGTCACTTGGACTTTGCATTCATAGTCACCTCTCTTTTATTCATTCTGATCCTCCTGCCTCCCTGTTATAATGATCCCTGTGATTACATTGGGCTCAACTGGATGATCCAGGATAATTTTCACATCTCAAAACCCTTAATTTAATCACACCTGCGGAGTCCCCTTTGACATGTAAGTTAACATTTAATGGTTTGTGCTAGTAAGCCATGAACATTTTTGAGGGACCATAATTCTACCAATCATAAGCCCCATACCTTTAGCTGGCAGTCAGGGTCCCAAACCTATGAGCTTGCATTTCCTTCCAATCAGTCCTCCTCCTCTGGCCCCATGTGCTCTCCTCAGTCACACTCCACGCCTGGCACTTCTCTATCTCCCACATCTTTGTTTCTGGAAGTGTTATCGCCCAAAACTCAGTGCCTCCAATCCACTCCCTCCTTCACTGAAAAGTCACCCTCACCAGAAAGCTGGCTCTGACCCCCCAAAGAGAGAGACCTTCTCTCCTGAGTCATACACATGATGATGGCTCTGACAGGTGGCACTTCTCAGGCCTAAAGCCTGGCTCTGTCATTTGCTCTCTTTGTGTCTTAGTGTCCTCATCTATGAAATAATAATGATAATAGTAGTAATAGTAGTGGTGGTTACATAAGATTGTATGAGAGAATGTGCATAAACACCTTAGCACAAACCCTGTTTATACAGCAAAAGCTTGATTTCAAAATAGTCCTGTTTTCACTGTTATGATATCTGAGGCTCCCTTCCCAGCTGGGCTGTAACTCCTTAGAATATACCCATGTTAGTTCCCTCTGCCCCCGGTGTCCACCTGGCACAGTCACAGGTGCTCATTGGTCTGCATTGGAGGGATGCAGAGATGAACGTGTGGCCACGTTCTGCCTCATCTGCCTGAGTGTTTGATCAGCCCTCAGATCCAGCAGGAAAGGCAGGCTTCCGTGGCACCAGGCTAGCAGAAGTGGCAGTTTAGTTGACAGTGGTAAGGAGGAAGTCTCCCTGGAATGTACCAGAGAAAGATGGATAATGTAGGGGTATCTGGCAAGGCTTCCTAGAGGGGATGAGTGAGGAAAACCTGGAGTGAAGGGAAGCAGTGGATGTCCAACCTCATTACCCTCTTTACCTGGGCCCTCCTCAACCTTCAGCCCCTTTTTATCAGCTCCCAGGCTACAGTGTGAATGTTCTCTACAAACTGCGGCAAAGCCCTAAGAGAAGCAGTCGCAGATGCTAGGAAGGTTCTCAGGTGACTCAGGTCCTCACAAAGGACTGGTCAAGGCTGACCTACCTGTTCTCAATCAGCCACAGTTGGAACTCTTTCTTATGGGGCTCACTCTGCCTTCTTGGGGGGTGGGGAGGTCATGGTCTGTCTGGGTTGTGCCTCAGGGAGATCCCTGTAAAGAATGAGTCACCAGCCAAGAATGGTTTATGGAGGTGATCAAATTCCTGTTTGGGAAAGAAAGAAATGGTTTTCTAGACTGTTGGACAGATAACATTAGAGAAAAGGATGCCAATTCATTCAGCTGTGACTGCCCAGCACTGGGCGCTCCACTGAGTTCTTGAGAAATCAGGGAACAGTCCATTTCCTGGTCATTGCATCCTCACCCCACTATCCCCCATCCTCCAATGGCTGCAGGGGCCACCTCTGAGTGCTCACCTGCAGCTTGGTAGCCCTGGGCTCTTGTCACATCGGTATGGGCTAGTCCCATCTGTGGGACTGGGCATGTCCCAGACTCCTCAGCTCCTGTCACAATGTATGACGGCTACAGTGGTGAGGCACATGGATGTGGATGGCTCTGGGCGCAGGTGGCACCAGGATAACTTCCCTCCTCATCCTTGTTTCAAAGGTCAGGCTCCCAGCACCATTAGGCCAGGAAGCATCCCCTCACACCTGAATGTGAACTTACCAGGCCCCTGTTTCTGTCCAGCTAGTGCCCTCTGACATGAAGGAGCAGGGGCTGGGAGAGGAAAGGCTCAGCTGGAACCCGAGAGGCCCCAGCCTGGCTCAGCTAAAGATGCTCCGTCTTTACCACCCCCATTCCACCGCTACCTGGCTTTGCAGGTTTGCCATTAAGTAGGACATGGGGTTTGAGCAGAGTGGATTTGCCACGTTTAAACTGACCTGCCCCAGCCTGCCTCAGCTATGGCTCCTCTGCCTGGGCCACTTGCCAGGACTCTGAGGTCTTGGCTGGTTGTCCATGGTCCCCATTCCCAGCCAGACCCTGGGGGAGGTCACAGATGCAACCTGCCCAGGCAGAAGTTGGAGAGGTCCCAGACTCAGAGTAGACCTATTCCCTGAAGCTCCTTGGTATTGGGCTTCGCCAGACAAAGGTATCCCCAGGCCAGACCCTAGGCTCAGATAGGAGGACTTGTGTACCCCCTCCCCCAGGACACTCTTCGGTTCCTGTCCAGTGCCACAAGCTTTGGATGCAGAGGGCTGGAGGCAGTGATCTCCAGGTTCTTTAGATCTGACGTTCATAGACCTTACCTGGGGTGAGTGCTTCCTGGGTTTCTAGTCAGGCAGGCTCTTTGGGCTCCCTTGATCCCTGCCCAGGTGATGCCCCTGAGAGATAGGTGTCCATGTGAATGTAGTCACTGCACAGATGAGGAAACCGAGGCTCTGACACATGAAGCCTGCACCCAGGGTCATGCTATCAGTCCAGTGCTCTGTCCCCAGCCACAGCCCACTCCCCAGCTTCAGGGACAGCAACAGCACCCTCAGCCCCCAGGAGAGTCCTGGAGAGTCATCAAATCTCCATTTTCTTCATGATGATCTGCCTCTGTCCCAATTTAGAGCTTTCTAGGGTTCCAGTAATAAAAATAACAAACACTATCTCTTTTCTTTTTTAATTTATTTCAGAGACAGAGTGAGAGTCAGAGAGAGGGATAGATAGGGACAGACAGACAGGAACGGAAAGAGATGAGAAGCATCAATCATCAGTTTTTCATTGCAACACCTTAGTTGTTCATTGATTGCTTTCTCATATGTGCCTTGACCGCGGGCCTTCAGCAGACCCAGTAACCCCTTGCTCGAGTCAGTGACCTTGGGTCCAAGCTAGGGAGCTGTTTGCTCACACCAGATGAGCCCGCACTCAAGCTGGCGACCTCGGAGTCTTGAACCTGGGTCCTTCCGCATCCCAGTCTAACGCTCTATCCACTGCACCACCGCCTGGTCAGGCCAAACACTAGCTCTTATAAGAAGTGTCCACACTGTTCTTTCTATGTATTTAACTTACTGCAACCCTGTGAGGTAGGAGTTATTATAACTCCATTTTACAGATGAGACAGTGGAAGCACAGAGAGGTTAAATAATGTAGCCAAGGTCACACAGCTTTTAAACAGCTATCTTGTCCCAGGTTTCCCTAAAAAAGAACCCACAACAAAGCTTATGCCCTTTGTTGGGAATGGATCCCAGGGCACAAAAGCAAGGAGGAAAAAGAAATGAGGGGGAAAAGGAAGTGGGGAAAGGGAGGAAAGCAAATACAAGGTAATGAGAGCATTTCTGAGCTGCCCACTTTTTCACAAGAAAACATAGGTCTTTGCTATGTCACCATAGGGCATCTAAATAGGCCGATGCTCTGCACTCTGGACCATTCTGTTGAGGGTGATAGGGAGGGAACTGACTGCTTTCTCCTTCCCATTTCTGTGTCTCCACAGAAGGGAGCCAGTGTAGAGTGAGGACAAGAAGGTGGAGAGGTGTAAGCCTTTCTGGGTGGCAGACCCAGATCTGTCCCAGTCTGTACAACTCACCCTCCCATATTTAATTGTTAACCTTGTCTTGGGTTGGACAAGTTATTTTGTTGTCCATTTTGTTAAGCTTCCCCTTGCAACCAAGACTCCTCACTTTACAGATGAGGAAACAGACTCAGAGAAGTAAGGTGACTTGACCTTGATCACATAGCTAATCCAAGAACCAGTGTGCTCAAACTCTACCCTATACCATCCAGATCCACACAGGTCACGTGGTCCTCGATCCAGGTCTCCCCATGTGAGGGAAGAAGGTGCCTCTTCTGCAGAGATCACTGCCTTCCTTCTCTTATGCCCAGTTTTCTGTCCCAAAGGGCCTGGTCCTAGGTTGGCACAACACCCACTCCCACTCCGTCTCCACTCGTTAGAATCCTCTATGTGCCCACTTTCTTCTGCCCCTGCTTGCAGGAGAGCTGTCCTGGTGGCCTAAATCTCTGAGAATCTGAGTCCCAGGGAGAAGGATTTGAATCTCAAAAATCCCTGGGTTCTATGTAGAGCTGGAGGAAACAGTTCTTTCTGATCCTGGGCCCCAAACCTTACCAGTTCAGTTCAGAAAGGGACCCCAGAGGACAGGGAGGCAGTCCAGGCCCCAGGGCCCATCAGGTGCACAGGAGTCTCACAGCTGGACCTTGCGACCAGATGTCTGGGGAAAATAAGAGTTGCCAGAAGATGTCCTGGGGGAAGGTGGATGGAGGAAAGTGGTGGCTGCAAGAGAATTTTCCTTGAGAACTTGGACAAGTGGGAGGTTCTTGGCCACCAGGGGCCAGCAGAGGTTCATAGTTCTCCTTCCTTAGCTCTGGGCCTGCACCGTGAAACCTTCAGCCAGAGTCTCAGACTGCAGCATTTCAAAATTTTTAAAAAAATAAATAAATGAAAATTATATCTTAGTAATACGCACATGATTACAAAAAAGTAGTCCAGAAGTGCTTATGTTGAAAATATACTGTAGTACTCCACCACCCAAATCCCCAAGGCACCTATTTTCTTTTTTTAACTATCTGTTCTGAATACTTTTCTTAGAGGGTTTCATAGTTTAAAGACATAAGCTTATCTCCAGATCTTGATTGATCAGCCATAAACAATACTAGTGCACAGTGATTTAGCTCATCACCCTTAGCTCCGCTCCCCAATCTAACTTGGTTCTGTTATTTGCTCTTGTATTTGAACAGAATGCTCACATAGCTCTCCTCTCTCGTCCACTTTCACAGTATCTCACAGCCCTCAGCGCAAGGTGAGGATGTGAGGACCCATTTACCTCCCGTCTTCTGTCAGCCATTCCTTAACTTCCACGTTGTTAATGTTAATAACATTTATCTTCTTTAATGAAAACAAAATTAAAAGTTCTCAGCTTTGCCTGACTAAGCAGTGGTGCAGTGGATAGAGTGTTGTACTGGGATGCAGAGGACCCAGATTTGAAACCCCGATGTCACCATCTTGAGTGCGGGCTCATCTGGTTTGAGCAAGGCTCACCAATTTGAGCCCAAGGTCGCTGACTTGAGCAAGGGGTCACTCAATCTGTGGTAGTCTCCCCCCCCCCCGCTCAAAGCACATATGAGAAAGCAATCAATGAACAACTAAGGTGCCGCAATGAAGAATTGATACTTCTCATCTCTCTTCCTTCCTGTCTGTCCTTATCTGTCCCTCTCTCTGTCTCTCTATGTCTCTCACACAAAAAAAGAAAAAAATAAAGTTCTCAGCTTTGGCCTGACTAGATAGCTCAGTCGATTAGAGCATTGGCCCGAAGCGTGGGGGTTGCTGGTTCAATCCTCGATCAGGGCACGTAGAGGAACAGATAGATGTTTCTGTCTCACTCTCTCTCTCTTTCCCCTTTTCTCTTCTCTTACTAAAATCAAATAAAAATTTTTTTTTCATTCTCAGCTTTTTCTATAGCAGATTCTGAAAGTGTCCTATGACCACATACATACATATATTAGAGGTAATACATGGGCGTTTTAAAGAATAATTTCATATTAATTTTAATATGCATTGGGAAGAACCTACATATATATATGTATATATCATGAGCCCTTCAATTGGTGGTTTCACAAATCTTATTGTTTAGGTTGAAGCTAGAGTCAGTTTTTAAATTTTAAATGTGAGTTGAGGTGAAGAAAAGGATTAAATGATGTACAGTCCTAGAGGCAGATATGGTGAAAGTCGTGTAGGAGGGTCAGAGATTGATCAAAAATGGTCTAGATTGTCAGAGTTGAAAGCCAGTGAGTGAACAAGGACTTTGTTGAGATGATTGAGCCAAGCGATTGTGGTTCTTTCCTTCCCTGTGGGCTGAGGGCACAGAGACAACATGCTTAGCACTGAGGACAGGGAGACTGTATTTTCTTCCAATTAATTGTTGACAATCATGCCACATTCTTACTTGTGCTATGATTTATTTTTGCAGGTTTTTCTCTTGGTGTTCCTAATCACTCTTTTTTGGTTATTAACCAACCAGCATATCTTCAGGTTGAATAATTGTCTGGGTCATACCACCTGTTACATGGAGCCCACTTTTTGCCTGGAGACATCCAGGAACCATTTCCAAAAAGAGCTGTTTATTATGCCTCTGTGGTCAGAGTCCACAGCTGAGGCACAGTTAAACACTTTTTGGTACAGGTCATTCCTCTGACAAATATTTATTGAGGATCTATTCTGTACCAGGCACTGTGATCAGAGAAGGAGATAAAGAGACAGAAACCCCTGCCTTCCAGGACCCTGCATTCTAAGTAACAGGTGATAAAACACACAGTGCGCTAGAGTTAGATGAGGGTGAAGGCATGAACAAAATAAACAGAAAGGGGGGAGTGCTGGGTGGGGCATGATTTTAGATGGGTGGTCAGGGATGGCCTCACTGATATGGTGACATCGAGGTGGAGACAGGGAAGTAAAGGAGAGGCAGCCAATACATGAGGATAGTACGTTCCAGGCTGAGGGACAATCCATACAAAGGCCCAAGGCAGACAACTGGAAGATAATGGGAAGGCAGAGAAGCATAAGTCATATGCTTCAACAAGATAAATCCTCTGAAAAAGTCTTGGATGAATGGGAAATAATCAAATTACCAGATGCAGAGTATAAATAATGATTGTTAGGATGTTTAAGGATCTCAAAGCTACAATGGATGGACTTAATGAACACCTCAATAAAGAAATTATAAGCATCAAAAAGGACACGGAAATAATAAAGAAGAACCAGACAGAAATGACAAACACAATATCAGAAATGAAGACTACATTAGAAGGAATTAAAAGCAGGCTGGATGAAGCAGAGGATCAAATCAGTAACTTAGAGGACAAGATAAGCGAAAGCACAGAAGCAGAAAAGAAAAGAGGATTAAAAAGTCCGAGGAAACTCTAAGAGAGCTCTGTGACAACATGAAGAGAAATAACATCTGCATCATAGGGGTTCCTGAAGGAGAAGAGAAAGAACAAGGACTAGAGCAGCTCTTTGAAGAAATTATAGCTGAAAATTTCCCTAAATTGATGCAGGAAAGAGTCACACAAGTTCAAGAAGCAGAGAGAACTCCATTAAAAAAGAAACCAAAGAGACCCACACCAAGACATATCATAATCAAAATACCAAAGCTAAGAGATAAAGAAAGAATATTAACGTTGTAAGAGAAAAATAGTCAATCACCTACAAAGGAACACCCATAAAGATGACATCTGACTTCTCAACAGAAACACTTGAGGCCAGAAGGGATTGGCAAGAAATAATCAAAGTAATGCAGAACAAGAACCTACAACCAAGACTTCTTTATCCAGCAAGACTATTATTTAAAATTGAAGGAGAAATAAAAAACTTTCCAGACAAAAAAAACTCAAGGAATTCATCACAATCAAACCAATGCTGCAAGAAATGTTGAGGGGCCTGCTGTAGACAGAACAAAGCAGAAATATATATATATATATTAAAAGAGGAATATAGATTTAAAGAAAAAAATTGAAATAAACAACTATATATCAATAATAACCTTAAATGTAAATGGATTAAATGCTCCAATCAAAAGACATAAGGTAGCTGAATGGATAAGAAAACAGGACCTATACATATGCTGTTTACAAGAGACCCATCTCAAAACAAAAGATATACATAGACTGAAAGTAAAAGGATGGAAAAAATATTTCATGCAAATGGAAATGAAAAAAAAGTTGGGGTAGCAATACTTACATCTGACAAAATAGACTTTAAAACAAATACTATAGTAAGGGATAAAGAAGGTCACTACATAATGATAAAGGGAGCAATCCAACAGGAAGAGATAACCATTATAAATATCTATGCACCTAATATAGGAGCACCTAAATATATAAAGCAGACTTTGATGGGCATAAAGGGCAAGATCAACAGCAATACTATAATAGTAGGGGATTTCAATATCCCACTAACATCTATGGATAGATCCTCAAGAAAGAAAATTAACAAAGAAACAGCAGAATTAAGGGACACACTAGATCAACTGGATTTAATAGATATCTTCAGAACCTTTCACCCTAAAGCAGCAGAATATACATTCTTTTCAAGTGCGCATGGTACATTCTCTAGGATAGACCACATATTAGGACATAAAACATGTCTCAACAAACTTAAGAAGATTGAAACCATATCAAGCATCTTCTCTGACCACAATGGCATGAAACTAGAAACAATAGGAAAACTGAAAAACATTTAAACACTTGGAAACTAAACAGCATGTTATTAAACAACGAATGGGTCAACAATGAGATCAAGGAAGAAATAAAAAAATTTTCTTGAAATGAATGAAAATGAGCATACAACAACTCAAAATCTGTGGGACACAGCAAAAGTAGTCCTGAGAGGGAAGTTCATAACATTACAGGCATACCTTAAGAAGCTAGGAAAAGCTCAAATAAACAACTTAATCCTGCCCTGGCCGGTTGGCTCAGCGGTAGAGCGTCGGCCTAGCGTGCGGAGGACCCGGGTTCGATTCCCGGCCAGGGCACACAGGAGAAGCGCCCATTTGCTTCTCCACCCCTCCGCCGCGCTTTCCTCTCTGTCTCTTCCCCTCCCGCAGCCAAGGCTCCATTGGAGCAGAGATGGCCCGGGCGCTGGGCATGGCTCTGTGGCCTCTGCCTCAGGCGCTAGAGTGGCTCTGGTCGCAATATGGCGACGCCCAGGATGGGCAGAGCATCGCCCCCTGGGGGGCAGAGCACCGCCCCTGGTGGGCGTGCCGGGTGGATCCCGGTCGGGCGCATGCGGGAGTCTGTCTGACTGTCTCTCCCTGTTTCCAGCTTCAGAAAAATGAAAAAAGAAAAAAAACAACAAAAAAAAACAAAACAAAAAAAAACTTAATCCTGCAACTAAAAAAACTAGAAAAAGAATGGCAAGTAAAGCCTAGAGGAAGTAAAAGGAAGGGAATAATAAAGATCAGAGTGGAAATAAATGACATAGAGACTAAAAAAACAATACAGAGGATCAATGAAACCAAGAGCTGGTTCTTTGAAAAAGTTAACAAGATCATGAACCCTTAGCCAGACTCACCAAGAAAAAAAGAGAAAGGACTCAAATAAATAAAATTAAAAATGAGAGTGGAGAATTAACAATGGAAACAGCAGAAATACAAAGGATTATAATAAAATACTATGAAGAACTGTATGTCAAAAAATTAGACAACCTAGGTGAAATGGACAAATTCCTTGAAACATATAATCTTTCAAAAATCAGTCTGGAAGAATCAGAAAACGTAAATAGACTGATTACAACAAATGAGATAGAAAAACAGTTATCAAAAAACTCCCAACAAACAAAAGCCCCGGGCCAGATGGCTTCTCAGGCGAATTCTACCAAACATTCAAAGAAGAACTAACTTCTATTCTTCTTAAGCTATTTCAAAAAATTCAAGAAGAGGGAAAACTTCTAATCTCCTTTTACGAGGCAAGCATAATTCTGATTCCAAAACCAGGCAAAGACAACACAAAGAAAGAAAACTATAGGCCAATATCGCTGATGAATTTAGATGCTAAAATTCTCAACAAAATATTATCCAACCAGATCCAGCAATACATGAAAAAAATCATACATTATGATCAAGTGGGATTTATTCTGGGGGGGGCAAGGCTGGTACAATATTTGCAAATCAATCAATGTGATTCATCACAAAAACAAAAGGAAGGTAAAAAACCACATGATAATATCAATAGATGCAGAAAAAGCATTTGGTAAAATCCAGCACCCATTTATGATCAAAGCGCTCAGCAAAGTGAATACAGGAAACATACCTCAACATGATAAATGTTATCTATGATAGGCCCACAGCCAACATCATACTCAATGGGCAAAAGTTAAAAGCAATCCCCTTAACATCAGGAACAAGGCAGGGGTGCCCCCTTTCACCACTCTTATTCAACATAGTTCTGGAAGTCCTAGCCACAGCAATCAGACAAGAAGAAGAAATAAAACGTATCCAAATTGGAAAAGAAGTAAAACTATCATTATTTGCTGATGATATGATACTGTACATAGAAAACCCTAAAGTCACAGTCAAAAAACTACTGGACCTGATAAATGAATTCAGCAAGGTGTCAGGATATAAAATTAATACTCAGAAATCAGAGGCAGGCCCTGGCCGGTTGGCTCAGCGGTAGAGCGTCGGCCTGGCGTGTGGGGTACCCGGGTTCGATTCCCGGCCAGGGCACATAGGAGAAGCGCCCATTTGCTTCTCCACCCCTCCCCCTCTCCTTCCTCTCTGTCTCTCTCTTCCCCTCCCGCAGCCAAGGCTCCACTAGAGCAAAGATGGCCCGGGCGCTGGGGATGGCTCCTTGGCCTCTGCCCCAGGCACTAGAGTGGCTCTGGTCGCGGCACAGCGACGCCCCAGAGGGGCAGAGCATCGCCCCCTGGTGGGCAGAGCTTGGCCCCTGGTGGGCGTGCCGGGTGGATCCCGGTTGGGCGCATGCGGGAGTCTGTCTGACTGTCTCTCCCCGTTTCCAGCTTCAGAAAAATACAAAAAAAAAAAAAAAAAAAGAAATCAGAGGCATTTTTGTTTTTATTTTTATTTTCTTTTTTCTTTTTTTTTTTTTTCTGAAGCTGGAAACTGGGAGAGACAGTCAGACAGACTCCCGCATGCGCCCGACCGGGATCCACCCGGCACGCCCACCAGGGGCGAAGCTCTGCCCACCAGGGGGCAATGCTTTGCTCCTCCGGGGGGTCGCTCTGCCGCGACCAGAGCCACTCTAGCGCCTGGGGCAGAGGCCAAGGAGCCATCCCCAGCGCCCGGGCCATCTTTGCTCCAATGGAGCCTTGGCTGCGGGAGGGGAAGAGAGAGACAGAGAGGAAGGAGGGGGTGGGGGTGGAGAAGCAAATGGGCGCTTCTCCTATGTGCCCTGGCCGGGAATCGAACCCGGGTCCCCCGCATGCCAGGCCGACGCTCTACCGCTGAGCCAACTGGCCAGGGCCTCAGAGGCATTTTTGTATACCAACAATGATCTGTCTGAAAGAGAAATTAAGGAAACAATCCCCTTCACTATTGCAACAAAAAAAATAATAAAATACCTAGGAGTAAATTTAACCAAGGAGGTTAAAGACTTGTACACGGAAAATTATAAAACATTGATAAAAGAAACCAAGGAAGATACAAACAAGTGGAAGCATATACCGTGTTCATGGATAGGAAGAATAAACATCATTAAAATGTTCATATTACCCAAAGAAATTTATAAATTTAATGCAATTCCTATTAAAATACCAAGGACATATTTCAAAGATATAGAACAAATATTCCAAAAATTCATATGGAACCAAAAAAGAACACGAATAGCCTCAGCAATCTTGAAAAGGAAGAATAAAGTGGGTGGTATCACACTTCCGGACATCAAGTTATACTACAAAGCCATTGTACTCAAAACAGCTTGGTACTGGCATAGGAACAGGCATATAGATCAATGGAACAGAATAGAGAACCCAGAAATAAACCCGCACCTTTATGAACAACTGATATTTGACAAGGGTGGTAAGAGCATACAATGGAGTAAAGACAGTCTCTTTAACAAATGGTGTTGGGAACATTGGACAGCTACCTGCAAAAAAATGAAACTAGATCACCAACTTACACCATTCACAAAAATAAATTCAAAATGGATAAAAGACTTAAATGTAAGTCATGAAACCATAAGCATCCTAGAGGAAAACATAGGCAATAAGCTCTCCGACATCACTCACAGCAATATATTTGCTGACTTATCTCCACTTGCAAGGGAAATAAAGGACAGGATAAACAAATGGGACTATATCAAACTAAAAAGCTTTGGCCCTGGCCGGTTGGCTCAGTGGTAGAGCGTCGGCCTGGCGTACAGGAGTCCCGGGTTCGATTCCCAGGGCCAGGGCACACAGGAGAGGTGCCCATTTGCTTCTCCACCCCTCCCCCTCTCCTTCCTCTTTGTCTCCCTCTCTTCCCCTCCCGCAGCTGAAGCTCCATTGGAGCAAAAGATGGCCCAGGTGCTGGGGATGGCTCCTTGGCCTCTGCCCCAGGCGCTAGAGTGGCTCTTGTCGCGACAGAGCGACGCCCCAGATGGGCAGAGCATCGCCCCCTGGTGGGCGTGCCGTGTGGATCCCGGTCGGGCGCATGCGGGAGTCTGTCTGACTGCCTCCCCGTTTCCAGCTTCAGAAAAGTACCAAAAAAAAAAAAAGGTAAAAAGCTTTTGCACAGCTAAAGACAATGTGAACAAAATAAAAAGGCAAACCACACAATGGGAGAACATATTCGACAATACATCTGATAAGGGATTAATAACCAAAATTTATATAGAACCTATAAAACTCAATACCAGGAAGATAAACAGTCCAATCAAAAAATGGGCAAAAGAAATGAATAGACACTTCTCCAAAGAGGACTTATACAGATGGCCAATAGGCATATGAAAAAATGCTCAACATCACTAATCATTAGAGAAATGCAAATTAAAACCACAATGAGATATCACCTCACACCAGTCAGAATGGCGCTCATCATCAACAAAACAACACATAATAAGTGCTGGAGAGTGTGTGGAGAAAAGGGAACCCTCCTGCACTGCTGGTGGGAATGCAGACTGGTGCAGCCACTGTGGAAAACAATATGGAGATTCTTCAAAAAATTAAAAATTAAAAATCGAACTTCCTTTTGACCCAGCCATCCCACTTTTAGGAATATATCCCAAGAACACTACATCAACGAGTCAAAAGGAGAAATGCACCCCCATGTTTATGGCAGCATTGTTTACAATTGCCAAGATCTGGAAACAGCCCAAGTGTCCGTCAGTGGACAATTGGATTAAAAAGCTATGGTACATATACACAATGAAATACTATGGGGCCATGAAAAAGAAGGAAATATTATTTTTTGTGACATTTATGGACCTGGAAACTATTATGATAAGTGAAATAAACCAGGCAGAGAAAGAAACATATCATATGACCTCACTCATCTGAGGAATCCAATGAACAATATGAACTGAGGAGCAGAATAGAGTCAGAGGTGGGATCAAAGGATCCAGAAAGAAAGCGGACAGAGGGAAAGGGGATGATAGGATGATAGGATGGGATGAGAGCAGAAAAGCAAATCCTCGAGGGAAGGGGGGAGGGTGTTATAGGGAGAGGGACAAGGGGGATGTACTGGGGAACACGGGAGAGGGGAGAATGTATTCGGGGGGGACATTAGAAAAAGAAGAAAATAAATAAATAAAAACAAAACAAAGGCCCAAGGCAGAAAAACAGAGGCAGGCCGGTGTGGCTAGGTGAAGGGGCAGGAGATATGGGAGGTGAGGTCCAAGAAATGGTGTGGCCAGATCAGAAGGCCTTGTGTCTCCATGTAAGGGGAAGGAATGCCTTTGGATGATTTGGCAAAGGAGCAAGATGCTCTCAGACTTCAGTTTTACTGGGATCTTCTTGGCCTTTTCCCTATGCAAGGGGTCCAAGACCCCACTCTGCTCAAGGCAGTCCCTGGAGTCCACAGCTGATGGAAGGCAGGGATCCACCCTCAGCATTGGCTGTTTTCTGAGTCCCTTCCAGCTTCCTCCCCTCCCGTTTCAAGGACTCCTCACTCTTCCCCACCCCACATGCCCTCATTCTCCCTTTCACTTCTCACCTACCTTTGATCTCCTTCCAAGCCACCCTGTCTTATCTCTAGGAGAGGAAAAACTGTCTTTTTATGTACCCTACATCTTCTTGTCCCATGTCAGTGGCTTCTGGGAATCATTTTTTTTTCTAGATTTTATTTATTCGTTTGAGAAAGAGAGAGAGAGAAAGGCAGAGGGAGGGGGGAGCAGGAAGGATCAACTTGCAGTTGCTTCTTGTATGTGCCTTGACCAGACAAGCCTGGGGTCCTGAACCGTGGACCTCAGCATCCCAGCCTTATTCTCTGTACCGCCATAGTCAGGCCTTCTGGGAATCTTTGTTTCTGCCTTGTGTGGACCAGCAGAGGGAACACGGTCGTCCCCCCACAACCCTGCCCCAGTGAAGGGAAGGAGGCAGACAAATATGCAAAAACCAGGGTACTACCTCAACGTATAGCAATGCCCTGAGGAAGCCTTGCCTGCCTGGCTCTGTGCTGGGTGTCTCCCAGTCTTCTTAGTTCACCTACACCTCCAAGAAGCAGTGATCACTGCCCCATCATCACATGACAAAGCTCAGGCACCCATGGTGGAGTGCCTTGCCCAAGGTCACTCAGCAAAACAGAAGAGGCAGGAATTGAACCAGGTCTGTATAACTCGAGAGTTTCGGGGTTTCCATCTCCTGTCGTTCTTCACTGTCACATGCAGACCACCCTCCCCTAGAAAATACAGACATGTATAGACATATACACATACATGTACAGATACCACATATACATACATACATACACATACATGTAGATACTACACACGCATATAGGCGTGCATGCACAGAGCCACACACATAGACATACATACACACATAGAAACAACATGGATCTGCACATACATGCACACCCCACACAGAGACACATATAAACACACACACATACCACACACATATTACCTGTGACTTCATGGGTACTTGGTCTCCAGGTAAGAATTTCCTGTACCATCCATGGCTGTCTCTGGAGAGAGTACCATGGGCTAGGCCCCACTTTGTACACTATACTGGTTCCCAGAGCACATCCGGTTCCTGCCAGCAACACTTGTCCCTAAGCAGCCCACTGAACTCACTGATTCCTTTTGGAGACCTAGGATTCTTCACCAGAGTGCCTCCTGTATACAGTTATACTGGGTTGAATTGTGTCCTCCAAAAAACTCATGTCCACCTAGAGCCTTGGAATGTAACCTTCTTTGGAAATTTGGTCTTTACAGATGTCATTAGTTCACACGTGACAGAAGGAATACAGCCTTGGGAAGATGGCAACAGAGATTGGAGTGACATGTGTGCAAGCCAAAGAACATCGGGATTGCTGACAACCACCAGAAGCTGGGGAAGGCAAAGAAAGATTCTTCATTGAGCCTTTGGAGGGAGCCTTTGGTGACACCTTGCTTTTGGACTTCTGGCCTCCATCACTATGAGAAAATAAGTTTCTGAGTTTTAAGCCCCCCAATCTGCAGTACTTTTTTCCCTCTGCCCCAGGGACTGACACCTAGTGTTAGAGGGGAGACTTCTGATGCTCAGAGGAAGCCATCTGTTCTCCCTGCCCCTCAACAGTGTATGGATACCAGCACACCCACCATTAACACTGCTCTTTCCTTTAGCTGAAGGGCAGACCTTGCTTACATCTAGGTGCCCCTAGACAGTCACCTTTCTAGGTCCCCTGTATCATGTCTTCTTCAGTGCTATGCTCTGTCACCTATCTAATAGTCCTTAGAGGGCAGTACCCAGTGGTCTTCCTCGGGCCTCCAGTCTCTAGTTGGAGTGGATGAAATCTATTCCTGGGGCCTCGTCCAGTGACAGTGAGACAAAGCTGCAGAGTATGGGCAGTTAGGGGAGCAGCCACCATGATTGGGGTGCAGCTTGGTGCTGAGGAGGTTTTCTGGGGGCCCAGAAGCCCTGAGCTCATTGGCCAGGCTTCCTGGGAGAACGAGAGCAGATTTGCATAAAAAAGAAAACCGGCTTCATTGAAATTCTCCTCATCTTGACTAGAACAAAACCACCAAGAAAAGGAAAGTTTTAATCCTGAGCAAGTTCACCACTGTGGAGCGTTGTACGCTTCTAAAAATAGAGAGGAAATGGCCTCTTTGGGCCACTCCAGGGGCCGCCTCCCCCGCCCCATGCCCTCCCCCACTGCCCACTCAAGGCCAACCTCATGCAGTGTAAGACTGAGCTCTTTTCAGCAGATGCCCGAGGAAGATGCCACGCGGTTCTGGAGCTGGACACAGCTGCCCCCCCAAGGACCCCATCATGCTGGACAGCAGAGAGGTCCCACAGGATAGCCAGCTGGATACGAGCTTGGGGACCACCCAAGAACACTTGGGGACCAGGTAAGTCAGCAGTCAGGTCTCTGTCCACTGAGCCTGGGGTCAGGGTCTGGACTCTTTGTGAATTGGGCAAGCTGCTTTGTTCTCTGAGCCTCAATTTCTCCATCTGGGCATGAAGGAAGGATCTGGATGGAATTAGTATGGGGCTGGAATATGTGTTGTGTGGAGTTGCTACTCAGGGTCCACTCCTCTGTGTGACCGAGGGGATTCAGCCAAACAATGACTCACAACGTGCAGGGGTGTGAGTCAGGGACTATGCTGGATAGAGGAAGAATTTTCTAGCCACTAAGAATGCCCCATCTCATTGGGCATGTACAGTCAGTGACAGACAAGGACAGGGAGAGCCAAAGGTATGGCTCTAGTTTGCTGTGTGACCTTGGCAGATCTCTGCCCCTCTCTGGGCTTTAGCCTCCCTGTCTGCCTGAGTGTAGTGGCTGAAGGTTCCTCACAACCTTTCTGCTGTATATATCCTGTTAACCTGTGATCCAGAGGAAGTGGGCCCAGGCCCTGTTGGCCCAAGGTATGGGGAACCCTGAGAAGCTAGGACCCAGTCCCAGCCCTAGAACTCTACAACCGGGAGCAGGGAGAAGGCAGACACTTGGAATCCCAGAGCCCAGGAGGGGCACTTGACACAGGTCTTGGATGGTCACAGGAGCTAACAGTGGGAGAGGAGAGAGAGGAAGGGTCTGTGGGCAGAAGGAACAGTGTTGTAATGGTGAGAGGACACAAAGGAAGACAGAAAATTCAGGGATGGATGAGGTCTGAGTGGTGAAATGCAGAATGGGGGAAGGACCGGGATAGATGCAGGGTCTGAACCCTCTGCAGGGATGAGGAGAAGTTGCCAATGCGAGAGCTACAGCATGTATGGTTGTTGTTCTGGCCTGGGGGCGGGGGTTGTGGGGTTTAGAAGAAGGAAGGATCTCTCCATACAAAATGGAGTTAGTATGAATGTGCCTCACACACACACATGAATGTCCCCTTCCATGGCCAGGCAAAGAACCCAGAGTGAACTCCTCTCCTTACAGAAGCAGGGGCTCCTCACCTGCTCACCTGCAAGGTCTTCAAGAACATGAGGCCCAGCCCCCCCTGGAGTGGGCCCCTCGAGTTAAGCTGGCCAGTATCCCTCATCCAAGGGTAGGTTCTGGATTTGCTCTGGGAATCAATTGTCTTGCCACCTTGCTTCCTCCCTGGGGACCAAGGCCCCCTGTCCCCACAAGGTGCTCATAGGCACACCTCCTAAGTTCGACCCTCGACAGTAAACAAGGTCTGCTGATTTTCAGGGTTCCCTGACCTCCATGAAGGAGGGGCGGAAGTGGGGTCGGGAGCACAGTGTTTTTGAGGTCCATGCCTCAGGCCTGTGGTGACAAGGTGTGACTGAGGGCCTGGCCACCCTGGAGGAGGCTGGGCTCCTGGGCTCAGAGACCTGGGCCTGCTTTGCAGACCTCACAAAAGGCAGAGCCCCGCCTCATGCAGGGAAGGGGAAGCAGGTGAGGGCCTGTGGGGAAGAGAAGGATGAAAAACCCCCAGAGCTGGAGGGCCGCCCTCTGCTTTCTAGCTCAGTGACTCTCTGAGTCTCAGCATCACCCTCTGTGCAGATGAAGACAAAAGGCCTGACCCCTGTTGGCACTAGCAGGAAAGTTGGACAGACTGTCAGCTGGTGTGCAGTAAATGCTTCCAAAAGCTCAAGGGATGCCCTGCCTGCTACACCAGGAACTCTCTCAGCAGTAGGCTGGAGGCTCTGCTCTGGACCTACTGTGACCCTGGGCAGGACACCCTCTCAAACCTCAGTTTCCCCATATGTCCAAAGGGCGTGATAATGCCTGCTTTGCCAGCCTTGGAGGGTAGCTGTGAGGAAAGAACTCAGAGTCCTTGTTTCTGTTGTTCTAAAGTCAGAGACACTGACAGCTGCTGTAGGGCCCCACCTGCTGCTCTGCCCCTCCTGGCTCGCTTTGCATCCAGGGTGCCACCTCAGGCTGACTATCTGTGGTTTGTGCTGCTGAGCAGGGTGGGCTAGCTCTGCTGCTCTGCCCCTCCTGGCTCGCTTTGCATCCAGGGTGCAGCCTCAGGCTGACTGTTCTGGCCTTGTGGCTGTGGCAGTGCTGCTGAGCAGGTGGGCCTGCATTTCTCCAGGAGCCTGAGAGGGGCCTCATCTTTCCCCTCCCTTTCCCGCCGTTTCAGGAGAGAATGAAGTTGGGGAGAGTAGAGACTGAGAATGAGGACAGTGACGCACTGAATTACCTTCCGTGCCATGCCCGTGCAAGGCTGGAACCAAGGGGTATGGGCAGTGTCTGGAGAGAAGGGTCCAGGCCGGGAGAGATGGAACCAGCTGGGCCAGAACCAGTACCACTCCGTGCCCTTTGAGGCTGCGACTGTAGAGTGTGCCATCTATCAGGAGTGTGTCCAGTAGAGACATCTGTCCCTCTGAGCCTGAAGAAACCCAGGCTGGAGGAAGGGCTTCAAAGGAACTAGAGAAGGGAGCAGCTCATCCTGGGTTTGGTGGCAGGCAGGGGCGCCATGTGGACTGAGGGTGTGGTTATAGAGGAGTACTTGTGCCCGTACGGCAGGTCAGCTTAGGGCCAGGCTAACTCCTATGTCTGGATAGGCCCGGGTAGCCAGATGACGGGTAGCCAGGCTTGAGGACAGCCAGGACCAGAGGAAGAGCAGAGAGGACCCGGGACATGTGGAGGCAGCAGAAGCCTGGGGAGAGCCTGCTTTTAGGGAGGTGAACCTGGCAGTGGTCTTGGAGTGGAGCTGTGCTGGAGGCAAGAGGCCAGGAGATGGGAGCCTGCAGGATCGATTCCGGCCCAGGGAAGGATGGTGAGCTCCGAACTGACCACACCTTCCTGATTCCCAGCTACCTCCCCTAGCACTGCCTGACCAAGGACTGGGTGCAGAGAGAAGCCCCTCAGGGCTAGGATGCATTTCTCAGAATGTATCTCCGTCTCATGAAGTGACGCATGACTGTAATGATGACGCACACAAATAACTGCTGTCTGGTGTTTTGGGCCATCACAGAGAGGGCAGCATGAAGCTTGGAGCTGACATAGCTCTAACCTAGGTAGCCTCCCACACACCTGGGCTGTATGGTACAGCCTACTGCTCCTGGGCTACCAGCCTGTAGTGTCCAAAACAACACCAGATAAAATCAAGCAGAGGAGAAAATGATGTGATCGAGAGACAATAAACAAGAGATGGATGAGGCTGCCGCTGGCATAACAGAGTTACTGTTTTACAGCAGACTTTTCATAACTAGAAAGAATACACTCTAAAATAATAACCATACTACAGTAAACACAAACCTATAATGTAGTTGTTTATTATCATTATCAAGTATCCGTATTATACACAATTATATCTGCTATACTTTTATGCATCTGGCAGCATAGTAGGTTTGTTTGCACCCGCACAATCACGCACAGGTGAGCAATGCATTGTGCTATGTGTTAGGACGGCTGCAACACCACTGGGTGACAGGAATTTTTCAGCTCCGTCATAGCCCTGTGGGAACACCATCTTATATGAGGTCTGTCCACCAAAACGTCGTTGTATGGTGCCTGACTATGCGAGAAAGTGGCTTCGTGGTGACTTATTACGTGTACCTTTATGCACAAAATTTCTCAGAACAGAGTTGGAGAGGGGTGTACCAAGAGGGTCTGCTGACAAATGATAGAGAGTAGGGGTGCAGAGGACCATGGGACCCCTTTTGTACCTCCTCGCTTTTTGCCCCCCACCCCACCACTCCACAGCCCTGAGACCATAGGGTGCTGCCTAGTGGTTAAGAGCATAAACTGGCACCCATTTGCCTGAATTTGTATGTTGACTCTGCTAACCAGAAGACCTTGTGAGAGTTACATAATCTCTCTGTACCTCAGTTTCCTCGACTTTAAAGTGGGGATAGTGGCAATAACTACGTCACTGGGCTGGTGTTAGGAATGAACGTGCCAGGTGTACAACACATTGCCGGGCACACAGTGAGTGCCGGGGTTACTTGCTGTTACTGTTTTTTGTTCCTGCCTTGTTGTTGTTTCTCCCTGTCCCACAGGCCTCAGAGCCCAGTAACACTCCTGTTGAAGCCTTGTCCCTGCCCAGGACAAGGACTGCCAGCCCAAGCACCCATCGCAGTCACAGAGAAATCAGAAAGCCCTCTCTCTGTAACATAGCTAAGGAAACTGTGTTCCAGGTGGGACCAGGGACTTGCCCAAGGTCACCCATCTGGGCTAGGATCCAGGTGTCCCAGTGCCCAGAGAACTTTATCATGGGCACAACCAGATTGCCTGCCAACTCCTTCCGGACTTTCAGGACAACTTGATGACTGACAGTCGGGCTGTGTGGCTTAATAGGGCTGGATACTGTGCGTGCTGCCAACTAGCTTAGAAGTGAGCTGGCTGGTTACACTGTCCCCACCCACTGTGGCAGGAGCCAAGGGTGGAGCCTTTGGGGCTGAGGCCTCCATTCCTGTTGGGGCCATGGACTTGGGGCTCAGTAAAGGTTAAGTGCCCTGGGTGCCTGCTCCAAATATGCCCCTTCTGGTGGATCTGGGAGGATACGCCCCTTTCCAGGAGACCATGGGTTCCCAGAAGATCTCTGCCGTGGCCAAGCCTCCCTATGAGCTGGGAACCAAGGCTGGGGGAGGTTCACGGCCTGGGTCTGTCACCCATGCTCCTCTGCACAGTCTTTCTCACTGCCTATTGCGTGGGACACTTAACGTCTGTGTCACATGAAATAATCACTTTCACCCCTTGCCAACTTTCTGCCTTCAATTTGATTTTTTCCCCCTGCCTCAGTCTGGGTCAAGTGACCTTGAACACATCTTTGTTTATTGACCATCAGTCCCATCATTTCTGAGCCTTCAAGGCAGGTACCAGGGTCCCTTTGTTCACCTCTGTCCCCTGCCCCCTGCAATATCTACATAGAGGATGTGCTGAATCAAAGATAATAGTTGTGAGGCAGAGAGAAGTAATTTTTCAGTCAGAAATATGGGCTTAAGATTTTTATTGTATGGTAGACAAGTATGTTTAAAAAGCAGCACCCTGCCTCAAAATATAATACTTAGTACTCTGAAAGGGCCTTCACCAGGGCAACTCTAGGAAGAAGTATGAGGTCCTGATGCCCCTCCCAGAGGGCTTCCTGGAGGAGGAGGGGTCTGCAGAACAGGAGGAAGCTTCTGCCAGGGCAGGTGAGCTTGTGGGTTTTGCAAGGGAAGGGAAAGGGAAGAATACACAACTCACAAGCCCTCTTGATTCTAGAATAGCCCATTTGCCTGGCCTCATCAGTTTGGCAACTCTGCATCCAACAAGGTCATCAAACTGCCAGGAGGGGCTGAGAGATCTGGGGGTTCCTGCCAGCCCCCAGGTGAGGACATTTCTACCGCCACTCCTCAACTACATCTCCCCAGGGCCAACTCCTGTCAGCATCTCTGCTTAGCTCTCACCAGGGCAGGAACCATCATGTCCTCTTCAAGAAAGAGGAAGGGTTGGCAATTGCTTTATGGGGTTTGCTGGGAGGGGACTGTTAATACAGCTCGGGCTTCCAAACCCCTGGAACCCACGACAGCAAGAGAGCATCTAGGCACACTATTGGGGGTGAAGGGTCTCCTGGCAGGTTCTCCAAGGGGCTCATAACCCATGGGAGGCTCAGGTCAGCACCCCAAACCCGAATTGTCAGGGTGTCCTGAGGTGGCTGTGGGCAAGGATTGCTGGGAAAAGAAGCCTTTAAGGAACTGGGATCTGGCAAAGAGCAGAATTTTCTGGAAGTTGGTGCACTGGCATTGACCTTAGTGTGGCAATCTGGGGGTCATCTGCCATCTGACTGAGTGGAGGACCTTGGAACAACCCCAACCTCATCACTACCGCTGCATCCTGAGCCTTGGCCTTCAAATGAGGTCTTATTCCCCCACCCTGAGACCCCATGGGGCTGCCTCCACTTTTTCACCTCATCCAACTCCACTCACGCCAGAGGGAGTGGGGATTTTGGGGTCTAGGTGGTGATCTCTGGTGGCTAAGAGGGGTGTTTCCAAAGAAGCAGGGTCCCTGGTTTTAGAAGATGCTATTTATTTATAGTTCAGCAAGGAAAGAAGTCAGAGACAAGAACTCAAATTTAAAATAAGAAAGTTTATTTAAAAAGGTACAAAGCTAGTAGAACTAAGCCAGCTCTGGGTTGCTTGGGCTTAAGAAACAAGTAACAGAAGTCTCTGAAGCTTGGAGCTTCAGAGAAAATAAAAGGTAAAGAACGCGCCTGGGGGGAGGAAGAGGGGGGAAAGGCACAGACTTGCTCCCAAGAGGAAGAGCGCACCAGAAGATGCAGATGTGATGCGGTAAACCTACGATCAAGGAGGAAGTGGAGGGGGCATTAGAGGGGCAAAGGGCGAGGCGCAGGAACATTTGTTACCATGGAGTAGGGCTCTCCAGGGGCACGGATGAGACAGTTGGCTGAGTTTTATGATGCATTTAATGGATAAATCTAGTATACGCGGAGTCCTGATCTCAGAGCTAGTCCTGGATACCTGGGTCTCATATGCCAGATTCTGCCTCTGTCTGGGCATGTGACACTGAAAAATTTAAAGCTCTCTGGGCCTCTGTCACCTCATCTGGAAAATGGGACCATTACTAAAACCACATTAAAGGGCTGTTGAGAGGATACGGGCAGCCAACACTGGTGAAGCACTTGGCACAGTACGTGTATGGAGAAAGGACAAGTGAAAAAAAGATGAGCTTCCTGTTCAGCTCCTGGTGCCCAGAGGTGGCTCCAGGTGGAGGGCCCAGTGGCAGCAGCAGTAGGATGACAGCCAACAACATGCCTCTCCCACCCACACTGGCAGGTCCCTCCTAGGTAAGTCCCACAGGTGGGTAGTGGGGCTGTGCCAGGTGGGTCAGAGGTATCTGGGGCCACACCTCACAGGCAGCCCCAGGCAGGCTGGGGTGGGTCCTCATTCATGCCCAGCCCCACTGTCTCATCACCTGGAACCTGAGCACTGGCGGTGCAGCTCCCACACTCAATGCCCTAGCTGAGCGAGTGAAGGGGAGGCTGAGCCCTGAGCCTGCCGGCCACAAGGAGGAGGAAGGTGAGCACCAGGGGGCAGCCAGACCCTCCTGGCACACCCTCATGAGTCCTCTGTGGGGTTTTCAGATTGGTGGGGCAGATCTTTGAGGTGACACAGGCATGCAGACTAAGAGAGGTGAGGGGTGTGGGGTCATGTGCAGAGGACTGGAGATGCTAGTGTGGAAGCAGCTTGCAGACTCGGTGGTTGCTGCTGAGAGCTGTGGCCTGTGTGTAGGGAGTGTTCTCTCTGCTCAGGACTTGGGGAGTGTTTGGGCAACACCCTCAACTGGTAACATTCTCCATTGTTCTAGAAGACAGGTTTCCCTCTGCCTCCTAAACAGAGAGAGACAGGACCTGGAACCAATAGCAGGGAGGGCAGCCAGTGGTGGTCAGGAGTCCTTGTGGGTGATGGGCTCTGGGGAACAGAGAGATGGGAACCCAAAGGCGGCCACCTTCTGCAAGGCTGTGTGGGCTCAAGAGGGAGTAAATTATAGTTAGGTGCCCAGCCCAGTGAGTCATGGCCAGGAAGGAGGGCAACTGCCCCCTCACCCAGCCAGGCCATGACTCACACTGTGTCTCTGTTGCAGGGTAGTTTGGTGGCAGTGGGCCTCTCTGGGGCTGATGCAGCTCCCCCAGGGGACACTAGGACACGTTCTCTGAAGCTTTGTCCTGGGTGAGCTCACGGGTGTGCCACCCCTCGGGGACCATGCCAGAGGTGCTCCTGCTCAGGTCTGCCAGCTCCATCCTGAGGACCATGTAAGGAACTAGGGTCTCCTGTCTCCTGGTCCACTCACTGCCTTTCAGGGAGTGTACCTGGGCCTGGTGTGGCACCTGAACCTTCAGGCTTGGGTTTGGGGTTTTTCAGCCCACTCAGTCACCCTCCTAATCCCACCAAAGAACTTTTTTCTACTTACTCCCCAAATGATCCATGAGAGTCCACCAGTAAAAATGGTGAGAGATGACTATCTCCCAAGCATTTTTCATGTATCATGTTATCCTCACAATGGCCACAGTATTTAGGCAGAAAACTGAGGCCCAGAGAGGTACAGAGACTTGCCCAGTCATACAGCTAGTAAAGTTCGTTGAACCCAGGCAGGCCAACTGGTGAACCTCAATGCTATGTTGTTTTAAGGAAGCATTTATTGATCACCTACTGCATACAGAGCAGTGGCTTGGTTGCTGAGGGCTGAATGGGCAGAAAGGGCAACAGAAATAAATAGGAGATAGATCCCCGTCTGTGAGGGGTTCACATGGAAAAAGAGGACTCTCTTCCACTGACATGTCACACACAGAGTGAGAACCTGAGAAGAATTGGATCCAACCAGTGTTGACTGAGTTCCACGGTGCACCTCAGCAACTACTCCAGGCCAGAGGACAGTAGAATCAAGCATGAGTCTGCTCTCAAGGAGCTGCCCAAACCACATGTGGCCTCAAAGACCAAACCTTAGTGTACAAGGCCACGAGGGTGAGAGGGTGTTGGGGATAATCTAGGAGGGCTTCCTGAAGGAGGTTTGGCAGGAACCAAATGGTTTAAATGGTTCCCATCAGCACCTCTGACAAGATAGTTGCAGAAAAGAGAGGCCCATCGACTAGCGGTGGTAAAGAGAAAGAGTACAGGCTATTCCGGACTCCTCTGCCTTCCACACCCCTCACAGCATATTTGCTCAAATATGCCCTTTGAGTGTTTTCTTGCTCCTTGTGCTCTTGGGCAGGTGCATCGAGAAGTATTTGTTTCTGTGAATGGAGAATAAGATGAAGTGCTTCTAGAGAGTGTGTGAGGTAGAGATGAGTGCAGAGCCTGTCCTCAGCAAGGTGATCCCTTTGGGCTTTCTTCCTATGAATGGGAAAGCAGAAAAGAGAGAAGGCAGCATCCTCTGACTGTTTCTCCATTACTGTCATTCTGTGACATTGGGAACTTCCGCCCCAGGGCTGCAGCCAGCCTCCAGGATCCTGCACTCCGGGAGGAGTCTAATTGTCCAGAATGACAGTAATCCTGTGTTCATCACTGCTGACGGGCTTATGTGATCACTGTGGCAGTAGTGACAGCTCACCTGTTGTGGTGATTTACCATCCATGTATGCCTTCCAGGATAGCAGCAAGGTTCAAAAAGCCCCCAAGTTCTCTTGGGGAGTCAAAACAGTAGGGACTGCTCCCCCAGCCTCAGGTGCTTCTCTTTGAGGAAAACGTTATAAATTCCACTGTGGAGGCTATGTCCTCTGTATTAACCCAACATGCTTGGTTGTCCAGCTTGGTTATCTCATTTCCTGGTTGACTACAAACAGAATGTGCAAAGTAGGAGGCAGATGAGTTGCTGGAGGCTAGCACCCTTGACAGTGGGAAGAGATGACTAGTAGTAAAGTCAGTTGAGGATTTATAAACTAGAAAACCAGCAGCAGCATGACCAGATCTAACACATGGGGCAGTGGCCACGTTGGGAAGGGGCACTCGTGTTACAAGCCAGGACAGTAAGGTCTGTGATAGGTTGTGACCCTGAGTGAGAAGGAAATGTCACAGGGAGGTTTGGTGAATTCTGTTTCAAATGATGAACAAGGGTGATATCTCATTTACAGGGACTCAGTTGAGAAATTAGGTTTTGACCTTCTCGTAATCAGGCAGCCAGTGTTCTTCAGGCACGGGGCAAAGAGGGATAGATAAGACCCTTTATGGGCTGTCTGCAAGGGTAAGTGAGATGTTCCTGTCGCACTAAGTACAAGCAGGGGGCCAGGGTTCATCCTGTCACTGAGGGAGGGAAAGACAAGCAGGGGAGTGGACAATAGCAGTGTCTAACCCAGGAGAGTGGTGCCAGATGCCCCAGGAAAAGCCCCCACAGGGAAAAGGTGCTTCCAGCAGCCCCTCCCCCCATAAATAGAAGGTGCTCATTATGATGAGGACGCTTGGCCTCAGCGTCCTTAGGTGGCCATCTTTTCATTTAGTCTTTGTTTAGCTAATTTTAAAACTAGAACCAGTTTACACAGATTTTACTGGGTAGAAAAAAATGCTGCCTGTCCCTTTTAATGATGAGGATTTAAGAACAAACTTGTTTGTGAGGAAGCAGGAAAGGAGACAGGTGATTACAGCCAGGGATGACCGCAGCTAATTTGGGGGTGGCTGCTCAGCTGCTGATTTCAAAGGCCAGTCAGTCAACTTTAAGCCCTGGGGTTGCCCTGTGGCCGCCACCATCTCCTGAGCACTGGGTCAGGACAGACATGAACATTACACCCAGTGCTCACAGTGGGCACATCAGCCAGCTGTGCATGTGTCCTCTCATTCTCTGGGATTGTCTGAGCCCAGAGCTCAGGGGTTTTTTGGTAAGATCACAGTCTACTTTGTCCCAAAGTGGAGACAGCTTCTACTTGACAATTCAAGAGAGGAACAGCGGTATCAATGTTCTAAAGTCAGCAGGACAAGTGCCACGGTGTTCAGAACCTTCAGTTTCTCCTGCGTGATACAGGCGTCCTCACCCCAGAAGCATACTTTGTCATCTTTCCAGTCCTTCAGGCAGCATCCACTCAGCTGGTCACCATAGCAACAGAAGGGCAGCGCCAGCCCATCAGCCAGGCCTTGCTCACCAAGTTCCAAAGAAGGAACAGCTTGACCCCCAACTCATCCCCCTTCTCTCTGTCCCTCTTCCTTCATAACCTCCTGATGTCTTTTGCTTTAAACCTATCTCAGGTTCTTAAGCAGACTGCCACCAGGTGGGCCCAGATGTATTTGCAAACTTAGTTTGAACGTGTGGTTCCTGCAAGGAGTAAAACCGAATGTGAGAATCAGGTAACTGGCCCAGCTGCCTGGGAATTGGGTCCCACCCTGGCAGGCAGACAGGTCCCCCGGAGCCAGGGCCTGCCCTCAGGGCTGCCATGACCAGTGCACAGGTTGCACACTGCAGAACTCCAGCAGGCTCTGTTTACATAACTGATGACTGAAAAGTGTCCCTGAAATTGTGTGATACTGCAACCTGCTCAGTCTTGAGGTATGTGCTGAACTCCCATCTGCTCATCCACCCAGGAGG
Source organism: Saccopteryx bilineata (assembly GCF_036850765.1). Classification (NCBI taxonomy): domain Eukaryota; kingdom Metazoa; phylum Chordata; class Mammalia; order Chiroptera; family Emballonuridae; genus Saccopteryx; species Saccopteryx bilineata. Next base: position 72,371,061 of record NC_089496.1, read on the forward strand.
TTGGGGTCTTCCCAGTTGTGCCAAAGAGCAGGGAGACTGGGTTGATAATGGAGGCCCAGTAACCACTGGGGCTGTATTGGCCAGAAGAAGTGTCCAGGGTCAGTAAGGCTGGGAGGCAAGGGGAGTCAGGGCTAAGCATGAGGGCACATGGCATGAGCCCCAGGCCACCTGGGTCCCCTGCTGTTCTTTGCATGAGTGAATAGGCATAGGGCCTACCCACAGGCACTACCAAGGAGAAGAGGTCCTCGGCCTGCTCAGGACCCGTGAGAGTCAAGGAACACCCCTGCTTCACTCTGACTTTCTGAGCATGACTGTTATCAATAACTTTAGGGAGCAAGGTGTGGGGATTCCTCTCAACTCTGAAAATCTGCACTCCACTGGGGTGGTGCCCAGAATCCTCCAATGCTAGACCATTAGTTTTCTTTCCAGATGGGGACACTGAGGCCAGAGGGAACAGGCACTTGCCCAGAGTCACACAGCAAAGCAGAGCAGAGCTGAGCCAGGCTTGGTTTCTCTTTCTGCTGAGCTCTTAGAACCTGCAGGGAGAAGTTGGTTGGGGTGGGTTCAGGCTTGCAACTGCAGAGTTCTGGTCTCCTAACTCCTGCTGGGGGCACAGACCAGGGCTGGCCCCAGGCTGAAATGTGTGTTCACCATGTTCTAACAAGTGTTGCCCCTCCACCAGCTCGCTGACTGATGGGCACACACTCTCCAAAGAGTCCCTAAACCATGCTCTCAACTTCTCGTCCCCAGAGAAGGCAAAGGATGCTCAGCTGAATTCTCCAGGTGAGCCAGAGGGGAGCCTGGGCAGTGCAGGGTGGGGCCTGCTGCAGCGGAGAACTGAGTGGTGCTGGGTGTGCGGGGACACTGAGGGCACACTTCGAGTACAGGCAGAAGCAAGTGGGAGGCACAGGACAGAGCTTGGGAAATGGGGCAGGTAGAATCCTCACCACACTTCTTCCATCAGGACTGCTATCAGGGCCCACCCAGTGTGACGGAAGGTAGTGGGGAAAGATTTCTTCTAGAAGTTCAAGAAGGAGAGAGGCAGAGATAGGAGGCAGCTGAGGCCTCATAGGAGCCAGGATCTCAGCTGGGGTGGGGCTGCTGAGGACTGAGGAGGGAGGAGGTGCAGATCAGCATCGCCTGAGCACTGCCATCCGGAGCACTGGGGTGGGCGGCAGGCTGGCAAGCAGAGGCTGGCAGAGTTTACTTTGGAGGCTTGCACAGTCACATGCTCTCTTCATGACCTTTACCATCAGATAATTGCACCTTATTCATTCTTATTGACTGTACGATATTGTAGCAACGACAGTTTAGAAAGATGAAAACGGTGCCAGTACAGAGGGTCCCTGCCTCCACTCACCATACTGTCCTTGGGACAGAATGTTGTTGCCGTCCGGTCACCAGCCTGTGTCACCCATCGGGGATGAAGAGCTTCCCCCAGGTGCCGGTTTTCCTGGCTGTGAGTTTTCCCAGCTTCAGGATCCTCAGGGCAGCCGGGCTGTGACCTGCAGCTGCCCTCACTCCCTTGGGTGTTGGTGGGAACTGGTCAGCGAATGGGAGCTGACTATCAGTGGCAGTGTTTAAACTGGTTATGTATTTTGTAGAATGTTCTACAGTTTGGGTACACCTAGCATCTCCCTTGTTGTTAGAGGTTTGGGTTTTGGGGGACATGGGTGGGTGGTGGCATTTGAAATGGGACTAGCTTGGAGGCCAATGCCAAGGGTCTCTGAATGGGGCAGAGATGAGGCCAGAACCAGGGCAGGAGGAAGGGGCACTGGCCTGGGTTCTTGTTCTGAGATCTCTTCTCTCAGAGCTCAGAGAACAGGGCTGGTGTGAGGGCAAGGCCAGAGTCAGGTCCTCTGTCACAAGCATGGTCAGAGCTGGAGGGTGGCACTAGGACACAGGTCACCCTTCCCATTGTCAGTGAGAAACCTAGGCATGAAGAGGCAAAAGAGGGTGATACCAGGCCACCTGCTCCCTAGAGGCCAAATGCCATCTCCTCACCCTGGAGGTCTTGGCAGGGATCTGGGTGGAGTAGGTGCTGCCTGTTGTGCCCATCCCCAGAGATACAGAAGGGACTGGGCCAAGGAGAGCACTGACTGGTTTCTGTGGGGAGGGGTTGGAAAGAGGCCCCACGTCCTCCTCCCAGACCCAGGGCTCCTCCTGACTGGCTGGGTCACCTCTGGCGGCATCGTTAACGTGCTCAGGCTGGGTTTCTTCAGGCTGGGAGGTTCCTTCTCTGCAGCACTCAGAACAGCTGTCAGTGTCATGGCCTTGTGCACGTCAAAGCCCTGGTGCTCAGAGTCCTGGCTGTAGTGGCGGCACCTCAAGCGTCAGGGAAGGAGCCAATGTGTGGAAAGCTTGGTGTCCCCTGGAACCCCAGAAAAGCATGCAGTACCCCAGGGAGGAACAAGTTATCCCAGTCCTATGGCCTCGGTAGCTCAACCTGAATGCTGTCACCTGGAGTCCCTGCAGCAGTGGGGTGCGTGAAACATGTAGATAGGGAACCAGCCTCGCAGTAGGTCCCATCAGAAGGGCTGGAACAGGGCAGGGGGATGCACAGGGCACTGGAAGGGGGAACAGGGAGGCATCTGCAGAAGGCCATTCTGGTTTATCAGGACTTTGGGAAGCTGGCAGGACAGCCCACCTGGGTGTGTGCCTAGACCCTCCATCCTGTGTGCGGAGCCAGGCTGCTGGGATACTGCGGTAGACGAGCTTCTCTCCTGCCCTCCAAGAACTCCCAGTCTGAGTGCAGGCAGGCTCTGGGTGCAGGGCACACACAGGCTGGGGAGGAAAGCCTGCTACTTGGGAACTGGGATGGGCTCTTTGGAAGAGCAGGATCCCCAGCTAGCCTCAGACCCTTTAGCCACTTCTGGGCTGGGTCTGAGCTGAGTTTTCTGCCCCCTGGGAGTCACAGTATCTAGGGCGGGTGATAAGGAGGAAGGGACAGTCTGGGAGGGGTTGAGGGGCTTCTTGGCACCATTCTGGACACCCAGGACAGATGCCCCAAGGGATCCCGGGCACTGTCCAGGACAATGCCAAGCAGCCTCATTGGCTCCCATAGGCCTGGCATTTGGGTTGAGCCTCTTATGTGTCTGGGGGTGGATGGGAAGGCTGTTGGTGCAGCTGAGGTGAGACTCGGAGTCAACCCATACTGAGTGTGCCAGCTTGATGCTGGGGCTCAGAATCCTTTATCTCCACAACTCCCAGTGGCCTTGGGGGCCTGGCTCCAGACTTTGTGTGGGGGTGGAGACTGGAGCAGCCAGGGCTAGGGAGGCGTCTTGTGGCTGCCTCTTCACAGAGCACTTTCCCCAAGAGTGAGAAAAGGCAACTGTGCATCCATAGCAGAGACTATTGGGAGGGGGACTTGGGGGTTAGGAGAAGAGTTAAGTTCTCCTTCCCCTCATAGCTGCCGCCTTCATAACACGAACACATACCATGTGCCAGGCTCCAGGGAACTGCCTTGTGTTCTTTCATTTTATCTTCATAGCAGCAGTGGGGTAGGCATTTAATCATTCACATTTGACTGGGGAAACCAAGCTTCGAGAGGCTCATTGATTTTCTGAGGCACACACCTAGTAAGAGGTGGATCTCTTAACTGGCTGCACGCGTCTTTGGGCCCTAGATAGCATGGAGCACAGTGTAGTCATCACTACACTGCTGCCCTCAGCCTCTCTGGGGGCCCTGGGAGCTTTGCCTTAAGGAGCTGAATTCCCCTCAGTCTCCTTGAGTTCCCAAGAATATTGAGGGTCCATGAGCTCTGGCCCCAAGATGGCCACACTCCCAGGGGGAAGCCCCATTGAGTTAGGCCACAGAGCTGCTGGAATCTGGTTTCCACACAAAGGCAGCCTTGTGCTGGCCCTGAAGGCACATTTCTTTCTAGACCTTTCCAGGCTGAGCATGAACCCCCGCTGGAACAAGGGAGGGAGGAGATCCAGGCAGAGCAGCTACTGGGAATGGGTGGTGGAGGACTGGCAGGGCCTTTCCCTGCCCCCACTTTTCTAGGTAACCCCTATACCCACTGGGAGCTTTGAGCTGGAGGGAGGAGGCTGGGAGTCCAGCCCAGCTTGGTCCTCAGCCCAGTGAGAATAAGGGCTGCACTGGGCCAGCCTCCATCTCTCCCAAGTTCTTCAAGGGCATGGTTGTGTTGGGCTGGAAGGAAACAGATACGTCTTTTGTCCTGAGGCTGGGGAGCAGGGAAAGACCTCGGGGATGGTGGGAGGCAGAGGACCCACTGTCACTTCAGCCTGTGGGAGGAGTGGGGATGGGGGAAGGTAGGAAAGGCTTCCCAGACATCAGAGGAAATTTATGTAGGTGTCTCCTCTTCTAAGAAATGGGAACAAGTGGTCATTCTGGCCCCACCAGCCAAAAAAAGTAGGACCTCTAGGATCCTGTACAAAACTTTTCCTCATCAAAATGCCCAGTTCTGTCAAGTCACAAATGTGTATCAGGGGCTTTGTCTAGGCCCAGAGTTAGCCATGCTGTCCTCAAGGTGCTAAGCAGGTCTGTATACAAGGGAGGAGTCAGGAGGCTGGTCTGGTGCCCAAAATGACATGGGTATAGCCTCCAACAGCTGGGGTGCAGCCCCAGAGACCCCTGAGGTGGTATAGGCAACAGGCGGCAGAGCTCAGCAAGGTTCTTGGGTATCCTGGAGGAAGGGCACCCCCATCAAGGTGGGTGATGACTGAAGGTGTTGCTGGGTCTCAGGAAGGGACCACGGGGACCAAGGCATTCATATAGTCCCTGCCTCGATGTTCTTCAGACACTGCTTGGGTGTCCCTACTTGGCTGTTTCCTCCCAGGGTGTGCCCTGCCCGTATGTGGTGGTTCTGGGGCACCCCTGCACTTGGGCCCCTGGCTGGGATGCCCACTTCCCTCTCCCAGACCTCTGTCCTCCCAAGGGGTAGATCCCCAGCTCAGGGCTCCACAGGAACAGGTAAAGCCCAGCTCAGCTGCCCCACCCCAGTAGTCCAGTTCTGGACAAGAGCAGTCCTGGGGGTTAGGACAAAAGAACTAGAAGAATGGCCTTCATGGAGACCATTCCAGTTCAATTCAAACGAGAAACAGGCTGGGGTGGGGAGGGGTCTTGTGGCCAGAACTCAGAGTTTCTGACCCTCAGATGAGAAGGCTGGGGAAGGCCAGCAGCTAGAGGAGTCTCTCCCCTGGACTGCCAGGAGGCGCCAGGGCACAGGAGCTGGAATTGTAGCCTACCAGCTGGAGTACTTGGTATCACTTTGCCAAGGTCTGGACAAACTATTCTGGCCCAGGCCAGCCTTGTCCTTGTCTTTTCTGTGCTGGGGCTACCATGGATTCTTCCTTTCACATCCCCAGAAGAGCCTGGCCTGGGACTGAGGTGGTTCCAGGGGTCTTCTCCATATAGGGACCCTCTTTTTTTTTTTTTTTTTTTAATTTATTTTTCTGAAGCTGGAAACGGGGAGAGACAGTCACACAGACTCCCGCATGCGCCTGACCGGGATCCACCCGGCACGCCCACCAGGGGGCAATGCTCTGCCCCTCCGGGGCGTCGCTCTGTTGCGACCAGAGCCACTCTAGTGCCTGGGGCAGAGACCAAGGAGCCATCCCCAGCGCTCGGGCCATCTTTGCTCCAATGGAGCCTTGGCTGCAGGAGGGGAAGAGAGAGACAGAGAGGAAGGAGAGGGGGAGGGGTGGAGAAGCAGATGGGTGCTTCTCCTGTGTGCCCTGGCCGGGAATCGAAGCCGGGACTTCTGCACGCCAGGCCGACGCTCTACCACTGAGCCAACCGGCCAGGGCTAGGGACCCTCTTGGCACTAGTTCCAGACTGGCCTTTGCAGCAAGGTTCCAGTGCCCTGAAGGAGCGTTCTCAGAGACTCTTTGGTCCGAAGCCTGAGAGCCACCTTTGCCCAGGATCAGTGTCCTCTGCTTCTGCATAATGAGCTGGGCCAAGGCCTTTCCCACAGGATAGAGCACCATCCGGGCTCCTCTCTGCTCCTTCCCAGGTCATTGAGAGTGACTTCCTCTGTTGCTTAGCCGCCTTTATTCCAGAGCCCCAGGGAACACAGCTGCCTGCCTGCCTGCCAGGGCACTCCAGCACAATGGGCGATTGATAAGACACAGGCCAGGGTCAGGCCAAGACTGGTGGCAACATGAGAGAGAAGGAAGAGAGAGGGAGGGGCAGAAAGTGCATGCTGGGCCTTGGGAAAGCCTCACCACTCTACTTTCCTTCTTGTAGCTCCCATGCATGGGAGTGGGCTCGGCCCCTGGCACCAGAGGCTGAGGACCCTGAGCACTGAGCTGTAGTGGACTCAGGTCAGAAGGACATTGATCAGGCAGGGCCTCACCAGGCCCTGTCACAGGCTCTCAGACATGCAGGGTGGGGGTTCAGCCTGGCCTGGCTTACTTGGGCAGCAACGTGGGGAGGTGAAGGCCTGGGTTGCTGGACACATGGTTATTTGGTCCATTCCTCCTGGGTTTGGGATGGAACAGAGGCTAATATTTCCCCAAAAGCCCCCCTGACCTCTGCTCTAGGCTGGGCTCTGAACTCAGGACCCAGGGAACTGTCAGCCCCACCTTCAAGGGCCTGCAATCTGGTAGGAGTTAGTTAATAGGACAGAAGAAATTAGATGAAGGAACTCTGTCCAAAATGTCCATCAAAATTATAAATGGCTGTTTTTCTTTTTTTTCTGATTCAGGAAGCCCACTTGTAGAAATCTATCTTTTTGGGTGGCCTGGGACATGGATTGAAAGCTGGAATCATCTGAGTATCATTGGGGAAGTGGTTGAATAAAGTGTGATATGGTCAAATAACGGAGTTGACCCCCCCACACACACACACACAGAGTGAGAGAGACATTCATGTCACAGAAATTAAAGGTAGATGATTTAGCTCATGGATGTGTTTGATTTGGTCCACATATTTTTTTTAAGGTATGAGCCAACATTTAAAAATCAGGCGATTACACATAAACCCCCAGATTGCAGGTAACTCTTGTTTTCTTTCTGACTGGGCACCAGATCCTAGTGCAGCAGCTGCCCCTTTGACAAGGCGTGTGCTGCCCTGCCTCCAGTGCTAAACATGCCCTGCTGCCTCCCTGGCACAGGCTGGGGGTGGCGCAGTTACCACTGGCCGCTGTGTTGCTTTCCTTAGTGAGAGCCTGTACCATTTTGCGTCTTTATCAGAAGCAAAGAAACAAAAGGAGTGTATCCAGGAACATGAGAGTGAGCCTGGGGCTTATGCTGCTGCTTCACATGCACATCCTGGGACACTACACTCATTCATTATTGACTATTATACATTATTTATTAGGATATGGATACATTACCCACCTGACCCTTAAAGGCATTTTGGGTTTGCTACCCTCAATTTATATAGTACTAACGTGATCCTCTTTCCCCGTGTTGAGTAAAAAAAAAAAAGGAGCAACAGAATAAATCTTTTTTTTTTATTTATTTATTTATTCATTTTTAGAGAGGAGAGAGAGAGAAGAGAGAGAGAGAGAGAAAGAGAGAGAGAGAGAAGGGGGGAGGAGCTGGAAGCATCAACTCCCATATGTGCCTTGACCAGGCAAGCCCAGGGTTTCGAACCGGCGACCTCAGTATTTCCAGGTCGACGCTTTATCCACTGCGCTACCACAGGTTAGGCAACAGAATAAATCTTAACTCCTTGTACATATATTTCATCAGCTTGATACACTCCATTGTCAATGTAATGACCTGAAGGGGTGTGATTCAGGAGGGCCTATCCCTTTTTTTTTTTTAATTTTTGTATTTTGCTTAAGTTGGAAATGGGGAGGCAGTCAGACAGACTCCCGCATGCGCCCGACTGGGGTCCACCTGGCATGCCCACCAGGGGGTGATGCTCTGCCCATCTGGGGTGTCGCTCTGCCGCAATCAGAGCCATTCTAGCGCCTGAGGCAGAGGCCACAGAGTCATCCTCAGTGCCCGAGCCATCTTTGCTCCAATGGAGCCTTGGCTGCGGGAGGGGAAGAGAGAGAGAGGAAGGAGAGGGGGAGGGGTGGAGAAGCAGATGGGCGCTTCTCCTGTGTGCCCTGGCCGGGAATCGAACCCGGGACTTCTGCACGCCAGGCCGACGCTCTACCACTGAGCCAACTGGCCAGGGCCTCCCTTTTTATATTATGTACAACTAAATAGATTTGGGTTTCTTAGAACAAGTATGTACTGTTTTGTGATTAAAAAAAAAAAGATAGTCACTGTTAAAATTAAAAACTTTTGGCTGAGAAAAGGTTTAGTAACAGATTATAGAGCTTATTTCTGATCTTGGCAGCTGGTGAACAGGTAAAGGCTTCACCTCCCTTCAGCTGTTCCCTCTCCTCTTCCTTGTCCATCCTTCAAGGCTGTCAGACTTCTTCCTCCAGGCAACCTCCCACCTATGTCAGCCCCTAGCTTGTCTGCCAGCCCTCACGGTCAGTGCCCAAGGCATTGTTGGGACCAAAGAGCAGACAGCTTCACCCAGGGGAGGACCAGGGGTGGCTAGAGACAGCCCTGGGCCAGCATGACCCCAGCTGTGGTCTCCCCACCCTGCAGAGGAGGCACTGTGGACGACTCGGGCCGACGGGCGGGTCCACCTGCGCATAGATTCCAGCTGCCCACAGCAGCTCCCCTACACCGTGCATCGGATGTTCTGTGAGGCCCTGGACAAGTATGGGAATCTCCATGCTCTGGGTTTCAAGCGCCAGGGCTCGTGGGAGCACATCACCTACTCCCAGTACTATCTGCTGGCCCGCAAGGCCGCCAAGGGCTTTCTGAAGGTGAGGGGCCCTTGAGGCCGGCCCTCCCCTCCCCAGGCCCTTCTGTCCCCTGGCCACTTGCCATTACTGGTCCCTCACAGGCTTCCTCCACAATTACCTAACACCACTGGGCCCTCACTGAGGGTTTCCCATTTAGTGAGCCCTCAACAGGTGTCAAGCACCTGATAGGAGCTTTGCACTTGTGATCCCATTCAAATCAAGGTGGGCTGGGAAGCCGAGTGCTGGACTGAGGGGCCATCTCCTGGGAAGGCCCTGGGAGGGGCAGCAAGGCCTGCTGGGTGGCAGACCCCCAGGGCCTTCTTGGGCTAGGTGGATGCTGGGAGGGGGCTCTGTGGTCTGGAAGGGTGGCCTGATGGGAATGGGAGGCTCCCTTCCCTGTTTGCTGACCTGGTCTGTCTGTCCTGGCTGGAGCTTGGCCTGGAGCGGGCGCACAGCGTGGCCATCCTTGGCTTCAACTCCCCAGAGTGGTTCTTCTCGGCAGTGGGCACAGTTTTTGCAGGGTGAGTAGCTGGGGTAGGGGCAGAGTCCCTGGAGGTAGAGGTGGGTAGGGAGAGGAGAGACAGTCATTATTTCTTTTTAGAGACCCTCACCCCTCCCCAATATCCCATCTCTTTTCTGGGTTTCCCTCTGCCTGGGACAGCTGTGCTGAGCTGCTGTGGGAGCCCTGCCTGTCTGGGCATGGGAGCTCTCTGGGGCAGGGGCCTGGGCAGAGGGGGTGGCTGCCTGTACCTGCCTGGACATGAAGGATCTGGTCCCCTACAGAGGCATCGTCACTGGCATTTACACAACCAGCTCCCCTGAGGCCTGCCAGTACATCGCCTGTGACTGCCGTGCCAACATTATCGTGGTCGACACACAGAAGCAGCTAGAGAAGATCCTGAAGGTTTGGGGGAAAGGCATGTGGAGTTTGGGGGTTAAAGCTGGGTGTCCTTGAGGACTTCCAGCAGTTAGAGGACTTTCTACCCCACTTGCAGAGCCCCCTTCATCCTCAACAACGCCCATGCATTAAGACTCATTCGCCAGTTCAGAACATTGAGGCCCAGAAAGTTCAAGTGACATGCCCCACATCACTCAAGTGGGTGACAGGGCCTGGGCTAGAACTGTCAGCAAGCCAGCTGCTTCCTATGACTTTTTCAGGTCAGGGTCGCGCTGTGGGTGGCTCAGGACCCTGACACCCTGAACACTCCAGTCAGATTCTCAGCGGGATGGGATGGGAGGACAGGATGAGGGGCCACAGGTTGGGCTGTGTTAGGACTTCTACTGAGAACACAGCAGGAGCTCAGAGTGCCTCTATTTTTCTTTTAGAGAGGGAGAAAGAGAGGGACAGGGACAGATAGCAAGGGAACAAGATGAGAAGCATCGACTTGTTGCTGCACTTTAGTTGTTCATTGATTGCTTTCTCTTATATGCTTTGACCAGTGGGGCGTTAGGGGTGGCTCTAGCTGAGCCAGTGACCTTGGGCTTCAAGCCAATGACCTTTGGGCTCAAGCCAGAAACCATAGAGTCATGTTTATGATCCCACGCTCAAGTCAGCGACCCTGCACTCAAGCTGGTGAGCCCACGTTCAAGCTGGATAAGCCCGTGCTTAAGCCTGAGACCTCGGGGTTTTGAACTTGGGTCCTCAGCATTCCAGGTCAAAACTCTATTCATTGTGTCACCGCCTGGTCAGACTCAGAGTGCCTCTTGAGCCAGCTATGTCTTCCTAGAGGGTCGATGCCTCCTCATTCATGTAAGGCCCGTTTCTGATTGGCTCTGTCTCCACATGCACTCTGCTGGCGTGTGGTGTACTGGGGATACCTCTGTGTCCAGCAGTGTGCAAGGTCCACTGCAGCACAATTAGTCTTCCTCACAGGTACACAGCCTCAGGTTGGCTCTGACGCATGTGCATGTCCCTTCTTTTATGTCACTTGACTGTTAGTCTGAAAATCCTCTTTCCACAGGCACTGTGGACCTGCTTTTCTTTACTGTTAAGGACTTATCAGATGGGCTCACTATAGCAGTAAGGGGGACTGTCTTCCTGCTTGGGGGTCCTGGTCCATCTCTGCCCCTTCCTAGCCTTATGTTTTCAGGATCTCCCATTCTGAGCATCTCCATCTGTCTGACTTGGATATAAATGCTTGAGATTGGGAGAGGACATATGGGAATGGATGATTCGGCCCACAGTGAACTGCTCTGGAGGCCCCCGTCTCACTCTTTCCACCCCAAGCATTAGGTCCTTCACCAAACAGATAAGGGACAAATATTCAAAGGATAGTGGCAAGTTACTGGCCTGCCAGGCACCCTAGAGCTCAGCAGGGTTCTGATTTCCTTGGGAGTGGTGGCTTGAGAGGCCCCAAAGGCCCCAGCCAAGAGCTGACCCATTTATCACATGGTGTTCTCATCAGGTACCAGGTGGAGAAGACGGTAGAGCTTCAGGAGCCACCAGTAGGTTTTGTCCTGTTCCTTAGCGAGACGGTCACCTCCTCATAGATGTAAATCTAATCCACATGCCCTCTCCTCAGCCCCATTGGCAGCTGAAGACACTGAGGCCCAAAATTAGGAAATGTCCACTCTAGGCAGTTACTCAAATTAAATTTGTTATGAAAATTTCTAAAACTCAGAGAGAAGCATACAGTGGACCCCAATATGTCAATCATTGAGATTTAACAATCATCAGTGACATTTCATCACACTCATTTCACTGATGCACCTTTTGTGCTGATTTTTTTTTTTTTTTTTTTTTTTTTTGTGACAGGGACAGAGTCAGAGAGAGGGACAGACAGGGACAGCCAGACAGGAAGGGAGAGAGATGAGAAGCATCAAATTCTCATTGTGGTGCTTTAGTTGTTCATTGATTGCTTTCTCATATGTGCCTTGATGGGAGGGCTACAGCAGACTGAGTGACCCCTTGCTCAAGCCAGTGACCTTGGGTCCAAGCTGGTGAGACTTGCTCAAACCAGATGAACCCATGCTCAAGCCGGCAACCTCAGGGTCTCAAACCTGGGTCCTCTGTGCCCCAGTCCGACACTCTATCCACTGCACTACCACCTGGTCAGGCTGTGCTGAAATATTTTAAGACACATCTCTGACATTGTAATTTCTGTCCCTGAAAATTTCAATATGCATCTTTAAAAAAGGGACACCTTTCATAAATAATTGTGGTAACTTTGTCATAGCTAACACAGTAAACACTTCTTCCATATTTAATATCCATAATGTCTTTTTACAGTCGGTTCGTTTGAATCAGTATCTAAACCCTACCCCAGATGCTGTATGTGGCAGTGTCTCTTAAGTGTCTGATTTCACATCAAAGCCCTATCTTTTGCTATTCTAGCCACAGACCCACGTGGTCCCAATCAGCAGCATCAATATCACTAGGAAGCTGGTTAGAAATACAGATCCTCAGGCCCCACACCAGACCCACTTGCCTCAGAAACTCAGGGGTGGGCTCACATGTATGCTACGTTTAACATACCCCCAATGATGCTGACACAGGCACATGTGTGAGCACCTCCAGAATCTGGGTCAGCCTTCCTGAACAGCCTCCCACACCTAGATTTGTCTGCCAGCCTATTCCTCCAAACTCTGCTCTTCCTGTTAGATCACCCTGGTTTCATGCATTTCAGAGTAAACATTGTAAGCAAGAACACCCTGTAGGTGGCGCTATTGACTTCACAATGCACCACCTCACCAGGCGGTTGATGTCAGGTGGGACCACCTGTAGCGATGCTGAAATTTATCCATGGGTTTAGTGGCCACATGATCCTAGAAAGGTGATGTCGCCATCAACCTTCTTCCATTCATATTTTTGCCTGAATTAATTATTTCATGAGTGACAGCAAAATGTTGGTTTTCTTTTTTTTTTTTTAATTTTATTTTTTAATTTATTTTAGAGAGGAGACAGAGAGGGAGAGAGACAGACAGGGGGGAGGAGCTGGAAGCACCAACTCCCACATGTGCCCTGACCAGGCAAGCCCAGGGTTTTGAACTGGCGACCTCAGCATTTTCACGTCAAAGCTTCATCCACTGTGCCACCACAGGTCAGGCAAAATGTTGGTTTTCTAGTCATCAGCTAGGATCCTTCTCGAAGGAAGAACTTTCTCTCATCACCTGGGGCTCTTTGCTATCTGAAGCACCCCTTGGTACAGAGAAGGTGGATGTGGCAGTCAGAATAATGGTGTACAGGAAAAGCTCATTTTATTGTGCCTCACCAAGGTTGCGTTTTTTACAAATTGAAGACAAGACCATCCACCAGCAAAAAGATTGACTTCCTTGGTTGCAGTGGTCTAGAACCAAACCCGCAATGTCTCTGAGTTGTGCCTATATCTTGGTGAATGTTACATGCATATTTGAAAGCATGTGCATTCTGCTGATGTGGGCTGGAATGTTATATAAATGTTAATAATGTCAAGAAGGTTGATAGCTTTATAATATTAAATCATCTATATCTTTATTGATTTTTTTACTTTTTTTTCTTTTTTTTTTCAGAGAGAGAGAGAGAGAGAGGGATAGACAGGGACAGACAGACAGGAACAGAGAGATGAGAAGCATCAATCTTTAGTTTTTCGTTGCGCATTGCAACACCTTAATTGTTCATTGATTGCTTTCTCATACGTGCCTTGACCGCGGGCCTTCAGCAGACTGAGTAACCCCTTGCTGGAGCCAACGACCTTGGGCTCAAGCTGGTGAGCTTTTGCTCAAACCAGATGAGCCCATGCTCAAGCTGGCGATCTCAGGGTCTTGGACCTGGGTCTTCCGCATCCCAGTCCGACGCTCTATCCACTGCGCCACCGTCCGGTCAGGCACTTTTTTTTTCTTAAGTGAGAAGCAGGGGGGCAGAGAGACAGACTCCTACATGCACCCTGACCAGGATCCACTGGAAAGCTCTCTACCGGGAGATGCTCTGCCAACCTGAGGCTGTTGCTCAGCAACTGAGCTACTTTAGCGCCTGAGGCGAGGCCATGGAGCCATCCTCAGTGCCCAGGGCCAACTTGCTCCAACTGAGCCATGGCTGTGGGAGGAAAAGAGAGAGAAGGGAGAGGGGGAAGGATGGAGAAGCAGATGGTTGCTTCTCCTGTGTGTCTTGACTGGGAATCAAACCCAGGACTTCATGCCGGGGCCGATGCTCTACCACTGAGCCAACCAGCCAGGGACTCCCTATTGATTTTTTGTGTACTTTAGTTTTCCTGAACTTGGATCTCTGTCATTTCAAGTCAGTGAGACAACTGAGTTCTGTTTTCCTCTCCTTCTCTCTCTTCTTCTCCATTGTGGGCTGGATTGGTTTGTGAACCAGGCCCAAGGCTGGTTGTCCTCTAACAGAATCCTCCCCACCCCACCCCACCCCACTTCACTAAAGTTTTGATGGGAAATGTATGGCTGAAGGCCAGTGTCCTGCTGGGTCAAGGTCAGAGCTGGGGAAATCAGTGACCTTTTCCACAAAGTGTCTACCAGGCAGACTGACACCTAAAGATGGGGCTCTTCTCAGGAGGTGGATTTTTTTTTTTTTTTTAATGAAACTTCATTTAGTTTTTCTGTCAACACAGATCTGGAAAAACCTGCCCCATCTGAAGGCAGTAGTAATATATCAAGAACTTCCTGTAGAGAAGATGGCCAGCGTGTACACGGTATGGCAGAGGGCCTGGGTGCCCAGTGGGACCTCCCTGGGCCTGCCTGCTAACCTGGACAACCCACTCTCTCCTCCTGGCCACAGATGGAGGAAGTCATGGAGCTGGGGGACCAGGTGCCTGAGGATGACTTGGATACCATCATCAGTACCCAGCAGCCCAACCAGTGCTGTGCCCTGGTTTACACGTCTGGCACCACAGGCAACCCCAAGGGTGTGATGCTGAGTCAGGACAATGTAGGACTGGTGTCCCATTGTGGGTGGGGTGGGCTGCAGATGGATCTGGGCAGTGGCCCTAGCAGCCCCTGGGGAGGCTTCTCTGGCCCTCAAGTCAGGGAGTGGGGAAATGTGGGACAGCCCCTCAATCTGTGGTCCAGACTGAACCCAGCAAAGGGAGGGGGCTGCCCCTGGGGGGTTCCTGCAGAGATGCCCAGGAAGGCAAACACCCCAGAGGTCCTCCAAAGAAATAGCCCAAGCCCCAGGTACCCACATATGTGAGCAGTTCCAGGGCTGGCATGTAGACCCTGCCAGACCCATCCACCTCTCCTCCAGATCACATGGACAGCACGGTACGGCAGCCAGGCAGGCAGCATCCACCCAGCTGAGGTCCAGCAGGAAGTGGTGGTCAGCTACTTGCCCCTGAGCCATATTGCTGCCCAGATCTACGACCTGTGGACGGGCATCCAGTGGGGGGCTCAGGTCTGCTTTGCCGAACCTGATGCCCTAAAGGTCAGTTTGTGTGGATCACCTGCTTGTGTGGATGTCTGAGTATGTGTGCCAGGGCCACCCACATGTTTGCTTGAGGGTCCTAGCTGTGCATTCGGGACCTCCCTGGCTCCCCATGTATGTATCAGTCACAATTCTTTCAGCTGCAACCAGTACAACCTTCAATGACTGAACAAGAAGGAAAACTGATGGCATTAACTAAAGGAAAGTTGAGTCAGAGTAATTCTGTGGGGCTGCAGCACCATCAAGGACAGGCCATCCTCAGAGACAGGTAGCAGATAGTCACAGATGGCCATCGCCCAACCCTGTGCCTCATCAACTATACCTGTTCTTTGGGTCCTTTTTTTTTTTTAACCATGAGGACTTTCCCAGAAGCCCCCACCCCCCATTGACTTCATTCCACCTGGCATCTCATTGGCCCAAGTAGGGTCACATGTCCACCCTTACACTAGTCACTGCTTAGGGGGACAGGATATCACCTTGGAGTTAGAATAAGGAGTAGTCACCACCCAGGACTCAGGACCAAGGTTCTTCAGAAACATCTGAACAACATCAGGGTTCTATTGGCAAAAAGGAGCAGTGAGCAGATGGCTGTTGAATTGTGGCTGACAGCACATGCCCTGAGGTGTATGCATACCTGTGGAGGATGCCTGTGGTATGTGCATACTGACCCTAGTGACAGGGCCTCCTGCCCCCACTGGCCCTGAACCAGCAGGCCTATCTCTCTCTGGTGGCATGCAGGGGAGCCTGGTGAACACGCTGCGGGAAGTGGAGCCCACGTCCCACATGGGCGTGCCTCGGGTGTGGGAGAAGATCATGGAGCGCATCCAGGAGGTGGCAGCTCAGTCTGGCTTCATCCGGCGCAAGATGCTACTATGGGCCATGTCAGTGATGTTGGAGCAGAACCTTGCCTGCCCGGGCAGGTATGGAGGTCTGGGTCACAACCCCAGTATGCAACTGAGGGTCTACCAGGGCAAACCTATCTTAGATCCACCGGCCTGTCGGCTCTGTCTGGACCCTTGTGCAGAGGCCCTGACAATGGCTGGCTTGAGCCCCTATCCTCTTCCCAGGCCCCACAGAGTCATCTTGTCTTTGGGTTCTGACTGTGAGGACTAACTTGCTCCCTCCAGGTACATTCCCCTCCCGGGAGTGACTTCTGACCTCTGCAGTGACCAAAGAAGGGGCCACAGTGATGGCGCTTATCCAACCTTTTCAGCCTCCTAAGTGACCACTGGGATCTCTCCTGTGGCCTTTCATTTGCCTTTTACATTCCTGCACAGTGCTGTGGGAGGGTCAGTGTCATAAATCTGGCCTATACTAATTTACAAATATTTTCCATGATTACTGTCTGTGAAACAGTATCATGTTTCATGAGGCTTGTGTGCATGTGTCTGCACGTGAGCTTCATTTGCACAGATGTGAAGTAAATGTGCAGGATGACGCAGTCATAGGCCTCAGATGGGCTCACACACATCCATCCAGGCGTGTCCATACATGAATGCTTCCAGTCTCTCTACGTTGTGTGTGTGCTGGTACACAGCTGAATCTGTTTGTCTGACTTCCTGGCTTAAACATATTTGCAGCCCTGGTTGGTTGGCTCAGTGGTAGAGCATTGGCCCGGCATGTGGATGTCCTGGGTTTGATTCCCAGTCAGAGCACACAGGAGAAGTGACCATCTGCTTTTCTACTCCTCCCCCTCCCCCTTCTCTCTCTGTTACTCTCTCTCTTCTCCTCCCACAGCCATGGCTTGATTGGTTCAAGTGCATTGGCCATGGGTTCTGAGGATGGCTCTGTGGAGCCTCCCTCCGGCACTAAAAATAGTTTGGTTGTAAGCATGGCCCCAGATGGGCAGAGCATCAGCCCCAGACAGAGGTTACTGGGTAGATCCCATTTGGGGTACATGCAGGAGTCTGTCTCTTTGTCTTCCCTCCTCTTACTTGGAAAAGAAGAAAAAATAATATATCTGCACACAAGTACAGGCACACATACGTATGTGTGCCAGTATGTTCATAGGCAGGGCCAATATTTAAGATATTCAGTAATGGATTCAGCATTAACGCTAACCAGTCAAAGCAGAAAACTGGCCAGGTCATTGTGTACCCACTGAATACCCACCCTTTTAATGCTAGTGCATGTGTGTATGTGTGTGTATTTTCCTCTGTGACCTATTCTTCCTCTCCCAACAGTGACCTGAAGCCCTTCACAACCAGACTGGCAGATTATCTGGTATTGGCCAAGATCCGCCAGGCACTGGGCTTTGCCAAGTGTCAGAAGAGCTTCTATGGAGCAGCCCCCATGACTGCAGAGGCACAGCACTTCTTCCTGGGCCTCAACATCCGTTTGTACTCGGGCTATGGCCTCAGTGAGACTTCGGGCCCCCACTTCATGTCCAGCCCCTGCAACTACCGGCTGTACAGGTGCACCTGGGGTAGTGCCCGCTGGCCCACACACCCTTGCTCACACCCCTCAGTGCCTACCTGCTGACTGGGTTCCAGAGCCTGAGCTCCTGGACCATGGGGTAGGTCTCCAGTGCCGTGTTCCCTGGCCAGGCCTCTGTCCCATGGAGGTGGTCTCTGCCAGTGCCACACAGGTCTATTGCCGAAAGCCAAACAGCCTCGGACCCCTAAGCAGGGTTCTGATAGAGGAATTCCCCTTTGTACCTTTGTTAGTTGTCTCAGCATTGCTGATAACCCACGTACCACTTGGGGTAGGAGTTGAGGCAAGCCCTCTGGTGAGCAGAGAGGACAGTCACTTCTGGGGAATGAGTCAACTGATCATTTGTTGAGCTTAAATACCTCCTGTTTTTGCTCACCTGTCCAGAGCCTCAAGTTGTCCCATTAGGGACATTCATTTATTAATGCACCTGAAATAATTTGATAGGCCCTACTTCTCAGCTCTAGGTCCCCTGTTAAAATACAAAAAGCCTGGGAGGGGACACCTGGCCATTGGTGAAGACTGAGAGGTTGGAGAATCCCAGGGCTCTCTGGGGCTGATCTGAGGCTTAGAGGAACTGGCTCCCTCTTACCAGGCCTCTGCGCCCCCCACCCCCAGCTCCGGCAAGGTGGTGCCTGGCTGTCGGGCGAAGCTGGTGAACCAGGATGCAGAGGGCACTGGAGAAATCTGCATGTGGGGCCGCAATGTCTTCATGGGCTACCTGAACATGGAGGACAAGACACGGGAGGCCATCGATGCCGACGGCTGGCTGCACTCCGGTGACATCGGCCGCCTGGACGCAGATGGCTTCCTCTACATTACAGGGCGTCTCAAAGGTACGAGGGTGCGGGGAGTAAGGGGTCAGGGTAATTACACGGCCACCATCATTTATACCTGTTGCTATGGGTAGTGAGTCCTAAAGTGTCACCACTTTGATGGATGTCATTTTACTTAACTTAAAAAAATTTTTTTTCAACTTGTTTGTTCCACATAGTTGTTTGATTTAGTTGTATACTTATTGATTGCTTCTTGTATGTGCCCTGACCAGAGATTGAACCTGCAACCTTGGTGCACCTAGATGATGCTTTATTCACTTATCTACCTGGCCAGTGCCCATTTTACTTACTCTTGTCTCCTGTAGGGCAGATACTATTAAAACCTTAACTTACTAATGATAACTTGTCCAAGGACACTGAGCTAGTAAATGATGAGGTTGGGATCCAAACTCCCTAGAGAAACAAGGCAAGTCTTGCCAGAAAACTTGAAGAAATAAATATTTTGTATTTTTATATGAAAATATGGATATGATGTTGAATAGAACACAAATTGGATATAAAATGTAATATAAAATATAAGACTTCAAAGAAACTTCCTGCCTGACCAGGCGGTGGCGCAGTGGATAAGAGCATCAGACTGGGATGCAGAGGACCCAGGTTCGAGATCCCGAGGTCGCCAGCTTGAGCGCGGGCTCATCTGGTTTGGGTAAAGCTCACCAGCTTGAACCCAAGGTCACTGACTTGAGCAAGGTGTTACTCAGTCTGCTGTAGCCCCACGGTCAAGGCACATATGAGAAAGCAATCAATGAACAACTAAGGTGTCGCAACGAAAAACTAATGATTGATGTTTCTCATCTCTCTCTGTTCCTGTCTGTCTGTCCCTATCTATCCCTCTCTCTGACTCTCTGTCTCTGTAAAAAAAAAAAAAAAGAAAGAAAAGAAAAGAAACTTCCCGTAAAGAACATGGCTCTCCCAGGGAATAAGTTGGGGACTCCTCTGTGGAAAAGGGGCTTTGCTGACTTTGCCTGCGTGATGTAACATCCACCTGAACCAGGTGTCTCCTTCTGCTCTGTGCCTGATGTCAATACAGCACCTGTACACAGAATGGGACCAACTCATCTTTGTTGAATTACAGAGAATCAGGGTACAGGAGTACAATTTAGCTAAATCAGTCAAGGTGGTTTTATCAAATGCCTGTGCATCACCATCTAGCCTGGAAGTAAGCCATCACTCAGAACACAGCAGTGCCTTGAAGGCCCAGCACCTGGCTTTGCACTCAGAGGCACCCAGCGCACATTCAAATGGAAAAACGAACCGTGGATAAGTAGACTCACATCCAGAAAAGCTCAGAGTAGGCAGAGTTAGTGAGGACAAGAAGTCAGACAAGGCTTCTTGAAAGAGGCAGCTGAGCCGGTCCTTGCAAAATAGGCAGCCTGTTGGACAGGTGGGGAGAGAAGGCATTTCAGAGGACAGGTATAAGCAAGGTGAGAGGCCCCATGACAGGGTGGGGAGTGAACAGGCTCTGGGACAGCACTGGACTTAAATCAGCTTTGCTATGTGGCCCTGGACAAGCTAACTTAAGCTGTCTTTGCCTCAGTTTTCTCATCTGTGAAATGGAAAGAATTCTTTCTTTTTTTTTTAATAGGCACGTGGTAGGGGTTAAATGAGTTACTTATAGCACTTAGCACAGTGCCTGCACGTGGTGAGTACTGTGTAAGTGGTGAGTGGTCATCACTTAGCAAAGGCAGGGAGGGGTGACATGGGGACTCAGGGTGAGGTAGGAGGGTCTGGTAAATGTCTGAGTAAGCAGTTTTAGTTGATGAGTGGAGTGGGAGCACTGGGTAAGCATTTGTCCTCTAGAAACTGCCACCCCCCCCAGCAGGTGTGAGGGGATTCTAGGGAGTGCTGCTTCTCCTCTGCTAAAGAGGGACACCTCTGGTCTCCCCACGTGCCCAACAGTGCTGCCCGCTGCTTCTGGCCTCGGGGCCTTGGTTGAGGCTTGAGTCATGATTCAGCCGAGGCCTGGCCTTGCCTCCCCAGAACTGATCATCACAGCCGGTGGGGAGAATGTGGCCCCAGTGCCCATCGAGGAGGCTGTGAAGACAGAGCTGCCAATCATCAGCAGTGCCATGCTGATCGGGGACCAGAGGAAGTTCCTGTCCATGCTGCTCACCTTGAAGGTGTGTCTGTGAGTCAGGCCCAAGCTGAAACCATGTTTAGAAAGGACATGTCTAGGTGGGTATTAGGACTGGATTCTGGAATAGGCAGTTAGTTCTGCACTGAGGGGCAGCCATCCCATGGGGAAATTCCTGCTTCCCCTGGAGGTACCATTAGCAACATGTTTCTGTGACTGTCCTTCATGTCTTCCAGCATAGTCGACTGAGCAGGCGGTTAGCCTCCACGTTTTGGACGTGGCAGGACTTGTTTCCTGCTCTCAATATGGTTTTATTGCTTGAGGCCTCTAAGCTCTAAGTCTCAGACCTCTCCTCCTTCCACCGCAATCGGTGGCAGCTGCACCCTAGAACCGTAGCTCACAGGATCCACCTCCTGGACACCAGCAGTAACATTGCTCCAAGACTGGGCTGCGGGCTGTGGACTGAGGCATGGTGCTGATTCGTCTCTGGTTTGCAGTGCGTTCTGGACCCGGACACCTCTGACCCTACTGATAATCTGACTGAGCAAGCTGTGGAGTTCTGCCAGCAGGTGGGCAGCAAAGCCACCACGGTGTCGGAGATCGTGGGGAAGGATGAGGCCGTGTACCAGGCCATTGAAGAGGGCATCCGGAGGGTGAACAGGAAGGCGGCCGCCCAACCCTACCACATCCAGAAGTGGGCTATTCTTGAGAGGGACTTCTCCATTTCAGGTGGAGAGTTGGGTAGGTTTGTTTTGATTCTATTTCCCACTGTTTCAGGCACTATGTGGGAGGGCAGAGGTCCCTGATGGTACTTTGGGTTACTGACAGACATTATTCACGTGAGAGGACACTGCTCAGTGCATGAGCTGTGGTTGAGAGCCTGTTGCATGTACAAGGTATGTGCTGGAACATGTTAATTTTAACATACAACAGGTTTTTTTGTTGTTGTTTTTTCAAGTGAGAGGGAGGGAGACAGACTCCTGCATGCACCCCGACCAAGATCCACCCAGAAACCCCCATCTAGGGCTGATGCTCAAATTAACCAAGCTACTACCCTCAGCACTCGAGGCCAGCGCTTGGACCAACCAAACTATCCTTGGTGCCTGGGGCTGATGCTCAAACCAGTTGTGCCTCTGGCTGCAAGAGAGTAAGAGAAAGGGGAGGAGGGGAAGAGAAGCAGATGGTCACATGTGCCCTGACTGGGGATCGACCCCAGGATGTCTGCATGCTAGGCTGATGCTTTATTCACTGAGCCAGCTGGCCAGGGCCAAACAGATATTTGACTTTGCTTTGACTATAGGCCACTGTCCCCTCAGATCACCATGTGGCCATGTGGCAGACACCAAGACCCTGTTAGTGTTTGGGCTGGAGTACCTAACTCTAGAGCAGGTGTCCCCAAACTACGGCCCGCAGGTCGCATGCAGCCCCGAGGCCATTTATCTGGCCCCTGCCACACTTCCGGAAGGGGCACCCCTTTCATTGGTGGTCAGTGAGAGGAGCACTGTATGTGGCAGCCCCTCCAATGGTCTGAGGGACAGTGAACTGGCCCTGTGTAAAAAGTTTGGGGACCCTTGCTCTAGAGGGTGAGACCATCATAATCTGTCAAGTCAGCTCACATGGCAGGTACAGTGGTGAAGCCCTTCTGGACTGTGGTCCAGAGAACTAGGACTCTGCTAGGTCCTTCCAGTTCTGTGGAAGGTGTGGCCTCAGCAAAGTGGATGAAGTCATTCTTATAGCATCTTGGGGTATCTTCATGGCACAGGGGAGTTGGCAATGGCTTCTTCAGGAGGGTGCCCTCAGACCCATCAAAGTTGAACTCAGACACACTGCCACAGTAATGTTAACCTGCAGTCAGGCCTGGAGCATGTCTGACTGGTCTAATATTGAGTGCACAGTCAGCCAGACAGATGTCCTCTCCAAGCAGTTTATAGAAATGACTCTGATTTTGGAGTCTCTAGTTACATAGCCAAGAATGAGTTAGCACAAAATGAACTTTCAGCTGCCCAGGACCTTGACTCTGAGCCATTTTGCCCTTGCTTTTGAGGGAGAACCAAGTCCAAGATGAGTGATTTAGAGGCCTGTCAGCCAGGCCACCCCCTCCTCCATCACAGGTAGTCAAAACACAATGTCCAACAGTGTGTGAACTTTCACCAAAATGTGAACATGACTTGCACATTAGTTATTGTTGTGTAACAAACTACCTACTAATCTAGCAGCTTAAAACAGTAAGAGCTTACCTTATTTTCTGTAGGTCAGAAATTCAGGCAGCTAGCTGAGTGGTTCTGACTTGGGGTCTCTCATGAGGTTACAGCAAGTGTCGGCTGGGCAGCAGCCATCTGGAGCTGGAGGGGATCACTCAGTGGCTGTTGGCCAGAGCAGTGACCTCTCCACAGGCTGCCTCACAACATAGCAGTTGGCTGGCCCCAGAAACAGTGATCCTCAGAGCCCAGGGCAGAACTTGTAGTCTTATCATTTTGGTTGATTGAATAATTTATTCATTCAAGGGACAGCATAGAAAATACATCGAGGTCAGAAACAGGTTCAAGTCTCAAGGGTAAGGTGGACATGGCTCACACTACTACGTACATGAAAGAAACTGGTCTCTCAAGTGACAGACGATCACTTCTGTGTTCTGTTGGCCCTTTCAACCAATGCTGGTGCAACATGGGTACCAAGGGTCACTTAGGGCCATCTCAGAGTCTGGCTACTGTTTTCTCTGGTGGCTTAATTCCAGTTACAGGACTCAGTCTGGATCTTGACCACGTATTGCCTCAGATTTCTCAGAGTCTCACACTCACTTTTTCCAATTTCTCTTTTAGGTCCCACAATGAAACTGAGACGGCTCACCGTCCTGGAGAAGTACAGAGACACCATCGATTCCTTTTACCAAGAGAAAAAAAAGTAAGCAGGGCTTCCTTCTTCCTCCTGACGCCGACAAGCCTCCTGGAGAGTTCTGATCCACGTCCTCTTCAGTCTGGGCATGGGGACTTCTGGCAGGTCTGTTAGGTCTCGTCAGGTATGGCACCAGCATCAACATTTGCCAGGTCTCATGCCAACAATAGCTGAGAATTCCGAGAAACTTCGCGTGTCATAGTTGTAATTCTACGTATTGCTTTTTGTTCAGGTAACAGGAGACCAGCTCTCCTTCCAGAACTGAAGGGCTGACACTTTTTGGTCTTAGTTCCAGGTAGATTTTATGGGCTCACTGAGCAGGCCCGCCAGCTGCAGGCTGTGTGGGGAAGGGCGGGAAAGTCGGTTTGTGTTACCGTGTGTGCTGCAGGGAAAGCGGACGCTATAACTCACTCACTTACTCTGGAATCTGCTGGACACTGCCAACCTGCCACTCCATTCCCAGGCTCTCCTCCCCGTACTCGCCCACTGACTTGATGCTTCATAGAACTGCTGCTGCCTGTTTGTATTTAATGTGTGATTTGGACATTAAACTTTTTAACAGAACTGTCAACAAGTATGTAATTTTTTTCTGTCAGCTGAGCAGAAGGGACCAGTCGAGACAGTGGTGGGTATTAACCCACAGGACTGTCCGTGTACAACAGGCATGACTAACCACTAGCGCCTGGAAAAAGCAGAGGCACCAGCCGTCACTCAGATCACCTGAAGCAAAGCAGCCATTCCTAGTATAAGCTGAGCCAGTGACCTAAGGCATCTAATGGGAAAAGGCAGAGAAAGCCCACATCTCAGTCGGTTTGGGAATTCTTTATTAGTGTGAACCTAAGAATAATTTGCACAATCCAATAAAACAGAAGCAGCAGCAGCTTAAACAGAGTGAAATATACGTAAAATTGTTAAGTCTGGTTACAAGCCTAAAAAAGCACTCAGACATGGATATCTGTTAAGAAATCCCTGTGACCTGGATACATTATGCAAAGCCACAGGTTTACTTTATTACACGAGGGGCAAGGGACAACCTCAGCTGCCTTTGGTTCGGGGCCGAAGGGTAACTGTTCAGGAAAATAGTGACTCGGTGTCTGAAGATGAAGAAAAATCGTGCTGGGGGAGGGCAGGGTGCCTGAAGGTCAAAGGCTGTGAGCCCAAGCCCTATGCTGCAGAACTCGGTGAACTAGCTCAGCTGAGCTTGCTGTCTCTTACTAATAGTGCTCTAGGAAAGGGAGAGGGGCAGTCACCGTAACAAAATTCATAGTGTGGCCAGACGTTTTAGCAGGATCACTTTTAGCAGTTGACATGCATGCTGCAGAAGTGTGGCCGCAGACAGTGGTCAGCTGCCGTGTCTGACTTGGCAGTCCAGGGCTCAAAGGCTGTTACCCATGATGCTTCACATGTATCGTGAAGAGGACGTATGGCCCTTCACTTCGTGGAAAGTTCAAGAACTGTAAATCTCAAGGTAACAAAATAAACAAAATGCATTTGTGTCTTTGAAGTCAATATATTACCTACATCTTATTAACAAAAGTTACATCTCTCTTAATTTTCTTTGATCTGAAGTCTTTATTCATACTCAGTAATTCATATAAAGGACAAATCTGTGTTAGTTTTCTACATCATACAGTAATACATCATTGTCACTGTTGTTGATGTGAACTTAGGAAATTTCTCTTGTACCCATTTATTGATAAGAATGTCATCTTGTGCTATTATGTCAGTATTCTGTTTTATTCTATTACATTTTTCATAAACTAAGGAAAACTTTCTCTTTAAAAAGTTAGATGTTTTCTCTTAATTCTGTATCATATTTACAGCTGAGGAAAAACTGTTTTAATTAAAGTGTAAAATGGTTAACATGGCAAATGATACGGTCCACTTAGAGTTTACAAAAAATGTATACCAAATAGACATTAATAAATAAAACATGCACTTGGAAAAGTCCTTTGAAAGCAGACCTAAGGACATCACCTGCATCCTTTGAACCGACTTTATTAATATGCACGATCTAGAAATGTACTCTGTCAGGAAACAAGGAAACCAAGTGCACACAGAATGGGACGTGCTCTCATACAAGTTTACACGGTGTCGTTTGGAGTGACTGATGCGAATACCATCTGTAGAAACCTTAATCTAAATCTTTCACTCGATGACAGATTTCTTCTGTGAAGTCTGAGCATTTTGAATTGCCTCCCAAATCTTTTGTTAAGTTCTGAGGAAAGGAAAAAGGAAAAGGAAAAATGTATCATATTAAACCAAAGCAAGGTTTTTTTGTTTAAAGCACCTGGTGAGATAACCAGCTGAGCAAGTTACCTGTCTGCTCTCTTTCATTTAGTTCACTGCACCCACCCCATCGACCTACCCAGGAGGGCGGGAGTCTTGCTGTCCATGGCAGATGCCAAGATGTTTGATTATGGACATTTAATATCTAAACAAGGCAATCATATAGCCCTTGGAGAATTTTTTTATTTTTTAATTTACTGATTTTAGAGAGAGGAAGGGAAAGAGAGGGAGAGAGAGAAAGAGAGAAACATTGATTTGTTGTTTCACTTATTTATACATTACTGGTTGACTCCCTTATGTGCCCTGAATGGGGATTAAACCTGCAACCTTGGCATATTGGGACAATGTTCTAACTGAGTTACCCGGCCAGGGCCCCTTGGGGAATTTCTAAAGTTTAAAAAACTTAAGACATATTTTGATCTGTTTTTGGATGCTGGGAAACAAATACTAAGGTAATATTTAAATCACTAAGTCTCAAACTCCCTTTTTTAAACAAGAAATTCTCCCATACAGCCACTGTTTTCTACCAGGAAACATATCTTTTCTTTTTTTTTTTTCTTTTCCGAAGCTGGAAATGGGGAGTCAGTCAGACAGACTCCCGCATGCACCCGACCGGGATCCACCCAGCATGCCCACCAGGGGGCGATGCTCCGCCCCTCTGGGGCATCGCTCTGTTGCATCCAGAGCCATCCTAGCGCCTGAGGCAGAGGCCACAGAGCCATCCTCAGCGCCCGGGCCATCTTTGCTCCAATGGAGCCTCAGCTGCGGGAGGGGAAGAGAGAGACAAAGAGGAAGGAGAGGGGGAGGGGTGGAGAAGCAGATGGGTGCTTCTCCTGTGTGCCCTGGCCGGGAATCAAAGCCGGGACTCCTGCACGCCAGGCCGACGCTCTACCACTGAGCAAACCGGCCAGGGCCGAAATCATATCTTTAATCCCAAACAGACCTCATATTTCTCTTGTACCTCTGCATCCTACATAATTAAAAGGGCCTACTGTGTAATTTGGCACTTCTCTTCTGGGCTCTATAGGTTAAATTCACAAATATAACATCAGAATAAAAACCAATCAAAATCACATGCCCTTCAATGGAACTGTCAGGCTATTAAAAACAGCTTGAGTTTCTTGTATTTTAGCTGCAAGAAAGTAATTTCAAATTAAAGAATTTTTTAAAAAGGAGTAAACCTTGAAAACATTATGCTAGCCCTGGCTGGATAGTTCGGTTGGTTAGAACATCATCCTGATGTACAGAAATTGCCAGTTCAAACCCCAGTGAGGGCACACAGAGAAACAGATTGGTATTTCTGTTTGTTTCTCTCTTTCTCCCTTCCTCTCTCTAAAATAAATAAATTTTAAAAAAAAACTTAAAAAAATAAAACATTGTGCTAAGTGAAATAAACCAGACACAAAATGACAAATATACAATTCCACTTAGATGAGAAGTCAAAGTCTTAGAGACGGAAAGTAAAAGTGTGGGTACCAACAGCTGGGGGAAGGGGAGTCTGCGTTCAGTGGGGAAAGAGTTCCAGTTTAGAAAAGGAGGTTCTGGAGATGGATGGTGGTGATGGTTGCACAATATGAAATACATAATAGCACTGAAGTATACACTTCAAAATGGTAAAATTTGTATTATGTGTACTTTACCACAATTTAAAGAAAAAAGAGACCCCAGATTATGGATCAGCCTTTAAAGCCCAGCCCGTGAAGCCATCACCTCCTCCATTCTCTTCCCGCTTTCTGAGTAATCCATCACACCCCTTCTTGGGCCAGAAGTGCTTATGGAAACAGTGAAGCTGGTTGGGCAAGAGCTAGACTGGGTGCAAACCTCAGCCCTGGCATTTGGAGCTATGAGACCTTAGACAGATTACTTCATCTCTCTCTGTGCCTCAGTTTCCTCAGCTGTAAAATGGAATTCATTATAGAATCTACCTCACAGAACAGTCAAGAGGATCTGCTGAGATGACATGTACAAAGAACATAAAATGTAAGTATTTGATATATTGGCTATCATTAATACCTCTATGTTTCTGACGCACGTGGCACAATATATAACACCACTGTGTCACAGACACACCTGTGTCTCCATCAACCACCAGAACTAGAGCTCCTTGAGGCCCCAAGGTCTCCTCTTAGTCTTCAGTTTGCTGTACTCTTCACACCTTAAAATATACACAATAGTCTGACCAGGCGGTGGCGCAGTGGATAGAGCATCGGACTGGGATGCCGAGGACCCAGGTTCAAGACCCTGAGGTCGCCAGCTTGAGCGCAGGCTAATCTGGTTTGAGCAAAGCTCACCAGCTTGGACCCAAGGTCGCTGGCTCAGGCAAGGGGTTACTCGGTCTGCTGTAGCCCCCCAGTCAAGGCACATATGAGAAAGCAATCAATGAACAACCAAGGTGTCGCAACAAAAAATTAATGATTGATGCTTCTCATCTCTCTCCGTTCCTGTTTGTCCCTATCTATCCCTCTCTCTGACTCTCTCTCTGTCTCTGAAAAAAAAATGTACACAATAGATTTCTGCATAGAAAAAGTAATGGTTTTGGCCAAGCTCACATCACCAACAATGAACACCTGTGTCTGAGCTGGCTCTGACTCCTAAAGCTCTGTTTTTCTACAGCTCACTCGGTGCTTCTCAGCCCTTTTCTGGTGAAAGACCTAGACCGTCCCCCCTTCAGGAAATGTGTGCACACACACCCTGAGTTCACTCGCCCCCCACCCCCCCCAGGAGAAAGCCTGTTCAGCATCAGTCCTTCGAGGATGTTGAGCACCACCATGTGCTCCCTCCCAGAAAAAGCATGTGGAAGACACGCATTTTACGGTACAAGGATGATGGCATTACATTACCTTCCCACCCTTAATCGTAGCAAAGCAGGCAGCCTCAATCCGCGCAGCGTGATCAAACAGCCCCATGTGGCGCAGCATCATCACCGCACTGAGCAGCAGGGCCGTGGGGTTGGCCATGTCCATGCCAGCGATGTCCGGGGCCGTCCCGTGAACCTGCCTCGGGAAATGCGGCACTGTCAGGGGGACACAGGCTAGCATACCTCCTCCGGGAAGCTGGGCCCTCAGTCATCTTTTCTCACCAGTAGAAGATAGTTACTGAACAGCGGCTGCGCCCAATTCAGACACAGGTCTAGAAATAAAGCCGCACAAAAATAAAGGGCGGAAGTAAATTTTTTTTTCTATATTGCAATAGGACGGACAAACCATCTTTTCCTTTCAACTTTTGATAAAATATTTTAACTAAGGAAAGAAAAAATATGGACACAAAACAACAGGAACATAAATAAACCAAGCTTATATAAAAAACCTCAACAAAACATCATTTTCTTTCAACAATTAGAAAAACTCAAAAGTTCAAACATCCTGGTTTCTCACACCATTCTGACCTGAATTATGCTTTGGGTATAAGTAGGGTTCTTACCGATTCGAAGATTGCGACTCCGTTGGCGCCAATGTTGCCACTTGGTGTCACACCAAGACCTCCAATCAGTCCCGCACACAGGTCACTGGAGGCAAAAAGAATGTCAGGGATAGGCGCTTGCCAGTTTGCTCAGTGGCTAGTGTCAGCCTGGCATATGGATGTTCCAGGTTCAATTCCTGGTCAGGGCATAGAGAAGAGGCCACCTGCTTCTCTCCCTCTTCTCCTCCCACAGCCAGTGGCTTGATTAATTCAAGCATCAGCCATGGGCACTGAGGATAGCTCAAATGGTCCAAGCATGTCAGCCTCAGTTGCTAAAAATAGCTTGGTTGATTAAAGCAGGGCCCCAGAAGAGGGTTGGCGGGTGGATCTCACTCTGGGCACATGTGGGAGTCTTTCTCACTAACTCCCCTCCTCTCACTTAAAAAAGAATGTCAGGGGTATTGGTTTGAAAAACAAAACACCTTGCCAAGCACCCAGATATTAATTTTTATTGTTTCAGTTATTTATGCATTCATTGATTGATTCTTGCTATGTGCCCTGACCAGGGATTGAACCCACAACCTTGGCATATCAGGACAACATTCTAACCAACTGAGCTACCTGGCCAGGGCAACTTCAATTTTAAATACCATCCTCCACTGAAAGGAACCAGGACTCCATGGAGAAGTGGCTGATTCCAGGACTACAGCTAAGAAGATTCAGGATGAGCCTGGAGCATGGGACTGTGCCAGAAAGCAAATGACAGCTCAAAGGGCCAAGTCAGGACAACATAAGCATCAAATGAATGATGGTGATGGATATAACCACTGAATAAAAGAAATGAGTCCTAATTGATTGATCTAGATACATATGAGACAAGGAAAAGCTTATCCCAACAGAATACCAACTAATGACTGTAACAAGGCAGAGGTGGTTTAAGGTCAGTTGAAGCCCTGGGTGTAAAAAAAAATAATGAGCCTCTTGTCATTAGAAAAAAGTGTAGGCCCTGGCCGGTTGGCTCAGCAGTAGAGCGTCGGCCTGGAGTGCAGGAGTCCCGGGTTCGATTCCTGGCCAGGGCACACAGGAGAAGCGCCCATTTGCTTCTCCACCCCTCCCCCTCTCCTTCCTCTCTGTCTCTCTCTTCACCTCCCGCAGCCAAGGCTCCATTGGAGCAAAGATGGCCCGGGCGCTGGGGATGGCTCTGTGGCCTCTGCCTCAGGCGCTAGAATGGCTCTGGATGCAACAGAGCGATGCCCCAGAGGGGCAGAACATCGCCCCCTGGTGGGCATGCCCGGTGGATCCCGGTCAGGAGCATGCGGGAGTCTGTCTGACTGCCTCCCCGTTTCCAGCTTCGGAAAAATGAAAAAAAAAAAGAAAAGAAAAGAAAAGAAAAAAGTGTAAAGGTGGGGTTTTGTGGGGCCCTTCAGAAGTTGGGGCCCAGGGTGTGCACCTCCGTTAAATCTGCCTCTGTAAGAAGGAATGATGGACTCAGAAAATCACCATTTGGCTAACATCATAAGTATGAGTGTATACAGAGAGGGAGAAATACAATAAATTTGGTAAAATGTTAACATCTGGGGAATGTGGATGCCGAGTACATAGGAATTCTGTGTACCATTCTTACAACTTTTTTAAGTCTGAAATTATGTCAAAAGTTATAAAATTCTCGGCCCTGGCCGGTTGGCTCAGCGGTAGAGCGTCAGCCTGGCGAGCGGGGGACCCGGGTTCGATTCCCGGCCAGGGCACATAGGAGAAGCGCCCATTTGCTTCTCCACCCCCCCCTTCCTCTCTGTCTCTCTCTTCCCCTCCTGCAGCCAAGGCTCCATTGGAGCAAAGATGGCCCGGGCGCTGGGGATGGCTCCTTGGCCTCTGCCCCAGGCGCTAGAGTGGCTCTGGTCGCGGCAGAGTGACGCCTCGGAGGGGCAGAGCATCGCCCCCTGGTGGGTAGAGCTTCGCCCCTGGTGGGCGTGCCGGGTGGATCCCGGTCCGGCGCATGCGGGGGAGTCTGTCTGACTGTCTCTCGTTTGCAGCTTCAGAAAAATACAAAAAAAAAAAAAAGTTATAAAATTCTCTAAAAATGACCACTCACCTGCGTAGAGAGTCAGAAAACATTGAAGTCAATCAACCAGCCAACCAATAAAACATCTGAAGAATGTGAAGCAGGAACTCATGAGCAAGGAGCGAGAGCCCAGAGCCGATAAGGCACATAAAAGAAGGAATAATCCACTAACATGTATTCACTGATACCACCACCTAAATTGTTACAGCTGAACTCACATCTTTCAGCAGACACAATTTATTTTTTGGCATTTATAAATAAATTATAGGCAAAAAGGCTGCAATCAGACTTACCTCAAAATGTCTCCATACAAATTTGGCATAACAAGAACATCAAATTGGGATGGATCTTGGACCATCTACAAGAAACGCATTTGTGCATTTAGCAATCAAAACTGCACAGCACATGGACACACTACACACCACAGAAAGGAGAAGATAAGTATGAAGATACTTACATTCAAACATACTGTATCAAGGTACATCTCATTAAATTTAATATCTTTACAGTTTTCTGCAACTTCTCTGCATTTTTGCAGAAAAAGCCCATCTGACATTCGCCTGTATTTAATCAAATAGAAATCATTGAAAGCAAAAATTTGTAGAAAGAAAAGCATCAAATCACAAAAGTAAAATAAATTCAAGAAAGTAAGTTCCAGAAACCAATATGTATAATTTCAATTATTTTTTAGGTATCAGTGTTATCCAGCAAGAATTAAAAAAGATCTATTAATAAGAAAATGCTAAAATTGTTTTAAAAGGTTAACTATTTAAATGGTTTTACTATTTTACATGCTCAACACTTTTCTTGGGGGAAAGCAGGTGAGGAAACCTGTTTCTTTATACATTCACAGATGGCCTTTAATAGACCGGGACTGAATAACACAGCCAACAGTATTAGCACTATGAGAGCTATTTTAAGCCCCCGAGCATGTAGCATTCTCAGAAACACTCTTGCTATGCCACTTCTGCTGTGGCTCCAGACTCTACAGCTTCCTTCTCTGATATTTCTCAGTTCCTCCTTACACTTCCAGAGCCTGAATTCCTGCCCCCCGACCCTAGATCTGCTCTAGTCATTCACCCAGTGAGGCACACAAAATAGGAGATCACGACATAAGAGAAGCATGTGACCCTCTCACCAGTTACAGGTTATTTTTCAGAGACATCAGGAAGCAGTGAGCAAGCTGGACAGAAGAATGGAAAGCCCCATCATTGTTCCCCCCACAGAGCAAGACAGGGTGCTGGCCCCGCAGGGACTCACATGATGTTGGCTTTGTGCACAGCAGTGACGTTGCTCCGATGATTGTTCCGGGCATACTCAAAGGCGAACTCTGCAATGCGCCTGCTTGCCTCCTCGGTGATGAGCTTGATACTCTGCACAACTCCATCCACAATCTGAAAGACAGAAAGCCCTGCGTTGCTGGAAAGGGTGTGGCAACATCTCGGCACTAGACAGCTGCTGTGTGTCAATAGTATCATTAGTGGCACGCTAACACAGTGCCAGCAACCATGGCTAGCATCATGTATATGCTACACCAGGGGGGTTAATGTTGACTCAGTCCTCTGAGGTAGGTGCTAGAAGCCCCATTGCACAGAAGTGGAAAACTGAGGTGCAGAGATAGTCTCCAGCCCAAGAACATCCTCACCAAGTCAGGATTCCAAGTTCAAAAGAGGGCACGTTCTTAGGCCCATGCCATTCCCTGGCTTCTATGTGAGGACTGTTGGCCAGACACCCAGGACTAAGACAAATGCCCACATCTCACAGAGGTCAAAGGGAATTGGCTCTGGGAGATATTTTCACTGGGAATCTGAACAACTGCCAAAGCACTTGGGAAACCACCCAGCTAAGAATAACAAGTCTCTGAAATGAACATACCACATGCTCGATTCCACTGTACTCCCCTTCTGTGTTTTCGCGAATGGTGACAATGTTTACATCGTTGTAAGGGGTTTTATAGCCTTCGATTGAGACACATGGTCGGACATTTGCATAAAGGTCAAAAGTCTTACGCAGCAATAAATTCATGGATGGGTGACCAGCTGCTATTGGAGTCTTTAAAGGGCCTGTAATAAAGAACAACCAGATAAGAAAAGCATCTTCTCTTCTTTATAAACACAAGTTCATAATGTTTACTTGAAATTCCAATTTTTTGGTCTCAATTTACCGAAGTATTTAGGGCCTTTACCGTGGATGTCAAGTGGCTGTGCGACATGTTAACATACATGCTTTATGAACCAAGGGACACTTTCACAAAAGAGCAAGTCACTTCAAAGGAAAAACAGGTGCTGTTTCTTAAGTCAGATGTTCTCTTTCTTGTGGGTAAGTCCACCCTGGCTGGTCAGCCTCAGGCAAACATTCGCACCCACTCCCACTGTCACCCACTGACCCACTGACCCACTTGGGCTGCCTTGCACATGTGTTCTGCCTCTGACTTTACCTGCCCCTCAGACTCAGATGAAGGAAGGAACTCTCCTCAAGGAAGATTTCTGAAACATTAACTGAGCACCCACTGACTGAGGACCAAGAGTGACACGGTCTAATCCTCACCACCACCCTATGAAGTATCAACTCTATAACTGTCACTTAAAGTGGATAAAAACAACCCAAAATTCTTTTTGAAAACCAAAAATAAGAAATCTGTGCAAACCTCACAGGCAGTAAGTGACAGAGATGAGATGTAAACTTGATCTGTCTGGATTTAAAGCCTATCTCATACTAGGGTTTTGAAAACACCACATCTTACTATGGATAAGTAGCTTCATTAGAAACTAGCTTTATTTAGCTTAAATGAATAAACTTCTAAAAATATAGCAGCCTATAACAGAAATCAGCATCATGTCCATTTCACAGCTACCTTTCAGACCCATCTTGTTTTTGTCCATGGACTCTTTGGCTTCTGGAGGGATCATCCACTTTCCTCCTGGTCCTTGAATGGCAGTGACATTCCTCTCCTCCCACTGAATGGGGGCCTAGATGGCACAACATAGAGCACATGAAGGGGAAAGACTGAACATGAGTGACATTCACATCACAATTATCAACAAATTCTTCACTGTTGGATGCGACTAGTGAAAACACACACAATAAAGATCTAGAAAGTTCCTGACATGCAAGAAAAGATGTCATTCTCTACCTTGTCCAGAGGGACTCTCCACATCACCCCTGTCCAGTCATACTCCTAGCTGCCAACTGCCCACTTCAGTCATTCACAACTCTTTAATGTGGCTATAATTGGAATATCATTAGGAATGGAGAAATATGGTTTACAAAAATGTTACATAGAACTGATATATTGATGAACCTGGAAAACACTATGCTAAGTGAAATAAGCCAGTCATAAAAGACTATATATTATAAGATTCTATTCATATGAAACATACAGAGACAAAATCTGTGGAGGGGTAGGGTGAGAGACGGGAAATGGAAATGACTTCTAATGAATATGAGGTTTCTTTTTGGGAGATGAAAATTTTCTAAAGTTAGATCATGGTGAAGGTTGCACAACTCTGTGGATATACTGAAAATCACTGAATTGTACAATTTAAATTTTTTTAATTTATTTATTCATTTTAGAAAGGAGAGAGAGAGGGAGAGAGAGAGAGAGGAGAGAGACACAGAGAGAAGAGGGGGAGGAGCAGGAAGCATCAACTCCCATATGTGCCTTGACCAGGCAAGCCCAGGGTTTCGAACCGGCGACCTCAGCATTTCCAGGTCGACGATTTATCCACTTCGCCACCACAGGTCAGTGAATTGTACAATTTAAATGGGTGAATTGTTCACTGTGAATTATCTTTCAGTAAGCTTTTTTTAAAAAGCAAGATATATTGCATAACCTATGAAGGCAACAGTTTCAAGACATAAACCACAACATCATCCTTTCTTTCCACCCACATCCTTCAATGTGTACACCCACGATTGACAGCCAGCACACTGAGTGTATATTAGGAGTAAGAGCAGAGTAAGACATGCTCTTCACTGACAAGGAGCTTACAACTCAGGAAACAATCATATTTCAGTTCACCTAGGAATGTGCAAGCATCATTTCCTCTGCAGGAGTTTTAATTAGAAGCTCATGTAGAGCCCTGGCCGGTTGGCTCAGCGGTAGAGCGTCGGCCTAGCGTGCGGAGGACCCGGGTTCGATTCCTGGCCAGGGCACACAGGAGAAGCGCCCATTTGCTTCTCCACCCCTCCGCCGCGCTTTCCTCTCTGTCTCTCTCTTCCCCTCCCGCAGCCAAGGCTCCATTGGAGCAAAGATGGCCCGGGCGCTGGGGATGGCTCTGTGGCCTCTACCTCAGGCGCTGGAGTGGCTCTGGTCGCGACATGGCGACGCCCAGGATGGGCAGAGCATCGCCCCCTGGTGGGCAGAGCGTCGCCCCTGGTGGGCGTGCCGGGTGGATCCCGGTCGGGCGCATGCGGGAGTCTGTCTGACTGTCTCTCCCCGTTTCAAGCTTCAGAAAAATGGGAAAAAAAAAAAAAAAAAAAAAAAAAAAAAAAAAAAAAAAAGAAGCTCATGTAGAAAAAGAATATGTACAGGCCTTGGCCAGGTAGCTCAGTTAATTAGTGTCATATTAATACATCAAGGTTGTGGGTTCAATACCCAGTCAGGGAGTCAGGGCACATACAAGAATCAACCAATGAATGCATAAATAAGTGGAACAAGATATCGATGTCTTTCTCTCTCTATCTCCCACTTCCTCTCTAAAATCAATAGATAAAAGTGAAAAAGAGGCCTTGACCAGTTGGCCCAGTGGTAGAGCGTTGGGCCTGGTGCGTGGATGTCCTGGCCCAGGATGTCCTGGGTTCAATTCCTGGTCAGGGCACCCAAGAGAAGTGACCATCTGCTTCTCCACCCCTCTCCATCTCGCTTCTCTCTCTCTCTCTCTCTCTCTCTCTCTCTCTCTCTCTCCCCCTCCTGCAGCCATGGCTCAATTGGAGTAAGCTGGCCCCTGGGCACTGAGGATGGCTTCATGGCCTCTGCCTCAAGCACTAAGAACTCAGTTGCTGAGCAATGAAGCAAGGCCCCAGATGGTCAGAGCATCGCCCCCTAGTGGGCTTGCTGGGTAGATCCCAGTTGGGGCACATACAAAGAAGTCTCTGCCTCCCCTCCTCTCACTGAATTAAAGTTTTTTGTTTTTTTTTTTTTTTTTTTTTTCTCCGAAGCTGGAATCCGGGAGAGACAGTCAGACAGACTCCCGCATGCGCCCGACTGGGATCCACCCGGCACGCCCACCAGGGGCGCCGCTCCGCCCACCAGGGGGCGATGCTCTGCCCCTCCGGGGGCGTTGCTCTGCCGCAACCAGAGCCACTCCAGCGCCTGGGGCAGAGGCCAAGGAGCCATCCCCAGCGCCCGGGCCATCTTTGCTCCAATGGAGCCTCGGCTGTGGGAGGGGAAGAGAGAGACAGAGAGGAAGGGGGGGGAGGTGGAGAAGCAAATGGGCGCTTCTCCCATGTGCCCTGGCCGAGAATTGAACCCGGGTCCCCCGCACGCCAGGCCGACGCTCCACCGCTGAGCCAACCGGCCAGAGCCTCCTCTCACTGAATTTAAAAAAAAAAAAAGGTAAAAAGGAAAGAAAAACAATGTATGTATAGTTTAAATAAAGTATATTTCTTGACTTACAGTTGTTGGTATCATAAAAACCACTGATTTAATCTTACACATTATATCACCAAGCAGCTATAAATAGCAGTAATAAAGCATCATGTCAAAGTCCAAGTCTCCTAAATTCCCAAAAGGATTTTAAAATATCCACCAGTGTTAAAGGCTAAGCTGTTAGATAATAATACCTCACACTTGATAATACCACAGCAGAAATTCTTTTAAATCTTTCAGAATCTCCTATATAGTGTTATATTCTCTTGGGCAGAAAAGCTGAAGGCAGTAGACAGGTGACCCGGCAGGGCTGGAAGACCTTACGCCCAGGCAGGGTTCAGAGATCCACGAATAACTCGGTACTACTGCCTTGATTGCTTTCCACAGAACCAATGCCACTGCAGTGGCTTAAAACACCAAGAGTGACAGCAGTGGACACCAGTGTTTAAGTTAAAATTGTGAAGATTAACGACAGAGTGTATCTACTTCATACAAATGCAAACAATTCATCCTAAGAGTTCAGAGACTAAAAAAGTTTTCTACAGATTACTGTTAAAGGTATTTTTGAAGTCCACTTACTTTGGCAGCATCAAAAATCTTCATAACTGAGGCTGAAATTTCTGGGCCAATACCATCTCCTGGAATTAAAGTTACTGTCTGAACCTGAATATAAAAAATCATCAAAGAAGACAATAAGAATTGATTTTTTAACATTTAAAAAAGAATATCATTGACAGAAAAATCCATTTAATGTGTGTTGGCAGGTGTGTCTCAAGAAGACCCAAATACTATAAAGAAAAACACTCCTCTCTCCCCAGGACTCATCAAAAGAGGCAAGATTCAAGAGACTCCACAATTCTTTTATTTTTCTTTCTTTCTTTTTTCCAAGCGAGAGGAGGGGAGATAGTGAGACAGACTCCTATATGTGCCTCGACTGGGATCTACCCAACAACCCGTCTAGCGCCTATGATCAAATCAACCGATGCTCAAATCAATGAGCACCTGAGGCCAATGCTCAGACCAACTGAGCTATCCTCAGCACCAGGGTCACACTTGAACCAATCAAGCCACTGGCTGAGGGAGGAGAAGAGGGAGAGGGGAGGGGAGAGAGGGAAAGGGAAAAGAAGGAAACGAGAAGCAGATGGTCACTTCTCCTGTGTGCCCTGACTGGGAATCAAACCTGGGAGCTCCATATGTCAGGCTCTATCCATTGAGCAACTGGCCAAGGCTCAGACTCCACAAGTCTACTCTTTATCTGAGCTAAGAAGTTGTAGAAAAAATTCAAGTAGTGCACTTTAGATAACACAAAAATAAATTAAACTCCTAAGTAGATTTCCTAATTGATATTTCTTTTCAGACAAGCTACAAAGGGACCCATTAATTCAAGTCTGTTAAAGTAAAGAGAACAAAACAATTCAGTAATATTCTCACTAAAAATGAAAGGGCTTCTCCTGAAGGCAAGTGCTTTCCTCTCCACTGGGGTCCTGGAAAGTTTAGTTTCTCACACAACCTGTTCAGTCTCATGAAACACTTTCCAACACACCTCCAAAATACCACTGAAGTCTGTTTTGTCAGAGAAGACATTTCACATTAAGAGAGGGTCTTCATTTGTTTCAGTTCCTCTATAAAACTGGCTCCTTAATGACAAATGTAATTGAAATAAACTCAGCAAAGTTTACTTGTAACCAATAATAGCTCATATGATTATACTTGCAAAGTCTCAGTTATACTTAGAGTGACAATTTATTTCAAAGGCTTCAAGCAAGATGAAGCCAGCACTTCAAACATAAAAATAAAAATGTATAAAGAGAAATGATGAGAAGATTTAAATTGGTTAAGATAATCTTCACGGTTGGCTCAACAGATAGAGCCAACATCCAGCGTATGGACATTCAGGTTCGATTCCCGGTCAGGGTACACAAGAGAAGCGACCATTTGCTTCTCTCCCTCTCCCTCTCCCCCCTTCTCTCCCTCTTCCCCTCCTGCAGCCAGTGGCTTGACTGGTCTGAGCAGGGGCCCCAGGCACTGAGGGTAGCTCGGTTGGTACCAATGTCAGCCTTAGGTGCTAAAAATAGCTCAATTAATGCCAGCATTGGCCCCAGACAGGGGTTGCTGGGTAGATCTCAGTCTGGATGCATGCAGGAGTCTGTCTCACTATCTCTCCTCTTTTCACTTAAAAAAAAAAAAGAAAGGATAATACTCAGACCCTCTCTCCACTTAGGAAGTATTCATCATTATCTGGGGACTTTCTCTACCTGTAGGTTTGGCTCTGACAAGGTCCCCGGCCTTTTCTAGTTCCAGCTGCCTGTGCTACTTTCTTTTAAATCACTGATTCAAGTTTCCCTGATCTTTTGCTTTCCAGTGATGCTCCCTGAGCAGCTGGACTAATTAAATTTTTCTGTACAACTAAAGAAATTTTCTAAAAAATTAGTTTCTCTTTGTATTTCTTTCAAAAATATTCCCCTCCACAACCAGGCTAATACTTAAAAAAAAAAGGATAGTATGGGCCCTAGCCAGTTGGCTCAGTCGTAGAGCATTGGCCTGGCGTGCAGGAGTCCCAGGTTCGATTCCCGGCCAGGGCACACAGGAGAAGCACCCATCTGCTTCTCCCCCCCTCCCCCCCCCCCTTCCTCTCTGTCTCTCTCTTCCCCTCCCGCAGTCAAGGCTCCATTGGAGCAAAGTTGGCCCGGGCGCTGGGGATGGCTCCATGGCCTCTGCCTCAGGCACTAGAATGGCCCTGGTTGCAACAGAGTAACGCCCCAGATGGGCAGAGCATTGGCCCCTGGTGGGCATGCCGGGTGGATCCTGGTCAGGCACATGCGGGAGTCTGTCTGACTGCCTCCCCGTTTCCAACTGCAGAAAAATAAAAAAAAAAATTAAAAAAAAGGATAGTATGAAAATTAAGTCACAGCAGAGAGCAATGATCATCTCATTCATTAGCTTTCAGAAATGCATTTGAAATGCTTGCTTCACTGTCATTAAGCTTGAAATGCAGCCATACTGTGCATCTTTGCATGAGCAGAGCCCAGAACCTCTGGCTTCTTCCTATTCTTCCAACATATTGTGATGAATGTCATCAGGTCACCAAAAATACGTCCTTTATTCCACAGTACAGAAAGTGGGGGAAAAACATATACTATGGGTCTTGCAAATGCCTCATAGAATAAGATGTGACATGGGAGCATAGGAATTATGAAGTCCAAAGCAGATTCTGTAAGAAAGCTAAAATAAAAGCATACAGGAAGTCACTGATCCAAAATCTTAGAATGCTTTAAAAATGTGGTATCAGCTTTTAAAGCACAGAACTCTAATGCTGGGAATTCTTTATACACACACACACACACACACACACACACACACATTTTTTTTAATTTACTCATTTTAGAGAGGGGAAAGAGAGAGAGAGAGAGAGAGAAAGAGAAAGAAAGAGAGAGAGAGAAAGAGAAAGAGAAAGGAAAAGAAAAAGAGAAAGAGAAAGAGGAGAGAGAGAAGGGTGGAAGAGCAGGAAGCACCAACTCCAATATATGCCTTGACCAGGCAAGCCTGGGGTTTTGAACTGGCGACCTCAGCATTCCAGGTCAACACTTTATCCACTGTACCACCACAGGTCAAACTAATGCTGGGAATTCTAAAAACAGCAGATTTCATGAGAACTAGATGATACACTAACATGATAGTCTATAAGGATTGCATAAGGAAAGCATAAGCCTACAGGACTTACAGATTTTTGAGGCATTCCTATTTGGTGACCAATCTACTGTTTTTAGAGAAGCTCAAAAAATAAAAATGCAAAGCAGGTTTGAAGCTTCTCAACAATTTTTTCTCAACTTATATTAGTTTTGAAAAAAACTATCTTAGCAAAATGAGATTGTGAAATAAAGTAACAGGCTCAAGGGAAATTTCTATTTTTAACAAGGCT
This sequence comes from Saccopteryx bilineata, assembly GCF_036850765.1. Taxonomy (NCBI): domain Eukaryota; kingdom Metazoa; phylum Chordata; class Mammalia; order Chiroptera; family Emballonuridae; genus Saccopteryx; species Saccopteryx bilineata. Next base: position 72,411,626 of record NC_089496.1, read on the forward strand.
CCTTCCAGATCTTAATGTGACAGGCTTATATAGCTAGGTGTAATATAATTCTTTTAAATGTGATCTAATAGATTTATAAATGTTAGCCAATAATTTTAAATAAATGGAGATAAAGGGCGACATAATGTGTTAGAGCATCTTTCTTGAGAAACTTCTAAAAGGAAAAAAGACGTAATTATACTCACACCACCAGCAAAACCTCTGGTCACCTGTTTTGGGTTGTAGAATGCGCTCAGTAGCCGAGAGACCTATATTAATATCAACAAAGAAATGTCATGCACAGAATTAAAACCACATGCATTAAGAGGCAGAGATAAAACCATTTCTGATGGTTGCTAATGCTGCAAGTTTGCAGAGATATTTGGGAACTTCTGAGGAGTATTTTCTCATATATTAGCTCAATGTGGCAATCTACCTCAGATCCAAAAACCTCAATATTCAGATTACCTTTTGCTTTGAGAACTTAAATACTATATACTATAAAGTCAATTTTATCAACATAAGCTGTCAAAATATGTTGAAGGCAGAATGAAACTGTATTTTTTTCAGTTGAAACATTGGATTTTCCTCAAATGATCTGTCTTTGAGGCGCTTTCTGCTCCAATCCCAAAAGGGAATAAATGTCCCCACAGAGGACAAATGACTGTCAAAGGTTACATGGGGAGTCCATGTCAGAGAACCTTGTCTTCTGATTCCACAACCCAATATGCTCTCAATATGTTTTTTGGGTTTTTTTCTTGTAGACCACACTAAAGACAAAATAAATTGACTAACACATTATCAATGGTACTGCTTTAGTCCCTTTGCTTTGGTTCCTTGTCTGAAGGCTTCTACCACAGTTGAATTAGGTGTTAAGTGTAATCTCAGTGACTAAGGGATTGACTTCTGTTTAGACAGTGACACAGAAGTTGCTTCACCTTATGGACCAAATATGACATAACAATTACCATCACACACAAATCCAGGTCTGAAGAGGTAACAAGCAAAACCCAGTTACTAAATAAAACCATTATTTTTTTTATTTTTTATTTTTTTCATTTTTCTGAAGCTGGAAACAGGGAGAGACAGTCAGACAGACTCCCGCATGCGCCCGACCGGGATCCACCCGGCACGCCCACCGTGGGGCGAAGCTCTGCCCACCAGGGGGCGATGCTCTGCCCATCCTGGGCGTCGCCATGTTGCGACCAGAGCCACTCTAGCGCCTGGGGCAGAGGCCACAGAGCCATCCCCAGCGCCCGGGCCATCTTTGCTCCAATGGAGCCTCGGCTGCGGGAGGGGAAGAGAGAGACAGAGAGGAAAGCGCGGCGGAGGGGTGGAGAAGCAAATGGACGTTTCTCCTGTGTGCCCTGGCCGGGAATCGAACCCAGGTCCTCCGCACGCTAGGCCGACGCTCTACCGCTGAGCCAACCGGCCAGGGCAAAACCATTATTGATGTCCAAGAATTATGTTTTGTTTGATGATTGCAAAATAAGTTTGTTGACAGCTAGGAAAGTTTCAGGCATGTGTTCCTTCTACAGGAACAAGGTGTTTTCACATTAATTTAAGCCTCAAACAACTCTGTGAGGCAAGTATAGATATTTTACAGATGGACATATTAAGGCTCGGAGATGTTAAGTAATTTGTTCAGGGTCACACAGCCAATCAGTAGCAAAACCAGGATTTAAACCTAAGACACCTATATTCCAGTGTAGAACTTTTTTCACTAAGTAACACTGCATGTGGATCTCACTTTAAACTCCAAACAAATGAGAAAGAGTATCAAATTCTACAGAAAAAAAAATTTTTTTTTTTTACATAGATTTCTAGGGGACTGTTCTTGACCAGCACCAGAAGACCTGAAGGGCTGTTTTTTTCCTGTGCCTATAATCTGTGGTGGGACTAAGCTGGGAACACACCAGACGCCTGGGTTCCTGTCGCGGTGTGACACCGACTTCCTTCGTGACCTTGAGAACGACCTCTTCAGGCGCAGATGAGGGCCACCCAGGAACCAAGAAGCTGCAGTGATCTGAGCCCTGCCCAGCCCTGGCATCCGAGCTGTCAGGAGCACAGAAACTCTCCAGACGCAGATTCTCACCAAAAAAGTGGAGGCCCTTCTGGTTTTCTCTACGAGCGTTCGGGTGGCAATTCTAAGATGTAGGGTGCCCGTCTCCTTCGGAGGTTCAGAGCCTCAGGGGCAGACTGGGGAGAGCTACAGGGGAACTGGCAGGAAGCGGCCTGGGGTCCCTACGGAATCTCGCCTGCCCAGTGCCCACAGCCCGCGAGGTGACCCTGCCCTGCCGAGCAGACACGAGGAGGTCCGGCCATCAGCGCAGAGGGGGCCTTGCCTCGGGCCGTCCGGCTTGGCGTGGGCCTGGGCTCTGGCCTGGGGTACCGCTGGGAGCAGGTCCGCACCCCTCCCTCGACCTTGACGTAATCCCCCCCAGCGTGGCGCTTCCGGCTCAGGCTTCCTACGCGCTATACGCGGGCCACCGAGCTGCCTCCGCTTCAGATCGACCAGATCCACGCTCCCGCTCCGCGCTCACCTTGGACATCCACGCGGGCCCTGCCATCGCGTCTCCTCTCACCGCGGCGACAGAGCGGCTCCAGTGCGCAGTAGCGCAACCCCACTTCGGGGCACGCCCACTGGAAACCCCGCCCCAGAGCCCGCCCAGGGGATTCTCCTCGCCACTCCGGCCTGATCCGGACATGCGCCGCCTCCACTGGCCAATGGCCAGGCTCGTCTCACGGTGACGTACGCATCCACGACCCGGAAGCTGCGCTGTTCGGAATTCCCAGCGGGCTGCTTCTCTTCCTTCACTCATTGACTTGCCATTTAGGTAGGATTGTGGCACTGCTCCTTGCTAGTCAGTTGTTACCATCTGCCTTTTTGATTATAGCCATCCTAGAGTGGGTGAGGTGGTATCTCATTGTGGTTTTGATTTTCATTTTCCTGAAGGCTAATGTAAATACAGCGTTTCATTACCACTATATATATATATATATTTATTTATTTTATTTATTTATTTTTTTTACAGAGAGAGAGAGGGGGGATAGATAGATAGGAACGGAGAGAGATGAGAAGCATCAATCATCAGTTTTTTCATTGTGACACCTTAGTTCATTGATTGCTTTCTCATATGTGCCTTGACCGTGGGACTTCAGCAGACCAAGTAACCCCTTGCTCGAGCCAGCGACCTTGGGTCCAAGCTGGTGAGCTTTTTGCTCAAACCAGATGAGCCCGCACTCAAGCTGGAGACCTCAGGGTCTCGAACCTGGGTCCTTCCGCATCCCTGGGACCTCCTTCGGATAGTCCGAAGCTCTATCCACTGCACCACTGCCTGGTCAGGCTCATTACCGCTATATTATCTCCACTCCGCCACCGCCTGGTCAGACCACTATATTTTAGATGGCAACCCCTCCTCCCTACTGTCTATTCCTGTTCTCTGCTTTATTTTTTTTTTTAATTTTTTTAATTTATTGATTTTAAGGAGAGAGAAAGGGAGAAAGAGAGAAACATTGACTTGTTCCAATCATTTATATATTCATTGGTTGATTCTTATATGTGTCCTGACCAGGGATCGAACCTGCAAACTTTGGTGTATCAGGATGATGCTCTAACACAGTGGTCCCCAACCTTTTTTGGGCCACGGACCGGTTTAATGTCAGAAAATATTTTCACAGACCGGCCTTTAGGGTGGGACGGATAAATGTATCATGTGACCAAGATAAGCATCAAGAGTGAGTCTTAGATGGATGTAACAGAGGGAATCTGGTCATTTTTTAAAAATAAAACATCGTTCAGACTTAAATATAAATAAAACAGAAATAATGTAAGTTATTTATTCTTTCTCTGCAGACCGGTACCAAATGGCCCACGGACCGGTACCGGTCCACGGCCCAGGGGTTGGGGACCACTGCTCTAACAAACTGAGCTATGCGGCCAGGGCTGCTTTATTTTTTATACCACTTATCTCACCGCAATGACATACCAAGGGTATTTCACTTATGTATTTATTTACTGTTTGTTTTCTCCCCCAGGGGTAAATTCCAAGAGTTGGATTTTTGTTCTGTGTTGTGCTGTACTCTCAACGCCTATGGAAGCAGTAATTACATGTCCCCCTGCACTAGACAGGGCCCATGTTTAAATCCACCGATTACCAGCTGTGTGACCTTGGGCAAGTCACCTTCTCTGAGACTATTTCTTCATCTGTGAAATGGGATGATGACACCAAGCTCTACAGACTTAAGAGGTGTTTGTGGAATAATATTCAGGAAATGAGCACAGAGCAGGTAATCAATACTTCTTTCCCTCCGTCCACCCTCTCTGCAAGCAAATACATACACTGCCTTCCTCAAGGACCACACCCAACATCTGGGAGCCTCAGGAGCACGTGATTTGAAATCAGAGAATGAGGTTGAGCCTTGCTTTACCACTTCCTAGCTAGGTGGCACTAGGCAAGTCACTTTATCTCTCTGAGCCCAGGGTTTTTCGTAAGTATCATGGGAACTGTACCTCTTGACTTTCCTGAAAACTCTGCATAAGTTATGGCTTTTCTACCTGGAAAGCTGGAATGCAAGTGAACAGAGATTAGCAATTATAAAAGAATGTGCCAGAGCAGGATCTGAACACAATACTAGCCTGTTCACGGGCGTGTGGAATCTAAGATGAGAAGGAGAACTTTTGTAACAGTGGTTATGTGGTTTGGAGAGGTTTCAATTTCTCCAACTCTAACATGGGAGAAGGAAGTGCAGATGGGGAGAGTCTTACAAAGGCCTGTCTCTGCTCCAAAAAGACTTCTTTCCCAAGACTGAGGCCTCTACCCCACGTGTACAATACAATATAAACAAAGGATAGGGAGGTGGCTTGAATCCAACCACATTCTGCTACTTTCCAGCTTTGGGCTCCTGGGCAAGTTGCTGCATTATATAGCTCTGTCTTCATCTGCGAGATGGAGATAATGCCTATAGAATTGGCTGTCCTGGAGTTAGAAATAACACATGTGTGGGCTGGACCCTTAAAAGGCACTTGGTGGCCAAGGTATTTTATTAAAAGCCCCAGAAAACGCCCAGGCTTTTGTCAGAGTCAGTTTCTGGACACAGTAAGACCTTTAAATTGTGTCAAGTCTCACGTCAGTGTCCAAGGATTCAAAGAGAGGCAAGCAAATCCTGTCCTCCATAAGAGGCCCTGGGACCTGAGATGCCCTGCCCTGGCCCTGTTCCTTGTGGCGCCTTCATAGTCAGCCAGAGTGACTGACCCTTCCTTCTCCGTGAGGGACCGGCTTGGAGAAAGGCCGGGGACGTGCGAGCTCACAGGTCAGGGCTATCCTGCCCCATAGCCAGGGTCGCCAAAGCCCCTCAACTTGTCACTCTGCACCCCTAGAATGTGTCTACACACACCCCCAGCTACGCGCCCGCACCCTCACCGCCAGGGTTGGCCTTGCCCACACCGACTGGCCCGATCGCGGGTGCGGAACCGGCCGGCAGTTCCCTCTTCCCGCGGCCCGCGCCCCCTGGCGAAGCCCAGGCGCTCTGCGGCAGGGGGCAGGCTCCCTCTCACCGCGACCGCTGCAGGCCACGCCCTACCCTAGGCTCCGCCCACAACAGGCCACGCCCCTCCTCTAGACTCCGTCCCACGCCTCTCCAGTGGACTGCGCGGCGGGATGCGCGCGTGGCTGGGCGTCTGCGGTGGGAGGCGGCGCCCGGGTGGCCGCGCTCGCCATGGGGAACAAGCAGACCATCTTCACTGATGAGCAGCTAGACAACTACCAGGTGAGCCTGCGCTCTCCCCTCGTCTTCCCGTCGCTGCCGATTGCCTGGGTCACACCCGGCCTCTGCCTTCACTCCAAGCGTGACCTTGGAAGGGCTGCGACTCCTCAGAGCCTTACTGAGACAGCGAGCCTCTGTAAAACAGAGCCGAGCTGGGTCTTGTCTGGATTCGGAGTCAGGTACATCAGCCCCTAAAGGCTGTTGTAAGTTGGGGTGTCTTGTTTATCCTGGGGTCTCTTCCTTTGGCCCAGCATGGAAATAATGGAGCAAGAAAGCCATCCAAGACCCAGCCTTACATGGTTACCTCCCCGAACCCCCTAAGGTTCCCAATAGACCCGTTAGACTCTGCCAGGTCCTCCTGGGAGTTCTAGTATGAATAAGACTTCCCAGCTCCGCATGAGGCCCTGGCAGGGAACTAGGACCCACATTCATGCAGAACCTGCTGTGTACCAGGCACTGTACTTCCTGCAGTTACCATTAACTCCTTTGATCACAGTCTGGTGGGTTACTGGCCCCATTTTACAGACAGCTAAACAAAGGCTGAGGAGCCAGCCATTCAGGACCCTGCCCAGTGGAGCCACTCAGGAGTTTGAATCATGAATCTGAGACTCACTATTTGTTGGGGGGAGGGGGTGGACTGTGTATGCTCTTTGTCCTCAGGAGAGATAGACCTCACCCCCAGCACAGCCTCATGAGAGGAAGTGTGCACCATGGGAGGGCGCTAATAGGAGTGGGAGACCAGCAGAGAAGGGGGCTTTTGCTTTGCTGGAAGGTTCAGAAATAATGCAGCACTGGAGGAGGCCCAGCAGGGCTGGCAGGAGGCATTTCAGGTGGAGGGCACAGCCTGGATAAATGCTTAGAGGTAGGCACAGGTGAGCAGGTGGGTGCCATGCTGAGGAGTGAAGAGTAGCCCTGTGGGGGGCAGGGACCTGGGTTCCCATTCAGACTAGCCTGGCATTGGGTTACCCCTTGAGGCAGGTCTCTGTGTTGAGTTCTAATCTGTTGCCAGAGCCTGGCTGGATGCTGCCCACGAGTGGGGTGGGAGAAATGAGAACTGTGAAACCCAAGAGCCTCACATCTCCCTCCCTCTGACTCTCCAGCTAGCCACAGGCCAGCCAGAGGGTGACCCCAAGTTATAGCTGCCCACTTCCCAACTGATCCACAGAGCTTCATGTCCCCCACCCCATCCCCAGGTACCAGTGATCTTAAGGTTCAGTTTTCTTCCCAGACCACTTCTCTGCCTTCCAAATCCATCCGCAGACCCGAGGCTGCTCCTCCAGCTGTTCTAACCCTGCTGTCCAGCAGCAGGTCCTGTACCTCAGCCTCCCTTGGGCATCCCTCCTCCGTCTCCACAGCGAGGGCCCTGACCAGACCTCCTCAGTCCCATGGGGACTGAAGGTTAGCTACTTCCTTGCCCACCCCTCTTGTTTGCCCCCTCCAGCCACCTATACCTTATGGCACAATCCCTTAATTTTCTTATTCCACCTCTGTCTTTCTCCCCCTTCCCTCCCTCCTTTCTCTTTCTTTCAACTGCCACAGTAAGCATAACCATTGTCACACAACTTTTCCCATGGAAAGAGCTGCAGTTTATGAAACTCAGTTTTCCCATCTCTAACTGGGGAGACAATGCCTGCCCGCATAGGCTAGTGAGAAGGATTAGACAACGTTGGGGATTCAGAGCCCCCTCGGGCCAGGATCCTGACAATCATGGACAGTGTGCTGTGGTTCTCAGCTTGGGCTGTACCTAGCAAACATCCAAATGGCTTTGAAAATGGCTGATGCCCTCCCCCTGTCCGGATGCTGCCAGTGCCTCCCTGCCACCTTCTTCTCATCCCCATCCCTCCTCCACCCTGGGCCTCTCCACTTTCTTACTAATATGACCTTGTTGATTCCTGTGGTTACAGCTGCCAGGAAGCTGCTGATCTTCCCTGGTCTGTGTGCCTGGAACTCAGTCTCTGAGCTACGTAGACACACACTGCACAGCCCCACCAGGCTCCCTTCTCAGGGGCTGCACTGTGGTGGTGGCCCTGTCAGTCCTCACTCCTGAGCTATCTACCAGCCACTGCCCCTCCCGTCCTACAGGGTACCCCTCGGGCCCCTCAGAGCAGTGGCACCCGCCTCTGCCGCTAAATGCCCTCACTCACAGCCCTTGCACCTGCACTCAGTCCCCTGGGTCAAGTTCAGAGCTTCATGAGGTTTCTGGACCCACTAGACTGCTATCCTCAGTGGGCTGGGTGGTCAGGACTGTTCTGCCCCCAGTACTGTCCAGGGATGTTTCTGTGTGGGTCTGAGGAAAAAGGAGCTGGGGCTGCACACTGACTGCGTGTGTTTTCTCTGCAGGACTGCACGTTCTTCAATAAGAATGATATCCTCAAGTAAGTGTGGCTTCTGTTTACCCCTCAGAGCTGGAACTGGGTGGGACAGGGCCTGGGATCCCACGTGGGCTGGCTGTCCTGGCTGAGCCGAAGAAGAATGTCGTCTCTGTCAGGAGCCAAGTGCATGCTACAGTGTGAACTCAAGAGCCTCCCATCCGTCTTGGACCCAAATCCCTCTGCCAGGATTTGAGCACCTGTACCTGGCTCTGCAGTGGGTGGTATCAGGCACATTTTTATTTAATCCTAACTGTCACCTTGTAGTGGAAAAATTCAGTTTTATCCCCAGTATGACCAGTGTCACACAGCCAGAGGCTGAAGACCTGGCCCTTTGTTAATTTCCTGCATCTTGGATCCTGTCAGACTAGGAGTCCCTGTGGGTCAAACCAGGGTCCCTAAGGACCCTCTGGCTCCAGCCCTGATGACCTCTGACTCCTGGAAGGTGTAAAAGGCAAGGGCATGGCCTGCAATACCCCCACTGCCCTGAGCTTTCCACTAGGCACCTGTTCCTTGGACAGTCCCATTCTTTGGGGGCTTGGGGGGGGGCTAGGACAGGAGAGATGAATGAGTTGGCAGCCTCAGAGCCCAGGACCAGACAGTGAGCAGGATGCACAGAACGCCAGGAAACCTGGCCCCCTTCCTGGGCTATCAGGTGGCACTAAAAGGCACAAGGGCTCAGGATCACTTTCCCCAGAGGTCGATGGGCAGGCTGGGGCAAGAGCCTGTTGTCACAGCTTCCCGAGAAGATCACTCTGCTCGGACAAGCAGTGTCCCTTGGCCTTTCCTCTCTTCACAGGCTGTTCTTCCTCCCTGTCCCTTTGGTGGGCAGGGATACCCCACTTCCACCACTCTGGAAGGCAGGGTGAGGGGCAAAGTCCCCAGGCCTAGGCATCAGCAGACCTAGGCTCTGCTTCCACTTCCAAGTTCTGCGGCGTTGGGTGAAATCTGAGCCTCACTGAGCCTCAGGTTCTTCTATAAAATGGGGATCGTGATCCGACCCTCAGAACATTGCTGAGAGTCGGGAACCCCAGGGTGTGGGGCTTGACTAATGGGCCCCAGACCTAGGAACCTGCTCCCAAGGGCCTCAGAGCTACCACCCCCACCTCCCTCCGCCCCCACCCAGATGGGTTTCTAGGTGAGCTGCACCCTGAGCATGGACCAGATGGCAAGGAGGAAAGGTGAACTGGAGGTTCTTCTTTGCAGGCTGGGGCCCAGTTCAGTGATACTGAGTCAGAGTCACAGATAACCATCAGGGGTATCTCTCCTCGGCCCACCCCCACTCCCAGGTGGATCCAGTTGCTCCCTTGGGCACAGCCCTTCCACCCTCATGCTGACCCCAAGTGAGCAGCCCCCCACTCAGCCACCTTGTTCCTGTAAGTCAGAGCTCAGTGCCCCAACTCTCATACCCCCAGTTAGGCTGTGCTCCACAATAAGTGGTCCGAGTCCTCGTTCCCTCCACACACAGAGGCCCACCCAGCAAACAGCCTGGAGTCTTTGCCTATAGTTTACTTTATTATCTTGTTTTTTACCATCTTTAAAATTTTCTGTATCATTTATTTTAATTACACCTAATTTTTTTTTATTCTGCATGTGATACATGACCACAGAAAAATTAGATAATAAAGCCAGTCAAAAGAGGGCAAAAATGACCTCTAATCCTCCCTCCCGCCCCTAAATAGCGACTGTTAATCTTTTGATATATTGAACCTTTTGGTATGTAGCCACTATTTTCCCTTAGTGTGTATTTATCAAAAATTTGGATCATGTTGTTTTATAATTTCTGTGAAATTGCTTTTCCTTAGGCAAATGGTAAAAATAGATAAGAAAAAAATGACCTCACCACCTCCTTAATCCATTTAGTTGGACATTTTGGTTTTCAGTGTCCCACCATTGTATTAGCACTGTGGTGACTATCCTTGTGACACCATGGCACACAGCCCACACCTCTGCGATTACTACTTGGCATAAATTTCTAACAGAGGCTTCTGGATCAGAAGGTGTAGACTTTGACAGCTTTAGAGTTTTATTGCTAAATCACCCTCCAGGGCTTCCTCTGCTTCCCTTACAGGCTCCATGCGCGGTTCTACGAGCTGGCCCCCAACATCGTCCCCATGGACTACAGGAAGAGCCCCATCGTCCATGTGCCCATGAACCTCATCATCCAGATGCCGGAGCTCCGGGTACGTGAGAGGCCGCGGCTCTGGCAAGGCAGGAGAAGCATCGAGCAGGCCACACAGGTGGACTGGGGGGACAGGGATCCTGCTCCTCTGGATGGGGCAGGACAGCAGAGGCTCTACCCTTCGTAGCTGAGTGGCCCTGAGTGGTCACCGCACCTCTCTGTGCCTCAGTTTCCTCACTTCACTATGAATAAATGAGTGGCGTGGGGGGCTCAGGAAGGCTGCTGTGACTCATGCTGCCCACAGTCTGCAGGGCTCTTGGCCTGGGCCCACCCTCTTGCCCTTCTGTTAAATGGCCAGTCTACTCTTCTTTGTAGCCCTTCTGTCTACGTTTTTAGGTCATTTTTCTCTGCCTGCCCTGTCTGGCTATGGCCTCTCTCACAGCGTGGTCATCCATGGCTTCATTTCTGGACTTTTACTTGCAAGGAATCATCTTGTCAAAATGCTGACTTGGGCCCTGGCCAGTTGGCTCAGTGGTAGAGCGTCGGCCTGGCGTGCAGAAGTTCCGGGTTCGATTCCCGGCCAGGGCACACAGGAGAAGCGCCCATCTGCTTCTCCACCCCTCCCCCTCTCCTTCCTCTCTGTCTCTCTCTTCCCCTCCCGCAGCCGAGGCTCCATTGGAGCAAAGATGGCCCGGGCGCTGGGGATGGCTCCTTGGCCTCTGACCTAGGCGCTAGAGTGGCTCTGGTCGCAACAGAGCGATGCCCCAGAGGGGCAGAGCATCACCCTCTGGTGGGCAGAGCATCACCCCTTGGTGGGCGTGCCTGGTGGATCCCGGTTGGGTGCATGCAGGAGTCTGACTGTCTCTCCCCGTTTCTATCTTTAGAAAAATACAAAAAAAAAAAAAAAAAATGCTGACTTGGTTTGGAAGGTCTGGGGAACCCAAGGTTTGTTTTTCTAACAAACTTCCAGCCCATGTGGGTTTGATGGCCTCTTGTCCTCAAATTACATCTGTTTTTGCCATAAGGATTTCATGTCTATGGCCATACCACCCTGAATGCGCCCGATCTCTTCTGATCTCGGAAGCTAAGCAGAGTCAGGCCTGGTTAGTACTTGGATGGGAGACATAAAGATTTCATTTATGCGTTCCTCACCCATAATACACGTAAAATATTCTCCACCAGTGAGAGAACTGTGGGACTTTGCAGACAGTCCCTTTTAGGCCTCAGATGTGTGACTCTGGGGTTACCATATCATATCCCCTTGGGGCCTGTATCCTAGTTGTAACCTCAGTTCTGAGGGACAGGGAGGCCAGTGTTGACCCTAGGCAATCACTCAGTCTGGCCTGGAGAAGGGATTGAGCCCAGTCTCAGGGTCACCAGAGGGGTAGGGCACTCAGGCGAGAACCACATGGCTGTCTCTGAGCCTCCAGGACGGGTGGCCCCGAGTGATCTGTGATCAGAGGAAGGAATCAGTGGCATCGGTGGCCTCTGGACCACCAAATTCAAGGAGAATTCTAGGAGCTGGGTGATTGCTGACCTGGGGGGTCTGACGGGCTCTCTGACTCTTACTGCTTGTCATGTGCAGTTATCTAGCCCTTTGGGGACATCATCCCCTTTCACACATCAAGGCAGGAGGCTGCCTCTGTGTGCTCCTCCAGGCCCTGGGACTGATACTGGCTGCTGGCTCACCAGAGGTCATACTCCAGTGAGCACACCTTGCACACCTTGGCTCTGCTAAGGTCTCCGTGCTCGTCTTAATGATGCAATGCGACGTGACGTAACAGTGAACTCTTACAGGGGCCAGCCTGGCACACCTTTCTTCCTGTAACTCATTTAGTTGTCTCACAGCCCTGTTAAGTGGGTGCAATTATTTCCATTTTATATTTTATAGATGGGGAAGCTGAGGCCCAAGGGGATTACGTCACTTGTCCAGGGTTGCATAGGCTGTACACTGTCTGGCCCTGGAATCCTCCCGGTTAGCGCACCCCTGGGTGATGCCTGTGGTTCTTTCTCCAGGAGAATCCCTTCAAAGAAAGGATTGTAGAAGCTTTTTCTCAGGACGGCGAGGGGAACCTCACCTTTGATGACTTTGTGGACATGTTTTCTGCACTCTGCGAGTCGGCTCCCCGAGACCTTAAGGCCAACTATGCCTTCAAGATCTACGGTAATGAGGACCTGGGGAATAGGCACGACGCTAGGGGTCCATGTTGCTGTGAGGGGTGGCACTCCAATTCCTGCTGGCTTCTGCCATGGGGGACGCTGGGGACACCAAGAACATTTAGAAGAGTACTTGTCCATTAGGGTGTCCAGAGTTGACAGTGCACAAGAGACATCACAGGGTTCTGAAAGCAGAGGATGGACCCACCCCACCTATGTGGGTGAGGAGAGTTCACATGTAGTGACATTTCAGTGGGGGCTGGGAGGACAAGAGGAGACTGTGGACAGAAGTGGCAAGCACCGGGCAGAGAGAGCAGCCTGTGAGGACCCAGGACATAATGTGCAGGGCTCGATAAGGAAGCGGGACAAGGCAGGAGAGGCTGCTAGGACAGGCTTTGAGGAGCCAGCTGAGGGGTTAGGACCCAGTGCCCAGACCACCAGGCCACTACAAGGTTTCAGATGGGGCATGGGAGCTCTGTATTCTAGAAGCATCTTGTGGCATCCTGAGCTGTGAGATGAGGCTGGGGCTAGAGGGGAGGCTCTGGCCAGTTGGTAAGGGTCCCAGAGGTTCTCAGGCTGCCAGAGGCGAGGCCGCCTTTTGTATCATCCCGGCCCTCTGTTCGCTGTGCTATTAGCCACCAGAGGGCGCTGGGCACCACAAAGACTATTTAGACCTCACACTGACTGGTGTCCAGTCCTCATAGGGTCCTCTAACAGGGACAACGAGGCCCACAGAGGGGCTGAGACCTGTCCTGGGTCAGAGAGCCGCGGACAGACCTCCTGTCCCCAGCATCTTTCACCAGCCAGGCAGCTGGGCCCCTTCAGGTTGGTTTTTACATGTGGTTGTTTATTTCAGAGGACTTGGGTCTGAATGCTTCTGTGCACCCTCTGTGTTTGCACGTCAGAACAGAACCTATACTGTCTATCAGCAATGGTCACTGGTTCTTCAAAAGCTTTTTGAATTCCACCCATCACCCCTCTAGTCCTGAACCTCAGGCATTGTTTCTGGGAAGGGCTTGTTGTCTTCAGAGAGGGGTACACGTGATGGGAGGACCCAGGCTCCCTTGCTGGCCTGGCGGGGGGTGGACCTGGGGAGATAGTGTCTGACCTCTAGCAAGGACCTCAGTCTCTTCATATAAAATGGGCACAGGCATCCCCATCTCGCCGGCCCTGCAGGAAGGCAGCCAGCCCGTCTGCCAGCACATCACACCCGACATACTGGGCGCCCCTTGGAGGGCAGTGCGGAACCACTTCATGCTGCCTCACGGGCAGTCACAGGCCAGTGCGGAGATGGCAGGGTGGGCACCTGTCAGGAGCTCAGGCCCAGATCCAACACTGGCCACGGATGCGACCTCAGGCAGGTCACTTGTCCTTTCAAAGCCTCTTATTTCTTCATCTGTGTAGCGGGATTCTCATTGTATCTACTGAACAGGTTTGTTTTGCAAATTAAGTGAGCTAGACTTAGAGTGTGCAATGTTCACATTAGCAGTTACGCCCTTTGTCACCACCACGATGTCAGGGTTTGGCTAGTGGGAGGGGGAGCTACGTGGAGAAGGGGTTGAGCCCAGTCTCAGGGTCACCAGAGGGGTAGGGCACTCACTTAGACATTAGCCCTAACGTCTAAGAAGCACCCACACACACACACTAGGAGGTGATGTTTGAGCCAAAACTTGAAGGATGAATAGGAGTCTGCTGGAGTGATAAATGGGGAGGGCCGTCCAGGCAGCGGAGGGGTCCTGTGAGAAGATCTGGCTATTGGGTGGAAAAATGGTCAGAGGGCATTAAGGTCGCTGTGCCATGTCTGTGCCTTGGGACAGTACAGTGCCTTTGGCCAGCTAGACTCAAGCCACGCCCCAACTCTGGTGCACACGGGCCAGCCACGCTTTAAGAGGCATCTGTATCTCCTGACCAGTGAGTCTGACTGGGGGACAGAGGCAACAGACTGCAGTTAAGAAAATGTGGTCTCAGCGACCTGTGGTGGAGCAGTGGATAAAACGTCAACCTGGAAATGCCGAGGTCGCCAGTTCGAAACCCTGGGCTTGCCTGGTCAAGGCACATATGGGAGTTGATGCTTCTAGCTCCTCCCCCCTGTCTCTCTCTCCTCTCTGTCTCTCTCTCTCCCTCTCTCTCTCTCTCCTCTCTAAAATGAATAAATAAAATTAAAAAAAAAAAAAAAAAAAGAAAGAAAATGTGGTCTCAGCGTCACAGAGGCCTGGTCAGAATCCTCCAAGCAGCCCTCTGAGCTTGATTCAGTCACTTGGCCTCTCTAGGCCCGGGTCCCTTAGCTTTAGAAGGACTACCGTGTCACTGGGAGGTGAGGAGCTGAGTCCCCAGAAAGCCTCGGATGTGGATGTTTGAAGTGTCTCAGTCATTGTGGGTTTCTACGGGGCTGTGAGTGTTGCATGTGGTATACAGAGCTGCCTTGTAGGCGAGGCCTCTGCACTTCCCACCTGGGGACAAAAACCCCATGTCCTCAAACGTGTACGTGGAAAGGCTGAGGGAGGTACGGTACACAGTGTGACCAGCCTGGTCTGAGTGTCCCCGCCCCCTGGCAGATTTCAACACCGACAACTTCATCTGCAAGGAGGACCTGGAGCTGACGCTGGCCCGGCTCACCAAGTCGGAGCTGGAGGAGGACGAGGTGGTGCTCGTGTGCGAAAAGGTCATCGAAGAGGCTGACCTGGACGGCGATGGCAAACTGGGCTTTTCTGACTTTGAGGACATGATCGCCAAGGCCCCCGACTTCCTCAGGTGCCACCCGGGGCTGGCTTGGGCGGGCGGGCTGGCCTGGGGCCCATGGGTGCTAGGCCCTGTCACGCTCATAACAACAGTCTTGTAGGCTCCTGCGGCCAGAAGGCAGGAGGTTATGTCCCAGCCCAGCTGCCTCAGAGTGACTAGGAAGTCCCCTGCAGGGCCAGCTCTCAGATGAAGGATAAATACCGGGGGCCTTTGGTGTGTTGGGAGTGGATCCCAGGGCAAGGCCAGTTCTCCAAGCTGTCCTTCCCTCAGCGTTGATTAACTGTGTACTCTGCCCCCTCCATAAGGAACTCTCCAGGGCTGGGTGGGGTCTGGTCGGCTTCTCGCTGAGGAGCCCTTCCCCTTCCCCCTCCAGCCCCGGCCTCTCACCCTCTTTCCCATTCTCTCTTTTCAGCACCTTCCACATCCGAATCTAAGGGTATGTCCGAGGTTGCAGGGGTCCTGAAGCCCATTGTCCATTTTGCTGTCTACACAATTTTGACCTCCAAGCTCCCAGGACAAGAGTTGTGGCCTCCAAGGTTTACACTCACGAACATTTCCTTGGCCCTTTCAGCAAAAAATCCTTAACCAGGGAAGGGGCAACATGAGGAACACGGCCCTTCCTAGGCCCCCAGTGGTTCAGTCCCAGGATCCACAGTTCCCCCAGGACTTCCCTCTGTCCCCCAGCCTCCCCTGGGCCCGGTTCTCTCTTCAGAAATGCCCTCCCAGGAGGGGAAAGCAGAGCACCCAGTGGAGCAGGGGGTACTGACTTGTCCCAGTGCTGGAAACACACCCTGGTCACCCAGGGCAAAGTGGGGAAAAAAAAAGAGATTTTAACAAGCTATGCAATCTTTCTCCATTTGCACAGCCAGGCTGTATCCCGCCCTGCCTGTCCCGTCTCCCCGCCTGTCCCCGTCTGTTCAGTCTCCCTGCCTGTCCCGTCTCCCCGCCTGTCCCCGTTGGTTCAGTCTCCCTGCCTGTCCCGTCTCCCCGCCTGTCCCCGTCTGTTCAGTCTCCCTGCCTATCCCGTCTCCCGTCTCCCCGCCTGTCCCCGTCTGTTCAGTCTCCCCGCCTGTCCCGTCTCCCCGCCTGTCCCCGTCTGTTCAGTCTCCCTGCCTGTCCCGTCTCCCCGCCTGTCCCCGTCTATTCAGTCTCCCTGCCTGTCCCGTCTCCCTGCCTGTCCCGTCTCCCCGCCTGTCCCCGTCTGTTCAGTCTCCCCACCTGTCCCTGTCTCCCCGCCTGTCCCTGTCTGTTCAATCTCCCCACCTGTCCCTGTCTCCCCGCCTGTCCCTGTCTATTCAGTCTCCCCGCCTGTCCCCGTCTCCCCACCCTTCCCCATGGAAAGTTCTGTGAACAGTGGGCCCAAGGGCTCTGTCCTTGTGTTCGGCCTTCCCAACCATGTGGAACCCTCACTGGTGTGTGCTGTCCACAAATCTGTGAACTCCTGGTAGTAAAGCACTTTTCTGTCCCCGTGCTGTCTGTGTCTGCCAATGTCAGGAAGTGTTCCCCGGTCCCTTTCCTCCTCATCCTTGGAACCCACCATTGGCACTTCGCCTCTGGGCCAAGCACGGCCTTCCCGCTTCAGGCACTGACTTTTATTTCAGTGCTTCTGCCTTTGGGAGGAAGACGCATCTGTGCCCCCACGTAGGACGGACGTTGGGTTAGAATTCTGTTCCTTTCCTTCATAACAACAGGAGTTCCAGTGAACGTTTATGGGGCTCACTGTGTGTCAGGCACAGGTTGGTGGCCATACTCAGTCCTGACAACTCCTCTGGGAGGCGGGGACTCATCCATTTCTCAGAGGGAGGAGCTGCATGGCCAAGAGGCCACTAAGGGGAGAGGTCTCATCAATCCAGTTTGTCCGGGTGAACGCCAGCTCCGCCCAGGACGGGTGGGGAGGGGCTGCGGTGACCGTCCAGGATGGTCAGTCTGTCTCCACCTCCTATGCCTGCGGCAGTGGGAGGGAAGCAGCAAGCTGATCGTCACCCATGGGGATGTAGGGACACAGGTGGGACAGGACAAAGGATACGAAGGAAGGGGGTACAGGCAGAGCAGCCTGACCTGAGGGGTAGCTATCCTGAGAGAGTGAGTATCCTGTGTCCAAGCTGGTGATAGGCAAGGCCCTGAGGCTCCTGGAAGGGCAGGGCCACCTGGCTGGGTCAGGCTCTCATAGGGGGAGTGTGAGTCCCCTCCTCTCAGACCTTGATTTTCTTTTCTGGATGGGTGGAGGCCCTGGGGAACAGGATGTAGCCAGGAGCTGCAGGCAGCTGGAAGGCCTCTCCTGCTGTGTCTCTGAGCATGGCTCCATCGCAGGCCGAGTGGGTCTAAGGGGCACCTTCAGGTGGGCTGAGGGCCTCCAGTGACCCCTGGCATGGCACAGGTACTGGGAAACCCGTGGCGCAGACTGCCAGAAGCCAGGCTTTCAGGGTCTGGGTTTCTTGTCCACAAAGAAGAGCCTCCGGAGCTTGTCAGACTGCAAAGAGGGAGAAGATGCTGGAGCTGGGGCTCAGAGCGCCCTTCAGCGTTGCCTAGGGGTTGGGAGCCAGGACCTGATAAAGGCTCGGGCTCCACAAGCCCTTCACCCTCAGTGGAAATGACAATGTCGGCCCTCCAGTTTTGGGTGAAGGGTTTGCCCTCTTCTGGCTCAGGCTAAGGGGAGGAAGGAGTCTGGAAAGGGGTGAAAAGAAAAATGCCAGGTCCTCCCTTCTTTGCTGGAGTGCCCTAATGGACTCACTGGGGTCCTCGGTAGGATGGGGTGGGGCTGTACATGGTGCCACCATGGGCCAGAGGAAAAGCAGTCATGGGATGTGGCTTCTGTGGTTCTTAGGGCTGTCCTCAGGCAGGATCTGTGGGCCCAGGAGAGACAAGACCTTGGAGCCTCCTGGCCTGAGGGAGGAGCTGGCAGAGCGTCCTGCAATGGCCTTTCAGCTGGGAGCAGGGTTTCACTGTTCAGACCAGGAGAGGATGTCTGCGCTTGCCCGAGGTCTGAGGCTGCACCACAGCAGGTGGACTCGCCTGGCTCAACAGCTCCAAGTATAGGTGGAGGCTGCCAGGGCTGAGGGCTCAGAAGGGGCCCTCTGCCTCCCTGGGGACCCCTGACCACCTCTCTCTGCCCTCCTGATCCCTGCTTCCCCTTCTTATCAGAAACCCTCAGAACAATAGTTCTGTTCACCAAGGACCCTCTCTGGGCTGTGTGCTGAGCACATGATGATATCTAGCACTATCCTCTAGCCCAGCGATTTTCAACCGTTTTCAGCTTGTGGCACATATAAACCAATTACTAAAATTCTACAGCACGCCAAAAGATATATTTTTTGCCAATCTGACAAAAAATAAGTATAATTTTAATTCATTCATACCAGACAGTTATTGTGTTGACTACTGTCATGTTTTTATTTGACACTCTAAGGGAAAAGAGGTCAGTGCCCCTGACTAGTCAGGTATTGCATATTTTGAAAATTCTTGCGGCACACCAGTTGAAAATTGCTGCTCTAAGCAGCTGCCTCTGGACACAGCCTGAGGAGCAGCCCCTTCCCTAGAGGAGGGAATGCGGGTCCTGGGTAGGGTTGCTGAATAAGAATATAGGATGCCCAGTTAAATTTGAATTTCAGATAAGTAATGAATAATTGCAGTATTTGGAACATACTTATGCTAAAACAAAAACAAAAATAAAAAAACCTTGTTTATCTGAAATTCACACTGAGTGTCCTGTAATTATTTTTCTAAATCTGGTCAACCTTAGTTGCTTGAGGAAACTGCCTCACCCAAAGCCATATGGCTGGGAAGGTCTAAGCCATGACAAGTCAGACCTGAAGCCCCTTCTTCACCTTTCAGGGGCTCTGAGACCCCCAAAGTGGCCAAGAGGGAGGGACAGGGATCTCTGGTTCCCTGCAGAGAAAGACCTCAAAAGGGCTAGAAAGCCCCCATCTTACACCTAAATCTAATATCTCCCTCTTTCACCACCTCCAAGCAGATGTTAGGGCTGGAAAGTTCTGGGCACCTTTGGGCGGGGGTGGTGACCTGCCCTGCCCTGCCCTGCCTGAGGACTACAGGTCCCTCCTACCACCAGCTGTTCCCTGAGGGCTGGCAGCTGCCCACCCCCACCCCCATGGAACCCACCTTTATCCGTCCAGTGTCCTTGCTCTTGGCTGCTGGGATTTGTTCGTATGTGTTGCTAGGCTCCAGTAGTTCTGGGGCCCCTGAGATCCTCTCATAGCAACAGTCTGTGGGCACTGATAGCTTAGCATATGTGACACGGGCCCCAGTAAGTAGAGGTCTGGCTGGGCCACCCCAGGAGGCTGGGATCTGCTCGTAGGTACTGAGTTGGTCTGGTACATGGTTGGCCTGCAGGAAGCCTGTTGTCTGGATGCGCGCATAGTTGTCTGCAGAGGTGCCCTGGGAACAGGGCTGAGCCCTGTGGTTAGGCTTTGGAGACCCCTGGCTCCAGGCAGCAGTTGAGGACCCTAGAGCCTCAGAACTGGGGGGGCGGAGGAGGCCCCAGGAAGTGGGAGACACTGTAGGGCCCTGGTCTGGGCTCCTTCTAGAGAGGGCAGACCCTGGGCCATCGGGCCTGTTCTGGTTTGCATCTGAGAGTCTCGTCAGGGTCTCCTTGCCCGGGGAGCTGGCCTGGCCACCAGCTGGAACTGGCCCAGGCTTACCAGACACCTCTGTGTCCAGACTTAGCTGTGCCTGCTTCGTCTTCTTCAGGTCCGTGTAGATATCCTTGGGGCCTCCAAAAGTTAGGTCCAGAAGGGAGGCACTCCTCTCTGGGAGGGGCGGCACCCTGGTGAGGGGCTGGGGAGAGAGGAACAGAGGACCTTAGAAAGGTCACCGATTGCTATAAGGTCATCAGGTAAACTGAAGGGCTCTCAGATAAGCTGAGACTCCC
Source organism: Saccopteryx bilineata (assembly GCF_036850765.1). Taxonomy (NCBI): domain Eukaryota; kingdom Metazoa; phylum Chordata; class Mammalia; order Chiroptera; family Emballonuridae; genus Saccopteryx; species Saccopteryx bilineata. Next base: position 72,431,643 of record NC_089496.1, read on the forward strand.
ATCTTGGCCTATTTACCTGACTTATGTACACATTGGTTACATGTGTTCAGGACCCAGCCAGCAACCATACAGGACTCTGAGGACAGCCTTTATATCCAGATCCAAAGTCTGGGGTCACCAGTTCTCCCCCTCAAGCTCACTCTGCCTCCAGAGTGGTCCCCTTCTCCCTCCAAGCCCCCTGAACCTACCCACTCACCAACCACTCCCTCCCCCTTCAGAATGGTCCCAGAAGTTAATCATTCGAGTATTCATTCAGCAGTGTGCCAGGTTCTGTGATTGGGTGTGTACACACTAACCTGAGAGACAGCAATATACCTCTCCATTACCTACGATAATAGGCTGATGTAATATACTTATAATAACATCACTAGGCAATGTGCAGTCAGGTCCTGATTGGTAATGAGGAGGAACAAAGTAGGGTAACGGGAGAGAGAGCCGCAAGTGGGAAAGGGGCGTGTTTTTATAGTTCAGGTGACTTTCCAAGGAGATGACGTTTTAGGCAGAGAATGGGATGCTGTGAGTGTGAGCCATGCAGGTGTGTGGTGGGAAGAGTACTATAGGCAGAGGGAACAGTCGCTGCAAAGGCCCTGAGATAGGAGCAAGGTTGGTATGTTCACAGAGGCTCCAGAGGCCTGTGAGGGAGGTGGAGGTATCAGGACACCTGGTAAGGCTCTTGTGGACCCTGGGAAAGATCTCAGTCTGTATTGTAAACTCAGGAGAAGCCCACAGCATGCTGTAATCTGATATTTAGAAAAATCTCTGAGCGCCTCCCATGAACTGCTGTGGAAGAACATAACGTATTGAGTCATAGGGACCCCACTCTACAGTTTACAGACGGACTTCAGGCATTTGGTATCCATTCTCTCATTCCAGCCTCACAGGAGCCATAGGAATGGTAAATTGAGGCTCAGAGAGATTATGGGGCTTGCCCAAAATCACTCAGCTAGAAAGGCCAAGGCAAGGTGTGACCAAAGTCAGCTGGCCAGAGGCAGGCCATGATATGAGCAAGGCCCTCAGTGTTCCCAAGCTGGAGCCTGCACCTCTCTGGGCCTGCTTCACCCAACATAGCCTGAGGGACTGGCCAGTGTGGCCTCTCAGGGCTTTCCTATGGGCTTGGTACACACGTCCCTGGTCTGACAGCCCTGACCCTGATGGCCCAGAATCCTCCTCACCTCCGTGCTCTCCTCCACAGACAGGTTCAAGGAATTCACATGCAGGCTTTTCTTCATGTGGAGGAAGGAGACCTGGGGCTTTGGAGGAGGCTGGGGGCTTCCGGCTTTGTCTGCGAACCGTGTTGCGGATGCCGTGGGAGGTGGGTCTCCCAGGCCTGGATTGATGTGGTGGAGGCCCAGGGTGACGGCATCGTATATATCATTGTCCTCTGGCTGCAGGCGGTGGGGACACAGTAGGAGTGTGGTCACACGTCTGGCCAGCCTCCAGCTGCCTGCCAGCAACTGCTGGTGAAGGACTGAAACATGCCCACCAGCCCCTAAGCTTGGGGAAGACAGTGCCTCATTCTCCTTTTCAAATAGGGACCTTAACCCCATGCTGAGTGCTCTTGCATGGCAGTAAATAGGGAAGAAAAGCCATGTAGCCCTGAATAGTGGACACCCTAGGCCTGGGCAACCCACCTGCCACTCTTACCCCAGGGGAGAGAGGTGCCTACCCGAGGACAGGCAGCAGCCAGAGTCTCCCCGAAGGGCTCAAACTGCACCTCCTGGTAATGGTGCACAAGCTCGGCCAGGCTGCCATGGCTGTGGGTGTCCCCTGAGACCAGGTAGCGCCGATTTTGGAGCTGAGTGATGACAAAATGCCGACACCGGTCACTGCCCCTGCAACACAACAGACTGGGCTGACCACTGGGCCTCAGGGTGTCCCTCTGCAGAGGGGGACTCACATCTGACAACCACTCTCGGTGAGTGGGTGGTTGTGCAGGGTTGGAAGCTAGGTTCCTGGAAGTACAAGCCTGCTCTGGGGGGTCAGGGAAGGCCAGGCTGGGCAAGGGTGGGGTGAGGGACACCCTCAGGTTGGTGCAAAATTTAAAGGACACCACAGAACTCAGTAATCAAGAATAACAATCCAATATTTTAGAAAATCAAAATGAATACCAAAAGAAATCTATGACAAAATATCAAAGTCTCAAATGAAGATGAGGACCGACCCTGCACTTGCACACGGCAGCCTCACCCGCCTGCCATAATCCCAGCCCTGTTGAAAAGATGGGACCCAGCTCCTGCCCACGCTGCACCACCCTGCTCTCCTCCACAGCATCACCCAGCAACCTGTGGCTCCGCCCACACCTTGATCTCCCACCCACATCCAGTTCCTTCTACTGGAAATGCTTCCTAAACCCAGCAACTTGCTATTCATCCTTCTATCATGGGCTCGAAATTCACCCCTGAAGCCTTTGCCATCCTCCCACCAGGAGGAGGTCTCCCCTGCCCCCCATTCACCCCCTTTGCCAGCTGGGGCTCCATCCTGGTATATGGCCAGTGCTGCTCAAAAAATGTCTGATGAGCACTGAGAGGGAGAGAGGGAGGGAGGGAGGGAGCTGGGGCCCAGGGAAAGCCACGTGGTGTGTGCAGGTGGGCCTCTGTGCTTATCTGCAAGGCTGAGTTATGGGAGCCGGAACCTGCAAGTTCCCCACCGAGGCCTCTGTTTCTTACCTGTAGGACAAGATGTAGCCAGTGGCTCGGTCACTGAGGCGGATGAGGAAGGAGCCAAGAGCTTTGTCACTGAGCAGCTGCTCCGCCTGCCTGGGCAGAGGATATGCCATTAATTGGGGCCTGTGCCCTGAGAGTAGCAGGAGCAGCCTGACTTAGATCTGCCAGAGAGGCCTTGCTGGCCATGCCCTTGTGTGCCAGAGCCACTGCACAGGCCTCCGAACCTCTAGAGAGATCTGCTCAGACCTTCTACTGGTCTGTGCTTCGTCTGGGTCCCATTGAGCAGGGTTGGCTCCTCACTGCAGTCTCTGCAGCAAGAATGAATCCATATAGCTGGTGAGTTTTAGATTTGTGGGGTCCTTGCTTAGGGCCACTGTGCATCAAGTAGGACTTTCTGTTATGTCCAGAGCCTGGTCACAATAGTATGTCCTGGCCCTGGCCGGTTGGCTCAGCAGTAGAGCGTTGGCCTGGCGTGTGGGGGACCCAGGTTCGATTCCCAGCCAGGGCACATAGGAGAAGCGCCCATTTGCTTCTCCACCCCCCCTCCTTCCTCTCTGTCTCTCTCTTCCCCTCCCACAGCCGAGGCTCCATTGGAGCAAGGATGGCCCAGGCGCTGGGGATGGCTCCTTGGCCTCTGCCCCAGGCACTGGAGTGGCTCTGGTCGGGGCAGAGCGACCCCTCCCCCCGGAGGGGCAGAGCGTCACCCCCTGGTGGGCAGAGCAATGCCCCTGGTGGGCGTGCCAGGTGGATCCCGGTCGGGCGCATGTGGGAGTCTGGCTGGCTGTCTCTCCCCGTTTCCAGCTTCAGAAAAAAAAAAAATAGTATGTCCTCTTCAGCCCCAGAGGGCCATGGGTATTTCTAAGTGGTGCCAGGTATTTTGCAGGCAAGGTGGAAAATTTCAGCTGTCCTCTGGTTTGACAACACAAAGACCAGATAGTGCCTCAGCTATGGACTCACCAAATACTCACTGAGTGTCTGCACTATGCAGAACCAACTACACAGTTTTCAGGGCCCAATACTAAGTGAAAATGTGGAAGCCATTACTCAAAAGCAAGAACTTCAAGGTAGTGACAGCAGAGCATGAAACCAAGAACAGGCCCTCCTGAGCAGAGGGCCCCATGCTACTGCATAAGTCAGTGCCCGTGAACCTGGCTCCACACAGGTCCTCATGACAGGCTGGACTGGTCATTCCCTCATCTAGTGCTTGGACAAGTTGGAGATTAGCCCAATTGGAATGCCAAACTCCCATGTTGGCCCTTATTTCTGGGGTTACTGTTCAGCCAGGTTTGCCTGGGACAGTCTCTTCTTAAAACAGCTCTACCTCATCATTAAGAGCGCTAGTCTGGATGATAAGTGTTACAGTGCTCAAGGGGTTCATCAAGTTCTTCAGATCTGGTCTGAACACATCCTGTTCCTGCCGCCCCTCTGTGTCCTCGCTTATATGCAGAGTGGGACTGGTGCCTAGGGAACTGGGTACTCCTCAGTCTGTTCCCCTGCCCACCACCTCCGGGGGTACCAGCCTAGCCCAGGAGAGGACAGGAATCAGTCTCATCCCAGAGTCCCCATACCACCTTCTTCTCCCCAAAGGGCTGTGGGTCATGCCGGGCAAGTGGACAGGAGCAGCCTTACTTGCGAGTGATGAATCCGTGAAACCAGGGGGGCAGGACTCCATTCTGCAGAATGAGGGGGGCCTGAGTCTCCATGAACCACCTCAGGGCCAGGCCCTGCAGCTCAGCCATAGCATGGCCGTCCCCGGCCCCCTCAAGCCCCCTGCCTGGGCTCAGCTGCCTCAGGCTGCTCTCCATTCTCACAGGCTCTGAAGTGAAAGCAGAGCCCAGACCCCACCTGCCTCTATATCTGTGTGTGCTCCAGCTCATTTGCCTGAGTCCATGCCCGCCTCAAACCACCAGCAGCACACAGGAGCTCTATTGTCACTTCTAGGCCGGTGGCTGGCTCTCCTTGGCTGGCTGTAGACACTGAGGGGAGGGTCCCTTCTGCAAGCCAGAGAGGGATGGGAAGAGATCCCTGACTTGCACCCAGCAGATAAGCCCCACGCGGCTTGACCTCGTTCCCCCAGCCTCCAGTCTTTTGCACAGGTAAAGACCAGCCCTTACTGACGTCCACAGCATGGCCACTGTTAGCAAAGTGGTGAATTTAAATTCTATGTATGGTTCCTTCATGGAAGCCACTTGTACTTCGGTAAAGTTTTTGTGCTGATTTAATTCCCCATTCCACTCAAGATTTATTTTCTAGACTCTAAGGTCATTATGAGGATGTAACAGCATGTTGGTTAAGAGTGAGGGAACATTTATATAGATTCAAGCATAGACAAAACTGATCAGTGGTGATACACGTTAGGATGTGGTTATCTGGGGACAGTGGGTGAGCAGTTGCTTGATGCTGGTCATTATATGTTTCTTGGTCTGAGCGGCGGGTTAAATGAGTATGTTCACACTGGGAAAATTCATGGAGCTCTGCACTCACAATTTATGCACTTTCCAGGTATATGTTCTACTTCAACAAAACAGTTCAGTTAAAAAAAATGAGGATGCTACATCCATATATTCTTGGTTCTAGTTCCAGCTGACTAGCTACATGATCTTGAGCAATGACAACTTTTCTGGGCTTCAGTGTCTTCAACTCTGGCACAGGGGCAATAATACGACATGTTGGTAGGAAATGAATTAAGTCCTTAGTGCTTATAATAACAACTGATTAGGATTAGCCATTACCTTGACGAAGACGACGACGATGATGATGAAGATGTATAACAACTCTGAAATACATTGGGTCCTTCCCTGTTGGTAACTAATATTATTTTTACTATTACAACTTCATCTCAAATCCAGATAAAAATACTGATGGCAAGTGTGTGATGCATGTTATTTAGAGGGAAGGCAAGGGCTGGAAGCAAGCCTCCGACCTCAGCCTGTGCAATGTCTTCCCTGTCTGAAACTCACATTTCACATCGGTAACAAGGGTACCAGGGCCTCCACGTGCCTCACATGCAGATGGAGTGAAATTCTGCAGGTCACGCTGTCTACACAGGCACATAGTAAGTGTTTCTGTTTCTGGAGGAAACAGGGAACATTACTTTAATAAACAGTTCCTTTCCAGCCTTGACAGTGAGGTGTCAACTCCAGCTAGAGGACATGGGAGGGAGCCATCATTCATGTTCTTGCTAGTTAATTTTCCCATCACGGATATAAGCCAAGCATGTGCTGGGGTTAGAAGGACTGGAATTTTGTAAATAGGGGCAGGCAGGTGGGTAGTTTATGTCTTTTTTTTTTTTTTTTTTTTTTTTTGACAGAGACAGGGAGAGAGTCAGAGAGAGGGACAGACAGACAGGAAAGGAGAAAGATGAGAAGCATCAATTCTTTGTTGCAGCTCCTTAGTTGTTCAGTGATTGCTTTCTCATATGTGCCTTGACTGGGAGGCTACAGCAGAGCAAGTGACCCCTTGCTCAAGCCAGCGACCTTAGGCTCAAGCCAACAACCTTTGGGCTCAAGCCAGTGACCATGACATCACATCTATGATCCCACACTCAAACCAGCGACCCCTTGCTCAAGTTGGTGAGCCTCCACTCAAGCTGGCGAGCTCGGGGGTTTCAAACCTGGGTCTTTGCGTCACAGTCTGACGCTCTATCCACTGTGCCACCGCCTGGTCAGGCTAGTTTATGTCTTTATCTTCCCTAACCTCTAACTGAAATCAGCATTTCCTTCCATGACCAGTGCAGGGAACAAACCTTTGTGTTGACAGCACCCGTGGCTTTGTCACCAACAAAAATCACAGGGATTTCCATGTCACATTACAGCTGTTGCAGACATCTTGAGACATCATTTTTGTTCATCACCTCAAAACTATAGTAATTAGACCCAATGCTGGATCCTGTTATTAACATGCTAATAAAGAAGCACATTGTATTAATACACCACAAATATTTTGATAGCTTTCGTTTTTTTTAAGATTTTACTTATTGATTTTAGTGAGAGGAGAGAGGGAGAGAAAGGTGGGGGAGGAGCAGGAGCCATCAGCACATAGTTGCTTCTAGTATGTGCCTTGACTAGGCAAGCTTGGGGATTTGAACTGGTGACCTCAGCATTCCAGGTCAATACTTTATCCACTGCGTTACCACAGGTCAGGCGATAGCCCTCTTTCAATACAATTTATTTCCAGTGATTCTATGCATTTTATTTTGTGCATTTAAAAACACTTTCAAAAAAGTTTATGGCTTTACCAGACACCCAAGCGGTTCGCAACACAGAAAAAAGGCTGAGGAAGCTGGGGTCTGACCCAGAGCCGGGTTGCTGCCAACAAAGTCCTGGAAGTATTCAAATACAAAGAAATGTGTTTCTCTCATTTTCCATGAAGTGTTCTTTTTCCACCTCCCTTTTAGGTCAGATATTTTTATGAGTGGAACCTGGGCATTTGCATAAGAAGACAAAAGCTTTGTGTACAAGAGGGGGCAGAGTCCAGGACAACTTGGGACAGAGGTGAAGATTCCAAATCAGGCAAATAAAGGGGAGGGGCTATATTTACACTCAAAAGAAATACAGGTGTGGAGGGCGAGGCCTAGGTCTGGGCCATCGTGTGAGCTCTGTGAAGGATGGGTGGGTTGACTCTGACAGTGTGCTCTGCTCTTCTGTTCGGCTCATCACTTGTGGCTGCCTCCTGGGGGCCACACCCTGGGGCATCAGATGCTGGAGCAGACCTGCTCTCCTCTACCCTGGATGCCCTGAGGAGTTAAGTGGTTTTAGGCTCTGGAGTCTGATTAATGGACTTAGAATTCCATTTGCTGGCTTTGTGAGGGTAGCAAGGTACTACCCTCACTCTCAGTTTCTTCATTTGTAAAAACAGAGGGGAGAGAAAGGAACCATCTGGGATTTGAACAGCTATCCCATGCAAAATAGTAACTGGAGGCCCTGGCCAGTTGGCTCAGTGCTAGAGCGTCGGCCCGGTATGTGGAAGTCCCAGGTTCAATTCCTAGCCAGGGCACACAGGAGACGCACCTATCTGCTTCTCCACCCTTCTCCCCTCTACCTCTCTCTCTATCTCTCTCTTTTCCTCCCACAGCCAAGGCTCCATTGGAGCAAAGCTGGCCCAGGCGCTGAGGATGGCTCTATGGCCTCCGCCTCAGGCGCTAGAATGGCTCTGTTGCAACAGAGCATTGCCCCCTGGTGGACGTGCTGAGTGGATCCTGGAGTCTGTCTCTGCCTCCCCACTTCTCATTTCAGAAAAATACAAAAAAAAAAAAAAAAGTAACTGGAAGTCACTGTGCACATGCAATAAACGTCAGCCCAGCTCTAAGTCATCATTGGGCTGGGAAGTCCCTAGAATATTGTCTCTGTCTGTTTCATCAACACTTCCTTGTCCTAGGTTCTCTCTCAAGGTCATGCATCTCCTACAGCACTAATAGATGGTAATGGGTTACCCCAAAGTTACTCTCTCCTGAGAGTGCTCAGTCTGGCTTGCCCTCTCAGGAGGCATAAGAGTAAGTGCATCCATGGAACACATTTTCAGAAATGGGATTGCATGGTGAGGGTATTCGCACTGGAAATTTTGATAGAAAATACCAAAGAGCCTTCGTTAGGGGGTTGTACTCACTTATGCTCAGTAAATATTGAGTGAATAGAATGGATAATAGTTTCAAGATTGGTCATTTTGCAAGAAAAACATGGGCAGGGGGCCAATGCTGGTCCAGAGAGTGACCAATTCTACTGGGACTCTACAGACCCCTCAATGTGACTGAGTGAGCTTGTCCTGTTATCTGTAGAATGTGGCTCCTGGGGTGGGAGAGCAATACCCAATGCCCCTTGCAGCCACCTTCCTCCCCAAACACAGCCTATTCTGTTTTATTTACAGGACAATGGCCAGGTACTGTGAGCTTGACAAGGACCTATAAACATACTGAGACCTGAAAACAAACCAAAAAAACAAAAACCCATATTAGTATTGGCTCCAAAATCTAAAGCTAGAAAAGCATGAAATCTAAGCGAACAAATATGTAAGTATCTGTCTATACAATGTAATACTGCATCAGCTTCATTTAGCGTTCATAAAAGTTCCATCATATCTGAAAATGGTCTGGAGGTCAGATCGTCTTACCTCACAAGAACCCCACAGTGTGCAGAGAAGCTGCCCTGCTGACCTTCAGCCCTCCAAGTCCCAGGGACAAGCAGGCCCTCTCCCGGGGGCTGGGAGCTTGGTCAGCACCTCAGATGCCTACCCTCTAAGAAAGAGAACCACAAGGTGTACAGATTTGCCTGCCAATTTGCTAGGGAAATGAGGCCTCCTGGAAGCTGGGTCCATACATCCAGGCTAAGAGGATCCCCTGCTGGGGCTCCTCTCTCTGAAGCTCTGCCGCCTGCCTTAGGTTGAGAGCTTCTTGCATTGGGAGCCAGGTCCAGTCCTTTTCTGAGTTTCAGCATCACCAACAGCAGGCAGAAACAAAGAGCAGGGCTGGGGCTGTTTGTTGAATGAATTAGCTACCAGACCGAGGACTGAATGCACATCAGGGACTGTGCCAAGTACTTTGTACTTATGATCTCGTTTAAGCCTCATAACAGCTCTAGCAGGTAAATGCTATTCTTATGCCATTCCATAGGTGAGGAAACTGAGGCACAGGAAGGCTGGGTGACCACACAGCTCCTCCCTTGAAACCCTCCCCTGGCCTCCAGAGCCCAGTCCATCTCCCTCACCCCCAAATAGGGCAGGAAGCGTGGAAAGCAAGTTCATGGTCAAAATTTCCCCTTTTCAGTAAATGGCAGCCATTTCCCCCTGGGTTGGCCACTTCCTTCTGGTCACTGGGTTTTCTAGAAGCTTAAAGGGGCAGGGCTTCTGGCACCAAGCATGGCCACATTGGACAGAGGCCGGACACAGGTGGTCTGTGTAAAGCCTCCCCTTGACCGCAGGGTTGACATTTAACCCAAGAGACTTGGAGAACTATAAAATGTCAATGAGCTATTTAAGGAGGGCCTCACCAGGTGGTGTCGCAGTGGATAGAGCGTCGGACTGGGATGCAGATGACCCAGGTTCGAGACCCCGAGGTCACCAGCTTGAGCACAGGCTCACCTGGTTTGAGCAAAGCTCACCAGATTGGACCCAAGGTCGCTGGCTCGAGTAAGGGGTTACTCGGTCTGCTGTAGCCCCAAGGTCAAGGCACATATGAGAAAGCAGTCAATGAACAACTAAGGTGCCACAATGAAAAACTGATGATTGATGCTTCTTATCTCTCTAGGTTCCTGTCTGTCTGTCCCTACCTATCCCTCTCTCTGACTCTCTCTTTGTCTCTGTAGAAAAAAAAAAAAAAAAAGGAAAAGAATGGTTCCAAGGAATTCAGAGCCACCAGAGGCAGTCCCCTCCTTGTAGGAGGGGCTTGAGGGTGTGTGAATCTGGTTAGAAAATGGGGGGAACTGAAATTGTGTTTTTTAGAATTTTACATTAACCATAAAAATTGTCCAAACTGATGATGGAGGGGGGATGCTAAGAAGATGAGATCAAGTGTGGAGCCCTCTTTCAGCTCATGGCACCTGGAATGAGGGGTGAAACAATGCAGGGTTAGTTCATGAAATCACCAGCATTGTGGAGTGGCCTCTTGAGAGAGAATTGGTAGCATTGGGGCCTGGGAGAAGTCAGAGTTGAGAGGGCATTAGAGGTGGTCCTGGAGGCCTCATGGGGCCTTGAAAAGGTTGGGCCACTCTACTTGGCTCCAGCAGTGGGCAGACACACTCAAGGTCCCCCATCCTCTTACTTGCTTTATTGTAAAACCACCCTAATTGCCTCTTGGTGTTGTGCAAGTACACATGCGTTAGTACTAAGTACAGTACTAAGTGCTATTTAAGCGGTAATTCTTATTCAAATATTATCACGCATTTATGGAACACAGTATGTTTTTTCTGTATATTCTATCCCTTCTTAGAATACAGTCAGCGTTTGGGCAGGGACACGACTGCGTCCCCTAGTGTCTGCACCTGCACCTGGCACACAGAAGGCACTCAGCAGATATTTGTTGAAGTCAATGCAGAACTGAGGTCTGGAGAGGCCGGACGTGCGCTGGCTTTCATTCATGCGTTCTACAAATATTTACTGAGCACCTACCCACTCAACGCCGGGCAATGGACACTCTCACTTGTGCAATATGAGTCGGTGAATCTGGCGGACAGACACTTAAACATACAGTTTTGTATCCACGGTGTTGAGGGGACACCCCGGTGGGTTTCGAGCCCTACGCACTCCCCTGTACCCACACTCCTAGACAGAAGTGCAGCAGTGCAGCACAAGAGGGCAGCGAGGACAGGGGTGGTCTGTCCACAAGTCGCTTGCAGAACTGCGGGGTCGCAGGGACTTAGCCCGCAGGGCCTCGGGGGTTGGCGTGGGTGGACTACACGTCCCAAGCGGCTTTGCGCGAGCAGGCCGTGGGCGTGACGGAGGTGGCACTACAAGTCCCAGGCTGCCCTGTGTTCGAGGGCGGGGAGGCCGAGAGGGTGTGGCGGCGGCGGTGCGCGCGGGCGGCGCGGGCGGGTGCCGGGCCGGGCAACAGTGGGCGCGCGGCGGGCGATGCCGGGGTCGGGGGCCCGCGCGGACGAGGGCGGCAGCAGCGGTGAGGGCGCTGGGCTGGGGCGGGAGCCGGCGCGGCTGTGCGGCTACCTGCAGAAGCTGTCGGGCAAGGGCCCGCTGCGCGGCTACCGCAGCCGCTGGTTCGTGTTCGACGCGCGCCGCTGCTACCTTTACTACTTCAAGAGCCCGCAGGACGCGCTGCCGCTCGGCCACCTGGACATCGCCGACGCCTGCTTCAGCTACCAGGGCCCCGACGAGGCGGCCGAGCCAGGAGCCGAGCCGCCCGCGCACTTCCAGGTGCACAGCGCGGGCGCCGTCACGGTGCTCAAGGTAGGAGCCCGCCCCTCAGGACCCGCCCCTCAGCCCGCACCCTGGAACCCGCTTTTCAGCCCGCCCCTCAGCCCGCACCCTAGAACCCACTTCCCAGTCCGCAGCCCAGAACCCGCTTCCCAGAACCCGTCCCGCCCTGTAGCCGACTCCCAGCTTTGCGAAGGTCTTCACATTGGACTGGCTCCTTCCATTCCCCTTTTATTGAGGCCACGGGTGCCTTCCTTTCCCTACTTCCCCAGCCTCTGTCCCCGTGTCCCTTTCTCGTGCCCTTTACTCCCTGGGCCCCTCTCTGTGCTGCCTCCCCCGTGGGGGTGACTTGTGCAGCCCTCCCCGGCGCTCATCACTGTAAGCTTGTTGACCTTGGCTGACTTCACCTCTCTGTGCCTCAACTGTCTCCTGTGGAACGGTGGGACATCAGTGGAATCTGCTTCGCGGGAGCGTGGGCAGCTGCTGGGTCAGTGTTACTGCATTCAGTGCCATAGACAGAGTGGACAGGGACTCCCCATCTGAGGTCCCACCGCCCCGTAAGTGGCAGTCAGTTTTCTTCTTATTTTGGCCGGAAAGTGGGACAGGGCTGCTTTTACCAGCTCTGCCTTGCATATAGGACTTACCAATTCTAGAGGAGGAACCACTGTGGGAGATAGAGTGCAGAAATATAGGCTAGACCAGTAGTCCTGGTGCCAGAAGCTTCCCTGGCCCTGGGGGTCCCATCATCTCCTAGGGACCCTCCTGCTTTGAGCACACAGGGTCTGGGCCCTGGCCGCTCCTGCCCCTGTGGCCTGCCTGGTTGCTGGATGCCTCCGCCCTCACTCTTTCTCTCTTCTCTTCCATGTTGTAAGCTGGGCTTTCTCCAGAACAGCAGGGCTGGGCTGGGCTGTATGACAGCTTTCTGGAAAGTGGGCCAAGTGCAGTGCTTAGTGGGCTGTGCCTAGCTCCCTTGGCCTTGTGAGCGAAGGACTGTTCCCAGAAACCCGGGACCCACAGCTGCTGGAGCTGCTCCCTGAGGTGTTCTTGTATTCTCCCCCATCCCGTCTCTAAGTGGGTGCAGATAGCCTGTTTCTCGAACGGAAGCCAGGCAGGGTTGCAGTTTAACTTTAGCTTATTTAGAAAGCATTTGTATGAACTTTAGGCATGACCCCAGTGAGTACATGGGAACTTTTGCCAAAGACAGTCTTGTCTTCTCTACATGCGGACCATCTCTGTTTAACAATTTCTGGTGGAATTGTTTGTTAATAAAGAAAACAGCATCCTGTTTCAGATCTGCTCAGATGGCTTGAGAGCCCTCTATCAGTTTTTTCATTTAGAAATTTTTGGAATAGTGGAGATGTCTACATATGTGGGACTATGGGTACAGTGTCAAGAGTGTGGCGTTAGAGCTGAATGAAGTTGAACCTGCATGAGTCTGCCTCGCACATGTGTTGGTCGAATTTGTCTGTTTCCTCTGCTGTAGTGACAATCTTACCTTTCTCTTTAGGTGGTTGTGAGGATTCTGAAAAATATTATGGGAAATGGGCTGGCACAGGGTAGACACTTTGTGGCAGCCATGGGAAATTATTGTAGTGTCTTGGCCAAATATATGTTATATTCATATAAGGGAACATTATGCAGCAGTGAACTTACAAAGGACTGAAAACTATAGGTGTCAATGTAAGTGACTCAAACATATAAAATGGACAAGAAAAACATTTATAGAATGACTGCAAGCAGAATAACACAATTTCTGTAAAGATGAAGTAGATCGTGTAAGTGTCTATGCCATATGGGAAGTGGGAGAACTGCATGGGGGAAGTGGAGACTGGGCCCTGGATTCAGGAAGACAGTTGCTGCTTGGGAAGAGAGGGCAGTGTGGGTGGGAATGGGTGCCCAGGGGCTTCCATTGTCTTTATTTCTAAGACTGGATGGTCAGTACGCCAGCATTTGTTTTGTTATTCTGTTCATCTTTGTATGTTCAGAGTATTTCTTTTTAAAAAGAAACTGATTTCCAGATGGGTTCCTGACTATGCAGGAATATTTTGATATATAATGTTGAATTAGTCCCAGAATAAGACAGAATGCCCAAAGCCAGGGTCTTCTTTATAAAACTAATGGAAATGGAAACACAGGAAGGCTCTCCAAAGGAAAGGAACGTCAGATGTAGGGTTTCAGAGTAGGGCTGTGTTTTAGGAAAGATGGATTTTAGTGTACCATGGTTCCTTTTAAGCAGTGAGAGGAAAAATTTTATGGTGGTAAAAGTGGAAATTAGCAATTTATGTTTCCTTTCACCTTTTGGATCCAAGGGCTGATTCTGTTAAGCTTTAATGTTTCATTTTAGGGTTTCTCAGCCACAGCTGAGACCCTGATTTCTGAGAAGCATTGTGGGCTGAGGAGATAAGCCCTGCTTAAACTTTAGCTAGTTATATGCAATTTTACAGATACCATTTCTTTTGACAGATGGTTAAAAAGAGAAGAAAAGAAAAATCAGCAATTTGCTTATTGTATTAGCATATGTTTCTCATTTTAAAGCGTCTTTCTGCCTTCTTTGGAGAAGCTGTGGTTTTGTTGGGCTTTTACAAAATGTTTTACTGCTTGAGTCTTAATGTAAGCTGATACTGGAATTTTGGTAAGCTTCTCTCTTCCTAAATGCAGAAACCTGGTCCAGTGCTTTATTTTACAGATGAGGGACTGGAGGCCAGAGAGGGGGTACAATTTGCCTGCAATTGTGAATTCAGACTCAGACCTTCGTTGAAAGTAGCGGCTTTGGGAACAATGAGTGTCGAAAATGTAGAGTATGTAATTGTATTATATGTTCTGACACATCTGCTTTTTTTTTACTTTAGAAATCAAAGGTTTTGTATTAGATAAGGTATAGTGGTTTCCTTTACTGCACTTGATCTGTCCTTTTTATGCAGCAAAAAGCACCAGGACTGTTGTTTTACCAACCAACCTTTTTTTTTAAGCAAGAGAGAGTCAGACAAATAGATAGGAAGGAAGACAGATGTGAAGCCTCAGCTAGTAGTTGCATCACTTTAGCTGTTCATTGATTGCTTCTCATACATGTCTTGACCAGGGGGAGGGGGGCTCCAGCTGAGCCAGTGAGCTCTTGTTCAAGCCAGCCACCTTGGGCTTCAAGCAGCGACCTTTGGGTTCAAGCTAGCGACTGTGGGGTCATGTCTATGATCCCTTGTTCAAGCTGGTGACCCTGCACTCAAGCTAGATGAACCTGCACTCAAGCCAGTGACCTTGGGGTTTTGAACCTGGGACCTCAGTATCCCAGGTCAACACTTATTCACTGTGCCACCACTGGTCAGGCCCAAGCAACTCTTTTTTTTTTTTTTTTTTGTATTTTTCTGAAGCTGGAAATGGGGAGAGACAGTCAGACAGACTCCCGCATGCGCCCGACAGGGATCCACCCGGCACGCCCACCAGGGGGCGACGCTCTGCCCACCAGGGGGCGATGCTCTGCCCCTCCGGGGCGTCGCTCTGTCGCAACCAGAGCCACTCTAGTGCCTGGGGCAGAGGCCAAGGAGCCATCCCCAGCGCCCAGGCCACCTTTGCTCCAATGGAGCCTCGCTGCGGGAGGGGAAGAGAGAGACAGAGAGGAAGGAGAGGGGGAGGGGTAGAGAAGCAGATGGGCGCTTCTCCTGTGTGCCCTGGCCAGGAATCGAACCCGGGACTTCCGCACGCCAGGCTGACGCTCTACCACTGAGCCAACCAGCCAGGGCTCTTTTTTTTATTATTTTATTATTTTTCTGAAGCTGGAAACTGGGAAGCAGTCAGACAGACTCCCGCATGCGCCTGACCGGGATCCACCCAGCACGCCCACCAGGGGGCGATGCTCTGCCCATCCGGGGCGTCGCTCTGTTGCAACCAGAGTCATTCTAGCGCCTGAGGCAGAGTTCATAGAGCCATCCCCAGCGCCTGGGCCATCTTTGCTCCAATGGAGCCTTGGCTGCGGGAGGGGAAGAGAGAGACAGGAAGGAGAGGGGGAGTGGTGGAGAAGCAGATGGGCGCTTCTCCTGTGTGCCCTGGTCAGGAATCGAACCCGGGACTTCTGCACGCCAGGCCGACGCTCTACCACTGAGCCAACCGGCCAGAGGCCCAAGCAACTCTTTATTGGGATGTATAGGATTTATCACTGGACATTTGGGAACTGCTGCAATGGTTAGACAGAGGCTGATGCTTCATTGTGGGGGGTATTTAGGGGTGCTGGAGGCTTTTTTCTCAATGAGCTTTCCTGGGATCTGAAGCATGGGAGACAGTTGTAGGGTAACTGGCACTTAGGGAAGAAGAGCATGTGATTGACTGAGGGTGGAGCTCTAATGACTCTTCTCTGCCAGATCTCTGCAGTCTCTGGAACAAGAAGCATCATCACACAGTCAGCAGATGAGTCCTATGTCACCTTACTCCCCTCCTTTTTATTCTAATTGTATTGATTTTAGTGAGAGAGGAAAGAAGAGAGAGAGAGACAGGAACATTGCTCTGTTCTTGTATGTGCCCTCACCGGGGATTGAACTTGCAACCTCTGTGCTTTGGGAAAGTGTTCTAACCAACTGAGTTATCTGGCCAGGGCTTCCCTTTTTTTTTTAATTGATTGATTTTAGAGAGAAAGAGAGAGAAGCATTCATTTGTTGTTCCACTTAGTTGTGCATTCATTAGTTGCTTCCTGTACGTTCCTTGACCGGGGCTTGAACCCACTACCTTGGTATTTCAGGACAACACTCTAACTGACTGAGCTAACTGACCAGGCCCCTCCCCCCCTTTTAATCTATTGATTTGAAAGAGAGTGAGAGTGAGAAACATCAATTCGTTGTTCCATGTATTCATGGATTTATTGGTTGATTCTTGCATGTGCCCTGACCAGGGATCAAACCCGCAACCTTGGTGTATCAGAATGATGTTCTAACCAACTGAGCTACTCAGCCAGGGTCTTACTCCCTTTCTTGAAGGCACTGAGTGCTCCAGTGAACATGTGTGTTGGTTTCTAAGTCATATGTAACTGAATAGTCATGCGTTCTTATTCTTAACCCACTTTTTTGAGGAAAATGCACATTCTCTGGTGTTGAAACTGTTCTCAGCTTAATGACAAACATTTGTTAGCTTGGGTAATCATGGTGTGTTCAGTACAAGATAGATGTAGTGGACCAGCCTTCTTGGCTAAAAGGTTCTGCTAATCCTACCCTGGGACATCTACTCGGGTCTGGAAACATTGTCTTTTACAAATATTTGACTTTCCTGGGTTGTCATGGCTTCCTGATTTGTAAGTTCTGTAAAGGCCTGTACAGACTCATGTGTGTGATATCACAATGGCTTTCCATCTCTCACTACCTGTCACACAGTTCTCACTGTGGCGTAGTCTCCATCCATTTCCTGTCTCCTGAGGACTGCTGTTTGTATCCTCACCTCAGAGAACAGTGCCAGGCACAAAGTAGGCACCCAGGTAGGCGTTTGTTTTATGAATGAACAGAAGTTGGTCACCTAGTAAGCATTGATTTTAGTGTGAGCTCCAACCCTTTAGAAGCAATCAGCCAGCCCCTGGCCAGTTAGTTCCATCAGTTAAGAGAGCATTGTCCTGAGTTGACAAGGTTGTGGGTTTGATTCCTCGTCAGGGCACACAGGGAAACAACAAGTGAATAAATGACTGCGTGATACAACAAATGAATGCTTTCCTTCCCCCTCCCCTCTCTCTTCCTTCCTCTCTCTGTCTCTCTAAAAATCAATCAATAAGTCAAAAAAATTAAGCCCTGGCTGAATAGCTTAGTTGGTTAGAGCATCATCCCAGAGTGTGGAGGCTGCTGGTTTGATTCTCTTGTTAGGGCACATACAGGAGCAGCTCAACGTTCCTGTGTCTCTTTCTCAAAAAAATAAAAAATAAATAAATAAAAAAGAAAAGAAAAAGAAGAAGAAGAAAAAGAAGCAATCAGCCAGAATTCTCAAATATATTAGATGATGTTCTCACCTCATGTCATGGAGGTGGCTGCCTTTCAATCCCCAGATTATGGTCGGTCCTATATTTTTACATCTCTTGTATTTCATACCCACTGTCTAGACTCTGAGAACACTTACATTGGTGGCCACATGTTTTATGTAAAGGGCTACACAGTCAATAGTTCAGGTCTTACAACCATACCATCTCTGACTACTCTACACTGTTGTACATAAACAACCATAGAAGTGTAGCTGTGTTCCCATAGTTTTTATTTATGGATTCTGAAATTTCATGTAAGTTTTACATGTCACAAAATATTATTCTTTTTATTTTTTCCCAAACATTTAAAAATGTAGAAACCATTCTTGGCTTGTAGATATATAAAATAGAGAGTGGGCTGGATATGGCCTTTTGAGGCTTCTGTGGGTGAACAGTTCTCCTTGGTGAGGTGCCTTTGCACATGAGCCACTGGGTGACAACCTTCGGGTCAGAACAAAATATATACAGTACCTTCCCCCAAAGAGAAGAACCTTGTTATTGAAGAAATAACTCCCGTATTGGGGAAGGGAAGAATTTTTTGTTTGTTTTTTTCCAAGTGAGAGGAGGGGAGATAGAGACAGATTCCCACATGAACCCAGACCGGAATCCACCCAGCAACCCCTGTCTGGAGCCGATGCTCTGCCCCATGCTCACAACCAAGCTATTTTTAGCACCTGAGGCAGAGAATCCATGGAGTCATCCTCAGTGTCCGGGGCCAACACACAAGCCATGGCTGCTGAAAGGGAAGAGAGCGAAAGAGAGAGAGAAAGAAAGAGGAGGGGGGAGAGGTGGAGAAGCAGATGGTTGTTCCTCCTGTGTGCCCTAACTGGTAGTCCAACCTGGGACATCCACATGCTGGGCTGATGCTCTACCACTAAGCAACCGGCCAGGACCAGGAAACAGTTTTGATTAGGAATTTTCAGTTCTCTTAGAGATTTATGTAGTAGGGTCTCAATAGCATTGAGTGAGTGTTTATCTCTATGCTATCAGGCCCAGTCCTCAGCTAAATTTTGTTTGCTTTCACAGAATGAATATGATATGGAAATAGTGAATTAGGCAGCAGTGATGCTTCTAACCAGCATCCGGTATATAGTCTACCTGGAGAACTCAGTGACGGGAGCACTCTGGGCACTTGTACCTGCAAGGCTTTCTGGGGGCACCAGGCTGAGATGATCTCTGGGGAGGCTACAGCTTTTGTGATCAACCAATAAACAGTAGCTTACTAAGCAGCACTGGAAACCCTGAATCAGCTAGAGATTCAGGCTAGGGTTGCTCCCAGAAGTGAGTCTAGTCCTGTTCTGTTATTCAAGCATCTGATGCTGTAGTCCTACTAGAGCATGAGCTCTCTGGACAGAGATCTGACTGGGGTTCACCACTGCATTCCTCATTCTTAGAGGAGTGTCAGGCACGTGTCAGATGCACCAAAGGAATGCTTCAGGCCCTCGTGTTTTTGTAGGGTGTGTGTTTGCTGTGCTCTTGTTACATGGTCACAGGGTCAAAGGGACATTTGCAGTGTGTGTGCATTCATTCAACAAATATTTTGAGTACCTGCCATATTGTAAGCATTATGCTTTTTCTTTGGATACAGCAGGGAAAATTTTCCATTCATTTAAGAAAGGATAGCTAGTTAAGACTTTAAAAATAGGTCAACACTTGATATAATAAAAGAATTGAAAGTGCTTTGAATAAAAACTTCGACAGAAACCATATTTGTATTCAGCATTGGGAGTAAATATCAAATGTCTGCCAGTTTTTCGATTCTGAGGGAGGTCTGGCATTTTTCCAAAGTAAATGAAGAAGAGGGAGAATCCTAATTCGGATATGGCCCAGAGCCAGAAATCTGTGCTTTGTGTAATAATTTCTGTGAGCACTGCAGGCTTGGAGAGATCTGTACGCACTGATTTTCGAGAAGCACTCCCTAGACAAGATGGGCTGGGGAGTTGGTCAGGTTTTGGTGTAATTGTGTAGCTGCTCAACGATTTGGTTCTTCTTTGGTCAGCCCTACCAGAAGGAGCAGGCTTTCCCTGAACTCTGCCTCAGGTGAGAACCTGTCTGCATGTGGGAGGCAGGCCTGGTCTCAGATGTGAGGTGGGCAGGCCAGTGTTATCAGAGATGTTGGTCTTGGATTATGTCATTTCTTGGCGGCAAGCCCAGTCTTCATTTCCCTTTCCAACCCTCTGATGTCCTGGGGAGGCTGAGCTTGCCGAGAGTAGCCTGACTTTAGAAATGTAATACAGCCAGCCGGCCAGCCATTCACCTAACAGATTTGTTGAGCAAGGCCCTGCCAGCATAGGGCATGTTGCTGGAGTGAAGCATTGCCTGTGGCCTCAGGGAGTGTGTCTGGCTCTGTTCTGGGCTGTGGACATTCTCTTAAAGTGGCTCTGTGAGCTGGAATAAGTTCTTTGT
This sequence comes from Saccopteryx bilineata, assembly GCF_036850765.1. Lineage (NCBI taxonomy): Eukaryota > Metazoa > Chordata > Mammalia > Chiroptera > Emballonuridae > Saccopteryx > Saccopteryx bilineata. The sequence goes on from NC_089496.1 coordinate 72,451,542, forward strand.
TTTTGCTCTAAGGGCCATTACCCTGAGTCAGAACTGAAGAGGTCCTTGGAAATCAACCTTCCCTGTCCGCACCTGACACGGAGAGGAAACCAAATCCCACAGCCAGACACCAAAACCTTTCCCAGACTCATGAACGATCTTTTACCATTTTACCTTTTCTTTCTTTTTTTTTAAAAAAGATTTTATTTATTGATTTTAGAGAGAGGAGTGAGGGAGAAAGGCAGGGGTGGGGGAGGAGCAGGAAGCATCGACTTGTAATTGCTTCTCGCATGTGCCTTGACTGGGCAAGCCCGAGGTTTCGAACCTCTGACCTCAGCATTCCAGGTCAATGCTTCATCTACTGTGCCACCCCTGGTCAGGCTATTTTACCATTTTAAGTGTACCAGTTGGTTGATATTTGCTTTGTATTTCCATCTTAATTCATTAGTAGGGAAACTAGGCTTATTCTGTTTTTCGTTGTTGCATACAGATACTGAAATTGTTCACTGACCTATTTTGTTTGGTGGCATAGATTAAGACATTTAGTGACCTAAAGGTTGGAAATGAACAGTATAGGTAAGAAATTTTCAGAGGGTCAACTTAAAAATAAGCTAGTGTCAGAGATGAGGCCTGATGGTCCCTGCTCCAGAGCCCTCTCTGGAGGTGTTCACACGGCCTCTGAGCGTGTTTTCTCTTGTTGCTCTATGAGCTGTGCCCTCTAGCCTCAGAAGTGTACCGTGTTTTATTTTTTTATTTAATTGAATTTATTGGGGTGACATTGATTAATAAAATTATATAGGTTTCAGGTGTACAAATCTATAATACATCATCTCTATACTGTCTGTTCACCTCCCCAAGACAGTCTCCTTCCACCACCATTTATTCCGTTTACCCTCTTCTATCTGCCTCCACTCCCCGTGAACCAGTGTTTTAAGCCTTACACTTTGCATGACTCTCTCCCATCTAAGATCCCAGAGCAATGTGCTGATAAGATTTCTTTCATTAAAGGGCAGTGTCTCCTTCAGAATTGTGCTTCTCAAAGTTGATGTGGGGAAGAAGCCTCAAGAGATCCTGCTAAAATGCAGATTGCAGGGTTCCACCCCCAGAGGTCCTGATTCAGGTGGTAGGCTAGGGTAGACCTTAGGAATCTGCATTTCTACCCATCATCCCAACCCCTCTGCTGTAGACCTCTGTGGCTCTCCCCCTTTTTTTTTTTTTTTTTTTTTTATAGAGACAGAGAGAGAGTCAGAGAGGGATAGACAGGGACAGACAGACAGAGAGGAATGGAGAGATGAGAAGCATCAATCATTAGTTTTTCGTTGCGCATTGCAATACTTTAATTGTTCATTGATTGCCTTCTCATATGTGCCTTGACCGTGGGCCTTCAGCAGACCGAGTAACCCCTTGCTCGAGCCAGCGACCTTGGGCTCAAGCTAGTGAGCTTTTGCTCAAACCAGATGAGCCCTCACTCAAGCTGGCGACCTCGGGGTCTCAAACCTGGGTCTTCCGCATCCCAGTCTGACGCTCTATTCACTGCGCCACCGCCCAGTCAGGCGCTCTCCCTTTGAGAAGCACTGCTGTCCTCCAGATTGTGAATGATAGTTCTCTTTGGTTCAGAAGTAAAGAGGTCTAGAGAGAACTAGACTGTGTGGTGGAGACCAGGAGGCTGAGCCCTTATCCTCAGGTGGTGCTCTGTGGTTTATATCTGCACGTGTTCTTTGCAGTCCCAAGTTTCTGTGCTCCAGGACAGTGGTTTCAGCCTGTTATCCCTCCCCACAATTCCTCGACGACCCTGAGGTTTCTGTCCCCCATGCAGTCACTTGGTCACTGGTATACCACCACATGCTCGGGTCCCTCCAGGGGCTTTCAGAGGGAGCTCCTGGAGGGCACTGGTCTCTCTCAAAGAGTGAGTTTTAGTGATTGTCACCACCCAATAGCTGGTAGGACTTTAGAGCCCCTGACCTACCACCCATAGAGGGATGAATAACAGAAGGGAACAGGGGTCGTCAAACCTTTTATAAAAACCGCCCACTTTTGCAGTGCTGGTCAACCTGGTCCCTACCGCCCACTAGTGGGCGTTCCAGCTTTCATGGTGGGCCAATTGCGCCTTTATTTGACCCAGTAGTGGGTGTTCCAGCTTTCATGGTGGGCCAGTCTCGTGTTTGTTTGACGACTCCTGGATAGGAGAACCACCTGACACTGTCTTGAGACACCAGCTCTACCTTAAAAGACTGTTAGAAGCAGCATGCTTCCCAAACACTCCTGTAATTCACTAATGGGCCAGGCAGATTTCTGGTACCAAAGGCCCCTGCATCCGAAATGTCTGCTGTGTGGGGCCTAGGAATCTTTCCCTCCGAGACCCTAGTTCCTAAAACTTTTTAAGTCAGTCATTCATGTGCCCTACTTTTAAGTTAAAAAAACACCAAGCCAGAGCAGTGCAGTGTTGTGTGGGGTGTGGAAACCATTGCAGGCAGAGGTGGTCCAAGAAGCTGCTGGCTGTGGCTGCAGGAGTTTTATTTTCCTGAGCTCATAAACCCTGGCTCCCTCTTATTGTGCAAGAGCAGAGCTGATAGGGAGCCATAGGAATGTAGTCTGTGGTCACTTGGAGGCCACGTGCTCCTTTTTTTCTGAAACAGAAAGCATTTGGACAGGCTTCCACGTTTCCTACAGGAAGAGCAGGCCCCGAGAGTGGCCTGGTCCTTGACCTTGTTTGGATGAGATCTGTCACCCGGGTAGCTTCACTGAGGCCTGGCCACTCACAAGCCCAGTTTCCTTATTGCCCCTTTCCTAGAATTTGGCTTATCTCTGTTCTATTTGTAGGCTTTATTCTCCTAGTCTGTTACCTTGCATTGTTAAACTCTATTAAATTGTTAAAGCTAAAAAGTTTAGTTGAAGATGGGTCCAAGAAATGGCGTTTCTCTTGAGGTGTTTGCTTGTTGTTGTTTTTTTAAGTGAGAGGAGAGGAGATAGTGAGACAGACTCTTGCATCTTCCTGACCAGGATGCACCTGGCAAACCCTATCTGGGGCTGATGCTTGAATCATCTGAGCTATTTTTAGCTCCTAAGGCTGGATGCTGGGACCAGCCAAGCTATCCTCAGCACCTGGGCCAAGCTCAAATCAATTGAGCCACTGGCTGCAGGATGGGAAGAGAGAGAGAAGGGGGAAACAGAGGGGAAGAGAAACAGATGGTCGCTTCTCCTGTGTGCCCTGACTGGGGATCAAACCCAGGACGTCCATATGCTGGGCTGATGCTCTATCCGCTGAGCAATCCAGCCAGGGTCGTGTTTGCTTTTTAAGAGAATGCTGACTATTAGAGGTGGCAAAACTGCTCAGACTGTCACTTCCCAGAGCAGATGAGGAGTGGGTTATCTTCCTGGGGAAAGGCCACCCCCTCCGACTCAAGTTGTTATGGAAAATGATTGTGGGGTCTAGGTTCTTGCTTAGTCTTTTGAAGAGATTTAGATTAGAATCCATGTAGTTATTTTAATAATTATTATAAATGAGTATGCAGCTGATAAGATGACATTTTAAAAAGATAGAAAATGAGAATTTATCATGGTCACTGGAGGATGAGGGTTCATGCAATTGCAATCAGCCCTGAGGAGCCTGACGATCCAGTGTCGTTTCCCTTCTCATTGTCAGTCACTGGGCTGAAACACAAGATTTCAAAACCTTCTAAGGGAAAAATTACATTTTTCTCCATTAGTACTAGGACAGATCTCTTGCGGTTGTTTCTAGGCTCGTGATTTTGAAACACTTAAAAGAAAACTTGGAACTAGATCAACCTGGGATTATAATCTTTTTTTTTTCTTTTGTTTTTTTTTTTTGTATTTTTCTGAAGCTGGAAACAGGGAGAGTCAGTCAGACAGACTCCCGCATGCACCCGACTGGGATCCACCCGGCACGCCCACCAGGGGCAATGCTCTGCCCACCAGGGGGCGATGCTCTGCCCCTCCGGGGCGTTGCTCTGTTGTGACCAGAGCCACTCTAGCGCCTGGGGCAGAGGCCAAGGAGCCATCCCCAGCGCCCGGGCCATCTTTGCTCCAGTGGAGCCTCGCTGCAGGAGGGGAAGAGAGAGAGAGGAAGGAGAGGGGGAGGGGTGGAGAAGCAGATGGGCGCTTCTCCTGTGTGCCCTGGCCGGGAATCGAACCCAGGACCTCTGCATGCCAGGCCGACGCTCTACCACTGAGCCAACCGGCCAGGGCTATAATCTATTTTAACTGAGTTTCGTTTTGTATTATCAAGTTGCCTCCAATATTCTTGTGCTTTTTATTGCTTATGGAAGAATTGTCTTAGACACAGCTCGGAAATCCAGATATCCTTTCTTAGATATAAGAAATAAAAATCCCTTCATTCTGAGCAGCATGTGGGTGGACTTCTTCCCACAGGATGTCAGACTTCCCCCATCTAGTTGTGTCTCCACCTTTCTGTGGCTCTTCATGGCCACCAGCCTTTCAGCTTGTAAACATGGTAGGCCCTGATCCTTTCACATCCTAAGTGATGACTGAGCTGCTGTGTCATCACATGTAGTATTTGGAGGGGTGAGTGAGTGGCTCTGTAAGGGACATCAGATGGCCTAGTAGATGAGATCTATGAACTGAATGAGTTTGAGAAGCTAGTAGGAGTTTGTAGGTAGGAGTTGTTAGTGCAGTAGGAGCAGGGGTCATGAAAGCTGGCTTCTGGGTGCCTGCTGTGTGGGGGAGAGGCAATAATCCCATGGGGCACTGGAAGCCATCAGAGAGTTCTAAGTGTGGGACATATAACACTTGATGGTTAGGTGTAAGAATAGGGTTTGGAGGGGGGAGACTGAAGACAGCAACACCAGTTGGAATGCTGTTACAGAGACCTGAGTGTCTGAACAGGAGAATGTCAGGGAGCATGATGGGAAAGTCTGACAAGGGCACTCTTTGGACTTCAGACCTGGTGATTCTCTGATGCTGGATATGATCTTTCTTCTCCATATTTGGGCTCACTGCAGTCTGTTGTTATAATGTCCTTAGAGCAGAACTGTACACTTTACGGCCTGGGGGTCATGCTGTGGTGACCCCCTTTGGTGTGCAGAAGACTAGCCTGTGATGTGGGAGTTGTCCTTGTGCATGAAGCCAGCACGCTTGCAGGATTTTCAGTTGAACTTGTCTGTGCTGGGGTTATTGGGATTTCACTATTTGAGAAAAACCATAGAGGAACTTCTGATTCCTGCTGAAATGCTGAGAAGATGGATTTTGTCCTGGGCATGCACTTCTCCTTCTTGCCCTAATAGCAAGAAGTATAGGCCCAGCTTTGAATTTCTACTATGCCTGTGAGATCTCATCCATGGTGAGCACGTGGATAGTGGGTGCCTAACAGTGTGCGATGCACTGGGCACTGTTTTGAGCTTAACGTGAAAAAAGTCATCTAGTCTTGAAACAGTAGGTTCTTGTTATTATTCACATTTTAACAAGGACTGAGGCCCAGACACGTTGCCTAACAGCCAGCAAATGGAAGAGCTGGAGTTTGAACCCAGACAGTTAGGCTCCACAGTCCTCGGCCATTAAATAGGTCATACTATCTTGCAACACTGTCATGAATTAAATTTGAATTCATTTTCCTTTATATTATGGCCTAGGTCATAATTCAACATATATTCATTTCTTTCCAAATTTTTAGCCAATTTTCCTAATGCCATTGTTTAATAATTAGCACTTGTCACATCAATTTGATTTGAAATGCTACATCACTGTTTTATGTATTTAGTCTTATGTTTTGATTCTCTGACAATAGTGCTGGTTTCATTATTGTTTCTTTATAATATGCAGGGCAAAGCCTTATACCTTTATTTTTTCAGAATTCTCAAAGGTTAAACTTTAGATGAATTTCATAATCTCCTTACCATTCTTTGAAGAACTCCTTTTAGAATTTTGACTGGATATTGATAAGTGTCTATAATGTGTTAGGATTTCCTTTTTTTTTTTTTTTTTTTAGATTTTTAAATTTATTGATTTTAGAGGGGGTGATGGAGCAGGAAGTTCAACTTGTAGTAGTTGCTTATTGTATGTGCCTTGACCAGGCAAGCCCAGGGTTTCGAACTGGCAACCTTAGCATTCCAGGTCAACAATTTATCCACTGCACCACCACAGGTCAGGCTGAGGATTTTTTTTTTTTTTTTACAGAGACAGAGAGAGAGTCAGAGAGAGTCAGGGAGAGTGACAGACAGACAGGAACAGAGAGATGAGAAGCATCAATCATCAGTTTTTTGTTGTGACACCTTAGTTGTTCATTGATTGCTTTCTCATATGTGCCTTGACCGTGAGCCTTCAGCAGACCAAATAACCCCTTGCTCGAGCCAGCGACCTTGGGTCCAAGCTAGTGGGCTTTTGCTCAAACCAGATGAGCCTGCGCTCAAACTGGCAACCTCGGGGTCCTCAGCATCCCAGTCCGACGCTCTATCCACTGTACCACCGCCTGGTCAGGCAGGATTTCTTAAATGTATGCTTAGGCGTTCATATTTTGATTGTGATTGTGAACATGTTTCTAACAGTCTATTGCTGGCAAAAAGGAAACTGTTTGCTCACTTGGATCGTCTCAGGCAAGAACTGACCAGGTCTCACCCAGCTCCGTGTCCTTAGTGTTGACCGCCACGTTGGCCTAAGTTAGGCTTTTAATAAATATTTGCCAAGTAAGTGAACACATGTTTTTAGGTACATGGTGTTTTTCCATTTTCCTTCTTTTGGATTACTTTAGAGAGATTCCCAGGAATGGAGTTGTGGGTTAAAGGAGATAAGTATTGTTACAGCTGCTAAAAAATGCTAAGTTTGGGGGTTTTTTTTAGAGAGAAGGACAGACAGGGAAAGATAGACAGGAAGGGAGAGAGATGAGAAGCATTAATTCTTTTTTTAAAAAGATTTTATTCATTTTAGAGAGAGGAGACAGAGAGAGAGAGAGAAGGGAGGGAGGAGCAGAAAGCATCAACTCCCATATGTGCCTTGAACAGGGAAGCCCGGGGTTTCGAACCAAGGACCTCAGTGTTCCAGGTCAACGCTTTTACCTACTGTGCCACCGCAGGTCAGGCAGAGAAGCATTAATTCTTCATTGCAGCACCTTAGTTATACATTGATAGCTTTCTCATATGTGCCTTGACCGGGGGGGGGGGGCTACAACCGAGCCAGTGACCCCTTGCTCAAGCCAGTGACCCCATGCTCAAGCCAGTGACCATGGGGTCATGTCTGTGATTCTATGCTCAAGTCTGTGAGCCCACGCTCAAGCTGGTGAGAACCATGCTCAAGCCCATGACCTCAGGGTTTTGAACCTGGGTATTTTGCATCCCAGGCCAACGCTCTCTCCACTGTGCCACCATCTGGTCAGGCTAAAAGGTGTTAAGTTTTGATAGGTAACCTTTAACAAAAGGGCTAGGGACCCAGGGAGTAAGAGAGGTTGGATTAATTGTTGTGTAGCAAGGATGAAGTTAGGGCGTGAGGTCTGGCTCCTGTGTGTGCTCTAATCCCCCTCTCCCAGTAACGCATTGCCTGCTGAGTGGGCCCTTAATAAATGTGTGTCAAAATGAATGAACTTGTGATCAAATGACTTTATTGTGGAACTTTTCTGAACACCAAAGAGAGAGCTGAGCTTGGAGGAAAGGCAGCCCCTAGGGTCCAAGAGAAGAGTCAGGTGGTTGGGGCCTGTCTTCCCAAGAGTTGACTTCTGGGTATTGGAGACAAAGGACTTCTGGCTTTTGGGAGCAGCTGGGGCATCACATGGTTCTCAGCCAGATGTCAGGGACTAAATTCTACCTCAGGCCGCATGAGGGTGGCCTGATTTTCATTCTCTCAACAGGCACCTGATGTGATGGCACCTAAAAGCAGCAGATGTCTGTTACATCAGGGCTGTGCCCACCCAGTCCTTGTGTCCCCTCACCCCCAGTACATTCTTGCAGCTGTATAGGGGGACTGCCAAAGTGACTTTCCATTTGGTCTATCATGTGGGGGTTGGTGCCAGTTTGAACCGGGATTTTAGCTGTCCTGAAGCATTATCAGTAGCTGAACATGAGGAGAGGATGAGTCAAGTCTCTGAGTGCTTACCTGTATTCAAGGTACTGTGCTAGGTGTCTTGGACCACAGTGAGGCCAGCAGGTCTGGCTTCTGTCTTCAAGGAATGCAGACTAGTGAAGAACACACAGGAAGTGCCCCTATCTCCATGGAAAGCTGCCCTGGGCTATATGGTGCTATGACCTCCCCGTTCAGAGTATGGAGAGAACTTGCAGGCTTGGGTCAGGGAAACCTCCTCTGGAGATGGCTTTTGCCCTGGGCTTTGGAGGATGAGTATGAGTGGAGACACGAGTCTTATGAGAGACTCAGGATTTGGCCCCAGGAGCCTTCAGACAGAACTGCTGACACCAGGCCTCCTGCTAGCTGCTTGCCTGGCGTCAGCTTTCACTTTGCTGAATTGTGGAGCTTGGCCTTGTCTCTGCCCTTCTAGCAGGAGTGCAGTGTCTGTCTGACTCTCCAGAATTTGGGATTCAAGCATTTTAAATGATCCTTTAGGGTTGGGCTGGGTTGGGCAGGGCAATTACTGGTCCTCTCCAGTCCTGCCTCTAACCCCTCTGGTGCTTGGTGAATGTGGTGTGGGGTGACAATTTCAGTGCTTTCTCAGTGCAGAAAACTCCCAGATTATTCGATGGTCCTCCTTGCCCCACTTTTAGAGAGGGTAGCAGATAAAGGTCCTAAAACTGGGACCCTGTCCAGCCAGATTCATTCTTTTTGGTCCTTAAAGAAAGTTGGCATCTGTGGACATGACTGGCATGGAGTGGAGGGAGATGTGGAGGTGCTTAGTTGAAGAAGGAAGTTGTCTTGAGTCATAAAGTTCTGTGGAAGGGAGTAGTGTTGGCTGCCCCACACCCCAAGAACCCATGCTCTTGGCCTGTGGGTTCCCCAGGCCATTCCCACCAACCTTGGCTCTCAAAGTGGAACTTATTTGTCATTATAATCTAGACCAGCACTTTTCAATACAAATACAATGTAAGCCATAATATACACTTTTAAGTTTTCAAAAAGCTGCATTGAACACATGAAATTAGTTTTAATAAACATGTATTGTTTAACCCAGTGTATGCAAAACATTTCATCATATAGTACTAGCTGTGTCTCACATGCTCAGTAGCCACATGCAGCTGGCTGTTGGACAGGTTAAATCTAGATGAATTTTACATGTCAAAGGGAGACTGGGACTGTGAAGACACTAGTTTCTGGTTCTACACCTGATAGGACTCAGTCTCTGTTTAAATAAAAGATACTAAATGGAAAACTCACAGACTCTGGATTTCTGCAGATTCCGCCATATTTTGTTCTTGGTTGCTCTTGGTCCTGCCCTGTCCTATAACGTGTATGTGTTTCTGTGTTTGGACTTCAGTTTCCTCAGAGAAGGGCCTTCCTGCCTCCCTGATGCTTGCTAGCACACACCCCGGCCATGTGCTCACAGCACCAGCCTTTCATGAGCTGCTGGGGATTGAAGTCAGATGTTTTCAGTGGTTTCTAGTTTTGCTTTTTTTTTTTTTAAAGGAACCCGTTAATCACAGTCTCGAGGTGTTTTGTCTGCCTTATTGACCAGAGAGAGTTCTGTAACATGAATAATATGTCAGACACTGAAAGCATGTGATCTACGTCTTTTGCCCCAGGGATTCAGTAAGAGATGATTAAGAGGTTACTAATTGTTTCCTAGTTAGATTTATTATTCAGAGATGTAAAGGGAGAAGGTTTTCTTATAAAAAGCAGATTTTTCATGGTGCCTGCAATTATAGGAGACAGCTGGAGAGGTTAGTGAGGGATCTGACACTGTGTGTGCCCAGTTTTCTGAGCACAGACAGAAATAGAGGCGAGTATGCAGGCTGGGGGGCGAGGGGAGTGTCTGAACAATCCCTGGTGGTCTCACATGTGCGCACATACACACATACCTCCTAAACACACATTTCTCCATGCTGGGGGGTGGGAGACTGGGGGCTCAATATGGACCCTGTGAGTGGAAAAGGGGAATGAGGTGGGCTTTGGGCTCTGATGTTGGCTGTGGTAGTGTCTCCCAGCCACTTTCCACTCCCTCCTCTGGGAGTGCTGGCTTCTCTTTTCCCTGCCCAGAGCCAGGCTGAGCCTCCCTCCTTTCATCCCTCCACTCTAACCTGCCACCCCCCGCCATCTACCCTGCACCTTGGGACTCACAGGTAGGCTAATCTCCCAGACATGAATCCTCTATCCACCTTCTCAGTTGCAGTGACATTGTATAATCATGGCATTGCCCCACTAGAAATTCTTGGGCCTGTCCCTGGGTGCCCCAGCCTCTCCTCTCTCCATACCCCTCTGCTCTCCCCTCATGCTGTCCCTGCCCCAGGGTCTTTGCACACACTCTTCTCTCTGCCTTGTCCTTCTGGCTACTGCCTGCTTCTCCTTTAACACCAAGCTCCTGTGTTGCTTCATTCATTTCTTAATTATTCAACAGATACAACCTCCTTTGTGTCTGACATTAAGCCCAAACTGTGACCTTTCGAATCTGTAAGGGGGCAGGTTTCCTGAGCTTCAAGCTCCATCGCCTTGCTCTACCTCCTCTGCTTGTTAGATGTTTGCTTGGTACTCTGCAGTCACAGCAGCCCATCTCGCCCCTCTGGCCTCTTATGCCACTTGACACACTCTTAAAACTACTGGTTTGTTTTTCTCATGAGGCCAACCCCTGATTCCAGGGATCTGTTATTCCTGACAAACTGTTATAGCAGGAGTCGGGAACCTTTTTAGCTGAGAGAGCTATGAACGCCACATATTTTAAAATGTAATTCCGTGAGAGCCATACAATATGTTTAACACTAAATACAAGTAAATGTGTGCATTTTATGTAAGACCAACACTGTTAAAGTACAATAAGTCTCCGAATTCTTTTTAATAACGTTGTCATGTTGTTGCTAACCAATGATGAATAAAGTACTTCTTACCATTAATGCGACTTCTGGTGCTGCATGGTTTTGCTGATGGCTTTTTTTTTTTTTTTTTTTTTTTTTAGCTAGAAACGGGGAGAGACAGTCAGACAGACTCCCGCATGCGCCTGACCGGGATCCACCCGGCACGCCCACCAGGGGGCGTCGCTCTGTCGCGACCAGAGCCACTCTAGCACCTGGGGCAGTGGCCAAGGAGCCATCCCCAGCGCCCGGGCCATCTTTGCTCCAATGGAGCCTCGGCTGCGGGAGGGGAAGAGAGAGACAGAGAGGAAGGAGAGGGGGAGGGCTGGAGAAGCAGATGGGTGCTTCCCTTGTGTGCCCTGGCCTGGAATCGAACCCGGGACCTCTGCACGCCAGGCCGACGCTCTACCACTGAGCCAACTGGCCAGGGCATTGCTGATGGCTTTGAAGTCTGGTTGATACGTGGTGAAGTTAAGCTTCATGCGGGTGTTGAGACTTCCATCTGTTAAATTTGATCGTAGGTTGGTCTTAACATTCTTTAGATGTGAGAAAGACTGCTCACATTCATAAGTAGAGCCAAACATTGTCAGTACAGCAATACTCACACGCCTCAGTGTGTGGTATGTGATGGGAAGCGCATTCCAAGTTTGTTTGTTTTTTGTATTTTTCTGAAGTTGGAAATGGGGAGGCAGTCAGACAGACTCCCTCATGCACCTGACTGGGATCCACCTGGCATGCCCACCAGGGGGCGATGCTCTGCCCATCTGGGGCTTCACTCTGTTGCAACCAGAGCCATTCTAGCGCCTGAGGCAGAGGCCACAGAGCTATCCTCAGCGCCTGGGCCAACTTTGCTCCAATGGAGCCTTGGCTGCGGGAGGGGAAGAGAGAGACAAGAGAGAGGAAGGAGAGGGAGGGAAGTGGAGAAGCAGATGGGCACTTCTTCTGTGTGCCCTGGCCAGGAATCAAACCCGAGACTCCTGCACGCCAGGCCGACGCTCTACCACTGAGCCAACTGGCCAGGGCCGCATTCCAAGTTTTGACAATCAGCTGGTCCATGGGTTGAAGTTTTTTCATTTCTCCCCACTTGTGTTTGCTCGCCAACTCTGCCTGCTGTTGTGCAAGACTTTCCAAATTTTCATTCAGTGATTTGAACTTATTCACCCACATGTCTGAGGCCTTCAGGTCAGCAGCTTGTAGCTCAAAATCTCTGACAGAGACACAGGGGATATAACTCAGGTTGGTGCTGTCCACTGCACGCTTGTGTGGATGGGTGACGAACTTAAAAAGACGAGTGCGCTCACGAAATTCTCCAAAGCGTGCTTTGAATGACTGCAGGAGATTAGATATGAAGCCCGCTAGCTGCTGGAGATCAAGATGTTGAGCAGGGACACTTGCTGTGCATGCATCTTTAAACTCTCCCAGTTTTTCAAAGTGTAGTAAACGACCTGTTTCAATGTCGGTGATGAAGAGTTCCAGCTTGTTTTCAAATGCAAACACTGCTTATTGAAAGGATAAGACTGTATTTCCAACGCCTTGCATTTTCACATTGAGCTGGTTCCAATGTTTAGTCGTGTCCACAAGATAGTAAAACTTCAGGAGCCACTCAGTGTTAGCTAACTCAGGATGCTCGACGTTTTTTGTTTCAAGAAAAGTCCGGATTTTGCTCAGACAAGCCGCAAAAGAGCTGAGCACCTTCCCTCTTGACAACCAATGCACATTGCTGTGCAGAAGCAGACCAGAGTAATTATTCCCAACTTCATCCAGCAGTGTTTTAAACTGGCAATCATTTAAAGTTTGGGCAACAATAAAGTTGACCACCTGAATGATCAGCGACATTACCTCACCAAGCTGCTCGCCACACATCTGTGCACAAAGCGCCTCCTGATGTAGGATGCAGTGAAAACTTAGGATGGGTCTCTTTTCATGTTCATGAAAAAGCGCTACGAATCCTCTGTTTTTCCCCACCATGCACGGAGCACCATCAGTACACATTGAAATAAGTTTATCCATCGGTAGATTTTTTTCTTTAGCGAAATCAGTGAAAGACTTGAATAAATCCTCCCCTCTTGTTGTTTCTTTCATAGGCAAAACAGCAAGACTTTCCTTACTTGTGTGTCATCGACAGCATACCTTGCAATCACGCTGAACTGGGATAAATGGCTTACGTCTGTTGACTCATTCAAAGCGAGAGAAAAGAATGGTGCATTTATGTCCTTCACTTATGTTGCCTCAGTTTGATTTGCCATCAAGATGGTACGATCGTGAACAGTTCTTGCCGACAGAGGCATGTCTTTTATTTGTTTGATTATCTTGTCTTTATCTGAAAAGTCATCAAAAAGTTCATTGGCAACATCAAGCATGAATGTTTTGGCATACTCCCCATCTGTGAATGGCTCTCTGTTTCTCACAGTTACTAAAGCACCAGCAAAGCTAGCCGAATTCCAGTCACCTTGTTGGGTCCAACCACGGAGTTGCTGCTGACTAGCTTGTACTCTGCACAGTAGCTCTTGACATGCTTTCTTCCTGCTGTCCCCTGCTGGATATTTCGATGCAAATGTAGTATGGCGTGTGTCGAAGTGCCGCTTTATATTTGGCCGTTTCATTGATGCAATTTTTATCATTGCATATTAGACACACTGCAGAACCTGCTCTCTCCACAAAGGCGAATTCCTCTGTCCATTCCTGCTGAAAAGTACGATACTCCTCATCTTTTTTTTCTTTTAGCTATCTTCTTTGTCAAAAGGGTTTCTGCAATTAGCTAGCTGACTACTTGATTAAAAGGAGGGAAATTTATTTCCTGACCTCACAACGACCCGTGTACATTACACATTATCCAATAAAAATTGGGTGTTGTACCGGAGGACAGCTGTGATTGGCTCCAGCCACCCGCAATCATGAACATGAGTGGTAGGAAATGAATGGATTGTTAATACATGAGAATGTTTTATATTTTTAATGTTATTATTTTTTTTATTAAAGATTTGTCTGCGAGCCAAATGCAGCCATCAAAAGAGCCACATCTGGCTCACAAGCCATAGGTCCCCGACCCCTGCGTTATAGTAAATGTTGGTTGATTGATGGATAAAATGATCAGTTAGCTCATAGGTGGGTGAATTTTCTGTAAAATACCCAGAGATCCTATCATGGGTGGCTTTACTTACCTGGGACTACATGTGCAAGTGTCACTAGAAAGACCCGAGGTTATAGCACTGGAGGCTGTCCCATGTTTGTGGACAGTAGCTGTATACTGTCAGGCGTGTAAAACAGTTATCCATATTTTCCTCTGACCTTGGGACCACTGTGTCTGATGTCTGTTCACTGCCCTGGACGCCAGTGTTGATGAGGTTCCCACAATTGTGCCCTGGCATCCTTCTCGGGGTTCCTTTATGGGGTTTATACCTGCCTCCTAGTTTATTTACAGCTAGTTTATTTTCTGGTTTCCCTCCTCATCTTGGTTGAGTTTTTTTTAATGTACATGTAATGAAATCCACTCTGTCATATATAGTTCTATGAGTTTGACAGAAGACTCACATGTCCACCACCAGTCAGGATACAGACAGCTCTATCACCCCACAATTCTCATGTGCTATCTCTTTGCAACCAGTCACTCCTCTCATCCCAAGCCCTGGCAACCACTGATTTGTTTTCTGTGCTTATAATTTTGCATTTTAAAATGTTACATACAGGCCTGACCTGTGGTGGCGCAGTGGATAAAGCGTCGACCTGGAAATGCTGAGGTTGCTGGTTCGAGACCTTGGGCTTGCCTGGTCAAGGCACATATGGGAGTTGATGCTTCCAGCTCCTCCCCACTTTCTCTCTCTGTCTCTCTCTCCTCTCTCTCTCCCTCTCTGTCTCTCTCTCTCCTCTCTAAAATGAATTTTAAAAAAAATGTCACATACATGAGAAAGAAGGGGTGAGTGTGGGTGGAGGTGGAAATAATGGGGACGGGAAAAGATTTTGCCTGGGACAGAGCATGCACAGTGTGGTGTGCTGATGGTGTTCCATTGAGCTGTACATTTCAAACTTGTATGGTTTTACAAACCAATGGTATCCTAATAGATTCAAACATAAATGGATAAATAAAAACAAAATTTCACATACATTTTATGTGACATTTAATGGACCATATAATATAAAGCTTTTTGGGTCTGGCTGCTTTCACACATGCATTTAATATTTATCTGTGTTGGGTGAATCAGTGGTTCCTTTTATTGCTAAATAGTATTCCATTTTGTAGGTAAGCCACAGTTCATCTGTTCACCAGGTGACGAACATTTGGCTTGTTTTCAATTTTTGGCATAAAGCCTCTGAACACTTGCATGCAGGTTTTTGTGTAATATATGTTTTTTTTTTGTTTTTTTTCATTTTTTTTTTCCATTTTTCTGAAGCTGGAAACAGGGAAAGACAGTCAGACAGACTCCCGCATGCGCCCGACAGGGATCCACCCGGCACGCCCACCATGGAGCGACGCTCTGCCCACCAGGGGGTGATGCTCTGCCCATCCTGGGCGTCGCCATGTTGCGACCAGAGCCACTCTAGCACCTGAGGCAGAGGCCACAGAGCCATCCCCAGCGCCCGGGCCATCTTTGCTCCAATGGAGCCTCGGCTGCGGGAGGGGAAGAGAGAGACAGAGAGGAAGGTGCGGCGGAGGGGTGGAGAAGCAAATGGGCGCTTCTCCTGTGTGCCCTGGCCGGGAATCGAACCCGGGTCCTCCGCACGCTAGGCCGACGCTCTACCGCTGAGCCAACCGGCCAGGGCCTGTGTAATATATGTTTTATTCCCCTTGGTTGAGGCCTAGGAGTGGAGTTGCTGGATCATTTGGGAACTGTATATTTATGAGTAACTGCCAGTTTTCAAAAGAGACTCTGCCATCTATATTCTGCTAGCAATAAATGAGGTTTCTAGTGGTCTATATATCCTTTCATTTAAAGATGTCAATTTAAAAATTTTTGGCCCTGGCTGGTTGGCTGTGTGGTAGAGCGTCGGCCCAGCGTGAGGATATCCTGGGTTTGATTCCCAATCAGGGCACACAGGAGAAATGACAATCTGCTTCTCCGCCTCACCCTTCTCTCTCTCCTTCTCCCTCTCTTCCCTTCCTGCAGCCATGACTTGATTGGTTTGAGCAAGTTGACCAGGTGCTGAGGATGACTCCCTCAAGCCTCTGCCTCAGGTGCAAAAATAGCTCAGTTGTGAGCATGGCCCCAATGGGCAGAGCATTGTCTTTAGGGGGCTTGCCGGGTGGATCCTGGAGGGGTGCATGCATAGTCTGTCTGTCTCTCTCCCCTCCTCTCACTTAAAAAAATTAGCCATTTTAATGGATGTTCCAGATAATGTTTTATTTGTAGTTTCCTTTCTTCACTCTTCCAGGTGCTGGCAGAGGTTAAATATCATTACTGATTTGATATGGCCAGGGTGGTATCCACTCCTTTGTGATTTCTTAAGACAGAACTTGGAGCACTCAGGGTGAAAGGGCAGCAGGAATATCAATCCTTCCTAAATTTTTTGAGGAAAATGTTGTATCTTATCATACTGTAATTTTAGAACTTAAATAGGTTTCTTATATTAGGGTAAATTCTTTATGTTAAAATTGCTATTTATGCCTGACCTGTGGTGGCGCAGTGGATAAGGCATCCTCCTGAAACGCTGAGGTTGCTGGTTCTAAACCCCGGGCTTGCCTGGTCAAGGCACATATGGGAATTGATGCTTCCTGCTCTTCCCCCCTTCTCTTTCTCTGTCTTTCTCTCTCTCTCTCTCTCCCCATTACTCTCTCTCTCTCTTCTCTAAAAATGAATAAAATCTTAAAAAAAAAATGCTATTTGCTTAAGCAACTTGTGAGCAAAAGCTGCTAGTCTTGAAATTGAAATTTCTTTGACCTGTTCTTCTAAACTTTTCCTTTCAGTGGTGAGTTGTCTGTTCTCATAGAACATCGTTTTTTTGTTTGTTTTTTTGAACATCGTTTTTTTAAGCCCTTCATCTTCTTGGTGGCCATAACACTTTGTTCCCTCTCTCTTTTTAGGCTCCTAATCATCAACTCATGACTTACTGGTTACAGGAGCTGCAGCAGAAGAGATGGGAATATTGCAATGGTCTTGACATGGTAAAGTGGGACAGCAGGACCTCCCCCACCCCTGGGGACTTTTCTAAGGGCCTCGTCGCCAGAGACAGCACAGGTGAGTGAGAAATGGAGGGACCCATGCCAATTTGACATGGCAAGTTAGCTTAGCAGGGAGATTCAGAATGAAAATCATAGTGAAGATCCCTTGTGAATGGGCAGCTTTCCATGCTTACTGAGTGCTTCCACGCCCAGAATTGTGTTCAGGCCTAGTAATGACCTTAGCAGTAAGGCAAGGCCATTGCCAGCACCCTGCTGAGATGACACAGCTGAGGTAGGCAGGTAGTTGTGCTGATGGAGCTCCTGTGTGCCTTCAGAGCCAGCCTTACTTTCTTCCCACCTGGAGGCACAGTACCCACACTTACACCTTCATGCTCAGGTGGGCAGAATTGCTAGAGTTTACAGATGTCTGTGTACACTGGGAAGGTTTTCTCCAAGAACTCACATGTGACCTGGTGATGTTTTTTAGGAAGACTGTACCTCAAACACCAATTCCATTTCTTTCTGGATCTGTGGCATTTCCCTATTCATGGCATAAGGGCCTTGGCATATGTGCAACTGACTTGTTTTAGAAACAAATGCCTTCATAGACTTTTTTTTTTTTTTTGTATTTTTTCTGAAGCTGGAAACGGGGAGAGACAGTCAGACAGACTCCCGCATGTGCCCGACCGGGATCCACCTGGCACGCCCACCAGGGGCAACGCTCTGCCCACCAGGGGGCGATGCTCTGCTCCTCCAGGGCATCGCTCTGTCGCGACCAGAGCCACTCTAGCGCCTGGGGCAGAGGCCAAGGAGCCATCCCCAGTGCCCGGGCCATCTTTGCTCCAATGGAGCCTTGGCTGCGGGAGGGGAAGAGAGAGACAGAGAGGAAGGGGGTGTGGAGAAGCAAATGAGTGCTTCTCCTATGTGCCCTGGCCGGGAATCGAACCCGGGTCCCCCGCACGCCAGGCCGACACTCAACCGCTGAGCCAACCGGCCAAGGCCTACCTTCATAGACTTTTAATTATTATTTTCCTTTTAACCCCCATTTCCCTGCCAACCTTGTTTTTACCAATCAAGTCTTTCTCAGCAGGTCAGTGGGAATCATGGCGTGTGCTCCGTACCCACTTATATGTTGTGCTGCGAGAACTCTCAAGTTTTCCTGGATGTCTTAACTCTGATGACACCAGAGCAGAGGTGATGCCTTGTTTTCAAGTTTAAAGCCTCTGTGTTTGGTTTACAAGTCTACTCATTGTTGACTGTTTCTTAAAGCCACCGTTAGAGTGCTTTTGATTAAAAGAAGCTCAATAACTGAAGCCACTTGGAACGTGTGGAAACTGTAGGGCAGGGGTCCCCAAACTATGGCCTGCGGGCCACATGCAGCCCCCTGAGGCCATTTATCCGGCCCCCGCTGCACTTCCAGAAGGGGCACCTCTTTCATTGGTGGTCAGTGAGAGGAGCATAGTTCCCATTGAAATTCTGGTCAGTTTGTTGATTTAAATTTTCTTGTTTTTGATTTTAAATATTGTATTTGTTTCCATTTTGTTTTTTTACTTTAAAATAAGATATGTGCAGTGTGCATAGGGATTTGTTCATAGTTTTTTTTATAGTCCGGCCCTCCAACGGTCTGAGGGACAGTGAACTGGCACCCTGTGTAAAAAGTTTGGGGACCCCTGCTGTAGGGGAACGAGCAGGAGTCACGATGGCAGCTACTGCCTTGGGCACAAAGGGGCTGGATTGGCTCAGTTCCTTCGCTCCGAGGTCCAGTGCTTCTCTAGCAGAGGCTCTGAGGTGTTACCCGGAATGGAGAGGCAAAGAGGTAACACCTGGCCTGTGGTCTGTGTAGCACGTCCTTCCTTCTTTCAGTAAACTTTTAAAATTGGCTTTTGAGAGACAGAGACAGGAAGGGGGGTGGGAGGAGAGAGAGCGGAAAGCATCAACTTGCAGTTGCTTCATTTTGGTTGTTTGTTGATTGCTTCTCATACGTGCCTTGACTGAGAGGCTCAAGTCGAGCCAGTGACCCCTTGCTCAAGCTAGAAACCTTGGGCTCAAGTCAGCAACCTTAGGTTTATGTCAGCGGTTCTCAAATACATTATGTATTTTCCGATGGCTTTAGGCGACCCCTGTGTTTTGGTCGTTCGACCCCCGCCGGGGTCGCGACCCACAGGTTGAGAACCGCTGGTTTATATTGAGTCCATGCTCAATTGAACCCACGCTTAAGCCAGCAATCTCGGGGTTTCAGACCAGAGACCTCAGCATTCCGGCTTGACACTCTATCCATTGTGCCACCGCTGGTCAGGCACGTCCTTCCTTCTTTTGAGCCAAAATACTGTGACCTGGGAGCCAGAGAAGGCATCTGAAGCCCATATTTGGTTCTGTTCACTTGGTTTGGGGGCTCTCAGGGTAGGAATTTGGAGTTTGTGCCCCTGACATTTACTCATCCATTCAGCAGAGTAGGCGCCTGTGAGCAGCTTAGTCCCTCTCCTCAGGGAAGTTCCAGTGAGTAGGTGTGAAGAAAACGTGAGATGAATGTGAGAGATGTACAGGATACAGAGGGCCATGAGTGGTTGGATACAGCTGTGGGCGGTCGAGGGTCTCTCTGAGGAGGTGGTAGCTACGCTGAGACCTGAAGGATGAAGAGTTAGCTGGGTAAACAGGGAGGGGGCTCCTGTGAGAGGGTGGGCCGTGGGAGGAAAGCAGGGCGTGAGACGAGCCTGGACGCACACCCAGGCTGGAGTTGAGAGAGCCTTGACATCTGGGTCTGGGGTTTGGACTCCATCCTAAGAGCAGTGGAGTGTCTGAAGATTTACCTGTAGAAATAACTAGTTTTAAACTTCCACCCATTTTTAGGTAGCTTCTAAGAACAAATAATGAAACTTTGGACTACTGGCCAATTTGTGAGACTATAATTATTCAGCAGTCAGAAAGTCTCAAGGAAGAAGTGGAGGAGAAAGGTTGTAGCCCCTTTGTTTAATTGTCAGAGATAAAAATTGGTTAAAAGATAAAATGTAATGGTGCCTTATGTTGTATTTGAAGCCGTATTGGCCTCTCTACACTGCATTGTGCACTCGTCCCAGGCAAAGTCTCCTTCTGTCCTCATTTTTTCCCATTTGCCCACCTCCACCTACCCCCACCCTTTTTCCCTCTGGTGTCACCACACAGTTGTTTGTGTCTGTGTGTTATGTATATATATATATATATATATGTTTTTTGGTTGATATTTACTATTTGCCAGACTCTGAGTAGGTCATTTTTTTTCTCTAGTACAAGATAGCAAACAAACTATGGCCTGTGGGAATGAAGTTTTATTGGAATAAAGCATCATCCATTTATTTGCATATTGTCTGTGACCGTGTACAATATAGTCTAATGAGCACAGCACCAGAGGTGAATTCAGGAACCTTTCTCTGCTTGGGGTGTTGGAGTATTTCCTGGGCTTGAAGACAGCTGAACTGAGTCTTGGAGGTCAACTAGCAGCCGCCTTGTGAACCAGGGAAGGAAAGACTTAGGGGCCCTGGAGACCTGGCACCTGGCGGGAGGTAGAGTGAAGTGGGTGGGCAGGAGTGACCAATGGAAGGCTGGATGGATGGTCAGGGACCAGACCTGGAAGGTTTTATGAGACAGGGGAAGGCATGGCGAGTGATTGGGTCAGCTGTTCACTGGAGATGAGGAACCATGCCGAAGGACAGAGAACGGCTTCCTTGGCAGTTAGAAGGCTGTTGTGGTGTCCAGGCTGGAAACCCTAGCAGCCTTGACCTGAGCTGTCACAGAGAAGATGGAAAGAAGTGGGCAGAGCTGGAAGAATGTTTGGTGGGAGAACTGGAGGATTCAGAGATGGATTAATTAGATTTCAGGGAGAGGGAAGGAGTTGGCTCATTGAGTTTGAAATAGTAACAATGGCCTTGTCCGCCTCCTACCCCCATAGTTGTATTATGAAAACTGCATTAAGTGTAAACATACATGTGTATATATATATATGTATGTATGTGTATTACCATTTTGAATTAGGATGTATTCAGTTGCAGTTAACAGGAAAGCTGACTAATAGGGACTTACAGGGACTTGTCTCATGACAAGTAGTTCATGGCTGGCAATGCCATTGAGAGACCCCTGTTCTATCCTCTGTCCCTAATGTTACTAGCTTTTCTCCTACTGCAGGCTGCCTGTAGAAGTGGCACCTATATTAAAAAGGAGAAAACTTGCCCAGAAACCCTTGATCATGCCTCATTAGCTAGAGCTGTCACATAGCCATCTGTACCTGGAAGGGGGTTTAGGAAGGCTAGTGTTGTAGCTCAGCATGTGGCCACCATCAAAACCAGGGTCTGTGGGGAAGGCAGAGCTGGAATGAGTACTTATTGGGCAGCTTGCACTGTCACAGTTGTTTTCTAGGGAGTAGGAGTCTGTTCCCACCTGTGTGATTGAATTTGCAACCTTATATTAAATCAAGTATTAGAAAGTGGGATAACTTTGTCATTTGTTCATCTGCTCTGTCTGCCTTCCTTTATGCAGCCTGGCCTGTGAAGGTGCGCAGGCCTCAGACACAACTCTGCAAGTCTTCTGTGTTTGAATAGACAAAGACCTGGTTTCAATACAAAGGAATAAGTTGCAGAGATAAAATCAAGGGTCCTGCACAATGCTGATATCTAAGAAAGAACAATAGACTCTGATACTGTAAACAGATGTATTAAGTGAAGACAGTTGGTTTAAAAAAATTATTACTGAATGGAGGCTGGAAAAAAGATGTTTAAAAAAAAAGTTAAGGGGGCCTGACCTGTGGTGGCGCAGTGGATAAAGCGTCGACCTGGAAATGCTGAGGTCGCCGGTTCAAAACCCTGGGCTTGCATGGTCAAGGCACATATGGGAGTTGATGCTTCCAGCTCCTCCCCCTTGTCTCTCTCTCTCTGTCTCTCTCCCCCCCCTCCTCTCTAAAATGAATAAATAAAATAAAAATTAAAAAAAAAAAAAGTTAAGGGCCCCAGACCTTCCTAGCTCTTAGGAATGCGATAGCCAGAACCCAAAGAAGCCCTCTTCCGTAAGTAGCAATAGCTTCATGACAAGATGCGTGTCCAGCACATCTGTTTGCTTCACTTCCCACATAAACTTATGAGCAAACAAGCCAGGGTTAATAAGACTTTTTTCAAAAACTTCTTGAGAGTTCAACAGGGCAGAGGCACTCACCGTCCCAGGAGGCATGAGTGCCAAAGCACTCATGTTTGAGTATGGATGGTTTTTCTTACCAACAATGGCATCGTGAAGACAGTTAAGGCTTGACGACATATTTCCTCCCTGAAGCCCTACACCAGGCAGTGTGACTTGTGTGCCAGCAGCTTATGTGGGAGGGGAGGGAAGGGAAGTGGCTACTTGTTCCTGCAGCATGTGTGTGCCCTCCACTCCGGTGCTGGAACTGACAGATGGAAAACTATTGGGTGGAATGCAGACCCAGCACTGGCAAAGCTGCATGAATTCCATGTAACATTAATATCACAATCCCATAAAGTGATCAAAGAAGTCTGAGCAGGCGGTAGTGCAGTGGATAGAGCATCGGACTGGGATGAGGAGGACCCAGGTTCGAAACCCCGAGGTTACCGGCTTGAGCGCAGGCTTGTCCGACTAGAGCACGGGCTCACCAGCTTGATCACAGGGTTGCTGTCTTGAGCATGGGATCATAGACATGACCCCATGGTCACTGGCTTGAGCCCAGAGGTTGCTGTCTTGAGCAGGGAGTCACTCGCTTTGCTGTAGTGCCCTGATCAAGGCACATGTGAGAAAGCAATCAATGAACAACTAAGGAGCTGCAACAAAGAGCTACAACAAAGAATTGATGCTTCTCGTCTTTCCTTTCCTATCTGTCTGTCCCTGGCTGTTCCTCTTTCTGACTCTGTCAAAAAAAAAAAAATCAAAGAAGCCGTGTTTTCTGTGTAATCCTGTTTGTAACTACGACACAATGCCAGGTGCTGTTCTAAAGTGTAAGTTGTGTCCACAAGGCAGCCTGCTCTAATGGAGAAAGCTTATGGGACCTTGGGCATGCTGCTTTCCTATCTGTGGATGAGATGCTCTCTGAACTTCCTTTGTAATTCTACAGTCAGGGTTCAAGTCCCCCCTCCTGGAGAAGATCCAACAGGAGACTGCACAAGGGGCTGGGGTTTGGTGCCAGTGGAGATGAGCTGAGCCTAGCTCTGCTGGGAGCAGGTGCAGGTAAACAAATGCAGGGGTTATTGGTGCTGTGGAACGGGGAAGACAGCCATGTTGCAGGAGAGCAGGGGGGCATGGAGGGGGGGGAAGGTTGCCATGGACTCAGGTGTGCATCCCTACCTCTGACTTAGAGGATCTCTCAGAGGCCAGGTGGCAAGAGGGATGGTGAGCCTATGCCCATTAGAGACTGCAGGGCCTCCTGTCTCATTCCCTGAACCCAGAGAAGGCCCTCCCTGCCATGTCATGTTAGCAGATTACCTACCATCTTCTATTTATTCATTGAGCCCTTTATCTGTATTTATTGAGTCCCTCCTCTTAGTGTTGGGTGTCAGTTGTGCAGCTGTTGGCTAATCACACCAGGTCCCATTCTCACAGGATGTGTGTCTTTGGTGGGGGATGTGGGAGAGTGGACAGACAAGTAATCAACGAGACACATGGACTGGCCCACCTAGAGCTCTCAGAAACTGGTGGCTTGCCCCATCTCCTTTTTGGTGCTTAGCTCACACTATGCCATCACTTGGAAGCTATGTCTGTTGACCATTTCTTCACAGTCTGGATTAAACTCACTTTGATAAAGGGGGAAAAAAGTACATTTTTAGATTAACCCCATTCTGTTCTGCAGCTTCCAGTGGTAATGTCCAGGCCCTTTTTGCTATCTTTGACACATGGGACCAGCCTTGTCCAGTGTTCTTTGCTTCTTTCTTGGATGACAGTGTGTCCTGGGTTTGGCTTTGTGGGCATTCTCCCACAGCACTCAGCTCTGCTCTCTGCAGAGCCAGCTGGCAGAGGGTCTGGCCCCATAGAGGCAGCAGGCTGTAGCAGGAGAGGAGGGAGACCCACTGAGGCAGCCTGAGTGTGAGCACGGGCCTCCTCCTGTGCTAGTAACAGCCTGTGGGAAGGGCTTCTACAGATCCAGAAAGCTGAGGCTGTCTAGGCCACAGTGGAATTAAGAGGTTGTGCTGGAATCAGAACCTAGGAAATGTAAAAACTGTAGCCCAAAGCTCACTCCAAGTTGTCATTTAGGCATTTGAAAGTGTTTAAAGAGAATAGAGAAGGTCTAACAGTAAACCCCTCAAGCAGACTTTCTCTCCTGCTGAAGCTGCAAGATCAAGCACACTTTGAATCCAGTTTGTCCTCTTAAAGACGTCCCGGGAATACTGCTGGTTCCCAGTTTGTGTCCTGAGGCAGTTCCCTGCATGCTAATGTTAGGACGTGTATTGAGGAGAAGCCAGCAGCTTTGCTTTTATTTAAGTAAATGTCACATGGTTTTCTAAAAACTGAAAGCCAGACAAAAATAGCAATGATAGCAAAAACTTGGAAATAGCTTTTTTTCACATCAAATAATTACATTTAGAATTAGTCCCTGTTCTCCATGCCACCCTTGGGCCCCGACTTCCCCAGGAAGCATTTCCAGTGTGGTGCGAGTTGCTGCAAGGGCTGGGGTTTCCTTTGTCACACGGAGCATTTGACGAGCAGACCTTGCAGAGGGGCCACCCTCACTTTGCTGTCAGCCCACACAGGAAGAAGAGGCTGGACTGGGCTGTTACAGGTCCTTGTGTTTACTGTATTCCCCCATGTGTAAGACGCACCCTTTTTCGAAAAATTTGGCGTCTAAAAACTGGGTACATCTTATGCAGTGGTTATAGATCTTTTTACTTGCATTTCCCACTTTTTTGCGCTTGTTTTTGCACTCATTATTGAAGATAGTGATTCATCATCAGACACAGATGAGGACAAGCTAATGGATGGGAGTTTTGACAGTGATGAGTTGTATGAATTTTATGATGAATAAAACTTGAGTTCGATAACTTTATATAATACTTTTTTTTTTTTTTCAAATTTCGGGCCCCAAAATTAAGGTGCGTCTTATACATGGGAGCGTCTTACACATGAGGAAATACAGTATTTCCTGTCCTGGCTTAGAATGGTAATGTTTTGCCCTGAGGATGAGGGGTCTGCGAAAGACCAGCCTTTGGGAAGCTGGGAAGCCTGGAAGCCCGGAGAAGCCAGGTATTAGTTTTATCTTCCTGCCTCCTTCTTGCCCATTGTCTGGCACAGGGACCCACCAGGGCTGGGGCCCACCTCTGATAGGTATGGTCGTGCACCTGCTGCGGTTGGTCCACCACAGGGCCGGTGACTGCATTCATGCTCTGGCTCTGGGCTTTCTTGTCCTGACAAGTGAAGCAGGCAGAAGAGACTATTCGGTGTTTGAACTTGTTTTTTGTTTGTTTATTGAACCTTCTTTTCCAAATGAAATCTTAAGGGGAACTCCAAAGAGGAAGCACTGTCGTTGACGCTGAGGGTGGCATCTCTCCCTCCTCTCCCTTTAACAATCTCTATGGCACCTCCTGGAGCCCCGTGGCTTAAAGGAGGGGTCTGCACACGAGGGACTTGATGCATGCCATCTGACTTTATTATTTGGTGTGTGTCTCTCTCTCCTAGATGTGGCTTACTTTAGGCGCCACAACTGTGTCTCACTCTGTTGTACCCTTAGTACCTAGTGGAAATCTATGGTGGGTTATAACTTCTAGCCTTCTTGACTCAGGCCTGTACTCCATTCCCCAGTCTTCAGTTCTTCTGTCTTCAACACTTTCTTGCTTTTCCTACTCAGAACTCTACTCTAAGCCAGTGTTGACTCTCCTGGCCAGAGCCAGGTTTCCCTGATAGAGACACAGCAGTCACTTCTTCACCCAGGACACTTTCCCCAGTGTGTTCCTTCCCACGCTGACTGTGGTCAGGTGAGTGACTTGCCTGCAGAGTGTGAGCCCATTGTAAGGGGTTATCTTTGGGACCATCGATTTCCTGGGGCCCCTGTAGCCCGGTTTTCTTGTGCTCTGCTTTCTCTACCAGAGCTCGGTTACCTTCACAGACGCCTGTCCTACACAACATCTGGTCTGGTGAGAAAGTCGTTTTTTTCTTGGATATCAATGTTCAGCAGTTCTTTTTTTTTTTTTTTTTTTTTTTTTGGTGACAGGGATAGAGAGAGAAGGGGACAGTCAGGAAGGGAGAGAGATGAGAAGCATCAATTCTTCTTTGTGGTACCTTAGTTGTTCAGTGATTCCTTTCTCATATGTGCCTTGACAGGCAGGCTATAGCAGAGCCAGTGACCCCTTGCTCAAGCTAGTGACCTTGAGTTGAGTTTAAGCTGGTGAGCTGTGCTCAAACCAAATGAGCCTGCACTCAAGCCGGCAACCTCAGGGTTTCTAGCCTGGGTCCTCTGCGTCCCAGTCCAACGCTCTATCCACTGCACCACCGCCTGCCTAGTCAGGCTTTCTTTTTTTTTTCTTTTTAATGAGAGAGAGAGGGAGAGAGAAAGGCAGGAACAGGCAGACTGAAAGAGAGAGAGATGAGAAGTATCAACTCATAGTTGCTGCACTTTAGTTGTTCATTGATTGCTTTCTCATTTGTGCCTTGACTGGGGAGCTCCAGCCGAGCAAGTGACCTCTTGGTCAAACCAGCGACCATAGGGTCATGCCTATGATCCCACACTCAAGCCGGTGACCCTGCGCTCAATTTGGATGAGCCCGCACTCAAGCTAGAGACCTTGGGGTTTCAAACCTGAGTCCTTAGCAACCCAGGTCGATGCTCTATCCACTCCGCCACCACCTGGTCAGGCTCAGCAGTTCCATTCTGATTCTGTTTTCACAAAAAGAGTGATGGATGGTATTCCTCTGTGGAGATGCTTTACTGGAAGGAAGTGTAGATCAATCTTTGTTGTGAAACAATGTTATATTCTGCTACAAACATGCCTCTTCTCAGAGATCAGATCATTTGGAAGAATAGAAAGTATTTGTAGTTGGATGCATTGTTGTCAAAACTTAAAAAGTAAATTTTTATTATGGGATTTTAAACATATGCAAAGAGAATAACAGTATTACCCCCATATTTATTAGGTAGTTTCAAAAATTATTATTTCGCCCTGGCCGGTTGGCTCAGCGGTAGAGCGTCGGCCTAGCGTGCGGAGGACCCGGGTTCGATTCCCGGCCAGGGCACACAGGAGAAGCGCCCATTTGCTTCTCCACCCCTCCGCCGCGCTTTCCTCTCTGTCTCTCTCCTCCCCTCCCGCAGCCAAGGCTCCATTGGAGCAAAGATGGCCCGGGCGCTGGGGATGGCTCTGTGGCCTCTGCCTCAGGCGCTAGAGTGGCTCTGGTCGCAACATGGCGACGCCCAGGATGGGCAGAGCATCGCCCCCTGGTGGGCAGAGCGTCGCCCCTGGTGGGCGTGCCGGGTGGATCCTGGTCGGGTGCATGCGGGAGTCTGTCTGACTGTCTCTCCCTGTTTCCAGCTTCAGAAAAATGGAAAAGAAAAAAAAAGAAAAAAAAAAGAAAAATTATTATTTCATAACCCACCTTGTTTCATTGATACCCCTGCTCAGTTAACTTTGTGATTTTTAAAGTGACATGTTATTTGAAGCAAGTATTTATATTAATTTTATTAAATAACAAAATATTGTTATTTTAAAGCAGGTCTTGGGTATTATATAATTTTAACCTTAAAAAATGCAAAAGCTTACATTTTAGAATGTTATAGTATAAAGTTTGAATCTGACATACTTTAGCATCAACACATTTGCCTGTGAATTTACTCCCCCCCTCCAAGTGAGAGGCGGGGAGGCAGAAAGACAGACTCTCGCATGTACCTGACCGAGATCCACCTAGCATGCCCACCAGAGGGCGATGCTCTACCCATCTGGGGCGTTGCTCTGCTGTGGCCAGAGCCATTCTAGTGCCTGACGCGGAGGCCATTGAGCCCGTGGGCCATGGAGCTGTCCTCAGAGCCTGGTGCAACTTTGCTCCAATGGAGCCTTGGCTGTGGGAGGGGAAGAGAGAGACAGAGAGGAAGGAGAGGGGGAAGGGTGGAGATGCAGATGGGCGCTTCTCCTGTATGCCCTGACTGGGAACCAAACTCGGGATTTCCACACTCTAGGCTGACGCTCTATTGCTGAGCCAACTGGCCAGGGCCTGAATTTACTATTTTATTTATTTATTTATTTGTTTGTTTGTTTGTTTGTTTTACAGAGACAGAGGGAGAGTCAGAGAGAGGGATAGACAGGGACAGACAGACAGGAACGGAGAGAAATGAGAAGCATCAATCATTAGTTTTTCGTTGCTCATTGCGACACCTTAGTTGTTCATTGATTGCTTTCTCATATGTGCATTGACCGCGGGCCTTCAGTAGACTGATTAACCCCTTGCTCGAGCCAGCGACCTTGGGTCCAAGCTGGTGAGCTTTTTCTCAAACCAGATGAGCCTGTGCTCAAGCTGGTGACCTCGGAGTCTCAAACCTGAGTCTTTGGCATCCCAGTCCGACGCTTTATCCACTGTGCCACTGCCTGGTCAGGCTGAATTTACTCTTTTACATCAACTCATTTGCCTGTGAATTGCTCTTCTGTAACATGCAAACTTATTAAATAGTGTTACTATTTGTATATATTAGCAAATATGTATTTGTTTGTATTCTCCCCCCACTTTCTTAGAGAGGAGGGAGTGTAGTGTGATCTGATCAGTGCTTTGCTTTTTTTGTTGTTACAGAGACAGAGAGAGGGACAGATAGGGACAGACAGACAGGGAGGGAGAGAGATGAGAAGCATCAGTTCTTTGTTGCAGCTCCTTAGTTGTTCATTGATTGCTTTCTAATATATGCCTTAACCGGGGGCCTATAGCTGAGCAAGTGACCCCTTGCTCAAGCCAGCAACCTTGGGCTCAAGCCAGCAACCTTTGGGCTCAAGCCAGATGACCATGGGTCATGTTTTTGATTCCACGCTCCAACCAATGACCCCGCGCTCAAGCTGGATGAGCCCGTGCTCAAGCTGGCAACCTCCAGGTTTCAAACCTGGGTCCTCTGCATTCGAGTCTGACACTCTATCCATTACACCACTGCCTTGTCAGGCAGCATTTTGCTTTTTGTACCTAACAGTTTGTCTTGGAAGTTGTTCTTTATCAGTACAGGTGAGTGGGCCTTGGTCACAGCTAATGTCAAGTTTACTGATCCACAGGACAGCAGAGGAGAGCCCAGCCTCCTCATTCTCTGGGCCGAGCCTGTTAACACCTGGTGGTTTGAAGGACATCACAACCTTCCCTAGAGAAACGATGATCTGCTTTAGATCAAAATGATTGCAGAACATCGATAGATACATATACATGGTTCCGGTTTTTATATAGTTTATCAATCAGTGTTTCATGGAGGATATCCATGTGGAAGCTTTGAGTAACTGACCTCTGTCTGTCTCTTTCTTTCAGATTTCATTTACCCACACCCAAATGATTCTGCAGAAAAAGCCAGAAATATCTTAGCTATGGAAACTGCCCCTCGAGAACTGGTGGGAGAACAGGCTGCTAGTCAGCCAGCCCCAGGGCAGCCGAATTCCATCAATTTCTCTTTGAAGCAGTGGGGCGCTGAGCTCAAGTGAGTCTTGGGAAGGTCACACGTGACACTGAAAACAAGTGACTTCTAATAATATATGTCATGATTTCATGTATAAATTTTATCTTCCGTCATTTCTGGGTCTGTTTCTATTTACTGATTTTTCTCCTCATAATTAGTATATTCAGACTTCTTTGCATGCCTGGTAATTTTTGTATTGGATGACCAATATTGTGACTTATCACCTTTCCAGGTGCTGGATTGTTTTGTATTCTATAAATATTCTTGAACTTTATTTTGGAATATAGTTGAATTACTCAGATAGTTTGATACTTTTGAACTTCCCTTTAAGCTTTGTTAGGTGGGATGAGAGCAACCTTTAGGTATAATATTAGTAACCTTTGTCCGAATATTCTTTCTGATGCCCTTGATGTAGCTGTTTTACTGCCCTGGCTGGTGGACTGGACACTCCCACCCCTGTATAGCCTCAGAGACTGTTCTCTTTGCTCCTCTCAGGCGGTTCTGTCCCCATTCTGGGATAGATTTCCTACAAACCTCACAGTCCCCCCACTGGGGACTTTGGGGACCCCTGAGATCACTTGCTGTTCAGCTCTCTCCTCCAGCACTGTGCCCTCTGAATGCACTTGGATTCCCCCGCCTGGGCCATGGCCTGGAAACTGTCCCAAGCTGTAAGCTGGGCTCTCCTCATTTGTCCCCTCTCTCAAGGTTACAGTCCTGTGCGGCCTGGTGTCCAATATCTGAAAATCATTGTAGGCTACAGTTTTAGTTGTTTCAGGGCCTGTAAATCCAATCCCTCTTATTCTGTCTTCACTGGAAGCACAAATCTCAACATAGTTTTTAAAAGTTTTAATGAAATATTTTTAGCACATGGACAAGTATAGTAGATGAATTACCTGGGCAACCACTGCCCAGTGTATATAATATTGTCATATTTCTGCTGCATTAAAAAAAAAAATTAGCCTGACCAGGCGGTGGCGCAGTGGCTAGAGCGTCGGACTGGGATACGGAGGACCCGGGTTCGAGACCCGAGGTTGCCAACTTGAGTGCAGGCTCATCTGGTTAGAGCAAAAACTCACCACCTTGGACCCAAGGTCGCTGGCTCGAGCAAGGGGTTACTCGGTCTGCTGTAGCCCCACGGTCAAGGCACATATGAGAAAGCAATCAATGAACAGCTAAAGTGTCGCAATGCGCAACAAAAAACTAATGATTGATGCTTCTCATCTCTCTATTCCTGTCTGTCTGTCCCTGTCTATCCCTCTCACTGACTCTCTCTCTGTCTCTGTAAATAAATAAATAAATAATAATCTTCAAAAAAAAAATTAGCCTGACCAGGCAGTGGCGCAGTGGATAGAACGTTGGACTGGATGCGGAAGGACCCAGGTTTGAGACCCCAAGCTTGCCAGCTTGAGCGCGGGCTCATCTGGCTTGAGCAAAAAGTTCACCAGCTTGGACCCAAGGTCGCTGACTTGAGCAAGGGGTTACTCAGTCTGCTGAAGGCCCATGGTCAGGGCACATATGAGAAAGCAATCAATGAACAACTAAGGTGTCGCAACAAAAAACTGATGATTGATGCTTCTCATCTTTTTCTGTTCCTGTCTGTCTGTCCCTGTCTGTCCCTCTCTCTGACTCTCTCTGTCCCTATGAAGAAAAAAAAAATTAAAGTATTAGGTACAGATCAGATTCTCTGTTCTCAGTGTTCCTGTTCTTTTTTTGCCGTTCACAGAGGTGACCAGAATCTGCATTTGACAATTATCATTTATGTATGGATTTTTAAACTAGTTTTACTACATATGTCTGTATCTGTAAATATCTATTAATAGTATTGTCTTAAAGATTTGAAACACTATCCTGTTGTATATATCATTCTTTAAAAACTTTTTCAGGCCTGACCTGTGGTGGTGCAGTGGATAAAGCGTCAACCTGGAATGCTGAGGTTGCCGGTTCAAAACCCTGGGTTTGCCAGGTCAAGACACATATGGGAGTTGATGCTTCCTGCTCCTCCCTCCCCCCCCCTTCTCATTCTCTCTCCTCTCTAAAAATTAATTTAAAAAGTTAAAAAAAAAAACTTAAAAAAAAAACTTTTTCATTCAGTATGTTAAAACTATCTATGTGATACATGGAACTTTAGCTAGAAAGTACTTTCCACAGGACAAGAATCTTTGTCTTGTTCACTGGCTTATCCCAAACACTCAGAATAGTGCCTGCCACATAGTAGGCACACAATAAATATTTGTTGAGTGAATTCATTCATTTTAAATGATGTAAAATCTTTGATTTTATGAGTATTCTTCAGTTTATCTGCTTTCCTGTTGATGGATATCTAAGTTTACATTTTTTGCTAACATGAATAGTGCTGCAATGAATGTTCTTTTTTGTGGCTCCTTGTGCGCATATGAGAGATTCGTCTAGGAAATGCTTGGTCTTAGGGTGGACACCTTTGCCATAACTGTGGACTGATGATTAGTCTCCATGGTAACGGTATCAGTTTATGCTCTCACTAGCAGGGTATGAGCATCCTCACCAGCATTGGATATTATTAGATATTATCATTTTATCCAACCCTGGATATGTGAAATTATATGTTGTTTTACAATTTTTTATTTATTTATTTTTTATTTTTCTGAAGTGAGAAGTAGAGAGGCAGAGAGACAGACTACCACATGCGCCTGACTGGGATCCAGCCAGCATGCCCACCAGGGGGCGATGCTCTGCCCCATCGCAACCAGAGCCAGTCTAGCACCTGAGGTGCAGGCCACAGAGCCATCCTCAGCACCTGGGCCAACTTTGCTCCAGTGGAGCCTTGGCTGTGGGAGTGAAGAGAGAGATAGAGAGAAAGGAGAGAGAGAAGGGTGGAGAAGCAGATGGGCACTTCTCCTGTGTGCTGTGGCCAGGAATCAAACCCGAGACATCCACATGCCGGGCCGATGCACTACCACAGAACCAACAAGCCAGGGCCTGTTTTATAAAAATTTTTTTTAAAATAACACATTTCATTTGTCCCAATAGAAATTCAATGTCTTCTTTCCGCCCTGGAAGAGGGCATGATAGTCGGAAGAGTGTGTTTTACACCAATGAAGAGTGGGAGCTTCTAGACCCGAGCCCTAAGGACCTGGAGGAGTCCACAGCCCAGGAAGAGAGGAAGAAGCAGATACCTGAAGGAAACAAAGGTATAGCCATGTTGTCTGTCATTCTTTCCTTTTGCCTTATATGAGGCACCAGGGATGTGGGCGACCCTTCAGGAACAGGTATTTTCAGAAGCGTAATGCCCATTGGGAGTTTACATTCTCTTTATGGGAGATAAAACATAAAGACCTTAGATGTTACAAGAAATGAATAGCTGTTGAGTCCTGTGATTCTTAAACTTTTTCAGGAGCTAGAACATCCATGGTGCTTTTTACAGAAATGTTGATTGAAAAAAACAAAACATATCTGACTGGTGGTGGCACAGTGGATAGAACATTGATCTGGGATGCTGAGGACCCAGGTTCGAAACCACAGGTCGCCAGCTTGAGTGCACATTCATCCAGCTTGAGCGTGGAGTCACCGGCTTGAGTGCAGGATCATCAACATGATCCCATGGTTGCTGGCTTGAGCCCAAAGGTCACTGGCTTGAAGCTCAACATTGCTGACTTGAGCCCAAGGTCACTCGCTCGGCTTGAGCCCCCAGTCAAGACATGTATGAGAAACAGTGAACAACTAAAGTGACACAACTATGAATTGAAGCTTCTCATCTTTCTCTCCCTTCCTGTTTCTCTCTATCAAGGAAAAAAAAACCACTTTGGCATTTATAGAGATTTGACACATATACAAAAGTAGACTATATAGTGTCATGAATTCAGGAGTGCCCATCATTTGTTTTCCACAATCTTGAACTTGTAGCCTCTCTTATTTCCTCTGAGCTCCTACCTCTCTCTCTCTGCATACACAATCATCTGGATTATTGTAAAGTAAATTCTAGATATCAATCCATTGCCTTTAAATATTTGAGTATGTATCTCTAAGAGATAATGACTCTTTAAAAACATTATAACCACAGCTTCATTATTATACCTAAAAACAGTTACAGTAAATCTTGAATATTCCCCAATTGCTCCAAAACTATCTGTCTTCCATCGGTCTGTTCAAATCAGGAGCCCCACAGGCCTGTAGATGTGTTTAAATTTTTTTTTTATTGATTGATTTTAGAGAAAAGAAAGGAGAAAGAGGGACATCAATTTGTTGGTCCACTAATTTATGCATTCATTGGTTGATTATTTATTTTTTATTATTATTAATTTTAATGGGGTGAATTGATAAATCAGGGTACATATGTTCAGAGAAAACATCTCTAGGTTATTTTGACATTTGATTATGCTGCATTCCCATCACCCAAAGTCCAATTGTCTTTTGTCACCTTCTAACTGGTTTTCTTCGTGCCCCTTCCCTCCCCCAACCCCTTCCCCCATAACCACCACACTCTTGTCCATGTCTCTGAGTCTCATTTTTATGTCCCTATGTATGGAATCATATAGTTCTTAGTTTTTTCTGATTTACTTATTTCGCTCAGTATAATGTTATCAAGGTCCATCCATGTTGTTGTAAATGATCCAATGTCATCATTTCTTACTGCTGAGTAGTATTCCATAGTATATATGCACCAAAGCTTTTTAATCCACTCGTCCACTGACGGACACTTGGGCTGTTTCCAGATCTTCGCTATTGTGAACAATGCTGCCATAAACATGGGGGTGCATTTCTCCTTTTCAAACAGTGCTATGGTGTTCTTGGGATATATTCGTAAAAGTGGGATAGCTGGGTCAAAAGGCAGTTTGATTTTTAATTTTTTGAGGAATCTTCATACTGTTTTCCACAGTGGCTGCACCAGTCTGCATTGCCACCAACAGTGGAGGAGGGTTCCCTTTTCTCCACATCCTTACCAGCACTTATTCTGTGTTATTTTGTTGATGAGCACCATTCTGACTGGTGTGAGGTGATATCTCATTGTGGTTTTAGTTTGCATTTCTCTAATGATTAGTGATGTTGAGCATTTTTTCATATGCCTATTGGCTTTCTGTATGTCCTCTTTGGAGAAGTGTCTATTCATTTCTTTTGCCCATTTTTTGATTGGATTATCTTCCTGGTGTTGAGTTTTACAAGTTCTTTATAAATTTTGGTTATTAACCCCTTATCAGACATATTGTCAAATATGTTCTCCAATTGTGTAGTTTGTCTTTTTATTCTGTTCTTGTCTTTAGCTGCGCAAAAGCTTCTTAGTTTGATATAGTTCCCCCCCCCTTTTTTTTTACATAGGCAGAGATAGATAGGGACAGACAGACAGGAACGGAGAGAAAAATGAGAAGCATCAATCATTAGTTTTTCGTTGTGCGTTGAGTATTGATTTTATATCCTGCCACCTTGCTGAATTCATTTATCAGGTCCAGTAGTTTTTTGACTGAGACTTTAGGGTTTTCTATATACAATATCATATCATCTGCAAATAATGATAGTTTTACTTCTTCTTTTCCAATTTGGGTGCCTTTTATTTCTTTTTCTTGTCTGATTGCTGTGGCTAGGACTTCCAGAACAATGTTGAATAAGAGTGGTGAAAGGGCCTGACCAGGTGGTGGCGCAGTGGATAGAGCATCGGACTGGGATGCGGAAGGACCCAGGTTCGAGACCCTGAGGTCGCCAGCTTGAGCACGGGCTCATCTGGCTTGAGCAAAGAGCTCACCAGCTTGGACCCAAGGTCGCTGGCTCCAGCAGGGGGTTACTCGGTCTGCTGAAGGCCCGCAGTCAAGGCACATGTGAGAAAGCAATCAATGAACAACTAAGAAGTCGCATTTACAGCAAAATGGTGGGATCTTGATAACATGATACGAAGCGAAATAAGTAAATCAGAAAAAACCAGGAACTGCATTATTCCATACGTAGGTGGGACATAAAAGTGAAACTAAGAGACATTGATAAGAGTGTGGTGGTTACGGGGGGGAGGGGGGAATGGGAGAGGGAAAGGGGGTGGTGAGGGGCACAAAGAAAACAAGATAGAAGGTGACAGAGGACAATCTGACTTTGGGTGGTAGGTATGCAACATAATTGAATGACAAGATAACCTGGACTTGTTATCTTTGAATATATGTATCCTGATTTATTGATGTCACCCCATTAAAAAAATAAAATTATTAAAAAAAAAAAAAAGAAGTCGCAACGCGCAACGAGAAACTGATGATTGATGCTTCTCATCTCTCTCCGTTCCTGTCTGTCTGTCCCTGTCTATCTCTGCCTCTGTAAAAAAAAAAAAAAAAAAAAAAAAAAGAGTGGTGAAAGGGGGCACCCCTGCCTTGTTCCTGATCTGAAGGGGATTGCTTTTAATTTTTGCCCATTGAGTATGATGTTGGCTGTGGGTTTGTCATGGATGGCCTTTATCATGTTGAGGTATGTTCCCTGTATTCCCACTTTGCTGAGAGTTTTGATCATGAATAGGTGCTGGATTTTATCAAATGCTTTTTCTGCATCTATTGATATTATCATGTGGTTTTTCTTCCTTTTGTTTATGTGATGAATCACATTGATTGATTTGCGAATATTGTACCAGCCTTGCCTCCCAAGAATAAATTCCACTTGATCATGGTGTATGATTTTTTTCATATATTGCTGGATCCGGTCTGCTAATATTTTTTTTTGAGGATTTTAGCATCTAAATTCATCAGGAATATTGGCCTATAATTTTCTTTCTTTGTATTGTCTTTGCCTAATTTTGGAATCAGAATTATGCTCACCTCATAAAAGGAGCTTGGAAGTCTTCCTTCCTCTTGAATTTTTTGAAATAGCTTGAGAAGGATAGGAGTTAGTTCTTCTTTGAATATTTGGTAGAATTCACTTGTGAAGCCATCAGGCCCAGGACTTTTCTTTTTTGGGAGTTTTTTGATAACTGTTTCAATGTCATTTGTTGTAATCGGTCTGTTTAGGTTTTCTGATTCTTCCAGATTAATTTTTGGAAGATTATATGTTTCAAGGAATTTGTCCATTTCATCTAGGTTATCTAGTTTTTTGGCATACAGTTCTTCATAGTATTTTTTTACAATATTTTGTATTTCTGTTGTGTCAGTTGTTATTTCTCCACTCTCATTTCTAATTTTATTTGAGTCCTCTGTCTTTTTTTCTTAGTGAATCTGGTTAAAGGTTCATCAATCTTGTTTACCTTTTCAAAGAACCATCTCCTGATCCTCTGTTTTGTTTCTTTAGGCTCTATGTCATTTATTTCCACTCTGATCTTTATTATCTCCTTCCTTCTACTACCTCTGGGCTTTACTTGCTGTTCTTTTTCTAGTTCTTTTAGATACAGGGTCAATTTGTTTATTTGAGCTTTTTCTAGCTTCTTAAGGTATGCCTGTAATGCTATGAACTTCCCTCTCAGGACTGCTTTTGCTGTGTCCCATAAATTTTGAGTTGATGTATGCTCATTATCGTTTGTTTCTAGAAATTTTTGAATTTCTTCTTTGATCTCATTGTTAACCCATTTGTTACTTAATAACATGCTATTTAGTTTCCAAATGTTTGAGTATTTTTCAATTTTTCTGTTGTGGTTGATTTCTAGTTTCATGCCATTGTGCTCAGAGAAAGTACTCGATATGATTTCAATCTTCTTAAATTTGTTGAAAGCACTTTTGTGCCCTAACATGTGGTCTATCCTAGAGAATGTACCATAAGCATTTGAAAAGAATGTATAATCTGCTGCTTTGGGGTGAAAGGTTCTGAAGATATCTATTAAATTGAGTTGATCTAGTGTGTCCTTTAAATCTGCTGTTTCTTTGTTCTTTTTTTTTTTTTTTTCATTTTTTCCAAAGCTGGAAACGGGGAGGCAGTCAGACAGACTCCCGCATGCGCCCGACCGGGATCCACCCGGCATGTCCACCAGGGGGCGATGTTCTGTCCATCTGGGGCGTTGCTCTGTTGCATCCAGAGCCATTCTAGTGCCTGAGGCAGAGGCCACAGAGCCATCCTCAGCGCCCGAGCCATCTTTGCTCCAATGGAGCCTCGGCTGCGGGAGGGGAAGAGAGAGACAGTGAGGAAGGAGAGGGGGAGGGGTGGAGAAGCAGAAGGGCGCTTCTCCTTTGTGCCCTGGCCAGGAATTGAACCCGGACTCCTGCACGCCAGGCCGATACTCTACTGCTGAGCCAACTGGCCAGGGCCTGCTGTTTCTTTGTTAATTTTCTTTCTTGAGGATCTATCTAGTGACATTAGTGGGGTATTGAAATCCCCTACTATTATAATATTGCTGTTGATCTCACCCTTTAAATCCATCAAAGTCTGTTTTATATATGTATGTGCTCCTGTATTAGGTGTGTAGATATTTATAATGGTTATATCTTCCTGTTGGATTGCTTCCTTTATCATTATGTAATGACCTTCTTTATCTCTTACTATAGCTTTTGTTTTAAAGTCCATTTTGTCTGATATAAGTGTTGCTACTCCAGCTTTTTTTTTTCTTTTTTATTTATTCATTTTAGAGAGAGAGAGACAGACAGACAGAAAGGAGGAGCAGGAAGCATCAACTCCCATATGTGCCTTGACCAGGCAAGCCCAGGGTTTTGAACTGGTGACCTCAGTGTTTCCAGGTCAACACTTTATCCACTGCGCCACCACAGGTCAGACCCCAGCTTTTTTTTCATTTCCATTTTCGTGAAATATTTTTTCCATCCTTTTATCTTCAGTCTATGTGCCTCTTTTGTTTTACAGTGTAGACAGCATACGTATGGGTCCTGTTTTCTTATCCACGCAGCTACCCTATGTTTTTTGATTGTATCATTTAATCCATTTACATTTAAGGTTATTATTGATATGTAGTTGTTTATTGCCATTTTATTCTTTAAAACTGTATTCCTCTTTTGCTGTATTCTTTTTCCTCTTTGATCTGTTTACAACAGGCCCCTTAGCATTTCTTGCAGCATTGGTTTGGTTGTAGTAAATTCCTTGAGTTGTTTTTTTTTTGGTCTGGAAAGCTTTTTATTTCTCCTTCAATTTTAAATGATAGCCTTGCTGGATAAAGTAGTCTTGGTTGTAGGCTTTTGTTCTGCATTACTTTGAATATTTCTTGCCATTCCCTTCTGGCCTCAAGTGTTTCTGTTAAGAAGTCAGAAGTCATCCTTATGGGGGCTCCTTTGTAGGTGATAGCCTTTTTTTCTCTAGCAGCTTTTAATATTTTCTCTTTATCTCTTAGCTTTGGTATTTTAATTATAATATGTCTTGGTGTAGATTTCTTTGGGTTTCTCTTTAATGGAGTTCTCTGTGCTTCTTGAACTTGTGAGACATTTTCCTGGCTTAATTTAGGGAAATTTTTAGCTATGATATGTTTGAACATGTTTGTTCTTTCTCTTCTTCTTCAGGAACCCCTATGATGCGGATATTATTTCTCTTCATGTTGTCACAGAGCTCTCTTAGAGTTTCCTCAGACTTTTTGAGTCTCTTTTCTTTTTTCTGCTCTGTTTCCGTGCCTTTGTTTACCTTGTCCTCTAACTCGCTGATTTGATTCTCAGCTTCATCCATCCTGCTTTTAATTCCTTCCTTTATGTTCTTTATTTCTGATATTGTATTTGTCATTTCTGACTGATTCTTTTTTATTATTTCAATATCCTTTTTTATATTTGCTATCTCTTTATTTAGGTGTTCGTAATGACCATCTATTGTTGTTCTAAGATTTTTGAGCATCCTAACAATTGGTGGGGGGTTTTTTGTATTTTTTCTGAAGTTGGAAATGGGGAAGGCAGTCAGACAGACTCCCGCATGCACTTGACCGGGATCCACCCAGCACGCCCACCAGGGGGCGATGCTTTGCCCATCTGGGGTGTCGCTCTGTTTCAACCAGAGTCATTCTAGCACCTGAGGCAGAGGCCACAGAGCCATCCTCAGCACCCAGGCCAACTTTGCTCCAATGGAGCCTTGGCTGCGGGAGGGGAAGAGAGAGACAGAGAGGAAGGAGAGGGAGAGGGGTGGAGAAGCAGATGGGCGCTTCTCCTGTGTGCCCTGGCTGGGAATTGAACCCAGGACTCCCACACGCTTTACCACTGAGCCAAGCGGCCAGGGCCACAATCATTATTTTAAACTCTGCATCTGGTAATTTGGTTATATCCAACTCATTCAGGTCCTTTTCTGGGGATTTCTCTTGATACATTTGTGTTGCATTTCTCTGCCTTCCCATTTTGTCTATGTGAAAGAAGGTTTTGGCCACTGGAGTCCACTGGGTGTGGCCTCTGTGTTCCCTAGGTGTGGTCTGTCTGCAGGCCCACCACACCCTCTGCTGCTGCTACCTAGGGTGTTCAGGTATGGGGGTTGCTGGTGCCCCATTGATTCATTCTTGTATGTGCCCTGACCAGGGATCAAATTCACAACCTTGGCGTACTGGGGCAATGCTCTAACCAACTGAGTTAGCCAACCACGGCTGCGTATGTGTTTAGTAACTCCATCTTCTTGGGTCTCTTTCTGTCTGAATAGCTCTCTGTGGTTTGTCCTTTCATTGCCTTGCTGTGCTTATTGAAGAAACAGGGCTTTCATGCCAAGGATTTTGCTAATAGTATTTATGTGGGGTCCCTTAATATGCTCTTGCATCTTTGTGTTTTGTGTATACTGGTCTCTAGAGCAGAGGCCTTCCCAGATTCAGGGATGACTTTTCATCATGGCAAGAATATTACATTTTGGGAGGGGGTGCTGTGTGTTTCCTGTTGTACCACATCTGGAATAGCGAACATTGATCAGGGTTAGGGTATCTGCCTGATCCATTGGTACGGATTTCCTGCTGCCTTTTGCCTGATGCTTTAAGCAAT
The DNA here is from genome assembly GCF_036850765.1 of Saccopteryx bilineata. Taxonomy (NCBI): domain Eukaryota; kingdom Metazoa; phylum Chordata; class Mammalia; order Chiroptera; family Emballonuridae; genus Saccopteryx; species Saccopteryx bilineata. Next base: position 72,491,891 of record NC_089496.1, read on the forward strand.
CATTCATGGTGCTGCATCCATTCATCCATTAAGGGAATATTGATGTTTTATATTTAAAATAACAAACTTGAAATTCTAATTTATGCTTGATTCAAGCATGGGCTTGTAGGAGTAGGAGGCAGGATTTTAGGAAATGTTTATTGGGAAAGCAAGTATTAGCTGAGAAAATGTTTCTCTGTCCCTGGAAAGGACCACCATGACTTGCTTTGAGGGGAGCTTGCCTTTGTCCCACAGGATCAGGTGTGGAACCAACCTGCATGTGCAATGTGACAAGCTGTGCACAGCAGAGGCAAGGGGAGCACCCAGGAGAGGGCTCACTGTGGACTGGGCTGGCATTCTGGAGGAGGGGGCATTTGTATTATTGAAAATGAGATGTGTACTTATCTGTAGAGACTTTGGGAATTAGATGGGAAGTGATGTGCCTGACCATGCGGTGGCGCGGTGGATAGAGCATCAGTCTGGGATGCAGAGGACCCAGGTTCGAATCCCCAAGGTTGCCAGCTTGAGCATGGACTCATCTGGTTTGATGGCTTGAGCAAGGGGTCACTCATTCTGCTGTTGCCCCTCGGTCAAGGCACATATGAGAAAGCATTCAGTGAACAACTAAGGTGCCACAACTATGAGTTGATGCTTCTCATCTCTTTCCCTTCCTGTCTGTCTGTCCCTATCTGCCCCTCTCTCTTCTGTCACACACACACACACAAATAGATAGGAAAGGATGTGACTTCCTGTAGAGACTTTGGGAATTAGATGGGAAGGGATGAATGTGAGCAGATCTGGGAAGGGTCTCAAAGGGCTTAGTGACATGGAGAGATGAGAACTTCCCAGCTTCTAGAAGAGTAGCTTTTTTTGTTTGTTTGTTTTGAGAGTAGCTTTGTTTGTTTGTTTGCTTGTTTTGAGAGAGGCAGGGAGAGAAAGACAGGAACATCGAGCTGTTCCTGTATGTACCCTGGCCAGGGAATCGATCAGCAACCTCTGTGCTCTAAGACGATGCTCCAGCCAACTGAGTTATCTGGCCAGGGCTTACTCTCTTTTATTTATTGATTGATATTTAGAGAGACAGAGAGAGGAAGGGAGAGAGAGAGTGGGGAAAAGGAAGCATTCATTTGTTGTTCCACTCAGTCGTGCTTCCTGTATGTGCCCTTCTGGAGATTGAACCCGCAACCTTATCATTTTGGGACGATGCTCTTAACTAACTGAGCTAACTGGGCAGAGCCGAGAGTAGCTTCTTTACAGAGCCCCTGGCCCTTTGAGAGGGAGCCTACATGGAAGACACAAAGGGACAGAGGTGTTTCTGACTTTGATTTTGCTTCATTCATGGGTATTTCCTCTAATGACTCCAGAATAACCCCACCAGCTTGTCCATGTCACAGGAGGTGAGCTACCCTTCCCCCTATTAAGTAAACTTTTTCATAGAAGTATAACATATAGGAAAGACTCCAGATCAGAACTGTATCACTCACTGGATCGTCCCATAGTGACCACACTCACGTTGCTAACACTCAAATTGGTTAATACTGCTCCCAGGAGCTGGCCCTGCCCTCAGACCTTCCGGTCACTGCCCTCAACTTCTCACACAACATAGGTTCATTTTGCCTATTTTCTAACTTTATACTATATAAATGGAATCTGTAGAGTATGTACTCCTGTGTGTCTCCCCTAATGTTTTAAATATATATTTGAATCCATCTACACAAAAATTTGTTTGGATTCCTCAGTATTCTTAAATATCAATTTTTAAGAAACAGAATTGTGCTTTAAAATGTGTGTTTATAATTTTTATATACATTTTGGACCTTTTGTTTGTTTTTTACTAAGGACAAATTAGCAAAGATAGAAGCCAAGGGTCCCTAGTATGTCTAAGTCCTGTCCTTGGAACCTGCCATCCAACTTCACAGGTGGGGCCGTCCTCACAGGGTGTCCTAGGGCAGGGACACCATCCATGTTCTCAAGATGCTGTGGGCACTGGAGAAGCCACGCCCTTCCCTGGCCTGGGTCTCTGTTCTCTTTGGTCCTCAAAGTACCTGAAGTGGGAAAATGGTTATGTGAACATAGAGGTTTATCACTGAGCTTTTGAAAATAGATTTTGGAAAATAAACTTAGCATTACCAAAGAATCTTAGGAGAGCTATAGTACTGTTTTGTCATTAATTCCTCATTAGTGCTTTTTTCATCTGTCTTAAGGCAAACATTGAGCAATCAGATGACAGTGTAGTCTTTTAAAGTGGTCACATGGTAGAGTCTTGTACAGAAGCATCCGGTGGGGGAGCACATCTTACTCAGGCACGGTTGTTTTCAAGAATGAGAGGGGCAGAGGCATCTCTATGGTATGAATGCAGACTCCTTGGAAGGTGAGAGGTGAGAGCCTAATGTATTTTATTGGAGTTTCCAAAAGTAAGATTTGGCCTGCTCTTGAAAAACAAGTTTTGTTTCTCTGTAGGAGTAACTGGCTCAGGGTTCCCCTTTGATTTTGGACGCGTTCCCTACAAAGGAAAGCGCCCTTTGAAAGACATGATTGGATCATACAAAAGTCGTCACAATAGCGGTGATCCTGCAACCGAGGGGACATCAGGCAGTGGTGGCGCCAGCAAGCCCGCCTCTGACATGCAGCTGCAGGTCCAAAGCCAGCAGGAAGAGCTGGAACGTTTACAGAAAGACCTGTCTAGTCAGAAGGTACCTTTTCTTCTTCACACTTCTCTCTCATTCCACGTCAGCAGGCCAGGGACTCTAAAAGTTTTATGTTGCCATAGCCATTATGTTAGGCACTGCCACTAAGCCTGCTCATTTGTTCAGAAGTATTTGAATTTGCAAGGAGAGTGCAGACCCTTCGAGTGGTTGGAGGAGTGTGTTGTGTGCACCTTACTCCCTCCTGCTCTGGCATCAACTCTGTCTGAGCTTCAGCCTAGAGTCAGTGAGTAGCTGTTAAAATACTTTCCACATCCTGTTAAACAACACTCTCCTTGTGAGCTAATCAGACCTAACCGCCCTTAATTGCTTAGCAGGCCAGTTTTTAATACGGGTGAGCATTTACCCGGAACCATTGCTAATTACAGCATGTGTGCCCATTATTTCCTGTTTCCGACCATTGTTCTCTACGGATGGTCTTTATGGAGTTTTTTTTCCTCTTTATTTTTGAGATCCTTCAGGAGGAAGTTTGGTATTAAAATGTTGCCAGCAAAGCTTCTGCATTCCCTCCAGTTCCAGTGTAGACTTACCCCGGTTCTGTTTTCCTCTCCCTGCCCTTCATCCGCTCCGGCTCCAGGAGCTTGTGCGGCTGCTGCAGCAGACAGTGCGGTCATCCCAGTATGACAAGTACTTCACGAGCAGCCGGCTCTGCGACGGGGTCCCGCAGGACACACTGGAGCTTCTACACCAGAAGGATGACCAGATTCTGGGCCTCGCTAGCCAGCTGGAGAGGTTCAACCTGGAGAAAGAGAGCCTTCAGCAGGAGGTGAGAACACTGAAGAGCAAAGTGGGTGAGCTCAACGAACAGCTAGGGATGCTGATGGAGACCATCCAGGCCAAGGACGAGGTCATCATCAAGCTGTCGCGGCAGCTCAGCGAATGCGAGGGCAGCGCGGCCTCTCCCACCTGGGTGCCCAGCTCCCCCACAGCGGCCTCTGCCGGCAGGGACCAGCTGGAGCTGGACAGGCTGAAGGTAAGAGCCAGTGTGGGCTCTGATTACTGGGACGAGAGATCCCCAAACCCCTTACCAGTCTGTGTCCGTTGATGTCACTCAAAGGCTACTGTCCTCTGAGCGACAGCGAAATAATTCCTAGTCTCCTAAGGCAGCCCCAGCAGTTTCAGCTCTCTCTCCTCTCCCACTTCCAGGCAGCTGAGACGTGGCTTATGCAACCCTCAGGCTTCACCTTTCCACGTACCTGTGGAGGCTGCGTCTTGCCCCACCGTGTTCAGTTCAGGAATATCACCACCGTTAAATAAAGTCATTTCCCCATCTCTTTCATCAGACATAGTTCCTGCTTGCCATCCCCTGCCAAGCGCTGCCCCAAATATTAACCAGAAAGTGCCTGATAATCAGCTTTCAGTTCCTCAGAACTTGCTCTAACTTAGCAGGGCTGTTTGGTGAGGCAGCAAAATATTAACAGCCAAAGTGAATGGATGGATTTTTTTTTTCAACAGGATAATCTGCAGGGGTACAAAACCCAAAATAAATTTCTAAATAAGGAAATTTTGGAACTCTCAGCACTGCGGAGAAATGCAGAAAGGAGAGAGAGGGATCTGATGGCCAAGGTGGGTCAGGGTGGATGTATTCCATTACCTGGCAATTTGGAAGCCATTTTGAAATGGACGCGCTTGAAAACCCATTCAGCGTGCATGCTGGGATGGATGTTGGTCACTGACACCAAAATATACTTAAAATACTTGCAGTGTTTGATGCTGTTTGCTGTTTCATGTGTCTGGGATGAAGACAGAAGACAGTGTCCTGAGATGTTGCTTCCTTTCACACATATAATGGAGTTTACAGAAAAAAATTAAATACAATTCCGAGCCCCCCAAATTAAGGTTATTTGAATTTTTGACTAATGCTATTGGGCTAGGTGAATCTGTATTTTCTCTGTAAAAGGGGGTGGTGAGAACAGTGCCTCCCCTGTGAGCCTGACAGGGCTGGTGTGAGGGTCAGACATGATTGTGGCTGCAAAGGGCATTGCGAAGTTTAAAGACATCACCAACACTGCAGTTATAGTCCAGTGAAATTCAGTGACAGTGTGTCAGCAACTGCTGTGTACCTGATCTGCCTCTGAAGTGATCCTCAGAGCACTTCCCACACCTCGTTCTGCATGCTTCCTAGGGGTGTATTTGATTTGCTTTATAAGGTGGCAGTTGAGAACTAGTCCTGAGTCATTGTCCTGAGAAGGTGTTGAGCACGGGGAGGCTGCTCATGACCCATGTGCCAAGTGGCACTCAGCTCAACCTCCATGATGGGCATGTGGCCTGGTTTCTGCAGCTCACCTCACCCCTGTCCAGAACTGATGCTTGTGTTGGCATCCAGAAGTCTTATTAGTAGCACCTCTTCTGTGCCAGACACCATCGAAGGAAGGGGAGCCCCTGGCAGGCCATTTTAAATGACTGGTGTGAGGGCATAAATTAGTCGCTTGCCTTTGATTTAGTGTCTCTGGCTTTTCCTAGTAGTTTTGGGCTTGTCATTGATTGATAGCCACGGTACCTAAGGTTTATTTTTTCTGCATCTCTGTCTGGATGGAGGTAACCACTACTTTCTTTGCAGTATTCCAGCCTGGAAGCCAAGCTCTGCCAGATAGAAAGTAAGTACCTGATCTTGCTCCAAGAAATGAAGACACCGGTTTGCTCAGAAGAACAGGGGCCAGCCCGGGATGTCATAGCCCAGCTGCTGGAGGATGCTTTGCAGGTGGAGGGCCCAGAGCAGCCAGAGCAAGCATTCGTGAAACCTCATCTTGTCAGGTAACAGGACCAGTGACTGGTGGTGGTGGTGGGAGTGGGAGTGACAGCAGCAGTGATTCACAGAGAGCTTTACATGACTGTCTCATTGGATGCTCATGACAAGTCCTGTCGTCATTAGAACAGATAATCTCATTACTCTTGCCAGAATAACCAAGTCACAGAGCTAGGACTCAGCCCGGATTTTTTTATTGCAGGACTTTCCTCCTGCGTTCCGTGCCAGCGTGAACAGTAGCCTTGATTCTGTTTCCAGTGCAACCTGACTGGTGGTTCAGAACTCACTGAGGGTCTGATACAAACCATGGACACACTTGCCCCCAAAATGCACTTGGATACACATACATATTATGTGTATTTTTCAGAAAATCAGGCTGTAAGCCTGTGATGGATCTTGGATTAAGAACCTTCATATTTGAGTTTCTGAAAAATAAGATTCGTGAAATGCTGGAGAGGAGCAATCTGCAGGTTCACTAGGTGCAAGTCCTCTGTTTCACTCCCTTGCTGTTCAGGGACAGACCCTGCAGCCCAATGCCAAGGCCCTACTCACGGAGGTTGCTGCCTCTCCCGCCCCACCTTGACCCTGGGCTGAGCCTGGCATCAGCTTGGCTTTGCCTTCTGTGTGCCGACAGCCCTGGCCTGCACTGCCTGAGCCACTCAGACTGTGGTTCAACATGTGCTGCCAGAATGTGGGCAACGCCATCGTTAAGCTCTCACTGAGTGCCAGGAGCTGTGTGAGGATCTTACACACAGGCTCGTATTTACTGCTCAGTGAGGGTGAGGGTGTTTTATCCTTAATTTACAGATGAAGAAGTTAGGGTTAGAGAGGTGACATAACTTTCCCAGGGTCACACAGCCCCAGAGTGGCAAGGACAGGAGGACCCCAGCCTGGGCGGCCACCCTGTACCACGTACTCCTGCTCTGTTCCTAGTGGACTCCTGTGTGGGCGTTCCAGCCAGCTGTTCTCGGGTGCTGTGTCTTCCTCCCCATGCGTTTGGGCTCTGACTGTGCTGTATGTCTTCATACGTTATGTAGACACAGAACAATGACTGTATATTGACTTATTTTAGCTTTCTATTATGGGAAATTGTAAACATATGAAGTAGTATATAGAATCTTACAAAAAACCCCATGTGCAAGTGTGACCAGCTTTAGCAATTTATGTTTGCCAATCCTGGTTCATCTCACTCTTCCCCTCACACAAAGTGATTTTTTTCTGGAATATTTTTAAGCAAATGCTAGATGTGTAATTTCATCTTTAAACACTTAATATGTATTTCCAACTGATGACACGTTTTAATACACTAACCCCACCACAGTCCTATCTTTTTGAGGCTTCTTTTAACAGTATTTTCTGAAATTGTCCAGGTACCCACGTGTCTAGTGTGTGTTGTTACTGCTCACATACCTTCATTGTGTGAGCACACCACATGTCTGTACTCCTTCCTCGGGTGGGCGTGTGGGATCATTCAATTTTCCTTATTACAAACCATGATGCAGTGACCATCATGTACGTGTGTCCACATGAGCACAGTGTGTGAAGGGCTTTTGTATTGGGTAACAGATTGTTGTACACTTAGTGGCTTAAAACCATCCATGTGAATCATCTTACAGTTCAGTAGGTCAGCAGTCAGCATGGGTCTCACAGGTGTCGGCAGGGCTGCACTACTTCTCAAGGTTCTAGGGGGCGGTTTGTGTCCTTGGTCATTCAAGCTGGCAGAATATAATTCTTCGCAATTGTGGGATCAGATCTCTATTCCCTTCCTGGCTGTCAGTTGTGGCCATTCCCAGGTCCTATAGCCACTCATGTCCCTTGGCTTGTGGCCCCTTCTTTCATCTTCAAGGCCAGACACAGATGGCCAGTGCCTCTCCTCACATCTCTGCTGCCTCTTCCATTGCTGCATCTCTCTAACTCTTCTGTTTTCTTCTACTTCCTAGGGCTCCTGTGATTGCCTTGGCCCACCAGGTAACCCAGGATAACCTCCTTATCTTAGGTTCTGTAACTAATCCCATCTGCCACATAATGTCGCATTTTCACAGGTTCCACAGATGAGGGCATGGATGTCTCTGCAGCCCATAGTGTGATTGACCACAGCCTACACCACTAATAGCTTATAAATGTTTTTCTCTCACCTGACCAGGTGGTGGCCCAGTGGATAGAGCATCAGCCTAGGACTCAAAGGACCCTGATTCGAAACCCTGAGATCACTGCCTGGAGTATGGGCTTATCCGGTTTGAGCATGGACTCACCAGCTTGAGTGTGGGGTCGCTGGCTTGAGTGTGGGATCTGACTTGAAGCCCAAGGTCGTTGGCTTGACTCCAAGGTTGCTGGCTTGAGCAAGGGATCACTTGCTCTGCTGGATTCCCCATTCAAGGCACATATGAGAAGCAATCAATGAACAACTAAGGTGCTGCAATGAAGAATTGATGCTTCTCATCTCTTTCCCTTCCTGTCTGTCCCTATCTATCCCTTCTCTGTCTCTCACTTAAAAAGAAAAAGTTTTTCTCCTTTGTCTTTTCACCTTTTAAAACGATACTTTTCAAACATAAAAGCTATGCAAATACCTGTGTGATACATAAACACACCCACACACACACCAAATGTATCAGCCTTGTTTTTGTGGTTTTGTATCCTCTGTGCTTTTCACATCTAGGGCTTTAAACCATGTAGAATTAATTTTTTTCTTCTATGGTATCAAGAAGAGATCTAATTTAATTTTTTTCCCTGTACAGATAACCAGTTGTCCTCACCCTGTTTATGGAGATGCTTATTTCCTCACGAGTTGAAATGCCTGGTTACATATCAAAGTGACCATTACATAAGAGCTAATTTCTAGGTTCTCTTTTTGGTCTTTTTGCCAAGTTTACATTGTTCAGTTTCCCCTGTTGTTTTTCTCCACAGTGAATATGATATTTATGGATTTAAGACTGTCCCAGAGGATGACGAGGAAGAGAAGTTGGTGGCCAAAGTCCGGGCATTGGACCTGAAGACTCTCTACCTCACAGAAAACCAGGAGGTTTCCACTGGGGTCAAGTGGGAAAACTATTTCGCGAGCACGATGAACCGGGAGATGATGTGCTCCCCAGAACTGAAGAACCTGATCCGGGCGGGCATTCCCCATGAGCACCGATCCAAGGTGTGGAAGTGGTGCGTGGACCTTCACACCAGGAAGTTCAAGGACAGCACTAAGCCCGGGTACTTCCAAACCCTGCTTCAGAAGGCGCTGGAGAAGCAAAACCCAGCCTCCAAGCAGATCGAGCTAGACCTGCTGCGGACTCTGCCCAATAACAAACATTACTCCTGCCCCACGTCGGAAGGCATACAGAAGTTACGCAACGTGCTGCTGGCCTTCTCCTGGCGAAACCCGGATATTGGCTACTGCCAGGGTCTGAACAGGTGGGTGCTTGCCCGCAGAATGCCCCCGTTTGCCGTTAAGATCATCTGTAGGCACCAGGCACTGCCGGAGAGCTGCCTCCCCTCCTGCTTAGCCAGGAAAAGCCAATATTTTATTAATGGAATAAGGAGCTACAGTAAGCCAGTTTTAATTACGCAATCTCCCCTATTCTAAAATAAGAGAAACAAACGTGTTTTCAGAGAATGTTAAGAACACCGAAGTCTAGTGCTCGCTTTGGCAGCACATATACTTAAAAAAAAAGAACGCCGAAGTCCAATTGATCTGAGACAACTAGGTTTCTCTTTCCTCATGGTTCTTATCACACTAGGGCTTTCATCAGAGTGTGACTTCATTCGTTTCTCATGCATGACGTGAAACCCGGTGGCCTTCCTGTGTGCCCAGGGTCTTTGTGAGTCAAGAGGTTGCCTAGGCAGTCCTCCAGCTGGTTGAAGCGTAGCCCTCGAAGAGCCTGAACTTGTTTTTGTTTGGACTTGAGTCTCTCCTTGTTTTCATAGAGGACTCTGAAAGTCTGTCCTCTTTTACTGACGCAGGCGACTCTGAGCTGAGCTGGGACCGGATGAGACCTCGGCAGGTACTGAGGTTTGCTGCCCGGGCAGCGGCCCCATCCCTGGACTCGATGAGTGCTGTGGCACTTTTTGTGCCGTGTCTGCTCCTTGTCTGTTTCTCTCATCACTGTCATTACAGTTGTCCATTTAGAGTCCTCTCTGTGTCATAAAAGTAGATGCCCCGGGTTATACATGGACGCAATGAGAATGTAGACATTCTGTGTGTTCTTCGGGAATTCCCCTGTAAGTCAACTGCATGAGCTGACATGGTGGCTGCTCACGGGCCTTTTTGACCTCCAGATAAGGGCTGCCTATTTGCATCTGAGATGAACGTGCTGCAGGAAGAAAGGTGTAACTGTAATGTTACTTGTTAAGACATGAAAGCAAGTAGTTTCCTGGAAGTCATTGCCTCTGTGGGGGTGAGGAGAGGGTGGCATCTCTGTGTTTTGCATGAAAAGGCACCTAGGCTGCCTATCTGCATCCTGTCCCCATTAGAGGAAAAGCCTGTAATAGAACACTGCCTGGTGAAGCCATCTTGTTTTGTTAAACTCACCTTATATATTCAGTCTAAACATTTCTGGAAGCTGGAAACCTGTGAAATGCAAGGGGTCTCGGTGAGGACAGAGCATGCCTGTTTGGGGATACAGTAACCCCAGCTATCTGGGAGGGTCAGAGAATCAGTTCTTCCACACACGTGATGTCTCAGAATATTGAAGCTTTCTCTCCACACCTCCATCCCCTGACCACCGCTCCTTCCCACTCATGCCTTCATCCACCTACCCCAGTTCTTTTATTTCTTCAGCCTTTTAATTTTAGATGAATTCATTATAATTTTTTTTTTTTTTTTTTTTTTTTTTTTTTTTTTTTTTTTACAGAGGCAGAGATAGACAGGGACAGACAGGAACAGAGAGAGATGAGAAGCATCAATCATCAGTTTCTCGTTGCGCATTGCGACTTCCTAGTTGTTCATTGATTGCTTTCTCACATGTGCCTTGACCGTGGGCCTTCAGCAGACCGAGCAACCCCTTGCTGGAGCCAGCGACCTTGGGTCCAAGCTGGCGAGCTCTTTGCTCAAGCCAGATGAGCCCGCGCGCGACCTCGGAGTCTCGAACCTGGGTACTTCCGCATCCCAGTCCGACGCTCTATCCACTGCGCCACTGCCTGGTCAGGCTCATTATAATTTAATTTAAGGAAACGAAAAGCAAAAACCGATTCTGAGAAGTGGCTTCGGGGGCTTTCCCGTGAGGGGTACACTGAAGCCTCATGTCACAGGCAGAGGTTCTGGACTGCAGACGTGGAGCGGGCACTTTCCGCTGCCGTATTCTTTCGTCCTGTGTCCTGAGTGCCGCTTGCTCAGAGCCACACCGGATGACTAAATAAGTAAACTCTTGAGTGGTGACAGCGTCAGTGGCTAGACCCAAGTCCCCATCGTGAATCTGTAGTAGTTGATGTGTGTGGCTGTCCCCTACCCCACGTGCTGACCCTTAGGGTCGGGTTTGAAGCCCCCTTTTAAGCAGAATGGCATCAGGAACGTTTTTTCAAACCATCATGTGTTCTTCGCCTCTCCCATCAGCTCTGGGTTTTTTGTGCATAAAAGGATCAGTTGGAACTTCTTGAACAATAAACTCAAAGAATTAGCTGCATTAGCAAAAATCTCATAATGAAAACTTTTTTTAAATGAGGCTGGTTGACAACTGGGAAACAATTTCATCATCTTTAAACAAAAAGCAAATTAAGGGGGAGGAAGTGTGGCATTGCTTCTCAGACTTGAAGAAATGCCTTGCTTGTTGACATGTACTTACTGTCATTTTTTGGAGAACTAGACAGCCACGCCGTGAGAGAGCGCGGCACATGCCAGCACTCAGCCTGTTCCCTGCTTGCTTGTAGGTTGGCGGCAGTGGCGCTCCTGTACCTTGAACAAGAGGACGCTTTCTGGTGCCTGGTTACCATAGTGGAAGTCTTCATGCCTCGAGACTATTACACAAAGACTCTTTTAGGATCCCAGGTATTTCTTAATGTATTGTGCTTCTGTCAGCAACTTGTAGAATTAGAGCAGAGAAGTGACCTGAACTGAACCTTGGTGGGGGAGGCTTTCTCTGCGTGGCTTCAGCCCTGACGACCCCTGAGTGAGGCGCACAGGCAGGGCCACGCTGGAGACGGGGCCGCTGTCCTGAGCAAGCGGGTATGGACCGGGCTTTCTAGCACCTGGTCCAGCAGGTTGTTAGATCCCAGTGAGAACTAGACCAGCTAGCCCTGCAGACCTGCTCTGCATGGTGACAGGTAAGCACTCTCGGCCCAGGGCCTAGTATGCCTGGCAGGCTGAGCCATGGTCCAGGGCCCTTGGGACCGTGCCTGCTCAGCTTCTCCAGGAGGCAGAGGCCAGGACATGAGTAGATGTGCCATAGATTCCTGGGGGAAACACCTGTGAAGGACCCAGGGAAGGAAGGAAGTGTGGGTGGAATGATCTCAGACTACTGTGCAGTTCTAGGAAAGTTTTGGCCAGGCTGGCGAGGAGTCCTCAGCCAAGGCCACCTATTGAAGGTGCAGGCATCTCAGGGACGGGCTGTGTCGCTGCTGCTGCAGTGCTCGCTCTGGGTTGAGAGCTGCCGGCAGGGTGGCTGTGAGCAAATGCAGTGATAGACCCAGAGGGAAGTGCTGAGCCATCAGCCTGGTCACCTTCCACAGCAGATCCGAGCAGCCAGTCCGTGTCCACCACACCTGGGGTGCGAGCCAGGGGACAGGATATGATGACATGGGCTGGGGAGCCCAGAGTTCTGTCTTGCTTGAGACAGCCCCTGTGGTTGAGGGTGTCATCGTCATGACCCTGCTTCCTGCTGGCAGCGCTTGTCACGTCTCTCACAGTCATGTCCTGCCTGAGAGCATGTCTGTCTCTCAACCACAGCTCTGCATTAGTCTATGCTCCACTGTGTCCTGTCCCCAAGTTTATGCCCTCCTCATGCTCCCTACCCCACTCAGCGTCCCAAGGGCTGAGTTGACAGGCTGCCTCCCATGTCCTGAGTTGGCTAGGGGATGAGGGGAGCGGGAGGTGTATTGAAAGCACTTCACCCTCTGCGTCAGGGGCACTGCCTGTCAGTGGCTGTGTCTCCTGAGTGTCAGGTCCCCCACACCAGTGGAGACCTTTGTGCTCTAACCTGGGGATCCTTTCTGTCTTTGCCTTGTGGCCACCTCCCCATCAGCTGTTTGGCTTCTCAGCGGTTGTCACCAGGATGGCCATCTCTCTGGTAAAGACCCCCTGTTGTAAATATCTAGAGTGGCCTCTGAGTTTCACTTTCTAGTTGCATCTCTGCCATTGGTCAGGAGCTGGGCTGAGGGTCCCATGGCTGACCACAGCTAGGCCCTCCCTCCTGTGAGCTGTGGAGGTTGGCCACCTCACTTACCGTCCCTGTGCCTCAGTTTCCTCATCTGTAAGATGAGCATCATACTCCCTTCATAAGAGTGTTTGAGATTGAATTCTGATGATATATTAAAAGAGTTTAATGCTGCCCTGGCCGATTGGCTCAGCGGTAGAGTGTCAGCCCGGCGTGTGGAAGTCCCAGGTTCGATTCCTGGTCAGGCACACAGGAGAAGCGCCCATCTTCTTTACCCTTCCCTCTGTCCTTCCTCTCTCTCTCTTCCCCTCCCGCAGCCAAGGCTCAATTGGAGCAAAGTTGGCCCGGGTTCTGAGGACGGCTCCATGGCCCCTGCCTCAGGCACTAGAATGGCTCTGGCTGCAATGGAACAATGCCCCAGATGGGCAGAGTATCACCCCCTAGTGGGCATGCTGGGTGGGTCCTGATCTGGCACATGTGGGAGTCTGTCTGACTGCCTCCCCGCTTTTAACTTTGGAAAAATACCCCCCCCCAAAAAAAGAGTTAATGCTGAGAACATTCTCAGAACTCAATAAAATTATTATTAAATTGTTATTATAGGCAACAGGGGAAGGCCTGTTTTAAGTGTATATTTAAGATAAAATCTGCATCACATTGTCTCACAAATACACATGTAAACTCTAAGGAGATGTCTTCTCTTGACTATAAAAGTAAAGGTCTCAATAAAGAGAAGTTTCTTAAGATAGAAAGATATTAAGAAAGTGAGAAACACCTGTTACCCTACCAGCTATAGCATAGTAGTTAGCATTTTGATATATTTCCCATTTTCTTTCTTTTTTTTTAACCCGGGTTGGTTTCCATTATAGCCCAAGCATTCTCCTGTGTTATACATATTTTGTAATCATCCTGGTCAGTGGCTATGATATTCCTTCAGCGTGTGCCTGTTATGTATTTGACCATTCTCCTATGATGGATATTTCACTACACTGCTCCTAAATGGGGGCAGCCTTGTGTGTGTGTGTGTGTGTATGTGTGTGTGTGCACACGCGCGCACTCTGCCCCCCCCCCCCCCGTTCTGTGCTTACAAATCCCTGTCAAATGCCTGCTGCCAGGACCCAGTGCACAGCCCGCTCCCCTGCTGCTGCAGTTCAGACATTTCCCATCTGTTCTATCTGTTGACTGTACATGGTGGTCTGGGACCTTGCTAGGTGCTGAGGACACAGAGATGAATGATAGAGTCATTCCACATCCTCCTAAGCCCAGATTGGGAGGGGGATGAACAGAGGCCCGAGCAAGCAGTCCCTGGCCAGCTCTTACGCACCCAGCCCTCTGCCAAGCACCAGGCAGCCTTATGAGTGACACATCATCTGCCACCTGGCTGGGAGGAGAGACATGTGCATGTGTCCTCTCCCACTTAAGGCCAGCTTGTAAGTCCCTTCCTGTAAGGCGTCCTTAGCCCTGACCCTCCAGGCAGAATGAATCATGTGGCCATCACTTGGTCCTGAGATCAACTGCCCTTCTACCTTGCCAACCTAACATAACAGCCCCCCTCTTTTTTTTTTTTTTTTTTTTTTAGTGAGAGAAGGAGAGGGACAGGCAGACAAGAAGGGAGAGAGATGAGAAGCATCAACTCATAGTTGTGGCACTTTAGTTGTTCATTGATTGCTTTCTCATGTGTGTCTTGACTGGCGGTCTCCAGCCAAGCCAATGATCCCTTGCTCAAACCAGCGACCTTGGGCTTCAAGCCAGCAATTTGGGTCACGACTAGGATCCCGTGCTCAAGCCAGCAACCTCGGGGTTTTGAACCTGAGTCCTCAGCGTCCCAGATTGACACTCTATCCACTGCGCCATTGCCTGGTTGGGTGCTTACATCCCTTAAAGGCAGCTGCTGGTCCCTATCACCTGTCATCATCAGTACTGGCCAGTGCCAGGCATGAAGCAGTGCAGATATGTCATTGTTATTTGAATGTCGAGGGACAGAATAACACCGGCAGATAAGAAGCACCATCACTATGCCTGGCCTGTGGTGGCACAGTAGATAAGAGTATCTACCTGGAACACTGAGGTCACTGGTTCAAAACCCTGGGCTTGCTTGGTCAAGGCACAAACGACAAGCAATCAATGAACAACGAAAGTGAAACAACTTTGAGGTGATGCTTCTCGTTTCTCCCCTCTCTCTCTCCTCCCTCTGTAAAATCAATAATTTATTTTTTTCGAAGTTAGAAGTGGGGAGGCACTCAAACAGACTCCCGTATGCGCCTGACCAAGATCCACCTGGCATGCCCCCCAGGGGGCAATGCTCTGCCCATCTGGGGCATTGCTCTGCTGCAATTGGAGCCATTCTAGTGCCTGAGACGAAGGCCATGGAGCCATCCTCAGTGCCCGGGCCAACTTTGCTCCAATGGAGCCTTGGCTGCGGGAGGGGAAGAGAGAGACAGAGAGGAGGAGAGGACGAGGGATGGAGAAGCAGATGGGCACTTCTCCTGTGTGCCCTGGCCGGGAATCAAACCCGGGACTCCTGCACGCCAGGCCAACGCTCTACCGCTGAGCCAACTGGCCAGGACCAATCAATGAAATATTTTTTTAAAAAGAGGCACTATCGCCTGACCAGGAGGTGGCACAGTGGATAGAGCGTCAGACTGGGATGTGGAAGGACCCAGGTTCGAGACCCCGAGGTCGCCAGCTTGAGCATGGGCTCATCTGGCTTGAGCAAAAAGCTCACCAGCTTGGACCCAGGGTCGCTGGCTCCAGCAAGGGGTTACTCGGTCTGCTAAAGGCCCGCGGTCAAGGCACATATGAGAAAGTAATCAGTGAACAACTAAGAAGTTGCAATGTGCAATGAAAAACTAATGATTGATGCTTCTCATCTCTCTGTTCCTGTCTGTCTATCCCTCTCTCTGACTCTCTCTGTCTCTGGAGGAAAAAAAAAAAAAAAAAAGCACTATCACTAGCCGGCCTTCCAGGGGGACTGGCCACACAGCTAGTAAGTGGAAGACTGAGATTCAAACTCTGACTCTAGAGCCCTTGCTGCCTTCACCGCCCTGTTGGGTGGACATGGTGATGTCCCATTTGCTCTTCAGCGGTTAGGTCTGCAGTCCTTTGAAGCAGCATCTCCTGTACTCCCACGGGGATTGGCAAGACTGACTGTTCCGCTGGCTCCTGCAGCGTCTGCTGTCATAGGGCATATTGGGTACAGGAGTGGTCTTCAGGCCATTGCCCACCCCCTTGCCTTGGCCTGTGGAAAGGGTGACAGGCCACAGGCACTCAGTGGCACCTGCAATCCGCCCAGGGCCGAGCCCAGTGTACACCTGGACCATTGTCCATGCCCTGGGCCTCAGATTGCCTGCTCAATGCTGTGGTGGACCCATGTCTCTGCCCTCTGTTCTCTATGTAGGTGGACCAGCGGGTGTTCAGAGACCTCATGAATGAGAAGCTGCCGCGACTACACACCCACTTCGAACAGTACAAAGTGGACTACACCCTCATTACGTTCAACTGGTTTCTGGTGGTGTTTGTGGACAGTGTTGTCAGTGACATCCTCTTCAAAATATGGGACTCTTTCCTGTATGAGGGACCAAAGGTGGGTCTGCTCTCTGAGTGACTGTGTGGGCAGCGTCAGTAGTGGCAGAGTGGCTGGCTCACCTGGGACATGTGAGGGGTACCCTGGGTCAGAGCCTTCTCAGCACGGTGTGCCAGTGGAGGGGGGGCTGGGGTCACAGGAAACAGCATTCATTTGCTTGTTTGTCTGAAACATTTAGCGCCCTTGTCCTATGCATGGGGACTCTGATGGTTTTCAGGCTGAGACTCACCGTGTCAAACTGACAGTGGTGTTGTCTCCATTATGTGAATGAGAAGGTTGAGGCCAAGAGATAAGTATGCAGATTATCAGGGGGCAAACTCAGGGGGTCTACTTTAGACCCTTATGGCCACAAGCCCCCCACCCAGTCTGTTGTATGTTTTTTGTAACCTGTGTGTGTGTGTGTGTGTGTGTGTGTGTGTGTGTGTGTGTGTGTGTGTGACAGAGACAGAGACAAAGAGAGGGACAAATAGAGACAGACAGGAAGGGAGAGAGATGAGAAATATCAATTCTTTGTTGCAGCACCTTAGTTGTTTTTTTATTACTTTCTCATATGTGCCTTGACCAGGGGGCTACAGCAGACTGAGTGACCCCTTGTTCAAGCCAGCGACTCTGGGCTCAAGCTGGTGAGCCTTGCTCAAACCAGGTGAGCCTGCGCTCAAGCTGATGACCTTGGGGTTTCGAACCTGGGTCCTCCACGTCCCAGTCCGATGCTCTTATCCACTGCGCCACTGCCTAGTCAGGCTATAACTTTTTTTTTTTCAGTGAGAGGAGGGGAGGCAGAGACAGACTCCCATATGCACCCTGACCAGGATACACCCAGCAAGCCCACTAGGGGGCAATGCTCTGCTCATCTGGGGCATTGCTTTGCTGCTCAGCAACTGAGTTCTTCTTAGCGCCTGAGGCGGAGGCCATGGAGCCATTCTCAGCGCCTAGGGCCAATTTGCTCCAATTGAGCCATGGCTGCAGGAATTGGGGGGGGAGTGAGAGGGAGGAGGGGTGGAGAAGCATATGGATGCTTCTCCTGTGTGCCCTGAGCAGGAATTGAACCCAGGACATCTATATACTGGGCCAGTGCTCTACCACGGAGCCAACTGGCCAGGGCCATAACTTTTTATAAATTTTTAAAATTGGTTTTAGAGAGATAAAGAGGAAAAAAACATTGATTTGTTGTTTCACTTATTTATGCCTTCATTGGTTGTTTCTTGTACATGTCCTGACCCAGGATTGAACCCACAACCTTGGTGTATCAGGATGACACTTTATCTGAGCCACCTGGCTAGGGCCCAGTCTATTGCATGTTTTTAAAAATCAGTTTTTAAGTTAGTAAATGATGAACTCAAGTCATAACTCATAGTTTGTAGTAGAAAGGAGATCTTATAACTAAAGGAATGTGGTAGGGAGGAGATCTCTCCACCCCCAGTCTTCTAGTCTCTCTTCTTGATTTATTACATATCCTTCTCAAGATATTTTATGTATATTTAAAATATAGGTTTTTTTTAACTTAATATATCTTGGAGATAGTTCCATATCAGGCCATATAGATCAGGCTCTTTTTTTTTTCTTTAACTCTGCACAATATTTCCTTGTACAGATGACCTAGAAATATGTGTAACTGTCCTTTATGATGTCTTTCCACACATCTGTGGGCTTAGTCCTGGAAGTGGAAGTACTGGGTCAAGGGTAAACCTGTCTGTAGTTTTCATAGATAATGCCAAATTGCCCTTAAAGTGCCTTACCGATTTATAGTCCCACCAGCAAGGTGTGTGTGTCCTCCTGACACTCTGTCCTACAGGACTTGAGTCTGTCACCATGAAAAAGAATTCTCAACCAGGACCTCTACAGTGTTTGCGATTATGGCCATTGCTAGGAATGTCAACAGAAAGATAGCATATTTAAATGCTGCAAATACTGCTTTCTAGATAAGAGGAAGTGCAGGTTGGACAGGCCAGCCAAGGTGTTGGGTGTGGGCAGTTAAGACTCCAATCCCGCCTGACCAGGCAGTAACGCAGTGGAGAGAGCATTGGACTGGGACGTGGAGGACCCAGGTTCAAGACCCCGTGGTCGCCAGCTTGAGCGCAGGCTCATCTGTTTTGAGCAAAGCTCACCAGCTTGAACCCAAGGTCGCTGGCTCGAGCAAGGAGTTACTTGTTCTGCTGTAGCCCCCGGTCAAGGCACATATGAGAAGACAATCAATGAACAACTAAGGTGCCTCAATGAAGAATTGATGCTTCTTGCCTGACCTGTGGTGGCGCAGTGGATAAAGCGTCGACCTGGAAATGCTGAGGTTGCCGGTTCGAAACCCTGGGCTTGCCTTGACACAACACATATGGGAGTTGATGCTTCCAGCTCCTCCTCCCTGTCTCTCTCTCCTCTCTCTCTCTCTCTGCCTCTCTCTCTCCTCTCTAAAATGAATAAATAAAATAAAAATAAAAAAAAAAAGAATTGGTGCTTCTCATCTCTCTCTCCCTTTCTGTCTGTCTGTCCTTATCTGTCCTTCTGTCTGACTCTCTCTCTCTCTCTCTCTCTCTCTCTCACACACACACACACACACACACACACACACACACACACATTCTCTTTTACTGTTTTCAAAAGTCAGACCCTAGTTTCACTAGTTGAAATAAAACTGCATGGAGGTGTTGAGCTTTCTAAGAGTTTCAGAATCAATCCTGGTTTTGATTTTATTTAAAAATGATTTCCAGTTGTTTATACCTTTTTAACTATAAGTGTTAGTTGAATATGGAAAGATTCCACAAAGGTTCTGCTCCCCAAGGACATTTGGTTTGGGCTGGAGAGTTGTTGCAAACCATCAGTGACTATTTTTCTGTAAAGAGGGCCCTGCCCCCACCATTGGGAATATACCTCAGTTGCATGGCTTACCCAGGTCCTGGGATGCCTGTCCACCCTGGGTAGGCATCTCGGCATACAGAGCCCCTGTCCTTTCCACAGGTCATCTTCCGTTTTGCCCTGGCACTTTTCAAATATAAGGAAGAGGAGATCCTGAAACTGCAAGATTCAATGTCCATATTCAAGTATCTTCGATACTTCACTCGCACAATTCTTGATGCTAGGTGAGTACTTAGGAGAATTTCTAGACGTCCAGGGCAGTGGGGACCCTGACCTCTGCTCCCCTGAGAATGCCCTGTCCTTGCCGTCTCAGACTCAGTCCTCCCCAGGTTGGCAGAGGAAAGATGGTTTTATCCTCTATCCAACAAACCTAAGTCCCAGCAACAGGTGGATTTGTGTAGAAGGCATTGACTGAGTGTTGACAATGGGGCAGACCCTCTTCCTGGCATCAAGGGTGACAGATGACAGCCTTGTCCTTGCAGAACTTGTGGGAGCAGGGGGTGCTCAGTGCTGTGATGGAGGAAGCCAGACCAGGGCCAGGCATGTACAGAGTGACCTGGGCTGGAAAGTGGCAGCTCAGGAGCCGGCACAGATGTGGAAACTGTGTGGGGAACTGTGACATGGTTTGGCCAGGCTGGAGTCCGTGTGTCAGGGATTACGGTTGGGCCAGAGCAGTGCAGGGCTCTTACAGCCTTTGTAGACTCTGCCTGGGACTTTGTGCTTCTCCCTAAGAATGTTTGTGTCACTTCAGGGTAGACAGTGAGGGACCTGTCAGGTTGGAGCGGGACTGGCTGATCTGGGAGACCAGGGGGTCCAAGTGAGAGGTGGTGGCCTGGAGTGAGGTGCCCCCAGACGTGGGAAAGGAGGGGAAGATCAAAGAGAGTGGAAGACCCCTGGCGCTCTGGCCCGGGCAGGTCAGTGTTCGGGAATTGTTTTACCCTCTCTAACCACACAGTTGTTGCCTGTTTGGGCCCCCTTTTGTTCGTATGTCCCCCGAACCACAGCTGGTGGCTGTTCTGGCCCTGGCAACTGATGGCCCTGTTCCCTAGCTATGTTCTGTGGACCTGCTGCTGAAAACGACATCTCTCTGAACCACTGAATCGCTGAGGTCATGTCAACATCCACCAGTTTTAGCTTCTCTTATTTGGGAAGTAGGTTTTGTGTTTGTGTTTATTTTTGTTTTTGTTTTTAGAAGAGGTGTGGGTTGGGGGGATAAATATGGATTTCTTGTTCCACTTATATATATATGCATTCACTGGTTGATTCTGGTAAATGTTTGCCTGTGAAAGGTTGATTCTGTATCCTGGGTGGACCTCGAGACTATTAGTTTCACATGGTGTCAGGATTACAGGATGGCATTCGATGAACTTCACTGCAACAGCTTATGGGTGTGGACAGCATTTTGGTTCCAAAGACCCACCTGCTTGGCCCAGACAGCCTTGTGCAGATCACTGATACTCTAGGGCAGTGGTCCCCAACCCCTGGGCCGCGGACTGGTACCGGTCCGTGGGCCATTTCGTACTGATCTACAGAGAAAGAATAAGTAACTTACATTATTTCCATTTTATTTATATTTAAGTCTGAACAATGTTTTATTTTTTTTAAATGACCAGATTCCCTCTGTTACATTCATCTAAGACTCACTCTTGACACTTGTCTCAGTTACGTGATACATTTATCCGTCCCACCCTAAAGGCTGGTCCGTGAAAATATTTTAAGACATTAAACCGGCCCGTGGCCCAAAAAAGGTTGGGGACCACTGCTCTAAGGGTAGAGGATGAGGACAGAGCCTGCCCACCCACCCACCTGCTGACCAGCCTCTCTGCGGAAACCACAGGCGGCAAACCTGTGCCCGCAGCGCCATCTTGTGGGGAGCTCGGGGTGCGGCGGCTTTTCTACCAGTTCACTTCAGAAGACAGGTTCTGTCGCACAGTTTTTAGTTCTACAAAACATATGGCGGGCCTGACCAGGCGGTGGTGCAGTGTATAGAGCGTCGGACTGGGATATGGAGGACCCAAGTTCAAGACCTGGAGGTCGCCAGCTTGAACACTGGCATATCTGGTTTGAGCAAGGCTCACCAGCTTAAGCCCAAGGTCGCTGGCTCGAGCAAGGGATCACTCGGTTTGCTGTAGCCCTCCGGTCAAGGCACATATGAGAAAGCAATCAATGAACAACTAAGGAGCAGCAACGAAGAATTGATATTTCTCATCTCTCCCTTTCTGTCTGTCTTTCCCTATCTGTCCCTCTCTCTGACTCTCTGTCTCTGCCACACACAAAAAAAAAAGAAAGAAAAATAAAATTGAAAAATTAAAATAAAAATAAAAAAACATAGCGGGAATTCTGCATCAGAAGTGTCCAGAGGATGCTGGGTTAAACCAAATCAACTCATGTCTGAATCAGGATTTCTGGAGCCTTCTAATTAGCACCCAGGGCACTTTCTCATCTTTGGACTGGACCCTCCAGGCAGAGGCAGAGGTGTGTGGCTTCCTGTTGTGTCTTGGGCAAACCAGGTCCTCGTTGACCAGTTGCCCTGGAAGCAGGAGTAAGTGTCTTGTTTTCAACAGAGACTTAGGAGGTGTTGGGGACTTTTCTGTTTTATTGCATCCTTTCTTGGGCTCTGTATGTGTATCAGGGGCCTTTGATCTCTGCAGAATGGGGGGAGGGGCGAAGGAGCTCCCTTACTGTTGGAAGATCCGGTTTCTGTTGTGACCCCCCGAGACTCGTGTCTGGTTAGTGCTGGGAATTCCCAGCAGACCTCGGGGCTTGTTTATATCTGTTTTCACTAAACCACTGGCCAGTGGTTAGGGGCAGGTTACCATGGTTTTAACATGTCTCTTGTAGATTGGTGCCTTGACCTGTGACACCCATTAAGTGCACATTCTCCATAGACTGTCTCGATGCTTGTCACCCTGGTGAAGGGTCTGACAGCTGTCACCGGGTTTGCTCAGGCACCCATTGGACCCTTCCAGACAGTCCTGAGCCAGTCCTGCTGCTGGTTCCAAGGACTGGACTCAGGTGTTACCACTGAGCAAGTGCCAGTGCTGTCCTAGTGCCCTTGGGTAGCAAGTGTGGTGATCCCACACCCCCGTTTTACCTCAGCATACACATGAGGAATTGACCACAAAGGGGATTGACACCGTGAGTGTGGGGAGAAGCAGCTGTCTGATCCAGCCATTGTTCAGGGGCTGCCCCTGTAGCCGCTGCATAAGGAGGACTGGCCTCTGGGTGCCTCATCTACGTCAGGGCCTATGGTGTCTGGATCCACTCCCTGCATCCCCAGGTCTCCATGTATGAGCATCCCCTGAGCCCCGCTGACGCTCTGCCCTGTGTCCCACTAGGAAGCTGATCGGTATCTCCTTTGGGGACCTGAACCCATTCCCCCTGCGCCAGATCCGCAACCGGCGCACCTACCACTTGGAGAAGGTGCGGCTGGAGCTGACGGAGCTGGAGGCCATCCGAGAGGACTTCTTGCGTGAACGGGACACCAGTCCTGACAAAGGCGAGCTGGTCAGTGACGAGGAGGAGGACACCTGAGTGGCCCCCGCCCTGGGATGCTGCTCTTCTTGCCTTCACAACCAAAGTGTGCCAGAGGGTGAGCTGCAAGTTACAAACCCAGAATGTAACGCCGTGGTCTCTGGAAATCTGCTGGGCAGCTGTCCAGAGCCACACTGCAGTCTCTCATTTCCCCTCGGCCGGGGTCTCATCTGTTTACAGCCATCTGTCCACCGTGCATTTGGTCCCACGTGTCTCATCACACGTTCCAGCTGATGGGTGCATGGCCCGGTCCTCCAGTCAGCTGCTCTCCAGGCCTGTTTACAGCGCTGGTCAGCTGTGTTGGGGTCTGTGCCCTTAGAAAGCCTCCGTGGGCTGCAGGCTGCCTTGGGTGTTGCAGCTCCTGTACACAGTGGGAACGGTCACACTGTGGAGAACGCCCGTATGCTCACGGACTCGTAGGCCACAGTGTGGCTGCCTCAGAGGCATAAGGTCAGTGTGGAAAAAGTGGCTTCCTTAGAAAATCAAACACATCCCGTGTTCTGAACAGCCCCTAGAGATTGCACAAACCTGCTGGTGGCTTCATGCTGCTAGCGGTGCCTTATTTCTGGAATACTTGTGCCCTTTTAACCTTTCAAGTGTGGCTCCTGAGCTGCTTGGGGTGGGGGTTGGGGCGGCAAGCACCACACTCACCCCTCACCGGCCCCTGCTACAGGTCGGAGCAGCACCACGAGTTCCTACAGGAGGCTGGCTGTTCATTTGAGCGATGACTTAGGATCATTTTCCACATACAGGTGGGATGAGATTCCAGGGAAATGGGCTCATCGTCTTGCAATACAGGCCCATCCCTGGGCAGCCTTGCTCAAGGGGGTGCAGGAAGCTCTTCTGGGGGTTTTGTAAGGTAAGGGTGCCCCTGCTGAGTGAACGCTGGGCAGCCAAAAACTGTAGCTTCCTTGGGAACAGTCGGCACATCCGGTCTGCCTGACGGGGCCACCAGTGCCGGCGCTGGACGTGCTCTTGCTTGGGGCCAGGACCTCGGCGAGCCCTCTAGATGTGTGCCCTCCCCACTGCGGCCCAGAGGCTCCTGTCCTGTCCTGGGCCACACTGTGGGGTTGCACAGCCTTCAGCCTGTCAGGCTGTTCTGGAATTCTGGAGACCCTAAGCGCCACCTTTTTGAAGCCTGGGAAAGAGGCTTTGCACAAGGAAGGTGGTTCTGCTTAATCCCTCTGTGGACCATCCCTGCTGTGCAGATGTGAGAGAATGCTTTCTGGCACATCATTATTCAAATGGGAAAGAAGCTGTTTTAAATGGAATTTTTCACACTACCCAGAAGAAACTGGAAGTAATGTTAGTCGCTATCCACTAAACACACTCAGACTGAGAGTTGAATGGCTGTAATTTGAAGATGTGCTTTTTTCATAAGTATGGCTCTTGTTTGTGACAGTCGGCCTCCCAGCAGCCATTGTGGTTTACCAGACTGAGCTCAGCCTCTGTCTTGGCTTAAACTGGTTCATTAGATTTTCCACTGTGTAAAGAGAACTGGTCTCTATATTTAGACAAAAGCCTTTGTCTCTTTTCAGGTATCAGAAATGTGTTTTTCATTGTCTTGGTCTCTGGGAGCAGGTGCTTGAGGCCCAGCTTCTCCAGGAAGTCGCCTTGCAAGTCAGGTCCTGAGAGGAGGCTGGTAGAGCAGCCTCGCTGCCCTCTGAAGCCCTTGCCTCCTCCCAGGACCAGGGGCCGCTGGAGAGCCCGGCTCCCCCGCCCGCAGCGCTGTTGGCCTGGGGGTGCAGTGGGAACGAGGGGGCTCCCTGGGTCAGTCACTGACTTCATCGTCTAAATTCATTCTCTCCCGGAACTACCTGTCCTGGGGTGAAAACACCGCCTTTAGGAATAAGCTTGTTTTGTCCATTTTGCCCTGAAGAGGCACATCTTAAAAGCACCTGAATGGAGCCTAGTGCCTGCAGGTGGCTGGAGCCGATATTTCAGCCCTTCCCCAAGCACAGTGGTGTGTCATCCTCAGAGGCCGGACAGTGGACATGAGAACAAAGCTGGTGGAGAAAAGGGCCGGGAGCTTCTTGGAAGGTCTTCTCTGTGGGCATGCTGCCTGATTCCAGACTGGGAACCCAGGGCTGACTCCTTCCTCCACAACTGTAGGGTCCAGTCCCACTATTTTGAGCCAACACTTTCTTCTGGTGCCACTTGGAAAGAGTTGTTCGACACCCAGGCTGGGTGGCCTCCGGCTGGCCTGCCCAGATGCGCCTGCCGTGCCGGGAAGCCCACCTCACACTGTTGGGAAGTGCCTGCTTTACATTGTGGGCTTCTGTATTCTGGGGGTTGAACATCTGTTAATACTTTTATATATTTCACTACAGTTTATATTTTTATAGCCTATTTTTTATCAAGGTTTTTTAAGACCTCATCTATTTTATATAACACGTTCCTCTGTGTGCACGACTTCCTTGTGTGTATTTATGCAAACCTGAACCTCCTGCGTTGCTCTCCACTCTGGGCCACCTTTGACCTCCAGCCTCAACCATCATGGACCTTCACTTATGCACGGCCCCCTTCTCACCCAAGGTAGCGTCCAGCGCTGCTTGTAGTCATGCTGACAATTGTCCTACAGCAGCCTAGACTGTGGTTGATGGGGGCGATTCTGGTTTCAACTACATTATATCGATATAAGAAGTATTCTAGGCAAATAGCCATTTCATTAAACGAAATGCTTGTATTGCACAATTCCCTGCCCCTTGTGTGTGGGCAGCTGGGCCTGCAGGGGCATCCTTGCAGGGGGAGGCTGGATGCTGATGCTGGAGGACTCAGAGGCACTGCCAGCTGACTCTTGCCTTTTATGTCACAGCAGCTCCCATACTTATCTTCAAGTTCAACTTTGGAATTGTCACATTAAAAGGTAAAATAAACTAATTTGTATAACATTCTTTTTTTTTTCAGAGACAGAGTTTAGAGAGAGGGATAGATAGGGACAGACAGACAAGAATGGAGAGAGATGAGAAGCATCAATCATCAGTTTTTCATTGTGACACCTTAGTTGTTCATTGATTGCTTTCTCATATGTGCCTTGACCGCGGGCCTTCAGCAGACTGAGCAACCCCTTGCTTGAGCTAGCGACCTTGGGTTCAAGCCGGTGAGTTGTTTTTTTTTTTTTGCTCAAACCAGATGAGCTCGTGCTCAAGCTGGTGACCTTGGGGTCTCGAACCTGGGTCTTCCGCATCCCAGTCTGACACTCTATCCACTGTGCCACCACCTGGTAAAGCTGAATAACATTCTGACATGAAATACAGTTATGGTCACTTGTAAGGGACTCAGCCCCAAGGGTGGGGAGGGGAGCAGGGCCATGAGGGCCTTTCCAACATGCCAGGTGGGTATTTCTGGGTCCCTCCCCTGAGTTCACTCTGGGGTGGATAAGACAGGATGCCTTTGTCAGCAGTGGCAGCCCTGAGCAGCCCTAAAAGCTGCAGATGAAGGCTGGAGCCATGGGCAGGGGGCTCTGCAGGGGCCTGGGCCTCAACCAGGAGCCAGAAGATTAAGCAGCTCCCAGCCATGAGTGGTAGGCACCCCTCCTCCCATCAGCTGTGACATGCTGCCTGAGTCTTGGGTTTACCTCCTGCCTGGGATTATGGCTCAGGTCCAGGTGCCACTCTGGATACCATCCCCCACCCACCCAGCCCTGGCCAGTGGCTCAGTGGATAGAGCATCAGCCTGGTGTATGGATGTCCTGGATTTGATTCCCAGTCAGCACACACAGGAGAGATGACCATCTGCTTCCCCCCTCCATTTCTCTTTCTCACCTTCTTCCCCTCCCATAGCTAGTGGCTCAATTGGTTTGAGCATGGTCCAGGGCACTGAGGATAGCACCATTAAAGCGCATTGGTGCCTGACCTGTGGTGGCGCAGTGGATAAAGCGTCGACCTGGAGTGCTGAGGTCGCCGGTTCAAAACCCTAGGCTTGCCTGGTTAAGGCACATATGGGAGTTGATGCTTCCAGCTCCTCCTTCCTTCTTTCTGTCTCTCTCTCCTCTCTCTCTCTCTCTCTCTCTCTCTCTCCCTCTCTCTCTCCTCTCTAAAAATGAATTAAAAAAATAAAAAGAATATAAAGTGCATTGGCTTCAGGCACTAAAAATAGCTCAATACTTGAGCATCAGCCCAAGATGGGGGTTGTTGGGTGGATCCCGGTTGGGGCACATGTGGGAGTCTGCCTCACTATATTTCTTCTTCTCACTTAAAAAAAAAAAATTAAATAAAAAAAACAAAAAACATGAGAATGATTAAGACCAAATGTCCAGGCCCTGGCCAATTAGCTCAGTCGGTTAGTGCATTGTCCCGAAACACCAAGGTTGTGGGTTCAATCCCAGGTTAGAGCACATGCAGGAAACAACCACTGAATGCACAACTAAGTGGAACAATAAAGGATTGCTTCCCTCTCTCCCCCCCCCTTCTCTCTCTCTCTCTCTCTCAAAGTTAAGAGCAAATGTCCTTCCATGGTGAAGGGGAGGTCCTCCAGGGAGAATTCCCAGATAGTCTGAACAGGCAAGGACGCAGTGAGCCCATTCCCTCCCGGAAAAGGATGCAAAACGGCTGGTGGTTCCTGAGATGACCCAGCACACGGCAGTGGCAGAGCTGGGGCTGAGACTACCCTAGGCTTATTTGTGGGTTGAGAGGCCCAAAGCAGAGGCCCTGCCGTCTGTCATGAGGGGCCATGGACAGTGGACAACCATGGAAGTCAGTACTCAGAGCAGATCCCCAGGGCCTCCGTGGGCCATCCAGGCATCTACAAACACACAGGAAGCAAGCCTGGGCACGAGTAGTGATACAGATGGCAGAACAGGGACAAATAGATCAGGTCTTGGTATTCTCAGATTAGGAGTCAATGAATCTGTTTCTTTCCCAGAACTTCAGAACTGCAGAAAGAATAGCAGCCAGTCTCCCCCGAGCCAAGTGCATTGACAGGTCCTTCAAGAGAAAGCCATTCCAGTCACTATTAAGTAAACAGCCACATAAGAGTATTGTGGGGAAGAAACAGCAAGTGCAAAGACCCTAAGCTGGAGTAGGTAGAGTGTTTTTCCAGAGCCCCTCCCCCTTAACTGATATATTACCCACTACCACCCTAGACTCCTGGAAATCTATAAAGGCTCTTAGCAAAGTTAGCAATTGTCCATTCCTCCCTCCACCACACACACTGACTAGTTTTTTAAAGCAGGTAAATAGTGCCACCCTGTGGGCATGAATGGTGTTGCAGTTGGCTGGACAGGGACAAAGAAGATAGCTGTGTATTCTCAGATTAGGGCCTAGGTGTCTGCCGGAACCTGCAGAGGTAACAGGTCAGTCTTTCCTGAGCCAGCTGTGTTGCCAAGTCCTCTAAAAAGGGGCCATTCCAGAGACACTCTTAAGGAAACAACCATATAAAGAGCATTAAGGGGGAGGCAGTACTAAGTGCAAGGGACCTGAGCAGATGTCGCTGGGCTATTTTTCAAGATTCTCCCACCCATAAATTACCTATTACTTTCCTAGGTAGGAATCTAGGAGGAAACCCATCAAGGCTCTATAACAAAGTAAACAACCATATTGTCCTTTTTCCCACCGACAGTATTTAAAAGCTGGTAAGTGGTGGCACCTCTTGGAAATGAATGGTATTGCAGTTGGCAGGACAGGGACAAATAAGACAGCTGTTTATAGTCTCAGATTAGTGGTTAGGTGTGTCTTGCTTCCCTCCTAGACATGCCAGAGCCTACAGAACTAACTGAAGCCCTGTGCCAGCTGCATCACCAGGCCCTCCAATGTTAAGCTATTCCAGAGCCAGAATTAAGGAGAGTTGTAGAAGAGGGAGGGGCGGGGCGGGGTACAGCAAGTACAAAGGCCCTGAGCAGGAGGAGGCACTAAAAAATAAGACTACTTTGGAAGACTCCTGAAAACCAATTGAGATTCCTAGCACATTCGACCACTTGTTTTTGTTTTTTATTTTTTTTGCGTCGCCAACGGCATTTTTTTTTTTTTTTTTTTTCTGAAGCTGGAAACGGGGACAGTCAGACAAACTCCCGCATGCACCCGACCGGGATCCACCCGGCACGCCCACCAGGGGCGATGCTCTGCCCACCAGGGGGCGATGCTCTGCCCCTCTGGGGGGTCGCTCTGCCGCAACCAGAGCCACTCTAGCGACTGGGGCAGAGGCCAAGGAGCCATCCCCAGCGCCCGGGCCATCCTTGCTCCAATGGAGCCTCGGCTGCGGGAGGGGAAGAGAGAGACAGAGAGGAAGGAGGGGGTGGGGGTGGAGAAGCAAATGGGCGCTTCTCCCATGTGCCCTGGCTGGGAATCGAACCCGGGTCCCCCGCACGCCAGGCCGACGCTCTACCGCTGAGCCAACCGGCCAGGGCCGCCAACGGCATTTTTAAATAAAGCCAGTAAATGCTGTCACCCTGTGACGTGTGTGGTATTGCAGGTGGTAGAGCAAAAACAAAAGGAACTGTATCTCAGATTGGGGGTAGTTTTCCTTCCAGACTTATTTTTTGAGATAGCCCCCACCCATAAATGACCCACTTCTCTCCTAAGACTCTAGGAAACCTATCCCGGCACTTAGCAAAGTTGGAAACCCATCAGTCCTTTTTCCCACTATCGGTAGTATTAAAAAATAGGTAGATGAGTGGACTTGTGTGATACTGTAGTCAGGAGAACGGGACAAATAAGACAGTGTCCGTATTCTCAGATTAGCGGTTAATTTTGTCCTGCTTCCCTCCTAGACGTGCCAGGACCTGCAGAACTAACTGAAGTCAGTCTTCCTTGTGCTGGTTGCATTGCCAGGTCCTCTGATTTAAGCTATTTCAGATACAGTAATAAGGAAACAGCCGTAGAAAAGGGTTCACAGGGAGGAAACGGCAAGTACAAAGGCTTAAAACAAGATAAGGTAGGCTATTTTTTCAGAGCCACACTAAAATATAACAGACTTTTTTTTTGACAGAGACAGAGTCAGAGAGAGGGACAGAGAGAAGGGAGATGAGAAGTATCAGTTCTTCATTGTGGCATCTTAGTTGTTCATTGGTTGCTTGTTCATTGATTGCTTTCTCATATGCGCCTTGACTGGAGGGCTACAGCAGAGCAAGTGACCCCTTGCTCAAGCCAGAGACCTTGGGCTCAAGCTAGTGACCATGGGGTCATGTCTGTGATCCCATGCTCAAGCAAGGAACTCTGTGCTCAATGAGCCTGCATTCATACCGGCAACCTCAGGGTTTTGAACCTGGGTCCTCCATGTCCCAGTCCAACGCTCTATCCACTGCGCCAGTGCCTGGTCAGGCAACAGACTACTTTAAAAAAATTTTTTTTCCTTTGATCTGAGAGAAAGAGAGGAAGGGAGTGTATGGGGGGAGAACCATCAATTGATCATTCCACTTAGTTGTGTATTCATTGATTGCTTCTCCTACATGCCCTGACCAAGGATTGAACCCATGACCTTGGCATGCTGGGATAATGCTTTATCTACTGAGCCACCCAGGCAGGGCAAAAAAATAACAGACTACTTCAAACCAATCAAGATTCCTACTAAAGTCGACCACTGGTCCTTTAGCTGCCAAGGTATTCTTTTTTAAAGCAAGCAAAAATGCTGCCACCCTGTGCTAGTGATATTGCAGGTAGCACGACAGAAACAAATGGGACAGTTGTCTGCACCTCAGACCTGCCAGAACTTACAGAACTAACTGAAGTCAGTCTTCCCTGAGCCAGCTGCATCGCCAGGTCCTTCAATAATAAGCGAGTTCAGAGGAGCTCGGGGTGCAGCTTTCCCGGCAGTTGGCTTCAGGAAGTCAAGGTCACTGGACCAGGATTTCCCGAGTGTATCATCATGCAAGGATGGCTACAGAGGATCTCCCCAGGGGGGTTAATACTGCGAGTGCCCTGGCCCCGCCTCTGGACTGAGCCTGTGTGTTATGCTTCAAGGACACAAATTCTGCAGCGCACTGTTTGGTTCTACAAAATGGACGGCGGGAATTCTGAGTCAGATGTGTCCAGGGGATGCTGGATTAAACAAGATCAACCCGTCTCTGAGTCAGGATTTTCTGGAGCCTCTAATATGCCCAGTATTGTTTTCTAACTTAGCAGGCACAGGGCACTTTCTTCTTCTTCTTTTAATTTTTTTTTACATGAGAGGAGAGGAGATAGACGCCTGCATGTGCCCCAACTGAGAGTCACCTGGCAACCCCGACTGGGGCTGATACTCGAATCAACCGAGCCACTGGCTGTGAGAAGGGAAAAGGGAGAAGAGAGGGAGAGGAGGGAGAGAGAAGCCGATGGGTGTTTCTCTTGTGCGCCCTGACCAGGAATCTAACCCGGGATGTCCATACGCTGACTGATGCTCTATCCACTGAGCAAACCAGCCAGGATCCGGGTACTTTCTCATCTCTGGATAGGACCTTCTAGGCTGAGGCAGAGAGCTGTGTGACTTCCTGTTGTGCCTCTGTCAGCAACGACCGACTGATGATATCAATGAAGATGTGAATATAATTTACATTCTGTAGCAAAGATGGGGCTGGACACCAAAGATTCATGTATGGGGAAGAGAGCCTGTGATAGCTGAAGGAGAAGAGGCCCTGGTCATGTGGCCCTGGTCGCTGTCCCCAGCCCTGTCAGCTGAGCAGAGCGAGAGGCAGAACCCGATCAGCCCACGCTGATGGTGCCACACCCTGGCCTGTCTTTTTCTCCCATCTCACATGTTCTAGAAGGTACACTGGGAACTCGGCATTTAAAGTGTCTTTCTGACCTTTTACTTCCTTGAAGGAGCATCCGCTGGGTGGGAGTTTGGCATTAAGGATGCAGGGTTTAGATATAAAAGCAAGAAACGCTGAAGCTGTGTGTGTTCTGTTTGTGCACCTAATATTCCAGTAGCCCAAGCACAGACTAGAAACAGGAGCAAGTGGCTTATTTTCTGACAGAGACAGAGGAGGTCCTGGGGACATTTCTGTTCTGTCACAGCCTTCCTGGGCTTTGTATGTGTATCTGGGCCTTTGGTCTCTGCAGAATGGGGAGGTATTGAAGGAGCCCCCTTATTATTGGAGAAATTGGCTTTTCTTGTGACCCCCAGAGACGGCTGGGTCTGGTCAGTGCTGGGAGTCCCCAGCAAGCCTCGGGGCTCATTTTACATGTTTGCCTAAACTGCTGGCCAGTGGTTAGGGACAAGTTTCCATGGTTGTAACATGTCTGCTGTAAATCAGTCAGACCTGGGGCTAGTGTGACACCCTAAAGTGCCATTCTCCGTAGACTGCCTCAACGCTTGTCACCCTGGTGAAAGGTCTGACTGTTGTCACCAGGTTTGCTCAGGCATCCACTGGACCCCTCCAGACAGTCCTGAGCCAGTCCTGCTGCTGGTGCCGAGGACTCAGGCATGACCACTGAGTGAATGCCAGAAGCACGGGCCTGGGCTGCAGCAGGGGGCCAGGAGCTGGAGCAACCCCCAGCCTTGAGTGGTAGGCACCCCTCCTCCCACCAGCTGTGACATGCCCTGCTTGAGTCATGGGCTGTTTGCCTCCTGCCTGGATGACAGCTCAGGCCCAGCTGCCACTGGGGACACCATCCCCCACACCCCATCATTGGAAAAACACACAGGAATGATTAAGGCCAAATGTCCTTCCATGGTGTGGGGGAGGGCCCCCAGGGAGGATTCCCAGACAGTCCGAGCCGGCAGGGACCGGTGAACCCATCTCCTCCCAGGATAGCATGCGGTGAGGCCGGGGGTCCCTGAGATCACCCAGTACAATGGCAGTGGCAGAGCTGGGGCTGACACCCCCCTAGGCTTGTTTGTGGGTTGGGAGCCCCCAGGTGGAGGCTTGCTCCCTGTCTCTCATGAGGGGCCGTGGACAGCAGACAGCCGTGGAAGCCATTACTCAAAGCACGTCCCTAGGGCCTCCTTGGGCCAGCCGGGCATCTGCAAAAACAGACAGGAAGCAAGCCTCTCAACCCCTCCACCCTCGATGGTAGATTCTTGGACTCACGCAAGCTCCCATCAACTTGCTTTCCTGAGTGACCTTGGACAGACTGCCCTCTGTCCAAGCCACTGTGGGGCCTGCTCAGGGTCCTCTTCCTGCCTGGCCTGGGGTGGCCCAGAGCTCAGAAGGAAATAGGGCTTGAGGCCTATGTGGCCTCAGCCGGTCACCTCCCACAGAGCCTTGGGCTTCTGGTCTAAAATGGGGTGATGTGTGATCGGACAGCACCTGGGCACAGCTGTACCCCATGACTCCTGGGGGCAGCTATAGTCCTCCACCTTTCCACGTAGGGGCCAGATCTGGGACAGACACTGTTGATGCTGCAGCCTCTGGTCTCAATCACCGAGGAGGGGTTTTCAGTGTCCCCTTTGTCTGCAGCACACACCTGGTCATGAGTGGCCACAGAGCCCAGGGCGAGTGCCCCCAGGCTGCCACATGCACAGCTCCAGGGCCAGCACTCATATTGCATCGCAGACTAGGGTGAGTGGGGTCCCCTGAATGCATGGCGGTGGGGGCAAGCTAGACCCCTCTAACCCTCAGTGTCTCCCATGGAGAAGAGGAGGGACACCTTCTAGTAAGACTTGTGAGCAGGTTACAAAAGGGGCAAGTCCAAGGCTCCCGACCAAAGGTGAGACTGGGGTCTGCACAGGCCACCTCTTGGAAGAGGGCCTGGGCCCAGGAGGGGCTGCCCCCTGCCCAGCCTCACCATCCCCGCTAGAGGCTGGGACACTTCTAAGCATCCAGGCCCATGTGCTCCCTGGTGTGTGTACCACTCTCGTTCTGTGGAACACACACTAGGTTTTGCAAGAAAGGGCTGTGGGGAAAGGTGCCAGGTGGCTGGACCTCAGGTCTGTGTGGTGGGGACCCCGCACCAGGGGTTGGCAATGAAGGAGACACCCTGAGTGAGACCGGTGACCAGCCCAGCCCCTTCCCTGAGCATGGAGATGAAGGAAATAGACAAGAGGGTGCAGCTAGCCAGTCTGCTCCTCCCTCCACCCCCTGGGTCAACTGTCCCAGGGCTAACAGAGCCCAGATGATGCCTCCGTCTGTCCCCGTGGTGCAGATGAAGCAGAGAGCAAGAGGGCATGGCCTGGGTGTAAAGTTAACAGACCCAGCCATCACCTCGGGCGGCAGTCCCGGTGGGGACAACATGGGCCTGGCTGGTTGTCAGGGTGGCCCCATTCCTGTGGGACATGGGTCTGAGGACCTTGCAGGGGACATGAGGGTTTGGGGGGCCTGAGCAGGGAGCATGGAGACGCCTCCTGCAGGAAACAGCCTCCGTGGGGCCTCGCTGGCCTCCTGCCCATACGGGTCAGTTGTCTGCTCAGTTTGTCTGCTCCTCTCCCCTGCTGGCCTCCTAGCGGAGCCAGGAAAAGGTGGCATTTTATTTAGGCAGAGGACAAAGGGTGGGGGCAGTTTCAGACCTGAAATCACCCCTCCATCCAAGAGGAAGCCAGCCTGTGCTTTGACAAGATAGATGCTTGTTTATATAATAATGATGATGTGTTACACAAACTGTTAGAATAAAAAAATACCTTTTCTGAGGGAGTTCCCCAGTCTGCCGTGGGCAGGGGCCGGGGTAGCACCATGAGGGCGCAAAGGGTGATGGGCACTGAGGTCTGTGTGGCTATCAGTGGTTCGTCTGTCTGCTCACCCGGCCAAGGCGGGGGTCAGCGGCGGCTAACTCGCTGGTGGCCACGGGAGGGGGCGATGTGGCCGGATGGGGGGCAGGTGCGGCAGCACTGGGAGCGGACGGTGGGCAGCTGGCAGCGGCCAAGGAGGCGCAGGGTCTCGCAGAAGCCGAAGGACAGCCGGTCCTGCTCACAGCCTGGGGTGGGGGAACAGAGAGAGGGTGGGTTTGTTTGGGGCCGATGCCTGCTCATTGGAACTATTTTGGGAAGCTATTTTGGCAAAACCCCCTGACTTTGCCCCCAGTGCTGCTGACAGCCCTCAGCTGCCGCCCGCCCTGCTCGCTATGGTGAACACCCCCAGGGCCTGGCGCCCCCTGGGGCCCGCAGAGGGTGCCGGCAGCAGGCAGTGGGCAGGCTCTGCCACCTGCGTTTCTAGAAGCAGCTCCAAGTCACACGTGCAGACATGTGTCCTATTC
Organism: Saccopteryx bilineata; assembly: GCF_036850765.1. Classification (NCBI taxonomy): domain Eukaryota; kingdom Metazoa; phylum Chordata; class Mammalia; order Chiroptera; family Emballonuridae; genus Saccopteryx; species Saccopteryx bilineata. The sequence goes on from NC_089496.1 coordinate 72,526,615, forward strand.
CTCTCGCATGACCTCACGCAAGCTTCTTAATCTCTGGGGGTGGTTCCCCCTTTGTCAATGCCCCCCTTCCATAGGAAGACAGATGTGGCTGTGCCATCAGCTGCCTCACCGGGGTGACCTCACACCCTGGAATTTCCAGACTTTCCAGATGTCCTGCTACACAACTCCACGGACTATCAAAAATATCCTGGGGACTCCAGGGTCTCAGTGTCCAAGTTACCCCCTGGGTGGCTCCAGCCTTGATCTCCTCTGTTGGGACAGCTCATGGCTTGGCCAAGTGACCACCCTCCAAAGCCACCCAGAACCTCCCGGGCCAGGCCTGTCCTTAGTTCCAGCCCCAAAGGCCTCAGTTCCCACCCTCACCACCTGGAGCCCAATTCCCCAGAGGCCCTGAGACCAGCATGAGGGTCCACAAGGAGCAGCGGCCCAACCGTGCCCTGAGGGCAAGTGCTGTGGCCCCGGCAGTGAGCTCGGGGCCCTGAGTAGAGGCACTGGGGTTCGGCTGGATGGATGCTGAGGGCAGGGGCAGGGTGGGTGGCATTTCTGCTGTGATTTCAAGCAGGAAGGTATCCCCCATACAGGGCATGGGCAGCTAGCCACAGCAGGGGCCACTCTGGGCCTGGATGAGGGCTGCCAAGGAGCCAGCCACCGGTAGACAAGGCAGATTGGGACAGATCCCAAGGCCCTGAGGGCCACTGACTGTCCTAGGGGCCGGGGACAAATAGCTTATAGTCATGGGTGTCCCTGGGCTCTCTCAATTGACAGGCAGCCCTAGACCTGCTTCCTGACATCACGATGGGGGTGACAGTGGCTCTGAGGAAAGACACCCATATTCCAAGCACTTCCGGGGCCTGTCACCCCGGGTGTGCTTATGGATGCACCCCCCTTTATGGGAGCTGTCTGCCCTTTATGGGTGAGGAAGGGAAGGCCAGAGAGGGAAGTGAAGCCCAAGGCCACACAGCTGTGAGGGGACCCAGGTGGACACCAGGGCTAGTTTCCTGTGCTCAGCACTGCTGGCATCTAAGCTGCAGGAAGTGACTGTGTGTGTGTGTGTGTGTGTGTGTGTGTGTGTCCAGAACCACCTCTGGCCCAGGCCCTCCCTCCAGGAGGACCCAGCTGGTGTAGAAACCACCAGAGCAGGGAGCAAGCAGGAGCTTGAGAGGGAGGCATTGCTCCTCTGGCCAGAGGTGGGGAGAGGGGCCCATCCAGGTCTGTCTGCAGTCTCACGGACATCCCTGGCCTCACTCTGAGACCCAGAGGGAGAAAGAGTTTGCCTAAGGTCACAGAGCAACTTGGGGGCCAAGGCTGCTGCCCCAGTTCCTCCCAAGCAGGAAACAGCTGAACCCCTCTGGCCCAGTCCCAGCACAGCCCCAGCTTCCGTGTGCCCCCCCACACTGCGCTCAGGACTGCTGTAGGGACTGTGACCCCCCAGTTACCCCCCCTGGGGTGAGGACACTCACGTGGGGGCTCAGGCTCACAGTCGTGGGTGCCACAGGGCTGGGAGCTCTCAGGCCGGGCCTCGTGGCCACACTGGTCGCTGTCTTCCTCGGGCAGCCCCGTCCGGGTGTTGACACACCTGACCAGACGCCGCTGGACGCCACCCCCGCACGGGGCCGAGCACTGCAGGGAGGAGGGCGCAGGGGTGAGCGTGGTGGGGGCCGGACGCCCCCAGGAGCCGACCACCTCTCCTTGCGCCCAGCCCCACCCTGCATGCCTCCTAGGAGGGTTGCTCCATCCCAGGACCCACTGGGGGTTCACTGCTGTACCCAGAGGGTACGGGGAGCTGCAGCCCCTCGCTTGGGATGGGACCAGCCTGAGTGCCTGAGGTGGAGGCCCAGCTGCCACTGTGAGCAGGGAGGGAGGAGGCCTCCATCCCGAGTCAGGCTCTGTTTTTCCCATTTGGGGTCTGATGTTTTTCTAAAAGCCCTAAAACACGTTTAATCTGTGCCAACCTGGTGACAAGGCCCGTGCTGAGTGACTCACTGTTGCTTCATGTAATCCTCACGACCCCCTTTTACAGATGAGGAGACAGAGCCCAGAGCCACTGAGCAGCCAGGGAGACAAGGACCAAGAGTCCTGAACCTCCGAGTTCCAAAAAGGCCTGGCTGGAAGGCCCTGCCCACCCGAAGCCTCACTGGCCCCTCTTGTGCCCTCTCTGATGGCCACTCTGTCAGCTAGTTCCCTGACCACCCCAAGTCTGTCGTTCCTGCCCAGGACTTTGCATTGATGTCCGCCACCCTCCCCTAACCCCCCTATTCCTCCCCTTCACATCACGGACTCCTCCAGGTCCGAACCCCGAACTCCCTTCCCCAGAGGCCTTCCCTCACATCCCAGCCCATGTCTACTTTTCTGTCCACTTCTCCCTGACAGGCTGTAGCTCCAGGGTGGCAGGACCTCGTCTGGCCACCACTGTATCTGCAGCGGCCGCAGGGAGTCCAGCGCACGGAACACCCTCACCTGGTTCCAGGGCCCCACCACCCACTGCGTGCAGGGGTGGGTGTTGCAGGGCCGCGTGGCGTTGGGTCTCAGCGCCTCGTCACACAGGCCGGGCTCTGGGCAGGTCACCAGACGCTGCTGCTCCCCACCGCCACAGGCCTCAGAGCACTGGAGGCAGGATGGGCAGGGAAGGGGGTGAGGGCAGGGCCAAGGCCCAAGCCCCCCGCCCACCCGAGACCCCCCCCCCAGGTCTCACCTCCCTCCAGGAAGAGGTGTACCAGCTCAGGCAGGGCTGGGCCCCACAGGGCTGGCGGGCTGGCGGCTGGGCAGGCCCAGGCTGGCAGTGGAAGGGCCGTAGTGGACGGAGGCTTCGGGTGTCCACACACTGCACATCCCGCACGGAGTACCCTCCGCCACAGCTGCGGGAGCACTGGGGGCCGAGGAACAGGTGTATGGACATACCACACATGCACGCACTGGCGTGACCCAGTGAGGGCGGCACAGGGCAGGCATCGGGCAACCGCCTTCCCCGCCAGCCAGAGCCCAACACTCCAAGTTCCCTGGAGAGACCGCAGCTGAATGACCTCGGGCAACAGGCTGTCTGGCCCAGGGCAGGATGGGCCGGAGGGAGAAGGGAGTGGGTGAGAATGAGGTCCCAAGGTGGGTGGGGGTGGGAAGTACGGAGAAAAGGATGCAGCCAACAGGAGATGGGTCTGGGGCAGGTCACACCAGCAAAGATGCAAAGACAAGACAGAGTATAGGAATTAATAGGAAGTTCAAGGCCTGCAGCTCAGACACCCCCCACCACTGTGGGCGGGGCCCCTCCCCACCGTTCTCACGCACCTTACTCCAGTTGCCTGCATGCCAGGTGGCGCATGGCCGCAGGTGGCAGCGGCGGGCAGGCTGGGGCCGGCCGGCCAGGGCACAGTCATCATCCTGGCCGGAGCTGCAGCGCACAGACCTCCAGACGGCGCCCAGTCCACAGGTGGTGGAGCACTGAGGACACAGTCAGTGGCCATGAGCATGGACAGATCCCACCCCTTCAGCCCCAAAGCCAGAACCACTTGTCAAGGTGAGCAAGGCATCTGGGCAGCCAGGGTCTTGGTCCACTCATCTGCAAAATGGGCTCCTCCACCCACCTCCCAAGGAGACACTGAGGATGAGGAGTCAAATCCTCTCAGCACCACTGTCTCTCTCTGCTCACAGGGGACACACATGAGGGGACCCAGCTATCCTGACAGGACCACCTGGGAATGAAGTCTGGGCTCCTCGCTGGGCCTCAGTCTGTCCCTCTCACCCCAACATTAAGGACCTGAACAGAAGCTCACTTCTCCTGAAGTGACAGTCTGGGATCCTGGGGGTGGGGATGGGGGAAAGCAGCTGGTTCCATGCTGCTCAGACTCCTGCAGGCCCTTACGGAGCAGGGTGCAGTCCAGGGTGGGAGAGCCAGGGGAGGGGCCTAGGCCACACCTGGAGGAGCCAGGGGAGCTGGGCCCTGCCAGGCAGCAAGGGGTCTGGGGCCATGGGACGAGGTTGCCCCATCAACAGCTATTTGGGGTGAGCTCCCTGTCCTTGGGGGCATTCAAGCCCGAGTAAGAAGAATGCTCCTGGCTGCCCCTCACTGGTGCCCATCCTTCCTTCCTGGTGGCTCCTGTGATTCTGGGGACTCCAGAAACACAGAGAAATGGGCCCCCTACCCCTAACCCCCACTGCTCAGAAGAGAAACAGAGGCAGCAAGGTCCTGACCACCCCAGAACTTGCCTTACTCCAGTTTCCCACTTCCCAGCTGGCATTCCTGGTCGGAGGCAGGTCCAAGGGAGGCCCCTCCTTGGCCAGGCTGGGGTCCAGAGTCTGGGCCTCAGGGGCTCTGCTGTTGCTGGCTGGACTGTCCCCAGCTGGTGTGGACAGCAGTACCAAGTGTGGAGGTAACTCAGGATTGGGGGGCTCAGGCTGGCCCGAGGGTCCCAGGCTCAGAGTGGTCACCCAAGTGGGGGCTGTCAGAAGGAAGGCCCTTGGCAGTGCTGGGGTCTGCAGGTCCAGCGGAGCCAAGCCTGGGGCTGGAGGGGTGGATGTCCCTGGCTCCGGGGAACTGTCCTTGTTCGAGGCCTCCGACAGAGAGGCTGTGGGAGGAGCTCTCCCTGTGGTGGATCCCAGTCCCCCGTCCAGAGCTGGTCCCCATGCCCTGGACCTGCCTGTCCACAGCTCCACCATGTTGGCGCTAGGAGAGGAGTGGGCAATGCTGGTGGAGGACAGAGGGAGTGAGGTAGGACTCTGGGGCAGGTGTGGCACTGGGTGACCGAAGGTGTCATCGTCACCGTCCTCGGAAACCTCATTGGTCCTCTCCCACCACGGAGCGGGCAGCTGGCTTGGACCATACTCCTCCACCAGGAACTCATCTTGGCTCCCAGGGGCAACAGGTATGTCACTGACTAAAGCAGGGGGCCAGGGTAAGCTCGGGAGCCTAAGGTCTGCGTCCCCAGTGGGGGTGTCTTTCTCAGTCAAGAAGTTTTCCAAGGATTTCCAGGGGGTCTGCTCCGAAGGTGGGATCAGGAAGTGGCCGGCTTGGTTGGGCCAAGGGTCAGAGGACCAACCTCCTGGTGCCCCTTCCTGCCCAGGAGACTCTGTGGCAGACTTGGGGGCTTCGGTGGGGGGCTCAGCAGGACGGCTCAGGGATGGAGGCGTCCAGTCCCCTGTGCCCACCGGGTCTGGTCCAAGCTCCTCAAAGGACCCGTAGGACAGGTTCTCATGGAATCTGATAAAGTTGTAGTCGTAGTAGAAGTCATCCACGAACACAGGCCCAGGCGGGCCCACCTGGGGGCCCTCCTCTTTGATGGCATTGCCCTCGCCGGTCGGCTCCAGGGGTGAAGGGCGGGGGGCCAAGTGGCGGGGGATGAAGTCGACCTCGTTGTAGAGCTCTTGGCTGAAGGAGCCACTGCCAGAGCCTTCGGGGTCCAGGGTGTCCAGGGCCCGCGGGCAGGGCAGCAGAGGGCAGGCGACCTTGCTTGGTGGCTGCTCGGCCTCGTCACAGGGGACACCAGTGTCATTGGTGCAGAGAACAAGTCGGTGCTGAGTGCCTGGCCCGCAAGTCACTGAGCACTGCAGGGGAGGCAGGGCGGGGGCTCAGGCTAGAAGCTGTGCTCATGTCATCGCACCCGCATTCTGTGGCTCCACCTAGCTCGACATCAGGGTTTATGGCTATGGTGTGCCTGGGCATCCTAGTCCCCAAAGTTTGGGGACGGGCTGGACCCAAAACACCCCACCGCCCTCCCACCGTGGTGCCTGGCAGTCAGGGCTCCCCGAAGGCTACATTTGCCTCCCCGTAGCCCAACACTGACAGTGGAGCTGGGGGCAGGCCCCCATCACCCTGCTGCTCACCTGAGACCAGTTCCCCACGCCCCAGGTGGCTGGACAGGGCACATCGAGGTTGCAAGGGGTTTCGGCAGGGGGCCGGGGCAGGTGTCTGCAGGCAGGTGGCTCCAGGGCGCTCTGCTCATCTAGCCCCACACTTCGGATACAGAGCACAGCCCGGTGGGAGAGGCCCCCGGGCCTGCAGGATCTGGAGCATGGCTGCCACTCACCTTCCCACCACCTGTGGGCACAGGTCGCTGGCTGGACTTCCAGGCACTCAAGGTCCAGGCAGGATTAGGCCTAACTCCAGGGGACATGTCCCCAGAGCTCCAAGTCTGGGTCAGCCCAAAAGCCCAGTCTCTTTGCTCCTGCCACCCTCACCCCAGGAAGACCAGTCCCACACAGGGACTCAAACACAAGTGGCCAGAGATCTCCAAGGCTGAGATGGGGGCAGCCCAGGGCTCGGGAAACGAGGCCAAGAGCCTATTCCCTCTGCTTCTCTGATGTGGGGCCTGCTCCTGGAGGGCCAGAGCCCGGGAGGACAGTGGCCAGGATGGGCTCACCGGGCGGGACAGGGCTCCTCGCTGCACTTCCTCTGGCGGTCATCAGGCCGGTCCACAGGGTCACAGTGTCTCTCATCCACGAGCCCAGCCTGCCGCTCTCGGCAGTACACACTCTGCCTCTGCATGCCTGGGGGGGGGGGGGGCACAAGGCTCAGTGGAACCCAGAGACATGGCCACACCCACCCTGCTCAGAGCCCTCCCCCAGCAGGCCTCCACTGCCCCCATACTGGAAGGAGCGGAGTGTGGTGGGTTGGGACTTTTTAGCTGGGAGGCCTTGGGCAGCTCATGGCCTCTCTGAACTGCAGTCTTTATCTGTAAATGGGAGTAGCAATAAAAGCTGCCTGGAAGCCCAGGTGTGAGGATAACATGTGTTCACATGTGTGTAGGCTCAGCCCGTGCCTGGCACATGGCCAGAGCTCCACAAGTCCAAGGGGCCTACGAGCTGGGCTGTTGGTAGCCCCATTTTACTGGTGGGGAAACTGAGGCTCGGAGAAGCTCAATTCTAGGCTCACAGCGGCCCCACAAATAAGCAGTAAGCAGTAGGCTAAAGCTGGTGTCCCTGCCCAGAGACCAAGGCTCCTTTTCACCTGTGCCGCAGGTGACCGTGCACTTGGTCCAGGACCCGTACGTCCAGGAGAACTCGGGCGGCAAGGGGAGGCTGTTGGTGTCCGCCTCCCGGTGGATGGTGTACTCGTAACGCACTCCGGGGTTGCTCTCCTGGAACAGCAGCTGGGAGCGGGCGGGGCCCGTGAGCGTGAGGCATCCTCTCCGCCCACCCAGAACAATCGTCCTTAAGAAGCCCACCTGCCACCCCAGTGACCTAGGGCTGCTTTAGAAATGGGGAAACTGAGGCGGAGGCCTCAGCTGTAGGGCCAGGCCAAAGCCAGGCTCTGGGACTGCCCCAGGCCTTTTCCCGCCATGGGGCCTGGGTCGCTCAGACTCCACCTCTGCTCCCCAACCTGGGCCCCGGGAGGCAGGCACCTGGATCCAGACAGGCTCGTCGGTGGGCCCGGGGGACGTGAGATTCTCCCAGTTGCCCGTGCGTGCGTACGTGAAGGTGGTGCCCGCCACCTGGTAGTCCCCGTTCCACTGGATGGTCCAGTCGCCGTTGAGGAAGTACTTCTCTGGGTCCTCGCTCCGCAAGGCCAGGAAGTTGGCGGCCTCGGCCACCTCCTCGATGTGGATATCACGGGCGCCGGCCGGGATCAGCCCCACATCCACGTACCCTGATGGCCGGGGTTGTGCAGAGAGGTAAGCAGGTTGGCTGTCCCTGTCCCCACTCCCTCCCTCCCCTCTCTTCCCGCTGGTCCCACCAGCTGATGCCAAGGATTTCACCGTTAGCTTAAGATTCTGAGCTTCCCCAGAAGCAGATAGTTTCATCTGTCTTAGGTCACCAACACCTCCAAGGGAGTCCTCTGATCCTGCCCTGTGACCCACGTCCCATCACCCTGTCCCAGAGACCTGAGCTGGTCTTTGTCATATGGCTAGTCTATGCCCTACACTCAGGGCCAGTGTCACTATTCTAAACAACCATGTGGACGGCCTGTCCCTGCGACACCCTGCTCCCTCCATACGGGCTGTTCGTTCCCTCACTTCAAAGTGTCCGTCACGTGTCTGGGATTGCACTAAGCACTTCACATGTATAACAACCTTGTAGTGTAAGGACCGCTGTCATCCCACATCAAGTATGGGGAACGTACAGAGTGATAAAGCAACTTGCCCTGGGGTTCTGCTGGGCTGTGCATCAGGCTACGGGGTCTGAGCTATAGCCACTGTGCTGGGCAGCTTCTCTGGGATGAGAACCAAGGCCTGGAGCAGCTCTGCCTTCCCTGCAGTCCCCAGGTGGAACGGGAGCCTTCTTGCCTCCAGGCTGTTTGACACAAGCTCTTTCCTCCGTGTTTAATGCCTTTGCTGGCTGAGCCTTTTATGGTTCAACTCAACGGCCACTTCCTACAGGAAGTCTTCCCTGACCTCCCCAGGACAGAGATTTCTTCCTCCATACTCTCACAGCCCTCTGGCCCTCCCTCCCTCTGCATCTGTGAAACTGAAAGATTCTGTCACCCTGTCAGACGCTAAGTACTTCACTTCCACGTCCCTTCATTTGGTACACAGTTGCACTTAAACAGCGTATGCAATGGGTGAGGCAAGAAGGCACCTGCTCCATCTGGGGCCTGTAGGGAAGGCAGGACTGCCCTGGGGCCTTGAGTGCTAGGCCAAGATGCTTAGATTTCATCCCCGAGAAGCTGATGCACAGTCCAGCAGAACCCGTGGGCAAGTTGCTCTACCACTCTGTGCCTCAGCTCCCCCATCCGCAACACGGGATGACAGCAGTACTTACGTCACAAGGTTGTTTCACACGTAAAGTGCTTAGAGCAATTCCAGGCACATGATGGACACTTATGAAGTAAGAGGATGGGCAGCCCGTATGGAGGGAGGAGGGTGTCGCAGGGCCAGGCCCAGTCCACACAGTTGTTTAGATCAGTTACCCTGGCCCAGCACAGTGGTTACAGCTCGGACCCCGCAGCCTGAGTGAGGTGAGGGGGTGCAGCTGGGGATCCTCTGAAGCTTCATAACAAGACAGCAACCCTCTGAAGGGCTGAGTGCTCCCCTGAGACTGACTGGCCCAGCCTGGGCTCCCTGGGCAGGAGGACACCCTGTGAGGACAGGTCACTGTATCTGGGTCAAGCGTCCCATCTCCTGTTTGCATCCTGGATCAAGCACAGTGGCTTCCCTGCTTCCCGTTTCCACCCCGGGTGGGGACAGTGGGAGGCAAGGGTAGAGATAAGGAAAGGCCAGCGGTCCCCCACCAGTGGTCCTGCCCATACCCAGGCCCTCAGCCTCCTGGAAGGTCCTGCTCACGGTATGACAGGTGGAGCCGTTGCCGTGACACACGCCGCAGCGGTCCTCAATGGCACCTGAGTCGATCTCAAAATCGCAGCCCACGTTCTGCAGCACACAGAAGGGAGGCCCTGGGCTGGGTGTGGTGCTTGGGAGGTAAACTCAGGTAAAGCCCTCTGCCTCTCCGAGCCTCAGTTTTCTCAGATGTGCAGCAGGGAGATGAATCCGTGCCGTAAAGGCGTGTTATGAGGTTGCACGAGACGAGAAATGGGAGAGGTTCTATAGGAAGGGCAGTGGGCAAGGGAGCTGGCACTCCATGGGTGACCAGTGTGGACAGGAATCAGCGTCACAGGTCCCGGGGTTAGCACTCGCTGCTGCTTCTACCTCGGAGGCCAGGCCTCTCGGCCTCAGTGGCTTACCTCCCGGAAGCAACAGAAAGAAAATGGCTGGGACACGAGCATGGAGGTGCAGCCACTGTTCTTGCTGGAAATGAGACTAAATATTGCCAGCAAATGCTGCCACTTGCTTTGCCAGTCTCTGAGTCCTGCCTGTCCCAGTAATGACGCATTAAATGACCTCATTGAACCTGGTGACATGGATACGGTCTCCTTTCTATCGCACAGGAAACCATTGCCTGAGGTCATCCAACCAGAAGGAGGCCAAGCCACGGCCCGGGCTCCGGTTTCCTGGCCAGGACTGTGCCGCAGCAAGGTGTATGCAGGAGAAGCTGAGGGCAGCCAGGGGGGACACGGGGAACGAGGAGGCCGAGCACCAAGGCAGAAGCAGGGGTGAGGGGCCCAATGGTGAGGGGGCCAGGAGGAGTGGGAGGCTTTGCTGAGAGGTGAAGGGGGACCACCGGCAGGGCTGGGAAGCCCAATGGTGCAGCCTGGGGAGGGCGCCCAGGGGACCGGAAGGGACTCAGAGGAGGCTGCTATGGGTAGGGCAGGTGGTGGAGACCCTCTTGCGGGGCACACCTTGCAGATGCCGTTGATGCAGAGGTCACGACTGACCCGGCCCTGGTAGCAGGGGGTGCCGTCCACCACAGCGTCCCGCAGCTTCTCAGCAAAGGACTCGTTCAAGGGCCGGCAGTGCAGCTCGCAGGGGTTCACTGTGGGCCCAAGGGCAGGAGCCATGAGGAACAGCAGGGCAGGAGTCACAGGGGCCACCAGAGAGACCACCTCCACAACGGGCAGGGGTGGAGGTAGAGCCAGGCAGGAGCGCCACAGTGGCCAGTGCAGAGCAGCCTGGGACTGTGTCCTGGGAAACATTTAGGACTCACCGTCATTGATCACGGGCACCCACGTGTGCAGCTGGCCCTTGTAGAGCATGGCATCAAAGTGGCTGCACTGGATGTGGCGGAAGGAGGGGCGGCCCGCGGGGCACTTCTGCAGGCTGCAGAGACGCAAGCGCCTCCGTTCGCCCACACAGTATTTGCCCTTGTACTTGGGCCTGTGGGCAGAGCCAGGGTGGGGCTGAGTACATGCACAGGGAGTGCCAACTGCACCCCCAACACCTGCCACCCCTCTGCTCACACTGCCCCGGCGGCCGCCCACCCTCTGGCTGTTTGTAAGGATCTAAGGGTCGGAGCCAGCAGGGAGCTGGGCTCTGCCCCCAATCTGCTGTGTGACTCTGGGCAAGTCTTCAGCCCTCTTTGAGCCAGCCTCCTCATCTATAAAAGGGGGTTAGGGCTGCCTCTGCAGAGGGCTGTTTAAAGGCTGGGACAAGCTGCAGAGATGACCAGCACTGGCTGCTCTGAGTCTCCAAAGGGACCCGGCATCCTGATGAGCCTATGTGTGGGCAGACACCCACCCACCCAGGTCAGGAGGAAGGCTCGCACTGAACCCCACCTCCACCTGGGCCAGGGTAGCTTCCTCCAACCCAATTCAGCCTGGGGGCCAGGACAAGGCAGGGGTACAGGCCATAGTCCTTGCCACACACATGGCCCTCGATGGGGCTGGCTCTGAACCCCATGCTTCTGGGGCAGCCTTGTGCAGAGGCCTCCACATGTCACAAAATCTGCACATCACTCTTAGGTGGGGAAACTGAGGCCCAGAGAGAGGAAGTCACTTGTCCCAGGTCCTGCTGACCTCTTCTCCCAGTTGTGCCCGGTCTCATCTCAGACCCACTCTGATGCTACCAAGCAGCTCCTGTTTCCTGAGCGCTTCATGGACCATCTGCATCCACCCCTGACTGCAGCTCCACCAGCAGCACTGCTGGGGCCCCATCACACAGCTTCTCTGGAAACTGAGGCCCAGAGAAGGGGTGAGCAGGCTCTCACACAGGACTGGAGGGGAGACTTGAACCCTGATCCATCTAAGGCCAGGGGCTAAGCTCTTGGACACCATCCACTCCTGCCTCCCTCCAGCAGTTGTTGCTTTGTGGTGTGGCCTCTGTCTGCAATGGGTCATCAGCGGTGACTCTGTCAGCCTCTGGAACACTCCTGCAAGTGACCCGACGTGGCTGAACACTCCTGTCTTGGCCTCTATGGGGACACTCCCAACAGCAGGAGGCTGGGACAGAGCCAGGCTCCCTCAGTCGGCTGGCTCTGCTCATAATCCTGGACCCCACGGACCCCAGGTGCCGGGCTCCATACTCACATGGGCTGTGTGCACTGCCGCTCAGCGCTCTGCACACCCACGCCACAGCTCCGCGAGCAGGTGGACCAGGAGCTCCAGCCGGACCAGCCACCGTCTATTGCTTCGGGCTGGAAGCCCACAGGAACACACTCCCCATTCAGACACCACTGCCAGGCAGACGGAAGTAGGACAACCACCCCAAGCCTATCAGTCATGCTCACTCTGGTGAGAAACCGGTGGGTGGAAGGCCTGGAAGGCACATCCAGGAAGGATCAAAGGGGTAGGGGAGGTCCCCTTCCAGTTGCCCGAGACCCAGACCCTACAAGGTTGCTGAGTAGAGAATAACATGGAGCCCAAGAGCTGACTCAGAGCTGAAGACACCTGGGAGTCACTGAATCCAGCCCTACACCTCCATTCTGCAGATGAGGACTAGGGCTGCAGAGGGCGGGGGTCTGCTAAGGGCATGTGCCAGTCTGTGGGCCAGGGCTGACCTTACAGACAGCAGCAAGTCTGGCCTCTTGCTCCCACCTGCACAGCTGGGCCAGGGCACCCCTACCTTGCTCTCCCCACACCTGGTACCATCCACGGCTGCATCCAGCTTGGAGTGACAGGTAGTCCCCACGGAGCACCACAGTGTGTGACAGACATTCTGCAGGAGGAGAGCATAGGTTACACCAGGGATCCCCAAACTTTTTACACAGGGGGCCAGTTCACTGTCCCTCAGACCATTGGAGGGCCGGACTATAAAAAAAACTATGAACAAATCCGTATGCACAGTGCACATATCTTATTTTAAAGTAAAAAAACAAAACAGGAACAAACACAATATTTAAAATAAAGAACAAGTAAATTTAAATCAACAAACTGATTTAAATGGGAACTATAAGCCTGCTTTTGGCTAATTAGATGGTCAATGTCCAGTTCCATATTTGTCAGTGCTAGGTGTAACAAGTGATATGACGCACTTCCGGAGCCGTGATGCGTGCATCCCACGTCACCGGAAGTAGTACTGTATGTGAACGATGCCACGCATTGTGGCGCCGCCACATACAGTACTCCAGGAGTGGTGGTCCTCTCACTGACCACCAATGAAAGAGGTGCCCCTTCCGGAAGTGCGGCGGGGGCCGGATAAATGGCCTCAGGGGGCCGCATGCGGCCCGTGGGCCGCAGTTTGGGGACCCCTGGGCTACACTCTCACTCCCTCCCAGTGCCCCTTCGCTGCCCCAAGAGTCCCCAGGGCCCTTCCACGGGGCTGGCACCCAGTAGAGCTAAGCAGATGGGTTGCTCAGGGGCCCCTTTTGTCTTCTCTGGACCATGTGGTACTGTGGGTGTCTTGAGGCTCGTCTTTGCTGGTAGCAATAGTCTCCAGCCTACCTCAGAAGCCACGGGGTCTGGGTAACATGCCCGTGGCTGTCACTTCAGGCAACCTTCCCTGGGACCCAGAAGCATCAATTTTGTTTAACTTCTTAGGATCAGCTCTGGGAGGCAAGTCTTGCCCACAGTCCCACAGTTGGTGACAGTCCACCCAGAATTCAGCCCTGGGCCGATGGCCACTCAACCTGAGGCCTTTCCCAGTGCGTATCACATGTGGGCCCAGCCCAGGCCCAGGGGGGTCTGCATGCTGGTGAGTCCTGCCCTTGCCCCCATACCCCCCACTCACATCCATGTCCTCACAGAAGGCAGAGCTGGCCCCGTACTGGAGGCGGCACTGGTGGCTCACGTCATAGAGGACACCAGGTGGCACTGAGGGGAAGTCGATGACATCCTTGGAAGGGGGGTCATCCAGGCACAAGCCCCATCCTCGGCTGCAGAGATGGGATAGGAGGATGGGACAAGGGGACTGTTTAAGAGACCCAACCTGGATGCTTTGGTGGTTGGAGGGCAGGGAGCTGCAAGGGGAAAAAGCCTGAACTTGGAGGGACTCTCCAGCCCCCTCGCTCAGCCTGGCCCATCCTGAGACCCCAGCCCAGCCCACGGGCCCTCCCGGCCTGACCCGCCTCATCTCCTATCCAGACAACTCATGCGCAAATCCCAACGCCAGGCTCTGCACAGCTGTTCTTTCCCTACGACGTGAAGATTCTCTCCTCAAGATCTAGCCCAAAGGCCCTTGCCCCAGATACCTCCGCACCACTAAGCCCTCATGTAGCCCTGCCCCGAGTTCCTGCAGCCTCCACCCCTCTGTCCCGGGGCCTGGCTGTCACATAGGGATCTGGACAGCGTCACATCACAGTTGATAGATACCACAGGAGGCTCTGATGGCTCTGCTGTAGGCTGAGACCTAGTCATCTGTGTCAGGACCCAGGGCTAGGAGAGCCAGGGGGTAGCCAGCCCTTCCTGTCTTGATACAGGGCCCGAGGCAGTAGCCTCCGAGGCAGGAGGGTAGTGAAGTCAGGACCTGATGGCAGGCCCAGGCTGCTAGTGCCCTGGGTGTCCACCCCCTGGGTTATCTCTAGAGCAGGGCTCCTCCCACCCCACCGGGAGCCAGGCTACAAATATTTTACCCTAAATATGAGTTCAGAACCATGGCACTGAGGCCTGGTGAGGAGAAAGAAGGGCTCTGGGGGCTCCCTGGGCCTGCACCCTGGGACAGAATGTCAGCTAAGGGGCCAGTGGGTTGGCCTGGCCTGGCCTGGGGGCTCCTCCAACTCAGGCGGGATGTGCCTCAGCCCCACACCAGCAGCTCCCAGGCCACACGTAGCCCTTGTCTCCTGGCTGGGACCCAGTCTGACTGGCTGCTGGGCAGCCACAGCGATGACAACCTATCAGATCTGTCCCACATGAACGTGAGAGGGAAGGGCCTGAGGAGGTCCTCATAGGATCCCCCACGAGAATCAGGGCCACATTCAGGCCCAGGTGCTAACTGGAGAGTCAGAATCCCAAGTTCTACTCTCTACCTGCCATGGGCGCTGTGTGGCCTTGGGCCATCCTTCACCCTCTCTGGGCCTTCGTGTCCTCAACTAGAAGAGGCTGAGGCTGCCTGTGTGACCTCGAGCTGCAGAGGTATAAATAGCAGCATCTACTTGGGAAGAGTCACACAGGCGGCCGGCAGCCAGCCTTCCTTCCTCTCTGGTCGGCTCCCCGCCAGGTTCCTCCGACACACCCGAAGCCCCAGCCCCGTCAGCCCTTCCCCTCGGGCCCTCCTCGCTCTAATTATAGCGGGGCTGTGGTCCCACAGGGGGGACAAAGCAGACAGGGTTGGCTCTGGTCAGAAGACCCGCTCCCACCTTGAGGAAGGTACAGAGCTGCCCACTACCTGAGGAGAGACCTCCCTTTGCCACCCCTGGTCCTGATCATGGAGTTGACAATCGGAGGGGGCATGGCATGCACTGAGGGGCGGGACACACTCTTGAGCCAGCTTCCCTCCTGCAGGAACCCTGGCTTTGAGGTCATGAGTGAGTGCCCCCCCCCCCCGGCCCTGGACCACGTCATGCACTCCACCTCGAGCACCCTCTTCCTCCGGATGCCCCAGGAGTCTTTAGAGGGCGGCCTCGAGGCTCCTCAGAGACAATGTCTCCAGGAGGGGCTGGTGCAGCTCTCCAGATTCCTACACGCCCACAGTGCAGTCGACCACAGCACTAAACACCCACACTGTCACTGTCACATGTCTGTTCCCCCAGAAGGTGAGGGCCTGAAGGCAGGTGCCTCATCTGTGTCCTTTGTGCTACTCCCCAAGCACAGGGCATGTTGATGTTGTTGCCCTAACAAGAGTGTGACTTGGAGATCATGTGGGGGTCACTCACACCTGGGTCTGTGTGGCTGGTAACCATCTATTAGCAGAGGCTGAAGAGAGGCCGATGGGGCTAGAAAGGTGGTCCCAGTGTCTCTGAGCCGCCCCCAAGACCAGGGAACACTGCCTGACCATACATGGTACCTTCAGTGAGTCTTGCTCATTCTGTCCCCGACCGTGTTCAGGTGGGATGGGTTCGGTGTCCCATCCCACTCCCAGCAAAAAGACGGAGGGCACAGTGGCTGAGGGACATGCTGGTCCCATGGTCCCTGTCTGAGTATTCCTCTCCTTCAACCTGTCCTGGGCCCTGGGATGCCTGCCTGCCTGGCCCTCTGAAGGCTGAGGTAGGTGTGGGCCGGCCTTGCAGAGGTGAGGTCCCCCCTCCTCAGCACCTCTCTACTGGCCGCATGTGCCACCCTCCTCAGCCAAGGCTGGTGGCTCAGGCCGTCACCCTTTCCTCCCAACCCTCGCCCACGCCCTGAGCCAAGTCCCTCACGCATTCCTGCCACTGAATGGAGACAGAGACTCGTCTGTCTGTCTGTCCAAGAACTAGGGTGCTGGGCGGCACCCTGGGTGGGAGCAGCTGGAAACTAGCCCTGGGGTGTTGTGGGAGCAACTACTGTTCAGATTCTCCAGCTCATTCTCTGCCCCCATCTGGGGGAGGAGCCACACCCTTGGGGTTTTTTCAATCCTGCTCTTCATGCCCAGGCCCATTCCCTGCTCCAGTTCCTTATCTTCTGTGGCCTTTAGCTGTGATAACAGTGACCAAACACTGAATGCTAAAAATGTGGTCCGCACTATGCTACACGTCACACATTTGCTCACTGACTCCTGATATTAACCCAAAAGCCAGGTCCCTCATTATCCCATTTTTGAGGCTTAAGGGCACATGTAACTTGTCTGCCAACAGGGGTAGAATCCTGGGCCAGAATCCAGGTTCTTAATCATCATACTCAAGTCTCTGCCGCTTCCAATCCCATGCTCACCCCAGTCACCCCTTGCTATCAGAGGGCAGGGTTCTTGCCCTCATATCCAACATGGACGTGGTCACGTCCCTGCTCAAATCCCACAGGGAGTGGATGTCTAGAAAAATGTAGCACATTGAGATTTATCTCCACCACCTTCCAGAACCCTACCACAATGATAGTGAAGAAATAAATAAGGCATAAATCCACAGAGCAAAGGAAAGTGAAAGGGAGAGGCAACAATGGCAGGTGAAAGATGTCAGCAAAATTCTGGAAGGTAGAAAGCCGATGGCCAAGTGGCAGCAGAAGAAGAGGTCCGGTGAGAGCTGAGAGCCACGTCCTGCAGCGAGGAGCCACCCAGAAGCGGAACCCAAGATGTCTGGAAGACTTCATCAGACGCTAGACCCCTCCCCAATCCTGTGTGGCCAGGGAATGGCTGTTTCCCTCCTGGCAGATAGTGAACCAGGCTATCTGGCCTAAGAAAGCCAACACAGTTGAAAACCCAAGGCAGAGAGAACATACTGAGAAAAGGGGACAAGCAATCGTCTACACGAGGATGCTGACACACCCGCCAAGCCCCTTCCCTATTTGGATGCCTAAGTGTTGTCGCCAGATTTATACCCTCCTAGAAAAAGACTAGATAACTTCTCTCTGGGGAACTGAATCACTCAGGAAAATGACCCCTGGTGTCGACATCTGAAGATTCCCCCAAAGAAACATCCTGCCCTGCCTGGTCCCTCAGCTGTGACTCAGAAAAGTGCTATTGATCTACAGACCTCCCAGTCAACCCCCCCCCCCCCGCATCTCCTTCAGTGCAGGAAATACAGCCAAGCCATTTTAAGAAACCTTAAACAGCAGAGAAACATGTAAGACAATAACTCAAAGGAAAGACAGACTTTGCAGGGAGCTGAAGAAGAAAATAAAATCTGTGTAAGTAACAAGCTCAGAAAGATGAGAAAAGCCCTGGCTGGTTGGCTCAATGGTAAATCATTGCCCCAGCATGTGGATGTTCCAGGTTTGATTCCTGGTCAGGGCACTCACACAGGAGAAGCGCCCATCTGCTTCCTGACCCCTCCCCCTCCTCTTTCTTTATCTCTCTCTTCCCCTCCCACAGCCATGGCTCAACTGGTTCAAGCACATCGGCCCGGGCACTGAGAATGGCTCTGTGGAGCTTCCACCTCAGGTGCTAAAAATAGCTCTGTTGTGAGCATGGCCCAAGATGGACAGAACATCGGCCCTCGAGGAGGTGGCTGGGTGGATCCTAGTCGGGATGTATGTGAGAGTTTGTCTATCTTTCCTCCTCTCACTTGGAAAAGATGAGAGAAGATACTGCTCCCATGGGTGGACACTGGGGCCCCTTCTGCCCCCGCACGTCCCTCTGCCTGGTGCCTCAGTGACACTCATCTCCAAATCAGACCCTCATCTCGGGGTCAGAGGCCGGGCCCTGGGGAAAGGCTTACTCAAGGAACCTGGTGATGTACTCGCGGCTACAGCGGGACCAGGTGAGGGGTGAGGCGTCGTACAGGAGCTGTGGAGACATGATGAAAGGCCGTTTCCCAACGGGCTCACAGTCATTGCCGCTTCCGTCATGCTGAATGCCAAAACTGTGTGAGAGCACAGGCCCCAGGGGCTGGTGAGCTGGGGGGAGGTGCCGACCCCCTTCTCACCGAGGCCTGCGAGGTGCTTGATTCTGGCCTCAGGGCTGGCTGGGCCACCATACATCTGTGTGGCCTTGGGAAAGTCACTTCCCCTCTCTGAGCCTCAGCCTTCTTACTCTAGAACAGTGGTTTTCACCTTTTTACACTTGGAGACTGGTGAAAATAGGAGAATGATTTCGGGGACTGCTAAGGCAGAAATCACCCTGAGCATAAAATCACCTCTTAGCACATTCAACTAAGATCATTGGGTCTAGAATCTTTGTACAACATCAGGGTGATTAACTATTTCATAGATTGGCATGCAATTTCTGGCAGACTGGTCCGCGGATTGGCAATTGAAAAACACTGGTCTAGAAGGTGGGTGTGATGGCTAGTATCCCACAGGAGCCTCCTCCAGCTGCACCAGCCTG
The DNA here is from genome assembly GCF_036850765.1 of Saccopteryx bilineata. NCBI lineage: Eukaryota > Metazoa > Chordata > Mammalia > Chiroptera > Emballonuridae > Saccopteryx > Saccopteryx bilineata. The sequence continues at coordinate 72,545,136 of NC_089496.1, forward strand.
ATTGGGTGCCAGGGACCCAGAGCAGCCCTGATCCTGCCCCTGGGCTGGCCAACAGTGGCAAGTCAGGTGGCATGGATGACAACCTACTGTGGCCCCTGCAAACTCATTGGCACCAAGAACAGTCGGATAGAGTTCCCCCACTCCCCAGGTCCTTGTCACAAGAATGTGCACACGAGTTAAGGGAGTCTCAGCTGTGTTATCACAGAAAAATTCTCGAGAGACCATTCTTGGGAAGGACATGAGAAAAACTATTCCCTCAGGCACCATACTGAGCACTTTCAGAAATGCTGCATTGTTCAGTACTCAGAACTGCCCACGGAAGCATTGTTACTCCTGGGGAAGCTCAGAGAGGCTAAGGCACTAGCTGAGGTAACACAGCCAGGAAATGGCAGATTTGAGGTCAAGTGTTCTTTCTGTGGCCAAAGGCATCTTTTTAAGGCCTCCATATATGGCCATCAGCCAAGGAACCCAGAGTGTCTGAAGGATGACCCTAACACCCAAACCAATAGAACTCTCCAGAAGCCTTCCCCCATGGGCTCTGAACAGTCTAAAATGCTACCACATTCAACAGGTAAGCAGCTTAGCACTGGGGACTAAGGACACAGGCCACATGCAGACATCTCAGATGGAGGAGGCTTGGACATCACTGAACCCAACCCTTCAATCCACAGGAAGCGCACAGAGGCCCAGAGGGGGCAGGGTACTTGCCTAGGGCCACAGAGCAGTTAGGAACAGGGGTGTGGTGGGGACCAGGAGTAAAAAATGCAGGCACTAAGGGGAACGAGGAGGGACAGCCAATGCCCTCTGGGGACATCTGGCCCTTCCCAGCCTCAGGTCAGACAAAACTGGCTGCAGGCCAGCCAGCCCGAGGTGCCCAGTGGCCTCGCCTGTTTAGGGTAACAGCCTGCTTGTGGATGGGGACATGCAGGAACAGTGTAGGGCCAGGGCACCCTTCCCTGGAATGTTGAGGCCCATGGCCCTGGCTGCTCGGTGTGTCCCCCCCCAAGTTGGGAAATGGCAGTGGGGACTGTGAAGTACCTGTGCCCGAGCTCGTGAGCCACAGTGAAGGCCAGGGGCAGGCCTGTGTCCTCGTTAATGCTGCAGCTGCGGTGCGGCTGGCACATGCCCGCCACGTGGGACAGGCCCAGGGTCTCGCAGGGCCAGTTCATGGCTATACACAGGTCCTTCCTGCACAAGCACAGAGAAGTGGCCCTCAGGCTGGACAGGCCCAGTACCAGGCCAACCTGAGGCCCGGGACCCCAGGGAGGGAGTGAAGAGGATGCTCGCCTCTTGCTCTGAGACGTTGGGCCTGCACAGCAGCTGTTGGGCCATAGCTGCCTTCCTTCATGCAGGCCTCATCGGACACTATTTGGGCCTGGGGAGTGGACCCTGCACAGATCTGCCAGAGCCCAGCAGAGAGAAAAAACTCCACGTGGAATTCAAAAACACTGCCTCTGAACAGAGTGGCAGCTGAATGCATGTGATAAAACTGCACTGAACTAAACACATGCAAGTGCCTGCAACACTGGTGAAATCTGAGTGTGGCCTGTGCGTGGATCTGTGCCCATTCCTGGTGGGTTTCACATCACAGTGATGCGAGATGTTACCCTGCAGCACTGGGCGAGGGTACAGTGTCTCTCTGCATTATTTCTGACAACTGCGTGAGAATCCACAATTATTTTCAAATAGAAAGATCTGCCCCAGTGCTGACGAACTCCCCACAGAAGGAGGCTCCCAAGAGCAGGCCTGGGCTCCCTGAGGGTGGCTCCCCGAGCTGGCAGCACCTGGTGAGCAGGATGGCGGTGTCGTGGTGCAGTGGGTGGGCATCCCCCTTCATGTTGATGCTTTTCTGCCACCTGCAGAAGCTCTTCAGGGTGTTATCTGCGTGGTGTGTGACCTTTAGGTCCTCCTGCGGGCAGAGAGCATGGCCATTCGTGCCTGCCCCTGAGCTCCAAAGGCTCGGGCTCAGACACAGACATCCAGAGGGGGCAGCGGGTCAGCAGCCAGCCTGACCAGCCCTTCCTCCTGCAGGCATCTCCTGGGGACACCTGAGAGGCAGCCTGCAGAGACTGGGAGTGACGGGTGACACTGACCGGACCACGAAGGCTCTCCTCTGCCTTTCACACATAGACAGTGTGGGCAGGTAGAGCGTCGGCCTGGCATGCGGGGGACCCGGGTTCGATTCCTGGCCAGGGCACATAGGAAAAGCGCCCATTTGCTTCTCCACCCCCCCTCCTTCCTCTCTGTCTCTCTCTTCCCCTCCCACAGCTGAGGCTCCATTGGAGCAAAGATGGCCCGGGCGCTGGGGATGGCTCCTTGGCCTCTGCCCCAGGCGCTAGAGTGGCTCTGGTCGCAAAAGAGCGACGCCCCGGAGGGGCAGAGCATCGCCCCCTGGAGGGCGTGCTGGGTGGATCCCGGTCGGGCGCATGCGGGAGTCTGTCTGACTGTCTCTCCCCGTTTCCAGCTTCAGAAAAGATAGTGTGGGCACATGGCCTCTCACCTCGTCATCTTCCAGCAGGATCAGGCGCACGATAGTGATGTGGATGGGGTTCCCGATGCTGGGGTCGTGGAAAAGGCCAGCCACCTGCTCGGGGAAGGGGGTCAGGCTGTCACCCTGTATCTAGGATACGGGCAGACACCGCCCACCACCACCCTGCAGCCATGTTCATATGAAGGGGAGCTCCGTGGTGCACGCGTGCTGCACACACACCTTCCCAACCATCATGAGGGGCTCCCCGCTCAGCTCAGGAGAGGAGGCCACCCCCAAAGATGGAAGGTATACAAGGTGCAGGGAACATGCAGGGAAGGCCATCTGCTCTTTTAAATCTTCCTCAGAACAAGAAAGGCCAGCCCACAACTGAGGACAGGCGTCAGGTTTCCAGAGGGCAGAGATGACGGGACAAGCCAGTAGTGAGTTGGCTTCTAGCAATTCCTTCAAGAAAAACAGTATTCAAATAGAAATGGACCAAACACACTCCATTAAGAGGGCACAAAAGCCCCTAATAATGGGGATGAATTACCACATTTCCCCACATATAAGACACTCCCATGTATAAGATGCACCTTAATTTTGGGGCCCGAAATTTGAAAAAAAAATGTATTACATAAAGTTATTGAACTCAAGTTTTATTCATCATAAAATTCATCAACTCCTCATCACTGTCAAAACTCCCATCCATTAGCTTGTCCTCATCGGTGTCTGATGATGAGTCACTGTCTTCAACAATGAGCGTAAAAACAAGCGCGAAAAAGTGGGAAATGCAAGTAAAACAATCTACAACCACTGTATAAGACACACCCAGTTTTTAGACCCCAAATTTTTCAAAAAAAGGTGCATCTTACACATGGGGAAATAGGGTAGTTTCAGAACCCAAGTTGGGACCGCGAGGACCATGACAGAATGGCCTCTGACCGCCACCATACAGAGTGGAACCTGGAGCCCCTGACCACCTTCCCTCTTCCATATCCAACCAAGAAAGGCCAGCCCACAACTGAGGACAGACGTCAGGTTTCCAGAGGGCAGAGATGACGGGACAAGCCAGTAGTGAGTTGGCTTCTAGCAATTCCTTCAAGAAAAACAGTATTCAAATAGTTTGCATCTGTCTCCTCTCTCCATTTTTACTACTACTGCCCAGTCTAAGGCACCAGCATCTCTGGTCTGTCCCACTCTTGGTCTCCTAGTGAGTGTCCCCATGTCCTCCATGGCTCCCCAGCCCACCTGCAGCCTACCATCTCAGTCTGTTGTTGAAATGCAAACCCAAGCATACTGCATCTCTATTCCAGGCAATACTAGCTCTCCACTATCTACAGGCAAGGCCAAAAGTCCCGGGCCTGCCCACCTCTCTGGCCTCCTCTACTTTCCCCGTGCCCTGTCGCTGCTCCCTGGCTCCAACCACTCTGGCTTTCTTTCAGAATCCCATGACTTTTTCCTACCACAGGGCATTTGCAGATACCCTCAGCCTGGAACACATTCCCTTCCATCTTTCCTAACTCCTCTCTCCTCCTCAGCTCTCAACCCTCCATCCTGTCTTCTGGGGGGAGGGGACTTATTCTATTGAACACTCCCAAAGCACCATGACTCTTGCACCTTCACATTTGTCAAGGTGATAGTTTCATGAAGGTCTCTGTCCCTCATCAGACCATAACTTTATGGAGACTGGGGCCATGTCTGTATGGGCTCCATCTTACAGCTCAGAAATCTGCCACCTGGATGGGCACTCAGGAAATATATGTTGAATGAAGAAATAGATCTTTGATGCTTGCTAAGTATTGCATGATCTCATTTTAAAGAAACAGTAGGAAATGAGAAAAAAATATCCTAGAGAAAGTTATGTGAAAAGAACAGGTCTCCCAGAGTACAAACAGGTGAACTAGGCAGCAGCCCACACACAGGGCTCTGCAGGACAAAAAGCCTTTTCGGATTGGCCTGACAACTGGCCTACCCCACACCCTGCAGTAGGGTCGGGCACCCTCCATTGGTATGTAACACCCCCACTGCCTCCCTGTAAGTATGGGAGCACAGCAGGTATTGGGAGACACTGGCAGGAGGCACAGTCACATCCGGTTGACAAACTCAACTGGGGATGTTAATGGCCTAAGGTCAGTGTGGGTGTTTCCACTGGATAAGTGACACAGCCAGCTTGGGTCCTGGCAGCAGGTAGAGGCTGCCTCCCAGATGCCAGTTGAGCCAGTGAGCTGAGTGACACCCAGGAGAGTCCTCACAGCAGCCCCCAAAGCCCCACCCATGCCCAGTTCTCTCCCAGGGACTTCTTGTACTGAAGAGCTGGAGACTGTTCTCCTGTCCGGGGCCTGGGCCTGGGGGCTAGCCTGCCATGCTTTCTGCCGTACGCCCACCATTTGCACCCCACCAATGCCACCCCTGGCAGCTCTCACCACCGTGACTGCCTGCATCCTCACCATGTTCATGATGGTCAGCACATATCTCTCAACATGTGGCTGTCCATGGTATTCCACCATTTTGGCATCAGCTACCACCAGGGTCTCCACCCACTTCTCTTTGCTGACTGAGCGCTGGTTTAGACGCCGCGGCCGCCGCTGCTGCCTCTGCCGCTGCTCCCAGTGCTCCCGCCGGGACTCCTGCTCCACGGTCTCTGTGGGCCCTGGACGGGGTGGGGTGAGCTGTCTGATGGGCTTGGGGCACATGCCTCAAGGGCCTCTCCTTAGCAAACTCTCAAGGACAGCGCTGGGACCAGAAGCCTGGATTCCCATGGTATTCTGCCCTGATCTGTGCCATGTGACCCTGGGGATCACCTGCTACATGTAGGAATACTCAGATCAGCCTCAAGGCTGACCTCAGGGGCAAATAAAATGGTGGGCACGACATAGTAAAGCACTGTGCCCATGTGAGGGGAGGACCTAGCCCTGTTGCCCCATGTGGCTGCCCCACAAGCAGTTAGTGCATCCCAGCACATGCAGACCCCCAGAGGCCTGCTGCTCTGCCCCAGGCTGAGGATTCACAACTATGCAGCTGGGGAAACTGAGGCCAAGAAGCATGTATTTGTTCCAGCAGAATCCCTGAGCTGTGGCAGCTTATGAGGTTGGAGTGCCAGCAAGTGGTCCCCAAGCCCCAGGAGCCATCGGCAGATAGCTCCACGCCTGCACTGGCAGACACATTGGGTCCCAATACCAGAGGTCAGTTATTCTGGGGTGGGACCTGAGTGGGAAGAAAAGGGAGGCTCCGGGCTAGCTGCCTGCTGGGGTGCTTATGGCCCAGCCTTGCCTGGAGACATGAGAGTAATGATTAGCAGAGCTGGAGATACCGCAGGCCATGAATAGCGAGGGGGCAGAGAGACACCAAGCCCTGAGGTGAGAGGCAAGCGAGGTGGTGGCGAGAGGAGTTGATCCAGGGGATAAACTGGGACATGCCTAAGAGGCCTCAGGCTGGGGCACACTTGGAGGGCACAGGCTATGATGTATCTGGTGGTCTGTCCATATCCTTTTGGTCCAAGGGAAGCTAAGCATGGGAATGGTGAAGGAGGCTTCCAGAAAGAACCTCCTTGCCCCATGCCCATCCTCCTGCCCTGTAGCTGGTGGCTGAGGACCATACCTTGCACTCCACAGGTGCCTGGAGCCTTGGATTTGTCCTGCTCTGCCCATATCTTGGGGGCTTGCCGCTTGTAGACCACATGGGGCTGGGCCCGACCGGGCCGGGCTGGTACACCTTCCATGGGCTCAATGAAGTAGTCTTCGTCAGAGAGCTGGAACACACCTTTCTGGGGAGAAGCTCCAGGTTACAGGGGATCACTGGCCCAGCTGCTCCTCTCTCTGTCCCACCACCCTGCTGACCCCAGATGCCCTGGGCCTTTGTTCATGCTGTGCCCTCTGCCTGGAATGTCTTTTCCTGCCATTTCACACAGCCAAAGGCTTCGAGGCTGAAGCTCTGCCACACATCCACCCCATCAAATCTAACAAGATAGAGCCTTTCATGTAGTCCCTGACAGCTATGCTGATGGGCAGCCCAGGCTCCAGTCTTCAGGCCATCTGCGCCTTCTCTGGAGATGCTCACGGCCTGCAGGGCATCCTGTTCCCTGGTGGCAGGGCCTGCCAGGAAATGAAAACTCACACCTCAAAGGAAGAGGGGCTCAGTGGCTTTCTGAGCTACCCAGTCTGCACAAACCACACACCATGGTTCTCAAAATGGTCTCTGAACCTGCATCTGCAAGTTTGGGACCCCATCCCGACACTGTTTTAACATGGCATGTGGGTGATTCTAGCTTAAACTAAAGTTTAGGAACCCAACCCTCGTGAACAAGGAGACCTTAGTTCTCCCATTTTACAGGGATGGCTACTGAGGCTGGGAGAGGAGGGGTGAACTGGCCAAAGCCACCTGGGGAGTCCGAGGTGAGCCTGGGCACTCACCAGGCCGTCGCAGGCGCTGATGGCCGCCATGCCACCCTCCAGCTGGGGGTCCTGCACCTCGCCCAGCAGGTGGCAGGCGGACACGCGCGTACGGATGTGCGCGCGCCCCAGGCCGCCGCCCCGCCGCGTCTCGCTCACGAAGCCCGGCGCCAGCAGGTGAGTGTTGGCCGCCAGGTGGAAGCGCAGAGCGCGCCCGCGGAACTGCAGCTCGTAGAAGGCGCGCACGGCCCGGTGCGCAGACAAGGCCCGCTTGCGCAGCGCGCGGGGCCACAGCTCGTAGGACAGGAAGACGCCCCCCGCGTCTACGCGCACAGGGTGCACAATGTCCAGGACCTCCTGGCCCTCGGCAGCTGGTCCTGCTGAGAGAAAACGGTGCGGTCACCCCAAAACCAAAGTGTGGGGATTCACAGCCCTACTGTGCCCGCACTAGCTCTGCAGAAGCCTAACTCGCGTCCAGTCTACCTCCTGCCGAGTGCCCTGGACACACCAGTGGGGTACCCCCTGCTGAGGACATCCTCCCATTGCCCACCACGGCCCGGGGCGGCCCCCAGGTACATTACTCCAAGAACATGCTCCTGGACGCAGGAGGCAGGGCCGGCTGGGCTGATTTGCTGTGTGACTCTGAGCACATCTCCCCCATCTCTGGTTTTTAGGACAACTGTGCAAGGGTTTTCCAGACTTCTCAGGTAAGAATTCAGTAGAAACCAATTCCCATGCCCTGTCCCAGAGGCACTGAATCAGCATCTCCAGGAAACCCGACCAGGAAGCTGTGTTTTGAGCAAGTCTCAGGGAAGTTGGGAAATTCCAAACTGGGAATTAATTTGGCTGAACTTCAGCAACACCTGGAGAACCATGAGAGGCTGCAGGTGCCCAGCACTAGCCCAGAGTGCTGGTCCCACAGGTCCAGGGCTCTGGGACCCCAGAATTGGTATTTTCCATATTTCTCTAAAACTTCAGGGGATTCCGATGTAACCATTTCAAGGCCTGGCATTTGGAAGCCACTGGGCTGGGTAATTTAAGGAGACTTCTTGCTCTGACATCCTAATAAGGGAATTTGGGACTGCAACCCCCACAACACAGGCTGCAGACTTGTTTTTTGTCAGTTTATTGACTTTTTTTGAGGGGGCATTTATTTTGGCTGATACAAATATTGAAAAGTATAATCAGTCATCAATGTTTAAAAATCACATGAGCTTGTACCAAAAAAAAAAAATCTCAATTTTCAGTTTGCCTTGAAAATTCTTGTTATCTATTCATGTCAGGCCTAAATTCCCATTCGTCAGAAGCAGCCCTGTAAGAGAGAACCTGTGTTCCCCACAGTCCCTGTTATATTCCAACACGACAGCTAAATGTATATAGGGTGCCCTCTAGCCTCACACTTGTATTTCATTCAGTACAGAACCAAATCTCTAACAAAATGGGAAAACAAGAGATAGGCAAAGAGGCCCCATGTTTCAAGGAAAGCCTCCCCACCAGCCTTGTTTTTGTTCATTTAAGTTACCTGCCTTGTCCATGGCATTTGGTGTTGTGAGGGAGTATGAGGTTTCCCAAAGTCCAGGAAAGTGTATAGGACACCGTCGTGGCCCTCAAAATAGAGAAATGGATGCAAGGCTCTCATGGTCTTCAACCCTGGCAGAGTGCTGAGAGGGTGCAAGAGAGGGGAGTGGGCACCCACATATGAATGGGGCTGAAGAAAAGCTTTGTCGGCCCTTGCCAGTGGCTCAGTGGATAGAACACTGGCCTGGTATATGAAACTCCCAGGTTCAATTCCTGGTCAGGTCACATATGAGAAGTGACCATCTGCTTCTTACTCCTTTTTTCTCCCCCTTCTCTCCCTCTTCCCCTCCCTCAGCCAGTGGCTTGATTGGTTCAAGCGTGGCCCTGGGTGCTGAGGATAGCTCAGTTGGTCCGAGATTGTCAGCCTCAGGCACTAAAAATAGCTTGATATTTGAGCATTGGCCCCAGATAGGGTTGCTGGGTAGATCCTGGTTGGGGCACATGTGGGAGTCTGCCTCACTATTTCCCCTCCTCTCACCATAAAAAAAGAAAAAAAGAAGAAAGAGAAAAAGAAAAGCTTTGTCAAAGGAGGCACATGTGAGATGTCTCTTAATATAAGGCAGTGGTAGGCAAACTCATTAGTCAACAGAGCCAAATATCAACAGTAGAACGATTAAAATTTCTTTTGAGAACCAAAATTTTAAAACTTAAACCATATAGGTAGGTACATTCCTTATCGAGGTAGCACCCACACGTGATATTTTGTGGAAGAGCCACATTCAAGGGACCAAAGAGCCACATGTGGCTCATGAGCCACAGTTTGCCGACCACTGAAAGTTACATGTTTAACTGGGAAGATAAGGAAGTCATCTTGGTCACAGACCTCCAAGGATGGAGATAAAACTAGAAGTATGAGGACAAGTAACAAGAAGGTAAGCATGGCCCAGGAAACCTGTGAAATGAGAGCTGGTGGAGTCATAAAGCATTGTCAAAGGTGGGCTTTGAACAAAGGAACACCCAAGTTCAGTCTCAACTTAGTCGCTTTATTATATTATTATGTGTGACCTGGCCCTGGCTGGATAGCTCGGTTGGTTAGACTTAGAGCATGCATCATCCGGAAGCACAAAGGTTGTTAGTTGATCCCCAGTTAGGGCTCATACAGGAATGGATCAATGTTCTTGTCTCTATCTATCTATCTTCCTTCATCTCTCTCTCTAAAATCAATAAAATAAACATTAAAAAAATTAACATGTGGCCTGGAGGATGAGGACAGTCACAGCTACGGCTGCTAAGGCCAAGCTGAAGAACAGGGGCACTGATGCCATTGAAGCCTGCAGCATTCAATGTACTAGAGGAACAGGAGCTATGTGGCACATTCCACGTAACAGCAGTGTCCTCAAATGCGTGTGGGTGGGACAGGGAGGTCCATATGCAATGGGGAATCTGAGCCACTGAGGAGAAATAGTCTCCCAGATCTTAATAAAATGTACCTGGGGAAATGCATTCCTGTTGAGAAATCCTGCTCTATACCTTGAGGCAACACTCCAAGACAGAAATTCAAGGTGAATTCTTGAGCTCAGAAATGTGACAGAGGTCAAGTAGAGGTATGCTATAGGTCATAAGCATTAGGATTATCACATTGGAGAGCCAGTCTGCCAGCTGTAACACCCACCACTCACAGCCTCAGTTTCTCCATCTATAAAATGGATATGGCCCCGTTTCCAACTTCAGAAATTAATTTTAAAATAAAGAAGAGAATATAAAAAATAAATTAAAAAAAATATATTAAAAAAAAGAAAAAATGGATACGATAGTCATACCTACTCCCTTAGGTTGTGAAAATTCAATGGGTTAAGCCTGACCTGTGGTGGTGCAGTGGATAAAGCATCGACCTGGAAATGCTGAGGTCGCCGGTTCGAAACCCTGGGCTTGCCTGGTCAAGGCACATATGGGAGTTGATGCTTCCAGCTCCTCCCCCCTTCTCTCTACCTCTCTCTCTCCTCTCTAAAAATGAATAAAAAAAAAAAAAAAAAAATTAAAAAAAAAAAAAATTCAATGGGTTAATATGTAAGGGCTGAGAACAGTAGATGACACATAGCAAGTGTGAGCTAAGTATAATTGAAAATTAGCAAGAGAAGTTCTACAGTAAACTTAGCTATTTCTTAAAAACCCTGTTTTATCTCTTTGCCTAATGGCTTAATGAAATGTTTAAAAAAAAACAACAAACTTATGACTAACAAAATGTTACCACTTTTATTGCAACAATTTTTATTTTCTTGTTTTGTTCTGCATTAATTTTTTTCTTTTTTTTTTTTTTTACATAGGCAGAGATAGACAGGGACAGACAGACAGGAACGGAGAGAGAGATGAGAAGCATCAATCATTAGTTTTTCGTTGTGCGTTGCGACTTCTTAGTTGTTCATTGATTGCTTTCTCATATGTGCCTTGACCGCGGGCCTTCAGCAGACCAAGTAACCCCTTGCTGGAGCCAGCGACCTTGGGTCCAAGCTGGTGAGCTTTTTGCTCAAGCCAGATGAGCCTGCACTCAAGCTGGCGACCTCAGGGTCTCGAACCTGGGTTGTTCCGCATCCCAGTCGGACGCTCACTGCGCCACCACCTGGTCAGGCTTCATTAACTTTTTTATAATCAACTTGTATTGTTTTGCCATTGAAATATTTTTAAAGGGGGGTCGAATGAGTTAAAAAGTAAACCATTCAGCCTGACCAGGAGGTGGCGCAGTGGATAGAGCGTCGGACTGGGATGCGGAAGGACCCAGGTTCGAGACCCCGAGGTCGCCAGCTTGAGTGCAGACTCATCTGGTTTGAGCAAAGCTCACCAGCTTGGACCCAAGGTCGCTGGCTCAAGCAAGGGGTTACTCGGTCTGCTGAAGGCCCACGGTCAAGGCACATATGAGAAAGCAATCAATGAACAACTAAGGTGTTGCAATGTGCAATGAAAAACTAATGATTGATGCTTCTCATCTCTCTCCATTCCTGTCTGTCCCTGTCTATCCCTCTCTCTGACTCACTCTCTGTCTCTGTAAAAAAAAATAAAAAATAAAAAATAAAGTAAACCATTCAGCCTGACCTGTGGTGGTGCAGTGGATAAGGCATTGACCTGGAACACTAAGGTCTCTGGTTCGAAACCCTAGGATTGCCTGGTCAAAGCACATATGGGAGTTGATGTTTCCTGCTTCTCCCTCCCCTTCTCTCTCTCTCTTTTCTCTAAAATGAATAAGTAAAATCTTTTAAAAAAAGAAAAATAAATAAACCATTCAGTGCCACCTATGATAGGAACGGGCCCCCACTGGGGCCCGTGCTGAAACTAGCACCTCTCAGTGCCCGCAGGGGGTACTGCAGGTTGTAGTCTAGAATGGGACATGGTGCATGTATGGGGCAAGCAGAGCTGACTTGGCACCAGAGCAGGGGCCATTCAGTGGGACTGCCAGTGGCCCATGGTTGTGTCTGTTCTGAATGGCGGGTGTTAAATGCTTTGAATATCACCCTTAGGTTACAGAACTGTCACTGTAGAGCTTCTACCAGAGAAATGCCAACATGCTGTGTAACCTTACCTCCCTATCAAGAACCTGCATTACAATCCAGCCCTTCAAATGACCTGCAGCTCCTGCCAAAGAGAAAAAATAATCATAGTATGTGTGTGTGTGTGAATGTGTGTGTAAAACACACATGGGCCTCACATGTGCAATTCAGCATTTTGGTGGGGACATTGCTGGGCCCTAGTCCCAGCAGCCCCAAGCCATTTGATTTGTTACATTTTCCTAAAAGCGAGCCCAAGATGTTCTCTTTGGCCCCAAAGAAAGTATCATTCAGTGGGTAGATCCCCCAGGCTAGGTCTCAGGGCAATGCCAAAGAAAATGACAGAGCATTGTCCAGAGCACCTAGGTCACGGGTTCAATCCCTGGTCAGGGCACTTACCAGAAGCAATCCATGAGTACACAACTAAAAATGGAACAACTACTTGGAACAATGAGTTGGTGGCTTCTCTCTCTCTCTCTCTCTTTCTCTCCCTTTACCACTTCCCAAATCAATGGAAAAAAATAAAATATTAAAATATTAAAAAATGCCAGACCTGTGGTGGCGCAGTGGATAAAGCGTCGATCTGGGACGCTGAGGTTGCCAGTTCAAAAGCCCAGGCTTGCCAGGTCAAGGCGCATGTGAGAAGCAACTACTATGAGTTGATGCTTCCCGCCCTTCCCCATCCCTCCCCTACCTTTCTCTCTTTCTAGGCTCTCTCTAAAATCAGTAAATAAAACCTTTCTAAAAATTAGAAAGAAAGAAAGAAAGAAAGAAAGAAAGAAAGAAAGAAAGAAAAGAAAAGAAAAAATGACAGAGAGCTCAGGACCTCAGGGTCAGAAATCCTGAGTGAGCAGAATGAGGAGGACCCCAGCTGCATTATCTATGAGGATTCTAGATACAGATACTCCACCCTGAGTGGGGGGGGGGGGGATAAGCTAGGAGAGGGTGCATCCCCTGCCTCCACCCCCAAATGGCAGCTCCCCGTGACAGGAATCACCAAAACTCCCTAATCATACTGGGTCTGCCTGGCAGATTAATAAAAATCATGGCCACCACATGGTCATTCACCATGTCACTCAATCCTCACAAGAGCCCTATGAGGTACAGTAGATGCCATAATCCCTACTTGACAAATGGGTGAATCGGAGGGCACAAGGATGGCCACACTCGTACATGGGCACCCCCCCCCCCATTCTTCCCACAGCTGCCAGGGTTCTTGGACCCAAGTCCAGGCTCAGGGACAGACCCCTGGGGAAACCACTGCCCTGCTCTGGCACGGGCACTGGTATCACCTGGTTCATCCTCACCCACCTTTGGGCAGCTGAGTGACCTAGCAGGTCACTCTTCCTGAACCTATTCCCTCAACGCAAAGGACTTTCTACTGCCTGCCTGGCAGGGTTGTTGTCCAGCTGATGAGAAATAACCAGGACGACTGGCACAAAGTAAATGCCCATTAAGTGTTTGTTTCTTCTCCACATCTGGACACACTGCTGCTCATGAAACTCCCTGTAACGACTGCTTTCATCAGCTACTCCCCTCACTAGCTCCCCAACCACAATCTACTAGGGAGCAGGTCTACCTGACCCCAGCACGCAGGCCTAATCCAGCCCCCACCCCTGCACACCTTTCCAGCCCGAAGTTCATCGTCCTCCAAGCCCCGAAAGCTCAGGCCCTCCTCCCCTACAGAATCCCCCGACTGCCTCCCGCATAGCTCTCCGCACTGTCCCACCGGGCCCATCAGATCAGGGGCTCTCCAAGCACGGAACCAGGGTACTCCTACACCCCCAACTCCTAAATCCCCAGGCCGGCTGCTCGGACGCGCTAGGCGCTCCGCGGCCAGAGGCTGATCGGAGGCCAGCCGGGCGCCTTCGCACTCGGGGGAAGGGGAGGCAGGAAGTGCAGGGCGGCGCGAGACCGGACCCGGGCCCGGGAGCAGTTCAGAGGCGGGAGGCATTTGGGGGGCCGCGAGAACCGCAGTGCTTCGCACTCCGCTTTCTACATAAGCGCACGGAGGATGGTGAGAAACCGACTCCGCGTGTAGACCGCGCTCTGTCCAGCTCCGACGAGAGACCCGGACAGGGACGCACACTGCTGCGCCCGATGTGGGGACACTGGAGCCCAAAGAACAGAGGGACTTCTTCCCGCACAGGCAGGGCCGATAGCGGAGTCGGGAGTCTGGAGGGCCCTCGACCCCACCCCAATGCCTCACACCCGGGGGCAGCGGGGGCGGGAGCGGAGTCTGCAGAGCAGAGAGGGGCCGAGCCGAGGCGGGGGATCGGGGCGGCCACCCACCTGGTGCGGTTCCGGGGGCGCCGGGCGCCAGCGCGCACAGCAGCAGGAGGAGGGGGCGCAGCGGCGCGGGGCTGCGGGCATCGCGGGGGACCAGGTCGGGCATGCCGGCCACCCACGCGCTTGTCCGCGCGTTCGCTCCTGCCGGGTCCTGGGTCCAGCTCAGGGCATACCCGGCCGCGCGCGTGCAGCTGCGGGTCCGGCCGGACTCGGCCCGCGCGCAACAAAGACTGGAGGGCCCGCCCCCCGGACGCCGCGGAGGCGAAGAAAAGACTAGGGAGCAAGAAAGGGCGAAAGAAAGAAAGAAAGGAGGTGGGTGGAAGGGAGGGAAGGAGGAGCGGGCGCGGCCGCCGGCCCCCGCCCCGCCCCGGTCTCCTGCCCCCGCCCCGGCCGCCGCGTCCCTCCCCGCCGGCCTCTTCGGCCTCTCACGCCCTGGCCTCGCCGCCGCTCCTGGGGCAGCGTTCCCGCAGCACCCCTGACTTAACACCCGAACGCCCGCTGGGCCGAGGGCGCCCTCTGGTGGTGGAGCTCAGCCAGTTCTCCGCTCCTGGGCGCTCAGAGACCCCTCAAAGAATCTGGAATTTCCGGAATTCCTGCCTTGTCCCTAAGCTGTACTCGTGGAAGCGCCCCTCGGTGTGCGCCCTGGTCCAGCAGGCCTGCCCCTCCTAGGAATGGGCCGCGGAGGCCTCCTGGGGCTCCGGGTTATCCCAGCGGTGCAGCAGAGGCTCCGGGGTCCCAAGGTGATTCTGCTCCAAGGCCAGTTCCAGAGAGAGGCCTGGCCCTCTCGCAGTGGGCAGCCTTTTCCCACGCAAGGCGGGGCCCCCAATTCCTTATCTCCAAGTGTCTGCGTGGAGCTAGGCCGGTGCCCACAGATTCTCAGCAGGGCCCCTTTGGGAGTCTGGAGTTCCGCCAACCCCGGCCTCATATCCCAGCTTCTGCTAAAACCTTCTGCCATTTGTTCTGCTGCTGCTTCAGCCCTACCTCTGCCTCCTACCCCTGCCGCCGCGCCCCTAAGGAACACTCACCCTCCATCTCCTGATTTACCAGAAGGACCTCCTCTTCTTATTCCTCAGGACCAGGACTACTGTGGTCAGCTGAGCCGCCCTGACCCTTGGCCAGCCTCTGTGTAGCTTCTACACAGTGAGGCCCACAGTCTTCCTCATTGTCGGATCTCTTATGCACTTCCTCTCATTCCAAGAGCTTCACCTCAAGCCCTTCTGCCCTCCTGGGGGATACATGGAGCATCTGGCCACTCAGTTTCTTGTCTTTGTCTATGATGGCCTTTCACTCCACCCCAGCCACTGACTCTCAGGGCCACATCGTAGGCTATTCCATACACAACTCCCGCACCTCTGAAATCCTAAAGTCAGATGCCCCACTCTCAGACCAGACCCTGCCACCTTTCCTGCACTCCCCAAACCCTCACAATCACACCATGTATTTTTCTTCCTCCAGTCCCTTGTCACCTTCCTCTTCTCCCCACCTACTGGCCCCTCCTGGCTTCATCTACTTCCCTCCTTAGCTGTGTTTACCACTCCGTCCCTGGACCCTAACCAGCCATTTTCCATTTCTTCTGGGCCCCTAAGTTGGCCTTGCTGCCCAGTGATGGGGACAATTCAGGCCACCACATCCTGCCACACACACCACTACTCCTGCACCCAGCATCTGTAAGTGGAAGCCACAGATTACTCCTCCCTCTGAATATAATGGAGTAGGCACCCACCCTCCAGCAATCAGAAACAAATGCTTCTACCAGGGCTCTTTGTCTCCCCTTCTTGCCTTTCCAAGGACCCTGCTCTAGGTGTTCCCCTTTTTCCTTGGTCTCCACTGGCTCCTGACCTTCAGTCTGAAAACATCTGGTCTCCCACCTATATAAAACACTGACAGTCCTGGCCAGATAAACTTTTTTTTTTATTTTTTAATTTATTCTTTTTTTTTTAGAGAGGAGAAAGAGAGGAGAGACAGAGAGAGAGAAGTGGGGGAGGAGCTGGAAGCATCAACTCCCATATGTGCCTTGACCAGGCAAGCCCAGGGTTTCAAACCGGCGACCTCAGCATTTCTAGGTCGACGCTTTATCCACTGCGCCACCACAGGTCAGGCCTGGCCAGATAAACTTTATTGGTTAGAGCAGTGATTCTCAAAGTGTGTGCCAGGGCGCACTGGTGCGTCCTAGAAGATTTCCAGGTGCGCCCTATGGTATTCCAGAGAAATATGTGCGTATTGGGGACCAAAAAACCAACCAACAGGGTTTTTGGAATTTAGATATTTGGGGGACAGAGGTGTGGGGAATTGGCTGTAAGCTGACAGTCTGCCCTACCCCCCCCCCCACCTCACTTGCCTGATTAGGTTGCAAAAGGCTGTTAAGCTGTGGTGCTGGATTGTTTACACTACCTCCCATGTTCCCTGGAAAGACTGGAGGCAAGTTTCTTTTATCCTTTATTTGGTGTAAAGTTAAGATGATATATATGGTGGGGGTTTTCTGCACTCAACACAATTAAGAGTAAAAAGAGAGAAATTCTTCAATGTATTGACGAGGAAATGAGAATTTGCCTTTCAAATATATGCCCAAACATTGAAGAAATTGCTGGACACATCAGGTTCATATTTCTCATAAACACAAGAATGAAAAAAAATTAACACACTTGTGCTGGGACCTGCTGAATTTACTAAATCTTACTAAGAATGTATCTATCTATCTATCTATATATATATAACTTTTTTGTCTTTTTTTTAATTTTTAACCCCTTTTTTGCAAATTCTAAAAAGCATAACTCAAAAAATGTAACATAAAAATGTTTTTTAGGCCTGACCAGGCGGTGGCGCAGTGGATGGAGTGTCGGACTGGGATGCCGAGGACCCAGGTTCGAGACCCCAAGGTCGCCAGCTTGAGCGCGGGCTCATCTGGTTTGAGCAAAAGCTCACCAGCTTGGACCCAAGGTCGCTGGCTCAAGCAAGGGGTTGCTCGGTCTGCTGAAGGCCCGTGGTCAAGGCACATATGAGAGAGCGATCAATGAACAACTAGGGTGTCGCAACACGCAACAAAAAGCTAATGATTGATGCTTCTCATCTCTCTGTTCCTGTCTGTCTGTCCCTGTCTATCCCTCTCTCTGACTCTCTCGTTGTCTCTGAAAAAAAAAAAATGTTTTTTAGTGTCAGAATAAATTTAATTTTGTCATATTTATTTTATTTACTTACCATAAAAGCATGCTTGGACTTTTTTTTTCTTTAATATTTGACTTATTATATTTCTCAGGAATTTGTAGATAGTGTGCCTACAATTATTTGTAGGATTTTAAATGCACCCTGACTTCAAAAAGTTTGAGAACCACTGGGTTAGAGCATCATCCCAATATGCTAAGTTTATGGGTTCAATCCTCAGTCAGGGTACATACAGGAATAGATTGATGTTTTTCTCTCTCTGTGTGTGTCTCTCTCTAATCAATAATAATAATAATAAAGCCCTGGCCGGTTGGCTCAGCGGTAGAGCGTCGGCCTAGCGTGCGGAGGACCCGGGTTTGATTCCCGGCCAGGGCACATAGGAGAAGCGCCCATTTGCTTCTCCACCCCTCCGCTGCACTTTCCTCTCTGTCTCTCTCTTCCCCTCCCGCAGCCGAGGCTCCATTGGAGCAAAGATGGCCCGGGCGCTGGGGATGGCTCCTTGGCCTCTGCCCCAGGCGCTAGAGTGGCTCTGGTCGCAATATGGCGACGCCCAGGATGGGCAGAGCATCGCCCCCTGGTGGGCAGAGCGTCGCCCCTGGTGGGCGTACCGGGTGGATCCCGGTCGGGCGCATGCGGGAGTCTGTCTGACTGTCTCTCCCTGTTTCCAGCTTCAGAAAAATGAAAAAAAAAAAAAAAATAATAATAATAATAAAAGATACTGGCCTGACCTGTGGTGGCGCAGTGGATAAAGCGTTAACCTGGAAATGCTGAGGTCGCCGGTTCGAAATCCTGGGCTTGCCTGGTTGGGGCACATATGGGAGTTGATGCTTCCGGCTCTTCCCCCCTTCTCTCTCTCCCTCTCTGTCTCTCTCTCTCTCCCTCTCTTTCTCCTCTCTAAAAATGAATAATAATAAAAAAAAATTTAAAAAAAAGATACTGACAGTACCCCTCTATAAACAGGTGGCCCCTCTAGTTCCCACCCCACATAGACACATGCCGCCAACCACTAACGTGCACATACGGTATGTTTCCGTTTATACGCAATACAAAAAGGCCAAACAAATCTGTGCTGTTAGAAGTGAGTCTGGTGGTTACCCTGGGAGGAGAGGGCTGCTAATTGTCTGGTTTTTATTGTTTTTTGTTTTCTTGTTTGTTTTTATTTATTGACTTTTAGAGAGAGAGAAGAAGGGAGAGAGATAGAAAAACATTTATGCCATCATTGGTTGATTCTTGTTTGTTGCTTTGTATATTCACTATGGGGAGGGTATTCAGCAGAATGACGGACAGCCTGACCTCTCAATAATAACAAGAAGAAGAAGGGGAAGGGGCAAGGTTCCACAGCAGGTGGAACTGAGAGCTTTCTCTAATTACCTTGGTAAATTCTCCCAGGACTCTGTTATCATGGGTTATCATTATCTTCCTTTACAAATGGACAAGGTGAATTGATTAGCCCCAGGACACACAGCTGGTTAGTGACACAAAGGGGGCTGCAGTCTCCTCCCTTCACACCCTTCAACCCATCTTCCCTTCCTTGAGTCTCCCTCCTGACCTATCATTGTCTTATTTCTGTAGGCCTAATTGTAAAGTAATATGTAAGTGTATATAGTTCTACTTGAAAGTCCGATTCTTGTTTTACTTTATTTTTTCTTTCTCATCTTATAAAAAAATATAACCTTTTGCCTGACCTGTGGTGGCGCAGTGGATAAAGCGTCGACCTGGAATGCTGAGGTCGCCGGTTCGAAACCCTGGGCTTGCCTGGTCAAGGCACATATGGGAGTTGATGCTTCCAGCTCCTCCCCCCTTCTCTCTGTCTCTCTTTCTCTCTCTCTCTCCCTCTCTCTCTCCTCTCTAAAAAAAAAAAAAAAAAAAAAATGAATAAAAATAAAAAAAATTTTAAAAAATATAACCTTTTAATGATTATGCAAGTATATGCACATGGGTTTTAGAAAGTAAGAAAATAAAGACAAGCAAATTTATTTATTTTATTTTTTTAAGTGAGAGGAGGGAACATAGTGAGACAGCAAATATTTTTTAAAGTAAAAACAGAATTCTTACCGCTCAAGTATCAAACATTAATACCTTAATACATGGCCTTCTTTTTACTAAGTGAGAGATTACTTTTATTTACAGTCTGCTCTTTTTTGTGTGCGTGGCAGAGATGGGGAGAGTCAGAGAGAGGGACAGATAGGGCCAGACAGACAGGAAGGGAGAGAGATGAGAAACATCAATTCTTCATTGCTGTTCCTTAGTTGTTCATTGATTGCTTTCTCGTATGTGCCTTGACCCAGGGGGTAGGGCTACACCGGACCGAGTGACCCCTTGCTCGAGCCAGTGACCTTGGACTCAAGCTGGTGAGCCTTGCTCAAACCAGATGAGCCTGTGCTCAAGCTGGCAAGCTTGGGGGTCTCGAACCTGGGTCCTCCACATCCCAGTCTGATGCTCTATCCACTGCACCAGATGAGTCTACTTTTTTGTTTGTTTGTTTTGTTTTTTAGTCTGCTCTTTTTAAAAGATTTTATTTATTCATTTTAGGGGGGGGAGCAGGAGGCACCAACTCCCATAAGAGCCTTAACCAGGAAAGCCCAGAGTTTTGAACTGGAGACCTCAGCATTCCGGGTTGACATTTTATCTACTGTGCCACCACAGGCCAGGCCAGTCTGTTCTTTTCAATCATCTCCACTTTTTCATTACGGTAAATTTTCATCTCATCTAATATTCAAAATATATTCAAATTTCCCAGTTTACCCCAAAATGTCTTTTATAACTGGTTAACTCAGAACAGTATCCAATCTGGGATCACCTATTCCATCTGATTCTTATGGTTGGCTGTCTCTTTTAATCTAACAAAAGTCATTTTTTAAAAGCTTTTTTGACTTTATTTATTGATTTTTTACAGAAAGGGCAGAGAAAGAGAGAGAAGGGAGAAAGGAGTAGGAAGCATCAACTCTTAGGAGTTGCTTCTCATATATGCCTTGACCAGGTAAGCCTGGGGTTTTGAACCAGCAACCTCAACATTCCAGGTTAACACTTTTATCCACTGCTCCATCATACATCAGGTACAAAAATCATCTCTAAAAAGATAATAGTTGTTTAAAATACCAGGCCAATCATCCTGCAAAATTTTTCACCTAGTTTTGTGTTATTGCTTCCTCGTGGTGTTATTTATCTGTTATGTACCCTCATCCCTGTCTGTATCCTGTGAAACATTTTATGGCTAGAATAAATAATTGCCATTGATCTTGTGTACTTCATATAATGTTACTAAAGGCACACTATCTTGCTGAAGATTAGTAAACCGCTAGCAAAACTCAGGTTAATTTTTCAATTAGGTTAGTGGCGGCTGAGTCCCCCCAGAAACACTTAAATTGTCGCCCCCACCTAGGCCTTGTAGTGATGAAGTAACCTATTAGTGTTAGTTTGACCCTGGTGAATATCCAGTTCCTCACCAACTATTAATGTAATGGTTTAACCAGTTGATCGGAAATTAGGCTTTTTCTAATTCTACACGTTTTTGTTTTCATTTTTTCCCCTACAAAGTAGAGCACTTCCTCATCAACTGGGACTACTTGGTGATTGGGAACTAAAGTGCCTATTAGAAAAGCAAAATAAATATTTAATTTTTTGTTTTAGTGAAGATAGTCTTTTATTTATTTATTTATTTATTTATTTTTATTCATTTTTAGAGAGGAGAGAGGGAGAAGGAGAGAGAGGAGAGAGAGACAGAGAGAGAGAAGGAGGGAGGAGCTGGAAGCATCAACTCCCATATGTGCCTTGACCAGGCAAGCCCAGGGTCTCTAACCGGCGACCTCAGCATTTCCAGGTCGACCCTCAATCCACTGCGCCACCACAGGTCAGGCGAAGATAGTCTTTTAATAATGCCCCTCCCCCACTCGGAGATGCTAAGTCTGTAGGATAACCATCTTTCCTTTCAGTTTTGTGTGTGTGGCAAACGCTGTTTGCTATTTTCAACAGCAAAATTTCAGAGTCTGCTTTAGCTTTTTAATCGTTTTATGTTGTGTGAACAGTAGGGCATGGCTAAGTTGAACCACCGTTGGGCCCTAGAAAAACCCCAGGAACCTCAAAGCCATTACGGGGCAGAGAGGTCAGCTCTGTAGGCATGCTCTGAATTCGGGTCTTTTCTGGAAGGACGGCGGACTTTCCTACTTCCGTATTCTGCACGTTGTGTCGGGGACACCCTTGGTCCCCGCAGCGGGTGCATGCTCCGCCTGTGATCTCTGTGGCAACCGGGAACCACGGGCTTGAGTCCTGTCTCAACCGGAGTCCGGGACCACCTGCACCCACCGCCCCCTCGCTGACCGCTAGAGGGCCGGTTGTGGATTTTACTAATCAGTAAATTGGTGCGCACTTAACCATACATAAAATACGTTTGAGAGTAGAGGGAAAGTTTATCCCTGTAAAATGTAATCTAATACAAAACGTTAATCTCTGAGCAAGGTGACACAACCTCTTTACTTTGAAGGGATCTAGAAAAAAGGGCAACTTCCGACTGCCCGGCTAGCTCAGTCGGTAGAGCATGGGACTCTTAATCCCAGGGTCGTGGGTTCGAGCCCCACGTTGGGCGGCTCTTTTACTCTTTTTTTTTTTTTTTCTTTTCCCCTTCCCCAGTTCGATCTCAGACTTTATCCGGAGTTTCTTATTTTCAAACAATTCAGAACACAAAACACTATTAAGCCTGAACTGGTTAAAAGGGGAAACCATGAAACTAGAGAGCAATTTCATTTTACAAATACACGGTTAAAGGTTCTTTGATGTAGAAAACTTTGTTATGGAGTGGCTTATTGAAGGGCAGTGTAAAAACTGAAGGTCAGGGAGTAAGAAGACCTGAATATTTATGAAATTGTGAATTTCATAAATTTTGCTGAGGTGATCTCGGTCAAAATATTAGGAATGTGCATTTTTGAATTAGTAATTCAAACTGAAAAATTTCCTTCAGCCATTTTTATTCATTTTAGATTGTTAAGAGGAGCAGGAAGCGTCAACTCCTATATGTGCCTTGGCCAGGCAAGCCCAGGGTTTTGAACCAGAAACCTCAGTGTTGCAGCTCAATGCTTTATCCACTGTGCCACCACAGGTCAAACTGATTTTGGTCTTAAAACATCTCCCAAAGCAAATAATTATATTCTCCTAAAATAACTCAATTTCTTGGGGCAGAACATTGCTTTTATGTTAACAGCTGTGAGTTCTTTTCTTGTCTTATATATTTTCTATAATTACCAGCAATTTTCAAACATTCTCCACAATTACCATATGTTATATCATCAATTCAGGACACAATTTCTGACTTTGGAAGAAACACATGGAAATTTTCAGAATCAGAAATAAAGGTCCCTAAATACTGCTTTTATTACAGAGGCATACTTCCAGTGGTGGGATTCAGCTGGTTCGCACAGGTTCAGCAGAACCGATACCTACGTAATTTTTTCTTGAGTTCGGCGAGCTGGTTGTTAAAAACTGGTTGTTAGAACAGCACTTGTCACCTGGCCTGTGGTGGCGCAGTGGGTAAAGTGTTGACTGGGAACACTGAGGTTGCTGGTTCAAAACCTTGGGCTTGCCTGGCCAAGGAACATATAGGAGTTGATGCTTCCTGTTCCTCTTAACTCTCTAAAATGAATCAAAGGAAATCTTTAAAAAAGACTAAAATGGCTGGAGGGGAAAATTCAGTTTGAATCACTAATTCAAAAATGCACATTCCTAACATTTTGACTGAGAGATCACCTCAGCAAAATTTATGAAATTCACAATTTCATAAATATTCAGGTCTTCTTACTCCCTGACCTTTAGTTTTTACACTGCCCTTCAATAAGCCACTCCATAACAAATAGTTTTCTATATCAAAGAACCTTTAACCGTGTATTTGTAAAATGAAGTTGCTCTCTAGTTTCATAGTTTTCCCTTTTAACCAGTTCAGGCTTAATAATGTTTTCTGCTCCTCTCCCTTCTCTCTCTCTCTCTCTTTCTCTGTCTCTCTAAAAAAAAAAAAAAAAATGGCACTTGTCATCAGGGCTCTCTCTAAGGTGGGCACCTGGGCAGCTGCCCAATGTGGAGGTCACAAATTTACATTCCTTACTCTTTTTTTAAATTATTTTTTTTTGTTTGTTTGTTTTTTTAAATTTTTATTTATTCATTTTAGAGAGGAGAGAGAGAGAGACAGAGAGAGAGGAGAGAGAGACAGGGGGGAGGAGCTGGAAGCATCAACTCCCATATGTGCCTTGACCAGGCAAGCCCAGGGTTTCGAACCGGCGACCTCAGCATTTCCAGGTCGACGCTTTATCCACTGCGCCACCACAGGTCAGGCTTTAAATTATTTTTTTAAGTTTATTCATTTTTTTTTTTTAGAGAGGAGAGACAGAGATAGAAGGGGGAAGGAGCAGGAAGCATCAACTCCTATATGTGCATTGACCAGGGAAGCCCAGGATTTCGAACCACAGGTGACCTCAGAATTTGAAGTTGACACTTTATCCACTGCGCCACCACAGGTCAGGCCATTCTTTGCTCTTTTTTAACATTCACCTATACAACAGCATATTCTAAGCACCTCTAGTAACATTCATTCCGTCCATAGGTGAAAAAAATTGTAAGTGAGGATGCCAATCAAGAAGCAATATGCAATATGTTAAATGAGTTTTATTGTTTTTTGCCAGGTATTATTTAATATTTTTCATGAATATTTTATTTTATTTATTTATTTTAAAGATTTTATTTATTCATTTTAGGGGAGAGAGAGAGAGAGAGAGAGAGGAGGAGGAGAGGAGCAGGAAGCATCAATTTCCATATTTGCCTTGACCCAGCAAGCCCAGGGTTTTGAACCAGCAACCTCAGCATTCCAGGTTGACACTTTATCCACTGCGCCACCACAGGTCAGGCCTTTTCATGAATATTTTAAAACTCTTTCTTATAATGTAGTTTTGTGTACCTCTTCTATTGTTCTTATTTAAGTATTAAATGCATGAAATAATAAACTACCTTTCAGTATATCGCTTTTTTAGACTTAAAACCGTCATTAGGGTAGAGACCCAGCTGTTAAATTATTTGAATCCCACCACTGAGTACTTAATCTCAAGGTGATGAGAGGTGAAGTAGAAACTTCCAAAAGGTAAATCCCAGCAGAGAAAAACAAAGTTAAATTGATGAGAAGTCAGTGAAGACATCAAACATTCATTTCAAATCTAAGATTGGTGTTATGAGTTGAACTGTGCCGCCCAAAAATTCATGTGAAGTCCTAACCTCTGATGCCTCAGAATGTGTCCTTATTTGGAAATAAAGTTATAGATGTAACTAGTTAAGATGTGGTGGTAACCAGAGCAGAATGGACTCTTAATCCAGTCTAATTGGTGTCTTTATAAAAAGGAGGAATTTGGAGACAAACATACACACGCACAGGAGAACGCCATGTGAAGATGAAGGCAGAAATCTGGGTGATGCTTTAACAAGCCAAGGAATGTCAGAGATTTCCAGCAAACTACCAGAAGCTGGAGGAGGGGCATGGAACAAATTCTTCCTTACAGCCCTCAGACAATAAATTTGTTGTGTAAGCCAGTTTGTGGCACTCTATTATGGTAGTCCCAGAAAACTGATATTATCAATGTTCTACTGGGAGGTGATTTTGATTTTAATGTTTTTATACCTTATATTAAATAATTGGTATCTTCATTTCATTTCAAAAGCCTTAGGAAAAGCAATGGTTTGTTTCAATGTTTTGATGTTGGAAAATGGGTAGGTAAGGGATTTTTCACTTTTTTATATTTCCAAAAAATTTCAATGATTATTGAATTATTTTGAAGTATTCTGCATTCAGAAAGTTTAAAAAAGTGTACTGGCAGTGGGTGGGGTCACAGAGAGGTCTTTGCCCTTTTTCTGAAGACTAGGACAGACAAGATGGTGTATAGACACCTGAAATGCAGGTTCTTGGTGGTGTCTGTGTTCATAGAAGGGCTTGTGTTAAAAGGAAGAGTGAAGGACAACTTGGAGAAATGGAGAGGGAGCCTGGAAGTGGTGGTGTGCATAGCAGTTCAGAGGAGGGTTTAGGAAAGACAGGGAGACAAGTGTAAGGCCTGGAGGATGTTGGGGACTGTCTGTGGAAGTATTTTGGGACTTGTCAACATAAGAAACATTCAAACCTGTAGATAATTTTTTTTTATTTATTCATTTTAGAGAGGAGAGGGAGAGACAGAGAGAGAGAGAGAGACAGAGAGAGAGAAAGAGAGAGACAGAGAGCAGGGGGGGAGGAGCTGGAAGCATCAACTCCCATATGTGCCTTGACCAGGCAAGCCCAGGGTTTCGAACCGGCGACCTCAGCATTTCCAGATCGACACTTTATCCACTGCGCCACCACAGGTCAGGCACTGTAGATAATTTTTTGTAAGTTTATTTGAGCCAAACTGACAACAATTGCCAGGAAGGAAAATCTCAACAGATAGAGAAAATGCTCCAGAGAATGGCAGTTTTGCATCTTATTTTATACATTACAATAAACGGAGGAGGCAGTCTGACCAGGTGGTGGCGCAGTGGATAGAGCGTTGGACTGGGATGAGAAGGACCCAGCTTTGAGACTCTGAGGTCGCCAGCTTGAGCGCGGGCTCATCTGGCTTGAGCAAAAAAGCTCACCAGCTTGGACCCAAGGTTGCTGGCTCAAGCAAGAGGTTACTTGGTCTGCTGAAGGCCCACGGTCAAGGCACATATGAGAAAGCAATCAATGAACAACTAAGGTGTCGCAACGAAAAACTGATGATTGATGCTTCTCATCTCTCTCCGTTCCTGTCTGTCTGTCCCTATCTCTCCCTCTCTCTGACTCTGTCCCTGTAAAAAAAAAAAAAAAAAAAAAAAGGAGGAAAAAAGGGGCTATATGAAATCCATTGGTGATAGATTAAGCAAGCAGGAGAAAGCAAAGTGGGTAAATCTCTGGGATTGGATAAAAAGTAAAAATAAATAGACAAATACTTCTTTTACATTGGTGGGTATAGGATAGGGAATACAACAATTAACATGGTAATAACACTGAGGGGTTTTGTGGTCTCTGCTCTGGTAAAGTGATTGTGCCCTGAGGGGTTTGGAAAAATAAATTATCCTGACATTCCAAAGGTATGTTATCTAGGTGCAAAAGGACAACAGACAGGCTCAGTGTAAAGCCAGAAGCCACGACCACTATCACAGCCGCCTGGCCCATGCAGGTTCCCATTGGATTCGGACAGTCAGTAAAGAAACAACGGAGCCAAAAACTGGTGGGCCATCATCTTTAATCCTAGTTTGCACCCGGCGGGCAAGTAAAAAACACACACTGAGCTCCAAAACCCACTCACATTCAGTGCTCACAAAGCTACTGACTTATTCGAGTTTCCTAGAATCAAAGGTTTCTAGCTCACCAGTCTTATTCACCTCTGTTCCCCATCTCCTTCCTTATCCCAGATACAAACTCTCACAAACTGGCCTCTCACTCAACACTCCACCATCTTGGCTGCTTTTCCTGGCCTCCTCCACGTGGCATTTCTCTGCTCTCTCCTCTAATATTAATCTCAGGAACCAAGAGAGCAAGCTCCCGTTCTGCCCCTATTTTATAGTGTAGAAATCCAAACCTTTAATCCAATATACAAAATAGGGAAGCCTGACCTGTGGTGGCGCAGTGGATAAAACGTCGACCTGGAAATGCTGAGGTCGCCGGTTCGAAACCCTGGGCCTGCCTGGTCAAGGTACATATGGGAATTGATGCTTCCAGCTTCTCCCTCTGTCTCTCTCTCTCCCTCTCTCTCTCCTCTCTAAAAAGAATAAATAAAATTAAAAAAAAAAATAGGGAAGTCTCTAATACAAAGTCACTTATCTGGGGCATGATGGGATTGTACCACCCCACATCAAAAAGGTTGGGAAGGGGGAGGGGGAGGGGTACAAAGAAAACTAGATAGAAGGTGACAGAGGTGTTGGGCAGATAAAATGTATTATGCTCACTTTGTTAAAGATGACACTGCCCACGTGGAGGCCGTTACCCAGGTGATATTAATGTGTGTTGGGGGTAGGCAGGATCGTTGTAGCCTGGGGCTTGGTTCTGGGATTAAGCCTTTCCCACCCTTTTTGATGTGGGGTGGTACAATCCAATCATGCCTCAGAGAAGTGACTTTGTATTAGAGACTTCCCTATTTTGTATATTGGATTAAGGGTTTGGATTTCTACACTATAAAATAAGGACGGAGCGGGAGTTTGGGCTCTTGGTTCCTGAGATTATCATTAGAAGAGAGAGCAGAGGAGAGCAGAGAAGGAGGCCACGTGGAGGAGGCCAGGAGAAGCAGCCAAGATGGCGGAGTGCTGAGTGAGATGCCAGTTTGTGTAGAGTTTGTATCTGGGATAAGGAAGGAGATGGGGAACTGAGGAGAATAAGGCTGGTGAGCTAGAAACCTTTGATTCTAGGAAACTCAGATAAATCAGTAGCTTTGTGAGCACTGAATGTGAGTGGCTTTTGGAGCCCAGTGTGTATTTTTACTGGCCCGCCGGGTGCAAGCTAGGATTAAAGATGACAGCCCATCTGCTTTTGGCTCCTTTGTTTCTTTACCGACTGTCCGAATCCAATGCGAACCTGCATGAGCCGGGCTGCTGTGACGGTGGCCCTGGCCATGCCTTCTGGCTTTATAAGAGGACAATCTGACTTTGGGTGATGGGTATGCAACATAACTGAATGACAAGATAACCTGGACATGTTTTCTTTGAATATATGTACCCTGATTTATTGATGTCACCCCATTAAAAAAATAAAATTATAAAAGAAAAAGAATGTAAAGCCAGCAGCCAGGGCTGCCAGGGCCACCATCACAGCAGCCTGGCCCATGCAGGTTCTCATTGGATTCGGACAGTTGGTAAAGAAACAACGGAGCCACAAACTGGTGGGCCATAGTCTTTAATCCTAGCTTGCACCCGGTGGGCAAGTAAAAACACACACTGGGCTCCAAAACCCAATCACATTCAGTGCTCACAAAGCCACTGACTTATCTGAGTTTCCTAGAATCAAAGGTTTCTAGCTCACCAGCCTTATTCTCCTCAGTTCCCCATCTCCTTCCTTATCCCAGATACAAACTCTACACAAACTGGCATCTTACTCAGCACTCCACCATCTTGGCTGCTTTTCCTGGCCTCCTCCATGTGGCCTCCTTCCGCTGCTGGCTCTACTCTCTCCTCTCTCTCATGCTAACCTCAGGAACCAAGAGCGCACTCTTTTTTTTTTTTTTTCTTTCCATTTTTCTGAAGCTGGAAACAGGGAGAGACAGTCAGAGAGACTCCCGCATGCGCCTGACCGGGATCCACCCGGCACGCCCACCATGGGGCGACGCTCTGCCCACCAGGGAGCGATGCTCTGCCCATCCTGGGCGCGATGCTCTGCCCATCCTGGGCGTCGCCATGTTGCGACCAGAGCCACTCTAGTGCCTGAGGCAGAGGCCACAGAGCCATCCCCAGCGCCCAGGCCATCTTTGCTCCAATGGAGCCTTGGCTGCGGGAGGGGAAGAGAGAGACAGAGAGGAAAGCGCGGCGGAGGGGTGGAGAAGCAAATGGGCGCTTCTCCTGTGTGCCCTGGCCGGGAATCGAACCCGGGTCCTCCGCACGCTAGGCCAACGCTCTACCGCTGAGCCAACCGGCCAGGGCCCCAAGAGCGCAAACTCTTGTTCTGCCCCCATTTTATATTGTAGCTTCACAATCTCTAATCCAATATACAAAATAGGGAAGTCTCTAATACAAAGTCACTTCTCTGAGGCATGATTGGATTGTACCACCCCACATCAAAAAGGGTGGGAAAGGCTTAATCCCAAAACCAAGCCCCAGGTTACAAGGATTCTCAACACACATTAATATCACCTGGGCAACGGCCTCACGTGGGCAGTACCATCTGCCCAACAAAGAAAAAGAATACTTTTACAAAAAAAAAAAAAAGCCTGACCTGTGGTGGCGCAGTGGGATAAAGCGTCGACCTGGAACACTGAGGTTGCCGGTTCGAAACCCTGGGCTTGCCTGGTCAAGGCACATATGGGAGTAGATGCTTCCTGCTCCTCCCCCTTCTCTCTCTCTCCCCTCTCTCTAAAAATCAATAAAAAAAAAAAAAAAAAAAAAAAAAAGGTGGAAAAGGCTTAATCCTAAAACCAAGCCCCAGGCTACAAGGTTCCTGCCTGCCCATAGCCCGCCCCCAACACACATTAATATCACCTGGGCTACAGCTTCCATGTGGGCAGCGCCATCTTTAACAAAGTGAGCATAATATATTTTATCTGCCCAACACTCAGTTAAGGTTACTAGGACAGGACTACCTGCCATAACTCGCTTGTTAGAAAGTTAATTTCAGACAATCCTATGTAGTTACTTTTGGTCTGAGTTTCTGAGGCCGCAATGCAGGCCTGTTCTGAGCTCATCGGTTTAGCAAGTAGCTCCTTTTCTTTCCCTCCACAGACTTTTATCCTACTTCCTGTTTGTTGAGCACCTATTCACTGTTAGGCCCTCAGTCTTCTGAGCATTTCTCACAGGACACCAATTTTGTAGCTGAGCAAACCAAGGGCTTTTCGTTCACGTTCTGTGTACATTCAGTAACAGATCATAGAAATTAAAGGCTGCATGAGTAGGGTGGCGTTGCACCCGATTTGGGCATTACACAACGGTATTCACCTAAGCCTCTTTCAGTGGCATGTAATGCTGCATGGTCTCAAAGGCCAAGTTCACTCCTGCATCCTGCGGAGTCTGCGCTAACCCCGGGGGTCCGCAGCCTACGTGGACTGGCAGTGAGCTGGCAGACTGTAGCCAAGCGGTGGGCCCTAACGCTGCCGCTCGGATCTCTTCTTGCAGGCCGCCTCACGCCATATCATGGTGGTTCGTATTGTCCGCGGGTCTTCTGCACACTAGGCCTTCCCCGTTCTTTATCGCCTCACGCACCACCTTACTCCCGGCCCCAAAACCGCCCACACTTAGATGGGGGATGGGAGGGAATGAGAAGGGCGCCCCTCCCCGCCCAGCCTGGAACTACCATTCCCGGCGTGCCACGGGCGGCGCGGCGCAGGGCGCGTGCGCAGCGGGCGCGGTTGGCGGGCGCGGCTGGCGGGCGCGGCTGCGCAGTCGCGGCACAGTGAGGTGTTTGGGCGCCGGCAAATCGCGCCGGGGATGTAGAACTGGTGCTGCCCACGGCGTCTGACGCGAAGTTGGGTGGGGTGGCGAGTGGGGGGCGGTAGTCGGGGTGGTGGGAGAAGGAGGAGGCGGCGGCAAATCCCTATAAATGGCGCCGAAGCAGGACCCGAAGCCTAAATTCCAGGAGGGTGAGTCCGGGCTTTGGGTGAGGCAGCTAACGGAGGCTGGGCGGCAGGCGGGTGGCGCGAGGCCGGCGGCGTTTTGTGCAGAACCGCATTGCGGCGCGGGCCTGGGCGCGGCTGGGGAGAGCGTTTTGTGAGCCAGGGGCGCCCTGCGGCACTGACGAAGCCGAGGGGGCGCGGGCGCGGGCTCACCGGGCCTTCCTCAGCATCTGTTGTTTTGAGGGGGCGGCGCAGACGAGGGAACGGTGGTGGGAGGGTCGGGCGTCATGGCGGCGCTGATGGGGTGGGGAGGGGTGCGGGCCCGCCACGGATGGACGACCGCTAGCGCTGGGGGGCCCGCGAGCCCGGGTCGGGGGCGTCGGGTGGAGGCGCCGAGCTGCAGAGAGGCGGGCGGCGCGACCGGGTGGGAGAGCCGCGCCGTGAAATGGCCGCCGCAAGATGGCCGCCGGCGTCTCCCCGCGCCCACCTCCGCGGGGCGGGCGGCGGCGCTTTGTGCTGCCTGCAGGCAACGCTTTGCGCTCGGAACTGCGGAGTGCGCGCTCGCGGTGCGGCAGCTCGTAAAAAGATGAATAAAGCCAGGAACACGCAGTGTGATGAGGCGTCCGTTTACAAGCCCCGTTGCCTTCATGCTATCCTTTAAATACCGCAGTTGATTAATTGCAACAACATCTGATTAACAGTGAAATTTTTATTGGCTTTTGACCAACAAAGCTTTTTGGCTGACGATAGAACCTGGTCTCCAGTGGAAGAAAGCTCCTAAATTTCATTACTAATGCATCCATTTACATGTATTAAGGGGGTGGCGTAATCGTATACTAAAATGAAAGTAAAACTCTGACGCTTTAAAATTGCCTTCGTTGCTGTTGGATATGTGTGCTGCTTACTACAGATGTCCAGATGGCTGCAAAAATCTTTTGTGGTAGTGATTTTTAAAGTTTAATTACTTAAAAGAGTCCTATATCCAAACCCCATGTATGTTGTAACTGTGGAATATTCAAGAAGTTTTTAATGGTATTTTTAGTAATGATTGACTCTTTATGCCTTTCACATTGAGGAGCTATGACCACACCTTCTATAGATTCTTTTTTTTAAACTAGGTGTTTTAAAGTAGTGATTTTTATTTTATTTTTTCTGAAGTTGGAAATGGGGAGGCAGACAGACTCCCGCATTTGCCCGACCAGGACCCACCTGGCACGCCCACCAGGGGGCGACTCTCTGCCCATCTGGGGTCTCGCTCTGCTGCAATCAGAGCCATTTTAGCACCTGAGGCAGAGGCCATGGAGCCATCTTCAGCGCCCGGGCCAGCCTTGCTCCAATGGAGCCTTGGCTGCTGGAGGGGAAGAGAGAGACAGAGAGGAAGGAGAGGGGGAGGGGTGGAGAAGCAGATGGGCCGGGAATAGAACCCGGGACTCCTGTACGCCAGGCCGATGCTCTACCACTGAGCCAACCGGCCAGGGCATAAAGTAGTGATTCTTAATCTAGAGTCAGTGAACGTAACTCATAAGTTTCTTGAACTTGCTCGGGAAAAATTGTGTTATTGGGCCCTGGCCGGTTGGCTCAGTGGTAGAGCGTCGGCCTAGCATGCGGAGGACCCGGGTTCGATTCCCGGCCAGGGCACACAGGAGAAGCGCCCACTTGCTTCTCCACCCCTCCGCAGCGCCTTCCTCAATGTCTCTCTCTTCCCCTACCGCAGCCAAGGCTCCATTGGAGCAAAGTTGGCCCCGGGCGCTGGGGATGGCTCTGTGGCCTCTGCCTCAGGCGCTAGAGTGGCTCTGGTCGCAAAATGGTGAGGCCCAGGATGGGCAGAGCATCGCCCCCTGGTGGGCATGCTGGGTTGATCCCGGTCGGGCGCATGGGGGAGTCTGACTGTTTCTCCCTGTTTCCAGCTTCAGAAAAATGCAAAAAAAAATTGTATTATTGTCTAACTGAAATTTAGTATTTCAATTAGGAATGTAGCACCCCCACAAAAAACAACAACAACAACCCAAAACAGCCCAGTAGTCTTAGCAGCACGTTTTCCTATTCCAGCATTACGGTTGTGGAAGATAAATGCTCATTACTTAAAAATTGTGGTAGCTATAGGGTCAGCAGCTAACCAGTGAGTTCATGTAATATTATAAAACATTTAAAATCCTTCTCTTTTTTATTATAGTTGGATTCCTTTGAAATACTGTGTGCTTTATATATTTATAAAAACATTCTAGGAAAAGGCGCATTGGCTTCACCAGACTGTCAAGGGTAGGTGACACAAAAAGTCAGTCTCTCTTGTAGGACATCAGAGGAGGAAAGTCACTGTGGTTTGAGATGGCTTTATGGAGAAATGCTTTTTTTAATTCTACCAGAAGGCTGGTATTGTGGAGGTGGGGGGGGGGGGTAACAGCCAATGAGAATTGGTATGCTGCTATACTGGTGAATTAGAGAAGAGTGGGAACCAAGGTGCTCTTTTTTTTTTTAACCTTTTCTGTTGAATTTGTTGGGGTGACACTCGAGATCACTCTTAAGGTTTTGAAAGCTGCCCAAGAGAGTCTCTGTCCTTACCATCATTTTCCAGATGTGTTTTTTACTTTTGTGTCAAAGCTGTTGTATAACTGTAATTAAGAAGTTTTAATTATTTATATAACATGTTAAGAAAAAGTCATCTAAGGGAAAAGGAATACTGTAACAGTTATAATAAAACACTGCAGAAGAAATTGAGCTTAATGTAAGGGAAATATGAATTATCAGAAATAGTATTTTATCATAATTCCTTTAAACCCTATTATTTTCTCACTTAATAATGGTACAACATATGCCCTGGCTGTATAACTTGTTAGAACGTTATCCTGATATACCAAGGTTGTGGGTTTGATCCCAATCAGGGCAACATATAGGAACAGATTGATGCTTCTCTCTCTCTTTCTCTTCCCCCTTCCCCCCTCTTTCTTGTTCTCCCTCTATTTCTAAAATCAATAAATTAAAAGAAAATTTAAAGAATGAATTAAAAAAATAATGGTGCAACATGTTAAGCAATTTTTTTATTTAGACAATTTTAAGGGGGTGACATTAATTAGGGTACATAGATTCAGAGAAAACATCTCCAGGTTATTTTGACATTTGATTATGTTGTACCTATCACCGAAAGTCAAATTGTCTTCTTTACCTTCTATTTGGTTTTCTTTTTGCCCCCTCCCCCGCCACCACCTCCCTCTATGTTAAGCAGTTTTTATTTTTTATTTTATTTTTGGTTTTTTTTTGTATTTTTCTGAAGCTTGAAACGGATAGACTCCTGCATGTGCCCGACGGGGATCCACCCAGCACGCCCACCAGGGAGCGACGCTCTGCCCCTCTGGGGCGTCACTCTGTCGCCACCAGAGCCACTCTAGCGCCTGGGGCAGAGGCCAAGGAGCCATCCCCAGAGCCCAGGCCATCTTTGCTCCAATGGAGCCTCGGCTGCTGGAGGGGAAGAGAGAGACAGAGAGGAAGGAGAGGGGGAGGGGTGGAGAAGCAGATGGGCGCTTCTCCTGTGTGCCCTGGCCTGGCCGGGAATCGAATATGTTAAGAAGTTTTTTTTTTTTTTTTTATTCATTTTTAGAGAGGAGAGAGAGACAGAGAGGGAGAGAGAGGAGAGAGAGAGACAGAGAGAGACAAGGGGGGAGGAGCTGGAAGCATCAACTCCCATATGTGCCTTGACCAGGCAAGCCCAGGGTTTCGAACCGGTGACCTCAGCATTTCCAGGTCGACGCTTTATCCACTGCGCCACCACAGGTCAGGCTGTTAAGCAGTTTTTAAGCACAGTGACTGCTTGCACTGGACTTGGTCTTCCACTTGAAATTCTATTAAAGCATAGTATAAAGAAAGCTGTTGGACATCTAGCCTGTAGGTAATAGGAAGGCCCATTGTCTTGTCAGGAATTGAGAGACTGGCTGATTCTGGCCTTTCAGTGATAACTCCTAGTAAGGGAGGGTGGGGAACTGGAACCTTATTCTTGAATTTAAGAGCATGGGGCGGAATTACCTTTGTAGTTTGATATTAGAAAGGATTAAGAATGGAGAAAGGTTTTTATTTTTTTAATGCTTTTTTATTTTTATTTTTTGGTATTTTTTTCTGAAGTTGGAAATGGGGAGGCAGTCAGACAAACTCTCGCATGCGCCCAACCGGGATCCACCCGGCATGCCCACCAGGGGGCGATGCTCTGCCCATCTGGGGCATTGCTCTGTTGAAACCAGAGCCATTCTAGCGCCTGAGGCAGAGGCCATGGAGCCATCCTCAGCACCCGCCCAACTTTGCTCCAGTGGAGCCTTGGCTGCGGGAGGGGAAGAGAGAGACAGAGAGGAAGGAGAGGGGGAGGGGTGGAGAAGCAGATGGGCGCTTCTCCTGTGTGCCCTGGCCGGGAATTGAACCCGGGACTCCCGCACGCCAGGCTGACGCTCTACCACTGAGCCAACTGGCCAGGGCCTGAGAAAGGTTTTTAAAAAATAAAATCTGTCCTGGCTGAATAGCTCAGTTGGTTAGCAGTGGTTGGCAAACTTATTAGTCAACAGAGCCAAATATCAACAGTACAACGATTAAAATTTCTTTTGAGAGCCAAGTTTTTTTAAACTTAAACTATATAGGTAGGTACATTGTTATTAACCTAATTAGGGTACTCCTAAGCTGGCTTTTGCTAAAAAGGTCCTCAATCTGATTGAGCTGCATGTGGCTCGCGAGCTGTGGTTTGCTGACCACTGGGTTAGAACATTGTCCTGAGACACAGGTTGCTGTTCCGTCCCCAGTCAGAGCACATATAGGTACAGATGTTCCTGTTCCTCTCCTGC
Source organism: Saccopteryx bilineata (assembly GCF_036850765.1). Classification (NCBI taxonomy): domain Eukaryota; kingdom Metazoa; phylum Chordata; class Mammalia; order Chiroptera; family Emballonuridae; genus Saccopteryx; species Saccopteryx bilineata. The sequence goes on from NC_089496.1 coordinate 72,580,569, forward strand.
TGTCTCCCTCACTCTAGTCAATAAAAGAAACATTTAAAAAAAATCTAATGTTATGGTTTGCTCTTTCCCCAATTGCTAGTCTTTCTCTCCACTTCCATGAAAATTAAGCATTTATCCTGGGTCATACTCCTTAGCCAGTGCCATATTTTTCCAACAGAATATTAAGGTCACGTAGCTAGAATGGAGATCAGAGGGCCTTAGCCTCAGTGCAACTGTCTTTGGCAGCAGCAACCAAAAGTAGACTCAGTAACTTTACTTTGATCAAATTTCTCTATGAACTAATTCCTGTGCTGTGGTCCACTCTGAAGACCATTTTTATGGTGCCTTTAAAGTTTACCTGTAGAGAAATTGAGACACAGGTCTGATCTTTGCTGCGGCTATTTACCTTATTTATGTCCACGTGGCCTCCTTGCCCACAGTATTGAACAATGGCTGTAGGCCAGGTCTTTCCTCAGCTCCAGGCATGTTCTCAGCTGTTTACTAGATGGCTCCATTTTGGGTGTGCTATAACCACTAACATATTTCAAGATTGAACTGAAAAACTTCTCCCTCCATTTCCTGTCCTAGTTAATGCTTTCCAGCAGCCTGAAAGTAATTTTATTCTCTTTGTATTTTTGCATAGTTATCCTTAATTTCTACTTTTGGTTTAGGCCTATTTAGCTTATCCCAGGCTGTTCGGAGAAACCTTTGACCGGTCTCCCTATTTTCAGTCTCCACTTGAATCTCTGCATAGGCCCTGCAACCTCAGACAGTGGTTCTTCAGAGTAGACCACTGTATAGGAATTACATAGAGAATTTTTTTTTAAAGATTTTATTTATTCATTATAGAGAAGGGGTAGAGAGAAGGGGGGAGGAGCAGGAAGCATCCACTCCCATATGTGCCTTGACCAGGCAAGCCCAGGGTATTTTTTTTTTTCTTTCTTTCTGAAGCTGGAAACGGGGAGAGACAGACTCCTGCATGCGCCCGACCGGGATCCACCCGGCACGCCCACCAGGGGGGCGATGCTCTGCCCCTCCGGGCGTCGCTCTGCCGTGACCAGAGCCACTCTAGCGCCTGGGGCAGAGGCCAAGGAGCCATCCCCAGCGCCCGGGCCATCTTTGCTCCAATGGAGCCTTGGCTGCGGGAGGGGAAGAGAGAGACAGAGAGGAAGGAGGGGGGGGCGGGGGTGGAGAAGCAATTGGGCGCTTCTCCTGTGTGCCCTGGCTGGGAATCGAACCCGGGTCCCCCGCACGCCAGGCCGACGCTCTTCCGCTGAGCCAACCGGCCAGGGCCAAGCCCAGGGTTTTGAACCAGCAACCTCAGCGTTTCCAGGTTGACGCTTTATCCACTGCACCACCACAGGTCAGGCGAGAAATTTGATCAAAGTAAAGTTATTGGGTCTGCTTAAGGCATGGCCAACATATGGTCTGCGGGCAGGATTCAGCCTGCATAATGAGTTTATGCGGCCCGCTATTAAATTTTTAATATTCTCCGCTACTTTGAAATTTCAGCTATGCAGAAGCAGAAGCGTCTTTGATTATTGGAAATTGAGATATTTTAAGAAGATAGTGATATGCGGAAAAGAATTCCGCGTGTGACTAATCTAGGGTTAACTTCTAATAATTGGTCGAATGGATTCGCAGTACTTCTTTATTTTTAAAAAAATTCCATTATAAAGATTTACAACTTTTGTACTCGTCCGTACTCGATACAAACTGTTTAGCGGTGATGTGAAACCCACATTCTTTTAGGCGGAGTTTGCCAGTTCGCACCCAAGTTCAAACAATTCGTTATTTTTGTGGTCAAGTGTGCTGAATCAAGTAGCGTTGTAGCATAGACAATAGCTGCAGTTGATAACTGAAAACGTGTCCAGGCTGTTTTTAAAACGAAATAATTGTTTTATTTGTGATATAACCCCTTCAAGCTCATTCTATTAATTAAATATTGTTTTGATTGATTGCATTACAGTTTGGATATTTATACAGTATATGATTATATTTTTATTAAAATAATTTATTATATTTTTATTAATATAATTAATGTATATTAAAATTTTTTTCACTCTTACATTTATTCATAAACAAACTACATGATAAAATTTTGTTTACTTAAATCGTTTTTGTATTTAACATTTAAAAAAAATTTTTTTAAATTCATTTTAGAGAGGAGAGAGGGATAGAGAGAGAGAGACAGGGAGAGAGAAGGGGGGAGGAGCTGGAAGCATCAACTCCCATATGTGCCTTGACCAGGCAAGCCCAGGGTTTCGAACCGGCGACCTCAGCATTTCCAGGTCGACGCTTTATCTACTGCGCCACCACAAGTCAGGCCGTATTTAACATTTTTTAATTTTGATATTTTGTCCTGCCAGTGAAAAAAGTTTTCTAATCTGGCTCGGGGGCAAAAACTGTTGGCCACGCCTGGTCTACTTGGAGAGATCTTGATATAGTTCTCTGGTGAGGTTTGAAATCTGTAGTTGTGGCCCTGGCCAGTTGGCTCAGCGGTAGAGTGTCAGCCCTGTGTGTGGAAGTCCTGGGTTCGATTCCTATCCAGGACACACAGGAGAAGCGCCCATCTGCTTCTCACCCTTCCCCTTCTCCTTCCTCTCTATCTCTCTCTTCCCCTCCTGCAGCCAAGGCTCCATTGGAGCAAAGCTGGCCTGGATGCTGAGGATGGCTCCATAATCTCTGCCTCAGGCGCTATGATCGCTCCTGCTGCAAGGGAGCAACGCCCCAGATGGGCAGAGCATCGCCCCCTGGTGGGCATGCTGGGTGGATCTTGGTTGGGCACATGCGGGAGTCTGTCTGATTGCCTCCCCGCTTCTAACTTCGGAAAAACACAACCCCTCCCCAAATGTTTGTTTAAGTGAGAGGAGGGGAGATAGTGAGACAGACTCCTGCATGTGTCTGGACCAGGATTCACCTGGCTGCCCCATCTGGAGCTGATGCTTGAATCAATCAAACTATTTTTTAGCACCTGAAGATGAGGCGCTCTCACCAACCAAGCTATCCTCAGTGCCCGGGGCCAATGCTCAAACCAATCAAGCCATTGGCTGTGGAAGTGGAGGAAGAAGGGGAGAAGCAGATGATTACTTTCTTATGACCTGACTGGGAATTGAACCTGGGACTTCTATATGCCTGGCTGATGCTCTGCCACTGAACCAACTGGCCAGACCCTGAAATCTGTTGTTTTGAAAACTGCACCAGCCTGACCAGGCTGTGGTGCAGTGGATAGAGCATTGGCTTGGGACAATGAGGACCCAGATTTGAGGTTGCCAGCTTGAGCATGAGGTTGTTTGCCTGAAGCCCAAGGTTGCTGGTTTGGCTGGAGCCCACCCCTCAGGCACATATAAGAAAGCCATCAGTGAATAACTAAGGTGCCACAACTATGAGTTGATATTTCTCATCTCTCTTCCAGTCTGGCTGTCTATCCCTGGCTGTCCTTCTCTCTCTGTCTCTTTAAAAAAACAAACCCCATACTAAAGCCCTCACCAGTTGGCTCAGTGGGTGGATGGAGTGTTCGCCTGATGTGTGGAAGTTCCAGGTTTGATCCCTGATCAGGGCACACATGAGAAGCGACCATTTGCTTCTCTTCCCCTTCTTCTCCCCCTTCTTTCCCTCTTTCTCCCAGCCAGTGGCTCTTTTGGTTTGAGTGTTAGCCCTGGGCGCTGAGGATAGCTTGGTTGATTCCAGCATCAGCCCCAGATGGAGGTTACCAGCTGGTTTCTGGCTGGGGTGCATGTGGGAGTCTGTCTCTCTATCCCCTCTCCTCTCACTTAAAAAACAAAAAAACCCAAACTGCACCAAGAGACTCTTGTTCAGATTTGGGAATCCTGTACAGAATAGAAAGTCCAGGTTTCATAACATGACATAAAGGCATTCTGTGATCTGTGTAACTTGTACTTCTACTTTTATGTTTATCCTATGTTCCAGTGATAGTGTACTGTTTATATTTAAATAGTAATGTGACCTTAACATGTTTCTCTGCTTTTGTACCAGTTGTCTTCCACCTGTACCCTTCCCTGTGACCTTTACAGTAGTTCATCAGTTGCTGTTTTTTATTTTTTTTTAAATTTTATTTATTTATTCATTTTAGAGAGGATGGGGGGAGATAGAGAGAGAGAGAGAGAGAAAGGGGAGGAGCAGGAAGCATCAACTCCCATATGTGCCTTGACCAGGCAAGCCAGGGTTTTGAACCGGCAACCTCAGTGTTTCCAGGTTTACGCTTTATCCACTGCGCCACCACAGGTCAGGCGCAGTTGCTGTTTTTTAATAATTTTTTTCTTAAAATTTATTGATTGATTTTAGAGAGACAGGGAGGGAAGGGGAGGGGGGAGAGAGAGAAAGAAAATAAAGAAAAGCATTCATTTGTTTGAGTTAGTCTTGCATTCATTGGTTGCTTCCCGTGTGTGCCCTGACCGGAAATTGAATCTGCAGCCTTGGTATTTCGGGATGACACTCTTAACCCAGTGGTAGTCAACCTGGTCCCTATGGGTGTTCCAGCTTTCATGATGGGGAGCAGCGGAGCAACCAAAGTAAAAATAAAAAGATAGATTTAACTATTTTTTTCTTTTTGGGGGGGGGCTCGATCAGAAGGACTTGGGCCCTATAGTAAGTTGTTTTATAAAGATTTATTCTGCCAAACAGCGAAAATCTGACATAAAATACTTGGCAAGTAATTATTACATGCTTTAACTTGCTATAACTCTGCTTTATAATTTTTTTTTTTTTTTACAGGGACAGAAAGAGAGTCAGAGAGAGGGATAGATAGGAACAGACAGGAATGGAGAGAGATGAGAAGCATCAATCATCAGTTTTTTGTTGCGACACCTTAGTTGTTCATTGATTGCTTTCTCATATGTGCCTTGACCGTGGACCTTCAGCAGACCGAGTAACCCCTTGCTCAAGCCAGCGACCTTGGGTCCAAGCTGGTGAGCTTTGCTCAAACCAGATGAGCCCGCGCTCAAGCTGGCAACCTCGGGGTCTCAAACCTGGGTCCTCCGCATCCCAGTCTGATGCTCTATCCACTGTGGCACCGCCAGGTCAGGCTGCTTTATAAATTTTATAAAGTAAGTTACTTCCCTACTGTATAAATCACCATTATTGTGGAACCGGTGGGTGGTTAGAAAACTACTAACAGATACAAAAGTGGGCGGTAGGTATAAAAAGGTTGACTACCCCTGCTCTAACCCATGGAACTAATTGGCTAGGGCAATCACTCTTATTGTTTGTGAAGATAGTTAAAGTATGAAATTTGGGGGATTATGCAAAAGTATATGCTCACTTATTGGTGCCCCCATTAATCAGAAAGTGTTTATTTACCACAGGCAGGCACATGAAAGACACTGGGTAAATATGTTGAAAATGAATATACAGATTTGCTGTGTGATAACAGTATTTCAGATTGAAGGTTTATAAGTTGTGGTCAGTTTTGAAAACTGTGTTTTAAAAGCAGTAATTTTTTGCCCTGGCCGGATAGTTCAGTTAGTTAGTGTCATCCTGATACACGAAGGTTGTAGATTTGATCTCCAGACAGGGCACACACAAGAATCAACCAATGAATAAGTGGAACAATTCTCTCGGAAGTAATTTTTTTTTTCTTGAGAGACAGGGTGAGAAGCATCAACTCATAGTTATTTTCACTTTAGTTGTACATTGATTGTTTCTCATATGTGCCTTGACCAGGGTTGAGTCAGTGTCTTCTGGCTCAAGCTAGTGATCTTTGGGCTTAAGCTGGCGAGCTTTGAGATCGTGTGGATCATCTCCCACTCAATTTAGTGACCCCACATTGATGAGCCTGTGCTCAGAGCTAGTGTGACCACAGGTTTTCGAGCCAGTGACCTCAGTGTTCAGGTTGATGCTTTATCCACTGTGCCACTACTGGTCAGGAGGCTAAAATCTTCTTTTTCTTTTCTTTTTTTTTTTGAGAGAGAGAGGCAGGGAAAGAAGAGACTGGAACATCAGGCCATCAAGCTTGCTTCTGTATGTGCCCTGACTGGGGAATCAGAATCAAACCAGCAACCTCTTTAAGTTCTGGAATACATTCCAGCCAATGCAACCAATGGAGCTATCCCCCCAGGACTTGCCTTCTTGGGGTTTTTTATTTTTATTTTTTTTGAGACGGGAGGGGGAAGCATTCATTTGTTTTTTCACTCAGTCCTGTGTTCATTGGTTTGCTTCCTATATATGCCCTTAACTGGGGAATGGCAACCTTGTCATTTCAGAGTGATACTCTTTTTTTTTTTTTTTTAAACATTTTTTTAGAAGAGAGAGAGAATGGGGGAGGGCAACAGGAAGCATCAACTCCCATATGTGCCTGAACCGGGGAAGTTCAAGGTTTTGAACTGGCAAACCTAGCACTCCAGGTCAGTGCTTTTATCCACTGCACCACCACAGGTCAGACCTGGGACAGTGCTCTTAACCGCCTGAGTTAACCAGCCAGTGCTAAAAGAATTTTTTTTTTAAGAATTTTTAAAAAGCAGTAATTTTTTTTCCAAGTGAGAGGAGGGGAGATAGACTCTGACACGCGTCCAACTGGGATCCACCCGGCAACCCTCATCTGGGGCCGATGCTCTGCCCATCTGGGGCCATGTTTGCAACCAAGCTATTTTTAGCACCTGAGGTGGAGGTTCCACAGAGCCATCCTCAGCACCTGAGGCTGATGCGCTGGAGCCAATCCAGCCATGGCTGTGGTAGTGGAAGAGAGAGAAAAGAGGGGGTGGAGAAGCAAATGGTCACTTCTCTTGTGTGCCCTGACTGGGAATCAAACTGGGGACATCCACAGCCAGCTGATGCTCTGCCACTGAGCCAACCTGCCAGGGCCCAGTAATTTTTTAAAATGATGAAATCCGTATAGTCTCTTCAGAATTGATCTGGTAAACTATTTTTATTTTTATTTTATTTTTTTATTTTTTATTTTATACAGAGACAGAGTCAGAGAGAGGGATAGACAGACAGGAACAGAAAGATGAGAAGCATCAATCATTAGTTTTTTGTTGCGCATTGCGACTTCTTAGTTGTTCATTGATTGCTTTCTCATATGTGCCTTGACCGTGGGCCTTCAGCAGACTGAGTAACCCCTTGTTGGAGCCAGGGACCCTGGGCCCAAGCTGGTGAGCTTTTTGCTCAAGCCAGATGAGCCCGCGCTCAAGCTGGCGACCTCGGGGTCTCGAACTTGGGTCTTTCCACATCCTAGTCCAACGCTCTATCCACTGTGCCACCACCTGGTCAGGCTGGTAAACTATTTTAATTTAGCTTTAGAGCTAAAAGACCTGAGTTGGAGTACTTTGTAACCTGTGGGTCTGTTGAAAACAAGTGGAGAAATTATTTTCTATTACAATACAGTGTAATGTTGAAGTGCTGCCAGAAATTACCTGCCTGATTTATCTGGCGAGCAGAATTGGCTTCCAGATCTTTTTTTTTTTTTTTTTTTTCTGAAGCTGGAAACAGGGAGAGACAGTCAGACAGACTCCCGCATGCGCCCGACCGGGATCCACCCGGCACGCCCACCAGGGGGCGATGCTCTGCCCATCCTGGGCATCGCCATGTTGCGACCAGAGCCACTCTAGTGCCTGAGGCAGAGGCCACAGAGCCATCCCCAGCGCCCAGGCCATCTTTGCTCCAATGGAGCCTTGGCTGCGGGAGGGGAAGAGAGAGACAGAGAGGAAGGCACGGCGGAGGGGTGGAGAAGCAAATGGGCGCTTCTCCTATGTGCCCTGGCCGGGAATCGAACCCGGGTCCTCCGCACGCTAGGCCAACGCTCTACCGCTGAGCCAACCGGCCAGGGCCGGCTTCCAGATCTTATTCCAGTCCCTTATAATGTATTTTATTTAGTTTTGCAAGTCTTCATTTGACACAGAATGTAAGTTTCAAAGTTTAGAATTCTTGTGTTTTTGTTGGTCATTGAAGCAGCCTAGTGCCCAGAACATTGTTGAACACTCACTCTGAAGTCATGAACATAAAACTTTTTTTAAAATTGATTTTAGATGGAGGAGAAAGAGAAAGGCAGAGTGTGGGGGTGTAGAAGAAGCAGGAAGCATAGTTGCTTCTCAGATTGCCTTGACTGGGGGGTCTTGAGTCTGCAACCTCAGCAGTCCAGGTTGATCCGCTGTGCTATCACAGGTCAGGCTGAACCTCTTTTCTTTTATAATATGTAAAGTATTCTAAATTGATTTTTTTATTTTTATTTATTTTATTTTTTTTTATTTTTTTAATGATGGGATCTTTTTAAAAATTATTTTATTTATTCATTTTAGAGAGGAGACAGAGAGGGACAGAGAGAGACAGAGAGAGACAGAGAAAGAGAGGAGAGAGACAGGGGGGGAGGAGCTGGAAGCATCAACTCCCATATGTGCCTTGACCAGGCAAGCCCAGGGTTTCGAACCAGCGACCTCAGCATTTCCAGGTCGATGCTTTATCCAATGCGCTACCACAGGTCAGGCTATTTTTTATTTTTTTGTATTCTTCTGAAGCTGGAAACGGGGAGAGACAGACAGACTCCCGCATGCGCCCAACTGGGATCCACCCGGCACGCCCACCAGGGGTGAAGCTCTGCCCACCAGGGGGCGATGTTCTGCTGCGACCAGAGCCACTCTAGCGCCTGGGGCAGAGGCCAAGGAGCCATCCCCAGTGCCCAGGCCATCTTTGCTCCAGTGGAGCCTTGGCTGCGGGAGGGGAAGAGAGAGACAGAGAGGAAGGAGGGGGTGGGGTGGAGAAGCAAATGGGCGCTTCTCCTACGTGCCCTGGCCGGGAATCGAACCCGGGTCCCCCGCACGCCAGGCCGACGCTCTACCGCTGAGCCAACCAGCCAGGGCCTAAAATTTTTTTTTTAATTTTTTTTAAAATTTTTATTTTATTTATTTATTTATTTTTTTAATTTTAAGAAATCTTTATTTTATTTGAATTCATTTATTGATTTTAGAGAGAGGAGGGGGGAGAGGAAGGGCAGTGGGGAGGAGGGAGAAGCATCAACTCGTAATAGTTGCTTCTCATATGTGCCTTGACCGAGCAAGCCCAGGGCTTCGAACCGGCAACCTCAGCATTTCCAGGTTGACCCTTTATCCACTGCGCCACCACAGGTCAGGCCAAATTTTTATTTTATTTATTCATTTTTTTTAGAGAGGAGGGGGGGGGGGAGAGAGAGACAGGGGGAAGGAGCTGGAAGCATCAATTCCCATATGTGCCTTGATCAGGCAAGCCCAGGGTTTTGAACCGGCGACCTCAGCATTTTCAGGTTGACGCTTTATCCACTGCACCACCACAGGTCAGTTAAATTGATTTTTAGAGGAGAAACACGATCAGTTCCTGTATGATCCTGGGGATCGAACCTGCATCCTTTGTGTATGCTCTAACCTGCCAAGCTATCTGTCCAGGACTGAATCTCTTTCCTTTCCCCTTTTTTCCCCTTTTTTCTCTTTTGCTTAAAGAAAATCCATCCAAATCATCCCTGCCAATAGGTAGCTACAGATTTTATTTGCTTAACAGGTAATGAGATGGTTTTATGATTTATTTGTGTGTGTAAAAGAGAGAGATGAGAAGCATCAACTTGTAGTTTCAGTTGCTTCTCAAATATGTCTTTCTTTTTTTTTTTTTTCCTGAAACTGGAAATGGGGAGGCAGACTGACCGGGATCCACCCGGCATGCCCACCAGGGGGCGATGCTCTGCCCCTCTGGGGCGTCGCTCTGTTGCATCCAGAGCCATTCTAGCGCCTGAGGCAGAGGCTGCAGAGCCATCCTCAGCGCCCGGGCCATCTTTGCTCCAATGGAGCCTTGGCTGCGGGAGGGGAAGAGAGAGACAGAGAGGAAGGAGAGGGGGAGGGGTGGAGAAGCAGATGGGCAGCTTCTCCTGTGTGCCCTGACTGGGAATCGAACCCTGGACTCCTGCACACCAGGCCAACGCTCTACTGCTGAGCCAACCAGCCAGGGCCTCATATATATCTTAATGGGGGTGAAGGAGCATGGATCCAGCGGAGCCGGTGACCCTTGCTCAAGCCAGTGGCCCCACGCTCAAGTCTGCGACCTCAGGGTTTTGAACCTGGGACCTCAACGTCCCAGGTCAATCAATTCTCTTATCCACTGCACCACTACCAATGTGGCTGGCTGGCTTATTTGTTTGTTTGTTTGTTTATTGTGACAGACAGAGGGACAGAGATATGGACAGACAGGAAGGGAGAGAGATGAGAAGCATCAATTCTTTGTTGTGGCACCTTAGTTGTTCATGGATTACTTTCTCAAACGTGCCGAAGCAGTGACCCCTGCTCAAGCCAGTGACCTTGGGCTCAAACCAGTAACCATGGGGTTATGTGTATGATTCCACGTTCAAGCTGAATGAACCCACGCTCAAGCCGACAACCTTGGGGTTTCGAACCTGGGTCCTCTGCGTCCCAGTCCAATGCTCTATCTACTGCGCCACTGCCTGGTCGGGCCTGGCTTATTTATTTTTAATTTACTTATTTCAGAGAGGGGGAGAGAGAGGAAGGAGGAGAGAGAAACAGATTTGTTCCACCTAGTCATTTATTGGTTGCTTTTTTTTTCTTTTTCTTTTTTTTTTTGTATTTTTCTGAAGCTGGAAACAGGGAGGCAGTCAGACAGACTCCCGCATGCACCCTACGGGGATCCACCTGACACACCCACTAGGGGGCGATGCTCTGCCCATCCGGGGCATCGCTTCCCTTGTGACCAGAGCCACTCTAGCGCCTGAGGCAGAGACCATGGAGCCATCCCCAGCGCCCCGGCCATCCTTGCTCTACTGGAGCCTTGGCTGTGGGAGAGGAAGAGAGAGACAGAGAGGAAGGAGAGAGGGAGGGGTGGAGAAGCAGATGGGCACTTCTCCTGTGTGCCCTGCCCGGGAATTGAACCCGGGACTTCTGCACGCCAGGCCGACGCTCTACCATTGAGCCAACCGGCCAGGGCCGGTTGCTTTTTTTTTTTTAATTTTTATTAATTTTAATCTGGTGACATCAATAAATCAGGGTACATATATTCAAAGAAAACATGTCCAGGTTATCTTGTCATTCAGTTATGTTGCATACCCATCACCCAAAGTCAGATTGTCCTCTGTCACCTTCTGTCTAGTTTTTTTTGTGCTCCCCCTCCCCCTTATTGGTTGTTTTAAAAAAAAAAATGATTTTAGAGAAAGGAAAGGAGGAGGAGAGACAGAGAGACAAATTGATTTGTTGTTCCACTTAGACAATCTTTGGTTGATTCCTGTATGTGCCCTGACTGCTGGGGATTGAACCTGAGGCTGTAATCAACTGAGCTACCCTGGCCAGGGCAATGGTTTAATGATTTAAATAGATTAAGCATTCTAATAAGTTGTTTTTGTCGTTTACATCAGATACTAAGGTGTTTTAGTTGTAGGTTACTTTTGAAGTTTGATCTGAACCTGTTGACCCATATATAGCCTTTCACACTTTCCTAATTTTGTGATGAATACTGTAGTGTAAATGTGATGGCTCTCAGATGTGAATTTTCTGCATGGAGAAAAATTGGAATTGACCCATTACTTTTTTACTTTTGCAGGTGAACGAGTGCTATGCTTTCATGGGCCTCTTCTTTATGAAGCAAAGGTATGAACCCTGTTTTCCTTTTAAGAAGTTATCTGAAACTACTGGTTAGATCTGACATTTAAAAAAAATACTGAGTTGATTTTAGAAAGGAAGGAAAAGAGCAAGAAAAACAGAAACATCAGTCTGTTTCTCTATGTGCCCTGACCAGGGATCAGACTGGCAACCTCTGTATTGAGACGATATTCCAGCCAACTGAGATACCTTGGCCAGGGCAAGATCTGACTTTATTTTTTATTTTTTATTTTTTTCCCCGCTGGGAAGCAGCCCCACTCCACCAACGGTGGGCCAGCTGTCCCCAGCCTTCCCCCAGCCTTCCCCCAGCCTTCCCCTAGCTCCTCAAAGAAACGTCTGCTTGCTTCTCCTGGGACTGAGTTTTGAGCCACCCATGGCAAACTCCAGCTGCCAGGACAGGCCTGGGAACCCCCAGCATCCGCAGCAGATCTGACTTTATAAGTAGCCTTTTTCATAGGTTTGTGGAGTTCCTCACTGCCGGGGTCCAGCCCCGGGGGGAATCCAGGGGTCCCACAGGAAGAGACGGCGTCGGCACGAATTGAGTGAGAGAGCTGAATTCTTTTCTTTCTCTTTATTCTCTCGTTAGCATTTATTGCCAGGCATCTCTCTCAATTGCTGGTCTAGCTTTCCTTTTATGCACACACACTAAGTTACAATCACATAGTATTCAGAATACATTGATTAATCATTGTTTTTGTTTCACTATGGTTACATTTTCTAGGTAACAGTTAATTCATTTCTATAAACTATAAATCAGGTGATAAGTCATTCAAAGTACAATTATACAATAACTTGAACAGCAATAACAATATTGGTACAAACTTCCAAAAGGTCAGTACTGATTAATAACTCTACCTTGTCTAGGATTCTATTGTCTAGTCAAATTTTATTTACTATATTCATACACTAATTAAGTTCTAACTTTACTTTTCTCAGAGTGTTCCACCACCTGCAGGTCAGGTATGCAAGAAGAATGGAAAGTTTCTTTACCACATGAAAAGGCTAGGGAGGTAAAGTGACGAATTAAGTGAAGGCTGAAAGGTGCTCTGTGTATAGTTACTGTTTCCTACCTATTCATAAGTCACAATCTATTCTTTCTAACATGATTAATAAGAAGGAATTCTCCTACAAACTTAACCCTTTACTAGGGATATCATAGCCAGCCTCTTATGTCTATGAGCCCAGTTCAAGGGGCTTACAGGCTTTTCTGTGGAACTCACACCCTCTGTCTCATTTCCAAAGACATTACTATGAATCTACAGGGAAAGTACGGTACTATTATCCCTGTGCCATAAATGATAGCACACACCCAGAAAAGGGGGGGTATAAGGCCAGATTAATTCAAAAAGGTCAAAGGGGGAAGTATCATTGTGCCTTTCCTTTGCGGTGACTTTTGTCAACCCGCAGCTATTAGTCTTCACTGCAGTGACTTAACCAGCAGCCATTGGTCTTTTTCTGCTGTGACTTTGTCAACCAGAAGTTGTGGGTCTTCTGCTGTGACCTTGTTAGCCAGCACTAGTGGATCGGCTCCCGACACCTCACATTCTCTTACTGGGTGTTTTTTTTTTTTTTTAATTTTTTTAAAATTTATTTATTTTAGAAAGGAGAGAGAGGGGAAGAGAGAGAAGGGGGGGAGGAGCACGAAGCATCAACTCCCATATGTGCCTTGACCAGGCAAGCCCAGGGTTTTGAACCAGTGACCTCAGCATTTCCAGGTCGACGCTTAATCCACTGCACCACCACAGGTCAGGCTCTTACTGGGTGTTTTTAATGCTTGCTTAGTGGATCAGATAAAGCAGTGGTTTTCAACCTTTTACACTTAGGGATCTGTGAAAATAGAATTATTTTAGGGACTGCTAAGGCTAAAGTCACCCTGAGCATAAGTGAATTCGACCAAGATGAATGGGTCTTATTCTTCATGCAACATCAGGGTGCTTAACTGTTTCATAGACTTGTCTGCGGACCAGTGATTGAAAACATTGAAATAAAGCATTGCTATCTTCTTTTTTTTTTACAGAGAGAGAGAGAGAGAGAGAGAGAGAGTCAGAGAGGGGGATTGACAGGGACAGACAGATAGGAATGGAGAGATGAGAAGCATCAATCATTAGTTTTTCGTTGCGCGTTGCAACAACTTAGTTGTTCATTGATTGCTTTCTCATATGCCTTGACCGCGGGCCTTCAGCAGACTGAGTAACCCCTTGCTGGATCCAGCGACATTGGGCTCAAGCTGGTGAGCCTTGCTTAAACCAGATGAGCCTGCGCTCAAGCTGGCGACCTCGGGGTCTTGAACCTGGGTCCTCTGCATCCCAGTCCGATGCTCTATCCACTGCGCCACCGCCTGGTCAGGCAAGCATTGCTATCTTGCCATTCATCTTGTCTCATTCATTTAGTAGTTGGAAGAAGCATTTGAGGAAAAAGAGAAGATTGATTATTGATGGGAGCAGTAGCATTGTGCAATTAATGACTTGTGAGAAAACGCAACCAAGGTTAGTTCTATGTGCAATTACAGTATGCTGAATAAGCACTGAGCTAATTATATTACATTAAAGGTAAAAGCTAACATTAAAAATGAATGTATTGCCTGACCAGGCAGTGACTCAGTGAATAGAGCGTCTGACTGAGACGCGAAGGAACAAGGTTCGAGACCCTGAGGCAGGGGTCCCCAAACTTTTTACACGGGGCCAGGCCAGTTCACTATCCCTCAGACCGTTGGAGGGCCGGACTATAAAAAAAACTGAACACATTCCTATGCACACTGCACATATCTTATTTTAAAGTAAAAAAACAAAACGGGAACAAACACAATATTTAAAATAAAGAACAAGTAAATTTATAATGCAATTTATTTGTTTATTTTATTTTACTTTTTTTTACAGAGACAGAGTGAGTCAGAGAGAGGGATAGACAGGGAGAGACAGACAGGAACGGAGAGAGATGAGAAGCATCAATCATCAGTTTTTCGTTGCGACACCTTAGTTGTTCATTGATTGCTTTCTCATATGTGCCTTGACCACGGGCCTTCAGCAGACCGAGTAACCCCTTGCTGGAGCTAGCGACCTTGGGTTCAAGCTTGTGGGCTTTTTGCTCTAACCAGATGAGCCTGCGCTCAAGCTGGAGACCTCGGGGTCTCGAACCTGGGTCCTCGGCATCCCAGTCCAACGCTCTATCTACTGCGCCACCGCCTGGTCAGGCAGAACAAGTAAACTTAAATCAACAAACTGACCAGTATTTCAATGGGAACTATGGGCCTGCTTTTGGCTAATGAGATGTTCAATGTCCGGTTCCATATTTGTCACTGCTAGCTGTAATAAGTGATATGATGCGCTTCCGGAGCCGTGATGTGTGCACTCAGCGTCACTGGAAGTAGTACTGTACGTGAGCGACGCCGTGCTTTGCAGTACCGCCACATACAGTACTCTCACTGACCACCAATGAAAGAGGTGCCCCTTCTGGAAGTGCGGTGGGGGCCGGATAAATGGCCTCAGGGGGCCGCAGTTTGGGGACCCCTTCCCTGAGGTCTCCAGCTTGAGCCCAAGGTCGCTGGCTCGAGCAAGGGCTCACTTGGTCCACTGTAGCCCCCCAGTCAAGGTACATATTGAAATCAATCAATGAACAACTAAGGAACCATGAAGAATTGATGTTTCTTATCTCTCCCTTTCTATCTGTCTGTTCCTATCTGTTCCTCTCTCTGACTCTCTCTGCTGCGTGTACACACACACACACACACACACACACACACACACACACACTCCCCCCCCCCCCCCCGTAAAGTCATGGTACACTTTTGACTGGTCACAGGAAAGCAACAAAAGACGATAGAAATGTGAAATCTGCACCAAATGAAAGGAAAACTCTCCCAGTTTCATATCTGTTCAGTACAGTTTGCTGTGGGCTCACGCACAGATTTTTTAGGGCTCCTTAGGTAGCTATCCCATACAGCCTCTAGAGACTCGTCACTGACTGCTGGCCTACCAGAATGGGGTTTCCCCACCAAACTGCCTGTTTCCTTCAACTGCTTATCCCATCGAGTAATGTTATTTCTGTGTGGTGGTGCTTTGTTATAAATGCACCGATATTCACATTGCACTTTGGTCACGGATTCGAATTTAGTGAGCCACAGAACACACTGAACTTTCCTCTGTACTGTCCACATCTCGACTGGCGTGTCCGTGGGCTGCTCTGCTGTATACACAGTGTTATGTTATCATCTGCGCATGCACACATGCTGCCACATCATCCTACAGAAACTGGGAGGGTTTTCCTTTTATTTGGTGCAGATTTCACATTTCTTTAATTTTTATTTTATTTTTTTTTTACGGAGGCATAGATAGGGACAGACAGGAATGGAGAGAGATGAGAAACATCAATCATCAATTTTTTTTGTGACACCTAGTTGTTCATTGATTGCTCTCATATGTGCCTTGACTGTGGGCCTTCAGCAGACCGAGTAACCCATTGCTGGTGAACTTTGCTCAAAGATGAGCTCGCGCTCAAGCTGGTGACCTCGGGTCTTGAACCTGGGTCCTCCGCATCCCAGTTCGATGATCTATACACTGCGCCATCGCCTGGTCAGGCGATTTCACATTTCTGTCGTCTTTTGTTGCTTTCCTGTGACCGGTCAAAAGTGCACCATGGCTTTACAGACACACTGTGTGTGTTTGTGTATTTACCTTTTATTTGTTGGTTTGGCAAAGTTTAAATTTTGGGGCCTCCCTTTCCTGTATCAATGTGTGCTTAGGTTTTAGAAAACCTGATTTTACATTTAGCCAGAGGTGAATGGGATAATGCAGTCTAAAGTCAAAAATGTTTCTAGTATTTTCTTTCTGTTAACTTTTTTAGGGTAAATATTAAAATGTGACTATATTTAACAGCAGTAGCTTTTTAAGGAAACAAATCCTGATGTACAAAACAGCATCATGTTTGTTAAAGACAGTTTCTACACTCTTTGAATAGTTTGTGGGTATATGAAAATAGTTTTAATATTGTAAAGTGTCAACTAGTGTGAATAACCATTTTCACTACTTTTGTTTTGAATAAATATAATGATGCTTTTAAAATTCTAAAATGAGCCTGACCTGTGGTGGTGCAGTGGATAAAGCTTCGACCTGGAAATGCTGAGGTCGCCGGTTCAAAACCCTGGGCTTGCCTGGTCAAGGCACATATGGGAGTTGATGCTTCCAGCTCCTCCCTCCTTCTCTCTCTCTGTCTCTCTCTCTCTGTCTCTCTCTCCTCTCTAAAAAAATGAATAAATAAAATAAAAATAAAATTCTAAAATGACTGAATTTGGATTTATGGAGGTGGTCAGGAACTTTATGTGTATGTACACATATCTTAGTAATATAATGCTAATACAGTTTATAAATAAATTATGAGTCCTAGTGGTCATTTATATCCCAGAATGTTATTTTTGTTGTATTGACTTCTGGCAGACTACTAAACTGGCAGGTTTTTCTCTGCTGGCAGCAAAAACACTCCAGTGAACAAATTTTAAATGACTAATGGAATAACTTAAAGTTTTGTGGTTCTTATGGTAAAGACTTTTTTCCTCTCCATTTTTTAAATTGATTTTTAGAGGTAGGGGAGGGAGAGGGAAAGAGGATGGAGAAGCTGAAAGCATCAACTTGTAGTAGTTGCTTTCTTTATGTGCCTTGACCCAGGCAAGCCCAGGGTTGCAAACCAGCGATCAGTATTCCAGGGATCAGTATTCCAGGTCGACACTTGATCCGCTGCACCACCACAGGTCAGGCTCTTTTGGTAAGACTTTTAAATCCAAAACCAGATATTATCACTTGTTAATGACCTCCCCTGTTCATTCTAAAATTAGAATGAATTTGGCTGCTTTGAGGATTAGAAAATTTTTGATCTGTCACTTTGCTAGTTGTTTATACTCTGCAGCAAAAATACATAGTTTATTGCCTTTTATTAGCTAATAAAACTTTCATGTATGTTGTCAGTTTTTTTTATTTTTAGCTGAGTTTGTTTTTGAAATGATAACTTATGACTAGTTAGACTTTGAGAAAGCACAAAATAGCATTTATTCACTGTTCTGGGGTAGCTTATCTAGCCCATTGCTTTAAGGTTTAGGGTGACCCCCTATACTTATAGTTCTTGGCTTTGTTGGACTAACTCGAGCAAATTGTGACAACTCAGCAGTTTTAAACCTCTCAAACTTACAGTTTTAGATAATGTTGCTTTAGAGAGTCACATTTTCGGGGGGTTCATTTTAGATAATGTTGCTTTAGAGCAGGGGTTCTGATTTCTTTAGGCGACCCCTGTGTTTTGGTTGTTCGACCCCCGCCGGGGTCGCGACCCACAGGTTGAGAACCGCTGCTTTAGAGAGTCACGTTTGTGGGGGTTTGTTTTGGCCACCAAAAAGTTTTAAGTTTGGAGAGTCTGTGAAAGATTGAAGACCATTCAGGTAGGCTAGGCTGGAAAGCTCGATTGGTTGGAGCACCCACCTGATACGCAGAGGTTGTTGGTTCAAACCTTGGTCAGGTTACATACAGGAACAGATTGATGTTTCTGTCTCTTGCTCTCTAAAATAAAAGTCATCCTGGTATTCTCTCTTTCTTCTTTAGTATTTCTAAGTAAAAAAAATTTTTTTTATTTCAGTGTGTAAAGGTTGCCATAAAGGACAAGCAAGTGAAATACTTCATACATTACAGCGGTTGGAATAAAAAGTGAGTATTAATTCTTCAAAAACAATCTTTATTTATAATGTACAAAGTACATTGTGTTTTTACTGGCACAAGCATATGCTTCTATATTCTTGCACGATTTTAACATTGGAGCAAGGGCGAACCATTTGAATATGATGGCTATAATAGTAGAAATTGGGGTATGCAGCCATTTTAAGTTTTTTGGAGTATTTCTGTGTTCTGGTATAATGTCTTATAATCATTAGTCAACCAACTTTTTTGTGGGTGTTTTTTTTTTACAGAGACAATGAGTCAGAGACAATTACGGGATAGACAGGGATAGACAGGGAGAGACAGACAGGAACGGAGAGAGTTGAGAAGCATCAATCACTAGTTTTTCATTGCGCGTTGCAGCACCTTAGTTGTTCATTGATTGCTTTCTCATATGTGCCTTGACCGCGGGCCTTCAGCAGACGGAGCAACCCCTTGCTGGAGCCAGTAACCTTGGGTTCAAGCTGGTGGGCTTTTGCTCAAACCAGATGAGCCGTGCTCAAGCTGGAGACCTCAGGGTCTCGAACCTGGGTCCTCTGCATCCCAGTCCGAGGCTCTATCCACTGTGCCACCGCCTGGTCAGGCTTTTTTGTGGTTTTGATACATTTTAGGGCAGCTTTGATATTATTATTTTGCCTTAGCATAAACTCAGTAACTACACTGCTCACAAAAATTAGGGGGTATTTAAAAATGAATATGAAGCGATAATATATCCTAATTTTTGTGAGCAGTATATGTATGTTACGCCAAGCAATTATATTCCAAGCTGGTTGGGTTTTTCTACCTAGAAAAGGGAAAAGGATAAAAATTGCCTGATTTGGAAGTAATGACAAACTTATGTTCTGAACTTTGGGAACATAATTAAATGTTGACAGAAAATGATTTCATGTGGTTCAGTTTTTACCATCTGGTTTAACACAGATACAGGAATTTAATTACGGGATTTAATTTTCCACCTGAAGAGTTAGACTATTTTTATTTATTTATTTTTGAGCAGTAGTATATTGCTCAGTTAATGTGAGTGGACAGTGTATATAGATTGGGCACATTCTCGAGTGTCCAGCTTAGTGGAGCTCTTTTTCTGTGATGAGTCTTTCATCTTGGAGGCCACAGACCTAATTACTCATTTTTGATGCTTATAATGGAACAGTCTCTGATTTTTACTATGAGAGGTTTAATTTATTGATGTTTTATCCTTCAAAGATAGCACTGCCAGAAAGCGTAGTTGTTTAGGAGTTGTTTCCTAGCAACTTTCTTTTTCTAGCCACTTGGAATACTTTGTGTTACCTGAGCTGTGCCCTGGTGCCTGGTTTTCCGTGTGTACAGTGCCATCTTTGTTGAGTACTCTATTGCCATGCAAGGAGGTTTTCTTTTTGATGATTACTGACTTTGATCTTGTTTTATACAGTTCCTACATGACCAACTCAGGTAGTTAATATTTATTAGAAAAAATTTTCCCAAATGCTTTTAGCTAAAAAGAAATGTCAGATCTTAACTTCATTAGTATAATTGTAGAAAGGTGGAAATCTAAAGGTGTAAAAGCACATTCTGGCAACTTACAAATTTTTTCTAGTTAATAATTAAAATATTTCTAATAAAGATAGGTCGGTAGTACTAGTAACTCAATACCAGCTGTAAACATAGTTTTGGGGCTTAAGTCTTTTATGTGTAATAGATATTTTATATAAAATTACATGTAGATGTGTAGATCTTAAAGACTTTGTTTTAGGTGGCATTTGTAGCTTATAAGAAATTGTGAAAATATCAAATTCTTGTAATTTCTTATATCATTGTTTCGAAATAACATTTTTCCTTTGTAATAGTATAGTTCAGTAACACAAATAAGTGATAGGTTGTATAGATTTTTTTTATTTTCAGCTAATTTTGTATATTAATTACTCCTTAGAAAAAGAAGAAAAAATGGCATTAAATATTAGGTCTTTATTAATATCTTCAGAGATATATTGAGAAATATTAATAATTTGTATCTTCAGAGATATATTGAGGAATATTAATATATTGAGGTATATATTTGTCATTGATTTGCTATGTAGATAAATATATGTAATTTTGAAAATTTTTATTTTTACTATTTAGGGAAGCCTTTAAATATACCGATTTTGAAAGGGGGAGGAGTTACCTAGATGTCCAGCATGTGTCTGATGTTTTTATTTAGTGGTATGGAAGCAGTGTCATGGGTCAGTGTATCTTTGGGAATTTATTACAAGCTGTCTTTAGAAAATTCTGTAATTGTTTTATGCTTAATCTATGTATAAATATTTCTCAGTGTTTGGCCTTTAGTTATTATTCTAGTAGTGATGATCCTTAGAACAAAAGATGTCATTTTATTTCTCTGGTTTAGCAAGGGTTTTCAGCTTCTGACATATAAAGAAACTTTAGAATTGATTTGTTTTATAGATCAAGGTGCTTATTTAGTAGATGCATTTTATATCAAATGGGGAAGGGATTTCAAAGGTTTTTTTGCTAGAACTTTGTAGTAAGTAAAAATTGACTAGCTCTCTTTGAGAAAATGGAGTAGCTATAAGTAGATACGTAAATAAAAACCCCATTTTGTAAATGGTTTGTAGGATACCTTTTAGAAAATTACACAACAAAAGCCCAGTCTACAAATGGGAATTTTGTTTAACTTAAGTAAATATTATATATGGTTTTTTAAAGCACAATAGGTAAGGTATTTCTAAATTTTCAAAAACCTTATTGGAATTTGTTCACACAGACATTTAAATAATCCATTTGTAAATCTTATAGCTTAAACTAAATTCTGCACCTAGTTACTGAGATTACTTTGTACTATGCTGTCTGTATCAGAAGTGCTGTGAGGCCCAGGCGCTCTGAAAAATCTTTGAAGACACGTGAGGATATTGTAGCCCTTTTTCCTGTTCCTGAAGGAGCTCCCTCAGTACACCACCCCCTCCTGACCTCTAGGTAAATGCATGTTTTAAAGTTTTCTCTAGGAAATCATGTTGAGGATTGCTTTTTATTTATTCTCCTTTTGGCTATCTTATATAAGAGGTCAGAGGTGGGAAATCATTAAATAAAAGACTTTGAGGATACATCTAATTGTGTCACTAAAGGAGCTCCATCAGCAGGAGGAAATTGCCACTTGGCACAAGAAGTTAAACACTCCCTAAGAAGTATCTTTTTATTTTTTCCCTTTGGAAAAAACTACGTTGTTTCAAAGGAGCTATTCTAAGTATTAGAATGCCTTAGCAGTTAGATGTTTTCAGAGGAGGGGGTGGTTAGAAAGCTCTCTTTCTGGTTATGCCTTGGAAGTTAGTGTACATTTGTGAGAGAGTAAACATGAAGGATGGTGAAGTCTGATAAACCATTGTAATACTTTAATTTACAGTTTTAGCAGAGTCATCCTAGATGGTATTATGAATATTGTAGACCTAATATGTTTCTGACATACCATGTTATCTTTTGTGTCAAACTTTGAAGTGTTTTACATGTATTGCATAATTCTCAACAATCCTATGGCATTGGTTATCCCTATTTTATAGATGATATAACTAAAGCTCGGAGAGTTCTGTAACTTTGCTTATTACACAGCTAAGTAGCATCGTTAGTATTTTTGTTTTTACTGTGGTTTCTTTTTTATTAAGATTTTATTTATTGATTTTAGAGAGAAGATAGAGAAAGGCGAGGGGAGGAACAGGAAGCATCAATTTGAGTTGTTTCTTGGCTTGACCAGCCAAGCCCAGGGTTTTGAACTGGTGACCCTCAGCATTCCAGGTCAATGCTTTATCCATTGCACCACCACAAGTCAGAGGCTAGTTAGTTAGTTTTAGTTCTTTCAAATGTCAGCTTATTATGGTCTGCTGTACCTTTTTTTTTTTTTAATTATAATTCTTTAAGGTACTGCATCTTTATTCTGTAAGGATAATTATTTAGGAACTCTTCTGTTAAATGCCATATTCTTAAGCTATTTTGAAAAATGAATAATTTGCTTTTGGACTCTGGCAGTTTAGATTTGGAATGTGCTTTTGAGAATATAATGCTTGCTTCTTTACAGAACAGACATTTTCTTTTTTTTTTTCCCTTGTATTTTTCTGAAGCTGGAAACGGGGAGAGACAGACAGACTCCCGCATGCGCCCGACCGGGATCCACCCGGCACGCCCACCAGGGGGCGATGCTCTGCCTCTCCGGGGTGTCGCTCGGCTGCGACCAGAGCCACTCTAGCGCCTGGGGCAGAGGCCAAGGAGTCATCCCCAGCTCCTGGGCCATCTTTGCTCCAATGGAGCCTCGCTGCGGGAGGGGAAGAGAGAGACAGAGAGGAAGGAGAGGGGGAGGGGTGGAGAAGCAGATAGGCGCTTCTCCTGTGTGCCCTGGCCGGGAATTGAACCCGGGACTTCTGCACGCGATATTCTACCACTGAACCAACTGGCCAGGGCCCAGAACAGACATTTTCACTTTAGTTGATAATGGATTTGTAGTCCTTTAGGTCATGAAATTAACTTAAAAGAAATCCAAAGTCTTGCCTGGTGGATCTCTAAAAAATAATTGAAGGACATAATCTGAATAAAAAAATCTTTGAATGACATTCTAATTTCTCTCTTTTTCAGTTGGGATGAATGGGTTCCAGAAAGCAGAGTCCTCAAATATGTGGACACCAATCTGCAGAAACAGCGAGAACTTCAGAAAGCCAATCAGTAAGTTTGTTTTGCAACGCGAGTAGAGGGAGAAACGCCTGTAAAATAATTTTTGGAAATGGAATGAATAATAAAATCATGTTGGCTACCGGCCTATAAAATGACACTTTGTACTTGTCAACTGCTGTATTATGGTTTTGACTTGAAGTAATCGCAGAAGCCTTTGCTAGAAAAGCAAGTTGCATATCTGTTATTACTTGAGTCTGTCCTTAGAGGTCAGTAGAAAGTAGCAGGATGTTACTGGAAATGTCTGTAGTTGGCAAACACTGTGGTCTTCTCTCCTGGGCTCTTTGGAAGATAGTTGTGAGGTGAGGAAACAAAACAAGGAGAAGGGGCATCCCCATTACTTTCCTTCATTTCTGGAAGCACATTGAGAAAAGGGACGCAGAAAGATGAGGTGATCCATAGGGTAATTGTTTTCATTTTAAAGCTGAAATGTATGTTCAGAAAATTGAAATAGTAAAAGAGACCAAGTAAAAGAAAATATTGGGATTAGTGAATTTCAAAACAAATGGGACTTTGAATTATGTGAGATGCAATCTATTACAGTCACTTTTTACTGTAGAGAGCAAAATCTTAGGCCCTTTACTCTTTTTTTGAATGGTTTGATTTTTGTCAATATATTACCTGTTTGTCCAACTTGTTAAAAGCTTTATATCATGATATGTATAGGCTTGGAACCTCAGTTGAATATAAATTTCAAAGTGGAGTTGAGCTGTCACAGTTTCTTTTTCTACATGTTGTACTCATTTTATGATGACTATGGAAATTATTTTTGAAGGGAACAGTATGCGGAGGGGAAGATGAGAGGGGCTGCCCCAGGCAAGAAGACATCTGGTCTGCAGCAGAAAAATGTTGAAGTGTAAGAAACTGTCTTGTTTTAATTTTACATACTGTTTTATAAGTGAAATTCAAACTTGATACCCACTATCCTATATTAGGTTTTATTGAAAAGGAAACGAGCATGTTGTAACTTGAAAAATCCCAATGAGAATTTCATTCTTGGGTGTCTGGTTCTTTAAAATAGTTTTGAACAATACACATTTTTTTTTAAATAAAATTTTTAAAATTTATTGATCTTTTAAATTTATTTTTTACAGAGACAGAGAGAGGGATAGATAGGGACAGACAGACAGGAACGGAGAGAGATGAGAAGCATCAATCATTAGTATTTCATTGCGCGTTGCAACACCTTAGTTCATTGATTGCTTTCTCATATGTGCCTTGACAGCGGGCCTTCAGCAGACCAAGTAACCCCTTGCTGGAGCCAGCGACCTTGGGTCCAAGCTGGTGGGATTTTGCTCAAACCAGATGAGCCCGCGCTCAAGCTGGCGACCTTGGGGTCTCGAACCTGGGTCCTCTGCATCCCAGTCCGATGCTCTATCCACTGCGCCACCGCCTGGTCAGGCACAATACACATTCTTAATTTTCCTTAGCAGGTTCCTTTTTTTAGTCTCCTCCCTTGTTTTTTTAGTGAGAGAGGGACAGACAGATAGGAAGGAAGGGAGATGAGAAGCATCAGTTCTTCGATGTGGCACCTTCATTGTTGATTGCTTTCTCATATGTGCCTTGACTGGGAGTGGGAGGGCTGTAGCCAAGCCAGTGACCATGGGGTCGTGTCTATGATCCCACCACACTCAAGCTGGCGACTCTGCTCTCAAGCTGATGAGCCAGCCCCCAAGCCGGATAACCCCATGCTTAAACTGGCAACCTCAGGGTTTCGAACCTGGGTCCTCTGCGTCCTGGGCCAAGGCTCCATTCACTGCCCCACTGCCTGGTCAGGCAATCCTCCCCCCCTTTTAATGGTAAAATATACATAACATTTACCACTTATATATATAATTTAGTGGTGGTAAGTACATTTATAACCTGTATCTTTTAAATTGTGTGATGATGTGTTTTCTTTTTTTTTTTTTTGTATTTTTCTGAAGCTGGAAACGGGGAGAGACAGTCAGACAGACTCCCGCATGCGCCCGACCGGGATCCTCCCGGCACGCCCACCAGGGGGCGATGCTCTGTCCCTCCGGGGCGTAGCTCTGTTGCAACCAGAGCCATTCTAGCGCCTGGGGCAGAGGCCAAGGAGCCATCCCCAGCGCCCGGGTCATCTTTGCTCCAATGGAGCCTCGGCTGCGGGAGGGGAAGAGAGAGACAGAGAGGAAAGAGAGGGGGAGGGGTGGAGAAGCAGATGGGCACTTCTCCTGTGTGCCCTGGCCGGGAATCGAACCCGGGACTTCTGCACGCCAGGCTGACGCTCTACCACTGAGCCAACCGGCCAGGGCCATGATGTGTTTTCTTTTAAAAGCATAGATTGAATTATCAGAACATACATTTTGAGGGTTTTTTGGGGGGGTAGATTGCTTTTTCAGCAGTGTTAAAAATATAGCTTAAGTTGAATTCACTTGAAAACTCATGGTGATAGTGTGTGAGATGTTAAGGTTTCCAGTTACTTCCCTTACTCGTAAGAAAAGGAAAACCATTCCTTGTTAATTTTAAGATTAGAACATCTCAGCATTCTTTGTGTGGAAGTCCTATACATTCATACATTGGTGTATGTCAAAAGTTTATGTAGTTGAAAGCCAGTGTAGGAATCGTAACTTAGAAAATGGAACCGGCCTGCCTGACCAGTCATAGCGCAGTAGATGGAGCGTTGCCCTGGGATGCTGAGGACCCAGGTTTGAAACTCCAAGGTCATTGGCTTAAGCAAGGGATTAGTAGCTTATCCTGAGCACGCCCCCTCCCCCTTCAAGGCATGTATGAGAAGCAATCAGTGAACAACTAAAGTGACATAACTATGAGTTGATGCTTCTCATCTCTCCCCCCCTCCTGTCTTTCTCTCATTCTCTCTAAAAAAAAATTTAATAAAAATATTGAGTAATTAAACCAGATGACGTTTTTAAAAAATTCTTTCATTTTGATTTGAGATTTTGACATTTTTAATATCCAGTTTTACCCTATTTCATCTTTAGTATTATTTGATCTTTAGCTTTCTCTAAATGTAAGTGTTACTGGTTAGAAAATACCGTTAACTTTGAACAACATATGTCCACCTATACACAGAATTTTTTCAGTTAATATCTACAGTAATTTTAGTTTGTGGTTGGGAATCTGCAAATGTAGAGGGCTAGCTGTATGCATTGTTCTACACCATTTTATATAGGGACTTGAGCATTCTGGTTTTTAATATCTGGAGAGGGTCCTGGAACCAGTTCCCCTCTGATACTGAGAGATGACTATAGTTATTTTGGGAAGGGTCAAAAGTTATATGTAGATTTCCGACTGCTCTGAGGGATTGGTGCCTCTTACCCACACTTCTCTCAACCTGGTGGGTCAGCTGTATTAGGAAAACCAGATTTTTTACTTTGTTGATATTTAGGTCCTTAAGTTAGGGTGCTTATTGTTTTGTTTTTTTTAGATTGATTTTGTTGATTTTAGAGGAGAGGGGGGGCAGGAGGAGCAGGAAGCAACAACTTAGTTGCTTCTCGTATGTGTCTTGACTGGGCAAATCCAGGGTTTTGAACCAGTGACCTTAGCATTCCAGGTTGATGCTTTATCCATTACACTGCCACAGGTCAGGCTGAGTGCTTATTCTTTTTAAACTAATAGTGATGAATACATGTGAATTTTGTTAGCACTTGGCCTCAAAAGGCTATTACTTGGTTAATTATTTAGTGAAATGGTTTTTTTTCTTTTAAATGAGAGAAGGGGAGATAGTGAGACAGACTCACATGTGCCTCTATCAGGATCCACTCAGCAACTCTGTCTGGAGCTGACACACAAACCAGACAGAGTTTGGTTAAACTCTGTCAGCCTAGCTATTTTTAGTGCCTGGGGCTGATACACAAACCAGTTGATCTTCTGGCTGCAGGAGGGAGAGAGAAGCAGATGTTCACTTCTCTTGTGAGCCCTGAATGGGAATCGAACCTGGGATATCCATATGCTGGGCTGATGCTTTATTCACTGAGCTGCTGGCCATGGCCAAAGTGATTTTTCTTAGAATGACTTAAGACTTAAGTTTATTATTTTTAATTTATTTATTGATTTTAGAGAGACAGAGACATAAACATTGATCTGTTCCTGAATGTACCCCAACCAGGAATCGAACCTACAATCTTGGTGTATGGAGACGATTCTCTAACCAACCGAGCTATATAACTAGGGCTTAATTTATTTAAAGTAAATTGAATCTAAGAGCTTATATTTTGACTGTATAATATTTAGTTATAGGGCTTAGAAAGAGGAATACAAATAGAATATCAGCAGTTGATTATATGAAATCTGTTGCACAGATTGAGAACTAACTTGCATGTTTAAGTAATACAAGCAGGAAGGTTGAAGCAAGAATGTCCAGAAGCAGCGGTAGAGCGTCGGCCTAGCGTGCGGAGGACCCGGGTTCGATTCCCGGCCAGGGCACATAGGAGAAGCGCCCATTTGCTTCTCCACCCCTCCGCCGCGCCTTCCTCTCTGTCTCTCTCTTCCCCTCCCGCAGCCAAGGCTCCATTGGAGCAAAGATGGCCCAGGCGCTGGGGATGGCTCTGTGGCCTCTGCCCCAGGCGCTAGAGTGGCTCTGGTCGCAACATGGCGACGCCCAGGAGGGTCGCAACATGGCGACGCCCAGGATGGGCAGAGCATTGCCCCCTGGTGGGCAGAGCATCGCCCCCTGGTGGGCGTGCCGGGTGGATCCCGGTCGGGCGCATGCGGGAGTCTGTCTGACTGTCTCTCCCTGTTTCCAGCTTCAGAAAAATGCAAAAAAACAAAAAACAAACAAACAAAAAAATGTCCAGAAGTCCTTAGTACTGGGATTCATTGAAGAATAGTTTATAATTTTTTTCTTTAGTGTTGTAAACAGTTGTCCATATTTTTCTTTAATTTTATGGAATGGAGTAGGTAATGAATGAGTGTTGGACCCCAGTGTTCTTGACATGTACAAGTAAAAGTTTATGGCTTAATCTGAAACAGATACTGCCTAGAAAATGTTTGTGTTGCCGAAGTTAACCTGAGAGAGCAGGAAAGCCGCTGTACTTTCAGATAGCCAGATTTTTGTGTTTATAATGAAGCATAAGTTAATTTGAGTTGTAAATGAACCCTAAATTAAATGAATATAGTTAGTAACATTTAGAAATCTTAGTTAAAGCTGTAGAAAATTTAGCATATTCAGATGTAATCCATAATCATGGGCTTTGCAAACTTGGAATTCTAGAAATAAATATGACAAAAAAAAATTAGTAATTTATATGACCAGGTGGTAGCACAGTAGATAGCCTGGGACACTGAGGACCCAGGTTTTAAACCTTGAGGTCACCAGCTTAAGTGCAGTTTCACCTGCCTTTAGTGTGGGATCATAAACATGACTCCATAGTCACTGGCCTGAGCCCAAAGGTCTCTCTGGTTTGAAGCCAGTGGTCTCTGGCTTGAGCAAGGAAGGGGGGATCTTGGCTTTGCTAGAGCTCTCTGGTCAAGGCATGTATGAGAAGCAATCAGTGAACAATTAAGAATGCCACAACTACAAGTTGATGCTTGTGATGTTTCTCCCTGTCTCTCACTAAAAAAAAAAAAAAAAAAAAAAAAAAAAAAGGCAATATACTGTTTGGCAGCATATAAACAGAAATAGGTTGCTATTAGAATGCTATTAGAAATGATAGCCATGCCTGACCAGGCAGTGGCGCAGTGGATAGAGCGTCGGACTGGGACACAGAGGACTCAGGTTCAAAACCCTGAGGTTGCTGGCACGAAGTGCGGGCTCATTCAGCTTGAGCACGGGCTTGCTGGCTTGAGCACGAGGTCACTAGCTTGAGCGAGGGATCATAGACATGACCCCATGGTTGCTGGCTTGAAGCCCAAGGTTGCTGGCTTGAGCAAGGAGTCACTTGCTCTGCTGTAGCCCCCCAATCAAGGCACATAGAAGAAAGCAGTCAGTGAACAACTAAGGAGCTGCAGCGAAGAATTGATGCTTCTCATCTCTCTCTTTCTGGCTGTCTCTCTCTGTCTCTGTCACCCCCCCCCCCCCAAAAAAAAATGATAACCAGGCCCTGGCCATTTTGCTCAGTGGGAATAGAGTGTCAGCCTGATGTATGGGTATCAGGATTAGATTCTCAGCCAGGCCACACAGAGAAGGAATCATCTGCTTCTTTCCCTTACCCCTCCCCCTTCTCTCCCTCTTCCTCCCTCTCTCGCAGCCAATGGCTTGATTGGTTCATGCGTTGGTCCCAGGTGTTGATAGTTGGGTCCAAGTACATCAGCCTCAGGTGCTAAAAATAAGCCTGGAGTTCAGATGGCGGTGCTTGGTGGATCCCAGTTGAGGTACATGTGGGAGTCTGTATCACTATCTCCTCATCTCTCAATTTAAAAAAGAAAGAAATAGTAACCAGCCTGATCTGTGGTGGAATAGCCCCAGAATGCTGAGGTCACAGGGCAGTGCCCCGAGGTTGCTGGTTCTGAGTGCAAGCTTATCGGTATGAGTGTGGGAGTAGGGTGTGGGGGGAGGATTGTCCACTTGAGCCCAAGGGTCACTGGCTTGAGCAAGGGGACACTGGCTCAGCCCTGGTCAAAGCTCTTGTATAAGAAGCAGTCAATGTAGTAACTAAAGGGAAAGCAACTGCAAGATAGTGCTTCTTGCTCTCCTCCCTCAGAAGCAGTCCATGCACAACTAAAGTAAAAGCAATTAGGAGTTCATGCTTTTCGTCACCTCTTTCCATTCCTGTCTCAGAAAAGAAAATGAAAAACTTGATAACCATGTGGAAGGAGATATTAGCTATAGTCTGCTTGTGGGAGAATGCAATGTTTGGTGTGAAAAGTATAGTTTAGAGGAAAAAAAGTGAATTCAGTTTGGATCTTTGATAGTTGAGTACCAAAACCAGGTTGTCTTAAAACTTAGAAATCTAAAGTTAATATGCTGATACTAAAGTAATTAGGGAAATAATTGGAACATTATTTTTGATGAAAGTAATGTAAATCTTTGTAAACTATAACTTACTGTAACCTTACATGTTAAATAATATAACCCTGGAAAGAAGTCTCTTGATGTGTTCTTGGTTTATTTTTATATTATGTGAAGGGAGATATGAATTTAACCAGCTGTCAATAAAAATCCTGTGTCTGAGCAGGAAACTACTCATTGTCTGATTTTTATCATTTAAGGCAATATTTCTTTAGGACCTTAACTCTGATAAAAGGGAATTGAAACAAGCAGTTTTATTTAGCAATAATTCTTTATCTTTTTCTTTCCTCTTTTTTAGGAAAACAAAAAAGAACAAACAGAAAAGTAAGTATTAACTTTGTTAAAATTATTTTATCTTTATAATGTTGAATTGACTGTTAAAAGTTAAACAGTTTTTTTTATCTTTGACTGGTGGTGGTGCTATGGATAGAACATTGTTCTGGGTTGCTGAGGACCCAAGTTTGAAAACCCAAGGTTGGCCCTGGCCGGTTGGCTCAGTGGTAAAGCGTCAGCCTGGCGTGCAGGAGTCCCAGGTTCGATTCCCAGCCAGGGCACACAGGAGAGGTGTCCATGTGATTCTTCACCCCTCCCCCTCTCCTTCCACTCTGTCTCTGTCTTCCCCTCCCACAGCCAAGGCTCCATTCGAGCAAGTTGGCCCGGGTGCTGAGGATGGCTCCATGGCCTCTGCCTTAGGCGCTAGAATGGCTCTGGTTGCAACGGAGCAATGCCCCAGATGGGCAGAGCATTGCCCCCTGGTGGGCGTGCCAGGTAGATCCCGGTCGGGTGCATGCGGGAGTCTGTCTGACTGCCTCCCCGTTTTCAACTTCAGAAAAATACAAAGAAAAAAAAGAAAAGAAAAGAAAACCCAAGGTTGCTGATTTGAGGGCAGTTGTCGCCAGCTTGAGCGAGGATCAGATAATCAACATGATCACATGGTTGCTGGCCTGAGCCCAAAGGTTGCTGGCTTGAAGCCTAAGTTTGCTTGCTTGAGCAAGGGGTCATTGGCTCAACTGGACCCCCTTCCCCCCAAAAATGCTGCAGTTACAAGTTGATGCTTCTCATATCTTTCTTTTGCATGCGCGCACACAAAAAAAATGAGGTATTTCTTTTTAGAGTAAGCTTATGTTTATTGATGGTTTTAAATATGAGTCAGCATTATAGGTACATAGCAGTACAAGCCTAACTCTGGTATTCTCTTTACCATGGAGAATCCTATAAGCATTTATTATTTCATGTTCTTTATTAATGACTAACCCCGAAGATGTAATTTGGTGCCCTGTCCAGTTGGCTCCGTGGTAGAGGGTTGGCCCAGTGTATGGAAGTCCTGGGTTCAATTCCTAGTCAGGGCACACAGGAGAAGCAACCATCTGATTCTCCATTCCTCCACCTCTCGCTTCTCTCTCTCTCTATTTTCCCCCTTTTCCCCTGCAGCCATGGCTCAAGCAGTTTGGGCAAGTTGGCCCTGGTGCTGAGGATGGCTCTGTGGCCTCTGCCTCGGGTGCTAAAATGGCTCCTGTTGCAACAGAGCCAGGGCCCCAGGTGGGCAGAGCATCGCCCTGTTGTGGGCTTGCTGGGTAGATCCCTGTTGAGGCACATGCAGGAGTCTGACTCTGCCTCCCCTCTTCTCTCTGAAATAAAAAAAAGAAAAATTAAGATGGCAATATTAAATTTTGTCTTACAACTAAATGGTAGAGGTGTTCATCGATACATTTTTGGTAGGAATATGATTCTTTAACATAGATTCAAGTAACACCCACATAATGGGAAAATGAAAAGAAGGGTGTGTCATGAGAGACTGTTTTCCTTAAGAGTTTCTCGTTTAATAAGTTAAAAATTTCTTTTTTACCTTCATTTGTGTAGCACCTGGAAATGGAGATGGTGGCAGCACCAGTGAGACACCTCAGCCTCCTCGCAAGAAAAGAGCTCGAGTGGATCCTACTGTTGAAAACGTGAGTTTTCCCTTAAGTTTATGATTAGCATGTTAAATTCTATTTAGTCAGTCTTACAACATAATAAAACAGAACTTTGAGTCTCAAAAGCATTTGCTAAAACATCATTAAGGACTGAAATAAAAATACTCCCCTTTTTTGGATACAGGATATATTTTGTTGTTTTTGTTTTAACTTTTAACTCTTAGTGACGTACTTTTTGCTAGATACCCGTCCCCCCAGCTTATCATTAGATGTTTGTAAGCTCTGTGTTCATGTCCAGAACTAAATGTTCTTTGGTGTTGAATTGTGCAGCAGGTCCTCGAATAACTCATTTTGTTTAATGACGTTTTGTTATTATGTTGTTGAGATGCTATAGGCCCCAACTTTTTTTATATCAACTAGCCTATGATCAAATTGGTTTTAGTATACATGGTTTGCTTCAAGTTAAAGAACATCCTGATGACCTTAAATGAGGACTTAGTATATATATACTGCTCACAAAAATTAGGGGATATTCCCAAAATGAAGTGATAAAATATCCCCTAATTTTTTTTTCTTCTTTTTAAGATTTTATTTATTGTTTGACCAGGTGGTGACACAGTGATAGAGCACCGGCCTGGGACACTGAGGACCCAGATTCGAAACTACAAGGTCACCTGCTTAAGTACAGGTTGATCCAGCATGAGCACGGGCTCACCAGCTTGAGTGCAGGGTTGCCAGGCTTGAGTGGGATCATACACATGACCCCATGGTTGCTGGCTTGAGCCCAAAGGTCGCTGGCTTGAAGCCCACGGTTGCTGGCCTGAGCCCAAGGTCACTGGCTTGAGCAAGGGTCACTGACTTGGCTCAGCTGGTGCCCCCCAGTCAAGGCACATATGAGAAAGCAATCTATGAACAACTAAAGTGACATAACTACAAGTAGATGCTTCTCATCTCTCCCTTCCTGTATGTCTGTCTCTCTATTTCTCTCTAAAAAAAAAAAAGAATTTTATTTATTGACTTTAGAGAGAGGAGAGAGAGAAAGAAAGACGGGAGGAGTGGGAAGCATTAGCATATAATTGCCTCATATGTGCTTTGACTGGGCAAGCTTGGGGATTTGAACCAGCAACCTCAGCATTCCAGATTGATGCTTTATCCACTGCACCACCACAGGTCAGGCAAGAAGAGTTTTTTTTAAAAATCTGAAATGTGCCTGACCAGGCGGTGGTGCAGTGGATAGAGCGTCTGACTGGGAATATCCCCTAATTTTTGTGAGCAGTATATTAAATGACTTAGTTCCCAAGATGACTTAATAAACTGATAAAAAATATTGTGGAAACCTATTCTGTGTGGGTGGGGGTATAATAGCTTCAGATTCTTTATTAACTGATAAGTCTCATTTCTTATTTACTATGTTTATAACTCCCAAAGTTATGAATTATAACTCTGAAAGCAGGGTTATAATTCTTATCTGACATTTCACATTTCTGAAGCTGATGTTATAAAGCAGTGTTATACTTATAACGTGGAATGTTTTCAAAATCAGGCATCTTTGAACAGTTTATTGAAGACTCTAGCAGTTAGAATATTGAATTTTCTGTTTTAAAGATATAACTAAGATAGTTGTATTTGGAATAGTCATTATATATCAACAATAAATATGAAAACACTAAAAGCACAACAAATAAACACTAAAAGTGCTCATTTACAGAAATGGGAATTTGCTAAAGAATTTTTGTTTTCACAGCAAAATATTCAGACCAACTCT
Source organism: Saccopteryx bilineata (assembly GCF_036850765.1). Classification (NCBI taxonomy): domain Eukaryota; kingdom Metazoa; phylum Chordata; class Mammalia; order Chiroptera; family Emballonuridae; genus Saccopteryx; species Saccopteryx bilineata. Next base: position 72,614,099 of record NC_089496.1, read on the forward strand.
CTATCAAGGATAGATTGCTATTTCCCAGCAGCTAGCTTTAAGGTCTTTTCATTTATGATTTTTGAAATGATAATCTGACTGCCTGTTTGAGTACTCTATACCCAGTGCTTCTCAAGGCCAAGAAAAATCTTGTCTTTCAGAATAGCCATTCAGTAAGAAAAGACCTTTTAGAATATTTTCCTTTTTCCATTTAGGAGGAAACATTCATGAACAGAGTTGAAGTTAAAGTAAAGATTCCTGAAGAACTAAAACCATGGCTTGTTGATGATTGGGACTTAATTACCCGGCAGAAACAGGTAACTTGAAAATTACACTGATTATAATATAGATGTGTTCTTTCTAGTTTGAAAAAAACTTTTAAAGGAAAAGGTTGTATAGATGATCATAATATTGAAATTGTGTGACTAATGAATGCTTTATTTCAGAGACTGAACAATTTGATCATCAGAAAGAATGACTTGGGGAGGAATAAAGTATTTATATAAAAGTTTGTGAGGTTATCATGATAAAAAGTGGAGATAACTCATTTTGGAGGTTGCTTGAGGTCCCACCTCAAGCAATTCTTTTTCTTTCTTTCTTTTTTTTAACAGGGACAGAGAGAGGGATAGACAGGGACAGACAGACAGGAAGGGAGAGATGAGAAGCATCAATCATTAGTTTTTCGTTGTGCATTGCAATACCTTAATTGTTCATTGATTGCTTTCTCATATGTGCCTTGACCGTGGGCCTTCAGCAGACTGAGTAACCCCTTGCTGGAGCCAGCGACCTTGGGCTCAAGCTGATGAGCTTTTGCTCAAACCAGATGAGCCCTCACTCAAGCTGGCAACCTCAGGGGTCTTGAACCTGGGTCTTCCGCATCCCAGTCTGATGCTCGATCCACTGCGCCACCGCTCAGTCAGGCTCAAGCAATTCTTTACCAATTCTGAAAAAATTGGTAAAGGCAAGCATGGGTTTCCTGTCATAACTGTCATTGAAAATGGGACATCCCCACATATGTCACTACTAGTGGAATATAATAGGAAGCACACAATGCCACCTGTAAGGTATTCATGGCCTCCAGAAGCACCCAAATCCAGTCAAGTTTCTAGGTCTAGCTACTGAGGTATATTTGTAACACGACAAGGATGCAGACGTCAAACTCCAGAATGAGGAACTCTATAAGATGAACCAATTTCTTGTAACAAATGGCGTGGGGAGGGTTGGGGAAGAGTAGAGACTTCGTGAGAATTACGAGACTTAAGGCAGGTAAATCATATACAACACGTAGACTTCATTTGATTCTTGATTTGTGTCTGGCTAAACTGCTATGATTGAAACCTTGGCTTTACCATTTACATCTGAGTTGGGACAAGTTACCTAGCCTTTTTATATTTTGGTTCCCACCTTTAGTGGAGTTAATGACATCTGCCTTATGGTTGATAAGATGAAAACATAATGTTAATGCTCTGGACCGGGTCTGGTATGTGATACACATAGAGTAAGTGATTGATAACATGGAGATACATTTATGTGTGGTGTGTTCCAGATATAGTGGTAGTTTATGTGTGTCCATTTGGTCACCATAGAGCTGTGCTATCCAATATTGCAGCCACTAGCCATATTTGGCTGTTTAACTGAAGGTAAGTAAAATTAAAATTTCAGTTCCTTGACCACATTAGCCATATTTCAAATGCTGAACAGTTTTTTATTTCTTTGCAATACTGTTGGTCGATCTTTTATCATTGAAGCTTTAGAAAAGTTATATTAAAGCATTTAAGCTTTGCTAGTGTAATTTAAAAAAACAACAACTCGTATTCAAGTGTATTTTTGTTTTTATAGCTCTTCTATCTTCCTGCCAAGAAGAACGTGGATTCCATTCTGGAGGATTATGCAAATTACAAGAAATCTCGAGGAAACACAGATAATAAGTAGGAATATACACATGTTTGAAGTATATTCAAAGACTTTTTTTTTAGAGAAGGAGAGAGATGAGAAGCATCAACTCATAGTTGTGGCCCTTTGGTTGTTCATTGATTGCTTCTCATATGCGCCTTGACTTGGTGGCTCCAACCAAGCCAGTGACCCCTTGCTCAAGCCAGCAGCTTGGGCTTCAAGCCAGCAATCTTTGTGTTCAAGCTGGTGAGCCTGTGCTCAAGCTGTTAACCTCAGGGTTTCGAATCTTGGACCTCAGTGTCCCAGGTTGAACACTATCCATTGCACCACCACCGGTTAGACCCAAAGTCATTTTTCTTTCAAATATTTTTTTTTTAAATAAGTTCTCTGAAATGTGTACCTACTTTAATACCATCAAATACTAGCAAAATTGAATTTCATTGACATGGGTTTGGCTGTTAGACTTTTTCTTCCGATTGGAAATATTTTAGGTAAAATTGAAGCTATTATAAATATGTATTTAACCATGTACATATATAACCATTTAAAAGCAGTTTTTAAAAAAATATTAAAGCCACTTTTAGCTTGAAGGGAGCCTTGAACTTAATCCTTATGCTTGTGTTGGTTGAATTAATCCCCATCTCTCAGATCTTTTCAATGACCTGTTTTGGAAGTAAATTATTTTTGTTCATTTATTAGGGAGTATGCTGTTAATGAAGTTGTGGCAGGGATAAAGGAATACTTCAATGTGATGTTGGGCACTCAGCTGCTCTACAAATTTGAGAGACCACAGTATGCTGAGATCCTTGCAGACCACCCCGATGCACCTATGTCCCAGGTGTATGGAGCGCCACATCTACTGAGATTATTTGGTAATACGCCATTTAGAAAACAAAATTTTACTTTGTCTTTCCTCATTGATATCAAGGAGTAACAAAATAACATTCCATTCTAATTTAAACTTTTATTTAAAATGATGAATGCATGTCAAAGTTTGTGTAAAAATCAGGAGTTTCTAAAATCATGTATTTAAAAGAATTGGTGATAGTTAGTTACATTTGCTCACATAATTAAAATTATTTGTAATGCTACCTTGGATGTAACTTTGACCAGATTATTTTGTTTAAATAGTACGAATTGGCGCAATGCTGGCCTACACACCTCTGGATGAGAAGAGCCTTGCTTTATTACTGAATTATCTTCATGATTTCCTAAAGTAAGTGTGAGGGTATGCTTGAAATGAAAAACATGCCTTAGTACAGTATACTGAAGATTACTCTGATAGATTGACACTATAGATAGTGTAGTATAAAACTGAAGTAAATAAAACAATGGTATTGGTACAGTAGTTATGTTAATGGAATAAGGTACCAAATGTATGGGAATATCAGACGTGATAGAAGCTAGTGGAATGATGGAATACTAGAAAATGGGAGCAACGGGCTAGTCTTTAGAAAGAAACAAAGTTAGGTCCACACTATTAAGCATAAAAATTTTAGATGAATCGAAAATTTAAATTGTGAAGACTCCCCTGGCCTGTTGGCTCAGTAGTAGAGTGTTGGCCTGGCATGTGGGAGTCTCGGGTTTGATTCCCAGCCAGGGCACACAGGAGAAGCGCCCATTTGCTTCTCCACCCCTCCCCTTCTCCTTTGTCTCTCTCTTCCCCTCCCGCAAAGTTGGCTGGGGTGCTGGGGATGGCCCTATGACCTCTACCTCAGGCGCTAGAATGGCTCTGATTGCAGCAGAGCAACGCCCCCTGGTGGGCATGCCGGGTGGATCCCGGTCGGGCACATGCGGGAGTCTGCCTCCCTGTTTCCAACTTCAGAAAAATACAAAAAAAATAAAAATAAATTGTGAAGACTAAGAGAATGAAGGGGGAAATGTAGGGCATTATTTTTATAACTTTTATAGTGAGAATGGTCTTTCTAAAAATTCAGTGATACAGAAGATGATTGATAAATTTGACTACCAATATATAAAATTCTATGTGATAAGAATATGGTCTTAAAGATGAAAGGAATAGATCTTACATATATGTTAAAGGACCTGGTAACTTTAACACACACAAGAGTTCTTGCAGTAAGGAAAAAGATGAAAGAAACAGTGGTAAGTAGGACATCAGAAATTCAAAGACATGGAAGTATAAAAGGTGTTGAACATTAAGACCAGGTATCTCTTGTTAGTTTATCTAAAAATAAAAAGGTTGAAGAAACGGGGGAAAGGCTAGATGGGTTTCCATAGGATTTAGTAGGGCGTTTGAAAAGTTATGCTTTTGGGAACTTACCCTATAGAAATATTAAGTGCAAAAAGAGTTTCAAGCAATTTGCAGTAGAGAATATGGTGTGATTCTCCTCATTTGTAGAGAAACATTTTTAGTCTTTGGGAAAGATCTGGAGAAGTCTGGCTCATACTTAACAGTGGATTATTTCGTGGGCATAGTACTGAAAGGAGAGGTTGAAGTTTTCCGTTTCCACTTTACACATTTCTGTATTTGAAATTTTTTTTTTTATTGTGAGACAGAGAGGGACAGATAGGGACAGACCGGCAGGAAGGGAGAAAGATGAGAAGCATCAGTTCTTTGTGGTGGCACATTACTGATAGTTGTTCATTGATTGCTTTCTCATATGTGTCTGGGGGGGTGGGCTACAGCAGAGTGAGTGACCTCTTGCTCAAGCCAGATGTGCTTGTGCTCTAGCGGTGACCTCAGGATTTCAAACCTGGGTCCTCTGCGTCCATGTCCAATGCTCTGTCCACAGCACCACCGCCTGGTCAGGCTGTATTTGAATTTTCTTTTTATTTTATCTTTTGGATTTTTCTGAAGTGAGAAGTAGGGAAGCAGAGTCAGACTCCTGCATGCGCCAGACTGGGATCTACCCGTCAAGCCCACCAGGGGGCGATGCTCTGCCCCTCTGGAGAGTTTGCTGCATTGCAACACGAGTCATTCTAGCGCCTGAGGTGGAGGCCGTGGAGCCTGTGGAGCCTGTGGAGCCGTCCTCAGTGCCCAGGCCAACTTTGCTCCAATGGAGGGGAAGAGAGAGACAGAAAGGGAGAGTGGGAGGAGTTGAGAAGCAGATGGGCGCTTCTCCTGTGTGCCCTGAGCGGGAATCAAACCTGGGACTTCCACACACTGGGCTGACACTCTACCACTGAGCCAACCAGCCAGGGCCTCTTTTTTATATATATAATAAAAAATTTAAAAATGCAACGTGAGCCTAGGAACTTAAATAGCTTTATAGTCTTTGATCAGTGATAAATACCTTTCTTTACTTCTATTTTTTATAACATGAAACTGCTCTATTGACATTTCAGGTTACTTTGATTTTTATGGTTGGTGTTCAAGTTTACTTGTCAGTTTCTGAATATATTTAATTTGAATAAAGAATAAACACCAAATGTTATTCTTTGAGGGTAACACCATGACCTTTCCTTAAAAGATAGAGTTGAAGCTCTCAAGTTGGTATTAAGATAACTATTCTTGCTGTTTTGAAATTAGGGGAGTAATTCTGGACTTCATTTTCTATGCATTGTTACCTGGTATATATCTCTATTATTGTTAGTTGTAATTATATGGTTTTATTATGAAGTGATTATTTTAGAATATGTTAATTTTTGTATGACTTTTGTATATAATAAATGAGAAGAAATTTGAATCAACACATGTTTCTTTTTCATTTGTAACGAGGAACATTTTATTTTCAGATACCTGGCAAAGAATTCTGCAACTTTGTTTAGTGCCAGCGATTATGAAGTGGCTCCTCCTGAGTACCACCGGAAAGCGGTGTGAGGCGCATACTACAGTTACGTTTGGATCTCTGTAACACATTTCTGTTCTTAGTCCTCCTGTACAAATGATGTACTTTGAAAATGTTAGTGTATAACAGAGTTGATGTTTGTTTTCTGTTTGAGTTAAACAGAGAAAATAAAAGGGGTTATAGCTCCTTTTTTCTTTTTCTTTTCATTTTTTAAATTTTATTTCAAAGTTGCTACCAGTGTATTGATGGACAATGGAGAGACATACTGTAGAGTGTTCTTTTGCCTAGTTGACAAAGCTGCTTTTGAATGCTGGTGGTTCTATTCCTTTGACACTACGCACTTTTATAATATGTGTTAATGCTATATGACAAAATGCTCTGATTCCTAGTGCCAAAGGTCCAATTCAGTGTATATAACTGATCACACTCATCCATTTGTGCTCTTTTTTTTTTTTATTGGTGCTTAAAGTAAAGAGCTTATCCTTTGCAAGTCATCCACATTGTTCCTTAGGCATTTTATCTACTCAGATTGTTGAAGAGTGGTGGCTTGTTTATGGTTTTTGTATTTGTGTCTAATGCACGTTTTAACATGATAGGCGCAATGCATTGTGTAGCTACAGTTTTCTGGAAAAGCCAATCTTTTAGGAATTGTTTTTCAGATCTTCAATAAATTTTTTCTTTAAATTTCAAAGAGCAGTGTGCTTGTGTGGATGCATTATACAACCTTTGTATATTGTGTGTTCTTTGTGTATTCCTTCTTGTATTTAGACTCATCTTTCAGGTGGGTGTTTAATTTTCTTTGGCCTTTATGGAATGAGACACTTGGCTTCAGTACCTGCCTCTAATCCGTGGCAGCTCTGGCAGCTTGCTCTCTTGAGTTCTTTTGAGTTGTGGCTAAGAAGTTGGAGGTTGACATGACTTTATTTCCCTATAAACTAAGTTTGGGCATTAAGGGACTTTTCTTTTAAAGATTTTATTTACTGATTTTACAGAGAGAGGAGGGGATGGGGTATGAAAAGTAGTTGCTTCACTCTAGCTGGTCATTGCTTGTTTGTCATACGTGTCTTGACCAGACAATACCAGAGTTTTGAACTAGCCACCTCAATGTTTCAGGTCAGTGCTCTGTCCACTGAGCCACTAAGTGGACTTAATACCTGTCTGACAACTTGCTGTCATTATGTAGGATGTTTATCAACATTTACAATCCTGAAAATTCAGGGTTTTAATTATTCATTAAGGACCCCCCCCCCCAATCCACTTAAATATAGCATAAGAATAGAACATTGAGCCCTGGCCAGATAACTTGGTTGGTTAGAGCATTGTCATGAAACACATCTTTCTCTCTCAAATTAGTAAATTAAAAACAAATTGATAGATTTGCCTTGTGATATTAAGGAAGCTAATATCTTCCAATTTATTGATTTTAGAGAGAGAGTGTCGTAATGAGAGAAAAATCGATTTGTTGTTCTACTTATGTATCGAACCTGCAACCTTTGCATATCGAGATGACACTCCAGCAAACTGAGCTACCTGGCCAGGGCCTACTCATAATTCTTAATGTGGCTCCAGAATAACTTGTGCATTAATAACAGCTGGAGTCAAGATGGTCCTCAGGTGATGATTATGGTGTTTCTTACCAAAAAGTGAAGTTAGTTTAATTTTAAAACCATTTTTTATTGAGGTATTAACTTGGTTTCAGGTATACAATATGATTTGATATTTACATAGATTGTGAAATGATCAAAAAGTCTAACATCCATCACTCTGTAGCTCATTACAATTTTTTGAACCATTTTTTATTTTTATTTTTTTATTTATTATTTTTTTTAATTTTCTTTTTTCTGAAGCTGGAAACAGGGAGAGACAGTCAGACTCCCGCATGCGCCTGACCGGGATCCACCCGGCATGCCCACCAGGGGGTGATGCTCTGCCCATCCTGGGCATCGCCATGTTGCGATCAGAGCCACTCTAGCGCCTGAGGCAGAGGCCACAGAGCCATCCCCAGCGCCCGGGCCATCTTTGCTCCAGTGGAGCCTTGGCTGTGGGAGGGGAAGAGAGAGACAGAGAGGAAGGCGCGGCGGAGGGGTGGAGAAGCAAATGGGCACTTCTCCTGTGTGCCCTGGCCGGGAATCGAACCTGGGTCCTCCGCACGCTCATTTTTTATTTTTATACTTAAATTTTTTTTCCATTGATTGGAGGGGGTAGAGAAAGTAGTTTCTTGTTCCACCTAGTTCCATTTAGTTGTGCACTCATTGTTTGCTTCTTGCATGTGCCCTGACTGGGGATTGAACCCTTGACCTCAGCGTGACAGGGCCCAAACCATTTTGTTTTAATACTTTTTTTTTTAATCTAGGTTTTTATTTGTAAATATACTGCTCACAAAAATTAGGGGATATTTCAAAATGAATATGAAGCAATAAAATACCCCTAATTTTTGTGAGCAGTGTGTTTGTACTGCCAGTATTTATTAAACTAACCAGTGCAATTTGAGTCACAGCCATGTTTGAGACTTTTGTAAGCAACCTTATGTGCTGTGATCTAGAATTTTTAGTCTTGTTTATTTATTTTTTTGTATTTTTCTGAAGCTGGAAACGGGGAGAGACAGTCAGACTCCCGCATGCGCCCGACCGGGATCCACCCAGCACGTCGGGTGTAGGCTCCGGGGCGTCGCTCTGCTGCGACCAGAGCCACTCTAGCGCCTGGGGCAGAAGCCAAGGAGCCATCCCCAGCTCCCGGGCCATCCTTGCTCCAATGGAGCCTTGGCTGCGGGAGGGGAAGAGAGAGACAGAGAAGAAGGAGGGGGGAGGTGGAGAAGCAAATGGGCGCTTCTCCTATGTGCCCTGGCCGGGAATTGAACCCGGGTCCCCCGCACGCCAGGCCGACGCTCTACCGCTGAGCCAACCGGCCAGGGCCTAGTCTTGTTTATTTTTTGACCTAGTTAGTGATTCATTGAAATGAAAGGAGTAGACTTGAAGGACTGGAAGATGCATTGCTGATAATGAGGCTGCATTTATATTAATATTCTCTTGGCTTTTGCTTCCATCTCTTTTTCTTGTTAATGCTGCAATTCAGTTAAAAGTTCAGGGCTGTTTATAAGGCTGTAATGTTTTTGTTGTTGCTATACAGGGTGGGGCAAAAGTAGGTTTACAGTTGTTGGTATGGGAAATACCATAAATAATAATAGAGTAATAAACTGTGTTTCACATACCAACAACTGTAAATCTACTTTTGCCCTGCCCTGTATAGCTGACATTATATTAGTTTCAGATATACAGCATAATGATAGATGTTTATATCAATATGCAGTTTTTAAAGTTAACTTTTTAGATTATTGTTGGTTCAATGCCATACTATGTATTGCTTTAGTCCAGTCTTAGAACTTGGTGTACATGTGTACAGAGAAAGTAGAGATTCGTAAAGTTGTAGGCTCTAATTTTATAATAAGGATAAGATATACTTCTGAAATAGTTATTGAGCTTTGACACATCCGTCACATTTGTGTGTCTCACTATACTCGTACCTTGTTTACATGTTAGGTGCTTTTAAAACATTTTGTTCTCTTTAATCATCAGTTGTGGTATTTTCAAGGTTTTGAAATTATTTCCTCAAATTTGAGATGCTTTGTTCTTTCTTATCCCTTCTTCTGTTTTTGGCCTTTGCTGAGTGTAATTTTGTCCTGTACACATTTGTTAGTGACAGCTGCCACTGTTTTTGGAGTGCATATTACGAACAGGAAGTCAAGGTTGTGTGGGTTCAGGGGCTTGCCCATGGTTTAAACACCACACAGGTCCCATTCCCCAGCCACACTGACATCCATCCATTCTCAGTCACTGAGTTTTATTAATTCTTCATTATTTTGTCTTATCTTTTTTGTTTCTATCATTGAGTGTGTATTTTAATAGTGTTCTAGTCTTAACATTACATTTTCTATTCATTCTCCCTCTGCTGCCATGATTTATATAAAAGAAGTGTGCTGCTTTTGTCCTTAAAACTATTGGTTTTCTGTTTGATGTGTTTGAAATATGGGAGTGAAATCAGGTTAGGTTAAGTTCCAAACTCTTGTGTAATCCTGCTTGTCTTCACTTTACTGTAGGGTTGTTGTGTGATTTTCATTTTTGTTTGTTTGCCTCTAGGCTTGCTTTCATATGCTGTTGAATGGAAAAAGCAAGTGGATAACAATATTACAGTATATTAAAAATACCATATTTCAGGGATTATGTACATATATATTTTAAAGGTCTTGAGACTTGTTTCAGAGCAATATAACAGTTGGAAATATATCATTTGAAATTGCAAGATAAAATTTATAACTTTCTTATAAATACGTAAATGGGCACAAAAAAACCCACTAAAAATAAAAAGTACAAAATCCCCAAAGATTGTCTATCCTAAATGTAGATCAGTGTTTTTCAACTGCCTGTTTGTAGACTGATCTGCTAGAAATTTCGTGCTGGTCCACAAAAAAGTTAATCACCCTGATGTTGTATAAAGATTATAGACCATTCTTTGCTTATGCTGGGGGTGATTTCTGTTTTAGCAGTCTCCAAAATCTATTTTCACCATTCCCTAAGTGTAAAAAGGTTGAAAACTACTGATCTAGATAATATAGGGATATGGTATGTAAAGTATCTCTCAAATGTTTAAAGAAAAAAAGAATTGTAAACATGAGAAAGGAAAAAAGATTTTACTAAGACTCCAGTGTTAAGGTAATGGCATACTTAATAATTTAGACCCACCTCCCATTGAGGAATCGCGGAAAATTAAGCAGAATTGTAAAACACATGCCTGAGGCATTGGAGACCTAAGAAGCTGGGGAAGACTTTTTTCTTTTTTCATTTTTAACAGAGACAGAGCCTCAGAGAGAGGGACAGATAGAGACAGACAGAAAGGAAAAGAGAGATAAGAAGCATCAATTCTTAGTTGTGTCACCTTAGTTGTTCACTGATTGCTTTCTCATATGTGCCTTGACTGAGGGGGCTACAGCAGAGCGAGTGACCCCTTGCTCAAGCCAGTGACCTTTTGGCTTAAGTTAGCGACCATGGGGTCACGTCTATGATCATGTCCTCAAGCTGGCGACCCCGCACTCAAAGCTGGTCAGCCTGTGCTCAAGCTAGCGACCTCGGGTTTCAAACCTGGGTCCTCTTGTGTCCCAGTCCGATGCTCTATCCACTGTGCCACTGCCTGATCAGGCTAATAATCTTGGGAAGACTTGATGGCCAGGATCTGAGGAAAGACAGTTCCAGGGATATAAGCCCATGTTCAGTTTTGCTTTTATCTTGCAGGTGTTTGTCAGTATCATTGTGTGCCTGATAGACTGACTGGTGCTTTTCACAATTTCACTTGGGCTAAACGACTTGGAGTCAGGGACTTGCCAAGGAATTAGGACCCCACAAGGTTATATCCTTAGGTATACGGTGAGTGAGTTGTAATTATTTCTTTTAAAAATGTTCACATAACAACTAGGTATGAGAGACAAAGAATGAAGAACAAATTAAAAGCATCTCTTTGAGAAACAGACTCAGAATAACAAATGGTGAACACTTAAGTTATTCTTTAATAAAAGTCATTCAGATATTGAAGTTATAAGACACCTTAAAATAACTGTTTACTGTATTCAAGGAGGAGTTGGAATTGAGAATTTAAACAGATAACCTAAAACCAAAAAAGAACCTAATGGGAGTTAAGAAACCAAAACAAAACATATAATAATAGTTAAAGCAGGAATTTAATAGGTGCAACAGATTAGAGCTGAAGAGAAGTACATTGAAAACTTGGTTAAGAAGTCTTGGCCAGGAGCTTCGTTGAGTGTCATCTTGAAAAACACCAAGTCACGGCACTGACAACCATGGATGCATCAACAAATGGAACAACAAATTGATGTCTGTCTGCCTCTCTCTGTGTCTCTCTAAAATAAGTAAATAAAAGAATTTAAAAGATAGGTCAGAAAGAAATTAACATAGAGGAACAGAGAGAGAAAGATGGAAAACACAAAGATGATAAAGGACATGGAACGTACCTAAGATAAGAGTTACTAAGGAACAAGTGCTGGAGAGAAGGGACAGAAGTAGAAGTGGAAAAGGCTGATAACTTCACCCAAGCGATGAAAAGAATGTCAAGTCTAAAGACTCGAGAAGCTCTTGGGATTCTGAACCCAGTAAACCTTTAATAAACACAAACTTTCAAACAAAGCTGGAAAAATAGGTTACAGTTTACAAGCAGCCCAAAGTGGGGTGAGACACTAGACTTTTTAGTTTGGAAAGTTTGGCAGTTGTGTGAAGTAGAGCTCAGAGAAAATGATAAATATGTGGGAAGTTAGTGTTACTGTATAGAAGTATATGATACCATCTTACTGAGTTTATGTATGTGATAACCGTGACATAAAATTTCCTTAAGGAAGATGGTAATCTTCAGTAAATCATGTAGTAGAATTTAGGGATAACCGTTCATTAAAAGAATAGTAAAAGTTTTACTTTCAACCTAAGAAAAATGAATTTAAAAAAGCAAGAACAACAAAATAAAAGGAACAGAACAGGTAGAACAAATAGTAAGGTGGTATATTCATACCTAAATACTATCAATAATTAAATGTAAGTAGCTAAGTGATTCAATTAATAGATTGTTGAACTTGTTAAAATCCAGCTGTTGACAAGGGATAAATCTAAAGTATAAGGATGAAGATCAAAGGAAGAGGCAAGATATACGGGAAGACTGTTACCTGTTTTGTTGCCCCTAAATTTAGCGGCTTGAACAGTGATTTATTTCTCCTGATTCTAGGGGTTTGCTGGGCTCAGCTGGGCAGTTCTGTGCTTGTGTGGGGTCACTTGAGCCAGGTGATGTTGGGAGGTAAACTCATGAGAATTGAGGGGCATGCCACTTGGTGATGTCTTTTTTGGGGGCGGGTGCAGTGGCCTGGAGCAAGTTGAAATGTTCCCATCAAGGTAATGCCAACTTTTGCTTGCACTACTTCCCACGGCACCTAAGACAGAGGCCTATACCCTGGACCTCTGCATTTTGAGGCATCTCAGACCCCATTTGAGTGTTAGTACTTTGATGCATTTACTGAGAAACACAAAGAGGCTGCCTAGAGCAGTGGTTCTCATTGAGGATGTGAAAAGCTTTTGTTTATGTAGATTATATAGTTACCATATAAAAAATTGAGAAAAATTTTAAAGTCATGGAAAACATTACCATAAATAGTATATTATTATTAAAATGTTTCCAAAAGAAATTTATTGAAAAGATACTGTTTTACATTTTTTTCAAATAGTAGACAACTCATTCTCATGTCCAGTATTCAGTCTGTTGCAGTACATTGTTTTGGTACAGATATATAAAGAAAATACACAGAAAAATGCATATTTTAAGTTGTTTCAGGTAATTGTAGGTATTCTTTGATACCACACCAAAGCTAAAACAGGTGATCGTTTCTTATGTTTTATAAAGGTCAGAGAAAATTGAAACCCCAGGAATTTTGTTACTCTTACTATGTTTTAATCCTTTAGTCTTTGAATGGATACTGTGCTCATGCTTAGTTTTATGATTGTGTATTGGTCACTTGGAAAATACTGGTTCACTGAGTTAAGCAAATTTTCCAAATACTGACATACAATATGGAAGATTGGTGCAAGCATTTCTGGGTAAGAGTCATGTTGATGGGCCTCTTTGAATAGATCCAGAGTGAAGATATGTGTGTGAGAGTTCACCAAAGGGAATCTATCATATTATAGACTGGGTTTCATGTGTCATTCCAGGTAGGGAAGAACCCTTGTAAATGTCTTAATCACAGTCCCAGCTAAGGTCTCATCACTTCCAGATGTGAACGAGCCTTTTGATGACCATAACCCCTGCCTTCCACCTTCCCAGCTGATGCTGGGTGGAACACAAGTCAGCATGTCCAAATCACAGATTTGTGAGCAAAGTAAAGTCACTGTTTGAAGTGACTTAAGTTTTGGTGTGGTTTGTTACGCAATAATAGGTAACCTGAACACCTGGCTGCTTGCCATCACCAATTGCTATGTCTGCCAACCCCTGATAAGGTGCTGTGTTCTTGGGTTACCATCCAGTCATCTGGTGACAGGTTGATTACTTTGGATCCCTTTTATCATAGAGAGTGCACCAGTTATCCTCACTGAAATAGAAAGGTATTCTGGATATCTAGATACGGATTTGTCTTCTCTGTAATCCTTTTGCAAACATTGTCTGTGGACTCAGAAATTTTTATCCATTGTCATGGTATTCTTTTCTTTTTTTTTTTTTTACAGAGACAGAGAGAGATAGACAGGGACAGACAGACAGGAATGGAGAGTTGAGAAGTAGCAATCATTAGTTTTTCATTGCGCATTGCAACACCTTAATTGTTCATTGATTGCTCTCTCATACGTGCCTTGACTGTGGGCCCTCAGCAGACCGAGTAACTCCTTGCTCGAGCCAGCAACCTTGGGTCCAAGCTGGTGAGCTTTGCTCAAACCAGATGAGCCAGCGCTCAAGCTGGCAACCTCGGGGTCTTGAACCTAGGTCTTCGCATCTCAGTCCGACGCTTTGTCCACTGTGCCACCGCCCGGTCAGGCCATTGTCATGGTATTCTAATGTACTGCGTCAGCTTGAGGATAGTGGACTGAGCTACTGAAGACTCAGTTGTGATGCTGGTTGGGAGTGAGATCTGAAAGGCTGAGGTTCTAAATTTAAGGAAATAACGTGCTTTGACTGAATGGCCAATGTGTGCTAGTGACCTCAATACACAGGACTGGGAATTCATGAGTTGAGGTAGGAGTGGCCTCTTACAGACCAAATGCAAAGTGCTTCTCATTCTTGCAACTTTGGGTTCTGCTGGTTTGGGAGTTTTAGTTCCCAAGGAGAAATCCTCTCTCCAGGGGACATAATGGTTCCACTAGACTTGGATGATATCATATATTGGACTCTTCACACTGAACCATAGGTAAAGAAGAGAGGTGCTATACTGGATAATATGATTGACTCTGGTACCAAGGAGAAATGTGGGGCCAGGGAGGACCATGTCTGGATCCCAGAGGATTCTAGGAGCACTTCTTAGTACTTATACACCCCTAGGGAAAAATTTTTTTTTTAATGTTTTATTATTGATTTTAGGAAGAGAGAGAGACAGGAACATCAATCTGTTCCTGCATGTGACCTGACTGGGGGTCAAACAGGTAACCTCTGGCTTTGGGAAGATGCTCTAACCAACTGAGTTATCTATCTGGCCAGGTTGGAAAATTTAATAGAAAACTACAAAAACTAAAAAACAAAGATAAGACCCCTGAATATTGAGACATCAGTTACAGGCAGCCCCTGGGTTGTGAACGAGATAGGCTCTGTTGGTTTAAAAATGTTTTAAGTATTTTTATGCACAGAAAGGTAAAAATAAATACTATTAATTGTTGACTGCTCATGAGTTAACTTGTGTTTGCACTTGCATTAGCTATTTCAGTTTTTGAAACTCAGGGTAATAAAGAATTTTGTATTTGTGACTCTTCATCCTGAGGGTCGAAGTTCAAAAAACAGCACACAGTTCTATATTCTCATGGGACTCCTTTTCCTCCCACTCCTCCAGGCGTGAGACCGCAAAAATCAAAGGTAAGGTAAACAAAAACAATCACAGTGTCCAGCTGTCTAAACTTGGACTGTCTTCTAACCGGTTGCTCACATTTGAACATACATATCAAGAATATTGTAGGCCCTGGCCGATTGGCTCAGCGGTAGAGCGTCGGCTTGGCGTGCGGGGGACCCGGGTTCAATTCCCGGCCAGGGCACATAGGAGAAGCACCCATTTGCTTCTCCACCCCCCCCCCTTCCTCTCTGTCTCTCTCTTCCCCTCCCGCAGCCAAGGCTCCATTGGAGCAAGGATGGCCCGGGCGCTGGGGATGGCTCCTTGGCCTCTGCCCCAGGCGCTGGAGTGGCTCTGGTCGCGACAGAGCGACGCCCCGGAGGGCGTACCGAGTGGATCCCTGTCGGGCGCATGCGGGAGTCTGTCTGACTGTCTCTCCCCGTTTCCAGCTTTAAAAAAAAAAAAAAAAAGAATATTGTAAAATCTTTCTTCGTCGTGTTCAATCCAGCTAGAATGTGTAAAGTGTGTGTTTCAAAAGGAAAGTGCAGCAAAACCAGATATATTTGCAAAATGTTGCATACCATTACATGTAGGTGATTGCTTTACAGTATACTACACCAAAAAAAATTACTAAAATATATAATATGTATAAAATATAATATGTAGCAGATATGAACAAAGTTTCATTTAGATTCATGTATAAATAAAGTATACTGAAGTTTATTTAGATTGTTTCACTTTCATACTCAATTATGAAAAAATAGCCAATGACACGAGATAACTTCTGTGTAAAATTGCCAGTCAACAATGTGTTAAGTAAAATCTAAGTTGCATTTAATGGGTAAATGTATCTGTACCAACTTACCTACAAATTCAACTTAAGAACAAACCTACAGAACCTATCTTGTTTATAGCCCAGGGACTGCCTGTAATAATTTTTGGAGTCACTCTTGTCTGGTTAAAAAAAAAAAAAGACGGCCTGACCTGTGGTGGCGCAGTGGATAAAGCGTCGACCTGGAAATGCTGAGGTCGCTGGTTCGAAACCCTGGGCTTGCCTGGTCAAGGCACATATGGGAGTTGATGCTTCCAGCTCCTCCCCTCCCTTCTCTCTCTGTCTCTCCTCTCTCTCTCTCTCTCTCTCTCTCTCTGTCTCTTCCTCTCCTCTCTAAAATGAAAAGAAAAAAAAAAAAAGGCAACAGTTGAGGTGCTGGCTGAAAGCAAAGGAAACAGGATAGGAAAAGGTTTTAAAATACCAGCTATGACCTTGTGAGAACTATAGAAATGAGGGCTGTGGCAATGATGTGCATTTTCTTTTCTTTTTTTTTTCTTTCTTTTTTTTTTTTTACAGAGGCAGAGATAGGGACAGACAGGAATGGAGAGAGATGAGAAGCATCAATCATCAGTTTCTCTTTGCGTTGCGACTTCTTAGTTGTTCATTGATTGCTTTCTCACATGTGCCTTGACCATGGGCCTTCAGCAGACCGAGTAACCCCCTGCTGGAGCCAGCGACCTTGGGTCCAAGCTGGTGAACTCTTTGCTCATGCCAGATGAGCCCGCGCTCAAGCTGGCGAGCTCGGGGTCTCAAACCTGGGTCCTCTGCATCCCAGTCCGATGCTCTATCCACTGCGCCACCACCTGGTCAGGCAATGATGTGCATTTTCTAATGTTACGGAATGTTGAAGGTCGCAGGTTCGAAATCCCAGGTTTGCCTGGTCAAGGCACATATAGGAGTTGATGCTTCCTGCTTCTACCCCCCGCCCCCCGTGTTTGTTCTCTCTCCCTCCCCCCCCCCTCCCTCTCCCCGCTCCTTAAAATGAATAAATGCAATCTTTTAAAAAAAATAATGTTGAGGTGGGCCTGTTTGGATTAAAGGAGTCATTAACATTGCACCTGTGATAGATGAAGTAACTTGCATTCACTGCCTCCCCTAGGGTGGCCAACATGAGTGTCTTCCTTCATATGAAGGACACTGGCATCTTATTAGGTGAAAGCTTGCAGTGTTGGCTGTTACTGTATGGTGTCAAATATGTGTGTGGTCTGGTGTGTGGATGCCAAGCATCCAAAGGGGGGGATGGATTGGTTTTGAGGCTGCTGGGTCTCACTTTTGTATACAGCTTTCAGATAGTAGGATTGGGACTCTAAATTGTTTCTCCTTTCTTGGCTGACTTGTTCTGCCAGTAGGGGGCATTAGAGGGAGGTTGGAAGTTGAGAGGAAGTAGTGTCTTTCTTCCTTGGTGCTGGGTAGGGGCACTCCTGCTTTCATTCTGTCTCTGCTCCTTGTTAACTCATATAAGTCACTTGTTGGGGTGGGACAACTCACATTGAAAGGTATTGTTCTATAGTTAAAATCTGTGTTTTTTTCCATATGGAAGATTATCAAAAGGCAAGTAACCATGGGCTCATTCCCATCATGGAATGAATTATAAGCAATAATTTATGTTTATAGTATTTGATTTGTTGAGATTTGAGTAATGTATTTTTGTAAAAAAAAAGCGCATAATCTGATCCCAGCATCTTGGAAATTTATGCATCACACTTGGTCCCTTCACTCCTCCTCATGGACCCCTCACTTCCCCTGACTGACTTAGGAGCCTGGTTCTCTGCTCTCCTTTGCACTCATGCTGCTATCAGGTTTCTTAGAGACTTCCACATCCTCATGGAGTATCTGTCCAAAATCTTGGTCTCAACTTCCTACCTTATCCCAGGGTTTTCAGACTTGCAAGTCCCAACTACAGCAGTCCTGGTGGACAGCTGTTTTCAACCGGTCAACCATCTTGGGCAGTTTTGGGAAGGAAAGTTGTGCCTCTCCCAACTTCCAAATGATACAAGATGACTTGATTTGCTTAAAATGGTAAGATGGTCATAGCTTGCACTGACTTTGGCGGTCTTTGAAATACCCGTCACTCCTGGGCAGGTGCCACATCACTCTTTTCTTCTGTGACTTCTGCCCCTCTGTGTTTGCAGATGTGACCCTTGGGTCTCCTGGACTCCCTGGTGTGGTGAGGCACCCTTGCCTGTGAGTCCAGCAATAAAGTGGCTCCCAGTGGCTCCTGCACTCCAGAACTCCCGAGTTACAAAAGATGTCTGTGCTTCGTTGAAAGAAAGTCAAATAACTCAGAAGCATATTGATCCTTCCTCCTCATACCTGTTCTGAGCTAAGCACTGTTCATGGCGTGGCCCTCCGCCTGGGACCTGAGCTGAGGGCAGCTGTGGGAACCCGGGGAAGGGAGGACAGCAATTGCCACACATGGTGCAAACATTAAACTGTCCTCCTCGAGCTGATAAGCCCAACTGTCAGGCAGTGGGGTTGCCAGGCTGGGCTGAGCCCAGTGCCCTTTGGGGAGAATCAGGTTAGGCAAAGTTGGGGAAAAAGACACCAAAGTGGAAGATGTATTTTTTAAAAAATTTAAAAAAGATTTCTTTGTAAATGTTGCTAGTTTGTATTTTGACATCTAGAATATTGAGGATAATATTAGAAAAATAGGAATTGAAAATGAGGAAGAAGAAATGAGAGCTGAAGTGGATGGTTTCAGAAGAACAGATGTGACTTCAGCCTTAAGTGAGACAGGGCAGCTGAGCCTGAGACATGGTTCCTGATCCGGGGACAGGTGGGAGGTGGGATACATGGGGTGATTAACATTGGACACACTGCAGAGGCGGTGTGTGTGTGTGTGTGTGAAGGGGGCTGTTTGTCCTTGACGTGTGTTTTGGCGTGAGCTTAGACCATTCTGCTTGCCCAGGAGTGATACTGGCATACCTGAGCCCTTGATGAGCCTGAGTGCTTGCTTATGTCATAGGTGACAGCTCTGAGCTTCATTCAAGGACTAATTATCCTGCCCTGGTCGAGAGCTGAGATGCAAAGATGCCAGATGGAGGACTGATCTGGGACCTCAGAGGTCCTAAATATGACCTGTATCACCAACTTGGGGCACTGGCTTTCACTGTTACTTTCCAGATTATGGATAAGCAAGAAGTCTTGTTCTTCCCTTTTGACCACCCCACCAGTTATCCCTCAGAGAGCCAGTCCTTCCACAGCTAGACTGAGACCTGACTCTGCATACTGTGATCATGGTGACCACAAGGTGTCGCTGTTGTAAGGGTCTCCCCATTGTCCGTGGGCCCACTCTGGTGCCCTAAAACGGCTCTTGGCGTCATGTGTTCAGCCTTTGTTCCTCAAAGCAGGACATTCACCAGGGTTCCAAAGTCCTCAGGGGCTTCACTCCGCCCTACCCACTGTGGGACCCTGTCCCCATGAACCTTAGATTGTGAACTTGGGTACGTCCCTTAAGGGCCTTTTCTGCCATATGAGTCTGCTTCCCCATGGCTGTCCCTGACTTCACCCTCTGTGTTGCCTGGGCACCTGGGTCCATCCCACACCCTGGAATGGGGAGAGGCGCACTTTGGTGAACTACATACAGCCAACCAGGGATCTCAGTTATCCCCTTGGGATAGGGGTTTTCCATTCACATGACCATGGGGGCTGGTCAAGGGATGGCTCCATAATAAGGGACATCTCTTCTGGTTTTAACTTAGACTTAGATTTTCTCATACAACACTTCCTTTAAAATGTTTAAAAAGATATACCAAGAACCATAAAAAGAAAACATACATGACATGAGGTGGGGAACCCTAGGAGGGCTGTTGTTGGCCACTGGCCCTGGGCCTTTGGGTAAGGCCCTAGTCTCCAAGGAGCATATTTGAATTGCTTTGAATTAACCTTCAAAGTAAAGCAGCAGAAGGAGGGGACTCTGGAGAGGCAGCAGACGGAGGGGCTGAGAACCAACTCCAGCAAATCCTAACAGCTACTTGAAGATTCTGTGGTTTGGGCATGTTGCTTAACCACACTGTGCCTTGGTTTCCTCATCTGGAAATGGGGATCATTTATTATCTGCCTCATGGGTGCTCTCAGGAGCCAGATGTGCTGTGAGTTACTATGTGGTAGTGCCTGGCAAGTAGTGGGAAATAAAATCACTAAGAAAATGTCACGGTAAGGAGCTGATGTAAGCTGCACAGCTGCCACAAAGCGAGGCGTCCGTCCTGCTCTTGGTGACCAGCCACAGCCCCATGTCCTGCGCTCTGCCCCACAGTGGCTATAGGGAGAATTCTTTCAGTCTTCCACCTCCTTTCCCATCCTGCAGGCACAGAATCCTTGGACCTGACAGGCTAGGGCGCCCTGGAGGGATCCCTCCTTGTCATCCAACTGGAGGATCCCTACTCTCTGTCCCCCTGGACAGCTGTTTCCAGGAGGCCCCGTAGTCCTTCCAAGCCAGTCCCTGTGACATGGCCTCCAGCTGAGACTTGTGTGACATTCTTGATACTTCCTTTGCCCCTCCCAACACTTTGGATGCTAAAAACAATCATTAAAAGTTTAAATTTCATTATGAGTTAGAAAAAAACTTCACTGAATTAAGTGACCGCTGGTGGGAATCTGGCAAACCTTCCATTCACTTCAGCTTTTCATACCAGCTTGATGATCGTTGCGGTTAGGAAACTTCGGAGGGTTTTTTGTTGTTGTGACCAGAAGTTAAGAGTAAGGTGGCTTATTAGTTTAATGAGTTTTTGTAACATCTTTATGTGCTCACTGGAGTCTATATTTGCATACTGTTAACTCATTGTATTGAAAGAAGCATTTGAAAAAGAATAACTGGACTTTGGACTGTTGTTTGTTTTGTGGAATTAACTAAATGGGATTGACAGTTTTACTGGGCAGGTGGGGTTTTCCTTAGTTTGCTGGAGCAGTGCTGGTGGGTTGGGCTTTTACCCCAGTGTTGCACTGCAGTTGGAAACACAATGTCTGCTACGCTGCCTTATAGCAGCAGGGAGTTGGGGACTACATGTGAGCTGAGGCCCCTGGTACATGTTCTATTAGCCTGCCAGGAAATGTTCTTCCTCCTGGGTCCCTCACCTGGCAGACGTGACACCAGCACTTTTACAGTCCTCTAATCTAGACACTGGGGCAACCTCTTGACACCCCTCTCTTGGGAGACCTAAGGAAAGGCCCAGTCTGAATTGTGTTTGGTCCCGAGCAGGTAGCACAGGTCTGGCCCAGGGAGCTGCTCACTGAATGTTTATTGAATACAGGCCACTAAAAGACAGTTACTAGAGTCACTAGAGTGCTCTCCAAAGGTGCAAAGCAGCCTTCTGGGAGTAAAGAATATTCTTGGTAGGTGAGTCAGTTAAAAACTAGGCCTAAGGCTCATGGCCGGTTATCACCTTAGGTCAGGAGATGTGGTGTGGTGGGCTTGTTCCTTGCCGGAATTCTTCCTTACGCGGGGGTGAGGGTTCTGAGTGAAGGCCCTGGATAACTCCCCCACTGCCTCCTCCTGAGCAGGACTTCCACCAGCGGCCCAGGCTGCCCAGTGTTCCTCTCTCCGCCAGCGGTCACCGCGGCATCTGGGCTCACACTGTCGGGATGGGGTAGGAGGCACAGGCGGCCAGCCCACACATGTTCTTCCCGCGCTCGATGAGGAAGTACCTGCACAGAGGGAGTGGGCTGAGGTCTGGTGCGCGGCCTCCTCACCATAGACCTTTCTGGAGTGTTTGGCTGCTCATGAAGGTCTGACCCCAGGGATTAACCCCTCAATGTTTTCATGAAACTGGTGCTGGGCTTGCTTTTTCTCCAGGAAATCACTGTGATCTCTATCCATTTTTTACTTCTCCCCAGAATTTCCTGAGGGTCCCTGGTGGGCCCTTCCTGAGCCCTCATGGAGTTATTTAATCACCATTCTATCCCCCACCCAAACCAAAGTAAGGACACAGTGTGAGAGGAGACACAAAGTCATCTCACGATCCGTGCCCAGACCACCTGATTCCAGCCCCTTTCTCCTAGAAGGAGGGGCTGTCAGCCATCACGGACAAACTCGCTGCCTTGATTTCCCACAAATGGAACCTCCCAGACACTGGCTTAGTCTGTTTTCCTTTGGAGCCAGACTCCTGTTCTGTCTGAATTGTTAAGATCTAGGACCCAGGACAGGAGAGGGGCTGCTACAAGGGTCTCGAGAGCATTGAGGTTACATCTCCCCCCTCGCCAACACACACACACACACACCCCTGGGAGAGGACACACGGACACACACACACACACACACCCGGGAAAGGGCTTGGCTGACCAGCCCCTTGGAAGCTAAATGTTTGTGGGGCGCATCCAGGGCACTGTGACCTGACCAGTGCCACTCCCTCCCAGTGCAGGAACCTGGGTGCTGCTTACCCATTCATTCCCCACTGGGAGCCCCAGGAGTTTTTCACGATCCAGTAGGGTATCCCATTTTCTACTCCATACCCAACAGCCAGTACTGCGTGGTTTACTTTATCTGGAGTTTTATGACAGGTAGTACTGGAAAACAAAAATAAGAGGTTTGAAAATATGCGAGGGATAAACATGAACAGTCAGCCAGAGCTATCTTCTCTGAGTGCTTCATACAGTATTTCCAGACTGGAGGCCTTTATGGTGAATTAACTCCTTCACTCATGGTGCACTAGAAGCATTCTCTTAGTTGTGCTTAAGCCAAGAAGTGTTAGCAAGGAGGTGCTGGCCCAGCTGTCTGACACTTGCCAAGGCTGCTCCCTCCTGCGCTTCCTGCAGCTGTGGTGCCCAGTGAGAGAGGCATGTGCAGTGGCTTTGTTGCCCTGGTATGTGTGTGTGTGTGTGTGAGAGAGAGACAGAGACAGAGAGAGAGACAGATAGGTACAGACAGGAAAGGAGATGAGAAGCATCTATTCCCCTTAGTCTCCTTAGTTGTTCATTAATTGCTTTCTCATATGTGCCTTGATGGGGGTTGGGGGGTTGCAGCAGAGTGAGTGACCCCTTGCTCAAGCCAGCGGCCTTGGGCTTCAAGCCAGCGACCGTGGGGTCATGTCTATGATCCCATGCTCAAGCCGGCGACCTCAGGGTCTCGAACCTGGGTCCTCCGCATTCCAGTCCAACGCTTTATCCACTGTGCCACTGCCTGGTCAGGCCTGGTATTTATTTTTAAGATTACCTGTATTTAGGGCAAATAACAGATTTCCAGTTGATGACGGTGATCTAGTCCCATGAGGGAATTCTAAGAGTTCCAGAGGACAGACTGCAGTGCTGTGTGTTAATTTAGCTGATGTGTAACTGAGTTCCTGGTACGTATTGGGCCTAAGGCAAGCTGCCTGGACGAGAGCAGCATGCAGAGTTCTGTTCCTACCCTGGGAACCTTCGTTCGGCTACTTGTACACAGTGCACTAAGGGCTGTGGCAATGGGAGGCTGAGGGAGCCTTGAGGAGGGGGTCTGACCCAGCAGGGACGGGTGGGTGGGTCAGAAGGCTCCTTGCGAAGGGGCACATGTAGAACTACAAACCCTTCAGTGCAGCTGAGCAGGGTGCCCAGGGACAGACCAGTAAGGAGGCAGCTGCAGGACAGGCCCTGGTGGGCTGGGGCAGCGACATGGGGAGGGAACAGCACATATCTGAGCACTGTTAACCAGCCAGCATCTGAACAGAGGCAGGAGGCCCACAGGATCTGAGGTTTCTACAGGTCATCCAGTGGGAGATGGCAGGTGGGTCTGATGACAGACATGGTATGACCCACGTGGAAGTTAGCAAACAGCTGGCCATGGAGGTGGGGAGTCAGAGGAGGGAAGAGGGCTGGGGACAAAGCCCTGGAGACACCATTTTGGGAGCTGCTAGAATATGAGCATGACGGACGGGGGTGCTGGGCAGCTGCAGGAAGAGGTGGGACAGACAGCAGCCTTCACTCTTGCAGCAAAGCAGGCAAGAGGCTGGCTGAGCCGAAGTGCGTTAGACACGCTCGGGAGCTGGGGCTTTCTGCAGAAGCCTGTGCTGAGCCTCTAGCTCAGGATTGGGAGAGCAGCTACTTTCTCTTCTCTGTTTCACAGCTTTAGACTTTGAACCTGGGTTTTCTTAACTGGAGGCAGCTTCTGTCAGGAAGACAGCTCACATTCTGGCCCTCTCCTCTCTGAGTCAATACTGTGCAGGGACATGATGGGGACTGAGTAAGATGCCAGCACAGGTGGGTATGGAGGAATGGTCTCACCTGGTAAAGACACCGCTCTTATACAGCATGAAGTCTTCAGTCACTTCAAAGGCAAAGCTCACGGGGTTGTACAAGGCCACTGCCTCCACCATTGCCTCCTCGTCATTCTGTGGACAGACAGGAAGACTGATGCATGGACACATGGGAGCTCTGTCTCCTCCCCACCCCACCTTCAAATGGTGGCCCTTTGCCCCAAAGTCAGGGACAGGCAGAACAACGTAGATATCCAGGAGGAAGAAAGAGAAGGAAGGGAAAACTTTTAGACCAAAAAGCATCCACCAAGGGGCAGTTGCCCATCACAGCAGAAGTTGGGGGTAGTATGTGGGTCCCCAACCTCTTATGCCTGAATGGCCAAGACTCTCTGGGTTTTTTTATTTGACTTACAGGTCCCTCCAAAACCCTGACCCACTCCGTGATCTCCCTCCCTTGACTGGGCTGGTTTGTCTGGTCATCTGTCTTGGCCCTGCTGTGTTCCTTGGGAACCCTGCACCCTCTGGGTTAGGTACCCACTCAGTCACTCATAACCATTTGCTGGACCCTTATGAGCCAGAGATGGGTGATTCCCCACCCCATCCCTGGACCCCCATACCCACAAAGCCAGACTAAGGAGATTTCACAATAGAACACGGTTAGAGGAGTCCTTGAGCAGCTAAGACCTAGCCGGTGGTGGGAATGAGAGGACACCCAGCAAAGGACAGTGTCCCCTGGGGAGGACTCATCCCCTTCAGCTGGGGAAGGTGGTGGGAGGCTTTGGACCAGGGCTGCCGCAGAGGTGAGAGAGAGCAGCAGAAACCACCTGGAGAGTTTTAAAAAGTCCCCATGCCCAGGCTGCCCCGCAGACAGGAACATCGGCATCTCTGTGGTGGGTCCCAGGCATCGTGATTTTTTGAAAGCATCCCAGCTGGGAACCTACTGGTTTAGGTGAGGTCATTCCCCTGGCTGGGGACCTTTGGGAGTGGACTTGAGGGTGGAGCTTAGGTTTCTGAGCCAGGGCTGTGCTGAAAGGAAGGGGGCACCAGAGGGGGTGGGGACTGAGACAGGCTCGCAGCCGCTCTCAGTCCTGCCTCCCTGTAGCCTGGGCAGAGACCCAGCTGAGAAAAGCAAACAGCTGAGCTCAGAAAACGCCTGAGGTCAGGGCAGAGGGAGGCAAGCAAGGCAGGAGGCCTGCCCCGCAGAAGCTTGCACCCACATTCCTGCCAACATTCCCACGGCTATGGGCGCCTGTGCCAGAGAAGACGCCTGTTCTGGCCGGCTCCTCGGGACCCTGCCGGCCACTGACAAGGCTCTCCTGGGAACCAGGCAGAAAGGATTTCTTTGAGTCCCCAATTCACCTCTTAGTAAGATATAAATGGCCCAGAGCCAGCCAGGCCTTTGTCGGTGTGTCTGAGGGAAACTGGCTGTTTCTGAATTAAATTCACTGCGGTCACAAACATCCCTATTATAGGGTGTAGGTCCTGGGGTGACAGGATCTTGGCTCAAATCCAGCTTCCACTTCCAAGCTCTGTGGCCTTGGGCAAGTGACTCCGCCACTCTGAACCTGTTTCTTTCTCTATTAAAGGGGTAGTCAACCTTTTTATACTTACCGCCCACTTTTGTATCTCTGTTAGTAGTAACATTTTCTAACTGCCCACCGGTTCCACAGTAATGGTGATTTATAAAGTAGGGAAGTAACTTTACTTTATAAAATTTATAAAGCAGAGTTACAGCAAGTTAAAGCATATAATAATAATTACCAAGTACTTTATGTTGGATTTTTGCTAAGTTTGGCAGAATAAATCTTTATAAAACAACTTACTATAGTTAAATCTTTTTATTTATACTTTGGTTGCTCCACTACCGCCCACCATGAAAGCTGGAACGCCCACTCGTGGGGGGTAGGGACCAGGTTGACCACCACTGCTCTATAGATGAAGGTAATGATGACACTCATCTCCTAGGGCTGTGTCATCTGAAGGAGGTAATGTGAGTTAAGTAGTGATCCAGCACCTGGAAGTGCTCCATACAAACATGTGCCGCATACACCTGTGGGCACGTGTGTGCTCGGCCTCATGCTCTCGTGTGTACACATCACACTTGCACACATCCTGACCCGAGTCATGAGGGCTGTTCACACTTAACCTATAGCTCTCTTGGAGAAACAGGATGCCTGCACTTCCCCACCCACAGAGGGTTAGGCCTGACCTAAACTTTTGGCGGTCACGATTTACTACCCCTCTTTCTCTCTGCCTGGGTCGTGGGGGGAAGCTAGCCACCTGGCACAGCCCTTCCTAAGCCGAGGGGCATTTCCCACAAGTGAGACTGAAACTTTGTTTTAAGCCATTCAGGTTTGGCGTAGTTACTGCTGCACAACCTGGCTTGTCCTGACACATTCATACTCAAGTGAGGTCACTTCTGCACTCTCAAACACATCTGCTGACATCACACACGTTCACACTCTCATTTGCAGGATGGGGATTATTGCTTGAATTTTATAGATAGGAAAATGGAGCATAACCTGTGGTGGTGCAGTGGATAGAGTGTTGGCCTGGGACACTGAGGTCCCAGGATCGATACCCTGAGGTCACCAGCTTGAGTGTGAGATCATGGACATGATCCCATGGTCACTGGCTTGAGCCCAAAGGTCGCTGGCTTGAGCAAGAGGTCACTGACTCGGCAGTAGCTCTCTAGTCAAGGCATGTATGAGAGGCAATCAGTGAACAACTAAAGTGACACAACTATGAGTTGATGCTTCTCACCTCCTTCCCTCTCTTTGTATGTCTCTCTTGCTTAAAAAAAATGGGTACGAAGCTTGTTCAGACCTGGGTCACAGCATCTGCTCACCAATCCTGTGCTCCTTTCCTCATGGGCCTGGGACACCATAATCAAGTGACATGCTGTCCGAAAGGCCACCTGACATCAGTGACCTCCACAGGGTACAAGGGTTGGTACTCACCATGGTGATGTTTGCCACATCCTTGACATAAGCAACGGCCTTTTCACGCTGGAACTTGCACTCGCCATCCTGTTAAGGGCGGCAAAGGGCAGGGAATATAGGTGAGGGCAGCCCAGCTCCAGGCTGAGACCCGAGGCCTCCACACACAGTCTGATAGCATTTATGAAGCAGAAGCTACATGTGCCTGGGCATGGTGATGAGGGGCACCACAGCCTAGGGGCAGGAGACAACCCTATGCTGGCCATGGCCTACGGGCCCGCAAGTGCTGGGTGGGAGACAGGGAGGGGCCTGACCCAGCCACGGAAAGTGTGGGGAAATGGAGCCCAGGAAGAGCCTGCAGGGCATGGGGGGAGGGCAGTCTCAGTTCAGGGAAAGGAAAGAAGGTTAGATGACAAGAGGCAGGACCTGGTGTTTAGGGACCAGCACATGGTTGGGACGAGGATAAAGTTTAGGAGGGAGAGAGTAAAGGCTGGTGGGGGTGTGGGGGTGACAGGGGGTATGTGGGTATCAGTGGCTGTCAGTGGGGCAGGCCTTGAAGGGCAGGCCAGAGTCTGGACTTGATCTCATAGCCCTGAGGAACCGCTAAAGACTTCTGAACAGGCAGTGGGTAGTCAGGCAGGTCTGAGAGGCCACGCTGGTAGCCCCCAGTGGACAGTGCCCAAGGGGAGGCTGTTCCAGGGGAAGCTGCCCTCAGTGACTGAGGATGAAGGAGGCCAAGTCTGAGTGGGGGCAGGGACACAGATGGCCCAAAAGAGCAGGTGTGAGGGTGTCTGCGAGTCAGAAGGCAGACTGAAGTGAGGATCTGGGTGGGGGACCAACCCCTGAACAGACCACTGATGGCCAACAGGTTTGGGGGGAGGCTGGTGCCACTCACTCCTGAGGGGGAGATCTGAGCAGAGCCACAGGCTTGGGGGGAAGAATGAGTACTGGGTCTCAGACGGGCTGGGTTGGGGTGACGGCAAGTGGCCGTTGGCGTAGTCAGCAGGCCTCGGGCTCAGTGGGTGTGGACCCAGAAGAGCATCCTGGGCATGAGTCTGACTGCATGGATGTTCTCCTGATGGGCGAGAGGATGGGCCGGCACAGAGGGCGGAAGAGGCCCTGGGCTTGCTGAGAGCCTGCTCAGGGAAGCAGAGGAGGCGGGGGAGTGGACCCGGAGAGGCAGAGGATTCCAAGATTTGTAGGAGGAGCAGTTCTACGCCAGAGGGAGGTGGGGAAGGATGTGTTCTGGGGCCAGGGTAGGCATGTGATGGGAGCTAGGCTGCCGTAGTTACCTTGCCATGGTAGGGGTAGGTGTCCTCACCCATGATGCCGTCGTTGTAGCGGATGTACTCGAAGGCCTGGCTGGGGAGGCCCCTGCAAAAGCACATACAAAGGTGCCACCTGGGCTGCCAATGCAGGTGGGCCTGCCGGCTGGAGCATGCGGACATTTGCCCCGCCAGGGCTGGGCCGGGTCTCGGTGGCAGAGGACGTGTCTGGGAATACAGTTCTGCCCCGCTCTGCCTGAGGGAACTCAGGCATGTGAGGTGACCTTTCCTGACATGGGGACGCTTTTGCTCCCCGCCAGGGTAGTGGATGGGGCTGTATCTGTGGCAGCACCTGGCACATCCCAGGTTCTACAGAAGCGATCAACGGGCAATAAGAGGGGCATCAGGCCCACCTGCCAGGGACTTACCCTTGGCAGCCATGGTTGTTGAAGTTCTGGGCGCAGTCCACCAGCTGCTGCTCCGACTATAGGAGTGAAAGAACACAAACACGTGAGCTGACCGCTGAGCCACACCCATAGCCCAATCAGCTCGGGGTCCAAATAACAGATGAGAAGATTCCCTAGGGTAGGGACTGTCTCTGTGTGTCTGAAGTGCCAGCTCAGCAGCTGACAGGTATCAGGTGACAGGGTGTGAGTGGCCCTGCTCCTCCAGCCACCATGCTGTAGGTGTGCATGTGCGTATGGTCACAGGTCCCAGGCTGGCACGTGACACAGGTCAAGGATAGGCCTCACCAGAGACCCTAATCCCCCTCTCCTCAATGCCAGCCCTCAGGCCCTTGTCCCTATAAAGGAGGCAAGGAATGGGCACTTTTTCAGAGGTCAGCTCCCTCACTCTGGGGGATCAGGTTGAATACACGCTCTTACCTCTGTCAACAGCTGAAGCAGCGTGGGCATCATTAGCAAAAGCTCTAAAGCAGCCTGAAGACCCAGGCCCGGCCTCCCTGTCAGGCCTCAGGACAAAGCCATGACCTCTGTAAGAGGTGACCCCCACGCCTGTGGCCAATTGCTTACCAAAGAGTACATCTTCCCTGTTTTGATGGCGAGCGCAGACTCCAGGGCCCCCGTGCTGGAGAAGGTCCAGCAACTGCCACAGCTGCCCTAGAGGGGTGGGGGTGTTTGTGACCGGGCATCGTGGGACAGCCCCTCAGAACTCTGGGCTCCTGACCCACTCTGGTCCACTCTGACCCTCATGAACCCTGTGAAGCTGTCAGCCTTCTCCCCACATTACAGACGAGGTGGCAGAGGCTAGACCAGCACCTGAACATTCCCAATGCTGGCATCCCGTTGACCAATCCCACCATTCCACAAGGGTCAGCCCCTCCCGGCCCCATCCGGTTAGCCTCTGGCTCTCCTTCGGAATCCTGTGCTGACTCTTTTTCCCACCATTTCCCAGCATAAGGACTCACCAAAGTCCTGTTTCTAGAATCTTCTCTCTAACCTTTCCACCTCCCATTTCATTCCACCCAGTCCTAACTTTAATGGCTGACCTCCACCCAGGCCCAGGTGTCCTGTCTCCCAGAGGACCCCACTGGACACCCAGACAGCTGACTGCCTGTCCTGCCCCATCCGTCCATCCCAGCAGCTCCTGCCACTGTCACTGCCACTGCCTGGCCTCCTCAGTCACGAGGTCTGCGTCAAGTGACAGCCCTGCCACCCCCGAGCTGTGTGCCCTGGGCAGTTATGTCCCCTCTCTCACCCTGTTTCATCATTTGTAGAACGGAAGGACAGTGGTTGCCTCACAGAGCTCTCAGGGGGCGATAAGCCCCTGCCTGCCCAGCAGTTCCCCCACAGGCTTGGGTCAGTGCTCAGGGCTATCCTCGTCTCTTTCTGCCCTGTGGGTTCAGTCTCCCGTTCTCTCCTGAGTCCTTTCCTCCTGTCCAGTCACTGCCCTACTTCAGTCCTCATCACTTGTCTCCACATGGGCCTCCCCTAGTCTCTTCTTCTCCAACCCTTCCCTCAGCAAAGAGGGCCCTCATCAGAGGGTCCCCGTGATGGTCGAGGTGCCATGGCCCATGCTGACGGGGGCAGAGCAGCGCCTCGCTGTGAGGACTGGGCTTGGAGCACAGACTGCGTTTGGAGTGGCCTCTGTCACTTGCTTACATTAGACCTTGAGTAAGCCACCTCCCCTCAGTTTCCTCTGTAAAGCGAGAAGCCCTCCAGGGGCTGCTGAGGTCATGTCAGGTCCTGTGGCTCTGTCTGTAACCACACAGTGGCCATGGTGAGACACCACACATGGCTGTGGGAGGAACCAGCCATGAGCACCTGGAACAGTCTGGACACACCTCCCCACCTCACCTGCCCAGATGGTGAGCAGGCTCAGGCTCCCACACTTAATACTTGTTGGGTTTGAACTGTCATGGATTCTCAATGGGTCATGGAGGAAGCTGGCTTCATTCTACCCCACTGACTGCTTCAAGGGGGCTCATTTTGGCTCCTGGGAGCCGTTTAAGTGGTCAGGTGACTAGGCAGGCCCCAGGAGCACACGGGCCTGGGAGGATCTGAAGCTGTGGGACTCCCTATCCCCCAGACAGTGCCCTGCAGGGGGTGCCCTTCCTCCCTGATGGCAGCCTCCTGTTGGGGTCAGAGGGTATCTGAGATGCTGGGTGTCATTCTGCTGACTGACCACCTGCAACTACCTAGGGGAAGCAGCCAGGGAGGGGCTCAACCCTGGTCCCCTGTGGGGTGGGAATGGGGTCCCTGTGGGGCACAGAGAATGAGATGTTTGGGGGGACTGCAGGAGAGACCTGGGACTAGTGGAGACTCTGCTTTGGAGCAGCGGTGAGGTGAACTTCACCCCAAGAGGAAGAACTTTTTTTTTTATCCACGAGGAAAGCCCATAGAAATATGACCTTCTGGCCTTTCCAAGGAAGGCAGATGGAGATACAAGGAAAAATAAAGTCAGGGATATACTGGCTGAGGTTTGAGGTTCTTTTGAGGTTTTCTTCCAGATAAATTGTCTGAGAACGTGAGTACTTTTCAGAGGTTGTTGGACATACCTGGTTTTTCACTTTTGAGACATAATTTCCTTTTTTCCGCCAGTCCATTGCAGGTGGGTAAGGACCATGACTCCGAAGGTAGTTCCTTATGGTAGCTGAGCAATTCTGAAACAACAAATACACTTTTTTTTTTTGGTGGAAAAGAAACCTTTTCACAGAAATGTGTATATTTAAAATGGAATCACCAAGAGAAAATGAGAAAGATTGCAGCTGTCAGAACCATCCTGCCCTCCATGTATTGGTTCCGAAAGCTAAATGCTCCCTTCTGAGAGCCCAGGCTAGCCAGATTTGGTAATTAAGATAGAGTTCATCCAGTTAAATCTGAATTTCATGCCCTGGCTGGATGGCTTGGTTGGTAAAAGTATCCCAAAGTGTAGAGGTTGCTGGTTCAATCCTGGGTCAGGGCACATACAGGAACAGGTCTATGTTGCTCTCTCTCTCTCCTTCCCTCCTTCCCTCCCTTCCTCCCTCCCTCCCTCCCTCCCTCCCTCCCTCCCTCCCTCCCTCCCTCTTCTCTCTCACTAAAATCAATCAATAAAAAAGAGTTTAAAGTAAATAAGTCTGAATGACGAATAACTTTGTAGTATAAGTATGTCCCATGCAAGGTTTAGGATATATTTATGCTAACATATTACTTATTGTTTATCTGAAATCTGACTTTAAGCGGGCATCTGTATATTATCTGGCAACCCTAAGTTCGGGGTCCACATTGCTGAGGCCAAGAGCGTGGGCTGAGGGTCTGCTGGGAGCTGACCTCTCTGTCTCCTTAACAACCTGGGGCAAGCCCGCTGCGGCTGGGTCTGGGGCTGACGCTGACCATTACCGAGATGGGAGTAAAAAGATTGAGGTTTGGTCACAATGAATGACACCTACCTGAGGCACTGTCCAAAGATACTTGCTTTTCCATTCAGCAAACGTCATGTCTGAAAATTGATTTATTGCCACTGAAAAAGAGAAGGAAAAAGAAAAATCCAAATCAAAAGAGCTCAGTAAGTCATTAATAAACAGAAAAGAATGAAACCTCATGTTCACTTGTGTTCTCATTATGGCCGCTACAGTTTGGCTGCTTTTACATTTTTAAATGTCCTCTACTTCAGTATACCATGGTCAACACTGGCTGTGCTCTGGAATTCCCGGGGGAGCTTTTCAGCAGCACGTATGTGTGGGCTGCATCCCAGACGCAGGTGCAGTGGGCCTGGGTTGAGACCTGGGCACCCACTATTTCAGATGCCCTACTGGTACGTCTGATAGACTCCCAGGTATAGAGCCACTAGACCTGTGCCAGGTGCCTCCCCACCTGCTGCCTCGTTCAGTTACAGTCTTCAGCGAGGGGTGCATTATCCTGGTACATCTGATAGACTCCCAGGTATAGAGCCACTAGACCTGTGCCAGGTGCCTCCCCACCTGCTGCCG
Organism: Saccopteryx bilineata; assembly: GCF_036850765.1. Classification (NCBI taxonomy): domain Eukaryota; kingdom Metazoa; phylum Chordata; class Mammalia; order Chiroptera; family Emballonuridae; genus Saccopteryx; species Saccopteryx bilineata. The sequence continues at coordinate 72,646,909 of NC_089496.1, forward strand.
CGTTCAGTTTCAGTCTTCAGCGAGGGGTGCATTATCCTCTCCACTTCACAGCCAGGTAACATCTCAGAGCCCTTAACCTTACCCCTGTCACACAGCTAGTACCGGGCAGAAATGAGATCCAAACTCAGGCCTCCCTCCCAGCTCATGCCTGTTGCTCATATTGCCAACCCGGCTGACACTGCCATCATCTGGAGTCTGATGGGCATGCTCTGTGCATGTTGCTACTGACGCTGACCCGGAGGGAAGGCGGATGTCCCTGGAGGATGCCCTGAAGAGGCTCTGCACCTGCAGCACTGCAAGGGCTCAGCGTCTGGGCCCCGCCCTCGATGGCAGGAGCAGGGGAGGGGCTTTCATCAAGATCCTGGAAAAGTCACAACCACCCAGCATTGTACTAAATCTACAACCCCTGGGAGCTCATGGAGAGTAACAGCAGAGTGGGATCTTAGCCAGCCAAGCACAGCTTCAGACACGGGGCCTCCCCATTTTGTCCCGAGCCCCTCGTGGGGCCCTTAATCAGTGGGTGTCACTATTTGGTTTCTTTGCAGCACAGAGATGCTCCCTCCTCCAAAGACATCCCCAAGGTACTTTTATATGAGTGGTTCCTAGAGTTGTGGGCTTCGATCCTCTTCTGGTTGCTGACGAAGGTCTGTATCCTGTTATGGTACTCATCTGCCCTGTAGGTCCTCTGGTGCTGAAACAAAACACAGCAGCGTTCAGTTCCTGGAACTGGAGGCGGCTCCCAGAGGAGCAAGTTTTCCTTTCTAAGAGGACAGATTGAGCATCTTTTTTTTTTTTTTTTTTGCTGGCAACTATTCTCAGGCCAAATCTGTGGTCTTGGCTGTGAACGTCAGGAAAGTACCAAGCAAACCCTCTGCGTCTGGGGACTTCTGGCCAGTACGGAGCCCATGCAGCTACTTGAATGTCCACCCAAACCCCAGAAGCCCCAGTGATGAGACCTGCCAAGTGCAGGTCATCCCTGGACACCACAGCTGGTGCTGGGTCAAGTTTATGGTAAAAATCACCATTTTTTGAAAGCACACACACTAGTGTCTTCTAATTGACTTTGCGGCCAGCACTCAATGTGATTTGAGTACAGAATATGGAATGAACCCCAAGGCTTGAAAGGCCGTGGGCCCACTTCACTAGGGCAGGACATCTGGAAGGGTTTACTCGACTGAACCTTTCCCAGTGTTCGGAAAGACCCATGAGGGTACGGTTGGAAAATCCCTTCATTGTCTCAAATCTGGCACAACTTGATTTGAAAACAGGAAATTTAGAGGAATGAAAAACTTCAAAAAGAAGAAGTTGGGCACTGACCTGCAACATCCATGTCTTAAATTGAAATATCTCTGCAAAAAAAAAAAAAAAAAAAAAATTAGGTGTGGGCACCTCACTGTAACGTTGAGTCACTGCCAAGAAGGCACTTGAAAACTGATTTGCATTTTAGGAAACTAGGTTAAACGTAAAGCCCCCAAAATTGTGCCATCTAATGCACAAAAAAAGGAACGCAAACGCGGTTGTTGTTTTTTTTTTCCCCTTGATTTGAAAGACAGAGATAGAAAGGGAGAGAGAGGGAGAGAGAAGCATCAACTCATTGTTCCATTTAGTTGTGAACTCATTGATTGCTTCTCGTATATGCCTTGACCAGGAATCAAACCCGTGACCTCGGTGTGCCAGGACGATGCTCTAAACGTTGAACAACCCGGCCAGGGCCTTTATTTCCCCCATTGATTTGAGAGATCAAGAAAGAGAGAGGAAGGGAGAGAAACAGAGAGAAAGAAGGGGGGCACAAACTTATGGCTTTGGTACCCAAATTAACTTTGAAAAGCTGTATGCCATTAACCTATGGTGTGAAAGTCAGGAGAGCAGCTATCCTTGGCAGAGGGGGCTTCCGGAGTGCTGCTTACACAACTGTTTAAATTGTGGAAATTCACTGAAATGCATGTTTAATGATCTGTGTACTTTTTTTGTGTGATACTATATATCAATAAGAAGTTAATTAAAAAGCCTATAAACAAACAAACAAAAAAAGCCTATAAACCCCAATGATCAGCAATTATTTTGTTAAAAGGATAGAGAGTAAATAAAGATCTTAGACTTTGCAATCCCTACAGTCTCTGTCACAGCCACTCAACTATGTCCTGTACTGGAAAAACAAGTGGGTGTGACTATGTCCCAATAAAACTGTATTTATAAAACACAGCCTGGCCAGTTGTTAGTGGACCCTTGCTATATCTGCCTTTGTACATTTTTATTTTTTATTTTTATTTATTCATTTTAGAGAGAGAAGACACACACAGAGAGAGAGAGAAGGGGGGAGGGGCAGGAAGCATCAACTCCCATATGTGCCTTGACCAGGCAAGCCCAGGGTTTTGAACTGGCGACCTCAGTGTTCCTGCTGGACTCTTTACCCACTGCGCCACCACGGGTCAGACCATCCCCTTGTACATTTTTTTTCTTCTTTTTTTATTTTTCTGAAGCTGGAAACGGGGAGAGACAGTCAGACAGACTCCCACATGCGCCCGACCGGGATCCACCCGGCATGCCCACCAGGGGCGACGCTCTGCCCACCAGGGGGCGATGCTCTGCCGCGACCAGAGCCACTCTAGCGCCTGGGGCAGAGGCCAAGGAGCCATCCCCAGCGCCCGGGCCATCTTTGCTCCAATGGAGCCTTGGCTGCGGGAGGGGAAGAGAGAGACAGAGAGGAAGGAGGGGGGGTGTAGAAGCAAATGGGCGCTTCTCCTATGTGCCCTGGCCGGGAATTGAACCCGGGTCCCCCGCACGCCAGGCCGACACTCTACCGCTGAGCCAACCGGCCAGGGCCCCCTTGTACATTTTTAAGGTTTTTTTCCCCACTGATTTGAGAGAAAGAAGCATTCATTTGTTGTTTCATTTAGTCATGTATTCATTAGTCGCTGCCCGTCTGTGCCCTGACTGGGGATTGAACCCCCAACCTTGGTGTTTCGGGACAATGCTCTGACTGAGCTAACTGTTAGGGCCCTGTATGGATTTATATATTCATGGGTGAATAATACCTAATTTTTAATAGGTTAGCATGAATTCTGGTCTTTGTTGTTTTATAGATCAAAGGACTGTGAAATCTTGCTCAAATAAGCTTATTGCTTACTTATTATTAATAACAAGCAATAAAAATATTACTGCTTATTACTGCTGGGGCCAGAAAGGCCATTTTTAGAACAATGTCACTCAATTCCTTGTACTGTTTGTTTTTTAAGTGAATCTATTGGGATGACATTGGTTCACAAAACCATACAGGTTTCAAGTGTGCAACTCAAACAAAACATCATCTGCACACCACATTGTGCACCCATCATGCCAAGCAAAGTCAGTTTGCATCTCATCCCCCCCGCCTTTGCCCACTTCCACCTACACCCACCCCCTTTCCCTCTGGCTGTCACCACACTGTTGTCCAGTCCCCCCTCCCCCACCTCCTCTCTGACAGTTGTCAGTCTGTCCTATGTAGCTATACCTCTGTTCCTACTTTGTTCATTAGATTTCACATATAAGTAAGATCATATGGTATGTCTTTCTATCTTATTTACTTAGCATAATAATCTCCAAGTCCAGCCATGCTGTTCCCAAATGCAAGATTTCTTTCTTTTTTATGGCCACATAGTATTCCATTGTGTAAATGTTCCACAGCTTTTTTTACCCACTCATTTACTGACAGGCACTTGGACTGTTTCCAGATCTTGGCTATTGTAAATAATGCTGCAGTGAACACAGGGGTACACATATTCTTTCAAATTAGTGTTTCAGAATTCTTTGGCTATATTCCCAGAAGTGGGATTGTAGGGTCAAGAGGCCGGCTGTTCTATTTTTAATTTTTTAAAGACTTTATTCATTTTAGAGAGGAGAGAGAGAAAAAAGGAGGGAAGAGCAAGAAGCATCAACTCCCCTATGTGCCCTGACTGGGCAAGCCAGGGTTTCTAACCGGCGACCTCAGCGTTCCAGGTTGGTGCTTTACCCACTGCGCCACCATAGGCCAGGCTCCATTTTTAAATTTTTGAGGAAACTCCATACTGCTTTCCACAGTGGCCTTGCACTCCTTACCACACCCCAATCACATGGAGCCCTATCACTCAACACTGTTGCTAAGACACCATCAGCTGACATCCTGTGAGGCCTCCCTCCTTGAATTGTTTCCTTGAAGAACTGACAACAGCCTTGAAGGATCTGTCACCATGAGCCTTTCTGTTTGCTGCCTTGGTTGTGTTTGTAGCCCCAGGAAAATGAGAGGAAAGGTCCCCCTGCCTTCAGGTGCTTCCTCACACAGGACCTTTGGAAGTCAAGGGTCTGAAGAGTGAGTTCCAGGTCTGTGCTGGAATACCCTAGAATTCTTTGTGTTCCCTTGTGGATCCACACCCCTCAGTCTAAAGATCTTTGCTGTATAGAATTTAGATCTCCTTTTGCAGGTCAGAGACCTATTCCAGAAACCTGGGGGGAAATGCACATTCGCTCAACACCTGCCCTGCGGCCCGGAGCGGGGGATTCAAAGGATTGCAGACTCTGCTGCAGCTGCTGGTCTCAAAGGAAGCACAGGTTTGAAGTAGATGAAATTTGGGTCAACTGACTGGCGTTTGTCTCTGGGAGGTTTCAAAAGCAAGGTGCAGGTGTAAAATCCCTAGACTACTGGAGGTCAGTGGGAGAAGCCAGAGATGACCCCAACCTCAGGCTCAGATCCATTTCAATCCACTGGGACTTCTGGAAGAAGTTTTGTCATGTAAGCCCCATCTGGGTGGCCCTGTGGGAAGTGTCTAGAACAGAGGTCACCAGACTAGCCTGCTGACTGTTTTTATATGGTCCATGAGCTAAGAATGGTTTTTACAGTTTTGAGCTGTTGGGAAAAAAATGACAGTTTGTGGTACCTAAAAATCATTTGAATTCAAATTTCGGTGCCCATAAATGGTGGTTTATGGGAACAGGACCACACTCATTCTTTTACATACTGTCTATGGCTGCTCTCCTGATACAAAGGCAGAGTTAAGTAGTAGCTACAGAGACCATGTGGCCCACAAAGCCCCTGAAATATTTACTCTCTTTTACAGAAAAGGTTTGCTGAGTCCTCCCCCTATAGTTATGAGGGATTCTGCCACCTTCCTGGATGCAGGGCTCACCACCAGGGTGACGCAGAACCCTCGCTTGGGGAAGTGGGTTATCCTCAGGTTAGGACTGATGTGGAACTAGGTGCCGTCTGGGTTTGCAAGACTGTGGTCTTTCTTGTATAAATGGGGGTTGGAAAAAGGCAAGATTCGGAGAGGACAAGATCTAGCCTCAGTGATCGGGGTCTTGTCCCTAGGGTGAGGAGGCAGGTGGTCTTCTGCACTCAGAGCTTGTGGATGGTGGGCTGAGGCTGAGCTGAAGGTGGACAGCAGTAGGAAAGAAGAGAGGCTGGAGGGTAGAGCGTGGGGCTCAAACTGGGAGTCCCGGGGGCTTAACTTTACACCAAGAGCCCTTGGAACAACACCCTCAGTTTTCAGGGGCTAAAACTGCTGTTCCTTTAAGACAGGAGTGTCACTCCTCTTAACAGCTGCCCTGTCCATTGTACCAGACGGACTGGACTCATACACCTACGGGAATCTCCGTGTGCCAGGTCTGGGAGAAGCTGCCAAGAGAGTCCAGGAAGGTCCAGAGCTCGTCCTTCAGGGCAGATCAAAGCCTTCCCTGTCCCCAGGTGGGCCGGGGACTCTTTTGGTACCCTAGCCTCTGCATACAACTGGGCAGTGGGGGCCCTGGACCCCTGTCCATAGCTCCTCTGGTCTTGCAGACCCCCTCCTTCTAGCCGTCTCCATAACGCAGAGCGCCCCTCCGGGTTCCGAGCCCAGAGCCCTGGGCCCCCTCTGTGCCTCTCGACCCGGCATCCCCCCTGCCAAGTCTGGATCTAGGACCCCGGCGACCCCCTCTCCCTGTCCCCGCACTTCCCGCCACGCACCTGCGAAGCCCACGTGCATGATGGCGTGTCCGCCGGCTGGGAATCCCAGCAGCCAGGCTCCAGCGCAGAGCAGCGGCAGCGCGGCCCACATCGCGGCGGCTATCGGGTCTGCTACCCGCGCGGGTACTCGCAGGCTGCGGGGCCCGAGTGCGGGGGCGGGGCCAGGCCGGGACTGGGGCGGGCCGGGGCGGGGCCAGCGGCGGGGCTCCGCGGAACATTTGAGCGCTGACTCCCGAACCTTCTTGGTCACTGCTACCTCCTCCTTACGCCTCTCAACGCCCACCGCCCGTCTGGGCCACGTCACTCCCTTTCTCTTGCAAGGAAGGAGAGCTGAACCGTCCGTTTGCGGTTCCTCCATCTGCCCGAACTGGCTGGACCGCGGGGGTGGGGTGGTGGCAGCTGGCCTCTCCCTCTCGTCGCCTGTCTCCCACCCCCAGAGCCCCACTTCCCCTCCTGTCCCACCCAAGAACCCTCTTCTCAGGTACTCATTAACCAAATTCCAGGGCAGAAGATTGTTCCTAGGGTAGGGAAGACAGCTGTTTTTCACCCAAAACAAGCATTTTAGTCTTTCTGCTGAGAAAGTCTTATTAGCAGCTGTAAGGTTCTTTTCTCTGTTTTGCAATCTAAAGAAAGGAGGACTATGATATAGAAGAGTCTGAGTGTGAGATAAACAAATGCAACAAGGAACATGTCGAACTAAGGACATGTTCACAGCTATAGCTTTCTGGGGAGGAAGGAGATTCGGACCTGCCTGCAATGCTTCAAGCTCCCAGTGAGCCTGGTTCTTCACTGTCATCATCACCCTGCAAAGTGGCAGGTGGTTGATCTCAGGTGGGGAAACTGAGGCTCCAAGAGTTGATGGTAACTTTCCCAGTCAGTGTGCAGAGGGAGCCTGAACCCCTGTACTGCAATCAGTTATCTGCTCTCTCTCTCTTTTTTTTTTAAAGTCAGGTCTTTATTTAAAAAATCTGATCTGCCAGTTTAGTGTTTTTCACCAACACGAGGAGCAGAAACCTTCACAGGCTTCACAATCTTTTGCTTTGTACTCCTTTGGTGGGAGCCTTAGCAGCAGCCATTGCTGTCTTTTTAGATGCTTGCATAGCCTATTTTGCTTCCTTGGCAGCCCTGATAGCTTGTTTCCATTGAGCTTTCCTAACTTCATGTTTCTGATTCCTGTTGGCCATTATATCACCAAGAGATGCACCAGAGAGGGCCCTCTGGAATGTGACTGCGCAATGAGTTCTTTTCTTTTGAATTTCTTCCAACTATTCCTTCTTGTGCTTTCTTCTGTAGAGGATAGTTTATCAAGGATTCCTCTTGAAAAAGAATACTGACTCATATTTTGCACTTAGAAACCAAAAAATCTTCCTGTTGGTCCTGGTGTAGCGCCTCCTATGTCCAGGGTAGATCTTGTACCCACGGAGACTGCACATTTTGACTGCAGCTTCCAGGAAGAGTTATCTGCAGGCATTTTGATCAGAGCCTGTAGGGCTAGGGTGTTGAATCTGAGCTAGATTTCACCTCCCCCCTCCTTCCCTCTGGGTGTGCTCCGAGACAAATGTCTCAGGAAAGACCCTGCATGGTTACTATTTGAAAAGTTAAGTCACTGGCCTTGGGATAAGGCGCATCCCTCTGCAGGTGTCCTATCCTTTAGGTGAGCAGGGACTACCCCACCTTTCTACCAATTCCAGCTGTCTGGGGAGTGCAAAGAAAGGCCTGCTGGAAAGGGATTTTACAGGTGAAATTAAAGCTTCAAATCAGCTGACTTTAAATAATTACCTGGACTATCCGAGGGGCCAAATGTAATCCCAGGCCCTTCAAAGCAGAAGAGGAAGGCAGAATAGTAAGATGAGGCAGAAGTCAGGTCAGAGAGCTTTGAACCATGAGAAAGACTCCACCCACCAGACCGCCTTTGAAGGGGCCATGAGCTAAGGAATGTGGGTAGCCTCCAGACTCTGAGAATGACCCCGGCTGACAGCCAGCAAGAAAACAGAGACCTCAGTCCCACAACTGCGTGGAACCGAATTCTGCCAACAACCTGAATAAGCTTGGAAACAGATCCATTTCATGGCCTCCAGAAAGGAAGGTGACCTGGCTGACACCATGCTTTTGGCAAAGGAAGAACTGGAACAGAGGAACCTGGAGCAGAAGAGCCTGGAGCAAAATCCATGTGGACTTCTGACCTCCAGAACCATAAGATGAAAACTACGTGTTGTTTTAAGTCTCTAAATTTGGGCCCTGGCTGGTTGGCTCAGTGGATAGAGCGTCGGCCTGGCATGTGGATGTCCTGGGTTTGATCCCCAGTCAGGGCACACAGGAAAAACAATCATCTGCTTCTCCACCCCTCCCTCTCCCCCTTCTCTCTCTCTTCCTCTCCTGCAGCCAGTGGCTCAAATGGTTCAAGCAATGGCCCTGGGCGCTGAGGACAGCTCACAAGCGTGCCAGCCTCAGGTGCTGAGGATCACTCAGTTGATTTAGCATCAGCCCCAGACGGGTTGCCAAGTGGATCCCAGTCAGGGCGCATGCGGGAGTCTATCTCTCTATCTTCCCTCCTTTCACTTTAAAAAAAAAGTCTTAAGTTTATAGTGATTTGTTACAGTCATGGGAAACTAATACATCAGATGAAGTGCTCAGGTTGACAGCTGCCTCTGGTGACCCAGGACTGGGTGTGGCCTCAGGCTCCGGCACACATGGAGGTTGGGACATTTCTGCACTGGGGGACTGAGAAAGGAGAGCAGGTCTTACCCTCCTGCTCCAGAGTCATCACATCCTTTAGAGATATCTTTAAAAATTCAGAATTTTTATTTTCTATTAATAATGGCAAAGAAATTAAAATTGACAGAGAAGGATGTTTCAAAATGGTTAAATCTGAAGATGAATATAAGTAGACAGTGCCACTTTGGACTCTGATAATGATGGTGAAATGCATTGCCCCAAATCTCAGACTGAGTCTTCATGCAATGATATGACTTTAGATGACTTTTCTCCACCAAAGGGCTCAACGGTTGAGCACTACAGCCAAAGTCACATGGATAATCAGTAGTAGAGGCATGGCTCAGTTCCTCTGACAATAAATTCAATCAATGAATTTGCTACATTTTGTGGTCTTCCATGTACAGTCTGTTTGTTTTCAGAGCTCCAGGAAGATCCGTGCTTGCTGCAGCAGGCTGGCCGGCGAGGCCGCTCATCTTTAGGGGTATCTTAGACGTAGCCCCCAGGGCTTTACACGAATAAATTGTCTTAATTTTCACTTTTTATTCCTACTTCATAGATGAAGTGACTCAGGCACTTCTGTGACTTGCCTAAGGCTACACTCCTAGTAAGAGAGTTAAGGTGTGAACCCCTGGCCAAGGGAGTCCCAGTTCTCCACTAGAGCAGGCATCCGCCCCAGGGAGGGGAGCAGATGAAGGAAGGTGAGCCAGAGACCTGCCCACCTTCCTAACCTCCAGGCCTCACGTTCCCTTGGGCAGCAGCAGTGTTCAGGCACTCCGGGCAGTCCTGGGTTCCATGACTTCCGGCAGCCTGCCTCTGGCTTACTGTTCTGCTTGACTGTTGTCTGCTGATCCTTTTTCTTTAGGCTGAGTGCGCTGCTTTGACCCCCCTACCCCAAACTTTATCCCCACCTCAATAGACAGCTATAGGTTTAACAGGTTTGCCATGTCACTTGTGGGTCAACATCTAAGCAGACAAGCTGGGCCCATCACAGATTCATCTCTGCACTCCTCTGCTAGCATCTTGTGTTTTTGTTGTTGTTGTTTTTTACAGGGACAGAGAGAGAGTCAGAGAGAGGGATAGATAGGGACAGACAGGAACGGAGAGAGATGAGAAGCATCAATCATCAGTTTTTCATTGTGACACCTTAGTTCAGCAGTTCTCAACCTGTGGGTCGCGACCCCGGCGGGGGTCGAACGACCAAAACACAGGGATCACCTAAAGCCATCGGAAAATACATATTTATTATACAATACATTTTTAAATTTCCGATGGCCTTAGGCGACCCCTGTGTTTTGGTCGTTCAACCCCCGCCGGGGTCGCAACCCACAGGTTGAGAACCGCTGCCTTAGTTGTTCATTGGTTGCTTTCTCATATGTGCCTTGACCGTGGGCCTTCAGCAGACCAAGTAACCCCTTGCTTGAGCCAGCAACCTTGGCCTTGGGTTCAAGCTGGTGAACTTTTTGCTCAAGCTGGCAACCTCGGGGTCTCGAACCTGGGTTCTCCACATCCCAGTTCGACGCTCTATCCACTGCGCCACCACCTGGTCAGGCTCTGCTAGCATCTTGTAATAATAATAATTGCAATGACATGATATAACAGCTACTGTTTACATGAATTTTGTTATTCTGTGCTCACAACCCTGCTTAAGCACAGAGCCCGAGACACTGCAAGGACCATGTGTGTCGTAGCTGTAGCAATAATTATTAGTTATTCTGAGTCCAATGAGGCTTGTGGTATTGCAGGTGATATTTGAGGGGCCTTGGGTCCTGAATGGGAGTGATGTGGAGATGTTGTACTCACCTCCTGATGAGACCTGTGGGTGTCAGGGAAGGACCCTGGAGAGGAACAGGAGTGGGTATATGTGGCTTGTGGCTGGGCAGGAGGCTTACAGGCACTGAAGGGAGAGTAAGCAGCAGTTGGGAGGGGCCATTCCCAGAAGAGGCAGTGCTTGGAGAGGGTCAGCAAATGTGTCTGGACCCTGCCCTGCATGAGTGAGACATTCCCGACTCCCCTTCTTGGTGGTGAGAAATGGCCCTTGATGGTTTCTGGGTCATGAGTCATTTGGTCTGAGTGTTGGTAATAATTGCCCAATAAACATACATCATTGCATGTGCTGTGTGATAAGGGCCAATAAGGAACTGGTTGGGGGAAAATGGAATCAGGCTCGGTGAGAAGGAGCCTGACCAATTTCACCATCAGACTGTGTTGTGGCACCTCTGGTGACTCCTTGGCCAGCCACTCGGGGCCCCATTGACTCCTCTCACCTGCCGCCTTCCTGCTGCTTGGACTCTTCACCTGATCCCTGTGCTCCCATTATTCCGATTCTTTACCTAAGACACCGCTCTTCTCCCCTCCTCTCAGCCAGAAAACCAGGCTGTTTCTATTCCCCCATGGCCCAATTTGAGATGCTTTCTCTGAAAGCTCTCTGACTAGTCTCCCCCCTCCAGCCCCCACCATCACCATTTTTAATTTTAATGCTTATTTTATTGATATTAGAGAGAGAGGAAGGAAGAGAGAGAGAGGGAGAGAGAGAGAGAGAGAGAGAGATACAGGAACATTGATCCACTCCTGTATGTGCCCTGACTGGGGATCAAACTAGCAGCCTCTGTGCTTCTGAATGATGCTCTAACCAACAGAGCCACCTGGCTAGGGCCTTTTTTTTTCCTTTCCTTTTTTAAAATTATTATTATTGTTTTAACTGGAATGAAATCTATATAACAGTTAATTAACCATTTTGAAGTATACAATTCAGAGTTCTCCCATCAAATGATCTAACTCTTCTCTGATCGCGGAGTACTTTTTAATGAGGAGGCCAGTTACCTTCAGTTCTTGCCCTTACTTTATCTTCTCAAGGTGAAATTCACATAACATGCAATGAACCATTTTAAAGTGTATACTTCCAGGGCATTTAACACATTCACAGTGTTTGCAAACCATCACCACCTCTCTTTAGTTTCAAAAGTTATTTACCCCCAAAGAGCACCCCACACCCACTGAGTAGTCAATCCCCTACTAATCCACTAATCTGCTTCTTTTTGGACTTGTCATCTAAAAGGATCATATGTCGTTTGTGACTTTTAGGGTCTAGCTTCTTTCCTTTGGCTTAATGTTTTCAAGGTTCATCCAGATTATATGGTATGTATCAGTATTTTATTCCTTTTTAAGATGAACAATATTCCAGTGCAAATATATGCCCCACATTTTGTTTATGCATTCATCTCTTGAGGGACATAGGGGTTGTTTCCACCCTTTGGCTATTGTGAGTAATGCTGCTGTAAACACTTGTGTACAAGTTTCTGTGTGGACACAAATTTTCCGTTTTCTAGGGTCTATATCTAGGAATAGAGATACTACATCATATGGTAATTGTATGTTTAACTTTTTTATTTAAGAGGAGATAGAGGGACAGACTCCCTCATGCACCCCGACCAAGATCCACCCAGCAACTCCATCTGCGGCTGATGCTCGAATCAGCTGAGCTATCCTCAGTGCCTGGGGCTATGCTCAAACAAATCAAGTCACTGGCTACGAGAGGGGACTAGAGAGAGAAGGAGGAGAGGGAAGGGAAGAAGAGCAGATGGTTGCTTCTTATGTGTGCTCTGACCAGGGATTGAACCCAGATGTCCATATAACGGACCAACACTCTATTCACTGAGCAAACCAGCCAGGACCTGTTTAACTTTTTGAGGAACCATCAGACAATGTTTCACAGCAGCTGCACTATTTCACAACGCCCACCAACAATGTATGAGTTTCCTGTTTCTCTTGCAGAAAGTTATTTTCTGTTTTTCTTTTAAAGTTTTTTATCATAGCCATGTTAGTGAATGTGAAGAGGTAGTTCACTGTGGTTGTGATTTGCATTTCCTTTGTGACCACTAACGTTGAGCTTCTTTTCATGTACTTATTGGCCATTAGTATATCTTCTTTGGAGAAATGTCTATTCAAGTCTTTTGGCCATTTAAAAAAATGATTTGTTGTCTTTTAGTTATTGAGTTGTAAGAGGTTTTAAATATATTCTGGATACTAAACCCTTTTTTTTTTTCTTTTTTTTTTTTTTTCTTTTTTCTTTTTTGAGAGGAAAGGAGAGAGAGAGAGAGAGAAACATCAAGTTGTTCCACTTAGTTGTGCCATTGATTGCCTCTCATAAGTGCCCTGACTGGGGCTCGAACCGGTGACCTCAGTGGTTGAGCTGGTGACTGTGGGCTTGAACCCGTGACTTCAGCACTCTGGGCTGATGCTCTGTCCCCTGCACCAGCTAGGGTAAGGATAGTAAACCCTTTTCTTTTTTTTTCTAAACCTTTTTCAGAGACATGATTTGCAAAAACATTTCTCCTATTCCATATGTTGTCCTTTAACCTCAGATACCCAGAACAGGGATTGCTAGTGTTATTGTTACTTTTAAAGAAATTAGTAATTATTTTAAAGTTTCACCAAGTTTTAGTTTTTTTTTTTGTTTTGTTTTGTTTTTTGTGACAGAGAGAGAGAGAGACAGAGAGAGGGACAGATAGGGACAGACAGGCAGGAAGGGAGAGAGATGAGAAGCATCAATTCTTCATTGGGCTCCTTTGTCTCCTTAGTTCAATTGCTTTCTCACATGTGCCTTGACCAGGGGGCTACAGCAGAGTGACCCCTTGCTCAAGCCAGCAACCTTGGACTCAAGCCAGCGACCATGGGGTCATGTCTATGATCCCAAACTCAAGCCAGCGGCCCTGTGCTCAAGCTGGTTATCCCCCACTCAAGCCAGATGAGCCTGTGCTCAAGCTGGTGACCTTGGGGTTTCGAACCTGGGTCCTCCACGTTCCAGTCTGACACTCTATCCACTGCGCCACCACCTGGTCAGGCCCAAATTTTAGTTTTGAACACATGAATCAGAAGTACAATATATTGAATGATATAAACCATATATAGGGTTTTTTTCTGTGAGGTTCTCAATAATTTTTTTTTAGGTTTTGTTTATTCATTTTTAGAGAGAGAGGAGGAGGGAGGAGCAGGCCACTCCCACATGTGCCGTGACCAGGCAAGTCCAGGGTTTCGAACCGGCGACCTCACTATTCTAAGTCGATGCTCTATCCACTGCGCCACCACAGGTCAGGCCAGTTCTCAATAATTTTTAAGAGTGTAGAGGGGTCCTGTTGGTCAAAAAGTTTGAGAACTGCTAGTGTATTGTGGTGGCAGAGCTGTCACCTGGCTGCAAAGATAGTTAGGAGGATAACATCAACTGGATCTGGTGTCCCTTTGGAAGTGGGAGTCATGGTGACCTCTGGATTTCTGGGTTGCACAACTGGGTGTGGGGCTGGGAGTGCAGGTGTGGTTGGGAGTTGATGAGGTCAGTGTGGTCCTGCTGAGTTGGAGGTGGCAGTAGGGCACCCACGTGAAGGCGGCTTCTGGGTCATTGGCCCTGGGTCTGGAGCCTGGAGAGTGGTGTGGGCTGAAGCTAGAATGGAGGGGGTCTTGGCTTTGTGGGTTTCCACTCTCCAGCCGGAGCACAAACTCTTGGCAGTCAGGAACTCAGGAATGAGGCTAGGTGCATGTTGCCAAGGGATGCAAGCACAGGGCTTGACAGATGCCTGGGTGGCACCTTCATACTCCCATAACAACAACAACCTGGCCTCCTGCCCCCACAGCGGTCAAGGCATCCATCCACACGGCCACTGTTGGGAATGAGCCTATGATCATTAAACACAGGGCGAGAGCAAAAACTGGTGAGGAAGCAGCCAGATGCCAATGGGTGGCACCATTTGCCATCACCAACTCACTTTACTCAAAGAATGCTGTGGACCTGGGGAAATCTTCTCTTGTGTAATGGACTTATAAAGCTCTTTCAGGCCCTGTCTGGTTGGCTCAGCGGTAGAGCATTGACTCGGCATGTGGCAGTCCCAGGTTTGATTCCCGGTCAAGGCACACAGGAGAAGTGACCATCTGCTTCTCCACTCCTCCCCCTATCCCTTCTCACTCTCTCTCTCTCTTCCCCTCCCACAGCCATAGCTCGATTGGTTTGAGCACATTGGCCCAGACACTGAAGATGGCTCCGTGGAGCCTCTGCCTCATGCACTAAAAATAGCTCGGTTGAGACAGTGAGTCCCCACAAAGCAGGGGTTGTATCCTTGAATCTTGGGATCTCTGGTCCCAACCCAGGGCTCAATAAGGACCAAGTGTTCATCAAATGTCCCTTGAGTGAATGAATGAAACCCATGAAAACTCTCTGTTCACCCTGAGATAGAATAGATTTATTAGCAAGAGGTAATCAGGAAACATATATTTTTACAAAACTGGAAATTTTTTTCCAAACAAGCTGTAAGTTGAAATGTTTGTAGGACTTGAAATAGAATTCTCATACCACTAGGTATTGCTTAACAGCAAAAGTTGTCTGTGTCGCAGTGGAGCATGCCTGCCACGTCAGAGTTATCCTGTGTTGTCTGTTCTGTACAATGTAAAAAATAGATGTAATATTCACAGAATAAGCACTACAGTACTATATTCCTGCTAGAAGGCATTTAGACAGGACTACAGTATATGCAATAAAAACACTTGGTTATTGGTTTCCTAAATTCTACAGTGTGGTACTATTTTCACGAGGCATACAGACTCAAGAGCATCTCAACGTAAGCTGGGAGGGACTGTTAGGCGTCTGAAGGAGGAAAAGTGACATTTTTTGTGTGTTCCTGACTCGCAGTGAATGCCGGGCAGCGGTCGGCAGAAGTCGACTGTGTTGTGAATCTGTTTCCCCTTGTGGGTTCCAGGGTCTCGTCCGGTCTGACTGAGGCCGCTGTTCATGCCGTCTATCTGGTGTTATTCCTAGAGCAAGGAGCGGCACGGGGGCTGGACGGAATGACTGGCGGTGTTGCTGTTGTGGGGTGTGGTCCTCTGTGGAGAGGACTCCTGTTAGTCCAGGTGCCTGGGAGACAGGGAGTTCCGAGACCTGTGGTTCTGGCTGACAAAGCTGCTTGGAAATTGGCATCACCATCAGCAGGAAGATCTGTCGATGACTGAACTTCAGGGTATGGTCCCCCCCCACCCGCCCACCCCCACCCTGTTATCACCACTACATGAGACATGCTGGGAGGGTGCTGGTGGCCACTCAGCCCAGGGCCTAGGCTGGGGAAGGACAAAGGCAGGACTTTTCCTAAGATCATGTATGCATGGGTTTTGTTTTCCCTTCGGAGAAGAGCGAGGGGTTGGGCAGGACAGACTAGGAGACAGTTGTTACAGAGACAGGCACTGCAGGAGACGAGGGGTGGGGTGGGAGGTGACGTCAGGAACAGTGCAGAGAGTCACAGTCTGGTTCTACAGGAATCTAAGTACAAGAGTGGATTTGTATTCTTGGAGAAGCACATACTGAAGAGGAAAACCCAGAGAAACGGAACAAATATGTACAGTATCGTATAGCGTGTGTCTGGAGGAGCATTGGGTCCCGGCGGAGCGGCTTCAGGTGGGGAGTTTGGGTTCTATTCGGAGAGAAGACTCGTACAGGCTTTCTTCGTCCATTACAAAAGAGTGGTCCAGTAAATACTGGGTTACCTGGGAAAAGGAGGAGAGAGAAGGGGATGGCGGGGTTATGGGACCTCCATGATACTGTGACTGTGGACGTCAGCATCTCCCATGAACAAGGCACTCTTATGGGGGGTGCATGCAGCAAAAAAGGATTAAGCAGTGTTTTGTCTTAATATTATGTGTCTTATGTATATATATATTTTATTTTTTATTTTTATAATAGAGACAGAGAGAGGGAAAGACAAGGACAAAGCTGCTTGGAAATTGGCATCACCATTCCAGGCAGGAAGGGAGAGAGATGAGAAACATCACTTCTTCGTTGCGGTTCCTTAGTTGTTCATTGATTGCTTTCTCATATATGCCTTGACCAGGGGGCTACAGCAGAGTGAGTGACCTCTTGCTCAAGCTAACAACCTTGGGCTCAAGCCAGCGACCTTGGGCTTCAAGCCAGCGACCATGGGGTCATGTCTATGATCCCATGTTCAAACCAGCAACCCCGCGCTCAAGCTGGCAACCTCAGGGTTTCAAACCTGGGTCCTCTGCATTCTAGTCCAATGCTCTGTCCACTGCACCACTGCCTGGTCAGGCAGTATTATTTTTTAATAGTGTCTTAATATTTGTCTTAATAGGAGTATAAAGTCACATGTGGTCAGAATGACCCTTAACTGCTGCTGCTCTTTGGTTGAACTAGTAAATGAAGTATTTTGAACTCATATTAAAAAAAAAAGAAAAAAATATACAAAATGTCAATTATAGAATCTAAGTGGTGGGTGTGTATGGGTGTTTGCAATTCTTTTTCTTTTTAAAGAGAGAGAGAGAGGAAGGGAGAGAGATGAACAAGGAAAGACCAGAGCTCAAACCTCACAGGCAGTCCCAGCTTCAAAAAGAGTCTCCAAGGCACATTTATTTATCAGCTGTTTGGAACCAAAGGTTCAGTTTTCCCCACAGTATCCCAGAGCAGAGGGAAGACAAAAACTATTCTTATTATTATGTGTTTGAGAATCTTCTTCTTTTTGTTTTTTTAAGTGAGAAGAAGGGAGATAGTGAGACAGACTCTCTCATACACCCTGACCGGGATCCACCTGGCAACCTCTGGTCTGGGGCTGATGCTCGAATCAACTGAGCTATCTTCAGTGCCTGGGGCCAATGCTTGGACCAACTGAGCCACTGGCTGTGAGAGGGGAAGAGGGAGAGAAGGGGGAGAGGGAGGGGAGGAGGAGCAGATGGTTGCTTCTCATGTATGCCCTGACCCAGGATTGAACCTGGGATGTCAACATGCTGGCCTGATGCTCTATCTACTGAGCCAACTGGCCAGAGCCAGGTTTTTTGTTTGTTTGTTGTTGTTATTGTTTTTAGTATTTGGGAATCTTCTGATAGCTGCTGAGAAAAATCCAGCCTCTGTTGAGTGTGTCTGGGCTGAAGGGTAGAAGCAGAGGTCTTATACGCTGGTTACCAGTCACTGATAAATGATTTGATTATAGGTCAGACTAGTGAATCACACCAGTCCCTACAGGACTTCACGGCCATGAGAAATGGATTTGTGTTTTATGCCTCGCCAGTAGCTTCAAATGAACAGCCCTGTCCAGAACACATAAATCTGGACCCTCCCAAACCTTCCTCCACAATGAGCACACTCAAGACCAATTTCCCTCCAAAGTTCTGCTTTAGAGAGAGACCGGCAGCGAATACCACCAGTTGAAGCCGCCAGTGAACAGATCTGAAGAGCAGCGGCATTTATCTGCAATGCACATTGCAGCTTGAGTGGGAGTGTAAGGACAAAGGGCCCAGGGACTGACACAGTGCCTGGTCCATCGTCCATGTTCAAGAAATGTTTGCTGAACGAGAGAATGAATGAACAGCAAGGAGGAAGCCACCAGGGCAGAAAACAGAAAAAAGAAAGAGGGAAGTCCAATAGGAGCTTGATTTTCTGGTGTGCTTGGGGTATGTCTGGAGCTAGATATTTTTTGTGAACCACAAGCTGGAAGGTGACGATGCCGGATCTAGAGGACTGGGCAGAGGAAAAGGCCGTAGGATTGGGAGCCAGAGACTGGATCAGCAAATCTCAGTTATGTTAGCTGCAAAACGGGGCCTGTGGCGCAGGGTTTGAAGGGTGAGATGAGAATAACAGGCCAACCACACTCCGTGCCACCCCGCCATCTACTAAAACGCACAGGAGTCCAGTTCCGTCAGCCCCCTTCAGGGTCTCCCATCGTCTTTAGGTCAAGGTCCCGGGTCCTAGGAGCTCACATCCCATCTGGTTCAGCCCCTCTGAGGCCACTTGGGCCTCTGCACCCCTCAGACTGCCCCTCCCACCTGGGCCCCGCCCAGGAGGGTGTCTCCTCCTCCAGGAGCTTTCCCAGGCGGTCTGTGTAGCCCTGACAGGCACAGGCTGGGGCTCGCGCTCTCACAGCTGTTGACATTTTTTCCATTCGACAGTCTAAGGGGAAAAGAGGTCAGTGCCCCTGACAGAACAGTCGGGTATTGCGGGTTTTAAAAATTCTTGTGGCACATTGGTTAAAAAAATCACCAGTATAGTGAACTGGCTAAATAAATGGATTTCTCTGCAGCTGTAAGGAGTGAGGATGCTTTGCCTCAATAGGAAGTGATCTCTGAGATATGTTATTAAGGAAAAGAGTATGATGCTGCTTCAGTGTACAGAACATCCGGTTGTGTTTGCATAGACACGCAAAATGTAGGGGAACCTGGTGGGTGGGACTTTCCCTCACCTGCGTGCCCTCCATAACCAGCGAGCATATTTCCTCTCAAAGAGGTGTAATAAAGGCTGGCTTTCTTGCTTTGGGGGGAATCATGATTATCAACCCTCCCGGGCAGGTACAACTTACTCAGACAGGAGTGACTAGATCCTCACTAGCCCAGTGTGAAGGGGGCAGAACTCAGTGCCACTTAGGGGACAGGGAACAGGGCAGGCTTCCTGAGAGAGCTGGTGTCTGTTGGGTCCCCAGGGGAAATTCAGGGAGGGATAGTGGTGGGTGTGGAGGAAGGTGGGGATAGGAAGACGCCCGGACAGAGCACCTGTGCTTAAAAGCAGAAGTGACCCTGTAAATGCCACAGCTTACCTTTGCTTGGTGTTCTATTTTGTAGGCAGTTTGTTGAAACTGGCGAATCTCCCGGATAATATGGGATATCTGTGGGAAGGAAGGGGAGTTCTAGATAAAGACAGGTTTCTCTCTGAGTGCCACCGCACTGTGCAGGACAGAAGGGCAGCCATCGCCAACCAAGGCTGCTGCCCGTGTCCTGATTCCTGTGCGCGCCAGTACCTAGGCCTCTAGCAAAGGTGACAGGCGTCTGCCACGTCCTAAGCGCCTACGGTGTGCAGGCTTCCAGACTGTGCTTGACAGAGAAACCCCTTCCATTAAGGCAAACCCTTCGGTGGGATCCCAACACAAGCACAGGCTCTCTGGTTGAAGAGGGAGGGGGAAGGGGTGCTGAGAAGCCGGGCTCCCTGCTCTGGGTGCGCCTCTCCCCTCCCAGGCAAACCTGCTCGCTCAGGAGGTGCCGCTCATGGGACTTCGGTCACATAAAGTACACATTTATATAGACAGTAGTGGACGGGGCATGAATAAAGGCGTGGACTTCTGAGCCAGACAGACAGGACTCTGGTTCTGGCTCTGCCCTTCGCCGAGGGGTGACCCGGGGCTGGTCAGGGACCCTCCAGCACCAGTTTGATTATCTTTAAGGTGGGGGGTACCAAGAGCACCTGCCCGTCAGACTGGGCATTGCAGGAGGGAGTGCAGTAAGGCAGGCTCTGGCGGCCAAATGCCAACTGCTTGTGAACAGAACCACGGTGCTCAGCGGAGAAGCCGATTCAGGCTCCCAAACAGGTGTGCCCTCCCTGGTGGCCCTGGGGCTGGTGGCAGAACATGGGTGGGCCCAGGACTGGGGACTGGGTTTTGGGGCCCCCCACCCTGCTCTGCTGTGGGAAACGCACCATTCTCATTTTGGAGAAGTTGACCAGGCCATCCTCCGTGTAATTGGGTGTCCCCTCTTCAATGAAGGCTAGGTCGGTGAGGTACATCCCCAGGTAAGGGACACAGGGTGGGTCACAACTTGGAAGCAAACGGCATTAACAAAGGTTTTCACTTAAAAACAAGAGCCTCCCCGAGCACACGACACCCGCCCACCTCTCCTCTATGTTTTCCCACGGACACGCTCCATTCAAACCCTACCCTGGAATCATGTCCCAGAGGGCTTTGCAGCCCCCGCCCCTTTCCTGCCAGTCTCTTTCTGCCCTGTGGGGCATCTGTTCCTCATGCCCCGCTGGGACCTCCGCTAACCAGCACTGGGGTGGGTGCCAGAGCAGGAAACCCTGCCTTCTGACATCACCTTCCTGGAAGTGGCTTCTGGTGACAGCTTCCATGGTTGGTGACCGTAGGGGGGGCAGCATTTTGGGGAGATGGAACGGTGAGTGATGGGCCATGCCTGTCCCAGCAACCCTGAGACTCCTGTTACTGCTCCATCGTGACTTGTTCTGGTGCCTCTGGGTGGGGGGCTAGTAAGGGGCTGACACTGTGACGGGTCCATCCTGCTCCCTCAGGGGACCCCTCAGACAGTGCTCTGCAGCCGCCACTCGCACCCAGATGCAGGTGCCCCTCGTTTCCAGCCCAGATGCAGGTGCCCTTTGTCTCCTTGTGGCCACTTGGCCAGCCTGCCAGTACAGAGGAAGGTGAGGCAGGGAGAATGGCCGAGCAAGAACAGAAAGCTGGCTGCCAGCCCTCGCCTGCTTGCTGTGTGACCCTGGGCCAGTTCTTTCCCTCTCTGGTCCTCAGGTTACCCTTATATGATAGAACGGATGCTAAGACAGTTTTTGCTCATCTGAGAGTTGGGTTTAGGTGGTGGCCAGACACTATAAAATAACATTGATGCGCGCAGTAGGAACACTGAAGGCCACATGCCCCAGCACTGGAGCAGACAGCACGTTGGTGGGAGTCTGGCTCTGGCACTTCTAGCTCTTGCCATTCTCCTCCCCACCTGTTTTTCCTTTTAAACAAATAGCAACAGGTCTCTGGATCAGAATGTTGCAAACATCAGGATCAGTCAGAATTTCACAATGTTTTGTTTTCACTATATTTTTTTATGGTGATGTTATGTTTTTGGAAAATATGCTGGTGTCCTATTGACTATCATGATATATTCAATAGTTTCCCTTTCTATTTATAGGTAAATTTGTTTTGGGGGGAAAAGTGAATGAATGTAAAAGAGATTCTTGTGTCCAAGTGTGAGGAAGAACCTTTGGGGAACAGTAGGCAGGAGTGTTTTTCAAACTGTAGGTCTGACCCTCTCATGGGTGTTGACCAGATTAAAAAAACTTTTTTTTTGAAGAAGAGAAAATATCTGAGTTTGTTGCATGAACTGAAGGTATATGTCACTCTGTGACATTTTTGTTCTTGTCTTGCACATATGCATTTTTACACAGGGTCACACTGTGAAATATAATTACTTTACTACGGGTTGTAATGAAAGCAAGGGTCATGCTGGTTGTGGTCCCATGACAGTCGCATGGCTGGCTCTCACTTCCCATCTCACTGCATTGTGTGAAGCACAGGCGTGTGAATCTGGTGGAGAAGCAGCTCCCAGATCTGAGAGGGAACCTGCAGCTGGAGGACCTGGCGGCCGGCACGCCCCTCCCCCACCGCTGCTACCTCTGTTCCCAGAACGCCTTATCGTGGAGGGACTGGAGCCTGACTGAAGCCTTCCGGGGGCCCTCACCACACAGACCAGTGAAAATATCAGGGGGCTTTTGGTCACTGTGTGTGGGGTTCCTGAGCTGTGTTTTTTAAATTTCAGTGAGAGGAGGGGAGATGCAGACTCCTGCATGCGCCCTAACCAGGGTCCACACAGCAACCCCCATCTGGGGCCTATGCTTGCCACTGAGCTACTTTTAGTGCCTGAGGCAGAGGCTCCACAGAGCCATCCTCAGTGCCCAGGGTCAACGCACTTGAATCAATCAAGCTATGGCTGCAGGAGAGGAAGAGAGAGAGAGAGAGAGAAGGGGGAGTCCATAGCAGATGGGGAGCAGGGGAGAAGCAGATGGTCGCTTCTCCTGTGCCCTGATTGGGAATTGAACCTGGGACTTCCACACACCGAGTTGATGCTCTACCACTGAACCAACCAGCCAGGGCCTCCTGAGCTATTTATTGAGGTTCATGATTCAGTTGTTTGTAACTTAGTTACCTGCAAGTTCAGGGCAGCCCCAGCACCAAACTCTGTCCCTGTTTACCAACTTCATCATGGGGGGCCTTGTAGGACGGGCCTAGGAAACAGCACACTTAGTGTGCGCACATGCATGTGCGCGCACACACACACACAGCTGAACCCAGAGCCATGTTGGTACATGTGTGGGGTGTCATATCAGAGCCAGCATGGCAACGGGGGAGGGGTGGGGTGGAAAGGGCTGGCAGACAGCCCCTGAAGGCCACCACTGCAGGGCACTGACCCATGCTGAGCAGCTCAGTGAAAAGGGAAGCATGCTGAGGGCTTCCTGTTGGCAGAACACCCATCTGCTATGGACTTTCACTGTAGCCATCTGGTCCTGCTCAGGTGGGGCCCAGCCCGGGTTAGGGCCCATCCAACTCTGATACAGGATGGCTTTCTTTTTTGGCAGACTCCTCACATGCCTTTACCTAATGTTTTAGGGAGCAGAGAGAAGTGCCTTTCATTCTAGAAGTTGCTCTGGTTTCCAGGACATTGCCTGTGACACTCGGCATCAGGCCTCACCCGTGCTGTTTGGAGCCCCCAAGCTTGATGTTTCTCTCTACTGAGAAGTTCCTGATGATGCCAAGTGGGAGATCAGAGATCGGGTAGCACCCATCACTGAAAGACAGATGCAGTTGCCTGACCGGCTCCTCTCCACACCCAAGGAACCAGGGACAAGCGGGTGTCACCTGTCCTTTCTCCACGCCCTTTCCTATGCCCACCTCACCTGCAGGACAGGCCCCTGTCTCTTACAAGTACTGGCTGGTAGGGGACCTCCACTTCCTGTGGGGGCACCTGGGGCTGGGTGATATGGGCTGGAACCCTTGTGGTCAGGGCCCTAGGTCCTGGCATGTGATGCAAGAAAATTAGGTGCTCTGATTTAGAAAAAAATAATGCAGTGAGGACCTGTAGTGGCACAGTGGGTAGAGCATTGACCTGGAATGCTGAGGTTGCTGGTTCGAAACCCTGGGCTTACCCGGTCAAGGCACATACAAGAAGCAACAACTACGAGTTGATGCTTCTCGCTACCTTCCCAACCGCTTTTCTCTCTCTCTCTCTCTAATATCAATAAATAAAAATCTTAAAAAAGTGCAATGAGGCAGGAGTGGGGGAGGGGCTCAGAGTCTTGCGTAGTCTGTTGTCGCACGAGCTGGAGACTGGCTGAGCGTGTGTGGGGATGGGCTGGTGGTCAGCCGGCCTGTCCTCCATAGCTGTTCCTGTCCTTAATTCAGGGGACACGGGGACAGGCTTTCCTGGCAGCAGCCTGCCGTCACAGCCTGTCTCCGTTCCTCTCAGTGGAGGACTTCCTAGTCACACTAAGTGCAGATATGCAAACGTGTGCTGGGTTGAAGCGAAACACGGGCAAAACGGCAACCGACCCCAAGAGGGCTGGCGGCCAGATTTTACGGCCAGATTTAGTTGTTAGCCAAATTCAGTTGTTAGCCAAATTTGGTTGCATGTACCTGTGGGAAGGTTCTGATCACGGGGAGGCTGAGCAGAGGGGCCAGTGTCAGGGGTGTGGTCTGGGGGCAAGAAGGGAAGATACAGTCACGCTCGGGTACCTGAGTAGAGGACTGAAGGGGTGCACCTGGGGGAAGGGAAGTGAGACTTGGGGGGTGCAGTCTGGGCTGGTGAGGGTAATAAGAGGTGCTGGTACGAGATGGGATATTTAAATGACAGGCTGAAAAGGGGCTGGGCCAAAGGAATGGGGATGAGGACCAATGTGAGGAGGCCTATCACAGGTCCTTGTGTGGGTGGGTTTTCAACTGTGCCTACAGACTGCCGCCTCATGCCCTCTGCCCACTCTCCCCTGCCTGGTGAGACAGGAGCCAGTGCTCACACAACATGCTCTCTGTGGAAAGCAGAGTGCCTCAGGAGAAAGGGTGCAGAAATGTTTGCCCCCAGTGGCCTCAGCCTCTCCTTCCTCTGCATGGCTGGGCCCATGTCTCTATGAGGCGAGAACTCATTTGCATATGGGTCTTAGAGCCCAGAGTGCCTGCAGGCTCCCTCCATCCTGCACGGCAAGGACAGAGGTGTCTGGGAAAGGCACTTACACGGGTCCACGAGTGACCTGAGAGAGGGAGGACAGTCAGGATGGGGACTCAGACAGAATGGGACCACAGGGGCTGTGGCGGCGGTGGACGAGGAAGCCATGTGAAGGAGGCAGATGGAGGCGCCCAAGGGCGGACGGACAGTTGGTGAATGCACGGTGGGGCAGCTCCCCACAAACACAGTCCACAGGGGCTCCAGGAGCCGGGGCAGGGGAGAGACGGCCGGATAGCACAGATGGATGCAACATCTGTCTGAGGACACAAACAAAGTGGAGATGGTCAAGGCAATGGACACGGAGCTGGCAGGGGGCAGACCAAGTACGCAGGCAGAGAATGGAGAGGCAGACAAGGCTGGTGGTGGTGGGGTGCATCATAGCCACTGTGCCGGGCCGAGTGCTGACAGGTCTGGTCCCCAGGCCCTGGGGTGCTGAGCTCTGGGGACCCTGTACCAGCTGGCCCCCAGTCACCTCCAGGAAGACAGAAGAGGTGTGCTGGGCTCTAAGGGAGCCAGGACACCTGGTCTCCAGAGTCTCTCCACCCTCTGGCAAGTAGCCAGGCAGGCAGGGAGAGTGGGACGCATGCTCGGGTGCAGATGGTCAGTGACAGAAGAACAGAGACTAGTGTAGAGACCCGAAGTGTGCTTATACTGGGAGGGATGGCAAACCTTCCTTTGTTGTGACTATGTGGCCACAGAGTGTGCCATGGGGCCCAGTCTCAGGCACACCAGAGCACCACCCTGGGAGGCCAGCCTGGCTGAGGCTGGGCTGTCATCAAGGCCAGACAGGAGCTCCTAAGTTTCCTTGTCTGGAAAAACAGGAGGAGAGAACCTGTCACAGTGGTGGTCCTCGACAGGGGCAATTGTGCCTCCCGGGGGACATTTGGCTATGTCCAGAAACTCTTTTGGTTATTGTGATTCAGGGTGTGGGTCACTGGCATCTCATGGCCAGAGGCCAGGGAGACTATTAAATGTCCTACAGTGCACAGGACAGCCCCGCAACAAGGAATTTCTTGCCTTAAATGACCAGGGGCCCAAGGTTGAACAGCCTGCCTCACAGGCGACGATGATGGGGCCGCACATGCTGGGGCCAGGGTAGCTCTTTGCAGGCCACGAGGGGCAATTACGGGTAAAGTGGCATTTCTTTGATTCTAAGATGCCATTGCCTATAAAGGCACTTTTGTTTTAATGACTGATTCCCAAGTAGAAGAAGTAAACACAATCATATTAAAGAGACACGCTGGCTTTAAGACATAGCCCAGTGTCAGAAATACTAAAATGTAAAAAAACCCACAAAAAACCCAAAACATGCATTTTAGAATCCAGGAGTATGGCACTGTGCTCAGTGCAGCTACTAAGCGTCTTGGGACCGCAGTGTTCTTCCTGGGCCTGTCCTGGGAAGTGACACCAAGACTGAACTTCTTGGGCAGATGGTAGGGGACAAAGCTGACCCACCCTGGGGGGGTCTGGGATGTATAGGGGTCTTGTAGGTAGACAGACAGACACACAGACAGACAGACCTCCTGCTCCAGCCAGATGGGGCGTGTGAATGCCTCTGCAATGTGGTTCTACGAGTTAAAAGACAACAGTGACAGAGCGACACACACTTACTTTTTCAGAGCTTCTCTCAGATTCTTAAATCTGCCCTCTGATGACACAAGCTTTTGGAGCTTATCAATCAAAGCTTTTGTCTAGAAGGAATTAGAAGCGTTTACTAGCACCCAGCACGCGCGCAGGCCCGCGGCTCTGGCCCACACTCCGCATGCTGCCACGGCTCCACGACCACATGTGCTTTGCTCTCCACAGGCACGTGGACTCGAGCACTTCCTGAGCCTAGGAGCCTTGACCCCAGACCCTTGAGGGCCCTTGTTCTGTGTGCCTGTGCTCACACACATGTCCTCCATCGACACAGACATGGGGTGCGGGGCCTGAGTGTCGGGAGGAGGACCCAGTGGGTGAGCAGGACTCAGTGGGTCACTCCTGGGAGCTGGCACCCAGAGCAGAGGGGGCGGGTGTTTCATGATCACGATTCTTCTCATGAACTGCACCCGAAGGACGTGACCATCTTCTCACAACTTCACCTTTCTATATCGGGACACCACCCAAAGTTAGGGATCAAGAGAAAAGATAGCGAGAGGAAAGGGTGCCTCGGAAGCTGGCCCTGTCCTCTGGCGGTGCCTGTTCAACCTCCTGCAGGCATGCAGGCTGGGGCTGGGCACTTACCAAGTGTACCAAGGAAGTGGCCCAAGGTCCCCACTTTGTACTCCTTTCACAAGAACTGCCCCTCAGGACCCCAGTGACGGGATCTTTATTCCCCACGTAGAATCTTCCAATAGTATTTCAGAATCTTGTCTTGAATAAATAAAGGTCAAGCCCTCATTTAAGATCACCAACTACTCAGTGGGTAGCAGGGACCAGCTAATGCTTTGGTGGACAGAGGTATGGTAAGGCACTTGCAGGATTATCTGAGCACCATCTCAACAACCTGCTGGTCTGGGCTGGGCTTCCCATGAAGCCACCGCTCTTGCCCTAACTCAAGGAGAAGAGTGTTAGGACCAATAATCATTACCTTACACTTCCCATTTTGGGGCATTCATTATTCAAGTGGGAATTACAGACCCATGGGTCCCAGTGCCACATCTGTGGGCCTGATATCTTGTTCCAGGTGATATTTGGAGAAGAGGTTCTCTGTTGTACCTGGGAGCTGGCCCTCACCCTGTCCTTTGTCCACCTACGGCTGCCCAGTGTCCAGCACTCTGGACTCCCTGCCCCAGCCCCAGCCCAGTCCCAGCAGGCAGTGGTGTCAGCTTCCTGCGCACACCTGCTTAGAGACTTTGAGCCATGTCTTTTTCAGCCGGAAGATGGCGCTCCGGTTCATGGACGAGGTGATCTCCAGCACAGCATTGTAGTTGTGTAGGCAGCGGCAGATGTCGGCCACAGCCACCCACTTCTCAATGGCGCTCACCCTTGCATTGATGTCCTCATTACGGATGATTTCTGAAGCAATCAAGTTACTGATCTTTAAGGCCATGCAATAAGACAAAAAAAAGGTAAGAGGAATCAGTATTGTAAAGATGACAAATCACCCTTATTTGTAGATGATCTGATCATCTGTTTGAAAAATCCTGAAAGGGTGCTTAGGAACAACTAACAAAGCCCATTAGGATGGCTGTTTAAGGACTCAATATACAAAAATGAGGGTTTTCTCTGTATTAGGATATCAATTAG
This sequence comes from Saccopteryx bilineata, assembly GCF_036850765.1. Lineage (NCBI taxonomy): Eukaryota > Metazoa > Chordata > Mammalia > Chiroptera > Emballonuridae > Saccopteryx > Saccopteryx bilineata. Next base: position 72,674,555 of record NC_089496.1, read on the forward strand.
AAAATACAATGAAAAAGATTATCTTCAAAATACCAGCAGGAATCTGTAAATCACCAGCATTTTTGTGGGGTGGTATATGGAAAAAAACCAGTTACCAAAGGTTATAAAAAGTTTGAATAATGGCCCTGGCTGGTTGGCTCAGCGGTGGAGCGTCGGCCTGGCGTGTGGGGGACCTGGGTTCGATTCCCGGCCAGGGCACATGGGAGAAGCGCCCATTTGCTTCTCCCCCCCTCCCCCCCTCCTTCCTCTCTGTCTCTCTCTTCCCCTCCCGCAGCGAGGCTCCATTGGAGCAAAGATGGCCCGGGCGCTGGGGAGGGCTCCTTGGCCTCTGCCCCAGGCGCTAGAGTGGCTCTGGTCACGGCGGAGCGATGCCCCGGAGGGGCAGAGCGTCGCCCCCTGGTGGGCAGAGCGTCGCCCCTGGTGGGCGTGCCGGGTGGATCCCGGTCGGGCGCATGCGGGAGTCTGTCTATCTCTCCCCGTTTCCAGCTTCAGAAAAAAAAAAATAGTTTGAATAATAACAAAGAAAAAGATCAAAGTCCCAAACACAAAAGTAAAGATGTCATTTTTCAAAAGCAATACGTGTGAAACATTCTTCCTACTGGCCAGGCAGCCAGGACAAGTGTGTCATGTGCTCCCACTTCCAGTCATGAGAGGCTCTTTACTGTGTAGATGATTAAACTCCGAGGAGTGGAGCTGAAGGTGCGCTTGGGCTGTCGCCAGGCTGGAGTGGGGGGGGGGGGCTGTGGCCACAGGGGGGTATATGGTTTTTTTCCATATACCACCCCTGTGCTGCCAGACACGACTTAGGATGCCTCAGGCATTTCCCCTGGTTTCCTAAAACAGCCCCATCTTTTAGGGTCAGTATGAGGTTTTCATGAGTTGCAGGTAAAGCCCAGTGCTAAGTGGAACGCAGGAACTCAGAAAACAGGCAGTTATGACTTGTATCAAAGAACAAAGAAAAGCCCTGGCCGGTGGCTCAGCGACTAAATCATTGTCCCAGTGCACCAAGGCTGCTGGTTCAATCCCTGGTCAGGGCACACACGAAAAGCAATCAATGAGTGCACAACTAAATGGAACAACTAAGTGGAACAGTGATTTGATGCTTCTTTTTCTCCTTCCTCTCTCTCTTTTTCTCTCTCAAATCAATGGAAAATCTTTAAAAAAAGGAAAAATAACACAGAAAAAGTGGATGTTCCTTGTGATGTACATCATATCATCTGACCCCCAACCGTGTTTTCCCGAGGCGCTTCTGGGAGTGGGGTGTATGTGACAGGGCGAGGGGGATGTGACTGACGCCCCTTGTCTCATCATCAGTGGGTCTAGGCCCTTCCTGCTCCTGGCCCAGGGAAACCGGGGCAAGGGGTTCGGGGTGGGGGGGGTTGGAGGAGCCAGATATCAGGACCATCCTGATCCCGCCCAGAGACACACACATGAGCCCTTGGCTCAAACTCAGCCTTGGTTTCACCAGCTCAGTGGCCTTAGTCTCTAATATAACCATGGGACCATCCTACCCACAAGCAAAGGCAAGAAAGGAAGAGTTAAAGCATCACTTCCAGGAGCGTTGGGACTCCTGGCCAGAAAGAACTTCAGGGACTTCAGGGTTTCTGGGTAACGTATTATTAAGGGGAAGTTGTCTAACATTTCCCAGCCAAATGTATTTGTTTTTGATAATAAGATGAGGCTGGAAAGTGAGAAGCATAGCAACGGGCCCTCATTCCTGTCCATCCAAATCTCCCTGCAGACTCACCAGGAAGCCACTCAGAGGAGCGGCCCCGCGTGGGAATCCCGGTGTGCAGCGCGGGCTCACAGAGCCAGAGCTGGGCTCCCTGCCCCTTCGCATCTTCCCAGCGCCCACCTAGGGTCAGCTCCGTTTGATAGGAGGAGAAATTGAGGCTGAGACAAAGCAGCAGCCCAAGGCCCCCAGCAAGAGGTGGGGGGGGGGGCTGGAGAGGCCCCAGCAGGATCCTGCCAAAGAAAAGCCTGGGAGAGAAAGGCACTGCCCGCCCGCGGGTACTCACGTCATTGAAATGCTTGGTGGTTTTCATGATGTAAGGGGTCCTTTCATTCTTTTCCAGTTTCATCCAGCCTTGTCCAAAGAACTCCCTGCAGGAAGGAGGGGGACACCCAGGGTGGGCGCAGTCAGGTGGCCTTCCTGGTTTCTCTGCTTTTGAGGGTCTCATTTCTGGGGGAGTGACTTTCTGCAGAGCGGGAGGGGGAGGTCCAGGCACCCACACCCACTCACTCGTAAGGGATCTTCTTGAAGACCAGGTGGTCCAGCAGGGTCAGCTGCTCAGCAATCTCCAGGGCTGAGTGGTTTTCAAAGGGCTCAGCCTTCACGCCTGCGGCCTGAGTGGGGTAAAGTCTGAGTTAGGTCCCCAGGGGCCACCTCCTGGCATTCTGGCCGCTTCTCTAAGGGGATCTCTGTGGATTCCAAGGTCCCGGCGGTGGACAGGCACCCTCCTGCCAGACCAGATGGGAGATGAGGGGAGGGGACAAAGGGAGTCAGAGCCACCATTGTCTCGCCCTGAAGGCCTGTGCCCTGTGCTGCCTAGTTTAGTCATCTCTCACCCTGCCAGGGGGCTGTTGTCACCCCAGCAAGTGAATGAGACAACAGAGCTTCCAGAGGTTAATGATGAGCGCAAGTCACGTGGCCAGGAACCGACTGACTGGGGCCAGGCTGGGATGCATCACTCCCCTCTGGTTCTGTCTGGGCCCACAATGGGCTCCATAAAATTCACTAGCAGACGTGGACTCAGGTATGGTTGCCTCCTGGGACAGTGTTCCTGTCCTGCAGCCAGAAGACAGCTGACTGGTCTTTGTCCCAGGGTTACTGTGTTCCTGGTGACAAGGCCGCCCATGGGGGACACTGCCTGAGCCCTGTGACCACGGGAGATCTTGGAGAAACACTGGCCAGGGGACCGAGGTCTTGTGGCAGGGATTGCATAGAGTTGGACACGGGGAGGCTGGTGTCCTCGGAACAGAGGCCTCAGGAGGGCCTGCTGGATCTTGGAGGGGCTCCTGGGAGCTGAAGAAATGGGGGGAGGGGACATCTATGCTGGTCTGGGAGGAGCCCCTGTCCTCTGAGGATGAGTCAGAAACAAGTGTGGCCTTGTAGAAGCTCTGATGCAGGGCCACAGGTGTGGGAGACATGATGCTGTGGGAATGAGTTCTCAGAAAGGGAGTGGGGACCCATGGGTGGGGACTGCAGGTGCCACCTAGGACGCCATATTACAGGGTGAGGGCGCTCATGGCAACGGAGCCCCTGCTTCTAAGCAGGTGCAGGCAAGCAGGCACCTGAACCAATTACACCCCAGGGCCCAGAATGCTGATCTGTCAGGGCCAAGAACCCTGGGGGACGCCTGGAGCTGGGGGGGGGGGGGGCTGGGGCCCAGAGGCCTGGCTGAGAGCAGGCGGCTTCCTCTGTTCCCTTTGCTGGGGACCGAGAAAGAGGGGGACCCAGGAAGCAGGGGTGGGGGTGACAGCTTTCACAGGCTGTGAAAGCCCTCATAACAAAGCCTCTCTGAGGCCACTGGGGCCTCCTCCAAACTAGACATGCCCCACACTGGTTCTCAGGGCCCAGGGCAGCTCAGCGGCACTTTGTTGGGAAGAGTTTCAGGCTGTTCAGGAACAAGAGGCCCTCATGTTCTTGAGGCGTAAACATTGCAATCGGGCCCTATTGAGAAACGGGAGCGCAGTGGCGCCGCTCCCCTGCAGGGAGACACAAAGGCGAGCGCTTCTCCCAGGGTTACAGGCATCTGGGCCCAGAGGGCCAATCTGTGAGAAGAGAAGCCGTGTCTGTACAACCTAATTTCTGCCTGAGCAGAAATCAGACTAGTGGGTGGCTTCCAGGCACGAGTCCCACAGTGCTTCCCTTGGGACAGGATCTGGGCAGGGTGACTGCGCTCACTTAGGGGGTCCTGGGAGCCAGCGAGCCTGGGAAGGACAGGCTTGGCTACCAAGAGGCGGCAGGTTTGGCTCACCATCTGCGTGATCTCCTCCAGCGTGATCTGATTGTCCCCTGGGTCCTCCTGCGTCAGAGTCCTAGGGACGAGAAGGCACAATGAGACTGTCAGTCTGTATCGCGCCTCACCTCCGGGACAGACCCCCACACGTCCCCTGGACTGGCACCCACCCTGCAGGCACCCCTCCTGCCTCCGTCTGCTCTGCTATCCCCTCTGCCAGGAGCCCCCCTTCTTCCTCCCCTCAGGCTCCAGCCCCCTGACCCTCCTGGCCGGATGAGGTCCCCTCCTGAGCGTCTGCGGTCTGAGCCCCAGTCTCTCCGTGTCTGCACCTGGCTCCCCTGATGGCAGGGCTACGTGAACGTGAACGGTGGAGGCTGGGGAGGCAGGGAGTCAGGCCGGGGTTGGGAACAGGCAGGAGAACTCCGCCACCTGCTCTGCACTGCGCCCCAGGCAGCGTCCCGACCTTCCGGTGGGCATCCGGGAGGACCGTGACGGACACTGCGGACAGGGCCGGCTGTGTGGAAGTGCGTGTGGCGAGGTGGGAACTGGGGGGACGGAAGCCTGGAGGAGAGTCTAGGACTCGGACCTGGAAGATGGACGGGGCTGTGGCAGAGAGTCCTCGGGGGAGCGAAGGGCAGGGCCTGGCTGGAGGAAGGCTGTCGACTCTGCCGAGCATCCGAGTCAGGGACAGCCACTTCGGGCCGGAGAGGGGCAGCTGGAGTGAAGTCAGACCCTGAGCCCCGGCACCCTCGCCTGAGCCGGCCCTGGCCAGACAGTGGGCCTGCGCCCCACATCCCTGAGCGCCCTGCAGAGGCGGCAGCCTGACCTTCCCCCACCTCACTGCAGCCCTTGCAGTACTGTCCCCGTGTCACAGAGGAGGAAAGTGCACCTCTGGGCAGGGACTTGGCCCAGGTCACACAGCAACCCTACAGGCCGAGTTAGCTCAGACCTGGGCGAGAGGAAAAGTGCATCTTTGGGGACAATTCAAGTCAGTTCAACAGACATTCCCTAAGCACTTACACACATGGAACTCTCTAGAATGATGGAATGTTCATCTGGTCATCCAGTATGGAGCCACTAGCCATGTATGGCTCGTGTGACTGAGGAACTGAATGTTAAATTTTACTGAGCTTTAATGAAGATTTAATTAGTCATATGTCTATGTGAGGACACTGAAGGGCAGCTGGTGGCTGCCACTAGGACATGGATGGAGGCCCCATCCTAGCCCAGCGGGCACCCTACCTGATGATGTTGGCCGCGGCCTTCCGCTCCTGGGTCAGGAGCTCCGGGTCGTGCATGACCTCCTCCAGGAAGCCAATCACCTTGCACTTGAGTTCATCATTGGTCTCAAAGTCCTGCGGGAAGAGGTGATGGCGGCTGTGGCTACTCTGTTCAAGCAGCCCGAAGGGTCCTGAGTCAGGCTGGAGGAGGGGGCCATGGTTCCCAGGCCTGCCCTGGGGGCTGCCTCCTCATTTCTTTTCCACGAGGTCCTGGCAGGTGAAAGGCAAGTCCTGGGAGGCAGGGCCTCGGCCAGGGCCCTGGGAGGTGCAGTCCTACCTTGTACCATGAGCGACAGAAGCCCCTGTCCCTTTGAATGTCCTTGATCCCCTCCGAGAGGGTCTGAGACTGTCCACTGGCACTCTTGGTTCCTCCCTCTCATTGCCCTGCCCCCCCCCACGCCTGTCCCCTGTGCCACCATCTGATCCTGGCTCAGTGCTGTGGCCCCCCACAGCCGGCCTGGGGGCTCCCACCCACCTGGGAGTGCTTGGACACCCAGTGGCGCAGCACGTTCAGGACACGGTTGGTGGCCGCTCTACGGATCACAAACTCCTTGTCTCCATTCCTTTGGTCTGGGGGAAACCCTGGTGGCAGAGGGGAGAGAGGGTCATGAGGACAAGGAACAGGACTTGTACTCACCTCAATTCAAACCCCAGATCTGGGTCAGCCTGGCTGTTCTTCGCATGTGACTGCATGCCACGACATCCCAGTGGACACAGTTCATACCCACCCACCTCGACTGCATTCTGCATGTCCCAGGGGCTGCTGGGAGATCTGGGCAGCTTCTCTAGACTATACCCCCTGGGCCCTTACTCCAGGACCAACATGTGCAGGTGGGAGGTGGGGGTGACCGTGGCTCCATGGACAGCAGACCTCACTCTGGATACAAGTTTGCCCATGAGCAGAGGGGCTGGTGGTAGGGAGGGGCCTCCAGGCAGAGGGTCAGCACTGCCCAAGGCCAAACAGCCAAGGGGATGGACAGGATCCTGGGTCCCTGTCTCGTCATGGTCTCACAGCGGGGCTGACCGCAGGGAGGTCATGGGCGGAGCCCCCTCGCACCTGCACTGGCCAAGGACATCCTCCGGTACTTCTCCTTGTTCGGGGTGCCCTCGTTGGCACCTGCGGTCGCTATGGCAAAGGCAGAGGCTGCCGATAGGCCACTGCGGTTATTGTCCAGCTCGCGACAGGATGTCATGACCACCCCGTTATTGTAGGAAAAGAGCGGGAACTCTGGAGAGGAAGCAAAACCAGGGTGCCAGGGTGGGAACAGGCTGTGCTGCTGGCAGGATCTGTCCCCTGCCTGCCCGTGCCAACCCCGGGGCTGCCTCCCTCTGCCTTCTCCTGTGGGGATGCACGTCCCCCACCCTCCTGCTTGTGAAGAGGATCTCCAACCACCCCTCCCTCTCTGTGCTGTCCTAAACCCTGTCACGTCTTAGGCCCAGCTGGGCGCAGGCCGCCTCGAGCACAGCCGTGAGTTTCTTACCCCATGCATTTGGAATGAACGTGCAGTCAGCCCACTGCCTGACGGCGATAATGAATGCCAATGGGCTCACTGGCCTGGCGGGGAACCGAGTCCAGCAGTCTGAGCCCCCCTGCTCACTGCGTGGCCTTGGGGAGCTACTTAACCCCTCTGACTCTCAGTAGGCAATCTCTGGACAATGGGGATATGAACACCTACCTCAAAGGGGAGAATAAAGCTAATAGGGAGGTACGTGCTTAGTCTCGTATGAAAAGCTCTGTCTGCCATGGAATATCAATGCTATTAATAATAACCTTTTGTAGTAACAGTGGTGGAATCTGAGTAAGTCGGGGGATAATTGGTACTTGGGACAGAGTGACAGCAGCTACGGTGTGAGGAGCGAACTGTGAGCTGAGTTCTGCGATTTGGCTCTCGGTGAGATCTGCCTCGGGCACCTGAGAAGCGGTGGTGTGCCCCAGGTGTGCGCCCTGCGGCATCCTGCAGCTAGGTGACCTGTTACTTTACTGAGTGTCTTCAGGAGGCCTGGGGGTGGGGGGGGTTAGGGTTCAGGCTGCACCCTGTGTGTGAGAACAGCAGTCAAGAAAGAGGTCCTGAGCTCGCACCTCACCTTTGGATATTTCAGAGCCCCGTGTGCGAGGTGATTGGGCATTGTCACAACCTGTCAGTTTTTTTTTTGTTAATTGAAAAATGGGAATAACCTGGCCCCTTGACAGGGCTGCTGGGTGATTAAAGGGCCTCATGCGTAGCAGGAGCTCAGGAGACACTGCTGAACCTGGACCTCCCGTGAGTGGCCCTAGGTGCTGGCCGTCCTGCCCACCTGCGTCGGGTGGGTTGTGAATCTTGTCTGGGGCCAGAGTAGGACCCACTCAGCTGGTGTTTCAGCCCCACAGTCACCCTTTCTCAGTGTGACCGGCTGTCCCCACCCTGCCTGGACTTCACAGCCGCTCCGGGAACCTGTCTTCCGCTTTCGATCGGTGAGTTGTACCTGAGGAATTTTTGCCCTTGATGGATTTTGGTGTTGTTGGAGATTTGGTTGGCGACGTCTCAGTATCAGCATCGTCACTCTGGTTTTGATCCGTGTCTGACTCTTCCCTCATGGACACGTCTGAGCCTGGGGGTGGGGGGAAGAAAGGGGTAATCTTATGTTTCTCAAGTGGCCACTGGTTTTTAAATTTAGGCCTGTAATATATCGATGCAAAACAATACGTTTGGGCTATACCTGTGGAAGAAAGTTTAGTGGCTTTATTTGGTCCTATCAGCTCTTTCATGTACTAATGGGTGTTGTGAATCTCCCAGTAGGCTTTGCTCTATCTACCTGGGCTTCTCAGACCTTCATGGGCACACCTGGGGGTCTTTTCAGACGCAGGGGTCCCCAAACTTTTTACACAGGGGACCAGTTCACTGTCCCTCAGACCATTGGAGGGCCGCCACATACAGTGCTCCTCTCACTGACCACCAATGAAAGAGGTGCCCCTTCTGGAAGTGTGGTGGGGGGCCGGATAAATGGCCTCAGGGGGCCGCATGTGGCCTGTGGGCCGTACTTTGGGGAAGCCTGCAATAATTGTATAGTCCGATTCAGAGGTCTGGGGTGGGGCCTGAGTCTGCATTTCTAACAGGCTCCCAGGTGATGCCCACCTGGCTGGCCCGTGGACTACACCTGGAGTAGCGTGTGTGTGTGTGCGCGCACGTGTGCACGTGCATGTGAAGCATCTTAGTTAGGTGACCACCTGCCTAGTTTTGCCCAGAGAAACCTTGCTTTATACCTGTGGTCCCATGCACTTGGGTTTGAGCAATAACATAGTCTCCGCGATCCTGGGAGACTCATGGCTTACACACTTTGGGGGAAGTTGATGAATTATATTAAAAGTTCAGCTCTGGCGTGGTGAGATCTTGGCTAGAAATATGGCCAAGTATTGCCCTGGGCCTCAGTTTCCCCATCCACAGAGTAAGTGGAGTTGCACTTGGCCCTTTTGAGAACTTCAAGAAAGATGGGTCTTCTCTTTAGAAAAGACTGTCCATATGTGTGCGCGCATATGACATGCGCATATGAACACACACAAGCCCACATTCATATTTCGGTGCACATCAGGCAGGAACAGGGGCCCCTGTTTGTGATACTTCTCAGGACTGTCTGTGTTACATTTATAATGTGACAGGCCTGATTCGCTGCAGGTTTCTGTCAGGTAAAATCCAGAGCGCCTCAGTGTCCCTCCTGTTCTTTGCCCCTGAAGGATGGCATTTGGGGTTCTCCGGTACGCTGTTACCTGGGTTACTGACTTTCAGCTGTGAGCATTACCTATTTCCTGCATGAGACACAGTCGATGTAACCTGTAGATGGAGCCTCCCAGGGACTTGACCTCCCTCCTCTGTGTCCTCTGCTGGGGAGGTCCTGTCTTCCCGATTCCCTCAGAGGGAAGTCCTGCCCTCTTCAAGGCCTTTCAAAGCCCTCCTCACAGCCTGGAGCTGGGTGTGAGCTAACCAAGACAGTGCTGGTGGCCCCAGGAGATGTCTGGCCTGATCTAAGACACAGCCAGACAGACCATGCACACCAATATCCCTCTAGGATGGTCAGGAGGGCTCGAGAGGCGGGTGATCTCAGTGTCACCTCACACCCAGTGTTCCAGGTATGCTGAGTCCAGCCGTTCCCTGGGATTCTCGGGCTCACCCGCTCCATTCTCCTCCCTCCCATCTCGTGAAAACCTGGATCTTATGGCTCCTCCAGGAAGCCTTCTCTGACTCTCCGACGGGGTCTCCACCACCCTCTGTGGCCCTCAAACATCCCTGTAACACAGCATGGATCAGTTCCCATGTCTGGTCCTGTTCCTCAGCCAGACTGGGAACCTGGGGGCAGGAACTAAGTCTGAGGATGACCGGGGCCTGGCCCAGGATGTGTCCACTGCAGAGATGGACACCCTCAGGGATGACCGGGGCCTGGCCCAGGAAGTGTCCACTACAGAGACGGACACCCTCAGGGATGACCAGGGCCTGGCCCAGGATGTGTCCACTGCAGAGATGGACACCCTCAGGGATGACCAGGGCCTGGCCCAGGAAGTGTCCACTACAGAGACGGACACCCTCAGGGATGACTGGGGCCTGGCCCAGGATGCGTCCACTACAGAGACGGACACCCTCAGGGATGACCGGGGCCTGGCCCAGGATGCATCCACTACAGAGATGGACACCCTCAGGGATGCAGGAGTGCACTGTTGGCAGAGCCCTGGGGATCTCTGCGGCCGGGACTCCCACGCCTCCCCTCCTGCCCCACGGGAGCCGCTGAGGGCCTGTCAGCCGTGTGCCCGCTCACTCTGCTTGCTGAGAGCCGAGGGCTCCTCCAGCTTCTCAGTGCTCGTGTCTCCCTCGTCTGCAATCTTGTTGGCGAAGCTGCCGGACACGTAGAGCTTGCTGGTGTCCAGCGTGGCCTTGCTGAAGGGCGACATGGCCGAGTACACACTGGTGTAGCCATTGGAGCTGCAGCCCAGTGCAGCCAGGTCCAGGGCCTTGCCGCCCGTGATGATGGGGATGTTCAGGGACAGCTTGCGCCGGCGGCTGGGCGAGGACGTCTTGGTGAGGGACAGCGGTGGTGGCGAGGAGAACTTGCGGGTGGCGCGTGGGGACTTGGGGGGGTCGCCGTACAGGAGCTTGTTGTTCTGGCCGCTGGCAAACAAGAGCTCCAGTGACCTGCAGGGAGGGCAGGTGGTGAAAAGGAAGGGTCAGCCTGGCCTCGCCGCCTGCCTAGGCCTGAGGTCCCCTGTGCCTGCTGGGCCCCCTGGAAAGATCTGGAACATCCTCGGGCACGTACCCATCATAGACATGGGGCCCTTGCAAAGCTGACTGCTGAGGGTCAGAGCAGACCGCTGCCCGGGAGGCCTGAGCGAGTGAACAGTGAGCACCAGCAGGTCAGGGCGAGCGGCTGGGGGCAAACGCAGTTGTATTTGGGCAGGGTGTCCTGGGAGCAGAGGTGTGAGGCTCAAGGAGGGGTGGCTTGAGCCTCTAGGTCCCCTGGGCCCTCATGCCTTGGGCTAAATCTGGGACTAGCTGGGCCTCCTCACGGCCCTGAGGTGTGTGTGTGTGTGAGATTCAGGAGGTCTGCTCCTGACAGCGAGAGCCCAGGCTCTGGCCCCCCGTCTTGCTTATGGTGGCGGCAGGAGAGGGAGAGCACGGCGTCCACAACTGTCACCCAGACTCAGACGGGGTGGGCACCACTGGCTCAGTGAGACCAGACCCCCCCAGTTCAAGTGCCCACTCAGCCACAGATTTCTTTCTAGTGGCCCAGGGCCATCTCCTGTCCTTTCTGGGTCCCCGATGGCACATCACAGCTTCAGGTGGTGTGTCCTCCACATATTGAACCACCCCAGGTGTGCCAAGGGGTACCTCTTCTCCTCAGAGCAGAGTGTGGGCTCAGCAGAGAGGAGGAGAAGATTCTCTCTCTTTTCCTTCCTTCCTTCCTTCCTTCCTTCCTTCCTTCCTTCCTTCCTTCCTTCCTTCCTTATTCTTTCTTTCTTAAATGGGGAAGGTGTGAACCACTGACTTTTGGAGAGAGGTGGGCCCCATTGCTTCAAGGAGGGGGCTGAGATGTGAGACCAGGGAGGACAGAGCAATGTGTCCCCTCCCAACTGTCCCCAACCCAGGAGCCCACGGGCAGAAGTAGGGCCTCCCAGCTGCCTGGCTTGTTTCTGGGGGTGGGGGGTGCCCGCATCCCCCAGCTCAGGTCCCAGCCTCTCCTGGAGCTCAGTCTCTCTCCTGGGCCTGGAAGGCCTTGGTCCCGGGGCAACGAGGCGGCCAGGGCCAGGGGCTGCCCACCTGGCAGGGATGGCACTGATGGGCTTCCTGTAGATGGTGATGAGCTTGTCCAGGACGACGATGGCCGTGGTGAAGACGCGGTAGGAGTGCAGGAAGGTGTTGAGGAAGTCGATGCTCAGGAAGCGCAGGTCTGTCAGCCTCTCCAGCAGCCTCTCCACGCTGGCGTACCGGATCTGCAGCACTTTGCAGGAGTTCATGGTTTTGCTGAAGCGGATGTCCACGTCATCGCAGTATAAGGAGGCGTCGGACCTGGTGGGGGTGGGGAGGACCAGGGTAACGGCTCTGCCATCGTCTGAGCCCGTAGCTGTCTTCCCACTAGGCCTGAGATCCTGGAGGGCTGCTGTGGCCAACCCACCACGTTCTCCCGAAGAGCTGACAGCCAGGACGGACAGACGGACAGCTGAAGGACTGGCTGGCTCATTATGGAAACAAGGAAAACTGGGAGAATGATACTAAAGAAGAATGGCCTGTAGCTTCTTTTTATGCCAACAATATCCTAAAAATCAGCCATTATTAAACTCCTAGAAATACTGAATAAAAATAGGACAAACTTAAAAATAATATGTTGCCAAGTTCACAAAACAGAAGGGGAGTCTGTCCACACAAAAACATGGACAACCTGACCAGTGGTGGTACAGTGACCTGGGAAGCTAAGGTCCCAGGTTCGAAACCCCTAGGTCACCAGCTTGAGCGCAGTCTCACCAATTAGAGGGCGGGGTCGCCAGCTTGAGTGTGGAATCATCATCATGACCCCAAGGTTGCTGGCTTGGAGCCCAAGGTTTCTGGCTTGAGCAAGGGGTCACTGGCTCAGCTAGAGTCCCCCAGTCAAGGCACATAAGCGAAGCAATTAATGAACAACTAAAGTGTCACAACTACAAGTTGATGCTTCTCAGCTCTCTCCCTTCCTGTCTGTCTTTCTCTTTCTAAAAACAACAACAAAAGAAATGTGGGCACAAATGTTCACAGCAGCATTATTTATAATTGCCAGAAAGTGGAAACAACCAAATGTCCATCAATGAATAAAAGGATTAACAAAGTGTGGTCTGCCCTCAGCTGGAAAATTACTCAGCTGTGAACAGGAGTGAGGTTCCGAATAGGCTGTAACATGAATACACTTTGAAGACGTAGTGCTGAGTGAAAGAAGCCAGTCACAATATCGTTGTTTGAGTCCATTCGCATGAAATGCCCAGAACAGGCAATCCATAGACCAGTGGTTCTCAACCTTTCTAATGCCGTGACCCCGCAATACAGTTTCTCATGTGGCGGTGACCCCAAACCAAAAAATAATTTTGGTGGCTACTTCATAACTGTAATTTTGCTACAGTTATGATTTGGAATGTATTCTCATAGGTTTAGGCGACCTCTGTCGGGGTTGCAACCCAGAGGTTGAGAACCGCTGCCATAGACAGAAAGTAGGTTGGTGGTTGCCAGAGGCTGGGATTAGGACCAATTGGTAGTGTGGATGGGTTTTTTTTCTGAGTGTGAAGGAAATATTCTGGAACTAGATGGTGGTGATGGCTGCATAGCTAGAGAATGCACTAAAATCCACTGGTGGGTGGAGGCCAGCAGGCCAGCCAGGCAGGGCAGGAAGGAGGTGGGCCAGGGTTAGGGGCACAGGTGCTAAGAAGTACCTGGGGCTGGCACAGGGGCTCAGAGAGTCCCCCTCACCCCCTTTGTCCCCCGGTTGCTCAAATAAGCACAGCAGCCCTGGAAGCCTGTGTTTTTTAAGTGTTCTCATTTTGTAACTGGGGAAAGAACAACAGTCATTCCAAAAAAGAAAGTGCATAAGATTTCATTCCCAATATTATATTTTTAACAGCTTAATACAAAAAAACCCACTAAGCCAAAGCCATTATTCAGATAGATATGAACTCAAAACAGACAACAAATATCCAAATGACGAAAGCTAGCACATTTGAATCTCAGCGCAGGCTGGCCCCACACCCTCACCTGTCACCTTGTGGCCCTCAGTGGCCTGGTCAGGAAGGGTTAGTTAACGGCACTTACTTGATCATCTGTGGCACTGTGACCTTGGAGTTCTCCTCAAAGGCGTTCATCATGAGTCCGTTGCACCGAATGTTGTCGACACACTGGAATCAGAGTGGGGACCCCCGCATCTGAGCCTCTGTCTCCGTCTCAGGACCCAGGCCCAGCATGGGTTCTGCTGAGCAAGAGGGTCACGTGCCCTGCTGGACACAGGGTGCTCAGGCCACAAGGTCATCGTCCAAGCATGGGCAGGGTCAACGCAGAGCACCCCTTGGATGGTGATCGGAGTTCAAGCCCCAGCTCAGTGATCCTGTGGGGGTTTCCTTGACCTCCCTGAGCCTCAGTTTCTCTACGTGCAAAATGGGGATCAAGACTCTTCCTTCATTGTGCTGTTTACAGATTTTGATTTGACTAGAAAGTACCCACACAAACAAAAAGAAAAGATACATCTGGGTGTGTGTGTGTGACTTTCCCCCTCTCGTTGTCCCCTGCATTTCTGCCATGAGACGGTTGCTCCCTGGCACTGGGTGGGGGGCCGTGAGGGGTCACGTCACAGAGTCTCTGGTGTCGAGGATGTGCATGGTGGCGGGACATGAAAGTCATGGGCATGGCAGAGAGAGGCTGGCGCAGGGGGAGGTGGGTGTCCCAGGCCCGGCCCTGACAAGGCCACGGCCGGTCCTTTGCGGCCTCCTAGAAGGAAGGTTTCCTGCCGCTTCCAGCCAAGTCCTCCCAGGCCCTCTTCAGCTCTGGTTCTGCCAGCAACCCTGAAATACAGGCACTGGCCATGGCTCACAGCTTCCTGGAGGCATTGGAGGGCCTGGGGAAGGGGCTGAGGACCTGTCACATGTTGGCATCAGCCACGTGGCCCCCAGAGGGTAGAGACCTGGTGAGCCGTTTCCAGGTAAGTGGCTCTGAGCCTTTGACAGCCACATCCACAGGGGACGAGAAAAGGGGTTTCCAGGGTCCTCCCGGCAGGCTGGGTGCTGAGGATGTGTGGTAGGAAGCAGAGAGCACATGCCTGCTACACAGGGGCCCTGCCTGCTGTGCTCTCTGGGATTTCAAGATGGGCAGATGGGCCAGAAGGAGGGAAGCCTGGGAGGGGGTGTAAAAATGAGGGACAGGGTGGAGGGTCACCATCAAACAGAGAAGACTCTTCCCCCAGTTCTCCCCAGTCTGTGCCAGATCGGGGAGTGTCCAGCCTGGCTGTCCCCTCTCTCCCACCCTCAGCTGCTCCCGAGGAGTGCCCTGCATTGGGGCGGGGCTGCGTGACCACTGCAGGCCCCTGTGGCCCTGGCCCTGCAGGCAGGCTCCCAGGGCCTGCTGGCTAGTCCCCAAGAGTCTGCTCTCAGCCTCGCTCTAGTGGGTGACCGACCCGAACCCTTGTGCCGTTGGCGCTGGGCTCTGTGGGGCCTTGTTCTCTCTCCCCAGGCTCTGTTATACTCCTCACCCACGGGCGGGATGCTCAGACTTTTCTGTGTACCCCAACGGCCTGGGCATGTGCTGAAATGCAGACTCCCAGGCCCCCGGGCAGAAATTTGCATCCAGTTAAGTTGGCCGGGGGCTGTGGGTAGCCCAGGCATCTGGAATTCTAGGAATCACCGTAGCAGGTGACCAGAAGCAAGGGTGCCCAGACCCACTATTGTGGGCAGCCGAGGGGTGGGGCAGCTGGGCTCCACCCTGCTTGGGGCTTTTCCTGGAGGACGCTGAGCCTTTTCCATTGGAAACCTGCAGCTTCCCCAGGCCCCCAGCCAGCTCAGGCATGGAGGGACCCCAGGCTTTCAGGAGCAGCTGACACCACTCACCTGGCTGATGTCACTGGTCCATGCCACCTTCTCCTGCCTGGATGAGGCCACGAGGATGACTGTGAAGGGTGGGGAGTCCTTTGGTTCCACCCCGATCTTAAAATCCAGGCGGTCCATGTCTTGGCCAGACCCTTTGGCTTCCATTTGCAAAACATGGAGTTAGCGAAATGAGCATGGGCCCTTTCTGAGCTGACACCAGGTTAACGCTTCACCCACTGGCGAGGGCCATGCGTCGGTGGGCACCCGCCACCTGCTATTTTCAGAACATTTCTTTTCTTCTAAGGTGAGGAATCCCCACTTCAAAGATGGAAGAACCAAGTACTGGAGCACCATGGAAGGGACTTTAGGGATCACGCTCTAAAGCCTGCATCTGGCCTCTCCAGGTCCAGGAGAGGGGCCATCTCACTCAGCATCCTCCCTGCCTCCCCGCAAAAACCACACCTGGGGCCTGGACAGTTGGCTCAGAGGTAGAGCGTTGGCCCAGAGTGTGGCTGTCCTGGGTTCGATTCCTGGTCAGGGCACATAGGAGAAGGGACTATCTGCTTCTCCACCCCTCCCCCTCCCTTCTCTCTCTGTCTCTCTCTTTCTCTTTCTCTTCCTCTTCCTCAGCCATGGCTAGTTCGAACAAGTCATGGCTAGTTGGAACAAGTTGGCCCCGGGCCTCAGGTGCTAAAACAGCTAGGTTGCCAAGCAATGGTCTGGGTGCAAGAGGGAGTCTGTCTCTCTGCCTCCCGGCTTCTGACTTAAGAAAAAAAAAAACACCACACCTGGGCCCAGCCTTTCGGGGTAAGTGAATGTGTGTGTATTTGTGCGAGCAGCTTCCATACCTACCGTCTTCCTCCGTGCTTTCTGGGTCCTCCAACAAGGTGCAGTCGATGAGGGATATGACTCCATTCTGAAAAAGAACAGGATCACCTTGAATCAAGGGGAACATGTGGCATTTGAGGAGTCCCAGGATCTCAGGGGAGGGGGCTCTGATGGTGAGCACCATGCACACAACACGAGCGCGTGTTATAATCCACGTGGCTGTTCTGTTTTTTACACGGAGGGGCTTTATCTTCATATAGGAAACCTAATGAAGTGGATTACACAGATCGTCTGGGAGAGGCCTCCCCGACCGTGTCAGAGTCAGCTGAGGTAGGCATCATGGCGCCTGCAGTGGCCTCATCTTGCCCCCACAGTGGCTCTGAGGTGTCACCCAAATCCACAGAAGTTTGAAATCCCCAAACTAGGCCAAACCTCTCATGTTGCTAATGGAAACAGACCAATTACAGGGCCGGTCACAGGTTTTGTTATTCTGATTTTACAGATGAAGAAAGGAAACCAGGGAGTTAAGTGTCTTCCCCATGGTCACCGGGGAGGTCTGGAGTGGGGCGTGGAGGGGCCTGATCCCAGCCCAAGGTCAGTCACTGGTTTTCAGTTTCTAGAAATATCTGGAAAACTGCCTGCTATCCTTAAGTGTGCGAGGTTTCCATCTCTTGATACTGTGGTGAGAAAGGAGAGTGTCCACAACTGTGGTGGTTGTGAGACACGCCCAGCTGTGGCTGGTGCCCCTTCCTCTGAGTGTGCACGGGACTTAGTGACCTGCTTCTCGGTCGAGGATGAAGCAGCAGTGAGGAGTGTAACTTTGGAGACTGTGGCCTCCTGCTGGGTCTCTGGTCTCTGGGTCACCAGTGCTGGGGGACAGGTCTGCACATGAGGAACTGAGGCCTCTGGCCAGTAGCCAAGTGGATGGCCAGAGTCGGAGAGGATCCCCAGCCCCCATCCCACTCTGTTCAGTGCCATTGTGTCTGCAGTGTCCCCAGAGGCCCTGGGCCACATGTGTCCTGATTTCCTGACCTGCAGGCACTGAGGCAACAAATGCTTGTTTCAAGCCACCGCATTTAGGGGTGATCTGCTCCACAGGAAAGGATAAGCAATACAATAACTGATAACATAGGGATCTGGCCGTGGGCTGATGTGTATTTGAAAATGTTTGCAGGGCAGGCTGCCCCCACCACCCCGGTGAGCAGGGGGCCCAGATCCTGCCTCTGCTTCTCATTTTGCTCCCCGGTAGCCTTGGGTGACTCCCAGGCCTTGCTGGGCTTTAAGTGCCCAGCGGCATCCCTGGGCTTGATAACCTTGAATGTCTCCTCTAGCTCTTATGTTCTCTTCCTGCAAGTGGAAAAAATCCTAAAATCTTGTGGATTTGTAGTGTGCGCCTTGCAGAAGAGACTCGTGGCATTCTAGTTGAGACTGCGCTATTTAAAGAGAAGTGGTTTCAATTCTAGCTTATGGTTTAAGAGTGCGAACTCTGGCTTCAATCACAGCACCGTCGTTTGCTGGCTTTTAGACATCTCAGTTTCCTTACCCATAGATGCCTCAGTGGGTCACTGGAGGAATTAAATGTGTTTGGAGTAGGGCCTGGGCCACAGCAACCATTATGCAAGGGCCTGCTATTATTCTAAGCTCCTTGTTCTATGATTAAGAGTGACAGTGACATTATCTGCGGAGCTCCTGCTGGGGACCAGGCACTCCCTCACTGAATCCTCACAGCCCTCCTCTGAAGGAGGTGTTCTCATCCCATTGTGCAGATAAGTAAACTGAGGCTGGGTGAGGTCAGGTGACTTGCCTGAGGTCACCCACTGGTGAGTGGAAGCTCTGGGATCTGAGTGGATTGATTCTGTGCTCTTAAAACTCGGTCCCCACCCCAGACCAAAATTAGATAAAACGTGAAAACATGTGCTCGCAGGATTTCAGAGCAGGGAGCTGTCAATAACCCCCACCTCCAGCCTGGAGGAGATCATTATGGCAGTGGTCCCCAACCTTTTTTGGGTCACGGACCGGTTTAATGTCAGAAAATATTTTCACAGACCAGCCTTTAGGGTGGGACGGATAAATGCACAAAATAAAATTATGCGACCGGTATAAAAACTGTGGTATTTTTGAATATAATTGTCGAACTTACGAGACAAGTGTCAAGAGTGAGTCTTAGACGGATGTAACAGAGGGAATCTGGTCATTTTTTAAAAAATAAAACATTGTTCAGACTTAAATATAAATAAAACGGAAATAATGTAAGTTATTTATTCTTTCTCTGCGGACTGGTACCAAATGGCCCACGGACCGCTACTGGTCCGCGGCCTGGGGGTTGGGAACCACTGCATTATGGCATTTATTAGCCAGTGCTAATAACTGGTGGTGCTTTCCATGATACAGGATTTGGCTGAAAGCAGAGTATTCGATGTTTGGACGTTACTCTCCTGTGTGCACATGCGCAGTGTATTCCCTGACTCTGCTGCCTGATCCGTGAGCTCTGAAGGAGGTGACCGGCCAGGCGTCCGGGCTCTGGCATCATGAAGGGCACTCTGACCCTGTCCAGGCCACCATGTGCTGAGATTTGCAGTCGCTGGAGGTGAGTTTCCATGGGAATGGGCACAGTGCTGGGGAGACTGTGGCAGGTCTGCCTGCACCTGCCCGCACAGGCGGAGGCAGTCACCCCATTTACAGACGGGGAACTTCCCTGGGCCCACACCTGTGTGAGAGACCGAGCTGGGACGAGGTCCTGAGCTCGGAGCTGGGGACAAACAACAGGCCATGTTGTGGGCCAGAGGCCCTGTCTGGGCGTAGGCTTCCCAGCAGTGCTGTTCGCAGGCCTGGACCACGTGAAGGTCGGCAGGTGTGGGGAGGGGGCTGTGCAGCGGAGCAAGCGCCCACCGCTGGGCAAGGTCTCCTGTAGGCTGTGAGGCCTGGAGGGCCGGCCCTGTGTGCCCACCCGGCCTCCTGGACGGCTCGGTGCTCTCCCTGCGGGGTGGGTGCGGACAGGGCCTGGGGAGGGGGCTGTGCAGCGGAGCGAGCGCCCCACCGCTGGGCATGGTCTCCTGTGGGGCTGTGAGGCCTGGAGGTCTGGCCCTGTGTGCCCACCCAGCCGTCTGGGCGGCTTGGGGCTCTCGCTGCAGGGTGGGTGGCTCGGGGCTCTCGCTGCGGGGTGGGTGCGGACAGGGCCTGGGGGGGGGGGTCTCGGTCCGAGCTCCCTGAGTCGGAGATGTGAGGCTGTGGGCCTCAGGCAGGTGCCATCACGCCCTGCTCCCCACACACAGATACAGGAACACGGTCCGGGGGTTGTTTAGCCCCCCGGCTCATCTGTCCCGGCCCCAGCTGTGAGGGGCTAGGACTCTCAGTGCCCTGCCTCCCACGAGTTTTCCAGCAGAAAACCAGTGGTTTCAACCGCAGTGGACCCGGGGCTTGTGCATGTGCTCACGTGTCCCTGTCACCCTTGTCCAGTGTCCGGGCCCGCGGTCAGGGTCGTGCCCGCCCCGGGGACAATGCGGGGCCTGCGCTGAGCCTCGCCCGAGGCCCCGGCCCCGGCCCTACCTTGGTCAGGTGCAGTTTCCCGCCCGAGCCTCTGGTGCAGATGATGAGGTGCTTCGAGAACAGGAAGCACTGTCGCTCCCCCTCTTTCTTCAGGGACAGAGAGCCCAGGCGGCCCCTGGTGATCTTGCCCTTTTCCGACATGGGCACCTGGATGAGGGAACCTGTGGGTGGAGGAGAGACCCTGACTGACCCCGTCTCCAGGGGGGACCCCCACCTCTGATCACCTCTGTGTGGAATGGGGGACTGAACTATGAACAGTGCTCTTGTCCCAGCGGCAAAGCTGTACCCAGGACATGCCCTGCAGCCCCTCCTCAGGGCTGGATGGGGGGACCGGAGTGGGGGACGATCACAGAGGCTCCATTCAGGACCCTGTGACCTCTCAGCCAGGGCCAGGCCTTGGCAAGCAGGGCGCTCCCACGACACGAACCCTGTGGTGAGAACGCAGGCTAGGGGCGGTCCTGGGGATGGCAGGAGGCCGAACAAGCGGGCAGCTGGCTCTGGCCCAAGGGATTAACAAGAAACAAGGGCTCTTGTTGCCACACACAGCGAGGCTGACACTGCCAACCATTCAGGCTTTGCTGTGGAAACTTCATCCTCAACTCAGCCCTGGGAGCCAGGAGCAGAGCAGGTGCCTGTGAGGGACCCATTTGCTGTCCCTACTTTGGTCTCTGTCCCTAATACATCTACGTGTCAACTCCTACTTACCCTTCAGAACTTGACTTCAGTGCCACCTCCTCAGGGAGCCCTCCCTGACTCCCTGGTCCTGCTCCGGGCCACTATCCTGCCTCCTGCCTACCCCTGTCACGGCCTAGAGCCCCGTCCTGCATTGGTCTCCTCGTGACTCCCCAGCCTAGTCCACCTCTGGGGAGGGGGTCTGGTCTCTGTGTGTCCCTGGGTCCCCTTGTTGGCCTGGCACGGACTGGGTGGGTGTCAGTGTTGGCTATGTGACTGAGCAAGTTGGAAAAGGCTTGGCAGGTGCCTTCCCTTGTCTCCAGGTCCAGCCCAGCCCCTCAGCTGGGGAGGAGCTGCTTTGCCTCCTGGACTGTTGGGGATCCTGTCCCCCCTTCCCCTCCCCCACGGAGAAGTCATTCTTTGGGACATTTCCAGCTTGGGTCCAGTGCAGCTCAGGGGAGATGGGAGGCTGGCTCTGGGCTCCGCAGGTCACAGGGTGAGCCTGGGTCAAGGGCCACACATAGGGGCTCGGAAGAAACTCTGGGTTGATGAGCCCCCTGCTAAGGGCAGCAGAGACCAGAGGCAGTTACACAGGCCAGCAGGAGGCGCTGGCAAGCTTTCCTCTAGTCAGAGGTCCCAGGGCCAGCAGGAGGAGTTGAGGAGTCTACTCTCAAGTGGGGTCACCTCTGTGGCACACACACAGAGCCTGAGCTCTCCACAGAACATGGGGTCTGAGTGAGGTCACACACACAGAGCCTGAGCTCTCCACAGAACATGGGGTCTGAGTGAGGTCACGCACACAGGACCTGAGCTCTCCACAGAACATGGGGTCTGAGTGAGGTCACGCACACAGGACCTGAGCTCTCCACAGAACATGGGGTCTGAGTGAGGTCACGCACACAGAGCCTGAGCTCTCCACAGAACACGGGGTCTGAGTGAGGTCACGCACACAGAGCCTGAGCTCTCCACAGAACACGGGGTCTGAGTGAGGTCACGCACACAGAGCCTGAGCTCTCCACAGAACACGGGGTCTGAGTGAGGTCACGCACACAGAGCCTGAGCTCTCCACAGAACATGGGGTCTGAGTGAGGTCACGCACACAGAGCCTGAGCTCTCCACAGAACATGGGGTCTGAGTGAGGTCACGCACACAGGACCTGAGCTCTCCACAGAACACGGGGTCTGAGTGAGGTCACGCACACAGAGCCTGAGCTCTCCACAGAACACGGGGTCTGAGTGAGGTCACGCACACAGGACCTGAGCTCTCCACAGAACACGGGGTCTGAGTGAGGTCACGCACACAGAGCCTGAGCTCTCCACAGAACACGGGGTCTGAGTGAGGTCACGCACACAGGACCTGAGCTCTCCACAGAACACGGGGTCTGAGTGAGGTCACGCACACAGAGCCTGAGCTCTCCACAGAACACGGGGTCTGAGTGAGGTCACACACACAGGACCTGAGCTCTCCATAGAACACGGGGTCTGAGTGAGGTCACACACACAGGACCTGAGCTCTCCACAGAACACGGGGTCTGAGTGAGTTCACGCACACAGGACCTGAGCTCTCCACAGAACACGGGGTCTGAGTGAGTTCACGCACACAGGACCTGAGCTCTCCACAGAACACGGGGTCTGAGTGAGGTCACGCACACAGGACCTGAGCTCTCCACAGAACACGGGGTCTGAGTGAGGTCACGCACACAGGACCTGAGCTCTCCACAGAACACGGGGTCTGAGTGAGGTCACGCACACAGGACCTGAGCTCTCCACAGAACACGGGGTCTGAGTGAGGTCACGCACACAGGACCTGAGCTCTCCACAGAACATGGGGTCTGAGTGAGGCGACCTTCAAATGCATCGCAGCTCCAATGTCCCCGCGTCGGCAGTCAGTCCCTCAGCCACGGAGAGCCTCTACCTGCCCTTCCCATGGGCCTGTGCCTCTTCACAGTATTCCCGGGGGAGCGGAGGCCGAGGGTGACAGAAACCTTCTTTGCAGAACTACTGTGGTCACTGCCTCCCCAAGGGACCAAGGACGATGAGCAAAGGACAGACAGACTGACCCATGCCGACTTCCTCACACGCTGAAAACGCTTGTGATTCACAGGGCCGGTCAATATCTATCCCTGATCCTTTGCCCCTACACTCTCCCCAAAGGGACATGTTGCTGTTTACAACACACAATAGACAACAAAGGCCATCTGAAAGAATTATATTCACATCTGGAGGGGAGGAAACTGAAAATTGATTATATCTGCATCGATCCATGTAGACCCTGTGTACATGTTTGTAACTGTCACTTTCCTCCACAGCCTGGGCACCTCACAGTCCCGCTGGCGGGTGTGCCAGCCAAACCACCTGGAGGCGCCCGAGGGATGCCGCCTCCCGACGGTGGCGGTCCCCTGGGCAGAGGCCGTACCTTGTCTCACGAAGGTCTGGCTGGTGTCCAGCAGGATCTCGCAGCCTTCGATGATCATGCGCTCAATGGCCAGGTTCTTCCGGATGTTCTCTGTCTCGCTTACTTCATCGTGCATTATCCTGTGGAGACAGGAAGTGACCCAGTCAGAGACAGGTGGCCGCCACTCTGAGGAGAGAAAGCTTGGCACCAGGGTTCTCAGTGGAGCCCCTGACAAAGGGGTCGAGAGCAGCAGGACTGCACGGAGTGTGCTGGACACTGAAAGGCATGATCTCATTTTATCTTTCTCACAGTCCAGGGAAGCAGGCGGTCTTATTTCAGAGAGAGGGAAATGGAGGTTAACAGGGAAGGAGTAAGTGTCTATGATTTAGAAGTCTGAAACATGGGGCGGAGACAGCAGCACTGGGAGGAAGGTGGAAGTCCGGGAAGCATCCTTAGTTTACTAACTCGTCCCTCCTCCAACCACCAGCCTTATCCATCCACAGAAGAAACCAACTTCATTCTTCCCCCAGGGCCTTTGCACTTCCTGTTTAGTGTCCCTGAGTGCTCTAAATGCAGCTGTTTCCTTAACAATGGCTCTGGAACAGCTTATTTTTGGAGGATGGGGCAATGCAAGTGGCTCAGGGAACACTGACCGGTCATTTCTGTAAATTCTGGCAAATCTGAGAGAGAAATAGGACACAGCTTGCTCCCAGTTGTCCCTCTTCCGACAGCTGCAACATCACTCATGTCCACAAGGTGGAACCATTGACCTGCTTTTTAGAAATACCCTTGGTGGCTAAGAGGACAAGACTATCGGCAACTTTGCTAAGAGCCTTGATAGGTTTACAGGAGTCTAGGAAAAAAGTGGTTCATTTATGGATGTTTAATCTGGAAAAATGCCCCGCCTAATTTTTCCCAGGGCCTTTTACTTGCTGTTTTCTCCTTCTGAATGCTCTTTATATGGCTGTTTCCTTCATAACAGCTTGGGACCGGCTTATTATTATTATTATTGTTGTTGTTGTTGTTGTATTTTTCTGAAGCTGGAAACGGGGAGAGACAATCAGACAGACTCCTGCATGCGCCCGACCGGGATCCACCCGGCACGCCCACCAGGGGGCGATGCTCTGCCCCTTTGGGGCGTCACTCTGTCGCTACCAGAGCCACTCTAGCGCCTGGGGCAGAGGCCAAGGAGCCATCCCCAGCGCCCGGGCCATCTTTGCTCCAATGGAGCCTCGGCTTCGGGAGGGGAAGAGAGAGACAGAGAGGAAGGAGAGGGGGAGGGGTGGAGAAGCAGATGGGCGCTTCTCCTGTGTGCCCTGGCCGGGAATCGAACCCGGGACTTCTGCACGCCAGGCCGACGCTCTACCACTGAGCCAACCGGCCAGGGCTTATTTTTTTTTAGGACCTGGCATTGCAGCTAGTTCATGAAAGACTAAGGTCGTTAATTCTGTAGGTTCTGGCAAGTCCGGGAGGAAAACTTGAAACAGCTACTTTCCAATCTAGATAGAGACAACTGTCCCTGTCGTTTGTTGGGCCACTTGCAATACCACTTATATCCACAAGGTGACAGCATTTGCTCGCTTTATAAAAAATACCACTGGTGGAAGCAAAAGACCGAGAGGTCGAGGTTGCTAGGAATCTTGATGGGTTTCCAGGAGTCTGTTATTTTTGTGTGTGGCTCTGGAGAAATAACCTATCTCCTCCTGCTCAGAGTCTTTGTATTTTCCGCTTCCTTCCCCTGAACCCTCTTTTATGGTTGTTTTAGTTAGTACTGGCTCTGGAACTTTTAATTTGGAAGGAGCTGGCAATGCAGCTGGGTCAGGGAGGAGTGACTTAAGTAAATTCTGTAAGTTTTGGTGTGTCTGGGAGAGAAAGAGGGCACAATTTACTCTAACCTGAGCAGACAGACATCTGTACTATTTGTACCGATTCTGTCAACTGCCAACACTGCTCATGTCCACGAGGTGACAGCATTTACCTGCTTCTAAAAAATACCTTCCACGGGGAAAAAGAAAAAGTGAGCACCTGACTTTGCTAAGAGCCTGGATGGTGGGGTGTGGGGATCTTGAAACATACCCTACCTCCTTCTGCTCGGGCTTTATTTATTTATTTATTTACAGAGACAGAGAGTGAGTTAGAGAGAGGGATAGACAGGGACAGACAGACAGGAACAGAGAGAGATGAGAAGCATCAATCATTAGTTTTTCATTGTGCATTGCAACATCTTAGTTGTTCATTGATTGCTTTCTCATATGTGCCTTGACCACGGGCCTTCAGCAGATCGAGTAACCCCTTGCTGGAGCCAATGACCTTGGGTTCAAGCTGGTGGGCTTTTTGCTCAAACCAGATGAGCCTACGCTCAAGCTGGCAACCTCGGGGTCTTGAACCTGGGTCCTCTGCATCCCAGTCTGACGCTCTATTCACTGCGCCACCACCTGGTCAGGCGCTCGGGCTCTTTGTGTATGCTATTTCCTCTCTCTGAATGGTCTTCATATGGCTCTTTTCTTAATATTTTCTCTGGAATGGCTTATTTTGTGGGGACCTGGCGATGTACCTGGCTCAGGGAAGATTGAACTCGGTTACCTCTGTAGGTTCTGACACATCTGGGAAGGAGGCAGGACACACCCAGCTCCTGGTCTGAAAATACAGACTGTTGTCCAATTTGCCCGTTCTGCCGACTGCAACACTCTTCTCGTCCAGCAGGTGGCACCATTTACCAGCTTTTAAAAAATATCGCCCACAGGAGAAAGGTAAGTTTTAAATTTTGCTAAGAACATTGATGGATTTTCAGGAGCCTTGGGAAAGTAGTGAGTCACTTTTTCGGAGGGAGGTCTCGAAATAGTCCTTCACCTACTCTGAGAAAAACAGAAAGCCTCCTATGTGTTTGTTGGGACCTGAATTCTACAATGAATGCCAGCAGGAGGGCTGGTTAATGTGTGTGGCTTACAAAGTTCTCTCTCAGACACTCTCCAATTAAACCCACAGCAAGGGGCTATGACACTGGAGGCCTAGGGTTTGTGATTAGTGGACTCAGCCTGATGCTGAACAAGTCATTGGACCCCCTGGTCCTCAGTTTCTGGAGAATGTTGGGGTGTCCTTGTGCCTGGCCCATAAGAGGTACTTGAAAAATGGTTGTGGTTACTGTTACTGCTATCATGGCTGCGTAAGGACATGGGGGAGTCTCTTTTTCAGCTGCCTTGGTTTTCCCATCCTTCCCACCAATTCTCTTATGGAGGACCCGGCCTCAGCTCTGTCCTGGAAAGATGTCGGTGAGGGAGACACCTTTTGGAGTGTGTATAAGTTCTTGGGAGGGGGTTCGTTTCTGAAGGTGACCAAAGGCAATCAGCCTCATTTCTCTTGACCAGGGTGGGGACCGGGTGAGGAGGGCTGTGTTTGGTGAAAAACAAGGTGAGGGGACTCCGCAGCGGCCGCGCGAGTTCTGCTATTAGACGTGTATAACTGCAGCGGCCCAGGATGCACGCGGCCTCTGGCTGGTCTGTGTTGGGAGGTGGGCCCACGCTGTTCCTGCAGCTCTGGACTCTGGGGAGGCAGCCTGGGTTCCAGAGCCTGGGGCTCCTGTGGGGGTGACTGGGTAACTGGTGAGCCAGGGGATGTTGGTTTAGGAGAAATGGGGCAAATGCCAGAGGCAGGAGACAGCCAATCTCCTGGAGGGGTATTTCGAGCCCAGCATCAAGGACTGGTTTCCTGAGGGCCTCCTGTGGGCTGGGGGTTTTCTTCAGCCCCCTCCCCATGGTGACAGGAGGATGAAAGGGTTGTCACAGCAACAATCAGCCCTCCTTTGTGCTGGGTTCAGGGCCAGGTGCAGGTGATGGGGGTGTGAGGACAACTAAAGAGCAGGCTGCACACCAGGACCCCAGGGAAAGGGGTCACATACCTTGGCACCCAGGTACCCTCTGCACCTGTGCCAACACTGGGACAGGCATCTGTCGGTGACAAGGAGCCTGGCTGCCTCATGGAGTCCCAAGTCCCCACTGGAAAGAGTGTGTGGGACTTGGCTACCTGGGTCATGTGAGGCCAGGGGACCCCACCCCACAATGATGGGTTTGTCTGCAGTCACGGCCTGAATACAGCCTCACCCTGGTCCTTTACCCTGGGGCCTGTGTCCTGCCCTGGTCCAGCCTGCCCTCCCTCTGCCCAGCGGGGAGCCTGGGCCTCACCTGCTGCCCCCTGCTGGGCTGGGAAAGCTATTTAGGCACTGAGACATTGGACTGGTAGCTCCGGTAACCTGTCTCTGAGCACAAAGCCTGCTTCTTCTCTTGGCCTCCACACACGGGGGCCCCCAGCCCTCAGCCCTTGCTTCCCATCTGAATTCTGCCCAAATTCACTCCCTTGGTGACTTCACTAGTCTGTGACTCAAGATACAGTCCAAGCCGCAGATACTGAAATGTTTCCTCCCCTCCACCCAGACTCAAACACCCTGCTCCCTTTGTGTCCCCTCCGTCTCTAGGTCCACACCCCTCAGGAACAATGCAGTGAGGCAGGAAGACCCCCTGCACGCCCCTCCCACTTCTCTCATCTCCATCACCGCACCCCTGACTCGTCTTCTCTTTCTCCCCTCATCTAAGCCAGCAGAACCTCCATCTTTAAAATGCGTCCAGCATCTGAACCTCCCCCTCTCCTCCACTGCCACCACCTGGTACAGGGCAGTGTCACTGCTGCCTGGGATGTGACAGTGACTCCTCCTTGGTCCCCCCTGGTCCCTGCTTCTGCCCTTGCAGAGGGAGGTCCCCCCAGGCCTCAGGGACTGAGAGGAGGCAGGTGAGAAACCTTGACTTGTCTGCCCAGGTCACTGCCTGTTCTGGCTCAAGTCTTGGGCTTGTGGCGGACACGGGAGGGCAGAGAAAGTGAGCAGATTCCGGCCTGTCTCTGCCTCAGACCCCACGTGTGTGAAGGCAAGACGCAGCTTCCCACCAGCGCCCAGGAGAGCTTGAGCTGCAAACCAGGGTACTTGCCCAAGCACCTAGCTTCCCTGCCCCCCCCCCCAATCCTTCCCTGAACAAGCGTATTAACACTGGGCGGAGCCTACGCGGGGGAGGGGTTTCCCAGCCGCAGCCTGTGCCCTGGGGCAGCTCACCTGGACAGCTCCTCCAGCTTGGACTTGGCGTAGTCCAGGCTGTTCCGCTCAACGTGCTCGTGCGGAGTGTGGGCCAGGAGCTCGTGCAGTGTCAGGATGTACCTGGGGATCTGCGGCGGGGAGGGCCGGAGGCGGGGGTGGGGTTAGGGGAAGGACAGAAGGACAGAGAGACACAGCAGCATTGTCAAGGGTTCTCAGCTCCAAGGACACCTGCAGGAGGCAGGGCCTGGGGGTGCGCTGGGGACCAGGGGGGACAGGGCCCCTGACAGAGCTGCCCCAATACCTTCCCACAATACCTGCTCCGTGGGACAGGACCGGCCAGGGCCCGCGCAGGCCGCCCCCCTCCTCGAGGCAGCTCAGAGCAGGCATGGGAGGGTCTGGGCCCTCCTCGTGGGGCTGCAGGAGCCCGAGGGGGTCTCCGGGGACCGGCTCCCGCCCGCCCAGCCGCAGCAGCCCCCACCTGGAACATGGGGTAGGTGAGGAAGGTCTCCAGCGTCCTCTCCTCGCAGTCGGGCTTGGCCTCGTAGTGCTTGAGCAGCTTGTCGAAGTCGCGGTTCTGCTTGCAGTGCGCCAGGATCTGCAGGCTGTACTGGTGGTTGCGCACGAACTCCTGGTAGATGTTGAGCATGGGCAGCAGGATGTCGAAGAGGTCGGCTGGAAGGAGGGTGGGGTCAGGGGGGCCGGCACCCCCGCGGAGACAGATGCTCCAGCCCCCTCTCCAGAGGGACCCCTGCCTGTGGCGGAGACTGTGGCACCGCAGCCCTGTTCCTGGTTAGGTGGCCCCAGATATTGGGACCATATCAGAATCTCAGATTTGGAGAGGTGGGCCCCAGTCTGGTTCGACACGTGTCCTGGGGGTCAGAGAGAGGAGGTGTCGTGGGCGACCTCCTTCAGCACCCAGACACTCGTTCTGCAACTGCCTGGGGTGCTGGTGGCTGAATGTTCTCAGCTGGGTCCTCACCTCCAGGACTGCTTTTGTTGTTGTTTTATTTATTCATTTTAGAGAGGAGAGGGAGAGACAGAGACAGAGAGAGAGAGAGAGAGAGAGAGAGAGAAGGGGGGGGAGGAGCTGGAAGCATCAACTCCCATATGTGCCTTGACCAGGCAAGCCCAGGGTTTCGAACCGGAGACCTCAGCATTTCCAGGTTGACGCCAGGAACTGCTTTTGGCTGAAGGGAGCTGCCTTGCCTGAGTCACACCCACCCAATGGCGGGACCAGGTGGGGGTGTAAAGAACAGCCCCATGACACCCTTAGGGACGTCCTTGAAGGGCCATCCTAGCTCCTGAGCTCCCGGGGGATCAGCTGGGGGCCTGGCTGTACCTGCATCAAAGCTGCACTCCTTCCTGCTCTGGCCCCCACGGTGTGAGGCTGAAGGCCCAGCAGGCCTCCCTTCCAGGGTGTCCCACCTGTGACAGCCACCCATCTGAGGTCACAGGTGGGTCAGTAGGTGGCCTGGAACCAGTTCTCCTGACACCCCCATTCCATGTCTTCCCGCCCTGCAACACGGCCTCGTGAGTCTCCGTCCCTCACCTATCCCCTCATCAGTGCACCCCTGTCCTTCCAGGCCTCCCCAGCTCCGCACCCCTCGATCAGTGAGCTGGGTCCTCTGCTGGTGGATCTGTCTTGACTTCCTGGGTGTACAACATCCTGTCCTCCCAGCCCAACGCTCCAACCTGCCCTGTACTCTTGACGGGGGCTAGGGGGTGGGGAGAGGCTGTACCCACGACAATTCCTGCCGCCAGGCCCTGTGCTCATGGGCCCTGGAGCACCCCACAACGGCCAACAAGCACGAGAAAACACACGCTAAAACGTGCAGTGAAAAAACCCCCACAGCAAGATTCGAATTCCATAGTCAGTATGTTTGCAATTATGTAAAGTGGAGAACACCCCCCCGCCCAAGATCTACACATAAAGAAAAATTGGAAGAAAACACCCAAGTGTTTACAGTGGTATCTTTGGGAGGAAGAACTATGGTTGATATATTTTTAAACGTTTTCTCCTCTTTCAGATTCTCAAGTTTTCTCAAATGGGCACATATAGATTATTTTTAAAAGAGAAAAGCAGATACAGAACTAAAAATACATCGCTTCTTCCTAGAAGCAGAGCTTTCGCCAACATCTCTTTCCTCCAGGGCTCCATCTGAGGGATCCTGTGAGTTTCCCACTTTGTTTTACTTTAGAAGAACGAAAGTGCCGCCAGCCCCCAAGGCCGCCCGGAGAGGGATTCTGCAGGTGGGGGCGAGGCAGCGGGGCTGGGACTCACCCAGGACCAGAGTGGGCCAGCTGGAGATGCGGGCCTTCAGGCCCTGGTAGAAGATCTGGTGCAGAAACATGATGGTCTCGCTGGAATAGAAAGAGAGGGTGAGGCGGGGCCAGGAAGTCCCGCGCCCGCCCGGCGCCCCTCCCACGCGGCAGGTGCGCACAGCTCTGGGGCCCGGGAGACGCCAGCAGCAAGCTCCTTCCTCGGGTGGGGCCTGCTGCGACAACCCCAGCGGCGGGACAGACTGTGTGCAGGACAAATAAGCGAGACCCCTGTTAAAATGAAGGACTAGGCATTTCTAGAGGTGACAGCTGAGCCTTGGGGGTCACTCGCCGCGAGGGGAGGCGCCTGGAGGGATCCTGGGGGAACCAAGAAGTTGGGGCGGAGTAGCAGATTAGGAACATTCTAGAACTGGAAGAAATATAGCTGATGAAGCCTCCATTTCTCAGGTAGAAACGGCGAGGACCTCACCTGTAATTCTCCTTCTTGGAAATGACTACTGTTACCTGTCTAACGGGGTAAAAAAAATCTCATTTTGATTGGCTTTGCTTGAAAAAAAAAGTGGTTGGTGGGTGGGTTGGATATTTTTTCTGTGGATTGGCCATGCAGATTCCTGCTTTTGGGAACTGACTAGTCATGTCCACTGACTCTTTTTCTCTCTTATTGATTTTAAATAACCCTCCAGCTGAAGCCTATCCTCTGTGCATACCTCCAAGGGCGGCCATTCTGGCTCCGCAGCTCGCCCACTGCGCACACGTCTGGTGTTTGGACACTTTCCTGATTTTCTTTCTATTCTATGCTTGGGGCACCATGCTGTCCCCACTCCTGGGTGGCACCCCCCCCCATATCTGACTGCTTCATTTTACGTGTAAGTACTTCCCTAGAGATTACTTTGGTGTAAGATGTGAATATGAGGTAATCACAGTTCTTCTCTGGTTTGGGTAACAAGCTGCCCCGTCCTGTTGGTCAAACCTACCTGCTGTTTCTCCTGCTTTGCTCTAGGCCACCTTCTCTATCACAGAATTCTCGTGCATCCCTGAGTCTCTTTCTGTACTGTTTCATTTTGATGCTCTATTGGACTGTTGCATTAATTTTGATATATTTATAAAGATAAAGCTTTATATTTTAATTATAAGTGGGGAACGTGTCTCTCATTGTTCTCTTCAGAGTAATATGATCTAGTTAGTGTCTATTCCTTCAGTTGAACTTTAAAATCATTTTGAGGCTGCACTTGATTGGAATTGTATTAAATTGATAGCATATTTTGGGTGAGAATAACATCTCTACAATACAGATTCCTCCCAACCAGAAAGCTGGCCCACTCTGTTTTTGTACGGCCAGTAGTAAACAGAGATTTTTTTTTTACATCTTTAAAGGATTAAAAAAAAAATCAAAGAAATGTTTCATGATATGTGAAACTCACATTGAAGTTCATTAGAAGAGTTTGGATTTGTTAACGGATTGTCTGACCACTTAGTTGTTTGTTTTTTTTTTGTATTTTTCCGAAGCTGGAAACGGGGAGAGACAGTCAGACAGACTCCCGTATGCGCCCGACCGGGATCCATCCAGCATGCCCACCAGGGGCGATGCTCTGCCCACCAGGGGGCGATGCTCTGCCCCTCCGGGGCATTGCTCTGCCGTGACCAGAGCCACTCTAGCGCCTGGGGCAGAGGCCAAGGAGCCATCCCCAGTGCCCGGGCCATCTTTGCTCCAATGGAGCCTTGGCTGCGGGAGGGGAAGAGAGAGACAGAGAGGAAGGAGGGGGGGTGGGGGTGGAGAAGCAAATGGGCGCCTCTCCTATGTGCCCTGGCTGGGAATCGAACCTGGGTCCCCCACACGCCAGGCCGACGCTCCACCACTGAGCCAACCGGCCAGGGCCTGACCACTTAGTTTTGATGGAGACTGGCCCTCACAGAAGTTGGTCCCTAGGTCGCATGTGTAGAGACCCCGAGTAGGTGTGGCCGTCCTCTGTGGCTGTGCCTCTGTCCACAGCAGGATTATTGTCCAGTGAGAGACCCAGACACTAACAAAATTACCATTCATGTGTGATGAATGCTACAAAAAGGGCCCAGGAGTGACAACCAGGGAACATATGCCGACAGCCACAAGTGGCATGGGGGTGGGCAGGGACACGACATCGAGGAAAGGTGTGAAGAGACTGAGAGATGGCTGTTGGGAGGAGTGTCGGGTAGGATGTGCATACCAGGGAGAGGCAGTGATGTCTGCAGAACACACTTGGGATCTATCCAACTTCCTGAGCCCAGAAAGGGGTGTGACCTGCCCAAGGCCGGTCCAAGGTAGACAGGGCAGTGCCAAACCTCTGCCCTCCTGCCCCACCTTCTGTCTGGTGCCAGTCTGGGTTCAAGTGCCCGCCCTGCTCACTCCCAGCCCAGGCAGACATGGCCGACTGATGGCAGCACGCCCCCCACTGGGCTTCACCCTTCTCTACCCAGGGCTCCGGGCAGCCACTGCCAATCAATCAGAGCAGGCGTCAAGACACCAACCATCTGTCACCCAGGAGGGATGCCTTTCATGACAGGGCAGCGCATGTGGTTCCCAGCACGTGTCACTGGGCCTGGCTGTTGCGAAAGGGAGACAGTCCATGCCTGCAAGCTCATCGCCTTGGCTAAACAAACCCCTCCCAGCTCTGCAATATCCTTGAGGAATCAACCAACCTGGAGGGAGGTCTTGCTCTTTCCAAAGACCCCTTTTGATGAATGAAATCACCAAGTTAGCATCCGGTTTGGGGAAATCCGTGTGCAGAAATGCCTTATAATAAGTGGGGCTGGTAGCCTCTGCCCTTGGCTTGTGGCACACCGACCTCTGTGCTGGGGTCTGAGCCAGGGAGACCCGGGGGGTTCACACTCTGGGTTCTACCTATCACAGGAAGCGGGGAGGCTGGACTCACATACTCCGGAAGGTTCTCTCACAGGGCAGGAGTGGGAGGCATGCAGGCAGGCCAGAGGAGCCACAGCTGGGAGCGGGAAGGGGTGCAGAGATCAGGGTGAACACAGCCTGCTCGGGCCAGCTGTGTGCTCTCGAACACATCCTGTCACCCCTGAGCCCTGGGCCAGCCTCGTGAGGCATCTCTGATGGTCAGAAACCTTGTAGGCCAAGTGCTTACTGAGAGCCTGGCACAAAGCAGCCCCTTAGTGTGGTGAGTGTCCTGCACAGTGCTGGGTGAGGTTGTTAGAAGCTGAATGGAAAATTAGTTTTAGGCCCTGGCTGGGTGGCTCAGTGGATAGAGCGTCAGCCTGATGTATAGATGTTCCAGGTTTGATTCCTGGTCAGGGTACACAGGAGAAGCAACCATCTGCTTCTCTTCCCCTCTTTCTCTCCCTTCTCTCCCTCTTCCCCTCCCGCAGCCAGTTGCTTAATTGGTTTGAGCATCAGCCTCAGGCGCTAAAAACAGCTCGGTTGATTCCAGCATTGGCTGCAGGTGGGGGGTTGCCGGGTGGATCCAGGTGGAGGTGTATGTGGGAGTCTGTCTCTCTGTATCCCCTCCTCTCACTTAAAAAAACCAAACTAATTTCAGCTGTTCTTTATGCTCCTCCAAAGCCTGGAGGCTAAGATAGCAAAGCTTATGCTGTACCCCAACACCAGAGAGATGGGAATCACTCCCAGGCTCTCCCCACTTGTACCCCATCTGGTAAGGGACGGGAAGGAGCCTGGGCTCCTGCTTGAGAAGGGGGGGCACAGAGGAGAAGCCAGCACTTCTGATTTGCATCTACTGAGCTGATCATTGGTTTTCCTGACTTAATAGAGTAAGAAAAAAGAGTGAAATACATGGATTGGTTTTTGATGTTGAACCAGCCTTGAGCGCCTGGGGGTAAAGTCCATTTGGCCGCGATGGACGACCCTCTTTATATGTGCGTAAATTCTATTTGACAATATTTTGTGTCTGTGGTCACTGCACATCCTGGTCTGTGGCTCTCTCTTCCCACAATGGCGTGGCCTGGTTTTGGTAACAGGAACTCTGGCCAATAGGGAGACTGGGAAGTGTTCCCACCAGGTTAGATTTGAATCACTGAGATAATGTCTCACTGCTGCTGAGCACAGGGGACATGCTGGGCCCCTCAGTTGACCCTCCTACACCTGTAAGAGGAGGCAGCATCCCTGGGCCAGGCGTTTGACACCTTCTGGCCTGCAGATTCTGGAGGTCTTAAGAATGAATCAAGCTGCTACTAGTCACCGGGATCAGTGAGACCACCGAGATGGGCTACAGTCAGCCACAGGCCCCATGGAGAGCAGAGACAGGCCCTGCACAGGCTGGCAGGGGGACTCGGCTCAGGCCACCTCTGTGCAGAGCTTCTCCCCAGCCCAAGACTCTGAGGCCAAATGCCGTCCCCTCCCCCCCTCTGCCCCCCCACTCTGAGGCCTCATCCCTATCTTGGTGTCAGTCCTGTCCTGCCCCATGACTTTCAGCCTCTCGAGTCCCATCTCTCTGCTGGGCTTCAGACCCACGTCTGACCCACATCCACTGCCCCGCTCATCTCCTCCGAGGTGCCCCACAGGCCTCGCAAACTCTCCACCCCGGTGGGGGAGGGGGGGCACAGGAAGGTAACTCCGGGTCTATGCCAAGGGCCTGGAGGAAGGCCAGTTGCAATGAGGAAAATGACTGGTAACTATTTTAAAAGACTTGCAGTTGAAGGGACGCACAGGGGACAGTCGTTGACCTTCATTCCAGGGTCGGCATTGGGTGTAAAGTGCCAAGCCAGCACTGATGCCCGGATCACCATTCGAGAAAAAGAACCGCTTTATAAGCTATGTAGGTAGTGTGGCCCCGAGCAGACTCCGCAGGGGCCTGAGGATTCTAGATCCAGACTTGGCCCGCAGGTCATCGTGAGCGTGTCAGGGTAGAAGAATGGGACGTAGCTAAGCTTTGAGTAGCTTGGCTTATAACTCTGAGCGCCCCGGATGTCGCGGGTGGGATACCCCTTTGTG
Organism: Saccopteryx bilineata; assembly: GCF_036850765.1. Taxonomy (NCBI): domain Eukaryota; kingdom Metazoa; phylum Chordata; class Mammalia; order Chiroptera; family Emballonuridae; genus Saccopteryx; species Saccopteryx bilineata. The sequence goes on from NC_089496.1 coordinate 72,709,581, forward strand.
AGGGGCCGTCTTGGGCACTGGAGAATGTTTAGCATCCTCCTTTGTTTCTCCCCACTGGATGCCAACAGCAAGCTCTTTCCCACAAGCCCAGCCAAGTTCTGACATTCAGAAATGTCCCCAAACACTGCCAAATGTCCCCTGGGGGCAAAACTGGCCTTGTTTTTTACCAGCACTTAGAGACCATGCGGGCCTCCTTTGCACTCTTGCCCTGGGCCCCATATTGGTGGTGGTGGGGGGTGGCTTCAGCCATATAACCCTGGCAACTTCCTCCCGGGGCCTCAGTTCCTCTGCACTTGGGGGGAACTAGATGGAGCTGGGGTCAGAGTTCGCTCCGTGTGGGTGAGGGTCCTCTCTGCCTCCTGGTCCAACCCTGCAGTGGGCTGGCCTGGTATGCTCACCTGTTGAGGAAGATGCTGCTGACGTCATCGTGCGTGATGGGGGGCTTCTTGGAGCTGGCAGCCATGCGCAGCGGGCGCAGGAAGTTGTTGACCAGGATGTGCAGCTGTTGCACGTACTCAGCCTCGGCCTCCAGCATGCTGAACACAACCTGGTTCCGCTTGCGCATGCTGTCGGCGTGCGGCGACCGGATGTAGTCCTGGATGATGGTCTTCCACTTGCGCCGGCACAGCCAGCCCCGCAGGAAGCTCTGCACCTGGGCGCCCACAGAGCAGAGAGCCCCTCAGTGTCCTGGGTGCTGAGCGCCCCAAGGGTGGGGACCACGGCATCGTTGGCCCCCTGTGCTGGGTGTGCAGGGACCCAGAGCACAGACAAGGAGCAGGCCTGGTTCTGCTGCCCACAGGTCCCGGGCGAGGCACTGGGTCTCTCTGAGCCCGTTTGCCACCTGGCCAAGGGGGCAAAGACGATGCCGGGCTCCAGGTGTGGTCCACAGATTGGCAGCCTCTGTTGGATAAAAATGCAGGCCGCGTGCCCCCAGCCCTCTGCATGTCAACAAGACCCCCTGGCTACTTTAGAAACATTCTCTGAAGGAGGACAGTGTGGCCCAGCGCCTGTAGTGGGATGTGGGTGAGGACACAGGGCACCAGGCTGCATGGGACACGGTTCACGCCTCTTCTCATCCAATCACTGGCCTGAGAGACCAGAAGTTTCAATTACAGTGTGTCTGAGAAGAGGGCAATTATCATATTGAATGGAAGATGGCAAATTAGTTACTCCCGTGGCTGGCCCTCGCCAGCGCTTGCCGGGAGCCTCCCTCCTGCCTCCGTGGGGCAATGATACCCACACTCCACTTGCTTGTCGCCTAGTTTGGCAGGAACTCGGGGAAGGCCTTGATTTGCACACATAGAATTGCTCTAAGAAGCACACGCTTCCAATGAAGATGCCACCAAGCTCCCTGCCATGCCCACATAGGGGGGACCCAGGGCACCTGGAGCAAGGTGCTGAGAGGTGCCTGGATGGGGGACTGGGGACCCAAGGGTCATCCTATGCGGGTCAGACCTGTCAGCTGGGAATTCGCCCCGGAGAGAAGATGCCAAGCCTGGGCCCGCTTCTTACAATGGAGTGGCTTACTCTGGGGCTCCAGGAGGTGACAACAGAGGGAAGGGGGCGGGTTTCCGTTGGTGCTTACTGAATGTTCCAACCACAATAGCTTCTCAAAATGGGCCAGGAAGCTCAGTGGGGCCATAGCTGAGGACAGCCAGGTGTCCCTGCCTGATGGCACTTGATGCAGACCTGGGGGGCAAATCTAAATGCTCACGTGGCCTGGCAGGTCCTCCTGTATGTGCATGGAGCCACCTAGGTGGGTACCCATGGGGCTGCAACTTCTTTCCTGTCCATATGTGGGAGGTGGGCCAGGAGGGGCGGGGCCAGCTTTTCCAGGATGTGGTGTGTCACGGGGGCCAAGGATGTGGGCTCTGGAGCTTGGTGGCCAGGGTTTAAGTGTTGCTCCTGAAACACTCCGCTGTGTGACCTGGGGGAGTCACTCCGCCCGTCTGTGCCTCAGTTCCCCGGGTGGGAGAATAGACCCTCAGAGGGCTTGCCGTTAGGAACGAATCCACAGCAGCGAGGCCCCTGGGACAGTGTCTGGCACACGGAGCGTAATAAATGGTAGCTATTTCTACTTTTGAGAAACCAGAAATCCAGATTCTTATGTGGAATGTTTGGCTTTTAAAGCACTGGCAACAAATGAAAAGGAGAAAGGGACACAATGTGTGGGCTCGGAACCCCAGCATGCTGGAGGCTGTGCCTGGCCTGCGGGGTCCCTTCACCTGCTCAGCAGGTGGGGCTCTCTGGTTCTCTTAGGGTGAGTCAGGCTCCCGATTCAGGCCTGGCACACTGCCAACATGAACCATGAGCTTTCCCTCTGCACCCCCTGGGGTGGCCACCCGCAGGGTCACTGGTACCTTCTGAGATGTCTGTCCCTCTGGATGCTAACAGGACAGAACCAGTGGGGGCAACGGTGGGGTCTAACAGAGGCCGGGTGCTCATGCTGAGATCTGCTGGGGACGAGAGGGGGCAGTTATGCAGAAGTGTTTGCTGACAGGGGACGTGTGAGGGAGAGACCATGGCGAGAGGTGTCCTGTGGGTCAGGTCGCTGCCTGGTGTTATAAGGAAAGCTCTCAGCGGAGAGTCCCATTGCTAGGGTTCCTGTCCTTTCTTTCTTGGAGGCTCAGTTTTCTTATCTATGAAATGGGGTGAGCCACCCTCCTCACAGCAACAACCGGAAGAGATATCTTGACAGAGTGCTATTCAGGGGTTCAGGGCTGCGGGTCCTGCCCCTGGGGCTGAGGTGAGGGGGCAGTGGGTCAGGAGGCTCTCTGCTAGGGCTGGGGCGGTGTTACAGCCCAGAGGGACGGTACAGACCTTCTTAATTTTCTTGATGTCACTGTCCTCGTCGTTGGGGGTGACGGTCTGGGTGGCCTGGATTCGCTCATTGTCCTTGAGCAGAGATGCAATCTGCAACAGAAACACAGGTTAGCTGCCCAGAGGGTCACCGGTCAGCAGGCCTTGCATGGTGGGTAGGCATCCTGTGACTTCTTCCCCAAGGGCCAGTGGCACCCAACCACAGGTCCCTTGCTCTGTGGGAGGTTGCTGAGACAGACATCTGTGAGTGAACAATGGACTGGGAACCTGTCCACCTGGGTTCCAGGCAGCTGGGCTCTGACTCCGGGTGACCTGGGGCCCTCTGCTCTCCGGGCTGCAGGCAGCCATCTGTAACCAGGGCGCCTTGGCCTGAATCTGTGATTCTGTTCCCGACTCCCCAACCATCACTGCCTTTATTTGGGCGTCTTTACTGTGGAAAGCTATATGTAACATAAAGTTGAGCATTTTAGCCAGTTTTCAAGGAACAATTCAGGAACATCAAGTACATTCACATCACTGTGCAGCCATTCCCACCAGCCATCTCCAGAACTTTCTCATCTCCCCACAGTGAAACACTGAGCCTATTCAACACGAATCCCCCCTCCTCCAACCCTGGCAGCCCCCCTTGTACTCTGTCTCTATGAACTTGACCATTCTACCTTCCTCAGCTAAGTGGATTCAGTTCTTGTCTTTTTGTGACTAGCTTGTTTCACTTAGCATGATGTCCTCAGGGTTCATCCATGCTGTAGCATGAGTCAGAATAGCCTTCTTTTTTTCAGGCTAAGTAATTTCCCATTGTCTGTAGAGAATACAATTTGCTATCCATTCATCTGTTGATGGATACTTGGGAGTCCCTTCATTTTTCAAATCAACTCCACTGGCAGCCTTGTCTCCAGAGACCGTCGGTGGCCAGAGCAGAGTCCTTCGGGCTGGGCTTGCTGTCTCTGCCCTGGGCTGCCCGGAAGCTCTTCTCTGACCTAGAGCCCTCTTTGGGGCACAACCTGGAGACTGCTGGCCTAGAAAATGGGACAGTCTGGGAACGCACATCAGAGCTGCTCTAAAGATCTCCATGTGCCTGGTTTGGGGACCAGAGAGATGGACACAGCGAGGCCCTGGGACAGCTCCGGTGCACGGGCCAGGGCCCCTTCCCACCACCTCCGAGTCTGCGAGTCTTTGCTGGGCGCCCTTCCCCAGGGCTACCTCGCACTGCGGATTCTCCTGTTCACACGTTCAAATGCCCGCATCGCCTGTTTACTCTCCATCTTTGCTGTGAGTTCCGTGGGGGGGGGGGAAGGACCCCACATTCCTTAATGTGCTCCCACGCCGGGCACAGGGATGGACACTCAACGCATACTGTTGGCCATGTTAACAAGTGAATTAAAACAACCCAGAGCAACAGAAACCCCAGCCACAGGAAAACACCGCAGTCCCTCGGCCCCACATCTAAATTAAATGTAGCAGCTCAGGGGAACTTGCAGCCGGGCTCCCTCTTCAGGCCACTTGTGAACTGCAGGGTGAATGGGCTCTCACAATGGAGCGAAAGGAGCACTTTGAAAGCAAAATGAAACGGTTACCCTTTCTCCACTCCCGGGTTGCTAAAATCACCTGGCGACCTCACCTGGCGACGCTTGAAGAGTGGCGGAAAATATCTGACTGATAAATATTCAGTGCCGACAGGGGACGCTTCTTTTCTCTCCCCAGTCGTCCCCTCCCCATTCCCCCCTCCCCAATTCTCTGAGAACATTTGCTTATTGAGATAAAGGTCTCTCAGGGGCGAAGGGGCATGCACACACACACACACACACACACACCATGTGCACGCGCACGCACACACACTTCTGGAGAGCTCAGAGACTCGGGCATGCCCAGTCAGCATTGGCCTGATATTGGCACCTCCGTGCCAGTCTGCTTCCTTTGCAAGTTTTAGCATTTGCACCCGGTACTCTTTTCCCTTTAGTTGAGGATGTGTGTATGTGTGTGTGTGTGTGTATCTGTATTTAAAATTGATGGCACTTCTCTCTGAGAGAGGCATTCCAGGACATCTACTCAGCAGGGACCAGGGCAAAAAATAGATGCAATTAGGCCAGGCGCTCTGCTACAGGCCGAGGCAACACCGGAAGCTTTGGAGCCTTATTTAAGCATCGGGCTGGGTGGGCAAAGCTCTGCAGAGCTGGGAGTCTGGGGACCTTGCTGGAGCCTGGGCCTTGGTCCCTCTTGTGAGGAGCCTATGTCAAGATGATGGCATGAGCACCTGTGAGCTCACGGAGGCAGCCTCTCGCTAGCCCTGGCAGGTCCCTTCTGTGATGAATTTGTTTTGGACCCTGGTTTGCTTGCTTGAGGTCTAGGAGCTGCTCAATTGACCCTTTGCAATGATGGCCGTGGAGAGTTGGGATTTTGACTCACAGTCCAACTCACTGGTGAGCGTCCTGCTCTGGCCGCCCTCCTGGCTCAGTGCCTGGCATCTCAGCTGTCCACTAGCCACCTGCAGACTGGCTTTCTTGACCCTCATTTGCCGCATCCCTTGGGGCATGGTGCACTGACCCCCGCCCCACCCCACTGCCCTCTCTGGAGACAGTTCTTTTAATTCAGTATGCACTTTGTCAGTGCAATGATTGACAGTGGAACTAACCCAGGTTTTCCCATTTTGTTAGCAGCCAAAGTTTTTGCCAAAGATCTCTGTATTTCTTGCTTTTCAACCAGCTGCCACATAACATGGTTCTCTGTCCTTCCTTCTCATTTCCCTGCGGTCTCTTCCAAGCCTAGAAGAAGATGCCCAGTTGATCTCTCTTTGTGCCAACTGATCAGCATGTCCTGGGGGGTCACTGTGTTGGGCACCTTCTTGGGCACAGGTGAGATGGAGCTGGAGGTGGAGAAGTCAGAAGGGTACCTGGAGGAGCTTCCAGCCTCAGAAGGAGGTCAGACATCCACAGTGGCAACTTATAATCCAATAAGATAAGGCAAGAAGGGAGATGCGCACCTACTGCAGTGGAGGTCTCATCGCAGAAGTGGAAAGGGCTTTTCAAAAAAGGTTTTGAAGGGCAAATAGGAGCCCAACAGGTGGTTATGGCAGGGAAGGAATTTGAGCAGATGGGCTGGTGTGAACAAAGGCACGGGGTATGACAGGGTGTTGTGTGCAGGGGTGGGAGATGGCAGGGGGGAGTTGGGAAGCACAGCTCAGGCCTGGGGTGGGGGGTTGGTGAGGGTAGTGGAGAGGATGCATGGAGAAGGCTCAAGGCACCTTCTCCTGTTTCCCTCAGAGCAGGCCTCTCGTTGACCTGTTTTATATGTTGGGTTCCATGTCAAAGTTTGTTCTCAAAACTGATTCCATAGCTAAAGATTTATTTTAAACTAGTGCCAGCCTTGTAGGATTCTGAATGCTTCCAAACCAATGAAATGTTACGACTGACACTAAAGTCCTGCCCTTCAGGAGCTGCCTCAGTCCTCCTAGTGACCCACCAGTCAGAAATGGGAGGAAAGCCGCTGTTAACCCGAGGCTGTGGCCACACCTAGCGCGGCAGAGGACGGCAGGCCCCTCGGAGGCAGACGTTCCCTTTGCGTTAGATGGTTGTCGGGGCTTTTGGTTATGAGAGATGAGGCCTGATGGGGTTGTTCAGATGGGAGAATAGAACCTTAATGAAGTTTCACGCAGACCTTTGTTTGGCCTGATCTCCTGCTACCTCCACAGAGAGCTGACCAGGTGGGAGCAGGAGAGGCGGAGAGACACGCTGTCTCCAGGACGTGTGGCCTGGGCAGAGCCCTGGGCTGAGAAGGGCCCAGTGTGGAGTTCAAGGCTCTGTAATCCTGCCTCAAAATTCTCAAGGACCCATGTTTTTGCACTGGGTCCTACAAATTATGTAGCTAGTCCTGAAAAAAAAAAAAGAGGCTGCGCCAGTGAATGGTAAGGGTGTAGAGACCAGATCTCTGAAAGAAAAACTCAGACTTGCAGGTTCCCGGTGTGAACCTTCCTGCCTTGCCCGTTGTAAGCCACCAAATGCTGAAAACTTGCTTGCAAATTCTTGAAAATGTTGGCTCTTTACAGCTGATCTGAGCGGCTCCAGCACGCCTCTGGATGCAGGGTATGGGGCTTGGTAGAGAAAGAGGTTATGAACCAGAACACCAATGAAATGGAAGGTGGGAGGGTGTGGAAAGAGGTCAGTGAAGGATCCTTGTTGCAAGAAAGAGTGAGTGGCGTGAGGCAGGGATGTCTTCTCTTTGTTTATATGCTGCCTTCTCTTTCAATAGTGGAAGCCTCCTCTCAGTTACATCCAAACCTTCTGGACAGTCTGTTACATACACCAGCCTGTGTCAAGGGTTTGGGGATGAGGCCACAGCAGGTAGCATTCAGGTCTCTCAGACACTGTGGTTCTCTTTGGACTTGGTAGGACTGTGTTTCCCAGGTCCTGGAACTCAGGTGCAGTCATGTGACATGCTTGTCCAACAAGATTTAAGCAGAGGCATCACATTCCTGTCCCCTGATGTGATGATGATGGTGGAACCCCAGCAGCCCAAGTCCCTGACTCCGAGTGAGAATACCGTGCGACTGAGAAAGCAACCTTTGCTGTTTCAAGGTGCTAGGACATTGGGATTGTTTGTTACAGTGGCATGACCCTGGCTGATTCTGACAGGTACACCTGGTGACCCCTGGAGTAAAGGGCAGTGAAGACCTGAGTGGACAGGGCTGCTGTGGGGAGTGATGTGACCAGTCAGGGGAGTGGGATCTGAGAGCGGGTGGTGGCAGGAGGGCGGGAGCCCCAGGAATTCTCAGGAATAGTGGGGTGGGGACTGCGGGAAGCTGTTTGGCTTCTGAGGAAAGGTGAGCCAGGAGAGCCCGTGGCGCCCCGGTGAGAGTCGTTCCCTAACATGCACCCTTTAATCAGCCTGGCTCTTCAGTGGGGGAGCGGTAACTTGCAAGGGAGCCCAGGCTCCGGTGCTGGAGGTGACCTTAGTAAGTCCCTTCCTTTATGACCTCAGTGTCTTCAGTCCCCTCCCAGCTCTGACCTACTAAGAGCCTGTCTTTGTCACAGGGCCACTCAGCACTCCCTGGCTTCTTGGTGCTTCCTGTGATCTGATGGTCAACTTCCTGGGCATGGGGCTCTGTTTCCTCTTCTGGGAGCCCATCCAAGTGGACAGGTGCCCTGCACCCTGCGAGATGTGCGCGCGCATACCTGTGCCTTGTGGGATGTGTGTGTGCGAGAGACACAGAGACTACAGCCTGAAAGCTTTACCAAGCTGGCCTTTCAGAGTCTCCTTGAAAAAGATCTTTGCCCTGGAGGGTAATGCACTCAATTGGAGCCATTGCTCCAAATTCCCACAAACGGGCTTCTGCTGCCACGCAGGCAGACACACACACACACACACACACACACACACGCTCTCACAACTGACCTGCTTCATGCTCCCAGCACCAGAGGGGCTGGATCCACCTTTGCACACACCCTCCACTGTCCTCTGGACCCCTGAATCCCTTTAAGGCCATATGCACATAAACCCAAACCCACATTGGCTATAAAATGACTCACTTCCTGACTTGGGTTCATACTAAGCTCTCTTTTGGGGCTAATTGCAGTCTGTGCACTCCAGTCAGACCTGAGGGGTAGAAACCTTCAATTCTCTAGTGCCCACCACAGAGCCTGACGTCCACTCACCCAGGAAGCCCTTGCTGAGCACCTACTATGTGCCAGGCGTGAGTGATAAAAGACACTGCCCTCAAGGAGTTCCCACCATGCTTGGGGGATGCTGAGGGTGGGAACCCATGGGGGCAGGGCAGGGAGTCCTCAGGAGAGGGGACTTTGAGCCGGGGAGGATGTCCCCAGGCTGGGACACATGCCGGTGATGAGGCATTTCACACAGGAGTGTCAGTGTGTCCAAAGGCGGAGAGGACCACAGGGCACCCCAGGAACCTGGGTGAGGGGGGAGGAGCCTGGGGAAGAGGGTGGGGCAGTGCTCAGGGGCCTGAGGCATAGAGTGAATGAGTGACACCTAGGCACCCTGATTATGAACCGATGACCTGGAACTGAGGTCAGACCTTCAGTCCCTCACAGGGGGCTCAGCTTGGACTCAGCGGCATGTGCTGGGCTGGGGTGGATCCTGAGGTTGTCTTCAGAAAAAGACTGATCTGAGGATGAACCAGATGGTCTAGAGACTGAACAGCCCCCATTCCCAGAGCCACAGGAGGAGGCTCTGAACAGAGTACAGACTGGTGAGCAGATGGACGGACCTGGGTTCCAGTCCCGGCTCTGCCACCTCCAGCTCTGTGGGCTTGGACAGGTCACTGGAGCTCTTTGGGCCTGGTTCCCATGTGGAATGTGGCTGATCCTGTCGGGATGGGCGTGGGGGCTAAGGGAGCATGTCTGCAGGTGCCTGGTGGGGGCCAGAGGGGGTGGGTTGTTGAAGCCAGACTCCCAAGTTGATGTTACTGTTTGTTCTGCATGACCGTGTGGGGCTAGCAACTTCAGAGAGTGCCTGCACCATTAGGTGGCAACCCAGCAGGGGCTCGTGGCCACCCCAATCTAGGCACTGAGTGGATCACAGTGTAGAGATCAGGGTAGCTAGAGATGGAAGTTGGGCGGTAACCGTCTGCCATGGGTTGGGACGTTGGGCCACAGGAAGGGTAAATTAACCTCCCCGTCTCCGGCCAGGGCCTCGTGTGTTCACCTTGCATCGTACCCTGCAAATTACGTAGCCAGCCCTGACTGCAGCATTCTGTGTTTTTGTTTCTCCCCCTCAGCTCAGAGTCCACAGTCCTCCTATGACGTGGCCAGATGGTTCTGAGCGTGGTGGTGAGATGAGGGGGTGAGAGGTGATCAGACCCTTGTCGGGGGTGGACAGCTGGCGAAGGGCATCGCAGGGGCTGAGAGCCAGCCTCCTCAGCTTTAATGAAACGAGAAGCACCTGGGATGTCGTTCAAGGGCAGATGCTCACTCACCTGAGAGTCTGCATTTCTAATGAGCTGCTGCTTCACGGACCACACTTGGAGGACTGAAGTTCCAGAAGGCTTATCCTAGTAACCACTGCCTGGTGAGCTCTTATCATGACAGGCAGAGGGAAGGAACTGCTTGGACTTGAGCCACGAGCCACACTCTAATGACCTACCTGGAACCCTGAGCCCCACAAAGTCTTGGGCTGATAATGCAGAAGGCTTAGTCAATGTGCTTGTTGTCATAGAAACTAGGAATCTGCCCATAAATTATCTCACTCAGTCCTCACAGCTTTGAGGGTTAGGCATAAAAAGCCCATAAGAAGGGGAGGCACAGAGAGGCTGGGTATTGGGGAATTTGCTCCAGGTTGGGGTTTTAGGTGGCAGAGGTGGGATCTGAACCCGGATCTGACCACAGGACCTCCCCACTCTGCCAGTATCACTGACTTTAGGTTTGGAGGCTGGCACAGCAGTGGCTGGGAGTTGTCCCCTGTCCTGTCCTGTGCCCCCTGATCCTGAGGGACCTAGAGTGGCAGGTGGAGTGGCCGGGGCCCTGGTGGGAAGTCACCTCCGCCTTCAGCCGCTCGATCTCGATCTCCCCGTCCTCGATCTGCTGCCGCAGCTGCTTGGCCACCGTCTTCTCCGTCTCCACGATCTGTAGCAGGTGCAGGTACTTCTGCATCAGTGCTTCGTGCTCGGTGGCCAGGGTCCGGTAGCTGCGGACCGACGGACATGGTGGGTGAGACACAGCAGGCTTGCCCCTGAGGCCTAACCGGAGTGGGGGGCTCATCACACACTGCACTTGGGAGGGGGTCCTGACCTCCAGATCCGGTGCACGGGCCTCCACCTGACTGCTGCCACTGGTCACCCAACCCCTTCCCCACTCTCGTCTCATACTCTGACCTCTGGCCCCTTCCACTGGCCCTGTCTCCCTGCTCCGTCCCACACATCTCTGGGCCTTTGCACAGGATGATCTTCTGTCGGAAGCATCCTCCTCCCTCCCTCTTTCCCTGGGCCAGTCTGTCCTCTTTCCTAGGCTTTGATTCCCATCTGAAATGCTATCTCCAAGAAGCCTTCCTTGCACCTTACCCCAGACTGGGTGGAGTGTTCTAGAAATACCCTAGGCTGCTATTACCATAGCATTGGCCAGGCTGATTTTTTTTGTGTGTGGGGGTCCAATTATTTCTGTTCTGATTATCAGAATGTATAACAAATTAGAATTCTATAATGCTTCAAAGCCCCATCGCATAAATAATTTCACTTGGTTCTCAAAACAATCCTGCTACTGGTCCTAGTGTCGTACTGGGGAATCTGAAGGCCAACTGCTGACCCTGAATCTGGTTCTCCCCACTTGATTCCATATTCCTCAATGCCAGCAGTTTCCACTCCAGGTCATAGCTCTGGTCACGTTATCACCCTGGTGTCAAACCTGTGATGGTCCTCACTGTACACAGAAGAGAGACCAAACATCTCAGTTGGGTATTCAAGACTAGTTGTGACCTGGTTCTAGTGTGTCCAACCTCATGTACCTTCTGACACCCAAATTTTGTCTCTATGTTATTCTTGGAATTCTCTTTCCTATATCAGTACCTTTATTTAAGGCTTTTGGGAGCAAAATTAAGGGGTAAAGTGCTCATATCCCAACTCATTAAATCTGGCCCCATCCCCCGTACTCAGGTCAAATGTGACCCTATTTCCAGCCTCCCCAGATTCTCCCATTTCCCTGCAGATGGCAGTAATAAGTGTCTCCCATGGTTCTCTACTCTTAACCAGCCTCCATGCTCCAGAGCAGGGGTCGGGAACCTTTTTGGCTGAGAGAGCCATGAACGCCACATATTTTAAAATGTAATTCCGTGAGAGCCATACAATGACCCGTGTACGTTACGCATTATCCAATAAAAATTTGGTGTTGTCCAGGAGGACAGCTGTGATTGGTTCCAGCCACCTGCAACCATGAACATGAGTGGTAGGAAATGAATGGATTGTAATACATGAGAATGTTTTATATATATATATTTTTTTAATTTAATTTTTTTCATTTTTTCGAAGCTGGAAACAGGGAGGCAGTCAGACAGACTCCCGCATGCACCCGACTGGGATCCACCTGGCATGCCCACCAGGGGGCGATGCTCTGCCCCTCTGGGGCGTCGCTCTGTCACATCCAGAGCCATTCTGGTGCCTGAGGCAGAGGCCACAGAGCCATCCTCAGTGCCCGGGCCATCTTTGCTCCAATGGAGCCTCGCTGCGGGAGAGGAAGAGAGAGACAGAGAGGAAAGAGAGGGGGAGGGGTGGAGAAGCAGATGGGCGCTTCTCCTGTGTGCCCTGGCCGGGAATCGAACCCGGGACTTCTGCACGCCAGGCCGACGCTCTACCACTGAGCAAACCGGCCAGGGCCTGTTTTATATTTTTAACGTTATTTTTTTTATTAAAGATTTGTTTGGGAGCCAGATGTGGCCATCAAAAGAGCGATAGGTTCCTGACCCCTGCTCCAGAGCTATTTGCACACATGTCTTATGTCTTCCTGACTGGACTGGGGTAATACCTGTGCTGCACCCATGCACGTCTGCCCAGTGCCACACTCACTACCTGACTCTGTAGGCTCATGTCTGATAACCTGGTCTCCATAGAGGACCAGCATGGAGATGGCCTGACCTCAGAGCCAAGGTCAGTGCTATGGCCATAATAAAGGGTTTCTGGTGAACTGGCTGGATCCAAAGATCAAGTAAGGGCTCTAGAATTGATCCATCCATTCATCATCCATCCACACATAGTTTCTTAATTCTTTTCTTTCTTTTTTTTTTAGTGTGTGTGTGTGTGTGTGAGAGAGAGAGAGAGAGAGGGAGAGAGAGAGAAAGAGAGAGACAGAGAGACAGGCAGGATGGAAGAGAGATGAAAAGCATCAACTCATAGTTGTGGCACCTTAGTTGTTCATTGATTGCTTTCTCATATGTGCCTTGACTGGGGGGCTCCAGCTGAGCCAGTGACCCCTTGCTCAAGCCAATGACCATGGAGTCATGTCTATGATCCCATGCTCAAGCTGGGAACCCGGTACTCAAGTGATGAGGCCACGCTCAAGCCAGATGAACCTGCACTCAAGCCAGCAACCTCAGGGTTTTGAACCTGGTTCCTCAGTGTCCCAGGCTGATGCTCTATCCACTGTGCAACCACCTGGTCAGGCATCCACACATACTTTCAACACCTGTCCATACAGCATTCATCAACCCTCCATTCATCTTCCATACAGAAACTCAACATCTATCCTTGTATCCATCCACTATCCATTCATTCATCCGTGCATTCTTCCGACCCACCCACCTTTACTGAGCACCCAGGGCTTTATCAGGCCCTGGGGATGCAAAGAATTGCATTGGTCTCTGCTCCCATGAGCTTACATTTTACAGGGAGGTAGACACAGAAACACCAATATCCACAGAGCCAGAAAGATCTGCTCAGAGGGCTGAGTCTGGGTGTCTCTACCCCCGACAGTCGTCAGCTCTGCCAGGAGATTGTTAGCTTTGGAGGCACAGCCTGGCCACGAGCCCATTGTTTTCTGAGGACCCCTAAAGACTCAATTCAGCTCAGAACCTCTATTCTCCTTTCGCTTTCCTGCCAGAGCCCAGTGAGTCTTCCTCACGAGAGGGGCACATGCTGCAGGGAGTGAAGGGAACAGCAGGGCTACAGTCCCTGTGTCGAAGCTCAGAGAACTATAGTGGATTTCAGTCTCCAGATGAGAAAACAGAGGCCCAGAGGGAACATAGGACTGGTTCATGGTCATGCAGCAAAGTGGTGGCTGCATCCGGGTTAGAACCCTGGTGGCCTTAGACTGTGGTATTCATAAATCCCTCCATTCAATCAAATGGTGCTTGGCTCCCCTAGTAGATAAAGAGGACCTAGCCTAGTTGAGGCAGCTGGGAGGCTGCAGTGCTGCTCTTCACAGCCTCTCATTCCCTGTGGTACCCAGGGGGGCATGGACCCTGAGCTCCCGGGCTCTGAGGGAGACCCCTCCTCTCCTCCTCTGCCATGCCCCCTCTTCCGAAGGTGCAGGTTTGCCAGATAGGGCCCTTGGGTTCAGTCTCTTCTGCCTGGACTGTGGGGCTGGGGGAGACATACCTGGCATGAGCGATGGCCGCCACCCACTCGTCACAGTCCTTCGCATCCTCTGTCCTCAGCTCCAAGGCTTTCTGGTTCTCATGGCTGAAGTTAACTGTGAAATAATGCTGCACCGAGAAGGGATCTCCGATTACCGGGGCGCCCACAGAACCAGTAGTGCCCGTCAGTCCAGCTGTTCCTAAAAACGCTTGTTGCCACATCAGCTGGGTACAGATTGCGTATCTGTGATTGTCGAGACGCCGTTCACATTAGCATGCTCAGACCCTTGATGAAGGCAGGCTTTGTGCAATGGGACAGAACCTGCGCTTAGGGTATTGTCAGAATGCACAAAACCCCATTTCCCAAAAGCCAGTTTCCACCATCAGGTGTGCTAGAAGGAAGGCAGGGAAAACTCACAGGAGAGCATCCCTTAGGGAGCTGGGTACCAGTTCAGCACAGCATGCATCTCCTTCACTCCTAAAGATTTGATAAGCACTCTTCCAAGTCCTGGGGTCTGTCAGAGCAAGGAAGAGACAGACACAAACCCAGGAGAGCCCCCTGGAAGCCACCTCTGTGCTGGTACAGGTGGCTGACTTTAGAGCTGGTCACCTGATGGGCCTGTCCCCTCAGCTCCCAGGGAGCAGAGGAGCCCACAGTAGGCACACACCTGTAGTGTGTCATGTGTGTTAACGCATGTGAGGCTCTTAGAACAGTGCCAGAAGCCAAGGAAGGGAGCATTGGTTGCTGTAATTACTGGGGTGCAGTGACCCTCAGTGTGACGGAGGTGAAGAGCTTCCTAGAGGATGGGCATTGGTCCAGGTTTGGGGTGGGAGGGGTCACTATAGCGGGAATAGGGGTGCCAGGACCAGGCTGGGCAGGAGGGTGAACTGAGTGGAAGGACATGTGGGAGGAGAGAGCCAGAAGGACAATTCCCAGGCTTCTGGCTTCAGCACCTAGTTGTTTTTTTTGGGGGGGGGCGGTGTCATAGACTAGGGGGCATTGGCAGGATAAAGGGTTGGGGGCGGGGATGGGCTTGCGGGCATGCATGCCTGTGGGTTCTGTGTCTCCGGGCTGCAGAATGGGGCTGAGGGGCCAGCCCCTGGTGGAGAGGGCGCTGGGAGAGTCGTCAGTGTGACAGAGGTGGACAGGGAGCATACTGGGGGCAGTCTGCCGAGGTCCTGGGTCTGGTCCTAGAGAAACCAGAGGACACAGGAAGGCGGTGGGTGGCAGGGCAGGACCCTCAAGCCTGCTCATGTAGAAGAAGTCATGGTGGGGCCCCATGTCCGAGAGGGCACAGCCCTCATCCCTCGGCCCCTGGGTGTCTGGGCGGTGGGAAGCCGCAGTGCAAGGTGGGGGCGCGTAAACTATTTTTAGCTTCTGCTGACATTTACTGTATTTCTGTTAATTGTCAGTCTGGGTGGCAGCCAGGGTGTGTGTGTATGTGTGTGAGTGTGTGTGTGTGTGTGTGTGTGTATGTGTGTGTGGGTTGTTGCAGTCAATGTCTCTCACTTGTTTCCTAGGAAACAGATAACTGGGGCTATAGAATGAAATGTCAGCCTCTGCCTCAAATAACTGAATTCAGGAGGCTCTGATGGGCACTCCTCCCCCTCAAGACGGAAGCAGGTGGAAAACAGAGTCACCAGTGGGTCCCTATCTCTTGAGAGATGATGGACATATGCAGGCTCATCTCCCATGATCTTGTTTATTCCCCAACTGGAAGAGGTATTATTATCTATTTTACAGTGAATGAACCCGAGGATCAGAGAAGTTGAGCCACTTGCTTAAGGCCACATAGCTAGAAGGTAGAGGAGCCAGGATAATAAACCTTAGCTGGACACCAACTGTCCGGTCAGGCCCTGGACTTAGCACTAGGTTGTGAAGAGGAAGGCGCCTCTGGGCAGGTGAGACTCAGGGTCTTAACTCAGAAATAAGGTTCTCTGAGCGCCACCAGGCTGGGTTCCCAGGGCAGGAGTGGGCTCCCTGTAACTAGACTCGGGGAGGGGCAAGGGCGAGGCTGTGTGATGGTTCCTGTCCAGGCCTTGGAGACTCAGGTGCACATTTTCTCCTCGAGTTCCATTAACAACCACCGTAATGATTCCAAGAGTCCTCTCTTTTGCTTAAACTGCTTTGAATGGGCTCCCGTTCCTTCAAATAAATTATTCCCAACCAGGAAATACCACAAGCCTGGAACTGAGCCCTTGGCCTGGGCACGGGAGCCTCATTTGCTGAACAGGTGGCTGAAGGCATTCATCACCACAACACAGGAGCCGGCTTATTAATTAATAGCAAAAGCCACAAGCAGGTGACACTGAATTGGCCTCTCTGGCATGGGTGGTGATGGTGGCCAGCAGAAGTGGGGGCACTGGATCTTCATGAACCACATCTCTGACTCTTCAGGGAGAGCGGGAGGCCCACTCACATCGTAAAGGCCCTGAGCAGTCCTGCAGCGGAGCAGCCCTTTCTGGAACTCAGTTCACCAGGGAACCCTTTAGATCTCATTGTTTGGAAGATCTATCAACATTCCTTCAGACCAGTGTCACAGGGAATCCCCTTTGGGAGCTGGGTTCAAATTTATTATTTTTTAGATTTTGGGCCTCCCACATGTCTCTTCACAAAATGGGGAGGATAATGCCCACCTCGCAGGGTCGTTTAAAACAGCGAATGTTGTGAAGGCTCTTGGTTCACAAAAGTGCTTAAGAGCGGTCTGTAAACCAGTGAAATCATTGGCAAGATCCAGGTGATGGGTCTGGTCAGCCTATCAGGGGCAGCAGAACCTGTGAGTATTTGAAAATCGGGTCTTTGCCGATGTAATCAAGTCAAGATGAAGTCATACTGGATTAACAAGAAGAGGGACAATTTGACACAGATACAAAGGAGGAAGCCACATGAACAGGGAGGCAGACACGAAAGAGACTTGTCTGTGGGTCACGTGATGCCTAGGGTCCTAGGATCGCCACAAGGTCAGGAGCGGGAAGAGGCAGGAAAAGCTCTCCTCCAGAGCTTGCAGGGGGAGCACGGCCCTGCCGACAGCTTGACATCAGACATCTGGCCTCTAGAGCTGTGAGTACATTTCTGTTGTTTTAAACTGGAAAATCAACCCTCCCCACAGATGCAGCTATGTACACATGCGCGCGCACACACGATCCAGCCACTGCTGTGAGGGGGAGCCATGGGAGAAGCTTATGAACTGAGAGGGGACAGTTGTGCTTAGATCAAAGGATTCTTTAGAATCAGCAGTTTCTGGCCTTTGCATCAACTTCCGCTCTGGTTTCTTTCTCGCCCCTGATGTCAACTGGCCACCAAGCTCTGTGCTTGTTTTTCTGTCTGGATTCTGCCTTCCCCTGTCCTCAGCGCCACTTCCTGTCAAAGCTTCCGCATCTCCCACCTGGACCGCGAAACTGCCCCCTGGTTTCGTCCTCTCTGCTTAGTCCGGCTTGGCAAGAATCCAAACCCATTGGGCTTCTGCTCATGGCTCCTCCAAAGGGAGGGGTGGGCTGGGGTCAGCTGAGGGGTGGATGCTATCACTAGTGTGGTTAACCCCACACCTTAGTAGGTCCCACTCTGGTGCCCTGGTCAGTTAGGGCCAGCTTCTCCCCCACTGGGTGCTGTCTCTTCCCTCCTGGTCACCTTTGGGACTATGGTCCAAGCTGGCACTGTGCCCCAGCCAGCCCTCTCTACTATTGATCGATGCTGCCTGATACCCCAGTGCACAGGCGCCATGCTAGAGAGTGCCTGAGGGGGCTCAGCCGTGCGCACCCGCAGAGACCCAGGTCTGGAATCCGTCTCTCCCCTCTCCTCCCTTGATGAGGGCCATCCATCCAGACTCCTCCTCACATCCTCCTGAACACCCCGGGTCCCCTTTCCACCTGTCACCGACAGGGTCCCAGGGAAACCATTCTGTCTCCCAGCCCTTGCAGGGAAAGAGGTCCCACCCTGGCCCTGGCCCAGTCGCCCCAGAACTGTCACCCGTCCTCTCTCTCTGCTTCTACAGAACGTGCTCCTCGGCTGCGGCTCCCCCTGGCCCGGCTGCACCGCCCTGGAGCCTGGCACCCAGTGGGGCCTCACTGGGTACAGTCTTTCCTAGATGGGCCTGCTCGATGGAAGAGCTGGTCTCTGCTGACCCCACTGGTGCTCCCGCACCAATCCAGAGAGGCCTGACCCACCCGCCCCCCCCCCAGAACCCCCCACCTGATGTGGCTACACAGGGGGGTTGGACCCCACTTCATGACCCTCTCCCCCCGGTTGGCTTCATTCCGTCTGACCTTTGGCTCTGAGTTCTCCAGTCTGAGACCTTGCAGGACTCTGTCCCCAAGCTGAGTGCCTGTTTCAGGCCCCTGTCCAGCTCCCAGTCTCCCATGGCATCGGAGCCACATGCCGCTCTGGCCTGCCACCCAGCCCAGCGCTGTGTTCTGCCGGGACCGACCTGCTGGACACCTTGCACTCTCTCACGGAACCGAAGGAGGTGAGAGGGGCAACTGCAATGTCAGAACCGAAAGCCTGGGAGAAGCCCTGGCCCTCAGGGTCAGCGTGGAGCGAGGCTTACCCCACAGCCCGGGGCCTGTGTCAGTGCAGCCCTCCAGGCTGTGAATGACCTTGGTTTTTTTTTTTTTTTTTTTTTTGATGTTTGTTTCATTGATTTTTAGAGTGGGGAAGAGAAGAGAGCAGGGAAGAGACAGGAGTATCTGTTCTTCTATGTGCCCTGACCGGGGATCAAACCGGCAACCTGTGCGCTTTGGGACGATGCTCTAACCACCTGAGCTATCTGGCCAGCCCATGGTCTTAGTTTTAATGTACACCACTGCAGACCAGAGATGTCACACTTGGCTGGTCCTGCATGTACATCTTTCAATCTGTCATTGCAACTCACAAGCCAGCCTGGCACCTCCCCACTGCCACCTCTCTGGATGTTTGCTGCATGAACTCACCTGGACACATCCGCCCTTCAACTTCTGTTTGTAAAAACAAAAGACATCATTCATTTGCCCTGCTAAAATAATTAATTTGGAAAGGCTTTTTATTTTAAGGTCTGAGCTAGATTTTCCAATTTGAAAAACCTAAAAGCTCAACTAGGAAGTATCTTTTTTGGAAAATAATTATCTCACTTTTCAGGGGAAAGAGGTTCCATTAGCTTTGCTGGCTTAATAAGATCTAGTCTTTGATGTATACCTTGCCAAATTTAACAACTGGCCTGGATGTCCGCTGACTTCAATGACCTAGAACTGGTTTCCAGTTCTGACTCTGACATTACTAGCAGTGAGAACTCGGGGCCTGGAAGAGACAGACACCGAGGTTATCCGTTGAGAGATGGACTTCATCTATCTCAGCATCATCCGCCTGTCTTCCTACATCCCATGGCAACGGCAGGGTTACTGTGGTGGTGGCAGGACTTGCTCAGCGTGGAAAGAACTTTGTAGGCAGATGTTTGAAAAGGTGTTTATCTGGGTGGTGGCTGGATAGGGAGGTATGGACACAGCAGTTGGTTCTTTCATGAGATGAGAACTGGACGTTCCCTGCCATTGCCCACTAAGCTCAGGGTGTGACATGATTGTCACTGCAGCATAACCCAGCTCATCCCAGGCAGTACACTGGTTAGGAGGCCAGCACCTAAGTCCAAATGAGAGGAAGGTAGGAACATAGTGGGTGGGTCTGAGATTGACTTAGGAGGTCAGACTAACAGAGCTGGTGATGGTGTGGCCACCAGGGCTGAAGAAGGCTGCCACAGCAATCCTTTTTTCTTCTTGTAGGGGCACCTTGCTCAGGTATTTTTCAGAAATCCACGGGTTCTTTATGTTAAGATGTACCATTTGGCCTTGGCTGGTTGGCTCAGTGGTAGAGCATTGGCCCAGTGTGTGGATGTCCCAGGTTTGATTCCCGGTCAGGTCACATAGAAGTGACCATCTGCTTCTCCACCCCTACCCCTTCTCTCTTCCTTTCTCTCTTCTCCTACAGCCATGGCTCAATTGGTTTAAGCGCATCAACCCAGGTGCTGAGAATGGCTCTGTGGAGCCTCTGCCTCAGGTGCTAAAAATAGCTCAGTTGCGAGCATGGCCCCAGATGGGCAGAGTATCAGTCCTAGGTGGGGGTTGCTGGGTAGATCCCAATTGGGGCAGGAATGGTGTTGACTTGCTTCAAACCTGCCAGAGGCCCAGGTGACCCATTGCTTCCCCAAGGAAGACCTGGTTATAAAGATGAAAGCTGACTCTGTAACAGCTACAGTTTATTGGTAAGACCTACTGTGTGATGCTAGGACTTTACAAACAGCTCCTAGTTTACTACTCCGCATAGGGCTTCCAGGCAGGCTCTATTCCAGTCTCCATCTCACAGATGGGGAAAATAAGGTTCAGAGAGTGTGCAGACCTTCCTAAGATCGAAGAATGGCAGAACCAGAATCCAAAACTAGTCTGTGTGGCTGGAAACCCATGGTTTCCCCTCACATTACTTCATTGTCAGAGACGGAGTCGGTAACTGCTCAGTGAATGAGCTGGGGGTAGAGGCTGTGCACCTGAGGGGTTGTATGGCCCTCTCTGAGTGGGGAGCAGGCAGTGGGAGTGTCTAAGGCTCCAGCTGCTCCCTGCACGACAGACGCCTTCACAGCAGCGTCTGGGTGTTGGCAGTGTCCTGGGCTCCTGCCAAGTCCACGTGTCACCAGCACTCCTGCATAAACACTGGGGGCTGCGCCCTGTTCTTGGCTGCTTGCACATGGGCACCAGCTCCAGGCTCCCGTGGAGTCCCGGGAATGGGACC
The DNA here is from genome assembly GCF_036850765.1 of Saccopteryx bilineata. NCBI lineage: Eukaryota > Metazoa > Chordata > Mammalia > Chiroptera > Emballonuridae > Saccopteryx > Saccopteryx bilineata. The sequence goes on from NC_089496.1 coordinate 72,730,150, forward strand.
GTGGGGAGTGGATGTCTGCCTTGGTGAGTTTCCCCCAATGCTCACGGGACCCAAGCAGAAACAAAAGCTACTTCACAAAAGTCACCTGATGGTGACATATTTTCACTGCTGTTACTTGTGTTTGTTTTTCTCCCTCCATTTATCTTGGCAGAGGACAGTAAGCTCAAGCAGTACCTCCCACCCCACCCCCAGCCCACATCTTTATGTGACTGGCAGCCAGAAAGCTCAGGCTTTAGAGTCCGGCAGACCAGTGTTCACATTCAGGCTTTGCGGCGTACACTCTCTGTAACCCTGAACAAGTGACTTAACATCTCCAGTCCTCAGTTCTGTCATCTCAAAAATGAGTCAGTTATGTAAAACATGCCTTCTGGTGCCAGGCACAGTAGGTGCTCAATAAACTGAATTGACTGCGACTAGGTATTTTTCGTGTGGTTTTTGAAGGGCTCTGCTACAAGACATACACATCTAAACCCGCATTCATGGCCTGTCAGAGCTGAAGGGCGCGTCGCTGTGAGTTTTGGTGGAGGTCAAAGTTTTTAACGCGTTAATAAAGAAGAAATTTCATGTGTACAGCAGCAGTTAAGAGTGGGCTGCTTTGCCTGACGGGCGTCAGCCTCTCAGCATGTGCTGCCCACACGACCCGTGAGGGAGGAAAGCCTTTTCTGCCCTCAGACGGCCCGGCTTTGAGCTCTCGAGGTCCTGCGAGATGACGGACCTCATCCCCATGCCTGCTCAGCGTCTCCTCACACAGAGCGGGTGCCCTTGGTCCTCCGAGGCCTCTGCTCCTCGCGGGGCACCGAGTCGCCTCCATGGAGCCCGCATGCCGCCTGTTCTCCTGGCCCCAGGCACCCACACCCGGATGGGGATTCGAGCGCCTGTTCTCCTGGCCCCGGGCACCCACACCCGGATGGGGATTCGAGCGCCTGTTCTCCTGGCCCCAGGCACCCACACCCGGATGGGGATTCGAGCTCGGTGAGTGAGCGGAGGGAGGAAGGTGCTGGGAACGCGGGCTGAGGGGCGGGCCTCTGAGGGGAAGGTCTGTGGCGAGGGGCCATGGTCGCGCTGGCTGCGTGGAGGGGACCAGCGGCCACGGGAGCAGTGGGCGGGCAGGTGGTTGGGGGTCACCTTCCCATTGAGAGTGACCCTGAGTCTCCCCGCCACTGGGAGCACTATGAACACAAGCTGAGGGCTTCCTTTTTGCTGGGCCCACAGGACCTGGCCCAGGTGTGGCCCTAGAGCCACTCAGGGGGAGTCACCGGTGCTTCGGGGCAGCGAGCTGGTATTTCCTTGTCCCACTGAAGGTGTAGGAGCCAAGCTGTGCGACCTCCCCTCAGTTCTGGAAACGTTTGGGGGTGAGGTGGGGAGCCGGGCACCCCACACAGTTAATCCTGGAGCCTGAGGCCTGCGGGGCTGGGCCAGGTCTGGTTCCCCAAAGCACCAGTGGCCCCTGTCGGAGTTCCTGGAGCCACATGTATGCTGTGTCTGAGGGTGCCATATTTTTAATTGTTGTTTGTTTATTTTAGAGAGAGAGGAGGAAGGAGGGGGGAGAGAGAGAGAGAGAGGAACAGTGATCAGTTCCTGTATGTGCCCTGACTGAGGACTGAACTGGCAACTTCTGTGCTTTGGGAAACACTCTAACCAGCTGAGCTGTCCGAGCCAGGCCTGAGGGCGTTGCTTTTAGCTCAGTCAGTCCCCCTGCATTGGGGTTTGCTTTTTTCTTATTGGCCGAGAGGCTGAATGTGCTAGAGCCGCAGGAGGGTGAGCTGATGGTGAAGAAGGGAGCTGCGGGGTCAGAAAGCCAGAGCGCCTCTCGTTTCAACAACTGCCTTACAGGGTGGGGCCGACCCTCGTCTGTTAGCCGGGCACGCTCATGGCCTTAGGGCAGTTGTAGATCTGAATCCACGAGGGCTCGTCATGTGTTCTGTGAGGACCAGGACCAGACTTCCTCTTGCTTCCGGGAAAGGCACCTCCAGGGTGGACAGTGGGTTCTGCAGGCCTCCACCCACACCAGTGCTGATGCGCCGGCTGAGGGACCTGTCTGTATCCCTTCTGTCCAACGTGAATCAGGACCATCCTGGGGGCCACAGCGTGACTCTCCCTGGCTGGGGGTTGAGGGGAGCGCTGGGGTTGGTTTGGTTGGGTCCCCTGTGAGAAGCTGGGGCTGGAAGATTTTTTTCAGAGGGCTCAGATTGAGAGCAAGAAAAGACAGTTTGGGGTAACTCCATGCTAAAGCAGCATAAGGGTCACTAGGGGTCACCCTCTAGGGAAACTGACTCCAAATCTAAGTTCAGGGCCTTATGCCTCCAGTGTGTGGCTATAGGGTCAGCACTGAGTAAGCAGTGCCCAGGCCAGGGTGGGGCCCGTGGGCGTGGAGCATGGCTGTGTCAGTCTAACTTCATGAGGCCTGGGGGACTCAGACCTGAGCTCCAGGGCTCTGGGGCTGGACCATGTAGAAGCAGCCAGAAGAGAGTCTACCGTGCTGGGGTGGGTGTGGTGCGCTGTGCCTTCGTTTCCCAGCACCCTGCCTAACTCACTGTTAGAGCGACTTCACAGTCTGAGGTTCTCATATTTAAGGGGACTGTGACAATCCAGCCTCCGAGGCCTATGGCAGAGTCACAGGGCCTGAACTGGAGCTTAGTCAGCCCTTAGAACATAAAACGCGAAATTAACATTTGATACACCAGCAAGTTCAGCTCAGGAAGCATTTCCTGTGCACCTACTATGTGCTTCAACCCTGATCCATTCCTGCCATGGAGTGGGAGGCTCCCAGCCAAGATTTGATTTCTGTTCTTTCAAAAACTATCCTTAGCCCTTCTGGGTAGAAGCTGCCTGCTTAGACCTGGGTAACAATGACATCTTGGTAAAACTACATCTTTACCAGACACCAGCCAGTCCACTCAAACAGCCTCTTGGAGGCCTCCTAATGCGGATGCTCAGCCACGTGCTGGCAGGTTTTGAGTCAAGGCTTCCTTGGGGCCCAGTGCAAGACAAACTTAGTCACAGAGTGGCTTGGAGTGCAGCATCTGGCTGGGGCTCTGTGGGGGCCATGGGGTACCCTGGTCAAGGAGAAACACGGAGCAGCTACCTTCTAGGCTCATCCATTTTACACAAAGATTTAGAAAGAAAAAAGTTATAAATTTTTGTAGACACACAGGCTCTCCTGTTTTCCACATGTGCCAAACTCACTCTGGAGTCAAATGGAACATCTGTACAAATGCAGGACACAATGTGTCATTAATGGAAATTTGTATCTGAGCTGGGCAGTGCCAGACCATCACCCACTACTCTCAACCCTGTTGTGTTCTCTCGCGCTGGGAGGGCCGCTCAATGAACATGCTGAGCCTGGCTGGTGGCGGTCTGGGGAAAGGGCTTCGAACGTATGTGTGGACTAGCGTTTGGTTTTGTACTCTTGTTTCTCCCATAATCCACTGCTAGCATGAATCAGTACCTGAGCCACAAGCTGATTGATTTGGACTCAATGTAGGATCTCATTTTCAGGAATTCTTAGACATGGGATGAATTCTAGATCTGATTGTGCCACAGAGGAACTCTGTGATATTTAGTAACTCCTTTCTCCTCTCTGGTCTTCAGTCCCTGTCTCTGTGAAATGGGAAGGAGGGACTGTAAAGTCTCTCTGAAGTTCCTTCCAGCTTTAGTATTTTGAGTTAGGCCTTTATTCCCTGTCCAGCTGAATATAGTCCAGATTTAACTAAGATTATATAGATTCAATGAAAATGAGTTGTGAGTATATGTTCACATACATTATTTAATTGTATTCACAAAACCCCAGGATGGTGGGTGTTATGATCACCATTTTGTGGATTACAAACAGAGGCTCAGAGAAGTTGAGTGTGTTAGCTGAGGTCACACAGACAGGAAGTTGCAAAGCTGAGATGCAGTCTCAGGCCTGCTTCTGGCTTCCAAGAGGCTGAGAACAGACACTGTGAGTCTAATAGCAAGTCAGCTTCCTCTAGCTCTCTCTCCCTGCCTGCCCAGGAACTCAGCTCTGGGCTCTGATGCAGGGGCTGAGGGCTGGAAGTGGCCCCTGCTAGGGCTGTAGGTGACTGGTAGAACCTACAGGTGGACTTTGGCTGGCAGGGGTTGTCAATGTTCTGGAAGGCTGGGACAGGCAGGTTATCAACAGCAGAGAGCAGCATCCCTGGCCTGGCCTAGGTCTGGCACTCCCAGGTGGGTCCTCCAGAGCAGTGGTTTTTATGTGGGTCCGCTGTAATCTTCATACAACATCAGGGTAGTTAACTCTATGGTAGACCCGCACGAAATTTCTGGTGAGCCAGAGATTAAAAACCACTGCTCTCGATCCCTGTGTGCTTTTTCAGCTGGAGGAGCTGCCTGCTCTTTGTTCTGCTTTGCCATCTTGGAGCCCCTACCTGCCATGTGGTTTCTCATCCTCAGAAACCCACCTTCAAACATTCCTGTCCGTGTGCCCCAGCCCCACAGGCTGAGGGCAGGGAGAGAAGGGGTGTGCTGCAGACAGAGCTTGAAGCTGCTTTGACAATCGAGGGGAACAACTTCAAGCAGTATTTTTATTTTAGCCATGTCAGCCCCCTCCCACCACGCTACCCCCTAGTCTGCATCTAGCAATGGCTTTTGAGGTCACACTTTTTTCCTCAGAACTCTGAGGTAGCATCTACTCCTTGCATGACACTAGGCAAGTACTTTCCTCTCTCTGGGCCTCAGTGTCCTCATCTAGGTAATAACCAGCTGGTTGGGCCCCCATGAATCTTTCAGGCCCCTTCTACCAGTGATATTTCAGGATCCATTATCTTTCACTTCACCTTTCCAGAGGCAAGAGGACAGACCAGATGCCTTTGGAGAGGGCATGGAGCTTAAAAATTGCTCTCTCCCTGTCTGGTTGTTCCCACTTTACAGCTGCAGGTGCCCATCCCTCTTTCCACGCTGAAGGCATATCCCCAGCAGGCCAAGCCCTGGCACATCCAGGCCTGCCCCATCCAGGCCGCCTGGCCCTGTAGTGTGGCAGCTCTGAGGGAACCAGAATGCAGCGCTGCAGCCAGGACTGCAGCGCGGTGGCGAGGTGCAGGGGGCGGGGGAGGAGAGAGACGCCCGCTTGTCCCGCCTGCCCGCAGCCTCCGCAGTAGCTCTAGCCCCGCGCATCAGTTGGGTGCTTGGAACCCCTTGGTTTGTTGCTGGGGCTTGGAACCGGCTGGGAGACCATCACTGTTCGATGGCACCCAACGCACCCTTGCGGGCAGCAGCCTCCAAACTTGGCAGAGCCATTGAAGGCTCCTCCTCACTATGAGCTTCGGTGAGGCAGGGGCAGAGGCGCTCGGACGCCTCCATCTCACCTTCCCCTGCCTCAGCATGGGGCATTACACTTCGCAGGTTTGGGTAGACAATTGGAGCTCTCCGGAGCACAGGATTGGGAATGGGGGTGGGGAGTAGCATTTTCGGCTGGATGTGGGTTCACATTCATCATTTCTGTCCGGCCCCCAGGCCCCATTTCCCTTCGCATTCGGCCTCACAGCCCCTGTCCCGCCTCCCACGGAGCTCAGGGATGAAGGGCAGCCGCAACCCTCACCTTCTTCCTGCCCGCAGACCCTGCTCCCTCTGCCCACCAGAGGGTTACCCACCCGCTCGGGTCAACCCTCTTCTGCGCTAAGGGCTCTGAGAGTACAGGGACCAAAGTTTGGGTCCTATCGGCCAGTCGAAGGCTCTGAGCCCCGGGGCGCTGAGAGATCAAATGCGGCGCTGGCCTCACCTGTTTCTCCAGCGGCTCCTTGGCTGACAGCGCAGGCTTGGGGGAGGGCGCACGGTCGCAGACGCAGCCCTCCAGCAGGTAGAGCCCTGAGGGCCGTGAGCTTGAGTCGCTTTCGAAGTAGAAGAGCAGGTTCTGCAGCAGCGCGAACCACTTGGTTTGCCATTTTGTGTTGTCCGAACTCCGCTTGCTCAGGTAGCCTTTGCGCGTGCCGTCCTTGCGCGCCAGCAGCCCCAGGGACGCGACGTGGCCATCGTTCAGCCGGATCCCTTTCTGCATGGTGCTCGGAGGCCAGCGAGACCCCACGCGCTTACATCTCCGCGCGTCCCCGGCAGCCCCCAGTCCGTGCGCGCTGCGCGCTGCCTCTCTCTGGCGCTCGCTTGCTCGCTCCTTCTCGCTCCCCCCAACCCCCAAATGTCTCCACTCCGGGATCTGGCGCCGAGCCACGGCTTCTGCAATCCAGATGTACCATTCCCCGCCAGAACCTCTTCTCCGCTCCACCGAGCCTGGGAGCCCAGGAGATGCCTCGCGACCCTGCCCCCCGGCACCTGGGAAACTGAGGGAGCGGGAAGCTGCGCTGCGCTGCGCGCCGGCAAGGGGCAGGCGGAGTCATGTGACGCTGATCCCTCAAAGAGCCCGTTTCAGCAGCGCGGACAGGGACACACGCACGCAGCCTGCCAGGCGCAGAGCCACGCAGGCTGTACCTTGGCATTTCCTCTTTCTCCTGAACACACACGCACAAACACAAACCCTGCCCACCCGCCCGTGGTCTCCCCTCTCTCCTTTGGGTGTTTTAAAAGCAAATCAGATCAATTTTCGTTAACCTAGTGAAACCCCAGGGGCTCGCTATCCCAGAGTTGGCATCTTTCGCCCCTTTGTGGGATGCAGTAGACCTGGGATGAAGTCCCAGTGGTCATATTCTCCAAAGGCCCCCTCTTGATACTTTATTTTTCTAATCCGAAGTGGATGGAGGAAGGTGTATTTAAAAGAGTCTCCAGTCTTTAATCTTTGCGTAATTGGCCAGGTAACAATCATTTCGGCAGCCAGCCCCACTTGCAGTGGCTTCCCCACCGACCAAAGGACAATATAGCGGGTGAGATGGGGGAGGGGACGGTGAGCGTTACATTATTTTGAGTGTTGCATAATTACCAGCCCCCTCCCCCCCAGCACTCTGAGGTCTGCCTGGCGAGCCACCGCTTGTAGTTTTCTGCAAATACCCCCCAAAGCCTGAGGGCGGGCTTCAAATCCAGGCGCTGGGGACCATGGGAGCCTTCAAATAGCTGCGCTGGCGCAATGATACCTTAATGATAGATTTTCCGTTCTTATTTTTAGCTCTCATTCGCCTACACACTTATACGGCATTTATCCGAGAACGTCACAGCGCCCGCATGCTGCACCGGGAGGGCGCGGGCTGCCGGCTGGCCGGGCGCTGGAGCGGGGAGCGCGCCCCGCTGTCTGCCGCAGAAGCAGCAGCTGCGCTCTCGGACAGGAGGGTACCTGGCTCACCCGCCTGTCTGTGGGGAGGATGGCTGTGCGCAGCCGGCTGGAGGAGGGAAGATGAGAGGGATAGACACCATCTTTCAGCACCCAACCTGCGGGCTTCTCTTCCCGGACACACACACACACACACACACACGCACACACTCACGCGCACACATGCACACATGCTCCCACGGGAGCGTCTGTTGTGCCCTGGGTAGGCCCGGGGAATCCACCGAAAGACTCCGCTGTGGAGGAATTTTAGCTGCCTTGTCCTGCGCACGATGGCGCAGATCCGCGTTTCTGGGGGCGGGGTGGGGGTGGGGGGGCTGGGACATTCTGTGAGCGCACTGACCCTGTGAACCTCAATCTTTTCTCTGGGTGCCTACACTCCAGGCTTAGAGATGCTCTCTAAGGATGCGGTGAAGCTTATCTTTCTTCACGAATAATGAAAACAGATGGTTAAACCTCTTCATTTAATCTTTATTTCCCAGGAGAGCTCCTACACTGACCATTTTCATTCTCTTTTGTCCTCTTTACAGAAGCAAAAGTGATGTTTTTAATTCAGGCTCTTCAAAATGCTTTAGGTCAATTAAGACAGTCAATCTCCACACACCCTATTGCAGGGGTCCCCAAACTACGGCCCCGCGGGCCACATGCGGCCCCCTGAGGCCATTTATCCGGCCCTCACCTCACTTCTGGAAGGGGCACCTCTTTCATTGGTGGTCAGTGAGAGGAGCATAGTTCTCATTGAAATACTGGTCAGTTTGTTGATTTAAATTTACTTATTCTTTATTTTAAATATTGTATTTATTCCCCCCCCTTTTTTTTTACTTTAAAATAAGATATGTGCAGTGTGCATAGGGATTTGTTCATAGTTTTTTTTTTTATAGTCTGGCCCTCCAACGGTCTGAGGGACAGTGAACTGGCCCCCTGTGTAAAAAGTTTGGGGACCCCTGCCCTATTGGGTAGGTTCTCTTACCCCCCCCCCCCCCCACCATCAGCTCCGTTGTACAGACAGGAGGGGAGAACCAGGTATGGAGAGGTTAAATGACTTGTTCAGAGACACTCAGCTAAGGAAGTGACAGAAGTGGGATTTGAACTGGGTCTGTCCTCAAGGTCTAAGTAGAACTGAGTGGGTGGTCCTTGGGTTGCAGAAGGATTTTATCCTAAAAGGGGGCAGGATCTCTCAGGCGGGCCCGACCCAAGGGTAAGGCCCCGATGGAGGCTGCTCTGACAGACACATGGCGCAGGAGAGACACATGGCGCAGGACTTCTGAGCCTGGCTTGCAGGTTGTAGTCACCCAGGATGTTTCACAAGCACCCATAAAAGGCCATAGCAGGTTATGCACCTTCATGGGTGATTTTAATGTGCTGCAAAGTTAGAGACCTATCAATAAGCCAGGAATCACCTGGGGCCTTGTTAAAATGCAGGTTCTCATTCTGGGGCAGGTTCTGAGAGTGCATTTTTAACAAGTGCCCAGGTGATGTGACCCTGATGGTCTGTAGCCCATACTTTAGATGATTTAAGGCACTCTGGAGGTGGGAGGGTGGGGTCCCTCCCGGGTGGGATCCCTCCCTCCCTCCCTCCCTCCCTTCCTTCCTTCCTTCCTTCCTTCCTTCCTTCCTTCCTTCCTTCCTTCCTTCCTTCCTTCCTTCCTTCCTTCCTTCCTTCCTTCCTTCCTTCCATGCCCCCCATACCACCAGGTGTTCACAGAACCCCTCATCTGTGCCAGGCCTTGGACTGGGCCACTGGGGACACAGTGACAAACAAAATGCAGTCCCGGCTTTATGCAGTTCTGGCCAGGCCAGGGCCCCTTCTTTGTTGAGCCCTTAGTGTAGCAGGAGCAGAACCATTCTCCCTGAGCCTGGGGAGAGGTTCTGAGGGAGATGTAAGTCAGGACAAAGACTGGATCACTCCAGTGGACCCCAATGCTGGGGTACTTTAGAACCACTTGGAAAGATTAAAAAAAAAAAATCTGTGTGCTCAGGCTCAGATAGGTTCATTAAGTCAGAACCTTTGATGGTGGGACCTGAGCATCAGTACTTTAGAAAGTTCTCTAGGTGATTCCGGTGTCTGTGTACAGGCAAGGCTGAGAACCATTGGCCTAAAGCTTGAACTGAGAAAATCACTTCTTAACAATGCCTCCACTGCCCCTCCCACTGCTGTCACCGGGAGGCTGACTGGCCCCCTCTTGCTGGTCTTGGGGTTCCTTGTGGGAACTCTGGAATCATTCCATATGATTTTAAGTGTAATTCAGGCCCTTTGTAAAAAAATTAAGGCAATATATAAAATAAAGAGAATACAGCTCCTATATATATATATGTTTCTTATCTAATCTTCACTTTTTCTAAGCTATTGTATTTACCAAAATGGGCTTCTCTAATACAGGGTATTTTGTGATGTCAATCTCTTTCTTTACCTAACAGTATGTGGGGATTGTTTTATTTTTTTAAATGTTACTACATATTTAATTAACAGATTCTTTATGATTGGGCATTTAGGTTGTTTTCAATTCATGGTTTTTGAAATTAATGCCTCAATTAATATCTTTGTATATATAGTTCTCTCCCTCAGGCTAAATTCTGGACAGTGGGATTTCTAGGTTAAAGGAATGTACATTTAAAACATTGGCTCATATTAATAGGTTTCCAGGGAGAGCTTTTACTTTTTACGTGGCTATCAACAGTGGATGAGTCAGTCTATTTCTCCATCTGCTTGTCAATCCTAGGTATTGATATTATCCATCTTTGAAAAATTTGCCCATCTTGAAAAGATAAAAATGATATCTGTGTCTTATATTTTCATTTCTTTTGTTGCTTATGAGGGTAGATGCTTTTTTTTTTTTTTTTTTACAGAGGCAGAGATAGACAGGGACAGACAGACAGGAACGGAGAGAGATGAGAAGCATCAATCATCAGTTTCTTGTTGCGCATTGCGACTTCTTAGTTGTTCATTGATTGCTTTCTCACATGTGCCTTGACCGCGGGCCTTCAGCAGACCGAGTAACCCCCTGCTGGAGCCAGCGACCTTGGGTCCAAGCTGGTGAGCTCTTTGCTCAAGCCAGATGAGCCCGCGCTCAAGCTGGCGACCTTGGGGTCTCGAACCTGTGTCCTTCCGCATCCCAGTCCGACGCTCTATCCACTGCGCCACCACCTGGTCAGGCAAGGTAGATGCTTTTTAATGTTTATAATCTCATTCCTTTTTTAAAATGAGTTTCTTGTTAATATCTTCTTTCATATGTGTATATTTTCTTGTATATTTATCACAATGCTTTATATATGAGGAATGCTAACTGACTATTATACTTGTTGCAAATAATCTCCACAGTTCGTTGCCTGTTTTTACAGAGACAGAGAGTCAGAGAGAGGGATAGACAGCGACAGAGAGAGATGAGAAGCATCAATCATCAGTTTTTCGTTGTGCGTTGAGACACCTTAGTTGTTCATTGATTGCTTTCTCATATGTGCCTTGACCGTGGGCCTTCAGCAGACCAAGTAACCCCTTGCTGGAGCCAGCGAGCTTGGGTCCAAGCTGGTGAGCTTTTGCCCAAACCAGATGAGCCCATGCTCAAGCTGGTGACTTCGGGGTCTCGAACCTGGGTCCTTCCACATCCCAGTCCGACGCTCTATCCACTGTGCCACCGCCTGGTCAGGCTTCGTTGCCTGTTTTTAATCTTGTAGGTATCTATATATTGTGTATGTCTTTATATGGGCTGTAAGACATTTCTCAGTTTCAGTGTAGACAGATCTTTTCTTTTTGGTTTCTGATTTTAGACATTCTCCCCTGTGCCTGCTTCTCCAAGATTGAAACTGACTTTCTCATATTTTCTTTTTCATTTTTATAGCTTTATTTTTTCACTCATGACTTTAATTCATTTGGAGTTTATTTTTGAGAGTGAGGTTGGGATCTGGATTAATATGACTTTCTCCCAAGCGGCTGGCAAGTTGCTCCGATGCCACACGTGTTTGAATCATCCGGACTCTACCACTGACATGAAGCAGCGTCTTGATCACACAGCAGATTTTTGTCTGTTCCTGGCGATATTTTCAGATGTTCACTTTTCCCCCCTTAAATCCATTGTTCTGTCTGTTCTATACCAGTGACACAGGATTTCATTCTGTTGCTTGACCTTCCAGTTTGAAGTCTAGCAGAACAAGAACACCTGTGTTACTTTTCTTTGTTACAGTGTTCCTAAATATTATTTTGTATTTATCCTTAAAAATTTTTTTTAATGTTGGGGTGGGTGTAAGTTATTTATTTTTTGGTTTTTGTATTTTTAAAAATTGATTTATTGATTTTTTTTTTTTTTTTGTATTTTTCTGAAGCTGGAAACGGGGAGAGACAGTCAGACAGACTCCCGCATGCGCCCGACCGGGATCCACCCAGCATGCCCACCAGGGGGCGACGCTCTGCCCACCAGGGGGCGATGCTCTGCTCCTCCGGGGCGTCGCTCTTTTGCCACCAGAGTCACTCTAGCGCCTGGGGCAGCGGCCAAGGAGCCATCCCCAGCGCCCGGGCCATCTTTGCTCCAATGGAGCCTTGGCTGCGGGAGGGGAAGAGAAAGACAGAGAGGAAGGAGAGGGGGAGGGGTGGAGAGGCAGATGGGCGCTTCTCCTGTGTGCCTGGCAGGGAATCGAACCTGGGACTTCTACACGCCAGGCCGATGCTCTACCACTGAGCCAACTGGCCAGGGCCGATTTTTTTTTTTTTTTTGAGAAAGAGAAACATTGGTTTGTTCTAGAACATGCCATTACTGGGGATTGAACTAGCAATCTCTGTATATTGGGATGATGCTCTAATCAATTGAGCTGTCCGGTCAGGGGTATATTTATTCTTTAAGGATAATTAATTAATTACTCATATTCTCAAGTTTCAAAAAAGTCTCATTGAGATTTTGACTGGAATTACATTGAAAATATCCATTTTTGAATAAATACTTGTATGATGTTTTGTCTTTTTATTCAAGATAAAAAATACATCGCTATAATTTTTTGTTCTTTAAATTCTTATGATAAAATTTCATACATTTCTTTATATGACCTACATATTTTTGGGGTTTTTTTTGGCGATTTTATGTTTTGTGGTTGCTAATGGAAATATGACTTTTCTATTTAAAAAACACTGGACGTTGTATTGATATATAAGAAAGCTATCGCTATTCATATGTGTATTGTATAAGCCACTACTATCTTGAATTCTTCTGGTTTCTGAAAATATAATTATCTATTTGGATCTGCCAATTAGACAATTGGAATATATTTCCCAATATTTAGCATTCTTGTATTTCTTGGATAAACCCCAAATTGTGGTGGATTTTTACTTTTCATTGGTTTATATCATTTATCTCCTCTTGAGTCGATTTAAATTTCCAAGATCATTTATTCACATTGTCCAATTTGTTACATGGGCCTGAACCAAACATTCTCTTTTAATTTTTCTAATTTTATCTCTCTGTGTTACGTCTCGATTTTAGGTACAATTTTGTGTTTTTATATGGTCTTTTCCTTGCAAGGGTTTTCATTATATAATTATTAAGACTTTAAATTTATTTGTTGATTCTATTTTTTTCCTAGCTCATTAATAGACACATCTTTATTAAATTTTCTCCCACTTTCTTTAGATTGTTCTTTCCTCCCAACTTCTTTATTTAAAATTTATTTTTATTTATTTTAGTGAGAGAGGGAGAGAAAGAGAGATAGAAACATTGAACTGTTCCTGTATGTGCCCTGACTGGGGATCGAACCGGCAACCTCTGTGCTTCAGAACGATGCTCTAACCAACTGAGCTATCTGGTTAGGGCTCCCTCCACCAACTTCTTGAATGCTTAATTTGTTTATTATATTTTTACTTAGTAGGTGTTTAATACTGTGCCTTTTTAAAGTGTAGAGTTTTTCCAGATTCAATAGTATTGCTATACAAATTTCTGATTATCTGAATAAAATATTCTAAAGTTAATTTGTTCGTTTGGTGGATAGTTATTAATGTTTAGGTAAATTTTCTGAATTTCCAAGTCAAAATTTTTTTGCCTGTTTTGGCTTATTTGTAGTTTTATTACATTGTGCTTAGAGAATGTGGTTTGTATTATCTCTAAATTTTGAAATTTATTGCTTTTTTTGTTGTTGTTGTTCCCTGTACCTGGTCAATTTTGTGATCCTTCTGTGGGCTCTGAGAAAGAAGACACTCTATTCACAGGGGATAGTGTTTGATGAGTATCTAGCAGCTCAGTTTATTAAGTGATATTTTTCAGAAACAAATTGCTAATTCAAGTCTCTGTTCAGGGTTTCTGGCAGCTACATGCAGAAACTATAGCTGTGTGTAGGGCGCAAGCACCAGGGCTGAGAAAACTGATGTTCCCTCCTAACACAGTCCAGTGTCCCTGTGATTGAGGGACTTGTTAAAATCCAGATCTCTATAGCAGACCAGGAAGCAAGCATCAAGGGCCTCTGAGTAGCCAAAGGAAAAGAATAGTGTCCACGTGCTCCAGATATCTGTTTGGCTATTAGTCAAGTCCCCAAGGCCCTTGTCCATAGCCTCTGCATTGACACGGTGTACTGACTCTAACGGACTTGGTTATCAGGCGTTCTAGGATTAAAGGCAGAAAATTCACAGGTGAGTGAGCCAGGCCTCTGGTTGACAGTGAGTTAAGACGAGCAGATATCAGTCCTCTGTGAACAGAGTACAGTATAGTGCAGCAGGCCAACTGTCAGTGTGACGAGTTAGTGCTGGGCATCTCCCGTTCACCTCTCCACACCTGCTCCCTCTCCTCTGGCCTGTCCTATGCCCGGAGGCTGCCATCAGTCCCTGGTCTGATGGCAGCCTCCAGGCACTATCCCCATGAAGGGCTTCTCGTTGGGTTTGGCATAGAGAAACATTTTGCTAGAGGGAAGAGCGAGGTTGGTGCTGCGTTCCTCCTGTCCGGAGTGCTGTCCACCCAGCCCTGTCTCTGGGTTCCGGGGCCTGCTCCTCCCTTGCTCCTCAGGAAGGGGTTGGTACTCACCAGGGTAGAGCATCACCTCTGGTGGTCTCCCTACTCCCAGTTCAAACCTTTGAATATAGTCCCTTTATTATGTTCTCCTTTCAAATCATCCAGTTTAAACATTTCTGTTTCCTGCTGGATGGACCCTGCTTGATTCAGAGCTGGTAGGACACTTAAGAATAACTCAGTCCAGCCTCTTCATCTTTTGAATGAAGAGTGACAGGCTCAAGGCCATAGAGAAGTCACCCAGGCTAGAATAAGAACCCAGGTCTCTGGGATCTCTTCTTGCCAGTCTTGCCTCTCCACTATTCTCTTTCTGGATCAAAATTTGTTACATATATAGCAGGCTAGGATTGACTTATAAACGTGGAAGACTATGAAAAACAAGTGAAAGATCTACCTCCCCCTACATTGGAACCAAGCCCAGCTCATCTGATCTTTTGAATCATTTTAGGGGAGTGGGTGGGGAGGTAGGCATATGTGCTTTGCTTCTCATTTTGATTCAATATTCTTTTTCTTCTTATATATATGTTCTAATTTTTGTAATAAAGAGTTGCTATCGTAAAGAAATAAGACAGGGATAGGCAAAGATCTTTGAAATTGTTTTCAGTCAAAAACTTCTAGTGCTCGAAAGAGTAGGCAGCTCTTTCGCTATTCAGAGAGCTTGCATATCATAATGGTACAGTTCTAGAGAGTTCTAGAGTGTGCTGGAGGAGAGATATTACTGAGTTACTACATAAGGAATAGTTGTTTTCAAGTCCCATATTGATTCTTTGGTGTAGGTTTGTCATGGAGTCCAAAACAGAAGAGGCTATTAAGAAATGGAACTCAGAGGGACTTAATTGTCAATGTGTTATTATTAGGGCTGATTTTAGTATTTTAAGACAAAAAAGAGCCTGACCAGGCGGTGGCGCAGTAGATAGAGCATTGGACTGGGATGTGGAAGGATCCAGGTTCGAGACCCCAAGGTCACCAGCTTGAGCGCGGGCTCATCTGGTTTGAGCAAAAAAAGCTCACTGGCTTGGACCCAAGGTCGCTGGCTCGAGCAAGGGTTATTCGGTCTGCTGAAGGCCCATGGTCAAGGCACATATGAGAAAGCAATCAATGAACAACTAAGAAGTCGCAACGCGCAACGAGAAACTAATGATTGATGCTTCTCACTATCTCTGCCTCTGTAAAAAAAAAAAAAAAAAGAAAGACAAAAAAGAAAAATCAGTGAGGGGATTTCTTGTAACAAGTGATGAGAACAAAGTGGTTAATCACTTAATAACTTTTCCGATGCCTCACCCTTTTGCACCTTATACTTGTGTGGGCCTCGGACACAGGACACGAGCGGCATTTCCTCGTGGCACTGAAAACGAATCCCAGGGCAGCTTCAGTGTTAGTTGGTACAGACTGAAACTTATAACAAGTGAACCCCCAGAATGATGCTTCTAACATAGTAAAAACTTGGTTCTCTCTGATCTGACTGTCCAGAGTTACCTTAGTCTGTTCCAGCTGCCGTGAAAAAATACCTGTGATGGGGTGGCTTATAAACAGCAGACATCTCTTTCTCCGAGTTTTGGAGACTGTAAGTCCAAGTTCCGGTGCCAGCATGGTGGGTTCTGGTGAAGACCTGTTTTCCGGTTGTAGACTTCTGACTTTTCTCTGTGTCTGCTAGTGGTGGGAGGGGCATGGGGCTCGCAGGGTCTCCTTTATAAGGGCCCTAATTCCATTTACGGGGGCTCTACCCACATGACCTGATCACTCCCAAAGGCTGCACCTAACTGTCACGTTGGGCATTTCCACATAGGAATTTTGGAGCCGTGACTGTTTGCATCTGTTTTCCCAACTTCCTATTCATAAAGTGACATAAAGTTGGTAGCCTGACAGTGGCCACAGTGGAAATATTTACAACACCACAGAAATGGAGAAACACTACAGGTCGGGAGCCATCTCCACAGCCCTGGGAACAGGTTGTTAGCTTTTACCAGTACCCCACCATCTCCCACAACACCTTTCTTCCTTCCTGTCTCCGAGGAACCTGGCTCTCTTGGTTGGCTCATCTTCCTGTCCATTCAGAGCCCTGCTCCTTGTGCCCAGAGCCCACCCTTTAAAGAACTAACCCTCTTATCACCCACCCCGGGGCAGCCCTCAGAATGGAAAGCCCTTCTGGCCCTCTTGAAAGGAGCAAGCACGATTCCTCTTACTTTGTTTTCTTTTTTTATTTTATTTTATTTTATTTTTAATTTTTATTTTTTTTGTATTTTTCTGAAGCTGGAAACGGGGAGACACAATCAGACAGACTCCTGCATGCGCCCGACTGGGATCCACCTGGCACGCCCACCAGGGGCGACGCTCTGCCCACCAGGGGGCGATGCTCTGCCCCTCCTCTGCCCCTCCGGGGCGTCACTCTGCTGCAACCAGAGCCACTCTAGCGCCTGGGGCAGAGGCCAAGGAGCCATCCCCAGCGCCCGGGCCATCTTTGCTCCAATGGAGCCTTGGCTGCGAGAGGGGAAGAGAGAGACAGAGAGGAAGGGGGGGTGGAGAAGCAAATGGGCGCTTCTCCTATGTGCCCTGGCTGGGAATCAAACCCGGGTCCCCCGCACGCCAGGCTGACACTCTACCGCTGAGCCAACCGGCCAGGGCCTTACTTTGTTTTCTTAAACTTTCTCCTTCAGTAGAGTCTGCAGTGTCATAAAGTACCGCCAATGTGCCCACTGGGAAATCCTGCCATACTGACATTGCTCCTGCTGTGCCTGGCACTATGCTCTGGCCTCAGCAGAGTGGATGGAGGGAAGTTAGACATTCACTGTGTTCAACTGGCTAAAACTCTCAATAGCCCCCTACATGCCCATTCTCATCCTGTGCACACTTCCACTGGGGCGAGGCCCCCCTTGCTGCAGCCCTGTCCTGACCTCTTGGCTCCTGTAGCTCTTTATATAACCAGACACTAAATGTTCTGTCTGGGAGGCTGGCTCCAAGAAATTTCTCATTTTCAGATATCTGCCTCAAACCGAAGACCAAATACTACTGTTCCCTGTCCCCTGTCTCCTCACGGCATCATTAGTAGTTTTCAGGAGCTGCATTCTGTAAGTGAATCTGCCAGTTTGTCACTGGTGAGATCTAAGTTACCAGTGACACTTGAAGAAATGCCCAGAATAACTTCAGCCAGCCAGCAGTGCATAAGCAGGGAGACAAGTTCAGACACACGGATTTAATGGAGAATGGTGTGGGTCACAGCTATAAAACCCCAATAATAGCTTGTATCTTTCTCCATAGAGAAACTATTGCTGCTTCTAACCACCTTCTCAACACTCCTGTGAGGAGGATCCTAAGACGTGAGTGCTCGCATGTGTGGATGTTGCACTGAGATGCAGGACAACTATTGAAACTTAAAATGAAGCTGTGCTTGGTAAGAGTGGCTTAAGTGAATACTGCAAAGGGAAAGAGTGAGGTTCGGGAGAGCGAATCATTCATTCACACACGCATTTATTCAACAGGCATCAGTGAGCCTCCACGTGTCAGGCTCTTTGCACTGTATGAACAGATACAAAAAATCAATGAAACAGGACTCCCACTCTCAAAGGGTCCTAAGTCTAGTGGAAGAAGTGACACCAAATAATTTCATGGTCACATTATACAGTTTTTCAGATGCTTCACTGCACAAAGGCATTTGGCTGAGGGGCAAATGGGACCTGAAATCTAGCCCTTGGTCGGCTTGCTGAGCCTTGGCCCTGGTGAGGAGCTGGGTCGGCCAGAGGAAGGGGTAACTTTTTCTGGTGGGGAAAAGCCTGTATGGGTGAGCCCTGTATGGCCTCAGCATGCCAGTACCATGTTTTTATTATTTTTATTTTCTACTTTTTTTTTTTAAAATTCAGTGACAGGAGGGGAGGCAGAGACAGACTCCCGCATGCACCCTGACCGGGATTCACTGGCAAGCCCACTGGGGGGTGATGCTCATCTGGGGCATTGCTCTGTTGCTCAGCAACCAAGCTCTTCTTAGCCCCTGAGGCATCCTCAGCACCTGGGGCCAGTTTGCTCCAGTTGAGCCATGGCTGCGGGAGAAGAAGATAAAGAGAGAGAAGCGAGAGGGAGAGGCGTGGAGAAGCAGATGGGTGCTTCTCCTGTGTGCCCTGACCGGAAATCGAATCTGGGACATGCGCATGCCAGGCTGACGCTCTACCACAGAGCCATCTGGCTAGTGTCCAGTGCCATATTTTTAGAGCATAAGCTTCTGTAAACCATTCCAGACTCACAAATGGATGTCCTAATGGTCAACAGTAGTCTTCTGATCTGGGTTTTAGACTTTGCTCTGTCACTGAGACCCTGTGCTTCTTTCCCTCGCTGGGCCTCAGTTTCCCCTCTGTGGCATGCAGGTGAGCAAGATGGCTGTAAACACCCTTCTCACTCAGTCTAGGTAGGTACAGTTTCTTGCAGAGCACCTGACAGGCAGTGGCTCCTGCTTTTTACTGGGGGCCAGATATGAGTAGAGAGAAATGTCAGTAAAGGCAGGGTATTTTAAAGTTGCGACCACAGGCAGCAAAAGTCCAGGACCCTAATGAGGACAGAAGGCTGTCTGCATGCCAACAGAGTGTCATGACCCAGTGCTGGAGACCCTTCTGCTGGTGGTGCGAGTGGAAGTGTTGGCCACTTGGAAGTGTTGGCCAGTTGGAGGGCCCCAGGTGTGGTGACTGGCATGCAAAGGTCAGCGGGTGGCCTGGGGCAGACTCCAGCCTGTGGGCTCTATACCCATTCAGAGTTTTCAGTAGGGAAAAGGCCAATCTAAGAAGGACGGCCTGTGTCAGCATGGGCACGGAGTGGGACACCAGTGGCTTAGGGGACACTTGGCACAGCCTTTCCTGGTCTGCAAGCAATGGCTTTCAAAGGGGTCAGGTACCCTTGCTGTGCTGCCAGGACCCAAGGAGGGTGAGGACAGGAGGCTAGGATGGGAAGTGCCCTGACTGAGGTGGAGGCAGTGTGGTACCCTGGGCAGAGCGTGGGGCGGGCAGCCAGGCATCTGAGCTGAAACCACCACCCTCTGTAGCTGGGTGACTTTGGACACGTTACTGCCCCTCTCTGAAGTCTTGGTTTCCTCATCTGTAACATAGGCACAAATAGTCCCCACTTTTCAAAGGGGCTGTGAGCATCAGCAGGGCTGGATGTAGCATCCGAGCACAGGGCCTGGCTCAGCGCAGACATTCTTTGATAATGACTTCTATTCATCTGAGCCAGATCTGCTGACTACAGTACCAGCATTGATAGGAAGCAGCTTTCCAGCTTTCTGCCTGATGAGAGGGGCATTCCACCTGTCCACTTCTGCTGCACATCTGCACGCACGGTCTCAACGACCGGCTCCCGTCATTTCTTCCTTTACTAGAAAGAATTCTCAGTGAGCCCATCACCAAGTTTGTCTTCTAAAGACAGTGACAAGCTGTAACCAAGGAAGCTGGAGATGGATTTCTATTTTGGTTGTCGACAGTATCAAAAAGATACTTGCAACATGCCAAGTCAGAACTGGACAGAGAGGATAGGAGATCTGACTTAGGTAGGAATCTCGTATCTTTGTGAGGGGCACATCTAAAACATCAGTGTGTATTGGCGTGTTCATGGGTGATCAGGATGATGAGTTCTGGATGTTTCAGAGAGAGAGAGTGCCATCACTGACAGGAGCGGTTCACGTGGCTGTCACGGTAACAGGAACTGGTGGAAGGGTTCAGCCGTGGTCCCGGGTAACGATCTCTTACATGCTTCTACCAAGCCCGTGTGGTAGTGTTGCTCCTGTTCCGTAGATGGAGAAACTGAGGTGCACCTGGAATGGGGAACTAGCCCAGGGAATACAGTCAGGAAGTGGTGGCGCTAGGACTCTGAGGATAATGGCTGGGCATCACCACACAGACACTGCAAAGCATGGGGTCTGTGTCTGTAATAATGCAGGTTGTGGGGGCACAAAGCTAATGATGGAGATCTGGGTTTTCCCCTCTCTTTTGCATTTCTATTTGTTATATTTTTGATTTGTTGGTCTAGGATGGGAATAGTAAACCAGAGTACTGGCTTCTGTTGAAAACTCTGCATGGCCTTCCCAGCCGAGCCCAGAGGGTGGACCGTTTTATCCTGAGGCCCTGTGCTCCTCTTTCTCTGACCACACTGCAGGTAGAATCAGTTCATCCTCTGCGGAATGATCTGTTTAATGCCTTCCTAACCGGACTCGGAGCTTCCTGAAGGCAGAGCAAGCCTCCGATGTACCCCAGTGCGAGTATGTTGCCTGACTCATAGCAGTTGCTAAGCAAACGACAGCGCCCCCTGGAGGAGGGGTGGAGTCAAGTCTAGAGGAGATAGGTGGCCACTCCTCTAGATGGAGGGATGAGCCCGGTGGGAGAAAAGTCTGGACGGAGTGTCCACCTTTTCCACACCCTCTCAGGATGGGAGGCACAGGGCCTGACACACAGTAGGTACCATATAACAATTGATTTAATGAAGGAAGGAAGGAAAATCACAAGCAAAATCTATCCGGGGTTCTCTGTTTCTGTTAGTTTCTTTGCATGGATGGTTTGCGTATTATTGGCTCAAATATAAATGGTTTGAGGATCAAGAATGCGGAGAACTTGCACAGGGCTCCCACACATAAGTGTTATTTATAGGTGGGCCTGTAAAGTGGGTTACTTGTGATCCCAGGGGTCAAAGAGTGGACACTGTCTTAGACTGATGGGAACGGTGGTTGCATACCTAACCTCACCCTGTGGGAATCTGGGCTGACTGAGACTCCCCTGTCTAAAATCTGAATTGGTTTAGTATCTGGGATGGCTTGGCTGAATCTGTAGTTGGGTGTGCTGGGGTTTGTAGACTGACATGAGACTTCTCATGCGTATCCTATAGGGCAGGAGGCCTTAAAGTGTGGGTGGCAGGGGAGGCAGACTACTGATGCTTAGTAAGGAGAATGAGGAGATGCAATAGAATTTATGGCTTGGTGCAAATAGCATGTTTTTGTTTTTTTTCTATTTTTTTTTTTAATCCGAAGCTGGAAACGGGGAGAAACAGCCAGACTCCCACATGCGCCCAACCGGGATCCACCCGGCACACCCACCAGGGGCGAAGCTCTGCCCACCAGGGGGCGAGCTCTGCCCCTCCGGGGTGTTGCTCTGCCGAGACCAGAGCCACTCTAGTGCCTGGGGCAGAGGCCAAGGAGCCATCCCCAGCGCCCGGGGCCATCTTTTGCTCCAATGGAGCCTTGGCTGCGGGAGGGAAAGAGAGAGACAGAGAGGAAGGAGGGGGGGGGTGGAGAAGCAAATGGGCACTTCTCCTATGTGCCCTGGCCGGGAATCGAACCTGGGTCCCCCGCACGCCAGGCCGACGCTCTACTGCTGAGCCAACCGGCCAGGGCCGCAAATAGCATGTTTTTATCCAACCTGTTCTGACCCCTCGGATTCCCTATCCTTTCCTTTCACGATTAGCTCCTTTTGGCCTCAGCTTGTCCTTATTTGTTGTCCCTCAAAAGGGCTTTCCCTGACCACCTTCATCTAAATCTATATAAATAGATCCACCTCATGTCCCTTATTCTTTCTCAGTCTCTTACTTGTTAATTTCACTCCATGTTTTAGAATTTGTAATAATTTAGTGATTTGTGTGCTTACTTGTATTTTTAAAAATCTATTTTCCCCACTATAATGTAAGCTTCATGAGGACAAAAGTCGTATCTGTCTTGTCATCATTGACTTAACCCTCCCCCACCTGTGATGGGCACAGTGGCTGGCAGGTAGGAGAGAGCCATCAGTATTGGTCAGATGTTGTTTGATTGAACGAAGAGTTATGTAACTGATCGAGATTCCCCTTGAACTTTGGCTGCCTGGTAGTTCAGAGCTCAATTTGTAATGCCTGGGTCCTTAAGGTGGGCATTTCTGTGTTGACTTTTTACCTGAGTTCACCTTGCTCGGTGGAACCTTTTATATTGACCCATGTCACTGATGCTTATGATTTATGGTAAGGATTAATTCCCTTGTGATTTAAAGCAAACAGGGTGACTACTGCAGCTGGACATATTATCTTTGTGTAATTTCCAGAAGACAGAACAGTGTACACAAGTGCTATGGCAAATGACATTTTCTCTTCTTCAGGGACTGTCCTTACGTGCGAACTTTCAGGTTGAGCCCTGGTACCCTTGGGGCTTGGAGCTGCCAGGGGAGCCCTGTGACAGGTGAGGGTTCTCACTAGTGGACACGGGCTATGGCTGGTCTGCACAGAGTTTTTGTACAAATTAGTTAAAGGTGCCCCAATGGGTGGATGCAGTACTGTGCAAAGACAAATGGTTTAGCAAATGGAAGGCTGGCTGGATTCTTTCCTAAGGTAAGGCGGTCTTTCCCAGAATCCTGAGCAGACCTTTCTGCACATCTCATTGTCAGAATTGGGTCACATTCTAACTCCTACACCAATCACTGGGAAGAGGTTGGGAGCACCATGATTAGCTTAGACTAATCAGGACCCTACCCCAGGGAAGGGGGAGGGGTTCCCTCACCCGTCAGGGAGTGTGGTCTGGGAGGAGTCACAGAGCACAGATGTGCAAGGACTAGCAGTGACCCCAGCAGGAGTATTGGAGAAGAGCATCTTTCAGGAGAGACTGCTCAGGAGGAGCAGGGTGGGGGTTCTGGGGTGCACGGTGGGAAGGCTGGGGAGTGCAGAGGGTAAGATGGTGGAGACCAGAGGCCAGCATAGAGGAGAGGCTGGCACACTAGGGTGGCCCCAAAGGGTGCGTGAGGAAAGGCTCCCCCGCGGGCCTCAAGTGTCACATTAGATCGCAGCAGAGTGAGGTCCTGGCGTGCTAGCCTTGATGACTTCACAGCCTGGGCATTGAGGAGGCAGGTGTGGCTGAGGCTGGTCTGTAGGAGGAAGGCTGCAGGGCGCTGGGACTGCACAGCCTGTTTCAGACACTCATCCCAC
Source organism: Saccopteryx bilineata (assembly GCF_036850765.1). Taxonomy (NCBI): domain Eukaryota; kingdom Metazoa; phylum Chordata; class Mammalia; order Chiroptera; family Emballonuridae; genus Saccopteryx; species Saccopteryx bilineata. Next base: position 72,753,253 of record NC_089496.1, read on the forward strand.
ATACCACTCACGTGCATCCTCATACACACGCGCAGCCTTGCCACTTACAGTTGCACAGTCCTCAGATGGCACAGTGCAGAGCTCTGCCCGAGCAGCAGAAGGAAGGCCTGTTCTTATTCAGAGAAACACAGAGGGCTCATCTGGATTTACTGACCTCTTGACATCTCCACTTGGACATCTCAAAAGCCCCCAGTGCCCAGATCTCTCCAGTACGGCGATAGGGTCCTTGTCACGGTGGTTGGCTTTCGAGAGGGTGAAGGAACAGAAGCTACAAGTTTTTAAGGGCTGGGCACAGAAGTCCTAGATGATCACTCCAGAGGGGTCTCCTGGACCTCTTTACATCACTCGGTGGGATGAAAAATGCTGATACTCTGGCTATTGCCATCACTGTGAGTCACAAAGTCTTCTGTCTCTGGCTCAGGAGGCTGGTATCTTCTGCTAGCGTCCATGAAACTGTGGCAGGCTGACTTGGTAGCTTGTAAGTAGGATAAAGTCTTAGACTTGTTACAGTTCTTGATATGCGCCATGTTAGTCTATACCAGGGGTCCCCAAACTACAGCCTGCGGGCCACATGCGGCCCCCTGAGGCCATTTATCCGGCCCCCGCTGCACCTCCGATAGGGGCACCTTTGGTGGTCAGTGAGAGGAGCACAGGATCCATCCTCATCCTGTGCTCCGGGAGTACTGTATGTGGCGGCGCCACAAAGCGCAGCATGGCTCGCGTACAGTACTACTTCCGGCGACGTGGGATGCACGCATCACGGCTCCGGAAGTGCGTCATATCACCTGTTACGGCTAGCAGTGACAAATATGGAACCGGACATTGACCATCTCATTAGCCAAAAGCAGGCCCATAGTTCCCATTGAAATACTGGTCAGTTTGTTGATTTAAATTTACTTGTTCTTTATTTTAAATATTGTATTTGTTTCCATTTTTTTTTACTTTAAAATAAGATATGTGCAGTGTGCGTAGGGATTTGTTCATAGTTTTTTTTATAGTCCGGCCCTCCAATGGTCTGAGGGACAGTGAACTGGCCCCCTGTGTAAAAAGTTTGGGGACCCCTGGTCTATACTGAGACCCTAAATTCATTTGCTTAAATTCCTACTGTGTTTTTCCCTCAGCCTTGCATTATTGTAAGAATTCAGTGACTAGTCGTTCAACAATTTTTTTATTGAAGAGCTTATATGTGCCCAGAGATACAGCAGTAAAAAACCCCAGATAAAATGTTTGCCCTCTTGTGACATATTCTAGTAAAGCAATCATCTATGCCAGTGATTGTCAACCTTTTCATCTCATGGCACACATAAACTAATTACTAAAATTCTGCGGCATACCAAAAATATTTTTTGCCTATATGACAAAAAATAGATATAATCTAAAAAGTTTTTACAGATTTTATTTATTGATTTTATAGAGGGGGTGGGCAAGGAGCAGAAGCATCAACTTGTAGTAGTTGCTTTCCATATGCCTTGACTGGGTAAGCCCAGAGTTTTGAACTGGCAACCCAGCATTCCAGGTCAGTGCTTTATCCACTGTGCCACCACAGGTCAGGAAAATTTTTTTTTTAATTTACTGATTTTAGAGAGGAAGAGAGAGAGAGAGAGAAAGAGAGATTGATTTGTTGTTCCACTTATTTATGCATTCAATGGTTGCTTGTATGTGCCCTGATGTGGGACTGAACCCACAACCTTGGCATATTGGGACAACGCTCTAACCAACAGAGCTCCTCAGCCAGGGGAACAAAAAAAGAAAGAAAGAAAGAAAGAAAGAAAGAAAGAAAGAAAGAATAATTTTGATTCATTCATACCAGACGGCTATTGTTATTTTTTGTGCTGGCTGTTTATTTATTTTTTTAATTTTACAAGTAAGGTAAAGAGGTTAGTGCCCCTGACAAGAACGTAGTTAGGTATTCCATATTTTAAAAATTCTTGTGGCATACTCAGAGGCGGGTTAAGGTTGATTGAGGCCCCAGGCACAGAAGAAGATATTGGGCCTCTTAAAAAAAAGAGGGAGACAGGGAAAATAAAAATACATGTTAACCATACTTTTAAATAAATAAAAAATACTATATTAAAATTGCACATATGAAACCAAAGTTGGTGTCATTAGAAAAGTGTAAAGTTGGGGTTTTGTGGGGCCCTTCAGAAGTCAGGGCTCAGGGTACGCATCTGGTGTGCCCGCCGTTAAATCTGCCTCTGGGCACACTAGTTGAAAATCCCTGATCTATTACAGCAGTGTTCTCTCTCTGTTTTATCTCTGTCTCTCAAGATAATCTGAACCTAAATTTGCCACTGGTACTGATTCTTGGGTTCCTCCTCCAGGGAAACAGGTTTCTTCTCTGAATTTCCTCTCAGATCAATACTGCCAGCTCCTCTCACTTTGAGACAGAGGCTAAATTCTGTTCCTGACTCTGCCACCAACTCTGTGACCTTGGACATGTCACCTTCATTTTCATGAGCCTTCACCTCCTCATCTGTGAGATGGATGCAGTGATGTGTATCCTGCTGTGTAACTGGAGGGGTCGGAGGAGATTGTGTGTAAAACCACTCAATTTCTGTACAGAGGCAGCCCTCAGTCAGGACTAGTTGGAAAGGAGGAAGCCAAGCACTTCTGATTTTCAGCGTTTGATTTCTGACTCACAGCTGCTCAGACCTCGTGTTGTGTCTGCCCTACTTTTACACCCTGATTTCCACACAGTCCACTCAGCCTATTCCTGCCTGGAAGACGGTGCAACAACCAACGACTCCACACTAGGAACAAGGAGCAGATCCAGACAATTCACCACCAAGTAGATTGGAATGACACTAACTTTTGCTACCATAGCAACTGCTGCTGGTTGCTCAATAGCTGACTTTTGAGGCTCCTTAAAAATATGCAAACTACTTTGCATAAAGTGGCTTCACCAAGAGTTGTGGCTTTTATTTCCCCTCAAGATTCTACTTTAAGAAATTTTACCTTTTTACTTCCTTAGAAGCATTTCATGATTTATTTTTTAAAAGAACTATTTTTAAAAGAAAGTTTTGTCGGCCCTGGCCGGCTGGCTCAGCGGTAGAGCGTCGGCCTGGCGTGCGGGGGACCTGGGTTTGATTCCCGGCCAGGGCACATAGGAAAAGCGCCCATTTGCTTCTCCACCCCCACCCCTCCTTCCTCTCTGTCTCTCTCTTCCCCTCCCGCAGCCAAGGCTCCATTGGAGCAAAGATGGCCCGGGCGCTGGGGATGGCTCCTTGGCCGCTGCCCCAGGCGGCAGAGCGACGCCCTGGAGGGGCAGAGCATTGCCCCCTGGTGGGCAGAGTGTTGCCCCTGGTGGGCGTGCCAGGTGGATCCCGGTCGGGCGCATGCGGGAGTCTGTCTGACTGTCTCTCCCCGTTTCCAGCTTCAGAAAAAGGAAAAATAAAAAAAAAAGAGAAAGTTTTGTCAATAGCTTCTTCATGCCCATATAAGGGCAGATACAAATAAAAAATAAGAGGCTTAATTCTCTTGAAAATGAGATGGCCCTGGCTGGTTGGCTCAGTGGATAGAGCATTGGCCCAGTGTGCAGACATCTCAGGTTTGATCCCTGGTCAGGACCCACATGAGAAGTGACCATCTACTTCTCTTCCTCTCCTTCTCCCATTTTTCTCTCCCTTCCTCTCCCACAGTCAGTGGCTCAATTGGTTTGAGCATTGGCCCCAGACGCTGAGGATAGCTTGGTTGCTCTGAGCATGGGTCCCAGATGAGCGTTGCTGGGTGGATCCTGATCAGGGTACATGTGGAAGTCTGTCTCACTATCTCCCCTCCTCTCACTTAAACAAAAGAAAAAAAAAAAGAAAATGAGAGAAGATCCCCACATCCCTTTTCCTTTTCTTAGAGAATTTACTTAGACCAGTTGTACATTGTTTGGCTGTCCCTTTGCAATGTATACAAATATCTTTGTTTTAAAGCTCAATAAGCCTCTTATAGGCTTGTGGACCCAAGAATGCCTTTCTTAAGGACTTTGGGGAAAAATATGATGTAATAGAGTCTCATGTTTCAGGTTTCCCAAATCTCCCGCTTTTCAGATGTCTCCTGGTGGGAGCATCTCTTCTCAGTCTTCGGAAAACACGATAACCTGTAACCTGTGGCCTTAAAAGTTACTTCCCACAGGCGCTGAGACCTCCAGATGAGACCAGGCACTTGAGCCAACAAGGCCTTTATTCAAGGGACTGTTGAGACCTGAGCTGCCCCGTGATATCATCATTCAGACAAAAGTCAGAGAAGGGGTTTACAAGGAGATTCCAGAAGCAGAGACCCTAATCCATACTGCGGAATTTAAAGGTGACTGACTGTGGGAATAAGGATCAAATTGAATATAAAAAGCAACTATAGCCAGAACCTCAGGCTTAGAGATAGCTCCTCAGAGAATAAGGTTTATCAGCAGAAATAAACACCTGGGCTGATGTCAGACATGGGCCCAGAGCCCCAGTTCCAGGCCTGGTCATATCCTGGGGGTGGATGGGCAGTAAGATGTTCTGAATATAATAGATCACATTCAAAATTCATCTCCAAGTAGGAGAAGTCAGTTGTTAGACACTCATATTAGTAAGCAAAAGAACTTTGAAAAGCTATACTACTGTGCTGCGGGGAATTTTAAACATTCACATTTCTTAAACTAGTCTTTCTTCTGAGAAACGACTTTGTCTTTCAAAGCCATATGGTAGGAACACACTTGATGTATAATAAAACCGTTGGTTTTGGTAATTATGATGAAGCTGTTACAATGATAAATGACGCCACCTGATGGATCGTGAACGTGCATCATCATGTGCCACCATCAGCGATAGCTGGGAGTTTAAGTCCCAAGGAAGAATGAAGCTAATGCCATGGGTATTCTCGGCCAGTTTATGGCTTGGGAATAAAGAAGATGGAAGGAGGGCGAGGGGGAGGAGGAAGAGAAGGAGGAGGACTATAAAGAAGAAAATATAGACGGAATAGAATAGAATCTATTTTTTCTTTCAATAAAAGTTACTATACTATTCCCTGACCAGGTGGTGGCGCAGTAGATAGAGCGTCAGACTGGGACACGGATGACCCAGGTTTGAAACCCCAAGGTCATCAGCTTGAGTGAGGGCTCATCTGGTTTGAGCACAGCTCACCAGCTTGAACCCAAGGTAGCTGGCTTGAGCAAGGGGTCACTCGCTCTGCTGTAGCCCCCTGGCCAAGGCACATATGAGAAAGCAATCAATGAACAACTAAGGTGCCTCAATGAAGAATTGATGCTTCTCATCTCTCTCCTTTCCTGTCTGTCCCTATCTGTCCCTTTCTCCGTCTCTATCACACACACACACACACTTCATTATATTGTCAACAGATGCTACTTTAACTAGAGACTATGGTGCGGAGAGGATCTGCTTGAAGAGATGGTCATCTGTTAGAGCACCATCTCCTGGTAGAATCTCCTTGGAGCTGAAATGCAAACACCAAGTTCATAGGGAGCAGAGGAGGGGAGGGGGGCCGTAGTGAAGGGGCTAGGTTTCAGTGGGTGAGCAACTTTATTTACCAGAACGGACCCTCCACTTCTCACCACCCCCTCTCCCCCAAGGCTGCATACACACATTCAGGACTCTGTCCTTCAGGGGAAAAAAAATGCACTAGAGAGCTCTCTCTAAAGAAATTAAGCGGCCCCAGGCTAAGAACATCCCATCTGGTATGTAGGAGTACCCCTTTAATCACCAGCTGGTTCCCTGCTCATCACCCTCAGCTAACAGGGCCACCTGAATGCACACAACTCTCTCTTAGCTTTCTTACTATTTCATTTTTGCATCTAAAGAGAAATAAAGTATTATCAAACATTTGAAGAAATCCTGTAGCATGAAAGAGAGAGACCAAATAAATAGAAGAAATGACCCTGAAGAAAATAGATTAATTTACAGGAGCGGGGAAAAGGAAGGAATCTTAAAAAAAAAAAAAAAAAATCACATACCTCAAATTAGTATCCATGGAGACTCTAGAAGATATATTCATTAACCAAGAACAGGATGTCATGAAAAAGTAACATTTAGGGGAAAAGAAAGCACTTAAAAATTAAGAGTGACATCGCCAAAATAACATTCAAAAGAAGATCTGGAAGATAAATTGGAAGTATTTACTTTAGGAAGTTGAATAAGAAGACAGATGGAAGAAAAAGATGCATCAATTGAAGAGGGTTAACATTGGAATAACTGAAATCCAAGAAACAGGAAAAACAGAGGGAAGGAAATGATAAAAACAAAACAAAACAAACAAAAAAAACCAAAACCCAAATGTAGGATTATTTAAATAAACCCATTACATGTTAACATAAATGGAATTTTAATGAACAAATCACATATTTTGAAAGTTAAAAATATCTGGCTTAGAAAATATCTGCTTATTGCATTCAGTCTGTTGTGAATTTTTATTTGGGTTGAGGGTAAAAATTTTAACGCAGAATTCTATACCCAACCAAACTGAACTAATAAGCTGACAATAAGACATTTTCAGACCTTCGGGGGCTCTAAAATCTTACCGAAAGGGCTGAGCTTCCCCTCTCTTCCATGGGAAGATGACCAGCAGCCAAATCCCTTAACTTATATGAAGTCACCAAAGACAGAGTGCCCTGGAAACTAGGTAAGTCCTTTGAGGCAGATATCATGACCTAACCGCAGGCAATGGACAGGGCTCCCTCTGATGAACATTTCTTTTGTAGCAGGGACTGCTTTCCCACCCTTGCCCCTATACAAGTAGCTCTCTAAGTAGCACTAGCTGCTGACACTCTTTTCAGCCTCAGCTCATCTGCACCCCAGATGTAGCAATAAACTTTGTTATCCCCATTTGTCTTGTGCGTGATTCCTCTTGGCATGCCTACCCCTGCAAAGGTCCATTTTTCCAACATGTACTGCAGCGGAGCAAGGGAGTAAGTAAATCAAGGGAGTAAGTAAATTAAGGGAAAGGAGGACCTGGTACTTCAGGAAGCTGAGGAATCATGCAGAAACCCAGTGAAGAGAAATACAAGGGGATGTTGTGCAGAGCGCTCTGTGAACGTGGTCCTTGGGGGGGGAAAAGAGACTTGATAGAATAGATGATATTATGCAGCATATGAAAAAAATATTAATAATAGAAAATACAGCATTGTTTTAAACTTCAGGAGAAGCAAATAGCTGTGAAAGAAAGAGTAGTCATCCTCTACTCATAGGCTCGGCAGGAAAGGATTATCCCAGAATCAAGAATGCAAACACCGCTTATTGAATTTTAGCATTTAGCTGCATCCTGAAGACAAAGCAACATGTTAATTTTTGTTCTAGAACAGGATGCTTATGCTATCAGCGTTAACAGGTGAGGGTAAAAGTGTAGCTGACAGAAATAGAGATGTAGAAGGAAGAGGAAATAGCTGAAGGGAAGCAAGGGTCACTGAGCCTTTCATCTTGAAAAGGGGCAAGTATTTGATAGTACAGGAAAGACAGTGTGAGTTTATTGCTCACATTTACAAAAGTAACCGAAAGAGGAGCTCTAAGGAGTGCTGTGACAGGACATTGGAGAAGCATGGAGGGAGGAGAGAGGTTTTAGGCAGCCTTGTGCTCACCCAATGTAGCCAAAACTCAACCATGCAGTAAATCAATAAGTTGAGAAATAGTGCTTGAAGCTTATTATTTTGTGATATGAAAATATAAAAGGCAAAGCCAGATCAGCAGGAAAATATGGCAGGTGGAAGAGAAAAGGCGGGAGACTGCTGGTTTTATGAATTGTGTGTTTTAAAGTTAAGGACATAAAAGAAAAATGGATTTGTGTGGCCCAGGCCACAATTGTATGTGATTAAATCAACTTAGTTAATCCTTGTCTTGTGTTTCTGATACTGAGGTAGGGAGAGGTAGGCAATATGGTCTGTTTTCTTTCAACCTACGGATCAAATTTGGTTCAAAATGCTCCAGAAGTGCCTCAGGGATCGTGGAATGCAAATGAAGACTCACTCTTTTTCAAATAACATCATTCTTTTTTTTTTTTTTTTGCATTTTTCTTTTGCATCTTCTTTTGCATTTTTCTGAAGCTGGAAACAGGGAGAGACAGTCAGACAGACTCCTGCATGCGCCCGACCGGGATCCACCTGGCACGCCCACCAGGGGGCGACGCTCTGCCCATCCTGGGCGTCGCCATGTTGCGACCAGAGCCACTCTAGTGCCTGAGGCAGAGGCCACAGAGCCATCCCCAGCGCCCGGGCCATCTTTGCTCCAATGGAGCCTTGGCTGCGGGAGGGGAAGAGGGAGACAGAGAGGAAGGCGCGGCGGAGGGGTGGAGAAGCAAATGGGTGCTTCTCCTGTGTGCCCTGGCCAGGAATCGAACCCGGGTCCTCCGCACGCTAGGCCAACGCTCTACTGCTGAGCCAACCGGCCAGGGCCTTTTTTTTTTTTTTTTTGTATTTTTCTGAAGCTGGAAACAGGGAGAGACAGACAGACTCCCGCATGCGCCCGACCGGGATCCACCTGGCACGCCCACCAGGGGGCGACGCTCTGCCCACCAGGGGGCGATGCTCTGCCCCTCCGGGGCGTCGCTCTGCCGCAACCAGAGCCACTCTAGTGCCTGGGGCAGAGGCCAAGGAGCCATCCCCAGCGCTCGGGCCATCTTTGCTTCAATGGAGCCTTGGCTGCGGGAGGGGAAGAGAGAGACAGAGAGGAAGGGGGAGGTGGAGAAGCAAATGGGCGCTTCTTCTATGTGCCCTGGCCAGGAATCGAACCCGGGTCCCCCGCACGCCAGGCCGACGCTCTACCGCTGAGCCAACCGGCCAGGGCCTTAATAAGATTTTGGGAAAGATGTTAGAGAGATTTCTTGGTCCCAGTTTTATTTATCCATGAGAAAATCTCTAGTCATCTAGAAGTGATAGCTCCTAAAGATATGGGGTTTTGGCAGTTATCCAACTTATATTTCAAGATATGGATTTCTTGGGTGTAAACTGTAGTTTGATGAAAAAATGTAATGAAAGCTTTTGAGCCATGTTGCTTGCTATATTTACAGAATGTCCCAGCCTTACAAGTCCTATTTTCCTCTCTAAAGGAGCACCTTGAAAACGTATTTCCCCAGCTTGTTTGGTATTCAGGACACATGACTGTATTTCTACTAATTAGACTTATCTACCTGAGGCATTAATTTGAGAGGCAGCAAGGTGAGGAAGAGACTCTGGGTGGCATCCCTTTTGCTGGTGTGGGTGCTGCCAAGGCATCTACCAAGGATGGAGTGTCAATAGGACAGTTCAATGGTGTGGTTTAGTCATTGATCTAGGAGTCTTAGATGCAAGGCTCACCTTGCCCCAAAGTTGAGAGGGTAAGGCACTATCCTTTAATGAGGTCCTTTGCTGCTTGACCAGATAGTCTTGGATGCCTATAGCCCGGAACCCTGATCGATACAGTGGTCTGTACTGATCAAAAGAACCAGAAAACTTCCACACAATTCTACCAAATGAGAGCATATCCCTCCAATAAAAGTGTGGTTGATTTATATACCTGTGAACTTATTTGTTATATACAGACCTTGTATATGATTAAGGGTGGGTGGAGAAATTGGTCTCTTTTGGACATGAGTGAAGTTTCAATTTCACTTTTAGAGATAGTGTCCCCAAATTTGGTACATTGCCATTTTGTTTGGTTTTCATACAGAGTACTAGCTAACTTTGGCTCAGAATTACAGTGGCAGAAATGGCTGACAATGTAAGTGTGGTTGGGCTGCTCACTCATTTCATACTGTACAGAAAGTAGATCTTCGTTGCTCATTGAACTTGTGCAGAATGGGCAGGTTTTCTGCTTGCAGATGATGATGAAGGGACTAAGATTTGGATCACTTAGAAAATATATTTAAAAATATTTTTCATTGATGAGAGAGAGAGAGGAAGGAAGGGGAGGAAGGGAGAGAGCAAGAGAGAAGCATAAACTAGCTGTTTTACTTAGTTGTTCCATTTAGTTGTGTACTCATTAATTGCTACCTGTCCATGCCCTGACCAGGGCTTGAACCTGTAACCTCTGGTGTGCTGGGTTGATGCTTTATCTACTGAGCCACCCTGCCAGGGCTTTAGAAAATATTTTTCATTGTATTACTTCCAAGAGTACTTAAATCAAGGCATTCTTAACAAATTTTAGAAGAAATTTATATTCTATATGGGAATGTACCAGAAGTCTATTTACCAGATGTAAGTTCAGTCTGGATTTTCTTTGAAGGATTATTTTTAAGTGACAGAAATGACAACAGAGGGTTTCAGATTCTAAGACCATGACTTGACAAGATTTCTATTGTGGGTATTACAGCTCAAAGGAGATACCAGAAAACAATTGTTCTGGCAGAAGACCATAATTTTAAAGGAGTTGGTGTGATATAATACCCCAGACTGGCAAAGTTGGGTCTGAGATTGTTCAGTTCAAAGGGAACCCCTGGTACTGTCATACCAAGAGGAAACAGGATTTTAGGGCATTGTGTACTGCAGAAGGGAATCCTTTCCCAAGCCCTTTCTAATACATGGTCATGGAGAACAACGGACAGAGGAGATTTTCTCAGCACGCAAACTTTGTGGCATCCAAAGTGGCATCCCATGGCCTGATAATGGAGCCGATGATATCTTTGTGTAGCAGGATGTGGCATACTATTGATCAGAGAGTATTCTTGCTGTTTTCCCTTTTCCATTTTTTTTTTTTTAGCGAGAGAGAGGAGAGAGACAGAGACAAACCGGAAAGGAGGGAGATGAGAAGCATCAACTTGTAGTTGTGGCGCTTGAGTTGTTCATTGATTGCTTTCTCATATGTTCCTTGACTGGGGGGCTCCAGCTGAGCCAGTGATCCTTTGCTCAAGCCAGTGACCTTGGGCTCAAGCCAGCAAAATAGGGCTTCAAGCCAGTAACATTTGGGTTCAAGCCAGTGTCCATGGGGTCATGTCTATGATCCTGTGCTCAAGCTGGTAACCTTGGGGATTTGAATCTGGGTCCTCAGTGTCTCAGGTCAATGCTCTATTTTTTTTTTTTTTTTACAGAGACAGAGAGAGACTCAGAGAGAGGGATAGACAGGGACAGACAGACAGGAACGAAGAGATGAGAAGCATCAATTATCAGTTTTTCATTGCGGCACCTTAGTTGTTCATTGATTGCTTTCTCATATGTGCCTTGACCATGGGCCTTCAGCAGACCAAGTAACCCCTTGCTCAAGCCAGCGACCTTGGGTCCAAGCTGGTGAGCTTTTGCTCAAAACAGATGAGTCAGTACTCAAGCTGGCGACATCGGGGTCTCAAACCTGGGTCCTCGGCATTCCAGTTCAACGCTCTATCCACTGCGCCACTGCCTGGTCAGGCTCAATGCTCTATCTATTGCACTACTACCTGGTCAGGCCTCTTTTCCATTTTCTCAGCAGATATGTGTGTGTGGTGTGTTTACCGTTATCCCTCTACCATTGCATATTAGGTGTGTTTGGGTTGTGAAATGCATCATTTAATCATAGGTTGCATGACTTTAGGAGCCACATCCAGGTCTGGTTGAGAGATATGCACATGTATGCATATTTGATATATGTAGGATACTTACATTGTGTTAGATGGATATTTTAAAAATCATATGCATGGGGGAGAGTGTGCATGCATGTGTGTGTGTGTGTGTGTGTGTGTGTGTACACATGTTGGGTATTCAAGGGGTGGAATGTAGTAGACTGTCCACTTTAGTTTCTGACTAGTCAGTACAGTCTGTGTCCTTCCTCTGATAAAAACCATCCACTTTGACAGAGTGCCTCAAACTTTGTTGTTTTGATGGGGTTGTTAATCACGGTCAGTAACATTTAGGCCACAGCTGTGGGACTTGTGACCCAGGCCTGGACAGTCAAGAGGAAACTTGCTTTGGAGCACAGTGATTGTTGTAAAGATGAACATTTGACCTAAATCGGGTTAATCTAAGTCCTAGGTGAGGGTTTTTTTTTTCCATCTAATGGAGAAGAGCTTGTTAGAAATGCAGTAATTTGGCCTTGACCCCGGACCCGCCTTTGAGTCAGACTGCATGTTAACGGAGTCCCCAGGGGCTGCTCAGTATGGTTCGAAGCATTCATTGTTCCCGGGGTCACCCCCGTTCCAGCACTCTCACTGGCAACAAGGGCACTGTCACCATTGGCTGGGAACCTGCTGATACGTGCATAGGACCGTGGGGGAAAAAGATTAAGTGCCTACCATCCAGATTGTACTATAACTTTATACTAATTTTTGTCCTGCCTTTTCTCTCAGGAGTTAACAACAAAATAGCTTTGCTGTGCTGTTTCTATAGCAACAGGGTCTAATAGAGCTTTTACTTTTCCTCCCATGCCGTTGCCTTTGACTAGTCTCCCTGCACCCTACCAGGCCCGTCTTCTGTTCATCAAAGTCGGAAGCAAACACATGGCAATGGGGTAGCCACAGCCCTGGCCCGAGACAGCAGGTGCACTAACAGCCGAACTTTGCACTAATTTAGGACGGTTCAGGATTATGCCCAACTAATTCCTGAATTCAGAACACAGTCGCCCCTTCCCACAGAGAGAAAAAATAGCTTCTTTGACAATCATGCATTTCTTATTTAAAAATTCCTAGTTATTTTTTTTTTGCTGTTGTATATAGTAAAGAATTAGAAAATGCAAATGAGTAACAAAAACAAAAACACACCAGTCTCTTCAAATTCATACTTGTACTCACATATGTGGTGATTGTACCATATTTCATTATTGGGTCAAACAAGGTGGTGCACGTCAAGCCCTTGGTGCTCAGCCTAGGACAGAGTCTACAGATCATGGACATTTTCGTCCTCCCTTCTCCAGGTTAGGTAAGGCAGGCACTGTGCATGTGCATAAATCACTTAGTGCTCACAGCTCTATGAGGCAAATGCCATACAATGTGGTATCTGTTGACATCTGTCTATCCAACTATCCTGGCCACATACCTTCATCACAGTTCCAATGGGTCCATCATCTCTAGCGGTGCAGCCTTTCTGAAGTGCTTCATAGGTATTTCTGGTGTGGACGAGAACCCACATTATCCTTGTCCAAAGGACAGTACCTGGAAATGCAAGCACCACACACCCCATAAAGGGAGCCCTAAATTTTTACCCAATCATACCTTGATTCTGAATAGGCCTTCTCTTTTTTCTTGCTTGTTTTGAAACAAAGATCTAGTGCAGGAGTCCCCAAACTACGGCCTGCGGGCCGCATGCGGCCCCCTGAGGCCATTTATCCGGCCCCCGCCGCACTTCCAGAAGGGGCACCTCTTTCATTGGTGGTCAGTGAGAGGAGCATAGTTCCCATTGAAATACTGGTCAGTTTGTTGATTTAAATTTACTTGTTCTTTATTTTAAATATTGTATTTGTTCCTGTTTTGTTTTTTTACTTTAAAATAAGATATGTGCAGTGTGCATAGGGATTTGTTCATAGTTTTTTTTATAGTCCGGCCCTCCAACGGTCTAAGGGACAGTGAACTGGCCCCCTGTGTAAAAAGTTTGGGGACCCCTGATCTAGAGACTATGGGATGAGGAGGTCATGTGGACCAGTTCCCTGATGTCTGGCAAGGCTTCCCTGTTTCAAGGATGTGGTAACTGTGGTTCGAAGAAGTTACACGAGGTGCTACACTCCGATGGCAGAGGGGCATTAGATAGCTTTTCTAGTTCTCCCATCCCATTAGAAGAATTTAACGTTTTATCAGATTATAACATGTTGCTGTAAAGTGTGCGTATCCTATGAGCATAGCTCAGTGAAGCTTCACATACGTACCCAGCCATGTAACTACCACCACAGACAGAACCTGGCAGGCTCCTCACACTCTATCCTGATCAACCCTCCACCAAAGAGAACCACTATCACCCTAAATTAGTTTTGTCAACAGTTTGTGGCCACCATCATTTTACACACGAGCAATCTGTGACCCATGTTAAGTAACAACAATAACACATAACATGTACTGACTGCCAGGCACTGTGCATGTGCATAAATCACTTAGTGCCCACAGCTCTATGAGGCAAATGCCATTACAATGTGGTGTCTGTTGACATCTGTCCATCCATCCATCCATCCATCCATCCATCCATCCATCCATCCACCATCTACCCATTTAACCAGTTACAATCTGTTATTCAAGAGCTGTGCCAATGTCAGCACTCACCGTGGGAGGAAGGGCTTTTAAGGTGGGATGATGGGGAAGGAGCCATCACTGCCCAGCTCCAGAGCCTCCCCTCAGCCCAGAGTACTGAGCTGGAGTGGGCTGGAGACCCAACGTTCCCCACACAGGGCCAGTTGGGGCTAGGTGCCTCTCTGGCCCTGGAGTGGGAACATGGGGTGCTGCAGAGTCAGGGTGGTAGAGCTGATGGGGGGCACCCATCAGGCCTTGGACACTGAGCTCTCTGTGAGGGATCTCACCTGCCCCATCTCTCTTGCCAGGGGAACAGCAGCCTTTCAGAATAGGGTCTTAAGGCACCATTCCTGCCAGCACGGCGGCCCTGGGTGAGCCGGCAGAGGGTTCCTGGGTATCGGGACAGCCCAGGTGGAATGGGAGAAATGGAGCAGCAACCTCGCAGCCCACTGTGCCTCGGGCGGTGGGGGCCAGCGCACCAGTTTCCCAGAGTTTGGTGCTAAATTTAGAACCCCGTATCTTAGTGAGCTCAGTCTTTGTTTAGTCAGAGGCAAAATCCAGGGCTGATGAAATTCACCTACCTGTCACAGCTGGCTGGCAAGTGCCAGCACCTGTGGGGGCAGCACAGGACACTGACAGTGTCCATGTCCATGTCCCTGGTCACTCTCTCTCTGTCCCCTGCAGGGCTGTGTGACCACCACACCAGGTCCCTGACCATGGCCTTGGGGCCAGAGAGCCTTGCATAGCTGCTGCCTTGGAGGGGCTGACTGACAGTGTTCCCCACAGCAGGGCTAGCTTCTACCATTTTATCCGATAACCCGTGCTGCTGTCTGAACTTAACATCAGGAGGACGGGTTCACCATTATGGCTCTTGGGCCCTAGGTCCTTGTCTACAGGCTTCAGTAGATCGGTTATTCCCTGAGGCCAGGGCAGAGCACTGAGTCAGTGGCACTCGGCTGGGGATTATTTATTTATTTATTTTTGTATTTCTCTGAAGCTGGAAACGGGGAGAGACAGTCAGACAGACTCCCGCATGCGCCCGACTGGGATCCACCCAGCACGCCCACCAGGGGCGACGCTCTGCCCACCAGGGGGCGATGCTCTGCCCCTCCAGGGTGTCGCTCCACCGCGACCAGAGCCACTCTAGCGCCTGGGGCAGAGGCCAAGGAGCCATCCCCAGCGCCCGGGCCATCTTTGCTCCAATGGAGCCCTGGCTGCGGGAGGGGAAGAGAGAGACAGAGAGGAAGGAGGGGGTGGGGGTGGAGAAGCAAATGGGCGCTTCTCCTATGTGCCCTAGCCGGGAATCGAACCCGGGTCCCCCGCACACCAGGCCGACGCTCTACCGCTGAGCCAACCGGCCAGGGCCAGGCTGAGGATTATTGAGCACCGACTGTGTGCAAGGCCTGTGGATGCAGGAGCTGCCCGTTCACAGCAGTGTTTAGAAATTAGGAGTTCCCACTCACTCATGGATCATGACCAGCATTTAAGAAAATGAAAGAAAATAACAAGATCATAGGGTACTTTAGGAAGGGTAGATACTGTTTCACAAAACTTCTTTGTCTGGAGGTGAAGATGAGATTGTAATATAAATTGTGTTTCCTACTAAGGCCTGGGGTCTTGAGGAGTTAAAGAAACGCTAGCTTTAGAGGAGGAATCCTGGTCCAGCGACTGCAGCTGTGGGAAGAGGAGCCGGGAGACAGAGAGAGAGCAGGGGGAGGAGCTGGAAGCATCAACTCCCATATGTGCCTTGACCAGGCAAGCCCAGGATTTCGAACCGGCAACCTCAGCATTTCCAGGTTGACGCTTTATCCACTGCGCCACCACAGGTCAGGCCTGCTAGAAGAATTTTAATGAAAGCTACGGCTGGTATGGGCACAGGGCCCTGCACGGTGCCACAGGGCCTGGCACTGTACTGGTGCTCAGTAAACGGGGAAGCTGTTTGCATTGTTAGACATGGTGAGAAGGGAGGGGTGTGGGGATGGGCGGAAAGGGGCGGGATTGAGGAGCACGGATCGGCAGTTACAGAGTTGTCACGGGGATCTAATCAAGTACAGCACAGGGAGCGTAGTCAATAAGATTGTAATAACTATGCGTGGTGCCAGATGGGTACAGGAAATATCAGGGGGGATGCTCTGTAAAGTATGACTGTCTAGTATGCTGTACACCTGAAGCTAATATCGGAATGCAAACTGTAATTGAAAAAATATATATATAAAAAAGAAGTGATGAGAGACACCTGGTGTGTTGGAAGAGCCGATTGGCTGGCTTCCTTTGCTGAGGCTGAAACGGGCTCAGGTGGTGTGTCCAGAACGTACTACAGGGGCCTGGCAGGCAGGCGAGAGCCCCCTCCTCCGCTCAGCGGGGCTCCTGCTGCCCTGTGTGGGTAGAGGGGACCTAAATGGTGGCAGCTACCAGCTCCTCCAACCCCGGAGGGCCTCTGGCTTCCCAGCTTCCCAGCTTCCCAGCTTCCCAGCTTCTCTGTTCAGTCTCTCTCTCTTGTTCCCAGTTCCGCCCTCAGTTGTCCACAGGTGTAACTGCTTTCAACACACAGGTGTGTTGGGTTTGCTTGTGGGAGGGATGAGGCCAGTGTCCCGTGCTGCCACCATCTTGACGCATTTTGAGGCTGTTAGGGGAGATGAGCCCCCTTAGCTGATGAAGGCTAAGAGAGAAAAGGGAAGGAGCAGGGGTCCCTGAGAACGCTGACCTGCTGAACTGCCCGCACTGGGAGACACCCCAACTCTGGCCTTGTTTCATGAGACGGTAAATGAGGGACATTGGGCTGGGCTTCTGTTACTTGTCATAAATTGTCTCTGGTAAGAATACAACAATGAACTCTACTGAGGAAACAGGAGCTTTGGCTGGGTGGAGCTGCCAGGTGCATACACTTGGCAATGGGGACGTCTATTTTCTGAGGACCTGTGTGGGGTCCTACTGTGTGCGGCTTGTTGCTTTGGTCCGGGGGGTGGGGTGGGCGGGGTGGGTACACGCAGTGATGGTGAGACTGGGACGTGAGGAGATGGGGGTATGTCATGACAAGTCTCCTCAGTTTGCCCTCGGGAATCAGGTGTGAGCTGGGGGGTGGGGAGCGGAGGCCTGGAGCTGGAAGGGAGACCCTGAGCCCAAGTCACTTCAGGGCCCGGCAGGCAGGGAAGAGTGGCCTCAGGGCATGGTTTAGATCAGGGGTCTCAAACTCAACTCAGCATGTGGGCCGCAGAGCAAGATCACAGCCATGAGGCGGGCCGCACTAGGTCTACAAAAGGCAACTGTTACGCAACACTTTTCTCACTGCAGTTGAAAACAAAAAAAAATCAGTACAACAAGCACAATCGTACATGCAGTTTACTCAGTGTCACAAAACGACCAGAAACTGTAGTTCGCATCACAACTGCTGTTAACTAAGCTAATATCTAGCTAGGATGCTAGAGAAATGAAAAATACAAGTAGGCCCCTAGGCTTACTTAATTTTATCCAAAATAGTTTGAACTTTGTGGATTAGTCTGCGGGCCGCACAAAATTGTTCGGCGGGCCGCATGCGGCCCGTGGGCCGCGAGTTTGAGACCCCTGGTTTAGATGATGGCTGCCGTAGTCAGAGGGAGAAGAGAGAGTGGCCTCTCCCAGGACAGTGGCCATGGGGGGTAAGGGAGCTGATAGCTCTCTCTGTGGGGAAGGAGGAGGAGAGGAGAACCTACTGAGAGTGACCACAGAGCCTGGTCATCTGGGTGTGACACGTGCTGGGATGGATGGCCTCTGGATCCTTGGAGATGCTGTGGTACTGGAGCTGAGTGACATGGGTCAGCAGACAGGAGGGGGACAGAGCCCTGACTCCCACCTTCGGCTTGGAGGTGGACATGGGAACATGTTCCGGGTCTGAGAGATGGGCCTCAGGTCTCAGGTGGGGCAGGAATTTCTGGTGGAAGCAAGAGGGGTTGGTTCTGCAGCAAGTGTGTCTTGCTTGGATTTTGAACACACCACTGCTGGCCAGTAGGGAGTCTCGGTACTGTTTGCTCTTATAGCTGCTGCTGCCGCCACCCGCACACACCAGGGCCCTGGGCACCGGTAGCCTGATCTGCAACCTGACTTCTTAACTGCCACCTGGGATTTCCTGAGGTGACAAGGCCTTTCACACTTGCTTCCTCCCTCCCCACTCTAACAGGCATGTTTGGATGCAGTGGGAGTCTGACCCTGGTCTTGGTGACAGGTGTGCACCTGCTTCTGGCTCCTGTTGTCATGGCAACAAGGCAGGGCAGACAGCCCAAGCTCAGGGGCCGTTTAGAGCTCAGGGCCAGCCCGCCTTCTTCTACTATTGTGTCTCCTGGGCACTGATGCATGAGAGTGTCCAGGGTAAGATGGGAATTTTCTCAGAGGAAATTTAAGAGTGGGATGTTAGAGGTTTGACCTAAGGATATTGTTTCCTTCCCTTCCTCATATGTACCTGTCACCACCAGCCGCAAGTGTGCAAGTTCCAGTCTGCTTGTTAACTAGCAGCAGCCATCAGCAAGGCAACCCCACTTCCTGTTGACACACGAGTTATAGAGAATAAAATATATTTATTCCAGGGCACTATGTGGAGCAGTCTGAAAAAATTTCCGATTCTCCTCCGTGTGAGCCGGCATTGGACTTGGGATATCGTAGTTCCCGTGGCCGTAACTGGGCGGCTTAATCAGTAAACGTTTATTTTTCACAGTTTGTAGGCTGGGAGCCCAAGATCAGGGTGCTGGCTGATTCGGTTCCTAATGAAGAGGCTTCCTGGCTTACAGATGCAGCTTTCCTGCTATGAGCTCACACAGCCTTTCCTTTGAGTGTGCGGAGAGAATGAGCGAGACTCCTGTCTCTTCTTACAAGGGCACTGTCCCCATCACGCGAACCTTGTGAAACCTAAACTACCCTCCGATGACTACACCTCTAAATCCTATCAATTTGAGTTTGGGGCTGCAACATGTGACTTTGGGGGCCACAGACATTCAGTTGAAAGGGATCCTTCAGTACCTGTCAGGAAATATTTGTCCTCCCATCCTCCCTCCCTCCCTTCTGTTTTCTTTCATCTGTTCATTCATTCATTCTTGCAACAGTCCATTTGAGCATCAGACACTATTCATCATCCTGGGAGTATAGCAGTGAACACAACAGACAAAAATTCTTATACCATAAGGATTACCTTTTAGTGACAAGAGATGGAAATCTATAAGTAAGCAAGTAATTGTATAATCCTTGGGTGACAAGTCCAGTCAGAAAAGCATAAATCAGGGAGAATGACAGCAATGCGGGAGAGGGAGCCATCAGGGAAGGCCTGATGGGGAGGTGTTTGATCCAGAGGTGTATGGTGGCTGTGCAAACATGTCTTGCAGATTTCCTAGTACAGAGTATAATGACCGAGAGCCTCAGTTACTATACTTTGAAGCCCGCTGCTGCTTCTGTGTGAAGGTTATGTCTCCCTCTGACTCTACTGGGAGAAGAGAGCCCCTTATCAGCAAAATCTGGCTCAGGGATTTTGCTCAAACTTCCTTAGACTGCACAGAACTGTAGGGTGCTCTCATTTGCCTTCTCTCCCTGTACCTCCCTGGGGGTCAGACCTACGTCATCATCAGACTACAGCTTTCCCCTGCTCAATCCTTATTTCCTTCCATAAAGACATTTCTCCTAATTAAAACCTCGCACAGTCACTCCTATCTGAGCATCTGCTTCTCAGAGGACCCAAAGAACCACGTATTGGGTGGGAGTGAGAGAGTGAGCCACACGGACTGCTGGGGGAACAGAGGCTGAGTGGGCCTGGGGCAGGAGATCTGGGGTTTGACTTGACCCGACTGAGGTGCTGATAGGTCAGCCTCTTACTGTTCCACTCGTGCTCGCAGCAGACACAAACTCGTGGTTAGAGACGGAGGATTTTAGTACTCACGGCCTGGCCACACATTGCATTGGTCAACACCAGTCCAAGGGACAGTCCGGATTCTGGGGAGGGGGGAGACAATACCTCCTGTCGGTGGGAAGAGCTGCAAGGTCACATCTCAGAGGTCCAGGTACAGGAGGAGGACCATTGCAGCCAGATTTGCAAACAACCGCCACAGTAAGGACAGGAATCAGGTGACCCAGGCACTTGAGGACACAGAGGAAGTCCCTGAGTGGTCAACAAGGCCTCACCAGAGGCTTAAGTCTTGACCCTTCCCCAGTTCTTACTTAGAGCTGACCGGCCATCCTGTCAAGGGCCAGGGGCTGCCCGCCTGTGGTCTCAGAAAGAACACAGTCGCCACCTTCCCTGCCAGCCTGGGTACCAGGCTGAAATCGACACAGGAGCCTTCCATTTTCACATCCTGTTTGGGTGGTGGAGGGAGTGGGCAGAGGTGGGGCCGCCTGTGAGTAACACGCTGGGTCTGCTCTCAGCCCCACTGTCACTGCTCTCCCCCTCACCACCTGCACTGGCCCTGCCACCAACTTAGGAGAGCCGTTTGCCCATGCCTAATGTGCCACGGTTGGAAATGTCTCTCTTGTCATAAACTGGTTTGCTGGGCTCTGCCGTAGCCCGTGTTATATATAACTATGGTAACAATGCAAAACAAACAAACAAACAAACACCAAAACGTGGGCTTCTTTCGGACGCTAGAAGCCCAAGCATGGTCTGTTTTTGTCTCTTGGCTTCATAGAGGCCGGGGAAGGAGGTGTGGAGGCACCGGGGCTGGAGCTGGGTGACCTGCCCGCAGACCTGCGCCTGTCCCTGTGCGACTTCCAGCATGGAACTTTTTCCTTTGGGGCCTCAGTTTCCCTAACTGAGGTGTGGGGATTGGGGGTCAGTGGTCCCTGAGGACAGTTCCAGGCGTGTCTTTCTATGAGTGGAAGAGTCCTGTGTACTTAGGATCTGGAGGGAGAGTCCCTGGCCCACGGGAGGCTGGGAGCCGGCTGTGCTGTGGGGAGGCAGGCAGAGGTGTGTGGCTGCTGCAACTGACAGGCCCGCTTCCTGCTAATTTGGTGTCCTCACTATATAATTATCCTGTGAAATTCCCTGACTGAAGACTTGTTTTAAAAATTTCCTTCCATGACTCCCACCACTCATTGCCCAGATTTGTGAATGGGGAAAGTGGGTGTTTGTAGCCGGTGGCAGAGAACAAAGGATGTTATGCAACCTTCCCTTCTCTGAATTTCCCAGCACCCCCTTCCCCCGCCCCCCCCCCACCCCCAGAGTCAGGAGGGAGCAATAGGGCTTTTCAGACTGGGAGGCTCTGGGTTTTGACTCCTCTGGGCCTCAGCTTTTTCATCTGTCAAGTGGGGAGGAAAATATATATCTTCCTGGGCCCTGGCTGGTTGGCTCAGTGTTAGAGCGTCGGCCTGGCTTGCAGGAGTCCCGGGTTCGATTCCCGGCCAGGGCACACAGGAGAGGCACCCATCTGCTTCTCCACCCCTCCCCCTCTCCTTCCTCTCTGTCTCTCTCTTCCCCTCCCGCAGCCAAGGCTCCATTGGAGCAAAGATGGCCCGGGCGCTGAGGATGGCTCTGTGGCCTCTGCCTCAGGCGCTAGAATGGCTCTGGATGTGGCAGAGCGACGCCCCAGAGGGGCAGAGCATTGCCCCCTGGTGGGCATGCCGGGTGGATCCTGGTCAGCGCGATGGGTAAAGACAACACGGTGCCTTCTGAGCCCAGGGACAGTGACGGGATGGGGGCTTTCTTCCTGCTCAAGCGATCTGAGGCTGGTGCTTCGCTCCTCTGAGCCTCAGGTTCCTAGTGCTATGTATCTCACAGGGATATTGTGGGGGTTAAACGGGATGATGCCCCAAAATGCCTGGCTTTGAGCCAGAACTTGAGGTATTGATATTTTAGTATGACTGTCAGCCAAGGTAGGATGTCCTGTGCAGACCTTGGGCATGTCGTCCAGCTGGCTGAGGACTGGGTTGCCAGTCCTGAAAGCTGTGACCGGGAGTTGACAACTAGCAGACCTGTCAGCTTGATTCTGAGCACGTCTGGGAGCCCCCCAGAGGCAGGTGCTGGTGCCACCTCGCTGAGCCACAATCCCTAGTGTGCTCCTGACACTTCCTGCCTGCGTTCCCTGGGGCGGGGTCAGCAGTCAGAGCGGTAGCAGCTCCCTGCAGCCCCTGGGCGCAGGCAGGCAGGGGGCTCAGGGCAGAGTCAGTCCTGGAATGTGGTGCTCTTTGTCTATATTTATATATTTAAAGCTTTATGATCTGGTTCTTATTTAACATGCTTATTGTTATTCTAACGTAAAGAAGGTACTTAGCATGCTTTGACCATTATTGATGTCTACACACGACAGTGTGTGTTTGAACATGGTTGTGTAAAGGAGAGGGATGCCACCAGGGCTTTAGTATATGCGCTGCCTGAAGCGAGCACACCGCCCGGGGTTTAACAGTTGTTACCTCTGAAGGCGGTGCTTGGGGTGGCTGAGGCCTTCACTTTCTTTTTCCTTAATCGAATTTATTGGAATGACAGTGGTTAACAAAATTATGCAGGTTTCAGATGCACAATTCTACACCACATCTTCTGTACACTGTACTGTGTCCATCACCATGTACCCCCTGCACACCCCCTGAACTCCTCCCCCCACCCCGCTTACTCCCTGTCCCCCACCATCCTTCAATCACCACACTGTTGTATGTGTCCATGAGTTTTCTTTCTCTTTTTTTTCGGGTCCCTTTTTCTCTTCACTCAATCCCTCTACCTCCTCAGACCTCCATTTGTTTCTAGACCCTAATGAAGTGCTGGGGTCAGCAGTGATGTTTGATTTTGGTTTGGGTGAGTGTTCTTCTGTATGTCTTAGGTTTAAAAATTAAAAACGAGATGTGTTGCTTTGGAATTGGAAACAGATGCTGAATATTTAAACAGATGTTGGAAACACATTTCAGGAGCAGGTCTACCTCCACCCTGTTTCTTGGACTGTTTGGTTGGGGCTAATGTCCAAACTCCCCCCGGTGGCAAATGTCTCTCGTCATTATCCCTCTCTTTTCCCCAAATGACATGGTTCAGCCTCTGTCCTGCGTCCTTTGTGTGTTGTCTGGTCCTGCCTGTATCCGCCCTTCGGGGTGGGCCTTTCTGGGGCATCTCCCATGTAAGGAGAGTAAGATTCAGACTGTGCTTCCCTGCAGATGTGCCACCTTGGGAAGGCCAGGCTGAAGACAGGTTTTGTGAAAACCTAAGAACCCACTATATGTGTGTGTGTGTATATATATATCTATATATAGATAGATAGATAGATAGATAGATAGATATATCTATATATATCATATATCCTCTTTAGGAAAAGATGCTGTGTAATGCAGATCCCAGCTGAAAACAGGTTTTGTGAAGCCCTGAGAACCCACTGTGTGTGTGTGTGTGTGTGTGTGTGTGTGTGTGTGTGTGTGTGTGTGTATAAGGTCTACCAGAAAGTCCTGTCCGTTTTTGGAATAAAACAAAAATACAAATTTTCCTTACCGTCAATAAACTTTATTAAATAATATAATTGCCATTATTATTAACGATTTCTTGCCAGCGTGAGGGCAATTTGTATATCCCATTTTTGAAAAATGTTTTATCTTTTGATGGGAAAATTTGAACCAGTGCTTATTTGATATCTTCTTCATTTTTGAATTTTTTTGCCCTTCAAAAAATTTTGTAAGGACAAAAACAAGTGATAGTCGGAGGGTGCTAAGTCTGGGGAA
This sequence comes from Saccopteryx bilineata, assembly GCF_036850765.1. Classification (NCBI taxonomy): domain Eukaryota; kingdom Metazoa; phylum Chordata; class Mammalia; order Chiroptera; family Emballonuridae; genus Saccopteryx; species Saccopteryx bilineata. Next base: position 72,776,953 of record NC_089496.1, read on the forward strand.
TATGGTGGATGCGACAGACATGCTTTTAGGCATTTCTTCCTTGTTGAAATTCATAAAAATTACAGTGGCGTAAATGAACTTTATCAGTAGCCATGGGTACACTATCGCTTCACACGTAAGACTAACGTGAATCAACTTTGTTTTAGTTAATTTGCTACGTCAGTATGTATACATTAAGTGATAAAAATAGAGAGGCATACATGAGCCAAATAAACATGTGCTTACGTGTCGAAACTTGTTGTGATAGAAACGGACAGAACTTTCTGGTAGATGATATACATACATATATATATGGCCTCTTTAGGAAAAGATGCTGTGTAATGCAGATCCTTGGGCTGCCCCCGACCCTGCCCCAGTCCCCACTCCAGAGAATATTGAAGTAAGGTTTGGTGGGAGGCAGTGCCTCTTGTTTCAGGGTACTAACTCACCTTGGACCCAAGGGAAGTCATCTCAGCAGGACCTGCAGAGCTGATGGGCTGTATCTCCAGTCCCCTTACCCCCCACCAATTTTCAGAGTTCCTTCTGGCTGGCATCCAGGCCTTTTCCCTTTAACCATGAGTTAGCAATTTTTTTTTCTGAGAAAGAGAGAGAGAGAGAGAGAGAGAGAGAGGCAAGGAGGGAGAGAGATGAGAAGAAGCATCAACTTGTAGTTGCGTCACTTTAGTTGTTCATTGATTGCTTCTCTTTTTCCCCCCACTTTATTTATTTCATATTTTTTATTTATTGATTTTTAGAGAGAAGAGAGAGAGAGAGAGAGAAAGAAAGAAAGAAAGAAAGAAAGAAAGAAAGAAAGGGAGAGAGAGAAAGAGGGGGGAGAAATGGGAAGCATCAACTCACAGTAGTTGCTTCCTGTATGTGTCTTGACTGGACACACCCAGGGTTTTGAACTGGCGACCTATGTTCCAGGTCGACACTTGACTCACTGTGCCTCCACAGGTCAGGCCGCTTGCTTCTCACACATGTCTTGATCGAGGCTCAAGCTGACCGAGACAGTGACCCCTTTTGGCTCAAGCCAGCAACCCTGGAATCGTGTTGATGAGCCCGTGCTCAAGCTGGTGACCTTGGGGTGTCGAACTTGGGTCCTCAGCGTCCTAGGTCGACCCTCTATCCACTGTACCACCACTGGTCGGGTCTGATTTAGCAATTTTTTAAAGTGGAGATTCAAAGCCTGTATTCTGGTCATGTGCACTGTGGGGTAGGACCAGAGGACATAATATAGCTCTCATCTGTGGGGAGGTGCGTGGAGGTGCTGACTGCTCTGGTGGGTTTGAGTTGCTGTGTGACCCTAAGTAAGTGACCTTGCCTATCTGAGCCCCAGTTTTATCATCTCTAAAATAGATTTAAAGTACTTCACAGAATTGAGAGAGGACCTCATTACATGAGGTCAAGTATGTTGGTGTCCAAGTAATGAGTATTAATCATAATGGTCAGAACTCATGAGCTGTATGATGGGGCAGGCTCTGCGCCAGGCGGTCAGGGTAAGTGCAGGGGTTTATAAACGCTGCTGCCTCTGTGTGACAGGAAGAGTAGCATTCTCTATCCCATTACCACAGGGAAGGGGACCCGTGTTGTGGGTTCTGACTCAACTCTGCCACTTGCCTGCTGAGTAAGCCACATCGCACCCACCTCTCCTTGCTATGTCATCTTGGGTAGTTCACGGTGCTTCTCTGAACCTTTTTCTCCATCTCAAACTCAGGGAGACTAAATCCCAGTTCACAGAGCTTTTGAGGAGCCAACAGGGTGCGGTATGTGAGGGAGACGGGCTTCGGGGCCTCCTGCCTGAGTTCAGTGTTTGGCACCATTGCTTACCTGTGTGATCTTGGGGGCAAGTCATCAACTCCTCTGAGCCTTGATGCCGTCATCTGTAAAATAGGGGTGACAATAATATTGCCCATCTCAAATACAGTTATGAGAATTAAATAAGCTAATAACTATAAACTGCTAAGCACACAGTATATGGAACATTGCACATTCAATGTTGTTAAAACAACAATCTATTAGGAAATGTTTACAGGCTTTAAGCTCTGTGCACAATCAAGTTGTTATTAATAATAGTGATATCAATAATAGTAACATTCATGGAGTGCTTGTTGTGTGCCAGGTGTTGTTCTAAGATCTCTATATGTATTAATTCACTTAGCCTGTAGAAGTAGATACTATAATTATCCCTGCTTCACAGACGAGGAGACTGATTTAGAGCTTTGTGACTGAGTAAAGCAAAACTTTGAGAAGTTTTCTGGGAAACTAACCATGCAGGTGGTACAGCTGGTTAAGCCCAGTTACACCGTCTGTGACCTGCTCCTCGACGCGTTCTGACTTGAGTGGTGGCTGCTTGAGGTATCCTGTCCTGTCTGATTGTTCAAGGCCATCATGAACTCTACTTGCCCTGTGATTTGACCGCATTGATTTCCTACCACAGACCTCCAAGCTGGAGACCCTTCCCAGGAAATTACTCATCAGTTATCAGAAAATCAATCCTTTATACGCCTCTTCATGTATCTTCTCAGGGAAAGGGTGAGATGCTTTTTGGATGAGGTCCTGGGACAGCCGAAGTTATACGCACACATTGCTGGGGCTCCCTGCAGGGCCCTGGGCAGCGTTCATCGGAGCCACACTCGGCCGAGCTTCCCCTGTGCGCCTCTCCAAGGAGATTCCGACCCTTGCCCTGGACGTTTCCAGCCCAGCAGTCCAGGCGGTTGAGGATCTTCAGCTGAGATAGCAGAGGGGACCCCGTAAGAGGGGAATTCTGCTCTGTTCCAAGGCCTCAGATAATTTGAATACATTTCCAATGTAAATGATTAGAAGCGTTTTGTCACCACCCCTTTGCTCTGATGTGAGCACTGACTCCTTGTGTGATGACGGTGGCTTCCAGCACGTGAGGTCCTCAGGTATAGCAGGGATTTGGAGGTTCAGGATATTTTTGTAGCTTGATATTGCACAGTGTTCTGAATGGCCTGTAGCCTGGAGGTCAGCACAGTGGGGGTCAGGGGTTGGGAAGGATAGTGGCTCAATAGCCCATGGTGGCCCCCTCTGAGGGCTGGTGGCTCAAATCACCTCTGACAGGCTCCCAAGGCAGGTGTCCTGAGGCAGCTCATAAGACCATCTAGGGGTCCCCAAACTTTTTACACAGGGGGCCAGTTCACTGTCCCTCAGACCGTTGGGGGGCCGCCACATACAGTGCTCCTCTCACTGACCACCAGTGAAAGAGGTGCCCCTTTCCAGAAGTGCAGCGGGAGCTGTATAAATGGTTTCAGGTGGCCACATGCGGCCTGCGGGCCGTAGTTTGGGGATGCCTGATAGACCTAGCGTTCTTGGCCAGAGGGTGATGCATGCAGCCGGCCTTGTTAACCTGTTTAGGTGAGTCATCTGAGCCCCCACGGGGCTAACTTCCCACAGCTGTAAAGTAAGGATAATAGTGACTGCCTGGCAGCCTCACAGGGATGTGAGGCCGAATCAACAGGAGCAAGAGCGAAAGAGGCGAACCTTTACACACCCAGCCAGGTAACACGGTGCTGCTATGGGCAGGAAATACTCTGCGTCCTGTGTGCTGAGACGGTGCCCTCAGAACCAAACTGCCGCTGGGGGGCGGAGAGGTGCTTACAGGGCCTGAACAGAGGGAGAGTGGAAATCACTTGAGATGATGTTGGATTTTGCACACTTCTAAAATTTTACTGTCAAAGAGCAGTTATCCTTAAGTCCTCTATCTTGGATATTTGACCAGAACTTTAAAAAAAAATGTCCTTAGTTACAAAGGAAAGAAAGAAAAGATGGGGGAAAATCTCAGGAGTGGAAGGGGTGTCTAAAATGTGGGAGCACTATGCTGACCACTTGCCCCAGCTGTGGTCTAACCTCCTCAGGTGGAAACACAGACCTCTTGTCATCTGGCCTGGTCAATCTCACCAGTCTCCTGTCTCCCTGGTTGCAATGGGGTTTATGACTGGGAATCTGTTTCTGAGTGATTGGCTACCATGTCTGTGTTCATGGTGTTGACTTTGCCTGGACTTGTCTTTCTTCTCTGACACATCCCTTCTCATCTTCGGAGGTGGATTTACAGGAATCTAAAAAATCTTCCGCCTTAGGGCCCTTCAGTGCCCAGCTTCTTCAAGGCCCTGCAAGGGACCCCAGCAACGGGTGCATATAAGCCGTTTCAACCGCACTTGGTGAGCCCACTGGTTCTTCCCACCATGCTGCCCCTTCGGTCACATCCTTGGCCACATCCTTGGCATTCGAGCAGCCACCTGGCACATTTTTATTGTGATACTGTCTTGGCGCTTCACCTGGGGCTCATGATGTTGGGTGGGCTGGTACAGGGGTGGTGGGAATATTTCTGGAAACCCCTTCCACACGGAGACAGCTCACAATGATTTAACTCCACATTAGATTGACAGTGAACTTCAGCAGCAGAGATTAAATGGAACCCTAACTCAAGTTCTCTCCCTTGGCTAGGACCCCAAAGTTCACGGCATTTAAAGGAATCTATATTTTACGACTTAGAAGAGAAACTCAAACACGGATACAAGATGCAAAAGTTTATTTAAAAAATTAATAAAGCTCAAACACACCATTTATTTTAAATTATAGTTGATGTGCATTATTATATTAGTTTTAGATGTACAATATAGTGGTTATCAACATTTATGTACCTTACAAAGTGATTACCACAATAAGTCTGGGGCACATCTGCCCCAATATGGCCTTGTCACTATATTACTGACTAGAATCTCTTTGCTGTGACTTAGTTTTACACTTGGAAGTTGGTACTTCTTTTTTTTTTAAATTTTTTATTTATTCATTTTAGAGAGGAGAGGGAGAGACAGAGAGAGAGAGAGAGAGAGACAGAGAGAGAAGGGGGGAGGAGCTGGAAGCATCAACTCCCATATGTGCCTTGACTAGGCAAGCCCAGGGTTTCGAACCGGCGACCTCAGCATTTCCAGGTTGATGCTTTATCCACTGCGCCACCACAGGTCAGGCAAGTTTGTACTTCTTAATTCCTTCCCCCTCTTTACCCATTCTCCTAACCCCCTCCTCTCTGGCAACCATCAGTTTATTCTCTGTTTCTATTAGTTTGTTTTTGTTTTGTTTGTTTATTCTTTATATTCAACATATGAGTGAGTTCGTATGGTATTTGTCTTTCTCTGACTCATTCCACTTGGCACAATACCCTGTAGGTTCATCCATGCTGTCACAAATTGTAAGATTTCATCATATTTTAGGGCCGAGTAATATTCCATTGTATATATGTAAGCACCTCTTCTTTATCCATTTGTCAGTGGACACTTAGGTTGCCTCCCTATCTTGGCTATTGTAAATAGTGCAATAATGAACATAGGGGGTTGTATGTCTTTCGAATTAATATTTTGGATTTCTTAGGATAAATACCCAGAAGTGAAATTCCTGGGTCATAAACTACTTCTATTTTTAATTTTTTGAGGAACCTCAGTACTGCTTTCCATAGTGGGTGCAGCAATTTACAATCCCACCAACAGTGTACAAGGGTCTCCTTTTCTCCACATCCTCACCAACTCTTGTTTGTTGATTTATTGATGATAGCCATTTTGACAAGTGTGACGTACAATATCATTGTAGTTTTAATTTGTATTTCCCTGATGATCAGTGATGTTTGGCATCACTGCTGGCAAATACACACATCATTTTAACTTCACTTGGGAAAGACATTTTGGAATGTTTCTGTAAAGCAAATGAGAATCACAGACTCTGATTTGAACATATATAAATGTCTCCTTTTTTGGACATCTTATAGTTTATTAAAGAACTGAGAAAACGGCCTGGTCCTGAGCAGCCACTTAAAAATGTGAGACTGCCCTGTGAGTAGAGGGTGACTGTCCTTGATGCTCAGAGCCCACCTGGGCCAGGAGTTTTCAGACTGTCTTAACCACAGAACTCTTTGTTCAAATGAAATTTTATGCAGAAACCCAGTATGTACCACAGGTAAAATGGGGCTGGTCTGGGGCAGCGAAAGGTGAGGGGCTCAGAGCCCCATGCCTTACTTGCTTAGTCTGGAGAGAACCGTGTCCACAGGAACTTTCATAGAACCCAGAATGCGGAAACGGATTCTAGTCTAAATGCCTTTTGGGATTTGGGATTGAAAGTGTGTGTGTGGGGGTGGGGGGTGGGGGTGGGGGTGGACACTGAAGATTATAGGAGGAAGTTAATTGCTCAGGATAACTCAAGGAGTCCTTTGCTCGCTCTTAGCCTCATCTGTCATCAGGAGGAGTAGGTAGTTGGATTCCCCCTAATATTTCAGGGTGTTTAGTCTGTAACTCATCTAACACATGGCACAAGTGCCACCTAGTGGTGAGGAGGGGCTGTTGCAGCTGGAGAGAAGCCCAGCGATTTCCTCAGGTGAAGAAGGCCAAGGTGAGGCTGTGGGCAGGTAACTCTGCCTTCTGGCCAGGGTGAGCCTCTCTGTATACAGATATGAAGAGGTATTGTGAGAAATACCCCCCTGGTTCGTCCACTAGGCCCTGTGTGATCTCGGCCAAGTCCCTTCCCTCTCTGGGTTTCAGCTTCCCCATCTGCAGCCTGAGTGGGCTGGATCATCATTCTTAATGTGGGTTCTGTGGACTGCAGCGGGGATTTTGTTTCTAAAAATTTAAGATACTTCTGTGTGTGTCTATGCAGTTTTGTGGGGTGAGGGTTATAGAACTTCAACTGCTTTCTGAAAGAGCGCTCTTAGGAGCCCTGGTCTAGATGAGCTTGGGGCATCTAGGGCTCAGCAATTTTGGGGGCTTCCCCCTTGGAATGCGTGCACATCCAAACAGCTCACTTAGTCCATGTCTGGCAAGTGCATCAAGGTTGCCAGTGATGTGGAGAGTTACTGAGGAAGCCGAAGAAAAATGAAAAGCCAAAGTCCCTAGCTAAGTGCCAGTGACCATGAACCTGCAGCCTAGTCCCTGGTGGCCCAGGTTGGGAGCTGAGCTCGGGAAATCTGCAGACCTCTGCCGGCTGAGGGCACTGTCTGTGCTTTCTAGCCGCTGATAGAACTGCAGGGTCGGCCACTTCCAAGGTAGGGGTTGACAACTTGTAGAACTGGAAGACTTAGGTCTTCATGGTCCAGCCCCTTCTAGACCTTGGTGATGGGCTCTGGTCCAGGCTTCCCTTTACCCTTCTTACCCCTACAGTCCTGATTTCTTTCAGAACTACTGCCCCAAAGTGCCCCACTCTGGCTCCTGCCGACCAAGCGGGGGGTGGAGGAGGAAGATGAAGGCATTAACTGTTGAGTCCCTGCTCTGTGGCGGACACCGTGCTCAGTACTTGACTGTAGCTGGTTCATTGGATCCTCACAACGGCCCTCAGAAGGAGGATGTTCCCGTGATAGAGCTGCAGAATTTGAAGTGCGGAAATATTAAGTGACCAGCCCCAAACCATAAAGGAGTAGATGGCTGGGCTGGGCCTTCCCCATGCCTTGCAGCCAGCACGTGCGGGGCTTTGAGGGCTGGTGGGAGGGTCTCGAGGTAGCGCACGCCTGGCATCTCCCTGGGCCAGGCATGTCTGCTCTCGTGCCAGTTGCCTCAAATTGCCCACTGACGGCCATCTGGTGTTTTTTTTTTATTTCCGGAGGTGGTGATGGTGACTGAGGATTTGACTCAGACAGTTCCCAGAGCACACCCTGCTCTGCTCCTAGCTGGGCTTGGGAGTCTACCCATGCAGAAGTCCTCACCTCTTCTCTGCTCCCTCAGGGCCTTCAGCCTGCCCCTCCGTGCCCGATGCAACAGGCCTGAGAGCAGGCCTGGGCTCATGTCACGTGCCTCTCCTATTTGGGGCTCCCAGCCCGGGGGTAGCGAGACCCGCCACCACTCACCTGGCTCACTCTCTCCAGACAGCCTTCTAAACCTGGTGATTTCCGGGACATCTGGGAAACCATCAGGCTTTGGGATGTTATAGTTCTCTTTGTAGAGGAAGTCCAGAGTCATGTGGACACCCTGCTTTCCAGGAAGTGGACAGGGCCTCCACATCCACTTCCTGCCACTTCAACAGACACTGACTAGGCCCAGTACCATGTGACCCCTCGCTTCCCTTCTCCCGCTCATAGATTTAGTGAGGGAGAGACTCATCTGAGTGATGGGCGGACCTCAAATGCTTTGCTGAAGGTAAGTAGCCAGTAAGTGGTGGAGTTGGGATTTGATCCCATGTAGACTCGGTTTGGAGACTGTCACTCACCAAGCTATGCTGCTGTGCAGAGAGGACTCTCGTGGATCCTGACTTTATCATCCAACTTATTCAACACTGCGCTCAACATCATGGCATTTGCAAGTTAGATAAGCTTGCTTTCCGCATCTTCATCCATCGTGGCTGAAGTCTACTTAGTGGCTGTGACCTCCTTGCGGTGACAGTGGTCTTCAACTACTAGTCTTTGGTTGATCTGGCTCCTGCCGATCAAGCAGGGGATGGAGGAGGAAGATGAAGGCATTAACTGTTGAGTCCCTGCTCTGTGGCGGACACCGTGCTCAGTACTTGACTGTAGCTGGTTCATTGGATCCTCACAATGGCCCTGCATTGATTTCCAGTCCATCTGGAAATATAATTAGACGTCACTCAACTTGTTCACGAGGTTGTCATAACATGTGCCTCCCTGAAATCTAGATGAAAAGCATCTCCAGCAAATTCCAAACTCATCTCTTAAACTTATTAAATAAGGAAAGGTACTGAGTCTATAGTGCTGTCTCTTCAGTAGGATCCTTTGCTTTCTTAGAATTTTCTCTTGTTATCCATCCAGTTCACCTTCTTTAGTCATATCCCCTGATCAATGACCCTTTAGCTGTCACAGTTTTGAATTTCAGTCTTCGTACGACTTTGGGGAGGCCAGACACAGATCAGAGAAACTGGACAGAAGGTTATGGGGGTTTTTTTTGTATTTTTTTTTTTCTGAAGCTCGAAACAGGGAGAGACAGTCAGACAGACTCCCTCATGCGCCCAACCGGGATCCACCTGGCACGCCCACCAGGGGGCGACGCTCTGCCAACCAGGGGGCGATGCTCTGCCCCTCCGGGGCATTGCTCTGCCGCGACCAGAGCCACTCTAGTGCCTAGGGCAGAGGCCAAGGAGCCATCCCCAGCGCCCGGGCCATCATTGCTCCAATGGAGCCTCGGCTGCAGGAGGGGAAGAGAGAGACAGAGAGGAAGGAGAGGGGGAGGGGTGGAGAAGCAGATGGGTGCTTCTCCTGTGTGCCCTGGCCGGGAATCGAACCCGGGACCTCTGCACGCCAGGCCGACGCTCTACCACTGAGCCAACCGGCCAGGGCAGGTTATGGTTTTGTTATGGTTCCCTGGAAGAACACTCAGGGAGGTGCAGGGAGAGAGGGGACCATGGGCATGTGCCTTTATCGTGGTTTCCTCGGGAAGGGACACACGAGGCTGGGTGAATGAGCTTAGGGCTGGCTAGCTATGTTTGAAAACAGCACCCCTCGAAATGTACATTCACTGTGACTGTTCCAGCATGTGCTTTGGGATGATATTTTTAGGTGAGCTGGGGTTGACTTAGGAACAGCTTACTGACCACTTTGTAGATGTTAAAGATCAATTTACAGAAATTAAAAATATGGTTAATATACCCCAGAAACCTGAGATGAAGCCAAATTTTGTGGTCTTGCCCTTGAGTTTGGAATGTAGCTCACCTTTACCACACGGTAATCATCAAGGGGCTGAATGGCTGTCAGTTGGGATGAGGAATTCAAACAGACCCTGTGACTCTTCTTCTTCAGGCTCACGCGGGGCTCAGCATGCGGCTCCCTCCTTCACGTGTACATCCCCAGCTCACCGCGAGGCTACGAGCTGCTTCTCTGATGAGATGCCAGGCGCCAGCTTCAGTCTCGGTGGCAGCTGCGATTGCTGTGCGAGGGCTGCAGCCCTGGGTGATGCTAATGCAGACGCGCCCCCTGCTACGTGTGGGTGACACAACCAGGTCCCTGGAATAAAAGCTCACGTCAGCAGCCATGCCCAACACTGACTGGCTTCTGGGCAGTCACAGAGTATTTTTTTTTTTGTTGTTGTTAGCAGATATTTGATTTTATAAAATACCTTTTTGACATCTATTGGTAATAAGATTATGTGCCTCCCCCCCTCCTTTGTCCTTTCTTTCCTTTTATTCCCTGTGTGTGGGTATTTTGGGGATTTCTTACACTTCACCTTCAAGGTGCATAATCAGCTGCCTCAGCTGAAGTGCGGATAGGTTTCTAAAACTAGCTCCTGCTCTCTGCAGGAGAAGATTGCCCTTTTGTAAAATTCTGGTGAGTCCTCACCATTGGGGCCAGGACATTGGGAACAGGACGCAGCAGGGAGGAACACGAGGGCACCTGGCTGTGCTGGGGACTGCCTGGGTGATAGGCCTGCACTCCCCCTATGATACATCTCTTAGCCTTTTAGAAACACAAGCCCATGTCTTGGGATTCTCACCAAATCTTCTTCTTCTTCTTCTTTTTTGGTGACATAGAGAGAGAGACAGACAGACAGACAGGAAGGGGGAGAGATGAGAAGCATCAATTCTTTGTTGTGGCTCCTTAGTCTCCTTAGTTGTTCATTGATTGCTTTCTCATAACTGCCTTGACAGGGGGGAGGGCACTACAGCAGAGTGAGTGACCCCTTGCTCAAACCAGTGATCTTGGGCTCAAGCCAGCAACCTTGGGCTTTAAGCCAGTGACCTTTGGGCTTAAGCCAGTGACCACGGGGTCATGTCTATGATCCCATGCTCAAGCCAGAGACCCCATGCTCAAGCTGGTGAGCTTGCACTCAAGCCGGATGAACTCATGCTCAATCTGGTGATCTCAGGGTTTCGAACCTGGGTCCTCTGCATCCCAGTTCGACACTCTATCCAGTGTGCCACTGCCTGGTCAGGCTCTCACTGGATCTTCTGAATGTCTTAGAAACCATCCAGTTTTGTGCAGAGTATCATGGAAAATACATAGATATTTAAAGAATATTTTTTTGAGTTCCATTGTTCCCTTTCTAAGGATTGGACTGCTCAATTGAAGGTGGAGAATCTCTGTTCTCTGTTAATAATCCCTGGGTCTCCTTGACCACGGCCAACAAGAGGTCTGGAATGCGGCTGTTTTTGAATGATTATCATTAGAGGAAACCTTCCCTGGGCCTAAATTATGGAGATAATCACTTCTAGAATTGATTTCTCTTTGCCATGCATACACATGGGCTTTGACAGGGCTAGGCACTTTCTCTTTTAAGTTTTGCAAGGTTCATGGGAGAAAGTTGAAATGTTAGAACTTGTTTTTCTTTGGCTGTGAACTTAGCCAATGACCTTAGGAGGCACTTGCCACTTGGTTAAACTCTTTCACACTCCCACAGCTTAGAGGGTCCAGCCCTGAACTTGAGAGTCAAGAGTAAAATCTTAGTTACATCTCTGTCATTGCCTAGAGGGTGATGTTGAACAATTCGGCTCTCCTCAAACACCCACTTAAGTAGTATGAAGCTGAACTTGGCCAACCCCTGTAGACTATACAGAGCAGCTCACTATATAGGCAGCTGGAGATCAATCCTGCTGCAGATGTCTGGAAGAACCTGATGGCAAGTTAGCTGGGATATTTCCCCTGGGAGATATTAGCTCTCTTGTACAAGCCAACAAAACCCCCTCCGACGGACCCTGCAGATGTTTGTTGTAGATGGCTGGCACGTCCACATGAAGTGAGAAGGATATGGTAGGGTCACTGCTTGTGTCTGCTACGGAGAATGCCACATATGGAGTATTTTTCTGATTTTCTTGCTTGTTCATTATGTTAGAGTACATAATAAATATGCCTGGAAGAGGTTCTATATGTACTTATGCAGTTTTGGAGTATTTTGATATTGTTTGGTAGACTAAGATTGTATTGAATTGAGAGGAGATATCTCATTTGGGGACATTGAAATGGTACCTGCCTGTGAGCCTGATTGTGTTAAAATCACATGACACTGGAGATATGGGGATGGTACCTGCGGGTCTGACTGTGTTGAAATCACACGACACTGGAGATATGGGGATGGTACCTGCGGGTCTGACTGTCTTGAAATCACATGATGCTGGAAACATGGGAATGACCTGTGGGTCTGACTTTGCTGAACTCACATGATGCTGGATGAGCTTATGGCTGTGGGAGGTGTTTGTGGAGAGAACAATGGCTGAGACCTTGTAGGAATAGACTCCAGTGTGGAAACACTGATGTCATGGAACTGAGATGCCCAATGGCACACTGTAAGTGAGGATGGCCTGACATGTGCCCAGCCACGGTAAGTACTCAAAAGATTCAAATTTACTTTTTTCCTCCTTCCTGCCTGCACCATAGTGGTGGGGAAGGAAATATTAGAATTTCTAGGAAGAGGAGCCAATGCCACCTACTCTGACAAGTACCCACTCCAGCAGGCAGAACATTGCCATACATTGGTACTTGAGCAGGACAGCTCTGTGCCTCAAGGAAAGAAAGAGTGAAAAATAACTATGTGGGAGGTTGGGAAATAAAGACCAGGCGAGAAGGATTCAAAATGGCAGTGGAGTAGGCAGACATACAAACTGCCACATCACGGGACCAAACTGGATTACAAATTAATTTAAGAACAATCATCATGGAAAACCGACTTTGGACTAAAAGAACAGGACTCAAAAACCAAGGAGCACAGAAGAAACCACACTGAGCCTGGTAGGAAGTGCAGGGATGTGGTGGGGGCTCCCCTGCTCCAGGAGCGAGGGGTGGCTGAGGGTCCAGAGGAATTCTCATTGTGGGGAGAAAGACCCTGAGAGGTGGGGGTCCTCAGTCCCAGGACAGGAGCCCCAGCCTAGAAACCAGAAACTGGAGGAGACAGCCTGACAGCATTGAGTGGGGAGAAGAGCGGGATTTCTGTCTGTGGGAAACAGCTGGTGAAGAATTTGCAGCCTTAAAGGGCCAGCACAGAAAATATAGCTCACAGCCACTTGCCTGGAGCTCTAGGGGCGAGGAGCCCCTAGATAGAACTGGTCTTGCATGAGGAGAGTGGGGAGATTGAGGCATGGGGACACAAGCGGTGATGGGAAGAATACCTGAGCTGTGTCATTCTCCAGTACCGAGGCGGCCATAGCTGGGGGGGGGGAGGGTCGCTCCCTTTGTCCAGCACAAGCCTAGTGTGGAGCCAGCTGACCCACTTCCAAAAAGTTCTCCAGCTCCAATCAGTGCAAAAGGCCATTCAGAAAGGAAGAAGTAAAGGGGAAGGGCAGTGACTCAGGTTTCCAGGGAGACCTGAGCTACACTCCCCCCTTCTAATATGGAGAATGCCCTCCACTCCCAGAGAGTAACTGGGCAGACTATACCTTCTGGTTCTCAGAGGTCACACCCACTGCAATCCTGAATAGAGTTTCAACTGGGGCCAAAGAGCAAGATATGCTTTCTACCTGTGTCCTAAACACAGAAGTTCCCTGCTGGGCTCAGCAAACAAACAGCATGGAAATTAAGACTTTTAAGAGGCTCTATTAGTTAAGGAGAATCAAAAGCCGAGCAACCAGCAGAGGCTGAGGGATCAAGACCTGGAGGAGGAGCCGCATTCCATGTACCAACCTCCTACCACCAACCCTGACAAGCTTGCAAACTGCACACAGATAAAATGGGAAGACACAGAAATGTAACCCATATGAATCAACAAGAAAAATCCCCAGAAAAAAGAACTGAATGAAATGGAAGTAACCAAATTACTGGATGCAGAGTCTAAAATAATGATTGTTAGGATGCTTAAGGATCTCAGAGCCACAATGGATGGACTTAATGAGCACATAAATAAATTGCAAGCATCAAAAAGAACACTGAAATCATAAAAAGGAATCAATCAGAAATGACAATTACAGTATCAGAAATGAAGACTACAATAGAAGGAATCAATAGCAGGCTGGATGAAGCAGAAGATCGAATCAGTGAATTAGAGGACAAGATAAATAAAAACATAGAAACAGAGCAGCAAAAAGAAAGAGGCTCAAAAAGTCTGAGGAAACTATAAGAGAACTCTGTGACAAAATAAAGAGAAATAACATCTGAATCATAAGGGTTCCTGAAGGAGAAGAGAAAGAACAAGGGATAGAGAACCTGTTTGAAGAAATCATAGCTGAAAACTTTCCTAAATTGATGATGGAAAAAGTCACACAAGTTCAAGAAGCACAAAGAGTCCCTGTAAAGAGAAACCCAATGAGGCCTACATCAAGACACATCATAATCAAAATACCAAAGTTAAGAGATAAAGAAAAAATACTAAAAGCAGCAAGAGAAAAGAAGTCAATTACCTATAGAGGAGCCCCCATAAGGATGACATTTGACTTTTCAACAGAAACACTTGAGGTCAGAAGGGAATGGCAAGAAATATTCAAAGTAATGCAGAACAAGAGCCTACAAGCAAGACTTCTTTTTTTTTTTTTGTATTTTTCTGAAGCTGGAAATGGGGAGAGACAGTCAGACAGACTCCCACATGCGCCCAACCGGGATCCACCCGGCACGCCCACCAGGGGCGATGCTCTGCCCAACAGGGGGATGCTCTGCCCCTCTGGGGCATCGCTCTGCCGTGACCAGAGCCACTCTAGCACCTGGGGCAGAGGCCAAGGAGCCATCCCCAGTGCCCGGGCCATCTTTACTCCAATGGAGCCTTGGCTGCAGGAGGGGAAGAGAGAGACAGAGAGGAAGGAGGGGGGGTGGAGAAGCAAATGGGCGCTTCTCCTATGTGCCCTGGCCGGGAATCGAACCCGGGTCCCCCACACGCCAGGCCGACGCTCTACCGCTGAGCCAACTGGCCAGGGCAACCAAGACTTCTTTATTCAGCAAGATTATTTTATTTTATTTTTTTTAACTTTTTAATTAATTTATTTATTTTGTATTTTTCTGAAGCTGGAAACTGGGAGAGACAGTCAGACAGACTCCCGCATGCGCCCGACCGGGATCCACCTGGCACGCCCACCAGGGGCAACGCTCTGCCCACCAGGGGGTTGCTCTGCCGTGACCAGAGCCACTCTAGTGCCTGGAGCAGAGGCCAAGGAGCCATCCCCAGCACCTGGGCCATCTTTGCTCCAATGGAGCCTTGGCTGTGGGAGGGGAAGAGAGAGACAGAGAGGAAGGAGGGGGTGGGGTGGAGAAGCAAATGGCGCTTCTCCTATGTGCCCTGGCTGGGAATCGAACCCGGGTCCCCCGCACACCAGGCCGACGCTCTACCGCTGAGCCAACCGGCCAGGGCTCCAGCAAGATTATTGTTTAAAATTGAAGGAGAAGTAAAAAGCTTCCCAGACAAACAAACAAACAAAATACCTCAAGGAACTCATTACAACCAAACCAGTACTACAGGAAATGTTAAGGAGCATGCTGTAAAAAGAGCAAAGGAAAAAAGAAATTGAGAAAAAGAGGATTATAGATTTAAAGAATAAAATGGCAATAAACAACTATATATCAATAATAATCTTAAATGTAAATGAATTAAATGGTCCAATCAAAAGACATAGGGTAGCTGCATGGATAAGAAAACAGGACCCGTACATATGCTATCTACAAGAGACCCATCTCAGAACAAAAGATACACATAGATTGAGAGTAAAGGGATGGAAAAAAATATTTCACATAAATGGAAAAGAAAGAAAAGCTGGAGTAGCAATACTAATATCTGACAAAATAAACTTTAAAACAAAAGCTATAATCAGAGATAAAGAAGGTCACTACATAATAATAAAAGGAGCATTACAACAGGAAGATATAACTATTATAAATATATATATATATGCACTTAATATAGGAGCACCTAAATATATAATACAGATTTTGATGGACAAAAAGGGTGATGGAAACAGCGATACTATAATAGTAGGGGATTTTAATACCCCACTAACATCAATAGATAGAAGCTCCAGACAGAAAATTAACAAAGAAACAGGGTCCTTAAACGACACAGTAGCTAGAGCAACTGGATTTAATAGGTATCTTCAGGACCTTTTACCCCAAAGCAGCAGAATATACATTCTTTTCAAGTGCTCACAGTACATTTTTTAGGATAGACCACATGTTAGGACACAAAACAAGTCTTAATAAATTTAAGAAGATTGAAATCATATCAAGCACCTTCTCTGATCACAACGGCATGAAACTAGACATCAACTATAATAGAAAAACATTCAAACATTCAAACACCTGGAGACTAAATAGCATGCTATTAAATAATGATTGGGTTAACAATGAGATCAAGGAAGAAATCAAAAACTTCCTTGAAACAAATGAAAATGAACATATAACAACTCAAAATTTATGGGACACAGCAAAAGCAGTCCTGAGAGGGAAGTTCATAGCATTAGAGGCATACCTTAAGAAGCAAGAAAAAGCTCAAATTAACAACTTAACCCTGCACTTAAAAGAACTAGAAAAAGAACAGCAAGTAAAGGCCAGAGGAAGTAGAAGGAAGGAAATAATAAAGATCAGAGTGGAAATAAATGACATAGAGGCAAACAACAACAACAACAAAATTAAACAATACAGAAGATCAATAAAACCAAGAGCTGGTTCTTTGAAAAGGTAAACAGAATTGATGAACCTTTAACCAGACTCACCAAGAAAAAAAGAGAGAGGGCTCAAATAAATAAAATTAGAAATGAGAGTGAAGAAATAACAACTGACACTACAGAAATTCGAAGGATTGTAAGAAAATACTATGAAGAACTGTATGCCTTCAAATGGGGCAACTTAGATGAAATGGACAAATTCTTTGAAACATATAATCTTTCAAAAATCAATCTGGAAGAATAAGAAAACCTAAACAGACCAATTACAACAAAAGAGATTGAAACAGTTATCAAAAACCTCCCAACAAACAAAAGTCCTGGGCCTGATGGCTTCACAGGCGAATTTTACTAAATATTCAAAGAAGAACTAACTCCTATCCTTCTCAAACTATTTCAAAAAATTCAAGAGGAAGGAAAACTTCCGAACTCCTTTTATGAGGCAAACATAATCCTCATTCCAAAACCAGGCAAAGACACTACAAAGAAAGAAAACTATAGGCCAATATCCCTGATGAATTTAGATGCTAAAATTCTCAACAAAATATTAGCAATTCATGTATTGGATCCAACAATACATGAAAAAAATCATACATCATGATCAAGTGGGATTTATTCTGGGGAGGCAAGGCTGGTACAATATTTGCAAATCAATCAATGTGATTCATCACATAAACAAAAGGAAGGAGAAAAACCACGTGATAATATCAATAGATGCAGAAAAAGCATTTGATAAAATCCAGCACCCATTTATGATCAAAACTCTCAGCAAAATGGGAATACAGGGAACATTCCTTAACATGATAAAGGCCATCTATGACAAACCCACAGCCAACATCATACTCAATGGGCAAAAATTAAAAGCAATCCCCTTAAGATCAGGAACAAGGCAGGGGTCCTCCTTTTCACCACTCTTATTCAATATAGTTCTGGAAGTCCTAGCCACAGCAATCAGACAAGAAGAAGAAGTAAAAGGCATCCAAATTGGAAAAGAAGAAGTAAAACTTTCATTATTTGCTGATGGCTTGATGTACATAGAAAACCCTAAAGTCTCAGTCAAAAAACTACTGGACCTGATAAATGAATTCAGCAAAGTGGCAGGATATAAAATTAATATTCAGAAATCAGTGGCATTTTTATACACCAACAATGAACTGTCAGAAAGAGAAATTAAGGAAACAATCTTCCCCTTCACTATTACAACTAAAAAAATAAAGTACCTAGGAGTAAATTTAACCAAGAAGGTTAAAGACCTATTCTTGGAAAATTATAAAACATTAATAAAAGAAATCAAGGAAGATACAAACAAGTGGAAACACATACCGAGTTCATGGATAGAAAGAATAAATATCATTAAAATGTCTATACTACCCAAAGCAACATGTAAATTCAATGCAATTCCTATTAAATTACCAATGTCATACTTCAAAGATATTAAACAAATATTCCAAAAATTTGTATGGAACCAAAAAAGAACACGAATAGCCTCACCAATCTTGAAAAAGAAAAATAAAGTGGGGGATATCATACTTTCTGATATCAAGTTATACTACAAGGCCATTGTACTGAAAACAGCTTGGTACTGGTATAAGAACAGGCATATAGGTCAATAGAACAGAACAGAGAACCCAGAAATAAACCCACATCTTTACGGCCAATTGTTACTTGACAAAGGAGGTAAGAGCTTACAATGGAGTAAAGACAGCCTCTTTAACAAATGATGCTGGGAAAATTGGACAGCTACCTGCAAAAAAATGAAACTAGACCACCAACTTATACCATTCACAAAAATAAACTCAAAATGGATCAAAGACTTGAATATAAGTTGTGAAACCATGATCATCTTGGAAGAAAACATAGGCAGTAAGCTCTCTGACATCTCTCGCAGCAATATATTTGCTGATTTACCTCCATGGGCAAGTGGAATAAAGGACAGGATAAACAATGGGACTACATCAAACTAAAAAGCTTTTGCACAGCTAAAGACAACATGAACAAAATAAAAAGACAACCTACACAATGGGAGAACATATTCACCAACACGTCCGATAAGGGGTTAATAACCAAAATCTATAAAAAACTTGTAAAACTCAACACCAGGAAAGTAAACAATCCAATCAAAAATTGGGCAAAAGAACTGAATAGACACTTCTCCAAAGAGGACATACAGATGGCCAATGGGTATATGAAAAAATGTTCAACATCTCTAAACATTAGAGAAATGCAAATTAAAATCACAATGAGATACCACCTCACACCTGTCAGAATGGTATTCATTAACAAAACAACACATAACAAGTGCTGGCGAGGGTGCAGAGAAAAGGGAACCCTCCTGCACTGCTGGTGGGAATGCAGACTGGTGCAGCCACTGTGGAAAACAATATGGAGATTCCTCAAAAAATTAAAAATTGAACTGCCTTTTGATCCAGCTATCCCACTTCTAGGAATATATCCTAAGAATAACAAATAACTGATTCAAAAGAAGAAATGCATCCCCCATGTTTATGGCAGCATTGTTTGCAATAGCCAAGATCTGGAAACAGCCCAAGTGTCCATCAGTAGGCGAGTGGATTAAAAAGCAGTGGTACATATATACACAATGGAATACTATGGGGCCATGAAAAAGAAGGAAATCTTACCTTTTGCGACAACATGGATGGACTTAGAGTCTATTATACTAAGCGAAATAAGCCAGGCAGAGAAAGAAAAATATCATATGACCTCACTCATATGAGGAATCTTTGAACAATGTGAACTGAGGAACGGAAGAGACACAGAGAAGGGGTTAAAGGGATCAGAGGGAAAGCGGTCAGAGGGAAAGGGGATGAGAGGATGGGATCAGAGAAGGGAAAGCCATTAGGGAAAGTATATACACATAACGCAGAGGGATAGAGGACAGGATAGTAAATCATGGAGGGAAGGTGGGAAGGCAGTGGGGGGAGGGGCAAAGAGGGTATTAGGAGAACACGGGGGAGGGGAGGGAGGGAGATATATTTGGAGGGAACACTTGTAACTATGTTAAACACAACAAATTAAAAAGAAACACCAAGCTAACATTGCAAAAAAAAAAATCATAGTAATAATAAAAATAGAACAATAACAACAAAAAGGCCAGGCAGAGGTGCTCGTGGGGAACGTAGGGGTGCCGTGCAGCAGAGGGCATTCCTCTGGAGGTCAGGCGGCTGACAGGCATCTCGGGAACGCTGAGCAGGGCTTTGAATTTGAGTAGAACAGGCACCCTGAACATGGAGAACCACATGGACAAAGCTACGGAACAGGGAAAGTTGAGGGCATGTTGTGTTTCCCCGGCAGGTCTGATGTGGCTGAGATGTAGGCTTTGGGCCAGAATGTCATAGAAACATGGTGGGAGAGGTAGGAGGGGGCCAGAGAGGGCAGTGGGTGTGACAGTGAAGGCAGCCCCTGAGGTCCAGAGCATGCGGTGTGCAGTGTGTATGGGCTCTCGCCTGGGCCCCAGAAGCACCCAGTTGAGAGAGGTGTGCAGAGCTCAGTGAGGGAGTCTGGTCAGCTGCAGTGACGTGGCCTCTTGTGCATGACATTCTGTCTGGTTTTTCTTTCTTCTCCTGAGAGCAAGGCACAGACCTGGGACTTGATCTCTGGCCTTCTGACCCCTCACCCCGAAACCACGCCCCTCTGGGGAGTCGGAGCTGTTCTACCTGTGGGAGAGGCTGCCCTTCTTGGTTGGTTCTGTCCGACTTCTACTAGGGAGCGGGTCTGCAGAGCGTGCCGGGTGAGGCTGCTCCAGAACTGGAGTCTGAAGGCCTGGGGCTGTCCCGGCAGAAGGCACATTCGGGTTTCCCTGACATTCGGGGTTTGCTTTGGCCCCTTTGAACGGTAGCATGCATGCTTCGGTGTGCGGAAACTGAGAAAATGTGAGGAAAGAAAAGGAAAAGGAACTTGATACTGAGTTTTTTAAAGAGTATTAACAAAAGCTTAGATTTCTAAACAGCCCCTCTCCCAAGAAATCATTTCCCTGCTTTTCCAGCTATGCATTCATTCACCAAAAATTTAATGAGCATCTATTACCTGCCCGACACTGTACTAGGCACTCTGAAGGAGCCATGAACAAAAGAGGCACATGTCTTGCCCTCCCCAACTTTACGTTTGAGTTGGGGAGACAGAACAAGCACAGGACAGGTGGGTGTGTGAGAGGTCGTGTCTGTCCTTCCTCTGTGCTGCCAGCTCCCCGCTGAGGGCCCATCTCCTGCGCTTGGCTGTCTACACCCTCCCCAGTCTGGGCCCGTCGCCCTCTCCTTTTTTGTCTTGTCTTTTCTTACAGACTTAAGCCCTGAGTTAGTACTAAGTCATAACCAGATCCCAAGTTTGGTTTGGGAGTGAGGGCCCCATTTCTGCACCCCTGTTTATTTCTCCTCAGTCAGCGGTGACTGCTCAGTGTGCCCACATCCCCCATGTTCAGCTCCGTGTCCAGGGCCCAGCTCAGAGCCCAGCACACAGCTGGTGCTTAGACAGTGCTTCCTGGACAAGCATTCAGACAGGCATGTGGCTTCAGAGTAGCAGATGCTGTTTGTGGCCCTTAGCGCTGAGCTGAGCCATATTCAGGGGCAGGCCGACGGTCCAGCGAGACCAGCTTCAAAGACATGTGCCCCCCCCCCCCCGCATTTCACGTGGGGTCTGCAACATCTCCGCAGGGCAGGCCTGGGACAGGTTTATTATCCTCCAGAAGATATTAAACGCGCTGAGCCCTGCCGGGCATAGCTTGCCCGCTGCCACTGGATGTGCTGAGCAATCCTGCAGGTGGAGGAGAAGAGCCCCGGGCGTGTTGCAGCTCAGAAGGGCCAAAGCAAACACTGGGTGTCTCAACTGTGTGCATTCCTGAGCTCATTAAACTGAGCGAAGTGATCCCAACTGATGGAGATGGGAGGGGAGAAAGGTCCTCGCCCTGAGCACAGCTGGGCAGGGCAGCCCGCTCTGGGAGGGGGCTCAGCACCGGGCCGCGCTTTCCTCCCTTCACCTGCTCTGGCTCAGTCCCTTCCACGGCCCGTTTTATCCCCCAGCCACAGGACAAGTCTGTTCATGCCGGCTGTGGGGGCAGGGGCTGGCTGGCGGAGGCTGGCCATCAGCGCTGATCATAGAGAACTTACTAATGGGCGGCCAGATGGGCTGTGACAGAACCAGTCAGTAGGCAGGAGAGGATTATGTGAGATGCAAAACTGATGTGACAGGCCGCCAGGCCAGAGAACTGAAGGGTGGGGTTTTTATAACCCACAGGGGTCAGCTGAGGCCAAAGGCGTTACCAAAGCACTGGGTGGGAACCTCGGGGGAGCTTTTCTGGACAGGGCACCCTGAAAGATGGGCAGGGTGTGGTTCAGCATCTCCGTAATTATTCTACCCCCTGACTGCCATGGCCTTTGGTTTCTGGGCTAATGAACAGTACGTTGCTTTAAAGGCCATTCATGACTTGGAATTTCTATGAGAGGTGTTGAAGGCTATGCCCACTCCCTTGTTTGTGCACTTAGACAGGGAGGAGGATGTAGGAGAAGTCAAATGGAGACAGACGTATCTGGAACCTGATTTTGACAAACCATGAGGCCTTGGACAAGTTGATCCGCTTGTCTGGATCTGTTCTCTGTTAAAAGAGAATGCCCTGGCCAGATAACTTGGTTGGTTAGAACATTGTCCTGAAACACAGAAGTTTTCCAACTGGTCAGGGCACATATGAGAGCAAATCAATTTTTCTTTCTCTCTCCCTCGCCCTGTCATCCTCCCTCCCTCCCTCCCTCCCTCCCTCCCTCCTTCCCTTCCCCTCTCTCTCTCCCTCTGCGGTGGAACAGTAGTGCATCATTGGTGACTTAACTGGGGAAGATGGTTTAGGGTGCGTTTTTGTGTGAAGGGGAAAAGATCAATGCAGAAAGATTGGGTAGGAAATCAAAGGACCCATGGGTGTCCCAGGCATGGCACATGTCTGCTGTTCCTCCTGTCATGACTGTGACCAGTGTAAGTAAACCAAGGATTGCCACATGATTTCTCTCCCCTTATCCACTTGGTAACCTTGTTGTCTGGAAGGGACATTGGAATGGAGAATGATGAGACTCATTCTCCTGGGAGAGTTTTATGAGTTGACATCCTGTTGCTTTGATTGGCCCCAGGAAGGGTGGAGCCTATGTACACACTGCTCAGGGTTGTTGAGAGGAATACCTGAAATGATAGATAAAGATGAGCTGAGCCCAATACCTGACCTGTAGATGTTACCCGGATAGAAATATCATGACTTGCATTATTTATTTAAAGAATGTGTTAAGTTTAAAATGAAAGGAAAGGGCACTGTCCCCACTGGCGCTGCATTAATCCTCTCTCACCGCCCTGTCCTGCCCTGAGCAGCAGCTGCCCAGCTGATTTCCTGCTGCTTCTCTTTCCAAACCTTTTGCCCCATGTTACCTCTGATCAGATGTAATAACTTCCTCAGAACCTCAGGGCTTCCTGTTGCCGGTAGAACCTGAACTAATTAACCTGATATGCAAGGTGTTGTGATTGACTTGACCTTATAATTCCAGTCATACACACCTCATGCCTGCCTGTTTTCTGTCCCCCAGCCAGGCCCCTCCCTGCCTCACATCTTCATACCTTTGCACAAGCTGCTCCCTGCCTTTCAGTTCCTTCCCTTTTCTCTGCTTCTGGGCAGAGGTCAAATGTCACCTTCTTTCACTCTTCCCCAGAGGGTGTGAATGGTCCCCTTCACACACTTGGACTCCTCGAAGGGGTCAATATCAGCCAAGTCTTCTCATTTCCTTGAGCAGAAACTGACTTCATTTTCCTCTCCCCAATATCTAGAGCAGTCCCAGCAATAACTGATCTCCTCAAGGCCTGTGGGATTGATTTACTTGTAATAGAAAAGCCCCATGCGGATGAATTCAATGGAAAGGTTATGAGAAATGTACATTTTGAGCAATCTATCTTATTTAAATACCTAAATGTGACCACCATTTGGACTAAGGAGATGAGATGAGAGGAGAGGTTGTAAATTTAGCTCTTTCTGCCTGCTGGAATGTTCGCGTTCAGCTTGTGTGTGGACGAGTGGGAAGAGTTGTGTTTTTTGATCTCTCCAGTCTAAGCGTCCAGAGCATGTTTCTAGGTTCCAAGCTCTGGTTAGTGTTTATATAGAAACTGAGGTCCATGTTATAGAGACAGGACTGTAGGAGCTGTGAGACAGGACAGTTGCTTCCATGAAAAAAAAAAAAAAAAAAGAACCATGGCATTTTCTCTTCTGTCCTAGTTTGGGTCCTTGAGAGGTGTCCACTAAGCCCTACAGATCTCGTGGTTGGTCAGTTACCAGTTTCTCCTCCTCCCGGGCTCAGGCCTCCTACCTTCTCTGAAAACACCTGCTTTCTAGTCCGCATCATGAGTATGCTCCAATCTCGAGTCAGACGCAGGAGAGCTTCACCCTTGGGATTTTGGCTGAGTCTCAACTGGGCTCTGGTCTCCCATGTGTAAATGAGGAAGTTGGAACAAATAGGAACAAGTGTATTGTCACGGTACTGTCCCAGCTTCCCTAAGAAGCTGAGCTCAGGGAGTGAGCCAGACCCTCTCAGGTCAGGGTCTTTCCTCCTCCCACTCACCTGGGCTCCTTGAATGTCTAAGTGCTCGCCGCTTCAAGTTCTGAGACTGGCTCCATTGTTTCTTTGGCCACTGTCCCTGATTCCATTTGCTTCTCTGAGTCCTGGGCCTTTGTTCCTCCTCCCTCAAGAGCCAGAGGGCTCTTCATCCTGAGTAAGGAGCTGGTTTCCAAAACTCTGTAGGTCATTGGTGCTTTCTCAACAGGATGCATAGGAGCAGAAGCTCATCGATAGGACTTGGCCTGCCTGACCCTGGGAAACCATCCAGGTTGCCCAAACAATGCACCTTTGGAGCATTAGCTGAAATGGCTGCTGCCTGATGGGCATTTCCTGGGTCACTGTCATGTTAATATTATCGTGTTAATGATATTAGCTCCATATCTGTTGAATTCCCTGTGCTGAGGGCTTTTTACAGCTCACCTAACTTAACCTTTGTCACAACCCTGTGAGGTAGGATCATCAGGATGGTCACAGCCACTCTACAGATGTAGAAAGTGAGGCCCGAGAAGCTGAGTGACACACAAAGCCAGTAAATGACCAAGTCCAGGTTCAAATCCAGGCCAGTTAACTACAAAGGCCATTCGCTTAATCATGCGCCATATATCTGTTTTAATCCTCAGAACAACCCTTGTGGTAGCTATTTGTTGGGCAGATAAAATGTATTATGCTCACTTTGTTAAAGTGGCACTGCCCACGTGGAGGCCATCGCCCCAGGTGATATTAATGTGTGTTGAGAATCCTTGTAACCTGGGGCTTGGTTTTGGGATTAAGCCTTTCCCACCCTTTTTTGATGTGGGGTGGTACAATCCTATCATGCCTCAGAGGGTGACTTTGTATTAGAGACTTCCCTGTTTTGTATATTGGATTAAGGGTTTGGATTTCTACACTATAAAATGGGGATGGAGCGAGAGCTTGCTCTCTTGGTTCCTGGGATGACTAGCATGAGAGAGCAGAAGGAGGCCATGTGGAGGAGGCCAGGAGAAGCAGCCAAGATGGCGGAGTGCTGAGTGAGATGCCAGTTTGTGTAGAGTTTGTATCTGGGATACGGAAGGAGATGGGGAACTGAGGAGAATAAGGCTGGTGAGCTAGAAACCTTTGATTCTAGGAAACTCGGATAAATCAGTAGCTTTGTGAGCACTGAATGTGATTGGGTTCTGGAGCCCAGTGTGTGTTTTTACTTGCCCGCCGGGTGCAAGCTAGGATTAAAGACTATGGCCCACCAGTTTGTGGCTCCGTTGTTTCTTTACCGACTGTCCGAATCCAATGCGAACCTGCATGTGAATGGCCATGATGGCGGCTCCTGGCCTTACACTATTTTAATCCCATTTTGCAGAAGAAGCTGCTAAGACTTAGAGAGTTTAAGAGACCTGCTGGAGGTTATGGAATCAGGGAGTAGCTGATTGTGGATTTGAACCAGGTCTAAGCATAAGCACCTTCCATCCCTTTTTTCATTTGATTCTGACAGCGATCCCGGGAGTTAGGTGCTACGATCTCTGTTTATAGATGAGGGACCAAGGCTCAGAGACGTTCAGTAATTTCCCGAAGGGCACACAACCAGGAAGTGAGTGACAGGCAAATGGGAGACCCAAAGTTGATGCATTCCTTGTGGAAATCCATTCCTGAACTCCGGGTGATTTTTCTTTGGTTTCATCCTAATGAGGAGGATTGAGTTAAAGTTTCCACAACTGAAGCCATGTCAACAGGTGTGGTTTCCATAGACTCTTTGTAGATTAGTGCGGAAGCACAAGAGGGCAGAACCTGCCATGATGGGGCAGTGGTCTTGGCTTACCATAGATCCCAGCCTCGCCCTGGCCTACTCCTGACAAGGACACACAGCAGTGGACACATCCAGCTCAAGCAGATTTACAGCTGATCGGGCCTGGCCTGGGGCCAGCACCTCTGGAGGACCAATCCCAGCTGGGGGAGGAGACTCAGAGTGGGGGCTTTATGAATGGCATGCGGGTGTGGGCTCAGTTAGCAGAGCCAAGAGCAGAAAGTGCTGTGTCCCCGGCCCCGGACCTGGAGGAGCTTTTGGGTAAAGACTTTGCTAATTCTGGTTTATTTATTAATTTTAAATTTTAAATTAATTTAAAATTTTAATTGATTAAAAAAATGCAAAGATTCTACTACTTTCCATAGCTATTGAGGGCTGTGTGTCTCAATTTCTGGGAGCAGAAACATAAACATCAAAAGGAGAGCTTTGGGGAGAGGCCAGAGCAAAGCAGAAGGGCGCGGAGGCTTTGGGGCGAGGGGGGAGTTGCAGAGAAGGTCAAGTAGACATTTTTTGCTAGGAAATCAAATGTCAGTTTTCATCTTGTCCTACAAAGGTTCGTCCAAACTTCCTCGCTAAGTCAGTCACGTCCCCTTATCACTTTTCCAGCCAGCTTTGTGACTGAGTGTTGGACGGAGAACTGATAAGGGTAGGTGGTTGACACAGCCTCTGGAACCTCGAGTGCCACCTGCGTGTTCGGGAACCCTGGTGCTTCTGCTCCGGATGGCCAAGGACAGCAGGGAGTTTGAGGAGGAGGGCCTGTGTGCCCTGGAGGCTCTGGTCTTTGCTCCCTGCCAGAGGGTGTTGGAGCCGCCTTTGGGGTTAGTGCTCAGGGAGGTCTTCACTTTGCCTAGTCAAACTTCTCTCCACAACTGGGTTTAGGGTCTCTGCCGGAAGGAGAGTTTGGGTGGTTGAGGGGGCTTATTCTTGAGGCTTCCTCACAATAGTTGGGAGGTGATTAAAGAGGCTAAAGGACTTGGGAATTTTTAGCAATCTTACAAAAAAAAAAAAAAAAAAAAAAGCAGGAATTTCCATCTGATTGAGTGAAAAGTATCATTCCAGACGTTTTCCTGAACAAATGACAGATACTCACTGAACTCAGTTTATAGGGACCACATGTTAGGACAGAATGTTTCATGGCACTAACTATCCTGTTGTATTAAAGATGGTTATTTACTATGTTGTTGATTCTGAATGATCCTTTAAACTTGTACCTGACTAAAACAAACTCGGTACATTCCTGCTGAATTGGCAAGTGACAGTAATTGAGTGACATACCAGGTCTCACCACATCTGCACATAAGGACAGAATCACAGGTTCATGTTGCCATAACTATAAATGCTTCAACTTCCTGGAATGGGAACACAGATTAAGGTACAATGAACTGAACCTCAACGGAAAAGGTACTTTTGTTTTTTTTTTGTTAAGTATTATTTCTTAAAGAGCAAATAGAGTTAAAGGTAAATTAAAGTGCTACATTCCAACAGTGGCTCTTCACTTAGCTACACATTGGACTCATCTGGGCTTTTTGAAAGATCTGGACATGCTGCCCATGACATCAGAGCTCCGGAGCGAGTAGGTTGGTAACAGTATAAAAAAGCTGAGAGCCGCGACCTATAGTGCTCACATGGGGGTCTCCTTGCTCTAATGCAGCAAGGAGACCCCCATTGGCCACCTGATGTGGCTGCCTGGGTCCTACCCCCAGAGATCCTGACTTCATTGATCTGGGTGTGGCACTATCACTGTGCCCATATGACCCCAATGTACAGCTGTAATGCCCTGATGAATTTGGGAGTCTGAGTGCCCTGTTTCTAGTACTCCCTCCTATTATGAATCTAGGTAAGTCTTTGACCTTTATTATGTCTCACTTTCCTTTTATGTTAAATGGAACCCAGGGGCATTGGGTGAGAGATGTCCGCTATGAGCCCTTCCTTCTCTAAGTGGTGGCTGGGCGGCTGTACCTCGCATTCTTCCATAGGGTTGTATTTACGAGAGGTGACTCTGACCTGGAGTCTCCACTCTTGGTCCAGGAGTTTGGAGAGGGGCTCCGGGAGACACGGGGTGGGCAGGCAGGGCCTGCTGGGAGGAGCAGAGTCACAGCCCAGAGACTCGGCCACCTCTTTGGGACAGAAAGAGGCCAGGTAAGGGCTGGCTGGCTGGACAGTGAAGGGACCATATAAAATGGGGACAGAGAGCCCCTCTCCTCTGGTGTGGCATACGGTGCTGGACCTACCTGGTGGTCACCCAATGAGATGACCTTGTTTGGCTCAGGATGACAGCAAAAACAGCATATATCTTTGTAGTCGCTTCTCCAAAGGTTGTAGTTTGTTTCCACAATTCCTCATAACTCAGTCTTTGTGCAGCATGAGTTTCCAAAATTTTTTTTTTATCTGTCCAGACGTACATGTGGAAAAATAGAAAGACACCTTCTATTACCCTTTGGATTATAAGACTATTAATGATTAAGATTATAGCTCACATTTATTTAGGGCTTACTGGGAACATCTCTGGGCAAAGCCCTTTACTGTTAAAATATTAATAACTTTTTAAATTTACTTTTGAATTATGTCATTTAATCATTATACCCATAGTCTGAGCTAAGTACTACTCTTATCATCAATTTATAGTTGGGAACACTGAGGTCCAAAGAGGCTAATGAACATGCTAGGTCACACAGTAGGTGGCAGAGTCAGAATTTGAACTCAGTACTGTGAGACCTCGAGGTGATGTGCTTCCTCATCACACTGCTCTTAGCAGACCTGGGGTACACAGCAGATTTGGACCCCAATTTATGGATACATGACCAACTTAGAGAGGGGCTGGACATTTTCACATAGGAAACATCAACTGACGGTCCTTGCTGCAGCAATCCGAAGAGGAAGGTACATTCTACAGATGAGGACACTGAATCCAGAGCAGGTCACCTGCCTGAGGCCACGTGGCTGGGAAGCAGAAGGACCAAGTTCACCTTTTCTAGGTCCAAGGTCCACACTCCTCCTGCGGAGCCTGCAGGGAATGGTAGGGCACCGTGGGCGTATGTGGGTCACAAGACCTCAATATGAATAAAAGCCTCACAGACCTGCGTGTGCAAAAGCACTGTTCGCCCCCACAGCCCACCCGCCGTGCCACGCAGCCTTGAGAGAGTTGGGCTTGTGAATTATGTCCCAAGAAGAGGGGCAGCTGTAGGGACGTGTCCCACTTCTCAGGATGCCCTCACCTCCTGCACCCAGACTCTACACCAGTGACAGCACCGGCAAAATTCCCAGCAGGTGTCAAAGATAATCTCAGTCATCAGTAGTGAGGCCTCTGGTTTAAACCCATGTATGGATCCAAACAGATCCAGTGTGGTGCTCAGCCTCAGTTTCCCCATTAGCATAGTGGAGATGCCCTTTCTGTCACTGCATAGCTGGCCCGGGCGTCCCCAGGGCTCGTCGCCTCAGGTTGGGGAAAGGAGGCCTCTGTTATGTGCTCTGTGCCGAGACCCAGTGGGACAGCAGGCACCCCGCCTCCCCTTTCTGCTTCGGGCTGCTGCCTGATTGCTCCTGAAAAGGAGGCTTACTTCTGGCTGGAAACCCCTGAGGCAGCGGATTTTGGTATGAGTAAGCAATTCCAGGGCATTAAGGGGAATGCAGGCTCATCTGGAGTGCGCAAAGCTGCCTGCGTTAGAATGAAGAGGAGGAGGGACCCTGGGCTTTCTCAGGGGCCAGGCATGCAGCTCCAAATTAAACCCCTGGAGAAGAATGCCTTCATCTTTATGGACGCAGGAAGAGTCCAGCGTTTCATAAAGGGAACCAGGGACAGCAAAGCCAGTTGCAGGAAATTCCCTTTGTCCTGGATGGAGATCTAAGCAGCTCGGAGCCGAAGCCGCCTCTGCCTCCCGCCCTCGCCCCATGCAACCTCTGGGTGAACTGGGTGAAGGATCCCTCCCATTTCTCTGATCATTGATATTCAAGCGAGGAGAGAGCAGTAGGCAGCAACATCTGTTACTTTACCATTCACAGATTTCTGGCACGTGTTTTGCTTTATTCAATTTTAAACTACTGATGAAACCAAACCTCACAGAGGTCTCTGTCCCTGCCCAGATCACAGGCGCGGTGAGATGCACAGCCCAGCCTCTAGTTAAACACGCCCATGCTGGGAAGGCTTCCCTGCCTGTGACCAGGTCACCTCTGACTGGCACTAAGTCTCCTACAACACTGACCTCCCTCTAGGATAAGTCAGGTTTTATCTGTCTGCACAAATAGGAGGAAGTGAGCTTCAGGAGGGCAGGACGCCAGCCTACCTCAAATACTGAGCTCTGAGTACAATACCAGTCGTAGGGCAGGTCAACGGTTAATATCACTAAACAGGTCCGGTGCTCTTTCCTCGGCCCCACAAGGCCAGGTAGGCTGATGACCAGAAAAAGAATCACAGTGACAATAGCCAGCCAACATCTGTATCTTGCTTATCAGCTCTGTGGCACCACAGGCACGTGGGAGTCTTGCACAACCTGAAGACCCCCACTGCTACCTCTATTGGGTGAAGACAAGCTCAGAAAAGCCACCAGCGTGCTGAGGCTCCCTGCCGGTCCGGCGTCTCGCACCCTGCAAGGGCCCCAGCACACTCCCTCCACTCAGTGACCACACTCCTTCCACAGCGCGCACTCAGCAAACGTTTGCTAGAAACTTCTTGGACCCTGACGAGAAGTTCCTGCTGGGGACATAGGATGGATAAAGTTGAGGTCTTTCCCTTTAGGGGCAGGAAGTTGGAATGACCCCAGATAGAACCTCATGTCCCTAATTTGGAATGCCCTGCCCAGACTGTTGTAGAAAATGGCTGAGCTTGCAAAAGAAAAAAAAAAAATGCAGGCAGCCAGCAGTGCAGGGCAGTATTGGGCACGAGAGAGGTAGCACTGGAAGCTTTGTTTCTGTGAGGCTTCTGGTAAAGCACAGTTTGCCTTAGGCCTGTCACTGGGTTTGTCCTACCGAAGGTCACAGACATTTCATAGCAGAGACATCTTTTCTCTGAGGTGTCAGTCTGGAGCAGGGCGCCTTTGTGCAGCGGGAACCTGATGGGGGAAGAGGTGCTAATTTTCAGTGGTTCATTCATGCATTCATCCATCTAGTC
This sequence comes from Saccopteryx bilineata, assembly GCF_036850765.1. Lineage (NCBI taxonomy): Eukaryota > Metazoa > Chordata > Mammalia > Chiroptera > Emballonuridae > Saccopteryx > Saccopteryx bilineata. The sequence continues at coordinate 72,807,902 of NC_089496.1, forward strand.
CAGTGGTTCTCAACCTGTGGGTCGCGACCCCGGCAGGGTCTCCTAAAGCCATCGGAAAATACATAATGCATATCAGGTATTTACATTCCGAATCATAACTGTAGCAAAATTACAGTTATGAAATAGCCACCAAAATTATTTTTTGGTTTGGGGTCACCGCCACATGAGGAACTGTATTGCGGGGTCACGGCGTTAGAAAGGTTGAGAGGCCCTGATCTAGTCAGTCATCTTCTTACTCATCCGGTCATTCATTCAGGAAACACTCACTGAGCACCTGCTGTGAACCGGGTCCTCGCTGGGTGCTGGGGAGAGAAACAACTAAGAGTCCTTCCCCCAGTCATTGAGACTCTCTCAGTCTGAGGGGAGAGAGGAGACAGTGTCACGAGCAGCCAGCGACCACAGCATGATCACTGCTGTGGCAGAGAAGATCTGGAGCTGTGTGAGCTTTGAGGGAGGTGGGCACAGGCTGGCCCGGGCACCATGGCCTGTGGTGTCCCTCCACAGGTTCCACATGGTCGGGCCAGTCACTGGGTCACAGAGCAGGTGGCCAGCCACCGGCAGAATGAACTTCCACCATGACAATGGCGTGTCACTCTGCAGGTGTGCTGCCAACCTCACATTGCCCACAACTCCCATCCAGGCCTTGGGCTGTCACTCCTGCCCTGGCCAGTGTGGGGCCTCATCTCTGGTCATATCTGTGGATCCTGAGGGTCCACCTCACTCTTTAGCTCCCAGGTGTTAGAAAGCTTTGGAGCCAATGGTTTTTTATTAATATGACTGGTTTATAAAGCAGTTATAGCCATTAGGGTATAAACATGGAAGGCATTCCTTTGCTCTCCCAGTGACTGCCCTGGCTGTGTTATGGGAGAGGGGGCGCTCTCCGTTTGGGTAGAAGCATACTTCCAGAAAGTTCAGTTGCTTGCACTGTGAAGAACTCAGCCCTATTTATTTTAAAATATTGGTCTCACATCTATTTATAGCTCTTCTCTTTCCTTTACAGCAGGTGAGACTAGAGTGCTAAGGGCTTGGATGAAGGCTGGAGGCTGGTGGGTGAGGGGCAGGGAAACCTGTGGACGTTGCTGTTCTCCTGGATGCTCTAGGCTCCGTCATGACTGCTCGGAGCAGGTGACCTATTGATGCTGAATAGCTGGCCTTGAACACAGGCCTGCCTGCTGATTTCCCATAAACACTGGGATGCTCCTCCTGCACTGTAGGGGTTCCCCCTTATTAATCTCCAGCTAGGTGCTACGACTATGCCAGGCACTGAAGCAGGGGTCGAGATGAAGCAGGAACGACTCCCACCCTCAAGGGACTCTGGGTGGCGAGCGAGTGAAGGTACATACTCAGTGGCCTGCACAGGAGGCCAGATACTTTAAGAAGGTTCCAGAGACAGCATACTCAAAATATTTCAGCCTCTTCCACTGATCACAGGAGTCAGTCTAAACACCTTAGCTTGTCAGTCAAAGCTCTCCAAGCATTGGGCTGCTTTCCCCCTTTAATTTACATTTTTATTGAAGTGTCACATTTGTGCATACATTAAAGTGCACTGATCTTAATTAAGCACTCAGCTTAACGAACCTAAATCTCTTCATGTGTATATGCCCACTTAGCTGCCACCCAGGTCAAGATGAAGTTTGAAGGGCAGAGTGAATCAAATTTGGTTGTATGCTTCTCATCGGACCTGCGCCATGGCCTTTCAATTAGCTCTCAAAGGGTGTGGCTAAGAACAAGTGATGCTCACAGCCAATTCTGTGTTACTTTCATATCTGTACTTTTGTTACTCTTTTTTTTTTTTTCTTTCATTTTTCTGAAGCTGGAAACAGCGAGAGACAGTCAGACAGACTCCCGCATACGCCCGACTGGGATCCACCCGGCACGCCCACCAGGGGCGACGCTCTGCCCATCCTGGGCGTCACCATGTTGCGACCAGAGCCACTCTAGTGCCTGAGGCAGAGGCCACAGAGCCATCCCCAGCGCCCGGGCCATCTTTGCTCCAATGGAGCCTTGGCTGTGGGAGGGGAAGAGAGAGACAGAGAGGAAAGCGTGGCGGAGGGGTGGAGAAGCAAATGGGCGCTTCTCCTGTGTGCCCTGGCTGGGAATCGAACCCAGGTCCTCCGCACGCTAGGCCGACGCTCTACCGCTGAGCCAACCGGCCAGGGCTTGTTACTCTTTAATTTGGGGAAAATTCAACATGAGATCTACACTCAGCCAATTTTTCAGTGTACAATACAGATATTGTAAATTATATGCACATTGTTTCACAGAAGACCTAGAACTTTTTCATGATGTGGAGGGGAACTCTATATATATACATTGAGTATCTGCACCCTGTCTGCTCCTCCAGCCCCTGGCAACCATATTCAACTTCCTGCTTCTGTGAGTTTGACTACTTTAGAGTCCTCATGTAAGTACAATGTGTGTCTTTCTATTAAGTTCTGCTTATTTCACTCAGCGTAATGTCCACGAAGTTCTTCTACATTGTATCATATTACAGAATGTTCTTTTTAAAGGCCGAGTAATGTTTCAATGCGTGTATGTACAACATTTCTTTATCCGTTCATCTGCCGATGGATGTTCAGGTTGTCTCCGCCTCTAGGTTGCTATGAATAATGCTGCAGTGAACACGGGAGTGCGGATATCTCTTTGAAATCCAATTTTCAATTCTTTTGGATAAACACCCAGAAATGGGATTACAGGATCATATAGTAGTACTATTTTTACAGTTTTGAGGAAACTCCATATTCTTTATCAGAAAAGCTGCACCATTTGCAATCCCTCCAGTGATGCACAAGAGTTCCAGTTTCTTGATATCCTCACCAATAATTATTTTCTGCCTTTTTTTTTTTTAAACAACGACATCCTAATGTGTGTGAGGTGATATCTCATTGTGGTTTCGATTTGCATTTCTCTGATGATTAGTGATGTTGAACACCTCATTTGTCTGTAGTCCATCTATATGTTTTCTTTAGAGAAATACCTGTTAAGGTTGTTTGCTAATTTTTATATTGGGTTATTGCAGTTTTTTTTTCTTTTTTTAATTTTCTGAAGCTGGAAACGGGGAGAGACAGTCAGACAGACTCCCGCATGCGCCCGACCGGGATCCACCCGGCACGCCCACCAGGAGGCGATGCTCTGCCCACCAGGGGCGACGCTCTGCCGCGACCAGAGCCACTCCAGCGCCTGGGGCAGAGGCCAAGGAGCCATCCCCAGCGCCTGGGCCATCTCCGCTCCAACGGAGCCTCGGCTGCGGGAGGGGAAGAGAGAGACAGAGAGGAAGGAGGGGGGTAGTGGTGGAGAAGCAAATGGGTGCTTCTCCTATGTGCCCTGGCCGGGAATCGAACCCGGATCCCCCGCACGCCAGGCTGATGCTCTACCACTGAGCCAACCGGCCAGGGCCGGGTTATTGGAGTTTTTTGCCACTGAGTTGTATGAGTTCCTTATGTTCATTTTTGTACTTTATTGCTGCCTCCTTGAAGCATCCTAAGGGAGGTGAGAGGAGGTAATGGTACAGTCACGTGACCAGCCGCAAGGCTTGGGGCTCAGCTCCTTGTTGAAGTGCAGGCTCATCCTTCTGGGGGGGGGAGCATGCTGAGAACCCAGAGACCATCCCAGGGTGAGGCCAGTGGGGCGAGACTGCTCCGGGCCTGGGACTCTGGTCCACACGGCTGTGCCTGTGAGCGGAAGTGGTGGGTCTTTTATCCCAGGGGCAGGAGCTTTCTACCTACTATTGACGTGCTGGTTTGCAGGAGAGGAGCAGCAGGTGTGGAGGAGGGATGATAGAGAAACTGTGATGACACCTTTGATTCCTTGAAAATAAATGCCTACATAAGAGAGATGTGTGAAATTCTCCCAGGAGCATATGGTTGGTGGTTAGGCTTCAGGTTGGGGGTGCTGGCTGGGAGTGGAATCCGCAGCCGCTGATGCAGGGTGTTTTCATGGGTGTCGGAGGGACTCCCTCCCTTCTCTGCGTTGGGAAAGGCCGCTCTCTATCCAGCCAGGTGGGGCTTACCGCTGACACAATACCCCGGAGTGAGTTTTCCGGCATAAATAACTTCCCAGAGCGGGCAAGCCCTGAACACCAGTAAGGCCTGGTGTTTCGGGTCATGACTTGATCACAGTGTCTCTGAAGATAAGTTTTGGGAAGAGAAACAAGGAAGAGACGGCATCTGAGGAGGGCTGGTAGGGGGAGGAATACTCTGTCAAGGGAAGATATTTATACAGACATCACTTTCCCATTAACACTTATCTTTTCTGATTATAAAAGTAAATACAGGCCCTGGCTGGTTGGCTCAGCGGTAGAGCGTCAGCCTGGCGTGCGGGGGACCTGGGTTCGATTCCCGGCCAGGGCACATAGGAGAAGCGCCCATTTGCTTCTCCACACCCCCCCCCTCCTTCCTCTCTGTCTCTCTCTTACCCTCCCGCAGCTGAGGCTCCATTGGAGCAGAGATGGCCCGGGCGCTGAGGATGGCTCCTTGGCCTCTGCCCCAGGCACTAGAGTGGCTCTGGTTGCGGCAGAGCGACCCCCCGGAGGGGCAGAGCATCGCCCCCTGGTGGGCAGAGCGTCGCCCCTGGTGGGTGTGCCGGGTGGATCCCCGTCAGGCGTATACGGGAGTCTGTCTGACTGTCTCTCCCTGTTTCCAGCTTCAGAAAAATACAAAAAAAAAAAAAAAAAAAAAAGTAAATACAGATTCTTTGCAGAAATACTGGAAAAGACAGAGAAATATAAAGGAGAAAATAAAAATATCCTATACATTACATCCAAGGGAAAACGGCTGTGGACATTTTGGTGTGTATCTTATTGATTAGGAGCGTGGCCTCAGGACCCTGATAAACTTCTAGCTCCAGTGACTCCTGCTCACTTCCCTCCCAGGACATTCCTCTGGAGCCCTCGGAACCCCATTTCCATCGTGAAGTTGTTGTTAGTGCTGGCCTCCAGATGTTTCTGGGACGCCATTTGTGAGACGACACGTCCTGGCTCCCTTGCAGTTAAGTGGGACCATGAGCTGTGAATGATAGTGACGTGTCATTTCTAGGCTGGAGCTCTAAACAGTCAACACGAGACCCTCTAGAGCAGGGGTCTCAAACTCAACTCAGCATGTGGGTCGCAGAGCAAGATCACAGCCGTTCGGCGGGCCGCACTAGGTCTACAAAAGGCAACTGTTACGCAACACTTTTCTCACTGCAGTTGAAAACAAAAAAAAAATCAGTACAACAAGCACAATCGTACATGCAGTTTACTCAGTGTCACAAAATGACCAGAAACTGTAGTTCGCATCACAACTGCTGTTAACTAAGCTAATATCTAGCTAGGATGCTAGAGAAATGAAAAAAGTAAGCCCCTAGGCTTACTTAATTTTATCCAAAATATTTTGAACTTCGTGGATTAGTCTGTGGGCCTCACAAAATTGTTCGGCGGGCCACATGCGGCCCGCGGGCCGCAAGTTTGAGACCCCTGCTCTAGAGTTTTTCTTTTTCTCTATAAGGATGGTAGGTGATGTTCAGCTTCTCTGTTACTTGAAACCTGGGTTTCTGAAGGACTGTGATGAGTGGACGCACACCCCCAACCCTGCTGCCACTGACCTGGGATAGACATGTGACATGAGCACAAGTTAATAATCACTGTGTTCTTGAAGACCTGAGCTTGCTGGAGTTGCTTGCTATAGCAACGTAACTTAGTTTATACTGACCAAACATCATGGCATAATGCTGTGCCCAGCACAATGCCTGGCACACAAAAAAGATATGATACATGACACATAGATAAAGACAGTAGGGTAGCATTCCCAGAGGGGAAGGGGGGATGGAGACTTTGCATGGGCGTGGCGGATATGATTCAGGGGGCAGAGGGTATTAATTATATTGAGTGGGACACTTAAAACCATGTCAACACAATATATTAAAAATAAAAATTTAAAAAAGGACAGAGTATGTATTTGTGGAATGTACCATTGGAAAAGAAATGAGGTTGACATAGCATGGCTTGTTTTTTTTTTTCTTTTTATTTATTTATTTAGTTACTTATTTTTTACAGAGACAGAGAGAGAGAGTGAGTCAGAGAGAGGGACAGATAGGGACAGACAGACAGGTACGGAGAGAGATGAGAAGCATCAATCATTAGTTTTTCGTTGCAACACCTTAGTTGTTCATTGATTGCTTTCTCATATGTGCCTTGACTGCAGGCCTTCAGCAGACTGAGTAACCCCTTGCTGGAGCCAGCGACCCTGGGTCCAAGCTTTTGCTCAGACCAGATGAACCCGCCCTCAAGCTGGCGACCTTGGAGTCTCGAACCTGGGTCCTCCACATCCCAGTCCGACACTATCCACTGCGCCACCGCCTGGTCAGGCATAGCCTGGCTTAGTTTTGATGAATGTGAACTTGACAGTAGCTCTGGAATCTTGCCTAAGGTCGGTGCCACAACGCTGGCCATAGTGTATGACAGGAATCCACTTAATGTCTTTTTTTTTCTTTTGAAACATGGGACCACCGCTTAGCAGCAGTATGACTTTGGGCAAATTACTTAATTCTCTGTGCCAAATTTTCTTTCTGTGTAAAATAGGGCTGATAATAATAACTACAGTGTTTTGGGAAGGATTAAATAAGATAATGCATGTAAGACCATTGGTAGTGTCCTGGCCCCTTGGAGGGGCCTAGTAAATTTTCCTTGTTATCATTACTCCTGTTATCGTTGATCACTGATAGTGGTTAAGTGATCTCACTTGAATAGTTTTTAAGTTTCATGCAACAGTCACAGAGCTGATTCTCTGTGTCATGGGTTGTGATAGGAGTACAAAAGAGTGTAGGAAAAGCTTCCTGTCCTATGAGATTGCTGTCTAAAGAAGGGACCACCACCTAGGTAAATACCTCGAGTTCCAGGTAGATGGGGAATAAACTGACCTTCGGGTGTATTGCGAAACGTCTGGAGGCTCCAAGGATAGGTTTTTCTGTTTCTGGTTGAAGATCTTATTGAGTTTTGGGGGAGATTTATCGGTATCGCTTCCTACCCCGCCATTACTCTGACGTCATCTCTCGGGAATAAACTGAGATGAAGGCTGAGAAGAAGAACTTGTGGCCCCACTCTGGGTCTGGTTGATAGAGAAAGTCTACCTGCCTGTTTTCTTGGAGCGGCCATAGATCTGTGTCTCTGCTGATTTAGCTGACATACCACCAAACTGAAGCTCACCAGAGTGGCGGGGTTATTTTGGGAATGTACTTGTTTCACCTCTGAGTACAGGGAGAGATGAACAAATGCCTCCCCTCACTTACAGTGTGCCTCCTGATGTACCAGAGACACTAATTGAATGCCAAGTGCTTGCTTTCCTGCTGAAGGAAATGTCAGGTTTTAATAGCAATCCATTATTAGGGTCACATCATTTCCTTCCTGGACAATGCTAACAGCCTCATCCCTGATCTTCCTGTTTCAGATACTTTTTTTTTATGACCTATCCTCAACACTGCTATTTTGGAATTGTTATTCTTCTACTGGGAAGACTTCAGTGATTCCTTATTATAAGGTCTTGGAACTAAGGGATGGAGGAGGGTGTGGCCCTGGTAACATTACTACAGTGAGCGTCTATATTCTGTTCCCACAGCTTTGGACTCTGGAGTTAATGGTCTTGATATTTGGGTAGAAGGCATGATTCCACCAAGGGCTATAACAGTTCTGTTAAACTTCAGATTGTAGCTTCCACCTGGTCCTTTAGTGATCTTTGTGCTAACAGGACAAGAAAGGAGTCACCATCCTGGCACTGGTGATTGACTCTGGTCATCAGGTGAAAACGGGGCTGCTGTCATCCAAAGGGGGGATAGAAGGGTATGCTTGGCACCAAAGTGATACACTGAGACATTTCTTTTTTTTTTTTCCTGAAACTGGAAATGGGGAGAGACAGTCAGACAGACTCCCGCATGCGCCCGACCGGGATCCACCTGGCACGCCCACCAAGGGCGACACTCTGCCCACCAGGGGGCGATGCTCTGCCCCTCCGGGGCGTCGCTCTGCCACGACCAGAGCCACTCTAGCGCCTGGGGCAGAGGCCAAGGAGCCATCCCTAGCGCCTGGGCCATCTTTGCTCCAATGGAGCCTTGGCTGCGGGAGGGGAAGAGAGAGAGAGGAAGGAGGGGGAGGGGGATGGAGAAGCAAATGGGCGCCTCTCCTATGTGCCCTGGCCGGGAATCGAACCCGGGTCCCCCGCACACCAGGCCGGATGCTCCACCGCTGAGCCAATCGGCCAGGGCCAGACATTTCTTGATAATAAATAGTCAAATGTTGCAGCCACAGCGTGAGGCAGGCATAATGATCAGGGTTTCAGACCACAAGGTAACTCACAAAATGAAACCACCGAGGTCAAAAGAGGTACTCACTGAAGGTAGGTGATTGCCCAGGTGGGTGGCGGCTGGCTGTGGTAAACCCTGAGGCTTTTGCTGAGTGGCAAGACCAGCACTGGCACCAACTTTGAATCTGTATTGGTGAACACCACTCTTGCCTACCTGATGACTCCCTCAGAACCTGCCTCATGCAACCTGTGTGTATGCTCAAGGCTCTTGGCAGCGGCTGGGCTTAACGGGCAAGTGGCAGCAGACCTCAGGGTACACTGGGCCTTTTGCTGACCTACCCCAGGCCTGGTCTGGTGGCAGCCAGCTTTGGTTCATAGCTTGGTCCCTACCATGTGCAACCAGGTTCAACACAGGCAGCTACCAGCTATGGATTGCTGTGTAGCTCCTAATAGGTAGTCCTGGGCTGGTCACAGGCATTGCCTGACATTGACCAGCACTGGAGTCCTTCCCAAGAGGCCCCAGGTACAACACATCCAGGAGCTGGCTTCAGACCCTAATGGAGTGCCACCTCCACAAGCAGCACACCAAAGGGAGGCTTCCGTAGGCACCAGACCCTCCTGGGGAGAATTCCACTTCATGGGGACAGGCCCCGTATAACAGCTCGTGCACTGTGGTTGTGGCCAATCCAGCCAGCTTGAGCGTCAGCCCCATCCAGGGATGTGCCGACAGTAATCAAGGCTCAACTGCAGCAGGAGGGCGCACATAATCCCCAGAGAGAACACTCCCTTAGCATCTGGCTCAGGTGATCAGGGAGACTGTGCCACGGGGCCCCACGGGACACAGACTACGTAAGGCCACTCTGTCAACATTGGGAGATGTAGCAGAGCTACCGAATATATAGGCACAGAGAGGCATCCAAAATGAGGAGACAAAGAAACACGCCCCAAGTGAAAGAACAGGAGAAATCTCCAGAAAAAGAACTAAGTGAAGCAAAGGCATGCACCCACATAGGAGCACCTAAATATCTAAAGCAAGTATTGATAGACATAAAGGGAGAGATCCGTAGTATTACAGTCAGTGTAGGGAACTTCAACACTCCACTGACATCACTGGATAGATCTTCCAGACAAAATCAACAAGGAAAGAGCAGCCTTAAATGACACACTAGACCAGATGGATTTAATTGGTATTATTAGAGCATTTCACCCTGAAGCAAAATCTCAAGTAAAACAAAAACTTCAAACCATCAAACCTTACACCTAAAGGAGCTAGAAAAACAACAACAAAGGCCAAAGTGAATAGAAGGAAAGAAATAAAGACCAGAGCAGAAACAAATACAGTTTTAAAAAACACTACAGACCCTGGCCGGTTGGCTCAGCGGTAGAGCGTTGGCCTGGCATGCGGGGGACCCGGGTTCGATTCCCCGCTAGGGCACATAGGAGAAGCGCCCATTTGTTTCTCCACCCCCCCCTCCTTCCTCTCTGTCTCTCTCTTCCCCTCCCGCAGCCAAGGCTCCATTGGAGCAAAGATGGCCCGGGTGCTGGGGATGGCTCCTTGGCCTCTGCCCCAGGCGCTAGAGTGGCTCTGGTCGCGGCAGAGCGACGCCCTGGAGGGGCAGAGCATTGCCCCCTGGTGGGCAGAGCATCGCCCCTGGTGGGCGTGCCGGGTGGATCCTAGTCGGGCGCATGCAGGAGTCTGTCTGACTGTCTCTCTCCATTTTCAGCTTCAGAAAAATACAAAAAATAAAATAAAAAAAATAAAAAACACTACAAAAGATCAATGAAACCAAGACCTGGTTCTTTGAAGATATAAACAAGATTGATAAATCTTTAACCAAACTCACGAAGAAAAAAAAAATGACACAAATAAATAAAATCAGAAATGAAAGTGGAGAATTAGCAACTGATACCACAGAAATGCAAAGGATTATTAGAAAATGCAATTATAGGCCAACAAATTGGACAGTAGGAAGAAATCAGTAACATAGAAAGTTTCTCCATAAAGCAGGGTGGCTGGACCCATGGTTGTGTCTGTTTGCTGTGTAAGGGGCCTTCCTGTCATAGACTGGGGAGAACTGGAGAGGAAAGTGTAAATCTATTAGGGTTGCATTGTGAGCACCGGTCTCAGTGTTCTCAACCTGGTCATTGTAAGGAAAGGGAAGAAAGATATCCCTGGTCTCACTGATACTACTGTGTCTTATCACCTGGGGCCCAAAAGAGTTGGCAGAATTCACAAACTTTTCTGTCTCTAAAGGTGATGCCCAACAATATGTTGTGAGGAAGATCCTGAACAAAAGTGAGAAACTTCCGACCGAAGCCCCGAAGATTCAGAGTCCTGTTACAAAATGTGTCCTGCAACACAAATGTTGGTGTGTTACTCTAGGAACAACATACCAAGAAAAATAAGGAAGAGGCCGCAGAATTTGCTAAAATTTTTTTTAAGTGAGAAGGAGAGAGAGAGGGACAGACAGGGACAGACAGACAGACAAGAAGGGAGAGAGATGAGAAGCATCAACGTGTTGCAGCACTTGAGTTGTTCATTGATTGATTTCTCGTTCGTGCTTTGATGCGGGGTGGGCAGGGGGGATCCAGCTGAGCCCGTGACCCCTTGCTCAAGCCAGTGACCTTGGGCTTAAGCCAGTGACCCTGTGCTCAAACTGGTGAGCCCATGCTCAAGCAGGGTGAGCCTGCACTCAAGCCAGGAACCTTGGGGTTTCAAACCTGGGTCCTCAGCATACCAGGTTGATGCTCTATCCACTGCGCCACCGCCTGGTCAGGCTATGCTAAACTTTTGATTAAGAGAATGAAGGAGGCCAAAGAAAAATGCTGGGAACAGATTGCCAAAACGCATAGGCTGTCCTCTCTGAGCCCTTCTACCTCTACCTCTGAGTCCAGTCAGAAATGAGATTTTCTAAGAGTGACAAATAAGATCAGACATCAAAAAATTTCTCCATCTATTCAGGAATTCTGTAAGTCCCTTTATTAGGCTGTTATGTACATTTACCCTTTAACTTAGAAATGTTAAATACACGAAAGCTCTTTGCGAGCCATAGCTCCCAGATGCACGTAAGGGGTGCGGGCGGAGCTGGGATTAGGGAGCGGCTGCTGCTGGTCATCTCTGCGCTGCCGGTTATGCATCCTCTCTAACTGGGGCCTCTGGCTATCGGGAGACCCGCAGACTCTCCTCACTCCTGTTGCAAGAACTCTTGCCTTCAGTTTTTCTCACTCTCCCCACCTACACTTTTAAAAGCTCTTCTTTGGAGCAGCAGACTTTGCCTCCCACTCCAGACAGGTTTCTGTGCTAATCTTAATTTGGAAATAATCACTACAAATTGGATTTCTATTCAGCGCCTCCTACACCTCTCTATTAACTCCAGCACGTTAACAAATACCAAAATATTCATGTAAAAATATTTTTTCCCATAGTGAACACTGCTCTTTATTCCGGGTTCCTCTGTTTAACGCCATCTGATAAGAGTTGACTATAGATTTAATTACAATTTTGCTGAAACCTGCCATCTCTCTGTCAGGCACACAGTGAAAAGAGCTCTCAGTGCAGGGACTGCGAGAGGAGACAGCTATGGGGAAAGGGTGACGTCTAGAGGAACAATTAATCTTCTCCATAAACTTGATCCGAAGCAGAAAGAGAAGACACACCAGCAAAGACTACGCCGGTCGTGTTCAAATAAGCATAGGATTGTAACTTCTGACCGTAAATTGGAAAGGCGTCATCGGAGATGGAAGTTTCTAGAATTCAAAGCCGAGTTTTCTCCATTGCTGAGAAGCAGCACGTATGCCGCGTATCTCTGTCTGAGGGAACAGGTGCACATAGGTGGGTGGCAGTGCAGTAGAGAGGTGTGGGATGTCTCCTCTAGATCAGCTTCATTCTTCAGGGGATGTTTGACACTGTCTCGCTGGGCTAGGCAGGGAGCTCCAGGCGCCTGGGGTGACACCAGGTGCACGCTGTCTCTGATGCTCCCTTTGTTTGGAGGCAAAAGGCTCCAGGCAATGAACCTGGGACCCTACCGTGGTGACTCTGCAGGTAGACCAGAAAACCTGACTGAACACAGCTCCCACCCCCCATCAAGATGGAGAGATGCAAACCATGGTGTTTGCAGCTCCTCGGACCCCAGAGAGTTCCCGCTGCTCCCCAGCGTCTCTTTCTCTTGTTTGTTGTCAGAAGCTGTGGTTCAGCCCTTGGTTGTCCTGTCAGAGTAACTGCTCTCTATCAGTGTGTGCTAGATTTGCTCACGGGAGGGGCGAGTTCAGTGTCTTCCTGTCCCGCCCCATCTTGAACCTCTCCTCAGCTATTTTCTGGAAGTCATATGAAGAGCAATCAGAAGTGCCTCACCGTGCCTGACTCCCTGTCCAGCACTGCCCAACTGCTGTCCGCCAGGTCAGGGCACGGGGGCTGGGCTGCCTAGTTCAGAAGGTAGAGTCCAGTGTCCGTCTAGTTCTACATGGGCCTGTGGTGATGGAGGTAGAACAAGCTAGAAGCACGGCCCAGTGGTATGGAGTGGTTGAGTGTGGCCAGGAGGAGAGGCAGTGCCTTCCGGGGCTGCCTGCCTGAAGGGGGAGAGAAGGCTGAGGAGCTGGGTCCCAGGGGAGTTGGGATGGTTGATGGAGACATTGAGTACATGAAGTCATAATTTGTATTCTATCCCTGCATACACCTTCTACCAGATGTAACCTTAACTCCCCTTCCTAAGGGGCCCTGAGCAGCCATGTGGTGTCAAAAAAGAGCAGGTGCTTGGGGGTCAAGTACATGGGATCTAACCATGCTTCTGCCACTTTCTAGATGTATATATAGTCTTGATCCAGTAACCTAGTCCCTCCAAGCCTTGCTCTCCTAATTTGTACATCAGGGTAACAGTGCCTATCCCATAGAATTCATGTGGGGATCGAATAAGATGTCAAGTAAAGTGTGAAGCATAATGAAGGGGCAGAGTAGGCACGAATCAATATTTGCTGAATAAGGGAATTTATGTATTTGCATAATATAATGCATTTACTCATTAGTGCTGAAGGAAGCTTGAGGCTCAAGTAGAGGAGGCTTATCTAGCTAGTTTGGCAAGGAAGAGAAGAATTTTACATTTTTCATCCATTGTTGAAACATTCCAATTTGGAAAGCTGGGTCAAGCCCAGCTTGTATGTCAATTTTAAGTTGTGATTCCACCAACCATGGCAAGAGGAGAGATGGTCCAGTACCTGTGGCTCCCCCCACAGCAAGTGTCCTCAGATGACAGTTTCTACAGTTGCCACTCCTTCCAATTGCATGGATCTGGACAGCTGAAAAAGAACTTTCATATCCGTGATTACATGCCACTCGCCCTCAAGGAAGGTTGTGTTGTTCTTTCTTGTAGACCAGGAGTAGGGAACCTTTTTGGCTGAGAGAGCCATGAACGCCACATATTTTAAAATGTAATTCCATGAGAGCCATACAATATGTTCAACATTAAATACAAGTAAATATGTGCATTGTATGTAAGACCAACACTTTTAAAGTACAATAAGTCTCTGAATTCTTTTTAATAACGTTGTTATGCTGTTGCTAACCAATGATGAATAAAGTACTTCTTACCATTAATGCGACTTCTGGTGCTGCATGGTTTTGCTGATGGCTTTGTAGTCTGGTTGATACGTGGTGAGGTTAAGCTTCTTGCAGGCGTTGAGACTTCCATTTGTTAAACGTGATCGTAGGCTGGTCTTAACATCCTTTAGATGTGAGAAAGACTGCTCACATGCATACGTAGAGCCAAACATTGTCAGTACAGCAATACTCACACGCTGCAGTGTGTGGTATGTGACAGGAAGCGCGTTCCAAGTTTTGACAATCAGCTGGTCCGCGGGTTGAAGTTTTTTCATTTCTCCCCACTTGTGTTTGCTCGCCAACTCTGCTTGCTGTCATGCAAGTCTCTCCAAATCTTCATTCAGTGACTTGAACTTATTCACCCACATGTCTGAGGCCTTCAGGTCAGCAGCTTGTAGCTCAAAATCTCTGACAGAGACACCGGGGATGTAACTCAGGTCAGCGCTGTCCACTGCACACTTGTGTGGATGGGTGATGAACTTAAAAAGATGAGTGCACTCACGAAATTCTCCAAAGCGCACTTTGAATGACTGCAACAGATTAGATGTGAAGCCCACTAGCTGCTGGAGATCAAGATGTTGAGCAGGGTCACTTGCTGTGCATGCATCTCCCAGTTTTTCAAAGTGTAGTAAACAACCTGTTTTAATGTCAGCGAAGAAGAGTTCCAGCTTGTTTTCAAATGCAAACACTGCTTGTTGAAGGGATAAGATTGTATTTCCAACGCCTTGCATTTTCACATTGAGCTGGTTCAGATGTTCAGTCATGTCCACGAGATAGTAGAACTTCAGGAGCCACTCAGTGTTAGCTATCTCAGGATGCTCAATGTTTTTCATTTTAAGAAAAGTCCGGATTTCGCTCAGACAAGCTGCGAAACAGCTGAGCACCTTCCCTCTTGACAACCAACACACATTGCTGTGCAGAAGCAGACCAGGATAATTATTCCCAACTTCACCCAGCAGTGTTTTAAACTGGCGATCATTTAAAGCTCAGGGAACAATAAAGTTGACCACCCGAATGACTAGTGACATCACCTCACCAATTTGCTCACCACACATCTGAGCACAAAGCGCCTCCTGATGTAGGATGCAGTGAAAACTTAGGATGCGTCTCTTTTCATGTTCACGAAGAAGCGCTACGAATCCTCTGTTTTTCCCCACCATGCACAGAGCACCATCAGTACACACCGAAATAAGTTTATCCATCGGTAGATGTTTTTCTTTAGCAAACTCAGTGAAAGACTTGAATGAATCCTCCCCTCTTGTTGTCTCTTTCATAGGCAAAACAGCAAGACTTTTCTCATGTAGTGTGTCACCGGCAGCATACCTTGCAATCACACTGAACTAGGATAAATGGCTACATCTGTTGACTCATCCAAAGCGAGAGAAAAGAATGGTGCTGCATTTATGTCCTTCACTTGTGTTGCCTCAATTTGATTTGCCATCATGATGGTACGATTGTGAACAGTTCTTGCCGAGAGAGGCATGTCTTTTATTTGTTTGATTATCTTGTCTTTATCTGAAAAGTCATCAAAAAGTTCATTGGCAACATCAAGCATGAATGTTTTGGCATACTCCCCATCTGTGAATGGCTTTCCGTTTCTCACAATTGCTAAAGCACCAGCAAAGCTAGCCGAATTCCAGTTACCTTGTTGGGTCCAAACACGGAGTTGGTGCTGACTAGCTTGCACTCTGCACAGTAGCTCTTGACATGCTTTCTTCCTGCTGTCCTCGGCTGCATATTTCGATGCAAATGTAGTACGGCGTGTGTCGAACTGCTGTTTTACATTTGACCATTTCATTGATGCAATTTTTTTTTAATAATTTTATTTTTTTAATGGGGTGACATCAATAAATCAGGATACATATATTCAAAGATAACAAGTCCAGGTTATCTTGTTGTTCAATTATGTTGCATACCCACCACCCAAAGTCAGATTGTCCTCTGTCACCTTCTATCTTGTTTTCTTTGTGCCCCTCCCCACCCCCTTTCCCTCTCCCATTCCCCCCTCCCCCCCATAACCACCACACTCTTACATTGATGCAATTTTATCATTGCATATTAGACACACTGCAGAACCTGCTCTCTCCACAAAGGCGAATACTTCTGTCCATTCCTGCTGAAAAGTATGATACTCCTCATCTTTTTTTCTTTTATCCATCTTCTTCATCAAAAGGGTTTCTGCAATTAGCTAGCTGACTACTTGATTAAAAAGAGGGAAGTTTACTTCCTGACCTCACAACAACCCATGTACGTTAAGCATTATCCGATAAAATTTTGGTGTTGTCCTGGAGGACAGCTGTGATTGGCTCCAGCTACCCGCAACCATGAACATGAGCGGTAGGAAATGAATGGATTGTAATATATGAGAATGTTTTATATTTTTAACGTTATTATTTTTTTAATTAAAGATTTGTCTGCAAGCCAGGTACAGCCATCAAAAGAGCCACAATTGGCTCGCAAGCCATAGGTTCCTGACTTCTGTTGTAGACAAACAAATTAAGCTTCCAGGAGGTGAAGGACTTGCTGAGGTCATGCCCCATGGTTGGTGGCAGAGCTGGAAGCCCTGGGTCATGCACAAACTGATACTCGCTGTAGAGTGTGCTTGGTTACCTTGTTACAGGATCAAAGGATAAAGCCTGGAGAGCTCTGCATGGTTCCATCTGCCTCTGTCTCCCCTGAGGCCCTCAGGTGGAAGTTCTGGGGGTCCCACCTGTAGACTGTGCCTCATACCTGTCCCAGAGCCAGTGTGGAAGGAGACAGGTGAGCAGCATCCTCAGTCCTGTAGAATGACGAGGCTGTAGGAACTACACATCTCATAATCCACTCCACGATGTCATTGCATCCAGGGTCTGGCAGTACAGCCGGGATATTGTCATCACTCTGGAGCCATGGAGGTCTGGCCAGAGGACATGGGCCAATTCTAGCCCAGGGCTAGGGGGGGATGGTGTTGACCTGGAGTGACAGGTGAGGAAAACCTGCTATTTATTAAATACCTACTTTGTGCCATGTTCATACATTATCAATAATTCCCACAGCATCTTGTGATACTATGACTATTATTTCTTTTATATTGATGATGGAACAGAAGCTTGGAGAATGACATCTTACGCAGCACCTCAAATTGATAGTGGTCTAAGATTTAAATCCAATTCTGTGTACTGTGATTCATGTCTTTCTCATCAAGGCCCGCATGACAAGTTGAACTTTGATTTCCTCTGTGCTTTCTGGAGAAAGATGAGTCATAGCCTTCAACTGCCCCTGGGAAGTCAGGAGGTAAGAGTGATGCTCTGGCCTGACTAGGTGGTGGCACTGTGGATAGAGCGTCAGACTGGGACACAGAGGACCCAGGTTTGACACCCCAAGGTCACCGGCTTGAGTGCGGGCTCATCCAGCTTGAGTGCGAGGTTGCTGCCTTGAGCATAGGGTCATAGACCCTCCATGGTTACTGGCTTGAGCAAGGGGACCCTTGCTCTGCAGTAGACCCCCTGTCAAGGCACATATGAGAAAGCAATCAGTGAACTACTAAGGAGCCGCAATGAAGAATTGATGCTTCTCATCTCTCCTTTCCTGTCTGTCTGTCCCTATCTGTCCCTCTCTCTTTCTCTGTCACACACACACACAAAAAGCATGATGCTCTGTTTGGATGCAATAACTGAACTCTACCCCACTTCCGAGTTTCCCTGGAGAGGCTGTGCCTATGGAGCAGGGTCGGCTTCTGGTATTTACATATGTGTAGAGGGGAAGGACCCATAGGGAGCAGGCTGGAGCCTGGAGTAACCTCAAGCCATTGAGACGTCTGTGGGGACCCTGCACATCCTTTGAAGACTGCCGCCCTTTCCCAGCCTGCCTCCCACCTCCCACTCTCCCTTGCGGGGTAGAGGGGAGAGTCTGCTCTAACTAATGAGATTGGATTGTGCCTAACAGCCCTTCCCAGGAGCTCTTCCCGTTGACCCTCCTGCATGTGAGCACATGCTTTCCTCCTGCCCCCTCCCTGCCTGCTGACCCCGCAGGCGCTGCCTTGGGCCGGAGGTGCCTGTAGTGTGAGGTTGGTGAACTTGATGCAGAGACAGGTACTGGGAGGCTAGACAGCAGCTGTAGAGTCCGGTGGTGAACCCAGCTTAGCTTTACTGGCGAGAGACTTAGCTCTCTGATGAGTCCTTTGTCATATTGCTGGGGGTCCATGCTGGAAAGAGGCTGGATGGATTTCCGTCTCTGACATTCCAGTGTGGGAGTCGTGGGAGAGAGTGAGTGAGCCGGAGGCGGCATGTGGGGAACCTCACCCTGTGGTAGTCCAGCTCCTGAAATATGTGCAGCTCATCCCCTGCTCAGAACCCCTAATTTTCCCCTAATTTATCCCGAGGAGTCCGGTGTCCCCGATTCAGGCTCATCTCCCCCATTCTCTGATCCTCTAGATCAGCACCATCACAATGCCCAGAACATTTCTGTCCCATTCCTGACCCAGTGGCCCCCTCCTTGCGGGCAATGCCCAGGGCTGGGCAGAGGGACCCAGCAGGAGCTCAGCCCTCCGCCAGAGACGGGCTGCCCACGCGTGGCTGTTGTGTGTTCTTGGAGCAGCCTTTTTCAGGTCCTAGCACATCTGCTACTTCTAAGGTGTTTCTTTCTTCTTCCTCCTCCCTACTTGTGTCTGGGACAGTTCTAGTTGGCACAGACACATTCCGGACTGTCCTCCCTGGTCACTTGATCCTCTCTGATCCTTGTGCCATTGAAATTAGACGGGTTTTTTTTGTTTTTGTTTTTTTTTTTGCCATTCAGCAGGCACAAAACAATACTGTCAGCTTCTCTCATCCCTCTTTCTGGACGTGTGCTTTATCTTCTCACGTGGTTCTAAGTTCCTTCAGGCCGAGGCTCTGCTGCAACCATCATTTTGCTCCTTATGCCTGGCGCAGAGAAGCTGCTAGGAAACCTGGCTCCAGCATCTTGTTCACCTTGTGACGCTGCGGAGGGAACCGGGGGGCTGGGCCGTGCAGAGAGCCTCGTCTGTTCATCCCCCTCCGAGTGCCTTCCGTGGGTCAGCCAGCCTTCTGGCTGCAGACTGTCTAAAGGAGGAAACCGACATGCATGTAGGAAACCACGTTATCGTGTGACCCCTGCCAGAAAGGAGATTCCTAGAGGACGCTGAGGGAGCGTGGGAAGGAGCAGTCAGCAGACAGTTACTGGGATGAACCCAGACGTGTGCACAGGAGTAGCCAGGGGCGTGAGTCGTGAGGGCAGGCAGCAGGGAGTGTGGCTGAAGAGCTCAGGCTTCCACTCCTCGCAGCTCAGATGTGGCCTTTTAGGAAGACAGCCACAGAGGTGCCCCACAGCCCCGAGAGAAGGTCATTGCTCGTCTGTATACTCCTCTCCCACACTTGGGTGGCCAGCCTTCAGTGAGGCAGAAGAGGGTCAGAACATCCTTCTTACACTGGCTGTTTCTCAAGTAGGTTTGATTCAAATGAATTAATATACCACTTTGGCATATTTGGGGGTGGCCCTTCTGAGCCCCATTAGTTCACCCCTTCCTAGCAAAAGGGCTGGTGACTGAACTGGCTTGACCAGGGCAGTGGCTATTGCTAGTGTCTCCGATGTTCATGAGCACAGTCAGACTGCTGGGAACTGTCCGGAAAGCCTGTCCTTTCCTGTGTGACCCAGTTCTAGGCGAGATGACATTAACAGTACCCATCACTCCTCAGCACTGTGAGGAGCAGGAGCTAGCGTGTGCTCTGGGCTCAGGACGCATGTAGCCTTCCTGCATCACAGACCGGGTCGGCCGGGCATCAGTCCTTCCGCCCTCTCTCAGGACGCGGGGACTGTCTGGAGCTGCTGGCACTGCCCCTGTCTTCCTCTGGGTACCTGAAAGCCTTACGGGAGCATCTCTCGGGAACAATGATCTTAATTGCTTTAAAGCAATTCTGGCTATGAGAAGGCTCAGTTAAAGTTGATTCCTATTTCTAGATAAGAAAAGCTAGTAAAGAGAAAGCATTGGCCGGGGGACCTAGGAGATGGACACTGTGACTTAGGACAAGTCTCCCTCTGAATTTCTGTAAAAGGAGAGTGGTAAGCTCCACGAGCTGTCAAGACCCAGCCCTGACATGCTGGGTACATAAGTCTAGTGGACACACAAGAATGAGGGCTTGCTAGTGCATGAGCCAGAAATATGAAAATATGTTTCAGGCCTGACCTGTGGTGGCGCAGTGGATAAAGTGTCGACCTGGAACACTGAGGTCACCAGTTTGAAACCCTGGGCTTGCCTGGTCACAGCACATAGGGCAGTTGATGTTTCCTGATCCTCCCCTCTCCCTTCTCTCTCTCTCTCTCTATCTATCTTTCTCTCCTCTCTAAAATGAATAAATAGAATCTAAAAAAAGTATGTTTCAAAGCAGAAGTTAAACATGGCAATTTTCAAGATCTTATGTATTCATTCAGTACCTACGTATGAAAATGCCCACTGAAGTCAGGTGCGGTGCTGGGGAGCTGGTGCAGCGAGGCAGCGGGGGCACTCATGGGGCGGGGCGTCTTAAGAGTCTAGTGGGAGGCGCAGGTGGTAGCTGCAGAGTGTGAGGGGTTCATGGAGGGGGAGAGAGAGGCAGGGATGCCTGGAGGGGGCTTTTCCAACAGTCCAGCCGTCTGTGCCAGCTTACAGCTTCCCCGCACACCCTGGGCCTACCTCTACTCCCATAAAAATATCTTTCGTCGCCCCCCCCCCGCCGCTGCAGGATGGGTGCGCCCACTTTGCAAGGAGCACCTGTCTGGGGAAGGAATATGCCTGTGGCGCATTTTTCTTGACCGCCTGGAGCTTTTCTAGTGTCACTGCGTCAACTCCTCAATTTGTGCCTACACTATTTTTAACTACTGTCACCATGGCAGTGTGAAAACCGTTGGGAAAGAGGTGGCCTTTCTGACAGCCTTCAAGATGCTGGCCGCCCTCTCCTCGCACTTAATCCTCTGTGCACCGCGGCCCAGATCATCTATATTAAATCCCTGCCTGCTTCTAGCAGGGCCAGAGCTGGAACTCCTCTCTGTGCTTCCTCATCTGCAAAGTAGGGATTTTAATAAAACGTAAAAAAATTACCTCCCTTCGCCTGACCAGGCGGTGGCACAGTGGATAGAGCGTCGGACTGGGATGCGGAAGGACCCAGGGTCGAGACTCCGAGGTCACCAGCTTAAGTGCAGGCTCATCTGGTTTGAGCAAAAAGCTCACCAGCTTGGACCCAAGGTCGCTGGCTCGAGCAAGGGGTTACTCAGTCTGCTGAAGGCCCGCGGTCAAGGCACATATGAGAAAGCAATCAATGAACAACTAAGGTGTTGCAACAAAAAACTGATGATTGATGGTTCTCATCTCTCTCTGTTCCTGTCTGTCTGTCCCTATCTATCCCTCTCTCTGATTCTCTGTCTTTGTAAAAAAAAACCCAAAAACCCCAAAACCCCACCTCCCTTCATGAGCCTGTTGTGGGGTCAAATCAGGTTGTTACTGCATGAACGCAGTCTGCCTGTTGCACAGTAGTTCTGTTGCCCCCGTCTTAGTGGCAACACCGGTCCTCCTTTTGCCCCTTACCTGTGGTTTATGGGTTGAGCCTGCTAGTGTTATACGGTGTCCATAAAGTCTGGAAACACAGACAGTATCATTTACTTAGTGACAGATTGGTGATGTCCTTGGTAATATTCCACATAGTTGCCCATGTTCCCAGCGTTTCCAGACCCCATGCAGAACCAGGCGCAGGACCCGTCCCTAGGCCGAGGCAGGTGCAGGTGGCTGCAGGGAGCGTTCAGTGTGGCTGCACCCTTGCATCCCTGCCTGGCCTTTCTGTTCTCCACGGCAGGGACTGCGTGTCTTTGCGCCATGGCGCCTGGCACCGGGCCCTGAGGATGGAGAGCCACTGGGTCTGTGTTTCTTGAGTGAAGGAAGGAAGGAATGCATACAAGGGCCCAAGTAGAGTGCAAGTGTGATATTATAATTTGTAATAGGAAATATATATTTGTTCTTTGTCCCTGTTTCTGGCATAGAGCTCCCAAAAACTCTTGGAATTTCCTAAGTGCTGAGAGTGATCAAGGTGTCTTTTGTTATCAGGTGACTTTTGGAATGTCCCCTAAGTCACTGTCACCTAACTGTGGGGGCTGGTCACCAGAGGAGCCATCCATCCTGCTCAGCTCATGGGAGGGGACTGGAGATCAGGTTCAATCACCAGCAGCAGATGATGTAATCAGCCGTGCCTTTGTACTGAAGGCTCCATAAAACCCAGAAAGGACTGGGTTCTGAGAGCTTCCGGGTCATGGACACGTGGAGCTGTGGGGACAGCGGCGGCCTGGACAGGGCGCGAGAGTACCACGCCCCTTTGCACACCCGGCCCTGGGCATCGCTTCCATCTGGCTGCTCCTGAATTGTATTTTTTTTTTTTATAATAAACCCGTAATCTAGTAAGTAAAGTGTTTCTCTGAGCTCTGAGCCACTCTAGGGTGTTAATCAAACCCAAGGAGGGACTAGTGTAACCTCCAGCTCATAGCCGGTCGGTCAGAAGCACAGGTGACGTGGACTTGAGACTGGCTTCTGTAGTGTGTGGGGGTGGGTGTGGGGTGGGCACAGCCTTGTGGGACCTAGCCCTTCACCTGGCAGGTCTGTGCTGACTCTGGTGGTTAGTGTCGAACTGAACTGAATTGTCAGACACGCAGTAGATGTCTGGAGAACCAGAGACTCTGTTGTCGATGCTGGGAAACACCCCAGAATGCCCTATGCATGCTTTCATTCTTACTTTTGGAGAGTGACATACACTGCTCACAGAAACTGGGGGATATTTTATAGCTTCATATTCATTTCAAAATATCCCCTAATTTTTGTGAGCAGTGTATTTTTAAAAAACATAACTGTGCTGGGAGGTGACCACAGGGATTCCTGGCTTTCTGGTAGCTGGGGGTGGGGTGGGGGTGGTGGTGGTGGTGCTAAAATTTTGTGTCAATATTACAAAAGGTTTGTTTAGGGTGGTGGTTTAATGTGATATTTTAATCTTTATTTTTCTGAACTTCCCCATTTGCTCCACCATATGTGTATTCCTTTTATATTATAATAAAGAAGAGCACACTTGAGCATTTTCCTTTCCCTTAGTCCTTCACAGAGTCTCTGTGGAGCAGTCAGGAGCTGCCAGAGGCCCCCGCGTGCTCACGGCCTGTGCTAGGCGGCCTCCCAGTGCAGGAGCGAGCCTGACGTGCTGCTGCGGGTCTTCCTGTGATCGTGACCGGGCTTGGGCTGCGCCCCTCCGGCAGGCTCCCTCTGACGCTCACAGCTTACACTGCTCTTGCCTTCCCTGGCTCTGCTCTGGGCTTGCCTCAGTCCCAGGACCCTCCACAGCTGGCTACTTTGGGGAGGGCTCCTTGTCTCAGCTCTGAGCCTTTGTACCTGAATCTATCCTCAGCTTTCCCTAAAATGGGGGTTTGGTTAATGAGGTACCCATCTAATTTAGGTGCATGAAATGTTTTTTTTTTTTAATTTAAAATTTTACAAAGTTTCATGACACCCGGCTGAGGTTGTTTTTTTTTTTTTTTTTTTTTTTTTTTTGTATTTTTCTGAAGTTGGAAACGGGGAGGCAATCAGACAGACTCCCGCTTGCGCCCGACCGGGATCTACCTGGCACGTCCACCAGGGGGCGATGCTCTGCCCATCTTGGGGCTTTGCTCTGCCGCAATCAGAGCCATTCTAGTGCCTGAGGCAGAGGCCACAGAGCCATCCTCAGCGCCTGGGCCAACTTTGCTCCAATGGAGCCTCGGCTGCAGGAGGGGAAGAGAGAGACAGAGAGGAAGGAGAGGGAGAGGGATGGAGAAGCAGATGGGCGCCTCTCCTGTGTGCCCTGGCTGAGAATCGAACCCAGGACTCCTGCACGCCAGGCCGACACTCTACCACTGAGCCAACTGGCCAGGGCCTGAGGCTGTTCTTATAGATCATAGGAGCAGTGGCTTTGGACTGCCACCCAGGATTACCAGTCATTCTGCTTTGACCAGGACTAAGAGGGTTCTTGGGACATGGGCCTTGTCAATGCTGCCACTGTGACAGCCTCTGGCACATAAGGATCAGTTGGTCACTGTTGTCACCACAAGCACCAGCAGATTTGAACTTCTGAGTCTAGGCATGAGAAGGGTACTCTCTTCCCTCTGGGGCAATGGAGCTCTCCACAACTACGTCGAATATGCCCACTCCTCTCCTGGGTCACTGGAGCTTGGCATAAAACCGCTATTGTGAGCTTGCTGCCTTTGCTGGTTTCTCCATAGCTTTCATTTTCCTGAAAGATTAAAATGCAGGAAATTTCCTCCACATCTGTTAGAGGGAGTGATAATCTGTTTATAGGGAGTGATAAGAGTGTCAGCGCAGGACAGGGGACCCTCGGAGAAGAAGGGAGCAGAGAATCCTATCTCCTCTCAGAGCTGGCAGAGAAGCAGTCCCGAAGCTCAGGGTCTTGTGCTCACACACACCCCGCTCCGGCCCCTGGGGGGCTGTGGCCAAGAGCTGCACTCCACAAACAGGTCAGACCCATTCCTGGAAATTTGCATATCATGAATCAGCTTTGGGAGACAAGGAGGGTTTTTAGACAAAATTATTTTGAAAACACAAGGCTCTCACAGGACCCAGAAGCACAAGCTCACAGCTTCTAACTAGGTTAGCTGAGCAAGGGTGCTCTTTGGAGGGAGCTGCTCGCACCAGCGCTATTTTAGGCATTTGAGAGGAACACTGGTGATCATGACTGATACTGGATCTAGTGGCTATTTAGGGACATTTTATTTTTGCTGAAATATTTGCTGGGTATTTTTATAAAGTATTTCTCATCTGAAAAGGTAGGAACAATTTCTGCAGGAGCCTGTAGAAGCGGGTGGGAAGAAAGCCAGTGATCACAATGCCGTGGCATTTATGTTGCAAGGAGAACTTCAACACGGTCTCTCGAAGTGAAGCAATAAAGAGCCAGAGCAGAGATGGCTGCCGGAGCTTGGCATAAAACCCCTGTTGTGAGCTTGCTGCCTTTGCTGGTTTCCCCATGGCTTTCATTTTCCTGAAAGGACAGGATAATACTAAATAAAGATAAACCCTGATCAAATTTTATTAAGAAAAAAGAGAAAAGAGGCCCCAAATAATAAGATATGACCACAGAGAAGAAAATTTTTCAATATGCTTCTCAAATTGGCAAGTATTTTAAAAAACAGTGTTGCTGTAATGCTTATAAGGGTGTACCGTGAATTCATACGTTGGTTGTATATCAGAGAGCAATCTAACAGCACTTACTCAAAGCCTAGACATCCTTGTTATCTGTTGATTCAAAAAGAATAACTTTTGGGTATTTATTCAATGGTAGGCAGGCGGGTAGGTAGCATGGGAGATGAGAGAAAGAGAGAGAGAGAGAGAGAACCCATATGAATAATAGATGAATAATAGTGGTTCTCTCTGGATAAAGAAATTATGAACAATTTTATTTTCTTTATCTCTGTTTTCTAATTAACTGTGAATCATCAACACCAAGAGGAAAATGAAAAAATATAAATGAGCAAGTGACAGAAAGATAAGCAATAAGCATTTAAAACAATTTAACCTGATTAGTAATAAAAGAAATACAAATTCAAACAATGACCTGATTTAATTTGTTTACTATCATTTGGGCTAGTGTCTTTGAGACGAGATCCAGTGTGGCTGGGGATGCATTTCAGTATGAACAAGGGGTAATGAAAATTGGTACATTTTTTTTCCCCAGAGGATACATTTGAAAGCTGTATCAAAAATATTAATATTTCATTTCATGCCCCTTTTAGTGTAAAACCTCAAATATTTTGCTCTAAGAAAATAATTCCAAAGCTTGAAAACAACTAAAGCAGTGGTCAGCAAACTGCAGTTCGCGAGCCACATGCGGCTCTTTGGCCCCTTGAGTGTGACTCTTTGCCAGCTTAGGAGTACCCTAATTAAGTTAATAACAATGTACCTACCTATATAGTTTAAGTTAAAAAAATTTGGCTCTCGGCCCTGGCTGGTTGGCTCAGCGGTAGAGCGTCGGCCTGGTGTGCGGGGGACCCAGGTTCGATTCCCGGCCAGGGCACAAAGGAGAAGCACCCATTTGCTTCTCCAGCCCCCCCTCTTTCCTCTCTGTCTCTCTCTTCCCCTCCCACAGCCAAGGCTCCATTGGAGCAAAGATGGCCCGGGCACTGGGGATGGCTCCTTGGCCTCTGCCCCAGGTGCTAGAGTGGCTCTGGTCACGGCAGAGCGACCCCCAGAGGGGCAGAGCATCGCCCCCTGGTGGGCAGAGCGTCGCCCCTGGTGGGCGTGCCAGGTGGATCCCAGTCGGGTGCATGCTGGAGTCTGACTGTCTCTCCCCGTTTCCAGCTTCAGAAAAATACAAAAAAATAATTTGGCTCTCAAAAGAAATTTCAGTCGTTGTACTGTTGATATTTGGCTCTGTTGACTAATGAGTTCGCCGACCACTGAACTAAAGGATCCTCATTGTAGTGTTATTAACAACAGAGAAAAACTATGTGAGACAACTTAAACAGAATCAGTTAAAGAAATTATAGCTCATACATGCACTAAAATACTATGTAATCATTAACAGTGAAGTAGAAGAATGTGAAGCTAAAATACAGTGTAAAAAATATAATCTGAATGGATAGCTTTATGGCTGAGATTTTTTAAGGAATAAAGGAAGGGTTATAGGAAGAATACTGTAATATATGCTTCTGTTTAATTCTAGTTTTGTAAATTATACATATTATAAATATTATATATAGTTTCCTTTTCTTACTCATTTTTATTTTTCCAGTTTTTATTAACAAGCACTGTGACAGTCACATTATCCACTTCCTGTTTTTTTTTCTTGCTAACAGAATTCTATTTTGTATGTGGTGGCATTTGATTGGACCAAGGAAATGATTCAATTCTTGGTCTAAGCCAATCACGGCCATCTTGCTTTCCATTTTCCCAACATTTCTTGCTTATGTTCAATTTCTAAAAGATTCAAGGGGAGGCCGGCTAGAGTTCAGTTCTTTAGTTGAAGAGTCTGGGAGACATACTGCTGGGAAAGGTTTGCTCTTCCGATAAAAGGGGCAGATGTGACTGGCTCCATTGCTTCCCAGTCTCTTCCTGCCCAGAAGATGGATGTTATGGCGGGAGCTGTCAGCAACCTTTCAGCAAACTCCAGGGAGAGACCACAAAGATCACTGCTAGCCCCACCTTCAGACATTCTGTTATGCAAGAAAGCAAGTCCCTCTTTGCGTAAGGTCGGGTTTTCTGTTACTTGCAGCGAAAAGCATCACTAACTGATTTAAATGTGCAATAAAAAAAATTGAAAGAGACTTTTTAAAAAAAAAAAATTTAAAGGTGGAATAAAATGCCTGGAAGAATAAGTCCACATCTTATCTGTATTTTCTAGAATATACCTATAAAACATTTGTAATAATAATCCAGTAAAAGTTATTTAAAATTGTATAACGCCCTGGCCGGTTGGCTCAGCGGTAGAGCGTCGGCCTAACGTGCGGAGGACCCGGGTTCGATTCCGGCCTGGGCACACAGGAGAAGCGCCCATTTGCTTCTCCACCCCTCCGCCGCGCCTTCCTCTCTGTCTCTCTCTTCCCCTCCCACAGCCAAGGCTCCATTGGAGCAAAGATGGCCTGGGCGCTGGGGATGGCTCTGTGGCCTCTGCCTCAGGCGCTAGAGTGGCTCTGGTCGCAACATGGCGACTCCCAGGATGGGCAGAGCATCGCCCCCTGGTGGGCAGAGCGTCGCCCCATGGTGGGCGTGCCGGGTGGATCCCGGTCGGGCGCATGCGGGAGTCTGTCTGACTGTCTCTCCCTGTTTCCAGCTTCAGAGAAATGCAAAAAATAAATAAATAAATAAAATAAAATTGTATAACGGTCTAGAACACATCCAGTCCCCCAGTGGTGGTCTCGGAGGACTTGGTTAGCCCTGCATTGATTTGCTTTGTAATCCTGGGAAAGCACTGCATTGGTCTAAAACGTGGCCTTCCACTCTATCAAGACAATTAATTACATGTCTTTTTTTTTTTTTTTTTTAGCAGAGACAGAGTCAGAGAGAGGGACAGATAGGGACAGACAGGAAGGGAGAGAGATGAGAAACATCAATTCTTTGTTGCGGTTCCTTAGTTGTCCATTGATTGATTTCTCATATGTGCCTTGACCAGGGGGCTACAGCAGACCGAGTGACCCCTTGCTCGAGCCAGTGACCTTGAGCTCAAGCTGGTGAGCCTTGCTCAAACCTGATGAGCCCATGCTCAAGCTGGCGACCTCGGGGTCTCGAACCTGGGTCCTCCACGTCCCAGTACAATGCTCTTTCCACTGCCTCGTCAGTCTAATCACATGACTCTTAAGGCTCCCTGCTATCAGCACTGGTTAAGGGGCTCAGTGCTCACCTCTGAGTCTGTCTTTCTCATCTCTCTGGACAATGATGGACTGAAAATATACTCTGCATGGGGAAATTGCTCAAAAATGGAAAAGAAACACTCTACTTTCCTTGGCTTCAAACAGAGAGCATACTTGTGGATACAGAAGAGATTGCTGGTTACTAGAGATGCCCTAGTAAATGGGAGAAGGGGGTTAAAAAGTACAAACTTCCAGTTATGAAGTAAATAAGTCATAGTAATGCCAGGTACAGCACGAGGACTGTAGCTAACAATATAATATTGTATATTCAAAAGTTGCTAAGAGAGTAATTTTCATCACAAGAAAAAAAATTTATATCTGTATATTGATGGTTGTTGACTTACTATGGTGATCATCTTGCAATATATACAAATATTAAGTCATTATGTTGTATACCCAAACTAATATTATATGCAATGATATCTACATTAAACAAACAAACAAACAAAACCCAGACTGTATTTAAAACCGTAGCACCAAGGATCACCTTATAATTTTCTTTGAGGTATCAGAATACCATCTTATGTGACTCTTCTGTTAAAGAGAAAACTGCTGGGATGCTCTGTATTTCCCCATGTTGTGTGCTCCCCTTGCTACAAGTAGTAAATCCAACTTTTCACCCATTAAGATATATTCCTCGAGATCTTTGGCCAGACGGCCTTGACTAGTAAGAGTTCAAAAACATAGCTACTATTAGCAATTATTATTTTAAAAAATTATTGCTATTAATCAAGAGGATCTAGCATATGAGGTGCTTTGCTGGGGAAGTGGCTGAGATACAACTAGAAGGCAGACTTGGAATAGGCTACAGAAAGCTTTTTTTTTTTTTATTTTATTTTTATTTTTTTTATTTTTTTTTCATTTTTCTGAAGCTGGAAACAGGGAGAGACAGTCAGACAGACTCCCGCATGCGCCCGACCGGGATCCACCCGGCACGCCCACCAGGGGCGGCGCTCTGCCCCCCAGGGGGGGGTGCTCTGCCCATCCTGGGCGTCGCCATATTGCGACCAGAGCCACTCTAGCGCCTGAGGCAGAGGCCACAGAGCCATGCCCAGCGCCCGGGCCATCCCTGCTCCAATGGAGCCTTGGCTGCGGGAGGGGAAGAGAGAGACAGAGAGGAAAGCGCGGCGGAGGGGTGGAGAAGCAAATGGGCGCTTCTCCTGTGTGCCCTGGCCGGGAATCGAACCCGGGTCCTCCGCACGCTAGGCCGACGCTCTACCGCTGAGCCAACCGGCCAGGGCCCAGAAAGCCTTTTGATTCATATTCTCTTGTATGAAATGGAATAGCAGAACATGATTCTCACACACACACACACACACACAAACACAGATGTTAACACATTATGAATTATTTTTTCATTTCAGTATAGTTGAAATACAATATTATAGTTTCAGGTGTGCAATGTAGTGATTTGACATTTTACGTATCCTTACAATGTGACCACCACCCTAAGTCTAGTAATATCTGTCACTGTGCAAGCTTATCACAGTGTTATTGACTGCATTTCTCTTCACCTTCTCCATACATCTTTAAACACCCTACCCTCTAGCAGCCATCAGTTTTATCCCTTTTTCTGTGAGTCTGTTTGTTCACTTGTTTTGTTTTTTAGATTCTACACATAAGTGAAATCATATGGTATTTTTCTCTCTCTGTCTGACTTATTTCACTTAGCATGATACCCTCTAGGTTTGTCCATGTTAACACAAATGGCAAGATTTCATTTTTTATGGCTAAGTAGTATTCCACTATATGTAGGTACCACATCTTCTTTACCTACTTGTCTATTGATGGGCACACAGGTTGCTTCCATATCTTGACTATTGTAAATAATACTACAGTGAACACAGGGGTGCATATATATATTTGAATTAGTGCTTTATATTTCTTCAGATAAATACCCAGAATTGGAATTGCTGGATTGTGTGATAAAACCTATTTAAAAATTTTTGAGGATTCTCCATGCTGTTTTTCATAGTGAATGCCCTAATTTACATTCCCACCATCAGTGCACGAGTGTTTCCTTTTCTCCATAGTCTCGTCAACACTAGTCATTTATGGCCATTATGATGGGTCTGAGGTGATATCGCATTGTGGTTCTGACTTTCATTTTACTTATGATTAGTTATGTTGAGCATCTTTTTATGTGTTTGTTGCCCATTTGTCTGTCCTCTTCAGAAAAATGTCTCATGTCCTCTGCTGACAAGTTTTGATATTTATAAGGTCCGTACACAAAGATAGAAAACTTGTCTTTCTTGTTCACAGCTGACTCTCCAGCATGTAAAGAAATGACAGTCAGGTCATAATAGCACAGACTCAATGAGTTTTTCCTGAATAAATGAATTCAGCATCCTGGGAGACGTTAGCAGTTTAATTTGAATATTAATCAATCAGGTAGACAAACATAGCTAGGACATATATAGTAGTTACTGTGAGAGGCACTACACTGAACATTTTACATGTGTTAACTCAGTTTCCTCTCATCCTAGTTGTATGAAATAAGTACTATTATTTTTTTTTAATGCTTTATCAGTTTATTTGTCTTTCCTCAAACCAGTCGCCTCCTGAAGCCATGGGAAATCACTGTGCTTTGGTATCTGGAGAGTGGTGAATGCAAAGGCATATCTGCAATTTTTATTTCTGGCAGGCCTTTCTTCGAGACAACTTTCCGATCTTCCCCATGGCAAAGCCTTTCGCTGCAATTTAAAAACAGAGTGTCTTCTAAAGGGCCAGCATGGATCCCACACACTTCTGCATGCTTCAGATTCACATTCCTGAATTTCATGCTTTCTTTCCAAGGCATAACATAAAATCTTGGGATCATCGTGTGCCTTAATGAAAACTGCGGCAAATGACCCTCACTCCTATTAGCAGGCTTAGATGAATTGTCATCAAAACAGTTGTTGGCAAGTTTAGGCAAGATAGGACGAGTGTCTTTTTCTGAAGCCATTGCTGCCCTTAGAGATGGAATTTTCTTCTCATAAGTACTATTATTAACAGTTGAATGGAGGTGGAAACCGAGGCACAGAGTGGTTTAGTGACTCACCTGAGATCCCACGGCTAGTAAGTGGTCGAGTTGGGATTTAAATCAAGGCAGTACGACCTCAGAGTCTGTGCTCTTAACCAACATGCTGTGCTGCTTTGCAGTACAAAGTAAAGGTACGGAAGTTAAAAATGTGTGATTAAAGTGACAGGTGTATTTGTATTGTTTGTATCCAAAGCCACAGAATACACACTTTTTCTTCATTGACTATGAGGAAAAATACTCTTTGAGTATTTTTAATTGGTCACTTAATAGGCCACAAAATGGAAATTATGTAGATTATATAATTCAACTATAGCAAAATAACACCAAAAATACTAGGAAGAAAACACAACATCAGAAATGAAAAGGAGGTATAAGAACATACACAGCCTTGCACCAGGTAGCACAGTTGGTTGGAGTGTCACTATGTTAAGGTTGCAGATTTGATTCCTGGTCAGAGCATGTATAAGAATCAACCAATGAATGCATAAATAAGTGGAGCTACAAATAGATGTCTTTCTCCCCCATCCAAATCAATAAAAAAGAACATATTCAGAGGAAATAATGAATTACAAATGAGCACTATTTGTAACTTCATGTCAATAAATTTTGAAAATGTAATAAATAAGATGGTATATTTTCCTAGGCAAGTATAAATCACCCAGAACTGACTCAAGAGTAGTCAGAAAAAGAATACTCCATTGTAATCAATGAATTTGAAAAGATGGTTATATTAGTGTATTCTATTAATTCATCAATGAACAGATAGTTATCCTGATAATTTAAAAATACCAGCAAGTAGGAAAACCAGAATACTTTCAAAATCATGCTGAAAATGAGCATAACCTAGTATCAAATCTGAATGAGAACCATTCCCTGAAAATGAAAGAGAAAATAATTTTATTTCTTAATATAAATGCAAAAATTCCTAAAATAAATAATCTCAATCTAGCAGGTGTTTTTTTTTTGTTGTTGTTGTTTTTTGTTTTTTTAAATAAGAACATAAAGGCATACTTCAGAGATATTGCAGGTTTGGTTCCAGACAACCACAATAAAGCAGCTATTGCAAGTAAAGTTACAGAAATGTTTTGGTTTCCAAATGCATATAAAAATTGTGTTTAGGCCCTGGCCGGTTGGCTCAGTGGTAGAGCGTCGGCCTGGCGTGCAGGAGTCCCGGGTTCGATTCCTGGCCAGGGCACACAGGAGAAGCGCCCATCTGCTTCTCCACCTCTTCCCCTCTCCTTCCTGTCTCTATCTTCCCCTCCCGCAGCCAAGGTTCCATTGGAGCAAAGTTTGCCCGGGTGCTAAGGATGGCTCTGTGGCCTCTGCCTCAGGCGCTAGAATGGCTCTGATTGCGGCAGAGCGACGCCCATGAGGGGCAGAGCGTCGCCCCTGGTGGGCATGCCGGGTGGATCCCAGTCGGGCGCATGCGGGAGTCTGTCTGACTGCCTCCCCGTTTCCAATTTCAGAAAAAGAAAAAGAAAAAAAAATTGTGTTTACATTATTAAGTGAGCAAAAGCATTATGCTAAAAAAATGATGTACATACCTTAATTTAAAAATGCTTTATTTACTTTAAAAAAATGCCAGCTGTCATCTAAGCCTTCAGTGAGTCATAATCTTTTTGCTGGTGGGTGGTCTTATTATTATTATTTTTATTTATTTTGTGTATTCATTTTAGAGGAGAGACAGAGAGAGAGAGAGAAGGTGGAGAGGAGCAGGAAGCTTCAACTCCCATATGTGCCTTGACTGGACGAGCCCAGGGTTTGAACTGGCGACCTCAGCATTTCCAGGTCAACGCTTTATCCACTGCACCACCACAGGTCAGGCAGCTGGTGGGTGGTCTTGAGTCAATGTTAGTAGCTATACTGACTGATCAGGTGGTGGCTGCTGAAGGTTGAGTGGCTTTGGCAATTTCTTATAATAAGACAATGAAGTCTGCCACATCGATTGATTTTTTTTTTTCTTTCACAAATGATTTCTCTGTGGCATGCGATGCTGTTTGATAGAATTTTACCTGCAGTAGAACTCCTTTCAAAATTGGAGTCAGTCTTCTCAAACCCTGCCACTGCTTTGTCAGCTAAGTGTATGCAGTATTCTAAATCCTGTGTTACATCTCAACATCTTCTCCACATCTTCACCAGCACAGACCATCTTAAGAACCCACTTTCTTTGCTCATCCATAGAAACAACTTGAGTGGAGGGTCATCCATTCAAGTGCTGTCAGGAGATTGCAGCAATCCCATCGTGTCTTCTAATTCTAGTTCTCTTGCTGTTTCCACCACATCTGCACTTACTTCCTCCACTGAAGTCGTGAACCCCTCAAAGTCATCCATGAGGGTTGGGAACAACTTCTTCCAAACCCTTATTCCTCTTAATATTTTGATCTCTAACCAGGAATTATAAAAGTTGTTCATGGCCTCTAGAATGGCGAGATTTTTTTTTTCTTTTTCATTTTTCTGAAGCTGGAAACAGGGAGAGACAGTCAGACAGACTCCCGCATGCGCCCGACTGGGATCCACCCGGCACGCCCACCAGGGGCGATGCTCTGCCCATCCTGGGCGTCGCCATGTTGCGACCAGAGCCACTCTAGCGCCTGGGGCAGAGGCCAAGGAGCCATCCTCAGCGCCCGGGCCATCTTTGCTCCAATGGAGCCTTGGCTGCGGGAGGGGAAGAGAGAGAAGAGAGGAAAGCACGGCGGAGGGGTGGAGAAGCAAATGGGCGCTTCTCCTGTGTGCCCTGGCTGGGAATCGAATCTGGGTCCTCCGCACGCTAGGCCAACGCTCTATCGCTGAGCCAACCGTAGAATGGCGAGATTTTGATTTATTTTTCCCAGGTCCATTAGAAGAATCACTATCTATGGCAGCAGTTAGCCTTACAAAATATATTTATTAAATAATAAGGCTTGAAAGTCAAAATTACTCCTTGATCCACGGGCTGCAGAATGGGTCAGGAGGCATGAAAACATTAATCTTCTTGTCCACCTCCATCAGAACTTTTGGGCGAATAGGTGCATTGTCAATGACCAGTAATATTTTGAAAGGAATTTTTTTTCTTTCTGAGCAGCAAGTCTCAACAGTGGGCTTATAATATTCAGTAAGCCAGGGTGTAAATAGATGTGCTGTCATTCAAGCTTTGTTGTCCCATTTATAGAGCAGGGGCTGAGTAGATTTAGCAGATCTCAAGAGCCCTAGGACTTTCAGAATGGTATATGAGCACTGACTTCAGCTTAAAGTCACCAGCTGCATGAGCTTCTAACAAGAGAGTCAGCTGTCCTTTGAAGCTTTGAAGCCAGGCATTGCCTTCTCCTCTCTAGCTATAGAAGTCCTAGATGGCTTCTTCTGCCAATAAAAATCTGTTTTGTCTACATTGAAAATCTGTTTGTTTAGTGTAGCCACCTTCACAAATGATCTTAGCTAGATTTTTCTGAATAACTTGCTGCAATTTCTACATCAGCACTTGCTGCTTCACCTTGTACTTTTCTGTTTTGGAGATATTATTGGCCTCAACAACATAAATATGAAAACATTTTCATAACTGATACTGTGGAAATGCTAAGTGACAAAGGCAAAGACAGAACAATATTTATGCTGTTAAGAGATCAATAAAAATGATAACCCTCTGGCACGTTTGATAGAAAAAATCCTGCAGATGAGAGAGAGAAAAAATATATAAGGAATAAAGGGTGCAAGAACAGTATTAGAGAAGATGAAAAGCTATAAAGTAATACTATGTAGTATAATATTATGTAGTATACCTATATAATGTAATTCTTTGAGTCTCTGAATTTGAAGTTGTAAAGGAGATGGATTTAGGAAAGTGTAAGTGACTAAAATTGACTCAAGGTGAAGTAGGACTTTTTTGGGGGTGTGAAAAATGGACCCATATGTACCTGTATATATATAGATAATTGAAATATCAGTAGGTTTGTGGTTTGTAACTGCAGGTTACCTCTGGGGAACTGGCTAGTACCAGAAAGATGCCTAGAAGCAAGTGGGGGGCACTCACTTTCTAAATACTATGATGCCAGGTGCTTTGAATCATATACAACAGCCATGAATTACTTTTGTTATAAAGGAAACAAGAATTTTGGGTGACTGGCTCCAGGGGAAGTCCTGGGAGGAAGCAGGAGGTGGGCTGAAGGGTGTCTGGAAACCAGCACCGATAACCAGAGTTCCTATCTCATGGGCACAGTTGTCCACTCTTCCCTCCCTCTCCTTCCCCCACTGGGAACAGACATTGAGATCTGAGGGCACAGAAAAAGAAGAAAGACCCAAGTACCTGCCCAGTCTGGGACCTGTAGTGCAGACTTTGGGAGTTTCCTCTCACTGCTACTGACCCAAGGCTTGCTGCCTGTATCTGCACCCACCCTCTGGAGCTCTAACAGGCTTGAGCTGAGCTGTGAAGTGAGTCTGGTCCTGAAAGCAGGGGCGAAGAGGCAGGGAGGGCAGGCGCCTTTCCCCAAGCTGCAGGTAGGCACAGCCCACCCCAGGAGGCCCCCTCCTTTCTTCCGGCTCATACACCCACACAGCCCTCCCACATCTCGGCTGAAGAGATGCTCTCAGGCGCCAGCGAGCAGCAGCTCCTCGGCAGCAGAGCTGAAGGAGGGGCTGGAGCGCTGGGGCTGTCTGTGCAGGAGACCCGCAAACCAGAACTGAGGGGGCTTCTCATCTTTCTTCCTCTTTAAAAACAACTTCCTTATTCCCACTGCAACTTAGAGGAGCCAGGAGTGATTCGGAGGAACTGACGCAGAGGTTTTATTTATGAACCTTGAGGAAGTTCTGGACAAGTCTCTCAACAGGACCTGCAAGGCCCCGGGGGTAGCCCCAGCTCCCAGCACCAGTTCAGCCTCCAGTGCCCTGTGGTAGCCAACCCACAACCATGAGCAGGGGTGCGGCATGACCCCTGAGGGCGTTTGCAGCAATGACACTACCCGTGGCCTCGACCCAGGTGGCCTTGCTTTGTGAGCAGCTCCACCAGGTAAGTGCACCCTCCGGGTCTCTAATGATCACCTGGGTGGGACCTTAAGCTCCTAAGAAGTAAGTCCACGCTGTTTAGCTACAGGCAGGAGTGGGAGACTGGTAGGTGAGAGCCTGCTTTTCTCACAGGAAATCATGGGAGATGGGAGTGGAAAACGGAGTTAATTACTTTTTATTTTTGCATTGACGCATGGGGATGAGATGTGTAGGGGCCTGAATCTTTGTAGGAAATGGTTCTGGAGAAGGGCTGGGTGATAGGCATTTGAATTTCTGCAGGGATTGAAGGGAGAGCAAAGTCTAAATTTTTGCAAGAAACCTATAAGGAAAGGACAGTGAGAGGTTATGATCCTGAATATGTGCAAGAAAAGTAAAGAGTATGTGTGGATCTGAGCATTTCTGAGAAATGATGGGAGAAGCACTTACCGCCCTGACCCCCGTGCTCAAAGATCCCCACAGATGCACAATGGCCGCGCCTGGAGCCCGCGGCGCCCAGCACCTCGGACAGCTCCCCCAGGCTTGCGCTGCGCCCAATGAGCGAAGGCGTCTGGGCTCCATTACCCGCCTGGAGAAAAGTCTGAAATCACAAAAGCAAAGGTGGAGCCCAGCTTCTGATCCGCTTCTAACTGCTTCCCGTGACTGCAGAAGGAAGAGGCGGAGTATAAAAATAACCCTCAAGCTTCCGTGAATACTACTGCTGAACGGTGTGGCCTCCTGGATTTTGAAAAGTGAACGGAAATTCTTTCAAAAATCTAACATTGATTGAATGCTTATCATGTGCCAATGCCCTGTGCTGAGCACCTTACATAGATTTTCTTGTTAGAGGACACCACAAACTTGTGTATATTATCTCCATTTTACAGATGAGAAAACTGAAGTAAAGAAGCTCACTTGCTCAAGTTTATACAACCATCAAATGGTAGAGCTGTGTTCCTGAACTTCACTCCAGGCTGCAGGCATGGGAAGATGTATGTGAGTGGAATTCCTTCTGTGAAATAGCTCTGAACGTGGGATTGGAGGAACTGAGTTGGAATCAAAGCTGTTCCACTTCTAAACGTGCTCTTGGGCAACTTATTTAGCGTCTGAACTTCAGCCTCGGCTCATATTTATAACATTAGGATAATAATAAGTTTCTTTGTATTATAGAAATGTGTGTGTGGGGGGGTGGCCAAAGAGATCATTATGTGGAAAGACTCAGAAAACTGTGAATTGTGGTTAGGAGGAAGTGAGAAAGGAGCAGGCAGGGTCTGGAAGAGATAGGCTGGGCAGTGAACACCAGCAGTGCCATACAGGGTGCTGGGTGGTACAGAGCAGGGCTCAGAGCTAGGATTCTGGGTGTGTTAAATTCAACACAAGCCCATGGATTTTTACAGGACTTTGTAGAGAGTGTTCACATATTACCTATCATTTGATCCTTATAGCAACTTTATAAAGCAGAATTGAAGTTCTATTTATTTGGCATAATGATGGTTGCCCCTAATTAGCTATCTAGCAGCAGGGCCAAGATTAGAATCCAGGTCTTCTGCCTCTATATTCTGGAATCATCTGCCACAACTGGTATGTCTTCAAGAGCTTGAGTTTTAGAGCAATTACAGCACTAAATACTTTAAATACATATTGGGTTGAACCACGTGAACCTGATTTTTTGGGACCGTTTTTGACCTACAGAAACAGCAGCTTCATATGGATCAACCTAATAAATGTTTGTTGATTATATTCTGTTTTGTTCCATAAATAACTTAAAGCGATTTATAACATCCACAAGATGTCAGTTTTACAGCTGTTAGAAGTTATTGAGAAAATAGAGGAAAAGCAAAGTTAAAGCTACAGCCTTAAAAAAAATAAGTGCATGCATGCAAAATATGCATATTATAAAACACATCAAAAACAAAACTTGCTCGGGATCACTCGGTACAATGGAGTGTCTATCTAGCCCCCCCCTTCTGAGATTTGAGGAACTTTGCAGACACTTGCAGGGGTCTGTTGCAGCTCCTCTTTGGCCTCATTTTTCTATTAGGTCAAATATGAAAGGGCAAAGTGGGGAAGGAACCAAGAAGACCTTGTTCACTTTGCAGTTTACTCTTCTTCTGAAACACAGGGAAAACACTTTGGGGCTACTGACTTTTAAAGACAAAAACATGGTGCCCAGAGCAGCCAGAGTGGGTGGGGGACTTGCATCAGCTCTATTCAATCAGGATTCTTTCCCCTTCATCAAGCTTAGAAACCCTGAGAGGCATCCAGTCTTCCCAAAATTAGGTGTTCTTAACATTTATCCTCTGGGATGCACATTAGGAGATGAATTCCCAAATTACAGTGAATTAGATCCTGGTTGACTCTCACATCCAATGGGGCATTATTCAGTTCTGCCTCCCCCCACCCCGCCCGAAGTGAGACGGGGGTGGGAGAGGCAGACAGATTCCCACATGCACCCAACTGGAATCCACTCAGCATGCCCACTAGGGGGTGATGCTCGGCCCCTCTGGGGCGTTGCTCTGCTGCAATTGGAGCCATTCTAGCGCCTGAGGCAGAGGCTATGGAGTCATCCTCAGTGCCCGAGCCAACTTTGCTCCAATAGAGCCTTGGCTGCAGAAGGGGGAAGAGAGAGATAGAAAGGAAAGGGGGAAGGGTGGAGAAGCAGATAGGTACTTCTCCTGTGTGCCCTGGCTGGGAATCAAACCTGGGACTTCCACATGCCGGGCCAACGCTCTACCACTGAGCCAACTGGCCAGGGCCTTCAATTCTGCCTTTCAAACATCTCTCCAGCTTGGTTCTGTCTTAACCTCCTCACTCTGGAAGTTCTGACCCTTTTCTTCTCTTAGAGCCTCCTAGGTGACCTCCAACATGAATTCTGTACATCTCTTTGTCCTCGACACCTAGGGTGGAGTAGATACTCAATGTATGTATGTTGGTGGATAAATGAATGAATGAGTGAGCAAGTAATGCCAGAAGAATTTCAGTCAAGCTTTACCTTATTATAAGTAATAGAAATTAATTAAGGTACCATAAACACTAAACATGTTAGTTTACTTAAATGTCCTAGAATGTTCATAGATCCTAAAGGGAACTGAACCTCTGAAGAGAGTGGGGGATCCTCTCTTATCTTAGCTTCTCAGTGTATTTACTTCAGTCTTCTCCTTGGGAACATTTCTGCTTCTTTGAACATGTGTCTACCCCACAATTGCAGCCTTATCTCCAAAGTTCCCAACACTCCAGTTTCCACAAACAGCCCAGGGGAACTGGTCTTTCTGTCTCAATTTCAAATTCTACCCAAGATCAAGTCAGCTACACACATGGTGACAGTCAACTAGTACACACCTGCCAGAAAGATGAGCACTGTGGGGGAGGATAAGTGTCAGAGAGAAGGAGTCACTGTGAGCTGGCAGGAAACCCCCAGAGTCACCCACTAATCTCTGAGTGACCATGGGCAAGCCAGTTCTTCACTCTTGGCTTCAGTTTCCTCATTTGTTAGTTGGGGGATAGGTCTTGAAGGAACATTTGATGATTCAAGGAAGGCAGTTGGCATCAACCTCGGCAAAGAGCATGCATGTTAACACTTTAATAAATTATAAAACCCTTGAAAAGTAAGAATGAGAGGAAATGAAAGGCTCAGAAAGAGCAAGAACAAATACAAGGGATATAGTGTTGAGTAGCCACCACTTGGTGACAAATGTGCTGATGGCTCCATCTTGTGGGAGCAACAGAATCTCTTGCACCCCACCAAAATCTTTTTTAAACACACCAAACACAAAATACAAAAAACGAAACACAAAAACAGGGAGGTGAAATGGAAAAGAGTTTCCCCACCCTGTCCTTCCCACCCCCGCTTCCTATTGGTCAGCTCCTCCACACTTCCGGGCCGAGTGACCTTGTCTCTCCAGGCAGGAGTTATTTTCACCTGGTCAGTCGAAACCAGGTATGCGACTTTACTTGGCCAGCTGTAGTAGTGACAATAGTAGCAGTGACCTGACCCTGAAACTGTGGGTCAGGTACAGATCTTTCTAAAGCCTCTTGGGCACAAAACAAGGTGAGTGGACAACACCTGGTGGGGGAAGTGGACACGACTGTGAAAACTGGAACAATGCATAAAGCGGGTCCGGTGTAATATACAAGGCTCTTGTCAATGAGCCATGTGGACTGCCATCTTTTAAACCAGGGGTCCCCAAACTACGGCCCGCGGGCCACATGCGGCCCCCTGAGGCCATTTATCTGGCCCCCGCCGCACTTCCGGAAGGGGCACCTGTTTCATTGGTGGTCAGTGAGAGGAGCATAGTTCCCATTGAAATACTGGTCAGTTTGTTGATTTAAATTTACTTGTTCTTTATTTTAAATATTGTGTTTGTTCCTGTTTTGTTTTTTTACTTAAAAATAAGATATGTGCAGTGTGCATAGGGATTTGTTCATAGTTTTTTTTATACTCCGGCCCTCCAATGGTCTGAGGGACAGAGAACTGGCCCCCTATGTAAAAAGTTTGGGGACCACTGTTTTAAACTTTGTATTTTTGACATAAAAAGTAAGATAAGTGCAGCTCACCAACAGTTAATGTGGGATCAGCACATTCTATCTGGGCTACCAGCATGGGTAAAGACATGATTCTGTCCTCGTGCAAAGCTCTTCTTGCATTTTAGTCATTTAAGGGATTTCGGTAGGGAGGCCCACAGTGAAAAGAGAGTTACAGAGAACCTGAAAAGTAGTTTACTGCACATAGAGAATGTTATATTCATAGCGGGGCTAGCTATTCCAGACCTCAGAAAAGGACTCAGATGCCTTGCCTCCATCATGCTCTCTCCTTGGGAGCTGGGGGATAGTTGATTCAGGATAGCTGCTTAGTAGATTCGGCCTGAGCTCAAGTGAGAACTTGGCAACTGATTCCAAGAGAAGGGAGAGGAGCGTCTCCTAGATATACGTCCTTCCCTACTCCCAATTTAGACGTATGTGGTTGGCACCACACGCAACATAGGACAAGCCAATAATCCATCTGCGTCTTCTTCCCACCTTTCTTTCCTTTCTCTCTTCCTCCCTTTCTCCATCTTTTCCTCTATCCTACTTTTCAATTATCACACAGCTGATGAGGGAGACAGTATTCCTGCCTCAAGGGGCTCAGAGTTCTGGGAATGAAACTAAACCCAGATGGCAAGCAAGATCAATACTCCAGTAGAGAAAGTTGCAAAATATAAAGAAACCCAGGGAATCCAGTATCCATTTTATCTTTTGGGGTGTGTGTCTGTGTGTGAGCGTGTGTGTTTGTGTGTGAGAGAGAGAAAATATGATGATGCAAAGATGCTATATGGCATTCTAGTGCATGAATATACTACAATTTCTTTGTTTTGTTCTTGATAGCCTGTTCTTAGTTTTTGTTTGTTTGTTTCTTATGAATAGTGCTGCTGGGAACATCTGTATACATGTTTTGCTACACATATTTATCAGTAACCCATTGCTGTGAACAAACCATCCCAAAGTGAGTGGCTTAAAACATAATCATTTATTCATATTTCTGTGGTTTGTACCAGGCTTTGGGTACTTCTGCTGGCCTCACCCGGGTTCCCTTATGTGCTGGAATTGTCTGTGTAGGGGCTGGCTGGTCCAAGGGGGTCTCACTTGCATTCTGGCCCTTAGGGCACTATTGGCTGGAGCTACCTGTGTCCCTTCTTTACATGGCGGCTGGGCTCCAAGAGAACAGTTTTGGAAGCTGCAAGGTCCACTGAGGTCTTCCTTGGAAGTCACACTGTTACTTCTGTTGCATTTTATTGGCCAAAGCAAGTCACACTCTGACTCTTCCTCTTGAATGGAGGAGAGGCCATATTTCATTTCAAGGGGTATGCCCCCTGGGACGGGTAGACCCTGGGCCATGCTTTCACTCTATTGCAGACGCAGACCCAGGCGTGAGCTTGCCGGGCCAGAGTGCAGGCATGAGTGCAGTTCAGTAGAACCAGTGTCAGCTATCTCAGCGGCTTTCTGTTGCTCCCCATCCTCACCCATCCTCACCCATCCTCATCCATCCTCACCCATCCTCATCCATCCTCACCCATCCTCATCCATCCTCACCCATCCTCATCCATCCTCATCCATCCTCACCCATCCTCACCCATCCTCACCCATCCTCATCCATCCTCACCCATCCTCACCCATCCTCATCCATCCTCACCCATCCTCACCCATCCTCACCCATCCTCACCCATCCTCATCCATCCTCATCCATCCTCACCCATCCTCACCCATCCTCACCCATCCTCACCCATCCTCATCCATCCTCACCCATCCTCACCCATCCTCACCCATCCTCATCCATCCTCATCCATCCTCATCCATCCTCATCCATCCTCAGTGCTGTTGGTCTGCCTGGTTTTAGCCACACTGGGGAGAGGGTAGTGGTTTCTCATGTGCTTTAATTTGATTTTCCTTGAGTACTAACGAAGCTGAGTGTCTTTATCTGCTTATTGGACATGTGTGTAGTCTCTTTTGGAGGAAGTTGTAGGAATTCTCTATAGAGTTTGGCTAGAGAGAGTCCATTGTAATTTTACTCAACTCTCACTCTTCTATCTTGAGTGATCTTCCCCTTGATTGGAAGTAACATTTGAGCTGAGTTCTGAAGGATGCTGAATAATTAAAGAAGAACAGGAAGGCCTGATTGTAAGAAAGATGAATGGTGCTAAGAGGAAGAAGAAGAAAAAGTGGGGCATTTGAGAAAGAGCCAGATTCCAGCATAAATGGAGTGCTATGAGGACTGGAGTCGCGGGGGTGACGCTGGTCAGGCCACGGGGGGAAGGGCCTTGGTGGACGGAGACAGCAGCTTCACTTCATGTCCTCTTCCCTTTAGTTAGTCCTTGGAAATTCTGCTGCGAATGTTTAACACTTGGCAACTAACAAGCTTATTGGGACTTTAATAAAATGATCATATGTAGGATCACAGAAGAGATAAAATGACAGAAACAGGAGAGAGACAGAGACAGAGATCAGGAGAAGATTGAAGAAGAAAGAAGCAGAGAGATGGAGAGAGAGAAACAGACTTGTTGGGAATATATTTAGTAATATACAGTGTCCTTGGGTGACAGCATTTTTACAGAAAATTTCATAGGAACGTATAAACACAAATGCAATAAGCTCAGACTCAGATGTAGCTTTTTAAAACAGTGCATTTGTAAGAAGCAGAAATTATCTGAAGCAGAAAGGTACAGACTAGATTGTTGGTTTTTTTCTTTCATTTTTCTGAAGCTGGAAATGGGGAGGCAGTCAGACAGACTCCCACATGCGCCCGACCGGGATCCACCTGGCACGCCCACCAGGGGGCGATGTTCCGCCCCTCTGGGGCGTCGCTCTGATGCATCCAGAGCCATTCTAGCGCCTGAGGCAGAGGCCACAGAGCCATCCCCAGCGCCCGGGCCAACTTTGTTCCAATGGAGCCTCAGCTGCAGGAGGGGAAGAGAGAGACAGAGAGGAAGGAGAGGGGTAGGGGTGGAGAAGCAGATGGGCCCTTCTCCTGTGTGCCCTGGCCGGGAATCGAACCCGGGACTCCTGCATGCCAGGCTGACGCTCTACTGCTGAGCCAACCGGCCAGGGCCAGACTAGATTGTTAATCATAGTTACTTTGAAGAGGAGAGTAGCTTTGAGCAGGG
Organism: Saccopteryx bilineata; assembly: GCF_036850765.1. Lineage (NCBI taxonomy): Eukaryota > Metazoa > Chordata > Mammalia > Chiroptera > Emballonuridae > Saccopteryx > Saccopteryx bilineata. The sequence continues at coordinate 72,851,756 of NC_089496.1, forward strand.
GCAGGTGGTGTGAAGAAGTTGACGTGGAGGTCCCACGAGGGACCTGTGGACTGGCAGAGACATCAGTGCTGGAGCACCCTTCTCTTCTTCCTCATGGAAGCCGTCTCAAGCAATACCCAGTCTGGAGGCTCTTGAGTCCAGGAATAATTAAGTAACCGGCAAGGGGAGACCAGACAGAAAACCTGGGGTTGGCTTCTCAACTGAGGAAGCTCTGGTGTGAGTTTTATTTCCTGGTATTAGTGAGCAAGAATATCATCTCCAGTTCATCCTCTGCCTCATCTCTGTTCACCCAAGGGAAGCATGGCATTCTTGGAGTTGTGCTTAAAGTCTGAATGAGGATGAGAATTCTGACATCTGCTGGAAAAGTGGAGACTATGACCTGGAAGGGGAGAGCTGAATTGATTTTTTGTTTTATATTTTTTTTCTGATTTCCTCTACTACAACAGTAATACCTGCTTATTTTAAGAAATATAGCAGAAAGAAGAAAACAAAAATTCTCCATAACCCTATTACCCAGAATAAAACATTTTGGTGCATTTCCTACCAGTCTTTTTGATGCACACCTAGAATAGCAATGCACGGCTAAATGCTGAGCCCCCTGCAGTGAACAGGAAAGACACGGCCTCTCCTGAGGGAGCTTAGGTCCCAGGGGCAATGACAGACATTAAACCAAATGTCTTTAACTACATTTGTCATATAAGTATTGTGCAGTCAATACAATAACAACTTGCATTTTTTTGTTGCTTACTATGTACTAGGCATTAGTCCAACTGCTTTACATGTGGTTAAGTATTTTATATACACTGTCTTATTTAATCTTTGCAATGACTTACTCAGTAGCTTACTGCGATTACAGTTCCCTCACACACATTGCAGATGAAGAAACAAGCTCAGAGGAATTAGGTAACATGACCAAGGCGGTATGACTTGGGACCAGGCTTGGCTATTCCCGTGTGCAGACACTACGATGGCCACTAGATCAGCTGCAGCACATGTGATGATTCCTGTCTTCTTCCCTTGCTAGGTCTGATCGCCACTGTGGCTCATAGACGCTAAGCTGTAGCCATATGATGGATGACGACACGGAGCTGAGGACGGAAGGAAACTCACTTTTAAAGGCTGTGTGGCTGGGGAGGCTCAGGCTAACCAGACTCCTCCTGGAAGGGGGTGCTTACATCAACGAGAGCAATGACAAAGGCGAAACGGCGCTCATGGTGGCTTGCATCACCACACATGTGGATCAGCAGAGCATCAGCAAGTCCAAGATGGTGAAGTACCTGCTGGACAACAGGGCGGACCCCAACATTCAGGACAAGTCTGGCAAGACTGCTCTCATCCACGCTTGCATCCGGAGGGCTGGGGGAGACGTGGTGTCCTTGCTGCTGGAGAATGGAGCCGACCCCAGCCTCGAGGACCGCACCGGGGCGTCCGCTCTGGTTTATGCGATCAATGCCGATGACAAGGATGCGCTGAAACATCTCCTTGATGCTTGCAAAGCCAAAGGGAAGGAGGTGATTATTATAACAACGGATAAGTCATCTTCAGGCACCAAAACCACCAAACAGTATCTTAATGTCCCTCCTTCACCCAGAGTGGAAGACAGACCATCCCCTCTGCTGTGCACATCTCCCTCTGCTATTGAGCTGACGGCTCCAGGCCTGGGGTCTCCACCTTGTGCGAAGGAAGATGACTTCTTTAGCCTCCAAACAGGGCATCCAAGTGTTTGCAACACCTCCAAGGCTCTCATTGAGCCTGGGTCACCCACCAGGAAAGTTGGGAACCTCAAAAGGGCCTGTTTGCCTCAACTGAAGAGGCTGCAGTCTGAGCCCTGGGGCCTGATCGCGCCCTCTGTGCTGGCAGCCTCCCCACGTCAGGATGAGACCCACAGTGCTGGCACAGACAATGAGGTCATCAAGAGCATCAGTGATGTGTCCTTCCCCAAGAGGGGGCCCCTCTCCAGAACCAGCAGTATTGACGGCAAAGACCCCGCTCTCTTCGGCTCACTCACAGAGCAGGTTCTGAAGATTCCAGCCTCTCCAGCGCTGGCCCCCTGGAAGGCAGCCTATGAGAAAGGCCCACGTCTGGCCAAAAGAGGGGCTCTCCCTGTTGACCAAGAGAAGGCTGGGCTAGGTCCACTTGGACCCTCCACTCTCAAAGATGCAGCATCCCTCAAACAGCTGGAAAGTGACTTCTATGATTTAGATTTACAGCCAGCAGCTGACCCGCCAAATGCTGTTTCCCTGGAATCAGGCAAAGGACCCCTGGATAGAAAGAAGCTCCACAGCTCCCACCTGCCTGTCTCCCGTGGCTCCCGGGACCCCCCGGACGCCGCGTCCGGCACCCCCCCCAGCTCAGCTCGCCGCAGGCCACCCCACCTTCTGGAGAGACGGGGTTCTGGAACTCTGCTTCTGGACAGAATTTGTCACACCAGGCCTGGCTTCCTTCCACCTTTAAATGTAAATCTGACCCCACCTATCCCGGATATTAGATCTAGCAGCAAACTATCTTCTCCACTCGCTGGTGGCTTAAAATCCATAGTTCCTGTGGTGCCCAGTTCACCAAAGAGAGTTGACTTGAGAAATAAAAAGCAGCTCCTTCGAAGGCATTCTATGCAGGTGGAGCAGATGAAGCAGCTGTCTGACTTTGAAGAGATCATGACCTAGAAGCGCTTAGGTCTTTGTTTTTGTTTTAAATCTGTGTAATTTATAAAAGGTACCGTAGCCTAAACCAACGCAGCCAGGCAGAGTCTCTGCATCTTGGTAATTTCTTAATGCTGGTTACGTGGCTGCTTCGTATGATAAGGAGACAGGGTACTGCTTCTCTTCTTGAATAATCTCTGGGGTTTTTTTTTATCGGGCTACTTGAAATGAGCTCAGGTTCTTTGTGTTTTAGAGATGAAATGACCCAAAATATTCTCCAAAGGAAGAAAACTTTTGGAGTTTGAAAGCTACATGGCAAATCTCAGTGGTTGACGCTGTCATTTTCTATCAGACAAACAAGAATTTCAATCCTAAGATGGTAATTTGAAATATGTCCTTTGTAATAATAAATCTATAAAGTGCCTACAAAGAAGATGAGGCTTTAACTGTTGTCAGAATGTGCCAAAACTCAGAAACAAGCCGTAAGCTACCAAGTCGAGGTATCTGTGTGACACTCGGAAGGGGTGGGGGCAGAGTTCCCCCACCAGCGAGGTTCCGACACGTGGGTCCTGCCACTCGTGGAGCCACGGGGCAGTGCCGAGCGTGACACAGTGAGGAGGTTTCTGCAATGAGTAACCACTCTGTTCACATACTTCTCGGGGTGTGCTCTGAGTGCTCAAATATCACATTTACATGTTTCCCCAATTTCTTATGTGCCTGAGTAGCTGGTGCCTCAGAGAAGAATCCTATTTCGAAGATGAAACTTGTCTCGGCTTCCTGCTCTGACACAGGCTCTGTGCGGAAAACAGTGTCCGTGAATTAGTTTGGATCGAATGGGACATGGCTTGTATAACAGACCCCTAAGAAGTGCTTCCTGATTATTCTAAGGAAAAACTTATTGCACTCTCCCCAAGCCAGAATGATAAACGACCACAGGTTGAAAGGTAAAGCGGATGGCTCCCAGGCTAGCAGTGAGGACCTTTTAATTTTGTAACCTGCAAATTGGAGGGTATGCAAGCTGTCATTTCCCCTTCACTTACTTAGTAATCCATGAAATATCTAGTTTTTTTCTTTGCCTGAATTATCTAGCTGATAGACGATTTGTAGAAATAACTGGCACGACCCTATTGAGCCACTTGGGGTGAAACCCAAGAAGGGAAGCAGAGACTTGGCACTCTGGTGTAATGGAACGACATTTCAGATAACAATATTTCTGGTTAGTTTCCCATTTATTTTTCCTTTCATGCTGCTTAGATATGTTTGCTCTGTGGTTAAGAAAATTTAGTCATCCTTGGGGATAGCATCACATAGAGGAAAGAGGAAAGACGTTGAGATTCGGGTTTGCATCTCAGTGTCATCGTTGACCAGCTGCAGGACCTAAAGGAAGTAGCTTAACGTCTCCAAGCCTACAGTCCCCCGTTCATAAAATGGGGTCAGTTATGCTTCACTTTGTAAGGTTATGGCAAGGATTAAGGGAGTGCATGAAAGTGCCTATTACTGTGACTGAGGTCACTGCAATTGGATAAGAGGTAGCTCATTTTAGTTGACTTCTTCAGACCCTAAAGCCTCAAAAATCTCAAAATAATACATAATATCCTACACACAGTGAAGTCTAGCTAAAAAATCCAAGCGTCCCCTGGAGAGACTCACTGACCCCATCAAGACTGAGTCCTGAATTCATCTGTAGAGTAAAATAAATTCTGCCACGGGAGCTCTCCATCTCGCACTGTTCTCTAATATTTGCTAGAAACGTATCTGAATATCCCAAAGTGTTAATGATGATTATAAGTAAGACAAGTGTTTATTTTTAATAATTCCTTTAGGATACGCACTTACTCATCCTCAGCACTATTGACGTTTTAGGTGGGACCATTCTTTGTTATGGGGAAGCTATCCTGTGCATTATAGATTGTTTAGCGTGGTATCTCTGGCCTCTACCCAGTAGATAACAATAGCATTGCCCCCCCCCCCATTGTGATGACCAAAAATGCAGCATCACCTCAATAGATCACCAGGGCTCTAGGACAATGACTATGTACAAAGTAGAAATATGTCAAGAATAACAGCGTGACATGGAAGTGTGGGTCTGGCTGGTTAGCCAGGCCTTCCCTCTAACTTAAAGGCAATTTAGGTTGTTTTTTAGTAAGACGACTAATTCGTACACAACTCAGACCTTCAGTATTCTTGGCCAGCACACTAACATTAGTGCTAGTGGCCTTTTGTGCTTTTCAGGAAGGGAAGAAAAGCATGTAAGCTAGTGAAAATGTAGGGCTCATGGACCTGGTTTAGTGCAGAAAATTCATATGCTTTTCAGGAACACCGTCATTAATAGTTCTTACCACGTGGACGTGATCACAGTCAAGGAAATAACTCTCCAGTGCATTAAAGAGAGAACTGTACAGACAGCCATTTTTCTCAGCAGCTCACTAAACACACACACACACACACACACACACACACACACACACTTTCTCTCCCTCCCCCTCCCTGTCTCCATCTCCCTTTCTTTCTCTCTTCCTCTTTTCCTCTCCATCTCTCTATCTCTTCATCTCTTCAAAGTACTTCCCAACTATAGTTCGTGCTAGTAGTATCTAACTGGCGATAGCACAATATACTACATAGAATTTTTCTAAGCCTTTAGCTAAGATTTGAAAGCCTAATTTGTCCTATGCAGTGAATATGATACATTCATAGAAATTAGCTTAGGCAAAACACTAAACATGATGAGTTGCCCAATTTAGAATAGCCTGTCCATTGCACAAATCCGTTATATCAGGTACCCTCACGCCACTCACCGCCTGCATCAATCAATTGTGACAACCTTTACACTGGCCTTTCTCTAGACAGGCATCAGGATTGTATTTAGTTTCATCCCTATCTGATGAATCATTAGCTGAATTAGACTGATCCAAATTAGCACAGCGACCATAATACTTTATCGTGTTAGTGCAAAGAAATAAGGCATTTTGGTCCATGTTAACAAACCTCACGAGAATGCTTTTAAAAGCATAGTTTAGACTCAAACATGCTTTCTAGATCAGAGGTTAGCTTTTATTTTTGGAATCCTAGAGTCACTATAGAAGTTAGCTGCAAACTATAGTTTCAAAAACCCCTCTATTTAAGACTAGAACATTTATCAAAATATAAAATGTGAGTGTGAAGTTTAAAGCCTGGAAATTTGGTTTAATTTCTAGATATTACAAAGCCTCCTTTTGCTTGTTTGTCAGTTTAAATTTACTGTCTGTTCTCTTAGAGTTTCATCAGGTAAACGGTATCCTGCAAAACGCAGTTTGTGTCTGACTCCTCTGTGTGTGTAAGTATTTCACGTGTATCCTGCATCGCTTGAACTGGTTCTCTCCAGTGTCATGTCCTATAGTCTCAAGCTGACAATGTGCTCAAGGGCATAGGAAAACCCCTGTAATGAAACTATTTAGATATTTCTAATATGTCAATAAAAGATATATTCCGATCCTTCAGTAGTATTTCCCATTTTTCTTAGTGAAATCTGAATGATGAAAGTTACCTTTTTCTTAACATCAGCCTTAGCAAATAAATACCCAATATTTTATGCATACAGAACCTAAAAATTATTTTTTAATTACACAAGTATTATAGTTTCACTCCTGTCTTTTCAGAAAGGCTGAGGGCCCTGGCTGGTTGGCTCAGAGGTAGAGCATTGGCCTGGCATGTGGAAGTCCCAGGTTTGATTCCCAGTCAGGGCACACAGAAGTGACCATCTGCTTCTCCCCCTCCCCCTTCTCTCTCTATCTCTCTCTCTCTCTCTGTCTCTCTTCCCCTCTCACAACCATGGCTTGATTGGTTCAAGTGCTTCTGCCCCAGGCGCTGAGGATGGCTCTGTGGAGCCTACCCCTTAGGTCAGGGGTTGGGAACCTTTTTGGCCGAGAGAGCCATGAATGCCACATATTTTAAAATGTAATTCCGTGCAACATAATTGAACGACAAGATAACCTAGACTTGTTATCTTTGAATATATGTATCCTGATTTATTGATGTCACCCCTTTAAAAAAATAAAATTATAAAAAAAAAAAAAATAAAAAATAAAATGTAATTCCGTGAGAGCCATACAATGACCCGTGTACATTAGGCATTATCCAATAAAAATTTGGTGTTGTCCCAGAGGACGGCTGTGATTGGCTCCAGCCACCTGCAACCATGAACATGAGCAATAGGAAATGAATGGATTGTAATACATGAGAATGTTTTTTATTTTTAACGTTATTATTATTATTTTTATTAAAGATTGGTTTGTGAGCCAGATGCAGTCATCAAAAGAGCCACGTGTGGCTCATGAGCTATAGGTTCCCGACCCCTGCCTTAGGCACTAAAAATAGCTCAGTTGCTAGCATGGGCGCAGATGGGCAGAGCATCAGCCCCAGGTGGGGGTGGTTGGGTGGATCCTGGTCGGGGCCCATGTGGGAGTTTGTCTATCTCCTCTCCTCTCATTTGGAAAAGAAGAAAAAAAATAAAATAAAAAAGGCAAAGAATGAGAAGGAGCCTTGCTGCTATGAGGGTTTCTTTACTCTTCTGCTTTTCAGGTTTCCCCAGGCCTCTGCCATCTGCCTCTGGTAGGGACTTAAGGGTTGTTGGATGTCCCTTCTTGGGCCCTATTTCTGTGTCGATGAGTGTTAGCAGAAGATGAATTCTCTGACCTCTTACTCAAGGACAGAACAGTAAGTATCAAGTGAACTAAGTGGAAGATCCTCTACGTTTCTCTTATAGAGTTCTGTGATTCAAATTTCATTCAGACACTCTGATTCTCTGGACAGTTCCAAACCCTAGGTGCTGCCTAGACCTTTGAAACAAATTACGTCAGTAAAAAGAAAAGGGGACTAGTTTCAGCATGTCTTTCCCCCCACTTCTGTCTTCAGGGAAGGGAAGCCAATACTGTTTCCAAATCCTTTGAAAAGAGATTATGAGGGACCCTCTAGAGAAGGAGAAAATGGTGGTGGAGGAGCAAGTGACCAGGGACAAGGCCAGTGTGGCCCACCTTGGAGGAGGGAGTGCAATCCCACAATTGATAAAAGGCTTAGAAGTTTGGGGTCCCTTGAATAGAACTTGCTGTAACCAGAGTAAAACCTTGGAGGGAGTGGCTCTATGGTGCATTGTGGGAAGCTGGGCCTGGGTCAAGCTTGGCAGGAAGGCGTCTGAACCACTTGCCTAAAAGAAATCCTAGAGCTTGGGCAGTGGACATGTAAGCAAGATGATTGGTGACAGTGAGGACCAAATGCTGTACACTGTTTAAGGTCTTCACGGAACCAGTAGGAAGAACCTACCATGACAGATCAACCTTCTTGTCATCTTTGTTAAGCAGGAAGGACTGGAATCCATTTTAATTTTAGAAAAGAAACGGGACATTTCTTACATCCAAAGGAAATGTAGTGAAATTCAGAGCATTCTGAGTCCTATCGTCCACGTTCAAAGTTACAAAATGGCACGCAGAGGAAGGCAACACTCGGTCGTACTTGAAAATAGTTGAGTGTTTTACAGCTAAAATACCTGATCAAGTCAACACAGGAAAATGTATGTGACAGTCCTCACTGGACGCCTTATTTGGGAAGGTGATTCTGCGGTCCAATTCCAGCAGGCTGGTTGTGGAAGCTGGTCTTTTGAAATCATTGAGTTAATATCGAGTGACACTCCCTGGAAAAAAGGGTAACCCTTGTTAAGGATTGGGGGGAAGAGAAGGTGATGCTGGAGGCACAAAGCGGGTCACAGACAGGGCCCGCGCGGAGTGAACCCACGCGCTCTGGGCTGTCAGGGGCGCGGGTCCCGGCGGCTGAGGGTGGGGCGGAAGGAAGCGCCCGGGCTCTCGGCTCCGGCCCCGCCCCCTGGGCACGCCTGCGTGGGCCTACGCAATCCCGGAAGCGTCGTGCCTGCTCGCGCCACGTCTGTCCTGGTGCCACCTCCTGGTGCCACCTCCTGGTGCCGCCTCCGCCCAGTCTGTGAGGTGCTCGCCCAAGCTGCCGCTGCGGGACCGGACCGCCATGGGCATCGCCGCCCCGCTCTCCGCTTCCGCGCCGCCGCCGCGGCTGCTCCTGCTGCTGCTCCTCCTGCTGCGAGCCGAGCGGCCACGGGGCGCCGAGCTCACTTTCGAGCTGCCGGACAGCGCTAAGCAGTGCTTCCACGAGGACGTGGAGCAGGGCGTCAAGTTCTCCCTGGACTACCAGGTGGGGTCTTGCTCCGCCCCTTCCAGGTGTCCCCTGACACCAGCTGGGTGCCCAGGTTGGGGATGTTTCGGGGCGGACCCTGCACCCCGGGGAGCTGGCCAGAATGACCCCTGCAGGCCCCAGGACCCTAAGGAGTGCCACCTCTGATTAGCTGGACACGGACTGTCTGTGCCAAGCCTCTTGGACCTCTTGGTCTCCGCATGTACTGAAAAATGGCAGCAAGCGGGAACTGGGTTTGTGGTTTTATTGTTCCCTCCCTACAGCGTTTAAAGTTGTTGGGGAGATCGCAGAAGGGATGAGAATGGGTGCTTTAAAAAGGGGGTCACTGCGCAACCTTTGAGCCTGGCAGTATGTTAGAGGGAGCCGTGTTTTGGCTGCAAGACTTGGTTATTGCCATATGGCTCAGGAAAGCTCTCTGTGCCTACATCCCTGGCTCTTTTGAGAGATCTCAGGGCTCAGTTTTAGGAAGCAGGTCCTGCCCTTAAGGGTTAGTGAACAGATCTAGGATTGGGGGGCTGAGTGGAATGTACCCAGAAAGCCATCTGGGCCTAGACAGTGCTGACCAGCATCCCAGAGATGAGGAGGCATAAGTGGGGGCCCACCAATGGATGGGGTCTTTCTGGCTGAAGAGGCTTGTGCATGTGTGTGGTCTTTGAGTCCTGATTTGGCCACTTTCACAACTCTGTGGACAATGTACAACTTGTGGCTGGGTTAATGGAGCAACCTAGAAACAGTCATCAAAAAGTGATCATTTTGGCCCTGGCTGGTTGGCTCAGCGGTAGAGCGTCGGCCTGGCGTGCGGGGGACCCGGGTTCGATTCCCGGCCAGGGCACATAGGAGAAGCGCCCATTTGCTTCTCCACCCCCCCCCCCCCTTCCTCTCTGTCTCTCTCTTCCCCTCCCGCAGCCGAGGCTCCATTAGAGCAAAGATGGCCCAGGCGCTGGGGATGGCTCCTTGGCCTCTGCCCCAGGCGCTAGAGTGGCTCTGGTCACCGCAAAGCGACGCCCCGGAAGGGGCAGAGCGTCGCCCCTGGTGGGCGTGCCGGGTGGATCCCGGTCGGGCGCATGCGGGAGTCTGTCTGACTGTCTCTCCCCGTTTCCAGCTTCAGAAAAAAAAAAAAAAAAAAAAAAAAAAATGATCATTTTGAGGCTGGAGAGGCTTGAGAGGTCATCTGGTTGCTGCCAGACAGGCTTCCCTGTCAAGGCATGTCAAGCATGGGCTTGAACACCTCCAGCAGTGGGAGGTTCAGTACTCACAGAGCAGATTCTTCCATCTAGACAGAGGGAATTCTGAAGTTTGGAAGAAGTTGGAGGCTGTTGACTGTGTCCTTTGAGAGAGCTTGGGTATGGCCACTGACCACCTGTGTGGGTCTTTTTGCTCTCTATGGGTGTTAACTTCCTTGTGTTTACAAAGAGAGTTTGAACAAAATGACCCCAGGACTTTCCCACTTCTGATAGTCACTGATTCTGTGAATGCTGAATCTATCTTTGCCTCTCCTTTTATTCCATCAGTAATAAAATTAACATCAGCTAGACCTGCTCACCAACTGACTTACCCTCGGACCTCAGCTTCCTGTTCTGTAAAGTGGGAAGGATGAGGCTCAGTATACTCTTGTCAAGCCAGACCTCTGGAGTCAGGCAGACAGAGACTCAAATCTTAGCCTTGTCCCTTTCAAGCAGTGGGACCACGGCCAGCTTACTAACCCCTCAGCCTTGTTGTCATCCTCTGTGCAATGGGAGCGTCGCGGTACCCGCCTTGGAAGCTTGTGAAGTTTAGTTAAATGTTTCTGAAGTCCACTCACGGTGCCTGACCGCTGCTGGTTGGCACTTAGTGAGCGGTGCTTGCACCCTGGTAACAGCAGATTGCGGGTGTCTTTTGTGGTTGTCAGGTCATCACTGGAGGCCACTACGATGTTGACTGCTATGTGGAGGACCCCCTGGGGAACATCATCTACAGGGAAACCAAGAAGCAGTATGACAGCTTCACGCACCGGGCTGAGGTCAAGGGCGTTTATCAGTTTTGCTTCAGTAATGAGTTTTCCACCTTCTCTCACAAGACCGTCTATTTTGACTTTCAAGTGGGCGATGAGCCCCCCATTCTCCCAGAAATGGGGAACAGGGTCACAGCTCTCACCCAGGTGAGTGGACGTTAATAGTGAAAGTCCTGGAGGAACCCTTCTCTGGCCTGTTCCTCTCCTGTCCCTGTCTTGTCTGGTGAGCAGAGTCGCCACCCACCGAGCTTCCAGTCTGCCGTCTGTGTTGACTTTGCCCATCTTTCCACCTCCAGTCCCTCCCTCTCTCTGTTCTCTAACCAGACGGCAGCTGGACTTTCTCATCAGATTTCTGATTCCCTTTCAGCCCTCACAGCACCGCTTTCCGAGTACCTACAGCCTGTGCCCCTGTGCCTCCCTGCTTATACGATATGTCTGCATCGGAAAGACCAAAGTCCCACACTGTATGGAGTGTTAGTTTGGGTAACACAAATAGCTGTAACACATAAGCCCCGAATAGCAATGGCTAACACAATAGGAGTTTTTTTTCCCCCTCAGTATGCTGGAGAGTGCCGTTAGGGGTAGAGAGTGGAATGACTCAGGAATCCAGGCTCTCTCTTTCTTGTCTTCTTTCTCCTGTCCCTTAGAGCTCTGAGCCCTCTGCCTCTAGCCACCAAAGGAAAGAGAGAATGAGAAAGCTGCACCTGCTTCTTAAAAGCCCCGACCAGAAGTAATATACAGCCTACTTATGTCCCATAGTCAGGAAGGAGCCACGTGGCCAGACCAGAAGTAATACACAGTCTACTCATGTCCCATAGTCGGGAAGGAGCCATGTGGCAGGACCAGAAATAATACACAGTCTACTCATGTCCCACAGTCGGGAAAAAGCCATGTGGCCAGACCAGAAGTAATACACAGCCTACTTATGTCCCATAGTCAGGAAGGAGCCACGTGGCCAGACCAGAAGTAATACGCAGTCTACTCATGTCCCACAGTTGGGAAAGAGCCATGTGGCCAGACCAGAAATAATACACAGTCTACTCATGTCCCATAGTCGGGAAGGAGTCATGTGGCCAGACCAGAAGTAATACACAGTCTACTCATGTCCCATAGTCGGGAAGGAGTCACGTGGCCAGACCAGAAGTAATACACAGTCTACTCATGTCCCATAGTCGGGAAGGAGTCACGTGGCCAGACCAGAAGTAATACACAGTCTACTCATGTCCCACAGTCGGGAAGGAGTCACGTGGCCGGACCAGAAGTAATACACAGTCTACTCATGTCCCATAGTCGGGAAGGAGTCACGTGGCCAGACCAGAAGTAATACACAGTCTACTCATGTCCCACAGTCGGGAAGGAGTCACGTGGCCGGACCAGAAGTAATACACAGTCTACTCATGTCCCACAGTCGGGAAGGAGCCATGTGGCCAGGGAGGAAGAAGGGCTGGCAATGCAGTCCTCGTTGGGTTGTCAGCTCCTAGCAACAATTCCACCCTTGATTAATGGTGAACACGTTTAAAGGACAGATGGTCACCTCTGTCACCCAGGGCTCTCTAGACTAATTAGAATCTGATTCCAGCCTCCTTGTCAGGTTTCCCTCTTGAGACTAAGCTCCTCCTCCTTCCACATGTGGGCTCTTGTGTTCTTTTCCTGGTATCCCCAACACCCCAGTACGTGGGTCATGGCTCAGAGTAGGAGCTCACCAAATAGTTGTCAGATGACTGAGTGACAGGGCCCAGGGAGACCTGCAAGACAGGCATGGCCGTCTGTGGCTGCACTTGTTCCAGAACCACAGCCAGAGCCCCTGGGCACCACGAAGGTCAGATTAACCTCCTGGCTGCCCTCCCAGGTGGCCACGGGCTGCATCCCTCCGGCTTCGGCTGTGGGCTCACATGATCAGCCTGCCCCCTTCCCTAGGCAGTTGGAGGCTAGCGATGCACCGTCCAGTATGGAATGAATTAAATCTGAATTAAAAATATACTTCCTTGTTGGCTCTGTAGCAGCATTCACAGGGCTCAGTAGTCACAGGTGACTGGTGGCCATGCCCAGAAGGTTCCGCTGGACGCTGCCAACAGAGACCCAGCCTAGGGTGTTTCTGGTACCGGAGATCTTTCACAACATGTGCCGTTGAGCGTTCTGTTGGTCATTGATGAAACACCTGTAGCATCCACTTTGAAGATTTTGTAAATAAACCTCCAAAAGCAGAGCAGAAGGGCTTTTCTCTCTGCCCGTGGGAAATGAGCTGGTAGAGAAAAGGCTGAGTGGATGAATGCAGCGGAGAAAGTCTTTCTCGGAGGCTTAGCCTTAGAGTTTGATTTTGTTGCAGGAAAGAGTGACCTGTGCCTACTCTTGCCTAGCCTCACGAGGTGTTTCCTTCTATTCTGTCCTTCTGACCCCTCTGCCTTGAAGGGGGGTCCCTTAGTGTCTGCCCCAGAGAGCTCGCACTCAGCTGTGTGGGCACTTGGTCTGCACCTGGTGCCAGGTGGTGGGAGGATGAGCTGGGTGGTGTCCTTGTCAGCGGAAGCACTGTGTAGAGTGCTGTGGCAAAGACCCACTTTGCCACAGCACTCTATGATGTGAGGGGAGGGTTCTCGGGGGAGGGAGCCATCGATTCTTCCAGGAGGGTCAGGGAAGTCTTCACAGGGAGGAGTTTCTCTTAAAAGTAGAAGTGTGGACAGTTGCTGAGGAGTTTGTGTGGGACGGGAGGAGGGGGCGAGACCACCCCATAACGTAGGGAGAACAGCAGGTACACACAGGCCGGGCATAATTCTCACTTTCCTCACCAGCCCTTGCTTCGTTTGGCTTGGCGCAGCGGCCGCTGTTCCGGTTTCCCCCGACTTCCGGCCCTGTGCTGGCCTAGGGGCCACAGTTTTGTTGTTGTTGTTTCTTTTTGTTTTTTCCTCAGTAATCTAGAGAGTGGGGTTAAGGGTAGAGAGCGGATTTTTCTGGCATCAAATTAATATTAGGGTGACAGACAGGATCCAGAGTGACCAGGGCCCGAGCCGGACGTCAGGCTGTGGGGATTTGACTTCGGCTTGAGTTCTAGGCCGACCAGGCTCCCAGGAGAAGACACAGGTGAGGGGAAAGCCACTTAGGGCAGTCAAGCTGGAGGTCTGGGCAGATGCTAGTGGAGGCTTTGGAAGTGCCTGACAGAGGTCAGAGGCCCCAGGCCGCCTCAGCTGGGGTTGGGGAAGGTTAAACGTGTTCCAGCCTCGGCTAGCTCATGCTTCCCTGCCTGTAAGTTCTGTCATGGAAGCCCTGGGGAGGTGAGGGCTAGCGGGCTGAGCATCGGCACGTGGTAGGGATGGGTAGGGGTGTTGGTGTGGGAATGGATGGAGGGTACAAGTCAGGTGTCTTCAGAGACCAAGTGTCATGATGACCAGACCCCTCAAGGCTCCAGGACCCTGGAAACCTGCCAGGCATGGTGGTCTTGGCGGGGCTGGTGGTCACTCTCCAGGCAAGCCGGTGACCCACTGTCTCCTTCCTCTTTTTCTCTTCCTTTTTCCTCTCCTCCTCCAGTGACTCTGGCTCCTGGAAGAAGGTTTGGCAATGCCAACCAGAAGTGCTGAACGTCTGGGCTGGGGACCGGATGCAGGGAGCTCCCAGTTCAGGGAGCACTTTGAATTTCTGAGTTAGCTTGGGACACACTAAGTGTATGTGTATGTATAAGTGCACACACATGTGTGTGTGCGTGTGTGCACATGTACACATGTGGTGTCTCCATCCACCTTACTCATTTCAAGAATGCTCTGCCTTGTAACCAAGTCCTCTTATCTCAGCGCCTTGAATCTCTTCTGGGTTCCTCTTTCCCCACGTGGCAGCCGTCTTAATAGAGTTTCTCATCTGCCCTTCCCAGTAGAAGGGCAGCAGCTGAGTGGATTCCCTGCCTCCAGACTGGTTCCCACCAATCTCCTGATATCATGGCTACCAGGGGTGTTGCTTAAAGTGGGCTCTCAGCCTGCCATTCTGCTCACAGAGCTTCACAATCAAGTCTTGATCCTGAGGCTGTTTCCGTGAGCTTCCATCTAGCCGTGTCTCCTTCCCACAGTCCCGGTCCCAGGCGTGCCCTGCACACGCTCTTCGCCCGCTTCGCCCGCGTGCGCGCTCTTCGCCCGCGTGCGCGCTCTTCGCCCGCGTGCGCGCTCTTCGCCCGCGTGCGCGCTCTTCGCCCGCGTGCGCGCTCTTCGCCCGCGTGCGCGCTCTTCGCCCGCGTGCGCGCTCTTCGCCCGCGTGCGCGCTCTTCGCCCGCGTGCGCGCTCTTCGCCCGCGCACTTGCTGCTCCTGCCTCTCCTGCCGCCCCCGCCCCTGCAGTCCCTTCCTCCTCCACCTGCCCATCCATCAAGGTTCGGTTGGTCACTCCTGTGTCCAGCCCTCCATCTCCTCTGGCGGGATTTGCAGCTTTCTCTTGGGTGTTCCCTGAACCTTGTGGACTCACTATTATTGGCTCCTTTCACATGACACTGACTCTGTTCACCCTTAAATTGTGAACTCTCTGAGACCCAGGAGTGTGTCTGATGTGGACTCATCTCAGTTCTCTGGGCCTAGAACATTTGAATGAATGAATTAGTGGAATTTGGGCTGTAAGAGACCCAGCATGATTTGAAATTCTTGTAGTCTTATTTTTCTAGGTATCTCTTCTGAGCTCCCAGCCCCACCTTCAGTAACTGTGGTCCTGCAGGGGTCACCAGGCTGATCTAAGTGTAGAGCTGATTTATATGCCAAATCTCCCCGTGTCACTGTCATAGAAAGTGACGGGAAGGGGCCCTAGGGAGGCTTTTGGAAATGTTGTATCTTGAGTCAAGGTTCACACCTATTTAAATAGATTACGACCTCTTTCCTGAGTTCTTCCCTGTCTGGGACATGCCTTTGTGAGTTCGGGAAGTATTAAATAAGAGAACACAGGGTAGTGCTGGGTGGCACAGGCTCAGGACTCAGAAGTCTTGAGTTCGAATCCCAACCCTGCCACCTACTGTGTGACACTGGGAAAATTATTTAACCTCTCTGAGCCTCAGTTGAGATTATTATGAGGGTTAAGTAAAACCTGCAGTGTTCAGTAGATGTCATCTCAGACGTTGACAACCGTTGCTGTGTGCTGGGCTCCCTCCTCTTCCTCAGGGTCAGCAATGTGACTGCTCTTCTCTTCCCGCGCAGATGGAGTCTGCCTGTGTGACCATTCACGAGGCCCTGAAGACGGTGATTGACTCCCAGACGCATTACAGGCTCCGGGAGGCCCACGACCGGGCCCGGGCCGAGGACCTAAATAGCCGGGTCTCATACTGGTCTGTGGGCGAGACCGTCGCCCTGTTTGTGGTCAGCATCAGCCAGGTGCTGCTGCTGAAAAGCTTCTTCACAGAAAAGCGGCCCGTCGGCAGGGCTGTGCGCTCCTAGCTGGAGTACTGTGCCGGGGCCCTCGCCCCAGGTGGAGCAGCTCTCCTAAGTCAGGCTCCTGAGGGCTGTGGGTGCGACCCCAGCTGTGGCAGTGTGGGCTCCCCTCTCCTTCCACTCAGATGCATCATCCTTGTCCCCCAGTTGCTGGAGCACACAGAGTACAGACATCGGAAGGCATAACACTGCATTGTGTGTATAATGCTGAATGAAAAACTTTGCATTCAGGCCCTGGCTGGGTAGCTCAGTTGGTTAGAGCATCATCCTGATATACTATGTTTGTGAGTTCGATCCCTGGTCAGAGCACATATAAGGATCTACCAATGAATGCATAGATAAGTGAAACAACAAATAGATGTTTCTCTCTCTCCCTGTCTCTCTCTCTAAAAAGAAAATCAGTACATTTAAAAATAAAATTTACAGTTAGGATAAGGGTATGCCACTGTGGGAGGCCTAGTACCTGGGCCTCCAGAGGCATCTCAGGCCGCCCGTCTGCTCCGGGGTGCCTGGATCACCTGGCCTGGGTGTATCCTGTCCAGTGTGGAGAGGAAGGGGCCCTAAGTCTGGCCTTTGCCTCCCACAGAGTTCTCTTTACATGAAGAAACCAGGGCCCCAGGCTGCTTTGCAGAAATCCCTGCCCCAGGTGACGGTACTCTCAGCCCTGCATGCTGAACGGAGTGGAGACTGGGTCAGCTGTACCTTCCTGGAGGTGGGACTCTGGCTAATAAAGACTCAGCCCGAGGGCCATGGAGATATGTGTTTTTATTACTTCCCCCAGAGGTGCTCACAGCCTCCTGGGGACCATGGCTGTGTATAAACAGAGGGTCCTGGAGCAAGTGATGCCCTAGAGATGCTGTGCAGGGACATGGGGTAGTAAATTGCTCTCCTTTTGGTTGAACAAAAGTAGTGAAATGGGGAGTTGATTATTTTGTGGTTTTGGACCCCAGAGATCACTGTCAACAACCCAGTGTCATTTATTCCAAGTGTCGGAATTGAGATCAGAACATGGAAAGACTGAGCAAGAATGAGTGGCTGTCCTAAAAGCCATGTCCAAGCGGCCTCAGTGGTCTCTTTAAAGCTTAAGTCAGACTGTCACTCCTGGTCAGAGCCTTCCCCTGGCTCTGCGTGTCACTCAGAGTTCATGGCTAAGTCCTCACTGTGGACCTGGTGCACCAGCCTCTTGCCTGCCAATGATCTACCCCATTCACCCACTGCACCCATATCCCACTGGTCTCCTGGCTGTTCCTGTTACATGCTGGGTCATGCTTCTGCCCCAGGGTCTTTGCACATGCAGTTTCTACTCCCTGGTGTCTGCATGACCTGCCCCATCATTTCCTCCTGACCATATGTCCTGTGATCAGTGAGGTCTCCCCTAACAACTCTTAAAGTGGGTATACAGAGGAGTTCGGGCACACTGAAGCCATTATTTCACCAGAATCTCCCTCCAACATAGTTTCAAGGGGCTTAAGTGTTTGGACAGCACTAGTTTAGTAGTTTATTGCAATCAGGAACACATTGCCTTCTGAGAGACATGGCTGCTATGTGGGGGCAAAATGGGCAACTTCCCAGGCAAGTCACAGCCAGTCTGTTCCAACTCCCCACTGAGCTGTAAGAAGGTGCCGCCTTCCAGGCCAGGGACCCAGCTGCCATTTCTTGTGGATTAAGCTCTCTCTGCTGGAACACCGTGGGTGAGGTCCTGAACAAAGGCAGTCTGATCTGGTATTTATGATGTTTTATTCTGGGCTTTAACATTGTATGGAATGGAATGTGAAGTCTAGAAACTTACCTTCCTCATTTCCATCTTTCTGGTCATAGGGGAAAATATTGCAAAGGTGAGGTCCACAGGCCACTTTATTCCCAGTCTGCACTGGAATGAATGTTCACTGATGGTCCGATTCCAAGTCACCTTGATCTGCTTCCTCTGAGCTACAACACTTAATGTAATTCTAGTCCTCGCACTCTGTTCTGACACGGTTGTATACTCTGTTCTGGGAGCCCCATTGTGCCTGGCGAGCAAACACCAGGGGACACACGTGAGGACCTTACCTGGAGTGGGTTTACTGGAAAGACCATGCCCTCTTGACATTTCAGGTGAAATTGAGGGAATGCTGTGAGAAGTTTCTTGGCCAAACTCGCATGCAAGAACCGTCTTAACAGCTGAACGAGAAGTTATGAGCACATTTGGGGAGAACCTGATTTTCCGGATCCAGCGGCAATAACAGGTTGTCCTTAGCCCTCCCTGCTCACCGGGGAACTGAAAGTTGGAATGTTTGGGTTATGTAGCAAGCAGCCACTTTCTGCATATTGTAACTCTTGACATAATACTGTCACCCTCAGAGCTGCCGTGCCATTGTAGTTCCTGATCCCGGCACCGCCGTGCGCTCTTCTCTGCTGGCTGGTGCTTCTCGGCCCAAACGGCCACAGGAGGAAACAGCTTCACGTATGGCTTGCTTTGTCATCAGTAACTATTATACTTTCTGTCACATTGTGGGGGAATCATCCAGGAACTTGGTAAGACGACATCATTTGTAGGTCTATTTTCGGCTTTCAGTAGCATGTAGGAAACAGTTATAGCCCTGCTGACTTGGTCAGTGTAGACACCTGGTGACAGAGGTTCACATGCCACCATGTTGGAAAATACTGTGAGAATTAGAATCCATAGGAAAGGGCTCCTGAACGATAATACAACACTTTCAAATGGAGTGGAACAGGGTGGTACTCGGGTAGCTTTTCAAGTATGGTTTGAACGGAAACCAGGCAGGTTAATTCTTAAACACTCACCTAAGCTACAAGAAATTGGAGAAAACACATCTCCTAAGAAGTTGTGCTTTGATGTGATTATTGTAAATCACAAGCAGCCTTATAGATACAGAAGACTTGAAACTCTTAATGGAAATAATAGCTTAATAGTAACTGTTCTCAAATAATTACCCTGGACTTTGGATATGAAAAGAATGACTCCCTCTTTCCCCCACCCCCAGCCCCTGAGATCAACCCAAGCAAATAAGAATAAAACAGAACTTAAATCACTGAAAACGGGATGGTCATGATTTTATATCACTAACTAAGGAGTGGCTGGCAAATTTGGTGATATTTGAACCAAAAGGAGGGGGTAGACTAGACCAGTTCTAGAGGGTTAAAACTTTTCTAAAAGATGGCGGTACTCTGAAGAGTCAAGCACGAAGCCTGGAGTGGTAGCACCTCGGGGCCATGAGTGGGCCCAGGGGTGACATTTCAGAGGGGTGAGGTATGGCAGGTGGAGGACAGTTGGGAGGCCATCAGCTCTAGCCCTGGTCACACCAAGTATTCCCCTAAAGGCCTGTGGCTGGTGGGGTGTCACTGGAAAGGACTTGGGAGAGCTGGGGGCAGTACGCCTCCCTCAAAGCTCCCTGCTGTCCCCAGGTCCCCAGCACCATTCTGGAGGACACGAGGAGTGAATCCAGGACCAGGAGCAAAGGCCGATAGAGGGCAGGAAAGAGCATATTTTGGAAGAATTACTCCAGGAAGCAGAAGGGTGCAAACATGTTTTTTTCCATGTTCTTAAAGAAAAAACAACAACAACAAAACGAAAATAGGGTTATCAGGAGTCAGAAGAGGTTATAATACAATAAAGGAGATGGAAGGGAGTCATCACATCTCAGGGAATATGTTGACGAGGAAAAAACACTTCACAGAAATGACTGTCAATCTGATGATGCTAAAAAGAGCAAGGTACTGCTGAAATTGCAGTCGGGCACCAGAGAGAGGCGCGGGGGACTTGGAATAAAGTGGGAACAGGAGAGCTGAGGGGGAGGCTGAGCGACTGTACAACGAAGGGTATCTGTCATGAAGATGGCTGGTATTCCTAGAGGAAAACAGAGCCATAGCAAGTTCAGAGACATGAGGAAGAAAGCCTTCATAACGATAAAGGGAGACCTAATTCCTCGGTTTAAAAGGGCAGCTTGCATTTCATAAAAAATGGAAGCTGTATGATCGCAGACATATCCTGGTGCAGTGGGCTTCTTATAAAGATAAATGATCGACATCGAACTTCCAAAAAATCCAACAAAGACAAGTAATCAGCAAGAGGAAGAAACCGTGTGACTCCAATTTTTATGACATTCACTGGGAGAAGCAGTGAAATAGTGCCTACCACAGGCAAAATGTGTACTCCCAAAAGAAGATCAAAAACTGCTCAGTGTTGTTTGAGTACAATTCTAAAACTGGACGGGGACTCGGGGACAGAACATTTACAATCATTCTTGAATAAGGTCTCAGGCTTGGTTCTTTCTAGGCCTCTCTCCGTGGCCTAGCTAACCCGTGTCTTCTCCCTGTATCCTTACATGGTCCTTTACATGCGTGTCTTTGTCCTAATCACCTCTTCATATAAGGACACCAGTCATCTTTGATTTGGGCAGAACCTCATGTCTTCATTTTAACTCAATTACCTCTTTAAAGGCCTTATCTCCAAATATAGTAACGTTCTGAGGTTCTGGGGGCTAGGACATCAGTATGAATTTTAGGAGGACACAATTCAGCCCATAACATGTGGTATTAGATAAAAGCCACCCAACTCAATCTACGCTGTTTTTCTTTTAATAAAATGTTAAATTCTATCCAGAATAGCAGTTTTGACAAGATAAGGTGCATTTTACAATTAAGTAGCTACTTTTTTCTGCTTTTATGAGATATTGGTCATACTCTGGCCTCATCAGGGATGTGGACAGACTCCTGGAGTACAGCTGGATAGAGATCACATCCTGACTCCCCTCTGAGCCTTGGCCTCCTTGTCTGTGGTAAAACATGACATTAAGGGACATGTATGATAATGTGCACTGTAGCATTGTGTGTGGTGATAAAACCCAAATGTCCATCCACAAGAGGATAAACAAAATGTAGTATCCTTCTACGTGGGAACACATTATAACAGAAATAAATGAAATAGCTCCCTAGATAGCAACATGAAATGATATTGAAATCATACTGTTCAGCAAAATAGTTGCATATTGTTGCAGTGTGACACCACTTATATATCATTAAAACACCCTGAAAAGATTTCTCTGTATAGTTTATGGAAACACGTACCTTTGTGTATTAAGTATACTCCAAACATATCTACTAAAATTATAAAAACACATCGGCAAGACATACTGTTGTAAAAGGGTTCATCTGGGAATGGAGGGTGGGGGGTGGGGATGAAGAGGGCCACAAAGGGGACTTCCATTTTATCTGTGAAGTATTCCTTTTGTCAGTAAAAATGTGAAGCATATATGACAAAAGATTAGCACTTGTTACTTCTGAGTGGCAGATATGTGGATATTTGTTATCTTTTGTACTTTTCTGTATTAAAATTATAGAAGCAAAGTGAACAAAAGGATGCTAAAAGCACTCACCTCTTAAGGCTGTTGTGAGGTTTTGATAATAAAATATTTGTGAAAGTTCTTTGCAAAATGAAAAGCTCTGTACAAATAAATATTACACCTTGTAGCTAATCTGTTCTATTTGCTGTTGACTCTATTAACCTCTATTTCAAGAGTCCACCTTGTTCAATAGCTCCAAATTTTGGATGGTGTTGGCCATGAGCATGGTAGTGGTCCCGACGGAGGGGATGGTGGCGGTGGTGGGAAAGGCTGTTTGTGTGTGGGTAAGGAATGGAATCGGACCTCTGATCTAGCGCAGCTGCGCCATGCGCTTTCACTGGGCTGAGTCTTCTACAATAAGGCTAACTTCCCCAAAGGCAAACTGTGGGAATGTGTATCTACCACTACTTCTAGTAAACACTTTTAAAGTACTGTATTTGCTACTACAATTAGTTTTTCTGTAAATGCCAAGTGAATGCCATCTTTCTCTGAGAACTGCAGCAATATGAAAAATGACCACAAGAGGGTGGTAGAGAAGCATCAGTAAAGTTCAGTTTCGCCCAGAGGGTTTCTTGCTGCTGAGCTCCTGAGCAGAGAGGATCCAGCTCTCACTGTTGTTTTCCTGACCCGTTGAAATGCAGCCTTAAAGTTTGTGTTGTGAACTGCTAAATTTGGGATCACTAGTTATGCAGTGATAGATAACTAATGTCCCGCATGTGATAAACTGGCCTGTGTTAGCTGTATTCAGGTGACTTCCAATGCAAAGTTATTTTTTCCAGCTCTTTCTCATTAAGTATAACTATTTTTCCTCATTCATCTCAATCTTGATGTAACTTAGAGCATTCATTCATTGCATTTTTGAATAGCCAAATGACTGGACTGCATGTTTTAATTCATAAACATGGATTTATATATTAGAGGCGAGAACATGTCCCGCCTGCTCTTTGTCTGTGTGCCTCATCAGGAGGAAGCAGGAAAATCTCTGTTGTAACTACTCCCCCCGGAAGTGAAGGATTGGGCCACCATCGTTCTTGTTGGTGCCAGGTGTGGGCTGTGTTTTCGCACAAGTTCAGTCATTTACCCTCAGAACAGCGCTATGAGGCTGCCCTGCTGATTTTCATTCTTGTTTGGAAGATTAGAGGATGAGAACCCAGAGAGCCTGCGCGGTCCGGCCCCCAAAGTGTCCGGCGGTAGATGGTTGGACTCAGGCGAGCGCTCCGGGCAGAGGCTGTACTTGCCCCTCGCTGAGCGGGCTGGCGTCCACCAGGTCCCGAAGGGCCGGTCACCATGACCAGCCCTATACAGGTGTGGTGGCACAGGCATCCTTCTCATCCTGTGGACCCCGGGTCTGTGCGGGTTGGCTGTGAACCCTGCAGTCTCCAGGCACCGAGGTACATCCAGTCCTAACCGGGAGACTGGAGGAGGTGGGGAAAGCTGAGGTCCAGGTAGGGTGGCGGTGGAACTGAGGGTGGTTATGACTGGGGTGAACCGGTGAGGAAGGGTTGGCTCTCCTGCACAGCAGTGAGGAGCCATGGAAGGTGGTAGAGGAAGCAAACTCTTTCCCCAGAGTTCTCCAGGGGGCCTCTTAGCCAGTGCTGAGCCCTCAGCCACATCTGCCTCTCAGGTAGGCTCTCTGAACCCTTCCCACTGCACGGACTATCACAGTTGTCAACAGTGAGGTCACAGCTGTAGGAGGGCCACCGAGGCCTGGATGTTTCATGCAGAAAACAACTTCATTCCAGAACTGTATACTAAAAAATTAGACAACCTAGGTGAAATGGACAAATTCCTTGAAACATATAACACTGGGGAACAAAATTTTTGTTGCATCCACAGAAACACTTGTTTTTACCTAATTCAAGTGTGCTGATCTCAAATCTGACATTAGTTTTTCTCTGTAAGCTACAGTTTTTTGCAATTCAAGATTTTAGGTTTTCATCTTATTGTAAAATTTTCAACATTTAATTTAACATAATGAAGTAGAATGTCTTCTTGGGCATCATCTCTGTGAAAATATAATAATTTATATAATGCAGTAAATACACTAAAAGATATGACTGCATCAGAATTTGTCTACAATTTCGAAACTGAACATATTAAAACACTTATTTCAATCATAAAATTTGCACAAAACTTATTTAAATTCTATTCAGGCAAAAATTTGCGTTTGTAGCTCTTGCGTTTGTGTTCTTGTTGAGGACAATCTCGTTTGATGCTCCAGCAGTAGTCTGCTCATCACTAACAGCTCCAAGATTTTCGGGAAACTTATCAAGGTGACTGTTCAGGAAGTGAATCTTAACGCTCATGTTACATCCAATGTCGTGAAAAGCCAACAGCATCCTTTGAACCAGAAGTTCATAGTTTTCTGCTTTTTTGTTGCCAAAGAAGTTCTTTGTAACTGCCACAAAAGACTGCCATGCTGCTTTCTCCTCCTTATTCATCTTCCTGGAAAATTCTTCATCACATATGAGGGTTTGAATTTGAGGTCCATCAAATACACCTGCTTTTATCTTCTCGAAAGACAAGGCAGGAAAAGCAGAAATAATATGTTGAAAGCATTCACTTTCTCTATTCAAAGCCTGAACAAACTGCTTCATTAAGCCAAGTTTGATGTGAAGTGGGGGAAAAATGATCCTGTCTCGATTAACTGCAGGTTCACTCACAATATTTTGCATCCCTACTTCCAGAGCTTCACGTTTCGGCCACTCCTTCTGTGTTCAGTGTTTCTCCTAAGCTCGGCTGTCCCACAAACACAGAAAGCAAGGATACTTCGTGAAACCTCTCTGTTGTCCTAGCAGGAAATTTACCATTTTAAGATCCACACAAATGACCCAGTTATGCTCCTCATACTTCAGAAAGTCGAGGACAATTTTTATGTCATTCTTACTAAGTCATTCAATTCAGGTTGGCTAAACTGCTTAGGGGTTGATGACTGTTTGGCATCAGAAGAAGAACCTTCAGATTCTACAACCATTTCCTCATGCATCTTATCAAAATACAGTTGATCACCATGTTCACTTTCTTCATCCTTAGAAGAAATAAAACCATTGAAAACTGGAAGCGGGAGTGTCTCAGAGTGTGGGATAGGTCGTATTGCTGAAGGAATATTAGGATATGCAATCATATGCTGTTTTTTCTTGCCGATGCCCTTTGTATGGATCAGACAGAAATAACAGTCACTGCTGTGGTCCTTAGGTTCATGCCAAATCATAGGAATACCAAAAGGCATTCCTTTGTGTTTTCCTTTTGTCCAGTCATGAGCATTTCCTCACAATTATGACACACAATATGAGGAGCCCAATTCTTGTTTTGATCGCCAAGGGGAACTTGAAAATAGGCAATATATGCACGTGTCACAAATGATGAAATATTGCGCCTTTGACGTTGAAATGAAAAACAGCCACATATATAACAGAAGGTGTCAGGACTATTCTTACATTTATGTATACTCGAAGAAGCCATGATTCAATCTTAAAACAAAATAAGAGGGTGTTTTTATCAGATAATAATTTTTTACATTTAAAAACAACTACAATTATGTAAAAGTGATGTTTTTAAAACATTAATTGCCTTGTGGTTATTAAAACATTAATTGCCTTGTGACTCAATCCAAGAGTCATTGCCCTTTAACTCCAATTTAAAAACCAATGCATGCCATTAACTGTAACAAAAAGAAATTAAAATTGCATAAAAACTTAAGCATGCACCAAAAAACAGATTTTAGATTTGGAATCAGCGATGCAGAAATATATAGAAACAGTTCTAAAACCTCATGCAACAAAAAATGAAAAAGAAATTGTTCCCCAATGTAATCTTTCAAAAATCAATCTGGAAGAATAAGAAAACCTAAATAGACCAATTACAACAAATGAGATCAAAACAGTTATCAAAAAACTCCCAACAAACAAAAGCCCTGGGCCAGATGGCTTCATAGGCGAATTCTACCAAATATTCAAAGAACTAACTCTTATCCTTCTCAAGCTATTTCAAAAAATTCAAGAGGAGGGAAAACTTCAAGCTCCTTTTACGAGGCGAACATAATTCTGATTCCAAACCAGGCAAAGACACTACAAAGAAAGAAAACTATAGGCCAATATCCCTGATGAATTTAGATGCTAAAATTCTCAACAAAATATTAGCAAACTGCATCCAGCAATACATGAAAAAAATCATACATCATGATCAAATGGGATTTATTCTAGGGAGGCAAGGCTGGTACAGTATTTGAAATCAATCAATGTGATCCATCACATAAACAAAAGGAAGGAGAAAAATCACATGATAATATCTATAGATGCAGACAAACCATTTGATAAAAATCCAGCACCCATTTATGATCAAAACTCTCAGCAAAGTGGGAATACAGGGAACATACCTCAATGTGATAAAGGCCATCTATGACAAACCCACAGCCAACATCATACTCAATGGACAAAAATTAAAAGGAATCCCCTCAAGAACAGGAACAAGGCAGGTGTGCCCCTTTTCACCACTCTTATTCAACATAGTTCTGGAAGTCCTAGCCACAGCAATCAGACAAGAAGGAGAAATAAAAGGCATCCAAATTAAAAAAGAAGAAGTAAAACTATCATTATTTGCAGATGATATGATATTGCATATAGAAAACCCTAAAGTCTCAGTCAAAAAACTACTGAAACTGATAAATGAATTCAGCAAGGTGGCAGGATATAAAATTAATATTAAAAAATCAGAGACGCTCTGGCTGGTTGGCTCAGTGGTAGAGCGTCAGCCTGGCGTGCAGGAGTCCCGGGTTCGATTCCTGGCCAGGGCACACCGGAGAAGCACCCATCTACTTCTCCACCCCTGCCCCTCTCCTTCCTTTCTGTCTCTCCCTTCCCCTCCCGCAGCCAAGGCTCCATTGGAGCAAAGTTGGCCTGGGCGCTGAGGATGGCTCTATGGCAGGGGTCCCCAAACTTTTTACACAGGGGGCTAGTTCACTGTCCCTCAGACCGTTGGAGGGCCGGACTATAAAAAAAAAAACTATGAACAAATCCCTATGCACACTGAACATATTTTAAAGTAAAAAACAAAATGGGAACAAATACAATATTTAAAATAAAGAACAAGTAAATTTAAATCAACAAACTGACCAGTATTTCAATGGGAACTATGCTCCTCTCACTGACCACCAATGAAAGAGGTGCCCCTTCCGGAAGTGCGGCGGGGGCCGGCTAAATGGCCTCAGGGGGCCGCATGTGGCCCACGGGCCGTAGTTTGGGGACCCCTTCTCTATGGCCTCCGCCTCAGGCACTAGAATGGCTCTGGTTGCAACATAGCGATGCCCCAGATGGGCAGAGCATCGCCCCCTGATGGGCATGCTGGGTGGATCCCAGTCGGGTGCATTCGGGAGTCTGTCTAACTGCCTCCCCGTTTCCAACTTCAGAAAAATACACACACAAAAAAATCAGAGGCATTTTTATACACCTACAATGAACTGTCTGAAAGAGAAATTAAGGAAACAATCCTCTTCAATATTGCAACAACAACAAAAATAAAGTACCTAGGAGTAAATTTAACCAGGGAGGTTAAAGACTTGTACTCAGAAAATTATAAAAGATTGATAAAAGATATCAAGGAAGATACAAACAAGTGGAAGCATATACCGTGTTCATGGATAGGAAGAATAAACATTAAAATGTCTGTATTACCCAAAGCAATTTATAAATTCAATGCAATTTCTATTAAAATACCAATGACATACTTTAAAGATATAGAACAAATATTCCAAAAATTTATATGGAACCAAAAAAGAACACAAATAGCCTCAGCAATCTTGAAAAAGAAGAATAAAGTGGATGGTATCACACTTCCTGATACCAAGTTATACTACAAGGCCATTGTACTCAAAACAGCTTGGTACTGGCATGAGAATAGGCATATAGATCAATGGAATAGAACAGAGAACCCAGAAATAAACCCACACCTTTATGGACAATTGTTCTTTGCCAAAGGAGGTAAGAGCATACAATGGAGTAAAGACAGTCTCTTTAACAAATGGTGTTGGGAACATTTGACAGCTACCTGCAAAATAATGAAACTAGACCACCAACTAACACCATTCACAAAAATAAACTCAAAATGGATAAAAGACTTAAATGTAAGTCATGAAACCATAAGCATCCTAGAGGAAAACATAGGCAATAAGCTCTCCAACATCTCTTGCAGCAATATATTTGCCGATTTATCTCCACGGGCAAGTGAAATAAAAGACAGGATAAACAAATGGGACTATATCAAACTAAAAAGCTTTTGCATAGCTAAAGACAATATGAACAATAAAAAAGACAAACCACACAATGGGAGAACATATTCGACAATATGTCTGATAAGGGGTTAATAACCAAAATTTATAAAGAACTTGTAAAACTCAACATCAGGAAGATGAACAATCCAATAAAAAAATGGGCAAAATAAATGAATAGACACTTCTCCAAAGAGGACATACAGATGGCCAATAGATGAAAAAATGTTCAACATCACTAATCATTAGAGAAATGCAAATTAAAATCACAATGAGTATCACCTCACACCAGTCAGAATGGTGCTCATTAAAACAACACAGAGTAAGTGCTGGCAAGGATGTGGAGAAAAGGGAACCCTCCTGCACTGCTGGTGGGAATGCAGACTGGTGCAGCCACTGTGGAAAACAGTATGGAGATTCCTCAAAAAATTAAAAGTGGAACTGCCTTTTGACCCAGCCATCCCACTTTTAGGAATATATCCCAAGAACACCACATCACTGATTCAAAAGAAGAAATGCACCCCCATGTTTATGGCAGCATTGCTTACAATAGCCAAGATCTGGAAACAGCCCAAGTGTTTGTCAGTGGACGAGTGGATTAAAAAGCAGTGGTACATATACACAATGGAATACTATGGGGCCATGAAAAAGAAGGAAATCTTACCTTTTGCAACAACATGGATGGACCTGGAAACTATTATGTTAAGTGAAATAAACCAGGCAGAGAAAGAAAAATATCATATGACCTCACTCATTTGAAGAATCCAATGAACAATGTGAACTGAGGAACGGAATAGAGACAGAGGCGGGATCAAAGGGACCAGAGAGAAAGTGGACAGAGGGAAAGGGGATGAGAGGATGGGATCGGAGAAGGGAAAGAGACTGGTGAAATTATATATACATAACATGGCGTTATAGAGAGCAGAAAAGCAAGTTTTGAAAGGAAGGGGGGAGGGTGTTGTCGCAAGGGGGACAAGAGAGATGTTAAGGGGAACACGAGGGTGGGAGGGATGTATTTGGTGGGACACTAGAATCTATGTAAACACAATAAATTAAAATCAATAATAAAAGAAAACAGCTTCATTTCATGCTCCAGTCTGCAGACCTGAGGCCGGCACTA
Organism: Saccopteryx bilineata; assembly: GCF_036850765.1. Taxonomy (NCBI): domain Eukaryota; kingdom Metazoa; phylum Chordata; class Mammalia; order Chiroptera; family Emballonuridae; genus Saccopteryx; species Saccopteryx bilineata. The sequence continues at coordinate 72,880,680 of NC_089496.1, forward strand.
GAAATAGACCCAAAGCGACCCAGCCCTCCCACAGTGCACCCCATCCGACCACATGTCCTGGACCCATACCTTCCTGTTCACATGGGGGGCAATCCTGAGCTTGCCTCCTCCTTACCACTGAAGCCAGGTAAAGAAGGGGGAGTAAGCAGTGGTTGTGGGGAGACCAGAGAATGAATGGGACCTGCAGGCAGAGATCCTGAGGCTGTCCACAGCCCCTCCCCTCCAAGCCCCTCCCCCCAATCCGGTGGCCCTTGAGCTGACAGATGGAGCAGAGCCCTGGCAGCTGCCTGGAGGGAAGACCCGGAGGGAGAGTGGGACACAGGGTGACGCTGCGTGCACAGACCTGGGCCACGTGTCCTGTGTGGTTTTCTTTAGGTAATACACGTGTGTGTGCCCCTGAGCACAGCACAGAGCTGTGGTTCTCATCCCTGTAGAACTCCCTGGGGGATTGTAGAGACTCTGGAACTTTTTCCACACTGATGGTGGAAAGCAGGTTTATACAACCACTTGGGAAACTGGCAGCCTCGCTCCTAGGTGTCTGCACCGCATGCAGATGTGTGTCCATGTGGCACCAGACAATGTGCACTTGGTGCTCCCAGCAGCACCATTCATGTGGCAAACTGGGCACCGCTCAAATGTGCAGGAAGGGTCAAATAGACAAATATTGGTGATGTGTTCGCACTATGGGATATCGTTCAGCAATGAAAGTGAATGGTGTCCTCAGGGCCCTTCCAGTTCAGGGGAGGCCTGACCTCATCTCCCACACCCCCAAGGAGGGGTTGAGGAGCAGTGTCCATCCCCAAGGAGGGACCTGGCCATCCTGAGGGTGGTGGGGAGGAGGAGAAGGGGCAGACCCAGTCCACTGTGACAGCATGGCAGGTTCCTGCCTCCTCTTCCTTAGACAACCAGGGCCCTGTGTCTACCTCCCCTAAGGGCAGAGGAAGAAAGCCCAGCCCAGGATGCAGCCCCAAGGCAGGACTAAGTCACAAGGGTCAGCTCTGTTCTCACCCCACGGGGCTCTGGCAGAGCTGAGGGACAGCCCCCACTGCAGGGCTTTAGTGATGGAGGACAGGGGCCCTCTGTGTGCCAGGCTGGACTTTCTTCTCCCATCCTCAGACGTCCAGCTCAGGTCACCCTGGAAAAGAGGCCCTCAGGCTGTGGATTTGCACTGAGTCATGCTCCTGCCACATGGTCTCTGAGGGAGACCCCTCTCCCTGAGAGGGGCATCAGTTGTGTCCTTTCAGTATTTAGATGACTGTCCCCATATTTTCCTGATACATCACCTCACCTCTGCTTCATCCACTTGATTCAAGTGAATCAGTACTAGGAACCCTAGCTCCAGGGGCAGGTCGTCCAGGCCTCACAATAATTCCATCCCTCTGGCCCCAGTGATTGGCTGAGGGATAGTAATGTGACATAAGGCTGCCCACTCAGAATCAGTCCTGGCACTTTTCTCCCCCCAGCTTTATTGAGATAAAACTGACATAAAACATTGTAAAATTTAAGGTGTACAACATGGTATACATGTATATTACAATATTAATAACCCAATAAGGATGGTTAACACATCCATCACCTGATATAATTATCATATATGTGTGTGTGTCTGTGTGTGTGTGTTAAAAAATATTTTAGACGAGTCCTGGCCAGGTAGCTCAGTTGGTTAGAGCATTGTCCCTATACACCAAGGTTGCAGATTCGATCCCCAGTCAGGGCACGTACAAGAATCAACAGTGAGTGCAGAAATAAGTGGAACAACAAATTTATGTTTTTCTCTCTCTCCCTCCTTTTCCCCTCCCTTTCTTCCTCTCTCCCTTCCATCCTCTCTCTCTTAATTCAGCTTTAAAAAAAGCATTTAAGATCTACATAGAAACTGTCAAGTATACAATTTAACCACCATGATGTACATTAGGTCCCCAGAATTAATGATAATGGAAGTTTGCACCCTTTAGTCACAATCACCTATTTACCCACTTCTATCCCTTGGCAAACACCAATCTACTCTGTTTCTACGAGTTTGATTTTAAATTATTCTAGGTTCACATATAACTGAGACCACATACTGTTTTTCCTTATCTGACTTATTACTCTCAAGGGCCTTCCATGTTGTTACCAATGGTAGGATTTCCTTATTTTTCATGGCTGAATAATATGCTATTGTTTTTCTGTGTGTGTGTGTGTGTGTGTGTGTGTGTGTGTGTGTGTATCACATTTTGTTTATCCATTCATCTGCAGGTTGTTTCAATGTCTTGGCTATTGTAAGTAATGCTGGAATGAACATAGAGTGCATATATAAATTCAGGATGGTAATTTTGTTTTGTTCAGATAAATACCCTGAAGTAGAATTGCTAGGTCATGTGGTAGTTCAAGTTTTAATCTTTTGAGGAGTGTTAGGTGTGAGGGGACATGTCACTGGGATTTTGAGTTGTAATTACCTAATGACTGACGTTTAGCTCCTTGTTATGTATCTGTTGGCCATTTTACTATGCTTCTACTCAGCATAGTAAACCATCAACAAAGTGAAAAGGCATCCTATGGAGAGGGAGAGAGTATCTGCAAACCACACACTGGGTAACCGTTAGGGGTTACTATCCAAAATGCATAAGGAAATCATATACTCCATAGCAAAAATACAAATAATCAAACATAAAAATGGGCAAAGGACCTGACGAGATCAATGCTGTGGGGGAATGTGGTGGGCAGTGGGTCTCAAATCTGTGAAATCCTAGGGCTGTCCCCTGCAGCTGGATGCTGCTGACAGTGCAGCTGCAATGTGTGGGGTGGGATGAGCTGACCTAACCATTATTTATTTGGTTTTTTTTGTATTTTTTCCAAAGTGAGAAGCGGGGAGGCAGTCAGACAGACTCCCGCATGCGCCCAACCGGGATCCACCCACCATGCCCACTAGGGGGTGATGCTCTGCCCATCTGGGGAGTTGCTTCCTTGCAGCTGGAGCCATTCTAGTGCCTGAAGCGGAGGCCATAGAGCCATCCTTAGCACCTGGGCCAACTTTGCTCCCATGTAGCCTTGGCTGCAGGAGGGGAAGAGAGAGAGAGAAAGGAAGGAGTGGGGGAGGGGTGGAGAAGCAGGTGGGCGCTTCTTCTGTGTGCTCTGGCCTGGAAACGAACCCAGGACTTTCACATGCCGGGCCAACGTTCTACCACTGAGCCAACTGGCCAGGGCCTGACCATTGATTTTGTTGCTTTGTTCTCCCAGTAACTGACGCAAATCTCAGCAGCCTCCCCTCTGTATCTCCACCTGACCCAGAGATGAGTCACAGAGTGTGCTTATTGCTCAGGGAAAAGAATATTTCAGTGGTACAAGTTCTTTGCAGATAATGTGCTTTGTAACCCAACCCTCAACTGCTACAGCTCCTTCTGGAGCCCCTGGTAGCTCTGGGAGAATGAAGGGAGGGGGCCAGACTCCTTGGCTTGCTTTCTCTATCTGGAATGGCGATTGCCAGACAACTGTGGCTGCACCCCTGTGGCTTGTCCCTGTCCAGATCACTGGCTTCAACTGCAGCATGTACTGACCACCCGGCAGGAATGCTCACTGTATATCTCTGTGCATCCCAGGCGAGGGGAGTACCAGCAGCAACCTGGTTCCTCTCCTCTCTGGGCCGAGACCTGCACTGAGTTCCCAGCTGCAAGTTCTGGGCTACGTCCCTAGCACTTCTGTCCCTTCTCACCTACCCGGTATGCTTCTACTTGCCCACCTTCATATGTTTCAATGCACAGATCTCTGACATGTGTTTGTGTATTAAGCAGGGAATCCTTTGTTGAATTATAGCTGTTCAAATTGTTGAAATTTCAAGGAGAGAGACCAAGGCGATGTCTTATGCTGCCATTCCTCTGACATCACTCCCTGCCTTTCCATTTCTGATGGCTTTCACTTCTTTCTCTTACCTAAGTGCTTGGCTAGGACTCCCAGTAGTAGGTTGTATAGGAGTGGTGACTGTGGAAACCTTGTCTTTTTCCTGATTTTGGAGGAGACGTTTTCAACATTTTATCACTGAGTATGATGTTAGCCAGGGCTTTTCATAGATGGCCTGTATTATGTTGAGATGCATTCCTGTACCTAATTTGTTGAGAGGTTCCTTTTCTTTTTTTTTTAAATGTGCCTTGACCGCGGGCCTTCAGCAGACCAAGTAACCCCTTGCTTGAGCCAGCGACGTTGGGCTCAAGCTGGTGAGCTTTTTGCTCAAACCAGATAAGCCCGTGCTCAAGCTGGCGACCTCAGGGTCTCAAACCTGGGTCTTCCGCATCCCAGTCCGACACTCTATCCACTGCGCCGCTGCCTGTTCAGGTTCCTTTTCTTTTTTAAAAAAGCAAACATGAATGTTTAATTTTTTTCAATGTTTTTTCTGGCATCTAAGGAGATGATCATATGACTTTTAATTTTCTAGTTGATTAATGTGATCACATTGTTGATTTGTACATTTTGAAGCATTCTTACCCCACAGCAATGAATTGCATTTGATCATGTTGCACAATCCTTGTAATACGTAGCTGAATTTGGTTTGCTGGTATTTTCCTGAGAATTTCTGCTGAATTTGGTTTGCTGGTATTTTCCTGAGAATTTCTGCAGCTCCTGGCTGGGACCTGCTGTCTTCGGCAGCATCAGGAGCTCCGTGGTGTGCTGGGCATGCAGGTCAGGGAAGGTGTGCAACAGCCAAGTGCATCTGAAAGGGCTTTTAGATTCCAGTTGGGTGAGCGGGACTGGCATCATTTTGAGGCAATTCTTCCCATCCTTGGAAGTAACATGGCGTCCACTGATTCAGTTCTTTCTTGAGACATTAAAATTTTAATTCTCATGAAATGTGCCTTTTTATTAGGTTAATTTTAAGATCTCATATAGACTTAGCTGTCCTGTGCTCATGCATACATTCACTTATTTTTTGTTTTCCTTTGGTTAAAAACTATTTTGATAAGACTTCAATTTGATGGAAAAAGTACCAGAATAGCACTAACTAAGTCCTTCTACTTGTGGCTTCACTGAAAATTAACATTAATTGACATTATAATGTTAAAATTAACAGTAAAATTCACAAAAACAGACTAGTTTCCCTATTTCATTCATTACTCACTTTCCTTCTCTGTATGGACATTGTTAATGTTTAAACTCTTTGCTGCAGACATTATGCTGATTTACCCCCAACTATTTTCATGTTTATTTCGTAATAACAGGCACTTTTTCTTACAGAACCAGCAGTAATGATCACTATCAGGAAATGTAACATTTGCAGCACTGTTACCTAGCACACAGTCCATACTCACATTTTGCCAATTACAGTGGTACCTTGACATATGAGCACTTTATTTATTTATTATTATTATTTTTTAACATCGTCTAAGTCTATATAAAGGTTTGTCTCATGGAGGAGAGAGTACCCGAATAGGTTAGACTTTGTTAGTATAGCAAGCTCAAATTGTGTCAGACAGTTTTGCATCTGCCACAGAGTGTTGCTTGCAACACGAGCACTTTAAATCACCAGCAATTTGAGAGACGAACAGTCAGCTTGCAGGGCTCCCTGTGAGTCACTATCTGCGCCTCCCTTGGAGTCTTTCTCCCTTAGAGCCTCTCATTCCAAGTCTTTCTCCCTCAGTCTCCCCCACTGAGTTCTTCTAATTCTCTCTCTTTGTGACTCTCCTTCTCTGAGCCTCTCTGTCTCCGAGTCTCTCCTTCTTTGAGTCATTCTTTTTCTGATGCTTTCTATATGAATCTTTCTCTTTGATTCTGTTTCTCTGAGTCTCTCCAACTGAGAGAGGGAAAGAGAAACATGGATTTGTTGTTACACTTATTTGTGCACTCACTGGTTGATTATTGTGTGCGTCCTGACTGGGGATCAAACCTGCACACTCTAACCAATTGAGCTACCCAGCCAGGGCCCAAATGCATTGTTTTAAAAAGACATGTTTCACTCAATCAAGGACATCTGACTCTTCAGATCATAAGACAGACTATGTTCTTACAATTTCCTTTTTAAACATGATAACCAAGTAACATTTTAACAAAAGGAAGAAGGAAAGGAGATTCCAAGATGGCAGCAGAGTAGGGGAACACTGTACTTACCTGCTCCTGGCCCCAAACCTGATTCACAGATAAAACATCAAGCATTTAACTGGAATTACCAACTGAAAGATAGCTGAACTGAAAAATGATAACCAAAGGTTTACAGAATAAGCCAGACCGAGCCTCAGAGACTGGTGAGAGCAGAGCCAGGGAATGGGCTAACCCCTGCACCCACAAGCAGTGGCTGCAAATCTAGAGGGATATCATGTCTGAGGAGCTCCCTCCCCCCAGGAGGCTGGGGGGTCTCAAACCCACGCAAGGATCCCCAACCCAGAACAACAGGGATGGGGAGCGGAGCGCACATAGCACCTGGAGGTGAAAATGAGAGTCCGAGACGCTAACTTAAGAAGCAGCAGCACTCCCACTGCCTCAGCTGGGGGAGTGCACATCCCATCGCAGCCGCCGGCGAGGCCACTCTGCCGTGCGCAGTCCTAGCAGTGTCTTCGGTGGTGCCCTTTTTTTTTTTTTTAAGTTTCTTTTTTTTTTAATTTTTATTTATTTATTTATTCATTTTAGGGGGAAGAGAGAGAGAAAGAGAGAGAGAGAGAGAGAGAGAGAGAGAGAGAGAGAGAGAAGGGGGAGGAGCTGGAAGCATCAACTGCCATATGTGCCTTGACCAGGCAAGCCAGGGTTTTGAACCGGCGACCTCAGTGTTTCCAGGTTGATGCTTTATCCACTGCGCCACCACAGGTCAGGCAACAGAGGTGCCCTTTTTCTGGGGAAGGTTTAGGCAGAGACAATGTCTAATCTGTGGGACCTTGAAAACAGGGCCAGTCTCCCTCCCCCCCAGTGCACAGCTGTCTCCAGAGAAGCTTCTGTTTGGGAGCAGGGGTGGTGAGCACAGCTGCATTATTCCCCGGGAAGGGAAGCTATCCCAGCGCCCTGTCTACAGGCTGGCACGCACCATCCCCAAAGGGGGAAAGCTGGCGGGGCCTTAAACAAAAGAGTACAGTGAGCTGGGAGAGCAGAGTGCCTGCAGAGTCAGAGCTTTAGGACCAGCCTTGCCCACAGTGAGTGCGTGGAGCACTGAGAAAGCAGAAAACTGCCCGACCTGTGGTGGCGCAGTGGGTTAGAGCATCGACCTGGAACACTGAGGTACCTGGTTCAAGGCCCCGGGCTTGCCTGGTCAAGGCACATGTGGGGAGCTGATGCTTCCTGCTCCTCTCTCTTTCTCTTTCCTCTCTAAAAACTGAACAAAGTCTTTTTTAAAAAGTCTGAATTCACTTTGCCTGACCAGGCGGTGGCCCAGTGGATAGAGCTTCCTACTGGAACACAGAGGACCCAGGTTTGAAACCCTGAGGTCGCCGGCTTGAGCGCGGGATCATAGACATGATCCCATAGTAGCTGGCTTGAGCCAGGGGTCACTCGCTCTGCTGTATCCTCCCCACCCCCTGGTCAAGGCACATATATGAGAAAGCAGTCAATGAACAACTAAGGTGTCGCAATGAAGATTTGATGCTTCTCACCTCTCTCTCTTCTTGTCTGTCCCTCTCTCTGTCTCTGTAGCAAAAATAAAATAAAAATAAAAATAAAATAAAAAAGAAAGCAGAAAACTGCACAGAGAGCCAAGACTTCTTTAGGATCTGGCCTCGGTGATGGAGAGCTTAGAGGTCAGAGTGACCAGCAGAGAGCAAGGATGTTGCAAGCCTGTCACCCTGGGGAAGCTTTGGTGTGGAGCCAGATGGGAGGGTGCAGGGGTGTGTGGAAACTGCACAGTGAGGGTGGTGACTCCTGCCTCCCCTGCGAGTTCAGACCAAGATACCTGAGGAACGCAAAGAAGTGTCCCACCCCTTTCTACAGGACTGCAGGCATCACCCCCAAAGGGCAGCGGTTTGGACTAGCCCTGTGGAACCCTGGACACCCTGCCCCACTGGGCTCAGTTCTACAGGGGGAAAGGCAAGAGGCTTAGAGCTCAAACATGCAGAGTTCCTTGGAGACTATTGCAGGGGAGCGGAGAAGGGCTGAGCCCCTCTGTGGGATGGGCCACTAACAGCCCCAGTGAGAGACTCTCTCAATTTCCTCCACTGAACCAGGGGCTGCTCAGCTGGAAGAACCTCTGTAGAGGGGACTGCCAGCCCCACTCGACCTGAACCTACTGCTCGCCCTGGGGGTGGGGGATAGGTTGGAGTATCCAGCAGTGGCTGATGGATTAAGCTCAGAGCAAAATATACACACAGACTGAAAGTGAAGGGATAGAAAACGATATTCCATGTAAACAGAAATGAAGAAAAAATCCGGGGTAGCAATACTTATATCTGACAAAACAGTCTTTAAAACAAAGACTACACTAGGAGACAAAGATGGTCACTACTTAATAAAGGGGTCAATCCACCAGGAAGATATAAGCATTGTAAACATTTATGCACCCAATATAGGGTCACATAAATACATAAAGCAGATTTTGATGGACCTAAAGGGAGAGAGAAATAGCAATACAGTCATAACAGGAGATTTTAACACCAGCATGCAGACGTCCCAGGTTCAATCCCTGGTCAGGGCACATGTGAGAAGCGACCATCTGCTTTTCTCCTCCTTCCACAGCCAGTGGCTCGACTGGTTCGAGTGTCTGCTCTGGGCACTGAGGATGGCTTGGCTGATTCACACGTCGTAGTAGATCAGGCGCAAGACAAGGGTGTCTCCTTTCACCACTCTTATTCAACATAATACTGGAAGTTCTAGCAACAGCAACTAGACAAGAAGAAGTAAAAGGCATCCAAATTGGAATTTGCTGCCCATATGATAATGTACATAGAAAAACCTAAAGTCTCCACCAAAGAGTATGAGACCTAATAAATGAATTTGGCAAAGTAGGATACAAAATTAATATTCAGAAACCAGTGGCATTTTTATATACCAATAATGAAATATCAGAGAAATTTAGGAAACAACCCCATTTACTACTGCAAAAAAATAAAGTACCTAGAAATAAATTTAACCAAAGATGTAAAAGACTTATACTCAGAAAATTATAGGACACTGAAAAAAGACATCGAGGAAGATACATACAAGTGGAAGCATACACTGTGTTTATGGATAGGAAGAATTTAACATCATTAAAATGTCCATACTACCCAAAGCGATCTATAGAGTCAATGCAATTCCTATTAAAATACCAATGGACATACTTCACAGATCTAGAACAAATATTCCAAAATTTATATGGAACCAAAAAAGAACCTGAATAGCAATCTTGAAAATGAAGAACAAAATGGGAGGTACCATGCTACCTGTCATCAAGCTATACTGCAAGGCCACTGTAATGAAAACTGCCTGGTACTGGCATTAAAACAGGCATATACATCAGTGGAACAGAGAAGAGAACCCAGAAACAAACCCACACCTTTATGGTAAGTTAATATTTGACAAAGGAGGCAATAGTATACAATGGAGTAAAGACAGTCTCTGTGTTAATAAATATTGTTTGGAAAATTGGACAGGTATATGCAAAAAAAAAAAAAGAAAGAAAGAAAGAAACCAGACCACCAACTTATATTATACACAAACTAAATTCAAAAATGGATAAAAGACCTAAATGTCAATCAGAAAATCATAAAAATCCTAGAAGAAAACATAAGCAGTAGAATCTCAGACGTCTCTCAAAACAATATTTTTGCTTCTCTCTCCTCAGGCAAGTGATACAAAGGAAAAACAAGAACAAATGGGACTACATCAAACTAAAAGGCTTTTGCACAGCAAATGACACCATCAGCAGAACGAAAAGACAACCCACAATATGGGAGAACAGATTCCCAATATATCTGATAAGGGGTCAGTAAGAAAAATTTATAAAGAACTTATAAAACTCAACACAAGCAAGATAAACAATCCAATTAAAAAAATGGGCAAAGGACCTGAACAGACACTTCTCCAAAGAGGACATACAGATGGCCAACAGGCATATGAAAAAATGCACAATGTCACTAATCATCAGAGAAAAGCACATTAAAACCACAATGACATATCATCACCTCACACCTGTCAGAATAGCTATCATCAACAAATCAACACAAAACAAGTGCTGCGGAGGGTGTGGAGAAAAAGGAACCCCGCTGCACTGCTGGTGGGAGTGCAGACTGAGGCAGCCACTGCAGAAAAGTCTGTGGAGTAGCTTCAAAAAATTAAAAATGGAACCGCCTTATGTTCCAGCTATCCCATTTCTGGGAACATATCCTAAGAATCCCAAAACACTAATTCAAAAGAAGATATGCACTCCTATGTTCATTGCAGCATTATTTACAATAGCCAATATATGGAAACAACCCAAGTGTCCAACAGTGGATGACTGAATAAAAAAGTGGTGGTACACATTACACAATGGAATACTATGAGGACATAAAAAAGAAGGAAACCTTACCTTTTACGACAGCAATGGATGAACCTGGAAATTATTATGCTAAGTGAGGTAAGCCAGGCAGAGAAAGACAAACACCGTATGATCTCACTTATATGTAGACCAGGGGTCCCCAAACTACGGCCCGCGGGCCACATGCGGCCCCCTGAGGCCATTTATCCAGCCCCCGCCGCACTTCCAGAAGGGGCACCTCTTTCATTGGTGGTCAGTGAGAGGAGCATAGTTCCCATTGAAATATTGGTCAGTTTGTTGATTTAAATTTACTTGTTCTTTATTTTAAATATTGTATTTGTTCCCGTTTTGTTTTTTTACTTTAAAATAAGATATGTACAGTGTGCATAGGAATTTGTTCATAGTTTTTTTTTATAGTCCGGCCCTCCAACGGTCTGAGGGACAGTGACTGGCCCACTGTGTAAAAAGTTTGAGGACCCCTGATGTAGACTCTAATGAACAGAATAAGCTGAGGAACAAAATAGAAACAGAGGCAGAGTCACAGGGAACAGATGGACAGCTGTCAGAGGGAAGGTGAAGGGATTAGCCCAAAAACATACATACATATATACATACATATATCTATCTATATCTATATCTATATCTATATCTATATCTATATCTATATCTATATCTATATCTATATCTATATCTATACCTATGTCTATATCTATATCTATGTCTATATCTATATCTATCTACGGTATCTCTCTATATCTCTCTCTCTCCATATATATATATATATATATATATATGTATGTATTTGTATTTTTCTAAAGTGAGAAGCAGGGAGGCAGAGACAGACTCCTGCATGCACCCGACTGGGATCCACCTGGCGTGCCCACCAGGGGTCAATGCTCTGCCCACCTGGGGTGCTGCTCTGTTGCAGTGGGAGCCATTCTAGTGCCGAGGTGGAGGCCAAGGAGCCATCCTCAGCGCCCGGGCCCATTTTGCTCCAGTGGAGCCTTGGCTGTGGGAGGGGAAGAGAGAGAGAGAGAAAAAGGAAAGGGGGAGGTGTGGAGAAGTAGATGGGTGCTTTTTCTGTGTGCCCTGGCCAGGAATAGAACCTGGGACATCCACATGTCAGACCGACACTCTACTGCTGAGCTAGCCGGCCAGGGCCTATATATATATAGTATATATACAGACAAGAGAGTGGCAATAGCCAAAGGGGGAGGGGAGTGGAGGTAGGGGAGGAGGGCAAAGGTGGCGAATGTGGTCAGAGACTTTGCTTAGGGCGGGGTGGGGCATAATGTGGAGTGTAGATGGTGTTATATTAAGTTGTACATTTGAAAGCTATATGACTTGGTGAACCAAGTCAACCCAATAAATTTTTAAAAAAAGAAAAAAAAACTCATCTCTGAAAAAAAAATTAAAAAAAGAAAAGAAAAATCTTAACATATATTAAGCTTTTGTTTTTATTAGCCAAACATTGAATGAATGCGCCTTCACCACATCTGCTTAACTTATAAGACTCACTATTTTGTTCACTCTTGGTTTGTAAGTTTTATATTTTTAATTTATATTGTTTTCAAAGCCTTTTATGGTAATTTGAGGACTCCAAACTTGGAGTCCCACAAAAGGCCATTCCCACTGCCACCATGGGGTGGCAGCATCCTGCAAATGTTGGTGAGCCTCAAGGAGTGGAGAAAACCAGATAGGTCTACGACCCCCCAGCCTTGAACAAATGGGGCCGAGTCAAGGCGAAGTGCACACAATCCCCAGGAACCCAGAGGAAAAACACCTACAACAGACAGAAGGTAAAAGAACGGCTCTGAGTCCCGTTTTCTGCTCACTTCAGCACAATGGCTTAGGTAGGAGATGCACACGTAGCAGAATGGGATGAAGGTGAAAAGGTTCTCTGGAGAAGGGAGGAGGTAGGAAGTGATCTGTGGGAACCGTCCTCGTTTTCTCCCTGTGGGGAAGCTCTGCATCATTAGCACCTGACCAACTCACTTGGGTAACTTTTGTCCTGAGCAACTGCTGGATGTCACCAAGGTCTGTTCCCCTGCACCAGGGTGCTCAGCGTGGGAGGCCAGACGTGGTGATTCATCAGAACCCTCTGGAGAGGACAAGGGAGGACAAGTGATGCCACAGCCACTCTGACCTGGCTCTGCCTCGTTGGAATGACTTGCTGTCCCTTAAGGGGTGACAAATACTTTCATTTGCTTGGTTCTTTCACTGCATTAAAGGGCTCCATGTGCTATGTAATCTGTCCTGCCCCACAGCACTTGACCCTTTCCTCCCAGAGCTCACTGGGCTCTTGAAGCTAAGAACAGGGCACCATGTCCAAAATGTGACCGGTTCTGCCACTGACCAGAAAGTGATATAAATTTGGTCCTCAGTTTTCCCATCTACAAAATTATTTGGATCATAACCAGAATAGCAGCTTGAGAGGAACTTCTATCCTCAACTCCTCCCCCAGGACCCAGGCTTGAATTTCTCTGGACTTCCCTGGGAGGAGTCGCCTCCCGTCCTGGTTCTGTGCTCTGCAGCTGGTGACGTGAGGGTCACCCGAACCTCCCGGCAGCCCCAGCAACGTGAGTGGCAGGCCTGCTCTGGAAGAGACAGACACCAAGGCCACAATGCGGGCCCCAGTGGGGCTGGGGTCACTGCGTGCAGGGCCCCCACTCCCTACTCAAGAGCCAGAATGAAATGACCAGTCTAAAGGACATCAATCCCAGAAGGGACTTCTTTCTAGAAAGGCCCCACACTGGCTGGACGCCAGCCTTTCCTCTATGATCTGACTTACTGGGGGGGGGGGGGGGGAGCCTGCTACTAGCTCTAGCTTCTCTCGGCTGAGAGCAGCACCTCCTTGGAGCTGCCATCTGCCGGTGCCCACGGGGAAGGCACCGTGCCAGAAGACAGAGCTAGACTGCTGTTGCAAGGGCTGGGCCATCCTGCCAGGGGGAGCCTGGGCTGTACTGGAGCACCTACCCGAGGGTTGGAGGCCTTCCCCAAGCTGCCAGAGTCACGTGTCTGTCTCTGCCTTTCACAGTTCCTCTTGGGACTCAGAAGTGGCTATCTCTATCCACACTGTCCCCTCCCCTCCCAGCTGGAAATGTCCCCCATTTCCCTCGGAACTTCTACCCACGCTGAAATCGGACAGCTACGTGTACTCTCTAAGCCTCTGTTTACTCATATATATAATAGCATAATGAATTATACCTACCCGACAAAGATTTTTTTAAGTTAAATGAGGTAATTTAGATAACGTCATAGGCACAAAATAAGCACTTTATATTAAGAGGTTTTACTTTTCCAATTACAACAGGCACTCATGGTAAAAGATAGGGTTAAATTGCTAAGGAAGAGTCACAGGACCTAAAAGGACTATTAATCAGGGTTCTGCAGAGAAAGAGACCCAGTAGGATGTGTGTATGTATGTGTGTGTGTGTGTGTGTGTGTGTGTGTGTGTATATATATATATATATACATATATATATATATATACATACAGAAAGGGCTTCACTATGTGGAGGCAGGCGAGGCCACGTCTGCAGTGTAGGACGGGAGGCTGGAGACGCGGGAGAGCTGATGGTCTGAGGGCTGTCTGCTGGAGAATGCCCCTTTCCTTAGGGAGGATGCTCTGTTTGTTCTATTCAACTGGTTAAATGGGGCCCGCTCACGTTATGGAAGGCGTGCTTTACTCAAAGTTCAGTTCTAAACGTTGAACACATCCCAAAACAGTCTCAAAGTTGACACCTAAAATTAAGCATCACAATAATGATGCTTACACATGTACAGTTTTGCAGGAAAAGGATACACCACAGCAGGGGTTGGGCTAAACTGTTTTGATATAGTCCCAGACTAAGAGCACCTTTTACATTTTAAATGTAAACTGTAAAAAAGACTATTAGCCCTTCAATAAGAATGGCTGCTCAAAGAATTGAGGACATTGCCTTTCGCCTGCAAACCCTCAATATTTGCTGTCTGGGTTTTACAGAAACTGCTACCTGTAACAAACCAACAGCATTAGAATAAGGGTGTGCATCACAGCCAAAGGCTGCCTTACAGCAAGGAACTGGGGAGGGAAGGTGCGAACTGCAGTTGTCTCCCCTCCCTAGAGACCATACCCAACGCTGTCCAATCAGGAACCGCTGGCTTGTCTGCAGAACATGCCAGCACTAGGGAGCATGGAGTCCAGTTGATGCCTAACCAGCTCCAAAGACAGAGTCCTCGAGGGCTGTCACAGGACCAGGTGCAAATACCAATATCATCGTTATCAATAAACATTGCTGACAGGCTGGCACAAACCTCCCTCAGATGCCTCAGAGCCATGGTCACAAAGCATGCTACTAATCAGAATATCTCATGTCTTGACCAGGGGTCAGTGTCCTTTCCACAAGGCAAATGTGCAGCTCACAGTTATAAAGTAAAAACACTACCACATCACAGATGAAGACAGATCACTGCCAGCACCCAGAAGCCCTGTGTGCCTCGTGTCACACCATGGCTCCCTCTTTCTCTCATCCTGACTTGTGGCTATCAATGCTTGCTGTAATTTGTTTTGACCACTGAACTATGCCTCCTCATGCATATAGTTCAGTAGAGTTCATTTTCAACCTTCATAGAAATAGAAAAATAATTTTTCTACTTTCTTTTGCTCAATGTTATGTTTTAAAGATTCGTCAATGTAATCACTACATGGTATTCCACTGTCAAAATACACGTGTATTTATTCTCCTACTTTACTGTTTGATAAACATTTGGGTTATTTCCGTTTGGGGCTATCAGAAACATTTCCTCAGTGAACACTGACCATGTGCACAGCAGCAAACACGCCTCCGTAACCTGAGGAACGTGTACCCCCAACTTTGTGAGATAATGTACAGCTCTTCTCCAGAATGCCGCTCCTAGCTACCCTCCAGGCACGAGCGCTCCTGCTCATCTACCGTTTTCCCTGCATTTGGGGTGTTAGTTCTTCACTGGGGACGTGTTCTCTCACCCTGGGGTTTGCCTCTTCACGCTCTAGAACGTGTCTGCTGATGAACAGCAATTCTTATTTTTTTGTTTTGTTTTGTTTTTTGTATTTTCTGAAGTTGGAAACGGGGAGGCAGTCAGACAGACTCCCGCATGCGCCCGACCGGGATCCACCCGGCATGCCCACCAGGGGGCAATGCTCTGCCCATCTGGGGCGTCGCTCTGTCGCAACCAGAGCCACTCTAGCACCTGAGGCAGAGGCCATGGAGCCATCCTCAGCGCCCAGGCCAACTTTGCTCCAATGGAGCCTCGGCTGCGGGAGGAGAAGAGATCGACAGAGAGGAAGGAGAGGGGGAGGGGTGGAGAAGCAGATGGATGCTTCTCCTGTGTGCCCTGGCCGGGAATCGAACCTGGGACTCCTGCACTCCAGGCCGACGCTTTACCCCTGAGCCAGCCGGCCAGGGCCAGCAATTCTTATTGTTAATCTAATTTATTACCTGTTTCCTTTGTGACTAGTGCTTCTTATGGCTTATTTAAAAAATAACATTAACAAGAGATTCTCTTGTATTTCTACTAGAAGCTCAATAATATTGCCTTTTATAGCTAAGCCTATGATCCACCTGGGTTGCTTCTGTAAGGCCCGGGTCCCATTTTACTTGATTTCTCTCTGTGGCCACCCAGTGTCCCAGCTCCATTTATTGGAAAGACCACCCTTTCCCCATGCCCTGAATGTCATCTTTATCATAAATCAAATCTCTACGTGTGTGGATGGTTGCAGACAGTCTCCAGGCTCCTTGTTTTCATTCACTGGTCCATTTGTCAACTGCTGTGCAAATACCGCAGTGAGTGGATGAATGAAGCTTCCTGAATTTTGACATGGGGTGAGCCCTCCTCCTTCGTTGTTGTTTTTCAAAGGTGTCTTGGCTGCTCCTGGCGCTTTGCATTTCTGTGTAAATGTTAGAGACAGCTAGTCCAATTAAAAACAAAAACCTAAAAACAATTATCACCCTGTTGGTATTTTCGCTGGGATTGCACTGAATCTGAAATTGGTTGGGGAGAAGTGGCATCTTTGCAATATGAAATTTTCTAATTCATTCCATTTATTTGAATCTTCTTTAAATTTTTTTCAATAAAGTTTTATATTTCTCTCCACAAGGATTTTATACCTCTTTTATTTATTGTATTCCTAGACACTAGACATTTCTTTGTGTTGTTATATGTAGTATTTTACAAAACATTTTCTGTTTGTTGTTGGCATATATATAGAAATAAAACTGATTTTATCTTCTTCAAGTTCGCTAATTGTTCTCATTCATTTTAATATTTTATCTGTAGTGCTTTTGGACATTCTGTGAGCACAATCATGACACCTGCAAATACAGGAATCTTTTTTCCACTCCAATATTTATATATTAATTTTTAAAAACATTTTGGGCTGGCTGAGCCACTGGGAAAGCAGTGATAGTGATATTGGATATTCTTGTCTTTTTCCTAATTTCAGAAGGTAAAAGCTTCAGTATTTTCTCATTAATTATGTTTTATGCAGATTTTTCTTCCCATTTTTTTGGTAAATTTATTTATCTAGTAAAGAAAGTCCCCTTCTACCCCTAACAAAGTTAGGAAAGGTGTGTCCAAATGATCAAGTCTGCCACTACCAGGATTGGAATCTATTAGCATCTTGTGCCTGGATTCCAGGAAACGAAGCTCACATACCTGGTCTCATGCGGCAGAGAGCAGAGCTGAGTCTTGTCCGTGACACACCACCCTGAGTAGCCACTGTGTGCAGATGCCTCTGCTAATGCCAGGGGCACAGAACTGAGTCAGAGGGAGGACCCTGCTCAAGGTGCTCTGCATGAATGCAGAAGATGCTGTGGACACATGAGCATCATGCCACAAGTGAAACAAAATGTTCTAGCACAGCCGTTCTCAACCTGTGGGTCGCGACCCCGGCGGGGGTCGAACGACCAAAACACAGGGGTTGCCTAAAGCCATCGGAAATACATATTTTATTTAAAAATGTATTGTATAATAAATATGTATTTTCTTTTTTTTTTTTTTTTGTATTTTTCTGAAGCTGGAAACAGGGAGAGACAGTCAGACAGACTCCCGCATGCGCCCGACCGGGATCCACCCGGCACGCCCACCAGGGGCGACGCTCTGCCCACCAGGGGGCGATGCTCTGCCCCTCCGGGGCGTCGCTCTGCTGCGACCAGAGCCACTCTAGCACCTGGGGCAGAGGCCAAGGAGCCATCCCCAGCGCCTGGGCCATCTTTGCTCCAATGGAGCCTTGGCTGCGGGAGGGGAAGAGAGAGACAGAGAGGAAGGAGGGGGGGTGGAGAAGCAAATGGGCGCTTCTCCTATGTGCCCTGGCCGGGAATCGAACCCGGGTCCCCCACACACCAGGCCAACGCTCTACCGCTGAGCCAACCGGCCAGGGCCTAAATATGTATTTTCTGATGGCTCTAGGAGACCCGTGTTTTGGTCATTCGAGCCCCGCTGGGGTCGTGGCCCACAGGTTGAGAACTGCTGTTCTAGAAGGTTATTAGACAAGGTTCTATGGAAGCTTACTTTGGCCTGCCAACATTTGGAAGGCTTCAATCAGAAGTGACTTTAAACTGGGTCTTGAAGGATAGGTATGCTGAGTCTATTCTAGGTAACAGAAAGAGCAGTGGTCAGCAAATGCTGAATGCCTAGAGGAGCACAAAGGGTGACACAGGTTCACACTCCCCTGACTACCTTCTGCATGTCTGGTTCTGAGGGGACTCACTCCAAGGTATAGCTGACTGTGCTCTTGAAATCCTGAATGACTGAGAGGGGTGATAGTGAGGGTTATCCAGAGAAACAGAACCAACAGGATATATGTATATATAAATGTATGTGTGTATGATTGATTGGCTCACACAGTCATAGAGGCTGAGAAGTCCCAGGATCTGCTGTCTGCAAACAGGAGACCCAGGAAAGCTGGTGGTGGAATTCAGTCCAAGTCTGAAGGCCAGAGAGTGATGGGAGCCAATAGTGTTAGTCACAGTCCAAGGGCAGAAGAAGATGAATGTCTCAGCTCAAGCAGTCTGGCAGAAAAGGGACAAATTCTTCCTTCTTCTACCTTTTATTGCACTAAGGTCCGCAATGGATTGGACGAGGCCCATCCACACTGGGGGCAATCTGCTTTACTCAGTACACTAATTCAAATGCTAATCCAGTTAAGTTGACACATAAAATTAATGATGATGGCATCTGGATGTAGAGGAATCATGTGGGTTCATGGGCGGGGACAGGGGAGAAGGAGAACCTGTGTACATTTAGACCAAATGACATTTTGTATTGTATTAACAAGGTTGCCTCAAGTCCCTATAAAGCTTGTTCAAAATGGCATGCTTTAAGTTTATTTTCAGGAGTGACGTCAGAGAAATGGCACTGTGAGGAGAGCTCCTGATACCTCTCCCTGAAATTTCAACAAATTCAACAACTAGAGACAGAAAAACAACCACAGGAGCATCTGAAATACACAAGCATCAAAGGTACGACTGGGCGAAAAGATGGCTGAATATATAATCCACTCTGAAGGAAATAAGACGGAGAACAGAGTATTCTGCTTTCCTCACTGACCTGAGCAAGGGCTGCTTTCACTTGGAACTGAGAGGAAGAGAGGGCTGGGGGTGCAGAAAAAGCTGGGCTAGGGCAAAGACATTCAAGCTGGGGAAAGGATAGGCTGGTGGCTCAGCCCTCGTGGAGCTAATGCCAGTGGCAGACCCCGGCAGAGGTGGGCAACCAGTTGCCTTGTTTATTCCCAGTATCCTGGTCAGGTCAGCGAGCATGGGCAGTGTGCAAGTGGATCCACCTGGTGGGCACCCATGTTCCTGGACAGAGGGGCTGGGTTGGAGACTGTCTGTAGTGGCCCTCTGTGTGGGCTAAGACCAGAGTTCCTATATGATCCCGGCTTCCCAAATAACAGCGCGCGGGAAGTGCACCAGAGCCAGCTTCTCTACACCCGGACCTGTCCAGGAGTGGTGCCTCAGCCAGCCATACAGGCTAACAAAGCACATTCCCGGGAAAGAAAACTGCGGAAGTGCTGGGGAGAAGGGTGCACAGGCAGCTTGCAGGCAGCCTCTGGAAAGCAGACTCATGGAATGCTGAGAGGAGCCTAATCTGCAGTCTGCTCACTGCCCGGCTGGCTTACGCTAGCAGCTCTGGCTGACAAAGCCTTCTTTCCCAGGCCTATGATTTACACGGACCCAGAGGAGGGGCTTGATAGTTCTTAGGGCCTCTTGCTCTGCAGGCAGTGGCTGGGGAAACTTCACAGCTGGGTCCCTAGGCTACTAATTCAGGAAGGAGAGATTTAGGAAGAAGCTCAGGGAAAACAGACTCTCCAATTGTTGGAGCCTGCAAACGCTGACAAGCCCCGCCTACCAACAGGACTGAGGCCTAGTTTATGTCATCACTATAGTGACACATCAACTGCAAATCTCTGCCTAAGAGTGCCACAGGGGCGGAACCTAGGGTACAATGCCACCAGCCAAAAAGAGAGAAGAAAGAAAAAGGAAGAAGATAACCTCTCAAAACCAGGAAAAATCTACAGTCTTTATAACGTTTTCCATTTTTTTCTTGTATATTTTTTCTTCCACCTTGGTCATTTTATCCTCTTTCAGTTTTATTCTTTTCATTCTGAACTTTATTACCTATAGGTGTTACATTTTCCATTCTTTTTTTTTCCTATGAGTGTTCCATTCCAAAAAACTTAACTCAATTTTTTTCTCTCTCTTTCTTTTTGTTTCTTCTTTTCTCTTTTACTTTTTCTCTCGAATTTCATGCACAAACAAATTATTTTATTCTGGTTCAAATTTTTTCTTTGTGGCATTTTTGTGTGCTTTTTACTTTTTATCTCTTTAGCGTTTCCCCCAACTCCGGCTCTTCATTCTATGTAGTTTTTGTTCCACTTAATACAATAGAATTTTTATTTTTCACTGTATTTTTTCTTTTTTCTTCTCTTATCATACACTATTTCTCTCATTTGACTGTCATTTACAAACAAATTATTTTATTCTTGATCCAAATTATTTCCTTGTGGCATTTTGTGGGTTCTTGCCTCATTTTTTGCCTCTTTGTCACTCCCCCCCAACTCAGGCCCTTTGTTCTACATATTTTTGTTCCACTTAGCACAATAGAATCTTCAGTTTTACACTGCATTTTCTCAAAAAAATTTTTTTTCTTATCAACTCTTATTAGTGTTATTAACAATACCACTCTCAAATGCCACTAAGGAAAAGGAAATCAAATATCATAGATTCAATAAACAGAGATGTAGCTCAGATAGATGAGGAAAAATCTACAGAAAAAAATTTCAATAGCTTGGAAACACTGGAGTTAAATGACAGAGAATTTAAAATTAAAGTCCTGATAATGCTCAGGGATATACAAGAAAGAACAGAAAGGCAATTTAGGGAGCTCAAAAAACAATTCAATGGACAGAAAGAATACATCACCAAGGAAATTGAAACTATGAAAATGAATCAAACAGAGATGAAAAACTCAATTCATGAACTGAAAAATGAGGTAGCAAGCTTAGCCAATAGAACAGGCCAGATAGAGGAGAGAATTAGTGACATAGATGACAGGCAACTAGAGGCACTACAGAGAGAAGAGGAGAGAGACTCACAAATTAAATTAAATGAGAAATCCCTACAGGAATTGTCTGACTCCATCAGAAAGAGCAACATAAGAATAATAGATATATCAGAAGGAGAAGAGAGAGAAAATGAATTGGAGAACATATTCAAACAAATAATAGAGGAGAACTTTCCAAACTTGTGGAAAGAACTAAAGCCTTGAATTCAAGAAGCAAACAGAACACTGAGTTATCTTAACCCTAACAAACCTACCCCAAGGCACATCATAATGAAAATGGCACAAACCAATGACAAAGAAAAAATTCTCAAGGCAGCCAAGGAAAAGAAGAATACAACATATAAAGGAAGGCACATTAGATTATCAACAGATTTCTCAGCAGAAACTCTACAAGCTAGAAGTGAGTGGACCCCAATATTTAAAGTTCTGAAAGAGAGGAACTTCCAGCCAAGAATACTATACCCATCAAAGCTACCCTTCAAATACAAAGGAGAAATAAAAACATTCACAGATATAGAAAAGATGAGGGACTTTATCACCAGAAAACCCCCAGTTCAGGAAATACTAAAGGGGGTTTTCCAACCAGATACAAAGAACAAAACAAAACAAAACTACAAGTAAAAGCTCCATCAAGATCGCAATAAAAACAAGATTAATCTGTGACAACAAAAACAAAAAAGGGGAGAGGACAAAGATTAACAGTAGCAAAGGAGGATGGAGTGCAGAAGCACTTATGAGATAATGTGCTACAATGAATATGATATGTATCCTTTCCATTAATGGTAACCACCCCTGAAAAAAACACCACAGAAGCACATGGCTTGAAAAAAGAAATAACAGAGGAAAGAAGTATGGATTACAACCAAACAAAAACAAATTATAGAAAAACAAAAGAGAAGAACCAAACAAGATACAAAACTATCAGAAAGCAATATATAAAATGGCAATAGGAAACCCTCAAGTATCAATAATTATACTAAACGTAAATGGATTGAACTCACCAATAAAAAGACACAGAGTAGCAGAATGGATTAAAAAAGAAAATACAACTGTATGCTGCCTACAAGAAACACATCTAAGCTACAAGGATAAAAATAAATTCAGAGTCTTTGGTTGGAAAACAATACTCCAAGCAAATAACATGCAAAAAAAAGCAGGTGTAGCAATACTCATATTTAACAATGCTGACTACAAGACGGCAAAGGTAATCAGAGACAAAAACAGTCATTTCATAATGATAAAGGGGACACTGAATCAAGAAGATATAACACTTCTTAATATATATATGCACCAAACCAAAGAGCACCAAAATATATGACAGCTACTGACTGACCTAAAAACAAAAATCAACAATAATACAATCATGCTGGGAGACCTCAATACACCACTGACAGCTCTAGATCGTTCATCCAAACAGGAAATCAATAAAGAAATATTGGCCTTAAATGAAACACTAGAACAATTGGATATGATAGATATCTACAGGACATTTCATCCCAAAGTGCTAGAGTATACATTTTTCTCTAGTGTACATGGAACATTCTCAAGAATCGACCATATCTTGGGCCACAAAAATAACATCAACAAATTTAGAAAGATTGAAATTATACCAAGCATATTTTCTGATCATAAAGCCTTGAAACTAGAATTCAACTGCAAAAAAGAGGTAAACAAACCCATAAAAATGTGGAAACTAAACAACATATTTTTAAAAAATGAGTGGATCAAAGAAGAAATAAGAGCAGAGATCAAAAGATACATACAGTCAAACGAAAATAACAATACGACATATCAGAATCTCTGGGATGTAGCAAAAGCAGTAATAAGAGAGAAGTTCATATCACTACAGGCCTATATGAACAAATAAGAGAGAGCCCAAGTAAACCACTTAACTTTACATCTTAAGGAACTAAAAAAGAAGAACAAAGACAACCCGAAACCAGCAGGAGAAAGGAAATAATAAAAATCAGAGCAGAAATAAATGAAACAGAGAACAGAAACACTATAGAAAAAATTAATAAAACAAGGATCTTGTTCTTTGAAAAGATCAACAAAATTGACAAATCCTTGGCAATACTCACTAAGGAAAAAAGAGAAAGGACTCATATAAACAAAATCCAAAATGAAAGAGGAGAAATCACCACAGATATCATAGATATACAAAGAATTATTGTAGAATACTATGAGAAACTATATGCCACCAAATTTAACAATCTAGAAGAAATAGATAAATTTCTAGAACAATACAATCTTCCTAGACTGAGTCATGAAGAAGCAGAAAGCCTAAACAGACCCATAAGCAGGGAGGAAATAGAAACAACTATCAAAAACCTCCCCTAAAATAAAAGTCCAGGGCTAGACGGCAATACTAGTGAATTCTATCAAACATTCAAAGAGGACTTGGTTCCTATTCTACTCAAAGTCTTCCAAAAAATTGAAGAAGCAATACTGCCAAGTACATTTTATGAGGCCAACATAACCTCATACCGAAACCTGGCAAGGACAACACAAAAAAGAAAACTACAGACCAATATCTCTAATGAATACAGACACTAAAATACTAAACAAAATACTAGCAAATAGAATACAACAACACATTAAAAAAATAATTCATCATGATCAAGTGGGATTCATCCCAGAATCACAAGGATGGTTCAACATACATAAAGTGGTTAACGTAATACACCATATCAACAAAACAAAGAACAAAAACCATATGATCTTATCAATAGATGCAGAAAAGGCATTCAATAAAATACAACATCATTTTATGTTTAAAACACTTAACAAAATGGGTATAGAAGGAAATATCTCAACATAATAAAGGCCATTTATGATAAACCATCAGCTAACATCATAATAAATGGCATAAAACTGAGGACTTTTCCCCTAAAATCAGGAACAAGACAAGGTTGTCCACTCTCTCCACTCTTATTCAACGTAGTGCTGAAAGTTCTAGCCAGAGCAATCAGACAAGAGAAAGAAATAAAAGGCATTTATATTGGGAAAGAAGAAGTAAAGGTTTTTTTGCAGATGATATGATCCTGTACATCGAAAAACCCAAAGACTCCACAAAATTACTACTAGAAACAATAAACCAATACAGTAAGGTCTCAGGATACAAAATTAATATACAAAAATCTATTGCTTTCCTATATGTCAACAATGAAATATCAGAAGACAAACTAAAAAAAATAATCCCCTTCATGGTTGCAATAAAAAAAATATTTAGAAATAAACATAACAAAGAATGTAAAGGACCTATATAATGAAAACTACAAAGCATTGTTAAGGGAAATCGAAAAAGGTATAATGAAATGGAAAAATATTCCATGTTCTTGGATAGGAAGAATAAATATAGTCCAAATGACTATATTACCCAAAGCAATAGACAAATTTAACGCAATTCCCATCAAAATTTCAATGTCATTTTTTAAAGAAATGGAACAAAAAATCATCAAGTTTATATGGAACTATAAAAAACCCCGAATAGCCAAAGCAATCCTAAGGAAAAAGAATGAAGCTGGGGCATTACAATACCTGACTTCAAATTATATTATAGAGCCATGATAATCAAAACAGCATGGTACTGGCAGAAAAATAGACACTCAGACCAATAAAACAGAATAGAAAGCCCAGAAATAAAACCACATGTATATGGTCAAATAATTTTCGATAAAGGGGCCAACAACACACAATGGAAAAAAGAAAGCCTCTTCAACAAATGGTGCTGGGAAAACTGGAAAGCCACATGCAAAAGAATAAAACTTGACTACAATTTGTCCCCTTGTACTAAAATTAATTCAAAATGGATCAAAGACTTAAATATAAGACCTGAAACAATAAATTACATAGAAGAAAACATAGGTACTAAACTCATGGACCTTGGTTATAAAGAGCACTTTATAAATTTGACTCCAAAGGCAAGGGAAGTGAAGGCAAAGATAAATGAATGGGACTACATCAGACTAAGAAGCTTTTGCACAGCAAGAGAAACTGACAACAAAACAAACAGCCAACTAAATGGATGATAATATTTTCAACCAACAGCACAGATAAGGGCCTTATATCCAAATATACAAAGAACTCACAAAGCTCAGTAACAAATAAGCAAACAATCCAATTAAAAAATGCGGAGAGGACCTGAACAGACACTTCTCCCAGGAAGAAATACAAATGGCCCACAGATATATGAAAAAATGCTCATCTTCATTAGCTCTTAGAGAAATGGAAATCAAAACTACAATGAGATACCACCTCACACCTGTTAGATTGGCTATTATCAACAAGACAGGTAATAACAGGTGTTGGAGAGACTATGGAGAAAAAGGAACCCTCATTCACTGCTGGTGGGAATGTAAACTAGTACAACTATTATGGAAGAAAGTATGGTGGTTCCTCAAAAAATTAAGAATAGAATAGAATATATTCCAGCAATCTCTCTACTCAGTATTTATACCCAAAACTAAAAAACATTGGTATGTAAAAACACATGCACCCCCATGTTCATTGCAGGATTATTCACAGTGGCCAAGACATGGAAGCAACCAAAGTGTCCTTCCATAGAGGATTGTATAAAGAAGAAGTGGTACATACAGTGTGTCCGTAAAGTCATGGTGTACTTTTGACAGGTCACAGGAAAGCAACAAAAGACAATAGAAATGTGAAATCTGCACCAAATAAAAGGAAAACCCTCCCAGTTTCTGTAGGATGATGTGGCAGCATGTACGCATGTGCAGATGATGACGTAACACCTTGTATACAGCGGAGCAGTCCACGCCATGCCAGTCGAGATGTGGACAGTACAGAGGAAAGTTCAGTGTGTTCTGTGGCTCGCTAAATTTGAATCCATGACCAAAGTGCAACGTGAATATCGGCGCATTTATAATGAAGCGCCACCACATAGGAAAAACATTACTCGGTGGGATAAGCAGTTGAAGGAAACTGGCAGTTTGGTGGAGAAACCCCGTTCTGGTAGGCCATCAGTCAGTGATGAGTCTGTAGAGGCTCTACGGGATAGCTACCTAAGGAGCCCTAAAAACTCTATGTGTGAGCCCACATCGAACTGCACTGAATAGGTATGAAACTGGGAGAGCTTTCTTTTTATTTGGTGCAGATTTCACATTTCTACTGTCTTTTGTTGCTTTCCTGTGACCGGTCAAAAGTGCACCATGACTTTACGGACACACTGTATATACAATGGAATACTACTCAGCCATAAGAAATGATGACATATTTCCATTTACAATAACATGGATGGACCTTGAGAACTCACTGAGTGAAATAAGTAAATCAGAAAAAGCTAAGAACTATATGGTTTCACACATATGTGGGATACAAAACATGGACCTAGATAAAAGTGAAGTGGTTATTGAGCATGGGGGGGTTGGGGTAGGAAAGTAAAGAGGGACAGATATACGGTGACAGAAAATAATTTGACTTTGGGTGATGGGCTCACAACACAATGAACACAAATGCTATAGAGATGTTTACTAGAAACCTAGTACTCTTATTGATCAATTTCACACCATTAAATTTAATTTCTAAGTTAAAAACAATCCTTTCTTGGTGGGTACTTTGAAGGCATCCCTCAGTTTTCTCCTGGCTCAGTTATTATGGATAAGTCTGTGGTCAGTCTTAACAACCACCTAACTGCTTGGGATTTATTTCTTCTAGGATTCCTTTAATAATGCTTCAATTCAGGCAATTCCTCAAGAAGACAAAAGAGAGCTGTTTTCGTCTTCTGATTTCATATCGAGCATCTTATTTGTTGCTTTATCACTGTGTTGTTTTCCTCTGAATTCCAGAACAGATTCTAAAGTTTGTCCTCCATAACAATTATTTTCCTTCTGGTTCCATCAAGGCTACGTTTTTATCTCCTTTTTCAACTGACTGAATGAGGCCTGCCCACACCAGGGAGGGCCATCCGCTCTACTCGTTCTACTGACTTAAGTATGCTAATCTCACTCAAAAGATGCCCTCACAGACATTCTCAGACATTTGACCGAATATCTGGGCACCCTGTGGCACACAAGTTGACACACAAAAGCCCACTGCACCCAGACTGAAGGGTTCCCAAACTGGGACTTCCAGGGGTACAAGTGGAAATGTCCTGGCCCGAGGTGTCACCCTATGCTGCCTGAATGCAAAAAGGCAGGGAAGAGGTGGAGAGATAAACTGAGGCACAGAACCCACATAATGTGTTCGGGAGACAGGAGTTCAGGAAGGGGGGTAGGGGGCGGTGGCAGCTAGGATCTGGAATGGTTGCCAGGGCCACGTGTAGAAGAAGGCTTTGTATTCTATGCCAAGCAACGTGTCCTTTAGCCAGCATTTAATGAAGGGTTTAACCAAGGGAGAGAGACAATCTGATTTGCATTTTAGAAAGGTCTCTGACATGCCTCCCAATATTGGGCACAACACTCCTGGTATTCATTACTCAAATGCCAACTGAAACGGGCTCTGGAAAGGCTATAATAAAACCGCATCTGTGAGAACTGTCAAACGTAAGCCTGTTCTTATCTGCAGTGACAGCTGAAATCAGGGACTGTGGGTCCACGCCAGCTAGGCTAGTGCCTGCTTTGGTCCCCATGGGGACAGGGCCACATCTTCATCTTTAGCTTCATTTACAGCCCAAAACCCCTCTCTATGTAGCAACCAGAGTGGTTATAGGGTACAACACATCAGAAACTGCGCCCCATCCTGGCCCCAACATCAATGGCTTTCGTTGTACCTGAGGTACAGTCCAAACAGCTCACCCAGCCTCCAGGCCTTGCATGGCACCTCCTTTCTCTCCAGCCCTGCTCACTACATTGTAGCCACAAGAACCTCCTCCTTGTTGTCATATATGCCATGCTCAGCCTCAGGGCCTTTGCACCTGCCTGCCCTTCTCCTTGCCTGGAGCATTCTGCCCTCTTTCTCACAGCATTGGTTCCTTCTGCTCCTTTAGGGCTGAGCTTCGTCACTTCCATAGAGAGGTCCTCCTTCATTCAAGTAAGTGACTCTGTTACTCTTCGTCATAAATCTGTTCATTTTCTTCCAGGCTCCTTTGACAATCTGTAACCATTTCATCTATTACTGTGTTTATATCTTGTCCATCTCCCCTGCTACACTGTAGGCACCAAGAAAGCAGGGATGTTGTTCACCTTCAAGTCACTCATACTTAGAACATTTCCTAGCACATAATAAACATTTGGTAACTAGTTGCTGATTAAACAAACAACATAAAAATAACGCCCATGGTCTAGCACTGGTTAGAATACCTATTATAATTATTGCCTTAATGTTTAATACTAGACAAACCCAAGGGAGATGAAAGTAGAAGAGGGAGTGATACTTATAATACCTTACAAAATGATCATTTCACATAACTGCACATTTTATCCTGTGGTAAGCAAGTACTACGAACAATACTATGTACAAGCACATGGCACACATTGCCTCTACTCTAGGCCAGCCTGCTAAGGCAAGCATTCTAGAACAGGGGCTGGGAACCTTTTTGGCTGAGAGAGCCATGAACGCCACATATTTAAAATGTAATTCCATGAGAGCTATACAACAACCCGTGTACGTTATGCATTATCCAATAAAAATTTGGTGTTGTCCCGGAGGACAGCTGTGATTGGCTCCAGCCACCCGCAACCATGAACATGAGCGGTAGGAAATGAATGGATTGTAATACATGAGAATGTTTTATATTTTTAACGTTATTATTTTTTTATTAAAGATTTGTCTGCAAGACAGATGCAGCCATCAAAAGAGCCACATTTGGCTTGCAAGCCATAGGTTCCCGACCCCTGTTCTAGAATCTCATTTACCCAACTAATAAACTGAGGTTTAGAGAAGCTAAGTGACTTTCTAGGTTCAAACAGATTGAAGATGACAAAAATGAGACTTAAACTTAGGTCTGTACTATCACCAAGCCCCATTTTTTTTTTCTTTTACCGTATCATGTGGCTGTGCTTCCTCACTGGTTTATCTCCAGTGCCCAGGGCACCTCTGCAGAGAGTGGGCACTCAATAAATATTGAGTGAATGAATGAAATGAAACACTTAAGTACCAGTAAGTAGTTTCTCATGGCATAGGGCCCAGTATATGGTCTGGTACATAGCAGCTGCTTGAGAAATATTTGAATATTTGTATTTTTATTTAGAAAAGGAGAAATAAGTACTTTCGTTTTAGGAGTACAGGAGGGATGATGGAGGGCTTCTAGCTGGGCCAGAGGATTCTCTAGCCCAGGGGTTCTCAACCAGGAGCGACTCGGCCTCAAGGGGACACTTGGCAGTGTCTGCGGAAATGTTTGGCTGCCACAACTGGGATACCAGCAGCACCTCGTGGGTGTCCTGTGGGCAGAGGGCAGGGGTGCTGCTGACAATCCTGAAGTGCCCAAGACCGCCTCTCCCAAGAATGCCATCTCCGACTCCGAATGGGAGCAGTGCCAAGACTGAGAGACTCTGCCCCCGCCTGAGCAGTGGAAGGACAGTGGAGAAGGGGCAGGGTGGAAGAGTGGCTTCAGCTTTGTGCCTGTGTCAGGAACTACAGAAAGGACAGGTGTAAGAGAGAAATGAGGGGCGACAGGAAGATTTCCTGTCAAACAGCTTTCACAATCAAGTCTGTCAGGTTTAATGACATTTTCAAATAGATGTGGTTATAGATTCAAAACCCATCAACAGATTTTTAGACAGAAAGTCACTCTGGAGGAGACAGTCTTCAATAAGAGGACCCTCAATGGCCCTTCTTAGTTATGCAGCTGGAGCAAGAGGAAGGTGGGGTGGCCCTGGCCGGTTGGCTCAGTGGTAGAGTGTCGGCCTGGCGTGCAGAAGTCCCGGGTTCGATTCCCAGCCAGGGCACACAGGAGAGGCGCCCATGTGCCTCTCCACCCCTCCCCCTCTCCTTCCTCTCTGTCTCTCTCTTCCCCTCCAGCAGCCGAGGCTCCATTGGAGCAAAGATGGCCCGGGCGCTGGGGATGGCTCCTTGGCCTCTGCCCCAGGCGCTAGAGTGGCTCTGGTTGCAACAGAGCGATGCCCTGGAGGGGCAGAGCATCGCCCCCTGGTGGGCAGAGTGTGGCCCCCTGGTGGGCGTGCCGGGTGGATCCCGGTCGGGCGCATGCGGGAGTCTGTCTGACTGTCTCTCCCCGTTTCCAGCTTCAGAAAAATACAAAAGAAAAAAAAAATAACTGTCTTTGTCTGACCAGACTGTGATAGGCTTATGGGAAGATGGATTATTCTGAGAACTGATCTCAGTGATGAGGAGTAGGGTAGGGGAGAGAGCAGAGGGAAGAAGGTAAAGCTGGTTGATCACCACGATGAACAGCTGGGCTTGATTCCACAGGGACCTTCTGAGAACAGGATGTGCTTCCTGGTTTTCCACCCAGATACTAAAGATGAAGCATTTATCTGCCGGCTCCCACTCTCCGTTGGTCAAGAGGCCCCATGGAATGTTAACTTTCTTCCTCCCTCATATGCTGGCGGGAGTGGATGCTGGTTGGGTTCCCACAGGCGGCTCATGCTGAGGCTTGAGAGAGGCCCAGGGACAGGAAGTGAGGGATTTGTGAGGGAGCCATGGCCAGGAGCTGCCAGGCTACACTTGTGCAAAGCTGATTGCTCTAGAAACCGCTGGGGTAAAAGGCTGACAAGAGGATGGGAGGCAAAGCGTAAGTGGTGGCTGATACAGTCTGACCCGCACGTGGCGTGTACCACTGAGCCTTTGCTGTGGGGCCGCCCACCATCTCCTCAAGACTTACTACGGGAGGGCCTGCTACAGTCCTGCTGCTGTGGCTGGTCCTCAGGCAGACACTGATATACATGGTCTTTCTCTCTCCCCTCCCCTCCAGAATTCCCATTGCTTGGTCTAGTAGTTTGGCTGAACTAGGTTGCTTGGATGGTGGGATGACCTAGACCAGGGGTCCCCAAACTACGGCCCGCGGGCCGCATGCGGCCCCCTGAGGCCATTTATCCGGCCCCCACTGCACTTCCGGAAGAGGCACCTCTTTCATTGGTGGTCAGTGAGAGGAGCATAGTTCCCATTGAAATACTGGTCAGTTTGTTGATTTAAATTTACTTGTTCTTTATTTTAAATATTGTATTTGTTCCCGTTTTGTTTTTTTACTTTAAAATAAGATATGGGCAGTGTGCATAGGGATTTGTTCATAGTTTTTTTTATAGTCTGGCCCTCCAACGGTCTGAGGGACAGTGAACTGGCCCCTTGTGAAAAAAGTTTGGGGACCTCTGACCTAGACCTTCACCCCTAAGGGGTCCAAACCCTTAGTGTACTTACACTATAGGCTAGCAGTTGCTACATTTGCCCCTTTACATTTATCTGTGAGTGAAAAAGCACCAAGAACATCTCAGAGTGTCCAGAGTTTCCGTGCAGCCGCCTCTCAGACCCCGTGGTGCAGCAGCAGCCTTGGTTTCTAGCATTAATCAGAGTCAATGGTTCCTATCAACGAAGCCCAAAATGACTAGGCAGTAGTCATAGCTTCCAGTTCAGGGGAACTTATTGTATTCCTGCTACAAGCCTTCCCTGGTGGGAAGTCACAACCTAGGATCCAGCAAAAGTTCAACTTACGGAGACAGGAAACCCACATCTTGCATGAAAGTCAGCTGGCACAGAGCTGCAGTTGGGACATCAGTGGCTTAGTTTACAATGCCCACCACCACCATCCTGTCTCTTCATCTAGTATGTGCAGAAGCCACATGGATGAACTGAGTACCAGAGACATGATGGGGACACCACCCTTGCATTCCTAAAACCTTTGACGGGGACACTAGCATTTGCCCCTATGCCAAGGGGAAACAACAGAATTGTGACAGAGACCCATGGTTCACAAAACCTAAAATATTTACTGTCTGAACCTTCACAGACAATGTTTGCTGAGTCCTGCTTCTTCCTGCAGCTGATGGGTACTCCATTAAGGATTTATAATACGTGTCTACTAAAATGTAGCAAGAGAGGAATCAGGTGGGCATGGAAGTGGGATGTGCACGGGGAGAGAACCAGTCTGGACCTGGTCAGCCTTCCAGCCCTGTCCTTTACTGAGAACATGGACAAGTCACTCCATCTCTCGAAGCCTCAGCTTTCCCATGTATAAACCTGGAAGTCCTAGTTCCCATTCTTTCTAGTTTACAGTCACTATAAACACCAAGAGGATAGGTATAAAAATCACTCGGAAAATTGCAAAGTGCTATTAAAATGCAAGGTATCGTTATTCGCTCCTCAATGCGATGACCTTCAAGGCCACAGCAGGGGAAAGGTCCTTCATCAGCCCAGCCCTGTATGAAGGTTCGTGTGTGAAGTCCCTGTCTGCCTCGTGCAGGTTTGGTCTGTGGGCCCTAAACAGAGAGCAGGCTCCTCAGGTCCTCTGCCAGGCTGGGCCCTGCCTGGAGTGTGACCCACAGATCTCAGAGACCCACAGAATCCATGACCTGGGAGAGGAGGCGTTTGGGCCTAAGACACTCGCAGGTGGAGGGGGGGATAGGGCCTCTGCAGGGAGGTGTGTTTTAGATACACGAGGGATTGTAAACCAAATCATTTGAGGGGAGAAATGAGAGGTGAGCCTAGGAGAGAAACCTTACAGATGCCTAAATTTCAGTAAGTGTAAGGAGGAAGGGATCAAACTGAGGAGCTAGAAAAGGTGTGAGAAGAGACAGGCACCCGGAAGCCAGAAATCCTGGGTCTAATTCTGCTATTGTCACTTCTTTGCTCCGTGGCTTTGGATAAGTCACTTGACCTCTCTGCGCTTTGATTGTTCTCACCTTTAGAATGGAAGTGGTGAGAGTTTCTGCCTCTCGGGTTGGGTGAGAGATTCAAAAAAGGCTTGTGGCTGCTCTGCCTCCAGGGAGCCCAGCCCAGCCCCCACCCCCGGCGTGGGGCCCTCTCTCCCCGACACCACCCTTCTTTTGCCTTTGTAACTGGTCTCCTGAAGCCCATTTCTTCTACCTCCATGACTTTCTAAATAAACTTTCTCTTATAAAGAAAAAAAAAGAAAAGACTGTAGAAGTACCACATGCAGGGACGTTTTAAAGTTTAGCGTCTCATTGACAGGGGAGGAGGGTCACCGTATTTACATTTTCATCTTGCTGTCAATGTCCCTCTTGGTATCTGTAATTACATTGTCTAATACAACCCAAATTAGAAAGATATGAGAAAACTTGACTTCACATAGATTTCTTTGTTACTACCTAGTTTTTCTCCAAAGTTTGATTCCTGATCATTTTCCTGAAGCCCGTAATTCCCTTTACTAATAAGGCAACAAGATGTCCCAAACACCTAGCAGCTCATTTGCCACTACATGACGCATCTGTTGACAATGACGGGGTCAAGCACTCACAGTCAGCCGGGGCAGACAAGGCTTTTCTCCAGAAGCAACTGGGAGGTCCTGCTTTTGAACATCCTTCTCAATTCAAGGTTTTCAGACATTCATTGCCAAATATTCCAGCCAAAGGTGTCCTCGCAAGTTTCTATAGAAAAACCCATTATAGGAAATCAATGAGCTCCTGCATTTTCCATTATAACTCAGCCATAATGCCCCAGATACGGTCCGGTGAACCAAGAGCTAACGATTGGGGGGGGAGACAGGGAACCCAGACTGTGTTTGCGAAGTCAAAAGCACTGCTCAGAGGTCATGTAAATGGGTCCCCTCAACATTAATTTGCTGGACAATTATTTCCCTGTCTGAGCCTCAGTTTCTTCATCTATAAGCCCAGGCCATTGGAATAGATTTCCTGTCCATCTCTTTTGGAAATCATCTCTGGTGTTCTTTATTGAACATTCAGCCAAGTAAAAGCGCTGTGTCTGAATGTTTTACTCAGCCTTCTGTTTTATTAGAGAGTTTTAGTTTGCATTTTAAGAAAAGAATGTCTCTAGTTGGCCTGGGACCTGCTGACAGCTACAGATGATGGGTGAGAATGTGTCCCAGTGGAGGGGGATGCCAGTCCTGGTCCAGTGACAGCAAATAAGTAGTTGTGTGACTTGATTGATCATTTTTCTGGTTTGCATGCCACTTAACTGTGAAATAAGCCATGGGACACAGAAGAATTGGTAACCTTAGTTTCCCTCAGAGAGAAACTCATTAGCTGGGGACCAGTTTTAGGAAGCTGTGTGATGAATTCGAATAAGAACTATACTCAAGTTGAACTGGTGCTTTCCACAGCACGCCATGAACCTCCTGTACCCTGTGAGTTTTATAAACACATTTATACCACCTTCTCATGAAACAAATACATGTTTAAAAGTCCATAACCTGGGGAGTTTATATATTTCCTTCCATTAGCAAAACCCACTATTGTATTCCTGGTCCACAATCTGTGTGCTTAGCACGTGTCCCCTTCATTTATCACCCTCATGATTTTATAAACAAGACTTGATTACAGCTCTGCAGAAAACTAAGTAAAATGACAAAGAAAGCATCTGATTCTAATGCAAGTCATTAGTAAGTGTGAAAAGGCCCAATTCTGTCCAGCAGAATGAAGCACTTATTCCTACTGCTGGCAGTATAGAACACGGTGACACTGCCATGTACTTGCATCTCCTTAATTGGGACAGCTCTTGCAAGGGGCAGCTGTGACGTGGCCAGCAAAGGAATGCCACCACCACAAAGACAGCCAGGATGCCAGACAGAATTTTCACCGCAATCACATGGAAATTGATTTAGTTAATAGAATAAATCCCCAACTTCATTTAACAGGAAATGTCTACTATTTGGAAACTATGAAATAATGCCTGGTGATTTCCCATAGGCGTTTGAGGTTCATATTGTGGGAAAGTACAAGATGCATCTGTGAAAATACAGACACCACACACACACACACACACACACACACACACACAAACTGAGTGTACGGAGGATAAAGGAGACATGAAATCATGAAAGTTGACAGCAACATCACAGAAGCAATGATTTGAAAGAGATTTGATTTAAATGATAATTTCTCAAGTCTATCACAGTAAATTTCCAGAAACATGTCCTGTCTTTTTCATGCAGAATGTGTTGACAGGAAGATTGCACCTTCACCATTGACTGTTTTATGTGTCTTTTTGACCCCTGACCTCATAGCATCCTCTGTGTATATGTCTTCCAGATTTGAAACCTGAGCGCTGGCGACATGCTGGTTGTTCACAGCTGGCAACTGCAAAGGGATTTGCAGGACTCCAGGGCTATAGTTTTGTTTAATCCCTTAATGTAGCCCGGAAGAAACCATCTCAGGGAGCGGGGTCACTCACCTGTGGTCAGAGAGCCAGCAGGGGAAGAGCAGGAACTAGAATGTTATCAATATGTTTAATGGTTCCCGAGAGCTCCCCACTTCTGGAAGGTGAATATGTAACCTTCTCAGGTAGGGGAAGAGAATTTGAACCACCATTAAAGATAAATTCTTCCCCAAAGAGGTTGGACAACCACAGAAACATCGCGGAAGTGGAGGGCTTTATCCTGGGCTTCTGAATTTATCATGGTTTCTGAATTGCGTCATTTGTATCCTTTTATCCTTTTTAACAATTATGAGGTTTAGAGAAGGGTTGAAGTTGTAGACCCCGGCTCTCCAAATACACCAGCAAGTCAATCATTTTGCAACATTGGTGGCTATACTTAGAGCTCTTTGATTCATCCCATTATTGACCCACCAAGGACTGTGACACATTCCAGATGCTTCGCAGAGCCCAACATAGGGGTTGCTCTTCAATGGAAATGATGAAGAAGCTTTGATTCTTTCAATGAACTTCTTGTTTGTAATAATCACCTTCTTAAATAGACACAGGATGGGAAGAGGGGAAACTGCCATCCAGGTAAGGAGCTCAGTTCGGCTGTGCTGAAGGGGTGCTCGCTGAGCACAGTGATGTCCTGGCCCCTGGGAGGATCTGGGTGAACCGACACTGTAATTCCTGTTCCAGCAGGAACGTTACTCTCTAGATGGGATCATGAGACACTTGCAGGTCTTGGGCAATGCCTATCCTAGCACCATCCAGAGGTGAAGATGCCCTAAAATTAACATGTCATGACTGTTCTGAGTGGTAGGTCTAACCCAGTTACAGAACTGGACACATCAGGCTGTTTCAACTTTACGGCCTAAAGTTTTCAGAGAACAACACTGAGATGGCATGGATTATTTGTGGCTGTCTAGCACCTAGCTGCCACTGAGATGGCGTGGATTGTTTGTGGCTGTCCAGCACCTAGCTGCCACTGAGATGGCGTGGATTGTTTGTGGCTGTCTAGCACCTAGCTGCCACTGAGATGGCGTGGATTGTTTGTGGCTGTCCAGCAGCACCTAGCTGCCACTGAGATGGCGTGGATTATTTGTGGCTGTCTAGCACCCAGCTGCCAGCTCTTACCTCTCTGCCACTGGGTACTGTCTCAGGGCTTATTAATTAGATCTTGCCTTCTCTAGTGCAGAGAGAGTGCACACTAGGCTATTTACACACACCCTCCTTCAGAGTGAATTATAAGGGGAGAAAAAACTGAAAACCTTGGGGCCCTGCGCCTGTGCTGTTGACCTCTGTGCATAGTCCGGGCTGTTCTCTCTCTCCTGTAAACAGCCTTCCAAAAGCCACCCTGAGGTTCTGGGATAGCACAGGAAGAGCCCAACATGTATATTAAGACCCCTTGTTCTACACCCATGCCTTTAATCTTTCTGTTTCCACTCTTCTGGGACATAACAAATGCTCCGTAATTTTTGTTGAATAAATGAGCCAATGAACAGTAAGTGCAGAGAAGTGACAATGTGACAAAGATGTGATGCAGTCAGGAATAAAACTAGAGAGTGGGGGGAAGGGGACAGGTGGTGAGAGGCATACCGGGGGACACTAAAGCAGCTGTGTGAGCTGTTTCGATGGGTAGATATGGTTTAGAGGAGTGGGGACGGGGACATGGGGAGAATCAGATGGCACAGCTGTAGATCGGGAGACCCTGGCATGTTTGCAGACATAGTGTGGCCTCCTTGGACCAGTCATTTCAACTGTATAACTATTTATTGAGGACCGGCCGTGTGTCTCTGTGTGTGCCAGGGAGGCACAGCAAACTCGGAGACAAGACCCAGTTCAGTTGGCATGAGATGGGGAAATGACCCAGAAGTCACCAATTGTGATAGTTCAATGCAAACACACTGAGTGCTCCAGAGCGCTGCACCCAGCATTCTGGTCCAAAAGGGTTTATGTCCTATCCATGATAAAATGCAGAGCTTCCCAGCAGTTTAGAAAAGTATGTTGTAAGTTTTAACAGTGGGGCTCAGTTCAGAGAACACAGATTGAATCTTTGAGGCTTCTCGTGTCAGCATGGTAAATCAATAGAACTTACTCTGGGTCCTCACAAAGCCGTGGAAACCCCAACTAGGCCAGCGGTGGGGAAATACTAACGCTCTCTGAACAGGTCAGTAGCTCCATCAGCCCATGTATCATTTCTAATAAAGCCACAAATGTAACTTATTGCTGTGCACCAAAGTGTGAGGGGCCTGCAGACTGCCCACTGTCGGCTCTTTATCTTGTTATGAGCAATTTCCTGGTCAGATTTGTCATTATGGTTTGGAAATGAATTTAATCACATAATATTTTCCTACTCTTGTGGTTAGATTCTTCTGAAGTCACAAACCAAAATCAATAGTAGCCGTGGAAAACCCTTGGCATGGTGGACCTGGTTTTAGGAAATTGTGTGATGGATTTGGGTAAGGGCCGCACATAATTGAATTGCAAACAGGCAACTCAATGCAGGCCCAGGCAGACCAGCTACTTGGGGCCACTGGATCTTTCTCTCCGCATTGTCCCAGGGTCTAATGTCTCAGTATATCAAAGCCACATTAAAGGCAGTGTGCCCAGAAAGGTCAAGAAACATGAAACACAAATTTTCATTACAGGCCTATATGCTGAGAACATAGACACCTGAGAATAGGTCCAGGGATTTAATAAACAAAGGTAATATGGCTAGAAAACTGCTTTTTCTTTTTCTTTTCTGGTAAGGTAACACTTTTAAAAGAGAATTTCATAGAAACAACTAGCAACTCTTTATTATCACTTCTGCTCCATACTTTCCTATCTTTGTCCATATGCAGAGGTATTTACTTCATAGCAACAGTAACATATGGTTTCTTTTGTAGTTTTTTTTTTTTTTTTTTTTTTTTTTACTGAGGCAGAGATAGACAGGGACAGACAGACAGGAATGGAGAGAGATGAGAAGCATCAATCATTAGTTTCTCATTGCGCGTTGCGACTTCTTAGTTGTTCATTGATTGCTTTCTCACATGTGCCTTGACCGTGGGCCTCCAGCAGACCGAGTAACCCCCTGCTGGAGCCAGCGACCTTGGGTCTAAGCTGGTGAGCTCTTTGCTCAAGCCAGATGAGCCCGCACTCAAGCTGGCGACCTCGGGGTCTCAAACCTGGGTCCTTCCGCATCCCAGTCCGATGCTCTATCCACTGCGCCACCACCTGGTCAGGCTCTTTTGTAGTTTTAAAATGTAACATATGGCCCTGGCCGGTTGGCTCAGTGGTAGAGCGTCGGCCTGGCGTGCGGGAGTCCCGGGTTCAATTCCCGGCCAGGGCACACAGGAGAAGCGCCCATCTGCTTCTCTACCCCTCCCCCTCTCCTTCCTCTCTGTCTCTCTCTTCCCCTCCCGCAGCCAAGGCTCCATTGGAGCAAAAGATGGCCTGGGCACTGGGGATGGCCCCATGGCCTCTGCCTCAGGCGCTAGAGTGGCTCTGGTCGCAACAGAGCGGCCCCCCGGATGGGCAGAGCATCGCCCCCTGGTGGGCATGCCGGGTGGATCCCGGTCGGGCGCATGTGGGAGTCTGTCTGCCTCCCCGTTTCCAACTTCAGAAAAATACAAAAAAAGAAAAAAAAAAGTAACATATTATAAACTTGTTTCTCTTTCAGATATCATATTAGTTTCATTTAGTGGCTGAGGAACACACCATCTAAGAGAGCATACCATACTTTCCAAAACCCTTCTATTACCAGGAGAAACTTTCTCTCTCACGGGTACAGCTGCCATAGAGTCACTGCGGATAGCTTTTGGGAAATGTCTCTCTTGGCTTCCTCATCTTTTTTCCTTTTTTCAATTCTAGAAATCACTCTTAAAATTCCCAGTCCAGCCTGGAATTTGGCAGCTGGTACTGAAATTTCAAGCATCTGGCAAGTTTCTTGCTTAACACATTTGGGAAGGAGGGCCTAATTTGTTCTAGGACAGACTTCATGGCCAAGAATCCTGGCCAGCCGGGATCAGCTGCGGCCCATTACCTGAAATTCCCAGCCTGCCAGCTCTGTGCTCTCTTTTCAGGAGCCATAAGTCTCACCTTACCAGGTGAGAATCACTTTCCTGATGAGGGTGATGTTCTCTGAGGGGCTGTTTACTTCAACTGCAGGGAACAATCAAGAGAGCTCCAAGCATCTTGGGAAGTCTTATCTTCAAGGCAAATATGGGAGTGGGGGGGGCAGGAGGAAAACCTATCATGGAAATAACTTGAGACACTCGAAGGAAGTTAGAATAGGAAATGGGAAAAATGAGAATCTAACAATATATCTCTGACTGCCCCAAGTTCACAATGGTGAGACAACCTGGAGAACGGTGGCTGGCTCACAGGGACATTGCGGATCTCTGTCTTAGCTCACAGATGCTCAGTCTCTTAGAATGTCCAGCCCAAACATTCATACAGTAAGAGGCCATATGTACAGTGTGGCCTGGCTCCACTCAGCACCCTCACCCCCTCCCTGGAAACGAGGTGGCTTCTGACACTAGCTGACAATGAGCTCTTTCCCCAGAGAATCTTGAAAGTCTCTATCTTCCCAGGAAATTGTAAGGTTTCCCTTTAGGTAAACAGCTGCCAGGCACCACATTTGCAGCACAGGTAACTTAACTGCTGACCTGCTCCAAAATGGGCAGATGCTCCAAGTTCAGTTTTCAGGTGGGGGGCAGCTTTTATCTTTTCTACCCACTTCAGACATAAGGATTTGGGTTGTAAACATGTTTGGGTCCACACAGTTCAGCTAGGTCCCCTTAACAATAACAAGAGTACAAAATACACAGTTTAGGAAACTACTGACTCACACATCTACTAAATGGCAGATAAGTTCCAGGCATCACTGTAGGGTGAGTCTTGACTCCCAGCTAATAGTCCCTTCTTTCTTGTTCAATATTTCTCAAGTATGGGGTGGGCTTAGGCATCACCTATGGCACCTGTAAAATATACGACTCCTGAAGACAGGTTTCTCTTCTGAAGCTTCAAGGCTTCCTGTTGAAATGACTTTGGATGGTGACTGTTACCTGGAAGGGCTTCTTCCTTATTAGAGAGCCCTCTGCAATGCTTTCCTGTACCCCTTCTATTGGGCTGAAGTGGGTGTGGTTAGAAACTCGATTCGCTGTTGCAAGACCAGGGTTTACAATGTCATTTCTACTGCAAGATGGGTCCCTCAGTCTTCTATATGGCATGGTGTGTGTGTATGTATGTGTGTGTGTGTGTGTGTGTGTGTATATATATATATATATATATATATATATATTTTTTTTTTTATTTCCAAAAGAGGCCTGGCTGAGAGCAGTCAGGAGCCTTGACCACCAGGCTATTTGATTTGATGCTCTGTATTAAAAGCTGGTTTCTGGTAGATACAAATGCATGTATCAAAAAATGCTTGCAGGAACTTGGAAAATAGCTACTCCTCAAGGATTTTGACATGGTTTATTTGCGCTTCCCATGAAGTCACATTTTACTAAGCAAAGATCAACTTTGGTTCAGTCATAAAATTATCATATATTCTAAATTAGTGTTATCAGACTTAATGAGATTTTACTGTAATAACAGTGCAAAAGTAGACACTGGGAGGGGTATAATTAATCACATGATTCCCCTAGCCACTAAGGATAGGAAAGCTGGGAATCTTCGAGTAGGAAGCCTGACTGCATTGCTAACACATATTTAAAGTATACTATAAGACTGCAGATGCAAAGAAGCTTAAAGATCTTACCCAGATTCTTCATTTTGCCATGAAAACTGGAATCAAGGAGGTTAAATGACTTGTCCAAAGTCACACAAAAAAATCTAAGAGCCAAACCCAGGTGTTATTTAAATAAAGTATTTTGGTTTAAACTGGCTTTTAAACACACCTCTGTGAAGACTTGCCCCCACCCTGCCCCTTCCCTCCCCAGCCACAAACTCCAGAGAAATGACAGAAAATATTTTTTTGAAAAAGTAGTCACCCTTGTAAAGAACACTGGATGCCTTCAGT
Organism: Saccopteryx bilineata; assembly: GCF_036850765.1. Lineage (NCBI taxonomy): Eukaryota > Metazoa > Chordata > Mammalia > Chiroptera > Emballonuridae > Saccopteryx > Saccopteryx bilineata. The sequence goes on from NC_089496.1 coordinate 72,921,830, forward strand.
CTAAAATCTTTGACAGTCCCTGAAAAAGCAAGCCCGTCAGGAAGCCAGCAGGGCTCCATACACAGAGCACTGCCACAGGAAGGTGGGACCAGGCCAAGGCTGCTCTACGGGCAGGAGGGAGAAGCTGGGGGCAGGAGGGAGTCCTGGCAGCTGCAGGGAGAGCCACCAGGGCCAGCGGGGTGGACCCCGTACAAATGACCCCCCCCCCTCCCCGGAGCAGAACTCCTATTTCCTCCAGTGAACAGAAAGTGTGTAGCGCCCGGACTGGGCAGGGCCCTGGGAGAGTGCGGAACACGTATGCCGGGAAGCCCAGCTTACCCAAGTCCTCTGAGCCAGCGCACCTGCAGGAACGGGTCCTTCACTGCTGAGCAGATAAGTTTGTAAAACTTGTGTTATTTGGTTTTGCTCACTTTTATTGTTAAAAATGGCACCACCCACGTGGGACAGCTGATTACCTTCGTGCTTGGGGAGGGGCGTGGTTATGCTAATATGTGCTAGAGGAGGGAGTCCCCCCCAAAAAGCGGGGGGGGGGGGGTTAGGAGGAGGAGCTAGGAGGCCTATTTTGCGGAGAGGAGACCATGTTTTTGTAGGAGAAAGGAGGCCATGTGGTTGGAGAGAAGGCAGGGAGCAAGATGGAGGCCTGCAGAAAGAAGGAGATGGGGAACAGAGGTGAATAAGGCTGGTGAGGCCTTTGATTCTAAGAAAAACCGGATAAGTCAGGGGCTTTGGAAGCCCTGAATGGAAAGGGAAGTGTTTTCCACTGCGTGTACTTTCTCGCCTGCTGGTTGCAAGCTGGAATAAAGGATGGCCCACCAGTTCTTGGCTCTACTATTTCATTCCTACTTAACGGAATCAAGTGCGACCCTGCATGGGCCAGGCGGCTGTGATGGCGGCGGCTGCGACTACTGGCTTTACACTCACCTTCCCTCAAGCCCGCGCAGATGGACTGCCTGGGAGTCTCAGCTACTAGGGCAGGTGCACCACCAGGTCAGGATGGCGGCAGCGCAGGAAGCTGGCTTGGCCCTCTGGGCGCAAGGCGAAATGCACACAACCACCCACCCACCAAATACTTCTGCGGGACAAACAAGAGCTGAACCACAGCTTCCCTAAACAAATAAGAGAAAGAAAAGGAACTCAGACGCTGGGGAGCGGCCAGAGCTCCCCGGCCTGAGGAGCTGTGGCGCCTTGGTTGATGTCCCCACCACCTTGATAGGGCGGCGGGAGTTTCACTAGGGGCTTTGGCCTGCATGCAAGGTCCCCACAGAGCAGGGTGGTCACAGCTATACTGGCTGGTGCCATTGCTGCCTCTGAACAAAGTGAGGATCAGAGACAACAGGAGTCACCACATGCCCTGGCCTCCCTGAGAAGAGCCGCTCCACTAGGGGAGGCTTATGTCCTGGATGTCAAGAGCGCATGCCCAACGACTTGAGCACATGCCCCGGATGTAAAGAGCGCGTGCGCAATGCCATGAGTATCAAGAGCGCAAGCTCAGCTCCACAGATTGCGCACACCTGGTGCGCATAAAGCCACATGTTAAATCGCTTCTAGGCCAGTTCGCTCTGTTGGCCACGGCATTCCCCCCTAAATGCCAAGGTTGAGGGTTAGATTCCTGGTCAGGGCACATATGAGAAACAACTGTTAGGTGCACAATTAATGTTTTTCTCTCTGTCTCCCAGCCTTCTCTCCCTTCCTCCCTTTCTCTGTCTAAAATCAATCAATAAATTGAAAACAGCAACAACAAAAAGAAGTCGCTTCTACATGGACCGTTTTTGGTGCAACAAACCAGAGAGACACTATAGAGAAGACTGGGGAGCCAGCGGAGCCCTCGAGGTTGGAAGGGCCACCGAGTGCCACCCTTTACCTCCCGTCCACCTCCATAGGGCGGCAGCATTCTATCTAGGTTCTGGCCTGTCTGCCAGGTCCCTTCAGAGGGTTCCTGGAAACATCGCCTGAGCCCATTTCAGCCCTGAACAAAGGCAGCAAGGAGAGTCAACAGAGCTCTGTTATACACATCTGGCCTCCCTGCTGGAACCACACTGGCTTGGTGGGCCAGGCCCCCAGATCCATAGGCACCCACTTGGCTCCTACCTGCTCCCCAAACCACCGGGAACATCTACACAGAGCCTGCTTCTACCTCAGGCCATGTTTGCAAGACTAGGAGAAACAGCTACTTTGTCTAATGCATATAAGCAGAGAGATTCAAACAAAATGAAAAAACAGAAGAATATCTCTCAAATGAAATAACAAGGAAAACATCTAGGAAAAAAGTCTAAGGAAATGGAGATAATTAATTTGACTGATAAAGAATTCAAAGAAACAGTCATAAGGATCCTCACCAAACCTTGTAATGGAATAGAGGAACTTAAAAGAACTTCAACAAAGAGTTAGAAAGTATAATAAAGAACTAAGCCTCAACAAAATGAATAGACAACCTACTGAATGGGAGAAGATATTCACAAATGATACATCCAATGAAGAGTTAATACTCAAAATATAGTATAAGGAACTCATACAACTTACCACCCCCATCCCCCCAAAATAATCTGATTTAAAAAAGGGCGGAGGATCTGAGCAGACATTTCTCCAGAAAGGACATACAAATGGCCAACAGACATATGAAAAGTTGTTCAATGTCACTAATCATCAGGAAATGCAAATCAAAACCACAATGAGTTATCACCTCACACCTGTCAGAATGACCATCATCAATAAGCCAAAGAAGAATGTGAAGAAAAGCGAACCCTCATACACTGTTGGTGGGAATGCAAATTGGTGCAGCCATTATGGAAAACAGTATGGAGGTTTCTCAAAAAATTGAAAATAGAATTATCACATGACCCAGCAATCCTCCTTCTGGATATTTGCACAAAGAAATCCAAAACACTAATTTGAAAAGATATATTCACCTCTGTGTTCATTGTAGCATTATTTACAACAGCCAAGACATGGAAGCAAATCTAAGTGTCCATCAATAGACAAATGAATAAGGAGTATGTGGCACATATACATATGATATATATAGAAAGAAAGAGTACTCAGCCAGAAAAAGGAATAAAACCTTACCATTTGTGACAACATGGATAGACCAAGCTATTTTCTTTTTCTTTCTTTCTTTTTTTTTTTTTTGTATTTTTCTGAAGCTGGAAACGGGGAGAGACAGTCAGACAGACTCCCGCATGCGCCCAACCGGGATCCACCCGGCACGCCCACCAGGGGGCGACGCTCTGCCCACCAGGGGGCGACGCTCTGCCCACCAGGGGGCGATGCTCTGCCCCTCCGGGGCGTCGCTCTGCCGCGACCAGAGCCACTCTAGCGCCTGGGGCAGAGGCCAAGGAGCCATCCCCAGCGCCTGGGCCATCTTTGTTCCAATGGAGCCTTGGCTGCGGGAGGGGAAGAGAGAGACAGAGAGGAAGGGGGGGGGTGGAGAAGGAAATGGGCGCTTCTCCTGTGTGCCCTGGCCAGGAATCAAACCCGGGTCCCCCGCACGCCAGGCCGACGCTCTACCGCTGAGCCAACTGGCCAGGGCCGACCAAGCTATTTTCAACCAGTGTGCTACAAGAATGGCAGCCCCCAAGTGCCGTCAGGGGCTCAGGCTGTGGCCGCTGTCCTGGATCCCAGCACTGCCTAATGTGCCCTGCACACCGCTACATTGTGCACCAAGAATTGGGTGGCCTGGTCTGAGTGGGCAAAAGTGGCAAGCTGGTTGTCTACGAGGAGGCACATGCACCTCCCCACATAACTCACCGCAAGGGCTGGCTGGCATTGCACACAGGTAGCCTGGATGGGGAGGACCGCGCTGCAGAGGGTTCAGTGGAGGATGTTTTTCTTCACGAGTTTATGCTGGACACCTTTCCTGGCCGTCTGAATGACCAGCTTACTCTGTGTGTTCTGGTCCTGAGGCAGCTGTCTGCACACAAATTCTACTTCTTGGTAGGCTACAGTGAGACCCTACTGTCCCACTTCTACAAGCGTCCTGGGTGTCAGCACCTCCAAATTGTGCCTTCAAAGGTTGTGTATATTTAGGACATTCGTCTTTTTTGTGTCAAACTCTAGGCTGCAAAGGACAGAAACCTGTGGGAAAGGGGGGAAGTAGAAACGGGGACACTTACCCCTCAGAGTCCACGGGCTTCACTTTTAAAGCTGCTCCTGAATAAATGGATTGTCCACGTTTTTTTGTTTGTTTGTTTGTTTGTTTTTGTTTTTTAAGCATTACCTGACAATTTAGTCAGGGGCGCTGAACTCTTTCCCTTAGATTGCGAAATTAAAAAAAAAAATGACAACAGCTAACATAATGGTCGTCTGTGTGAATAAATCAAAATTTTACTTTTTTCTGGTCAGATTGGCAAAAAATATATTTTTTGGTGTCCTGCAGCATTTTAGTAGTTTACATGTGCCTTGAGGTAAAATTGTTAAACTATCAGGTAATTATGCTCAGTGAACAAGTCAGATAGAGTAAGAGAAAGACCATATGATTTCACTGATAATGTGAAATCTAAATAACAAAATGAACAAACAACAAAACAAAAACAAACTCATAGGTTCAGAGAACAAATGGATGGTTGCCAGGTGGGAGGGGGTGAGGGGGAGGGGAAGTGGGGAAAAAGCAAAAAAAAAAGTTAAAAAAAAATAAGTCAAGAAAACCTTGGGCAAGATAGAATGAATCAAATTTTATTCCTATTTACCGTTTCAGATGTTTTTGCCCTCTCTACGAAATGGGTTAGCATTTGCCTCACATAAAGGTACTAAAGGCAAATGAATTTTAAAACTAGAGCAGAGGAGCTCTGGTAAAATCAAGTTGTCAACCCATCATCCTGATCAGGCAATATTTAAAGTATCCATTTATTAGCAGGTTCACTGTTAGAGGTTGTCGCCCAGTCACATCCAGGCAGCACATGGGGAGGCTGGGACGACGTCGCGTACCCCTGGACTGTGCTCAGACCACTGGTAGCCATCTCCACCAGAGGCTGGCACCTCTGGAAAGCCAGGGACTGACCCAGGAAGGGCTCTGTCCCTGAGAAGGTAGGCTCCTCCGCAGTTCTCTGTTGCGCGACTCCATGGGGGAGTTTTCTTTTGGAATGGGATCCCAGGGATGTGAAACTGCGTTATTCCTAAGGAAGGGACCCAGGATGCCATTTGTGTGAGCTTCTCTGGCCGCGGGGACAGGATGTGGAGGTTGTGGCACCACAGGCAGCAGCTGCGTTCCAGCCCCACTGCAGCGCACAGGGTGACTGGAGAAGGGCCTCCAGTTCTCATCAATACATCCAATCTGACTCTCAGAAACCCACCCCAGTTTCGTTGGTCTTGGGGTGTGAGTGGTGAGTGTGTATTTGTGCGTGTTTGGGGAGGAGGTGGTCACGTGACTTCCAGCCTCTCCTATCTGGGTACCATTTAAGCCGAGACCAGCCACGAGGGTAAATCAATGCTCCAAGTGACCACCTTGCCCCGGCCTTGCAAAGGGCTGCAGAGTCGAAGGCAGGAAAGGACGAACCGGGAGCATCCAGGGGAAAGAGGCGAGGATACCGCGCCCCTACTCGGCCACTGGGGGCCGCAGTCACCTTCAGCTTAGGGAGTGGGGAGACGCGAACCCTGCTGGCGGCTCTGGCCGCCGCTCCCTCCAGCGCGCAGCCTCCGCTGGCTCTGCCCTTAGCCCTGCAGCCGCGACCCGGGACCGCGAGGACGTGGCCTCCCCCGAGCTCTGGAGGCGCCCCGCTCGCGCTCTCCGGGCAGCAGCCTCCAGCAGGGTACCCCCTTGGCGCGCCTGCCGCGCCCCTGCCCGGGCCCGCCCCTTCGTCCCCAGGGCGCGCGCAGTCACTGCCGGTGCGCTCTGCCAGTCTGAGCGCCCGGGCAGGCGACGATGGGGAGGCCGAGCCCAGCTCTCTGCCGCGGGTTCCCCGGCCCTCGCTGCTCACTGCCCCCAAGCCCGTGACGCGGTGGCACAGGCCAAGACACAAAGCCCGAAGCTGGGTCCTCCCGGGGGCTGAGGCCACATCCTGGGGCGCCGCGAGCCCCGAGCCCCGGCGCCATGCGAGCTGGTGCTGGTTGTCCCCTGCCCAGGAGGAACCCGCGCGCCCGACCCGGCTGCCGTGCGACCGCCCCTGCCCCAGCCGCAGCCAGGGGGGCGCCGCGCAGGTGAGGGCAGAACCCCGACTTGGGGGCAGAGCTGCAGCCGCCCCAGCCCTGGGGAGCAGCCCCAGCAAGGAACCGGTGCCCGGGAGGCGGGGACCGTGGGCTCCGGAGTCTTCCCGAGGTGCGGCATCGGAGGCCGTGTGGAACACGCCGGAGAGGAGCGGGAGACCCGCGGGGCGGCGCGGACCCTGCTCCGGAAGCCTCGGAGGTAACTTCGTAGAGCCAGGGCGGGCGGGGAATGGGAGCGCACGCGTGCGTGTGTGTGCCAGTGCGCGGTGTGGGCGCCGGTGCCGGCGCGCCGGGTGTGAATCCACCTAACTCCCCTGGGCTTCGGATCCCTGAGGGCCGCCGGCCCTTTTCTGCTGCGCTCTGGGCGGCAGAGGAAAAGGTGTGTGTGGTGTGGCGGGCTCCAGCGAACCTGGTGGACGGATCAGGGACTAGGGAAGCGAAACAACGAAAAAGGACTATGCAGTTTGGGGCAAGTTTTCAGGGCTAAAAATTCGCTCCTAGAAAACGGCATTTTGAGGGTTAACTATACCAGCTGTGTATGCGAAAGGCCTGACACATACATCAGCGCTGGACTAACCCGACAGACGACCAGTGCGTCCAGTTCTCGGGTCGGGATTTCCAGTCACAACTTGGAATGGGAGCCTGATTCTTACTGAGGAGGTGGGATGTTCAACTTTCCCCTCCGGAAAACACAGAGGCCGGCCTGGCTGCGAGGGGGGCACTCACGTGCCGGTTAGCTCAGGCACAGGCAGCATTCCCTCACCTGCCTGCCACACTCCCTGGGGCTGCCAGGCTCAGCCAGAGTGTCACTTGCCTGATCTCCTGGGGTGCTGGAGCTCCTGGTGGCAACTAAGAAGCTTTAACTGTGACATTGCTCAGTCCAGCCTTGTTTTGCTGGAAGACTGTAGCATTGTTCAACTGTGAGTCTGCAGTGGAGAAAGTGGTTGAGGGCTCTGATACTCCTCTCAGTGGGGACTCAGTAACATTTAGTGAAGGCTTCCAACCATTTCTCTTGAGGATGGGCATTGTCACCAGGAGGAGGTGGCAGCGTCCATGCTGCCGCCCTCATGGCTGTGACTGGGAGCTTCACTGCTGGGCTTTGCTGTGATTTTATGCATGGCATGGAGAGCTGCCAGGAGTCTGGCAGAAGCGGATGCCGCCAGCTATGTACCCCTTTCTCCAGCAAACGGGCTGCTGCCCATAACTCCTCTCCCGGATGGAAACAGTGAGTAGATGCCCCTCCTTTCCCATGTCTGTGACCACCAGCATCAATGGATCCTGCCTGCAGGTAGAAGCCAGCAGACTGCTGTGATTACATGATGTCTTTTACAATGAGCTCCTGGCCATTGGGTCATTGAGAGTCTGACAGCAAGCAGTATTTTGGGTCCTGTTGAAAGCAGGGAAGGGGGTCAGAGACAATAGGTTGCCTGGAGCTGTAGGGACAGTTGTACAACCCCCTTTAATGGCCTTTCTTCTTGTTTATAAGAGGAAGGTGGAGCAGGAGACAGAAGGGAGTTTGCAGAAAGAGCAAAATTTAGAGATTTAGGTTACTGGAGCCTGGAGGGAAAGCTTAAATGTCTGATACATAAAGTCTGATTTTTGTTGTGTCTGTCTGAGAGATGTGTATAGATCCGGGACCATGTGATCATAAATGTCAGTTGCCAGGGAAAGACTACATCAGTTTATTTGCATTTCTGATGAGTTTGGTGAGGGAGTGTTCGGTGGCACTTAATACTTGGAAGACAAAGGTTTCTTTGTTGGTGGGGAATTCAGTTCTTTTTGAATTTTTACATATATAATGGCAATTTTTTTTTCCTGGCCAGTGCTATCTAGCAAAATTGCTGTGACTTCCAGCTCCTAAAAGCCTTTGTATTTATTAACTCAGATACTCCCTGTGAGACATCTCTGTGCCCATGAGGTTGAGATGTCTGCCTGCCTCTCTCCATAGCGCACAGAACTGGCCCGCTGTATCTCCCTCAGGATTCCCCCAAACAAGCTCTTTCTCAAATCTTGACAAACGTGAAGCAGAAACCAGGGTTGTAGTGAGGGCTTTGTGTCTGCTGGGCAGGGATGTGACCAATGAGAGAGGGAAGGGGAAGGCCCTGCTCTCTGCTCCAGCCCTGTGGCAATGTGTATTCTCAAACTGGCTGGGGCAAGGTTCCATGTTCCTCTGCGGCTCTGTTGCTGAAGCCCACTGATGACCTTTTCCTGCTGATGTGTGGATCTTAGTTTTTGGAGCTTACCTGCAGGCTCAGTGTAAATGAAAGGGAAAAAAAGAAAGAAAAGGAAAGAAAGAAAGAAAGAAAGAAAGAGAAAGAAAGAAAGAGAAAGAAAGAAAAAAGAAAGTGTGGAGTTCAGAACAGGCAGAGATAATTGGCAGCCAGCCTCAGGTGTGCTTCTAACTCATTACATGGTCTTGGTAAGCTACTAACTTTTCTGCATATTAATTTTCACCTGTATAAAATGAGAGAGCATCAGATCATTAATTTTCTTCCCTTTTCTAAGAGGAGAACCCTTTAGATGAAATCTTATGTGAAAGTTAAGCAGATGAAACTGATTAAAAAGTGGGGGAGGGGTCTGGAAGCCTGTTCATTCCCAATGTGATTTCTGAAGCCCCCTGTAAACCCCTAAGGGCTCCCTAGAGCACAGTTTGACAGTCACTGGGAGGCTTCTCTGTTTAATACAGCCCATTCCCTCTTGTGCCTGAAGTGAAATGCACAGGTGGGCAAAAGTAGGTTTACAGTTGTGAATATGTGAAACGGAGTTGATTCTTGTCTTACTATTTATTAATTATTGTATTATTTTCTTCTTATTGTTTGTTATTATTTCATATCCTTCCTTATGACTTATCTTTTAGGCCACGATGGCTGGTAATTTCACCTACTTTTGCCCACGCCTGTACTGTGGTTACCTAGTTCCGTGCGGTGTGTCACCTCCCTTTCTCTTGCATCTGACCCTCCCTGAAGGCTAGCTAAACCCCTGCAGCCTGAGCCCCCGGAGGACCCTCACCTTTTCAGCCCCAAGTCTCCTGAGTCGCACGCTGTGCCAGGCACACAGCAGGTGCTTAGTAAATGCTCACTGAATGGATGAGGAAAGGAGGAGGGAACATAGTTATCTTAACTGAACTGGGTCTGACGGATGGCTCCCCTACAACGGGAATCTTAGGAGGGCAAGGAATTTGATTTATTTGTTGCTCTGTGGCTAGTGCCCAGAACACTTCTGGGCACAGGCAGATTTTGGCTTGCTATAAGAAAATCTTTAAATGATTTAAAGTTGTTAAATAAAAACATAAGTGTGGTGGCTACTAACTCTGTTCATAAAGATTCTGTCTTTCCTCCTGGGCACGTGTAGGATGGCATTTCTCTGCTCAGTGGAAATTAGGTGTGGGGAGTGCTTTGCCTAGCTAAAGAAGTGTGCGTGGGAGCTCTCGTTAGCAAGTGCCTCACCCTGTTCTTCCTTTCCTCTGCTCTGCGAGGGGCTGCCTGCTTTGTCTGGGGGAAGGTGACATGGAGCAGAGCCCCCTGCTGACTCACACTGGGCCTACAGCATGGAAAAGAAAGAAACCATTGGTGTTTTAATCCACTGCAGTCTTGGGCTGCTTGTTGCTGCCGCATAACCGAGCCTAGCCTGACTTAAAGCGACACGTAAAAAAAGAGCTTAGAAAAATTCTGGCTTCGGATCAGAACCTAATGAGAGAGCAGTATCATCCAGGAAGGCCAGTGGTTGCCTAGACAGGGTTGAATGAGGATCTGGACCCAGATGTGATCACTGCACTGAGGCATGTGACTGTCATTTTTGCTGGCTGGAGAGCTCATTCAGTAGCATATCCAGGTCAGCCTTTTCGGGAAGGACCCATGATAACCAAAAGCCTGATAGATAAGTCATAAAGTACTGGCTTAATAGTTTAGTGGGAAGACAGTAAATCTCATAAATGTGTTCATTGATCAGGGGAAAATGCCCATTAGAAGCCAGATAATAAAAAATAAACTCCCTGGTGCGTTTAGACTTGAAGCGAGGGGAGTAAGTGAAGGAGCTGCAAGCCACTGTCACAGGGCTTTGACTGGCTGACGTGTCCTTCTTAATATAGACTTTTTAAACGAGATTTTATTTATTGATTTTAGAGAAAGGAGGAAGAGGGGGAGAAAAGGAGAAGGGAGGAGTGGGAGGCATCAACTCACAGTAGTTGTTTCTCATTTGTTCCTTGACCAGGCAAGCCCGGGGTTTTGAACCAGCGACCTCAGTATTCCAGGTTGATGCTTTATCCACTGTGCCACCACAGGTCAGGCTGACATACCCTTTTTTTTTTTATTAGAGAGAGAGGGAAGAGAGAGAGAGGGAGAGATAGAGAGAGAACAGGGGGAGGAGCAGGAAGCATCAACTCCCATATGTGCTTTGACCAGGCAAGCCCAGGGTTTCGAACTGGCGACCTCGGCATTCCAGGTCGACGCTTTATCTACTGCGCCACCACAGGTCAGGCCAGGCTGACATACCCTTTTTTATCCAACTTAGAGAGCTGCCTGCTGAGTGGACTGCACACTGATGCACATATCTCATTTAACACCATCCTTAGGGCGTGATTTGTTTGACACAATTACTGCATTTTTCCTGGTGCCCTGAGCGCCATTCCGGGCTCTCGGTCCCAGTGAGTTCCCGTGACGGCCTTTTCTGCCGGTTTGCCTGTGACAACAGCAGATTGCACAAGCTCTCAGCTGATGAGCCCTCCGCCATCGTCCCTACCTCGAGCGTCTTCCTCAGTGTATGTGCCCCTAGAGCCCTTTCCTCCCACCACTCCCTTCTCGTCCCCGGGAACGCTTTGACCTCTAGTGGCTCACGCACAGTGATTATTGTACTGCCACCTCTGAGGTGACGCTGGGGTTTTGAGAAAGAAAATTTTATGCAGGATGCTAATCATGCAAGTTTTATGGTTACTTGAGGAGACTTAAGTAAACACAGCTGAAAAAATAAATCAAAAAAGGTCAACAGGCCAATGGAGACTTGTGGGTACAAAGAACATGGGGGAAGCCTGGCTGACCAACAGTTGTGAGAAGGCCAACCAAGAGAAACAAGGGAAGGGCCTGTCTGCGGAGCTTGGATGAAGAGAACGGGAAGGCGCTTGTCAGCGGGTACGCGTGGGGAGCAGGTACTGAGTGGTGTGAGTAATGGGAGGTGGGCTTCTCCTGTGTTCCCCTCGCCATGGGGGTGCTTTTGCACTGTTCTGACAGACTCCGTGTTGGTCTGTCTCTCACTCTAAACCAGGGGTCCCCAAACTTTTTACACAGGGGGCCAGTTCACTGTCCCTCAGACCGTTGGAGGGCCCAACTATAAAAAAAACTATGAACAAATTCCTATGCACACTGCACATATCTTATTTTAAAGTAAAAAAACAAAACGGGAACAAATACAATATTTAAAATAAAGAACAAGTAAATTTAAATCAACCAACTGACCAGTATTTCAATGGGAACTATGCTCCTCTCACTGACCACCAATGAAAGAGGTGCCCCTTCCAGAAGTGCGGCGGGGGCTGGATAAATGGCCTCAGGGGGCCGCATGTGGCCCGCGGGCCGTAGTTTGGGGACCCCTGCTCTAAACTGTGAGCCCCTGGAGAAGTGGGGATGTGTTATTCGTTGTCGGTCCTGGTGATTGGCACAGTGTTAGGTACAGGTTGGGCAGTTCAGTAAAAGCTGTCAGGCGAGTGGGGGGACGGACGACGCTCCAGATGATTCGGAAGGCCCTCTGCAGGGGCGAGCTGCACAGGAAGGAACAGATCTGTAGGTCCTGTCCCCCACAACCTCTGTCTGAGTCAACAGCACAGTATGGTCCCGAGAAGAACCTCAGCGGAAAGATGGCGCCTAGAATGAGTGTGGGACTTCAGTCCTCTGACCGTCAGTACAAGGAACTCCACTTGAGAAGCATGGGAGACAACTGGAAATTTACTTAAAGAAGAACTGGCACAGGTCAGGGCTGCTGTGAGCTCTGGGAATGTGGGGAGAGAGAGACGGCAGTGTGACCTTCCATTCTTCCAGGGTTCCAAGATGTATTTCAGGATGATAGACTAGGAGAATCCTATTATCACCAGTTCCCTTTGACCTTGGCACCAGTCAATAAAGGGTCCTAACTGAGAACCGGGGCAAACCGGATCTTATGTTATCATCGGAAGCTTTTCCCTTCTGAGAAGGACTGCAGGCCTTCCAGTTCTGTTGGCTTAAATATGAGAAAGTGAAGAAGAGGAGTATTCCCTCTCCTCCTCCGTGTGTACTGGAGACCAAGGCTCCAAGCCCCCTGTGGTTGGCGGAGTAATGGTCCCCAAGGCTGTCCACGTCCTGATCCCCAGAACCTGCAGCTATGTTATCTCACATGGCAAAGGAGGCTTTGCGGATATGATTAAAGATGTTGAGATGGGGAGATAATGCCGGATTACCTGCTGGGCCCAATGGAATCACAGGAGTCTATCAAGTGGGAAGAGGAGGCAGAGGAGTCAGAGAGGGAGATGTGACTGCTGCAGCAGAGGACAGACTGATGTGATTGCTGGTTTTGAAGATGGAAGAGGAGGCCACGGACCAGAGAAAGCCGCTGCTCAGAACAGGGAAATGACAGGAAGTGGGCTTTCCCCTAGAGCCGCCTCAAGGATGCGGCCCTGCAGATACACCGACGCTAATCCAGCCACACCCATTTGGCCTTCTGACCTCTAGAGCTTGACCGTGACAAATCCGTGTTGTTTGGGGCCACCGCATTTGTGGTGATTGGTTACAGCAGCAGCAGGAAACAAGCACAGCACAACCTCTGCAATGATCCATATTGGCCCCTGTAGTGCAGGGAGGCAAGTGAGCTCGGCAGAACCAGAAGCGTCAGTGTGTCTGACTCCTAGGGAGCGTGGATGCCCTGGAAAATCTGATCAGCTCTTCACTTCGGTCAGTTTTTCTTGATTCTTAAAACTGGATCCTCTCTAAACTGGATCCATGGAGCCTAAAGGTTCCGCAGGCTCCAGTTTGGGAACCACAACAATGAAAGTTCAACACTGTCCCGAAAGCACTCTGGGCATTGAGACCACATTGTCATACCCAGTGATACCATAGCCACAGACAGGATCTAAAATTTGCATTTAGATTTTTCACTGAAATGAAAACGAAACAAAACAGAAAAAAAATGGCTTACCTCTGAGAATATATGGAAGGAGGGTCAGAAAAACTTTCCTGAATGAAGAATAAACCAAAAGATTCTTATGCAGTTAGGCATCATTTTTGCTTCCCTGGTCAAAACAAAAAATGGTATCTGTCTGTACCTCTCCATTCTGGCTGCCATCATTTGGTCCAAGGCCTATGCTCTACCCGGGAGGTCAAAGGTCAGGAGGCAGGCAGGCGTAGGCGGGATTCTAGGTGGAGAGAGGGCAAGTTAATGGAGCTCTTACCTCTCATTACTATTACTTCACTCCCAAATGGAACTTGAGCAATGCCTCAGCATTAGGAAGCTATTTCTGGAGGCATATTGATAAAGTAATCATTTTGGAACTAAGTATTATACCAGAAAAAATATACTAATAAATAATATATCTGTGCCTATTTTATAAAGTTGGCCTCAGTGGCCAACCACACGTGCCAGTTAGGCTTCTTAGGGCCTTTGCACACACTTTCTTCTGCCTGGGATGCTTGCTGGCTCTTCCTCAAGGTTTTTGCTCCCTTACCTATCTGGGGAGTTCATTCAGATGTAATCTTTTCCCTGATGACTTTTTTCTTTTTAATTAAGTGAGAGGTGGAGATATAGACTCCTGCATGCGCCCTGACCAGGATCCATCTGGCAAGTCTCCTATAGGGTGATGCTCTGCCCATCTGGGGCCATTGCTCCATTGCTCAGCAACCAAGCTATTTCAGAGCCTGAGGTGAGGCCATGGAACCAGCCTCAGTGCCTGGGGCCAAGTTGCTTGAACCATTTGAGCCATGGCTATGGGAGGAGAAGAGAGAGGGGGGAGGGGGGGAGAATCAGATGGTCACTTCTTTTGTGTGCCCTGACTGGGAATCAAACCTGGGACTTCCACACGCCAGGTCAACTCTCTACCGCTGAGCCAACTGAGGACTTTTTTGATCATCTTATTTAAAATCACATCCCCCCTCCACCCCTGCCCCTTTCTAACATTCTCCTCTATTTACTCTTTAGTACTTCCCATCTCATTTATTTTACATTGTACTTGCTTATTTTGCTTATTATCTGTCTCCCCAACCTAGAATATAATTTCATGAGGGTATTTTTTTGTTCTGATTTATATTAGCTACCATAGTACACATGCCAGTTACAAAATGAATATCTTTTAATGAATAAATGGATGTTTCCTTTGACCGTTAGTAACCTCTGAAGGAAGAATCGGCACGTTCCCTTTCTAGATGAGGAAACCACAGCTCAGAAGTAAAAATTTACTTCCCAAGTTTCCATGGCTGACATTTGCCTGCCAATCTTCTCCTCTTTATTTTTTTTTATTAGAAAATCACATATTCCGAACTTTTAAGTAACACAGATCTGAAAGAAAGAAAAAAAGCACCCGGAACAATTATTGTTAACGTTTCAGTTTAGAGCAGCGGATGTGTGTAATAGACCAGTGGTCAGCAAACTCATTAGTCAACAGAGTCAAATATCAACAATACAATGACTGAAATTTCTTTTGAGAGCCAATTTTTTTAAACTTAAACTATATAGGTAGGTACATTCTTTATCGAGGTAGCACCACCTGCACATGGTATTTTGTGGAAGAGCCACACTCAATGGGCCAAAGAGCCGCATGTGGCTCGCGAGCAGCAGTTTGCCGACCAGGGATATAGACAATTTGATATATTACAGTATATCCCTTAGAAGCCTTTTTTTTTTCACTTAGAAATAGGCCATTAACAACCAACCATGTCAATAAATCTATTCCTGCAACATGACTTATTAATGCAGTGTGGTATTTCATCATTTCCATTTACTACAATTTTTTATAATCCATTGGATGCAAAGGTTATTGCTGATTTTTTTTTCTTATAAACAACACTGAAGAGAAGATATTAGCAGCACTTTTTTTTTTAAAAAAAACACATATCTGATTATTTACTTTAGATAAATACTTAGAAGTGTGGATCTGTTTTACTTTAAAATTGTGTATATTTTCAGTTCCATTGCTGATCACTTCCTAAAGCAGTTGCACAAAGTTATACCTTTCCAATAATCCACACACACACACACACACACAGACACTGTGTGCACACACACACAGTGCACACATGCACGCACACACACACACACACTGTGCACACAAGTGCATGTTGTGGCAGGTTCACTGGGCCCCTAGAAGTTTCAGGCTGATGTTTCTCCCTTGCTCTTTTGAGCCCGGGCTTGGCTTTCACCAGATTTGGCTTCTGGTCACGCATTTCACTCTCAGTGTAATTTCTGTTCATGTCCCTCATTTCCTTGAATAGATTGAAGGGTGGTGGTGCCTCCCTCTCCAGGCCGTTGTGCTGTTCAAGATTCGTGTAAATCCCCGTGCATAGTGGGTGGTCAGGCTACCGTGGTTTCTCCCCCTTGTCTCTCCCTACCCCCAATCACTTTGCCACTCACTGGGGAACGCTTTTCCCTTCCTGGCATGAGATTGGCCTGGCGCTCCTTCCACAGCACCAGAGGCCAGGGTTGTAGCCAACCTGGGCCCCTAACCCACACTGGACTGCAAGGCGCCTCCCTTCCCCGCCCAGTTCCTCAGACGCCTCAGCTGTGAACTGGGAGCGCCCTCCCCGCACCACAGAGCAGTCTGGTCTGCGATGCCTGCCGGCAGCTGCACTCTGCAGTGGGGCCCCAGCACATTGTCACAAAGCCTAGAAATCCACTTCTCACCCAAGCCTCCCTCCCCCCTTATTCCTGTGGGTTTCACTGGCACGCTGTAGAAAATATACACAGAGTTTATGATGATTAATCGTCAAATGCACACACGCCATGGGGCACAGTGCCTACACTTGGCTATTCAGAAACCCCCAAATTTCAGCTTTAATAAAAAATAACTCGGCCTGACCTGTGGTGGCGCAGTGGATAAAGCATCGACCTGGAAATGCTGAGGTCGCCGGTTCGAAACCCTGGGCTTGCCTGGTCAAGGCACATATGGGAGTTGATGCTTCCAGCTCCTCCCCCTCTTCTCTCTCTCTGTCTCTCCTCTCTCTCTCTGTCTCTGTCTCTCCTCTCTAAAATGAATAAATAAATAAAAAATAACTTAGGTTTAGCATATCATTTATGTTTCTTTTATTCACTTCAGGAGTCATTGGGTCTTGGTTTTCCAACTTCGTTTTGACCTGGGATTAATCATTTTTCAACATGCAAAGTAGAATAAAAAGTTGAGGAAGCCACACAGGGAAGAGTCATGGGTTTTCTGGAAGTCCTGGCTCTGATTCTTGTTGTCCCCAGTTGCTCTCTTAAATTCTCCAAGCCTGTACCCTCATCCGTCAGAGTGCAGGCGCGACCGTGCTCATAGGCTGCGGCAAGAATTCAAAAAGACCATCCACAAAAGCACTTAGTGTCACTAAAACCCTGCAGCACGGTGTGCATGAGTTGAAGCTGCATTCGTTCGTCCTCCACTTTGATTTCTGTGCCCATGTATTTACTGGAAGCATAGGCATATGTCGGTGATAGGCTGTCCCTGGCTCTAACCAGAACTTCCTAGCGCAGAATGCCTTCATCAGACGGGAGTGGTGCTGGGGCAGGGCCCGGGGTGCTGCTCAGGCTGACATGGGTTCCTAGTGACTTATTCTGGGCAGACACAGAACCGCTCAGGGTTCTATTGCCTTTTCTATACACGAAAGTTCAAACCATGGTCTCTGCAGACATTCCTGGGAGGGCACAGGCCAGTGTGTATAGCAGCCCATCGGGACACAGCCCTCAGGACAAGGAGAGAACCATTGCTGACGGCAGCTGGAATTAAGACAAAGACACCGTTCCCTTAGGAAATGGACGGGACCTGTGCGGACTGGGTCAACTTCATTTATTTATTTATTTATTTAATTTAGAGGCAGGGAGAGAGAGACAGGAACACTGAGCTGCTCCTGTACATACCCTGACTGGAGAATCGAGCTGGCAACCTCTGTGCTCTGGGATGACATTCCAACTAACTGAGCTATCCAGCCAGGGTTTAATTTTTATTGATTTTCAGGGAGACAGAGAGAGGAAGGGGGAGGTGGGGAAGGGGTAGGGAAGTATTTCTGTTCCACTCAGTCGTGTATTTTTTGGTTGCCTCCCATGTGTGCCCTGACCGGGGATCAAACCTGTAGCCTTGTTGTCTCGGGATGACACTCTCAACCAACTGAGTTAACTTGGCCAGGGCTGAGTCAACTTTAAAATCAGTAAGTCAGCTGTCAGAATGCCTCTTCCAAGTAGGGTGTAACTGGGTAAGTTAAACACTTGCGTAATTTGATGTTTCCTTGTGATCTCAGAACTTGTGTCCATGTTTGTCAATGAGGAGCTTTACTTTCTCTTATGAAATTCTGTTAAACTTTTGGCTTGATAGTTTTAATTTGTCTATCCAAGATTCATTAATGGATCTTTGTTTTTCTATTTCAAAGTAAGGTTTATTATTGTTTGGTGATTACAAAGTAACACATATTCATTGTAGGAATTTTAGAAAAAATGGGCAATTATAAAGAAAAAATTAAAATTGGGCCCTGGCTGGGTTGATCAGTTGGTTAGAATGTGTCTCTATACACTGAGGTTGTGGGTTCGATCCCTGGTCAGGGCACATGTAAGAATCAACCAATGAATGCATAAATAAGTGGACAACAAATTGATATCTCTTTCTTGCCCTTCTTCTCTCTCTCCCTCTTCCTCTTTCTCTAAAAATCAATCCATAAATAAAAATTAAAGAAAAAATGACTTATAAAAATAAGAATGGTAAAAAGAAAAAAATAAGAATGGTGGTTGAATGGGAAGAGGCATGAGGGAAATTTCTGGGGCAATGGGAACACCCTAGATTTTTATATGACTTTGGTTACTATACATTGGTCAAAACTTCAGCAAATGCACATTTAAGATTTGTACACTTCATTGTACATAAATCTTATATTAAAAGAAAAACTATAAGCTGCTATTGAAGTTAGGATTATGATATGCATGATGAAATGTTTAGGGGGAAGTGTACACATATCTGCAATTTATTTGAAGTGCATTTTTTTTTTTGTATTTTTCTGAAGCTGGAAACGGGGAGAGACAGTCAGACAGACTCCTGCATGTGCCCGACCGGGATCCACCCGGCACGCCCACCAGGGGCGAAGCTCTGCCCACCAGGGGGAGATGCTCTGCCCCTCCAGGGCATCGCTCTGCTGCGACCAGAGCCACTCTAGCGCCTGGGGCAGAGGCCAAGGAGCCATCCCCAGCGCCCGGGCCATCTTTGCTCCAATGGAGCCTTGGCTGCGGGAGGGGAAGAGAGAGACAGAGAGGAAGGAGGGGGGGTGGAGAAGCAAATGGGCGCTTCTCCTATGTGCCCTGGCCGGGAATCGAACCCGGGTCCCCCGCATGCCAGGCTGACGCTCTACCGCTGAGCCAACCGGCCAGGGACGTTGAAGTGCATTAAAACAATAAGGAGGGCCCTGGCTGGTGGCTCAGTGGATAGAGCATCAGCCCGGCGTATGGACATCCCGAGTTCGATTCCCGGTTGGGGCACACAGGAGAAGCGACCATCTGTTTCTCTCCCCACCCCCTCCCCCTTCTCACTCTCTTCTCTGGTTCGAATGTGGCTCTGGGTGCTGAGAATAGTTCTATTGGAGCTTATTAGCCTCAGAAACTAAAAATAGCTCAGTATTGAAGTATTGGCCCCAGATGAGGTTGCTGGGTTGATCCCAGTCAGGGTGCATGCAGGAGTCTGCCTCACTATCTCCCCTCCTTTTACCTAAAAACAAATAAACAAACAGACAAACAAACAGCAAAAAAACCCAATAGGACGGCTTCATGAAGGCTTGATAAGAGATATCAATAGATGTGGAACAAAGCAGAGTAAAGTGTCAATCAATGGTAGAATCCAGATTGTGGGTACATGAGTGCTTACCATGAAATTCTTTCAATTTTACTGTATGTTTGCAAATTTGCATAATACGATATCGAGGGCCAAGTTACTAATTCAGAAAAAATAAACAAACCTATATTTACAATCCAAATGTAACCAGCGTTAACATTTTACCACATGTTATTTTCTTTCATTTTCCTTTCCAAGAATATATAATTAAGATCTTACTATATAAACAGATTTATTTTCATATTTTTTTCACTCAGCATTGTAGCATGGTTTTCTTTGGTCATAAAAGTCTTCATTTTGTAATTTTTAAATGAAGGTACAATTTGCACACTGTAAAATTCACACATTTTAGCATACAGTTCTGTGAGTTTTGACAGATGCATAACAGTCATGTAACCACCTCGGTGAAACAAATCCATCACCCCGGGAAGCTTCTCTAGGCTCCTTTGTAGCCAATCCTTGCCTGACATCCAGCCCCGGGCAGGCAGCTGGGCAATTTGTTCTCCAGAATGTCACTAACATGGAATCGTATAGAATGTAGCCTTTGACTCTGGCTTCCTCCACTCAAGCACAATCATTCTGAGATTCATCCATGTTGGTGCCTCCTATAGCCATTCCTTTTTATTGATGTCTAGTATTTCCATGTAAGGATATACATTAGTATAATTTTAATGTTTGTGAGATGTCATGTACATGACAACATGCTTCATCTATACATTTCCTTCTTTGTGGGCTGTTTAAGATGCTTTTTTTTTCTGTTGTAAATACCATCCTAGTGAACCTCTTTACGCATAAATCATTGTAATAGACCATGTCTTTAAGGTAAATTCCTGGGAAGGGAATTAGAAGGTCATGAGTTATAGATATTTTTAAAGTTCTTAATACATTTTTAATCATTAAAGAGTTTTTCCTTGCATTTCTTTATGAGGGTCACAACAAGCTCGACTTAAAATTCCACTGGTGTTTATAATCTTCTCCCTCCCCTCTCTTTTTCAATACTGTCGCTGTAGAATTGACTCGAAGTTTCAGCATAGTTGGCAAGCCTCTGAAATTCTGAATCATGGAGGCCAGTCAGGAAACCTCCCTCTTCCTGGTGAAGATGTTGGAGGAACTGGACAGCAAGCAAAATACCGTGTCCTACCAGGACTTGTGCAAATCCCTGTGTGCCCGCTTCGACCTGCCACAACTCGCCAAGCTGAGGAGCGTGCTTTTCTACACAGCTTGTCTCGACCCCAACTTTCCAGCCACATTGTTCAAAGACAAGATGAAATGCACCGTGAATAACCAGCAATCAAAGAAAATCATGGTGGCCGCGGATATTGTGACAATATTCAACCTGATCCAGATGAATGGGGGTGTGGCCAAGGAGAAGCTGCCCACTGGCCGGCAGAAGGGGCGCAAGAAGGAGGCGTCCTTCGAATCGTGCAGGTCAGACACAGAGGTCTGCAATGCGGCCGAGTGTGAGCCCCTGAACTGTGAGCTGGGCGAGAGGCCATTCAGCCAGGTCTACCCTGCCAGGCAGTCATCCAAATGCCGGAAGATGGACTGTAAGGACTGCCCACAGTTTGTCCCCATCTCTGAGCCCAACTTCTTGTTGGGGGTCAGCAAAGAGGCGAAAGCCCGCGCCGCCTCCCTGGACAGGCTGCAGGCCCTGGCCCCGTACTCAGTCGCCAGCCCTCAGCCGTGCGAGATGCAGAGGACCTACTTCCCTATGAACATCGAGAATGAGTCCATCTCCGATCAGGACTCGCTGCCCATCAACCAGGGCATCAAGGAGAGGTTCATCTCCAATGACGAGCCCTTTGTGGTCCAGTCCTGCGTCCAGAAAAGGAACATCTTCAAAGAAGATTTTCACAACCTGATGGCCGTGTCCCCTGGTTTGGTTGGCCCCACTAACAAGGCCGAAGCAGAGCACGGGGAACCCGAGAGCCGGAAGGAGCCCCACAAGACACCCTTTTTTAATCATAGCTTTGAAATGCCCTACAACAGCCAGTACCTGAATCCTGTGTATTCCCCTGTTCCTGACAAAAGGCGGGCAAAGCATGAAAGCTTAGATGACCTTCAAGCCTCCACATATTTTGGACCCACTCCCATGATGGGGACCCCAGAAGCCAGGCGTTGTCCAGGGAGGCCTAGCAAGCAGACGCCCTGGCCAGCCAAAAGCTGGAGCCTAAACACAGAAGAAGTCCCGGACTTTGAACGGTCCTTTTTCAATAGAAATCCTTCTGAGGAGAAGCTGCGCTATCCAGATCCCAGCAGCCAGAGCCCCGGCTTTCCGGCCCC
Source organism: Saccopteryx bilineata (assembly GCF_036850765.1). NCBI lineage: Eukaryota > Metazoa > Chordata > Mammalia > Chiroptera > Emballonuridae > Saccopteryx > Saccopteryx bilineata. The sequence goes on from NC_089496.1 coordinate 72,943,251, forward strand.
AGACCAGCATCCGGCTTACCTCACACCCAAGGAGCAACAGGCAATGCTCCCCATTGGCTACCTGGCAAAACCCAACGGGCTCAAATCTAAAGAGATCTCATCTCCCATTGACCTGGAGAAGCACGAACCGGTCAAAAAGTTCAAAGACAAAAGCATCAGCTGCACTAGTGGGCAGCTCAGCTCGGACACCAGTAGTGTGGGCACCCAGACCGAACAGCATGTATTGGAGCCCAAGAAATGCAAAGATTTGTGTGCCTCAGGGCAGGCCAGGTACGGGGAAAGGCATGCCATGAAGCAGTCAGACGACGACTCAGAGGTCATCAGCGATGACATCAGCGACATTTTCCGATTTCTTGATGACATGAGTATCAGCGGCTCGACAGGGGTGATCCAGTCATCCTGCTACAACAGCACGGGGTCCTTATCTCAGCTTCACAAGTCGGACTGCGACAGTTCGCCAGAGCACAATATAACCAAGATCACCAATGGGATCCCTGGCAGCAAAGTCGAAAAGGGCAACCCGCCTGGAAACAGCCATCACTCAGAAGAGGAGCTGAAGACCAGTGTATGCAAACTGGTGCTCAGGATTGGTGAAATCGAACGGAAGCTTGAATCGCTGTCGGGTGTCCGCGAGGAAATCTCCCAGGTCTTGGGAAAACTAAATAAATTGGATCAGAAAATGCAGCAGCCCGAGAAGGTGAGTGTGCAGATAGATCTGAATTCCTTGACCAGTGAGGCTCCATCCGATGAGAGTGCCTCCCCCAGGATGTTCCGTGTGCACAGTGGCTCCCATGGGCCCAAACTGGAGAAAAGCGCCGACTGGTGCTGCTCTGATGCCAGCGGAAGCAACAGTGAAAGCCTCCGAGTCAAGGCATTAAAGAAAAGCCTCTTCACCAGGCCGTCCTCAAGGTCGCTGACGGAGGAGAACAGCGCCACGGAATCCAAAATCGCCAGCATCTCCAACTCGCCCAGAGACTGGCGCACCATCACTTACGCCAACCGTGTGGGCCTCAACGAGGAGATCAAAGACAGAGGCCCCGGAGAGAGCAAGGACTGGCATCGAAAATCTAAAGAGGTAATTTAAATTTAAGCTCATGTATCCTACCTAGCACAGCTTGGTGCATTTCCCACCCTTGGACGTGTCAGTAAATGAGAAACAGGTCTTCCCTTCACGTTCTAGCCATCCTTCTGGTGGTCAGGCTTCGGACGTCAGGACAGAGAGCACAGCACAGGCAGGCCATGTGGGGGTCAGCCGGGACGGGCGCGTGGTGCATGCTGCCGACAGCGGGTAGGAGTCCAGATCGTCAGAGAGCAGGGACAGTGGCAGAGCAGGCACGCGTCACCAAGGACATCTTCCTGTCCTTCAGACAGCGGGATGCGGGCAAAGAACACGAGGGAGATGATGTAGTCCTTCCATGGACTCCGTGTGTGCGTGGCATTCCTTTGTAAAAGTTTCAGTGTTTGCCTTCTAAGGCCGATAGATGATTGGTAAGAGAACAGGGTCAGCGGCACTTGTGACGATGTCTTCCTTTGCTTTGTGGATTCTTCCTGCAGGCTGTATGTTCCGCTCTTTTCACAGGAGCTGGAGCGTCTTGCACCTGTACAGCCACCGGGGTCTGTCACTTCCAGAGGGAGAACGCATGCGCGCGTGTGCGCACATACGCACACGCATGCTCAGTTCCCGCCTCATCCCCGCAGGGAGGAGTTGGGTCGGGGCACTCGTGGCTGCTCCTCTTCCTTCCGGCTGGGTCACAGTTCCAGCTGGTCGTGTATCTATCTCATTCTCTTCCTTGGTTAAAGGTCAGGGGAGGCCCCTGAGGTCCGAGGGGACCCAGTGTCGGAGAGAAGGCGGGCAGGCCGTGTGGGCAGACACAGAGCCAGCGGAGGAGGCTGGTTCTGCCAGTGGTGCCAAGAAACTTGGGAAACTGGGCTGTAAGGAAGTTTTCAGGGTAAAAGAGTAAATTTATGAAAGAGATTTTGTTCTGATTCCAAAGGAACCTCTGTTGTCTGTGCTGGTTACTGCACTGTCCCTCTCTAGCCACTTACAAGGTGCGATGTTGAGAGAAAGCCGAGCGTGACGTGGGCCGCTGCTCTGATGAGAGGCCCAGCTCCTCTGCTCACTATCCTTGTCTCTGTGCTGCTGGCGTCTGACCAGGCTCCTGGTGCCCTGGGGCTTAGTTCACATTGAAAAGGGGCCACTTAGAAGACACGAATAGTTAGGCACTTTTATAGAAATACCAGGTTAAATGGAACTAGCCATGCTTCTAATCTATAAGACGTCAAAGCCTTGCAAAACCAACAGAAATAGCCAGAAGTTTAAGAAAGTTCCACTTGAAGTGTCCAGCCCAAAGCTGCTCATTTTAGGCCTGAGTGATCCTCACTGTGTCACCTCCCAGTAGACAGCACGTGCCACCTCTGGGCTACGATCCCTATGGTGGTGCCAGCCCCACCTGCCATCTGAGCTTCTGTCCCACATCTCAAACTGCTCAAGGCTAGTTCCCCCGATGTCCAACCATGTGGCAACAGGTCCCAACCAGGCTTTTCTGTTCCTTCAAAGCCGGTGTTCCCTCTTCCTGTCCCCATTCTGGGGTCACCTTTGCATCCGTTCCTCAAGCTAAGGAGGCTTCTGCTCTGTGACCACCCTCGCTGGCTCGCTCACACCCACTTTTGCCTTCGACCCCGTGGGTTTGTCCCCTCGCTGTTTCCTGCATCTCTGCTTACCTTTCCCATTAATATTCATCCCTCTACGCTCGTCAGGCAGTCCCGGCCCTCACTGCACCCCGTCGGGGTCCGGGGCACACTTATAACTGATCTCTTTGCTTATCTCCCCCTTCCATCCCATCTCGCAGACCACCGCTGTGTGCACGTTCCTAAAACTCCACTCTTGGCTCTTTGTTCCAGTGACAGGTGTCAAACTCGTTGAGCCAGTGAGCTCCCCGTCCTCCCTAACAGGGCGGCTCTCTCTCCCCTAGACTGGGCCCTGCTCTGCCTTTGTGGGTCTGCCTGCTTTCCTCGGCAACGCCAGGCTCAGCCACCGTCACTCACTCGGTCAGGACTTGGGGAGCCTCTACCACGGCCAGGCCCTAATCCGCCATCAGACCTTTTCACCTGCTTCACTCGTCAAGAACGTCTTCTCCATGTGGACCTGGGTCCTGTGTTCCCCTCAAGGTCTCTTAATTCTTCAGCCTCTGAAATCTTTCCAAGGGATTAGTGCTGGTCTCTGGCCTCCAGCTCTCAGTCCTCTTTGTTCAGATATAGATTTCAATTTTTATTTAAAAACCTATCGTGTGTATATACTGACTGCCAAGTTAGAATGCAGGCTCCGCAGTGCAGGAGCGGTGAGGCAGGCACGCACAGCGGGTGAGCCTCCTGCTTAGAGTTCAGGCCAGGTTCAAATCCTGGCTGTCCCCCTTACTGGCTGTGTGATACTGGGTCAGTCTCTTAACCTCTCTGAGTTTCACATCCATCGTGGGGATACTGGTTACAACCGCAGCATGGCGTTGAGAGGATAAACTGAGATCATGCATGTTCAGCACTGAGAAAAGTGGTGGACACATAACCAGCTCTTGATGGACTGTGACTATGACAGCGGTGGCCATCTCATCCTTTCTGTTGGCATCTGCATCGCCCCCAGTTCTGTGCGGACCCAGCATGCCACGGCAGCTCTAGGATGGTTGGGTCGTGGTAATGAGCAGAATTGATAAAATCAGTGAAGCCTCTTAGAAGATACTTGGCTTTCATGAGTTAGAAAATAAGAGGCAGCCTCATTTTCTTGTTTGGGTTTGGCAGAATTTATGCTGCTGTCTCTGCATCCATGTTGGCATTCTTGGTGGTTTGGAAGCATAAATGTTGTCTGTTTTGGGGCAAGAGCCATGGGTCCGTTTTGCCGGAGGGTGGGCCAGTGCTTGTCCCAGCGCAGGGGTCAGATGCACATGCTCACACACTTCTACTTGATGGAGTATTTTGCTGGAGTGGGGGATTAAAAGACAGTCACGACAGTGCCCTGCCCTCAGAGGGCCCCCGGGCCTGCAGAGGAGACAGATAGGCATACAAGTGCTTACAGTTCAGCAGGTCAGTGTTGGCTGCAGGGGTCTGTCCACATCCTATGGAGTTGCGTAGGTGGGCAGTGACCGAGTCTCAGTGGGTCAAGGAGTGCTTCCTGGAGGAAGCAACATCATGTAGTGGTCTGAGGGCCTAAGGTAGAACTAGAAAGTATCAGGAGACCCCAGCCATCACAGGCTTCTGAGAACAGAGCGCCCTGCTATGCAACTCAAGGACTGTGAACGTCAAGTCACGGCCCGTTGTGTTGGGCACCTTCCCGCCTCCACGCTGCCGTCCAGGCTGCTCCCTGATCTTGAAGGTCACACAGATGTTTCTGAAAATCACGAGAGGCTCCCAGCATGCACTTTCTGGCTTGGCTTCTTTCAGAAAAGCAGCGTGGTTTTGGCAAGTTCCTGGAGAGAACGACCCTTGTCTGTTACTTCTCAGTACCAGGTACAAATTGAGAAAGGGGTGGGGGGCAGTAATGGTTAAGCAAAGATTCTCTGCAGCCAGATGGTGAGATTTCCATCGCAGCTCCACCCCTTGGCAGCTGTGTGCCCTGGAACAAATCGCTGAGTTTCTCTGGGCTCCATTTCCTTACCCGTCTGGGGCAGCGGGAGGCGGGGGGGGGGGGGGGTTGATAAGAGCAGGGATGGTGTGAGGAACTGATAGAGCCTCTCTTCCTGGCACAGGAATGGCTACTCCTAGTAGGACTGTTTACTCCTGCGTTTGTTTGTGGTTAACTGCACTGTGCTCCCTGGATGTCCACGGGGCCCAGCTGCACATGAACTCTGACAGCCCCTGTGCCCCTCTGCAGGTGGACAGGCAGTACGACACCCCCCCACAGCACCACCTGCCCAAGCAGCCCAAAGACGGCTTCCTGGTGGAGCAGGTGTTCAGCCCGCACCCCTACCCCACCTCCCTCAAGGCCCACCTGAAGAACAACCCTCTGTACACGGACATGCGGCTGACCGAGCTGGCCGAGGTCAAGCGGGGCCAGCCTTCCTGGACCATCGAGGAGTACAAGCGGAATGCAGGCGACAAGGGCAAGCTGACAGCCCTGGACCTGCAGGTGAGCATCCGGCGGTCCCGGGGGTGGGGGGGTGGGGGCTGCCATGTCCTACAGATGCAGGAAGGGACCACAGTAGCTCAGACCAGCCTGCGCCCTCACCACTGTGCTCCCTGGCCTCACCGTGGAATTCTGAACTTTCTCAGAGCAGAAAGTTGCACAAGGGGATTGCTGTTCCATTATATGTTTGTAAACACGTAGCAGCGGGGATGCCTCCCTGATTTGTTCATTTAACCACCTGATTTGCTAACAATCTGTTTAAGACTCCATACCAAGCACAGGTTCTCATGTTTGCTCACAAGACCTGAGCCAAACTGTTCCATGAAATACAAGCTGATTTCTCCTTCTATATGTAGCACGTGGGATAAGCATATTGTGGGAGCCAAGCTATGGACTATGTTTCCATACGGAGCAGCCCCAGGTAAGAGCCTCACTGAGCTCTGCGGGTGCTGATGTGCCTGGAGGGCGTGTGTCTGTTCTCCGCAGGCAGGGCCGCGGTGTGGTCACACTTTCATTTTCGTGGCAGCTCCACCTGCTTCTTTTCCCACCATGTCTGTCTCCGCATCGCCACTGGAGCACAGGAAGCACTGGTCCCCACCAGTGGGCCTAGCTTTGTGGGCAATGAGGCCACAGTCCTAGTGAGGCCAGAATGATGTCACTCACAGAGAAACTGGAGAGACATGGGGGGGGGGGTTGGTGGCAGGTCATGGAAACGCCCTCGCTGTGAGGCAAAGAGCCTTGCGGGAGGTGCCGTGTGGTGCATGTGGGTGCCTTGGCCACGCCACCTGGGCATTCCCTCACCTGCCTGAGCTTCGGTTCCCTCACCTGCCAAATGGGTGTAATAATACATAACTTGCAGAGTCATTGTGACAACTGAGAGGAAGATATTTAAGCTGCCTGGCAGCAGGGAGGCGCTGAAAAGGCCCTTAGGGACCAATTCAAGGATGCAGAGATCGGTCAGGACAGCAGGGTGCCCTGACAGCAGTCTCTGTACTGGGCATGGTGGCCTGCCAGGCAGGACTTACAAATGAGGACATCGAGGCCCCGAGAAGCTCAACAACTGCTCCAGGTCAGATGAGTCTAAAGCCATCCTGGACCACCCAAAACATGCCTTCTGCTGCCTCTCCCCCAGCTCAGCTCTCTGTGGGTGACAGTGTAATGAAGCTTCAAGTCCCCAAAATGACTGCAGTGACAGCATTATGGGCCCTGCAGCTCTGGTCAGACCCTGAGAGAGAGGATTGGGTTGGCAGCCACTCCTCATCCCTCTTGCCTCCTGCATGCAATGTCCCCTGAGTACTGCATGTCACTTGTCCCTTCAGGCCCCTTCCTCTCCTGTCACTGTTCTTCTGCAAGGCCTGGCTCCTCCTGCAGGTGGGTCCCCGTTTAGCTCTGCCATGGTGTCACACTGCTCTCCGTGGGTATCAAGTGAGTCAGAGAGGACCAGGGGGTGTGAATGGCTCGACCAGTGGAATAATCACACATTTCACCAGTATCAGGATGACGTGGAAAAGAGTCAGGTTAAATGAATGAGTCATAGACAGAGAAACAGCTCTTTAAAGTTCTGGGAGATCTGGCCCCTGTGGAGATACTCAGTTTTAATGTGCCAGTTGTTGCAAACACAGAGACAGAATTCTAAAAAGTAAAGGTAGATCTTCAGATCAGAGAACTTTAGGTGACATTACTTAATAATGTGAAGCACAGGCCTTGGCTGGGTGGCTGAGTGGATAAAGAGTCGACCTGGTGCACCAGAGGTCATGGGTTCGACCCCTGGTCAAGGCATGTACAAGAAGCAGTCAATGAGTGCACAACTAAATGGAACAACTAAGTGGAACGAATGCATGCTTCTCTCTCTCTCTTCTCTGTCTCCCTTCCCCTGTTTCTCTCTATTCCTCTTTCTCTCTCTCTCTCTCCCTTCCCCTTTTTCTCACCATTCCTCTTTCTCTCTCTCAAATCAATGAAAACAATTTTTTTTTACAGAGACAGAGAGAGACAGACAGAGGGACAGATAAGGACAGACAAGCAAGAAGGAAGAGAGATGAGAAGCATCAATTCTTCATTGCGGCTCCTTTGTCTCCTTAGTTGTTAATTGATTGCTTTCTCATATGTGCCTTGACTGGGGGGAGGATACAGCAGAGCAAGTGACCCCTTGCTCAAGCCAGCAACCTTGGGCTCAAGCTAGCGACCGTGGGGTGATGTCTATGATCCCATGCTTAAGCCGATGACCCTGCGCTCAAGCTAATAATGAGCCTGCGCTCAAGCCTGCAACCTTGGGGTTTCAAACCTGGATCCTCTGAGTCTCAGTCTGATGCTCTATCCACTGTGCCACTGCCTGGTCAGGCTGAAAACAATTTTTTTTTTAATGTGAAAGACAATGTAGCCAGTTGCACAAAATGCCAGAAGCAGAGAGCTCAGTAGCCTCACGAGGGTGTGGGCAACACAGGCAACAGGCACCGCCTAGTTTTCAGAAACTCAGGCACCAGCTTAGGGCAGTGGCAGCATCTGGACGATCTCCATGGGATCCCTGGTGTCCACCTGAGGGCGCGGGGGAGGGTGCGGCCCTGTCCCTTTCCAGCAGTTGGGAGGCCTGATCAGAATTGAGTGTGCTTGCCTGGGTCCCTTGAAACCTTGGTGTCATTAGAGCTCGCTACTATTGAAGTACACCTAATTAAGAATACTTTATTTCACAAGCTGACTCCCAACCCATAAAGTGAGTATACCTATGGAAGGAAGCCAGTTTCCTTCTATCTGATCTGGAGGGAACAGCACAAATCTGATGTGTGGTTTACACACTGTTGACCTCGGGGGCCGGGCTTGGGCAGCTGGGGAGATGGGGCCGTTCCAGCCCCTGTGGCCAGAGCCCGGCTTCCAGGTGCCAGGGCAGGGGGCGAGGCGAGTCTATCCTCCCACCTGAACCCCACTAAATATGCCCGTCTTGGGTCTATCTCCCCCTATGAGTGTCCATTAAATTGCCCAGGGGGCCGGACAATGCCAAACAGAACTTAGGAGAGTGGAGCCTTGGCTGAAGCACGAGGAAGACACGTGTTCTAACAGCAGAGCAGGGCCACCGCAGAACTGCTCTGGGCAGCTCCAGGGACCCAGCAGAGGCCAAGGCTGAAGGGGCAGAGCACCCTGTACTGTAAGGACTTTCCATTATTAAGAGTGACCGGTTTCTCATGATGAGCATCCCGGGTGGCCAGCACTGCCTCTCGTCTTCCAGATAACAACGTGTAAACGTTGTGCCCCAGTGTGGAAGAACGACCCCTAGTCCCATTCTCTTCTCATTGTGCAGTGCTGTGCGGAACACACTAGAACAGCAGTAGCAAACCCTTGGTGCAGAGGGCCACGTAGTAAACGCTTCAGGCCTGCGTGGGACGTACAGGCCCCGTCTCAATGGCTCCGCCCCGCCACTGCCGCACAAAAGCAGCTGCGGACAGTTTGCAAATGAGCGGGCGTGCCTGCGTTCTGATAGAATTTTATTTTTGGACACTAAGGTTTGGACTTCATATAATTTTCACATATTAAAAAATATTATTCTTTGATCTTTTTTTCAACCAGTTAAAAACGTAAAAATCACTTTTAACCCCGGGCTTACCTGGTTAAGGCACATATGGGAGTTGATGCCTCCTGGTCCTCCTCCCTCCCTTCTCCTTCTGTCTCCTCTCTCTAAAAAAAAAAAAAAAAAAGTCACTTTTAGTTCATGGGCTGTGCTGACAGGTAGAGAGAGGATGGATTTAGCCCATGGCCATAGTCCTGACCACAGTGCTAGGAGACCATTAGCAACAGAGGAGCAATAAGGCGGCCAGAGGGGTTCACGGCATGAGGGACATGAGGACCTGAGTGTCCCAGCAGGAGGTGTTGAGGAGGGGACGGTTTACTATAGTGAGGGCAGGGTTTAGAGCAGCAGATGTGCCCAGGCACCCGCTCCAGTGAGAGGCTGCTGCCGCCCTTGGACCTGAAGGCCAAGGCGAGGGAGCTCTGAGTCCTGAGAGCCACAGTTCTGGGTGCCTGATGGGAGCTCAGCCCCTGAGCCAAACTGCAGACCATCGGGGAGGGTCTGGGGATACACACCGTCTCTACTGGCTGAAGCCCCTGGGGAGGTCAGGGCCAGTCCATGTGGGCCAGTCTCCGGGGGAGCAGAGCGAGGTGGGAACGAGCACAAATGGACCTGGGAGGATAGGCAAAGAATGACCAGCATGGGTTTGAGTCATCAATATTCCCCTAGTGACATCATATGACTGAGTTTGTGAAGGGTTGATTTTATAAACTTTGTGTGTAGTGTGTGTGTGTGTGTGTGTGTGTGTGAGAGAGAGAGAGAGAGAGAAAGAGAGAGAGAGAGAGAGAGAGAGAGTGTAAACAAGCCAAGAAAATCTTCAGACGACTATTTTGTGTGGGTTTCAAAGATTTAGGTAGCCTTACTTGGAACTGCAATGTGTTGTTGCTTTTATGTGACACATATTATTAAATGCTTGCCATAAAATGAGACCGCTGCCTTTCTTTATGGAAATAGATTATCACCATCCACAGGGAATGGGAATCACGGGCCAGTCAGGTTAAATGCAGTATTTCTCCTGCAGGCAGTTCATTAATCCCAGGAAGCCCAGGAGACAAATGTGGCCCGGGATCTCCCTCTGGGGATGTGCGCCCAGCAGGGTGGGGACCCTGCAGTGGCCTGACCTGCTCAACAGCTGTTTGAAAAATATTTTGTGTTTGGTTTAAATTGTTTATCTGGGAAGCCTTTGGTTTTTCAGTCGACACTTTTCCGAGGAACCAGGGACTGAATCAGAGCAATGGGACGGGCTTGCTTTAGACTGCTCCATTCTCAGGGAGTGTTCGTGGAGAGTATTTTTCAGTGACTTCCTGCTTCCCCTGCAGTGGGGCCAGCCTGTTCTGGGTCGTGTGCCCTTGAATTTCAGTCTTGTGTTTCTTAGCCCTGTTTTGCTTGCCTTCACACAGGAGGCCCTTAGGTCTCCTGGATCAGAACACGAAGGCGTTTGTAGTAAGGGAGGGGGAGGTACCTTCTGTGCTGTGTGGGAGCCTGAGTCCTTTGCAGCCTGTCTCAGGTGGGGGCTGTGGGCAGTGCTGGATGCACGGTCATGTCTAACGCAGCTGCAGACCACCGTTTGGTGTTTCAGCAGGGACGACTGTCAGGAGGTCTCTGACCTGCTTTCAAGTAGTCACTGTATTTCAAACCTTTCCTCTTTGCTTTTAGACGCAAGAATCTTTAAATCCAAACAACTTAGAATATTGGATGGAAGATATTTACACTCCGGGCTACGACTCATTACTAAAACGCAAGGAAGCGGAGTTCAGAAGAGCCAAGGTCTGCAAGATAGCGGCTCTGATCGCCGCTGCCGCGTGCACCGTCATCCTTGTCATCGTCGTGCCCATCTGCACAATGAAGTCGTGAGCCCAGGGACACAGCGTTGTGCACCGCTTTGAACTACTGATGTCTTTCCTCCATAGTTTAAAATCATGTGGCAGTGTGTTGAAACAGATGAAATAGTGGAGGCTTTTCTGCAAACGCTGATGATGGTCTTCAGAAAGCATGCATTTTAGAGAGAAATCGCCTACCTGTGAGCTTTGACTTAATGATACTCAGATACATTTGCAGACACGCATTAGCTTTTCCTACCAAAAGAATGTAACGAACTACCAGTGATACAAATTGAATTACAAGCAAAAAAAAAAAAAAAAAGGCAGGAACGTTAATTAGATTCTTCCATTTTGATGAAGTTTCCTGGTGGGGATTATGTTATACAGAAGATATTTAATACATGCCTTTTGGAGGGAAGCAAAGGGAGCCAGTGAGATGAGAAGAAAAAGGGATGAGCTCTGTTTTCCTAATGTTTGCAGGACGGACACTGCAGTTGAAGTAACAGGGTGTGTGTCCACAAAGGAACTACGTCCCTGCTGACTTTTATCAAGGGCTACCGACTTCTCATTCTTGCCCTTCGTCATCATCGCTAACTTCATTGCAGACCTGCACAGAAACCTTTTGGACCTCTTCCTTGTGTCCCCAGCAGGAAGGAACTGAACTGCCCGTCAGGCATGGCATGAAATGCACTCCTCTCTGCTTGACAGGCCAAGGGATTAAGGCCAGGAGACCTTCCTCTCCCCACCATAAGGAGAACTGCTTTCAAACGGTGGAAGGTCAATATGTGCGAATCGTGGCCACCCCAAAGGGCCCCCGTCCTTGCTGCGGTGTGTGGTTCCACTCCTTGGCCCCCCATCGCCTGGTGGGACCAGATCCTCTGCTTCTCACTCATGAGTTGAAGAGTTTGGAACTTGTCCTTGTGCCTTGAAGAGTAGAAATAATAGCTCAACTTTGACATTCTAATGATAAACCATGGTTTTCATGCACCACTGAGAGCAGCCATTTCCAATGGCTTTGCAAAGATTTTGAAAGCTTGTCAATGTGACAAAGGCACTGAGCTGTTCTCAGCCACCCCAGCACCCACTCCAGAAATCCGAATACTTGTCAGCAGTGCAAAACACTATATCTATTTAACCGTTTATCTATCTATCTATCTATCTATCTATATGTCTATCTAAATACCTAAGTTTGGTTTATTGTCTTCTCTGTTAAGTAACTTGAGAGCGAGGTTTCTTCCGTGTACAGGAAGCCATTGTAATTTCACTAGAGTTTTATCTCAGTGTCCGCCTGTTGAATGGTGCTTTGACATAACCGGACAGAAAGAATCCTTTTCAGGATTTGATTCTCATGTCATGTTACAGGTGAAAGGAAATGTTTGACAGAAACTAGCTACCTAATTCTTCTGAGAACAAGGTGGGATATGCTGGTAGTGAGAGTAATCAGTCTGAATGACATAATAAACTCCTGGAAGAGAGGTTTAAAAACATCTCAGATTTTAAAGCAATAGGAACCCAGCATCCATCCCCCAAACTTCCAAATAATGCTTAGCTTGCTGTGTCTAATTCTGCTCTTCACCATAAGGGGCAGTCAGAATATTTCATGCCGTTAACCAACAAGAGCCGGATGCTTCCATCTGTAGGGAAGCTTTACTTTTAGAGGTCTTCGTGTTGTCTGTTTCATTCTTGTGTTTATGTATGGATTTTCAACTAGCTGACGAAACTTAAGCCTTAGTATGGAAAACTGAGGATTTATAATTGAAAATGAAATATATATATTACTGTCTATTGTCAGAATTTTAGTCTTTTGGTGCTCAGTTTTGGATTGGGCACGTTAAACAAGGTTGTATTTTTTGCCCCAAAGGGGATACTATCAATAAATTAGCACCCTCAGGGGTTGGCAGCTGCCCTCCCACTGACCTCTGCCCTTCGTCATCATTGTGTGGCTCTATGACACATCCTCATCCCGCCGTTCCCCCTTTACACAGATTAAGCCCCCAGAACCTCAGAGATAGATAGTTCCCAACCTCTTGTTCTATGATTTGTAGAGAAGTGGAGATGCACTTACCCAGGATAAGAAAAATCTTCACAAATCCCAACTGGATTCCTCATTTGCCAGGTGGGATCATGGGAGATGGACCAAACCAAACTTGCCACTGTCCTTGGGTGACTCTATTCCTAATGGGCCCTGTCGGGCCACTTGTCTAGCTACAGAGGGAAGGTGGGACTATGAGCCCTTCCCCACACATGGAAGTAAAGAAACCCTCTAGACTTTTCTTCTACCCTTTTCATATCTGGGAGAAGGGGGGATAATAAGAAATTTCATTTTATTCTAAGTCCAGTATAGCTTTTAAATGAACTCAACATCATTGCCACACAATGGAAACCCCTAGACCTGGTAATACCCCTGAAGCCCAGATAGTGAGAGACCAAAGGCAAGATGGTTTCCTCTGGAAGGGGTTTCCTCAGCCTGATGGCTCTGTGTCTGATGTAAGTTACAGACATTTGCAACGGCTGGAAGCTCATGGATGCTTGGGGACTTGGGGTCCAGAGAAGGTCAGGTTCACAGTTGGGTTCTATCTTTCCATCAGTCCCCAAGCTCATTACAGCCTTCTTTGCCTGGATCCCAGACTCACTGTAGCTCCTACATCCTATTTGCAGAACGGTCCAGACTGGAGTCTGGCTGGGAAGGAAAGATCTAGCCTTTCCTGTCAAGTTCGCCTCTCTTGTCTAGCTTCTGTGAGCTCGCTGCAGTGACATAGGGACTGGCCTGTCCTCTGCACTGCAGGCCATCTTCCACCAGGCATTTTCATGTCACGTAATTTCTTGTCCCTGAGCCTAAGTCACTACACTGTCAAAATTCATGTCATTTCCCTTGCATTTTAAAAAATGAACAATCATATGTTACTTTTAAACCAGACGCCCTTTGCCAATGATTAGATTCAGAACCATCGCATCTTCTTCCCTAGTCTGAATTTGCTTTGAATCCAGCCTTGCAGAAAAAAAAAAAAAAATTCCCAGTTCACCAGTTTTCAGATATTTAAACCAGTACCCTCTTCTTTAAACTGCAAATACAGTTAAGCCAGTGTTCATACAACATCAGATTGGATAACTGTTCCACGGACCAGCACAAAATTTCTGGTGGACCGTCAGCGGTCTGCAGAATGGACGTTAAAAAAACACTGAGTTAAGTCGGTCACACTTATATCACCATGACTAGCTGATCATAAATTGCAATATTTTAGGGCATGTAGCTGCGTGACTGACAACTGCAAGGCTAGTTTAGTGAATGTGCTCAAGTCCACTGTTCTGAATGTGCCGCAAGTCCTGAGACCCATATTGGAATCAAGGCAGTGCTGTTGTGTTTACAGTTTATCAAGATAAGAACACTGGCGCCTCATTTTTTTAAAAAAAACCAAAAAAGAGCTCTGCCAACAGTGAATGATTCTAAGTGGTATAAAAATTTGTAAATGTTGAAAATTTAACATGGCTCACATTATAACCAACCTGCAAGAATCCTGTCGTCAGTCATGTGAATACCAAATCAGTATATACTGTGTATTATTGTACTATGGAAATGTGTATGGAAAGGCCAAGATATTTGTAATTGTTGGTATAAAGCTGAAGAGAAGGGTGTACGATATTTATTAAGTAACAATGAGAAATGCAACAAACTTCCTTATTTATGCCTTATGAATAAAAGGGTGTGACATGTAAGGCGACGTTTTATGCGTGAGACTCGGAGGGAGCGGGTGTTGTGAAGGCAGGGACTTGTCTTTTCTACGTTTGTCCTGGACGGCTCAGCACACTCTTGGTGCTTGATCAACGTTATATAATACCAGTAACTAAGCACATTTTTAGATCTTTTTTCAAATGGCTTGTGTAAAATTTGGTTAATGTACAATGGTTGGTTTGAAGCTATCGTGTAAAAATCTGCCTCTCCAAATATAATCGAAAATAAATGGAAAAATTATATCTTGCAGTGAGATTTTATTCCACGCGTAACTTGTAAAGTGTTCGGTTTTATGCACCGATCGTAAGTGTCCGGCTTGATGTCTTTCCACACATTAAACACATCTATGTAATCAGCACTCACAGGAAAACTTAGAACATCTGAGCACCCTAGGCGTCTCCCACATGCCCCTGAGCGCTTTATACAGGAGTTCCTGTTGCTTCGCGATTGCTTGCTATCGCCTGTCTTCCGTGTTAGCCATTCTGCCGGGTGTGTAGTGATAGCTCATTGTGCATTTAGCTTGCATTGTAACTCTCTTCATGGTACCTTTCTGGTCAATGGAAGTTCTTTATTTTAATCTAGAAGTGTATCATTTTCGTTCAATTATAATTGGCAATTTGAGTCCTGTTTAAGGAATATTTACAGGCTCCAAGGTCATGACAATGCTCTGTTTTCTTCTAGAAGCTTTGTTGTTTTACTTTCCATCTGTACCCCCTTCTGAAATTGACAGTTCTAGCTGGTGGGAGGTAGGGGCTTAAGATATGTTTTTTTTCCCATTTGGATATCTGTCAATCAGCACCATTTATTAAAAAGATCATCTTTTCCCCTTTATGTCTGTTGAATGGATATGTGGTTTCCTGGACTTCTTATTCTACTCCATTTGTCAATTCACCCATTCTTATGTAAACATAACATTGACATCACTTTTTTCACCCCAGAGACATTCAAGCATTTCTCTATGGAGTAAATGATGGGCAGAAGCTTTTAGCACAGTTCTTGTTTGTGAAATCATATCATGGAGCAGGTTGAAGATAGAATTCGCCCGGCTTGTTTGATCTCATTCTGCCATTCACAAATGTCACTGAGTTCCCTCCTTGAGTCATTAAAGAAAAGCGATTAGACATGAGTCATAGCACATTGCAAAAAGCAATGAATCTCTTGACACCTACACACAGAAAGAAGTCTCTGACTGGGTCTTGGAGAATATTGGGGTAACTGTACAAGGGCGGTTATAAGAATGATTTCTATTTTTACAATAAAATATCAATTCAGACCTGCAAATCCAAAGTTTGCATATAGATCCACTGGACTTTTGCCTATGTCCTCTGAAAAAGTGAATTAAGAAAATAATATATAAGCAATCTTGCAGGGAAAAAATGTCTATCCTTTCTAAGAGGACAAATCAATACACAATATGCTATGGTAAGGCATTTTAATCTGTCATTGATTTACATTCCTCCCCCAAGTACAGGGGTCCTTGAGTTATGACATAGTTCTATTCTTACAAAGTGACATAACCCGAATGGTATAAGTCTAAACACACCCTAGCCTAAGTTACTCACCTTTCCTAACACAGTTTTGGAGCCATGATAAGGGACAAAAAGTCACCAAACAAAGCAATACAAACAGAACATTTGCTTTTTTTTTTTTTTTTTTGGTATTTTTCTGAAGCTGGAAATGGGGAGAGACAGACAGACTCCCGCATGCGCCCGACCGGGATCCACCCGGCACGCCCACCAGGGGGCGACGCTCTGCCCACCAGGGGGCGATGCTCTGCCCCTCCGGGGTGTCGCTCTGTTGTGACCAGAGCCACTCCAGTGCCTGGGGCAGAGGCCAAGGAGCCATCCCCAGCGCCCAGGCCATCTTTGCTCCAATGGAGCCTTGCTGCGGGAGGGGAAGAGAGAGACAGAGAGGAAGGAGAGGGGGAGGGGTGGAGAAGCAGATGGGTGCTTCTCCTGTGTGCCCTGGCCAGAAATCCAACCCGGGACTTCTGCACGCCAGGCCGACGCTCTACCACTGAGCCAACCGGCCAGGGCTACATTTGCATTTTTAACAGTCCAAAATGGCATAGTAAGCTACTGGGAGACGCCAACTCCCTCACTCAAATGCTATATTACTGCACATTCTTCCACCACACGCAACCAAACTAGTTTGCCCACGTAGTCCATAAGTATGATGCCACCAGTATAAGCTGAAAACTCACGTCTCAATTTTTTAAAGTTTTTGTGGGAGTGAACACTGTAAACTCCAAATGTTATATGTCAAAGACTGTCGTAAGCTGAGGACCCCCTGTACTAGCAAAAGTCAAAAGTTTACTTGGTTAACTTACTTCACATTATTGAGTGAAGCTTTTTAAAGAAAGCATACACTTTTCCTAGTGCACTAGAATGCAGGCTTTGCAATAGCTCCCGGTGGCTTTTTCCAATGGGGAGCTTGAATTATTGAGATCTTGCTGTACCTGGATTTGGTTTATATCTTACCTAGTCCTTATGATGGAAAGGGGGCAGAGCCAGTACACATGATTTCACACACAAGTGATGATGCTATTTCATGTGAAAGATAAACCAGTATCTGAAAAACAGGAAGAGAACATCGGCATTTCCGGCTGGAACCAGGGACTGACTTTCAACTCACGCCAACACTGCCTCTTTGCTGTCTCAACCTTGGCTTCCACTCGTAGATAGCAGTTTTTGAAAATTCCTGAAAGAGTCAATAAATTCTGGACAAGAGATGATGGTTCTAAACCAGCGGTGCCAGTGTGGTTAATTGCAGATACAGTTTCCTTTCATTTGTCAAGGAGAGCACTTAATAAATTATGCCTAATGAGTTACTGAGTGGTCACCCTGCTCACAGAAGGAATGCATGCGCATGGCACTTTCATGCTGGTTACTCAGCCATGTTCTGCATTTTAATGACTCTGTGTCATTTCAGAAGTCCCAGTGACAGAGCTTTTTTCGAGCTCATTTTCTCTGGGACCACTGCTCTTTGATTTAGATGGCTCAGCCAGTCTAAATGAGCATTTGCTGCTTTATTATGCAAGTTTAGTTTTGCAGTTTAGCAATCTATATGTGACCTATTATCTTCTTTTCAATTCAATCTGTTTCCTACCTTTTGGTTTTTCATTCATTCATTTAGTCAACTGATAACTTATTAAGCAACTTGAATGTGCAAGGCTGCGGTTGATGGCTGAAATGTTGTCCCTAGAAACAACAATGTCTTGTACATACTCGATGCTTAGTAGATACACTGCTCACAAAAATTAGGGGATATTTCAAAATGAATATGAAGCAATAAAATGTCCCCTAATTTTTGTGAGCAGTATATTTGTTGAGTGAATGAGTGAGCAAACGAACGAATGAATGTCTTAGGTCTGCTGGCTTGGAATTCCCATTCTGATGAATGTGCAGATAGCAATCAAGTAAGTAAATAAAATGACTTTAAACATCAGTCTGTGTAAAGAAGAAAGATTTTCAACTTCGAGAGAAACAGAGGCACGGCTGAGTTAGAGCGGCCAGGGAAGTCTTCCCAGAGGATGTCATCATGTGTGTGGAGAGCTGAGGAAGAGCGTTTCTGGTGGAGGGAACCAACTTGCAGTGCAAAGGACTTCAGGTGGGAATGAAGACTAGGTCAAAGGCCAGTACGGTATGAACTTAGTGAACCAAACTAGGGAACATGGGACAAGGGGAGATCAGTGATGTAGGCAGGGGCTAGATGATATAGGGTCTGATAAAAGGTTAGGTTTTCTTTTCTTTTTTTCTTTCTTTCTTTCTTCCTGTCTTTCTTTCTTTCTTTCTTTCATTTACTTATTTATTTATTATTTATTTTTATTTTAAGTGAGAGAAGGGGAGACAGAGAGACAGACTCCTGCATGCATCTGGACTGTGATCTACCCGGTGACCCATCTGGGGCTGATGCTCTGCTAACCTGGGTCTGATGCTAAACTAACCTGGGTCCGATGCTCACAACCGAGCTATTTTTAGTATCTGAGACAGAGAGGTTTCACAGAGCCATTCTCAGTGCCAGGGGCCAATGTGCTTGAATCAATCAAGCCATAGCTGCAGGAGGAGAGGTGGGGGAGGGGATTGGAGAAGAAGTAGATGGTCGCTTCTCCTGTGTGCTATGGACTGGGAATCGAACCCAGGACTTCTACATGCCAGGTCGATGCTCTACCACTGAATCAACCAGCCAGGGCCAGGTTTTATTTTTAATATAATCAAAAGCCTTTGGAAGGTTGAAAGCAAGAAGACGACAAAAATCCATAATCTGATTTATGTTTTTAAGGAATCACCCTGACTGCAATGTGGAGAATGTGCTGAAGGGAAGCCAGGGTGGAGAAAGGGTAGGAAGTGGATGTCCGAAGGTGTAGATAAGCATGAGTCAGTTAGGGAAGAAATAGTGCAGATTCCCTTCTGCCTCCAGATGGCACTGTGAACACAACGCAGCTTTGTTGCACAGCCTACGGTGGAGTGATGTGTATTTGCTAATTACTCATATATGACTCAGGGAGTGTTTAGATTAAATGCAGAGAAATTTGGAATATGAAGACATGTTGTTTCATACACTATTTTTAAATTAAAGCATCCAAGCTGTACTATATTAAAGTCTTTTCTTTATTTTGTTCCGCAACATCTAAGAAAAATTAATCCAATTTTTAAAATTACTGCTTAAACATCATTAAAATAATATTTTAGAGTGATAATGGTAATTCCTTGCATCTGCATGTCACACAAATATTTTGACAGTCATATTGTTAAGTGAAAAAAGCCAAGAGTCGAAATGGTGTCCAGCCTGTTACTCTTTGTATAAAAACAAAGGGGTGAAAAAGAACATGCCATTGTGTTGTTAGCTATGTACATAAAACACCTGTAGAAGGGTGACTAGCAACAGCAAGTACCCTTTGCTGAGGGGTGGGAATTGCAGGATGGGAAACGGTGGGAGGAAGAGTCTCACTATATATCCTTTTATTTTTCCCAAAGTTTGAACTATGCGAACATATTGCTATTAAAAAAAAAAAGCTTTTAAGGACAATTTCAGAGTGTTTTCCTATGTGCTAAGGAACCACGAGCAGTAAGCACTGCAGTGCCTCTTTGCAAAGCGCTCTGTGTGCAGGAGAGCGGGCACTGCGTGGGGGCTTCTCCTTCAGGGCTGTGCTCCTTTCACAAACCACTTTGCTCCTCATTTTACACAACCTGAAATTTTCGGGTGCTATATATCCTATCTTGGAAGACACTCACTTCTCAGAAGTAAACCCAGGCTCACCGAGTCAGCTGCTGCATCCTTTACACTATTTTTATGGAACTGAAATTTCTTTCCTCAGAGAAAGTCCAAGTAACATCTGATTCTTCAGCAAAGAACAATTTTGTTAACTGTGGAAAATCGCGCTAAACCAGGGGACCCCAAACTTTTTACACAGGGGGCCAGTTCACTGTCCCTCAGATCATTGGAGGGCCGGACTATAAAAAAAAACTATGAACAAATCCCTATGCACACTGCACATTTCTTATTTTAAAGTAAAAAAACAAAATGGGAACAAATACAATATTTAAAATAAAGAACAAGTAAATTTAAATCAACAAACTGACCAGTATTTCAATGGGAACTATGGCCTGCTTTGGCTAATGAGATGGTCAATGTCCGGTTCCAAATTTGTCACTGCTAGCTGTAACAAGTGATATGCTGCGCTTCCGGAGCCGTGACGCGTGAGTCCCACGTCACCGGAAGTAGTACTGTACGTGAGCGACACTGCGCTTTGCGGCGCCGCCACATACAGTACTCCATCCGCATCCTGTGCTCCTCTCACTGACCCCCAGTGAAAGAGGTGCCCCTTCCGGAAGTGCGGTGGGGGCCGCATAAATGGCCTCAGGTGGCCGCATGCGGCCCCCGGGGCCGTAGTTTGGGGACTCCTGCGCCAAACCATGAAACGTACAGGGCTTATGGAATACAGGGCTGCTTTGGGTTTAAAGAGCTCTTGTCATCGGCCTAAAAGGAACACAGCCTCCAGGTCTCACTCTCTCCCGAGGCGTGAGGGCAACAGGGTATCTCTGCGCAGACTCGAGCTCCGGGCTTTGGCTCCGTCGGCCTCTCTGGCCGAGCACGTAGGAAAGATTCTGTCTTGTCTTCTATTTCCAGAAACTGGGTCTTTTCAGAATTTAGGTATCAATGTGCAGACACAGTAAGTGTGGCAGGGATGAAAGGTGACAAGCCTTAGCTGTCAAATAAGGCGACTCTTTCATCAGTTGAATTCAGCTTGAAGTTGGCCCCACAAAACTCATTTTACACATGTGTAAAGGGGAAGTTCTTAGGGTCACCGAGATGATAAAAATGGTCAGGTGACTGGCACAGTGCCTTGAGGAAAGTACAGGTGACATAGACATTGTTTCAGGGTGGCAGAGGTGAGTTAGATGTCATCCCATCCCCTCATCTTTGAGACGGGGTCAACAATGTCTGCCTTGCAGACTGTCATTAGAGCTGAGAGGACAGCTCGTGCTCAGCAATGGTTGCTGAGGACAGTGTCCCTTTGTGTTGCCTCTCCATTTCCAGTCTCCATTTTCTGCAGAGACTCTGAGTAACAAAGAGCCTGTTCCAAGCCCAAAGGTGGCGGTCTCAACCCAGCCAGTGGGCACCCTGACCGGAGACGTGCGGATGTCCGCAGCCGTCCAGGCCCGCGCGCAGGAGCAGCCCTGGAGCCAGGGGCGTGAGGAAGTGTCCTCTGGGAGGAGAAGATGGTGGTAGCTGTTGGAGGGGTAACATTTTCTAGTATATACTCTGAAGCCTGAACACAGAGCCATGCAGAACCTTGCTGTGTGGGGAGTGGGAAGGAAGTCACAGGGAGGATTGGGAAGTGGAAGTTTCAGGATTCCGGGAGCAGGGGGAAGATTCTCAGAGTCATTACAGACATCGTGGTGATCAGGCACTCATTATGTGGCACACAGGAAATGCCTAGCATGACTTACTTCGTGCCAGCCTCACGACAGCCACCTGATAAGGCCGGCGCTTCTCGGAGCTCCGCTTCAGAGAGGGTGAAACCGAGGTGCAGAGAAGGTCGCTGGCCTGAGCTGTCTCCGTGGGTGAGTGGCAGAGCCAGGATTGGAAGTGAGACAGCCCGCCCCTGGCCACCCCACACTCCACTCCTCCTGCTGGCTGGAGGGGGTAGCGATGGTACCTGAACTGTGGAGGCCTTGCGGGGATGTGACTGAACCCACTGAGGACCCCACAGAAGCCATGGCCAAGAGTCATTCAAAGAGCTGGGCGGTGTACAAGGGAGGCTTTCCTTGGAAAGCAAGACTGTGACCTGGCTCCAGGTCAGGGGGCAGAAGCCCATGCCTAGTGGTTTGAAGGGGAGGGACCCAGGCCCGGCGGAGGGCTTACCTCGGCAGGAAGAAAGAGGAGTGGGGAGAATGCCTCGTGCCGCCCCCTGGTGCGCCCCAGGCAGCAGTGCTGGCGCTCTGCCATCTTGACCTCATGGACTTATTTATCCAACGCCAGTGAGCTCATTTTACAGGTGAGGAAGTTCAAGATCATACAGAGGGCGAGGAACTGCCCAAATCCACCTGGCCAGAAAGTGAGCAGACTGGAGCCAGACTCCAAAGCCGGTGTGCTTTTTGCCTGTTGACTGCCGGGACATGAGGGAAGGCAGGACTGAGGGCAATGGCCTGAGGTCACTGCAGGTGGATGGGGCAGGGACACAGGGTAGCACTTGCCAGAAGAGAAGTAAAAGGAATTTGAAGAGAGAAGTTCCGACACAGCTAACGGGAAATTCCAGAGGAGCAAGGGGGTGGGACAGCCCCGCCAGGCCTGTCAGCACCAGTGCCTGGGAGAAGGCTCGAGCTCCACCAGGAACGGGGCCACAGGCTCAGGGCAGAGGTGAGGCAGGGCCCTCCTCTGAGGATGTGGAGCCCTGGTCTCCTCCTCTCCCCCCTGGCCAGGATGATTATGCGTGTGTGCATGTGTTTGTAAGTATGAGTGCGACAGTGTGAGTATATGTAAGGTATGTGTGAGACGGTGTGGTCTATGTAAGGTGTGTGTGAGTGTGTTCTGTGTAAGGTGTGTGTGAGTGTGTTCTATGTAAGGTATGTGAGAGTGTGTTCTATGTAAGGTGTGTGTGAGATAGTGTGGTCTATGTAAGGTGTGTGTGAGTGTGGTCAGTGTAAGGTGTGTGTAGTCTGTGTAAGCTGTGTGTGAGTATGTTCTATGTAAGTTGTGTGTGTACTGTGTAAGGTGTGTGAGAGTGTGGTCTATGTAAGGTGTGTGTGAGTGTTCTATGTAAGGTGTGTGTGAGTGTGGTCTGTGTAAGGTGTGTGTGAGTGTGGTCTATGTAAGGTGTGTGAGTGTGGTCTATGTAAGGCATGTGTGAGTGTGTTCTGTGTAAGGTGTGTGTGAGTGTGTTCCATGTAAGGTGTGTAAGAGAGAGTGTTCTATGTAAGGGTATGTGGCAGTGTGTTCTGTGTGTGTGTGAGTGTGTTCTGTGTAAGGTGTGTGTGGCAGTGTGTTCTATGTAAGGTGTGTGTGAGTGTGTTCTATATAAGGTGTGTGTGACAGTGTGTTCTGTGTAAGGTGTGTAGCTGAGTGCATGTGCCCAGCAAAGGGAAGAGAGAAGCTCCCTGTGTGTGTGGCTGGAATGCAAACACATCCCTCTGAAATAAATCACTGTCTGCAGAGCTGGCTACACGAGTCAGGCTGGCTGCGAGCTACGTGACAGTCTTCCAGAAGCTCTGGGCTCTGGCTGCCAACAGCCTGGTTCATCGAGCCCTTAGGGTGGCCCCAGACCTCTGGGCACAAGGAGGCTACTGTGCAGGTCTGAGAGTCACTTTCAGGTGGGAACTAACCTGTCACAGAGTCCGCAAACACCTGCAGTCATAGTTGAGGCTCTTCTGAAGGCATCCTGGCCCAAAGGGCACCTACTTTCTGCAAATCTGAGTCTACAGGGGAAAGCCAGGCTCACAGTCATACCTTCATTTCTTCGTTACTGAAACGCAAGTGGGAGGGACTGAATTAGAGACAGAGAGGGAGAGGGTGCCATTTGTGCACAGGAAGTGTAATTCAACCAAACATGTTGCCCGTTCTTTTACCCACAACACTGATTTCTGCCTTTCAAAGCAAAGCCTACCTTGGTTTCCCAGGTCTCAAGACAAAGATTTCTGTACCCATTTTCTGAATTTTTGAATGACATCATACCTTGAGATCTTACCATGTATCAACACTCTGCTAAACCCTTTCCGTGCATTATCATTCATTCAGCCAATTTCTGTAACAGGCCAGCTGTGTCCCAGACAGGGTTCTGATGCTGAGACACCATGGGAAACAGAACCCACACTGTTCCTGCTGTAACTATAATTTAGTGGCAGACATGTGAAACACAAAGAAGCTAACGGATGTACAGTATCAGACAGTGATAAGTGACATGCATCCTTCCTGACACCCCAGGTTTAAGGAGTAGGTATTATAACCAACCATTTCATAGCTTAAAAAGCTGGGGCTCAGAGAGATTGTTAAGCATCACAATGAGTTTGAGCTGGGACTTAATTTTGGATTTAAACCCAGATCTCTCCAACCCTGACCATCACATACACAGCTTCCATCTATCCTTCCCTCTTCTCTCTCTCCTTCCCTTCACCCCTGCTAAAGGGGGGGGGGGCAGTACAGACTCTGAGGGCTGGAGGGATGATCCTGGGTCCCCTCCCAAGGTCACTGGTCAGTCTCTTGTCCCAGGATGGGCTGTCCTCATATTTGGGCAGAACCTATGTCGTCCCATCCTGAGTGAGAATGTCGCGCAGAACCGAGCCAGTAACAGGTCCTTTTTAGCACTAGAGCTTCCCTTGTTTATCTTTTCTCTCTCCTTCTCCTGCTGAAAAACGTGTGTCAGCGGGAAGACAGAAGAGAAAGCCGAGTAATTTGTCACAGTAACATTTTCCCTCCAGCTTCGTAATGAATTGCAGCTGTTAGAGTTAATCGATCACTCCCATAACTGCTCTTGCGGGTGCTCCCTCGTTAAAGGGCCTCCCGACTGGTCCCTGGAGTGGCCGTTTACACAGCCTGGGCATGCGTGTATGGGCCACGTGCTCCTGACCAGCAGAGCATCAAGTGTCCTGAGCATCTGGGTCCCACATTGGGCTGCTGCTGTGGCTGTATTTTCTCATCTTCTCCCAGCCGTCTTCCCACACCCTGGGAGATACAACTTCTCTCTAGTAGTGATATTACTGGGATGCAAACAGGTGAGGTCCAGAGGCTGAGGGGACACTGCGTGTGGGGACAGAGCTGCGAAGTGAACCACAGTGTGCGCATTAATCTTTTGCATCCCCATTCACATAACCCCGCTTCCTGAAGACTTGACCCACATCCTTACCCGATGTTTACACGTTTGTTCTCAGGGTGTAGTCTCTGATTTCCAGCTCCTATCTGTGTCATCTGGCTTTGTCCTTACAAAGGGGAGCATGGCAAATCATCTATCACGCAGGCATTTAAATCAGATTCCATAAGCTCCAACCAAGGCCCTCCTCAAGCTCCCTCAAGTCCTACTGCAAAGCTTCACGCGTTCCCCAGAACAGGAGGTGGTAGGAAAATGGTCAAGACTTGGGAAAAAATGCCTGACCAGGTGGTGGTGCTATGGGTTGAGCACTGGCCTGGGATGCTGAGGGCCCTTGTTCAAAACCCTGAGGTCACCAGCTAGAGCCTGGGCTCGTCAGCTTGAGCGCGGGGTGGCCGGCTTGAGCACAGGATCATCGACATGATCCCAAGGTTGCTGACTTGAGCGCAAAGGTCACTGGCTTGAAGCCCAAAGTCGCTGTCTTGAACAAGAGGCCACTGGCTTGGCTTGAGCCCCTCCCCGATCCTTCCCTCAGTCAAGGCACGAATGAAAAACAATCAGTGAACAACTAACGTGAAGCAACAATAAGCTGATGCTTCTCATCTCTCTCCTCCCCCCTCTCTTTCTCTCTTGTATGGCTGAAAAGGAAATTCAGCCATATGACATTAATTAATTGACTGTGATAGAGGGGAATCAGCAAGTGCTTTAAGGATTAGTTGTCATTAGCATTTGAGTACTTGTCCTCAATAACACAGTTGCCAAAGCGGCTCAAAGAGCTGTCTGCATGGTTGCAGGGTGTTCATGGTAAGCACTGCTTTTTACCACGCCTACTGTACAGTCAGCCAAAGGCAACCCACACTCATTCTCACACTTCCCCAATTAATGCGGTTTCAATTCCGAGACAAATAGGATTGCAGTGGATTTCAATGAACTGTCCAAATTCTTTTATTTGAATTTGCTGGGATGATTAGTGTGTGGAATTAGTGGGCTGCGGGCTGACTCTTGGCAATTGTCCCATCAGGCAAAAACTCTGGTTGCCATAGCGCCTATTGTAACAGGATCTGAGCTGCACATTACATTTTCTCTCCTAATGAAGTTCTAATGAAGTACGGGGCAGGGGGCGGGGTATGTGACACTGACAGACGCCAGCTACAGGCAGGTCACAGGCTTCCTGGATTTACAAACCATAGGGTTTGTAAATCTCCATCTCCACACGTCTAACATTTACCAAAAACAACAGCATCTTAATTTTGCATGATACCTCTGTACCTAGGAATTCTTGCTGTCTTCATGAAATCAATTGTAGGACTATTGTAGTAGGATCTTTGGTCTTTTCAACTCCAAAATTCTGGGTTGTCCAAGATCTCAATAGTTCAGCCAGATAGGAGTAAATGCCCTAATTGTTGGCATAAGTACAGGATTACCTACACTTACTTATTCACGCAGTGGTTACACGCTATTTGCTGACCCTGGGTCAGGTACCGAAGGTGCAGGGATGAAGACACGTGGACATCGTGCCCTCCAGGGGCCCTCTATTTAAGGACAGGGCTTGTTAGGGTAACCCCAGTAGAGGGTCATCCTCACTCCTGCTTCTCTGTACTGCCTCCTGGAATGTAACCCTCCTGAGAGGCACGATCACGTCCTCTGACTGGATCTATCCTCCGGACCCAGAATAAAGCTCGGCACCTAGCAGGCTTCACACAGCACACCTGGAGGAGTCGGTGACGGGATGGAGGACAGCATGCAGATACGGCTAAAGCTCTGTGGGAGCTCAGAAGAAAAGCTCCCCGTGGAACGGTGGTCATGGAAGACAAACTCTAAGCCAGTAAGTGACATAGGAGACTGTCATGCTGCGCCAGGCCGTTAGCAAACGCCACAGCGCCGGCCCTCAGGGAGCTCTTGGTTCACTTGAGTGACACACGGAAGCAGACACGGCAGCAGAGAGCGGCTGACGTGAGGGCCAGGGCGCTGGGCTGAGAGAACCCACAAGGGGACCCCCGAGTCCAGACTTGAGGGATTCAGAATGATGCCCTTTTGGGAGGAACAGAGCGTTGAGACCGGGAAAATCCAAGGCCTATTCCAGGCTGGATGGGAGAGTAGGCGGAGATCAGGCTGTGAGGATAGGTTCGAGTTTTTAGGGGCAGACCTTGTATGCTGGGCCAATGCACCAGGGTGTTGTTTAAGGTGATGGGGAGCACATGGTGGTGGTTGAGATACTGTCATCATCTGAGCACTCTGGTGGGTGACATAGAGAATGACTGGGATGCTGTTGCCTGAACAAAATGTCTGAGAGCCTGGTTCTGTGTGATCTCAGACACTAATCCTACCTACACAGCGAATATAAAATAATATTGAATGTCAACTGTAATTAAATAATAATAATAATACCTATGTGTGTAGAGCTTATCTGCCATGCCACAGAAGCAGATTCTGCGTTAGAAGAAGCCTCTGGTCCAGCACGTCCTGGACGCCTGCGTCAGACACTGATCCTGCCTGACAGTCTGGTGGGGAGCTGTCCAGCTTCTGCTTGACTGTCTCCGGTGGGAGGGGACACACTCCTGGGGAAGTGCAGTTCCTCCTCAACCACCCGAATGGCAAAAAGTCCTTTGTTCTATCGAATCGTCATCTGTATCCCTGTAACGTGGACATAATTGTTCCACAGAACAACTGCCGCAGCTGACAAATGGGACAGCCAAGCAGGGCTAGCTGTCCCTCAGGGAAAATGGGTTTGGGTTTTCATGATGGTTCATTTTATATGTCACCTTAACTGGGCATGGGGTGCCCAGACATTTGAACAAACATTACTTTGGGTGTGTCTGTGAGGGCGTTTTAGGACGAGGTTAACATTCAAATTCTCAGACTGAGTAAAGCAGCCTGCTCTCTCTAATGTGGGTGAGCCTCGCCTCACTAGTTGAAGGCTTGAACGGAACAGAAAGGCTGGCCGTTCCCATGACTAAGGAAATTCTTCCTCCCTGAATGCCTTCCGTTGGGACATCAGTCTTCTCTTGCCTTCAGACTTGAGCTGAAACATCAGCTCTTTTGGGGTCTCAAGCCTACCATCATCTTTCAGACTATCACTTATACCAGGGGTCCTCAAACTTTTTACACAGGGGGCCAGTTCACTGTCCCTCCAACCATTGGAGGGTCGGACTATAAAAAAAACTATGAACAAATCCCTATGCACACTGCACATATCTTATTTTAAAGTAAAAAAACAAAACAGGAAACAAATACAATATTTAAAATAAAGAACAAGTAAATTTAAATCTACCAACTGACCAGTATTTCAATGGGAACTATGGGCCTGCTTTTGGCTAATGAGATGGTCAATGTCCGGTTCCATATTCGTCACTGCTAGCTGTAACAAGTGATATGACGTGCTTCCGGAGCTGTGACGCCTGCGTCTCCCATCACCAGAACTAGTACTGTATGTGAGCAACGCCACACTTTGCAGCACCGCCACATACTGTGCTCCTCTCACTGACCACCAGTGAAAGAGGTGCCCCTTCCAGAAGTGCGCGGGGGCCAGTAAATGGCCTCAGGGGGCTGCATGCGGCCCACGGGCTGTAGTTTGGGGACCCCTGACTTATACCATCAGCTCTCCAGGTCTCTGATTGCAGATTTGGGGACTCTTAGCCTCTATAATTGTGTGAGCCTGTTCCTCATAATAAGCTGGTTCATAGATAGACAGATAGATGTATAAAATCCATATAACATAACGTATTATACATTAATATATACTGCTCACAAAAATTAGGGGACATTTTATTGCTTCATATTCATTTTTTAAATATCCCCTAATTTTTGTGAGCCATGTATTATAATATATGCACCTATTTTTATATGTGTGTGTAGATATGTATATATAAAACTATATAATTAGTTTATATATATGGAAACGGGCTCTGTTTCTCTGAAGAACCCTGAGAATCCAGTTACCCTCCCCTCCTGGTCACTTCCTCTTAGCCCACCCAGCTTGGCAACGACCCTCAGCAAGCGTGGTGTCAGAAATGGAAGACACAGCTCCAAGTTCTCTGAGGCTTGCAGACAAGAATGGGCAAGCTCCTCTTATTTTGAACTGTGTCTCTTTAAAGGCAGCCACAGGAAGAACTCAGTGCCATGAGATGGGTCTGTAATCCTTAGTTTCCAATGAGGAAACTCGAAGAGGGGCAGGGACTTGTTCAAGGTGCCACAATTCAGTAAATGCCGTAAATGAAAATGGTAATATCTGACACCTAAATGATTTCAAGCCTGTGCTCTCCAACAGGATTCCACACCGTCTCTTGTCCTAAACGCATAATGAGAATCTTCCACATGAGTCCTTTAAATAAAGCATCCTACCCGATTCCTACAGGAACACTGCGAGGGGGGCTTTGGCGCTCTCCCCATCCTGGTCACCTCCCTTCAATGCCCCGAAGTTGGCAACGACTTTGTATTATCGCCGTTCTATAGATCAGAAAACCAAAGGTGAACAGTGAGTAAATGTCAGACGGTGTCAGGGAATGTCAGAACATTTGTCTCTCTGTTTCCAGACCACACACACCCGCTGCACTTATACACCCCGTGGGAGTCTTCAGAATCCAGCCACATTTACTTACTAAAGGCACTGACAGCTCCTGCCTGTCAGTTACATCACCCCACACCTACACCTGAGGTCTGGGCTGCAGGACTTCACTTTTGTTTGTTTAGTTTTATAGTGAGACTGGATATGTCAGACTTGGGCCAACTTTCACACTTTTGTCACTTAGAATTTGTACAACAGCAGCAAAATATAAACACACGAGGGCTGAAGAGCATTGTTCCTCCCTCCCAGCGTCCTCTGCCCCCTGGTAAGATGCAGGAACACATGTCCTAACGGTCAGGGTAAACTGTATAATTGGCGACTAGAAAAACACAACTTTCATTGTGATTCCTTTTAAAAATTTATTTTAAAGAGAAAAAGAGAGAGAGAGAAACATGGATTTGTTGTTCCGCCTATTTATGCACTCACTGGTTGATTCCTGTGTGTGCATCTACTGGGGATCGAACCAGCAACCTTGGTGTATGGGGACAATGCCCTAACCAACTGAGCTACCTTCCCAGGGCTCTTTTGATTCTTTTTTTTTTTTTTTTGTATTTTTCTGAAGTTGGAAACGGGGAGGCAGTCAGACAGACTCCCACATGCGCCCAACCGGGATCCACCCGGCACGCCCACCAGGGGGCGATGCTCTGCCCATCTGGGGCGTCGCTCTGTTGTGACCAGAGCCATTCTAGCGCCTGAGGCAGAGGCCATGGAGCCATCCTCGGCGCCCGGGCCATCTTTGCTCCAATGGAGCCTTGGCTGCGGGAGGGGAAGAGAGACACAGAGAGGAAGGAGAGGGGGAGGGGTGGAGAAGCAGATGGGCGCTTCTCCTGTGTGCCCTGGCCGGGAATCGAACCCGGGACTCCTGCACGTCAGGCCGACACTCTACCACTGAGCAAACCGGCCAGGGCTATTCTTTTGATTCTTGACATTAAAGGTAACTCTTTCTCCTGGCAGTTGCATTAGCGTCTCCTGCCATCTGCTCATCCTGACACAGACCCTCTCCTGGGCACCACTCTCCTAAGTGGCCATGTCCACAGGAGCACTGCCTGCTGTGCTGGGCTATCTTCATGTTAGGGACATGCAGGCAGGTGTAGTCACAGGAGACAGGGCTTTCCTCTTCTCCACCCACTCCATCATCTGATTTACAAAATGAAACACCACATAAACACAGTGGTCATGTTACAGGGCTGAGAAACTGCCCTCAACTTTGCCCAAATATTCTGTGACCTGAGAAATCACTTCCTCTGGACCTCAGTTTCTCCATTAAAAACAAACATACAAACAAACAACAATAAAACCCTCAAGATGATTTAACCTGACAATCAGTGATTTCTCTCTGAATTTTCATAGTCCACAATTCTGTGACAGAATTTTTAGGAATATTTTAAGTCTGTCCAGAATTATGGATTTAAATTACATACATTCTTAAGGAAACTATGTAGTTCCATGTGAGACTCATATTTCTAGTCATCAGACTTGGGAAGAGAAATATCATTATTTCACAACATCCCCAAAGAACAGAGCCGCCAAAGCGTATAATTGTGCAGACTTGGCCAACGATCTTTCATGTTATGTCTTGCTAAGAAGTTCTCGTGCGCACATTTGAACCGGAGAAAGGTGACTTAAATTCGGAAGCATTTTCTTTTGACCTTCACTGAATTTTATTTTCAAATCATAACATTACAGATTTAAATAGTATGTCCAGAGGTGCCAGGGAAGAGTGAAAATAGAAGCCAGAATGGCAGAGGGGACCATCGTCCAGTGAGTGGCAGCTGATTTATTAACAGACAGAAAAGAGAACTGGTTTATAAATGATCTTGGGGAGGTAAAGGCTGCTGCCTACATTTAAAAATTAATGTTGAATTATATATGAAATTCTTAATTACATAGGTAATCCTTAATTGCAGAGGCAATATAGAAATACATTTCCCTTTTCAAAAAAAAATAAAATGAAACACTACAGATATTGCTGAAGTCCCTCCCAGCAGCCCTTGCCCTGTCCCCACCCTGAGTCCCTGTCTGGTGGACACCCATCAGGATCATTTTCCTTGCTTTTACATAATTATATATATCGAATGACAGAGCCATAAAACTATATCATTTAGTGTATACTGATTGTTATTAACTTTTTAAAGTTGAATTTTGTTGGGATGACACTGGTTAACATAATTTATATAGATTTCAAGTGCCAAATTCTACAACACATCTCTGTACATCATATTGTGTTCACCTCCCCAATCAACTTTTCGTCCATCACATTTACCCCTCCATACTGTCCTCCACCTCCCTCTCTCCCCTCAGCCAAGCACCACACTGTTGTCCATGTTTAGGAGGGTTTTTTGGTCCTTCTTTTTTGCTCTAGCCTTCCACCTCCCTCACCCAACTCCTCCCAGCTCCCTGACAGCTGTCAGCCTGCTCTCTATGTATGAGTCTGTTTTTATTGTGCTTATTAGTTCATTTTGTTCATTAGATTCCTCATATGCATGAAATCATATGGCCCTTCTCTTTCTCTGACTGCCTTATTTCACTAAGCATAATGATCTCCAGGTCAGTGCATGCTGTCACAAAAGATTTCCTTCTTTTTTATGTCCGCATCGTATTCCATTGTGTAATGTACCATAGCTTTTTTATTCACTCATTCACTGATGGGCACTTGAGCTGTTTCCAGATATTGGCTATTGTAAATAATGCTGCAATGAACGTTAGGTGCATATTTTCTTTCAAATTAATGTTTTGGGATTCTTAGGATATATTCCCAGAAGTGGGACTGCTGGGTCAAAAGGCAGATCCATTTTAGTTTGTTTGTTTGTTTTTTAGCTAACTCCATACTGCTTTCTATAATGGCTCAAGCTGTCTACCCCATGCTCAAGCTGGTGAGCCTGCACTCAAGCCGTATGAGCCCGCTTTCCAGCCTGCAACCTGGGAGTTTCAAACCTGGGTCCTCTGCATCCCAGTCCGATGTTCTATCTACTATGTCACCGTTTGGTCAGGCAAGGTATGTTTTTTCTGTTCCCATTTTCCTGAGGGTTTTTCACCTAAATGGGTGCTGGATTTTATCAAATGTTCTTTCTGCTACTATTTATATGATCATGTGATTTTTATTCTTTGTTTTGTTTAGATGATGTATCACATTTATGGATTTGTGGATGTTATACCAACCTTGCATTCCTAGAATAAATCCCTCTTGTTTATGGTGTATGTAATGTATTGCTGGATCTGGTTTGCTAATATTTTGTTGAGGATTTTAGTATCTATGTTCATCAGGGATATTGGCCTATAATTTTCTTTCTTTGTAGGTCCTTATCTGGTTTTGGAATTCAGGTAATGCTGGCCTCATAAAATAAGCTTGGGAGATTTCCTTCTGCTTGAATTTCTTGGAATAGCTTGAGAAGAATAGGCGCTAATTCTTCTTTGAATGTTTGGTAAAATTCACCTGTGAAGCCATTCAGTCCAGGACTTTTGTTTGTTGGAAGTTTTGATTACTGCTTCAATTTCATCGTCTGTAATCTAGCCATTGTTTCTCTGATTCTTCCTGATTCAGTTTTGGATGATTGTACGTTTCTAGGAATTTATCAATTTCATTCAGATTGTCTAACTTTTTGGCATCTACTTGTTTGTAATGTTTTCTGCAATGCTTTGTGTTTCTTGGGTGTCTGTTGTTACTTCTTCTCTTTCAGCTCTGATTTTATTTACTTGGGTCCTCTCTCTTTTTTTTCTTCATGAGTCAGGTTAAAGTTTTGTCAATCTTGTTTATCTTTTCAAAGAACCAGCTGTTTGTTTCACTGATCTTTTGTATTTTTATTTTAGTCTCTATTTCATTTATTTCTGCTCTTACTTTTATTATTTCCTTCCTTCTACTTCCTCTGGGCTTTGTTTATTGTTATTTATCAAGTTCCTTTTAAGTGTATGGTTAGATTGTTCATTTGGGATTTTTCTTATTTCTTGAGGTGGGTGTGTAGTGCTATATATACATTTTACTCTTAGGATTGCTTTCACTGTGTCCCACAAATTTTAAGGTGTTGTATTCTCATTTTCATTTGTTTCAAGGTATCTTTTTATTTGCTCCTTGATTTCATTGCTAACCCATTCATTGTTTAGTAACATGTTATTTAGCCTCCATGTTTTCGTGAGCTTTCTATTTTTTCTTGTGATTGATATTAAATGTAAGAAATTTTATATCCAAGCTATCACTAATACCTAATCTACCATCTATATTCCAATTACTTACATGTTCCAATAATATTTTAATAACACTTTATTTTCTTAATAGCATCCTTCGCCTCTAGTACAGGTGGGCCTCCCAAACCCTTCTTTCCTGCTGTGCTCCGAACAAGTCCCAACACCCTCACATGTCCAAAGTCCATTAAGAAACAATAGGGGGCAGTCACAGAGAGCCTGGGGAGGACAGCAAAGGCCCTGGCTCTGCACAGGCATCAAGGTCTTTGCCCCTGAGCTCTGGGGGTCCTGAGGCCCACACACTCCCTGTTATTCTCATTCACACCCCTTTCTCCAGGGAGCCAGTCTGATCAGAGACAAATGACCTAAGTGAACGACTGTCTGAGCACAGCCTCTGTCATCCCACCACAGAGCCCAGGCCCCTCAGGCAGAGCGTGAATTCTCCCACAGGGAAAAGAGAAAGGATTCCTGGGCAACGGGGCTCTGTTCTCCAAGGATATTTTGGTCTCACGAAGCACTTGTTCTGCATGGAAACCTCACTCTGGGATGCTGCCTCTTCAGCAGGAGGAAGGCCAGAGGGATTGAGGAGTGGGCACAGAGCCATTTACTATGAGGCAAACCAGGGAGTGGGTCACCCCCCCCCCCCGCCTGGTATTGTGTTGGCGGGAGAACAAACGTGAGCCAACCTGGCAGCTGTTACTGACACTCCCAATAATGTATGAGGGCAGGAGTGAGGAAAAAGTAGCAGGTGAGGGATGTGAGGTGGAAACAAAGCCTTTGAAAAAATGTGCACTATCTGACTCTGCTAAAAATATTGCCCCAGCACCAAATGCTCCTGGCTGATACGAGAACTACACAGATACTAGAGTTACTGCACATCTGTCTTTAATCAGGGCTGCTGGCCCACGTGTTTGTCATCTAATAGCAAGCATCTTGATTTTCAGCGTAATGTTACAGAAGTGGTGGCCCGTGCTTGCCCCGGCTCCTCCATTCACTAATGGTGCTGGGTTCACTGTATAGGTAAAAAAAAAAGGGTGAGGGAATAAAATGGGGTTTAATTTTCCCTTCCAGCATCACATCCATGAATCTACAAATCATTTTGAGAGTGGATGGATGGAAATGTGGAATTTCCATTCCTATGAGCTGTGTTTAGAATTTATCTTGCTTTTCCAAGGCATGTAACGCATGTTGAAGGAAAGACTTCATGCACCAAGCCATTCAACTTGAATCTTTATAATTGTGGAATTTCATCCACACAGTCTAAGATCAACTAGATGTGGGGAAAGTCCCCACCAGATGTGGGGAAAGTCTACATGACTATAAATTAGCGGTTCTCAACCTGTGGGTCGCGACCCCAGCAGGGTCGCCTAAAGCCATCGGAAAATACATAATGCATATCAGGTATTTACATTCCGAATCATAACTGTAGCAAAATTACAGTTATGAAGTAGCCACGAAAATTATTTTTTGGTTTGGGGTCACCGCAACATGAGGAACTGTATTGCGGGGTCACGGCATTAGAAAGGTTGAGAACCACTGCTATAAATAAACATCAACTCTTACCTGCAAGTGAAGAAAACTAACTGGAATGAGCAAAACAGAACACTTTTTGTTAGTTTGTTTATTTTGTTTTATTTTTAATCCATCTGATTAAAATGTAGGAAGTGTGTGGGAAAGGGTGTCTGGGAACTTCCTTGAGGACTGCAGGTATAAATGACTGACTAGTGTCAGGAAGCATTATCCCTGCTTTTCTCTCCCTCCATCTGGTTCCCTCTCCTGCTGACTATGAAATGGGGAATGAGGGATGGAGGAAGGGCCTGGAGGCTGGGACTTCCAGATGCACATCTTTATAGACTCAGGCATACAAAGGAAAGGGGTTTCTCTTCTCTCAGATCAAATATGAAAAAAAAAAAAATCTCAGGGAAGGACTGTGATTGGCCTATCTTGAGCAACATGCCTACCTATTGGACCATCTGTTCAAGGAGTGGGGATGTGATTGGCTCTCCTGGGTTGTGTGCCTGCCCCTGGGGGGATAGCTGGGGCTCTGCTCCTGCAGGAAGTGAAGTAGCATCCACAAGGTCATGGGGGAATTTGTGACTGAACAAGAAGTAACTGAAACACAGGCTGCTCTTATTTGCCCGTAGTTCAGATGTACCATAGAGGCTCGTTACAGGTGGGTCTGAGAGCTACTGTTTAGAAAACAGGTTCTCTTCAGAATGATCCTGCCCACTTCACAGTGGGGTCAAGATGGGGCTAGTGTTTGGGGGAGAGGTACTTTTTAGGGAAGTACAAGGATTCCTCTTTAAGAAAATGGTTTTACCTGCTGTTACACTCTTACTAGGTCACACAGTACTTTCTAAGAAAGGCATAGGGAGAATGATGTTTTTTTTCACTCCATCTTCACATAGATCAAGTGAAATGTCAAGACAGAAGTAAGCAGTTACTGAGATGTAGGGATAGGGCTTTAAAAGAACCACATGGAAATTAAAGCAAATCTCTACCATTTTATACCTATTAAATCAGGGGAAGCTGCCTTTTTTTTTTTTTAATGATAATACCTGATTTTGGCAATGTTCCAAGGAAACAGGTACAGCCGCACATAGAGGGACTAAGAATTGGAAAGTGACCTGACAGTATGCACTTAGAGCTGTGAAAGCACTTAGGGTTTTTTGTTTGTTTGTTTTTGACAGAGGCAGGGAGAGAAAGACAGGAACATCGAGCTGCTCCTGTCTGTGCCTTGACCAGGGAATCGAACCAGCAACCTCTGTGCTCCAGGACGATGCTCCGAGCTATCCAGTCAGGGCTTAATTTCTTATTGATTTTTTTTTTTTTTTTTTGAGACAGAAAAACGAAGGGAGAGAGTGGAGAGGGGAGGGAAGCGTTTGTTGTTCCACTCAATGTGCATTCTTTGATTGCTTCCCATGTGTGACCTGACTGGGGATCGAACCCGCAACCTTGTTTCGGAATGTACTTAACTGACTGAGCTAACCAGCCAGGGCCAGTGCTTGGCTCTTTTGAGCCAGCAACCTCTCTTCACGGAATTTCTCCTTAGGAACCGAACAAAAAGGAAGCAAAGTATAGATGCTCACAGTGCTCCAGTTTCTATGAAGAATCGTGAGGACATGTCATGTTTTATTTATCTTTGTGTCCCCGACACAGTCTCCACCAGGCGTGACACAGAGCTGGCACTTTAAAGTTCGTTAAAATAGTAAATGAGACTACGTGGCGAAAAGGGATAATTTTAAAATGGATCATGCAAGATCATTTCAATGCGAGAAGATGGTGTGTGAAAACCAAGAACTATAAAAACAGTGTTGCAGTGTGGGAGAAGGCTTATCTTTCAGCTCTGGGGGTGGGGAAGGAGCTAGAGGTATATATAAATAACCTTTTTCCTGTGTCCTGATTACAAGTATGTAACATTTTTTTTTATGTATCTGGACATGGAGTGTAAAGAAAACAGGAGAGAGCAAGCAATTCATAGTTGGGGGTGAATTCTTTATCATAGAGTCCCTTAATATTTAAGCAAGAACATGTCTTTTTTTTGTATTTTTCTGAAGTTGGAAACAGGGAGGCAGTCAGACAAACTCCCACATGCGCCTGACTGGGATCCACCCGGCATGCCCACCAGGGGGCGATGCTCTGCCCATCTGGGGCGTCACTCTGTTGCAACCAGAGCCATTCTAGTGCCTGAGGCAGAGACCACGGAGCCATCCTCAGCACCCAGGCCAACCTTGCTCCAATGGAGCCTCGGCTGCGGGAGGAGAAGAGAGAGACAGAGAGGAAGGAGAGGGGGAGGGGTAGAGAAGCAGATGGGCGCTTCTCCTGTGTGCCCTGGCTGGGAATCGAACCCGGGACTCCTGCACGCCAGGTCAACGCTCTACCACTGAGCCAACCGGCCAGGGCCTAGGCAAGAACATGTTTTAAACGAATTGATGTATTTGTGAAATATAACTGTTTTGGCAGAATGGGCAACAGGACCCATCTGGAGGGCAACAGGGCCCTTACGAGCCTGGGAACGGGGAGTTCTCAGCTCATTTCCTCATCCTGGGTCTTGGGAGACCACAGAAATGGAAACGCCCACAGCAATCACATGGGCGCCCAGGACTGTGTCCACGTGGGGTGTAGGGACACAGATTCGCAAACCTAACTTGATGTTTGGCGGACAGGCATGTAGAGGTGTGTGGTACACTAGTAATCAAGATGGACATTCTATTGTTGTGATATTGGGATTCATAATGAGAAATATATACTTAGTCTATATCCCCAGTCCTGGCAGAGTCCAAACCCTTGTAAATTCCTAAGTGATGAGAGCAGTAGGAGCATTTTTTGTTCTAACCGACGAGACTCTGAGTGGCTCCTGGATGAGGGCGGGTCACTGGAAAGCTTAGCCCAGGGGTCCCCAAACTTTTTACACAGGGGGCCAGTTCACTGTCCCTCAGACCGTTGGAGGGTCGGACTATAAAAAAAACTATGAACAAATCCCTATGCACACTGCACATATCTTATTTTAAAGTAAAAAAACAAAACGGGAACAAATACAATATTTAAAATAAAGAACAAGTAAATTTAAATCAACAAACTGACCAGTATTTCAATGGGAACTATGCTCCTCTCACTGACCACCAATGAAAGAGGTGCCCCTTCCGGAAGTGCGGCGAGGGCCGGATAAATGGCCTCAGGGGGCTGCATGCGGCCCATGGGCCGTAGTTTGGGGACCCCTGGCCGATTCAAAGCTTGGGATTTTCAGTCCTGCCTCCCATCCTGCACAGATGGGGGAGGGACTGGAAACAGAGCTCACGAGGGACCGTGCCTACCGTAGGAAGCCTCCACAAAATCCCCAAAGTAGGGGTTCTGGGAGCGCCTGGGCTGGTGAGCCCGTGGAGGTGCTGGGGGCCTGGTGACCTTCCCCAGACCCTGTCCTATGCGTCCCTCCCATCCGGACATGCACCTGCGTCCTTTATCATGTCCTTTTACAATAAACCCATGAATGGTAAGTAAACTACATTCCTGAGTTCTGTGAGCTGCTCTAGCAAATTAATTGTATCCAAGAAGGGAGAGAGTTGTGGGAACCTCTGACTCGTAGCTGATTAGTCAGAAGCACAGGTGACAACCTGGACCTGTGGCTGGCATCTAAGTTGTGGGGACAGTCTGTGGTACTGAGCCCTTCACCTGTGGGATCTGACCCTGTCTCTGGGTAGACGGTGTCTGAATTGAGGTAAACTGTAGGACACCCGGCTGATGTCGCAGAACTGCTTGTGATGGGGGGAAGCCCACGCATTGGGTGATCAGAAGCGTCAAAAGGGATGTGTTCTGTGTGGGAGTGAAGGAGAAAGGGGCAGGATAACGAGGCTCTGCCGGTACACTGTCCATAAGCTATCACACGCAGGACTGGCTGCGGCACCGCCAAGGCCCAACACAAAATGAGAATTTGAACCCTTTGTTTAAAAAACCGCTATGAGGCCCTGGCCGGTTGGCTCAGTGGTAGAGCGTCGGCCGGGTGTGCGGGAGTCCCGGGTTCGATTCCCAGCCAGGGCACACAGGAGAAGCACCCATCTGCTTCTCCACCCCTCCCCCTTTCCTTCCTCTCTGTCTCTTCCCCTCCCGTAGCCAAGGCTCCATTGGAGCAAAGTTGGCCTGGGCGCTGAGGATGGCTCTGTGGCCTCTGCCTCAGGCGCTAGAATGGCTCTGGTTGCAACAGAGCGACGCCCCAGATGGGCAGAGCATCGCCCCCTGGTGGGTGTGCCGGGTGGATCCCAGTAGGGCGCATGCGGGAGTCTGTCTGACTGCCTCCCTGTTTCCAACTTCAGAAAAATTCACACACACACACAAAAACAAAAAACCAAACAAAAAACCCGTTATGAATTTCAGGACAGCAGCAGCAGAGCAGTGATTAATGTGGGGTCTTTCTGTGCACAGGACTCTGTGTCCTGCTCAGGTCAGTGCCCGCGAGGCAGCCCTGGCTGACAAAAAGGATGGAGCAGTTGCGTGACTTGAGGTTCTCTCGTACTCAAGGGGCGACCTTGCACAAACCATTCCTTCTCTCTGTGCCTCCCGCAGTCAGAATTTGGTCTCACTGTCAGTCACCAGCCAGGAGCAATGCCTCCTGTTTCATTCGGCTGCTGGGGCACTGAAGGACCTGCTCGTTCCAATACAACACCTCCAAGAGAATATTCCTTAAAAGTACCCATCCTCGCCTGACCAGGTGGTGGCGCAGTGGATAAAGTGTGGGACTGGGATGCGGAGGACCCAGGTTCGAGACCCCGAGGTCGCCAGCTTGAGGGCGGGCTCATCTGGTTTGAGCAAAGCTCACCAGCTTGGACCCAAGGTCGCTGGCTTAAGCAAGGGGCCACTCACTCTGCTGTAGCCCCCCACCCCCAGTCAAGGCACATATGAGAAAGTAATCAATGAGCAACTAAGGTGTGAACAACTAAGGTGTCACAATGAAAAACTGATGATTGATGCTTCTCATCTCTCAACATTCCTGTCTGTCTGTCCCTATCTATCCCTCTTTAAAAAAAATAAAAAATAAATAAAAAAATAAACGTACCCATCCTCGGATTCAGCCTGATGCACCTCCACCACATTCCCATTAAAACACTTACAAAAAGGACGGAAAGGAGAAAATTCACAACAGTAGGGACATTATGGATAATAACCAGCCATACGCCGGGGTCCGGGGTAGTGATCACTACACGCAGCCGTGGGTCTGTGGTGAGAACAGCAGCCCAGGCAGCAGCGACCCCTTCCATGCAGCCAAGGGCTCTACGTCCACCTGGGGCTGTGACCACTTCAGATTCTGCGTGAACTCAAAAACACCTTCCACCACCGCCTTCCCAACCACTCCACCTCCGCCTCCCATACCAGGAAAGACTGTGATGGAGTCTTCTGGAAATTGTGTACTAGTTTATCTTTCTAGTATATCCTATATCCCTCTCATGTTTAATCACTCTCAGTGTCATTGTCCCCATGTGTCTGTGCTCTCCTGTAATCTCATCCTCTCGCTGCCCCGGACTGCTGCTCTCTGACCCGGTTCCCAAAGCCTTCCTGTATCCTTTAGAATTCCAGGCCCCTGTATCCTTTAGAATTCCTTTTCCCCTCGCCTCCTTAAGACCTGCTGTACCTGGAGGAGCCTCCCCAGGTGGAGAGTAATCTTCCCACTCCCTCGCACCCCACCCACCATCCACAGGGCAGAAATGGGAGTGTGCTAGCCAGAGCCTGCACCTCTCTGTGCTGAGGCCCCAGGTCCTGGAGGAAAGAGACCGCCAGCCAGCAGCATCTTGGCTGCAGCATCCTCAGGCTATGGGAGTGGCTGAGATCTCAAGGCAAACCTTACCTTCTAGTCCCCTTTGCTGTTTTATTCCTCACTCCAACCATGAGATGACCATCCCCATCCACAGGGAGACGCAGGAATCTCACTGTGAGAACCAGTGACCTCGGGCATTAGTCCTCTGGGATGACCATCTTCTCCCAGGGAGCTCTTGGCATTTTGTGACCCAATTTCCCTCCTAAACCTTGAGGGATCTGGCCCATCCCAAATGGTGTGGTTGCCTATGCCCAGCCTCAGATCCCCAAATTTCTACCCAGTGAATAACACCGTTGGATGACTGCCCCCACCAGTGGCTCTCCTGACGCAGGAGTAACCGAGCTCAGCTGGAGCAGTGCTAGGCCGTCTGCCCGCCACACAGCTGGCCTGCAAGAGGCTGACAGGAACACGGGCGGGGCCGAGGCTTGAGGACGACCCGCCTGCAACCCCACAACTGAACAGGATCGAGGCTAACACTTGACACAACACGGCTTCCTTATTTCAGAACATTTTCCACCCCGAAACATGAAGTTGCAAATGCACCTATTGTGTCTTTCAGGAACTGCCCACAAATTCATTTATTTGAACGACAGACTGCTCCTCAACTGGACCTATTCTGAGGACAATCACGCAACGGACATCAGGACAATACACAAACTCAAAACTAACGAGCAGAGCTGTTGTTCCCTTTCCAAACAGTGGTTTATTCATCGAAACCAGCTTGACCTCACAGTGTCCATCAACATAAATATTTTATCCTGACCGAGCTCTATGTTGAAAGACCCTCTTTAAAGCACTCCAACACATCTTGTAAATATCCTCGCTGGCCCTCCCACCGTGAGCTGCTCCTGAACTCCTGAGTCCCCCTCGGGTTGCACTTGCTTTATCGCAGTAGGGAATGCAGGCGACTTTGCCGGATGGAGAGCCAGTGGTTGCTAGCTTCGGAGAGTGTTAACCTCTGTGGATTTCGCCGTTCACTCTACTATCGAACCTCCATTTGATTAGCAATTCTGTGACTCCACAGTCTGCCTCCTCTCCAGCCCGTGCAGGGTCTCCAGACCTTTACTGCCCTGGCCTCTCTGGGGTTCTAGCCACCTGGCTATGTCATCCTCGACCCCTCGGCTACACTGTCCATTCAATCATTCATCCACAAATATTTACTGAATGATTTCTCCGGGCTATACATTACCTTATGCCCTGTTCCTTTAACTACCAGCCTCCTATTCAAATGTCCCTATTTATTTATTTATTTATTTATTTTGTATTTTTCTGAAGCTGGAAACGGGGAGAGACAGTCAGACAGACTCCCGCATGCGCCCGACCGGGATCCACCCAGCACGCCCACCAGGGGCAATGCTCTGCCCACCAGGGGGCGATGCTCTGCCCCTCCGGGGCGTCGCTCTGTTGCGACCAGAGCCACTCTAGCGCCTGGGACAGAGGCCAAGGAGCCATCCCCAGCGCCCGGGCCATCTTTGCTCCAATGGAGCCTCGGCTACAGGAGGGGAAGAGAGAGACAGAGAGGAAGGAGAGGGGGAGGGGTGGAGAAGCAGATGGGCGCTTCTCCTGTGTGCCCTGGCCGGGAATCGAACCTGGGACTTCTGCACGCCAGGCTGACGCTCTACCACTGAGCCAACCGGCCAGGGCTCAAATGTCCCCATTTATTAGGAAATGTGGCATCCTGAAGTTTTCTTTGTCTCAGTTCTGGCCATCATCTTCAGCGTCCTCAACACCAGTGACTTTCACCTTCACCTCCCCCTCCCCTACTCCTAGGGAAGTGGGGCACAGAGCCAGGGTCCAGTTCAAGAAAGGTGAGCAGTATATTAGCCAGCTCGGGCAGCTATAGCAAAGACCACTGAATAGGAGGCTTAAGTAAGAGGAGTTTATTTTCTCACAGCCCTGGAGGCCAGAAGTCCAAGGTCAAGGTTTCAGAGGGGCTGGTTTCTCCTGAGTCCTCTCTCATTGGCTTGCTGATGGCCGCCTTCTCTCTGTGTTCTCACATGGACTTTTCTCTGTGTGTTCTGATCTCCTCCCCTTATTAGGACACCAGTCAGACTGAATTAGGGCCCACACTAAAGGCCTCATTTTGCCTGAATGATTAAGCACAGTCACATAGTAAGGTACTGGGTTAGGACTTCAACGTGAGTTTTGGGGGAGACAATTTGCTCCTGAACAGGCCATCAAGGAAAGTCCTACCCCAGCAGGAGGATGGGGACTTCTGAACAAGACTTTGGAGGGCACTCAGGTGCA
Source organism: Saccopteryx bilineata (assembly GCF_036850765.1). NCBI lineage: Eukaryota > Metazoa > Chordata > Mammalia > Chiroptera > Emballonuridae > Saccopteryx > Saccopteryx bilineata. The sequence goes on from NC_089496.1 coordinate 72,986,057, forward strand.
ATGGTGACTGAGTTTGAATAGGGGTAAAAGGTGAAGGATTGGCTGAGGGGCCATTAGAAAACTGGACTCACAGTGAGATCACCACATCCTGGGCCTGAGTGGCTACGAGGGAAGCTTGAATGTGGTGTGATGGGGGAGGGGTAGACAGGGCCAGATCCCAGTGGTTAGAGCCTGGTCACTTGGGCTGGATCTAGAGCAGTGGTTCTCAATCTTTCTAACGCCGTGATCCCGCAATACAGTTCCTAATGTTGCGGTGACCCCAAACCAAAAAATAATTTTGGTGGCTACTTCATAACTGTAATTTTGCTACAGTTATGATTCAGAATGTAAATACCTGATATGCATTATGTACTCTCATTGCCTCTCCGCCTCCTAGGCTTCTGTCCTCCGGCGCTTGCTGCACCCGCCCACTGATGACGTCAGCAAGCGCCGGACACACGTAATGCACTGCTATGGACTGTGGAGCGTCCCCCCCCCCCTGCTTCCCCCGCCCCTTAGGCCCCGGACAGATGATGCAATCACGTCTGCGCATGACCGCAGGCATTCAGTTTGGAATGCACGTCCATAACGGCGTGCGTTCAAGCTGAATAGCGCTGCTGCAGACCTAGCGCGGCTTCTCAGCGGCTAAAGCCATCGGGAAATATGTATGTTCCGATGGCTTTAGGCGACCCCTGTGTTTTGGTCGATCGACCCCCGCCGGGGTCGCGACCCACAGGCTGAGAACCGCTGATCTAGAGAGAGTGGCTTGATCTCACATGCTCCAACCTCAGGCTGGCTCAGATGCTACGGAGCCTGCAGGTGGGGGTTTCCTGGTCTACAGACAAAAGGGACTAGGTGGGAAGAGGCTGGGGAACGAGATAACACAAGTAGGAAGTTGTAGGGAAATCACAGGCTCCAGTGCATCCAGAGCCTTGCTGAATAGCACCTGGCCTCCAGCCCCTGAGGCTAACCGAGCGCTTGAAACGTGGCCAGCCGGGAATGAGCTGGCTGTGCCGTTAAGTGTGCTGTGCAACGGATTTTGAAGACATACAAGAAGAAATACCCAAAGTATCAAATGATAATGCGTTCTATATATTACTCTATTTCAAATATATTATTAAGTGAATTCCATCTGTTTCTTTGTACATTTTTTTTAGCGTAACAACTAGAAAACTTAAAATTACAACGCGGCTCACGTTGCATTTCTGTTGGCTAGTGCTGTACTTTTCCCTGAATAAGACTGAGAACAGGAATGAGGAGGAGGAAGAGGAAGGTGAAGGAAAGAAATGGTTTTGATTTTACATCTTTGCTGTGAAGCTAACATTCATCAAACAGGCACTGTGCAAAAAACTTTTATGTATAATATTTCATTTACTCTTCACAAACCTTAGAGAAGGTTTCGATGACTCTCAGTCCCATGCTATTAATGAGCAAAAGCAAAAAAGTGTAAGTAACTGACCCCAGGCCCCTTAGGTAACGACAAGGCTGGGCTGTGTGGAGAAGTGGCATGCCCGCCTGCCCACACACCAGCCCTGTACCCTGTACCCTATGCACAGCCCCAGCTAGAAGCTTCATGTATGTTCTCCCTGACTCCACACACAGTCCCTAGGCAGAGGCCGTGCTGTGTAACTCTCTAGTAGGGAACTCACTGTTTGTTCCTTGAGTGAAAATAAGAGGACTCCTTGTGGGTTCAATGGTTCTGGATGTCATACCTGAAACCTAGCTCTGCTGGGGTGGTCCCTGCCTCCACGCCTTTTGTGCTAGAGATGGAAGGAGCCTGGTCCCCTGAAACACTGGCTCAGGAAAATTGGAAGAGACCTAATTAGCTGAAGAACACAAGGCTGCAAATTGATCCTGGCATGGGAAGTCATCAAGAATCTGCAACAAAATTTCCAAGCTGTCAAAACAGTTCAATATTCATTCACTCTGAGCATGGGGGATTAAGAAATCCAATCCCCCAGCAGGTAGTGGTGACAAGCAGCAGGAATGAATGGGCCATTTGGATCTAATCTTCTGATGCTAACTGCCCCTGGACCACCACGCTCTCGTGCAGCAGGCTCTTCACTGTGTGCGATGGTGCCACTGACGGACAGGAGCCTTGCTGGCACCAGGGGCTGACACCTGTCTTCTTGGTCCCTTCTGGATTCAATGGTCCTACTGTCTTGATTCCAACTCAGTCCTCTCTGGGTTGCATGTCCGCTGAGGTTGAGCTGTGATGCCAAGCCAGGTCTAGCCAAGACGATCTGTCACAGAGTCCACCGCTACAGCACCCTCTCACAACGAGCAGTGCCCCTCCCCCAAGGAAACCTCCCACCAACACTATCAACTTCTGTGATCTTCTAGGGGGACCAGGAAACACTGGACAGTGTCCTCGTCCCCTCGGGAGCTGAGGAAGCCTCGGGAGCCTCTGCTGGGAGAGAGTTAGGACTCACGCTTCCCCTCCTTGCTGGCCTGCCTCTGTCTGCCTCGTCCTCTCACTGCTCTCCTGGGACCAGAAGGGGCCGGCTTCCTCTTCTTCTTCCTGTCTGACGGCGTTTCCCCATAACTGTACTCTAGGAGGCATGTGTCCTCCCTTCTCCTGAAGAGTTGGTGCTAGAGTGGTTAGCATATGACTGACAAAGATGAAACACACACAAGTCTGTTATTTCAGAAGATGACCTTGTTGCCCAAGAGCACGGCTCCTCTGGCCTAGCTGGCAGACTGGGCAGACCATTCTTCTAGCCACAGGTGCTCTGAACACCTCAGAGACCACAAAGCAGAAGGGAACAGGGATTACTTAGACCCCAAAGAAAATGATGTTTTATATAGCAAGGTGCACATTTGTCCCAACACGGAGCAAAACACTGTATGTTTAAATTCACCTGGGGCAGCGTCGGCCTAGCGTGCGGAGGACCCGGGTTCGATTCCCGGCCAGGGCACACAGGAGAAGCGCCCATTTGCTTCTCTACCCCTCCGCCGCGCTTTCCTCTCTGTCTCTCTCTTCCCCTCCCGCAGCCAAGGCTCCATTGGAGCAAAGATGGCCCGGGCGCTGGGGATGGCTCTGTGGCCTCTGCCCCAGGCACTAGAGTGGCTCTGGTCGCAGCATGGCGACGCCCAGGATGGGCAGATTATCGCCCCCTGGTGGGCAGAGCGTCGCCCCTGGTGGGCGTGCCGGGTGGATCCCGGTCGGGCGCATGCGGGAGTCTGTCTGACTGTCTCTCCCTGTTTCCAGCTTCAGAAAAATGAAAAAAAAAAAAATAATAAAATAAATAAATAAATAAATTCACCTGGGGCTGAAATCCGAGCACTGAGCCTCCAAAGATACAGACCAACCTTGAAAAAGAGGCCCCTTTCTGAGGAATGCTTGGCTGGCAGCATTCAGGGCGGAACGCTCACTATCTGGCAATACTGCTGTGTCCAGCCCACCTGTGTGACCCGGCCGGCTCGGCTGCCAAGGTCATGCCTGTGGTTCCCATATGGGATGAGAAGAGTCGGGTTCCGGGGCTGCAGGCTGGCTCCTGGCGTGGGCCAGTCGGAGCACTAGTCTGAGCTGTTGGTGTCAACTGGAAACAGGGTGCACTGATGAACCATGTCCTGACTCTGAAATCTTCTGCCTAGATGAGATCTGAATTACCTGCAGTCCTGGGTCATTGGCCTATGCCTTTCACAGAGCAAACCCTGAGTTCAGCAGTCTAGGGTGTGCCATCCGCAGCAGGGGAGGGCGTGACAGAGAGGGACTCAACAATACAACCTATCACAGGAGCTGAGGGGAAACCGTCTCGGACTGAGAAAGGAGCAGGGAGAGCTATGGGCATGATGGCAGGAGACAGGCACACAGGACTCTGGGAGAGAGCTGCCACAGGACAGGTGTGTCCCACCCTCATTTTTAAACTTACCTGTTTTGCTGCAACATAAACTCCGATTTCCTGAGCATCTGATGGAAGTCCACCATGCACACAATGCTTTGTGTTTTTGCTGGGAAATCAGGGAATCAACAAATTTCATATCTGAGTGTATGCAGATCATGGAAGAGATGTAAGAAGCACGTGAGAACAAAAGTTCAGTGAAAGCAGGAAACCAGATGTGACGGAGAATCGGAGAATCGGTGCCCCTGGGAACTGCCACAGATCTGGAGAAGGACACTGGCGTTCTCACCCGTAGAGGAGGCCTGAACTCATTCTCTCTAAATCTCAGCCTTCTCCCCTGAGATCTAGGTTACATCTATGACAAGCATGCATTTTTAAAAATTAGAAACTAATTAGCAAATATTATGGTTGTTTTAAAAACTCCAGCCACATCTGTCAGTGATGAGACAGCTGAAGTGAGGCTGTTAAGGGGAGGGTTCTTCTCACTTCCCCACGAAGTTCCTCAAAGGGATCAAAGAACCGTACCCCTTGTATATTGCGAAGGGGTATAATTAGGTTTTCTTCTGAGCTGATAGATGGAGACTGTGTTAATAAATGTTACCTAGAGCTTTAAAAATGATCTCAAATCACTGAGATATAAATACCAAACCAGGCTCATAGAAACAGAGATGAAACCGACAGCTGCCAGAGGGGAGGAGAGGGGGAGGGGTATAAAAGAGAGAAGTGGATATAGTCAGTAATACGGTGATAAGTTTGCATGGTGACAGACACCTTCTAGACTTAGGGCTGTGATCACACCGTAAGGTATATAAATATCGAATCACCACATTGTAGATCTTAAAATAAATTATAATTAAAATTTTAGATGGAAAATACCCATGATAAACAAATAAAACTAGGAACTACCATATGGTCACTGTTTTAAAAGAAAAAAATATACATATAAACATTGAGGAAAAAATGGAAAATAAATAAACTATTTTTTTTTTTTGGTAAAAAAAGGGATTGAGACAAAGGTTCAGCCAGAACCAAGCTTGCTGTTGGTGTCCTAGGTCAGCGGCGGCATCAGCAGGAGCTGTGGGGCAGGACAAACCCCGTGTTTAATCATGAAGTCAGTGTGAGTGCACAGCTCTGCAGAGCCCTGGCTGTCTCCGCGTGCGCTTGCTGTAGCCATGGGAAGTCAGGCCAGCCCATCTCAGCGTGGGACCCGGGCAAACTAATCTCTGCATGTGGACTTGGTCGTTCCCACGGGCTGTGTGCCAGTAGCGCCCTTGACGCTGGCGTGTGAGTCTGGGTGGACCCAGGCCCGGCCCTCACCAGTGGACCTCCTACGGAGGGCGGAGAGAAGAGAGCCTATTTGGGTGGTTCAGGAAATGCCGTGGGGAGAGCATGGAAGTGGGACGAGAGGAAAGCAGGTGACACAGGGCACAGTGTTTGGGGACAGGAGGGGCCTGGAGCTTCATCCCCACGGGGAACCACGGAGCCCACGTACAACATACACATAGGAGTCACAGCTAAGGGGGCTAGGGGGCTGGGTGCTGATACCCCAGCTGCCGTGGGCACTCATTAGGGACCCCGGCAGGGAGGGTACTTTCTCTCCCGTGCTCCGGCCTGCCCCGGCTCTGCCCCGGCTCTGCCCCATGAGGGCCCTGGGCAGGGCTGCAGGGTGGCAGCTGGAAGCCAGCCAGGTGGAACACCAGGGCAAGAGCTGAGGAGGGACAGGTGGGCTCCACAGGCCCCTCTGCTTCCACCTCATTCCCGCCTGTCCCACGCTCCCTGCTTGTGGGCTCCTTTATGCTCTGGGATTTCTTGCTGATTTTTATAGACTTTTTAAAAATTACATTTATTGGGGTGACATTGGTTAATAAGATCATCTGGGTTTCAAGTGTAAATTCCCATGATACATGACCTGATAGTACATTGTGTGCCCACCACCCACAGTCAAATTTTGCAGATTTTGACAAGGAGTAGGATACCCCAGCTCAGAGGTCGTGCCTCCCTCCATTTATGCCTTTTACTTCTGTTCTGCAATATTCTGTTTCAAAAACTGACATCTAGTGTGTGCCCACCACACGGTCTGAAGGAGATGCAACAACCAGGACGAAGGCCGTCAGGGTGTTGGATTCCAGTGAAGACGCCTGCGGTGATCAGCTCCGGGCGCGGTCACGTGACTGTGCGCAAGGCCCCTGCCCAAATGCCCATGCTGTCCCCACCTGGGTTCCAAGACACATGCTCCCTGCAGGAGGGGAGCCGTATGCCCTCTGGAAACGCCTCACCAGGGACCTGCAGAGGTAAACAGAGGCTTTGCTGAGCGAAGCCCTGCTCGCATAGCAAGCACGCCACAGATCTTCCCGGCGGGGAAACGCCACGGCGGAGCCTCCTACTCGATCTCAGCGCAGTAAGGAAGCTGGAAAGCCCGACCATGCCACGAGACTGCCCGTGTTCCGCCCTACTCTTCAGGGCTGGCATGCGACATGGCCAGAGCTTGCAAAGGCTTTGAGAAGTTAAACAGTTAAACGTTACCACCATCAGTCTGAGACAGTGATTCTCAACCAAGGGTGACTCTGCCCTAGGAGACCCGGCACAGCCTGGAGACATTTCTGGTTGTCACAACTGTTATGTGGGAGGGAGCTCAGTGGCAGCTGGCCAGCAGAAGCCAGGAGAGCTGCAGAACATCCCTCCAATGCACGGGGCAGCCCCCACCACAGAGAACTATCTGACCCAAAATGATAACAATGCTGAGATTGAGAGACCCTGGGCTGAGGAACTGGTTCTGCCAGAAACATCCCTCTTGCAATTAATCCTTATTTTGCCCTTTCACCCCAGGCCCGGCCCCTCACAGATCACCTGGTTTGTTCTTTAAACTCTATGCAATACCTCCTTCCACTCTCCAACCCTGTTACGTAGTCTCGGAATTATTATATTTTTAGAGCCACCAGTTAGTCCCTTTTATGGTTCAGTTCTCAAAATTTATCTCTCATTGTCCCCTCCTCAATTCTGTTGTATTTCAAAGTCCTCTTTCAACTCTCTTCTGCCTTTTTCATTCTATGCCCAGAATTTCCCTATCCTGTAAAATAGTGGGGTTCTAGGCTCTGGGCTCCTTGGCTCCTACCTCTGACAGCTCTAAGACCCCACTTTCGGTGCCCATGCCCCCACGTGATGCTAAGACAAGGTGTCCCTGTGTGCTGGACGGGTTCCCTGTAGAGTAGCCAACCTCCAGCAGGGTTGTCTTTGGGCCAGGGTTAGGGCCAACAATTTTTCCGGATTGGCACTGAAAGTTCAGTAGTTGACTTGGGACTGTCCTGATTTTAAAAGTGAAACTCCTGCATCCCTGGAGTGCCCCAGGAGAGTTGTCCCTGCACCTGGCATGGTGTCAGGGGGCCGCAGGGGAAGGAGAGCAGAGCAGAGTGGCTGTCTCCGCGGGCGTTCGCTCAGGACGGCCTGGTTCTCCTGACACTGACTCATAGCTTCCTGGGTTTAGGTCTGGAGGTCTGTCTCAGGAACACAAACCTGACAGCTTGTGCCATGCAGCTCAGTTCAACGGACATCCGAGCATGGCAACATGTACCCACTCCTTTCCGGGAGGACCTCTGGGCCTAGTTAAAAGACAGGACAATTCAGTGTGCAAATGCTCTGACAGAGGCCAGGCCTGGGAAGGGAATGGAAGAGGCAACCATGGAAGGCTTCCTGATGGAGGCAGTGCCTGAGAGTGCAGGCTGAAAGAACAGAGAAGGTTTGGCAGGCGGAAGTGAAGGTTTAGGGAACATTTCCAAGTCAAGGAAACAATAAGAAACTAAACAAACTGAAAAGCCTTGGCTATGCTTATGAAGTCAGAGTGGAGAGAAATGTGAGTCCCTCTGATCACTAAATGAAAGTACAGCTTTATAGTTAGTGTCAGCTTCTAACTTCTCAAAATGCATCTCCATCTATCTCCCCGTTTTTCATCTTCATAACTTCCACTTGAGGGTGTGAGGGTGTGACACCACAGAGACTATTATTCCAGTTCACATTTTGGGAAAGCCAGTCCCAAGAAGGCAAGCAATTTATGCCAGTGCCATGTCCAGGTGAGGTCTCTGGGCTCTGATCTTGATGCAGGCTGCTGAACACAGTGGGACTGCGGGGCTTTGGAACTAGTCAGTCCTGGTAGAATCCCCAGTTCTCTACTTCCTGACGCCATGGCCTTGAGCAAGTTACTGAGTCACGGTTTCCTCTTGTGGGGAAAATGGGGGGGGGGGATGATATCTCCTACACGAGGGCTGTCGTGAGGATATAATGAGCTCCCCAATTTCAAGGTCCTCTTGAGGGCTTCAGAAAGAGTCTCCCCGCATTTGGGCTCCTTGTTATGCATCTCAAAGAGCATGGGTGCAGCGGGCAGGGAAGGCTCCACTGCTCTCTCTTTTGTGGCCTTGCTTCCTTGTGTCGCTATCATTTGATTCTCGGTGAGCCTGGATTAATTAAACAACCTCTCTTCAAGGATGAGGGGGCCGGTGTGCTTTGAAAGGATGCTCATTACACTGGGTATCTCCTCTAATAATATGAGATTAAAAGAGCAGGAGTGCAGTTTTAGATGCAGGACAACCATTTTAGTGACAGCAGGCTGGTCTGGGCTGCATCCGGGAACCTGGTCCCGAGGATCTTTTCTTCAGGCAGTATTTCATACAGATGGTGACCAAGGAGCTGAAGATACTGTCATTGATGAGCCACTTTAAATGGTGACAGATTCCAACTGTGTAGCTATTATTACAAGCGGAGGAGTAGAGGGGGCCGGGCAGCTCCCCGACCCCTGCTTTCATCACACCGCTCAGAGCTGGCCCTCCTCCCTGACAGCCTGCTGATGGCTCTGCCCGCTGTTCTGGCTTACATTTCAGTTCCTGAAGAAGAGAGGTCCCTAGATGAAGCATCCACCGGGTATAATAAAAAAACAAATGTCGGAGACTTCCAGAGGTAGGTATAGATGTAACTTTATTGGCCAGTTTCACCTGCGCAGGGGCGAGTTCCCTGATGAGACACCATACTCAGTCTGAGCTGCAAATGGGAACCGCCCCGGGCGCTTACAGCTAGTTCCTTATATATCCTAAGTAAGCAAGCATAAATACAGAAGCAAAAATAGCGGTCACTTATTTGCTAAGGGAGTTGCACATAGCATAGCAACAGGGGCTGGGTCTAGCTCATTGGCGAACTACAAACATAAACTTCTGATAAGGGTCTCTAACCAATGGAATGCAAACGTTTGTCTTCCTTTGTTCTTAGCCTTACAGGGTCCCTATCCTTACCTCCCTGTCTCTGCATCTACACTCTAGCAATCCCAGCACACTTTCCTGAATCTAACAATTTGATCTTTTCTTGATCCTTACACTAGACACTGCACGAGCTGCCCCTGCATGAGCTGGCGTGGTGGGTCCAAGAGCACAGGATGGTCTGTCTGGTGGACGTGAGAGGTGCTGCCCACATCCCTTCCAGAGAGGGTATGCTGCCTCCAGAAAGGAGGGAGCAGCGCCCGACGTCGGCCTCTGCGGGCTCTTCCTCTGCGCGGAAAGACTCCTTGTCCTTCCCAGAACCCACCCCCGGGACTGGGCAAATAGGCCTGGCCATTCCTACCCCCTGGGGGCAACTCTGATGGGCGTGCTGGGTCCACGGCCCCCAGCAGGTAGGCCTGGGCCTGCCGAGTCTGCCTGCCCCCTGCTCCGCCACCCAGCCCCCCTCTCCTCTTCCTGCCCAGCTGTGAATCCTCGTAACAGCCTGCACCTCGAACTTCATTTCCGCCGGCTTCGGCAGAACCCAAGCTGTGACCGGGTCACGTGACACCTGGATGGCCCCGGATGGCTGTGCTGTGAAGGGTGAGGGGCCCCTCCATCCTCCCCACCATCTGTCAATAGATGTCAGTGGGTGAACTCAAATACGCCTGTTTCCTGCTAGAAGAGGAGGCCCTTCCGGGCACTAAGCAAGGGCTCTGCCCCAACAGAGCATGATGCCTCTTCTTCAAGGTTCTGGAAATGATTGGCATGGTGGGGGGAGACAAGAGGATGACCGGAGGAAGAGGCTAGATGGAGGGAGAGAGCCTGCACACAAGAACATCTCCATTTTCCTCTATCAGCTCGGTGCTGGCCTCTCATTGACTCCGAGCCGTCCGGTCCTTGGGCTGGCGTGAGCCAGCAGCCCAGAGCACGGACCTTCCTTGGCCCATTCTGACCCCTAATTGCCACCCCTGCCTTTGAAGCAGAAACCTCTGTGGAAAAAATGTTGTCTAATCTAACTTTGGAGGGTGAATCAATCAATTCAATGAACCAAGAAATCAACTAATTTCACTCTTTTTAGTTTTTTTTTTTAACTGGCTATTAGCTGTTGTTTGGCTACAACTGAGAAGCAATATAAGAGTTTCCTGTGTCTTTTAGTGGCCATAACTTTCTGTAAATAATTAATGAAAAACTGACTCTATCAGCTATCCGTAACCTTTCATATATGTTTCTGAAAATGCCAAGTGGTACTAACAATATTAATAATAACAATATTAATAATAACAGTATTAATAATAACAATATTAATAATAACAGTAGCCTCCGTATCTCATTTTACAATTTACCAAAATGTTCTGCATCTTTCTTCATCTTCACAGCTCTTTAATGGAACAGGAGAAAATGACCCTCCTTTGAAGATCTAGAATCACAGAGCTTCAGTGACTTCCTCAAGATCTCACAGCTAAGAATAACTGAGCACAGCTCACCTCACTATGGCCACGCCACGGGGACGAGACACGGAAAACACCATCATCCCGGCCACAGGCCAGGCTCCCTCGTCTTGTCCCAAAGAGAAGAGTTACCTACACAGCATAGTAATCTAGGGAAAGAATCCCAAATAACAGAATACTTTATTTGCATGCATGCTGACTTTTCATACCTGTTAATCAGCTAAAACCTATAAATAAATAAGACGTCACAGTGGCACGTGTCAGATATGGGAAGTATCATTCTCCCGTGTACACCCCTCAGACTAAGGAAGGACCACTTGGCACCTTGACCCATTGTGACTTTCAGCAGCTGAAGAGTATGCCTGTAGAGCCGCAGTGACCCAGCCTCTGAGTCAGCCAGAATCCCGCGTGGCACCTTCCTCTCAAGCACCTGGGAGGGTGACGGGGCCGCTGCTCCACTGTTTGCTGAGCAGCTACTATGTGCCAGGGGCTGGGCACCCTACAGTGTGCTTTATATGCATTTTTAAAAGTCTTACCCTACCACCAAAGTCCCATGGTTCCAAATTATAGAAGCCGAACCTCAGAGGGGAAGGAGGCAGCTGAAGATCCCTGTCACCTGTCCCTCCTGCTCGAATTCTCCTGGCAGGGCTCTGCCCCCAGAGCCTCCTGTCAGAGTGCAGCTCACCAGCGTACACCTCCCTCTTGCATGGCAGTGGCGGCCTGTGTGCTGATCCCAGGCTCCTCAGGTCTCTCTGCTCATCCTCCCTGCTGGGATGACCTTTCCTCCTCATCTCTGCCTGGCCAAACCTCATCCCTCAGACCTAATTCAAGGGTGGCTGCACCTGCAGGCCCCCCTCAGCCGCCTGCAGTTCCCATCTGTCCTGTGAACCCTCCCCGCTCAGAGCCGGTACCCTGTCGGTCGTGGGCACTGCATTAGGATGCGTGTCATCAACTTGTGCAGCCTCCCGCCAGCGGTGGGCCTTGCTCTCCGTCAGCCAGCAGCCCTGTTCATGTGTTGGAGGAGAGCAGCAGGAAGATGTGGGTGTGGAGTCACCGTGGGCAGGTTGACGCCTCCAACACCCTCTGTGCTCTAAAGTACAAAGTATCTCTCGCATTAAAGCGCAGAGCAGGCCTCCTCATTGCGGGAGATTCCCAAGGAATCAGAAGCCATAATGTGTACCACACTTCAAATTGTTCTGTCAGTGCTCATTAAGTCGCCGTTATCTGCATTAAATTCATTAGCCCTGTACCACCTAATTACCCCATGTTTGCAGAGATCTGAGAATTTACGTGTTTCCCTTCCTAGCCGACCCCTGTACAGAGCCACCCCCGGCTCTGTGTCCTCGCCAGTGCTCCAAAGGGGCAGGCATGCCGCATCCCAGCACCATGGCCTTGGAAGCTCAGGAAGTGACTCAGCCCGGGCAGGGGCTGGGTGGTGAGGGAAAGGAGGCCTGGGCTCTTGAAACACCGGCGGTGGCCTGCACCTGCACTGCCCCTGCCTTCAGCTCTGGCCCGGGCTCAGGCTCTTCCTTCCCCAGACTTAGTGCACTGAGCCTGGCTACACCCCAGCGGCCACAGTGCTCTGATGACCTCAGGGACCCAGCCCGTCGTCTACGCTCTGCAACTGCCTGATGGGGAGGGGTGAGTCCTCTTAGAACTTCATTTCCAGTCCCCGTTACTCCTCGACAGCTGCTGTGGTTTGCCTGTAACAGGAGGGTTAGGCCCAGTAACTGCACAGACCCACAGAGTGTGGGGACCTCAGAATCTCGAGGAAGGACTGGGGCAGCATCCACCTTTTCCAGGCGGGGAGACTCGGGCCCGAGCGTTTGGGTTTCTCACCAGCTGGGAAGGGGGAGTGCATCGTCCAACGTCCAGTCCCTGGGACCCTGGGCTTGGTGCTTGCCCGCCTACCAGGTGCCACATTTGAAGCCTAACTCCTAGCAATCAAGACGGCCCCATCCATGGTGAGATTGGGGTATATTTCCAAAATCAGTGCGGATGGGAGGAGGCTACCGTATACTCATTCACTGTCTCATTTCTTTATCCAACAGACCCTTGTGAGCTCCTGCCGCAGCCCAGGCCCTGTGCTCTCAGTGGTGAGGAGAGCAGAGTCATGCTCCTGCGGAGTTTACAGGACAGCGGTGGAGAAAGAAGGAGCTGGCTTAATTACATAAAGACACAACTGTTCACTGGTGAAATGAAAGAGGAGAGAAAGGGAGGAGGAGGAAGAGGGAGAATGCGGAGTGTTATGAGTATAATAGTGGAATCATAGATGCCTCCCCTGCACAGAGGGGGCAAAATTGCAGCCTGAAGAATATTAGCAGTAAACTAGACTTGGGGGAGGGCAGAACAAGGAGAAAGCATTCCATAAAACAGAGTCACAAGGTGGCGTCACACTTTCCTTTATGTTCGGTGAGTGGATTCAAAAGTTTCAGCCAACTGACACATGGAACAGCACGAAAAACTGATGCATGGAACAGCATGCATGACACATGGAACAATATGAGCACACACATGGAACAGCATGAACTGATGCATGGAACAGCATTAACTAGATTAAGTTGTGGCTCACAAATAAGCTACAAATAACCAAAACTAAAACAACAACAAAAAAGAGGAAATATCAAAATCCAGATTTTACCAATGAAGGAAGGGATAAGAAGAATGAAAGAAAAGAAGTAAATTCTGTGAAATCAGTGGTCGCCTATGAAAGGGAAGTAAAGATTGTGTTTACTTAGAAAGTTTAAAAAGGGTGAATGTAGCTCTAAGAATGTCAGTGAGGTGGCTCATAAATTGATCATAAGTGATTATTTTAATTATAGAGATACCTAATAAGTATAATCATTTCTCAAAATATCAAAAAATCAAAAGAGAAGACAGAACAAGTAGGCATAGAGTGGGATGGCAGATGATAAGCACAGAGTAGTGATTATTAAAATGAATGTGAGTGGCTGATTTCAAGCTATTGAGAGATTTTATTTTTTTTAAATTAGTGTTAAGTTGCCTATAAGATAGGTTTATGCAGCAGAATAATACTAAATGTTAACAACAAATTTGTGGACCAAAATATGCCTGTCAAATTCAAACCAAGGAAGAGAAAGATTAATCCTGGGCAGCGTAGGGTTTAAAGTAAAACTTTTACATAGACTTGCAAGCACATAGGCAAAAACTATAAAAATACATGAGAAATGAAACACGAACACGGTTCAGTGGGAGAGTGTAACTCACCATTACCAGTCTATTACAGATCCAAGGACAGAAAATATGGACGAGACAATAAATGCAGTATGTCTAACAGACTTACACTAAAGTTCATAGCCCACAAATATAAATTACTTCCTCTTCTGAGGTATACAGACTTGGTCTATAAGCAAAAAATGATCACATACTAAATCATAAAGAAAATGTCTATAAACACACAGGAGCAGAAGTGTTATAGACAATATTTTGAGATCACAATGCAGTAAGTTAAAAATTCAAATAGATATTAAAAAAATATTCAGACAAGTAAACACTAAGAATAACGTCCTACACGTTCCCGACAAAGAGGAAGTTAAAATGATGAGAGAGAAAGAGAAGAAAATGGAGAATAAGTAAGAATGAACTTCCACTATTGAAATAGAAAATCACATCAAGGGATAAATAAAAGAAAAATATAATACCAGGAAAAAATTGCAAAGCGAGAAGAAATAAAATGAGAAAAAACGAGGAAGAGAGACAAGCAGGAGAATGCAGGGCATTAAAGATCCAAATCTGAGGTCAGATGCCCCTGGGTTTGTATCTCCTCTTCAATGCACAGCTCTGCAACCTTGCAATATTTAGTTAATTTCTCTGTGACCCACTTTCCCATGTTTCTCATTTAAAATGGGAAATAAATATGGATACTAACAGTGCCATTTTTACAGGGTTTGTTATAAAAATTAAATTAGATCATGTCTAGTGAAGCTCAAAGTACCAAAGACAAATTTTGCTGTCTGATGAAAATTGTTAAGGTCCTGTAAGATAGAAGTGGTCGCTGCTGTCTTTGTAGTTGGTGGTGGTCACAGCAGTGTTACTGAAAATGTCAACTTTGGATGGAAAACAATAAAGCAGATAAGCCCTCAATCAATCTCCTACCAGTATGTGAAATACAAAACTGATCTTTAGAAATAAGAGTGGAAACTAGCAACTAATACTAAGGGAAAAGTTTAAAGTATGGACATATATTACATATAGCATAATGAGAAATTTACATATTGCAATATATTCTTCATATTTCGTGTGTGTGTGCGCACGCACACATGGGTGTGTGTATGCATGAAAATGGCACACACCTAAAATAGGTCAAAGGCAAAAAGGAGACAAAAATAAGTCATTATAATTTCCCAAAGGTCCTCATGGATTTATTGATAAACTTCTCTAAATATTTCAGAAACTTATAATATTCACCCAATACCATTGATTCTTAAGATTTAAAGAAAAATTAATTCAGCCTATTCATTACTAATTCCTACACTTGAAGAGAGCAGAAGGTTCAAAAATGAATTTCAGATTGATTAAAAAATCTTAATTGAGAAAAATACTTTAAAACTGATTAGATGAAAATAGAATATTTTTATAGGCTGAGAGTGGTGGATTATTTATTTATTTATTTACTTATTTTAAGTGAGAATTGGGGAGATAGAGACACAGACTTCTGTATACACCCCAACCAGGATCCTGGCAACCCCTGTCTGGGGCTGATGCTCAAATTAATCAAGCTATTTTTAGGGCCTAGGGCTGATGCATTTGGAGCAGATGAGCTACTGGCTGAGGGAGGGGAAGAGGGACAGAAGGGGGAGAGGGAGGAGAAGAGAAGCAGATGGTTGTTTCTTTGGTGTGCCGTGACTGGAATCGAACCTGGGACATCCACACACCAGGCTGACATTCTATCCACTGAGCCAACCAGCCAGGATCAGAAATTATTAAACAAAAGATAAAAAGCACTGATCACAGAGGAAACTATTTTAAAAATCTGACTACATCAAAATTACAATGTTTCATACGATGAAAAATACAATAACGTTAAATGAAAAGACTAGAAAATATGTGTGACACCACTAAAGACAAATAATCAATTTCCAAAATATCTATAAAGAACCTCTACAAATTAATAATAGTAAAAAAAGAAAAATGGTAGGATAGAAACAAAGAATGAGCAAAGATAATGAACAGGTGATTCCAAGATGAAAAAGATGTATGAAAACATATTCAATGTGAGAATGAAGCCTCAAAATTAAAGAATCTATCTAAGTCATTATTAGTCCAAGTAAGAAGAGTCTCACAGGCCCTGGTCGGTTGGCTCAGTGGATAGAGCACCAGCCTGGCATGCAGATGTCTCGGGTTCAATTCCAGTCAGGCGAGAAGCGACTATCTGCTTCTCTCCCCCTCCCTCTCCCGTTCCTCTCTCTTTCCTTCTCACAGCCAGTGGCTCAACTGGTTGGAGCATTACCCTTTACGGGAGCTGATTTGAGCACTGGCCCCAGACGGGGGTTGCCAGGTAGATCCCCGTTGGGGCACATGCAAGAGGGGAGGCTGTCTCTCTGTCTCCCCTCCTCTCACTTAAAACTAACTAACTAACTAACTAACTAAATAAATAAATAAATAAATAAAATAAAAGTCTCACAGTCATGATATGTCAAAATTTCACTTGACCAAGTTCAACATATAGTCCCTATAAAATATGCTTTAGAATCTGGATGAGAAAGCAAGTCCTTTAGATGTAAGTTAGAGCCAAGCAGAACCAGACACATGGCTTCACGTCCTCTTTATGCTGTTCACAGGGGCAGTTACCTACTGCTCTGTGCCCTCTGACCTCATCTTGAATCTTGAGAAAATAAAGGGTTCTGATGAGGACTGTCAGACACACAAGTAAGATACACAGAACAGTGCCTGGCACATCATACCACCTAATAAGCACCAATTAAGTATTGATGGTGTTGGTGTTGTTACAATAAAAATAATGTCTTCAACTCAACATTCTCAATATTATACTCAGAGGTACAAACAATCTCATCTCAGGAATCAGGAGCAAAGAATGCTCTCTATCACCATGTTTATTTCATATAGTCTTGAAATGATACAAGAAAATAGAGGAAGTACCAGTGATACAGATTAAAAAGAGACAAATGCCAATGGATGTAGATATTATGATTTCATACTTGCAGAGGCAGAAAGTTTTCACTGTAAAGTTTTAAAGTTAATTTTTTAAAAGTGTATTAAATTGACCAGATACAAGGTATAGAAAACAGAACAGTAACTTCCTTGCACATTGGTAATTATATAGATTTAAGAAATCCCATCTAAATTATAGCAGAACACACAAAGTTTATAATATACTTGGCAATATTTTGTGTGAGTGATATTTATTTTTTTAAAAATCAAACTATTGGACAAATTGAAAAATTCTTTTGAGTAAAAGGAAAAAGATGCTACATTCCTAAATGGTTATATCCAGGTTATATTATAAACATGTTGGTTTACTTAATTAGAGCCAAAGATTGAATACTATTTAAAAATAAATTCCTCTGGATGTTTTCTGGGAACTGAAAAAAAAAAATCCCTAATAGTCAAAGGAAGAATAAATAGGATCAACTACAAGGAAATTTGAGGGAACACTTGCTCTCCTGGGTATTGAAATGTTCGGTGACTCCACAGTAATACAAAGAGGACAGTGTTGCCACGAGAGAGAGCAGATCACCGGGACAGAAGTAGTGTGTATGTGAGCTTTATATAGAAAAACAACAAGAAAGAACTATAGAAATCAAAGAGAAGGTCGTTTTGTTGAACATTTTGCAAAATCAAAGTAATTTAGAAAACAAAAGGTGACCTATAACTCATTCATATCTAACACTGAAACACTTTCAACTGACTTTAAGATTTTTAAAAATTTTGACCACAGGAAATAGAAACAAATAGTTAACAAATGAAATAAAAGCCACAAAGGAAAAAGATAGACTTAAAAAAGAAAGAAAGAAATACCTCTATGTTCTCCAAAAATCACAACAAAACCAGGGAAAAGCTTCTGGGGATATTCTCAGGAGCTGTATTGCAGTGGAATGGTGTTTTGGTGTCTCTCTTTCCCCCATCTCCCGTCTCTGTTATATTAGGAAACAGAATACATATATCTCATATCTTACACTGAATGTGCTGAGCGCACAGTAGTCTCACAATAAATATACAGCTGTTGACCTGACTATTAATTATATTAGGGACACAAGGAAAATAGAAAACTGACATATGGTAAAAGGTTTAGATTCCCCTGTGATCAAAGAATTGCAAATTAAAACAGCCAGGCATTGCCTGACCAGGTGGTGTCACAGTGGATAGAGCATCAGACTGGGACGCAAAGGACCCAGGTTTGAAACCCTGAGGTCACTTGGTTTGGAGCACAGGCTCACCAGCTTGAGCGCAGGGTCACCGGCTTGAGTGTGTGATCATAGACATCACCCCATGGTCACTGGCTTGAAGCCCAAGGTCTCTGGCTTGAGCCAAAGGTTGCTGGCTTGAGCAAGGGGTCATTCGCTCTGCTGCAGCCCCCCCCCCCATCAAGGCACATATGAGAAAGAAATCAATGAACACCTAAAGGAGTCGCAATGAAGAATTGATGCTTCTCATCTCTCTCCCTGTCTGTCTGTCTGTCCCTGTCTGTCCCTCTCTCTGTCTCTCTCTCTGTCTCCGTCACCCCTCCCCCAGAAAACCAAACACACACACACACACACAATAAATAAATAAATAAAATAAAACAAAAAAACCCCAGCCAGGCATTGCCATCTTTCACCTACTTCATTAACAACAAGTCAAATAAGGTCACTGCCTGGTGGCCTGCAGCCAGAGGGCCCCGGTCGTGGCCACTCCTGCCCCCTCACTGGAGCGAGAAGTTGCTTAAGATTTATTGGGATGGTTTTGGCACTGCAGCTTCTTTGATTTGCTTACAAGAAAAAAAAAAGAAAAAGGCAGTAAAAACCAAACATAAGCAACTTGGCAGCCGGAGACTATGGATGCCCACCCCATCTTTCTCTACTTGCAGTAACTGGAAAACCTCGAAAGGCAGTTTTAATTTCCTCTCCCTGTTCATCTGAGCTGGTTTCCCAGGCAGCGAGGTGCTGGGTGAACGCAGGGAAATCCATCCATCAATTTTGTGGCTGCCACAGCATGGCGACTTTGAATCTCACAATAAAACAAGATTAATGGGCTTGACTCCAGTGGGCTTGACATTTCGGCAATGAGGGTGTATTTGCCAGGTTCCTACACCCCTCTCCTTCTTGTCTCCCGGCTGTTTTGTAGTCATGAGCCAGATCCCTTCTGCTCCTGAATCCAAGAACCATGCACAAGGAACATGTATTGTGTGCTCCGAGAAGACAAATCACCCTGATTTCTTCTCTTCCTCAAAGACTAATGGGGGTTTTGGGGGAACATGGGCTCTCACAGCGAGGGTGGCAGGACCACGTGTTGATTATCTAATAGTTCTGATGACCATTCCATCCACCCAGGCACCTACTAGGCATCAGCAGGGTGTGGCCCTCGGAGGGGAGGGGGGCATATGAAGAGTTAGAAGGTGCCTGCTCTGATGGAGACAGAGGCTGTGAGCGTGGTCAGAGCTCAGGCACATGGGTCTAAAGCACAAGGGAAGACGACAGAATCAGAGTCTTGGGATAGACTTCCTGGGGAACGTGGGACTTGAGCAGGACCTCAGAAGGTGAGGAACATTTGTACAGGGAGGCAAACAGCATGGTCTGCAGTGGAGGGCCAGAGACGAGCCTGGGACACTTCTCTCCCTGCCTATGCACCCAGGAGCACCTCTCCTCCCCCATAGCCTCCTGCCCCTGCTCTCTAAAGGGGAATGACTGTCCTCTCTCTGCCTCTTCCAGCCCTTGCCCATGTTCACACTGTTAACGTTTGCTACACTTCTTTATAACCATTATATTACCACTTTAAGTTTATAGTAATGATTGCTGGCCCTGCTGTATAATGCTTATTTTCACGTGTCCATCTCTGGGATAGGCACTGAGCTTTGGACAAGGAGCAGCCCAGCACAGGAGGTACTCTAGAAATGTTTCTTGGCCTTAGCTGAATTCATTGAGACTCACCTGCAGATGAGTCTACAGGGGCCTGAACAAGTGCTGAGAGGAGAAAGGAGAGGGGAGGCAGCTAGTAACATCTCACCTTCACCTGGCACCTACCACCCGCCAGTCCATTTCATCCTCAGGACAGACCTGTGAGGAAGGTTCTGCTGACCTTCCCGTTTCACAGAGGAGGGCGTGGTCGCAGAGGCGGGTCCCTCATCTGAGCGCTCACAGCCTGGGCACAGAAGGGCCGGGCTGTGGAGGCAGGCGGCTGGCTGCCCAGCGCGCTCTTAACCATGAAGCCAGGAGGCTGTCAGGGCAGGGAACTGCTGGCAGCTTCATGTCGTAAAGTCCAAGAGGAAATATATTCCCAGCTCTGTCTTGGTCTGGTTGGACACCATAGACTGGTGGCTTCTAAACAAATATTTATTTCCCACAGTTCTGGAGGTTAGTATCTGCCAAGGACCTGCTTCCTGGTTCATGGACAGCCCTCTTCTGGCTGGGTCCTCCCTTCGTGTACTCTCTGGGGTCTCCTTTGTAAGGGCACTAATCCTACTTATGAGGGTTCTACCTTCATGACCTGACCACCTCCTAAACACCCCGCCTACTAATACCCTCACATTGGGGGGTTAAGATGTCAACATATGAATTTGGGGGAGGCATAAATATTCAATCTATAGCCATTCTCTACTCAGCATATAACCTCAAAAAATAGTTACATATTTTCTGTTTGTTTAAATTCAACCCTCATTAGTTGACAAGGAAACCTATGGTTTAAAGCAGGGGTCCCCAAACTTTTTACACAGGGGGCCAGTTCACTGTCCCTCAGACCGTTGGAGGGCCCAACTATAAAAAAACTATGAACAAATCCTTATGCACACTGCACATATCTTATTTTAAAGTAAAAAAATAAAACGGGAACAAATACAATATTTAAAATAAATAACAAGTAAATTTAAATCAACAAACTGACCAGTATTTCGATGGGAACTATGCTCCTCTCACTGACCACCAATGAAAGAGGTGCCCCTTCCAGAAGTGCGGCGGGGGCCGGATAAATGGCCTCAGGGGGCCGCATGCGGCCCACGGGCCATAGTTTGGGGACCCCTGGTTTAAAGGGTAGCATGGGAAAACTCAATTGAAAAGAAAACTGTGGAGTTTGTGATGTCTATTACTTCAGGATTCATAATAACACTAACAATAAGATGGTGCTGAGCATTTGACATACACGATCATATTTAATTCTTCCAACAACCCTAGGAGGCAGATACCATTATTATTATTCCCATTAAAATATGTGAAGACCAGGGGTTGGTGGCCCTACCAACAATACAACGACACTCCCAGGAGCTGTGGAATCATGACAATTTTAAAAGAGCTGCTAAGATGCCAAAGTTAAGCTTGGGTAAAGATAAGAGGAAATGTGAAGAGAGACAGGGATTGAAATCTCAATACCAGATAAAGTAACGTTCGAGTGTAAACCACTGCAGAGACAGAGGGAAGAGTAATTTTTGGTTGGGAAAGCCCGATTCACAAAGGCACGAACCTTTACCAAGTAGCATTGTTAACAGAATGTTGCATTTAAATATACTTAAGAAAAAGAGGCAGAAATAAAAGAACAGCAGTCCAAGTGATTAATATACTTCTGTCAACTTCACAGAAGAGGAAGACGTGCAATAAACAGGAACATAAAAGACCTAAGTAATAAAATTAGTACCACAGATTTAACTAATTTGCATTACAATCTGGGTCTTACAAACCTTACACCACTTTTTTTTTTTTTGGGTACCCAAAGACATGGTCTGCATTGGACTACAAAGAAAATTTTAGTAAGAAATTTGACAAAAGCAGAAACTGTGTGGATTCGTTTTCCAAGCCTAATGAAATATTTATTTTTAAAAGCCAATCATTTAAAAAAAAATTTAAAAAGCTGCATCCTAAATAACTCTAGGATAAAAGGAAAAATAATCTAAATAGAAATTTTAAAATGCTTGGAAAATGAAATGGGAATGTCACATGTCAGCCATAACAAAAACAAAGTCATTGCATTCAATGTACTAATGACACAGAAGAAAGAAGGTACATTAAGTATGTAGCTCCATATAGTAGAGACAAAAGGAGAATAAGAAAAAGAGGAAGAAAAAGTATTAATAATTAGTAAAAAATATATAAAGTTGATAAGTTCATCCAGAGGCTGCTTTTTTTAACTAACCCCACAAACTAGGCAAACGCAGTCTTAACAGGAAAAATGAGCGACTGTTTAAAATCAGAAGTAAGGATGGACACCTAGTTGTAGATAAGAAATTAAAGAATAATATTTTAAGCTCTGTTCTAATAGATCTGAAAATCTGGATTAAAAGAACTTTAAAGTTGTATTCCCAGAGCCGCCCCACGCCCTGCTACCGTACCCCCGGACACTGTCTGCCCCGCACAGACCCTATGGCTCGCCTATAGAATCAAAGGGCTCTCCGGGCCATAATTTTGAAGCCACTGGTTAATGAAACATCAGTTACTAAAATGATCCCCTCCCTAAAAAAAATAGAAACTGAGGAAACAGTCTCCTTTCCCATTTTGGACTATGAGCCAAGTGGGGAGAAGGCCTCCATCTTACTCATTTCAGTGGGATGTGAGAGAAAGGAGTAGAATGCCAGCTCTGAGGTTCCGTCTTGTCTCTATTTATTAGACTTTGGGGCCCTGGACAAGCTCATTGAAAGTACATGAGTTTCAATTGTGACAACAATTCCAGTGCCGTGCAGACTTTTCCTGGATGTGGGCTTTTCCTGGACTCCTGCTCCTTGGGACAGCTCCTAATAGACTGAACTGGGGTTGGGTTACATTTATCAGGGACTTGGCATCGTGTTGGGGCCAACTTGGACTTGGTGAACTTGTTAAGGACACTATTCTTTTATGGATTCTTGCTGAATTGGCCAAGAGTTTGCTTAAAGGCTTTAATCACTGTAAAAAGAAAATAGAAGACTGGATAAAGAAGATGTGGCACATATACACCATGGTATACTATTCAGCCATAAGAAATGATGACATCAGATCATTTACAACAAAATGGTGGGATCTTGATAACATTATACGGAGTGAAATAAGTAAATCAGAAAAAAACAAGAACTGCAGGATTCCACACATTGGTGGGACATAAAAATGAGACTAAGAGACATGGACAAGAGTGTGGTGGTTACGGGGGGCGGGGGGGGGGGGAAGGAGGGAGAGGGGGAGGGGGAGGGGCACAAAGAAAACTAGATAGAAGGTGACGGAGGACAATCTGACTTTGGGTGATGGGTATGCAACATAATTGAATGACAAGATAACCTGGATATGTTTTCTTTGAATATATGTACCCTGATTTATTGATGTCACCCCATTAAAATTAATAAAAATATATATATATATTTTGTATTTTTCTGAAGCTGGAAACGGGGAGAGACAGTCAGACAGACTTCCACATGTGCCCGACCAGGATCCACCCGGCACGCCCACCAAGGGCGATGCTCTGCCCACTAGGAGGCGATGCTCTGCCCCTCCGGGGCGTCGCTCTGCCGCGACCAGAGCCACTCTAGCGCCTGGGGCAGAGGCCAAGGAGCCATCCCCAGTGCCCGGGCCATCTTTGCTCCAATGGAGCCTTGGCTGCGGGAGGGGAAGAGAGAGACAGAGAGGAAGGAGGGGAGTGGGGGTGGAGAAGCAAATGGGCGCTTCTCCTATGTGCCCTGGCCGGGAATCCAACCCGGGTCCCCCGCACACCAGGCCGACGTTCTACCGCTGAGCCAACCGGCCAGGGCCAATAAAAAAAAATTTTTTTTAACCCCCCAAAAAACAGGGATTGCAAACTCAGTGCCCAAAGGGGCCAGACAAGAAAAATAAATGAGTTGTGTCAGATACCAAAAAAAGAAAAAAAAAAGAAAGAAAGTACATGAGTTTCAGTAAGATGGTGATAACAGTGCCTTCCTCAAAGGTTTGTTGTGAGGAATAAACAGAATGGACTGTCACTAAAATAACAAAAACTATTGCACAGAAAAGGCAAACACTATAAATAGGAAGTAAGTTGGGCAAATGACAAGACCAAACAAAAGAAGAATGGTCAGTCATCAATTGCTCAGTCTCACAAGGAAACAGTAAAAAAAAAAAAAAAAATCCAGTGCAGGATGGGTGAGTGAGTGACCTGCTGAGATTCAGGACAACGGATCCCTAGAGGGAGGGAGGACATGGGAGGAAAGGAGAGAGGTCAGGAAGGACAGGAGAGGCAGGGAGGATGCCCACCCGCCCTTGGCTGGGGCAGAGAAGGAGTGCAGGCAGGAGGCTGGGACAGGAAACAGGCCCTGGGCAGCATGAGCCCATCACCCGTTATGGTATTATGGTATTGATTGTCACGGCCGCACCTGAGCGCATGCGGGTGTCCTCCCTCCTCCCTGTCTTAAAGTAAAAACCTTAATAGTCAAAGAACAGACTCAGGAAGAGACTGAGTGAGCTGCACTGCCTCCTTTGAAAGTTCACTGTTTCTAGAACCATAATAACATAGTGACAGTCAGAAGCAACCTGAACGTTCAACAATGGCTGGTTGTTGTTGCTGTCTTACTTCTACTATCTCGGCTCATTTACTTCCCCAATAGCGAGCCCTTTGAGTTAGCATTTATCTCCGTTTCACTCATGAAGACACGGAGGCTTGAGCATTTCAATAACTTTTCAAACATCCCACAGGCCAGAGGTGGGGCGAGCGGGACTGAAAACCGGGCTGCCCTGTCTGCGTAGAGGACGTCCTTGTGGAGAGCATTTCCTCTCCGTCTCACAAGGCCATGAACAGCGTTGAAGGGACGGACGGCCAGCTTTCCAGTCAGGGACGGACCCGTCCCACCCCACCTCCCACCTCCCACCCCACCCCACAAGGATCAGGGCCAGAGAACCAGTCACTTGCTGACATTAGCACCAGGAGAAATGATGAAAACATCGATGAGATTAGTTTCCATGGAAACCATCCACCTAAAGCGGCATCAGTGTGTTCCCGGATGGAAGAAGAAACTTCTGAAATCTTAATAACCAGCCTGCAGGGAGATAAGCTGTCAGACTGAAAATTTTAAATCCTGTTGGTCAACCTTTATTTAAGAACCTATTAGGCCAGGCAATAGAGTGGACAAGATGCTATTTGCAGCCAACAAAACTTTTGTTGATTAATAAGGGATTTTGGAAGAGTGAAGTTGGATGAGTCACTGGTACTTGTCCATATTGTCCGGGAATGAGACCTGTCAGAAAAGCCTCAGCACAGACACTAACGTCACCCCCGTTGGCTCCTCGCTCCACGTGGCCGCTGTGCTCCGGCACACGGTTGCGCCTGCCCTCTTGTGTCCTCCCCTGCTTCTCCGCGCCACGCCTTCCTCAGTCTCCCGGCCTGCATTCTCTCCTCCGAATGGCCCCAGCTGTCCAGCTGCCCTCTACCTTCCTATCCATTTCCTTAAGTGACCAGGACTTCCAGCGGCCCCAAGGCAGCGTGTCCAATGCCCACCCATCTTCGCCTGGTGTCCCTCTGGCAGGTCGCCTCCTTCCCCCCCCCCCCCTCCTCTTCCACCAACCCTGCCAAGCGCCATAGGAAGTGTTCTCAGCCCTTCCTTTCCTTCACCCCCAGAGTCCAGTCAGCAACCATTTCTGACAATTCTGTCCCTTCAGTGCCTCGCAAACCCGGTCCCTCTCCCCCTCCCCATTCACACAGCCTTGGTGCGGGCCCCCATGTCCTCACACCTGCCCCACGGGAAGTAGCTCCAAATTTGTCTTTTTTTTTTTTTTTTTGTATTTTTCTGAAGCTGGAAACAGGGAGAGACAGTCAGACAGACTCTCGCATGCGCCCGACCGGGATCCACCCGGCACGCCCACCAGGGGCGATGCTCTGCCCACCAGGGGGCGATGCTCTGCCCCTCCGGGGCGTTGCTCTGTTGCGACCAGAGCCACTCTAGCGCCTGGGGCAGAGGCCAAGGAGCCATCCCCAGCGCCCGGGCCATCTTTGCTCCAATGGAGCCTTGGCTGCAGGAGGGGAAGAGAGAGACAGAGAGGAAGGAGGGGGGGTGTGGAGAAGCAAATGGGCGCTTCTCCTATGTGCCCTGGCCGGGAATCGAACCCGGGTCCCCCGCACGCCAGGCTGACGCTCTACCGCTGAGCCAACCGGCCAGGGCCCAAATTTGTCTTTTTGTAACTCATGGAATCGTGGCTCTGTGCCACCATCGGTGTTAACTGTCTAAAACTCCAATCCTGCCATCACTGCCTACAGGCCTCCATTGTTCCTTCAGGATCCATGTCCCCCACAAACCACGTCACCATCTTATCCTGGCTCCTTGTCCCTACCGTCCCTCAGTGCCCCCTGCTGCTCCCTGAAAGAGGGGGCCAGCCTCTGGCCTCTTGGCTGGGGCCTACACGCCCCTTCTCTACTCAGGGGAGGCCCCCTCTGCCCTCTACGCTGGCCCGGGTGCCCCCTAGAGAAGCCCCTCTCCTTTGCGATGGCTCCTTGTTCATCACAATAAGAAGACAAGAAATGAAAATAACAGCAGTGACACTTGCTGGGTGTTTATGAGCCACGCACTGCGCCCATCACTGCTCCGGTGGGCGCCGCCCCAGAGAATCTCACCTCAGCCCTCTGAGCCTGCCTGCCTGAAGGGTGAAGCGCCATTTGTTAACATGTGTGCCCTGTGCTGTCTGTGCACTTATCTGTCTCCCCGCTGGACCGAATATGCACTCCCAGGGACAGACATGGTTACGCACATGTGCCCAGTGCCCAGCAAGGACCGGGCATGCAATAAAAGCTCATTAAACCTTAATAGGAGAGGGAGGAAAGATAAAGCAGAATTTCCCTGGAGTCCTGTCACAGCCTAGACAAACAGCTGTCCACGAAGACCCTCTTCTCCCTGCTCTAACTTCTACTCCCCAAACATACCTTCCCTCATCACCACCAGTCCAGGCTCCCCAAACAACAAACTAATAAAGCGCTGCTGGCCCACACTTGGCCTCTCAAGGGCTCGGGGTGACTTGTTTCCTGGGGACCTGGCTCCTTTGCATGAACGAGTGAAGTCAAGGTTCAGAGCATCCCCAGCTGGCTCCAGGAAGGAAGGTGAGCCCCCTGGCCCTGCTCTGCCACCACCTGAGACTCCTTGTGTCTCAAACCACCTTCAGCACAAAGGACAGCAATGTGCCAAGACCCGCCTTTCCCATTACTATATTTTCATTTCCCTCTGTAGTCAGTTTCTGGGGCCCCAAGTTGACCTCCAGCTCAGATCTATATATGTCATCTTGCCAAAGCACCCAAGCTGGCTGGCTCACTGTGCTGAGTCTTCCTTGCGTTAAAGTAACAAAGCAGCAGGCTTCTGATTAAGAAGGAAGTAACTGGATGGGAGAAACCTTCTGGACTCTCGCATCTGACAATTCAAATATGGGCAGAAGAGAGCACTGTTTAAATGACAACACCCACAGTACTGACTGCCCACGATGAAATATCGGTGCGAGACGAAGGACCTAAGACATCAATCTCTCTGAGCTGGGCTGTGCAGAGTGGGTCTGGTGGGGTGATGCAGCCGAGAAAGCTCAGCTCCTTCCTCAACGCCTGCGAGCCCTTGCCTCGTTTCTCATTGCATCTGTTACTTGACAAGCACAGGCTCTGGCGCTGCCGGCCCAGGAGGCTGGCTGAGAGGATGCCTGTCTGGAATGGCCATTTGTGAAATCCGAGGGAAGTCAAATCGACCAAGGCCACAGAGGAGGCCCGGGGCACCCGGGACAACCTGGGGCTGCCAGTAAGGGTACGGGATCAGGCTGGCCCTTGTCCCACATCAGAGGAGCCCACTCTGGGGTCCAGGACCCCCAGGAACACGGGAGGCATTGCTATACCGGTCTGTCTCTGCCTTTAATGTGGTTGCTTTTCTCCAACTAAGTGAAGGAAACAGGAAGAGAAACAGCACCTATAAAGCATTTCCTGTGAACCAGCCCCTGGGCTGTGTCCTCTCTCCACACCATCTTGTTTAGTCCTGACCTCAGCACTTTTTTTTTTTTGTATTTTTCTGAAGCTGGAAACGGGAGAGAGACAGACAGACAGACTCCCACATGCGCCTGACCGGGATCCACCCGGCACGCCCACCAGGGGGCGACGCTCTGCCCACCAGGGGGCGATGCTCTGCCCCTCCGGGGTGTCACTCTGTTGCGACCAGAGCCACTCTAGCGCCTGGGGCAGAGGCCAAGGAGCCATCCCCAGCGCCCGGGCCATCTTTGCTCCAGTGGAGCCTCGCTGCAGGAGGGGAGGAGAGAGACAGGGAGGAAGGAGAGTGGGAGGGGTGGAGAGGCAAATGGGCGCCTCTCCTGTGTGCCCTGGCTGGGAATCGAACCCGGGACTTCTCCACGCCAGGCCGACGCTCTACCACTGAGCCAACCAGCCAGGGCTCTTTCTCACTATCTTTAACAAGTGTCACGAATCTTTTTTTTTTTTTTTTGAACAGGAGCAGCCAGTCCTCAAAAAGAAACGGAGGTGTGGAGCATCTTAGTAGATGAAATCTTAGCTTGCCTTCTAAAGACATCCCTGCCACCTTCCCGCCACCTCCACAAGCACACGCCTGTGGTCCGGAAGGAGCAGGAATGTCCCCCCACCCCACCCCCCAGGTACGTCACAGGCAGCAAAGAAAGGGGCTGTGTGGACAGAAAGTAAGGATTTCTCAGCCCTGACTTGTGTGGACCCATTGACAAAAGCCTGCACCCCAGCACCCCCCTGGTTGGTGCAAGCGCCTCACGAGTGCCCTTGAATAAGGTCCGGTTTCTCCTGCTCTCACACAACAGGAACAAGAATGGCACCACGATGCATTGCGGACACACGGGTGTGTCCCCTGTTCACCTGACTCTGCGGTATAAGGTGGAGTGCCTCTCTGGACCCCTTGCCAGCTCTACTGGGGCACTTAACAGAGGGGTTTATGTCTCAGTCACCTTGATAGCTCCGGGGTCTCTTATGGAATTAGGCACATGTAAGTGCTCAGTGAATGTATATTGAAAAAAGTTTTACATTTAAAAAATGTTCTCAACTATCTTAGCATGTTAAATTGACATTTTAAAAAATATTATTATTGAGTGAGAGGAGAAGAGATAGAGAGACAGAATACCCCAACCAGGATCCATCTGGCAACCCCTGTCTGGGGCTGATGCTCTGCTCATCTGGGGTCACGAGCAACCAAGCTATTTTTAGCACCTGAGGCAGAGGATACATGGAGCCATCCTCAGTGCCCAGGGCCAATGTGCTTGAACCAGTTGAGCCATAGCTGTGGGAGGAAAAGAGAGAGAGAGAGAGAGAGAGAGAGAGAGAGAGAGAAGGGGGTGCAGATGGTCACCTCTTCCGTGTGCCCTGACCAGGAATCAAACCCAAGACATCCACACGCCAGGTAGATGCTCTACCACTGAAGCAAACCATCCAGGGCCTAAATGAACATTACTGATGGTTCTTGTGGCTTTCACCTCTGTATTGCCAATGTTCAACTGAAGCTGGAGACAAGCGACAGGCACTCCCAGACCATGGAGGGCCAAAGGGATGGTTGAAGAGACACATCTATCATATGAGAGCTGCCGGGACAGCGCGTCCTACACCCCTCTCTAAAATACACTGGCTGCCTGATACAGGTGAGCTACAGAAGCTTGACTTCCCCATCCACAAAATGAAGAATAATATCTATCACACAGAAATGTCCTGAAGATGAAGTTAAAGGACTTCATTTCGCAACTACAAAAGGACTTTGCCAGTCTAGGCACGTGGGAGACGTTATAAAAATGTGAAAAACAAACCATCAGAAATCGTACTCATTGATTACCTGCAAACATGCCACTTAAAACATTCATTTTTCCCAAATCCAAAACAAGAATAGTCCCCGTCTCTGTGGGACAGTATCTTCTTGGAATTCCTTATATGTGCACAGATTAAAACTGCAATTTCGGTGAAAAAGAAACAGAACTGAACAAACCTCCTAGAGAATAATATTATCTTTAAGAAAGAAACCCAGAGTCAACATCTAAAGATGTTTATTTAAAAAATTGAAAATGTCGAGCCCTCTTGCTAATACATTATTGTTAGGTTACCTGACATCATGATTAATAAGATATCGCTAGCTGCTCAAATACACGTTATAAATCATCTCCCAGACACCTGGACGGGCGGTGGTTCTGACAGCTGTCCCCACGGCCAGGAGTGGTGTCAGGGTTTGTGGCACCACGTCGGAAGCTCTGCCTCATACAGACACGCTGAGGAGTTCAGCTGTTGGAAGCGGGCAGTCAGGCCGTTACAATAGCAGGGCCAGGGGTCTGTGTGCAGACCCTCCCTGAGCTCAGCAGGCATTTACATGAGGTGACACTGGTCAGGTCAAGGGGAGGCCGGTGCACATGGCCTCCCAGCCTGCGTGCTTCCTCTTCTCCACAAGCCTCCAGGGGAAGACTCACTACTTAGCTCAAAAGGCAGGATCAGCACATTTTCTGATATGGGGCTGGGATTCTGTACTGTGGCTACCATACAGTTCCTCTCCCCCATCCCTCTCCCTCCCCTCATCCCTTTCTTTCTTTCTTTTACTTTTTTTTTTTAAGCTAAAGCAGCATTAGCGAAAGCTTTAAAAATCAGCCCATAATTCCCGTTTTAATGGATTCAGTGTGGAGTCATGTGCAAGATCTGTTATTTAAGATGTGCATTTACAGGCTGCTGTGGAAAATAGCTGCCTTTAGAATTCCTTGGGCTTCAGACTTGCTACTCGGGGCAGGACTGTGTCACCAGAGTTGTTGCTCCATCAGCACTTGTCCTCCCTGCTCAGTTGGTGACGCTGTCCCCTCCCGCAGATATCTCTTCTAGAGCACCTGCTATGACACATGCCCCCTTTTTGTCTCTGATTGCAAATGGAGAGTGAGAATACTAGACATTAGTGAATGAGAGTGAAACAATCTAAGAAGAAATAGAATTTAGACCTCTCTTTTCTCTGAACACTCTGCCCCTAAGAGTGTGATTCAATCATATGACCTTGCCTTTGACCTTTTTTTTTAAATTTTTTTAATTATTATTCATTTTTAGAGAGGAGAGAGAGAAAGACAGAGAGAGAGAGAGAAGGGGGGAGGAGCTGGAAGCATCAACTCCCATATGTGCCTTGACCAGGCAAGCCCAGGGTTTCGAACCGGCAACCTCAGCATTTCCAGGTCGACGCTTTATCCACTGCGCCACCACAGGTCAGGCACCTTTGACCTTTGATCCACCCTCTTTACTCTCCAGGGTCCATAGTAGGGGTCCTGAGCTCCCCCTCGCTGTTGGAGAGTGTTCGGTCAGGAACCACAGCTCCACGGGACAGCAGGACTGGGCTGAATCTTGGGCCAAGGATTCGGACCTGAGGGAGCACTGGACACTCCTGTCCGTCAGGTCAGAGCCTTTTCCTGACCCTCACCTTCTTCATTGCACCCCACAGTTGATGCCTCGATTCTCTTTCCCGACATCATTGGCTCACACTTGCTCTCCTGGGTGGCAGAAGGGATGCTCAGCCCCACCCCCCACACTTCCAGCAGCTAGGTCCTGTTCTGAATGGTCCACTCACCCAAAAGAAAACTGCCTATGATCAGGTAGCATCTTCTGTCTGTGTACCCCACCTGCCAGAGCAGCCCACCTTTGAGCCTTGATCTCCCTCCAAGGCCCATCCATCCCGGCCCGGCCATCCCGGCCCATGCTCCCAGGCTGCAGTTCTGCACAGTCCTCACTTACCTTCCCCTCCCTTCACCTCGGCTGTTGAGGTACCCCGCGCCCCATCTCTGAAAGGAACACAGGTCCAGGCCTGAACAAGTTCAGTCTGGTTCAGGGGACACAGAAGTGAATCTTTCCTGAGAAAAGAGGTAAGTACTCCCTCCCCCTATTAAAGACATCATGCCACCCCAACTTCCATCCCGTCCCTCTAATGGGACTGGGTTTCCCTAGAGGCCAACTAAGCACATGAGCAGAGCAGAGACATAAAAGAATAAAGAAAAACAATGTTTTGAAAAACTATTGGCCCTGGCCAGTTCACTCAATGGATAGAGCATTGGCCTGGCATGCGGACATCCCGGGTTCAATTCCTGTTCAGGGCACACATGAGAAGTGACCATCTGCTTCTTTTCCTCTCCCTCTCTCCTTCTCTCCCTCTTTCCCTCCTGCAGCCAGTGGCTTGACTGGTTCAAATGTCAGCCCCAGGCACTGAGGATAGCTCACTTGATTCAAGCATCGGTCCCAGATGAGGGTTGCCAGGTGGATCCTGGTCAAGGTGCATGCGGGGGTCTGTCTCTCTATCTCCTCTCATCTCACTTTAAAAAGAAAGAATGAATGAAAGAATATGGATTTTTCCAAAAAGGAGTGTTGAATTAACAAAATGAGAAAATTCAGAAATTTGGGACTTTCTCACACAAATCTATGGCTCAGTGATGTTTTAATATGAAGTACGTATGGACAAGGGTGTCAACATGGCTCTACTAGGGTCAAATCCATCTCTTCCTAGGGTGGGGGTGGGGTTAGGGAGAAGCTTCCCCAGCAATCACTGTTCAGAACCATTTAGACAAAGGAGGGAATCCCCTTTTTCCTTAATACATGTTTCATTTCTGTTTTGTTTAACAGAAAAATAAGCCTATTGGGGACAAGATTGCATGTCTCTGGGTTCAGTTAAGGACAATGGGTAATATACTGTCTCACTCTGCACTGGGGAGGGCCTGCTTATGACCCCCGGAAGCTGGCTCTGTATCTTCGAGAGAACCACACTCCAAGCACTACAGCCACAAACATCAGCAGAAAATGAAGATGGAGGCGTCGCACACGCAGCCCGACTTGGAACTGCGGCGAGGTGGCTTTGTGCGATGACCACACGGAATGGCATCTTCAGATCTGCAACACACCCCGAGATTCTGAGCTGACCATGCCCCTGGGATAGAGAGGTGAAACGGTCCCTCTCTCTGTCCTGTCAGATCTGCAACACACCCCGAGATTCTGAGCTGACCATGCCCCTGGGATAGAGAGGTGAAACGGTCCCTCTCTCTGTCCTGTCAGATCTGCAACACACCCCGAGATTCTGAGCTGACCATGCCCCTGGGATAGAGAGGTGAAATGGTCCCTCTCTCTGTCCTGCTCTCTTGTCACTATGACAAGTATCAGAAGGCAGAAACCCTTTGGTCACCCACCTCCCACCAAGGGTTGGGCTCAGCACCTCATGCAAAATAAGCGCTTCATAAAAGCTGGTCGAATTAAACTGAATGGCCTAAATCACAATTCAGATTCCTAGAGAGTCAGTTCCTGGATTTAAACTCATCAGAGTGTCTTCACATGAACACAACTTAGCAATTTCATCCGCCCTGGCGGACTCCTCCAGCAGATTTGAAGGAAGAGAACCAAACCGCACAAGCATCTGCTTTGCAAGAAAAAGCGGCCTGGCCCCTCGGCAGGCAATGCTCCTGAGAGAAAGCACGCGCCCGGTGCCAGGAAACGGCAGCGTCTTCCGGGCTGTTCAAGGTGCTCCAGTTCGTGGCCAATGGCCACATCCTTGAAGCTCAAGAGAAAACATCACCCTTCTCCCCGTGTACAGTGCAAAAGGTCAGATGAAAGCCAGGCACCTGAAAGAACAATGGGAGGCCACAAGGAAGTCCCTGGCACACAAACACCGTGCCGTTGCAGAGTATCACAGGTGTCACAGGTGGAGTTCCTAAGGAGGCCAGCATGCAGACTGCAAAGGCTGTGAGACATGGGCCTTGACCTACAAGGGCCTTAAAGTCTCTCTGGCGACAAAATGAGTAGCGCGATGTGCCATTCCTGCAGAGATAGTGGCGAGGACAAGTACGGAGGGGTGGCACCAGGCCTGTCCACGTTGGAATGCCAGCAGCAAAGTCTCTGTAGGGTCTAGGGCCTAGACCCTTGAGCTGCATCTTGAGAGACAGGAAGGAATTATATGGATGAATGAACAAAGGATGAATGGAGAGTCACTGAGGCCTGGAGCAGGCGGGAAGTACATGAGACTCAAGTGGCGGAAGCACCGTGAAGAGGGGACAGCTGGAGCTCTGCAGCCCTGATGGTGGGGTGAGGGGAAGTCGCACTAGGGGCAGACCCAGACCGTGGGATTTGGCCAGAGGCAGCAGGGAGCCCTGGAAGGGTCTCAGGCACCACGGGGACTTGCTCGGCATTATACAGTGTGTCCGTAAAGTCATGGTGCACTTTTGACCCAGTCACAGGAAAGCAACAAAAGACGATAGAAATGTGAAATCTGCACCAAATAAAAGGAAAACTCTCCCAGTTTCATACCTATTCAGTGCAATTCGATGTGGGCTCACACACAGAGTTTTTAGGGCTCCTTAGGTAGCTATCCCGTAGCAGAGGTCCCCAAACTTTTTACACAGGGGGCCAGTTCACTGTCCGTCAGACCGTTGGAGGGCCGCCACATACAGTGCTTCTCTCACTGACCACTAATGAAAGAGGTGCCCCTTCCGGGAGTGCAGCGGGGGGGGGGGAGGCGGATTAATGGCCTCAGGGGGCTACATGCGGCCCGCAGGCCGTAGTTTGGGGACGCCTGCTAGCCTCTACAGACTCGTCACTGACTGATGGTCTACCAGAACGGGGTTTCTCCACCAAACTGCCGGTTTTCTTCAACTGCTTATCCCACCGATTAATGTTATTCCTATGTGGTGGCGCTTTGTTATAAACGCGCCGATATTCACATTGCACTTTGGTCACAGATTCAAATTTAGCGAGCCACAGAACACACTGAACTTTCCTCTGAACCGTCCACATCTCCACTGGCATGGCCGTGGGCTGCTCTGCTGTATACACGGTATTGCATCATCATCTGTGCATGCGCACATGCTGCCACATCATCCTACAGAAACTGGGAGGGTTTTCCTTTTATTTGGTGCAGATTTCACATTTCTATCGTCTTTTGTTGCTTTCCTGTGACCAGTCAAAAGGGCACCATGACTTTACGGACACACATTACCACACAGGCCTGGCAATTAGATTTGACAAAGGTGAGCTGAAGGCAGGAAGGTCACTTGGGAAGATGCTATATTTGTTCAGATGAGAGACAAAGAAAGAACTGAACTAACGCACTAACTCGGGAGGGGGAACTGAAAACTATTAATCAGATGAAATTACCATATTTTTCGCTCCATAAGACGCACCTGACCATAAGACACACCTACGGTTTTAAGAAGGAAAATAAGAAAAAAATATTCTGAACCAAATGTTATGTCAAAATATTTAATATATAAAATACCGTATTTTTCGCTCCATAAGACGCACGGGCATTTTACCCTCCACTTTGGGAGAGAAAAAAAAAAGTGCATTTTATGGAGCAAAAAATATGGTAATGAAGCCAGTGATTAAATTAGACACAGAGGAGCGGAGAGGAGGAGTAAAGGGTGCTGGCTCCAGTCCTCCAGGAGACGGGACCGTGGCTCAGGCACTGGGACGGGAAGGGCGGGAGGACAGAGGCTGGTTTGCAAAATGTCCACTTTGAGTTTGTACAAAACATTCTAGGGGAGAAATGCATGTGGTTGGACATATGAAGCAAAGCACAGGAGTGGGGTCTGGGCTGGAATTACACCCGGAATGGATGGCATCTCTATTTTTCAGGGAATCGGAGACTAGAGTTGGGGGAGAAGGAGCCACAGAGCGGTGACCTCACCCCAAGGGCAGAGGCGGTTTCTTCATCATTTCCTCCAGCCCCTGGCCAGTGGGCCTATGGGGAGTAAGAGTCTGATAGGAACCTGCATGTTTTAATTCCCTTTTACTCCATGACTATCCCCCCTCCCTGACTCCGGGCAGCCGCTAGAGCACCCTGGTCTTGCTATGTCCAGAAAGGCAGATCAGAGCTGAAAAGCAGAGAGCAAAAAGGTCAGTTCTCAGCCTCTGACTTTCCAATTAGACTTTTGAAATGCCCAACAGAGGTAATATTGGTAAGAAAGGCATTGCGAGTCCAACAGCACCGCGAAAGTTGATGCCATGAATAAGAACGGGAGGAATAAATGATTTAGTCATCAAAGAATCCATGTGCATGCCCTAGACTTGATCAAGATTCCAGAAGAGAGTTAGGGGTTCAGACAGGGAGGAGGAGTTTTGCAGCTGCCCCCGGCGCCTGCTCAGCTCTGGGTCCAGAGCCCCTGCCTCAACCACAGCGCCTCCGCTCTCAGCTCCTTACACCTGACTAGGACGCACCCAGCCTCTCCTGCTGGGAGTGCTACCAGTACTCACAAAGGCTGAAGCCACTGGTCAAGCCCAATGTTTTCATGTTTCTAGTGGGGTTCTAAGGTCCAGAGGGGGGCGGTGAACATAGATGAGCATAGATTTATTCATAGATGATCCAGGATAAGAATGCAGGTCTTCTAATTTTTGATAATTTCTTATTTCAAATAATTACGACTACCTACTTAGCAGTGGCAGCCAGAGGGAGAAGGTGGCTCCAAGCATGGTCCTGTGTTGGAGGGATCCATTTGTCCATCTGTGTGCAAGTGAAGAGGACTCGACAAAGTTCTAAGAAAACCAAGATCTCTGACTCAATCTTCCCTTTGTTTCGGCCAATCTAAGACAAAATCCAGGGAAGAACTTCCCTGGGGAGACCAATGCTTATTTTTAATAGCTGGTCGTGTGTATTGAATTCTTTGTGTGTGACAGGCACTGCGTTGAGCATTTTACACATTAACGCATTGAACAGTCAGATAACCCAATAAAAAGATCCCATTCCCAGTTTACAGGTGAGGAC
The DNA here is from genome assembly GCF_036850765.1 of Saccopteryx bilineata. Taxonomy (NCBI): domain Eukaryota; kingdom Metazoa; phylum Chordata; class Mammalia; order Chiroptera; family Emballonuridae; genus Saccopteryx; species Saccopteryx bilineata. The sequence continues at coordinate 73,022,376 of NC_089496.1, forward strand.
GCAGAGCAGTGAGGGGAAGCAGAGCTTGCTAAGGGCACATAAGGCATAAGCTGTGGGGCACGATTTACACCCAGGAACCTTCCGGGAACCAAACTGGTGCTCCTAACCACTATGCTGCACTGCCCCTGTACAAAAGACGTTTGTTTTTCTCTTAAGAGATTCCCTGATAACCAGAAAAAATTATGTGGCCGGCACTGTGCATTCGCATAAGTTCATTGCATTTCTGGTGTCCAGAAATGCCATCCATTATTAACACCATCTTCCCTATAGAGAGCCTGGATTCCAAAACAGCGGCAGACTGGACTATGCATCAGTGATTTTACTCAATTTACACCTAATGAGACTCATCGAACTAATTCTGTCACTCTGTTGCTCAGAAGATTATATTGGTTCCTCCTTTAAAGTTACAAAATAAGGTCCAAGCTCCTGTCTGACTCCCAAAGGCCCTAGGACCTGCGAGGTCTCTTTCTCCGGCATTGCCTCCTAGTGTTTCCCTTCACACACCCACTGTAATGTGCCCCATGCCTGGCGGCTTCCCCCTTCTGGCACACCTGCATCCCTCTGTCACGCCCCTGCCTCCTGCCCCACTGCTGTGAACCCTGACGACTTAAAGACCCGCTATACATGCCAACTCCTCTAGGACCCCCACCCCGTGCCTGCAACCAGAAGTAACACACATACCTATCAATATATGTGTCCCCGACACTGTTACATTCAGCCCTGTTCATAGCTAATCCTGGGCAAGCGGGAACTTTCTGTAGTTGTGGGGCCTCTGAGGACTGGTTCAGCCTCTGAAACACTTTGCGCTATCTGGCAATGATAGGAGCTCAAAGCCAAATAGATGAAAAAATAAAAAATAAAAAAGACATTGTTCTTGAATCATGGAAAAGGAGCGAAGTATAATGAAAGAGGCTGGCCTGGGGAAGCCCGCACCTCGTCCCAGAGAGTAAGGGGACCCTGTGGCCTTCTGGGGAGCCATGCTGCCTGTGCTGGAGGGACAGCGTGTGCTAGAGTTCCAGTTGGGGGCTTCGGTCGCCAGCAGAACCTGCCCTCGCTGGTGTAAGAAGAGAGGGAATTTGTTGGAAGGACACCTGCACATTTGCAGAACTATCTGGAAGATGTACCATATAAGACAAAATCCATCACGTCGACTGTTGGGGGCCACCGTCTGAAATTCATAAATTTCTCGCTATTCTCTTTCTCTTGTGTCCCTCCCCTCAAGAGACATAGTTCTAAGAAGCAACTGGCTTTCATGTAGGTCACATGCTCTGCACGTGGCTGCGTCGGGGACAGTAGACAAAGTACCTGACACTATAAATATCATGAATATTCTGAGTGCTCTCTCAGAGTCCTCCATCTCTTTCTTCTGCACCCACCCACACATTCCCGCTACGACCCTCAGGGCCCCACTCTCTCCTGGCAAATGTTTCAACTTTCACACGATCCCAGGCATGGTGGTATATTCAACTGACATCGTCACTAAGCAATCGATGGGACCAGACACTGAGTTTGGTCTTCAGCTATTTCAGTTCTGAAATTACAAGACATAAGAGATGATTCTGGAATGCTCACAAAACATACTCAAGTTTCATTCTATTCTAGGAAATCTAGGAATTTGAGCCTTTGGTTACTGTGCTTGTTAGAGACCCAGCCTTTGCCTGTTGCATCTGTTTCTAGTCACAAACACTGGAAACTATCCACAGCTCACTTCATATGCTTATTAAGAAGATGTTAAGAAATTTACAGAATTAAATGCAAGGCTGGACAATCAGTCTTTGAAAGAGGATGAACACCACATCAGAAACAACTCACCTTCAAGAATGGGCTACTGGAATCTGCTTCCCATCATTGTCTTCAAGATCCAACAACCCATAGAAAGGACTCTAGTGGGCAGAGCTTAGGTGAGTGACACACTGGGCTGAACCAGGACAGTAAGAGATAGAACCTGGCAGGGTATATGTCCCGCAGGGCCTTCTGCATGGGCTCTGTGTGCAGCTCTGCCCCCTGACTTGCCTCTTCCAGGGTTGGCTGACACACGGAGGAGTTGTAGCTGCCACTAGTAGTCTTGGCCAAGCACTGGTGAGAGTTGGAGGATGAATAGCCCATGCCCTTACCCCTAGTAAAGGTAACTAGGTTAGTAAAGATAACTCTCAGGTGTGCTTTTTGCCATCTCCCAGAGACCCTCAGCAGGACTGAACCTAAATTGTGCTCAGTGGTGACCTGCTCAGGCCCACACACCCTTCTCTTCCCTGTCTCTACCTCATTTCTGGGATCATCTCCCAAATAAACGACTTATACCTCATCCTTGTCTCAAGTTCTGCTCCTGGGAGAACCTAAACTAAGACTCCACGGGGTCCCATTCTCTCTCTTTTTTTATTTTCTTCTTTTCCAAGTGAGAGGAGGGGAAATAGAGAGACAGACTCTCACATGCACCCCAACTGGGATCCATCTGGAAACCCCCCTTCTGGGGCCGATGCTCTGCCCACCTGAAGCCATGCTCGCAACCAAGCCATTTTTAGTGCCTGAGGTGGAGACTCTACAGAGCTATCCTCAGCATCCAGGGCCAGTGCGCTTCAATTAACCGAGTCATGGCTGCGGGAGGGGGGGAGAGACAGAGAGTGTGAGAGAGAGAGAAGGGAGAGGAGGAGGGGTGGAGAAGCAGATGGTTGCTTCTCCTGTGTGCCCTGACTGGGAATTGAACCCATGACATCCACATGCCGGGTTGACGCTCTATCACTGAGCCAATTGGCCAGGGTCCCACTCTCAAATAAGAACTAGATATAGGCTTTTCATAAAGGTGAGCCTCTCAAAAATCAGAAGAGGCCACATCCTATATGATTCCATTTATGTGAAATGTCCAGAATAAGCAGGTCCATAGAGACATAAAGCAGAACAGTGGTTTCCACAGACTAGAGGGGACAGGGAGTGGGGAGTGACTGCTCAAGAGGTATAGAGTTTCTGTTTGGGGTGATTCTAAAGTTCTGGAAATAGTGGCAATGATCGCACATATTGTGAATATGATTAATGCTACTAAATTATATACTTTAAAAAAGTAGATTACATGTTATATGGGTTTTTTTACACTAAAAAAATTAGTAAGAAAGCCAGGTGACAGAGTCTCACTACATTTCAACACATTAAAGATGGTATGTGCTTGACCAGGCAGTGGCACAGTGGATAGAGCATCCGAATGGGATGTGGAGGACCCAGGTTCAAATCCCCAAGGTCACTGGCTTGAAGTCCAAGGTCACTGGCTTGAAGCCCAAGGTCGCTGGCTTGTGCCCAAGGTCGCTGACTTGAGCAAGGGGTCACTCGCTCTGTTGTATTCCCCCCCATCAAGGCACATATGAGAAAGCAATAGATGAACAACTAAGGTGCCACTATGAAGAATTGATGCTTCTCATCTCTCTCGCTTCCTGTCTGTCACTATCTGTCCCTCTCTCTGACTCTTTGTCTTTGTCAAAAAAAAAAAAGATGGTGTGTTTCTTGTGTTTATGTCTAAGACATCACCCACAATAACCTTTGTATTTCTTGCCAAACTACCTCCCAACCCCCATCATAGTTTTCCTGTCTTTAGGCTCACATCCCTGCACTGCGGATCACACACAGCATTCGCTAGGACCGGGGACACCCACATCGAACCTTAGGTGTTAACTGGTCTGCCTGTGCCCTGCTCAGAGCCAGTCGCACAGAACTGTGTCTGTGGAAGCCTGTGGTCCACAGATAGGTGGGAGTCTCCTGTCAACTTACCCCCATGAACTCCTTCCCCACCTCTTGGCAGGCAGCCCACTCTCACATCCAGACCCTGAGGGTCAATTTGGAGGCTAACGACACCATATGGACAATGCTTGAACTGAAAGTGAGCACAGCTGCTGGGGCCGCCAGCACCAGATGTTCGGCTGATGATGAGCTTGGGCTCAAGATGAACTTGTCTGAAGACAGCTTGCTGAGAAACTACGGTGACATCTTAGCAATGGTTGTCTTCCTTTGAGCTTAAAATAGAGCGCCTGCGTTTTAAAGAAGTTGGGATGCAAGCAGGCTACGGTTTTGAAAAGCAGCCAACGTCCGGTGGTAGGTGTGTGCATTCATGTTCTGTGTGGCCCTCACAGCATTTTAAAGAACGAACTGTCATCACTTACAGATTGCTCACCCAGGCACCGCCTCCTACACAGCACACCTGGCTTGCTTTCCCTCGTTCAGAGCACGGGTTCTTGTGTGTTTTCCCCAGTGTCAGGACTCTGAGGCCTGACCTGAGGCAGTGGCTTCTCCCGGGTAAGTGCTGGAGTGCAGTTTGCTGCTCACAGCCAGCTTTGAGGCCAAGGCGGTGGTTATGCCCAGCTGAACAGATGAGGAGACTAGACTGTCTGGTACCCCCGTTGTCCTTCACAGCCTGACCACGATCACGATTTGAGACGTCATTGTGTGATCATCCGTTCACTCTCATTCTTCCGGCTACAGACTCAGCTCTGTGAGGGCTGGGGCCACAGGGGTCTCGTTCCTGCTGTATCCCAGGGCCTGGCTCAGGGCTAGGTGCGGAGAGGACTCACAGTCTTCTGTCCAGAGAGTCATTCATCATTAGATCTAAGGCAGCGAATGTGTTTCATCGAGCATTCCAACTCCTTTGACAGATGGAGTCTACTTGCAGCACCAGGTTAAGAAGATTTGGGGGGGGGGGCTCCAACCTGGTAGAGCTATGAAGAGGACTGTGATTTATTAGCCAAGGCCCCCCAGGGCGTGAGAATGGGGAGTGGTGGCGCATGTGCCACGAAGATGCCAGTTCTGCATCAGATTGGACAGATCTGATCGTGGAGCCCATGCGTTATGCTGCTTCTACATTAGTCCTAGAAGCCACGGGGACTGTACACCTAGTAAACAAACAGTTGCTTTCATTCACTGATTTTTTGGGGGGTGGCTAATGGTCGGGCACCAAAAGCTAGTTTGATTCAATAATGATTATTTTCAAAATATGTTCATCCAAAGTAAAAAAATTTAGAAAGTCCTTTGTAAATGTCCCATTATCCAGGATTCCAATCTGGAGTTTATAGATAGGACCCATGGCCCCCAAAGTCCCTGAGGAGGGTCATCAAATTCTGCATCAGCCTGGACAGTGACGTTTGCCAACTTTTCATATATTTCTCCAGGTTCAAAATGGAAACAAAACTATTTCTCAGCCTCCCGGAGATGTTGTGGGGAACAGGTAATAAACACACATTTGTGCAGCAGCTGACACAGCCAAAGGGCTTGCTGACCGCAGATGAGTGGGAATTCATACATCTCATCCCCACGGTCCCATCCATCGTGGCTGCTCCCTGTCCACTTACTCATGATCATTTATTTTTAGTCAGAAAATAAGTTACCTAAGCACAAAGGAGTTTTTAAAGATCTTATAGAAAATGTGACGGAATGAAAGCTGGGGTAGGCTATGAAAAATGCATTTCCTGCCAGTGAACGAGGTACCCAGATTACTCAAACCCATGCTATTTCACTTTCAGTCAGGGCATCTGAGAGCCAATGGGTGAGCTGCTTTCCCTCCCAGGCCTTGTGTGTGGCTGCTGTCAGTGCCTTGAGACTAAAGGGGAAAGAAGAAAAGATAAGTAAATGAAAGAAAAAGAAAACAAATGAAAACGGGAGACAGAACTCATTGCTGGGCTGTATGGGTGTCCACATGTATGACAACAGGTGTGTCTTTCACATGGCTGTTATGCTTTGCCTGACCCGCTGTGGACACTCCAAGGATGGCTGACACTATGAACATGTCTGGACTGGTGTCTGGTGTGGAGTAGGCACCAAGAAATCATTGCTTACAAAAGGAATTTGATTCAAATAAAACAGTAGTTAAAACTACATCTTGGCACTGGCCAGTTGCTCAGTGGTAGAGTGTGGCCCGGTGTGTGGATGTCCTGAGTTCGATTCCCAGTCAGGGCACACTTTCCTCTCTCCCTCCCTTTTCTCTCTCTCTTCTCTTCCTGCAGCCACAGCTTGATTGGTTTGAGTGCATCTACCCCAGACACTGAGGTTGGCTCTGTGGAGCCTCCACCTCAGGTGCTAAAAATAGTGCAGTTGTAAGCATAGCCCCAGATGGGCAAAAAGCATCAGCTCCAGACTGGGGTTGCTGGGTGAATCCCGGTCGGGGCACAAGTGGGAGTCTGTCTCTCTGTCTCTTCTTCTCTCACTTGGAAAAGAAGAAGAAAAAAAAACTATATCTTTACCTGGCACTGATACATTTCAAAATAAGATTTATACTAATCCTGAGTATTTGTATTAATTAGAAAAAAAGCTTCAATCTCCAATCCCCTTCCCACAAACTGTTATGAATCTTGTTAATTCCTGAGGAGGCACAGAGAAGGTGCAAAGAGGCTTTGATGTACATAGGCACAGTTTTTTATTTATTTAATTTTTTTCCCCATTTATTTGAGAGAGAGAGCGGAAGGCAGTGAGAGAAAGAAAAAGAAAAGCATGAACTTGTTCCACGTAAAAGGGGAAACTAATATTTATTTTATCTTAAAATGTTAACCTATTTATTATCATATTGAACAATCTGATTCTAATTTAATTTTCCTAAAGTAATTAGCCATGTTTATTAAAATTTTTTCAGTGTTTATCCTAATTTTAAATACTATCTTTATCATGTATGAAAAATCATATAATTAGTCTGCCTGTACTTTTTCCTCTAATTATTATGCTATTTTAATTATTATGACCTTAATTGAGAAATAACCCTCTCTTGACTCAGTAAATAAGATGAAAATTCTGATTTTCTTTTTTCAGTTCAGCGATCAGCTTCTAAGGTGTACAGTGCCTGCCAGCAAGCTGGAGGGTTAAAGAAACGAAAGGGCATTTAAAAGTGAATAAATTTTCACATCTTCAACAGGAGCCAATTTTCAATGACTTAGTAATGCTATTTTCTTGAAGAAAATATGAATACTTCTAGTGACAATAGATTTAATATTCTAGTTTTCTGTGGTACATATTGTTTCCTTTGTTATTTAGTTTTGAAAGCTTTTGAAATATTATTTGGAAAACTGCTGAAGTTAAAATAGAAGTATTTAAAAGTAGATAAAAATGTTAGGCCCTGGCTAGTTGGCTCAGCAGTAGAGCATTGGCCTGGCATGTAGAAGTCCCAAGTTCGATTCCTGGTCAGAGCACACAGGAGAAGTGACCATCTGCTTCTCCACCCTTCCCCCTTTTCTCTCTCTCTCTCTTCCCTTCTCACAGCCATGGCTCAAAGGTTCGAGTGAATTGGCCCCAGGCATTGAGGATGGCCCCATGGCCTTGCCTCAGTCTCTAAAATAGCTTGGTTGCTGAACAATGGAGCAGTGGCCCCAGATGGGCAGAGCGTCACCCTGTAGGGGGTTTGACGGGTGGATCCCAGTTGGGGTGTATGTGGAAATCTGTCTGTCTGCCTCCCTGACTCTCACTTAATTAAAAAATATATATCTTTTTATATTTTTTATATTATATATATATAATGTTAATTGAATTGCTTGTTAATTGTATGAAAATTAATAATTAATTTAAAATTCTAGAAACTGGGGTAAAAGATTCATCAGTAAACTTACTAAGAATTTTTAAAATTAAGTATAGTTGTATACAATATTATATTAGCCTGATCAGGTGGTGGCACAGTGGAGAAAGCATCAATCTGGGATGCTGAGGACCCAGGTTTGAAACCCTGAGGTTGCCGGCTTGAGCATGGGATCACCAGCTTGAGAGCGGGGTTGCCGGCTTGAGTGTGGGATCATAGACCTTACCCATTGGGGTCATTGATTTAAGCTCAAAGGTCACTGGTTTGAAGCCCAAGGTCGCTGGCTTGCGTATGGGATTACTGGCTCAGCTGGAGTCCCCTGGTCAAGGCACATATGAGAAAGCAAGCAATGAACAACTAAAGTACCGCAGCAGTGAGTTGATACTTCTCATCTCTTTTCCTTCCTGTATGTCTGCCCCTGTCTGTCTCTCTCTCACTTGCTCACTCTAAATAAATAAATAATTATATTAGAGTATAAGATTAGACTATTTACAGTTATTGACTATGGAATTTAATATAATAGGTGCCCATGCCAGAGCTCCACACTCCCATTTTCCTTATTTTAAAAACTTTTCTTGCCTGTTCCCATTTTTCAGTCTTTTACATGAATTATAGAGTCATCTTCGTCCTTCTCCCAAATTATTGGGATTTGAATAACTTAAAACACATGCAATTTATAAATTAACTTAGTGGTAACTGATATCTTTTAATAGAGTTTTTGCCCTTGGGAATATAGTATGTGTTAATCCAAATTCGGAGGGACCCGAATTATGGAAGACAGAAGCAAGGTCCGTCGTTTACACATTAAAGCTTTATTGTCTAGCTTGGTCAAGCAGCGGGAACTCCGACAGAAATCTGACGGAGAGCGCGCCGGCCCTTTGTTTTACTTAGTTTTTATAGTTTTGTAAGTGGGAAGTACAGAAGCAAAAATTGCAATTAGGAGCCCCTTACCGCTATTGGTTATAGTCATGTCCTTTAACATGATAGGACCACGTTCAATTTGCAAGCTATACATTATTTTGGGGAAAACAAAGTTTACAAGCCAACACAATGGTAGAAAGATGTCTCTTTACATATTAAAGGCATTCCTATATTATTTAGTGTTTATCTCTCTGTCCAGAGTCACACACACATTTACATAGGAGAGGTAGTTTCGGTGGGGACAAATACCCGCAAATGACTCATTGCTATAAGAAAAGGTTTATTTTGGCTTTTCTCTTCCTGCACCTGGCTAGCCATTCACCCCTTTCCCCACAGGTGTGGTGGAATGTCAGGGAATCCATGCTTCCTTCCCTTTTCATTTACAATACAATGGCAAGAGCCATCCTAGTTATGCTAATCACACAGCACAGAGACTATTCTCACAATTTCTCTTAACCCAAATTAATAAAATGTTCTCCAAGCCTCCTAAAATATTAATATTAATTCTGTAGCCTTTGGTACTTTACAACACCTGTGGGTGAAATGGCTCAGTGGCTCCTCAGTATGTCTACTTATTTCATCTTATTTTATGTTCCCTAGTGATATTTTGCCATTTCCTTTATATAGGCACTACACATTTGGCATTCAGTGTAGTTAGACCTTTCGTTTGTGTGTTGTTTTGTTTTATTACTGCAGAGAACTGGATTGTTTGTATATTGTTGTTCTGACCAGTTAGTGTTGGCTGAGGGAAAACCACCTTTGCACATTTACTAATAGCAACTCACTAAATCCTGTTAGTTCTCAAGTTCTCTGAGCTTCACAGGCAGATGAACAAAAACATCTGTAAATAGTGATAATTTTATCTCTTACTTTTCAATATGTAATCATAATATTAAATAATAATAAATTTCTTATTTGCTCTATATTGTTTTGGCTAGAAGTTCAAGAACACCATTAAATAAATAATAATATCTGGTATTCTTATTTCTAGTTTTCATAGAATTCATCTTGTGCTATTATTTATAAAGGTTCTATGATTAAAATAGGTTTTTTCTCATATTAATAAAGCATCCTTTTGCTTTTAAAAAATATTTTGGGTGAGCCTTAATTAGGCTTTTTTTTAGAGGTATAACTGACATATAACATAATATTGGTGTCAGGTAACATAATGATTTGCTATTTGCATATATTATAAAATAATGGTGATAGTAAGTCCAGTTAACATCCATCAGCATACAGTTACAAGAAAATATTTTCCTTGTGATGAGAACTTTTTTTTGGGGGGGGGGGTTTCCTGAAGCTGGAAACGGGGAGAGACAGTCAGACAGACTCCCGCATGCGCCCGACCGGGATCCACCCGGCACGCACACCGGGGGTGACGCTCTGCCCACCAAGGGGCGATGCTCTGCCCCTCCGGGGCGTCGCTCTGCCTCGACCAGAGCCACTCTAGCGCCTGGGGCAGAGGCCAAGGAGCCATCCCCAGCGCCCGGGCCATCTTTGCTCCAGTGGAGCCTTGGCTGCGGGAGGGGAAGAGAGAGACAGAGAGGAAGGAGGGAGTGGGGGTGGAGAAGCAAATGGGCGCTTCTCTTATGTGCCCTGGCCGGGAATCGAACCTGGGTCCCCCGCACGCCAGGCCGACGCTCTACCGCTGAGCCAACCGGCCAGGGCCTGTGATGAGAACTTTTAAGACCTACTCTCTCTGCAACTTTCAAATATGCAATAGAGTATTCTTAGCTATAGTCCCCATGCTGTGCTTTTATTAGGAGTGACTCTGATGCTCTATTGAAGGCTTGGGGGCATCTGAATGAACTGCCATGTTCTAAATCACATTTCATTCCTGTTGGCAGACATTAATAGGTGGCGCTTTCAAAAAAGGATGTTATCAACAAATGAGTTTGGGAAATGCTGACCATGACCACTTTTCAAACTCACAAGGTATACAATGATATTAAAACATTTGAATAATGTTCTAGTAAAGAAACATGTTTAACTTTTTAAACCCATAATTTCCCAAAGTCATTTAAGCATAAATCAGTAAACTGTCTCAGACATGGCCTTTCTCATAATGTCTTTTTAAAAGGTAATTACTGATTGACGTTAGAGAGGGGAATGGAAAGAGAAACATTGATTTGTTGTTCCACTTATTTATACATTCACTGGTTGATTCTTGCCTGTGCCCTGGCCAGGGATCAAACCCTCCAACTGGTATATCGGGACGATGCTCTAACCAACTGAGCCAGGGCTCATAATGTCTTGTTGAAACTTTCATATATAATGATAACTGGACATATAATGGAGTTCCCCCAAGCTGTGCCCATTGCACTGTCTTGGGGACCCCACTACTAGAGAGGAAGGTCTGCAGCAAGCCCCATGAAAACCTATTTTTTTCCTCTCTGGACACATGTAAGATTTTTTAAATGAGGTTTCACCAGGATGTGTCTACATATCTGTCTTTTCTAATTAACACTGTCTAGAACTTGGAGGGTCCTTGAACATCCTGTTGCCTGTTACCTGCTCTCTTTCGGAACTACCACACATCTCACATGAAATCTCAACTCTATCTCTGTCTCTCCATTCTGGATGGATACTGTGGTCTGTGTTTCACTTCCATCGCATTCTCTGTTACTTTTGAGCATCCTCTCTGAACCTTCAGAAAATCTCGCTCAGGCTTTTCTTCCACATTATGAATTTAGCTGTCGATGTTCTGCAGGTTATACCATCGAATTCCCCTTCATAGCAATGCTTTCAGTTCACACTCTTCCCTAACTCTGCCAGTTCCTTTGCACCTCTGTCCATATTGTCTTATCCTCCCTGCTTCCCAGCTGGTTTCCTAGACGTATGTAATGATTAAATGGCATCTAAGGCCCTGGCCTGTTGGCTCAGTGGTAGAGCATCGGCCTGGCATGTGGAAGTTCCAGGTTCGATCCCCAGCCAGGGCACACAGGCTCCATTGGAGCAAAGCTGGTCCAGGCGCTGAGGGCAGCTCCAGGGCCTCCGCCTCGGGTGCTAGAATGGCTCCCGTTGCAATGGAGCAATGCCCCCAGATGGGCAGAGCATTGCCCCCTGGTGGGCATGTCAGGTGGATCCTGGTTGAGCGCATACCGGAGTCTGTCTCTCTGCCTCCCCGCTTCTCACTTCAGAAAAATTAAAAATAAATAAGTAAATGACGTCTAAGGCAAGGATGTGACATAGCCTGGAAGGCACAGTAGCGAATTGGAAAGCATGTCCCCATGTGAAGGCACACTCACCTCCAGCAATGGTGCCACGGGGCTGATGTTGCCAGAAAACCCAAAAATACAGATTTTAAAATGTATAAGTGATTACTCCACTTAAAAAGAAACACTACTTGGGCCAATTCTGCGAGCCTGATGCAGCCCCAAGATCGCTAGTTTACAAACTCCAATGTTTGGGATTGTGAGGTTCTGAGGAGTTCTAAACTGGGGCACCAGGCTTTAGAGAGAATATTATGAATTTAATTTCAGACATATTCAGTTAGAAATAAACTGATGGAGTCTTCCTGTCAGCAGGTAGAAATGGTTTCGTTGTTCTAAAAAGGCAAAACCCTTCATGAGTCTGTCCGGGGTCAATATCCCTGCTGTCTCCGATGAATCTCATAAATCTCACACCAGCGATTTTCAACTAGTGTGCAGCAAGAATTTTTAAAACATGCAAAAGCTGTCTCACAGGGGCACTGACCTCTTTTCCCTTAAACCGTCAAATTAAAAAATGACAATAGCCAACACAACAATAGCCATTTTGTATGAACGCCCTGTCTTGAACTATAAATATATAGGTCATGTAATAGAGTTGCATCTTATTGGCCACATTGTATAATAAGGTTGTATCTGGTTGGTTAATTCTTGGTACCAGAAATCTTTATGTACAAGAACAAGCACCTGATTTTTTAAAAGTCACTTTGGAAAAAAAAAGGGTAGGTAATTACTATTATTATTATCTTTAGTAAATCAATCAAAATTATACGTATTTTTTTGTCAGATTGTCAAAAAAATTTTTTTTTGGTGTGCTACAGAATTTTAGTAATTACTTTATGTGTGCTATGAGATGATAAATGTTGAAAATCGCTGATTTCACACTTGATATTCTTCCCCTGACAACGCACTTTGGGTGTTTCAGGCTCTGTGCTAAGTGATTTATGTGTATTACCTCACTGAAACTCACACACTCCAGTCCTACGACTTAAATGCCACTAGTATTAAAGATGAGTATAACAGACAAAATACATTAACATGTTCAAGGTCAATTCATATTTCAGAAATATATGAACTAAACTGAGAAATTAGGGTTACACTGACACACAGATCAGAAAGTACACACACACACACACACACACACACTTGACGTTAATTGTCTTCTTTAAGAACTGACACAACGGGGCATAGCGTAGTCACCATCAAAGAAGGACAAGGCAACTGTCAAACAGGATTGTTTAGGACATGGCACCCCCCCCCCCTCATTACGGTGATAGAAAACTGGTGTGTTTATCTCATGAGCCTGGGGTTAGCAACACTGTGAGACTTCTCAGGAAAGACCCTGGAGTTGGGGGCAGACTGGAGATGGTAATGACAGAGAATTGAGGAAGAACCAAGCTGCATTCTGTGCACAGACATCAACCCATGAGACTCGCCAAGTACTGGGTATTACAGATTCATTGTGGGTAACACCCAGGTGGGCACAAAGCCATGGGCCTCCCTACTCGCTAGCAGCATCATAACTGGAAGCCCTGAGGCAGAAAACAGCTGCCTTGGCTTCTCTGTGCCCTGTGGGAAGGTTCTGGTCTAGAAGTGGTCTGCATAGCTGGTGGCTGATGACTCCCCTGACCTCCACAAGCACCCAGGGATTTAGGCTTCTAATCCAAAAGAGAGACACTATTCATCACAGTTTCACACAGAGGCTCAGAGAAGCGGCATAAGTTACCTAAAGTCACACAGATCATTGGCAGAGAGCTGGGACTTCAACCCAGGAGGGCCCAACTTCTGCTCCTCCAAATCCCTTGGTTTCCCAAGGTATAGCGTCTGATCCTGCTCAGTCACCTGATGAGCAGGTCCATTTGGCATTTTGCAGGTCCCGGCAAGCGTGGAATAAAGTCCCATCCCAGAAGGCTGCGAAGCCTGAGCCCGCCCTGCTCCCGCAGCACAACAAAGCCAGATGGGCTGAAGATAAGAAGCCATGTGTCCTGAAAGGCACCACCAGGGAGGCGCACACCAAGGGAGAGCTGTCAAGCTGTCCCCCAGGAGACGCGAAGCAATAAAGAACTCACATTCTGTGCGTGCTGTGAAAGGAGAATGTTTAAAGGACGCAAGGCAGCCATTTCTCCCTCCCCCTTCGTCAAACATCATTTGCTAAACTCCAGTTTTTAGCATAAGCAGGTTTTTATAGTCAGAGTCTCTTTTTTTCATATTAGGTATACTCCTGGTTCGTATAATTCTAGCCCGGATGAATTCAGCACGGTACTGAAAGTGCCAAGGGAAATGAACCGAGGAGACAATGTTAGATACAGACTGAGCCAATAGCTCCAAGAAGTTATTTCTAAACAAACGGCAGCGATAAAGAGGAGACGGGCAGCTGTGTGTGAGAACGGACTAGACGGGGGAGGAACCGGGGCACCCCTGCGGTGGGCACCACGCTTCACAAGGTGTCAGGTGGCCCATGATGACGGGCTCGGAGCTTCAGCCCATCAGAATCACCCACTTCAGACATCAGATGAGATCATTTATGTGAGAGCCCTGAAGATATAAAGCATTCAGGAGCCGTCAGATGTCATCACCATCCTTACGGTTACTTAATCAGTGGTGCTGGGTATCTGTCTTTGGGAGGACAATCCCAGACAGAGGTGAATGAGAAATGTCTTTAATATGCACTTGGGCTCTTTTTTTTCCTATATTCATCATCCCTAGCATGAGTCAGACTATAAAACTGAGCAAGACGAGACGAGGCTCAGCATTAATAACAACCATCTGAATTTTGTGAGCTCCATAGATCGTTTTATATTTGGGCAACTTTGGGGTTCCTGGTCTAAGTTAAGTGATGGGCCGATCTTGGCTGAAGGAAGTAAGTACCACATCCATGGCACCAGGAGAGGTCCCTCCGACTCCCCGGTGGGCACGACAAAGGAAGAGTAGATGTGGGCCTGAATGCTGCTGGCCACCGTCTTGTGCCCGTGAGGGGACACCCGCGGGGGTTAGTAGAGAGGCAGGAGAGAGCTGTGTCCTTGATGATGCTGGGACACTGTATCAACCAGCCCTGGAGCCTGTCCTCAGTTAAACTCATTATGTGAGATAATCAAGGTCTTCACTGCCTGAGCCACCGCAGGTCAGGTTGCTGCCGCTTGCCGAAAGCTTCGTGGTGACTTCAGCTCCTGGCAGGCAGCAGCTGGGGTGCAGCTAAGATGTCCGCCTACGCGGCCACAATCCAAGTAATAAAAAGTCAACACTCATGAGTGTTGGCTACACCAGGCACAGTGCCAAAGTGGTTTAAATCGATCATTTCAATCATTCTTCACAGCTGCTCTACCAGGTAGGTACGTAAGGGGTGTCCTCACTGACAGATGAGGAAACTGAGGAAGAGAAAAGGTTTAAGTAATGCATCCAAAGCAAGTGGCGGAGCCAGGATGTGACTCCAAGGAATCTGACCCCAGAGCTGCCATGTTAACCATGGAGCCAAATTGAGCTGCTGGTTGTTGAAGCCCCTGGTGTCCCAGCACCCCCTCTCCTGCAGGAAGCAGGCGGAGTTTTGTCAATAGGGTTTTATCATCAGGAACAATCTGCTGAATTCCATCAATCTAGGTGCCAACCTGTGCAGAAAGCATCAACCAGAAGAGAAAATGCCAGCTCCCTGTGGGAGACATGGCAGGGTTGGGAGCTGGAGAAAGGAGGGCTTCGAGTCATCCTCTGAGACCTTGAGCGGGTCCAGTTCTTAGAGGCCAGGGGAGGGAGGGGCCTGAGCACAGAGCCATGGGTGATCTTTCCTGTCCAGATCCTCATGCTGTGTGAATTCAGCTGCAAATCGGGACCCACTTGCAGATTTTAAACTCTCCTGGGTGGACGAGCAGGAGCAGGAATTCCAATGATAACTCAAAATCTGCTGGTCACTGTAAGGAACTCACTTCTGTTTCTCTTACTTCTTTTTTATTCGTATTTTTCCAAGTGAGAGGAGGGGAGGTAGAGAGACAGACTCCCACATGCACCCTGACTAAGACCTAACCAGTAACCCTGTCTGGGGCCAAACTCGCAACTGAGCTATATTTAGCACCCAAGGCGGAGGCTCCACGGAGTCATTATCCATGCTGGGGGCTGAGGATGCGCTCAAACCAATTGAGCCATGGCTGTGGGAGGGGAAGAGAGAGAGGGAAAGAGAAGGGGGAGAGGGAGGGGAAGAGAAGCAGATGGTTGCTCCTCCTGTGTGCCCTGACTGGAAATTAAACCTGGGATATCCACATGCTGGGCTGACGCTCTTTTTCTCTATTGCTTAACATGGGTTAACTTTGAGTCAATTTTAGAGGGCACTGCATTTTTAAAATTGAACAGAGATAAGATACCAGTCTCCAAATACATACCAATGTCTCCAAATAAATTCCAATCTTCAATGCCAAAATATAATATAAAGCCAATTCAATCAGCTAATGAAAAACTGAAAAGTCACCTAGTTTGGGTTCTCTATTTCTAAAAAGAAAATCAATGTATATGAACAGTCTGTAGCTTTTACTTTTCAGCTGGACATTCTAGTAGCCCAAGTCATGGTAGCACATCTATTTATTCTAAAAAAAAAGTAAGTGGCCCCCTCTGCTCCTGATTTGTTCATACATGTTTCACATCCTTGAAGCGATTTGACATATGATACTTGACCCCTGAACATTTGTGTTTTTGACAAGCACTGAATGGGATTCTATGTTAGGCTGGGCACCGCTGGGCACCGCTGGGCAGCAAGGCTTCGCTACCCAGAGTGAGGTCGCTCAGCCAGAGGGGTCAGCATCACTGGGGAGCTGGGGAGAAACAGCAAGTCTCGGCCCCACCACAGCCCTAGACTCAGACTCTAGAGCAGCGGTTCTCAACCTGTGGGTCGCGACCCCGGCGGGGGTCGAACAACCAAAACACAGGGGTCGCCTAAAGCCATTGGAAAATACGTACAATACATTTTTAAATAAAATATGTATTTCCGATGGCTTTAGGCGACCCCTGTGTTTTGGTCGTTCGACCCCTGCCGGGGTCGCGACCCACAGGTTGAGAACCGCTGCTCTAGAGGGTGAGAAGACAAATAAGACACAGTCCTTGTGCTCAAGGAGCTCAGGAACCAGAGAAAGAAACTCATAATTGGGTAACCACAACACACTGAGCTATATATGCTATGACAGAATAAAGCTCAGAGGGTCCTAGGAGTGCAGATGGGTGTGCTGGCCCTGGAGGTCAGGCAGGGCTCCTGGAAAGAAGTGACCTGGAGTGGGCCGCAGTGGAGAGAGAGATGACCTCTGAGAGGGAGCGAGAGCTGGTTCCCAGCCTTATTGGGAAACATGAGCAACGAGGCTCATGAGGCACCAGCGGCATCTGCACAGCTCAGGGGCCGAGAAGACTTCCTCTGGGCCTCAGAGGCCGGGATGCATGAAGGGCAGCAGTGGCAGGGGAGGCGGCGTGACCAGCAGTGGTGACTGAGCCCTGTCCTAGGCCGTGTTTTCACTTTCATGTTACAACAGTTTAGTTTGTACGTGCTTCCTGGGTCCTTTTCCAGCCATAGTAGGGTGCACGGACATCTAAATCGCATGGAGAAGACTCAAACTAAAGGCCTCTCTCCTGACCCGCTGCATGGAAGAGGTCACTGACATCAAATACTGTCATTTCTGCTACCTTCCAGCAAGCACGAGAGACCGCAGTCAGATCTCCCTGAGTGGCTGGACCCTCCCAAGATTCCACCACTGCTAAGAGAGCCACAGGGTGAGGTGCTGAGGCTGAGACGTGGGAGTGGGAGGAGGAAAGACGCGAAGGCAGGGAGGGCCTGCTCCTCGCCAGGGGCTGTGCCAGATGGCGGGTGGGGTGGGGTGGGGTGGGGGCGCAGGTGGTACCGCCCTTGGGCAAATAACAAAGCGACTGCCAATGGCGAGCAGACGCAAACTCCCCTCACTCCCCCAGGCTCTTGCTACACAAGGCTCCACGTCCCCAAGCCTTCTCTGCTCTGTGCTGCCCTCCCACCCGCCTCTCCCCTTCCCCGGCAGCCCTCCATCGCCCAAACGCTGTGTCTCAGGTGTCAGTTGCCACACTCATCACAGGGGTGGGTCCCGCTGGCGTCGTTACTCTGCACGTCAGACGCACGCCAGCTGCAGCCCTGCTGCTGACCATTGCCGCCGTCAGCAGCGCCAACCCTGGGCGCCAGCTCGGCTTTGTGGCCCTGCAGCTCCCGAGCTGAGCGGCCGGTACCAGGCTCTCACCTTCTCCCAGCTCCTGGTTCTCGGTGTCTCACTCAAGGACCCCTGAAGCTGTGGGGGCCCCGACACCAAGAAGGTAGTGATGTTGAGGCTGGACCATGGTAGAGGTGATGCAGGCTGGGAGCCTAGGGAAGAAAAGCCCTTGGATCTTTTCTTGGTGATGAGAGCTTGGGTCGTGGTGAAGGAGGAGGGAGCCAAGGTTGTGACAGACAGACAGACAAAGCCCAACCCCCAGGACCTGGAGCACAATTTCTACATAGAGGAGACAACAGCAAATGCCAAAACTGAAGAGAGCCCCAAGAGGCCGCAGTAGCTCTAGGTGAGTCATTCCAGAATCTTCCTTTCTTGTAACACCTCAGGATGCTTCTGCAGATCTGATCACACTTGGCTCTAAAATCTGTTTCGCCCAGACAGAAGCTGGACAGCCTACAGACTGGGCGGCACTGCCTTTAATACCAAGCACACATTTTTTCCACCCACTTCCATCTCGGCTTAATCAGAACAATACAAGTGAAATCCTACCCTATTTCTAAGGCCTGGTAACACTTTCTGAACCTTCTTTAGGTGTATCTATTTTGAATTTTGTGGAGTAAGAGGAAGCATATTCGAACTTCACGGCTCACAGCCGGATGACCTATTTTCACCTCAAATGAAGAAGCATGACATCCCCCTGCACACAGGCCCACCGGCACCAATGACCAACGGGCTGCTGCCAAGTCAGCAGCAAGGCTGAGAAACAGAACGGGGTCAGCAAGCTTTCTGTAAAGGGCCAGACCACTTTGTGGGCCATTCAGTCAGGAAAAATGTAAGGTACTAAAGCAATCTTCTAAATGGAGGCCCCTAAGGAAAATACGATCAATATTATTATCAAAAAGATAGTGGAAGCTGTAAAGTCATATATATTTTTTAAATTTTTATTTATTGATTTTTTTTTGGGGGGGGGAAGAGAGAGACAGACAGAGACAGAGAGAAACACTGATTTGTTGTTCCTTTTATTTATGCATTTATTGGTTGATTCTTGTATGTGCCCTTACTGGGGCTCAAACCAGCAACCTCGGCGTATCAGGACGATGCTCTGACCAAGTGTGCTACCCAGCCAGGGCCTAAAGTCATATATGTTAAACCTTGAGAAAAATCAATTTTTGCATATAAGTTAAAATCTTAATGCAAAGAAAAAAGTATAAGCCATAATTTATACATTAGCAGAAGGGAGAGAAAGGAGGAAGATGAAAGACGGGGAAAACTACCCAATCCAAGAGGAGACAGAAAGGAGAGACAGAGAAACAAATCATGGCCATAGAAAATAAGACAGAAGAAATAAGCATAATGCATAAAAACCAGAGTAAATGTAAGCAAACTAAAGCCATATATTTGAAGCAGAGACTATCATTTGAGTTTTCATTCCAATTATATACAGATAAAGGTAGATAGATATATTTAGAGCTTAACAGACAAAATTAAAAAATAAAATTTCAGGTGAAAATTATTATCATTATAATGATAAAAGAAAAATCAACCAGGAAGAGGCTTAGAATTAACACTAAACTTGGAAGATAGGGCATTTTATTAA
Organism: Saccopteryx bilineata; assembly: GCF_036850765.1. Taxonomy (NCBI): domain Eukaryota; kingdom Metazoa; phylum Chordata; class Mammalia; order Chiroptera; family Emballonuridae; genus Saccopteryx; species Saccopteryx bilineata. Next base: position 73,041,822 of record NC_089496.1, read on the forward strand.
TTTCAACCCTTTCAATCCCTGCAAATGCCAAGTGCAGATATGAGAAGGCTCAGACCTCTGTGTCCTAAGGCTTGAATCTGGAAACGGGCCCAGCATCACCCTCACTGTTTCCTCTTGGTCCAGCAGGTAGAGTTCAGTCCCAGCAGGGACCCCGCCCCTCAGCGTCAGAGAGTTCTGGAGCCATGTTTCTGAAACCACCACGGATATGAGGAGTAGAAACACAACCATCACACAGAGTTCTGGAGCCGTGTTTCTGAAACCACCACGGATATGAGGGATAGAAACACAACCATCACAGAGAGTTCTGGAGCCGTGTTTCTGAAACCACCACGGATATGAGGGATAGAAACACAACCATCACAGAGAGTCTGGAGCCGTGTTTCTGAAACCACCACGGATATGAGGAATAGAAACACAACCATCACACAGAGTTCTGGAGCCGTGTTTCTGAAACCACCACGGATATGAGGGATAGAAACACAACCATCACACAGAGTTCTGGAGCCATGCTTCTGAAACCACCACGGATATGAGGGATAGAAATACAACAACCATCACACAGAGTTCTGGAGCCGTGTTTCTGAAACCACCGCGGATATGAGGGACAGAAATACAACCATCACAGAGAGTTCTGGAGCCGTGTTTCTGAAACCACCACGGATATGAGGGATAGAAACACAACCATCACAGAGGGTTCTGGAGCCATGTTTCTGAAACCACCACAGATATGAGGAATAGAAACACAGCATCACAGAGCGTTCTGGAGCCATGTTTCTGAAACCACCACGGATATGAGGAATAGAAATACAACCATCACACAGAGTTCTGGAGCCATGTTTCTGAAACCACCACGGATATGAGGAATAGAAACACAGCCATCACAGAGCGTTCTGGAGCCGTGTTTCTGAAACCACCACGGATATGAGGAATAGAAATACAACCATCACACAGAGTTCTGGAGCCATGTTTCTGAAACCACCACGGATATGAGGAATAGAAACACAGCCATCACAGAGAGTTCTGGAGCCATGTTTCTGAAACCACCACGGATATGAGGAATAGAAACACAGCCATCACAGAGAGTTCTGAAGCCATGTTTCTGAAACCACCACGGATATGAGGAATAGAAACACAACCATCACAGAGAGTTCTGGAGCCGTGTTTCTGAAACCACCACGGATATGAGGAATAGAAATACAACCATCACACAGAGTTCTGGAGCCATGTTTCTGAAACCACCACGGATATGAGGAATAGAAATACAACCATCACAGAGAGTTCTGGAGCCATGTTTCTGAAACCACCATGGATATGACGGATAGAAACACAACCATCACACAGAGTTCTGGAGCCGTGTTTCTGAAACCACCACGGATATGAGGAATAGAAATACAACCATCACAGAGAGTTCTGGAGCCGTGTTTCTGAAACCACCACGGATATGAGGAATAGAAATACAACCATCACACAGAGTTCTGGAGCCATGTTTCTGAAACCACCACGGATATGAGGAATAGAAACACAACCATCACACAGAGTTCTGGAGCCGTGTTTCTGAAACCACCACGGATATGAGGGATAGAAACACAACCATCACAGAGAGTCTGGAGCCGTGTTTCTGAAACCACCACAGATATGAGGAATAGAAATACAACCATCACACAGAGTTCTGGAGCCATGTTTCTGAAACCACCACGGATATGAGGAATAGAAATACAACCATCACAGAGAGTTCTGGAGCCGTGTTTCTGAAACCACCACGGATATGAGGAATAGAAATACAACCATCACACAGAGTTCTGGAGCCATGTTTCTGAAACCACCACGGATATGAGGAATAGAAATACAACCATCACAGAGAGTTCTGGAGCCATGTTTCTGAAACCACCATGGATATGACGGATAGAAACACAACCATCACACAGAGTTCTGGAGCCGTGTTTCTGAAACCACCACGAATATGAGGAATAGAAATACAACCATCACAGAGAGTTCTGGAGCTGTGTTTCTGAAACCACCACGGATATGAGGAATAGAAATACAACCATCACACAGAGTTCTGGAGCCATGTTTCTGAAACCACCACAGATATGAGGAATAGAAACACAACCATCACACAGAGTTCTGGAGCCGTGTTTCTGAAACCACCACGGATATGAGGAATAGAAACACAACCATCACACAGTGTTCTGGAGCCGTGTTTCTGAAACCACTACGGATATGAGGAATAGAAATACAACCATCACAGAGAGTTCTGAGCCGTGTTTCTGAAACCACCACGGATATGAGGAATAGAAATACAACCATCACACAGAGTTCTGGAGCCATGTTTCTGAAACCACCACGGATATGAGGGACAGAAATACAACCATCACACAGAGTTCTGGAGCCATGTTTCTGAAACCACCACGGATATGAGGAATAGAAATACAACCATCACACAGAGTTCTGGAGCCATGTTTCTGAAACCACCACGGATATGAGGGATAGAAATACAACAACCATCACACAGAGTTCTGGAGCCGTGTTTCTGAAACCACCGCGGATATGAGGGACAGAAATACAACCATCACAGAGAGTTCTGGAGCCGTGTTTCTGAAACCACCACGGATATGAGGGATAGAAACACAACCATCACAGAGGGTTCTGGAGCCATGTTTCTGAAACCACCACAGATATGAGGAATAGAAACACAGCATCACAGAGCGTTCTGGAGCCATGTTTCTGAAACCACCACGGATATGAGGAATAGAAATACAACCATCACACAGAGTTCTGGAGCCATGTTTCTGAAACCACCACGGATATGAGGAATAGAAACACAGCCATCACAGAGCGTTCTGGAGCCGTGTTTCTGAAACCACCACGGATATGAGGAATAGAAATACAACCATCACACAGAGTTCTGGAGCCATGTTTCTGAAACCACCACGGATATGAGGAATAGAAACACAGCCATCACAGAGCGTTCTGGAGCCATGTTTCTGAAACCACCACGGATATGAGGAATAGAAACACTGCCATCACAGAGAGTTCTGGAGCCATGTTTCTGAAACCACCACGGATATGAGGAATAGAAACACAGCCATCACAGAGAGTTCTGAAGCCATGTTTCTGAAACCACCACGGATATGAGGGATAGAAACACAACCATCACAGAGAGTTCTGGAGCCGTGTTTCTGAAACCACCACGGATATGAGGAATAGAAATACAACCATCACACAGAGTTCTGGAGCCATGTTTCTGAAACCACCATGGATATGAGGGATAGAAACACAACCATCACACAGAGTTCTGGAGCCATGTTTCTGAAACCACCACGGATATGGGGAATAGAAATACAACCATCACACAGAGTTCTGGAGCCATGTTTCTGAAACCACCACGGATGTGAGGAATAGAAACACAACCATCACAGAGAGTTCTGGAGCCATGTTTCTGAAACCACCACGGATATGAGGAATAGAAATACAACCATCAGTAATCATATAAAAGCAGCATGAAGAGAGCAGAAGGAAGCCAATGGAGGAAAGAAAATATTTGAAAATCTAACAGCTACACACTTCCCAGAATTCAAGAACTATGTTAATTCTCCATTTACTATAAATAGCTTTTAGAGGATCCAACAGAATAGATAAAAGGAGAAAAATAAACCGTAGACAAGTTGTGGTAAATTTAAAGGACACACACACATACACACACTCCTAGGAATTTCCAAATATAAAAAAGAAATCAGCTAAAAGAAGTAAGCTCCAGGATGACAAGAATCAATACGCAATATTTTCATACCAAAAAAAAAAAAAAAGTAAACCTAAAATTTTAAATGCAGAAATAAACACATACATAAATAAAAGTTTCCGCACTTATAAAGTCTCAAAGTATTAAACTATTTCAAATTCACCCTTGGAGAGAGTTCAACTATTTTTTTTTAAATCCAAAACAAACCAACTACATATATCCAGAAAGTAAATAACTTAGTAAAAGTTAATGTTGACTAAATAAGCAAACACAAAGACAAATTTTTTTTAAAAGGTACATTCACAACAATAGAGAACTAAAATTCTAGTGAATACCAATACTGGGGACAGGGAAGGAGAGAGATAAGAGAGGACAGAGGGGAGGAGACCAGAAGTTGAGGACAGACTGAAGCATTTGCCTGTTGGGGTATGACACAGCTATAGAGAGTGTAAGTCAGTAACAGGGAGAACTGGTTACAGTACAGAAGTAAATAATTTAAGGGTAACCTGAAGAGATGAAAAGAGGAATGTAAATTTTTGAAGTCAACAGAAGAAAATGTTCAATAATAAATACATAGATAAGTAGACAAATTAAGATTGCAGAAAATGTTTTTAATATTACATTAATGACAACAAATGCAAATGGAGTAAACTGACCCAAAGAAATATGTAGCTGTCATACTGAGCTGAAGAAAGAAAAGGGAGGCCCTGGCCAGTTGGCTCACGGTAGAGCATCGACCTGGCTCATGGAAGTCCCAGGTTCAATTCCCGGTCAGGGCACACAGGAGAAGTGACCATCTAACTTTCCACTGCTCCCCCTTCTCTCAATTTCTTTCTCTCTGTCTCTCTGTCTCTCTCTCTTCCTGTCCTGCAGCCATGGCTCAATTGGCTTGAGTGCATTGCCTGGGCGCTGAGGAAGGCTCCGTGGAGCTTCTGCCTCAGGTGCTAAAAATAGCTAGGCTTCAAGCATGGCCCCAGATGGGCAGAGCATCGGCCCAAGATGGAGGTTGCTGGGTGGATCCCAGTCAGGGTGCATGCAGGAGTCTGTCTATCTCCTCTCACTTAAATTATAAAAAGGAAGGAAGGAAGGAAGAAGGGAGGGAGGGAGGGAGGGAGGGAAGGAAGGAAGGAAGGAAGGAAGGAAGGAAGGAAGGAAGGAAGGAAGGAAGGAAGGAAAAAGGAAGGAAAGAAAGAAAGAAAAAGGAAATAAGAGCCACCAAACCTGCCACGTTCAGCAGCATGCTGTCTACAGGAGACGTGCTTTTAACAAAATGATGCAAAGAGGAATGGGGAAAAGATACACAAACAAAGATGAGACAAACTGAGAAAGCAAGTTTAATATCAGACAAAACAGAGTTTAGAGAATCAACATGATAAGAGACGACGCTTTATATTATGCACTGATAAAAGGATAAATAGAAGAAGGAGATATATATATATTGAACAAGATATCCAGAAAATATGTAATGCAACGCAACACCTAACAGAAATATGAGAAGAAATAAGATAAATCAACAATTTCAGCCAGACAGGCGGTGGCGCAGTGGATAGAGTGTCAGACTGGGACATGGAGGACCCAGGTTCGAGACCCCGAGGTCGTCAGCTTGAGGTGGGTTAATCTGGTTTGAGTAAAGTTCACCAACTTGAGCCCAAGGTCACTTGCTGGCTTGAGCAAGGGGTTACTCAGTCTGATGTAGCCCCATGGTCAAGGCACATATGAGAAAGCAATCAATGAGCAACTAAGGTGCCACAACAAAAAAATTGATGCTTCTCATCTCTCTCCCTTCCTGTCTGTCTGTCCCTATCTATACCTCTCTGCGACTGTTTTTCTCAGTTTCTGTCAAGAAAAAAATAAAAATTCCAATTGGGGAGTATATCATTTCTTTATCAGAAACAGATTATTCAACAATGTGTACAATATGAATAAAATGATAAATATACTAAAATGATAAAAGCTGTAGAGAAGTTTATGTCCAACAGAAAGGTGGCATTCTTTTGAATCACAAAGGATTTGTAGATGGTATTATTAGGCTACACAAGGTTCCAATAAATTGCAAAGAATTAATCTGATATCTGGTGTTCTCTGACCATATGTAATAAAATTAGAAATGAAAAGCAAATGTTCTCTTTTACTTTTTAAAGCCTATGTATCGGAAAGCTTGGAACATACTATTAAAGCAAAAAGGAAGTTGTAGGGCAATTGTGGAATACTTATTACTGAGTGACAAAATATTACATGTTTGCAGCTGCGAGACATGGCTAAGGGACATATTTGTTTTAAAGAAATTTATAGGAAAAGAAAAAAGGTTGAAATACTAGACACATCATTCATCTCAAGAAGCTGGAACAAAGAACATAGAAAAGAAATAGAAGGGAATAATAAAAGTAAATGCAGACAATTAAATAGAAAACTAGAAAATAGGTAAGAGGATTAACAAATTATCCCATTGGTAAAGCTACTGGGTAGGAAGACCTGTTGTGAGACTGACCAGCAGAGAGAGAGATAGGATGAAGTGAACAAAAAGAGAATAAGAAAGAGTAAACGATTACACACACAACAGACATTTAAAATAGAATGAGAGATAGGTTACTTTGAAAACCAAGATGAAACAAACACATTTCTGGAAAATTTTTTAAAAATGTCAAAGTTAACATAAGAAGAACTAGAAAGCTGAACTAGACCAATGACCATTAAAGGATTGAAAATGGTGCCTGAAGATCTCTCCTGCTGGCAAGATGGGACTTAACTGTAGGTTTCCCCAATCGGTACAGAAAAACAAAAGAAAAAGGCTGGAGACCACCTCCTAAACAAAACTAGCCAACAAACCATCCCCAAGAGCCCCAGAATATGGGCAGGTGGAGTCAAACCAACAACAAGAGACTCACAGCTGTGTGAGAGCCACCCCAGGCCCACAAATGAACTGAGAAATAATACACCTTGAAACCACCTACTAGCACTCACCCCCAGAGGGAAGGAACCCACTCAGGCTCGAGGACTCACAGAGCCAGCCAGTATGAGAACGACTGTCAAAACGGGTGGGGCTTCTCAGGGCCTAAGAGGTGAGCAAGTCATCCAAGTATTCTGGAGGGGTGGGGACAGAACTCTCAGGGAAGGACAGAGCCCTGCACTACAGCGACACTGCTAGGAACTGAACCCAGATTGATCCGGACAGGAACGTGTGGGTTACACAGGAAAGAAGGTTCAGAGATTACCCGGGAAAGAGGATCTGGGAAGACAGATCTTAGGAAGGAGAGTTCAATATTAGGAAACCCATCAATGCAATGCATACTATTAATAGAGCGAATGAGAAAAGCCATGTCATCTACTTAGATTTTGGAAAGAAAATTCAATACCCATCTGAAAAACACTCACTACAATAAAAATTGAGAGGCTATTTCCTCAACATGATAGAATACAAGTACCTCAGCCTAAAATGGGCATCTTCCTTAATGGGAAATCCCTAGCAAGAATTTTTTTAAAGATTTTATTTATTGATTTTAGAGAGAGGACAGAGAGAGAGAGAAAGGGATGGGGAGGAGCAGGAAGCATCAACTCATTGTTGCTTCTCTTGTGTGTGCCTTGACCAGGCAAGCCCAGGGTTTCAACCGGCAACCTCAGCATTCCAGGTTGGCGACTTACCCACTGCGCCACCACAGGCCAGGCAAAGAATTCTTAATCATGTTTCTTAATCCATGCATTAGATGGTTTTTAAAGATTACATCTTTATTTTCATTAACGTTCAACAGAAATTTAGCTTTTTCTTTCAATTATCAATATCGGCAATGAACCACAGTAACATTAGAATTACCTATGACTTTGTCACTTATAAAAATTGCAGATATTTTTTTCTTTTTATTTATTCATTTTAGAGAGGAGAGAGAGAGAGAGAGAGAGAGAGAGAGAGAGAGAGAGAGAGAACGGGGGTGGGGAGGGAGGAACAGAAAGTATCAACTCCCATATGTGCCTTGACCAGACAAGTGCAGGGTTTCGAACCGGCAACCTCAGTGTTCCAGGTCCATTGCGTAAAAATTGCAGATATTTTTATATCATACTACAGTTGTTGCAGGTATTTCAAAACATTGCTTATGCCTCTCATTGATTTGAAATTAGGGTATTTTTTTTTTCTTTTTTTTTTTTTTTTTTTTTTTTTATAATTTTATTTTTTTAATGGGGTGACATCAATAAATCAGGATACATATATTCAAAGATAACAAGTCCAGGTTATCTTGTCGTTCAATTATGTTGCATACCCACCACCCAAAGTCAGATTGTCCTCTGTCACCTTCTATCTTGTTGTCTTTGTGCCCCTCCCCACCCCCTATCCCTCTCCCATTCCCCCCTCCCCCCCGTAACCACCACACTCTTGTCAATGTCTCTTAGTTTCAGTATTATGTCCCACCTACGTATGGAATAATACAGTTCCTGGTTTTTTCTGATTTACTTATTTCGCTTCGTATCATGTTATCAAGATCCCACCATTTTGCTGTAAATGTTCCGATGTCATCATTTCTTATGGCTGAGTAGTATTCCATAGTGTATATGTGCCACATCTTCTTTATCCAGTCATCTATTGATGGGCTTTTTGGTTGTTTCCATGTCCTGGCCACTGTGAACAATGCTGCAATAAACATGGGGCTGCATGTGTCTTTACGTATCAATGTTTCTGAGTTTTGGGGATATATACCCAGTAGAGGGATTGCTGGGTCATAAGGTAGTTCTATTTTCAGTTTTTTGAGGAACCACCATACTTTCTTCCATAATGGTTGTACTACTTTACATTCCCACCAACAGTGTATGAGGGTTCCTTTTTCTCCACAGCCTCTCCAACATTTGCTATTACCTGACTTGCTAATAACAGCTAATCGAACAGGTGTGAGGTGGTATCTCATTGCCGTTTTGATTTGCATTTCTCTAATAGCTAAAGAAGATGAGCATCTTTTCATATATCTGTTGGCCATTTGTATTTCTTCCTGGGAGAAGTGTCTATTCATATCCTCTTCCCATGAAATTAGGGTATTAATTAGAGCTGCTGCTGTATCTTGCTCTTTAATGCAGTAATAATACTGCAATAACTATTTTGATAGTTGGTTCCCTTTGTGACCTTATGTATTTTCTTTTATGCGTTCAAAATCTTAATTCAAAGGGGTCCGTAGACTTTGCTTGACTGCCAGAGGGGTCTGGGGCACAAGAAGGGCTATGAACCCTTGCATTTGTCACTTTCCTAATAAAATCAGGAACAAAACAAAGACGTCCACTGTGTCCAGTAGTGTAAAGGACTTTAAGGCCAGAAATCTAGCAAGTCTTCAAATGGTAACCGAGCCTCTTGCCACTCTGATGTACCCAGTGTGCTCCTCACACACACGCGCACACACACACACACACACACGCTCGACTTCGGTCTCCTGCTAAGTGAGAGGCCAGGGCAGTGCGATGAAGAATGAGAAAGGGAGAATTAATCCCAAGCACAATGCAGTCCTTCTGGTTCCAATGCTCGCACACTTCCAACCCCCTCAACAGGAGGCAACAGGTCAGCTCCTGCAGCAGGTGGGACTTGGAAACGGGCTCTGCCCTGTCCATGGCCTGGTATGTCTCAGGGGCTCGCTGTAGGCCCACCAAAGAGGCTCCAAAGTCCACTTCTGAGTCTGTTGCTCCTTCTAGAGTCTGGGCTCCTGCACGTTCCTGAACCTGCTCTGGTTTCCCTGCAGAGGCTGCAGCCCTGCTCTGGGCCTCTGTCCCTCCGTCCGAAGTTCTGACTCCTCATCTGGCTTTAACAAACCCTCTCCCCTCAAGAATGGGCAGGGAAGGGGTCAGGCTCTGCCCTGGGCTCTCAGCGGCTCACTGAAACCCAAGGGGTCATGACTTTGTAACCCACCTGACAGTGAAAACCAGCACTGCTCAGTGGCGGGCTGCAACCTCACACTCTTCAGAGGCCCAGCAGCCCCATATGACCTATTAGAGAGCGATGAGGCCAGGAGCCAAGCTGAAACAGGACCTGCCCCTAAAGATATTCAAATAACATAAAAATATATACACGCCAAACAGTGAGCCAAACAAAGCAAGTCTGCAGGCCTTACTGAGCCCTAAGAGCCACCCGTCTACAACCTCAGCAGTTCCTGAGACCTCTACAAATTACTCTGTCCTCAGGGGAGAAGCTGTGCACTATACTAAGCCTACCTATATGACACTCTTCGTACCCCATCATCGAACTATTTGTTCCCTCCAGGCCCCGGGGAAGTGTGGGGGCTGCCGCCGCCATATCTGACTCTGTTTTGTATACATACTAGCTCAGCTGCAGAGCAGCCGGCAGGCCGGGTGTCTGGGTAATGACCCAGGTCAGCACACCCCCCTGTGCACCCTCACGGCCTCTCTCTTCCAATGCATGCACAAAATTGCTGCTATAACCAAGGAGAATATCTAGCCAAACAAGGTGGTATGAAGAATCTAAACAGAGTCATCAGTCAGGTGCAATTTCTCCATTGAATGAAGAATAGATAAACAGGAATTTTAAAAATTCTTGGCGTAAAATATGTGACTGTGGACTTCATTCATGAACCAATTCTCTTACATAATTCACGCTTATTTAAAAACATCCTTGTTATCTGACAGCCTACAGAAAGGTAGACTGACTAGAAAATTAACATTAGCACTGCCTGCAAATCGCAGGTTTTAATAGCTCTCGTCACAGTCACAGAAATAACCAGAGAGGATCAAATTAAGAAACTGGAGCAACAAAAGGCTCTGAGGAAGGAGAAAGGGTGATCCTGACCGTTTTACACGGCAGCCAACAGTTTGCAAAGGGGTCCGTGTCTACTGTCCTCTGTGATCTGCTTGGGCCATGTGTGGAGGGCTTATTACCCCAAAGCACAGGTAAGGAAACTGAATTCACAGTGGTTCCTCTAACACCCCAACCGGGAAGTCCCAGAGCCAGGGTCTGCAGCCAAATGTGCCGGCTTTATCGCAATGTCCCTCTCCCACACGGTTGTCAACCTTTCTGTAAAAGTCCAGACAGCAACCATTTTAGGCTTTCAGGACCATGTGGTCTTTGTTTCAACTGGTCAACTTGGCCATCGCTGAACAAAAGCAGCCCTAGACCATATGTAAACGAATGGGTGAAGATGTGCTCCAATAAAACTTTATTTACAGAAACAGGCAGAAGCTGGGTTTGTCTCCAGACTACAGAGTGCTGACCCTGCTCCACCACCTTGCAGGGCCGTCTTCCTGTGTGGTCTTAGGAGCTGGCTCAAAGGAGCTGACTTGCACACAGGAGCAGTGCTGAAGAACAGGAAGTAGAAGTCAGGGAAGAGAGTCAGGGGAAAGACATGCACACAGGAGCAGTGCTGAAGAACAGGAAGTAGAAGTCAGGGAAGAGAGTCAGGGGAAAGACATGCACACAGGAGCAGTGCTGAAGAACAGGAAGTAGAAGTCAGGGAAGAGAGTCAGGGGAAAGACATGCACACAGGAGCAGTGCTGAAGAACAGGAAGTAGAAGTCAGGGAAGAGAGTCAGGGGAAAGACATGCAAACAGGAGCAGTGCTGAAGAACAGGAAGTAGAAGTCAGGGAAGAGAGTCAGAGGAAAGACTTGCACACAGGAACAGTGCTGAAGAACAGGAAGTAGAAGTCAGGGAAGAGAGTCAGAGGAAAGACATGCACACAGGAACAGTGCTGAAGAACAGGAAGTAGAAGTCAGGGAAGAGAGTCAGAGGAAAGACTTGCACACAGGAACAGTGCTGAAGAACAGGAAGTAGAAGTCAGGGAAGAGAGTCAGGGGAAAGACATGCACACAGGAGCAGTGCTGAAGAACAGGAAGTAGAAGTCAGGGAAGAGAGTCCGGGGAAAGACAAGGCGTAAAGGGGAGGCTGGCCAGAGCCCCGGCTGTCTGAATGCTACAGAAGAGGCAGAACAGTGTGACCTCTCTAGCTTGCCCCTGAACAAAAGGGCACCACCAACCACCAAAAGTCTTGTTTTCTAGAAAATAAATAGGAAGGAGCTTCAAAAGTATAAATCTGGTCATCGATTGGGTTAACAAGAGCTTTGTGATCAGAGCCTAGAAACAAACTCCTGGCCCCATATCACAGCGGGGCCCATACTACTCCCCACTCACATCCCAGAAGCCCTGTCGGCTCAGGCATGTCCCAGACTGCAGGACCCAGCCTGCCCCAGAAAGACTGAAGAAGCCGTAGACGTGCTCTCTAGAGTCCTGATTTATCTTTAAAGATGTGGAGAGAAGTGTAACTCTAAGCTCTTTACAGGGTACCAATCAATGGGATCTGAGTGGCTAATGAATTATTCTTCTTCTTCTTTTTATTTTCTAACTGGTCTTAGAGAGATAGAGGAAGGGAGAGGGAGAGACAGAGAGACAAGTACTGTACTCACTTGTTGTTCCACATAGTTGTGTATTCATTGGTTGCTTCCCATAAGTGCTTCAACAGGGAATCAAACTCTCAACGTTGGTGTTTCGGGATGACACTCTAACCACTGAGCTAAGCAGCCAGGACCTGGCTAATACACTCTTGAGAGAGAGTGTACTGCTCTGCTGGCCACAGCTCCCATCTTCCCTACAGCCCCCAACACTGATGCTAAGGGCTTGCTCGTTTCCCTCATTTGTTTTACTGGCTGGCCCAGAAAAATGTATTCATTTCTGACTTTTGCAATCACTCCTTTACTCCTTCCCTTAACCCTCCCCTTCCCATCAAGGCACCTAATCTACAGCATACTCAGTAAATATTTGATAAACTAGACTGAAAATGGCCATGTGCTCTGTTTTCAAGGGTGTGGAGGGAAACGTGCAGTACTGAAACCAGGACATGCCCATTATAACACGCCAACACACATCAGAATGGCATCTTCCCTCTGCCCAGAGGCCATGGTTGCATTAGATGAACTATCAGGTCCCTTCCTGCTAGGAAATGTGCCCTTTTCACAATCCCCAATCAACAGTAAGGCAGGCTCCCCACTAACCCCTGAACTCAGCCCTGATTACACGCTGCGGACCCTCATGGCCGGTCACAGGCTGTCTTCCAAACTGACTCTCCACTGGGATCGTCCACTCACCATTGTCCTTCCTGTTAAGTTCATGTCCTCTGCTTCCTGCAGAGACCTTGCACTTCCCCTAACACAGGTGGCTGCCTGGCACACGGCGGAAGTCGCTCTTAGTTCCTACACAGTGGGTCTTCTCCCCACCTTCCTGGCTCTTGGACTCAGAACCCCAATTTCGTTTGGAGCAGTGATCTCCCAGCCCTGGTGGTGAATGGTGATTTGATCTAATACCGGCGTGTCACTCCTGTCCCATTTTGCCAAACACATGACTTCCCAGCATCCTAACGGGTAAAGGTTTTCCTGTCCCTCAGCTCCGGACAACGCTACTTAAGGGGGTCTGCTAGAAGCACGCAAGAAAGCTTTAGTTTTCCTAAATAACTGGTGTTTAAAAAAGACAACAAGCCTAAAACGGAGTCACTTGTGCTGAGCCCGCCAAACCATGACTTAATGTTTAACTTAATTACAGTGGCAACCTCTCCCAGAAATGGAATCCTCAGCCAGTCAGTTGGAAATCACCTGGTCAGCGCTAGTAAGGTCATGTACATGACAGGACCCCGTCGGCCCCCAAAGGAAGGTGACCTTGCCTGAAAGAATCTACTCTTTACTACTAACTTCTTGTCCCGCCCGCTTCTGCCTCTAAATTCTTTCCTTGGGTCCAGCTCCTGAGAGCTTCTTTCTCTGTGCTAGATGAAAGGCATCCGGATTCACAAATCATGGGAAAAAGGCCAGTAAGATCTTTAAATTTTACTAACAGTTGAATTGTGTTTTTTGACACTGGGTAGAGGCAGATGGTACTGTTCCTCCATGTGTCTTCCCACCTTGAACGCAGCCGTGACGCCTGCAGCTACCAGAGCCATCTGGTCGCTACACAGGGACAAGCTATTACACTGAAGACACAGCGGCCAGACGGCAAGAACAGCAGAGAGGAAGCCCGGCGCCATCCTCAGCCTGCCTCTCTTGGACTCCTTGGCATGGGACAGAATTAAAAGTCTTGACTGCAGAAGGTGCTGTTAATGGTTATGTTATTTGTTCCTGAGGAATCCCTCCTCCTTTCCAAATTTGTACTTTTATATTAAAAATAATTAGTGTATACACTGCAAGTAGAAAAATCTCTGGACCAGGTAGTCACTCGACAAGTCATTGCTCTTCCTGCTCCTGCAGTTTCTCATCCTTCAGACTGAGACCCAAGTTCCCTTCCATGATCCCAGCGGTATCATCTGGACCAGAGCTTTAGTACAGACCTATAAGGTGGCCTGAAATGCACATTGAAATATCACTTTTCTCTGTATGTCTTCTTTCCTTTACTATACAAACTACTATCATAGTTTCCCCCACAGAATATTGTCTCTCATCAAATCTAAGATGAAATGAGTTTTTAAATGTGCCATTATTTTATGAACTACAAAGAAAGAAAAAGTTTTGTCAATTAAGAGATGACGTGTTGTAAAATAAAAGACATAATCTAATTCCAAATGTGTTACAATATGGTAACCAAGCAGGCCTTTTAAATATAAAGACATTTTTTAATTTTTATTTATTGATTTTTAGAGAGAGGGGAAAGAGACGAAGAGGGGGGAGAAGCAGGAAGCTTCAGCTCATAATAATTGCTTCCTGTACGTGCCTTGACCAGGCAAGCTCAGGGTTTCGAACTGGCGACCTCAGCATTCCAGGTCAAAGCTTTATCCACTGCGCCACCACAGGTCAGGCAAGCAGGCCTTTTAGAATTGAGAGACTGAATATAGAAACAGACAGTGGCCAGACTGTGAACTAAAACAGAACTCTGACCCCCCGCCAGACCACGTGATCAGACCACAACTTCTGAAACAATGAGCCCCAAACACTCCAGGTTTGATCAATAACTGGCAGCTTCCCTAATTTTTGCTTCTGCTTCCAACTTAATACCAACCTGAGAAGGCCAAATACACACCCCTGACTGATCACACAGTACTCCCATGTAAGCCAGGCTACCTCCAGCTCCCGAAGCCCAAAACCTCCCGTCGGGCCACACCTGAGCCTTCTCTTTGTCCACTGAGGGCTTCCTCACGTTCCACCTGTCTTTGAGTTCTCTGCCAAATGCAGGCGATGGTTCTGACTTCCTTGCTACATAAGTTCAGAATAAGCAGCAGCCTGTGCTTGGTCCCAATCGGGCCATCTCTGGTAATCCCGCAGAAGCAGTGATTCTCCTGGTAGCGTTCATTTGTTCAGCAAGCATTTATCTTCTGAGTAATGAGGACAGTACAGGACATTGGGCTGGGGCACATTTAAAGGGAGGGGCTTGCTAAGGAAACCACTGATTTTCAGAGTTCAGCAACGAGGCCACACAGGCCTGAACTCAGAGAAGAGCTGTGAAGAGATAAAGGACGATGGGTCTGGGAGCAGTCTAAAGAAAAATGATGGCCCTGGCTGGTCGGCTCAGTGGATAGAACGTCGGCCCGGCATGTGGACGTCCCAGGTTTGATCCCCAGTCAGGGCACACAGGGAAATGCCCAGCTGCTTCTCTTCCCTCCCTTTCCCCCTTCTCCCCTCTCCTCCCACAGACAGTGGCTTGACTGGTCTAAGCATTGGCCTCAGGCACTGAGGATGGCTCAGTTGATTGAATATCAGCCCCAGGTGGGGGTTGCTGGGTGGATCCTGGTCAGGGCGCATGCAGGAATCCGTTTCTCTATCTCTCCTCTTCTCAAAAAAAAAAAATAATAATAATAGAAAAATGACAGATTCAAAGCATTCAGGCCATTCACACTGAGGACCAGGGAGAAGTCCCAGGGGACCCCAGGTGAAGCCCCACTGGGCAGAGACTCTGAGGAGACTACTGTCACCATGAGACATGAGGGCAGAAAGCAAAATCTCAGAATCCTGAGAAGCATTGAAGCTCAGGAGCTGAGTGAACGCACTCCACATTCACCACGAGGAGGGAACTGACAGCGAGCAGAACATAGATGGTGTAGTGTGTGACCTTTAAAGGGACAAAGACTGACATAGGGCCACCAATGGACATGGCTGAATGTGACCCTCGCTGGAAGGCATGCTCACTGCCAGGCTAATGGACATGTCTAATGAGATGTAACAATAGCAGTTAGACAATGAACTCATCCTGAGGGCTGAAACCACCAAATAAAAGCTAGTCATCGGCAGTCCCTTTCCCGTCCTAAATGCCCCTGCTTTTGGTGTTACTGAGGATGTCTTGGCAATGACTGGGTGTCCATGACAAGTGAGCAGAAGACAGGAGAACGCATTCACTGAGTCCCCTCCACAGAACTCACACCTTCAGAATCCCCAGGGGCCAAGTATAAGGAAAGAGTATCGACTAAAGGACTGAAGAACAGAAAGGACAACTGGCAGGAGGGACAGAGGGAACAAAAATAGCAGCACTCACTGCGCACTGAAGCCCGGGCAGCTGGGGCGCTGTCTGAGGAGCGCAGCGGGGACTCCGGCCTGCTGGCGATGAGGACACGTGGCGGCAGGAAGGAGCGGCCCCGTGGGCGCTCACAGGGGCTCCCTTCACTCCGCAGACACCCACGAGGCTCCTGGTGTCTGCAGATCATAATGAAACATTTTCACACGATTACCCCCAGAGGTTTCTATGAATACAGGGTGGACCACTGCCTCTGTGGTTTCAAACGCAGACGCGTGGTTCTAGCGTTTTGGTTTTTTAGCTAAAAAGAAATTCCAGCATCCTGCTAAACAACAGGAAGATTCTTTTACATGAATTTCTCTAACTCATCCTCCATCGGTCTTAAAAATAAAGCACTTGCAGCCACTATCAGTGGCTGGGCTACACTGGTGATGGATGACCTCAAGGTGGTATTAGGTTTGGGTCCAGGGCTCCTTTAAATTCAAGGCCCCTTTAAACGTCAAATTTCACTCACCCAACTTCTCACTGGGGCAGCTTCCTCATTAAGCACCTCTCTCACCCAAACTCCCCCACTCCTTTAAGCAACTCCTTTCATCCTGGGAAGGTTCTGGGAAGTGTCCTTGGGACAAGGCCTTGGGGGGGGAGGGGCTGAGGATTGAGAAAGGGAGACAGTCAGTGACCAAGGCAACAAACCAGGATATGCTAATCTGAGCATGTCCGAGTGCACCAATCCCGATGTCAGCTAATGCCTGCAGTAGTCCTTATATCTGACTCCCCCTTCCTGCAGCTCTCTGCTGATGCCACTAGGGTCTCAGCCCATCTGACTCACAGATGCATAAATATTGTACACTTCTCATAAAACTCGTCAGGCCTTGTGAGTCCCTCCTTTGGCCGACCTAACAGGTGGAGGAGGCATTGTGACCATGGCTTCCTTCCCAGAGTGATAATCTATGACATATAAATAAGCAAATATGTGCACAAATATATTATTTTTTATTTTTATTTTTTTATTCAGTGAGAGGAGGGAAGGCAGAGAAACAGACTCCTGCACGCACCCCGACCAGGTTTCACCCGGCAAGTCCACTAGGGGCGGTGCTCTGCCTGCCTGGGGCATTGCTCCATTGCTCAGCAACCGAGCTCTTCTTTAACGCCTGAGGGGGAGGCTGTGGAGCCATCCTCGAGCCCGGGGCCAACTCACTCCAATTGAGCAATGGCTGCAGGAGGGGAAGAGAGAGCGGGGAGGGGTGGGGAAGCAGATGGGTACCTCTCCTGTGCGCCCTGACCAGTAATCGAACCTGGGACCTCTACATGCGAGGCTGACCCTCTACCACTAGGCCAACTGACCAGGGCCAATTTTTTATAGAAATAATATTATATTATACATTCCATATGTACCACTTTTGTTTTTCACTTAAAAATATACTCTGGAGACCCCTCCAAATCAGATTATGCAGAGCTGCCAAAATATTTTCAATAGCTACAGTAGTATTCCACTGTATGGATTTGCCAAGATGTGTTTAATCAATTCTCTAGTTAAGTTCCCCTCTTTGTACAGTTAGTGCTAAAATGACTAACCTTGCACAAGGGTCAGTTTCATATGTGCAAATACACTTATAGAATAAATTCTCGCAAATGGAATGCAGGACCAAAGAGCATGCGTAAAGGAGATAAAATCAGCACCTGTCTCCTTGAGCTGTGTTGAGGACTTGTATGAGCTTTTGCATGAAAAGTTCACACTAAAGCTTAACAAATAGCTGTTGTTTTGGAAGGCATTGTGTTGGGCCCTGGAGGGAGCAAAAGGGGGACCAAAAATTCCTAAACAGAGGTGAATTCACAGCCCCTCTCTTAAGTGCTTAAAGTCCAGCAAGGGATCATTCTTCCTAATGCTATTTTGAGCATACACACAGAATTCTTAAGAAGCCCCAAAAAGAACTGGGTACATTCCAAGTGGAGATGTTTTAACAGGAAATGGAGTTTCTGAGCTGGGCTTTGAGGATGGGATGGATCTAAAGGCTGCAAGAGATCAGAGTCAACGTGTCCCAGATGGAGAGACTCACAGGGGCAAAGACTAGAACCTACCCTCTGAAGACTGGAATTCTTGGTGATCAAGTCAGTCACGATAAACTTCAGGCATTCACTTTGAAAAAGCTCAGAGGAGGATGGGCAGGTAAGACTCAGGCCTGGCCCATGTTGGAGCAGAGCCTTGGCTGAGTTTGTATTTGAGGAGGATGCACTAAGGTCCAGGGACTCTGAAAGCTGGGAAATTCTTCTTAAAGCATCAATCAACATGGACCACTCGCTCCCCCATGCCCAGTTCCCCAGGAAATTATGACAGAGCCTAATCACTGGGATGTTCTTCCAGAATCAAAAGGAATGGTGATTACCAGGTGGCCTTTTAGCAGTCAACAAGATGTCATTTAAATGGTGGAAAAAGCTCTCAAATTTAAATTATACCACACCATGTTCTCAATAATGATCTAGTCACATTAGACCAGTGGTTTTCAAAGTGTGCACCCTAGAAGATTTCCAGGTGCATCCTATGGTATTCCAGAGAAATATGTGCCTGTTGGGCACCAAAAAACCAACAGGGTTTGTGGAGTTCAAATTTTTGGGGGACAGAGGTATGGGGAATTGGCTGTAAGCTGACAGTCTGCCCAACCCCCCACCTCACTTGCCTGATTAGGTTGCAAAAGGCTGTTAAGCTGTGGTGCTGGATTGTTTACACTACCCTCCATGTTCCCTGGAAAGACTGGAGGCAAGTTTCTTCTATCCTTTGTTTGGTGTAAAGTTAAGATGATATGTATGGTGGGGGTTTTGGATTGATGACTAAACATAAGACATTGTCTCTTGAAGCCTTCTGGATTTCTATAAAAGAAAAATATGTGGCAATATCTAAAAAGGTTTTGAACATTTTACTACAATTTTCAACATCCTATTTATGTGAATTCGGATTTTCTACCCTCAACACAATTAAGAGTAAAAAGAGAAGAATTCTTCAATGTATTGATGAGGAAATGAGAGTTTCCCTTTTAAATATATGCCCAAACATTGAAGAAATCGCTAGGACACATCAGGCTCATGTTTCTCATAAACACAAGAATAAAAAAACTTAACACATTCGCACCAGGACCTGCCAAATTTTCTAAATCTTACTAAGAATGTATCTATATATATATAAAGATAACTTTTTTGTCATTTTTAAATTTTTGAACTCCTCTTTTTTATGAATTCTAAAAAGCATAACTCAAAAAAGTAACAAAAATGTTTTTTAATGTTAGAATAAATTTAATTTTGTCATATTTATTTTGTTTAATTACCATAAAAGCACACTTGGCTTTATATTTTTTCTTTAATATTTAACTTAATTATTATATTTCTCAGGAATTT
The DNA here is from genome assembly GCF_036850765.1 of Saccopteryx bilineata. Classification (NCBI taxonomy): domain Eukaryota; kingdom Metazoa; phylum Chordata; class Mammalia; order Chiroptera; family Emballonuridae; genus Saccopteryx; species Saccopteryx bilineata. Next base: position 73,061,336 of record NC_089496.1, read on the forward strand.
GTATATAGTGAGCCTACAATTATTTGTAGGATTTTAAATGTACCCCGACTTCAAAAAGTTTGCAAACCACTGCATTAGACCCTCAGATGTTACTCCTCTGATATGTGGAAGTCTGTGCCCTTTACCAACCTCTCGTGTCCCCAGCCCCCACCAGCAACCACTTTTCTACTCCGTTTCTATGAGTTCAACTTTTTTTTTTAATTCCACACATAAGTGGTAATATGCAGTATTTGTTTTTCTTTATCTGGCTTAATTCACGTAGCAAAATGCCCTCCAGAGAACCCATTGTTTTTATTGTCCAATGAGTGATTTTTCTATGTGCCAGACCCTGTTCTGTGCCCTTGCTGTTCCTCAGAACAACCCTATGAGGTCGGTACTGGGATCAGCCCCATTTTAAAGACTATGGCATTGTGTGTTTGCAGTTGCTAGTATGTCTCTTCATTTCACTCATGCTCCATGGGCAGTTTTACTTGTACTCTTTTACTGGCTGCTTGAGTGTGGAAAAATTCTTGCGGGTATCATGCTTTTCTTAAATGATATCTGCTGATCATCCTTTTCCAGCTATAGTCTGGGGGATGGGACTCTTTTTATAGTCATTGGATTTGGGAGAAAAGGGAGACAGACAGGGCCACTCCTTCAAAGATTTTTTGAGATGTCCTGGATTCACACTTTAACTTAAAATGCTCTATTGGCCCTTGCTGGTTGGCTCAGTGGATAGAGCATCATCCCAGCATGTGGATGTCCTGGGTTCGATCCCCAGTCAGGGCACAAAAGAGAAGTGATCACCTGTTTCTCTCCCCGTCTCTTTCCCCCAATTTCTCTCTTTTCCCCTCTCACAGCCAGTGGCTCAGTTGGTCTGAGTGTCAGCCTCAGGCACTAAAAATAGCTTGGTTGATTTAAGCGTTGGCCCCAGACAAGGGTTGCCAAATGGATCCCAGTCGGAGCACATGTGAGAGTCCGTCTATCTCCCCTCCTCTCACTTAAAAAAAATGCTCTATTAAATCCCCTAATTTAGCAGAGAGCCCCAACCAAATAATGGGAATTCCCAGGTTTTCCTGTGCAGTCGATGACACTGTAGGCTGCTTCAGTGACTGGGAACTAGGGCTCATGACCTCGAGGTGTATCCTTCATGTTTCCTTCAAGTTTCCTTCAAGTTGTGTCCAAAATCTAAGGGAAAATCTTCCAGTTTTGTTTAACTAGTCCCCTTCTCTCCTGGGCACAGTTTAGAGGTGAGACAGAGGTGGTGTTGGACCCAGACAGAGTCTGGCCCATAGCTTTGAAGTCTTCCTTATGAGGCTTTACTTTTTAAAGTTGGTACATGAAACAGTACCACTTAATATGGTAACACTTCCTGCTTTCCTTTTTGAACATTTTACTTTTTTTTTTTTTTTTTTACTTATGTAGTCAGATATTAGAAAGAGGAAAGTTTCTATGACCTGGCTTCATTCTCTCACCTTTACCTAAAACCTGGTTGGTATTTTACAGCTCTCTTAAATAACCACAGTGGGCCCTCGTCTATGGGGGGGGGGCCTGGGTTTAGGTTCCAGCCTCCACGTAGCCATCCCCTCACCCGCCCAACGCCCACAGGCCCTCCTGTCCTCCGAGGACAGCACCCCTTACACAGAATACTTCCTTCGCTTCACCCAGCCAGGAAATATGTCCTGTTATTTCTACCTCTGGGGACCTCTGAGGAACAGCCTTCCGATCCCTGTTGCTCCAGGCATCTTTATCTCTTGTTAGAAAGATCACAGGATCCCAAGTAGGCCCATGGTAGCTGTAGGTGTGTTCTTGTTCGATATGACCTTGTATCTCCACCACGGGGAGGGAGGGTGGAGTCTGTGCCCCCTCCTCCCCTTGAATCTGAGTTGGTGGTGGGACCTGTTTAAACCTATCAACACAACATAAGTCACTTCCCAGGCTGGGCCTTCCAAGATGTACAGTTTCTGCTTTTGACACTTGGAATGCACCCCCCTCAAAGCCAGTCTTCACGTAAGAAATCAGAGTGCCCTGAACCCACTCTTCTGGGAAGAATCCCAAGCAACCCACTTCCCACAGGGGAGAGAGGCCAAGAGGAGAAGCACCGTGGGGCCAGGCAGCAGAACAAGCCTTCTGAGACCTTTCAGCCCAGCTGACCACAGCCAGGCACAGCCAGAGCCACGCGGAGCAGCCACGCGGAGCAGCCACGCGGAGCAGCCACGCGGAGCAGCCACGCAGAGCAGCCACGCGGAGCAGCCACGCGGAGCAGCCACGCGGAGCAGCCACGCGGAGCAGCCACGCAGAGCAACGCCAGCGCCTCCCTACCCTGCAGTCACCCCCCATAGAAACCCATCTTTGAAGATGGGTAAGGGTCTGTAAAAATCTCATTCAAGAAATAGACAGCTATAGTCAGACGATGTTAGTTTAACTGTCTTTTGGATATTTAGTGCCAAAGAAAGTACATATATCTTCAGCCCCCCACCTCCACCCCCACCCCCGCCCTGCGTCTGCACTCCAGACTCAGCAACAGCAGGGAGTGAACCAGTGCAGGTGCTGGTGTTGGGCACCAGGGTCTCCCCTCCTCCCTCCACGGAGAGTCAAGGTCATACTGCATTTGTTACACAGAAACAGATAATTAAAATAGTCCACTGCCTCCAATCCCACTATTCCAGACCGTTTGCCATTCTGCCGCCAGCACTGTGTCCCTGAACTCGGATGTGAGCATATCACTACCTTCCACACAGAATCAAATCCAAACCCTATTTAGCCCTTTGCTACAAAACCTTCGTCAACCCCCTTCTCACTTGTCTGATTTCAGTTTTTATCACCCCTCTCTTAACTACAGCCACCCCCTCCTCACCCCATCCTCCTTTCCTCTGCATCCCTGACATTCATTTCCCTGCATACCTCTGAGGCGCTTCCCCCACTCAGACCACGCCCAGTAGGAAGTGCAATCCACCCAACCCCTGAGCACTCCGTGACTTGGCAGCCTCCTCCCAGGCCTGACTGCCCTGGCCCTCACCAGAGCAGACTGAAAAACACATTCCTCAAGGTCTTCCCAACCTGTGGGGTCCCGGTCTGGAGGTGAGGCCTCGACACTGGGATTCTGAAGCCCCCAGGGAGCCCGGGACAGCCCCAGTGGAGACCAGGGTCAGGGCTGGCTTTGTATTGTGATGATCTGCCACAGGGCATGCCTTCAGCACCGCTGGAGTCCCCGGGGGCAGCAACTACTGATCACCTCCGTGTCCCTGGCTCGAGCCTCCCCCACTACTGAGCACAGCAGGGAAGGAGTGAGTGTGGGGAGGTCAGCAACGCAGTCAGAAAGGCCAGGAGTCATGTCCTCCTAGAAGGAAGAAGGAAGCCAAACAGGCCAGAGATACACCTTGTCATCTATTGCTCGGCAAGGGACTTCCACGCCTCAGTGCCACGGTCTGCTCCCACACTTGACCCTTTCCTGAGAACGGGGACTGCTTCTAGTCCGTCCCTCTGTCCCAAAGCCTGTGGTCTTGTGCCTGGAAAGACACAGGCACACATAAAAATCATTGGAATGAATGAAACACTCAAAAACTAAGCGGAGGCCTGACCTGTGGTGGCGCAGTGGATGGGGCGTTGACCTGGAAATGCTGAGGTCGCTGGTTTGAAGCCCTGGGCTTGCCTGGTCAGGGCACATATGGGAGTTGATGCTTCCAGCTCCTCCCCCCTTCTCTCTCTCTCTCTCTCTCCTCTCTCTCCCTCTCTCTCCTCTCTAAAAATAAATGAATAGAATAAAAATAAAATTAAAAAAAAACAACTAAGCGGAAATGGGCCAATTCCAACTGAGTCCTCTCCACTGGTTGGTCTTGGTAACACTGACCTACTTGTCCACAGAATGAGAGCCCTCCCCCGCCCCAGTTCTGACAGTGCAGGATGCCAGTTAGGGGTCTGCCTGCCTGTAGGGATCCGCCAGAGTTGCCTAGGAATTCCCCTCCAGTTTCCACTCACAGGTGCTGCCTGTCACCCTGTGTCTGAGCATGAGGCGTCACTACATCCAATCCCATGGCTGCAGCCACAAAGACCAATGTTTATTGCTGCTGCTAGGCTCCTTGCTGAGTTAGGCAACCCTTAGCTAAGAGCCCAGGAGGACCATTACTGGTTTGTTAAGGATGGAATGAGACAGAGAGAAACATTAATGACAAAAATGAGCTAAAAGGAGTCAAGTGATGGCATGTTTTTCCAATGAAGATATAAGTACTTTCTTTGGCACTAAATATCCAAAAGACAGTTAAAACTAACATCGTCTGACTATAGCTGTCTTTTTTTTTTTTTTTTTTTGTATTTTTCTGAAGCTGGAAACAGGGAGAGACAGTCAGACAGACTCCCGCATGCGCCCGACCAGGATCCACCCGGCACGCCCACCAGGGGGCGAGGCTCTGCCCACCAGGGGGCGATGCTCTGCCCCTCTGGGGCATGGCTCTGTTGCTACCAGAGCCACTCTAGCGCCTGGGGCAGAGGCCAAGGAGCCATCCCCAGCGCCCAGGCCATCTCTGCTCCAATGGAGCCTCGCTGTGGGAGGGGAAGAGAGAGACAGAGAGGAAGGGGGGGGGGTGGAGAAGCAGATGGGCACTTCTCCTGTGTGCCCTGTCCGGGAATCGAACCCGGGACTTCTGCACGCCAGGCCGACGCTCTACTACTGTGCCAACCGGCCAGGGCCAGCTGTCTATTTCTTGAATGAGATTTTTACAGACCCTTACCCATCTTCAAAGATGGGTTTCTATTGGGAAATGTTTCTAATGGAAACATGTTCTCAGAAATTTGTTTCTGGAGAACAGTGAGAGAGATGGACCTTTCGGCTATGCAGAATCATCTTCATACTTTAACAACAGAAACCCAGGGTTGGAATTGAGGTCAGCTTTGGAAAGAAAGGGGACCCTGAGTCAATAATCAAAGTACTTTCCCATGCCTTCAGGGGCCCTGAGCATGCTGCAGGCCCCGGGGACAAGGAAACATTACCACTTTTTTCATTTAATTTAAAGCTGTTTACCTGCGGGTGTCTGTGCTGATAGTGAGGCTCTGCTCATTTCAGAACTTGGGAGATCTGATATAGGCAGGGACAGGACAACATCTAAGAAGGAGTAGAGCTCCCTATTCCTAGGCCAAACCACCGCCGGGACTTGTTGGAAGCAGGGGTCTGTTCGTATCAGCAGAGCCAGTGCGGGCACTCAGGGCCCTGCTGTGGAGCACAGGGCTGCACCGACCCCAGGATGAGTGGGGACACCGTGCTTTCTAGACAGAGCGGGTTGGTAGCAGAGAGGAGACTGTCCCTCTCTAGAATGGAGAGGTGGTAGGGAGGAAGAGTGGGGTTCAGACTCTGGGCCAAGTTCATGGGCAGCAGATCACCCACCGACATTGTAGGACTGATAGAAAACCTCAGGCTGGACCGAGGACATCCCGTATGAGGTGACCAGGGAGAGATGAAGGTAGGAAAGTTAGAGCAATCGTTAAGGAAAGACAACAACCAGAAGATAAACAAGGAGCACGAGACAATCCTGCGGAGAGAACTGGGTAAGGAGACGCTGGTGGGAAGCTCCGCCTGTCCTCAGGTCAGACCCATCCTCCACCCTCTCCACCTCCAGGTCCTCCATCGGGACGCTCTGCCTCCTCCCTCAAAGATGCTCGAGGACATTTTCCATGGCCTCTGGTACCAGCCCCATCAGGTCCTGGAAGGTCTTCCTAACCTTGCCTGAGTCCCGTCAGAGACAGTGGGGCTCCAGGACTGGGTTCTAGCGCCCATCGCCCCATATTAATAATTGGGGAAACCTCAGATATTTCCGAGCTCACATCATATTTCAATATAAAATATGTTTTGGCCCTGGCCGGTTGGCTCAGTGGTAGAGCATCAGCCCAGCATGTGGATGTCCTAAGTTCAATTACTGGTCAGGGCACACAGGAGAAGTACTCATCTGTTTTTCCACCCTTCCCCCGCCCCCTTCCTCTTTTGCAGCCATGGCTTAACTGGAGCAAGTTGGCCCCAGGTGCGGAGGAAGGTCCCATGGTCTCTCAGACACTAAGAACTTGGTTGCTGAGCAATGGAGCAATGCCTCAGATGGGCACAGCATTGCCCCCTAGTGGGCTTGCCGGGTGGATCACCATCAGGGCACATGTTGGAGTCTGTCTCTCTGCTTCCCCTCCTCTCACTGAATAATAATAATAAATAAAAAAGTTTACTATATTTTCCACTTCCTATCAGCAAAAAAAAATTATGTTTCAGACTGATTAGTTTTTACTGCTATATAATATAGCTCTCTTTCATCCTACATGTAAGGAAAGTTTGATCATGCTGTCTCATATAATTAGTGGAGTTATTACTCCTCTTTATATTTGGCTCTATATTTAATTATCCAAAGTTTCCCAAAGCAGAAAAGCAGTGTTTGATACACTCACACACCCACATTTACAAATTCAGTAAAAAGAAACTTCATATTGATTTATGATCTTGTTTTTTGTAACATTATAAAATGGATAAATTAATTACATTAGTTCTGCATCATTTTAATCCTGATTTGTCTGCTTTTATTATGTATCCTACTAGATGGCTTCCAAAATTTTTTATATTTATAATAGTCCTTGAACTGCTTATTAGCATGTTTGATTGAACTGAAAGTACATCAGATGTTTATCTTAACAGTAACAATGATTTGACTGATTGATTTTAAAGTGAGGACTGACTTTGCCAAACAGATTATGTGGCAGGTATTTTATATTTATTTAATAAACCAAACTTATAGTTCCAAGGTTTTAATGAAAATATTTTCAAAGCACATGATAATAATAAAGCACTATATCAAGAAAGATTATTTTAGCAAAAGTGGAAGACATTAACAATATGTTGATTTTTCCCAACAATTTTGAAACTGAATCTGGTTAAACAAAGGAATAATTGAGATTATTCATAGATAATTTATAATATTGTAAAAGTCTTTTTGGGTAAACTTCCCAGTAATAGAAAAAGTGATTGACTCTGAGTAGATAACAAGTCCTTTTCTAAACCTGGTGGTCCTCAGTTCTTTGTTTTATGTTTTTGTTTTAAATTTTAAATACTAATAATAAATCAGTGTGGTTTTTGGCAAATAACTCAAAAAACATTCAAAACATCAAGTATCAGCAACAAAGCAAAGTTCTATTGCTGTTCGCTTTTATTTTTCCACAAACAAGCTTTCTCAGTGTTTACATCTAAAATAAGAGTGGACACAAAAGAGATTCTGCTTCATTGCATATTAAATAAGTCACATTTGCACAGAGATATAAGAACTAACTGGGAAAATCCTTATCCATCTCTTTAATAAGTATGTTTCCAATAAAATTACTTATCTTTAATAATTATTAGTATAGCCTGACCAGGCAGTGGCTCAGGCAATAGAGCATCAAACTGGGACACAGAGGGCCCAGGTTTGAAACCCTGAGGTCACTGGCTTGAGCACAGGCTCTTTTGGCTTGAGCACGGGGTCACTGGCTTGAGCCCAAAGGTCACTGGCTTGAGCAAAGGGTCACTTGCTCTGCTGTAGCCCCTGGTCAAGGCATATATTAGAAAGCAATCAATGCACAACTAAGGAGCCGCAACAAAGAATTGATGCTTCTCATCTCACTCCCTTCCTATCTGTCCCTATCTGTCCCTCTCTCTGACTCTCTCTCTGTCTCTGTCAAAGAAAAAAAAATAAAAATAATAATTAGTATAAATTTAATATATGTTCTGATTTTTTATGTTTTATTAATAATTATAATTTAACTGAATACAGAAGACTTTTTATTATTTTCTTAAAATTTAAGAGAGAGAAAGAGAGAGGGGAATGAAGACAGAGAGAAGTATCAACTCATTGTTCCACTTAGTTGTGCACTAATTGGTTGCTTCTTTTAGATGCCTTAACCAGGGATAGAACCTATGACCAGGGTGTGACAGGATGACACTCTATCCACTGAGCAACCTGACCAAGTCCTACAGAAGACTTTTTTATGTGAAGAGAGAGTCAGAGAGAGGGACAGATAGGGACAGACAGGAAGGGAGAGAGATGAGGAGCATCAATTATTCATTGTTGTACCTTAGTTGTTCATTGATTGCTCTCTCATATGTGTCTTGACCAGGGGAGTCCTACAGAACAAGTGACCCCTTGCTCAAGCCAGCAACCTTGGGCTTCAAGTCAGCAACGTTTGGGTTCAAGCCAGTGACCATGGGATCATGTCTATAATCTCAAGCTCAAGCCAGCAGCCCCATGTTCAAGCTGGTGAGGCCATGCTCAAGCTGCAACCTCAGGGTTTCAAACCTGAGTCCTCTGCATCCCAGTCCAATGCTCTATCCACTACGCCACCACCTGGTCAGGTTACAAAGGACTTTTTTTTTTAACATAAAGCTTATGGTCACAAAATAGAAAACAAATTTAAAATTTTTAATTTATAAAACATATTGTGATATATATGATAGGAAGATCAATAAAAAACTTTCAAGCATGAAATATATGTGCATAATAAAGTTCTATGGGAGAAGTGAACTAAAATTATGAATTCATAGATAAAAGGAAAACAAAAGCCAACATTATAATTAATAGACAAAAATTAAAAGCAATTCCCCTAAAATCAGAAACAAGGTAGGGGTGGCCCCTTTCACCACTCTTATTCAACATAATACTGGAAGTCCTAGCTACAGCAATCAGACAAGAAGAAGAAATAAAAGGCATCCAAATTGGAAAAGAAGAAGTAAAACTATCATTATTTGCAGAAGATATGATACTGTATATAGAAAACCCTAAAGTCTCAGTCAAAAAACTACTGGACCTAATAAATGAATTCAGCAAGGTGGCAGGATATAAAATTAATACTCAGAAATCAGAGGCATTTTTATACACGAACAATGAACTGTCAGAAAGAGAAATTAAGGAAACAATCTCCTTCACTATTGCAACAAAAAAAATAAAGTACTAGGAATAAATTTAACCAAGGAGGTTAAACTTGTACTCAGAAAATTATAAAAGATTGATAAAAGAAATCAAGGAAGACACAAACAAGTGGAAGCATATACTGTGCTCATGGTTAGGAAGAATAAACATAATTAAAATGTCTATATTACCCAAAGCAATTTATAAATTCAATGCAATACCAATTAAAATACTAATAACATACTTCAAAGATATAGAACACATATTCCAAAAATTTATATGGAACCAAAAAAGAACACGAATAGCCAGCCTCAGCAATCTTGAAAAAGAAGAATAAAGTGGAAGGTATCACACGTCCTGATATCAAGTTATACTACAAGGCCATTGTACTCAAAACAGCCTGGTAGTGGCATAGATCAATGGAACAGAAAAGAGAACCCAGAAATAAACCCACACCTTTATGGACAATTGATATTTGACAAAGGAGGTAAGAACATACAGTAAAGACAGTCTCTTTAACAAATGGTGTTGAGAAAACTGGACAGCTACCTGCAAAAAAATGAAACTAGACCACCAACTTACACCATGCACAAAAATAAACTCAAAATAGATAAAGGACTTAAATGTAAATCATGAAACCATAAGCATCCTAGAAGAAAACTTAGGCAGTAAGCTCACCGACATCTATCACAGCAATATATTTGCTGATTTATCTCCACGGGCAAATGAAATAAAAGACAGGATAAACAAATGGAACTATATCAAACTAAAAAGCTCTTGCACAGCTAAAGAATATGAACAGAATAAAAAGACAAACTACACAATGGGAAAACATATTTGACAATACATCTGATAAGGGATTAATAATCAAAATTTATAAAGAACTTGTAAAACTCAACACCAGGAAGACAAACAATCCAATCAAAAAATGGGCACAAGGCCCTGGCCGGTTGGCTCAGCAGTAGAGCGTCGGCCTGGCGTGCAGGAGTCCCGGGTTCGATTCCCGGCCAGGGCACACAGGAGAAGCGCCCATCTGCTTCTCCACCCCTCCCCCTCTCCTTCCTCTCTGTCTCTCTCTTCCCCTCCCGCAGCGAGGCTCCATTGGAGCAAAGATGGCCTGGGCGCTGGGGATGGCTCTGTGGCCTCTGCCCCAGGTGCTAGAGTGGCTCTGGTCACGACGCCCCAGAGGGGCAGAGCATCACCCCCTGGTGGGCATGCCGGATGGATCCCGGTCGGGCGCATGTGGGAGTCTGTCTGACTGCCTCCCCGTATCCAGCTTCGAAAAAATGAAAAGAAAAAAAAAATGGGCACAAGCAATGAACAGACACTTCTCCAAAGAGGCCAATAGACAAATGAAGAAATGTTCAACATCACTAATCATTAGAGAAATGCAAATTAAAACCACAATGAGATCCCACCTCACACTAGTCAGAGTGGCACTCATTAACAAAACAACACAGAATAAGTGCTGGTAAGAATGTGAAGAAAGGGGAACCCTCCTGCACTGCTGGTAGGAATGCAGACTGGTGCAGCCACTGTGGAAAACAATATGGAGATTCCTCAAAAAACTAGAAATGGAACTGCCCTTTGACCCAGCCATCCCACTTATAGGAATATATCCCAAGAACACCATATCACTGATTCAAAAAAAGAAATGCACCCCCATGTTTATGGCAGCATTGTTCACAATAGCAAAGATCTGGAAACAGCCCAAGTGTCTGTCAGTGGACGAGTGGATTAAAAAGCAGTGGTACATATATACAATGGAATACTGTGGGGCCATGAAAAAGAAGGATGGACCTTCTTTTTCATGGATGGACCTGGAAACTATTATGTTAAGTGAAATAAGCCAAGCAGAGAAAGAAAAATATCATATGACTTCACTCATTTGAGGAATCCAATGAACAATGAGAACTGAGGAACGGAATTGAGACAGAGGAGGGATCAAAGGGACCAGAGGAAAAGAGAACAGAGGGAAAGGGGATGATAGGATGAGATAAACCTAATGGGAAGGGGGGAGGGCGCTGTAGGGGGGGGCAAGGGAGATGTTGAGGGGAATACGGCGGGGGGGATGCATTCGGGGTGACCCTAGAATCTATCAATATGTAAACACAATTAATTAAATTAAAAAATTTTTTTAAAAAAGGAAAACAAAAATTTCAAAATGTTGAGAAAAAGAGTTTGTCTATGTATTTCTTTAGATGGATAAAGGGGATCTCATATCATGTCATTTAGATTTTACTGAATTGCTATTTAAATATGTAAATTTTTACTTTAAAATTGTCCTTTTTTTTAGAGAGTGAGAGAGAGAGACAGGGACAGACAGGAATGGAGAGAGATGAGAAGCATTAACTCATAGTTGCGGCACCTTAGTTGTTCATTGATTGCTTTTTCATATTTGCCTTGACTGGGGAACTCCAACTGAGCCAGTGACCCCTTGCTCAAGCCAGTGACCATGAGGTCTGTCTATGATCCCATGCTTAAGTCAGCAATGCCTCACTCAAGCTGGTGAGCCCATGCTCAAGCTGACAATCTCAGGGTTTCAAACCTGGGTACACAGTGTCCACTGGTCAGGCTAAAATTGTCCATTTTAACAGCATATTGGAGATCACATTCTTGGTAATTTAATTGAAGATACAAAATTTTACATATCAGCAGTACCATGTGCACAGAGTTACAATTTTCAAAAAGTCATTGAGAGGTGTATGAGCAAAATGTTTGAAGGCCAGTGTCCCATACCTTTAGAGCTTGGAAGACCTTTGAAGGTCAAGTAATCCAGCCCCTCCCACCAGCAGCAGCACCATTTTACAGATGAGAAGACTGAGTCCAGAGAGACAGAGTGAGCTCCCGCCCCCTTGCCTAAGGCACACAGTAAGTCAAATCCAGTGCTGGCTCAGACCTCTGCGTCCTGACCTCCCCCCCCCCCCCCCCCCCCCCGCCAGTGCTCATTCTGGATCCATGCTCAGTACTGATGGGGCTCTGTCACTAGCGGACAAGCTCCAACACCCCCTTCTCTCTGGGTCTCTTCAGCATTTTGAGCTTCTCACTCTGCAACTATTCACAGGATTTGATGCTTTCTGTTATTATCAAAACCACTTGGGCTACTGCTGTGACATAAATAACAGCCAGGGGCCCTGGCCGGTTGGCTCAGCGGTAGAGTGTCGGCCTGGCGTGCGGGGGACCCGGGTTCGATTCCCGGCCAGGGCACATAGGAGAAGCGCCCATTTGCTTCTCCACCCCCCCCCTTCCTCTCTGTCTCTCTCTTCCCCTCCCGCAGCCAAGGCTCCATTGGAGCAAAGATGGCCCGGGCGCTGGGGATGGCTCCTTGGCCTCTGCCCCAGGCGCTAGAGTGGCAATGGTCCCGGCAGAGTGACACCCCCTGGTGGGCAGAGCGTAGCCCCTGGTGGGCGTGCCAGGTGGATCCCGGTCGGGCGCATGCGGGAGTCTGTCTGACTGTCTCTCCCCGTTTCCAGCTTCAGAAAAATACAAAAATACAAAATAAATAAATAAATAAATAAATAAATAAATAAATAACAGCCAGGAACCCAGAAAGACACAGGGACAGACTGAAGGAGGAAAGTTGGCCTCCACCAGTGGGGCTCCAGAGTAAGATACAACCAGATGGGGACAGAGAGGAAGCTGTTGCTCCAGCACTAGCCTCAGCCAGGGCTGAATGGCAGCCCAGCCCAGTGTGTGGTCATTAGCCCGGTCTCCTCAGTTATTCAGCCTCCATCACACCGACATCCCTCCTCTGGCTTCAGGAGCGGGCACAGTGCCATTGCACTGGCATGACAACTGGGTCAACAAATATATATATATGGTAGGGCAGGCAGAAGATTTCCAAGCCTGAACAATGAAAGAGTAACATCTTCAAAGTTGCAAAGGAACATAACTATTATCTATTGATGGCCAAGTTGTGGTGTTTCAGTTATTATTAAACTTAATTTTTTGCACTCTCTAGTATAAACCCAAGTTGATTTATTACTATAAAAAGTATTTTGCCTCAGGTAGTAATAGTGTGCTACAACTGTCGCCTGAATTTTAAGGCTATGTCTTACCTTGGAAAGGAGATTAATATTGGCTGCACACTTGAAACTAACACAATATTGAGTGTCATTTGTAATTGAAAAAAAAATTTTTTTTAAATAAAGGAGATTAATATGCCTGGAACTTTTAATTCAAAACAACATAAAAACAATAATAAAACTTTTTCAAAAGCCACTTAAATTCAAGTTAAACTGAGCATAATATTCTGGAATAAATATTTTGCTTTTCTTTTATTCAAAACATTTATATTCAGAAATGTTTTAGTTTAATAAATGTTAAATGTATATAAAGAGAAATGCAAAAAAAAATGGCCTACTCAAATGACTTTTGCTGACATTTTAAGAATAAAAGCAATATGATTGAGCAAATGAAAAGGCAAGCTACAGCCTGGGAGAAAACATTTGCAGATCTTGGTCTGACCAAGGATTTCTATCTAGAATATACAAAGAACTCTCAAAACTCAACAATAAGAAGTCTAAATAGGCCCTGGCCAGTTGGCTCAGTGGTAGAGTGTCGGCCCAGCATGTGGATGTCCCAGGTTCTATTCCTGGTCAGGGCACATAGAAGCACCCATCTGCTTCTCCACCCCTCCCCCTTCTCACCACCACCCCCCTCTTCCCCTCCTGCAGCCATGGCTTAATTGATTCAAGTGCATCAGCCCCAGGCACTGAGGATGGTTCCATGGAGCCTCCACCTCAGGTGCTAAAAATAGCTCAGTTGCTAGCATAGCTCCAGGTGGGGGTTAGCAGGTAGATCCCTGTCCGGGCACATGTGGCAGTCTATCTCCTTTCCTCTCACTTGGAAAAAAAGAAGAAGAAGAAAAAAAGAAATATAAATAAAGTCCAAAACTTTGTTATTCATAATGTAATAATTTGTTGACTTCTTAAGTTCTGACAAATACACTAAAATGATTAAATATATTAACAATAGAAGAAACTGGGTGAGGGTTACAAAGCCATTCTTTGTACTGTGTATTGTACATCTAAATTATTTTTTAAAAAAATACATTTGCCCTGGCCGGTTGGCTCAGCGGTAGAGCATTGGCCTAGCGTGCGGAGGACCCGGGTTCAATTCCCGGCCAGGGCACACAGGAGAAGCGCCCATTTGCTTCTCCACCCCTCCGCCGCGCTTTCCTCTCTGTCTCTCTCTTCCCCTCCCGCAGCCAAGGCTCCATTGGAGCAAAGATGGCCCGGGCGCTGGGGATGGCTCTGTGGCCTCTGCCTCAGGCGCTAGAGTGGCTCTGGTCCCAACAGAGTGACGCCCCGGAGGGGCAGAGCATCGCCCCCTGGTGGGCAGAGTGTCGCCCCTGGTGGGCGTGCCGGGTGGATCCCGGTCGGGCGCATGCGGGAGTCTGTCTGACTGTCTCTCCCTGTTTCCAGCTTCAGAAAAATGAAAAAAAAAATACATTTAAGAAAACTCAACAAAAAGAAAATAAACAGCCAAATTCCAAAACTTACAAAAGACTTGGATAGACATTTCACCAATGAGAACATCTGGAGGACAAAGCAGCCCGGGGAAAGACAGCAAGGACAGCAAGGGAGACAGTGCGCCGCGGACGCCTGAAAACCCCGCCTCCGCTCTCCACAGAGGCAGCAAGCACACAAAACTGTGCCTTTAACTCGAGTCTGCAACCATCTGAAGAGGCTTTGTTTAAAAAAAAAAGAGCTGATCTCAGAAAGAAGAGCAAACTTTATGGCTTTCACCTTGCCCTCTGCTCACCCTCCCTGGCTCCTCAGTGCCCTTGAAGACCAGCAGCCTGCAACACAGCTTTGGAGATTAAACAATGCACTGCTAAATAACACATGAGTCAAAGAAGAAGTCTCAAGAGAAACCTAAAAATATTTCGACCGACATGAAAAGAAATATACAAATTTGCATGATGTGAGAGCAGTGGTTGGCAAGAAATTTACAGCACTGAATACAAACACTAGAAAAGAAGAAACATCTAAAATCAGTAAACTGAGCTCCCATTTTAGGACTAGAAAGAGAAGAGCAATATGAGCTTAAAACAAGCAGAAGAAAATAAATAATAAAAATAAGGGCCCTGGCTGGGTAGCTCAGTTGGTTAGAACATCGTCCTGATACATCAAGGTTGTGGGCTCGATCCTTGATCGAGGCACATATAAGAACCAACCAATGAATGCATACATTAGTGAAATAACAAATCAGTGTTTCTCTCTCTCTCTCTCTCTAAAATCAATAAATTAAAAAAATCAGGCAGGAATCAATGAAACTAAAAACTGGTAATCAGTAGGAAAAATTAATGAAACCAAAATCTGGTTCTTTGAAAAATCAATAAAATTGATAAACTTCTAGCCAGGTTAAAAACAAAGAACACACAAATCATTAATATCAGAAGTGAAAAAAGGAAGGTCCATCATTACTGAATCCAGGGACACTAAAAAACTAATAAAGAAATATTACCCTTTATGAACAACTCTCTACTCACATATTTATTTATTTATTTTATTAAGTGAGAGGCAAAGAGGCAGAGACAGACTCCCACATGCATCCTGACTGGGATCCATCTGGCAAGCCCCCTACCAGGGGATGCTCTGCTCATCTGGGGCTGCTGCTCCACTGCTCGGCAACCAAGCTGTCTTAATGCCTGAGGTGAGGCCATGGAGCCATCCTCAGTGCCCAGGGCCAACTTACTCAAACTGAGCCATGGCTGCAGGAGGAGAAGAGAGAGAGAGAGAGAGAGAGAGAGAGCAGAGGAATAGAGAAGCAGATGGGTACTTCTCCTGTGTGCCCTGACTGGGAATCAAACCTGGGACTTCCATACACAGGGCTGACGCTCTACTGCTGAGCCAACTGGCCAGGGCTATATTCACAAATTTAATAGCACAGACCACATGGAACAACTCCTTGAACTGCAAAAACTGTCAAAACTCACACAGGGAAAATAGGTGATCTTAACAGGCCTATTTCCATTTTTGTAAGTTGAATCAATACTTAAACTTCCAAAATAGAAAGCACCAGGCCCACATAGTTTCCTTGGTGAATCCAATCCTATCGAACATCTAAGGAAGAAAAATTTCCATTCCTCTACAATCACTTCCAGGAAACAGAAGCAGAGGAAATACATCCTAACCCTATGAGGCCAGCATTACCCTAAAGCCAAAACTAGGCAAAGATATAAGAAAGAAAAACGGCAGTCACTCTCTCTCATGCCAAAATCTGCAACAAAATATTAGCAAACTGAATCTGACAATGTATAAAAAATAATTATACACCATGACCAAGTGGGATTTCATCCAAATGTGTCAGGCTTAGTTCAAAGTCAAAAATCAATTAATGTAATGTACCACGTCCATGGGCTAGAGAAGAAAAATCACACGACCTTGCCAATGGAAGCAGAAAAAGCATCTGACTAAACTCAATACACATTCATGATTTTAAAAAACTGCGAATATAAGGGGACTTCTTCAATTTAATAAAGATCATCTATAGAAAATCTATGTACATAATGGTGAGAAAGTAGATTTCCCCCTAAGTTTGGGAACAAGACAAGGACGTCCGCTCTATCACCAAGCCTATTCTAGATATAGAGGAAGTCCTAGCTAAAGAAAAAGACCAGATAAGGAAATAAAATATATAAAGATTAGAAATATATATAAATACAGGCCCTGGCAAGTTGGCTCAGTGGTAGAGCGTCGGCCTGGCATGCAGGAGTCCCAGGTTAGATTCCCTGCCAGGGCACACAGGAGAAGCGCCCATCTGCTTCTCCACTCCTCCCCCTCTCCTTCCTCTCTGTCTCTCTCTTCCCCTCCTGCAGCCAAGGCTCCATTGGAGCAAAGTTGGCCTGGGCGCTGAGGATGGCTCTATGGCCTCTGCCTCAGGCGCTAGAATGGCTCTGGATGCAACAGAGCGACGCCCCAGATGGGCAGAGCATCGCCCCCTGGTGGGCATGCCGGGTGGATCCTGGTCGGGCGCATGTGGTAGTCTGTCTGACTGCCTGTCCATTTCCAACTTCAGAAAAATACAAAAAAAAAGAAAGAAATATATATAAATACAAAAATTGTTCACATATAAAATGATTGTCTCTGTAGAAAATGCCAAAGAATTGAAAAAAAGATATACCTCCTGGAGCTAACAAGTAAAGACAGCAAGGCCACAGGATACAAGTTGGTATAGGACACAAGGTGATAACAAGTGTTGGTGAGGATGTAGAGAAATTGGAATTCTTATACATTGCTGGTTGGGAATGTCAATTATTTTCCTGTATAGCAACAATGAATAACTGGAATAAAACACAATACTATTCACATTAACACGGAAGGAAGGAAGGAAGGAAGGAAGGAAGGAAGGAAGGAAGGAAGGAAGGAAGGAAGGAAGGGAGGGAGGGAGGGAGGGAGGGAGGGAGGGAGGGAGGGAGGGAGGGAGGGAGGGAGGGAGGAAAGGAGGGAGGGTAGGAAGGAAAGAAGGAGGGAATGAGGGAGGGAGGGATGAAAAGGAAGACTTAGGTATAAAGGGCATCCACACACACACAGAAAGAACCACAGCTGACATCACACTCAGTGGTGAAAGACTGAATCCTTTTTCCCTAAGATCTGGAACAAGAAAAGAATGTATGCTCATACCATTTCTATTCAATATTGGACTAGAGGTACTAGCCAGGGCAATTGAGCAATAAAAAGAAATAAAAGGCATCCAGAATAGAAAGGAAGAAATAAAACTATTTCCTATTTGCATATGATATAATATTATATATAGAAGATCCTAGAGAATCAAAAAGCAAACTATGAGAACTAATAAATGAGTTGAGCAAAGTTGCAGTATACAAAATTGATATACAAAAAATTAATTGTATTTCTGTATATTTGCAGTAAAAATCCAAAAATAAAGTGAAGAACTGTATTTGCAATGGCATCAAAAGTTTAAAACACTTAGGAATAAATTAAACAAAGGAAACATAAAACATGTCATACTCTAAGTCTACACATCACTGTGGGAAGAAATTAAAGAAGATATACAGAAATGAAAAGACACCCCAATAACAAACCAATCTCCACATTCAAAGTAAATCCTATCAGAATC
Source organism: Saccopteryx bilineata (assembly GCF_036850765.1). Lineage (NCBI taxonomy): Eukaryota > Metazoa > Chordata > Mammalia > Chiroptera > Emballonuridae > Saccopteryx > Saccopteryx bilineata. The sequence goes on from NC_089496.1 coordinate 73,079,302, forward strand.
CCAGCCTACTTCTTTGTAAAAAACTGATAAGTTCTTACCCTGGCCGGTTGGCTCAGTGGTAGAGCGTCGGCCTGGCGTGCAGAAGTCCCAGGTTCGATTCCCGGCCAGGGCACACAGGAGAAGCGCCCATTTGCTTCTCCACCCCTCCCCCTCTCCTTCCTCTCTGTCTCTCTCTTCCCCTCCCACAGCCGAGGCTCCATTGGAGCAAAGATGGCCCGGGCACTGGGGATGGCTCCTTGGCCTCTGCCCCAGGCGCTAGAGTGGCTCTGGTCGCAGCAGAGTGACGCCCCGGAGGGGCAGAACATCGTCCCCTGGTGGGCAGAGCGTCGCCCCTGGTGGGCGTGCCGGGTGGATCCCGGTCGGGCGCATGCAGGAGTCTGTCTGACTGTCTCTCCCCGTTTCCAGCTTCAGAAAAATACAAAAAACAACAACAACAAAAAAAACTGATAAGTTCTTTCTAAATTTCTTATGGAATTACAAGTAACCAGAATAGCCAGAACGATTTTGAAAAAGAACAAAGTTGGAGGAATCTCTTTCTCCAATTCCAAAACTTTCTACAAAGTGACGGTAATCATGAGAGTACTGGTACAGGCCAGATATAGCGATCAACGGAATAGAATCGAGAATTCAGAAATAAGTCCACACATATACAAAATCAACTAGTAGCTGACAAGGGTGCCAGGACCACTCACTGGGGAAAGGACAGTATTCTAAAATAATCACCCCCAACACCTCCAACATTGATCACACACCCCAATAATTAAATCTAATATACAGCCTAGTAAGCAAATGGTTTCTCATTGAAATTATTCTGGAGAGTGAATGTTTTTGGTTTGGGTTTTGAAAATAAAAATACACACAAAAAAAATCTTGGAATTTTGAAAACTGGAAGGGTCCAAAATTACCATACAGAACTCATCTCATCTTCGCGTTTTATAGCTAAAGAGCTCAGCAATTTGCTCAAAGACACAAAAGTAACTGTTAGAACTGGAAAGAAAAGGAGTCAGGTTTTCTGCCCCCAATCCTGGGTTCTTCCATTTAAAGAGTTTGCCTCTCTAAATTATGTGTCTTCTACAGAGATCTGAAGAAAATGGCAAACCAATGCAATACAGCAGTGATGACAAGAATACGCACACACACTCTATTGTTCTCATTTAACTAGCCTGGGAATTCATGGTTAGGGCATGCACAAATCTGGAAAGAAGTTTTAAGAAGAGCATTCATGGTCTGAGTGAAAAAAAAATAATTGGTTCTTTATTCAAAATGTAACTCAATATTCTATTTGAATTAACACCTGGGTTTATGTGACAGCTACCGAGATTTGATTTTTCCACTAATCATGAAGATCATTTGGACCACAGGCTTTGTGCTACCCATTTCTAGCTCATTCCTGCTTCACTCTAGCCCCTGTGCCCCACTGGGAGCTTCTAAGACCGGGAGTTGTGTCAGGAGGAGAAGGGTGGGTGTTTGTGCTTACGTGCTATCAATTTTATCCTATACCGACAACACAGAATGTTAAAGACATCTCCCTTCCTTCCCTCCCTCCTTACTTCTTTTTTATTTCTTCCTGCCTTTTTTTTTACCCTAACAGAAAGTGTCGACCTTCCTCTTTGTAAAAGACTGAAGCAATACAAAATTATATTGCATAAATGTGCATGTTGCTCTCCAAAGCACTCGATTGCCCTCCCCAGATGACCACCATTGATAGTGTGGTGGCTCCGGGCGTGGTGGCGCGCGCGCCTGTAGTCCCAGCTACTCGGGAGGCTGGGGTGGGAGGATTGCTTGAGCCCAGGAGTTCTGGGCTGTAGCGCGCTATGCTGATCAGGTGTCCACACTAAGTTCGGCATCAATATGGTGACCTCCCGGGAGCGGGGGGAAACCACCAGGTTGCCTAAGGAGGGGTGAACCGGCCCAGGTCGGATAGTGTGGTGGGCTGTCCTAGTCTATAGCCATGTTGTCTATTCCTTTTCACCCGTTCTTATTAAATATGAACATATTCGTACTAAAATGGAGCACACTCTATACACTGTCCACTTTCACAGTAAAACAGGATGGCACTGCCTGGTTGCACGTGGGCTGCCTCACTCTTTTTAAGGGCTACATTATGAAGTAGCTAAAATACTTATGTGGAGGTCACTCTGTGCAAGGACATATTCAAAGCGCTTTACATTATTAATTCACTTCACCCTCAGCCGCCTTGTGAGATAAATAAAATCACTGTGCTTAATTTATAGATGAAGAAATCGAGGAAGTCAGGTAACTTTCCCAAAGACAAACAGGATGTGAAGGGCGGAGCTGACATTCAATCCCAGGCAGCCTGGCATCGGAAAGCCTTGCTTTAGTAACGTGAATGTTGGATACTGTATTTAAACTGTTCCTGGTTAAGAAATTTTTAGATTACTTCTAATGTTTCATCATTATAAACAATGCTGTAATCGCCTGCTCGTACATATAATCAAGTCTATCAATCTTTTCTTTTACAGCTTCTGAACATTGTGTGGGAAGGCTTCTCCATCCCTAGGTTATAAATAATCCTTCCTTTTCTTCTATAACTTTTATGCTTTGGCTTTATTCATGTTAGCACTTGAGACCCTCTGGAATTTATTGTGATGTATGACATAAGTTAGAGGTCTAATTTGATTGTCTTCCATAAGGATATCCAATTGTCCCAATATCCAGAGCCATAAATCCATCCTTGGCCAACATTTCAACATCCTAATAGACAGTCCCATTTGACCACGCACCTTAAGCACAACATAATCGAGTTAAACTTCATCATCTCCACTCCTGCATTCGTCATCTATGAAGATGGCCAGATCTCAACTCATCTCTTTCTCCACCTTCTCCCTTGTCTCAAGTCCTGTCCGCTCTACACCTGCCATCTTTTCAATCTTTTTCTCTCCATCCCCACAACCACCATCCTGACTAGGCCACCATCACGTCTCAGCTGGATTTCTGCTGCTGCCTTCTAATCGGTCCCCTCCTCGCCACCCCTCTTTCTCTTTCTGCTGTCCCTCTGACATCGAAGTCAGCTGAGTCTATTAAAATCTCCATCTGATTTTATTATTCCTTTATTTTAAATTCATCAATACTTCCTTGTTGTGCTTACAATAAACTCCAGAGTTTTTATGCGGCTTACAACCCTGCACAATCTTTCCTCTGCATCTCTCTGCAGCAGTATCTCTTACCATCCCACCCTCATTTCCCCAAGTGTACACACACACACACACACACACACACACGCACGCACACACGGGCACTCACAAGGGCACTACCCTTCCTACTACCTCTCAGATGCCCATTCCCACCTGACTCCACCCAGGACGGTTCCCACCCATCATCCTCACTCAGTGTCCAGGAGCCTGTTATGGCCTCAGGAGATCTGGGACACCTTACTCTAATGACAGAGGCATCAGGATGAACAGAAAAGAGGCCTCTTCCAGGTTTGCATCCTCTGTTTTTCTAGTTGCAATACTCAATATCACATTTCTTTCTATCCTAGTTGTTTCCTTTGACATTCTAACAATCAAAATCCTATTTTCCTGATGTGATTCATCTGAACTGACACTAAGGCTTCAGTGACACATGGCACCCCCCTTCTATACCCATCAAGGCCATCGATCATTCACCACAGTAACTCCCAATGCTGTCTCCTCACTAAGAGCACCCTACAGAGTTACCTTACAAACAGTGGGACGTTTGCTAATTCATCTTTCTATTACCTCCCTCAGAATCACTGAAAACTTGTGTCGCTCCCTAACTTGTCTATTAAGCATTGAAAGAGGCAACATTGTGGAGAGAATATGAAATCACAGTTGTATACATCTGAATTTGATTTTGACAATTTACTTAACCTCTCTGAGAGTCAGCAGTTCCCTTATCTGAAACAAAGAGGAATAATATACCAACTTCATAAGGTTGACATGAGGATTAAATGTGATCATATAGGTAGAGCATCTATCAATAAACATCAGTACCTTCCTTCTCTTCCCCCATATTCTAGGGATTCAATAAGGTCAGGCCCACAGCCAGAGATGCCTCCTAATTATAAAGGCTCAACCCTAGGCCTTGGCCAGGTGGCTTTGTGGATAAAGCATTATCCCAGCGCACCAAGATCACAGGTTTGATTCCCAGTCAGGGTACATATGAGAAGCAATCAATCAGTGTACAACTAAATAGAACAACTAAGTAGAACAAGTTGCTGTATCTCTCGCTCTCTCACTCTCTCCCCACATTCCCTCTCTCTCAATAAATGGAAAAAAAAATTTTTTTTTTTTATAGAGACAGAGAGTGAGTCAGACAGAGGGATAGACAGGGACAGACAGACAGGAACGGAGAGAGACGAGAAGCATCAATCATTAGTTTTTCATTGCGCGTTGCAACACCTTAGTTGTTCATTGATTGCTTTCTCATAAGTGCCTTGACCGCGGGCCTTCAGCAGACCGAGTAACCCCTTGCTGGAGCCAGAGACCTTGGGCTCAAGCTGGTGGAATGTTTGCTCAAACCAGATGAGCCCGTGCTTAAGTTGGCGACCTCGGGGTCTCGAACCTGGGTCCTCTGCATCCCAGTCTGACGCTTTATCCACTGCGCCACCGCCCGGTCAGGCAAAAAAAAAAAATTTAATAAAGGCTCAAAGCTGTACTCTAAACAGGCTCTGAGAAAGTCCCTTTTCTCAGCAATTATGATTGAGCAGAGAAACCAGGATGGGTCTGGTGTCCATCAAATGGAGAGGCCCAAGATGAGCTCAGAAATCAGGTGGCATAAACCAAGAGCTGAAGATCAGAAGCCAGAGCAATGGCCATCTCAATCCACACTTATGGTGACCCATAAGTAGGGTGACCATTCCAGTTCTCCTGGGACTCTCCCAGTTTTCATATAGAAGACCCCATGTTCTGCAAAACTCCTCAGTGCTTGGAAAACCACTCTACAATAAATAGTGAAATCCAAGGTTAGTGAACATCCACTGACCGTTTCACTGGGTAAGAATGCAGTGGACACAATTGGGTTCTCAGAGCTTTCCGATCCACCCCTAGAAAAGCTAACACTCCCCCAGCCAAGTGTCAGAACTCAGTGGCTCATGCATACCCATGGCTGCAAAACGGAATCACCTTGGAAATCACTCCCCAAGACTTTGACTTAATTATTCTGGGATGGGACCTGGGCAGGCATTTTCAAAGCATCTGCAGGTTATTTTAATGCACAGCTGGGTTTAGAACCACTGGGTAAATTCTCTTCAAAGTATTGTCTCCATATTCACCCTTCCATTCAGGAGCATTAAAATGTTTTTTGAATATTAAAAAGGGGATTTAAGAATATAAACCTACTTCTTTTCACAAGTGTAAGCAAAACTAGAAAATGCTTGGGAATGGAAAATGCTAACATTCATTGGAAAGCTGTCCAACAATTTAGGTAAGAATAAATATACCAAATAAAAAAGGGGGGGGGTTTGAGGAAAAGTTTGTCTTCAACAAAGATCCCAGAGTTATATATCTAAATTATTATGTCCCTTCAAAGTAGTTACTGCCTGAAGATAAGCTATAAAATCTATTTTAATGATGTTGCCACTATGGAAAAATAAATTTGTTAGAGAGAAATTGCCCTGGAGACTGAGGTAGATTTATTAAAAATGCTTTGAATGGTAAAAGTTTTTTTAATCTTTGGCTGCAGGTTTAACCTCTGGAATCAATATACTATCATTCGGATGCAAGTCTGGTAGTTTGGGAGTTACCCAAGCTGGGAGCTCTCACTGAGGGTGCTGGGCCCGGTGCCTTTGAGGAGCCTAGTTATACACCATAGACCTTGGTGACAGCACTCTGCTTGGCACAGGCACAGACTCAGTGATTGAACTTGAAGGAATGCTAAGGCAGATTACCATGAGTGGCCCCGAAGGGCATTCTCAAGGAAGAGCTAGGAACTGGCCGGAACAATAACGGCCTCACTGGAATAAGGATGTGGTTGTGCAGACAAGCAGTGTTGGTGCCGCATGTTTATTGCAAAGATTATTTCAGTTCTTCCTAAAGATATCTGGATCAAAGGGGAGTGACCTGTGGCAAAGTCATGGTGGCTCCAAGAGATGGCTGTGTATTTGGAATCTTCACAGGAGGGCATTCATTATAGAGAACAACTCAAAGTATAGGTCTGACCCATGGCTATGCAGAGCAAAACCATCAATATTAGCCTGTGAAGAACGGGCCTGACTCTCATGGCTGGACTCTCATTAGCCAAGGCAATAAGAATGATGTATAACACCAGAATTCCAATTAGTTATGTTACAAAAAGAAGTTTAATGGCCATAGGGCCTCTGGTAATTATGCCTAGCACACATTCTCCCAGAAAACAGGCCTGGGTAGGAAAGTAAGTTTCCATCAGAAGGTGGCTTGGTGAGCAGGAACTCAACATCCGGTGAGTGAGTGAAGGCCTCAACAGCACTTGGGTGGGAGACTACTTCTCACAAGAGGGGGACCCTTCAGTGGCAAGGCAACACTCCAGGCCAGTGACCTGGACTGCTCCTCCCCTATTCTTGGGAGGAAATGGCCCAAGTTCACCTTCACAACCACCTTCTCATTATTTCCATCATTGTCCACCTCTTTCCTGACTGGCATGTTCTTTATCATGTTAGCACTTTATTTATTTTTTTTTTAGAGAAAGAAAGAGAGAGGGACAGACAGATAGGGAGAGAGATAAGAAGCATCAACTCATAGTTGTGGCCCCTTAGTCATTCATTGATTGCTTTCTCATATGTGCCTTGACCAGGGGGCTCCAGTTGAGACAGTGACCCCTTGCTCAAGCCAGTGACCTTAGGCTCAAGCTAACAGCCTTTGGGCTCAAGCCAGCAACCATGGGGTCATGTTTATGATCCCATGCTCAAGCCAGCAACCCTATGAGCCCACACTCAAGGTGGCGACCTTGAGGTTTCAAACCTGGGTCCTCAGTGTCCCAGAATGACACTTTATCCACCGCATCACCGGCTGGTCAGGCTCATGTTAGGACTTTCTAGTTTCTTGTTTTCCAAGTTTATGAAATTCAGGAGATATACCCTCCTCATTATGTTCTTACAACATATGGTAGTATCAGAAGTCTCTCATGTAAAAAAAAATTTTTTCAGAAGAAAAATCCATTCATTCATTCATTCAACAAACAATGATTGTGCCAGATAATTGTCAAAATGCTGGCAATTCAAATGGTAAATAAAACAAAGTCCAAAAATTCATGAGGCTTACATTCTAGTTGAAAACATAAATAAATGAAGAAATAGTTACATAAAATAATTTTATATAGTGATAAAGTGAAAAGAAGTAAAATGAGAAACTCATATTAAAACGTCCATTTGTAGCCCTGGCTGTCTGCACTTCGATCCTCAGTCGGGGCACACCCAGGAACAGATGTTCCTGTCTCTCTTCTGCTCTCTCCCTTCCTCTCTCTAATAATCAATAAAATAAACATTTTTTTTAAATGTCCATTTGTAAATAAGAGTAAACTCTCATCTCTGGGAGATATAAATTTTTTTTTAATTTTTATTGATTTTAGAAAGAGAGAGAGAGAGGAAGGAAGAGAAAGAGAGAAAAACAATGATCTGCTTGCTGTTCCACATTCTTATGCTTTCATTGGTGTACACGCCCTGACCCAGGATCAAACGTGCCACCGTGGCGTGCTGGGACGACACTCCAACCAACGAAGCTACCTGGCCAGGGCTGGGAGATTTTAGTTTATCAGAAAAAGGAGATGGAGAGTAACACTCAAGGGAATAATAATAATAATAATGGATCGGGAACCTTGGAAACTCGCATGCCCAGGACAATGAGAATTAGGACCTGTGTGGGTTTGCAGCCTCAGGACTTTCTGCCGGTGAATTTTCTTCCTGTCCTTACTGCTTGTACTTTTGACAGTTTCCTCGGGATCTATGGCCTTGAATGATGCATGGAGACAAGGAAAATGGAATTTCTCCTTTGTGCCATACCTGAATTTAATGTTGAGCAGCAATGTCCCAGATTCTTACTTTGGGTCCTGCAGACATAATATCTCACCGTGAGGCATGGACAAAAATGGAGGCAAGAGGTACCTGAGTGCCTGAAAATAGACCCATCATCTTTAGAATAAGAAATAGGGAAGCAGCAGCCAAAAGTAATTATAACCATCATTATTGCATGTGTCATTCACGGAGTGCCTTATGTATTGAAGAGGCATTTGCATATTTTACCCAAATAAATTGCAAGACCCAGTGTAACCCAATCTCTAGGCAATGTCACATTCAAAGAAATACAAACCAGAGGTCAAAAGGAAGTTTAACATCGTTCTGTTTATTACCCAAGTCCTTGAAATTTCCTCCTGTCTCCTATCTGTTCTCACATACCCTCTGCAGGTCCAGAGACTCTCTCATCCCATCCTCATCTCATTGATGTTTCTCATCTCATTTCCACGCAGAATGCACCAAAAATCTACCACCACCACCAGGGTAGGTTCTGGTCTTTTCGTTTGTTTGTTTTTTTCCATTTTCCTCCCATTTTTTTGGTCCTGTGTCTCTAACCATTGTCCTGATTCTAAATCACAAACACCCAGAGAGTCAGACAAGCAAGCCAGAGTCATAAGATGGAAAATGTGTGAAACTGGAAAGACCAAGACAATATCATTAAGCTGGGACAAGGAACAGTGGCAGTAAGAGGAAAGCTGAGCACACCTCTGCGTTAACAGGTGTGAGGAATGACAACGCTAACGGCCCAGTGGATGCCCTTGCAGCTCCTGGCCCCTCTGCAATGGGGCTGCAATCTGGACTGCCTTTGTGGTTTGTCTGGACCAGTAGAATGCAGCAGAAGTGATGCGTGCTGATTCTGGAACCTGGTCCTGAAAGAGCCTTGCAGCTTCCATTTTTGTTCTTAGAACTCTGAGACCGCTGAGCTCTGAAGAAATCCTGTCCAACCTGCTGGAGGATGATAGGTCAAGCAGAGGAGAACCCAAGCCTCCCAGCCATCAGCCAGCACCTATGACCGAACCTGTGAGTGAGGCCATCTTGGACTCTCCATCCCCAGTAGACCTATCAGGTGACACGGTCACAGGAGGGATTCCAGGCAAGCCCTGCAGAAGAACTGACCAGATTACCACCCCATAATGATAAGAAATAATAAATCATTGCTTTGAGATGATTTATAAAAGAGTGAAGATTATCCACATATAAGCCACTAGTTCATGTAAGTCTCAGACCACAAAATAGATTATGTTTACTTTAAAATGAAAAATTAAGTTCTACAAAATTAAGTATCTTGTTCAAGGTCACAGAATTTTCAAATTGTAAAATTCCAGATTGGTATTCTGGTCTGCTACATTTCAGATTTCAGTGTCACATGGACCTTTGGTTCCATCTCTGTGCAATCCACGTCTACTGAAAATCAATCCTTTCGTTTACCTCACAGGAACTGTTCACTCAAAACAGTGTCTTGCCTGACCAGGCGGTGGCGCAGTGGATAGAGTGTTGGACTGGTACACAAAGGACCCAGGTTCGAGACCCCGGGCTCACCAGCTTGAGCATGGGCTCATCTGGTTTGAGCAAAGCTCACCGGCTTGGACCCCAGGTCGCTGGCTCCAGCAAGGGGTTACTGGGTCTGCTGAAGGCCCGCGGTCAAGGCACATATGAGAAAGCAATCAATAAACAACTAAGATGTCGCAATGAAAAACTGATGATTGATGTTTCTCATCTCTCTCCGTTCCTGTCTGTCTGTCCCTATCTATCCCTCTCTCTGACTCTCTCTCTGTCTCTGTAAAAACAAAAACAAAAACAAAACCAGTGTCTTACTTAGCCCTGGCTGGGTAGCTCAGTTGGTTAGAGCATCATCCCGAGATGCTAAGATTGTGGGTTTGATCCCCAGTCAGGGCACATACAAGAATCGACCAATGAATAAATAAATGGAACAACAAATCAGTGTTCCTCTTTCTCTTTCTCTCTAAAATCAACCACTAAATAAATTTTTAAACAAGCCAGTCTCTTACTTTATATCTCCCACTTCCCACATCTTTAGGATTCAAACATGCATATCTGCTCTGTTGAAAATATATATATTTTGTGTTCTAGTTTGTGTCTCTTTGGCACATTATATGTGGTTAAGAACATTGTTCAATTTGGACTTTGAAGACCTTTTCTTTTTTCTTTTTTTTTTTGGTGGGAGAGACAGAGTCAGGGAGAGGGACAGATAGGGACAGATAGACAGGAAGGAAGAGAGATGAGAAACATCAGTTCTTAGTTGCTGTTCCTTAGTTGTCCATTGATTGATTTCTCATATGTGCCTTGACCGAAGGGGCTACAGCAGACCGAGTGACCCCTTGCTCCAGCCAGCGACCTTGGGCTCAAGCTGGTGAGCCTTGCTCAAACCAGATGAGCTTGCACTCAAGCTAGTGACCTTGGGGTCTCGAACCTGGTCCTCCACATCCCAGTCCGACGCTCTATCCATTGCGCCACTGCCTGGTCAGGCTAGATTTTGAAGTCATTTTAATGGCTGTCCTAACATCTTCATTTTGAGTCATTTATTTACTCTCATTTATTAGCTATAATCACTATTAACTGTTGAGTGCTCATGATGGCCCAGACACTCTACTAATCAATTTATATGCATTATCTAATTTAATCTGCACACCACCGTGTTGCTAGTATTATCTCCATTTTGCCAATGAGGAAGCTGAGGCTTGGAGTGTCATGCAGCTAGTGAGTGATGTAGCTGGACGGAAACCCAGGACTGTCTGATAAAGCCTCAGCATTTAAGTGGATTATAGTCAGTGGTGCTCTGAAAAGTGGTTCATGAAGGGCTCTCTGAGAAGAGTAAGCCATGATTGTTAGCCTTTGCTGATCTCCATGGTGTAAATAGTCTCATCATCAATGTCAAACTAACAAAGTGACTTCACTGAAAGCATAGTTGGAAAAAGCAGAAAATGTAGGAAGAGTCCCCAACCCTCACATCCTCCCAAGAGCCAGGCATGGCCCATGACATGGGATGGTGCAAAATCCTGGCTGACAGCACAGATGGCCGTCAGCCATCTTGAAGCGAGAACACTGATAAAATGCTGTGGCACAATCCAAAGAACTAAGCCAATGTTCAGATATCCCCAAGACGTCTCCATCATCCTGTGATGCCCTGACTAGTCACTGGCTACTGTCATGGCAGACCATGTCCCAGGAAGCATCATACAAGTCACCTAGTCCAAAGCTGGGAGGGACCTCATAGGCTTCTAGTCCAACTCTGAAGAAGTCCCTTTCTCCTCAGAGCCAGAGGAAGGCAACCCAGCCAGGGTGTTGACCTCGTGCCTTGGGAGTTCCATAGAAGTTCAACTATGGTTTGTATTTCTATGTGGGTTAGCACAGGGCATGGACACCCAGAAAGGGCACGAGTCGAAGAAAAATGAGAGAAAATGTGGCCTAATGGCTAACAGCATGGACCCTCAAATCAGAGAGACCCGGACATGACTCCCAACTCTACCCAGCATTAGTCATGGACCTTAGACAGTTGCTTCAACTTCTTGTGCCTCAGTTTCCTCATCTATAAAATGGAGATTCTGATAATATTGTCCCTGTAGAGTGCTGAGAAATACACTTCTAATATATATATGTAGAGCTCTAAGCACAGCTCCTGACACATAAGAATGTTCAATAAAGAGCAGCTGTTGGCGTGATTAGCTACCATTCTTTAGGACACCCTGAAGCTCAGGTACCCAGATGAAATACAAACACCAACTCTGAAGAGCAAGAGCAGAATGGATGTCAGGGTAGCAAAATCAGCAATGGGAGTTTTAAGCAAAGAGCCTGATCTTAGGTTTGTATTTTAGAAAGAGAACCCTGGCAGGCAGGCAGCATTGATTAGCCCAGAGAAGAGGGGACGCACTAAGGCAAAAGAGTGATGACGAAGGCCTGAACACAGGACTTTGGGACGTACAGAAGGGTGAGGGTGCATCTGATGAAGAAATTGTGGGTGTGAGAGGTGGCGCTAGAGACAGAATCAGGAGCCATCTGGCCTGTGGTTTTCTATCTCCCTCAACCAGACACCCATGGTTTCTCCTTCAGAGCCAAAGCTTTCAACAACATTGATCTAACTCTCAATAGGGCTCTGATCCTGGGAAAGGAGTAAAAGGGTTCAGTCTGAGTAAATACAGAGGAGATAAACAGCAGAGAGATAGCAGTTTACATGGCAGTCAATAGGGTCTTGTGCAAATTAAAAAGCAGGGAATTGTTTTAGAGCCACGGCCGGACCTCTCGAGACAACAGTGAACATCACAGACAGTCAAAAAAATTAGAAACCCAAATCGCATTTTAGGATGAATTCTTTCCCCATAAAACAAATGAGTTTTTCATTATCGTATATATGAAAAGATTTTGAAAACACCCGGAAAATGGAAAGATGAAATATAAAACACAGTTTTATACAAACTCTGGAGCTATAAACATTTTAGACTATTTTTCATCCAGTCTATTTCTACTCTGCTTAAGGTTCTTTGTGTGTAGTTGAACACATACATGTATATGTATGTATGTGTACACACACACGTATTCAAATATATATATATTTGTATTGTGCTTTTCCACTTCATATTATAACAAAAGCAATTTTGCAAGAATATGCAGGATAACACAGTCAACAGAAAATCTGGCTTTAAAATGAACCGTTTCATATTGAGAAATTTATCAAATCATAAAGTATTTAAAAAAACAGAAAGGGAAGGTTTATCAATAAACAGTGTTGGAAAATTGGTTACCAGTTTGAAAAAAAGCATGCATTAGGTCCCTCTCCCTTGCACTAAAGCAAAATGCTGATGGATTAAAATATTTCTTTGAAAAAAATCAAACAAAACTAGAGCAAATATAATGAAATATTTATTGAATTTCTGGAGGGAAAGGACTATCTCCTTTCTCAGCTAAGACGTGGTAGAATAAATCAAATATAAACTACAAAGGATTAATATCCTCTCTCCTTGGAGAACTCAATCAAATCAATAAGAAAATCATTAAAGTGCTAATGGTAAAATGGCAAAGGACATAAACAGACAAAAGAGAACTACAACTTACCAACAAGCAGGAATACGTGACTCTAGCACTAATCAAACAAATGGAAACTATACACACTGTCACCCTATTTTTTTATCTAGTAAATTAGCGAGTTTTAAAAATGGTCCTCAGGCCTAACTTGTGGTGGTACAGTGGATAAAGCATTGACTTGGAAGGTAGAAGTGGCTGGTTAGAAACCCTGTGCTTGCCTGGTCAAGGCACATATGGGAGTTGATGTTTCCTGCTCCTTCCCCCCCCTTCTCTCTCTCTCTCTCTCTCTCTTTCTAAAATGAAGAAATTAAGTCTTTAAAAAAAAAAAGGTCCTCAGGAAAGCCATCAGGAGAGGCTGTTTATGCTGCAATAACACACAACCACAAAAACTCAGTGGCTGAAAAGAGGGGTTGAGGTTGACAATTTTTTTCTGTAAAGGGCCCAATAGTAAATATTTTAGGCTTTGTGAGCCAGACAGTCTCTGTGACAAAAAGCAACCATAGAAAATTCATAAGTGGATGGGTGTGGTTGCGTCCCAAAAAAACTTTATTAAAACAACAGGAGGTGGGCCAGATTTGGCCTGTGGGCTTGAGTCTGCCAACCTTGGCCCAAAATAACTTTTTATACTCTCTCGTGCTGTATGTCCACGTCAGGTCAGCAGGGACATTCTGTGCGTTGCGGACACCCAGGCATCCAGCTGACGGAGGCTGCGTCCAGACCAGTTTCTGCTTCTACAAGTTACTTCATCAGGGCAATTCTAGGAAGTCACACACAGGCACACAGACCAACTCCCTCAAAGTGACAAACTGCACAGGAAAACACCTACATTCTTAGTTGAATCTCCTATTCTAAGCCGAGGGTCTTCACCTTGAATGGGCAAAAAAGATACCGTATTTTTTCGCTCCATAAGACGTACTTTTCCCCCCAAATGAGGAGGGGGAAATGGCTGTGTGCCTTATGTAGCAAAAGATACAGTATTTTAATAAATATTTTAACACACCATTGGGTTCAGAATTTTTTTTTTCTTACTTTCCTCCTTAAAACCCTAGGTGTGTGGCCCTGGCCAGTTGGCTCAGCGGTAGAGCGTTGGCCTGGCGTGCGGGGGACCCGGGTTCGATTCCCGGCCAGGGCACATAGGAGAAGCGCCCATTTGCTTCTCCACCCCCCTCCCCTCCTTCCTCTCTGTCTCTCTCTTCCCCTCCCGCAGTCAAGGCTCCATTGGAGCAAAGATGGCCCCGGCGCTGGGCATGGCTCCTTGGCCTCTGCCCCAGGCGCTGGAGTGACTCTGGTCGCGGCAGAGCGACGCCCCAGAGGGGCAGAGCATCGCCCCCTGGTGGGCAGAGCGTCGCCCCTGGTGGGCGTGCCGGGTGGATCGCGGTCGGGCGCATGCGGGAGTCTGTCTGACTGTCTCTCCCCGTTTCCAGCTTCAGAAAAAAAAAACCAAAAAAAAAAAAAAAACCCTAGGTGTGTCTTAGGGTCAGGTGCCTCGGTCAGGTGCGTCTCGTGAGGAAAGTCAGGCGCGGCAGGTGCCATGAAGTATCCGGGGGTGGACTGGCTGCCATAGCTTGGCAATGACTTCAGGGCAAAGAATGAGAAGTTGCACACTTAAGATAAGTGAAAATGCATTTCATTCATAACCAAATGGAAGGCTTCAGGCTCTGAGTAATATTGGGCTGGTCTCTCTCTCTCTCTCTCTCTTTTTTTCTTCTGAATCTCCTAATTTAACCATCTGGGATTCTTTAAAACTGCCATCCTAGTTAGCATTTAGAAATGAAGGACTTGACTTTAAATGGAAAAAAATCTACTTTTCATTGCAAAGAGAGCAGTTGATATTTGTGTCCTATTCTGCACAAATCACAAATATGCATGCTTAGCGGATAGTGGGAGATAAAACTCCAGAAAACTCATTTCACACTGTGGACAAAAAAGGGGCCACGTGCCAAACCTGACGAGCTCAGGGGAGGCCTAAATGGGGGCCTTGCGAACTCAGAGGCCTAAAGTAACCACACAGGATGGCCTGAAATTAAAACTTTTAACTAACAGGAGTTTATGGCGGGCAGTCATGTCCTAGGGTGGTATTTTTCTGTAACAAGGGTCAATGCTCACCTCAGTTGATCCTGTGTGTTGTCTTTTTGTATCTACGATAACATACCTGATAACATGCATTTATAATGTAATGGTAACATGCCCTTGAAATGTCAAAGTAATCTTCTTTTCCAGACCCCTCAGGGCACCAGAGCAGAGACCACAAACCCCTCGCTGTTGGTCTTGAATTTAAGACAGATGCCAAAGCAAGAAAATCCAATTTGGTTGAAGTCACAAATCCAGACGAGGTCCCTGGTGTGGAGAACATACTCTTTTCACCTTATATGTAAGTGTCACCTGTGGTCTGGTGGGGATTTCGGCCATAAAGCCAGCCCATAACCTGCAGGCTAGACAGGCCTGACGGTAGCATCCCTGTCCCTTTGCACAGTCAGGGGTGGGCACTTAACACAGGGGTCACAGCTCAGTCTTCTCTGGGGTCGAGGCGTGGACCTGGGAGGTCTGGCTGCAGAATGAAGCCCTCACACAGAGGGTGGCAGAACAAGGATGTAAAAGAGAAAGTCCAGAGAACAGTCCTTGAGCTCTGGTCTGGGTAGGCCCAAGGCTGGATCTTCCCCCAGACTTGCCAGCTGTGAGTCAATCCATGTTGTCATTTATGTAAATTTGGTTACGTTTCTTGCAAACCATATATTCCTTCCCAGCACAGAAACTGATACCAGAAATGAGGTGCTGCCAGGTCACATGATGTGAAGGAGATGCAGGCCCATCCTGACTAAGAAAAGAACAGTTGGCCCTGGCCAATGGCTCAGTGTTGGCCCAAAGAATGGACATCCTGGGTTCAATTCCCAGTCAGGGCACACAGGAGAAGCAACCACCTGCTTCTCCCCCACCCTCTCTCCTTTTTCTCACTCTTCCCCTCCCTCAACCAGTAGCTCAACCAGTTTGAGTGTCAGCCCTGAGCACTGAAGATAGCTTGGTTGGTCCAAACACATCAGCCTCAAGCACTAAAAATAGCTCGGTTGGTTCAACCATTGGCACCAGATGGGGTTTGCCAGGTGGATCCCAGTTGGGGTTCATGCAGGAGTCTGCCTCACTATTTCCCTTTTTCTCATCTAAAAAAAAAGAGAGAGGATAGAAAGAAAGGAAGGAAGGAGAGAAGGAGGGAAGGAGCGAGGGAGGGAAGGAAGGAGAGAAGAAGGAAGGAAGGAAGGAAGGAAGGAAGGAAGGAAGGAAGGAAGGAAGGAAGGAAGGGAGGGAGGGAGGGAGGAAGGGAGGGAGGAAAGGAGGGAGGGAGGGAGGAAGAAAGGAAAAGAAAGGAATAAAAAGAAAGGACAGCACAACCAGGTCACATGATGTGGAGGGGACATGCAGATCTTGTGCTGACGAGGCCTGGGGCTTTAGGGAACCTGGTTAGCGATATGCATGTGGGGAGAGGGGCAGTGGAACATGTGTGACAGGGCCAAGAAGGGGAGACTGGCCACATCAAAGGGATTCAGTATCTAGGTAATGACACTGCAGGTAATTGGGGCCAGGCTGCTCACCGCAGAGAACGTAAGTAGATTATGAAAAGGGGAAAGACTAGACTATATCTCAGGGCAGCGGATTAGAATTAGAAATATCAGTGTGGATTTGATTTTTAATAAAGAGAGATAAATATAGAAATAGACGTAGATGCATGCGTGTATATATATGTGTTATGGTTGAATTGCATCCTCCCAAATTTCAGATGGTGAAGTTCTAGACCCCAGAATCTCAGAATGTGACCTTGATTAGAGATAGGTCTTTACAGAGGTAATCAAGTTAAAACTAAGTCATCAGTGTGGACTCTGAGTCAATGACTGGAAATCTGGAGTCAGACACACACAGGAGAACAAAAGGCAGGCAGAGATCTGGGCGATGTGTCTACAAGCCAAGGAATGCCACAGACCCCAGCCAGCCACGGGACGTGGGAGAGGTCCTCCCTCCCAGCCTCAGAAGGAACCAGCCCTGCCGAGACCTTATCTCAGACTTTAGAACTGTGAGAACAAACTCCCGTTGTTTGTGTCATCCAGTCTGTGGTCCTTCATTATGGCAGCTCTAGCAAACTAGTGTGTGTGTGTGTGTGTGTGTGTGTGTGTGTGTGTGTGTGTGTGTAGTATTTACATAGACTTATTTCCCAGCTCTTCCCACCAAGAGGGCCATAATCTACCTCCCAGGAGCACACAAAAATCTTCCATAAAAACTGTCCTTCACTAAAAAGAGCAGAACTCCATGAAGAAATGGGTCAGACAGATGCTGGTACAAAACAATAATGAAAATAAGATGAACCTGGGAGCCCTTGAGATGCCAAAAAGCCCGGAAGTGCTCAGAGAAGGACCAGGCCGTCAGAAGGACACAGACAAATAACAGGCTCCGTCCGTGACTGACTCCCATAATGGGATAACACATTTTAAGACCTTCACACAGACCCTCTCCAAGGCTGGATTTGTACGCGTCTTTTCTTGGGTTCCTTGGCAGGAGGTGAGGGTTTGCATCTGGAAGCGGGTTCATTTTTAGTCCTCTATAAATAAGCCGCATGCGATGTCCTTCGTCACACTCTGCCTGCTGCTCCTTCACGCACTCATCAGCACGCACAGCTGGAGCAGCCCGCGTTCCCTCCCCTCCCCCAGCTCCCAGGATCAGTGCAAACCAGGCATCTGAAGCCTCAGTGTCATCCCCAGTCCCCAGGGCCTGACCTGGATCAAGTGTCAGACCTCACAGGTGGCTCCAGATTTAGCAGGCGACTTGCCTCAGCTCACATTTCTGGCTGAGGCTACATTCCTGAGCTTTGTTACCTTGGTACCCAAGCCCTCTGCTTTCCATGACAAGGTCCCCTCGTGACAATGATAGAGCTGCCAGATGCTTACCTGTCAGTCTTTACCTTCCTGCTAGGACACCCACTAAACCATCCTGGGAGGTGTTTGCCAGTTCACCCAGAACCTTAGAAATCCTGCACTGATGGACCGACTGATACTAGAAAGGACCTGGCCGGAGGTCTGAGAGGAATTTTAACAGGACGTGGCTAGTTCTTTTTTTTTTAAAGATGAACAGAGTGGATTTTATGACACCACAGTTCTCACATGAATTCTTTCACTCTACAAACTGTCCTACTTAATATCACTTTCTTTGCGAGGCTGGCTGGGTGCCCTGGGATAGTAGCTTATCCTGTGTTCTGGCTGGAGATGGTGTCTTTGTGACCTGGATGGTGCCCAAAATGCAAGGGGCTCACATTCAACTTAAGTGCCTGGTGTAAACCTGAGTCAAAAGAGCACTGGGGTTAATAGCTCGGGACTAGCAGCCAAAAAAAAAAATGTCAAACAGAAGGGAGAGGCAGGCAGAGAAATAAAAGTCAGATGTAAAGTAAAATGTACCAGACAGGTCGAGACAAGAAGGCAGAGTCTGCATAGATTCCTAGGGCTGCAAGTACTAAGAGAGGGGCAGGGGACCTTTAACATGGAAACCATGAACCTATCATCAAAGGGCTAAACTGGTTCAGGTCAAACAAAGCAGGCCTGGGGTGCCAGCTGCTGCTACAGTGTATAGGTCTCTAATGGACTCACTGAAAAAATTAGTTACAGGTCATTCTACCAAGCTGATGATATACCAGGCCAATGTCAGGACCATAGCACCAGAGGATGTATCATAACACAGCCAATAAACACATGAAAAATGCTCACATAAGTCATTAGGAAAACACAAATTAAAACTACAGTGAGGTCTCACTGGTAGTGGCACAGCGGATAGAGCATCAACCTTGGACGCTGAGGTCCCATGTTCAAAACCCCAAGGTCACTGGCTTGAGCGCAGACTCACCAGCTTGAGCAGGGGATTGTGAGCTTGAGCATGGGATCATTGGTATAATCTCATGGTCACTGGCTTGAACCCAAAGGTCACTGGCTTGAGCAAGGGGTCACTGGCTCAGCTAGAGCCCCCCCAATCAAGACATGTATGAGAGGCAGTCAATGAACAACTAAAGTGCTGCAACTACAAGTTGGAGCTACTCATCTCCCTCCCTTCTTGTCTCTGTCTCTTTCTCTTGCAAACAAAAACAAACAAACAAAAAACACAGTAAGATCTCACTACCTACCCATTTAGAATGGTTAAAATCGTTCAACTGATCACACCAAGTGTTGGTGAGAATGTGAAGCAAATGGAACTCTCGTAAGCTGCTAGAGCCCTGGTCAGCAAACTGCAGCTCCCAAACCACATGCGGCTCTTTGGCCCCTTGAGTGTGGCTCTTCCACAAAATAGCACGTGCGGGCGCTACCTCGATAAGGAATGTACCTACCTATATAGTCTGAGTTTAACAAATTCGGCTCTCTAAAGAAATTTCAATTGTTGTACTGTTGATACTGATATTTGGCTCTGCTGACTAATGAGTTTGCCGACCACTGCGCTAGAGGAAATAAAATCGGAAAAGCCACTCTTAGCTATGTATCCATGAGCTACCAATCCACGGGAATAAAAGTGTATTTTACACAAAGACTTGTTCTCAAATGTTCTTACCATCTTTGTTTACACTGGGCAAATACCGGGGGGGGGGGGAATTCCATCAACAGGTAAATGGACAAACAAGTTACAGGAAAATCATACAAGGGAATACTGCTGAGCAATGAAACAATGAACTATCGATACACGCGACATGGATGACTGTACAGATTATCACGCTGAGTGAAAGAAGCCAATGGCAAAAGAGTACGTGCTAGAATGATTGCATTTATTGAAAATTCTACAGCAGGCAAAGCAACCCGCGGGAACAGAAAGCAGCTCAGCGCTGACTGAGGGTGAGGGTGGAGGGAGGCGTGGGTTGCCAAGGGAATGAGGCATTGTTCATTTCCTTCACTGTGGTGATGGACTCAGACATGTATGTGTGTGTCAAAATGTATCAAATTGTACACTTGAAATATCTGCAGTTTATGATACTTCAGTTATACCCCCAATGGTGTGGAATAAAATCAAAACAAAATAAGGCAAGCAAACAAAATTTAGTGCGCAATTCACTGTGTTCTCTTCCTTCCTCCTGCCTTGGTGACCAGCTGATGGTGAGACTTTGTCAGCCTCCATTCCTGAATGAGACATGGAAAAGGCCTGCATGCTTAGAGAGGCTATACATGCAGCATCAGCAAGAAATAAACCTGCACTGTTTAAGTGCATGTGACATAGGGGTTATTTTTTACTGCAGCATGACCCTAACCTACCTGACTGACTGCCATCCCCAATTAGCATATTGCCCAGAGACTCACTGAAAAAAAAAAAAGTTAACAGTCCAAACCATGACAGAATATGAAACATTACAGTCTATAAAATGTGCCCCATAGAACTTGTGAAACATAAATCAGACTTCTATTTGTTCAAGTGACAGAGTAATCATGGGGTTTATTTTATGACAGGAACCCTGGTGTGTGTGGTATTAAGGTTGGACCTTTCCGAGGGGGAGATGGGAATCATGGGTACGCCATGAACCACTCCCGTCTGACACTGTGATGCTATTCAGAGCAGAAGGAAGAGCATCGCAGACATTCTGCAGAAAGAAGGGCTTGCTTCAGCAGCATACACGCTAACACTGGAACAATACAGAGCAGACCGGCCCGGGCCCTGCTCAGGAGGACACACAGACTCATGAAGCGTTCATATTTTTCAAAGGAAGAAAGGAAAATACAATAATATCATGGCAGTTACTGTGGTAAGATGAACTGAAACGTGCCTCTGCTCTTAGGGAAGAAACAGAGGTTACACAGGGACTGTGACCGTGGGAGGATGGCACTGTCCGTCCCGGAGAGTGAAGGCAGGAGTTGTTCAATGGAGAGGAAGGGTCCTTGGAATGAGAGCAGAAAGGAGATCAAGATGAATGTTCCCCAAGAAGTAGGGCTGAGGAAATGCTAATCAGAAATGCAAATTCCTTGCAAGAGACTAGTCTTTGAAAAAAAATTCAATTTTGATATGATAAAGTATTTCATCTTGGGCATTTCAAGAAGGAATCAGATGCCATCATCACTAAGGAAGAGACCAGAGTGTGGGTCCCAGCCAGAGAAAGCCAGACTGTCCATTAGGACCAGCCTTATGTCCTCAAAGGCCTCGAAGGAACACATTTTAAAGTCATCTCCAGATGAGGTCAGACAAGTGAGTGAGCTTCACACAGGACTGAGACATGCTTTCAACATGAAGCCTTAGACATGTGGCCCTCTACCAAACCCAAGGTCCAGCATGAACTAACTCTTCAGAATAGATTAGTTATAGGACATTTCTGTGTTAGAAGTATTCATTTGGAAAATATCAATTTTAAACTATGATCATTTTTGCAACCCCACTTATCTTTCCTTCATTTTTATAAAAACAGTGCCTCTCAAATAATGAGAATGGCCTCAGTATTCTCAGTCTCTGAGAAGCTCCAGTCAAAGCACTCACATACATCCCCCATCCTGCCAGTAACCATCCACCCACCCACCTCAACCCACAGGACCAGATGTCACCACTCCCTGATTTGGAGCCAGTGAAAGCTTAGGGCAGCCCTGGTTGGTTGGGTGAATGGATAGAGTGTCGATCTGGCACGTGGCTGTCCCAGGTTCAATCCCTGGTCAGGGCACACATGAGAAGCAACCATCTGCTTCTCCACCCCTCCCTCTCCCCTTTCTCTCCCTCTTCCCTTCCTGTAGCCAGTGGCTCGGTTGGTCTGAGCATCCCCCGAGACGAGGTTGCCAGGTGGATCCCAGTCAGGGTGCATGCGGGAGTCTGTCTCTCTGTCTCTCCTCCTTCTCACTTAAAAAAATAAAAGAGTTTAGGGCAAGAAAACCTCTTTAACGTGGCAAAGGTGATGACACAAGAGACATGCAGTGGGAAAGAGGGATGTGTTCTGAGGAAGGAGGAAGCCGTCGGATGGTGGAGCTCTTACAAAGGGGGCGGTGCGAGAAACAGGAAGAGGACTCTGGAGGCAAAATGAAGAAAATAAGGACAGATTCGTGGAGGACACCCTTTGAAGGTCTCAATCCTAAGGTTTCGTCCTCTTCTTTATCTCAAGAATGGTTCAACGTGATGAACTGTCCAAAGCATCTCTCCAAGGCCTTACTACTCGGGGCACGTAAGATGAGTCACCTAAACACCCTCCACGTTCAAATCTTCCATTCCAATGTCCTCAACATGCAGGGTTTTCTAATGTCTCTGGTGATATGGCTAACCCACAGCCAAGTTAGAACGCTCTTCACTCCTGGCTCTGTGCTTTTCTCAAATACCAGAGACCGTGAATCCCATCTCATATGTCGGCTATTTGATTGGTCATGAGTACCTGAAGGATAGTGTTAAGAAAGATGTCTGCTGGCCCTGGCCGGTTGGCTCAGTGGTAGAACATCGGCCTGGTGTGCAGGAATCCCGGGTTCGATTCCTGGACAGGGCACACAGGAGAAGCGCCCATCTGCTTCTCCACCCCTCCCCCTCTCCTTCCTCTCTGTCGCTCTCTTCCCCTCCCGCAGCCGAGGCTCCATTGGAGCAAGGTTGGCCTGGGCGCTGGGGATGGCTCCATGGCCTCTGCCTCAGGCACTAGGATGGCTCTGGTCATAACAGAGCAACGCCTCAGATGGGCAGAGCATCGCCCCCTGGTGGGCATGCCGGGTGGATCCTGGTCGGGCGCGTGCGGGAGTCTGTCTGACTGCCTCCCCGTTTCCAACTTCAGAAAAATACAAAAAAAAAAAAAAAAGAATTAAAAAAAAAAAGTAAAGAAAGATGCTGAGGCCTGACCCGTGGTGGCACGTGAATAAAGCGTCAACCTAGACCGCTGAGGTCACCAGTTTGAAACCCCAGGCTTGACATACAAGAAATAATTACTACGAGTTGATGCTTCCTACTCCTCCACACTTCTCTCTCCTCTCTCTCAAAAAATCAATAAAGAAAAAATTTTTAAAAGACATTAAAAATGTTATTAAAAAAACGATGTTGAGATTGTGCCTAAGCTTAGTGGAGAAGAGCATATAACTGATTCGTGTCTCCCATGGGAAGGAGGGGTCGAGGTAGGGAGCAGGGACCGCTGCCCCTGCACTGACACACACTTCCTTACCCTGGCCTGGACTTAATCTTATTTTAAGACAAATCTCTAACTAGGCTTCACACTGTCTAGACCACACAATTCCCTTGGGGAGTATAAAGAGTATAACTTTTAAATAATAGAGTCAAGAAAATCTATGTACAATTAGAATAGCAGGATCATAAAAGAAAAACATTCGCTTAAGTAGGAGGTGTTCCTCTGGAGACGTGGAACTCATGCCTCATTAGGACGCGTGCCTTCCCCAACCTGGAAGCAGGGACTCCCTTCACACAGAGAAGACAGGATGGGGTCAGTAACCTCAAGCTAGTTCCCAATCAACACCTGGGATGGGCTGTAGGGAGAGCAAGGACACATTTGTCAGCAGCAGTCAGTGGTTTTCATCTTCAGAAATCCATTATTAAAAAAAAAATTTTTTTTTTTGTATTTTTCTGAAGCTGGAAACGGGGAGAGACAGTCAGACAGACTCCCGCATGCGCCCGACCGGGATCCACCCGGCACACCCACCAGGGGGCGACGCTCTGCCCACCAGGGGGCGATGCTCTGCCCCTCCGGGGCGTTGCTCTGTTGCGACCAGAGCCACTCTAGCACCTGGGGCAGAGGCCAAGGAGCCATCCCCAGCGCCCGGGCCATCTTTGCTCCAATGGAGCCTCGGCTACGGGAGGGGAAGAGAGAGACAGAGAGGAAGGAGAGGGGGAGGGGTGGAGAAGCAGATGGGCGCTTCTCCTGCGTGCCCTGGCCGGGAATTGAACCCGGGACTTCTGCACGCCAGGCCGACGCTCTACCACTGAGCCAATCGGCCAGGGCTAAAATTTTTTTTTGAAAAAAAGAAATCCATTATTGACCAACAGCCATTAAAAAGCATTATTATGACAATAACATAATAAGCACAGACTATGCTTGTAAAAAGTACAAACATAAACAATGACTGTCCTATGATTAAATTTGTGTGCACATGGGCAAAAGCTTGAACAAATAAATGAATTAATACAAGCAGCTTGATTTGTTGTAGTGGTCGCAGCAAGGGGTGGGGTTTTTTTCACTTGCTTCCTGTCAGTGTTGTTCATACAACAATAATTTGTAAAAAAAAAAAAAAGCCATTATGGTGCCTTGGCGACAATTGGAAAACCAATTATAAATTCTGCGTCTCTCAGATGAGACTGAACCAATGGCGCAGAGCCACAGTGAGGGGAAGAAGAGCCTCCACACTCACATTTTTTATCTTTTTTTTTTTTTTTTTTTTGCCTGAATAAAAAGGAAGGCTTGATTTAAAGAGAAAAGCCACTTTTATCTGGGTATCATTTATCTCCGTTTCACTCTCGCTCCGGTGCCCTCGGAGCCGCATCTGTGCACTCCTGCTGGGCGGTGTGTGAGACACTGACCTACTGCCACAATGCCCCACATGCCGCCATCCGTCACTGCCCTGGCTCAGACTGGGCCTCTCCACAGCTCTTCTGCTTCCGCCACTCTGATCCCCGAAGGACTCAGACGATACCAACGGCCCCATCACCAGTGCCTGAGCAAAGCTGGCTCGATGGCTGACCCGTGGAGTCCTGCATGTCCTGAGGTGATGGGCCAGGGCTCAGAGCCAGTGAGTGGGCTTTGTGGTTGTCTCCAGCCCTCTCCCAATGTGGAGCAGTTTGAGGGAGCAACCTGACTGACTGGTCTAAGTCAGTCAGGATGCTCCTATCTCTTACCAGTGAATGGGGCACCACTAGTGGTGGGATTCAAATAATTTAACAATTGGTTCTCTTCCATAATGACCAGTTTAAGTATAAAAAAAATGATATATCCAAAGGCAGTTTATTATTTCACACATTTAATACTTAGATAAAAACAATAAAAGAGGTACACAAAACTAGATGTTATAAAAAAGAGTTTTAGAATATTAATGAAAAAATATTAAATAATACCTGACAAAAAACAATAAA
Source organism: Saccopteryx bilineata (assembly GCF_036850765.1). Taxonomy (NCBI): domain Eukaryota; kingdom Metazoa; phylum Chordata; class Mammalia; order Chiroptera; family Emballonuridae; genus Saccopteryx; species Saccopteryx bilineata. The sequence continues at coordinate 73,104,329 of NC_089496.1, forward strand.
ACTGTTATTTAAGATATCTCCATATTGCTTCTTGATTGGAGTCCTCACTTGTAATTTTTTTTTTTACCTATGGACGGAATGAATATGACTACGGGCGCTTAGAATACGCCGTTGCCCAGAAGAACGTTAAAAAAGAGTAAGGAATGTAAATGTGTGATTTCCACACTGGGCGGCTGCCCAGGAACCCACCTTAGAGAGAATCCTGATTACAAGTGCAATTTTAACAGCTGGTTCACTGAACTCAACAAGAAACTAGGTATTGGTTCTGCCGCTGTAAACCAGCTGAATCCCACCACTGGTCATGACCCCTGGATGGTGTTTACAACATAGACTTTCCTACAGCCTCAGTATTCACCCCACTGCTTCTAGAAAAGGTTGCTGTCAGTTCCTTTCTGGATCAGCAGGTGAGGTCCAGAACTTTGTCTAGAACTCTGTTGCGAGCCTGAAAGAGCAGAGCCAAGAGGACTGAAAGAGAAAATGTGCCACTGGATTAAGTCGACTTCAAGGTCGCCCTGCCTCCGTATTCCTCATCGCACGGCCCTTGTTCGTGCCAGCCTGGATTCTACCTGCTCCTGTGTCTCTGTTGATGGTGACTTCCCAACTGGGCAGGACAGCAGAACCCAGCTGATACCTAGTGATGAGGCAAGCAAGCAAGACACACCCCCCGGGATGCCCTCACTCACCCTCCTTGTCCCCACCCATCTTCACTACCCTCTCTGCTCATTCACACACTCACCTGGAAATGCAATGCAAATGACAAGACCAGTGAAATAAGCTAGAGAGATCATCTTCTTTAAAGTTCTCATAATGCGCCTGACCAGGCGGTGGCGCAGTGGATAGAGCGTTAGACTGGGATGCGGAAGACCCAGGTTCGAGACCCCGAGCTCACCAGCTTGAGCGCGGCTGCTGGGAAGGCCCGTGGTCAAGGCACATATGAGAGGGCAATCAATGAACAGCTAAGGTGTTGCAACGCGCAATGAAAAACTAATGATTGATGCTTCTCATCTCTCTCTGTTCCTGTCTGTCTGTCCCTGTCTATCCCTCTCTCTGACTCACTCTCTGTCTCTGTAAAAAATAAGTAAATAAATAAAATTAAAACCTCACTTAAAGTTCTCATAATGCTAACAAAGAAATTGAGATACTGAGAGGAAAAGGAACTTGCCAAACACTATTCGGAAAGACATTTTTTGATATCCATCCAAAATTTCAACTTTTTGGCAAACTTTTCCCTAATAATCACCCCCCCACACACACTGCTTCTCTGATAGTAAATATGCTGCCACCAACATAGTTTGTACCCACCTCTGTTATAAATAGCCTAATAACATAGTGTGATTACTGTCTCCCACTGGACTGCACATTTCTTTAAATATCTTTTTTGTGTGACAGAGAGAGACAGACAGAGGAACAGATAGGGACAGACAAGCAGGAAAGGAGAGGGATGAGAAGCATCAATTCTTTGTTGTGGTACCTTAGTTGTTCATTGATTGCTTTCTCATATGTGCCTTGACCGGGGGGCTACAGCAGAGTGAGTGACCCCTTGCTCAAGCCAGTGACCTTGGGCTCAAGCCAGTGACCATGGGCCAAGTCTACGATCTCACGCTCAAGCCAGTGACCCCACGCTCAAGCTGGTGAGCCCGCATTCAAGCCAGAAACCTCGGGGTCTTGAACCTGGGTCCTCTGGGTCCCAGTCCGATGCTCTATCCACGGCACCACTGCCTGGTCAGGCCTTGAAGGCGGAAACCAGTGTATTCATGCACATGAAACGAGTAGTTGTTTCACTGTCTTTTGAATGAATGGAGTCAAATCTTTGATTCAGTAGAACCTCATCATGCCAAATTCATTGATTTCAACTTTGTTCATGTAGAATCCACAGTGTTTCTAGATGGGGATACGGTAGGCAGAATTTCTATTAGGATGTACCACCCTAGTCCTTCAGAACTTGAGATATAATGAGATATTCTTGTGATTATGTTAATGTTATATGATACAACTGACCTTTAAAGGGGGGGGGCGGTTAACCAGATGGGCTTAATACAGTTACATGAGCCATTAAGAGTAGAAAACTCTCTCTGGCTGAGTGAGAAGGAGGAAGCTGGAAGGGGAAGTCAGGAAGACTTGAAAGACTAGACCAGCGGTTCTCAACCTGTGGGTCGCGACCCCGGTGGGGGCCGAACGACCAAAACACAGGGGTCGCCTAAAGCCATCAGAAAATACATACTAGACACATCAAAGCAGGCTTTCAAGGCAGAGTGGGCCACAAGTCAGGGGATGCAAGCACCCTCTAGAAGCTGAGAACAACCCTGGCCAATAGCCAGCAAGCAAAAGGGAACCTCAGTCCTACAACCACACTGGCTAACATCATGAGCACTGAAGTCTACCTGGGGACAGAACCTACCTGAGGAGCCCAGTCTCCCGCAGCTCCCTGTCGGTGGTCAGAGTCGGCCAATGGAAGGAGACCGTCTCACCCTTCTTTCCCTCCTCACTTCCCTCAGGAAGGTGGAAACAAGCCACGACCCCGAGACAAAGTGAGAAGGCTGAGAACTGAGACTTCAGTCCGTAGGTAACACCAAAAGGAACTCAGAGACACACAGGGAGAGTCAGTGGAGAACAGAGAGGAAGCAAGCAACTTGCCGACCACGAGGGCTCCCAGGCCGCCATGTTTACCGTTACACACAACTCGGAAGGTCCCACCTAGGCAAGTAAAAGCTTCTCTTGGGCTCTTCTCAGGGCCCAGACAATGGCCATTTCTTACTCAGGGAGCTGTCTGATATTTGGTTTCTTCTGGAAAGCCTGTGATTATGACTGAATAAACTCAAAAGCAGCCCCTACAGAGAGCTGTCCAAATGCAGTCTCATTCCAAATATTTGTTTCTGGGATAAGCTAGATTCCAGATCCATCTGTGTGCCCCGAAAGCCTGCTCTTCCTGGCTTCTTTGGGTTCCGCCTAATGGACTTCTGATAATAGCATCCAGAGTGAGCCCAGCTTATGCATGAGGAAAGGAAATCAGCAGGGAATGCTCACCTTATGATGCATAGAGAATGAGCTTCTCACTGAAAATGCAAATTTGGAAGGATGAAAATCTCATTTCTGAATACATAATGGTCCCTAATTAGCTCACAGGTAATTAGAGCAATTACAAGGGGCCAGCACACTCTTAAAGGCTGTGTGCCTCAGTTTTCTTTCCCTAGGGAACGTATATTCAAATGGTTAAAATTCCTTTTCAGCAAAGATTACATTTTCCATACTTTAACACTGAACCAACTTTGATTGTATGAATGTAGTCATAAAAGTCCCTAGAACAGCCTCCTCTGCGACTCACTGCCGACAGGACCTTGCTCTGCCCTCAGCCCTGTGATGAGTGAAGATCGTCTGACTCAAAGACAAGAGCTTGTCATCCAGAAATTGAGCCAAGGGCTGGGGGAAGGGAGTGATTTAAAGACTATTATGAAGTTCTCAAAGCAATAAAAATATTTATACTTTTAAACTCAGGAATCCCACTGCAGGAACCTTTTCAGACAAAGGAAACCATCTGAAACAGTGAAATAGATTTATGCACTGCCTTAGCCTGGGTTGCCCAGAAAACCAAGTGGAATTGTAAACATTAATGTGTTCTGACTTTATTATCAGAGGGGCAGGAGTGAGGGAGAAGGGGAATAAAGCAGAGGGAGAAAGGACCAACAGAGCGTTCACTATTGACTTGCTCATTGCTCGATAGTAAGAGAGACTGATTGTTTGATCTCACAACACTGCCTTCTCCAAGGTCACAGAATGACCATGAGGCAAGATAGTGCATCTGCAGGCAGGCGGTACAAGAAATGATCCCCTGGCTCCCCCCATCACTTCCTCCCCTACATTAGTCAAAGCTTCACCCTACAAGACATTCATCCATTAGTGCTATCAGGCTGTCCAAGGGTGGACGCCTCAGATTCAACAGGGGACCCCAGCCAGAGGTGGTCACCATAGAGGCCATTAAGGCTGGGACTACCTGCCCAAAACCGTAGATGTGGGGATGCTGAGAGGTTCTGGACGGGTCTGACACATGCACAGAGATGTCTATCTCGGTGTGCGTCCCAATTAGAAAGCACAGACTCTGCAGGTAAGTCATCCTCTGACTGAATCCTTATGTACCCACTCACTGGCTGCAGGTTTGGGGAGAAACTGAGTTCTCTGCACCTGGATGGCCACATCTGTTAAGTGGGAATGATACCTACCATGCTGAAATGGTTCAAGGTTAACGAGATAATCTGTATAATGTATGTGGGTCTACACATGAACTTAACAAAACTAAATTTCCTCTCCAATCATCATAATAAATTGAAAACAACATAAATATTCAATGGAGAAAAGGTTAAGTAAATCATGAGACAACTGGTTCGTGGATCCCTGTGCATCCTTTATTTTTATTTATTTTTTTTAAGTGAGAGAAGGGGAGGTAGACAGACTCCTGCATGCGCCCCAATCAGAATAATCCACCAGGCAGCCCCCATCTGGGGCCATGCTTGCAACTGAACTATTTTTAGCACCTGAGGCAGAGGCTCCACAGAGTTATCCTCAGCACCCAGGGCCAATGTGCTGAAACCAACTGAGCCATGACTGCAGGAGGGGAAGAAAGAAAGAGAGAGAGAGAGAGAGAGAGAGAGGAGAGAGAGAGAGAAAGTGGGGGGGGGGAGGAAAAGCAGATGATTGCTTCTCCTGTGTGCCCTGACCAGGAATCAAACCCAGAACATCCACACACCAGATTGATGCTCTACCACTGAACCAACCAGCCAGGACCTCTGAGCATTCTTTAGAAGTGATCATGAATAAAATACAAAACAGCTTTTGTATTGAAAAAAGCACAATACAAAAGTGTGTGAGTAAAATGTGGGAGGAGGATGCTATACACACACAGCAAACCACATACAAATGCTTAGTGTATTGAGCAAATGTGGCATTTCTGGGTAGTTTTGAAAACACTGAGTAATGCTACTAATAGATAAGGACTTTGGAAAATACTAATGAGTAATGCTAGTCAATACTATTCTCTCTTCTTTCTTGTTAACAGAACTCCCAATTTGTTCAGAGTGACAATGTACCTTTTCCCTAGTGTCAAATAATGACCTGTTTCAACCAATCTGAAAAATCCTTTACTCCAAATCCCCAACCTCCCTTGCAGCTGGAGAAGGCCATGTGATCCACATCTGGAAAAATAATTGGATAAGAAGTCTGCTATGTAGAATCCAGGAAAGCTTTGCTCTCCTCATAAAAATAAGGGTAATATGGCAGGCTCTGTCCCTCCCTTTCCTTTCCACCTTAAATGTAGATGCGAAGTCTGGCACAACAGCAGCCATCTTGTGATCACGCAGTGAGCAGCAGGAGAACAGGACAAAGAAACTCAACCCTATCATTTCTGAGCCACGGAACCAACCCTGAAAACTACTTTCAGTCTCTAGTTTTAAACAAACACACATTTGTTTAAAACTCTATGGTCAGGTTTTCTTTTACTTGTAATTGAACACATACCTAACTGATACAAGACACTGTGTCAGCCAATTTACATTCCTACCTCATTGGATTTTACAATAGATGTTTGAGGCATGTTTATCGATTCCCACATACAAATGCTGAGAGCCTAAATGACCCACCCAAGGTCATCTCACTATTAAGTCTTCAAACCAATGTTCATGCCCAAATCTTACCCGAGGGTCCTTCCCACCACTGCAATAGCAAATAGCTGTGTACAGAATACAAGGCAGATTGTAAGGCAGAGACAGGAATGCTGAGCCATGAGGATGGGAGGGGGCCTTGAGTCCAGGTTGGGAGGGGTCTGATGCGCCATGCTAGAGGTTTTGAGTTTATGGTACTGGTGAGAGAAAATAGCAGTGTGCTAAGATCCACACTCCAGCAAAAACTGTGGCCTTGTTCCGTGGCCTTGTGCATGATAAAGCTCAATAAATATTGAATGAATGAATAAACAAATGGGTGAACAAACAAATGAACTAAGAAATAATTGGATGAAATTCTATAGGTACATGTGGAGAGTCAGAATAGCAAGGTTAGGACAAGAAGAATGTGGAGAAGGTTACTGCAGCGCTGGAAGTGTTCCACATGAGAGATGGGAAGATCAGAGCTATGGCAGAGCCCATAGAACTGAGAAAGGGGGAACAGAGTCAAGAGCAACTCAGAAAACAGAACTGATAGGTCACAATCCTCACATGGCCACCAGCTTGTCTTCCTAAAACATCATTTTTATTAGTCACGTGACTGCCCAAAACCTTCAGAGGTTTTCCCACAACCTGGAGAACACATCCTGAAATTTGGCCCTTCATTGGCTTCTAGCTCTAGGGCTTCTCTAGGGTAACTATTCATCAGATGCTATCAAATAGAAGTGCAAGTTAATTGATTACTTTGCAGAACATTCAGTTATTAACCAGTGTCACGTGGAGTGGGGGAAGAGGAAGGAGGGTGTGGGGGGATAAATGGTGTTGTGTGAAGACTTGACTTGGGGCAAACACAATCACTGCACAGAGATGAGTTGTAGAATTGGGCAACAAAAACTGTCTTCATTATGTTAACTGGTGTCACTCCAATAAATTCAGTTAAAAAAATGTCTCTACCTACATTATTTTTTTTGTTCCGATCTTTCCTCATTTGCTACATATTGTTTCCCAACAACCATGTGAGTCAAGTGGGGACAGGAGTGGGCAGTGACAGATGAGACCAGGATTCAGAAAGACCAGTTGTTAAGTTGACCCTGTAGATAGACCCTGCCCATCTACTGCACCTGTAATGCAAAATCGGTCCTATACTGAATCGCAGCTGCTTCATTCCTGGCCCCTCGGCCATGCTCAGCTCACTCAGGTCATATCCCCAGAACAGAGGGCATGCCTGGTATCCATCTGACTCTGTCCAAATCTCAGATGAACTCAGGATCAAACCCCACATCCAGACAGCTTTCATAGCAAGAAAATTGAAGTCATCACTCTTAACCCAGAAATTGTTTACAGATCTTTGGCCCACACAGATGGATAATAAAATATTCTCTTGCACACTATCAAATATGAAACTTCTGAAAGCTTTTTAATGGACAAAGATGATTCTAAATCTTTGGCAAATCTTCTCATAATGATTGCTGTTGTCACTGATTTTCCCCTCTGGCTAGCATGTGTACCAATATCTGGAATTTCTGACAAGCTGCAACTCATCTTTCAAAGCCCTGCATTAAGTCTACCTCTTCCAGGAAGTCCTCCAGGGCACAGTTGGCTTGCTGCCCACCAGAGATTCATGCTATAGGTTTGAGGTGATTTGAAGAAAGTGTGCCTAGCCAGGAGCTGCACTTCCAACCCTCTAAAGTTCAGATGGGGCCCTGTGACTGGTTCTAACCATTGAAATATGAGGGAAAAGAATGTGTGTCCCTTTAAGGCTAAGATGATTAAAAACTGGGTATATCTTCTTTCGTCTCTCTATTTTCCCCTCAGCTGGCAGAGTTCAATACTCAAAGGCTCTAGAAGCCACAGCATGTTGAAGAGGCAGGGCCTCTATTAAAGCCAAGTCTCTCTTCTCACTCCCTTACCCCCAACGCCAATCCCCATCAACCAAAAACACTGGCAATCAACTATTAAATGAATAAGCAATATCTCTTATAACATCAAGCCACTGAAATCTTGGATTTTGTTATTTTTGCTGCTGTTATATCTAACTTTACTGTGAGCAATACACCCTTCAAATCCCTTCAATATAATTTAACATTCCTTTTTTTTTTTTTTTTTTTTTTTTTAAGCTCCACTGGTTTTGTTAAAAAGTGTACTGGAACAAGATTCCGTGGCTGCTCTGGCCACATGATCGTGTAACACTTGCACAGTTATGCACGTGCCCACCTTTCTTGCCAGCCTGTGTTTCCCTGGCGGAGGTACTGGGTCCTTCCTAACTCAACATCTCCAGCTACAGGAACAGACATTAATGTTTGCCAAAGTAACTGTTGAAAAAATAGGTTAAATGCTGTCAGGTTTATCAGTTCACAAAGTGTTTCTCCCTTACTTGAGGTCCCTTTTGGATCCCACCTTTTAAACATGTATTTATATAAACCCGCTTTGCCTTCTGGGTGGGGAGACTGTGGCGATGCAGCCCCCGTCGTCCTGGTTTTACGGAAGAAAACTTTGAGGCTCTGAGAACTGAAGTTGTCAGGGCGCCTTGGCTGAGCCGAGACACCACGTGCCCGACGGACGGGTGGCCCATAAGATAATCTCTGATTCCCATGTAGACGAACGTGGTCGAGGTGCCCTAGTTAATAACCTGTCTTCTGATGTAGCTACGTTTTCTGCTCTTTGTTCTTTAAAGAATTATTAAGAGATTTCAGGCCCCTGGTGGGCTACCTGGGGCCTGTCTCAGCCCCGCCTGGGCCAACACTGTCACAGAACCCTGGCTCACACAGCGTACCTACAGGGACTGTGTCAACCGGAGAGCGGAGAGCAGATGACCCAGTGCCCGCTTTCCTGCCTCTGGGTTCAGTGCAGTGCGATGCTCTCTGGAACCCCTAATGGCTCTACCAGAAAAGTGCAATGTGAGACTAATGCCACAGTCAGCAGCCTGCACTGGCGCTGCCTCTTTGGCCGCCCCTGCTGTCCGCCCCCACGTGGGCATTTCCCACGGCGGCCTGGCTTTCTCCCAGGGAGTCCAGCCCCCCGCAGGGCCATGGCTGCTGCAGCAAAAAGGGAGATGGCGTGCAATGCTGGCTCCTGAGTTATGAGGGGCATCAGCTGCGGCCTCCTGGGAGAGGCAGCAAGATACACAGGAACAAGTGGGCCTTTTCAAGCGGGTGTAGCGGGCTGGAAGTGCTGCAGCCACACAAGAGTGGAGGCAGCGTGCAGAGAAGGACAGCGGGACTCTGGGGACAGCACTTTAAGTCTGTCCTACAATGAATGGCCTCCTTGTGGTGTGACATGAGCCCTCTGGTCCATGAAGCTGTTCTGAGAGGCTGTCTTGTTTACCTGCACCCTAGACAATATACAACCAATGTCAGTTAGCAACTGAATCTGGTTGAATACAACAGAGAAGTCAATTAAGAGAAGCCTAAACAAGATGGGAGCTTATTTCTCTCCTATCACAGCAAGTCTACAGATATGTGGTTTCTGGCCTTGGTTTGGTGGCTCAGAAACATTATGCAGAATGAAACTGCTTAGGGAATTTTCTCATCATTTCCTAAATGATAAGTAGCATCTGAAGGAAAAACTCTTAGAAGCAAGTGGGACATGTCCCTAATAGAGCCCCAAAACAGACCTAGACGGCCACGGCAGGGGTTGAAGCGGAGGTGGGAGGGATGCGGCCACCTGTCTTTCTCATCTCCAGCCTTTGCCTGGAATGAACAGAATATGAAGAGAAGCATGGAGGGAGGGGCAGCGTGCAGGAAAACAGCTGCCCAGCCGACACAGAAAGGGAATCCCTCCGCCCAGGGTGTGCAGGACAACAGCTGCCCAGCCGACACAGAAAGGGAATCCCTCCGCCCAGGGTGTGCAGGACAACAGCTGCCCAAGGTGTGCAGGACAACAGCTGCCCAGCCGACACAGAAAGGGGATCCCTCCGCCCAGGGTGTGCAGGAAAACAGCTGCCCAGCCGACACAGAGAGGGAATCCCTCCGCCCAGTGTTCCCTGTGCTGTGGCTGACTCTGGTGGCTTCTCCCTCTGTACTGCCCACCACCGACGAGAACTCACTTGAAAAAAAAATCCTCTCCCAACAGGAGATGCAGGAGGAGCAGAGACTGGACTGATAGCCACAGGACAGTTAGCGGGAGGAACCTGCACGCTGTGAGTCCCCTAGGAAAGGGCATGGTCTCGAGAAGAGGAGGGAGGGCCTCTGCTGAGGGCCGATGAGAAAAGCAAGCGTGTGGCCACAGCTCACACCCGCCAACGGCAGGGTGCTAGTTACATGTGGGGGTGCGTGTGGCCACAGCTCACACCCGCCAACGGCAGGGTGCTGGTTACATGTGGGGGTGCGTGCCGGTTGAGACCCACCAGAGACAGGGAAGAGGGAGCTTTCAACAGCCAGGGTAGACCCGCCTGGATAGCTGCTCCCCCCCGTTCCTCACAGGTAAATGGACACCTAGTCTGAACCTTGGTGATGTCTGTCCTCCTTAGATTTCCAGTGAGTTGGTATTCCTACAACTTCAGTTGCCACTTGGATTCAAAGGAAGCTGTGAATGTGTAGGTTTTCAAATGTTGTTTTGGCCATAGCGTAGAAATTATTCTCTTTCCAGCTTTCCAAAAAGGGACCAGACATCCCAAATGTGGATTATTTTGAAATGACAACATAGTGTATTCAATTCTATCAGAATAAATTTCAAAATCTCACTGAAGTGTATATATTTCTTTAAGTCTTGTTTTCAGGTTAAATGTGTATGAAATATGTTGCTGTTATTAGGGACTGGATATAGGTACAGTAACTGGTTTTTTGATGGTCTGAACTCAAAGGGATGCAAACATGACTTTTTTTTCTCTCTGATAATTCTGGCCTTCAACTCTCCCTGTACGCTTCTCTTATCAATATCTTGATGACCTCTAGGGCAACATCTAAGCTTTCTTGTCATTTTTTAGGGAATTTTTTTAAAAATCCAGTCCTGTTTAAAACTTCAAGTCCTCATTCTCCTGCGTCCCCTGCCCTGTGCTTGCTGGCTGTGCTGACTGACCATCCAGGCCCCCTGCACGGCGGCACTCAGTGCAGGTTCTCAGGGGAGCACGGCCACACTGTGAGTTTTTCAGAAGGGGAGTTTCTGTGACAGTCACCCATTGTGACAGGTAAACCCTAGTCTGCCCTCTTCTGGTCCATACTCAGCCTCTGTCGTGTGGTCTGCACCCCAAAGCTTCTCACCACAGGGGTTCCTTTACCCAACAGGCAGCCTTCTGGGGCAAGGGACTGGTAAACACTGGTACCTTCCACAGTATTCATGCCCACAGGACACAGACTCGTCCTTGTCACCTGTGACTTCTCCTACCCCTGACTCCCTTTCTCTTTGTGCATAAACATTTATCCCAAGTAATTTTCATCACTATTGCCCTGTGTTCCCTTTTAGAATCTGAGCTCTGTGAGGACACAAATGAGCACTGTCCTCTGTGTCTCCTTCTCATGAGACTGTCCATGACAGACAGCAGGCCCTCAGAATTACCTGTAAGTTCAGTAACTCCACTTTAATCCTAAAACTACTACTGGGCAAGGAGGGCTCTACTAGGTCTCAGATTCCACTGTTTCTGCCTGTGGTCAACTTCAGCTTAAAACCGCATGGGTAGTTTTGCACAGTCGGCATGACCCACTCCCTCACCCCCAAGTGACAGCTCACAGCAGGCCCAGATCCCAGCCGGGACCCTTTGCCTATTGTTCTGTTCCCTGGGCTCTGTCTGCGGGATGAGACAACTGTTGTCCTTTCTCTTCACTCCAGGAAATGTCTGATTGTGGATTTAGCTTGGAGTTCAACATTCCCAGAAACATGCAGACTTCTGACAGGGTAAGGTGTCCCTGAGGAGCGGAGGGTGGGGCTCACACTCAGCAGCCACCCTCAGAGTCTATGACCCACTCTCATACACACCCTCTTTTAAACCTCTATATCATTCTTGAAAGTCGGCATTAATATCCTCACTTTACAGATAAGGAAACTGAGGCCAGAGGGAACAGGCACTTGTCCCGAGTCGTGCAGCTAATCAGAGACAGAGCTGGGGTCGAGCCAGGTCTCCTGACTCGGGGGCCTGCACCCCCGGCCCGGGTGCTCCTGATTTTTCACCAGGGTGCTCCCCGGGCGCAGCGGAAGCCGGGCTTCTCAACCTTGGCACGACTGACTTTTGGGGCCAGAGAATTCTTTGTTGAAGGGCTGTCTTGTGCACTGTGAGATGTTTAGCAGCAGCACCCTGGTCTCTACCCACTAGATGCTAGCCACACCTCCCAGTTATAACAACAGCAACAGAAGAGACACTAGAAAGTGCCACCTGATCCCTGGGGGCAAAATCCTCCATAACCCATTTGCAATTTAAAGCATGTGACTTCATTCCAGATGCAGATCTAGCCTGCAAACAACTGCAACTGACTCAGGTTCACTTGATGGGGAAGAGAGTATGTATTAAAATGACTGGCGGACTCCTAACATTGACAGAGGTTGGGGAAGGGAGGCTTGGGGAGAAGGAGATGGAGCTAAGGAGGCCAGCTGCCAAATCACACCGGGAAGACTTCCCTCATTCTTTCCACAAATCAGTTTAACTTAATGACTATGAATTGAGTGCCTACTATATGCCAGGTCCTTGGGATACATCAACAAACAAAATAGACAAAAATACTCATCCCTGTGGAGTTTGCATGCTAGTGGGGAAAAAAATACATATATGATAAATACAAAATATGAGTAACTAACACAGCATGTCAGAAGATGGCAAAGGACGCCTTTTAAAAGCATAGTTCCTGACCTGCGGTGGTGCAGTGAATAAAGCATCAGCCTGGAATGCTGAGGTCGCCAGTTCGAAACCCCGGGCTTGCCTGGTCAAGTCATATATAGGAGTGGATGCTTCCCGCTTCTCCCCCTCTTCTTTCTCTCTCTCTAAAAATGAATAAATAAAATAACAAAATTTAAAAAAAACATACAGCAAGGTAAGGGAGTAAGTGAGGTGCTCGGAGTGAATGGTGACACACAGGTCTCATTTTTTTTTTCTTAAGTGAGAGGCAGGGAGGCAGAGTCAGACTCCCACATGCACTCTGACCTGGATCCACCCGGTGAACCCAGTAGGGGGCGATGGTCTGCCCTTCTGGGGCTGCTGCTCCATTGCTTGGCAACCGAGCCATTCTAGCGCCTGAGGTGGAGGCCATGGAGCCATCCTCTGCACCCAAGGACAACCTGCTTCAACCAAGCCATGGCTGTGAGAGGGAAAAGAGAAAAAGAGAGAGAACAGAGAGGGGACAGGTGGAGAAGCAAATAGTTGCTTCTCCTGTGTGCCCTGACTGGGAATCGAACCCGGGACATCCACACACTGGGCCAACACTCTAATATTGAGCCAACTGACCAGGGCAACACACAGGTCTCATTAAGCTGAGACTCTGAGATGTCACTACCACACCTAGGTCACTACTCTGGCCCCTGCTGCCCACAGGAGATGACTAGTGTCACTGCTCCCCCAGGACGGTGGCCGTCACTGCTGGGGAACTGAAAGTGATGTTCCTGCTTCTCTAGCTCGGTAGGTCCAGCCTCACAGGCTCAGGTGCAAGCATCTGCTTGGACAAGCCTGGGTCACATGACAGTGTCCAGGCAGTGTCCAGGCTCCCAGGACACGGGATGGCAACTGTCTGGCCATTTTGGCTTCTGTAATAGGAAGTGGGCTCCCTCTCCCACTAAGATGTCCACATACCATGCCAGGCAGAACAAATAAAAGGATGCCCAATAAAGACACAAACCCAGAAAAGAGGCCAGCGGGCAGGGCGGATGAGAGGAATGGGGTAAAAGAATCAGAGTACATTAGCAGGAGGTTGTGAGACGAGACCAGGACAAAAGACTCTGGTTTCAGAAGCTGCTCAGTTCAGCCCATTACATGTCTTCTTATAAACAGGTCCTTTTAAAAAAAACCAACAAACTGTAAATAATTCTGTACAAATGAGATTTCCACTTCAACGAGTCAGTGCTGAGCAAAGTCTGATGAAGAAAAATTGAGCCATTTAAATTGCTGTTTCCATAACCAGTGCTGAGTATCACATTTAAATTTGGGGAACATGATTAGGGCACAGGGGGTCATCATTTCAGCATCCTTCTTGTGTGCTTTGTTAAACACCTCTGCCGGCTGTCTTCAGGAATCCAAGGCCGTGGTTCATCCCCTAATTGTGGTTGAGATACAGTTCAGTTGTGAAGGTTAGAAAAACAACACGTCTAAATCAGCAGAGAGATGAACATTTGTGCTCCCGCTCTGTAGCTCATCTGTTTAAGCCCATTTGGCATTAATCATTTATTTACAAGGTTTCACACTGGCTAGTGGAATCACAGCAATGTTCATCCAGTCCTCACCATCAGGGCCGCCCTGTTTATGACCGGCACCTACCAAGATAGACAGGCAGCTGTACCATGGTGGATATTGGATTTTGTGTGTGTGTGTGTGTGTGTGTATTTTTCTGAAGTTGGAAATGGGGAGGCATCAGACAGACTCCAGCCTCCATTCCACAGGAGTGAAAAGAGGCCAGCAAAAGGTTAGGATGTCTTAGAATACTAATACAGGCCCTGGCCGGTTGGCTCAGTGGTAGAGCGTCGGCCTGGCGTGCAGAAGTACTGGGTTTGATTCCCGGCCAGGGCACACAGGAGAGGCGCCCATCTGCTTCTCCACCCCTCCTCCTCTCCTTCCTCTCTGTCTCTCTCTTCCCCTCCCGCAGCGAGGCTCCATGAGAGCAAAGATGGCCCGGGCGCTGGGGATGGCTCCTTGGCTTCTGCCCCAGGCGCTAGAGTGGCTCTGGTAGCGGCAGAGCGATGCCCCGGAGGGGCAGAGCATCGCCCCCTGGTGGGCAGAGCGTCGCCCCCTGGTGGGCGTGCCGGGTGGATCCCGGTCAGGTGCATGTGGGAGTCTGTCTGACTGTCTCTCCCCGTTTCCAGCTTCAGAAAAATACAAAAAAAAAAAAAAAAGAATACATATTTTAACTCAATATATCCAAAATATTATTCTGTCAATGTGTAACCAACCAAAAAAAATATTAAGAATTTTTTTTAAGCACTAGAGAGAGAAAAGGACAGACAGAGACAGAAAGGGAGAGAGATGTGAGAAACATTAACTCATAGATACAGCACTCTAGTTGTTCAAACCGGCCAGGGCCTGGATATTAGATTTTTAATACCTGCTGGGGGAGCCTGTGAGGCAGCTGGACCTTCTTCTATGTAAGTCATGAAGTGATCTTACAAGTCATTTGTCCGCCTCCATTCCACAGGAGTGAAAAGAGGCCAGCAGAAGGTTAGGATGTCTTCAAAGACACATGGCAAGGCAGTGCCTTCCTGGTTCCCTTCCTGGGCCAGGATGGGCAGAGATATAATGTATTAAGACAAGCAGCTCTCTCTGCCTGACCAGGCAGTAGCACAGTGGATAGAACATTGGACTGGAACACAGAGGACCCAGGTTCGAAGCCCCAAGGTTACTGGCTTGAGCACGGGGTCACTAGCTTGAGCGTGGGATCATAGACATGACCCCATTGTCACTGGCTTGAGCCCAAGGTCGCTGGCTTGAGCAAGGGGTCACTCACTCTGCTGTAGTCCCCTGGTCAAGGCACATATGAGAAAGCAACCAATGAACAACTAAGGTGCAGCAATGAAGAATTGATGCTTCTCATCTCTTTCCCTTACTGCCTGTCTGTCCCTATCTGTCTCCTGCCCCTCTCTCTCTGTCTCTATCATGAAAAAAAAAAGACAAGCAGCTCTGTCTAGTAGAAACATAATGCAAGCCACATATACAATTTTAAATTTCCCCATAGCCACAGTAACAAAAAGTAAAAAAGAAACAGTGAAATTAGAATACTAATACATATTTTAACTCAATATATCCAAAATATTATTCTGTCAATGTGTAACTAACCAAAAAAAATATTAAGAATTTTTTTTAAGCACTAGAGAGAGAGAGAAGGACAGACAGAGACAGAAAGGGAGAGAGATGTGAGAAACATTAACTCATAGATACAGCACTCTGGTTGTTCACTGATTGCTTTTTCACCAAGAAATTTTATATTCCTTTATTTATACTGTCTTTATTTCTATAGCACATCTCAATTAGGAATAGCCGTATGTGGCTAGTGGCTACCATAGTGGACAGTGTAGAAACTCTTTTATTTTTGTATCTGGGATGATCCTTCTCCAATTAGCTGATGAGTTGTCAAAACATCTTTAAGAAATGGCAGAATTGGAAAAATTATTCAATACGGGGGTCCTCGGGTTACGATACAGTTCCATTCCTATGACAGTGATGTAACCTAAATTTTGGTGTTAAGTTGAAACACACTCTAGCCTAACACACACAGAACACTTGTGTTTTTAACAGCCCAAAAGCATACTGGGGGACACCAACTCCCTCACTCATACCCACGTCACTGTGTATTCTTCCTCTGCGTGCAACCAAATTAGTTCGCCCACGTAGTCCGTAAGTACAACACTAACAGCATAAGCTGAAATACATCTCAATTTTTTTTTGTTTTTATGTGAATGAGCGTCGTAAACTCTAAAATCGTATGTCAAGACTGTCATATTCCGGCCCTGGCCGGTTGGCTCAGCGGTAGAGCGTCGGCCTGGCGTGCGGGGGACCCGGGTTCGATTCCCGGCCAGGGCACATAGGAGAAGCGCCCATTTGCTTCTCCACCCCCACCCCCTCCTTCCTCTCTGTCTCTCTCTTCCCCTCCCGCAGCGAGGCTCCATTGGAGCAAAGATGGCCCGGGCGCTGGGGATGGCTCCTTGGCCTCTGCCCCAGGCGCTGGAGTGGCTCTGGTCGCGGCAGAGTGACGCCCCGGAGGGGCAGAGCATCGCCCCCTGGTGGGCAGAGCGTCGCCCCTGGTGGGCGTGCCGGATGGATCCCGGTCGGGCGCATGCGGGAGTCTGTCTGACTGTCTCTCCCTGTTTCCAGCTTCAGAAAAAAATTAAAAAAAAAAATAAATTAAAAAAAAAAAAGACTGTCATATTCCGAGGACACAGTGTAATTAGAAATAAAAGATTAAGCCCTGGCCAGTTGGCTCAGTGGTAGAGCGTCGGCATGGCGTGCAGGAGTCCCGGGTTCGATTCCCGGCCAGGGCACACAGGAGAAGCGTCCATCTGCTTCTCCACCCCTCCCCCTCTCCTTCCTCTCTGTCTCTCTCTTCCCCTCCCGCAGCCAAGGCTCCATTGGAGCAAAGTTGGCCCGGGCACTGAGGATGGCTCTGTGGCCTCTGCCTCAGGCACTAGAATGGCTCTGATTGTGGCAGAGTAACGCCCCAGATGGGCAGAGCATCGCCCCCTGGTGGGCATGCTGGGTGTTTCCCGGTCGGGCGCATGCGGGAGTCTGTCTGCCTGCCTCCCCGTTTCCAACTTCGGAAAAATACAAAAAAAAAAAAAGATAGAAATAAAAGATTAGGCATTTGGAAGAAATCAACTGCCTTGTAATGTGTTTCCATAGACGAGAAGTATATTCTAAGGAACACTGTGATGCCGCAAATGGTCTTGGCGGGACAGCTGTGAGCCAGCCTCGGAGTGAGGCTCTGGGGAAGCCCCAGCCACAAGCGAGCTCTCCCTGCCCTCCAGCTGCCTGCTCCTCAGCGGAACAACTTGTGCAGGGAGGGCCGCCAGGGCAGGGGGCGGGTGAACCCTGTACCTGGGGCCACATGGGAGAGAACAGAATGAAAGTGTTGGACTGAGAGCGCTAAGGAAACATTCTTCTTCCATCCAGGGTCCCAACCAATTGACAGATGCACAGAATTCAGCGCGGAGACTGATGGCTGCTAGTAAAACCCCAAAATAAAACAGGCTATTATCTTCTCCTTTCTTGCCCTCTTTGTCACAGAGGGAACAGTGGGACACCCCCTCGTGGGCTTGTCACATGGAGGACACGGTCAAGAATGCCTGCAGACTGCAGGAGGAAGAGGCTGAGGGGAGGGACGCAGGGCCCTGCAGCGGCTGTGTCCTCTTCCTGTCTCACCATCAGAGGAGACTCTTCTCCTCCACTGGGATGGGAAGCACAGTGTCTCCTCCCAGCCGCCCCATAATGCGAGGCTCCCAGGGCACGGCTGGTCAGGAACCCCTGGGGAGGGAGGACCGGCTCCTCTTACACACCATCACTTTCTGTCCTATGGCCTTACCACTGAAGCACATGCCCAACCGGGAGCGTCAGTGTATGTACCCTGTGAGGTGGCCAGACGAGGGAGACCAGCCTTACTGAGCTATTCAGAGCCCCACTGTCAAGAACAGGCCACTTGGGAGATGAAGCAATGTGTACAAATGACAACACAGAATGTCTCCAAGAATCACAACACCAGTCACATCAGGGAGGCGCTAAGTTGGAAGAGTCTCTGAACTGCTTCCCATTTCTTACTTCCCAGGAAAGGTTGAGGTCCAGAAATGTAAGTTAACTTCCCTGAAATTTTCTCTCCCTGATCCGTCCGTCTGGCAATCCTAGCAGACGCTGGGGAGGGAGGAGCTCCTTCCAGCAGCTCCACAGCTGGGCTCTTTCTCTGAAGCGGCTGGAGCTCCTCGGGCTCAACATCGTAGACCTCATTTGTCGGTAGGACAGGGTCATCGCTGCCCCAGCTCTCAGCCGCAGTCACCTTCAGACCCCAGAAGTTGTCCTAGGAAGCTGCAGGTTGGCAGAGTGTGGTGCCAGTGTCCCCAGACCTGCGTGGCTGTTGTCAGCAAATGGTCCAGTACAGGTTTAGTGGCCTCTTGAGTAAACGGGAAAATTCTGAGGGGGTGAGAGAGAATTCATCTTTGTTTCAGCCCCTCCGGGATGCTGGCCCAGTGCTGCTGGCTCCCCACCAGTGAGCGGTCAGTCACTCAAGTGGAAGGAGTCCCTTTCCCAGGGCAGAACGAAGCTCACACCAGGTCCCCCTCCAAACCAGGCAGGAGGCTACAGCCTCTCAGCCTCGAGGCTCCCCCTAGATGCCCAGAAGACACAAAGCCCTCATCTGCTCCCCTACTTGTGTCTTTCCAGCCTTAATTCCTGGGCCCCAGGTAAGCTTCTAGCTCCGATGGGGACATGAAAATCCATTCCCGCGAACTGTCTTCTGCTTCATTAGCATGTGGTTTCTCCTGATACCAGCCCCTGACCAGAGCTAAGAAAGAGGATGGAGGTGGAAAACAAGCAAAAAATGGGCTTACCCTCCACCCCAACGCTCAGCAGTGCACACAGTGTAAACCCTGGGAATCAGCGCTCACCAAGCCTCAACCTCAGGGCCAGGGGAGTCCTGTGAAGGGTCCTGCCCACCCTGCAGCCCAGGAAGAAGCAGGCCCTGCCTTCTCCACGGGGGCCTGAAGTTCCCAAGGAGTGAAGCTGCCTCTTCTGAGATCTTCCCCAAGGAAGATCTCCCTGACAGCCACAGAGGGACTTGCCCCCTCCACCTGAGAGCAGAGCTGGCATGCTAAGGGAGGGCTCTAAGGGGAGGGCCCATCCCACCCGGAGACGAGCACAAGGCAGAGGGTCATTCATACTAAAGGAGCCTGCTCACCGGCATTCATTTAAACTGACCACACACCTACAAACACCAGCGGACATAAGCCACTGCAGATCACAAACCACGCAGTCCAACTAGATCTCGGCAGCACCACCTGAATCTTACCAGGCAGGGTGCTGGTCACTGTCCAGCTGACTGACTGTTCCTCATTAGGATGTCCCGGTAGCCCATCACGTGTTGAGGATTTGGATGATAGCTCATCAGACCCTCGCTGTTCCATGTTGGGAGAAACAGACACAGGATCTCATCGTATCAAAGTGTCTGCTCTATTGCTGGTAAACTTGGGTAAAATTAGAACATAGGACTTGGGCCCCAGGGCAAAGAGCTCTTGTTCCCACTCAGCTGCAACGGGATGTCTGCATACCTGCAGGCTGCCTCCTCAGGCTTGCCCTCTGCCCACCTCCACCAGGCCCCGGAGGGCAAAGCCTGCCCCCAGCTGTTAATCACGCGGGAAGGGAGAGCACAGGAGAGGGGGCATGTGACAGCAAGATTCCAAATCAGAGAGGTGGAGGAGGACAGGCAAGGACACACCTGTACAATGGCATTTTTCCAAGCCCATACCTGAGACAGGTCAGCCTCCGGCATGGGGAGAAGAAAGGAGAGGCAAGAAAGGCAGCAGCCACCCCCCACCCCCAGTGCTCTCAGGGTGTGGGGCCCCGCTTTTCCAGCCAGCAGCAGCAAGGTGGGAAAAGGAGGAGAATGGGCAACATTCAGCTTGGACAATACTGCTCAGGGGTTAGTTGAAAGATGCCGTTAACAGTGTCTTACGACCCAGGGAAGCTAAGTGACTGGTTCAAGGTAAAACAACAAAGCTAACCTGAGGTCCCAGTGTGTGCTTCATCCGGGCCCACCAATGTTCACTTACTATTTAGCTGGCAATCACTGAGCGCTCACCGTCTGCCCAGCATATGATCACTTCTAATCTATGTAAGAATCTTATCAGGTGGGACTATTTCATGACTGTGTTATATATCTAGAAATCAGGGCACAGAGAGGTTAATAACTTACCCAAGGTCACACAGCTAGTAAAATTATGATAGTGTGGCTCCTGGGTGTGTGCACTAACTGCTCAGCCCACAGTCAGGTGGGACCAGAGGCAGATGAAGGTGTCTGAGGCCCCAGGCGCAGAAGAAAACATGGGCCTCTTAAAAAAAAAAGAGAGAGAGAGAGAGAGAGAGAGAGAGAGAGAGAAACCGGAAAAATAAAAATACATGTTAACCATATTTTTAAATAAATAAAAAATATTATGGACTATTACTGTTAAAATTGCACATATGAAACCAAACTTGGTGTCATTAGAAAAAAATGTAAAGTTGGGGTTTTGCAAGGCCCTTCAGAAGTCGGGGCCCAGGGCGCGTGCCTGGTGCACCGGCCGTTAAATCCGCCTCTGGGTGCGACACTCCCAGAACCTAGGCTCACACCTGTTACTGCTCACCCATGCTGCCCAGTGCAAGAGCCCTGCTCAGGAATGGCACGGGCCTGGTAGATTGTCGGGGACTCTCGCCCATCTGCCCAGGAAGAGACTGACTTCTCATCTCCTCCCCCAGACAGTTACTTGGCTTAGTGGTAGAATAGTGAGCAAGACAACATCCCTGCCCCACAGAATTCAGTCTTCCAGGCCAACGGCTATGTAAACAGATCACTGCAAACAGTGAGGTGTGTGCTGAAGCAGAGATGTGAACAGACGCTGTGAGGGTGCAGATGAGAATATCATTAACTCCCGAGTCAGGCAGAGTCCCAGCAGCACACATACTACACACTTAAACTGGGTCACTGGAAGGGAGACTGATAAACAGACAACAGACACAGGTAGAGGCAGGGAATAGATACAAAACCTGGTTGCCTGTTGGGCAATCCTCCACATCCCAGGAACTTCTCATGATCCCAGGAAAAAGGGCTTTTTAAAGGGCTGTACGGGCGGACTACGCACTGTGCCCCACCGAGAGGTGCACAGTGGCACTTTGAAACTGCTCTTGGCCGTCGGAGGTATTTTGCTATCTACGACTTTGACTTGAGCAGGCTGCTTGGAGCTGCCGCTCTTCTGTGGGCCAGGTGTCTAGAGATTCATAAAGCCATGCATTCTGTAGAAAGTGTGGTGGAAGCAGAAGATATGAGAATGGGGCTGGCTGAAATGTAGTCTGAGTCGGACTGCAAGGCTTGCGGTCTGGGGAACGCCTGCTAGGAAAGTGCAGAGTTCTGAGCCCAATGCAGGAGGTGAGAGGACAGGAGCAGAGGAGTCAGAGGCGACCTACACTGAGGAGACAAGCAGGCAGGCTGACTGGCCCGGTAGTGGAGCAACCCACAGAACCCAGGCTGACAAGAAACGGCGGCACCTGCCTGAACAGGTGAGCACATGAAGTGCTCTGCTGACCGAGGACTCACTCTGGAACAGGTGGAGCCCCCACTGGCATGGGGCTCCAGCAGACGCCCCGCTTAAGGGCCCCTTGCCATCCTGAGCAAGCCAGAAGCCGAAGCCCAGTAACAAACAGCGCTTGCTAACGCCAAGCCTTCTGAGCGTGACTTGGAAGGCTGTGTTTCTGTGTGGCGAGGCTTGCATTCCGGGCTCTGAGGGTTTCTGGTGAGGTCTGGGAGAGAAGGGAGCAGCAGGAGATGGAGGCTAATTATACCGGCGGCGGCGGTGGTGGTGGTGGTGGTGGTGGTGGCGGCAGCGGCGGCGCTTGTCCTGCTCCTTCTTTGCAGACACAGGGGAGAGGACACAGAAAGGCAATTAAGGGGTCTCTCACAGGCAACTAGGTGGCCTGTGGAGGCGGGGAGTCTCCAGAAGGTGTGACAGGAGAGGGTAGGCCTGGCACCACCTGTTCTCCACCCCCACCTCCGAACTCACACATCCAGATGCCTCTGCAAAGGACATAAGTAAATTTAGAGACCTGTCCCTTGGCCGGATGGGCCTCCAGGCTCCAATGCTAACTAATGTCACAAAAATCCTTGCCACCAATAATGGCTAATTCTAGGACCTGGCCAGGCTTGTGAAGAGAGAGCCAAATATGGACACCGGAGGATGAATGGACGTGTTTTTAATTAAACCAGGTGCCCGAGTATATCAAGCGCTGGAAAAGGGTTCTGTGACACTGGTGTTCCTGAAATCCAGCCAGGATTTAATGAGCCCCTGTCTGAAATACCATCACTGAGAGTGCTTGCAACTCGTGTTTGCTAAGGGTAAACAGCCGAGTTTCCACCACACCTCACTTAGAGGTTCATGGAGCGCCCGGAGAGTAATTAAACATCATTACTTTAGAACCAAGACGTTCCGCACAGTGGGAAGAATAACTGCACGCATAATCGCCCAGGCAGCCTTTAAACAAAGGAACTCCTCGTGTAAAAAGGAGGTGGATGAGGGACCTGGTCAGGCTAGCACACGGGCTTTGTGTTTCTGTGCAGACTTGCCTGGAGCCCTACAGTGATGGTTTTCATAGTTCCAGTGTTTGGTTTTCAACTAAGAATAGAAAATTCTTTCATGTTGACCTGAGAGGTTCATATTCCCTCTTTAATATCCTTTAATATCTTCATCTGTTTAATTGTAATGTCGGTGTTCGCTGACTGGCATTACCCACTTACTCATATCAAAGCCCTAGGAATCCAGCTAGCCAAGACTCCTGGCCTTGATTTCTCTCTCTCTCTCTCTCTCTCTCTCTCTCTCTCTCTCTCTCTCTCTCTCACACACACACACACACACACACACACACACACACAGCCTAGAGCAGGTTTCTCAACACTGGCATTACTGATATTTGGGGCTGGCTAAATCTCCCCTGGGGGGGGGGGGGTGCCGAGCGCATTGTAGGATGATTGGCAGCATTCCTGAACTCCACCCACTAGATGTCAGTGGCACCTCCCCCAGCTGTCCTAACAGACAGTGTCTGCAGACATTGTCAGATGTCCCCTACGGGGAGTCAATGCTCCTACTGTTTTAGATCATCACAATCTGCATGGGACCCCTTCCTCTTTTTCAAGGTAAATGTGAGTAAGGTCTAACACCTAACTCAAAAGAAGGACTTGCAAATGTTTGCTCTGAACTCTAAAATGGGCCCCCAAACTGGGCACACCAGCAACGACACTTACCAACCTACACAAATGGCACAAGGATTGCTGATCTGTTCTATTCTATTGTGATTGAACTATTCAGAGAAAAGCCCAACAGAAAGCCAGATGTAAAACAATTAAATACAGCAAAAAAATTGTCCAACACACAGCAGTCACGGATTTTTTTTTAAAGGAAGAGGATATAAAATAATTTCTAGCTTAGCAGGGGTTGATGGATTGATTGTTTGAGGTATATACCTGTCTTATTCTCAAAAGGTTTGCTAAAGTCTTGTCCACATTGGACAGAAACCACATCAAGTTTTTGTCCAGAACAAGAGCCAGGTAGCCTGTACTCTCTCTTTCTGTTTCCGGTGGTGACAGGAAGCTGGATGAAGAGTATGTTGCACCATGCGCAGTTTAGGGCCTCACCCAGGAGAAAGAAGGGGAAGGGCATTAGCATTATGTGGAGCCTGCTGTGGACTAAGAACTTCCCCTGCATGTGTAACCTCATTTAGGTAAATTGGCTCACACTTTCTCTTTCAGGCCCTGAGGGGAATCCAATCACTCTTCTTTTAGTCTTCCTTGTTCTCTCTTTTTTTTTTACTTTCCTAGTGAGAGGAGGGGAAGATAGAGTGACAGTCACCTGCATGTGCCCCAACCGGGATCCACCTGGCAACCCTCATCTAGGATCAACGCTCTACCCAGCTGGGGAAGATGCTCACAACTGAGCTATTTTTAGCACCTGAGGTGGAAGCTCCATGGAGCCATCCTCAGCACCGGGGGCAATATGCTCAAACCAATCAAGACATGGCTGCGGGAGGAGGAGAGAGAGAAAGGGGAGGGGAAGGGATGGAGAAGCAGACAGTCACTTCTTCTGTGTGCCTTGACAGGGAATCTAACACGGGACATCCACACACTGGGCTGATGCTCTACCACTGAGCCAAATGGCCAGGGCCTTCCAAGCTCTCCTTTGAAGGAAGTTTGTTCATTCACGGTGGGTGTGCAATACCCAGGGTCAGGATGGGGATGAGACAAAGGGAGACACCTAGAGCCAATTTTAAGGAGGTACTCACTCTCAAGGTTATGCAAGCACACAGCCACCCTAGTTCTAGCCTGGTAATACTGGACTGAAATAAAAATCCACTATATCCTGTAATATATTCCCATGTAACGTAATACTCAGAACAGCTTTCGGCGGTTGGGTAAAGGACGACACAGGGATTCGTGTACTCTTAACCTTCCTCCTCCTAACAGTGTGTGAGGCATCACACAGGGTGCCTGGAGGGGGTGAGGAGAGAAAATTACAAAGATGGGTGAGAACATGAGAGCCTCCCCCCAGAATGTTCACATTCAAGCCGAGGACCCCCTGACATTTGCTGCTATGAACCAGGGTAGCCTGTGAGGGAGGTACATGATCTCCTTGCTAAATTCCATTTTCTGTCACTTCCAGAGTAGTGATTTATTAATAAAATGTGCATCCAAGAATTAATTTGAAATTATATGAAAAACTAAAAAGAAATTGGGTGAATGAAATGAGCCTATTTATCATTTTCTTTGTCCTAGGGTCTGAAGCACTTACATTTATATTCACAATTGAACACTCTAATTTCCAGGCTGAGCTGGGCAGCAGATGAATGAGGCCAGCCAGCTCCCTCCATACTCCCCCCAGGCTGTATAGAGGGACATGGTGCTCTGGCTTCATCACAACCATCTGCCAAACCCCTCCCTGGAGCAGGCAGCAGAGAAGTGAGTTCAACTCTATTTGAGGCAATGGGAACAAGATCTGAGAGTCCTATTGACTTGTGGCTGGACTGTTCTCCAATTCTAAAAATGATTCTGAACCCAGGCCACTCTGAGCCAGCAGGTGGATGTATGACCCTAAAGTCAAGGCCTCTAACTTGGAATTGCTCAAAACTTAGCAATCAAACCCGTTGGGCCAATTCAGAAGAGCATCCAGGGTGATATCCACCTATATCAATATTCTATCAAAACAGGCCATGTTGGGAGCTTCCTTTAGAGGCTTGATTGCCCCCAAATTTCTGGCTTTCCTTCTCCATGTTTATGACACCTTCTGACCAATCAGGAGGCACATCCATAATCTACCTAAACCTTCTAAGCTCATCTTCTGCCTCTCACCTTCTTCCAATCTGAACTCTCCAAGGTACTGGAGCAAGAACAGCAAAAACCCACTAGTTATAAAACATTGATGACCAAGCCAATGAGCTGATTTAAAGAAAGCAAGAGATTTTTCATCATTTTGTTTGTTTGTTTGTTTGTTTGTTTGTTTATTTTTGGCTGATGTGCAGTCATCAAGTCACATTATCAAAGACCTGTGTTCCTTAATGTTTTGTATGATGAAACCATCCAGCAGTCTTCTCAGGAAGGCTGAAAACCATTACACACTAATCATGTCATCACTAATCGCTAATCAACAAATGAATCAAGGACCTACCAAGCACCACTATGGTAGAATACGAGGCAGAGAGAAACAGGAAGACAAGGTAGCAGCCCTTTCATGGGTTCCGATAAAGGACTGACATGTGGGCCAATCGGCAGAGAGCCAAGTGTTGCAGGGGAGGGAGCCAACTAAAGACAGGCCTGAGCGTTGGAAGCAGGCTTCCAGGGAGGATGGGCACAGTGTGAGCAGACCTTTCACCTTGTTTGGATCTGTGGTTTATTCTATTTGAAAGGGCTTTCCCCCCTTTTCCCACCTGGTGAACTTGCTCTCACCCTTCGGGACAGTTTTAGTCATTCAGAGGATATCATCTGGGACCTGTGTACCTGAGGACAAACAGAGGCCCTCCTGTGGGGCAGCTTCACCAGTCTCTGCCCATTTTCCTCTCATGGCTACCTGCCCCCAATGCACTCAGTCTTTCGGCCTCGCTGAACCCATCCAGGCTGCCTGTGATAATCAGCTCTGCCCAGGAAGTCAAACTACCCAGATGTAAGACTCAGGACCAGCTCAGCATCTCCGAAGAGTCCCAAGTTCCTAAATCTCAACTCTGAGCCCGACCCGTTAGAAGACATATCTTCAAATTACACCTGTTCTTTTGTATATTCTTGATCTTGTCCCTCCCTGGGAAGTTCATTATGACAAAAAATAAGGCTATTTAAAGCCAAGTTAGTGCATTTTTACTACATAAATGAGCAGCCAGAGGCAGCCTCCCACGGAATGGCCCTTCCACTGACCCTATGAATAAAAATGTTCTCAATGACAGCTCAGGGACATGAACCCCCATAGACTGGCCTAGAGGCTACTCATTGTGTTATATCTTTATTCCTTTTTTTTTTTCTAGAGAGAGAGAGAAGGTGGGGAGGAGCAGGAAGCATCACCTCCCATTTGTGCCTTGGCAAGCCCAGGGTTTTGAAGTGGCATCATGGTGTTATTTCTGAGAGAAGGGATGTTGCGGGGAGGGAAACGCAAAGGCCCTTTATCTCGGCGCGTGGTTAGACAGCCTCATTGAGACCTAATCCCCACACCACGCGGTTCCTCGGTTTAAACGGCACGACCCAGTGGTTTTTAGTAAATTCACAGAGTTGCGAAACCCTCACCCTTTCACTAAACTTTGTCAGTTAAGTTGGCGTACGCATGTGCATACACAACAAATACAGCTTCCCATTTGCCCCGCAAAGGACATTCAACATCTAGATTAGCTCAATTATGCACAGAAAAGTGCTTTCCCCTTCGTTTTATAATAGTTTTCAAGAGAGGCCTGGCAAAAGCTGATGCTCAGCTGTGGGGCATTTTTTGAAAGAAAAACTGGCTTCTGATTGTACATAAGTGATAACCAACAAGGAACGCGTATTACGTTGGTCAGATTTGCATACGGTGATTAGACCAGAAGATAGAATCTAGAATCTTCTGGTCTAATTAGCTTCTCTTTTCTCAGCAAAAATATGGTCGAGATGCCTTCATCTGATTAATCTTAAATGTTCTCATAGATCTCAGCCATCTTTTGGGGATGCGTCAGATAGAAAACCATCCTCACATCTATATCCTAAAAGCAAACTAACCTTGCTTTAAATAAATTTATATTTTGTTAATAAACTTAAAGTGGAAGTTGACTCCATGACTAGGTATGTGTAGTTAAAATTCAGGTTCGATCATGTACTAAATGCACTTTTGTGGATTAATATCCTTTAGGGACCAGACTTATGCTTTGCAAATTCTGAACATAATGAGGCAAAATAATAAAATCCTGCTGACCTTACAGGCTCTCATCTCTAGAGGCTCACTTGTGTGCTGGAGAGCAGGGAGCCCAGAAGCAGGAAAAACAGTAAATGAAATCAGGTAATTTGTATGAATGGTGCTTTATAAGCTGTTGTATGATTTATTTTTAATGTTAGTGACTACTGGCTTTGGCTGGTTGGCTCATTGGATAGAGCGTTGGCATGCAGACATCCCAGGTTCAATCCCCAGTCAGGACACGTAGGAGAAGAGATCATCTGCATCTCTTCCCTTCCCTTACGCCCTTCTCTCTCTCTTCTCCTCCTGCAGCCAATGGCCCGATTGGTTCAAGCGTCAGCCCCAGATGCTGAGGATACCTTGGTTGGTCCGAGCATCGGCCCCTGACAGGGGCTGCTGGTTAGATTCCAGTTGGGTGCATGTGGGAGTCTATCTCTCTATCTCCCCTCCTCTCACTTAAAAAAACTGTTAGTGATTACTATAATGAATTATTCATATTATCAGAGTAGAAATTATGAGGCCTGGATCTACTTTCTGCCGATGTTATATCCTTTTTTAGTTTCTGATACTTTTGGGGTCCTTGGCCAGATACACTAGAAACTGACCTTTCCTTTTGTGAACCCTGTGGACAGAGAAGGATTTCTATCCCACAAGGAAGGAATGAAAGAGGCTGTCTTCTTTTCTGAGGTGAAAACAACAGGCCTCTGATTTGGGGATTAACCTTCAAAGCCAGATTCCAAGCTCTCTCATAGTCTATCTCTCCCACCCCTTCCCCTCCCACCCCTGCCACACTCCACCTACTACCTGCCATCCCATCAGAAAACTGAGCCCACACATGAAGACTCTGAGCCTCAGCAACCCCGCTAATCAGTGACAGATGAGTGGAAACCCACAAGGAGAAAGCTGAGGAGACACAATCCTACCACCCTACCTAGCAAGCTAGAGAGCCTAGCTCGTGACATGTGAGATGATGAGAGAATAGTGCTAGACAGCCTTGGTGTGCAGTCAGAGAAGACCACCATACGGACCCATCTGTACAAACAGACCCCGTGTCCAGTTCCCCAGGCCGCTGACACAGCTGGTCTCCATGCGAGTGCTAAGATGGAGGAAATCTCCCAGGCCTACCAGGATCTGCCTTGTCTCTCTTCCATTTAGTCACAAACATAATTACTTTGGGGTACCTGCTCAATATAGACCCCAAACTAAGTGCTGCAGATACGGAATAAACAAGACGGACTTGGCCCTGCCCTCCTGGAGCAGCCCTCCTGTGGGACAGCACCACCAATAACGCGGCCCTCGCCCTGATTATTAGCCTACATTGTACACACCAAAGACAGCACTGGTGGGCAGCGAGTATCACACAGGAACTGCCATCAGCCACGGCACCATGGTTTGTCACAGCATCACAATTCCATTGTACGCTGGGACTTCTGCAGCCAAGGAGACTAGCAGCCAAACATGTAAGTGTTTTTTGTTATGACAAACATAATTATGAGACAGAAAGAGCCCATTAGTTCTACCATGTAATTTCGATCCTCAAGCTGTCAAAGAGAAAACTCCTCATCTTCTCATTCTGAGAAGCCTGTTATTATTCCAGGGTCCCTAACAGCTCACGCAGTGGCCACTGAAGTGCCTCTTCTGGGCTGACAAGGCCTCACTCTGTGTGGGTTCAGGGGTCTGAGAAGACTAGCAGCAGGAGGTGGGGCGGACTGACCAGAGGGAGCCTTTGGGCTTTCTGAGCTTGAGGATGTAAGGCTGGATGAAATGTGTCTTATTTTGGTTTTAATCAGGAAACTGTGGTTGCCACTAATATGTGGACCCTTCTGCACAAGTGGATCTAAGTGTACACACCCTGGCATTTGTGGGACTGTGGGACTCTTTGGGGATTTGGGTCACAAGTCAGTATGTGGGTGGGTCACTGGCAAGGCGCGGCTGGTGGGCACTGGCTTCCCAGCACTCAGGGCCACCACAGACAAGGGCCAGCCTTGGCAGACCCAGCGTTTGACTGTGGGCAGCTCCCACTGAAGGACCCTGCGGCTGTGAGCAGGCCAGGCAGCATCTATATAGTTCTGGGTTAGCAATTCTGCAAGGCTGTAAACTGTCACAAGCAAAGACCTAAGTTCTGGGCAGGCTTGGATCCCAAAACAGGAAATACAAAAAGGGCAATTTTCGGGGGGAAAGCAAGCCAAAAAGGGAACTCTCCCAGGCCTACCAGGATCTGCCTTGTCTCTCTTCCATTTAGTCACAAACATAATTACTTTGGGGTACCTGCTCAACATAGACCCCAAACTAAGTGCTGCAGGTACGGAATAAACAAGACGGACTTGGCCCTGCCCTCCTGGAGCTCCTCTCTTCTCTCCCTGCCCTGGAGGGGGAAACTTACCAAATTCCAGCCCGACTTAAACCACCGCCAAATGAATACACAGATACATGTAGGTTTTTGTTTGTCTGTTTGTTTGGGTTTTTTTGTATTTTTCCAAAGTGAGAAGCGGGGAGGCAGACAGACTCCCGCATGCACCAAATCAGGATCCACCTGGCATGCCCACTATGGGGTAAAGCTCTGCCCATCTGGGGCACTGCTCCACTGCAACCTGAGCCATTCTAGTGCCTGAGGTGGAGGCCATAAAGCCATCCTCAGTGACTGGGCCAACTTTTGCTCCAGCGGAACCTTGGCTGCGGGAGGAGAAGAGAGAAATAAAGAGAAAGGAGAGGGGGAAGGGGGAAGAAGCAGATGGGCACTTCTCCTGTGTGCCCTGACCGGGAATAGAACCTGGGACTTCCACATGCCGGGCTGACACTCTACCACTGAGCCAACTGGCTAGGGCCCAGATATATGAGTGGTAAGTCAATGCGATCTAAGATGACTGGTGGGTGGGAAAGGGGATGCCAGGGATGACTTCTCAGAGTATATGACATTGAATCTCAAACCTAAAGGCTGAATTGGATGGCCGTGAAGGGGAGGGCAATTCCAAGCAGATGGCCCAGCATGTGCAAAGGCCCTGAGGCAGGGAAGAGCTTGGCACTCTCCACATGCTGGGGCCTGTGAGGGGGAGCATATGAGAGGGAAATAGGGCTGGAGAAGCAGGGAGGAGTCAAGCCAAGCAGCATGAGAAAGCCTAGCTATTTTCCCAAGTGCAAAGGGCTCAAAGACAAGCTTAAAGCAAAGGAGTGACCTGACCAAACTGGAATCTGAGAGAGCTACTCGTGAGGAGACACCTGGGTGGGGGGCGGGGATCCTTTGGTCACTGGTGTTCCCTGAGCTCAGCTCGAGGTGGAGGTCAAGGGAAGACCAGCCTCCTAGAGGAGCTCTGATGGGGACAACATATGACAGAAATGCCAAACTCTATAAGAGAGGGCCAAAATAAAAGTTCAGAGGAGGCGAGGGAGGGGTCAGAAAGCCTTCCTGGAGGAGATGGCGTTTGAGCCAGGCCTGGAGTGTGGGTGATGCTGGACCCGAGGGGTTATGTGAAGGTATTGCAGGCAGAGGGGCCAGAGACAGCAAAGGCGAAGCAGACCAGCCGTCACCCTTTCCGCTTCCCAGAGACGGCACCTGGACAGGGGCTGAGGGGGCAGAGCTCCTCTGCTCGTTCTGCCACCGTATTTAGCATCTAGGCTACAGAGCAGATCGTGGGGATGGAGCCACTTGGAGTGGCTGCTCTGATCCCATTAGGGGCATTATGGTCACCCAGGCCTCGGCTGGAGGTCAAAGGCCCTGAGAGTCCGCAGAAAGCTGCCTGAGGGCATAGCTGGACCTTTGCTGGATGGGGTCAGTAGTGGGGTCATTGAATTTCTTGTCAAACTTGCTTTTAAACCCAATAGAAACAAGTAAATAATCACCTAAAACGAGTTTTCTGTTTGGAACTGAAGCAAATCTGCATGTGTGTACATGCACAGATGCACATATGTGTCAACATGAATACACATTTGCAAGTGTCCTTGAATAGGCCCCCCTGTCACCGTGCATGCAATGTGCTCTGTGTCCCCGTGTGGACCAGCACACTGCATCCCACAGTAGCCCCGGGCAGTAGACACATCGCCACCCCCACCTCCCAAACAAGGAAACTCTGTGGAATGTGGGCCAGTACCTATCTGTGTGCAGAATGCTCACTTGTTCCTGGAACCTTCAATCACGCAACAACTCTGAGCCCTTCAGAAAACCGGACAAAATCTGGCTCTGAAATAAGACTGTAACATTTTTCATGTCATCTATTATCAGCTGTCTGCCAAAGTCTTAGGAAAATGCATGCAGTCCACCTGGAAAGAGAGGAATGAGCTGGTAGAGTACGACACAGCATGGCACGTTTCACGATTTCTCTCTCCTCTCATAAAACAAGACAAGCATCTCATCTCTGAAGGCACCTGTCCTAAACCTGTCATCTGACTTAATAACTTAAAAACAAACAAGAAAAATTTAATTTGCTCCTAATGAATATCATGTCTGGGTTTCCAGCACATATAAAAAAACTGTAGGTAAAAGGCAAAGCATCCAAGTCCTCTTGGCTCTGCAATCGGCTAAATCATTTCAGCTGCAGGTCTAGCTTTTGAGGATCCGAACTGACCTGTAAAATGACCGTTTCAATGAGTGGTGAGGAATCTAAGCTGTGTGGGAGTTTGCAGACATTCCCTGTTTCCTTTTCTGCTAACACTAAATAAAACCCTGGAAATCTCTGCAAGTCCTTCCTGCCTCCTTGCTCTCTGCCCTTTCTTTCCCTGGAGAATCCTTGGAGACTTAGAGCCACGCCTGAGACACAGTAATGCATTAACACACATGACAGTATTAGCTGCAAGTGCGAGGGGGTCACCACCTCCATCTGCTTTCTGCTCCTGTTTGGGCCAGAAGCATGCATCCCTTGGGCCCCCTGTCCTGTGTTTTATCTGCTCACCGGGTCCTCCTCGTCTCTCCTGCCCACCGCCCAGACCTTCCTGAGTCCCTCGGAGTTGCCACCCTCCCTCCCACAGGGGGCGTGGCACACAGCTCTCCCGCCTGCAGACGGATGCCCCACCTGCCTGTCACTGCCTGGCTCCTCCTTCAGGTCTTCAGGTGCTGCCTAGGGCCTGCCTGGAGCTCCCGACAGTCATATCCTCCTTTGTTGCAGTGAAAGGCCACATTATCTGGCTGATAGTTTGTCACCTCTCCAGCGCCATCTCCTGACACACTGGGATTCCAGTGAGGCAGGACTGAGCATCTGGTTTGAGGCAGAGTAGGTACTCAGGAATATTAGTTGTATGAATTTATAAAATACTAGTTGTATGAAATAACAGTGCAACAGGGAAAGGGCTAAAAGAAGGACCGCCCAGGGAGAAGAGATGAGACCAGATGCTGTCACTGGCTCTCCTTCCTCCACCGCTAGGCCTCCCTGCCTCCATATCCTCCTTCCCAGCCAAAACACACAGGCCCACGCTCCTGAGCCCATCTGGCTGCAATGCAGTCACTGTGCCCAGAGCTCTTAGATGCACTTGGTACATTTCAGTGACAAGTGGCTCCAAATAACGCCCATTCCTTTCATTCAACCCTCCTGTCTTCTCTCCCTGCCCTGGAGGGGGAAACTTACCAAATTCCAGCTCCATCTGTTTGGGTACAATGTGCCAGCTCTCCAGCTGGAAGGGCCACCGTGGAATCAGGGCCCACAGTAGGTGTGCAGAAGCCAGGCATGATGGTCTGGGATCAGGGACACAGTTCCAGCTGCTGAGACCCACAGAGGATGTCACAAACTGTCACATAGCAATGAGAGGTGGCATCCTGCTGGCACTGGGTATGTCCTGAACCCAGAGGGTGAGACTTGGGTAAGAATCCAGCCGGGAGAAGGTGAGGAAGAGTCTGGCTCCGCCTCCCAAAGGCCAACCTGGCTGGGTGTTGGGATTTTGTTATGTTCACATTCTTCAGGGAGAGCTCCTGGTGGGATGTTAGATGGTGAGCACATTCAACAGATCGCAAGGGGAAGTGCAAGGGAGACATGTCTCACACAGGTCCTGGAGGAGATACACTCAGGAGGCCTTGACCTGCTACAGGAAACGGAGGTTCCAGGACCTCCTGGAGGAAATGACAACTGAGCAGAGTTCTGATGAACGAAGAGGGAGCATTCATGGCGCCCACCTAAAGGGGCAGAGGGTGGGGAGGGCAGACAAGCATTTCAGGACAGTGAGAAGCAAGGGACATGTATGGCTGGAGCTGGCACTCCGTAGGCACTGAGAGAAGGCCCAGCAGGCAAGGCAAAAAGCGGCTGGCACCATCAACCCCGAAAGGAAGTTGTGACCAGCTCCCGAGGCCTGGCTCAGGGTTTACCAGAATGGTGCCCCTGCGTGACAGAGCACTGAGCTGGGAGTCCGGCCAGGCAACCTGTCTCCCTGGGGATGGGTTCTAAATTACTCAGACATTCCCCTGAGAGTATAAGGCAGCCTGTATCTACCCTCTTAGTTGCAAAATTTTGATCCCTTTGCCTACACATTGATCCTTAGTCCCAAGAGGTCAGTCTCTCCTGGGAAGCCCAGAAGCCCTCAGGACACAGGGTCAGGAGCCTGGCTAAGGTCTCAGTATTCTCAAGACAGGTGTGCATGGGAGGGAAGCTCCACGTCCACGTGCTGGGCGCCAGCCTGCTCCCTCAACAGGACAGAGCGTGGCACTTCTAGCCAGCAACCTCCTTGTCAAAGTGCCAACAGAAATCCTTACATCTTCACAGGTGTCCCGCCCAAGGCCCCTTTGCTTGGAGACTGTGCCTAGGAGCCCACAGCTACAGCTTACAGAACGGGGGGGGGGGGTGCAGTGTGGCGGTTTCCAGACTGATCCTTTTAAGTTTCTGCTTCTTCTGTCTTTCCTGTCGGCTTTGTCCCTCCTAGAGCGTGCAATTAGACCAAAGTACCTGGAAAACCCCTTCCTAATCAATAATTCAAAGTGTTAGTCTCCTGTGACATTTGTTCATCACACCTCTCCAGGCATTCATGAATTCTCTAGGATGAAGATCCCTGCTGGGACATTGAAGTACAATTAATGTAGTCTTTGGGTAATTACGTATTTTTAAATTATCCTTTTTATTTTTTTCCTAAACAACAAGAAAGAATTGTTTATAAATAAAGGAAAATGTTATGGTCTCATGAGTTGGGCATTTGTCAGGAAGGAAATTCAAAGGAAGGTACAAACGAGAGTCGTAGGAAACATTTGGGGTATATGCTGAGTCAAGAAAGACCCATTTAGAAAGAGATGAAAATAGTCCAAGCACCGCGTAAAAGCTCCTGACATGACATTTCAGCTTCATAATGAGCACTACCGAGGTGTCAGTGGACCAGCTCTCTTTACCAAGCCCCCCCCCCATTCCATCACTTCTTCCTTGCTGCACTTCTGGTGGCTCAGCCAACACCAGTCTACCCCCTCCCTATCGTCTATTTCAATCTAGAATGCTGATTTTGTTCAGCATGCAATATGTGCAATTTATAATGCACCCCAACTTCACTGCAGCAGGAGGTGACCAGGAAAACCAGTCCGGACAGTGATTTGTAAACAGAAGTCTACTGTGTGGAATCTTAGGGTAAACAAAACCAACTAAGCTGGCATATATATGCCTGTGCCTTTGCTTTTCTCTCTTCTTCTTGCCTGGACTGTGAAAGGGATGGCTCAAGGAAGAGTAGCCACCTTGCAACCAGGAAGGTAAAACCTGAATGCTAACAATGGCAAAGTGGAGCCAGAAGGAAGCTGAACACTCGGTTTCTCCCTTAAGCTGCTGTATCATGCTGAACAGACTTCTTTAGGGTTCTGGTTACATGTGAAAAACTAGCTCCTGTGTGTTGAAGCCCCTGTTAGATGAGTTTTCTGTTACATGCAGTCAACACAAGTGCTAAGTGACGTGCACTTCCAGATGTTGGGACACTTGCACAGCCAACTAAGACGTTCGAATTTGCGAGAGCTCCCTCTGTTAGACCTGACAGTGTTGGTGACTCTCATCCTGGGAAGAGACCTCAGCAAGATCTCAGGCTGCCCTGCAACCACTTCAAACAGGAAAGTAAAACGGGCATTCTTGCAGGCTCCACTGACCTGCAGGCCGGGAATGCAGAACTGAATAATGTGGTTTCTGAGAAGAATGACCTCAGCAGTTACAATGAAAACATCACATTTTATAGCTCAAGCTTCACAGCATACCTGCGGGAGCACCAGGCTCCACGAGAAACCTTCTGTAGCCGCACAACTGTCCGGGTCAGTCTGTCTCCCAGCTCTTCCCACACAGAGCATCTCTCCATTCTTCTCACTCCCCTCCTCTCTGGGTTTCTTTCCTCATTCGACCCTGGCTATTCCTCTCCAATCGTCACTAATTCTCTCTCCTCTTCCCCATCTCTACTTGGTGGATTTCCGCAAGACTAGTAGTGTGGGTGCCCTCCCTAATCTCTCAGTGACCTCCCCCACCTAGGACCTGGTGGTACAAGCACCCGTGTGTTGGTGACTCTTAAATGTGAAACTTTCACCCTATCAACCTTCTGAACTCCAGCCTCCGATGTCTGCTGTGTGCCTGACACCACCACTGGGCTGGCTCAGAAGAATCTCAAGCTAACGTGTGCAAAACAAATTTGCATTTCATGCAAAACAAAACCACAGTGAGATAGCAGTTCATGTCCATGAGGATGGCTATTATTTTTTTTAAAAAGAGAGAAAAATAACAAATGTTAGTGAGGGTGTGGAGAAATTGGAATGCTTATGTGTTGCTGATGGGAATATAAAATGGTGCAGCTGTTACGGAAAATATTATGGCAGTTCCTTTAAAAATTAAACAGAATCACCACAGGACTCAGCAATTCCAATGCTGAGTAGATACTCAAAAGGAGTGAAAGAAGGGTCTCAGATATGTGTGCACACCCATGTTCATAGCAGCACTATTCAGAGGTCAGAAGGTGGAGAAGCAAACCGAATGTCCACCAACCAATGAATGGATAAAGAAAATGTGGTCTATGCATACAATGAAATATTATTCAGGCTGAAAAAAAAGAAAGAAATTCTGACACAGGCTACAACATGGGTGAGCCTTGAAGACATTACATACAGAGAAATAAACCAGACACAAAAGAACAAATATGGTATGCTTCCACTTACATGAGGCACCAAGAGTGGTCATTCTGAGACAGAAAGTAGAAGGGTGGTTACCAGGGGTTGGAAGTAGGGAGAGTGGGGAGCTACTGATTATTGGGTAGAGTCTCAGTGTGGAAAGATGGGTGGTGGAAATGGTTGCACAATAATGTCAATGTATTGAATGTTGCTGAACTGTATAGTTAGAAATAGTTAAGATGGTAAATGTTAGTCCTGGCCAGCTGGCTCAGTGGTAGAGCATCAGCCCAGCATGTGGAAGTCCCTGGTTTGATTCCCAGCCAGGGCACACAGGAGAAATGCCCATCTGCTTCTCTACCCTTCCCCCTCTCCTTTCTGTCTTTCTCTTCCCCTCCCGCAGCCAAGGCTCCACAGGAGCAAAGCTGGCCTGGACACTGAGGATGGGTCCATGGCCTCCACCTCAGGTGCTAGAATGGCTCCAGTTGCAATGGAGCAATGCCCTAGATGGGCAGAGCATTGCCCCTTAGTGGGCTTGCCAGGTAGATCCCAGTCAGGTGCAGGGAGTCTGTCTCTCTGCCTGCCCACTTCTCACTTTCAGAAAAATACAAAAAATAAAAATGGTAAACGTCACGTGTTGTTAGCTGGTAGTTAATGCTTTTATGGTGTTCACTATGTGCTGGGCATGTCTCTCTATGTGAGTGAACCCTGCCTGATACACTGTGCTCCATCAAAGGTAAGGTGTGCTTGACGTGGTGGTCGGAGAAGACGTACACCTATACTTGGGAGCTCCTGTTCTGATAGAAGAAAAATGAGCTCAAATTGCTCAAACAGAAGGCAGAAGGCGGTAAAGCCACAATGGGCATAAGGGCTTTGCAGACAGCTATACCTCAATAATAACTCTGGGCACCACCACAGACCAGCTGTGTGACCTTGGTACTGTCACCCAGTAGGTGCCCCAGTCCTTCTCCTTTCCTCTCCAGAAGGGAACTTCAGGGCAAAGATGTTTGGATGGAGGGAAACATGTCTCAGGTTTCAGAGGCAAGGGTGTGAGGTTTCAGAGGATCCTGTGGGAGAGGTTCAGCATGGCGTCTTTCCATCTCAGGTGGGAGGAGTTCATGCATTTGGGTGAGACCGAGTGGGAAAAGGTCATTCTGCAAATATTCAAAAGCAATTTCATGAAACCATAGGCTCTCATCTGTCTGCGATGACAAATGAGCCGGGTGCCGTAAGCACTACGCATTCAGTGAAATGATGACTCCCGCCAGGGACAGGGCCCATTTTCTTCTAAGGCTGAAATGCAAAGATAACAGTGCACTGTATACACAGGCCTGTTGTGCTGAGAAAACCTCAGCTGCTTCTGGGCTTATGGAAGACCGACGATAAATCAACCAGTATCACTCGCGACCGTCCCATTGTTCTTTAATGTTCCACCGATCTTCTGGAAACGAAGGAATTTCACATAAAACAAGTAGGTTGGTGAACTTCAATCTTACCCATAATTGTGTAATAAAATTGGGCAAATACAGTAATGAAAAGGATTGTGATGAAGGAGTCGATCTGCAGTTTCACAGCGAACCCATGCATAAGCAGAGGAGCTCGGGGCGGGGCACACTCAGAATTTTACCAGGGCCCCGTAGGCAGGAAAGCCACACTCTCTTGTTAGAGGAAAACCTACTTATGGAGCAGCTGCACCATGGCAGTGGTGCCTGACATTACCACCTGGGGCCCCTCGAGATCAGGACATCAGTTTAAAGATTAGGTTTCGACTGTTAGTGAGCAGGAAGTCAACTGCTCAATTTCACTTAAGTGAGTTCTTTTTTCCAGATTATCTCTAGATGGCTTCATCTGTTACCCACTCTCCACTGCAGCCCGTTCAGCATAAATACAGACCTATAGTTTGCACAAGCCTGCATGTGTCAAATCTTTATTTCTGGGCTCTCCAGTAACGCCTGTTGTGCCTGCTCCCAGCCTTCAAAAGAAATCCAAGTCTCTCCTCCTCCCAGTTGGGCCCTGTTGGGCTGCCCCACTCTCTTAACAGGGCCTGCAAGTCCAGGTATCTTCATGAAACCCTCCAGCTTCTAGGACAGTCGCTGATCCTCCAGCAGCTCTTAGCCATTGCTTTCTGACTTTTCCAACACTACAGTCCCAACCACGGCTTGTTTCCAACCTCTCCATCCTCAATGAGCAACTGACCACAGACCCAACCCTGTGAGCTAGTGGCCGCCTAGATCCTGTTTAGCTTTAATTCAGTTACCACGCCGAGTCTCTTGCCAGGCCATTCTGGTTCCCTCAAATCCTTGCCCTCCGTGACCCTCAGGAAGCTTCTCTTTGTAATATAGCATGTAGCGGTATGATGGGCCCCTTATTTATCAACTGATGATAAAAGAACCAATGGCCTAAGTGCTCATCTCCTTTGATCAGTCCTGAAAGTACAGTGTAAGGCCAACATAAAACAATGATTTTAAAAGGCCTCTGTAATCAGTAAAGCCCTAAACAGATGTGAATGATATCACCCGTTTGACAGATGAGAAAACTGCCCCCGGAAGAACTGAGGTGAGCTGCTCCAGGCCTCAGAGCACAGAGGAAGACCCAGGACTAGAATGCAGGCCCGTCTTCCTACAGGCTCATGATCAGGATTCCTGCTTTCTTTCTTATTCTTTTTTTTTTTTTTTTTGTATTTTTCTGAAGCTAGAAACGGGGAGGCAGTCAGACAGACTCCCGCATGCGTCCGACCAGGATCCACCCGGCACGCCCACCAGGGGGCGATGCTCTGCCCATCCAGGGCGTCGCTCTGTCGCAACCAGAGCCACTCTAGCGCCTGGGGCAGAGGCCAAGGAGCCATCCCCAGCGCCCGGGCCATCTTTTGCTCCAATGGAGCCTCGGCTGCGGGAGGGGAAGAGAGAGACAGAGAGGAAGGAGAGGGGGAGGGGTGGAGAAGCAGATGGGTGCCTCTCCTGTGTGCCCTGGCCGGGAATCGAACCCGGAACTTCCGCACGCCAGGCCAACGCTCTACCACTGAGCCAACTGGCCAGGGTCCCTGCTTTCTTTTTTTTAATAAATGTTTCTTAGATTTTTCTGTATGATAAAACATGAGATATAGTCAAGTTAACATTTTAGTATATGTTGTTTCATTGATTTTGTTCCACAAAATGCAATCAATGTGGCATAGATTTTATAACTTGTTTTTTTCTAAGTCTTAGGACTTGAGCATTCCTCCTCTTTAAATACTTGTTGACAATATTTTCAGCAGCCACTCTGGGTACCAGCCCCCTGCTGTTGCCTAGAGTGCTGCACTGGATAGTACCATGTCACTATGAGAGCAGCCCGTGCTGACCACTCTGGGCAAAACCGTTTGCAAAGAGCTTACACTTATTTCACTGGGATAAACCCCAGAAGGTGAAAATGCAGGGTCTGCAGTCAGGGAAAATTAGATTTTTGTTCCATTTGGCCAAATTGCTCTCCAGAAAGACTGACGAACTCATACTCACATAGCAGTAGGTAAGAGTGTCCATTTCCCACATCAGAGCCAAAACCCACTGTACTGATTAGTTTTTACCACCCACACGGTTCAATTCACAACTCTCTGATGACACATGAAATGAAATATTTCTCAAATATAAATGGCTATCTGTGTCTCTTGTGAATCACCTTTCCATGTCCTGCTTTCTTTTTCCACTGGGCATATTTCACGGTGTTGTTATTGATTCGAGTAGCATTTGCTGGTCAGCCTGTGGGTTAGAACACTGAGAACCCTCCAAAGGGGAAGAGAGATCTAGGGAAACTGGTCTTGCTATGTGGCCCAGAGACAGGGAATTTGATGACTCTGTGCTCCTATCTGAGCCCATGGCTGCTGACAGGTGGTTCTGGAGAGCTGGGCAAGGAATGATAGAGAAAGGGTATGTGAGAGGATGCACAGCCCTGTTCTGGTTCTAGAATAGAGAGAAGAAGGAGGGGAGTGTGGTAAGGAGGAGCGAAGAAATAGCTGTAAGGGAGAGAAAACAAGGGCAAAATGTTCATGCAGGAAAGCCGCCTCAGGTCGCAGGGGAAGCCACAGGGAGGTGGCAGAGAAGCAGACAGAGCTGGGAAGCATGTCTGTGGGAAGTTTGGAACTGCACACCAGTCCTACAATTGGTAATTTGGAGGATGACAGAGTCAAGCAGGCAAAGAGAACTTGCATTAGTGGAGGAAGGAAGGGAGGTGGCAAGTGCCTTCTACAACTCCTGGTCCACCCAGTGCCCTGGGCTCATCCCTGATCTGCAGATTCTCGGTCCCTTTCTACAACATCACTCAGCCTTCTGCACTGAAGTCATTGCAAATTAATGTGCCTTTAAGAGGCAAATAACATCCTCTTAGACTGAAATGCTGGCAAAAGAGCAATCATTTT
This sequence comes from Saccopteryx bilineata, assembly GCF_036850765.1. Classification (NCBI taxonomy): domain Eukaryota; kingdom Metazoa; phylum Chordata; class Mammalia; order Chiroptera; family Emballonuridae; genus Saccopteryx; species Saccopteryx bilineata. Next base: position 73,145,112 of record NC_089496.1, read on the forward strand.
TCATCTCTGATTAAAATGTCTAAGGAAGAAATTGGAAATAGTTCAGCAAAGGAAGCTCCCACTCTTGGAGCTGCAGAATGCAAAACAAACTGGGAGGCAGTGGTAAGAGGCAAAGCTGCCCTCTCTGCATAACAGGGCAGCCAGGCTTTGCCACCAACACAGACAGTGTCCACTGGGCAGGCCGGTCACTGGGGAACCTGGAATACGTGTAGGCCACCAGAAGACACCTGGCATGGACGTAGGAGCCTACAGACCTCTATTCAATGTTTCCCAAGTGTGCCTGGCTGGCAGTGTTTGCCAGACTTCACATGCCCAGTCTTTTGCCTGGACATTGTGAGTCAGTATATGAGACCCAGAAAATCAGCCCTTTTAGATGAGGGTCTCTGGCAGTTCTTACAATCTGGCAAGAAACTGGCACTTCTTACACTAAATCTCCTCAAGAGAACAGAAAATCAATACCAAAGAGTTCCAGTTCTGCCTATGGCAGTATAACTTATACAGACCAACTCTTCTACCAAAAATAGAGAAACAATGAACAAAACAGTATTTTTTTAAAAATCTGTTTAGAAACATCGGAGAGCTATCAAATGCAGTAAGGTCGTGTGTCACCAACATCAGAGAGAAAGGAAATCACAGAAGTGAACCAACCTACTATTTGGCACAGATACTTGCCCAGAAGCATTTGCTGATTCTTAAGGAAACCCTCAAAGCTGAGAAGCTGTGCTTTATAAAAACCGAGGAGTGAAAAATCCGGGAAGGAGAAACCAAGGAGAGGCCAGCAGCCCTCTCCCCAGGTTCCCATCTTAGGCTGGGGACTACCTGCCTCTTCAAATCTGCCCCACACCCGTGGAAGCTTTTGTAGACTCAGGCACTTGTGGAAAGTCAAGCAACCAGGTGCAGTCTGAGCTGGTGGCCCCAGGACCCAGGAGAGCTCATGGGAGGCTCAGGAGAGCCAGGAACACTGCCTTCACCTACTGCAAATGCAGATCCCAGTGCAAGGCAGTGAAGAGAATACTGACTGTAAAATTAGAGACTTGGTTCAAATCCTAAGCTACCACTTACGTGGAATAGAACTTTGGCCTCAGTTTCCTCTTCTGTGAGAAGAGCACAGTGATACCTCAGAGTTAGAAGAAAAAAAAGACTACATATGCTAATATATGTAAATAAATGAAAAGCAGCTGTTGTACACTTCCGTTTCCCTGACTTCATGTGCTCCTGTGGAAGGACTTCAGCCACAGCCAGCCCCCTGTCCTCTCCTGCCTCCTCTCACTGACTGGTTGGTGTTCTGCAGAAGAAACTAAGCATGCTGGATTCAGCCCTCTCGGGTTTCTTTTGGATCTGACTACCATAAAAAGTGTCCTCTGCCGAGCACCAAGCTCCCGCCCCTGCTGGAAGGCCCACTTGAGCTCCCACCCCTGCTAGAAGGCTGGTCAGCACGTCTGGCCAGTTGTGCTCATGTCTGCACAGAGGACAGGTGTGTCTAATGCAGGAGCCAAGCATTAGGAAGCCTACATCTAAGCCAAGCCACATCCTCCAATATGTTTATAAAGCTGATTCTTTACCCATCCTCCATCTGAGCTCTGTCTCTCTCTGGTGGGTCTGAACTCAGAGGAGAGCAGCTTTTGTGATTCCTGGCACAGAGAAAGCACTCCTTAAAAGCCTGCCACATTTGTTCCCCCCAGAGGCAGGGTCCTCCCACCAAATCTGTCAGAACTCCTGGTGAGTCTATGCCCACCTGAAGGGACACGGATCCTCTTATAATAAGTGGTCCAAGCAAGCAAAGATTGGTTGGCAAACGAGCCTTCCATTTCAATTATGCACCCTGATGGGCCCTGGGGAAAACATTATCTTCACCGGCCTCTGCCCGAGGCTTGATGCCACCCTGTTCTTTGGCAACATGTGAGCTGGGCACCCTCTGCTGAAACCTCTGCCTCAGTCAGCACATTTGCTTTTTTCCTCCAAGAAAACTTCAGATACCACGGGCGATACACACACGGGTCCAGTCATTCCTTCAGCAGGAATTCACTGCCTATTTGTTTTGTGCTGGGGTCTGTGGTGGGTACTGGGGAAAACCATAAATGTGGCAGAGAATTTGCCTTTGTGGGACCTGTGAACTAGTGGAGAAAGTAGCATATAAACATACAATTAAAATGCAAGGTGATTCACTGAATTTCCAATGATCTCTGAAAGAAGAAAACTGGCCCCAGGAAGTGAGCTTTCCATGAAGCCACCTATGCCTACAGGTTTATCCATCTCTTAGCAGGGCTTTGTGATTGACGAGTGCTGCTCTCACTGGTGTCTGGTAAGTGCACTAAGCTTTACGGTTCCTTCCTAGTCCAGTTAAGTGCGGACCGCAGACCAGGCAGCAACCACGGACACACGCTGCCTGACGCACTGCCAACAGCCCAGTACCAAGAAGCATTCTGTGCAGATCTCGCTGTTTCCCTTCTCCTGGACGGTCCCCTACCTTGAGCCCCTCATCGTGGTGCCTCATTTAAGGGTTCCGGGCCTTGTCCTCAGCCTCTGCCTGAGCCATGATCAGAGTTCCAGGGTCCTCATCACCTGCATCATCAGGGTTGTTCTTTTCTCCTTTCCCATATCCTCTGCACAATGAGCACTGCCCACGAGTGGACATTAGAGAACAGTCCCCTTTCCAGGAGAGACCCTGCAGCCCCTCACTTTCCAGAATCTCGGCACCTGGGTGTTCCAGGCAGTTGACTCTGCATTCTGCCTGCACTTGGGAAGCTGGGAGTGGTTTTCTATGCTCCCCTTTGGAGGTTCAATGGTAAACAAGTGAGTTCAATGGTACTAAAGCTTACAGACCTGCAGCAGCTCCAGAATTTTACTGTTTAACCAGTTCAGACCAATAGCCAGTCAGCTATATGAACGCTCCCCTGAACCTCATGGTTGAAGCTACACTTCAGATTTTTAACCAGCATGGTAATATGATTGTATAGCTTATAGAAACTGTTCCCCTCTCAGTTCTCACTGTACATACTATACTGTCAAAGCCCAGTTTTAGGTCAACTGACATTTTTAAAGTGTTTTTACTTTTGTGCATAAAACATCAAATCATAAACTATTATCCAAAGAATATGGATCCATGTTTAAATTAAAATACTCTGAGGCCCTGGCCGGTTGGCTCAGGGGTAGAGCATCGGCCTGGCGTGCGGGGGACCCGGGTTCGATTCCTGGCCAGGGCACATAGAAGAAGCGCCCATTTGCTTCTCCACCCTCACCCCCTCCTTCCTCTCTGTCTCTCTCTTCCCCTCCCGCAGCCAGGGCTCCATTGGAGCGGAGATGGCCCGGGCGCTGGGGATGGCTCCTTGGCCTCTGCCCCAGGCGCTAGAGTGGCTCTGGTTGCGGCAGAGCGACGCCCCGGAGGGGCAGAGCATCACCCCCTGGTGGGCAGAGCATTGCCCCCTGGTGGGCGTGCCGGGTGGATCCCGGTCGGGCACATGCGGGAGTCTATCTGACTGTCTCTCCCCGTTTCCAGCTTCAGAAAAATACAAAATAAATAAATAAATAAATGAAATACTCTGAATGTATTCAATTAACTCATCCAAAAAAAATTTCTCAAACACCCACTATATGTCTAGGTATCCACTAAAGTAGTGGTTCTCAACCTGTGGGTCGCGACCCCAGCAGGGTCACCTAAAGCCATCAGAAAATACATAATGCATATCAGGTATTTACATTCCAAATTATAACTGTAGCAAAATTACAGTTATGAAGTAGCCACCAAAATTATTTTTTGGTTTGGGGTCACCGCAACATGAGGAACTGTATTGCGGGGTCACGGCATTAGAAAGGTTGAGAACCACTGCACTAAAGTGTAAGAATAATATCTTGAGGAACTTTGAACATAAAGCAAACACTAACAAATCAATTAATAATCACTGAGTCTCCACATACCTGCCAGAGACTGACCAGGCCCATGAAAGGATTAAATGGAAATGTCCGCTCCAGATGAGTTCACCTTCCTCTCATACTCTGAGTCAGAGCACAGTTCCTCATAAATATTTAACTTAAACTAAAAAGCAGAAAGGTCAACTTGTCACGTTCACACCAGGAAATTAAACTCAAATTCCTATGGTGATAGCCTTCGTTTTAATTAATGTTCTACTATTCACAAGTCTATTAATTTTTAAAGATGGTTTTATGTTAGGTATTTTATAATTACACTAAAAACAATGCAGCTTGTATTCCCATTAGTGTGCAATTTCAACTAATTTCTGGCAAGGGAAAATTCACGTATTCTGTGGCACGTATTTCTTGGGTACAAAATTATTATCTGGCTGTAGTCGCAGGATTTAAGATGCTGAGGAATCTTCATAAAGGACTTCATCTACCTTCATGTCATTTTCATCCACTGGGACCTGGAGGCAAATCTGTTCCTTGAAAGCCAAGGCGATGGTGTAGGGTTTCGCATGCTGGTGCTCACAGCGCTGCAGGTAGGTGTCATAGTAGCCCCTGCCCCTCCCCAGCCGGTTGCCTTCTTTATCAAACCCAAGACCTGGCAGGAAGATGAGATCCAGTCCCCCTGTGGAAAGAGAAACACATGTACAAGGGTTAACGGTTTCTGAATGAGACTGACCACTCTGAAGCCTGGGTTTTGTTTTGTAATGACCTCTATCTAGTCTTTCTCTGATTTCTAAGGAAACATGTGATTGGTCTAGAAAACCCAAAAAAGCACAGGGTAGAAAAAAAAGGTAATAAAAATGACAGGGCAACTCTGTAAGCCCATCCTCTAACTCGCCAGTTCTGCATGTGTATGTATGTGCACAGAAATGCCAGATTCCAGCCCAGCCACATCCAGCTCAGGAGACTCTCCAAGGACAGGGACTAAGGACTGTTTTCCTCTCTTTTTTTAAGCATCCAGGTGATTCCACACCTGCCAGGTTGGGAGCTAGTGTCCTGGGATCATGACAAGTGGGGGAGTAGGACAGGATCAGAAAGAAACCAGACGGGAGGACAGAGTATTCTCAGAGTCAGTGAGCAGGAACAGGGAGACCCGGTAAGAGGACGCCGCCTCCTTCTCCATTTCCCCTCCCCATGAAGAGGCAAAGCCAGGTGGCCAGGCTTCCCCGGATTCACATGACAGCAGGCTTTGATCTGCTTGGGAACATTCCAAAAGTACAAGATTGAGGTCCCATAACCAGTCCTCTGGCTGGAACCCTGCCAGGGAACACAGGGACCAGAGCTGGCCATTGCATCATCAGGACAGAGTGGACTGCCAGGGCTGAGAGTGGAAGGCTACAAAAACCTGACTACTGGCCCTGGCTGGCTGGCTCAGCAGTAGAGCATTGGCCCAGCGTGTGGAAGTCCCAGGTTCGATTCCTGGTCAGGGCACACAGGAGAAGCACCCATCTGCTTCTCCACCCCTTACCCTTCTCCTTTCTCTCTGTTTCTCTCTTCCCTTCCCACAGCCAAGGCTCCATGGGAGCAAAGTTGGCCCAGACACTGAGGATGGCTCTATGGCCTCCACCTCAGGTGCTAGAATGGCTCTAGTTGCAGTGGAGCAAAAGCCCAGAGGGGCAGAGCATCACCCCCTGGTGGGCATGCTGGGTGGATCCTGGTTGGGCACATGCGGGCGTCTGTCTGCCGACCTCCACCCCCGCTTCTCACTTTGGAAAAATACAAAAGAAAACAAACCTAACTACTGTAAGGTGTGGGGGTGTCCCATGAGGAAGGCAATGAAGTTCACAAGATGGAGAGCCTCCATGGATTGGGGAGGCCCAGGAAATGGTCCTCTAGCCTCTGGCAAACAGCACGATGTAACCCAAGAGCCACAGCACATGTTCACCCCAGGAGTCTGCACTCTCACCTTCTTGTACCAGGTGTTGGCCTCCTGAAGGCCATCCTGGGGCTCCTGGGTGACCCAGGTTAGCCATGGACTCACCACTCACACAGCATTGCTAGCAAGGACACAGAGGGTTGGGAGCCATGAGTTTCCTGGAACAGGATGTTCCGAGTAGAGATGGCCCCCGCTCCCAGCAGCTGTCCTGACTACCATAGAACTGTGAGTTAAACTCAGCTTCTCTCTGGCTCCCAGCACACATCTGTCAACCCCTGCTGGACAAAACCCAGCAGAGCATGTCTCAGGTCACAGCCATGACCTTATGTAAACCTGCTGTCTATTCCAACCCCAACTTGCTAAAAGGTCCTGGTCACTGGCCTCGCCCTTCCCTCCCTGTCCCTATCCTGATCATCTCTCCCTCTCGGGATTCACAATGGCTGGGCACTCCTGTCCTCTTTTGGCTGCAGAGCACATGCAGCTCTGTTTCCTGGGCTTCCTACCTCCTTCGAGTGTGGCAAGGTGGTCTGCAAGGTCCTGGGGAGAGCAGTGTTGAAGGTCAGTTACCATGAAATATACGTGTCATATCCATCCCAAAGCAAGGCAGCAGTCTCTGCCAATGGCTCAAAAGCAAGAGAGTCAAGAAGTACTAGAGACTTCAGCAGAAGGAAAGCCATTCTGGCTGGTGGTCAGGGAAGGAGTCATGGCGAACTGTGATTTGACCTGGGTTTCTAAGGATGTGTCTAAGTTGGGTCTGAGTATATGTAAGAAACCACAGGAAAGGTGGGGGAGGTGCAGACTGGTGAGATGGGAGTAGTACGGCAGAAGGATCAAGCTGAGGAGTGGCAGAAAATACGAGGTCGTTAGATAGAGGCATGGATAGTTGGAAGTTAAAGAGATTCCCTACAGCTCAATAGCAAATAATAATAATAATAACAACTCAATTTTAAAAATAGACAAAGGATTTAAACAGACATTTCTCTAAAAAACAAATATAAAAACAAAAGTAGCCAACAGCTACTTTAAAATATGCCCAACATCAGTAATCGTTAAGAAAATGTAACTCAGTACCTCAATATGTTAGGGTATCCATTAAAAAAAAGAATATAATAAACGTTGGCAAGGGCACAGAGAAACTGGAACCCTTGCATATTGTTGCTGGGAATACAAAAAGGTGCAGCCACTACAGAAAACAGTATTGAACTTCCTCAAAAAATCAGAACTAGAACTACCAACAAGCCCACTTCATATTTATCCAAAAGAACAGAAATCAGGGTCTTTAAGAGATAATTTGCACAGCTATGTTAATAGCAGTATTACTCACAATAGCCAAGAAATGGAAACACCCTAAATGTCCATGAACAGAATAAAGGAATACACAAAATGTGCTACATATAATGGAATATTATTCATCCATGAAAAAGAAGGGAAATTATGCCATATGGCACACCACGGAAGAAGCTTGAGCACAGTGGGTTAAGTGAAATAAGCCAACTGCACGAATCCACTTACATGAGGAATCTAAAGTAGCCAAACTCACAGAGAACAGAATAGTGGTTGCCAGGGGCTGGGGGAGGAAGCAATGGAAATTGCTGTTCACTAGGTATAAGTTTCACTTGTCCAAGATGAAAACGTACGTTAGAGTTCTGCTGTGCAACACTGTGCTTACAGCTCACAGCACTGTGCTGTACTCTTTTGAATATGGTAAGATGGTAGATCCATGTTATGTGTTATTAACTACAATTTTTCTTCAAAGGCAGATACCAAAAGGAAAGCCAAGAGAACAGTTAGGATCTGTACCAGTCAATTCACAAGGAAGAGAAGGTAGAATTTCAGAACATCCATCTGTGTGCAGCTGGGAGAACAAAAAGAAGGAAACCGAAGAGTACGAAATAATGTTCTCAGATCCCGAGTTGGAACTGATCCTGTTCCTTCTACTCCTATTACTCCTGCATTTTGATTACAGCCTCCCTGAAGTCTGCCGTGTACTGCAGCTGATTGTTTATGTGTCTGTCTGCCCCACCAGACAGGACATTTCCTTGAGGGACACAGAATTTCCAAGTCATCCTTCATGCTTGAATTTTAACAGCATTTGTGGTCAAAGAAACCCTGAAAGACGAGTATATTACCTGCAGAGTGGATCAATCCTAGTATGACATCCCTTGCTTTACTAACTCCAAGGTACATGGGTTTGGATCAGGAGGCAACATTGTGGGACAAGAAAATAACAGAGGCATTACCTTGTATGGCTGCCCGTTCAAGTGAGCTCTACTACTGTTAGGCAAGAAAGAGAATGACTTTGGGATTCTCAGGTGACAAAAGGCTCTGCAATGGCCCTTCACAGGCAGGGGTCCTGACACCCGATCTGGGGTGTTGCTGTCGAACCCCAACCCACAGGACTGCAATAGCTGCTCCCACCAACCGGGATTCAGGTCTTTAGAATCCCCTCCTCTGTGGTCTCCTCCTGCTGTTTGGTGAATGTACATATTTTCCTGAAACACATAGTGTATCCCTTAATGACTTCATCCATTTGTGGTCATCCCTGAAGTTCTTCCTATGCCACCACCATCACCACATGCATATCCCCCCTCCCAACGCACACAAACCTGGGGCTCTGCACACTTTCCCTCCCCAAAGGCAATGGACCAACAGGGCTTGAAAATCACAGCAGTCTTAACAAGCTCCCCTTGCACACTCTGGTTCCATCCAGGGCCATCCCCACTAACAGAGGTTGACCCATGACCCACTGGAAAAACACTGCAAAGTCAAAACTCAGCTGGGGACTGGAGAAAAACCCTGGGCCATGCATATATTGTTTATACGCCTCTAGCATGGTTCCATTTTCAAGTCACCAAAGGCTTGTTAAGAGAGGATGTTGATGCAAGCACCACATGCAGGAGCCCGCCTGGTTTTGTTCAATCCTGTGCACATTTGCTTCCAGCACAGGCCAGGGGCCCCGCTGTGTCAGGACTCTCCGCAAGCCCTGGACCGCTCTGCAGAGTCAGTTTGTTGGGTGCTTTTCCCCAGGCTCTGCTGGCCTTCCCACACGCTCTGCATTCCAAAACTGCCAAGCAAACCCTCCAAAAACTCGCCCAGCCCTCCATACTGCTTGCTCAAACATGCTGCCTTTTCATCTGGTGCCGGCCCTGGAACGCCAGTGCCCTCTGGTGGCCACCCAGTGTGGTGGGCCTGAGGCTATTTCTGAGGGGCAATTCCTTCTCATTGGCAAGAAGCAGCCACAGTGCCCACTTCACAACGCTGGTCCTGACAATGACTTAGATAATGCCTGCAACCTCTCCACAGTGCTCAGATTACCCCTTTCATGATCATTCCATTTCTTAGGATAGCTTTTCTTTTTTAATAAAGAAATGTCAGGCATTATATCTTGAGCCAGGTGGCAAGAAAGGGGGATGGAGCATCTTCAGTCCTTCAAGCAGGTTTTTAAACTTAATTTATTGGGGTGACATTGGTTCACAAAACCATACAGGTTTCAAGTGTACAATTCAGTGAAACACCACCTGCCCACCGCACCATGTGCCCTCCACCCCAAAGGCTCTTTCTGTCCCCATCTCCCCCCTCTGCCCACCTCTACCTACCCCACCCTCTCCCCTCTAGCTATTACCACACTGTTGTCAGGGTCTATGTGTTATGTGTGTATGTTTTTTGTCTAATCCCTTCACCTTCTTTCATCCATCCCCCACCCCTGCCCCTCTGACAGCTGTCTGTCTCTTCCATGTGTCCACGCCTCTGTTTCTGTCTTGCTCGTCAGTTCATTTTGTTCATTAGATTGCACACATAAGTGAGATCAGATGTCACTTGTCTTTCTCTGACTGGCTTATTCCACTTGGTTTAAGCCAGAGTTTTCACAGCCATCACTTACGTGTTCTCTCAGCTCCAGGGTTGGGAAGAAACCCAGGAGCAATGATGAAATACAACAGGAAAAGGAAAGCTTTCTGTGAAGGACCGGGGGGGGGGGGGGGGGGGCAGGCTCCGCAGCCACGGGGTCTCTGTCCCGTGCCGTGATTCCGCCAGGTCGTGTGAATGCAGCCACGGACAACACATTACCCACTGTGTATGGCTGGGTGCCAATAAAACTGTATCACAAAACAGGTGGTGGGCCAGATTTGGCCCATGGATACAGGGCGCCAACCTTGTCACAGAATATAAGGAGACAGTTTCAGGAAGAGAAGAGTAGAAATAGTGTCTAAAGTTGGCAGTAAGTACAAGCAAGGTAAGGACAGCATAGTATTAGATTTGGCAACAAAGGAATCACCAGGGTAAGAATAATTTAAGTGGGAGATGGGGACAGATGATGAGCTGCAGGATCTTCACTGACCAAAAAAAAAAAAAGCATAGGAACTAGACCCTGAAAGAGAACAAGGAAAGAGGATACTAGAAATGCTTTATTTATTCCTGAGACTGAAAGCACTATGCTAGGCACCAAAGATTCAGCTTACCTCCATAAGACACCCTTTAAACCTGCCTGAGGCCACAGCCAGGCCCCGGCACCTCTTAGATGCCCGAAACTCAGACCTCTGTCCAGGGCTCCTCAGAACACAGTGGGCAGAGTCGCGGTGGTCCCGGCCCCACCCTGGGGAGAAGCCAGGAGGACGAGCGCCACCACAGCCCCGAGTGGGCAGCACTGTCTAACTCTCTCCCTTTCACCACGTGCCGGTCACAGACGCCGACTCTGCTTCTCCTTCCTCTTCATCCTCCCTCGGGGTTCACGGCTGTGTCTCCCACAGACTCCTCTCTAGGAACGCCATGACCTGGTGCGTCCTCCCCAATGACTGCCGTGCACTACAGCCAGCATTCTCGTCTCCACGGGTCACTCTGAACACACCCTTCCTCCTGAAGTCCAACTGCTATCCCCCCACCCCAGGCACTGCTGGTCTCAGCTGATCCTAAAATGCACCTTTATCATGATGCCTGTTGCTCACAATCTCTTAAAGGGAGTATCCAAGTTCTTGAACTGGGTATGCAGGGCCCGCCGCAATCTCACCCCAGTCCCGTCTTCAACATCATCTCACAGCATACTCAGTAATCCCTGTTAAACACACCAACCCCAGGATTGCCTGCCTGCCAGTCCTTGCTTCTGCTATGCTGTTCTCCATGCCTGCGAGGTCCTTCTAATCTTTTAATTACCTTGTCTAATCCTAACAGTCACAATATAACCTCAGTAAACCTCCATCTCATCCTCCCTGCCCCTGCAATTTGCTGTGAGCGCTCTTAGGGGATGCTGAGAAGGCCCACCACTCATTGAGGAGGAGGAATCTTTTCCCCTGCCTTCTGGGAACATAGCTGTGGTCTTCCCCCAGAGATACTGAGCTCATTCTATTTACTACAAAAGAAAGAATGAGTAAAAACAGAGTGTCTTTTGACCATATTTATCTTAATTTCCTGGCTACATCCACATAGTTACCTGTTCAGACCATCCATGCAACACCTAACTCTTATCCACAGTCCAGCTTCTGAAAGAGGAGGGCACAGAAAATGACATATGGTGGTGGCCACACTGTGCCAGGCACTATGCTACACCCTGGGGTCAGGAGGATGAATAAATCGGCCGGTCAGCACATCTGTCTGGCGAGGCTGGAGAGCAGGGGTTCTCATCCCCATTTCACAGATGAGGAAACAGATGCTCAGTGCTCAGAGAAGTCAAATTAGTCCTTATAGGCATTCAGCACATAACAGATAAGCTGAGTGCTTGCTGCCAGGTGGATAGTGACTCAACAGGACACACTGCTCCTATTGCTAAAAGGTGCAGAGTGGGATCGGGCAAAGGGATGGAGAAAACGTGACAAGGGCAAGTGCATCAGAGGTAGCAGAGAGGAGGGGTTGAGTGTGCAAGCTCCTGAACAGGCTGCAGGGTCTGAATCCCAGCACTAACACGTATCAGCTATGAAGCATCAGTCACAATTGCCTCTGTCTATCATCTAAAACAGGGGTCTCAAACTCAACTCAGCATGTGGGCCGCAGAGCAAGATTACAGCCGTTCGGCGGGCCGCACTAGGTCTACAAAAGGCAACTGTTACGCAACACTTTTCAGTGTCACAAAACGACCAGAAACTGTAGTTCGTGGATTAGTCTGTGGGCCGCACAAAATTGTTCGGCGGGCTGCATGCGGCCCGCGGGCCGCGAGTTTGAGACCTCTGATCTAAAATGAGTAAGCTTACTGTGCTGTGAAGAGTCTCTAAGCTATTAATAACAAATGTTAATGTAATCAATTGTAACTGCATTCACACTCCTTAGGACATGCGGCTGATTACACACAGGTACTTCCATCAACATGTTTCTAAAACATGAAGAAGCTGAAATCCTAAAATAAAACACAGAACTAATAACTCATGGTACCTCTGGTGGAAGAACTCTCAAAAATCAATACCGTGTGCTTTAAACTCACTGTTGCCTTAGAAAGAGCAGAAAGAAGCACAACTTCCTTGAATCATTTTTCCTGGTAAAACAATAGAGAGCATACAAGGTAATAAACAAAACCATTTATGTGATTACTATAATAAAATATTTCTGATTATCTATAAAAATTGGGTTTTTAAAAAATATATTTCCCTGCAAATCCATAATGCTTTTAATGTATATTCAACTAAACCACCTAATGTAGACAGCTAATTTTTAAAAAAAATTATACTGTAGCCTGACCAGTGGTGGCACGGTAGATAGAGCATTGACCCAGAATGCTGAGGTTCTTGGTTCAAAAGCCCAAGGTCACTGGCTTGAGCACAAGATCACTGACACAATCCCAATGTCGCTGGCTTGAGCAAGGGAGTCACTGGCTCGGCTTATGCCCCCTGGTGAAGGCATATATGAGAAGCCATCAATGAACAACTAAAGTGAAGCAGCTATGAGTTGATGCTTCTCACTCTCTATCCTCTCTCTCTCTCTCTCTCTATTCCTGTGTCTCTCTCTCTAAAAAGAAAAAAGAAAAAAATTATAGTGTAAAGGCATCTTCCCCCTTTCTGCTATGTTTGGCTGCAACATATTTTGGATGTTTGGGAATACCCATGCAGAATCGTAAAAATAATCTATTATAGACACAACTACCATGAAATTGATTGCTTCTGTATTGTTACAAAATCCTTTCTTTTAAAAGAGATTGTACTATTCCCATCAAAACACAGGGACTGTATTTGTCACAAGAGCACTAGGGACAAGTACCCAGTATCATGCAGTATCCTCACGTATGACAGGGTATTCCACTAATCAGCTGATAGGTATTCAGAATATAAGACAATCTCTACATACCTTATATTTAAAACCTAAATGTTTTTGAGTTCAAGGCTATTGCTCAACCCTGTGAACACACACTGCGTGTTTGGATGAAAGAAGTAGGAGATAACAGGAATTTAGACTCTTCTAGGTAATGCTGAAAGCAAAGAAATACAAACAGTGAATGAGCTGCCGAGGCTCTCACCAACAACACCCTCCTGCCGCTTCACCCAGATCCTAGGAAGATACCAAACAGCGACAGGACTGAAGTCGGACTAAGATGGATAATAAAGACCAATCGCCCTTTTACCTTTAATACTGGGAACCCTAGAAGACCAGTTCAGGAGGGATCCAAAAGAAACTGAAACAGTGGCTGGCTCTGCTGAAAGGAACTGAGGAGTAGGAGAGCTTAGATAAGAAGGATACTTTATACTTTTACTTCATCCTTTTGTCTGGTTTGAATTTTTTACCATGTGCATCTATAACCACAACATTTTTTAAAACCCTTTTAAAATATCTTCTAGCACACAAAGGACGAGAGCCTTGGAGGCCGTACAACACTGGGCATACAGGCTTCCAGAGGCAGCAGGGGTCTGAGCCCGTAACTACAACTTACTAGCTAAGAAACATTAATCAAGCTACTGACTCTCCCCTAAAATTTGGTTTCTTCCTCTTAGATGAAATAATAGTACTACCTATTTTAATACAGTGACTAAATAAATAAATAGAGGTATGTAAAAACTCTAGTAAGTGTTTGATAAATGCTAGCTGTTATTATGCTTAGGAATACAAATACTTGTTTTCTTTCTGTTGATTCTAAAATATTTCTTTTTGACTAATCGAAAAAATCCTAACACTAACATTCCAGCAGAGTTCTTATACAGGTTTTCTATTAGCCCAAATCAGGAGGGATGGGTGTAACTCTCTGCTGCTACCTGCTATCAGCTAGAAATGTCCAGGCCAAAGATGTCCACAAGAGGCTGCTGCCTTGAAGAGAGCAGATGGCCAGGACGACCCTGACATACACACTCTCTGAAGGCCAGGTGTCATGGAAAGGACTCCCCTCTTACAAATGGCCTTTCTCTTTACAACAGCTCCTCTGAGTAGAGTCTGTTTACACACTAAGGAAAATGAAATCACTCTTTTATAGTCCCTTTCAGCCCTTAAAAGCGATATGCCAGACCCTGTGCTAATGCACTTTGCAGGCAGGACATTGTTTAATCTCCCCTTCAGTTATATGAGACAGATATTATTATCCCTTTTTCTCAAATAGGAAAACCAAGGCTCAAAGAGGTGATGTAATTTGCCCAAAGTCATACAGCTAGTAAATGTCAGAGCTGGAATGTGAACTCAATTTCCTAGCTCTCATGAAGTGTAGAAGCTCTTTGTTTCTGCCTGGAGAGGTAAAGCAGACAAAGAACATTCTACTTACCAGCCTGGGTGTGTGGTGGGGTGGCGGTCAGTCAAATGAGGCACACCCTGTATCAGTCAGATCAGAGCCACAGTGAGGGACAGTTGGCACATTCAAACTGGGGAAGTGAGAACACTTCAATATGGAATGATTCAGAAGGAGGTCAGGACTGGGAGAAAGCAGCAGAGATGGTTCAGTCCCCAGGACAGTAACTCTTAGGAGTCTTGATCACCGCAGACCTGAAGGTGCAAGTGTGTGTGGTGGGGGAGCATAGTTACAGGTACTAGAGGGGCTGCCTGATGGGTGTGGCTCTTGGGGAGGGGCAGCAGGGAATTAACACCTCCACACCTTCCCCAGGGAGGAGGACTGTCATTAGGACAGTGACCTTCACGCACTCACAAGAAAAGGGCAGTGGATCTGAGGGACCACATGAAAGGATCCAGCAAAAGGTTTCCATGTGGCCCTCAGTGGTAACCTCAGGTTTGGGGACTTGGGCTTACTTTTTATTTCTTCTTTACACCTCTCTGTATTTCTTGAGTATATTTTGTCTTTACAATCAGAACAAATCTATTTTCCTTTGGAAAAAAATATTTTTTGGAATATTCAGAAAAATTTCCAGTCTTCTTTTAGATGTACTTCAGACGTGTTAGCTATTTTCTTGTGTGTTTTTCATTATATTGTAAGGCTAGCACGGTGCATAGAAAATAACTCCAAAATTGTTAAATTATTAAAAGCCAGTAGAAAATGATCATTTGATTTTCATTATTTTCTTAACCATCATCATCCCCATGAACAAGGAAGACAGTTGTCTCCTATATGAAAGACAGCACGTTAGGTGCCAAGGACCAGAAGGGAAGTGAGGGTTCTGATCCCTGCCCACGGGAATCTGGGTAACTACGGCCTGCGGACCAAACCCAGCCCGCTGCCTGCTTCTACGGATAGAGCTGCCGTGGAGCAGAGCCACGGGGGTCTGGGTAACTACGGCCTGCGGACCACACCCAGCCCACTGCCTGCTTCTATGGATGGAGCTGCCGTGGAGCAGAGCCACGCCCGGCTTCCCACGGAAACAGCAGAGCTGGACTGTTGCAACAGGTCGTGTGCATGGTGCACAAAGTCCCAAATATTATCTGGCCCTTTACAGAAAAAGTTTGCTGAGCCCAGCGTTACAGCCTCTCCCATAGGTTAAAAAAAGAACAAGAAAAACCATACTTCAGCTTATTCTATGTTAGCAGATACTGACCAAAATAATTGAAAAAAAAAAAAAGAATTAAAACTGTCTTTATTGCAGATATACAAAAATGCTTTGCAGAAAACAAGACCTCTAGCAGCAGCTTTACCCAAATAGTATTTTCTAAATGTTACATTTGCTTTGGGTCAGAGCTTTCTTTCATTGCTATTGATATTCAATGGACCCTTAAAACTGAGAAGACATTACAGAACTTCCTATGATTTTTCAAGAACTTTGGGCTACCTTTGGTTGTCTGATTTTTCTTGTCTAACTGTAAACTAAATGAATGGAACTCTTCAATTTCTCAGACCTCTTTAGAATCAAAGCTTATTAATTCTGAGAATTTTAAGGGCAATTCCTTGTATATCTGTGTGACACAATCAACCACTAAATTAAGCCAGTCACAAAAAGAGATATAGTATATGATTCCACTTACATGAAGTCTCTAAAATAGTAAAATTCATAGAAACAGAGTAGAATGGTGGTTGCCAAGGCTGGGGGAGGGACGCAGGGGAGTTGTTTATGGATACAGAGGCCCAGTTGTGCCAGGTGAGAAGTCCTGGAGATAGAACTATTTCACAGCAACGTGAATGTACTTAACACTACTGAACTATCCACTGAAAGATGACTAAGATGATAAATTCTGTTATAAACAAACAAAAAAAGCAAGGCTTTGGGGTACATTCAGTTGAGTCTGGCTGGCAGCCATTGCGCTTATGAAAGAAAAGAATAACTCAGTTGTAAGCATGGCCCCGGATGGAGGTTGCTGGGTGGATCCCGGTCAGGGCACATGCAGGAGTCTGTCTCTCTCTCCCCTCCTCTCACTTGGAAAAGAAGAAAAAATAAAGAAAAAGAAAATAAATGCCTGGTGTACTCTTGAGAGCAGCAAAGAAGTTCCTTTAGATACAGAAACATGTGGGTGCTTCTGGAGCTATTTCTATTTTCCTCACACTTTGGTAGATGAGCTCTCAGAGTCATTACGGTAAATAATTATAGCAAGGCGTGATTCCCAAGCCTTAACAGCTTGGCAAATTGGAAAACTTCTCCTTGCCTTCCCCCATTTGTTTTCCCAAGGCTTGTTAAACAAGCACTTGAAAGTCCTGCCGACTTTCTGGTTCAGCACATTTACCTAAAATAAAATTCCATGGCACATTATATTTCTTCTGCTTGCTCTCTTCTTCGCCCTAGGAGGAGTCGTCACTTGGCTCCTATGAGCCTGTGCCATCTAGAACAAATTCTATTACTGCAAGCCAGAGATAAAGTAGCCTATTACTTTGAAATAATAGCACCTGGGTGTTATATAATGGCCGTTACTAATGCATTCCAAGTGTTTTATTCACTCCAACGACCCTTGTTATCTGCTTCAGTAACTCTTCTAGTGTGGGACACACTTGCTCTTGAAACCCTTAATGTTCCCTAAAACCTGCTAGAGCACCTTCATAGGAAAAAGGAAGCAGAAACAAAAAATCCTGAAGATTTGCAGCTCAATCAAAATTCAATGGAATCAGCCTAACCAGGCGGTGGCACAGTAGACAGAGTATTAGACTGGGACACAGAAGACCCAGGTTCGAAACCCAGAAGTCACCGGCTTGAGTGTGGGCTCATTTGGCTTGAGCATGGGCTCACGAGCTTGAGCGCAGGGTCACTGGGGCTTGAGCGTGGGATCATAGACATAACCCTATGGTCGCTAGCTTAAGCGCGGGCTCATCAGCTTGAGCACCAGCTCACCAGCTTAAGCCCAAAGTCGCTGGCTTAAGCAAGGGGCCACTCACTCTGCTGTAGCCCCCCACCCCCAGTCAAGGCACATATGAGAAAGCAATCAATGAACAACTAAGGTGCTGCAACAAAGAAATTATGTTTCTCATCTTTCTCCTTCCTGTCTGTACCTCTCTCTGTCTCCGTCTCTCTCACTAAAAAAAATAAAATAAAAATTCTATGGAATCAAATTAATAAGTAGCCATCTTTAACAACTCACTATATGTCCTGACCAGGCAGTGACACAGTGGATAGAGCATTGGCCTGGGACACAGTGGACCCAAGTTCAAAACTCCAAGGTCACCAGCTTGAGCACGGGCTCATCTGGCTCGAGCGCGGGGTCACTGGCTTAAGCCCAAAGGTTGCTGGCTTGAGCAAGGAGTCACTTGTTCAGCTGGACCCCCCCCCCAGTCAAGGCACATATGAGAAAGCAATCAATGAACTAAGGTGCCGCAATAAAGAATTGATGTTTCTCATCTTTTTCCCTTCCTGTCTGTCCCTAGCTATCCCTCTCTCTGTCTCTGTTCCTCTCTCTTGCTAAAAAAAAAAAAAAAAAAAAAAAATTGTAAAAAAAAAATCGCTATATGGAAGGCCCTATCCGAGGAACTACAGAGGACACAGAGACAATTAACTAATTAACTACTTCTGACTCCAGGATCTAACAACCTGAACAGATATACCTACTAGGCTGAATGAATGTAGACAGATAACTGTAATAAGGGGTAATATAAGTGACAAGGTAAGAAGTTAGTCAGAAAAATGTTGTATTCCACTGAGAAGCAGGATAGGCCCGGGAAAACGTCGCCAAGGAGATGGCCTATTGTACCCGCAATGAAACAATGAGTGGGATGCTGAGGGGTCAGAATAGAGAGCCAGGAATAAAAACAGCCAGCATAGGCAGATTTGGGAAAGCATGGACCATGTTCAGAGCCAGTGACTGGTTGTCTTTGGAAGGGCCTATGAATAAAGGATACAGTAAGACCATGTTGAGAAGTGTCTCTAATGCCACAATCAGAAATCTACTTGATTCTGCAGGTAGAGCCAGTAAACCCCTGGATCAACTGCTGAAAGGAAAAGGAAGGAACAACCCACGAGTCCAGAGAGCCCTCCAGGAGAATCAGAACTCCACTGGAATGTGCAGAAAGCAAAACACAACTGCACAGTATTTCCAAGACTCCAGAAAAAAACAGTGAATAGATCTCTGCCATTTTTAAACATTCCTAGTTAAGCACTTTCATTCCTTATAAAATTTGTAATAAAACCACCAGATCTTCCCACACGCTACCAACGCTGCATAAGGAAGACCCCTGAGAGCGCCCTCACCATCCAGGTTTCCTGGTACCAACGCTGCATAAGGAAGACTCCTGAGAGCGCCCTCACCATCCAGGTTTCCTGGTACCAACGCTGCATAAGGAAGACCCCTGAGAGCGCCCTCACCATCCAGGTTTCCTGGTACCAACGCTGCATAAGGAAGACTCCTGAGAGCGCCCTCACCATCCAGGTTTCCTGGTACCAACGCTGCATAAGGAAGACTCCTGAGAGCGCCCTCACCATCCAGGTTTCCTGGTACCAACGCTGCATAAGGAAGACTCCTGAGAGCGCCCTCACCATCCAGGTTTCCTGGTACCAACGCTGCATAAGGAAGACCCCTGAGAGCGCCCTCACCGTCCAGGTTTCCTGGTACCAACGCTGCATAAGGAAGACTCCTGAGAGCGCCCTCACCGTCCAGGTTTCCTGGTACCAACGCTGCATAAGGAAGACCCCTGAAAGCGCCCTCACCGTCCAGGTTTCCTGGTACCAACGCTGCATAAGGAAGACTCCTGAGAGCGCCCTCACCGTCCAGGTTTCCTGGTACCAACGCTGCATAAGGAAGACCCCTGAGAGCGCCCTCACCATCCAGGTTTCCTGGTACCAACGCTGCATAAGGAAGACTCCTGAGAGCGCCCTCACCATCCAGGTTTCCTGGTACCAACACTGCATAAGGAAGACTCCTGAGAGCGCCCTCACCATCCAGGTTTCCTGGTACCAACACTGCATAAGGAAGACCCCTGAGAGCGCCCTCACCATCCAGGTTTCCTGGTACCAACGCTGCATAAGGAAGACTCCTGAGAGCGCCCTCACCGTCCAGGTTTCCTGGTACCAACGCTGCATAAGGAAGACTCCTGAGAGCGCCCTCACCATCCAGGTTTCCTGGTACCAACGCTGCATAAGGAAGACTCCTGAGAGTGCCCTCACCATCCAGGTTTCCTGGTACCAACGCTGCATAAGGAAGACCCCTGAGAGCGCCCTCACCGTCCAGGTTTCCTGGTACCAACGCTGCATAAGGAAGACTCCTGAGAGTGCCCTCACCATCCAGGTTTCCTGGTACCAACGCTGCATAAGGAAGACTCCTGAGAGCGCCCTCACCGTCCAGGTTTCCTGCTACCAACGCTGCATAAGGAAGACTCCTGAGAGCGCCCTCACCATCCAGGTTTCCTGGTACCAACGCTGCATAAGGAAGACCCCTGAGAGCGCCCTCACCGTCCAGGTTTCCTGGTACCAACGCTGCATAAGGAAGACTCCTGAGAGCGCCCTCACCATCCAGGTTTCCTGGTACCAACGCTGCATAAGGAAGACTCCTGAGAGTGCCCTCACCATCCAGGTTTCCTGGCCACAAACAGGCCCCTGGACTCTGGACACCTGTGTTACATCCCACTTACCCAACTAGAAAACCAGATTTCCTTTACAGCTTTTAAAAACTTTAGAAAGGGTAGTACGAAGAAATTCCTCTCTAGTAATGAAACTGCTTTGCATTCTGTTTTCTGCAGTGGTTACACACATCTACACATATGACAAAACTGCACAGAAATGTGCACACACATGAGTACATGTAAAACTGTGAAATCTGAGTAAGATTGGTACACTGAACTAAGGTGATGTCCTGGTTCTGACACAGCACTGCAGCTGTGTAAAGTGTTACAACCAGGGGACACTGGGTGAGGGGCACACAAGACCTTTCTTTATGATGTTTGTAACTTATTATCTCATAATAAAAAGTTTTCTTTAATCTTTAGAAAAAGTATCATACTGTGACCTCCAACTCAGAAAATTTAAAAATAAACCCACCCCTATCTACCTTCAATCTTATCTTCCCTTTTTTTTTTTCTGAAGTTGGAAACGGGGAGGCAGTCAGACAGACTCCCGCATGCGCCCGACCAGGATCCACCCAGCATACCCACCAGGGGGCGATGCTCTGCCTATCTGGGGCGTTGCTCCGTTTCAACCAGAGCCACCCTAGCGCCTGAGGCAGAGGCCATGGAGCCATCCCAGCACCCAGGTCAACTTTGCTCCAATGGAGCCTCGGCTGCAGGAGGGGAAGAGAGAGACAGAGAGGAAGGAGAGGGGGAGGGGTGGAGAAGAAGATGGGCGCTTCTCCTGTGTGCCCTGGCTGGGAATCGAACCCGGGACTCCTGCATGCCAGGCCGACACTCTACCACTGAGCCAACCAGCCAGGGCCCAATCTTACCTTCCTCTGATCAACCTTAAACTCTAAATATAATACGTAGTCACTAGTGACCCTGACGAATCTGCTCTCCAGCCTTCTGCACACGTGTCCCACCTTTCCAGTCTCTGTACTTATGGAATGCCTGCCCTTCCTGTAAGACTCCCTGCTTTCTTCCTTCTCCTTCCTCCTTCCCACCAATCCACATGGCTCTTACTCCCCCCAAATCCAGTGAGCACTGGAGGCAGAGGCACAGGGGCTTATCATGTGCGCCATGACAGGTTCCCACCTCTGCGCTAATGATGACATGGCCCATAGCCTTTTCACAAGCAGAGTGATTGGGTGGAGTCAACTAATTAATGGAAAGATATTTCCCTGAAACTGATAGTTTGCGTACTTCCAGTTGTCTGAAGCTGACCCTAAATGTTCCCCTGGTTTCCTTGCCCTGATTTGTCATAATGTAGAACAAAACATTTTCCCACTACTTGGTGTATACTGGAAATGATTATAGATGCCTTACAGTATTTTTTGACATGGATGGAACTGAATAATTTATATTATTTCCCCCTAACATAACCAATTAAGGTGAGCAGAGGAGGGGGTTAGAGTTATCCTATTAGCTATATACAAGTACTGATGTTATTTATATCCACAGTTGATATGAAGATTGGGATATTACATCAAAGGTCACTGTCACAATCAGTAATTGTACAGTCAGGTAACAAAAGCCAGCTATTTTTAGTTTATTTTACCCAGTTACTATAATTCGAGAATCTAACATCTCATTCATAAGAAACGTTTAAATATTGAGCAGCACCTGCTTCCTTTCCTCCAAAATATAACTTCTACATGAACTATAAATTTTTTCTTCTCTGTACTTTTGGTGACTATCTTTTACCTATCTTGTAGAGAAAGGGGCTCAGAAACAACACCGAGGTTTCAGCCTCTCTCAATGACTGTTTGACCTTGGAACAACTCGTTTCCATCTAGACCTGTTTCTTTATCAGCAAAATAAAACGATTGACTCAGATGATCTCCAAAATCCCTTGCAGTTCAAATAATCCCCAGTATGCAAATTAAATGACTAATAATACAAATGCAGGGGACTGCAGACAAAACTACCATTTCAAAATAGCACATTTGTAAAATACTGACATCTGCTGGAAATTAGGAAAATGACTCAGCCCACCCAAAAAGCAGCAGCCTTTAAAAATCCAGTCTTGGAGACCTCACTTGGAAAATATGTTATCAAAGATGCAAATTTCTTATGAAACTAGGTTTTCTAATATTTGATTCTATAGAGCTTAAAATTTTTTTTTAATTTTATTGAATTCATTGGGGTGACATTGGTTAATAAAATTAACACATCATCTGTATACTGCATCGTGTGTTCACCACCTCAAGTCAAGTCTCCCTCAAACTTAAGAAGATTTTGAAGTAAATAACTTTAATGTTACTTCAGAGATGTCTGGTTCCACTGGAAATTTGAGCCTATGTTCCTATGCTTTCCTATATGACAAAAATAATCAGCTTAAAAATATAATGGAAATAATTCCATTTACAATAACAAAAATATTAATGGACTAAGAATACACTTAACAAAAAAATACGCAGAAAGAACATGACTAAAAGCTAAAACAGCAACAGAAGAACACAGAAAAGGCACTGAACAACTGGGGACAAGGGCTGTGTTCCTGGGGAAGACTGACTGCTGTCAAAGATCCATTCCCCCAAACTAATCAAAAAACTAAACACAGTTCCAACCATGATCTCTAGTGGATTTGGGGCGAGAAACTGACAAAATAGTTTTAAAGTTTATTTCAAATACGAATGTTTAAGAATAATCAGCTAGCCCTGGCCGGTTGGCTCAGTGGTAGAGCGTCAGCCTGGCGTGCAGAAGTCCCGGGTTCGATTCCCGGCCAGGGCACACAGGAGAAGCACCCATCTGCTTCTCCACCCCTCCCCCTCTCCTTCCTCTCTGTCTCTCTCTTCCCCTCCTGCAGCCAAGGCTCCACTGGAGCAAAGATGGCCCGGGCGCTGGGGATGGCTCCTTGGCCTCTGCCCTAGATGCTAGAGTGGCTCTGGTCGCAAGGGAGCGACACCCCGGAGGGGCAGAGCATCGCCCCCTGGTGGGCGTGCCGGGTGGATCCCCGTCGGGCACATGCGGGAGTCTGTCTGACTGTCTCTCTCCGTTTCCAGCTTCAGAAAAATACAAAAAAAAAAAAAAAAAAGAATAATTAGCTAAATTTTTTAAATAAAAATAATGGTACAGAACTTATTCTACCAGGTACAAAAGTATTAAAGTACATTAAATAGCCATTACATAGCTATCGCAATCAAAATACCATGCCACTAGTTCCAGAACAGGCAAACAGATCAATGGAAAAGGCTAAAACATCCAGAAAAAGACCCACACTGGAATTTAGTTAGTGAAAATGGTGGCACACTTTAAAATGTTCAATGTCTGCCCTGGCCAGCTGGCTCAGTGGTAGAGCGCTGGCCCAGCGTGTGGGTGTCCCAGGCTTGATTCCGATTCCTGGTCGAGCACACAGGAAAAGCAACAACCTGCTCCTCCACCCTTCATCCTCCTTTCTCTTTCTCTCTCTTTCTTTCTCTCTCTCTCTCTCTCTCTTCCCCTTGATTGGTTCAAGCACATAGGCTCTGGGCGCTGAGGATGCCTCTGTGGAGCCTCTGCGTCAGGTGCTAAAAAATAGCTCAGTTGCGAGCACGGCCCCAGATGGGCAGAGCATCAGCCCCAGATGGGGTTGCTGGGTGGATCCCAGTCAGGGCACATGTGGGAGTCTGTCTCTCTATCCCCCTCCTCTCACTTGGAAAAGAAAATAATAATAATAATAATAAATAAAATGAAATAAAATATGCAGCATAGCATTAACTGTAATCACCAGGCTGTCCAATCACCACACTCCCGTGACTTACTCGTAACTGAAGATTTAAGCAAACTTCAGAGTGGCAACTCACTCACTAGCAGCTGCCAACAACAGCCACTCCCTCCTTGCTCCCTCAGTTTACTGCAGCTCTAACCAACCGAAATAAACTAGCTGAACATCAACCACATAACCTCCAACAGAGCCCACCAGAAGTACATTAATATATGGCAAACTTAAACTTCTTTCAGATGAATAAAGAGAGAAAAATCACTGAATTTTGAAGTTTTAGAAATTTTCTTTTAAATAAAAGAAGAAACAGGAGCACCTTTTTGCCTTCTTTGCAGTTACTATTAGTCGTTCATTCCACATACTATTATTATTAGGCTTAGCCCTCAAAAAGGACATTTAAGCTGGTGAAGAAAAAGGTGAGACCTCAGATTCACTGGGGTATGTGTTGAGCCCAAACACCATGAAGGAAATGTCTGAAGACTGTTTCTGTGTTTCTCCAGGGGCAGGAGACAGCTGCCTGGTGAAAGTTACAAGAAGGCGCATGAAGAATCACTTTCGAACTTTTATAAAGTGGTCTAAAATGGAATGGACTGACCTGTCATGTGATGGGCTCTCAATCACTGCAAGTATTAAAGTAAAAAACAAAACAAAACAAAATATACCTTTTAAATTATATACATGGAATCCAATCACACCAAGCATACTGAGGTATCCTAACATGGGTACATCCTACAGAGGAAGAAGGGTTCAAATCTAAGGAGGCTTCTGGAGGACCAGCACTTAGGCTGAGACTAAAGAATGGTTGAGCCCTGGCCAGGTGGCTCAGCTGGTTAGACTGTCATCCCAATGTGCCAAGGTTGCCGGTTCAATCCTTGGTCAGTACACACACAAGAATCAACCAATGGATGCATAAAGAAGTGGAGCAGCAAATTGATGTTCCTCTCTCTCTCTCTCCCCACCCACTCCTCCAAAATCAAAATTTTTAAAAAATAGTTAAAATTCCAATAGGCAAAGAAGATGGGCATTCAGGTTGAGGGAACCAGAAGAGCAAAGGCAAAGAGACCTTCCCCAAAAGAGAAAATATCACACATCCCTCTTTTCCTCTTCCTTAAATCTTGCTACAGAATCCAGACTTATTTTCTAAAGACCAAGTTTTCAAATGACACAGTAATATAATCCAGCTGTGTATTAAGGTCACTTTGGCAGAAATGTGAAACTGAGAAGACAAGTGTTTGGAGAAGGTGGCCAGTTGGGAGTTCACTGCAATAACCCAGGACAGAGAATTCAACCCCAACAGTTGCCAAAATCATTAGAGGCAAAGGTGCAATTTCATTTACTGGCACCGCTTCCTTGAAATCATCTCTTGTCCTCATATTTCAAGAGAAAAAAATTCTCTTACTTTTCTGAAATAAAAAAGAACATTTTATAATTCATCAAAAAGAAACATCCCAGTCTTGTGACCTCTCAACATGCTATAACGAAGTATTTTAAAGGAATGTTCTCACTGCTGAAGGCATTCAAAGAAATAGATCCTCTTGGCTCGTGCCTAGAAAACAGATAAAAAAGATGGAGACTACAGCCAGACTGGGGATGAGAAGTTCCCTAGGCCTGCCACAGGAAGGACTGTTCCATTAACCGGGGGCAGGGGCAGATGTGGAGGGGCACAGAGAGATGAAAAGAGGAATGGGGGGACAGACAGAAAGAGAGAGAGAATGAGAAAGCACTTGCTGATGAAGAGAAGAGGAAAGGGGGGTAGGGTACAAAAAGGGAACGGGGAGGGGACAAATGGCGATGGAGAGACTTGACTTGAGGTAGTGAACACCCAAATCAATATACAGATGGTGTATTACGGAATTGTACACCTGAACCTAAATAATTTTATTAACCAATGTCACCCCAATAAATTCAACAAATAAAAAAACAGGGGGAGAAGAAAAAGCACATTCACGTTAACACATGATAGCACTTATTACACATAGGTTTTCACCACCCTAGCTTGAGGTTTAAGGGTCAGAAGATTAAACTATAAACAATTCTTTTTCTTTTTTTATTTCAAACTCCTCTTAAAATTAAAAATTCTGCCTCTCTCTGAATTGAACATATATAGAAATATACATAAACCTAATAGACATTTTAATGTCTCAATTAAAGGTAATAAAATAAAAATTGAATTGGAAAAGGAGTTCAAATATCTGAAGTTCTATATGTAGAGACTTTAAAGTCACCTGGGTTAGTTCTTTAATGATACTTAAGTGTTCAATAGTTACATTCAATGAATCATTATGCCTGAATAGAACATTTAGCAGGCTAACCCATCTTGGCAAGAATAACAGGCCATAACCCCTAAGGAAGTATCTTTTCATCTTAATGGGTTGGGAGTTAACAAAGAGTAAATTACCACTCTGTGAAATGAGAATATATTCTAAATTTGCTGCTGCAAAAGATAAAATGGACAATTCTGGAACAACTCCAAGGAAGCCTATCAAGAGTGTACTTCTAATTCAAAGGAAAGGCCCTGTTACAAATGAAAGCCTGGCTTTTCTTCCTGTGTATTTACTTGAATATAAAATAACTGGGGGAAGGGACCTTAAGGTTATGACTGGTGTACTTTTAGATACACCTGACTTAGTGCAACCTTCCTTGGGAAAGTATAACAATGTTCCCATGAATACAGTCACTAAGGGTACCTGTTCTGTGTATAATGGTTCTCGTGAAGCACACTGTCAGGAGAGAGAAAGAAAATGCAGGTGGCAAATCAATCTTAATGAAGGAGATGTTAAGGAAAGAAATGGTGCTTCAAAGGGCACTAAAGTGGAAAACAGGGGAGGTAGGTGACTGCGGCAGTATTAACTGCCTCTGTGTCCTTGGCGTAGCCTCTTGACCTCCCTGGGCTTCAATTATCCTATCTGAAAACAAGAAAGATGACATGAGGACCAGTGAGAGTTCGCTCTGCCTCCAGCAGTGCCTAACTCTGGGGGGGCAATGTTCTCTACTACCCAGAGAGAGGCCACCAAAACTCCCACGGTGGCAGATGTAGTGTGCAAAAGCATATTTCAAAATTAGTACTGCTTTGATTTACTTTGTTTTATTTTAAGATTTTATTTATTGATTTGAGAGAGAAAAGAGAGGAGAGAGAGCAAGAAAGGCAGGAGGGAGGAGCGGGAAGCATCAACTCATAGCAGTTGCTTCTTGTTTGTATGTGCCTTGACCAGCAAGCCCAGGGTTTCAAACTGGTGACCTCAGCGTTCCATGTCGACACTTTATCCACTGTGTCACCACAGGTCAGACACTTTCTTTGATTTATTTTCAATGTTGGTAATTTATTTTGGGAGTTCAAATAATTAGCCCAGGGGATTTTTGTGAGGCAAAAGAGATACATGTTAAAGGTTTAGAAACACCTCTTCCAGTAAGAGCATGAGCTGTTGCTATGAATCATACTGAAATATCAAACCCTATAGGATCTTGTAACTAGTTACTTTGGGCTTAGTAAAAATTAAACAAAACTTTTCATGACGCTGTGACAGTCATTTTGGGGACAGTGGTGTTATTTTCCACAGAACATTACTAAACAATAACCAAGGCTGTGTAGAGGCCACTGCATGGACTCAGATGTTGTTACAGGTGTCACTTGGCTTCTGACTCAGGGGAGGCAACAGGCTTTCAATGTAGGGATGCCTACATGTACTCAGCATCTGTGTCTCATCCTGGGCCCAGCAGCGACTCCAGTACGCAGCCAACACAGATGAAAGCAGAGTCAAACTTAAAGAGAGTAGATCCTCATGACACTGATCTAGCCAGATCTAAAGCTAGCCCGTCTATGTATTTTTAAGTCTCTGGGCCAATAAAACCCCATTTTGCTAAATCCATATGGAATCAGATTATTTGAGTGGAAGGATTCCTGGCTAATCTAATTGCCAAAGCAGCCCTCATTTTGAAGATAAATTCAGTAAAGAGGCATTTACTTCATTTACCAACCTGATACTTTGCTGTATACATAACACAAAAATACCACATGTGAAATTTTTATTTAGGAATTTATCATTGCAAGTGAGGACTCCAAAGCTCACTCTTTTCTAAGCCATGATAATGTGAGAAAACCAGAAAGATAAATAGGCTGCATAAGCTACACTGGTGACGATCAGTTCGAATCAGCTTGTTCCAAACACACAAAACTAGATTTATGCGTTAGCAATGAAGCTGCCACATTCCAAGCTGCTGAAGCAAGTAAAGATCTGCTGTGCAGAAAGTGACGCTGGGGGATAACCAAACAGCAGAGACTCCACACCTGAACACTCTGCAACAACGGCCAAGAGCGTCAGCTCCCAGACCGCAGTCACAGAAACTACAGGTATGATCCCCTATCCCTTTGTGACCCAGATTACAAGTATCTGCAAAGAAAAATATGGAAGGAAAGGTGACCCCTTCCACAAATGTAGCATGGATAAATGTTATGAAGCTGAAAAAGAAAATAAACAAGCAGTTTTGAGGATCAACTTTTTCCTATTCAGGGGCCAAGCACTAAGATTCTATACTAATATCCTGTATATTTTCACTTGACACTTATATCTGACAGAGGTTGAAGGCTGTGATACTTACTCTATTTACTATGTGTTCTGTCTCCCCAGCTATATTGTGAGCCCTTTGAAGTCCTGGACCTTATCTTTTCAGAGCTAACACAGTGTCTGATACAAAGTAGATGCACAGAAAATGCTTGTTGGAAATTATCAAAATGCTAAACACTCAATAAGCAATGAGGTGACTATATAATGAATAACTCTCCCTTCCTTGCTTAAAATTAATAATAGGTACCATTCACTGAATATGTGCCAAATGATGTGCTAAAAATCATACATAAATGATTTAGCTCATCTATTGAGACTGAATTTATCCTCACCAAGAAGTGGGATTAAACTAAGGAAAGACCATGCTTCTTTCCTACTCTTTCCACTGCTGTACTTAAATGAGAAACAGAACCAATATATGAAGGTTAAGAGTGATGCATTTTAGCTCAACCTAAGGAATACATTCTAGAAGGGGGCAGAATTGTGCTTCAGAGGCAATGAGCTGCCTCTGGAGGAGCTGCTCACTGCAGGACACCAAGCAGAATTGCAGTGAGCAGGAACATCACAGAGATAATGCAAAAGCAGTGGAGCTGTTAACATAATCAGCCAGGATGGAGGAATTATCCTGGGCTCCACCCACAAGCCCATGATTGGAGAAGTAACTGCGTTCAGTGTGAGCGATGTAAAAGCCTACAATTCTTGTCTTTTCTTATCTATAAACCTCGATGTCTTAAAATGCCTGCAATCTTGTGTCTTGAAAATATGAAAGAGTTGTTACACTGGCATTCATGTGGTCTACAGATGCAGGACATGAAGGTAGATCTGAGTGTGACCCTGGTGCCTGAACATCTAGCAAAGTGCAGGACTAAATAACAGGAGAAGTTTAAGTAGCAAAGTAGATAGTCCCCTACTACTCTGAGTCCTGGATCCTATCCCTTCCCACTCCAATATGACTGGTTTTGTAGGTTATGTTGTTACCATGGAAGGAGGACAGAAATTGGGGAAAAGACTGCATAGAGCTGTGCTGGGGTTTCTTTGCAACCATTTAAATCTTAGTCAAAAATAGACATCTCTGAGCCAGGTTTGAGGCACTATCTTACAAAACGGTACTCTTGGCTGCTTCCGCTTTCAGCTCTTTGCTCGATAATGATTAAATCTCCCAAGTGGCTGTTGGCCAGGAAACAGCATGTGTAAAGGTCCAGGAGTGGAGAAACCCCAGTGGGGGTGGGAAACTAAGAGAGACATTCAAAGTATTTGGAACTATGAAGTGGGAGAGCAGAAAGATGTAAAATTAGAAACATAAGCAGGACCACATCAGGAGAAGCCTTGTTAAGGAGTGTTTACTTCAACCTAAGGATGGCAAGAAGTCACTGAAAGACATAAACAGGGGACAGAAGAGGTCAGCCTTGTGTTTTAGAAATTGTTTCAATTACTATGTAGATGATGGGTTGAGAAGAAGGAGAAGATGCAAGAAAGACAAGGAAAGGAAGAACAGTTCAGAGGCTGTTAGCATAACCAGGCAACAGAAGATGGCGGCCTAGACTGCAGTAGTAGCAGTGGTGTTGGAAGGAAGTGGACAGGTTTGATAAATATTCAGTAGATAAAATCATCAGGACTTGGCAACAGACCACATGGGAAGCATGAGAGAGAGAGGAGTCAGGGATGATGTTGAGATTTCGGGCATGGGCAGCTGGGTGGCTGATGCACCAAGAGAGATGCATGATAGTAGGGACTGAGCAGAACATGATTCCATTTGTAACATGAGATCCAAGCAGAGATGCCCAGAAGGTAACTGACAGGTCTGAACTAGAGATATAAAAGTTCATTAAGTCCTGGCCAGTTGGCTCAGTAGTATAACGTCCACCCAACTTATGGATGTCTGAGTTTGATTCCTAGTCAGGGCACACAGGAGAAGCGACCATCTGCTTCTCCACTCTTCCCCCTCCACCTTCTCTCTCTCTCACTTTTTCTCTCTCTCTTCCCCCCTCCCCCAGCCATGGCTCAAGCGAGTTGGTCCGGGGTGCTGAGGACGGCTCCATGGCGTCTGTTTCAGGTGCTAAAAACAGCTCAGTTGCCAAGCAATGGAGCAACATCCTAGATGGGCAGAGCATCACCCCATTGGGTGATTGGGGGCTTGCCAGTGGATCCTGGTCAGGGTATATGTGGGAGTCTGTCTCTCTGCCTCCCCTGCTCTCATTTAACTAAAAAAAAGAAAAGAAAAAAATAAACAACCTTATTAGCATGAATAATAATGTACTCATTAACATACACATCATAATTGAAACCATGGGAAGTGACAAACTTATTCAGGGAAAATGTGTAATTCAACCCGTAGGGGTAGAGTAAAAGTGTTCCTATATTAATACCTTACTATTATAGTTGACACTTCATGGCTTACAGAGGGTGTCCATCCTAAGCCAAGTGATTAGTGTGTTGGAATACAAGTGAAATACAAAGTCATCCCTGTAGGGAAAGTGACACCCACTGACCCAAACATAACAAGTGGATCAAAGGTCTAACAACTCTTCACAGACTGACACCATCCTAAGATGTCAATTCTAATACCTCGTGCTCACCTGTTGACAAGGCCTCCTCCCGAACCTCATCTTCTCCAGGCTGATGAATATTCCAGGATGTTTTGGGAAGTGAAGAAATCTCCTCCGGTGATGCTAATTTGACCATATCCATGTGACTGCTCTGGAACTGGTACCGTGGGATAAAGCACGTTTTGCCTCGTTGGAAAATGTCCTTGATGATCTCTTCTGTCTCAACTTCATCTGGCATGCTCAGAAAGATGGAAATTCTTTTGGATTTCTGATACTGACTGTGGGCAATCACCTAAATGGGAAATGATGGCAATTATATTTTCCAAGATTACACTTTTAAAAATTAGTGACTCCCCTTAACAATTCTAACACTTTCTTCCTTGTCAAAAATTTTCAACTTCTTTCATATAAAAAAAAACCCAAAAAAACTAAAAACAGCAAAGAACTATAGTGAGTCAGACAATATTGGATCCTGAACCTTCACTTTTGGTTCTGAACCCAACACCGTATTTCCCCATGTATAAAACACACCTTAATTTGGGGGCCCAAAATTTTTAAAAAATGTATTACATAAAGTTATTGAACTCAAGTTTTATTCATCATAAAATTCATACAACTCCTCATTACTGTCAAAACTCCCATCCATTAGCTTGTCCTCATCGGTGTCTGATGATGAATCACTGTCTTCAACAATGAGCACAAAAACAAGCGTGAAAAAGTGGGAAATGCAAGTAGAAAAATCTACAACCACTGTATAAGATGAACCTAGTTTACAACCACTGTAAAGACGACCCCTTTACACCTCTCTGGCACACCTGTTTTTGTAGGTATGGTAAGTTATTATAAAGTCACTCTGGGGCCCTGCTGTCATGTCTATTTAGAGAATTCCACACTTGACCATCTACCCATTCTTCTCACACACTTCCCCTAGTCTTTGCATTTTTTAAATCTGAACTTTGGCTCCCAGAAGCTTCTTCACTCTTTGCATTGTCAGGTTTCTCTCCTAAATTCTAAGCCCAACTCAAGCCCTAACTTTTCCTGATTTCTGCTGAACCCTTACATTTACAGTTAATGTATAACTTAACATTCATGCATTGTGAGTTGATTAGTAATTGTTTCATGTGCTCTAAATGTAGAATTCTAACCAGTCTGTATGCTCAAAGGAGGCAGGGCACCTCTTATAATTCTCTTAGCTCTGCTCACCTCCTAAAACTCTTCTGTTCAAATAATTGTTAAACTGTTCACAAAGATCGGGGTGGGGATTCCTGGAGAGGCAAAGTCCCTCTAAACGCAAGTGCCAAATTTATGAGATGACAGATACGGGTAAAGGAATTCTCTTCGTATTCAGTTTAACCATTCATCAGACAGGAGAGGGGGCTGAGTTCTGCTTGACAGAGAAGTTAACAATCT
Source organism: Saccopteryx bilineata (assembly GCF_036850765.1). Taxonomy (NCBI): domain Eukaryota; kingdom Metazoa; phylum Chordata; class Mammalia; order Chiroptera; family Emballonuridae; genus Saccopteryx; species Saccopteryx bilineata. The sequence goes on from NC_089496.1 coordinate 73,177,423, forward strand.
CAGAACTTCCCCAGACTCAGAGTTAGCTCTTAGCTCCTTTCTCCCCCCTTCCTTTTCCGTTCTCCCTTGTTCTGCAAGCTAAGAAGAAAAAGATACTACAAAAGTGGTTTATAAATATGACTAGCAGAAAAACACAGATTCAGAAGATTCAGAAAGTCAAGTTTTCCTAATAAAAAGGGATACATAGAAATTAAATAAATAGAGCACTCCAAAACATTTTTTTTTACAGAGTCAGAGAGAGGGATAGATAGGGACAGACAGACAGGAATGGAGAAAGATGAGAAGCATCAATTATCAGTTTTTCGTTGTGACACCTTAGTTGTTGATTGATTGTTTTCTCTTATGTGCCTTGACTGTGGGCCTTCAGCAGACCAAATAACCCCGTGCTCAAGCTGGCGACCTCGGGGTCTTGAACCTGGGGCCTCCACATCCCAGTTCGACGCTCTATCCACTGTGCCACTGCCTGGTCAGGCCAAAACATTATTAAGGAAGGAAATTAACTCCATCTTCCGAGAAGTCACATCACAAGCTGTTAGGCCTAAAATAGGTAAAGCAAATGTAAATCTGAAACTCAGGCCTTGGGCAGCAGATCTGGGGCTTCTGGTACCTAAGTACTACCTGAGAAAGTTGAGGTGTCTTTTTTGTACTCTTAAGAGCAGAGTATAGAAAATCAAGAGCTGAATAAGTAGTAATGAACATCAGTTAAAATTCAGTGTAAGACTGTGCATACACTTCTTTATTCCTCCCTTCCTCAAATCTCATTTACATTTAAAAAATTACAGCAGTGAGAACAAAAGAATAGAGATTTAACTGATTTATGTAAGACAGAGAATAGATGAAAGAGTATTTACAGACAAAACAGCAGCAGATCACAGCACTCAGAGAACATGATGGATGTAGGTCAGACAGAACCCATTCTTTTTTTTTTTTTTTTTTTTTTTTTTTTTGCATTTTTCTGAAGCTGGAAACAGGGAGAGACAGTCAGACAGACTCCCGCATGCGCCCGACCGGGATCCACCAGGCACGCCCACCATGGGGCGATGCTCTGCCCACCAGGGGGCGATGCTCTGCCCATCCTGGGCGTCGCCATGTTGCGACCAGAGCCACTCTAGTGCCTGGGGCAGAGGCCACAGAGCCATCCCCAGCGCCCGGGCCATCTTTGCTCCAATGGAGCCTTGGCTGCGGGAGGGGAAGAGAGAGACAGAGAGGAAGGCGCGGCGGAGGGGTGGAGAAGCAAATGGGCGCTTCTCCTATGTGCCCTGGCCGGGAATCGAACCCCGGGTCCTCCGCACGCTAGGCCGACGCTCTACCGCTGAGCCAACCGGCCAGGGCCAGACAGAACCCATTCTTCTCGTGGAATCCCAGTGACCACAAAAGGCAAAGGAAACCCCCACTAGCTATCACACTTCCATTCATAAGTATGTACAGACAATAAAGCTTTATCAAACATCTTAGAAAGCCAAAACACAAAATAAAAGGATTTTTAAAAGGGGTGGTTGAGCCAGTAGAAAACTGAAGTAATTCAAAGAAAAAAATTGTTTAATTCTATTTAGTTTTCTCAAATTCAAGATAGTTGCATCTATAAAACAGGCTGCTATAGGAAGAAAGCCATCATAAAATTAAGAAATATATTTGGAAATTAAAAATTAAGATGACCAAAATTAAAACAATTCAGGAGAAAGCCTTAAAAGAGAGAAAGACAAAGAAGCAGGGAAAAAGAGGGAAAGATGTTGAGACAGAAGATCAAGCTAGAACATTTATTATTTTACTAACAGGAACTGCAGAAAGGCAGAGAAAAGAAGTAACCAAAAATATAATAGATAAAAATAGCAGTCTTCAGATTGAATGGAGATCACAGGTACTAAGCAAAACAAGAAAAAATACTTCTAAATTTGAAATTCAAACTAGCAATTAATGGGTAAAGATATTTTCTAAGGCATAAAGTATTAACAAGTTTACCTCCATAGATATTCTCAAAAAAATTACTTAAGGATAAACTCTAGCTTAAATTAAAAAATAATAATAATAAGACACTGGATTCAATAAACAGCCCTAACTCAGAAGTGAAGTAAGAGGAACCCCAGAGCAATGGCTGTGCAATGGGTTAGAAGGCAGATCAGAGAGAGCAGGGGGCTCGAGTGGAGAAGAAAGTGGAGCCCCAGCCAGGTAGCTCAGTTGGTTAGAGTATCAGCTATGGTTGTGGGTTCGATCCCCAGTCAGGACACATACAAGAATCAACCAATGGTCCTGGCTGGTTTTCTCAGTGGACAGAACATTGGCCTAGTGTGTGGATGCCCCACGGTCAATTCCCAATTAGGGCACACATGAGAAGCGACCCCTCTGCTTCTCTTCCCCTCCCTCTCTCCCTTCTCTCTCTTTTCCCTTCTCACAGCCAGTGGCTTAATTGGTTCGAGCATCAGCCCTGCACACTGAGGATGGCTTAGTTGGTCCAAGCATCAGCCTCAGGCATTGAGGTTAGCTCGGCTGATTCGAGCACTGGCCCCAGATAGGGGTTGCTGGGTGGATCCCAGTCAGGGCTCATGCAAGAGTCTGTCTCACTATCTTCTCTCTTCCCACTTAAAAAAATTAAAAAAAAGAAAGGAAAAAAAAAGCCTGACCAGTGGTGGCACAGTGGATAAAGCATAGATCTGGAATGCTAAAGTCACCTGGTCAAGGCACATAGGGGAGTTGATGTTTCCTATTCCTCTCCCCCTCTGTCTCTGTCTCTCGCTCTCTCTCTTCTCTCTAAAATGAATAAACAAAGTCTCTAAAAAATGGCTTTTTAAAAAAAGAAAAAAGAATCAATGAATGCATAAATAACACAATATTGTTATTTTATACATATGTACATAGAAAACAAAAAAAATGATTCTTTGTTCTCCCTTCCTCTCTCTAAAAAAATCAATCAATAAATAAAAAATTTAAAGAAGAAGAAAGTGGACTTAACAGGCAAAATAAAAAAGAATCTATTGGTAAGATAAAGACATATTCTTGTTTTGCCATAAATTAAAAATAAAAGTAATCAAAAACTCCTGGAAAAATACAGAGCTAACTTAGAAATTTATACTCCAAATAGGAACAAACCAAAGCATGCAATTGTACAGCATAAGAGAAAATATTTTGTATTGACATTCAAAACATTCCCTTTCTAGGAACACACATCTGGTTACATAGAATTATATATCCTTTTCTTATTCAATCCTGCAGCTTGGTTCTATAGTAAATCTCAGCATATAACAAAAACACAGTAAATACTATTTACTTAAATTTCAACTTTGGAAATCAGTCACAAAAAAATGCTCAATAGAATCACTATATAGAACAGAGTCCAAATATCATAAACTCGACAATTTAGTAGGTGTCAGAGTAGAAGACAAAGAGAGTAAAAGGGCACTATTTCCTCATCTGATTTAGTTGAAGAGCAAGATATGACACAAAGTTAAATTTCTTTAATTACTTTGCTGATAAATTTCTAAATTATAAAAAAAGATTGTGTCAATAAGAATATGCTGTTTTTAATTGGAGTAGAAAAGCATAATTTAATACCTTTATTAAACATGCACTATGATAAAACACTTTTTTAATGATAGTATATTGATGTTTTGGGCCATGATCCATTTGTTGGTCATAAAATCAATAATGGGTTACAATCAGCACTTTAAAGTGAAATAGAAAATATTAAAATAATAGATACCATCTTCTATCTGTCAGAATGGCTATCATCAGTAATTCAACAAACAACTGTTGATGAGGATGTGGAGTAAAGGGAATCCTCATGTACTATTGGTAGGAATGTAGACTTGTACAGCCACTGTGGAAAACAGTATGGAGGTTCCTCAAAAAATTAAAAATAGGGCTGCTATATAACCCAGCAATTTTACTTCTGCATATTTATTTGAAAAAACCCAAACATTAATTCAAAAAGATATATGCACCCCTATGTTCAATGCAGCTTCATTACAATAGTCAAGATATGGAAGCAACCTAAGTGCCCACCAACAGAAGAGTGTATAAAAAAAGTGTGATATACACAATGGACTATTACTTGGCTATAAAAAAGAATGAAATTTTACCATTTGCGACATGATGGACCTTAGAGGGTATTATACCAAGTAAAATACGTCAGACAGCCTGACCAGGTGGTGGCGCAGTGGATAGAGCATCAGACTGGGACGTGGAGGACCCAGGTTCGGAACCCCAAGGTTGCAGGCTTGAGTGCAGACTCATCCGGCTTGATCATAGGCTCACCAGCTTGACACGGGGTTGCTGACTTGAGCATGGGATCATAAACATGACCCCATGGTCGCTGGCTTGAAGCACAAGGTCGCTGGCTTGAGCCTAAGGTCATTGGCTTGAGTGAGGGGGACACTCGCTTTGCTGCAGCCCCCCAATAAAGGTACACATGAGAAAGCAATCAATGAACAATTAAGGTGCCACAATGAAGAATTGATGCTTCTCATCTCTCTCCCTTCCTGTCTGTCTGTCCCTATCTGTCCCTCTGTCTGTCAAAAAAAAAAAAGAGTAAGACAAATACTACATGATTTCACTTATTTGTGGAATTCAAAGAACAAAATAAACAAAACAGACTCAGACTCATAGGTATAGAAAACTGAGGGTCGCCAAAAGGAAGGGGAGTTGGGAGAAGGATGGGGCGTTGGGAGGACTGGCTGCAAATGGTGAAGGGTGGAGCCGAAGTCAGGTAACTCGGTTGGTCAGAACATCATCTGATAGGCCAAAGCTATGGGTTAGATCCGTGGTCAGGGCACATACAAGAATCAACCAATGAACACTTAAATAAGTGGAACAAATCGATGTTTCTCTTTCTTTCTCTAAAAATCGATCAGTAAACATTTTTTAATTAAAAAAATTTTTAAGTACAAAGTAGCCACAGGGATGTAAAGTACAGCCCAAGGAAAATAGTCAATTACAGTGGTGCCTTGAGATATGAATAGACTAACATACTTTTTAAGATACGAGCTATGACTCAGTCCGTATTTTTGTTTGAGATCCGAGCGAAATTCTGAGATACGAGTCGTGTTTTGGGAAGCTGCCGCTAGTTGGCGCCCAGGTCCAGTATCAGCAGTTTGATATACAAGTTGACTGACATAAGACCTCAGTTACAGAATGAATTAAATGCATATCTCAAGGTACCACTGTATAATAATTATGTACAGTGCCAGGTGGGCTCTAGACTTAGCCAGGGGGAATCACTTTGTAAATTATATGTCTAGGAACTATTCTGTACAGCTGAAACTAATATAATATTGAATGTCAACTGCAATTGAAAAATAAAAAATATTCAAGTTCATGGTATATATATGGAGTTGTGAAATATTGGGTTGTAAAATATATTTCTTATACGTGTATATATATATTTGTATTAAGTAAAATGTATTTATTGCTGAGGGTCATGTGTCTTTTTCTCCTTCTGATGACAGTTCTCAGCTGTCACTGTATTGCTGTCATATGTGAAGAGAGGAGTAAAATGCTGTTAATTTTACTGCTTTAACCTTAAACTTGAGAAATAATGGATAATAGAATAGTGAAGGGTAATGAAGAAATTCTTATGGTTTGACCAGGTGCTGACGCAGTGGATTGACTGTTGACCTGGGACACTGAGGACCCAGATCTGAAACCCCAAAGTAGCCAGCCTGAGCACGGGGTCAGAGGCTTCCGTGTGGGATCACAGACATGACCCCATGGTTGCTGGCTTGAGCAAGGGGTCACTGGCTTAGCTGGAACCACCCACCCTCAGCCCAGCATATATGAGCAAGCAATCAATGAACAACTCAAGTGCCACAACTATGAGTTGATGCTTCTCATCTCTCTCCTGTCTCTCTCACTTAAAAAAATTTTTCCTATGACGTATCTAATTTCAGGGAACATCAAAGAAAAGAACTCCCATGCTAATCTCTAAACATCTTTGTAGGTTATATAAATGCCTCGCCACTACACCTCAAACTAATATAATACGGAATGTCAACCATAATTTGAAAATACATTTTAAAAATTCACTAATATTGCCCTGGCCGGTTGGCTCAGTGGTAGAGCGTCGGCCTGGCGTGCAGAAGTCCCGAGTTCGATTCCCAGCCAGGGCACACAGGAGAAGCCCTCATCTGCTTCTCCACCCCTCCCCCTCTCCTTCCTCTCTCTCTCTTCCCCTCCCACAGCCGAGGCTGCATTGGAGCAAAGATGGCTTCTTGGCCTCTGCTCCAGGCGCTAGAGTGGCTCTGGTCGCAACAGAGCGACGCCTCGGAGGGGCAGAGCGTAGCCCCCTGGTGGGCGTGCCGGGTGGATCCCGGTCGGGCGAGCATGCGGGAGTCTGTCTGACTGTCTCTCCCCGTTTCTAGCTTCAGAAAAATACAAAAAAAAAAAAAAATTTACTAATATTAACTTATTCACAGGACATCGATTTTTTTCTTTGGTGTCCAACCAAAATCACTGCCCCACACACGTGCCTTCCTGGCAGGATGGGGCTGGCTGTGCTATACTGGCAAGAAAACCCAAATCACACAAACAACCTAAAATATAATGCAGCGTCAGCAATGAAAGGAGCCCACAGGAGGTTCCCACCCACAGACAGGGAACCTCGCTCCCTCCGCTCAGTTTGTCCCCTCAGCTCTCCACCTAGTAGGCAGCTGCAGTGTGCGAATCAGTTCTCCCTCATTAACTCAGAACCGGACCAGGGCACCGCTGGACCCTGGAGCGCTCAGAGGGTCTTAGCTCGTCCCCCTCCGCGCCCTGAGCACGTTCTTCATCTGAAGAAACTGCGATTCTCCGGTCCTTTTATCGCGAGAACTGGCCTCCTCCCCGCTTCTCGCTTCGCGACCTCGAACGCGAGTGGAAGGCTCATAGCTGGGGCCCTCCCCGCCCCCAGCAGCTGTGCTCGCACCTGCTCCTGCCTCAGCACCTGCACGAGCCCGCGGGGGAGCTCTCAGCGCCGCCCCGGCCCGCCCGGGAGGAGGGCGGCACCCCCTCCGTTCCCTCACTAGCCCTGTCCCTGTCACAGCTGCGCGGACCTCGTGCCTCGGCGCGTCCAGACAAGACCCGAAGGATGTGAGCGTGCCGGAGCGGACGTGCGCACGCCGCTGGGGACGGCGGGGTGAGGGGAAGGAAAGGCGGTGACGTGCGCGCGCCGCGGGGAAGTCCGTGCGTGGGAGACGTGCGCGCGGAGGGATGTGCGCACACGGTAGAAGGGCACGCGCCAGAGGCCTGCGCCTGCGCAGATAGGCAAGCCCGCGCGGCGCGGCCGTGAGCTAGTCAAGCTCGCCCACCGCCGCCTGAGCCCCTGCGGTGGCGCACCTTCTGGGTCAGGAGGCGGGACTGGCGCAGCCGCTCCTCCGCGCTGATGGCCCGCAGGCGCTGCTTCAGCTCGGCCCGCAGGCTCCGCTTGGCGCCACTCATAGCCGCCGCTGTCATGTCAGGCTTACGGGCCGCTCTCAGCCCTGTCGGCGCTGTAGGGCCGCCGGTGGGGAGGGTCGGCGGCTTCCGGATCGCGGGCGCCCCGCCTCCGCCCCGCCCCGTCGGGCCATTCTCCGCGGGCAACCCCTGCTCTGTGCGGGCGGTGGCTCTCCGGTTTCCAGGTGGAGTAAGCTGGCACTCGCTCTTCCTGTGAGAGCTCCGCGCCTTCAGAAACGAGGAAGGCACCGGGCTTTCCTCCCCTGCAGGGCGTGTACCTGGGTCGGGAGGAGAGAGGGTAGTACCTCCAGGGGACAACCAGGTGTGGAGTCAGGCTCCTGGAGGTCACATGACCCTCACGGCGCCGCTCAGGGATCCAGGGAAAGGGGGACAGTTCAAAGGCTAAGGAAGGTAAACTCAAAGATAATTACAAGTTTAGAGAAAACGAGGTTTTATGTTAATAAGTCAACTTTAATCAAGTTCTTAGGGAAAACAAGCATTCAAGCAGAGTTAGGAAAACACGGAAGACCGAAGGTCACACAGGGTTCTGGATCACAGCCCTTCTAGACCTTGAATCATACTGTAAAGACTGTAATTAAAACAGCGTGGCCCTGCCACTCGATACACAGCGGACAGTAAAACAGACTAAAAGCACAGAAATAGACCCGAAGCCATGTGGAAACTTGAGTATATGATAAAGATGTCATCTCAAATCACTGAGGCGAGCATGACTCAAAATAGATCAAAGGCCTAAGTACAAGAGTTAACACAAAACTTTTGGAAGAAAATATAAGCATAAATGTTCATCTTGAATTAAGGCATTTGTTTCTTAGTTATAACAACAAAAACACAAAGAGCAAAAGAAAATTCATCAAAATTTTAAAAGTGCATCAAAGGACACCCAAGAAAATGAAGACTAAAAGAATGGAAGAAACTATTTGTAAATCATTTATTTGATAAAGTGCTCTTATCTAGAATAATAGTATATAAAGAACTCATAACTCGGCAGTAAAGGAATGGCTAATCCAGTTCTAAAATGAACAGAGGTGCACTGGCCTGTTGGCTCAGCGGTAGAGTGTCGGCCTGGTGTGCGGGGGGACCCGGGTTCAATTCCCGGCCAGGGCACATAGGAGAAGCGCCCATTTGCCTCTCCACCCCCCTCCCTTCCTCTCTGTCTCTCTCTTCCCCTCCCACAGCCAAGGCTCCATTGGAGCAAAGATGGCCCAGGCACTGGAGATGGCTCCTTGGCCTCTGCCCCAGGCGCTAGAGTGGCTCTGGTCGCGGCAGAGCGACCCCCCCCCCAGGGGCAGAGCATCGCCGCCTGGTGGGCAGAGCGTCGCCCCTGGTGGGCGTGCCAGGTGGATCCCGGTGGGGCGCATGCGGGAGTCTGTCTGACTGTCTCTCCCCATTTCCAGCTTCAGGAAAAAAAAAAATACAAAAAAAAAAAATGAACAGAGGTCTTGAATAGACATTTCTTCATATAAGATAATACATATGGCTGATAAGCATATTCAAAGTTTTTAACGTTATTAGTCACTAGGGAAATGCAAATTAAAACCACAAAGTGATACCACTCCACATCCACTAGAATAGCTATAACAATTTAAACTTAAAACAAAACAAAACGGGCTGGTGAGGATGTGGAGATATCAAAGCCCTCTTACTGTTGGGAATTAAAATGCTACAACATAGATGAACCTTGAAAATTGTACACTAAATGAAAGAAGCTAGACACATGGCCAAATATTTTTTTTATTTCCTTTATAGGACATGTCCAGAAGAGGCAAATCCATAGCCACAGAAGGTAGATTAGTGGTTGCCTTGGGCTGAGGACAAAGGGGAGTAGAGTAAAGGGTTTGGGAGGAGAGGTGATGAAAATGTCCAAAAATTCCATTGCAGTTACAGTTGTACAACACTGAATATACTAAAAACCACTGAATTGCACATTTTAAAAGGTTGAATTCAATATGAATTATATCTACATGAAATAAAAAAGGATAAAAGAAAATACAAATGTTGTTACTCATTTCTGGAAAAATGCAGTACACGTAAAACAACCTACATTTGGGTACCTATAGGGAATAGGTGACAATTGGGAAGAAAGAAGGGGAAAATGGGAATGGAGAAGCAGTGAGGAGGAGAAAGTGACATTTCTTTCATGGTACTTTTTTGTGTAGCTATTGAGGGAAAGCCCCAAAAATCTAAATTGAGGATCAATTTCAAGGAACTGACACGTAGCCTTATCCGAATTCGTAAGAACTTTAATAGGGGAATTTACAGACACACGGACACAGCAGCTGCTCCCTCCCAGTGGTGGCAGGCTCTGCAAAATCCACGCCCCTCCTAGAATCGGGTCCCCATAGGGGATTAATAGCAAAACCATACGGTGATGAATCACGAAGACCATCAGAACGAAAAATGCATTTGTAAGTTAAAAGATAACATCAGGCAGATGTATACATTCACTAACCTCCCTCCTGGGACATGATTCTGGTTTGGAGCAGTCAGCCCAGCATAGGGTTGCAGAGAGTTACAGAGAGCACAGCCCTTCCCAGACGCCTCTGCTGCTGGAGCCATACTGCATCTCTATAGTGAGTTCCCCTACAATAACTCTGACTCTTAGAACCATGTTAATGTTTTACCTATACAGCATCCCTCATCTATGGATGGAGGTTAGGTTCCAGAACCGCCCCCCCCCCCCGCGATAGGCAAAAGTCCACGAAGTAGCGACCTTACATTTATTTTATTTTATTATTTATATATCTTTTAAGGCTTTATCAACCCTCCCACACTCTTATAAACCTTTCCCATGCTGTTATTAACCTTTCCCATACTTATTTTGCTTATTTTACCACAAAAATAATTAAAAGAATATATAAAAATACCTATCTACCACAAAATCCCGCAATATAGCGAAAAATCCAAGATACAAAATTAGATATATACAATTTAAAAATCCGTGATCCAGTGAGACCGTGAAAAGTGAACCTCGATATGGCGAGGGACGACTGTGTACATACAACAGTGGTGTGGGGGAAGCCAAAATCAAATACAGTCAGGGACAAACTGAACTGTATTGTAAATGATTAACATAACCACAACTAAGTGGGTGGAGAAGAACTTAAGTAACTTCGGAAAACAGTATTTTGATTCAATGCCGTAAGACTAAAGACAAAGATAACCTTACACAAATATTGCACTCTAGTTGGTACATTTGTTTTTCAGAGGATTATAAATTAGTAATTGTCAAAAACTACTTTATTCTATCTAGAATTGAAGAAATAAGTAAATATGTTGTGGATAATGAGAGTGAGGCTTTTCCCTTTTGGAAAAACAAATTACAGATAAGGACAGAGGAAGTTTGAACTGAACCCTGTGGTGTTGTATTGGGATTAAAAGTGTCAGTGTGAACTCGTGGTTTTAAATACACACACACACACACACACACACACACAAATGGATAGATATAGAAACTTCAGTTGACTCAGTAAGTCAAAAGTATTTACTAACCATCTATTACAGAAGGCTTCTAACTGGCCTCCAAGCCATTAAATCTACTGGTCACACCACAGCCAGACCTGGCATACATAGGATAAATAATAGCAATTTTGTGTGCTAATGGGACTAATCCAGTAGGGAGGGAAATTCTGAGGCAGAAGAGTGAGGCTAAAGCAATGTTCCTACAGAGGCAATAAGGAATGTAGTCTAATTCAGAAATATTAGGGGCTGGCCTTAGAACAACTGATTCACCATCATAGGAAGGAAGAAAAATATAGCAGCATAGATGCAGGGTAGGTAGGTAAACAAAGTGGAGAAGATACGTGATGTGGCAGTTCTCGGTGAAATAGGAAGCAAGGTCAGGGGGAATTAATTGCTTAAATAAACTGTTTTGCAAGTGTCTATAATAAACTCTTCCCGTATACTGTATCTTCTCTTCTCTTGCTCAAACAGCACAATCATCAACCTTCAACTCGAGAACAGTTTGGAGAACATGGGTTCTCATGTGAGCCTGTTAGATTTACTCCAAATCATAGCCCTAGTCAGCTGGCTTGAAAATCTTATGTTTGGTCATAAGGCAGATGAATCAGAGAAAACCCACCAATACTGTGGAAAAAGGACCTCACCATGCGCCGTCCTTATGCTGTGCCCGCTTATTGTACCTTCCAGCAGAAGTAGCCACATAGTGCTACCATTTATAAAGACAGGTTTTGTTTTCTTTTCATACAGGGTTATTATATAAAGCAACCTTTCCCTGTCAGCAACTTTCATGCTCTGGTAAAACTTTCCAGATCCAAAATAATGGTGGCCAGTTTTAAATTGGGTGACACTGCAGGTAGGACACATCATATTCACCTGGCTGCCAAAGACCCACACCATCAGTGGGGAAACCAGTTTCACCCAGCTGACCTTGATATGCAGTTTCAACTTGTGAAAGGGATGGGGAAGGAAGTAGAGGGTCTGGGTGGCATCGTGTGATCAAGAGGAAGTAGAGCCCTGAGAGGAGGCTCAGGGCAGTGACAGCCAGCATGGACTTGATGTTCCATGTGACCCACCCACCAACTCCATGACCTTGGGACAAGATTCTTCCTGCTGTTAAGCCTGTTCCCTCGAGAGTAAAGTAGGGATTAAAATTGACAACTTCCTAAGAATGATAGTGCAAATGTCAAGGGATAGAGATGGTATAGTGGGAGGCGAAGGAAGATTAGGAAGGTCTAGAACAAGGTATAGTGCTCCCATATTGTTATCAAATTTGCTGACCTCAAAATTGGAACATGGCCTGACCAGGTGGTGGCACAGTGGATGAAGCGTTGGTCTGGGATACTGAGGATCCAGGTCTGAAACACCAAGGTCGTCAGCTTGAGCGCGGACTCACCAGCTTGAGTGCAGAGTCACCAGCTTGAGCATGGGATCATAGGCATGACCCCATGGTCACTGGCTTGAGCCCAAAGGTCACTGGTTTGAGCCCAGAGTTGCTGGCTTGAGCAAGGGTTCACTGGGTCAAGGCACATATGAGAAAGCAACCAATAAACAACTAAGGTGCCACAACTTTGAGTTGATACTTCTCATCTCTCTCCCTTCCTGTCTGTCTATCCCTGTATCTCTCTCTCTCTCTCTCTCTCTCTCTCTCTCTCTCTCACACACACACACACACACACACACAAGCAAAAAAAAAAATAGGAACATGATCTAACAAAAGTCAGTTTTGTAACATGTGAACTTTTTTAAATTGAAGGGTTAGCAATGGCTTAGCATTAAATCATTTACCTGCCTTTGTTCAAACTATCCCATTGTGTCCTGAGTATCTGACTTCTATATCCATCAACTCCAAATGGCAGACCAAGGAGTAAAGGTTGGGGGTAGGGCATCAAGGGAAAACTCTAACCATCCAGGAGCACTTGGGCTGACAAAAAGTGGGGCCAGGAAGATGTCATGGCTGGATGGCTCAGTTAGAGCATTATCCTGAAGCACAGATGTTGCTGGTTTGATCCCCAGTCAGGGCCCATACAGGAACAGACCTATGTTCCTGTCTCTCTCTCTTTCTCTCTCTCTCTCTCAATTTCTCTCTCACTAACATCAATACATAAAATTTTTTCTTAATTAAAAAAAATAGAGCCAAGAGGGAAGTGGAAAGACAACTCACCCACTGTGTTATCTAGACCAGTTACAAAGAAAATGACTTTTAGGTCATGGGCACACCCTTAAGAAAATCTGCCATGGGCCAGAAGATTTCACCTTCCTCTTAACTCATCCCATTAATCTATTACCTGTACCTTGTATTGAATTTTGCCCCTCAATTGGACTCCCAGGCAAGACACAAAGTACACAGAGAGACACATACATTTAACTTATTTATTAAAAGGGGGACGAAATTTCCGTAACTCTGGAATGTCAAGTTGCATCAGCGATGTTGTTTGTTTACAAGTAGAAGTGTTAGCAATACCTCTTGCAAGAGTCCAGAACATGCTTCAGGTTTCACAATACACAGTGTCCTTTTTAGTCAATAGTATTGCTTCAGGAGAGATAACATTTTGCATATCTTTCCTGTAACTTCCAGAAAAGTCAGCCAACCAGATTTGGGTTCAAACTTCTTTACAAAGCCATTTTCCTACAAGAGAGAACGGATTTAACATTTTTAAAAATCAGTAGTGACTACATTTGCTGGAATAAAAACCAAAGAAATTTTTGTTTAAATAATACAGATGGTTAATCCTCTTTGTCATTTCAATAGTTTTATTCTGATCATCATCTTTTTCTGTCTCTGCTTCCAGACCACCTTAGAGCAAATACAAATATAGTGTGAGCCACACATGTAATTTTAATTTTTTAGTAGCCACGTTTTAAAAGGAAAAATGAAAGAAGCAAAATCGATTTTTGAAATATATTTATCTAAAATATTATATCAATATGTTACAATATGAAAATTATTAATAGGATTTTGAGACATTTTTGTATCAAATTTTTAAATCCAAAGTGTGTTTTGTACTTATGGCATATCTTCATTCAGACTGGCCACATTTCAACTACTCAACTGTCACAAATGACAAGTGACTACCATATTGGACAGCAGTTCTAGGGAATCAAAAGTCTTTCTTTTTTCCCCTTTTTCTCTTTTAGTTGTCTGGCATTGAAATATTCCATGTACGTTTGTAAACTGTATTGTGCTGAGAATCATGAGGACTCATGATAAAGCCAGATTAAGTGAAGTGAGCTAATGAAAACATTGTTGATTGTTTCTATTACAATTCATTCTCTCTCTCTTTTTTTATTTTTTGAGACCCATGGGAGGGAGAGATGAGAAGCATCAACTTGTAGTTTCATCACTTTAGTTGTTCATTGATTGCTCCTCAGGCCAGCAACCTTGGGTTTTAAGCCAGCGACCTTTGGGCTCAAGCCAGCAACCACGGGGTCATGTCTATGATCCCACGCCCAAGCCAGCAACCCCGTGCTCAAGCTGGTGAGCCTATGCTCAAGCCGGATGAACCCACGCTTAAGCTGGCGACCTCAGGGTTTCAAACCTGGGACCTCAGTGTCCTAGGTCAACACTCTATCTACTGCGTCATCACAGGTTGGGCTACAATTCATTCTTTTTCATTATAGAGACTATGGACTGGACATTATATTTAATTTATGATCTATAATTATAGAGCATCCTCACTGAAAAGCACCTCTGAGATCATCCAGACTAATGCCCTCTCATTTTGACAAGTGAGGAAACTAAGGCCTATAAAAAAGTAAGTTATCTAAGGTTACCCAACTTCTTAGTGCCTGGACCTGTACTAGAATGCAAACACTGTGCTTTTCACTCCAAAAATTTCCAAGCAGCCACCATAAAGACTAGAAAATTGTTAAAATAATATTTTTAAGTGTTCATCTAGTAAATCTTAGTTCTGTGTCTAGCAAGGTCCACATTCTGGAGTTACAAATGCCTTCCAGCAATGAACACTAAAAAGTAAGCCAAGGCCCTGGCCAGTTGGCTCAGTGGTAGAGCATCAGCCCAGCATGTGAATCTCCTGGGTTTGATTCCCAGTCAGGGCACACAGGAGAAGCAGCCATCTGCTTCTCCACCCCTCCGCCTCTTCTTTTTTCTTTCTCTCTCTCTTCCCCTCCCACAGCCATGGCTCAATTGGTTCGAGTGCATTGCCCTGGGTGCTGAAGATGGCTCTGTGGAGCCTCCCCCTCAGGCACTAGAAATAGCTTGGTTTCTAGCATGACCCTAGAAGGACAGAGCATTGGCCACAGACGAGGGTTGCCTGGTAGATCCTGGCCGGGGCACATGCGGGAGTTCGTCTCTCTGTCTCCCCTCCTCTTACTTGGAGAAAGAAGAAGGAGAAAGAGAAGAAGAAAGAAGAAGAAAAGAAGAAGAAGAAAGTAAGCCAATGGCAACTCCAGCCGGAAGAGACCTGAGAGCTCTGCAGTGTCTTGGAATCAGCTTTCTGAGCATCACGGCAGCAAAGATCAGCACCCATCAGGGGGAGTTTCCATTTGAAAGATTGCCCAAGAAAGCCAGCTTCTGCCTGTTTAGTGTAGAGTCATGCTCTGAGACACATGCTGTCCTGCCACAAGGAGGACACAAACTGCTCCTTCTCTATTCGTCCTCCCCTCCCTTCCGCACATGCACGCAGTTCCCGGACAGTCTAGGTATGCACCACTTCAGTGCTCCCCTCCTAGAAGTTTCACAAGCCCCACATTAATGAGACACTCCGATGTAAATTCCTCATTATGCCAACGAGCACCATCTATTATGACGGGGCAGTTAGTATGTCATCTTACACACATTCCATTTCTAAACTAAAGAGACTAAACAGGAAAAAAAAAACTGACAAATTCAGCTATATGAAGATTAAATTTTTTAAAAAAAACCTAAAAGAGAACAGACTAGGAAAATATTTGGTTTCCATGAAAGAGTTCATTCCAATGTAAGAGAACAATCCAGCTCATAGTAGTTACAAGGGCAAAGGTATTGGAAAGAGAAATAGGAATTATTTACATGTATATGGAAAAAAAATTTAGTGTTACTGGCAGTTAAAGAAATTCATATTTTAATGCAATCTTATTGCTTTTTTGACCTGTTAAATTGACATAGTTTTTAAAGTTTTGGGGTTTTTTTTTGTTGTTGTTGTTTGTATTTTTCTGAGTTGGAAACGGGGAGGCAGTCAGACAGACTCCCGCATGCGCCCGACCGGGATCCACCCGGCATGCCCACCAGGGGGCGATGCTCTGCCCATCAGGGGCGTTGCTCTGTTGCAACCAGAGCCATTCTAGCGCCTGAGGCAGAGGCCATGGAGCCATCCTCAGCGCCCGGGCCAACTTTGCTCCAGTGGAGCCTCGGCTGCAGGAGGGGAAGAGAGAGACAGAGAGGAAGGAGAGGGGGAGGGGTGGAGAAGCAGATGGGCGCTTCTCCTGTGTGCCCTGGCCGGGAATCGAACCCGGGACTCCTGCACGCCAGGCCGATGCTCTACCAATGAGCCAACCGGCCAGGGCCAGTTTTTAAAGTTTTTTACTGCTGAGCTAACTGGCCAGGGCCTAACCCTCAAACTTATTTTTAATGGCACTGCCCCAATACTGGTAAAAGTGTTGTGACTTATGTATTCCAATATATATTAAGTAGTGTAATTAGAATCATATCTTAAAAATCTATCATTTCATTGTTAGAAGTGAGGCAGTATTCTAAAATGTGGATGGAGCCCTAGCCAGTGGCACAGTGGATAGAGCATAGTTCTAAAGTTCCGAGGTTGCAGGCTTGATCCTGAGTGTGCTGACTTGTTACCTAGGGTGCCGGTTCAAGCCCCAGGCAGCGCTGAATCCTGAAGGCACCAGCTGGACTCCGAGATCGCTGGTTCCAAATAATAATATACAGGTGGAGAAGACCACACATGTTTTCATTATTAAAGCATTATTTCTATAAAGAGAAAATGGGAAATAACCCAAATGTCTATTTGGGAATTGGGTAAGTAAATTATGACATTTAAAATTGGTGGAATATTCTGTAGACACAGAAATTAACATGGAATATGTGACGAGATGTTGACAATAGCTGTAACTTCTGTCACATGAAAAAACTCATATATATACCTTAGTTGTATTTACATATGATCTCTACATGCAAATATGTTAGGATGGGAGTGATTTTTCCTCTTTGAAAAATATTTTCTAATGATGCTGTTTGTATCTTAAAACCATTATATGGCCTGACCAGGCAATGGCACAGTGGATAGAGCGTCAGACTGGGATCCAGAGGACCCAGGTCCGAGACCCTGAAGTTGCCAGCTTGAGCACGGGCTCATCTGGTTTGAGAAAAGCTCACTAGCTTGGACCCAAGGTTGCTGGCTTGAGCAAGGGGTTACTCAGTCTGCTGTAGCCCCACGGTCAAGGCCCATATGAGAAAGCAACCATTGAACAACTAAGGTGTCGCAATGAAAAACTGTTGATTGATCCTTCTCATCTCTCTCCTTTCCTGTCTGTCTGTCCCTATCTATCCCTTTCTCTGACTCTCTCTCTGTCTCTGCAAAAAACAAACAAACAAACAAAGAAAACCATTATATAAAAATAAATATACAAATAAGGATTCAATATCCTATCAGTAATATATATAGTATTATACAAGGCTGCCCAGATCTGGTTATTTCTGGGCATAGTTTATTAAGTTATTAAGGTTTCAAGAAAGCCTAAAGCATAAAATAATATCCTGTATCAATAATCCAAAGAAAATCAGACCCTCAGGATTTTTTTAAGATATGGGAAATGGCGTGATATTATTCCCACTTCTCTCACAATCATTCATTCATTTATTCATTCAAGAAACATTTATGGAGCATTCAGCACATACACGGTACTGTTTTAAGCACTGGAAGCACCCTGGCACACTAACTATACAGGATCCTTGCCCTCACTAAAGCCTAAACGCTCATCACAGAGACAGACCATAAACAGTTGAGCAAGAAAAGGTGTTACGTGACTGATGTCCAGTCATGGAAACAGTTCTGAAGGAAGTAAAGCAGAGCACAGGGGTAGAGTGGCAGTGGTCTTGTGATGGATGATTCAAGAGGACTCCTGTTAGCAGGCAACTTTGGAGCAGAGACCTGAGTGAAAGGAAGAAGTGAGCCATGCAGACTTCAGGGGGAGACTATTCCAGACAGAGGCAACAGCAAATGCGAAAGCCCCGAGGTTGGAGGAGCGAGAGCACAGGAGGGGCTCACAGAAATGAGGTCAGAGAGGACTGTGTAGGGCTTTGAATACAGTGGTCAGGACTTTGCATTTCTATTTCTGGGATGAAGGGTGTTTGAGGGGTTTTCATTAGGCTAGGACATGATCTAATCTAATCCAAGTTATTAAAACATCACTCTGGTTGCTATGTGGAGAATGGGCCACAGGAAGCAGTATTTGTCGGGCACCTTCTCTGCAAAAGGCCCTACGCCGAGCACAAGGTGCATAAAGCAGACGTGATTTCTCCTGCGTGGAAGGGCTGAGCCCCGCCCGCTCCCCCAGCACAGAGGGAGGAAGTAGAAAAGCCACCTGGCTCAAAAGGGAAGGAGATCCCAAGGGGTGAAGAGTTTCACCTCAGGCACTTTCTACTGGTTGCTAAGAACCATCCTTCTCAAACGAATGCTGGAAACAGCAGAAAATAGAACTTGTCCTCCTATCAGATCTTGTGATAGGCTAGCAATTCTCAGCATTTCCAATGGGCAGAAGGGATAGGAAGAAGTAATAATAAATGTGGAAGAGGAATAAAAACAGAGATGAGAATCAGCAAAAGAAGGAAAGGATGGAAGGAAGGGAGGAAGAAAGAAACTTATGCTGATAAATATGAGAAAGAGAATAAATTAAGAACTTATAAATTCATTATCAATACACTGGTCTTAATTTTTTCACTTCAAGACATCTGTTTTAGATGGTGACTAACATCTAACTGTAATTGGTCATATAATTAACAGAGATTTGATATATTTATTCAAGGGAGTTAGACAATACTACTACTAATAACAACAGCAACTATTGAGAACTTATTTGCAGAAACTGCTCTAGGTGCTTTAGACACAATATGAACTGATTTCATCCTTACACCTCTCCTGGGAGATAAGTGGCAGCAGTCCTTCTGTTCCATAGAGGAGGAACCAAGGCTTAGAGAAGTTAAGTAACTTGTTTATGTTACACAGGTAGTGAGCACTGCAGCCTCGAAACGATCCCAGGTTCCTCTACTTCAGAGTTGGTGCTTTTCTCTCAGACCACATTCCTGATCCAAATGTTTTCATAAAATCTCTGGGCACTTTTTGGCCCCGGCCAGATAGCTCAGTTGGTTGAAATGTCATCCCCATGTGCCAAGGCGATGGGTTCGATCAGAGCACATGTAAGAATCAACCAATGAATTTATAAATGAGTAGAACAACAAATTAGTATTCCTTTCTCCTTCGTCTCCCTTCCTCTCTCTCTCTCTAGAAAATCAATTTTTTAAAAAATATCTCTGGGCACATTTACAATTTCATTAAATAAGGGGTATTCTTAGTTCTACTTTAGAGTCAATGACGAGCAAATATGGATAATACACAGGACAACAGAACACAGCTTCATGATTGATGATTTGTTCTGAGCATTTTATTGGGAGGGGGGCAAGTGAGAAGTTGTTGTTGGCTAGTGTCTTGATAAAGTTGTGAAATCTCTCTCTGCCTCTTCCTGAGGGCCATCTGACTCTGCTAGCACAACATGTGACTGTGCCATTTCCCTTGAAATGAATCATTCAAGAGTAAGTTCATTCATTTCAGCAGATCCGTCAACATCGCCGTGAGAAGATACCAGTTGCTCTACTAGAGTGTCCTGACTCAGAAGCAGAGCCTTTCGTTAACGGAATCAATGACTCAACTGGGAAAGGAAGATTGAGGGGGCTTTGAAATTACATCTTATCTTACAAAGTGTCTCCGTCAGGTCTCAGACCTAAGTTACTCAGGTGTAGAGTTGAGAACTTGAAACCGACTGAAGGACTGGGTGAAGGCTGAGTGTGCCTGTGTGAGCCCACGTGTGTGTTTATGGTTCCACTCAAGAATGGCTTCCCCTGCCATGTTCATACAAAGTATTTCATACTCACACTCGTGCCTCCCCAAAAGATAAGTATACTTCTAAAACTTCTCCGAGACAGCTCCCTACCCCGCACCGATTATGAATTCCAAGACCTCACAACATTTATTGTTAAGAAGTTAAATTTGCCTGACCTGTGGTGATGCAGCAGATGAAGTGTCGACCTGGAACGCTGAGGTCCCTATTTCAAAACCCTGGGCTAGCCCAGTCAAAGCACATACAAGAAGCAACCACGAGTTGATTCTTCCCACTCCTCCCCTAACCGCCCCTACTTTTCTTTTTCTCTCTCTCTCTTCTCTCTAAAATCAATCAATAAAATATATTTTAAAAAGAAATTAAATTTTTAAATAATATTTATCACCATCTCGGTTCCAAATACTATAGTAGACATTGGGAAAGCAGTCCCAGCCCAGGCTTACGGGTGGGTCTCTGTGCTGGAGAATGTTTGCCTTGGCCCTGGCCGGTTGGCTCAGTGGTAGAGCGTCGGCCTGGCTTGTAGAAGTCCCGGGTTCGATTCCCGGCCAGGGCACACAGGAGAAGTGCCCATTTGCTTCTCCACCCTTCCCCCTCTCCTTCCTCTCTGTCTCTCTCTTCCCCTCCCGCAGCCAAGGCTCCATTGGAGCAAAGATGGCCCGGGCGCTGGGGATGGCTCCTTGGCCTCTGCCCCAGGTGCTAGAGTGGCTCTGGTCGTGGCAGAGTGACGCCCTGGAGGGGCAGAGCATCCCCTCCTGGTGGGCAGAGCATCGCCCCCTGGTGGGCGTGCTGGGTGGATCCCAGTCGGGTGCATGCGGGAGTTTGTCTGACTGTCTCTCCCAGTTTCTAGCTTCAGAAAAATACAAAAAAAAAAAAAAAAAAAGAATGTTTGCCTTGACTTGAAAGGTACACAGCACAGCTGAAATTTCCACCAGTCCTGCGGTATGGCTTCTCAGAGCAACTGAGGGAAAATGTGACAATATCTCACATGCTTCACCCAGCCCCAAGTCAGGCTATGTTAGAAAGAGGGGTTCCAGGAAGAAGGGGTGAGTGGAAAGAGAGAGCTTGCAGTAAGCCCCATCATTCTGCAGGGGGGCC
The DNA here is from genome assembly GCF_036850765.1 of Saccopteryx bilineata. Classification (NCBI taxonomy): domain Eukaryota; kingdom Metazoa; phylum Chordata; class Mammalia; order Chiroptera; family Emballonuridae; genus Saccopteryx; species Saccopteryx bilineata. The sequence continues at coordinate 73,198,459 of NC_089496.1, forward strand.
TCAAACAAAATGCAAATACCAAGAAGTAGGATTATATCAAGTTTTAAAACATTGATCATGACTGAAGACAGCTATGGTTTTAAAAGAGCAAATTGGAAGCAACCTGCCACATGCATAAAATATTTTTCCATAAATAATCGTTTTTATCATTATTATATATCATGACCTCATAGAATGATAATCAAAAAGTTCAGACCACATCACCTGAACTATGTCTGTAACGTGCCCAAGGTTTGTCTGTCTTTGCCCCATTGGGCTCACTAGACCTTCTCTGAAGAACTGTGAACACACACCCACACGCACAAAAATACTTTGTATCCAGAATATTCAAAGAATTCCTACAAGTTAATAAGAAAAAGACAAAATAATAGGAAAATGGGCAAAGAGTATAGGCAATTCCCTAAATAAGAACTGCCAGGGGTCAGAAAACATATGAAAAGATGTTTAACCTCACTAGTAATCAAGGAAATGAGAATTAAACAAGATAAATCAGGTGTGTGTATATATATACATATTTTTTTTAAATAAGGCACACTCTTAGGTAAGAGGTGCTTTTTAAAATTTATTTATTTTAAAGAGGAGAGGGAGAGACAGAGAGAGAGAGAGGAGAGAGAGAGAAGGGGGGAGCTGGAAGCATCAACTCCCATATGTGCCTTGACCAGGCAAGCCCAGGGTTTCGAACCGGCGACCTCAGCATTTCCAAGTCGACGCTTTATCCACTGCGCCACCACAGGTCAGGCAAATCAGGTGTATATTTCTAACCCAACAGAGTGGGCACATTATGAGATTGCTACCACCTAGTTTTAGTTAGCTGGATTGGGAAACGGACTTCTGATATTATCACAGGCTATAATAGGAGTGTTACTTGGTAGAAACATTTTGGATGTCAAGGATCTAGTAAATTAAAAAATGTACCTACACTGTGACCCAGCAATTTTATATCCCAATATCCACTCTAGAGAAACACTCACATGCACATGGAAGGCATGAATAAAGATAGTCAATGAAGCATCATTCATAATAGTGAACTACGGAAATAACCTAAATATCCATCAGCTAGAAATGGTCAGACATTCAATAGCATTTGCACACAGCAGCGTATAATGCTGCACTCTTTTAAAAAATACTCTTTAAAATACCTTTGGGTGAAGAAATAGCAGAGCAAGTACCATGTACTACTATTGTATATTTATTCATATAAAACTTTTTTACACCTGACCAGGCGGTGGTGCAGTGGATAGAGTCGATCTGGGATGCTGAGGACCCAGGTTCGAAACCCTGAGGTCTCCCAGCTTGAGCTCAGGCTCACCATGTTGAGCATGGATAGAGTCGCTGGCCTGAGTGTGAGATAACAGACATGACCCCGTGGTGGCTGGCTTGAGCAAGGGATCAGGGCTCTGCTAGAGCCCCCTAGTCAAAGCACATATGAGAAACAATCAATGAACAACTAAAAGTGCCACAACTACGAGTTGATGCTTCTGATCTCTGTCTATCTGTCTGTCTCTCTCACAAAAACAAACAAACAAAAATATCTTTTTTTTATAAAGAAACATTATACATATTTTCTATGGCTATATTCAATAGCTATGTTTTATATGTAAAATAATTGATAACGGTGATTACCTCTGGAGAGAGGGAAGAGAAAAAAGCTAAGTATAAAGTATTGGGACATAAGGAGGAACACACACACACCCAGCTGTAAAAGACCCCTAATAAACATAAGTTCTAATATAGGCCCCACACATGGTCCTGGCTTTTTGAATCATTGATAATAAAGTGAATTTTTATTTGGAAACTCTTGAATCAAGTTTCTTGCTGATAGTACAGCACATTACTTTTTACCATCAAGCTTTAACAGCCAGAATTTGTTATATTAGAAAAGGGGGGGGGAATTGATCTGTAAGCAATGAACTTGCAAAAATTTACACCTACCTTTTGCAACATAATAAATATAAAACCTAAATATAACAGTGTCTAATACCAACTCTTTCGCTGCTAAGTTTACATTGTCATGACAACTCTAGCAAACACGAAGTTAGACTAGGCTCTGAGCTGTTGATTCTAAAGATGGGTTAGAGAGGTGCTGAGAATACAATCCTTAGATATACATACATACATACATATATATATATATATATATATATATTTGTAATTAGCAAGGAAACTGTACATTTTGATTTCAAATAAAGAACAATGAAAACTATTTACCCAGCCTCCATTTTGCCTTATCCATTCTCCTGTGTTTTTCGTTATGAACTCAGCCACAAAGTAAGAAATCTTGTAAGTGTCCACGTCTGAGGCAATTTGCTCTTTGAGAAGTTTCTTGAGGAGAATCCCTTCAAAGGCAAATATGGTCACAATCCGTCCCCAGTTAATGATGCCATCCTCAAATTCTTTTTCCATCACTTGATTGAATATTGTTCTGGCATTGTCTACAGATACAACATCAAAATTGTCCAAGCATGGTTTCAAGTTCTTTTCGACTTCTTTCTGGACTGAAAAAGCCACGTCCTGCAACACCCTGGAGGTTCTGCTCGGAGGGGATCCAGGTTGTGAGATCTGCAGGATGCAGTGCAGATAGTCCTGGGCCAGCCTGTGAATGTATCCAAACTCGCAGTCGGTCATCTTCTGCTTGAAGAAGAGCCACGTCTCGAGCTTGTTCACGGGGAAATGGGTTGAGCTGATCTGAAGCCAGAGCTCAGAATGTGGCGGGATGTGACACACAATGACATCTGCGGCCGGTGGAATTTCTGCTTACATCACTGATGTATCCTTCCCCCTGGGCATTTTCATGCATAGGCCGTGTGAAAGCAAAAGTTCAAAATGTCTCCGAGAGGCCACTTCCCCATCCTGTCAGTGGTTAATTCAGCTTTCAGTTTCAAACGCCAAGGATACTAGAAACTGGAACACTCGTCCACTGCTGGCAGAACGGAATGCGGAAAATCTGGCAGCTCCTCCAAAAGTAAAATTAGAATTCCTATATGACCCAGCAAGTCCACGTCTAAGTATATATACACCCAAAAGAACTGCAAACGGGGACTCACATACTTAAACACGAATGATATTCACAGCAGCGTTAGGTACATAGACAAAAGGTAGACACAACCCAAATGGTCATCAACAGATGAATGGGTTAACAAATTACGCAACATTATTCAGTTGTAAAAGGAATGCTACAATGTAGATGAATCACATCAACATCATGCCAAATGAAAGAAGTCAATATATGAAAAATCCATAATAGATAAATCCATAGAGACAGAAAGCAAACTGGTGTTTGCCAGGGGCTGAGGGAAGGGGGTAGTAACTGCTTACTAGGTAGAGGATTTTGTTTTGTGATAATGTTTGAGAATTATATAGAAGTAGTGGTTACTCAACATTATGAATGTACTAAACATCACTGAACTGTTCACTTTAAAATGGGTCATTTGGCCCTGGCTGGTTGGCTCAGTGGTAGAGCATCGGCCTTGCATGCAGAAGTTTCGGGTTCGATTCCTGGCCAGGGCACAGAGGAGACGCACTTATCTGCTTCTCCACCCCTCCCCCTCTCCTTCCTCTCTATCTCTCTCCCCCTCCCTCAGCCAAGGCTCCACTGGAGCAAAGTTGGCCCAGGCACTGAGGATGGCTCCATGGCCTCCACCTCAGGCTCTATAATGGCTCCAGTTGCAACGGAGCAACGGCCCAGATGGGCAGAGCATTGCCCCCCAATGGGCATGCCAGGTGGATTCTGGTCGGGTGCATGCGGGAGTCTGTCTCTCTGCCTCACCACTAATCACTTCAGAAAAATACAAATAATAATAATAATAATAATAATAATGATCATTTATTATTAACGATCAAGTTGGCCAAGTAGCTCAGTTGATTAGAGCATCGTCCCAATAGAGCAAGGTTGTGGGTTTGATCCCCAGTCAGAATACATACAAGACTCAATCAATGAATGCATGGATAAATGGAACAACAGATCAATGTCTCTCTCTCCTTCTCTCTCTGACCAAGGAACAGAAGCAATGACTGACAAAGGGTCAGTTTTGGTGGGGAGCATGAGAACAAAATCCTGACCCTTCCTTGCCTGATGGGCAGCCAGAAGAATCCCAGCTCCTAGACGAGGTTCCGTTTGGTGCGTGACCTCAGGGAGAGACCACTGAGGTCAACTTCTCCTTTCCCCAGAGGTGTAACTCAGGCGGAAACTCAGCTGCTTTAGAAGAGGTGGCTCAGGGGGAACTCCCAGCCCTGGTTTACTGCTTAGCTCCTGTGAGTCTATCACAACTACCTCCCACATCCAAGACCCTGGCCAGGGCAAATTCCCTGCAGAAAACAATGGTCTTCTATGGTAACACCGTTCAATGCACAAGAAGCCACCTGCACGCCCCGTCATCTCCCTTGGTCCAGGGGAAGCTAGCCAGGACAATCAGAAAACAAAATGGGGGCAAGTCCACTTCCCGTCAAGGAAACCAAGTATGACGAGGCACCTGTTAGAAGTTGGTTTCTATCCAAGGAGACCGATTTCCAGGAAGTCTTAGGAACAAATAAGCACATGCGATTTCCCCCAGTTCACCTGCTGTAACGGGGAGCCACGCTTACATGGGCACAGAGAACAAGAGGGCTGAGGGGCAGGGAGGGACCAAAGGAGTGAGGTGTCAAAAAACGTGGTGTCTGGGGTAGGATTTTTTTTATTTTAATTTTAATTTTTTTTTTATTGAGAGAGACATTGATTTGTTATTCCACTTATTTATGCATTTATTGATTGATTCTTGTATGTGCCCTGACCGGGGGTTGAACCTGTAACCTTGGTGTATTGGGACAGTGCTCTAACCAACTGAGCTACCAGGCCAGGGCTCAGGGTGGATCTTATATAGCAGCTACTCTGCTGGTGGTGTCCTTGCTGGGCTGCAGACTGGCCACTGTCCCAGGAAGGGGCCTATCTCACTTGTCTTTGTCCCCTTCAAGAGGCCCAGCACAGAGCTGGCACATGCCCGACGTCGCTAGGATTTGATCGTATCACTGCTAGTGATGTTAACTATCTTACAAATGGTCTACTTCAAAATCAGCCTGATAACCACAGTGGTAGCTGTCTTAGTTTTTCTGTTCAGTTTCACTCAGCAAAGCAAAAGCAAAATTTTCTTTTGTTTTTCTAAATGCCATCTTAGGGGAAGTTCAAAAGAAAAGACTATTTGAATAGGACCTTCAAGTGGTGTGGGCAGAGGGTCTCGGACTTTCCACTGCCCTAAACCAAATTTCAAAAGACACAAGGCAAAGGAAGCAGAAGTGTGAGGGTTTGGTGATGATGGAACGAAACCGAGCCCCACGAGGGCAATTCTCTGTGGACAGTCAAGAACTCAGAATATCCCACAGAGCAAAGGGCAGAGAGCCCACAGCCACTCACTCAGTCAACGTCAGGGGTACCTGCCACAGGCCAGGTCAGGGATGAGAATATGATACAGGGGTCTTGTTCATTGCCACAGAGCCTGAGGTGTGATGGGGTCTCACGCAGACCACCAGGAAGTCCAGCTGCTGCATGTTGAGTGCCTCAATACAAAATGGCATGAGAGGGATTCCTGGAGGGGGCTCCCCACCATCTCTATGGGGTGAATAAAATCCCCACAGGCCGAGAGACAGTGTGCTTCCCATAAGACTGTCCTGAGGCACTGGGGGCTGTGGAGGTGCTGGGGGAGGGAGCAGGGCTGGACCAAACAGCCTAGGCACAGGGCTAGGCACCTGGGTGTGACTAAAAACTAAGAGGAACCTCTGAAGGGCGTTAAGCAGGATCTGCATTTTCGGAAGCTATTCAGACAGAACTGCATCTACAGGATTGGTTCCTGGGGACACAGAGATAACAAGTTTTTGGGGTTTTTTTTAAAATCAACTTTATCGAGATGTAATTTCCAAATATAAACTCCATCCACTTTAAGTTGACACCTCAGTGAGTTTTGAACAAACATAAACATCCCTATCATCCCAAATATGTCTCATCCTACCTCCTGGCCACAGCAACCACTGGTCTGCTTGACATCACAATCGATTATTTTTCCTATCTTAAAATTTCATAAAAATGAAATCAACTGGTACGTATTATTTGCTGTCTGGCTTCTTTTACTGGGAGTGGTGGTTTGGAGCTTCAGCCATACTGCTGAGTGTAAGAGTGGTTTGTTCCCTATCATGAGTAACAAGTCTCTGGTGAGCACACCACATTGGTTTATCTGTTCTCCTGACAGTAGACAGCTGCACTGTCTACAGTTTTAGGCTCTTGTGAATAAAGCTGCTATAAATATTTGCATATACATAGATTTTTTAATGAACATAGGTATTTGTTTTTCTTTTATTTATTTTTATTTTTTTAATTTATTTATTTTTAGAAAGAGAGTAGAGAAAGAGAGAGAGAGAGAGAGAGAGAGAGAGAACAGGGGGAGGAGCAGTAAGCATCAACTCCTGTATGTGCCTTGACCAGGGAAGCCCATGGCTTCGAATCAGCGACCTCAGCATTCCAGGTTGATACTCTATTCACTGCGTCACCGCAGGTCAGGCTGTTCTTCTCTTTTAAAATTTTATTTATTGGCCCTGGCAGGTTGGCTCAGTGGTAGAGCATCAGCCTGGCATGCAGGAGTCCCGGGTTCGATTCCCGGCCAGGGCACACAGGAGAAGCCCTCATCTGCTTCTCCACTCCTCCCCCTCTCTTTCCTCTCTGTCTCTCTCTTCCCCTCCCGCAGCCAAGGCTCCATTGGAGCAAAGTTGGCCCGGGCGATGGGTATGGCTCTATGGCCTCTGCTTCAGGCGCTAGAATGGCTCTGGTTGCAACAGAGCAACGCCCCGGATGGGCAGAGCATCGCCCCCTGGTGGGCATGCCAGGTGGATCCCGGTCGGGCACATGCGGGAGTCTGACTGCCTCCCCATTTCCAACTTCAGAAAATACAAAAATAAATAAATAAATTTATTGATTGATTGATTTTTAGTGAGAGAAACATTGACTTGTTGTTCCACTCATTTATGCATTCATTGGTTGATTCTGTCTGTGCCTTGCCCAAAGATCAAACCTACAACCTTGGCATATTGAGACAACGCTGTAATCAACTGGACCACCCGGCCAGGGCAGTGTTCATCTGTTGTGGGTATGCACCTAAGAATTGGACTGCTTGGTCACACAGTAAACATATGCTTATAAGAAGGAGTCAAGTGACCCTGACCAGGTAGCTCAGTTGGTAAAGCATTGTCCCGCCACCAGAGGTTGCAGGTCCCATCTTCGGTCAGGGCACATACAAAAATCACCAATGACAGCACGAAAATGTAGAACAACAAACTGATGGGCTTTCTCTCTCTCTCTCTCTCTCTCTCTCCTTTCCTCTCTCTCTAAAAATCAATAAATAAAAGTTAAAAAAAAAAAAAAAAAGAAGCTGTGCAGCGGCCTAAAGATGCTTTTTTTTTTTTTGTATTTTTCTGAAGCTGGAAACGGGGAGAGACAGTCAGACAGACTCCCGCATGCGCCCGACCGGGATCCACCCGGCACGCCCACCAGGGGCGACGCTCTGCCCACCGGGGGGCGATGCTCTGCCCCTCCGGGGCGTTGCTCTGTTGCGACCAGAGCCACTCTAGCGCCTGAGGCAGAGGCCAAGGAGCCATCCCCAGCACCCGGGCCATCTTTGCTCCAATGGAGCCTCGGCTGTGGGAGGGGAAGAGAGAGACAGAGAGGAAGGAGAGGGGGAGGGGTGGAGAAGCAGATGGGCGCTTCTCCTATGAGCCCTGGCAGGGAATCGAACCCGGGTCCCCCGCACGCCAGGTGGACGCTCTACCACTGAGCCAACCGGCCAGGGCCTAAAGATGCTTTTTGTGGACATGTTTCCACTTATCTTGGATAAATAGGAATGGAATTTCAGGTCAAATAAAAAGTAGCTTTTGTTTTTCATTTTGTGTGTGTGTGTGTGTGTGTGTGTGTATGTGAAGCTAAGCTTAACTTCGTCAGAAACTGCCAAATTGTTCCATAGTGACCTCACCATTTTGTGCTTCACCCAGCGCACCAACATTTGGTGTTTTCAGTCTAGTTATTTTTTTTTTTTTTTTAAATTTTTATTTATTGATTAAAATGAATAAGAGAGAGAGACAGGAACATTGAGCTGTTCCTGTATGTGCTCTGATCGGGGATTGAACTGGCAGCCTCTGCACTTCAAGAAGATGCTCTAACCAACCGAGCTGAGCTATCCGGACAGGGCTGTTGTCAGCCCATTTACTTCTGCCTTTCCAGTGGATGTGTAGCGATAGCTCATCACAGTTATAATTTGTGTCTTTATGACTAACAACACTGAGCATCTTTTTGTGTGTTTCTTGGCCATTTGTGTATCTTCTTTTTTTGTGAAGCATGTTAAAATCTCCTGTTCATGTTTTTTAAAAAAATAATTGAATTGTTTGTCTTCTTACTGAGTTTAAAACTTCTTTACATGCTCTGGATACTAATGGAGACTCTTGAGGCAATTTCAGTCAGAGGGGATAAAGCCTGACCAGGGTGATGGCCATGAGTGAGGAGGAGCAGAAAGAGTGGAGATCCTGGCCCTGGCTCAGTGGTAGAGCATCGGCCTGGCCTGCAGAAGTCCCGGGTTCGATTCCTGGCCAGGGCACGCAGGAGAAGTGCCCATCTGCTTCTCCACCCCTCCTCCTCTCCTTCCTCTCTGTCTCTCTCTTCCTCTCCCACAGCCAAGGCTCCATTGGAGCAAAGATGGCCCGGGCGCTGGGGATGGCTCCTTGGCCTCTGCCTCAGGCGCTAGAGTGGCTCTGGTCGCGGCAGAGTGACGCCCCGGAGGGGCAGAGCATCGCCCCCTGGTGGACAGAGCGTCGCCCCCTGGTGGGCGTGCCGGGTGGATCCCGGTCGGGCGCATGCGGGAGTCTGTCTGACTGTCTCTCCCGGTTTCTAGCTTCAGAAAAATACAAAAAAAAAAAAAAAGAGTGGCGACCCCGAGGGGACAGACCTGACAAGCTCTGGGGGAGAACGGGCTGCAGCAGTGGCTCAGAAGCAGCGCTGGGGACAGAGTAGAGGGTCACATCTTCCCTGCAGACACGGTCACCACCTGTGCCTCGTGTGGGAAGGTGAGGCCTTTCCGGGAGAGACCAGTGGGAAGTGAAGAGGATCAGGAGCTGCCTGGTTTTTCAGGTCCGCGGGTTGTCCGGGACTGTTTGACCGAGGCCAGGACTCCCACCTCCCGCTGTTCGAGTGGACGATTGCTACCATCATGCTGCATAATGAACTTCCCCAAAACTCAAATAAAAAGTAGCTTCACAGCTCACCCATAACCAGTGTCACACCCACAGTTTGCAGGCAGATCGGCCGATGGGGCTGTGACACTTAGGCAATTCTGTTCCGAGCTCCAGGTCGGCAGGTCAGTGCGGGAGGCTCTGCTCCACCTGCTTCCCTTTCCCGTGGGACTGGTGGCCCACACGACTGACTTCTCAGGGAGATGGCAGAAGCACAGAGCCCAAACACAGAAGTCCATTTCAAACCTCAGATCTGTTAACACCTGCTCTGACAAAGCAAGTCACATGGCCAATCCCCCAGGGGGAGTGGAGTGAGTATTTGCTAAATTATCCAAACTATTCTATGAGCTACAAGGAAGTCCCTCCCCGGGCAGAGAAGTGGGTCTTCATTGATCTGCTTATGGCAGCGTGCCTGCCCTGTAGCCCTTCCTTATCTTAGAAACATCACTTCCTTTTTGTCTGAGAAATTTTCCACTCACCAACTCCAATGTTCCCACTGAGCTATTGGGTTTGTTACTCGGCCCTCCAGCCCCATGACTGCAGCTGACTGATCCAGGAGAAGCCCTGTGGCCCAGGCAGAGCCCTAGATCCCTCCCTCGGGTTTTTAATTTGATAACACAGCTGCCCTCCAGCACGGGAACTCTGGGCGTGGGACCCAAGGACTTCAGTGGCTGTTTCTCACTTTGCAAAGGAAGTTGGTAAAAGTGAGTATGCAGAAAGGAGAGGAGGTGACAGATGGCGAGTGTGGGTCCTGGTGACCATCAAGTCCTTGGCTCTAATTGCTCTGTTCCATATTTAGGTAATTGATGCATCCCAGAGTCTTTCCAGTAAGTTCTTCCTTTTGTCCAACTTAAAGTTGTCTCACTGCCGTCTGACTACAGGGCTCAAACACGCATTTCCCCACAGGGCACTGTTAGGAGGAACCGGCTCTAAAAAAGAAAGCATTCTCTTTTTTTCCCTTTATTTATTGATTTCAGAGAGAGAGACAAGAAGAGAGAGACAGTAACATCGATTGTTGTACCACTTATTTATGCATTCATTGATTGGTTCTCATATTTGCCCTGACCTGCAACCTTGGCGTATCAGAACAATGCTCCAACCAACCGAGCTACCCGGCCAGAGTTTTGCTCTCATCTTGAAGGAAAAATAACCATCTCCCTTGAGTCTCATCTCCCTGCAGCTACTAACACATTTTCTTACTCCTCAGAAGAACATTCCATACTTTCTGTCCCCATTTCCTCCCACTCCATTCTCCCTTCTACCTACGCCCATTAGCTCTTTATCCTCACTGTGCCTTCGCTTTCGGTGACGTTCTGTAACTGTGCTGTCAGCGATCTTGGCTATGAGTGGGAAGACCTCCTAAGCTAGTTTATTATTTTTTTAAAATTTATTGATTGATTTTAGAGAGAAAAGAAGGGAGAGAGAGAGAGAGAAACAGAAACATCGATCTGTTCCTGTATGTGTCCTAAATGGGGATCAAACCCACAACCTTGGTGTATTAGGACAACGCTCTAACTGAGCTATTTGGCCAGGGCATCTAAGCTAGTTTAACCCTCAAACTAAAGATCAAATACTTCATTAGTACTAGGCAGATTGAACCATACTGAATAGGAAGAAGTCAATCTCTTTATTTCAAAGCAGACTCTGAAGTCTATTTATTAGTTGGCATTTAAAAAGTGGCATTTGGCCCTGGCCGGTTGGCTCAGTGGTAGAGCGTCGGCCTGGCGTGAAGTCCCGGGTTCGATTCCCGGCCAGGACACACAGGAGAAGCGCCCATCTGCTTCTCCACCCCTCCCCCTCTCCTTCCTCTCTGTCTCTCTCTTCCCCTCCTGCAGCAAGGCTCCATTGGAGCAAAGATGGCCCGGGCGCTGGGGATGGCTCCTTGGCCTCTGCCCCAGGCGCTAGAGTGGCTCTGGTCACGGCAGAGCGACTCCCCAGAGGGGCAGAGCATCGCCTCCTGGTGGGCAGAGCATCGCCCCCTGGTGGGCGTGCCAGGTGGATCCCAGTCGGGCGCATGTGGGAGTCTGTCTGACTGTCTCTCCCCGTTTCCAGCTTCAGAAAAATACAAAAAAAAAAAAAATTGTGATTTATGTTTTATGACACCCTCCTGCTTAATACCCTCTATGGCATCCTTCAACACTGAGACAAGGTTGCAAACACTTTACCATGCTTAGAGGGCCCAGCTAAGGCCAGATCCCTGCCTCCTAGTACCTTACTCCTGCTTCCCTGCCATAGATGCTCATCCCCTGACATCCCCTCACCTCCCAGTTCCTGGCTCTCCCCACCCATAGGCTGCCCCAGGGCCTTTGCACTCATGGTTCCATGATACTAGGAATTTTCTTTGTGACATTTATCACTACCTGGCACCAGATTATTTTCTAGTTTTTATTGTCTGTCTCTCCCAGTAGAATGTAAGCTCCCTGAGGGCCAAGGCCTCTCTCTGTTCATCCTGTAACCTCGGCACCTAGAACAGAGTGGGCACCCCATCAGAGTTTGCTGAATAAACACGTGAATGACTGGGAAAAGCCTGTGTGAGCTATGGGGAGTGACAGTACCTTGATGACACCATCTGAGCCCCTGAATCCTGCTGTACCTGCATCAGATGTTGTAGTTGTGTTAACCAATAAAGTTCCGTTTGTTGTTGAAGTTAGTCTTTAGTCAGCCACTGCTGTACTGTTATGTAACAAAGCATTCCCAAACCTTAGTGGCTTACAGAAACCTTTATTTTTCTTACAGGTCTGCAAGTTGTTGGGTGATGTTGCTTCTGGTTATCAGTCAAGTTCCAGTTGGCTCCACAGTCCTCTTGTTCCCTGGCCAGCAGCTGCTCAGGGCAAAATCTCCTGGCTGATAAGAGAAGCAGAAGAGGCCAAAACTGAAGTACAAAAAAATGCATCTAAAGTTCTGCTCACAGGCCCTGGCCGGTTGACTCAGTGGTAGAGCGTCGGCCTGGCGTGCAGAAGTCCCGGGTTCGATTCCCGGCCAGGGCACACAGGAGAGGCGCCCATCTGCCTCTCCACCCCTCCCCCTCTCCTTCCTCTCTGTCTCTCTCTTCCCCTCCCGCAGCCGAGGCTCCATTGGAGCAAAGATGGCCCGGGCGCTGGGGATGGCTCCTTGGCCTCTGCCCCAGGCGCTGGAGTGGCTCTGGTTGCAACAGAGCGACGCCCCAGAGGGGCAGAGCATCGCCTCCTGGTGGGCGTGCCGGGTGGATCCCAGTCGGGCGCATGCGGGAGTCTGTCTGACTGTCTCTCCCCATTTCCAGCTTCAGAAAAATACAAAACAAACAAACAAAAAAAAGTTCTGCTCACGTTACACCTGTTAAAGATCTGTTGCCTGCAGCACATCACAAAGCGAAACCATCATCAGCAAGATGGGAAAACACATTCTGCCTTCCCTACTGGGAGTTTCTGTCAAGTTACAGGAAAAAAGGGCACGGATTTAGAACTTCCTTATAGGGGAAGGAATGAAGAACTGACAACAGTCATCTAATTCATCACATTCAGTGAGCATCTGTCACTTAGAAATTCAAAGTCCTGACTGAAGCAAATGTACGTGAAGCTTACAGCTGAAGTAACAGAGGGACTGTGGTTAGAGAGTCGGGTGACACAGGTGAGAGGTGCAGAGACTAGAGTGACAGAGGGCCTGGGCGTGCTGACAGGGCCACTGGCACAGTCGTCAGAGCAGAAAGACAAGTCACGCTCCAAGGATGTTGGGGTCTTTCAGAGACCTCCTGACACCTTCCCTCCTTCCCAGCAGGCCCTGCTGCTGCAGTCAAGGGTTTTATACTGCCCGGAACTGGGAAGGTCAGACATGGGACTTCCGAGGCCATGTGCCAACTCAGGCTTCCTGGGCCTGTTCCCTCACTGGGCCTCAGTTTCTCCACCTGTCACCTAAGAAGATATATCTAAACATGTCCAAACTCCTCCCAATCCTATAAATTCTTTGACCTTTATCTTAGGTCTTTGTAAGGGCCTTTAGTCTCCTAAACTAGAACAAGTTGCTTCTAGCTCTGGCTGGGTGGCTTAGTTGGTTACAGCATTGTCCCAATAGGTTGTGGGTTCGATCCCTGATCAGGGCACATAGAAGAATCAATCAATGATTGCATAAATAAGTGGAACAACAAATTGATGTTTCGCTTTCTCTCTCTCACTAAAAAATTAATAAATAAATTTTAAGAAAGAATAAGTTTGCTTCTACTCTAACAAAAGAAACAGAAATTTGGGAGGTAAAAAAAGATGTGCAAAAGGTTAGAAATTGGCCCTGGCCGGTTGGCTCAGTGGTAGAGTGTCGGCCTGGCGTGCGGAAGTCCCAGGTTCGATTCCCAGCCAGGGCACACAGGAGAGGTGCCCATCTGCTTCTCCACCTTTCCCTCTCTCCTTCCTCTCTGTCTCTCTCTTCCCCTCCCGCAGCCAAGGCTCCATTGGAGGAAAGTTGGCCCTGGCGCTGAGGATGGCTCCATGGCCTCTGCCTCAGGTGCTAGAATGGCTCTGGTTGCAACAGAGCAACGCCCCAGATGGGCAGAGCATCACCCCCTGGTGGGCGTGCCGGGTGGATCCTGGTCGGACGCATGTGGGAGTCTGTCTGACTGCCTCCCGACTTCCAGCTTCAGAAAAATACACACACACAAAAAAAAAGTTAGAAATTTATGAAGCTGGGTGAAGGGCATGTGGGGGTTCATTATACTACTCTCTCTATGCTGTGTGTGTTACATGATAAAAATGCCTTTTTTTTAACTATTTATTTATTTATTTATTCATTTTAGAGAGGAGAGAGAGAGAGAGAAAGGAGAGAGAGACAGGGGGAGGAGCTGGAAGCATCAACTCCCATATGTGCCTTGACCAGGCAAGCCCAGGGTTTCGAATCGGCGACCTCAGCATTTCCAGGTCGACGCTTTATCCACTGCGCCACCACAGGTCAGGCCAAATTTTTTTTAACAATTTTTTTTTTTATTCATTTTAGAGAGGAGAGAGAGAGAGAGAAAGGAGAGAGAGAAAATGCTTTTGAAGAAATAGAAGCTCCCCTGAATGAGTGGTGTTATGACCCGTGTTTTTTAGCACCCTGGAGAAGCTGCCATCCACTAAAAGGTACCTTCCAAAGGAAACCCCCGACCACCATCTTTTATCCCTTGCCACCCGAACTTCAGCAGCCATGCTGCCCCCGCGTTAGAAATCCTGGGGGCTTTCCAGAATCTTATATTCCTAGTTCCCATTTCTCCAGTCACTTAAAGTACCACATATGTAGAGAAAAAAAGTCACAGCTGGGGAAAACGCACACTCTTGGCCAAGTTGGGGGCTTTTGGGAGGCCCCCCCAGTGGGGCAGAGCCCCTCCCCCTGGAGCTGAGTCTCGACTAGGAACGTTGGTCCAGGGGCGGTGGAGCTGAAGGTCAGAGGTGACTCCTCCCTGGGGGATTGTGTCCCTAGCGGTCTGGACATGTTGAAGAAGTGCTCGTGTGAAGACTCACGACCCATGCACAAGCCAATCTCCTCACATCGCAACCTGCGCCCACTGGTGAACTGGCCACACTGGCTGGTCATCTGCTCAGGTTTCCCCACAGCCAGAGGAGGCTCGGGGTCATTCCCCTTTCCCAGCCTGGAGGGGCTGGCAAGCCCAGAGGATTGTGCGCTACCAGGCCAAGGAAAAGCCGCTCCGGGGAGACTCCTGCCCCACCTCCCCCAGGACTAGAGGGGCTGGCAGGGTTATAAGGACTTAAACAGAACCCCAGACAGAGGGAGGGCAATCCCAGCCCACCTGCCCTTTCTGTCTCTGTGTCCTCCCTGCCCACCAGGCCAGGGTGGCAAGTGCTAGCCTACCTGTGACACAGGTGACCCTGAAAGTTTGCCCTCCTCAACGTGACAACCCCAGGAGGCCACCTCCTTCAGGGCTGGACTGCAGCCAGGCTGCCTCGTCTCAGCCTCTCCAGATGGGCAAGGAGACGAGTCTCTGGGGTCCTTGGCAGCAAAAGTACCAGTTCAGGTTTTACCAGATTTTTCCAACTGTGTGTTTGATGCAAAAACAGCCAAGAACTTAGACCTGAATGACTTGGTTTTTGTCTGGGATGGAAGTGGGGGGGGGGGAGGTATCCTCAGTCATCATTTTTTTGTTAAGTAAACACTCAATGAACGAATGCCACTATGTACCCAGCTCTGGGCTGGCTGCTGAACACAGAGAAAAATCAGCAAGTCCTGCCCTCTAGAGTTCTCAGCCTGAAGTAAGAAGCAAGAAGACCCATGTGGAAGCTATTGTGACCCTGGCCAGTTGGCGCAGTGGTAGAGCATCAGCCTGGCATGTGGATGTCCTGGGTCTGATTCCCAGTCAGGGCACACAGGGGAAGTGCCCATCTGCTTCTTCATTCTTCCTCCTCTCACTTCTCTCTCTCTCTCTCTCTTCTCCCCTCCCACAGCCATGGCTTGATTAGAGCGAGTTGGCCCTGGACGCTGAGGATGACTCCATAGCCTCCACCTCAGGCGCTAAAAAATGGCCCGGGTTGCAACAGAGCAAGGGCCCCAGATGGGCAGAGCACCGCCCCCTAGTGGGTTTGTCAGGTGGATCCGCATTGGGGCGCATGCGGGAAGGAGTCTGACTTCCCTCTCTCACTGAATTAAAAAAGAAGAAGAAGAAGAAGAAGAAAAAGCTACTGTGAAATAGAATAGAGAGCTGCAGATGTCAAGGAGGCAATGAAGGTAATAGAAGGGTTTTAAAAGGGAAAGTGACTACTTATTGGACATCTAGCATGTGCCAGGAACTCTGAAAAGACTCACCTCATTTAAAGTCCTAAAAATATTAACTCTGTTCCACAGAGGAGTCTAACATCCAGAACTTGACAGGTCCCACTACAGGGCCAGGAATAAAACTCAGGACTGCGTGACCCCAAAATATATAGATAAAATGATATTTATAAAATTTTCCTCAATTCACATGAATGAATAAATGTAAACACCTATTAGCTCTGTTCATCATTACAAACAAGTTGAATATCACCTGACTGTGAATTATTGAGGCTTCTGCTTCTGGCCTGGCCGACTGAACACCCAGAGGTCACTCAATAAGCCTCTGAGCCTCTGCAGGGCGCCACCTCGTGTTTACAAGTGGAAATGCAGCACAAGCCCCACCACCCTTAGAAACCAGGAGCCCCTTCTTCCCAGGCCTTATTGTCAGGCGGGGACAGTGCTGCAGGCATCATCCCCAAAGGTTTGGCCCGGATTGAAAAAACCAGGACTCTCAGCAAGTGGCAAAAGCAACTCCTCTTGGGGAAACACCTGGAAATTAGAGTGGCGGCATCTGTAATGTTTGCAATGAAATCCTCCATATTCTAAGGAATTCCTCGTACGCTACAGCCCTTTCCCAGGCACTGGAGATTTGGGAGGAAGGATGTGGCCCCTGAGTTGCTCACAGTCTAGTGAAGGAGACAGGCTCGTGCGTGACTCTTGTAGCAAGCGCTTGGACAGACGGGAACACAGGGTGCGATGGAAAGCCTCCCAGATGAGATTGTGGCGGAGCTGACATTGCCGCTGGTGCAGGTGGAGCTGACGCACACGTGTAACGGTTTGCCAGACTGAGGAGGAAGCGCTGATAGGTGGTCCGTAGAATGAGGTGAGCAAGGCAACAGAAGCTGGGGGGCAGGGTGGATTGCAAGTTCAGTATAAATGAAAATCTAACAACCAGAGGAAGAAAGTCTGGCAGTGGGCAGGGGCCAGGTCATAAAGGGTCTTAAGCCAAGTTAACAAGAGTAGACCTTTTCCTCTGCGCAGTGGGGTTGAAGCAAGGCATTGACTCTGTTGCACTTGCATCTGAGAAAAAACATGCCAGGAACAGGTGAGCCTGCATGGGAGATCATCTAAAATGATGGAGGTTAGTTGGGATGCTTTTTCTTTTCTTTTGTTTTTTAAGATTTTATTTATTGATTTTACAGAGAGAAGAGGGAGGAGAGAGAGAAGTATTAAGACAGAGTTGCTTCACTTTAGTTGTTCATTGATTGTTTGTCGTGTGTGCCTTGACCAGGCAAGCCCAGGTTTTCAAACCAGCCACCTCAGCATCCCAGGTAGATACTTTCTCCACTGTGCCGCCGTAGGCCAGGGAGCTGGGATGCCTTTGTAAGTTTGCAATGCCTTTTTTTTTTTTTTTTTCATTTTTCCGAAGCTGGAAACTGGAAGGCAGTCAGACAGAACTGGAGTTCAGCATGCGATCCACCCGGCATGCCCACCAGGGGGCGATGCTCTGCCCATCTGGGGCATCACTCTGTTGCGTCCAGAGCCATTCTAGCACCTGAGGCAGAGGCCACAGAGCCATCCCCAGCGCCTGGGCCATCTTTGCTCCAATGGAGCCTCGCTGTGGGAGGGGAAGAGAGAGACAGAGAGGAAGGAGAGGGGAAGGGGTGGAGAAGCAAATGGGCGCCTCTCCTGTGTGCCCTGGCCGGGAATCGAACCCCGGACTCCTGCATGCCGGGCCGACGCTCTACCGCTGAGCCAACCGGGCAGGGCCAGTTTGCAATGCTTTTGTAACTACGGGAGACATGCTCAGCACTCAAATGAAGGTTGAGATCATGAGGATGGAGAGGAAAAGATGGATGACAGGCGTTAAAGAAACAGAACCACAGGGACTAGTAGTGACCAGGGAATGGGGAAACTGGAGTTCAGTAAGTAAGGGACATGCTCGCTCATGGAAGAAACCCATTTGGTGGAGCAGATGAGGCTTGCCCAGGGCAGGCTGAGTTTGAGATTACAGACATAACATTCAAGGGAGGCGGGCTAGTGGGTCTGGAGCTTCCAAGAGAGTATTTCAGCTGAAGGGTGAATGTCAAGGGTTTGGAAATCACTAACCTATTTACAGTTCTGAAGAAAGAAGCTGAAATCACCCAGGGAGAGGGGGCAGCATGGCCTAGGAAACAGGCTAGGCCCGGGCCCCAGGGAACCCCCTGCATGGTCTGTGAGCTTGCAGAAGTGGAGCCTCTGTACAAAGCCAAGAAGGCGGGCCAGAGAGGAAGAACACGGGGCAGGCGGGCTGCGTCTGTTCCCCAGGGCACCGAAAGACTCCCCGAGGGCAGCAGGCACGGAGCTTCAGCAGCTCTTCCTGAACACAAGCCGCCCGTGGTGGAAAAATTGTGCTGGTGGCTTTCTTTGCCCCTTTCTGTTTCACGACTGCTAGTCTTCCACAGTGGTGCGTTTTTTCAGGGATGAGAGACCCCTGGGGGCCAGTAAAGGAACCACTCACAGTTGGCATGGCACCACTCAAATGGTCAGCTGAGAAATTATTTAAAACCATTTTGATGTTAAATCACTATGTGATGGGGGAGGGGGCAGATTACTAATTGAATGGCATACTAAACTCCATCCATTCTTATCTATTTATTTACTTTAAATCAGCGGTTCTCAACCTGTGGGTCGCGACCCCGGCGGGGGTCAAACGACCAAAACACAGGGGTCGCCTAATAAAATATGTATTTTCCGATGGCTTTAGGCGACCCCTGTGTTTTGGTCGTTCGACCCCCACCGGGGTAGCGACCCACAGGTTGAGAACCACTGCTTTAAATAATGTTTTTCAGGGCTTATAGGCATTCAAAAAAAATTAAAAGATAATTGATGCTGAACCCTGGCAAAAAGAAATAGTCATCCACAGATATATAAATGAAAAAAATCCTAAAGCCCTACCAAATAAGAAATACTTTTCCAATAATAGCATGCACTTTTTTCAAAGACTTATGTTATTTTATATACAAATAATTGTAAAGACAACTGAATTCAAAAGAAATTTTCAACATTTATAGTCTTAATAGTTATAAGAAATTTCAAAGGTAAGCCTTTCAATGCTTTACCTGCTGAGGGTATCAGGCCAAACTAGCAGGCAGAAGCCAGGCCAAGCACAGGGCTCATGACACAAGCTGGCAATCCTGGCAGACTGCACATCGCGGCGGGAGGGTGAGCCCAGGAGAGGTGGCAGGGCCATCAAATAGGCTCGATGTTCTGCGTGCCAGAGGAGAAACGTGATCCTGGACACTGGCTCTGGCTCTGGGTCGCCCAGGTGCAGATAATTAGGGCAGGCTGGCTCCTCGACTCGATCCCCACTTCACAAACCTGGAAACTGAGGCCCGTGAAGGCCGCCAGTCAGCAGCGAGCTCAGTCAGCAACCTCGGTGTCCAGCTTTCTAGCTCTATGGCCACAATGTCAGGCTGGGAGCTACACAACATAATGTAGGCTAAGAGGTCACATTAGCATGATATCACACAGATAAAACTTTCTACAGCGGTGCCAACATCAACCCAGCTGTGATGTCTGCTGGGCATAAACGTAAGGTGACCAATCGTCCTCCTTTAGGGAGGACAGTCCTTCTTTTGTTAAGTTCCATCCTCCCTCAAAAAGTGTCCTCCTACATGTCCTCCTTTTTGGTATTGGAAGACTCATCTGTAAATGTCGACATTCGATCGATGCAGAGTCGATCCATTGTGTGTGATGTGATGCATTTGTATTTGACATGATGATTTGTTAAGAATCAGTACAGTGCAGCGAGACGCAATTATGAGATGCGTGCTCTCCGCACGGGAGACCTTGAGAGAGCCAAGAGCGCAAGTGGCTTTGTGTACTTTTTACTGAAACACAGCATGGCACATACGACATTGTAGACTCACAATTATTTCTTTCTCAGTGAATATGCAATCATAGCCAGGTAAGTGTAAAATTCAATGTGAAGGATATTTTCTTGTTCGGATATTTCCAATATATTGTTACAAGATGATACATTGACAAAAAATATTCATTCAATGGAAAACTACTCATTTATATAATATTATCTAAATGAGTGCTTTTTTCTTACAATTATTATTAAAAATTAATAGGCACGTAAGCATAATTACCGTATAAAATATTACAAATGTTTTTATTATGCATTTATCATGCTATAGTATATTATTGTTGCAATGAATAAAATGTTTCTTTTATTTACGATATTGTTTTCTTCGATTTATTTTTGTCCTCCTTTTCATTGTAAAAAAGTCGGCCACCTTAATAAACGTCATTTCAGCCTGAGGTGATACCACAATGGCTGTGCCTTCAAGTGGATTTCCCATCATTTCTGCTGCAACAAGACATCAAAATGGCTGCAAAGTTGAATGAGTTTAAACAATGTTTCTGCCCCGACCAGATGTCACGCCCGCCGTGAGGGCCAGCGTGTTTAATCATTTCCATCGCTGCAAGAGACCTCGCCGGCTGTGACGTGGCATTCCCTGCTACATCAATTTGGCAGCGACGGGACATCACACAGGGCTTTTCCATATGGGCATAGATGTAACACTGGCTGCGAGACAGTCAAATGGGTTTAAATATTATTTCCGCTAGGAGAAGCCATCAAAATGGCTGCGAGGTCCAATGGGTTTAAACATGGTTTCAGCCGCTAGGAGATGTGATGCCGGTGGATTTAAACGTCATTTCCGCCATGACTAGATGTCAAAATGGCTTCGAGGTCCAGTGCATTTAAACGTCATTTCTTCCATGATGAGACAGCAAAACGGCTGAGAGGTCGAACGGGTTTAAACGTTATTTCTGCTGCAACGACCTGTAATGTTTCCTGCTACATCATTTCATTAGTGACGGGACATCACGGCTTGGGCGTTTTCACATGTGCAAAAATGTCTTAGTCTGGCAGACGCTGAGTGGATTTAAATGTTATTTCTGCAGTGACCAGCCATCAGAATGGCTTGGGAGGTGGAGTGAATTAAATAAGTGTTTTTCAGCCTCTGGTCTACAGTCTGGTCCACCAGAAATTTCATGCTGGTCCAGGAAAGAGCTAACCACCCCGATGTTGTAGGAAGATTATAGACCCAGTGATCTTAGTCAGATTTGCTTATGCACAGGGTGATTTCTGCCATAGTGGTCCCGAAAATAATTCTATTTTCACTGGTCCCCACGTGTAAAAGGTTGAAAGCCACTGGGCTAAACGTTGTTTCTGTCATGACCAGCTGTCACACTCTGTCACTCAGCAGCAACGGGGAAATCACTTCGGGGCTTTTTCACGTAGGCATGAATGTCACACAGGCTGCAAAACGTAGTGTGGATTTAAACGTCTTTTTCTCCTGAACAAGTGAAAATGGCTTTGAGGTCCAGGGGATTAAACATCATTTCTAGGACAATACGCCTTTTAATTGGCCGCGAGGTCAAATGGGTTAAACATCGTTAACAGTGCAAGGAGATGTTCCCTGTCTGTGAAGGCAAGTGGATTTAAATGTCATTTCTACTGTGATGTAACATGGGCTTAACATCATTTTAGATGTGACAAATCATGTGGCTGCAATGTTATGTGGCCTGCTGCATCACTTCAGCAGCAAGGGGACACCACACCAGGGCTTTTTCACATGGGTATAAATGTCACACAGGCTGTGACGTCATATGAGCATAAAAGTACCTACATTTGTGACGAGGTAACACCAGCTGCTACTTCATGTGGCTTTGTGGTGGCTCCCGCTGCAGCATGAAGTTAGGTCAGCGCAATACCACGTGGACATTAATGTCACTCCAGCTGAGACATGATGTCACATGGGCTGGGAAGTTGGGACAAGAATTCTCCAGCTCCATTATGACCTTATGGGACCACAGAGTTATACTTGGCCCATCCTTGAGGAAAATTCCTCACACAGGTATATGTAAACGCCAGTGGCTGAGGCCAGGCAGGTTCACATTGGATTCGGGCAGACGGTAGAAAAACTGCGGCACCGGAAAGTGTTGGCCCATCCCATGTAATAAAGTCTCACAACAGCGGACAAGCACACAGGCAGGGGAAACTGCCTCTCAGGCAAACAAACAGCAAAGTGGCCCTCACAGTGGCGGGCAGGCAATCTGTGCATCCGCAATCCCCCTGAGCGCAAGCACCCATAGCCTAATTTACAGTCGTGGATTAAGGTCAGTTGAGGCTCCAATCACAGAAGAAAATATTGGGCCCCTTAAAAAAAAGAGGGGGGGAGGATAAAAATACATGCTAAGCATATTTTTAAATAAATAAGAAGTATCATGTACTATTAATGTTAAGATTGCACATATGAAACCAAACTTGGTGTCATTGGAAAAAAGTGTAAAGCTGGAGGTTGGCAGGACCCTTCAGAAGTCGGGGCCCAGGGCGAGGCCTGGTGCACCTGCCATTAAATCCGCCTCTGCTTATATAGGCCATCACGGCACTAATCAGGCAAAAGGCTTGCAGCCAGTAAACTAGCAAGCAAGCCTAACACAACTGCCCCACATTCCACCCCTTTAGGGTTGCCTGTTTCACAATCTTCATGACAGGAAACAGAGACTACTACAACAACAGCAAAAATTACACAATAATTACAAAGGTGCCCTTCACAATGTCTGCCTGAGCACTCTGCCCAGGGTGTCACCTGGATGTCCACCTCTCACTCCCTACCCCATGGTATGTGGGAGGGCCCGTATCATCCAGGACTGTGTCCATGGAAACCATAAAGTGTCCTTGGTGCAGCTCTGCAACGGGACGAGAACCAGTGCAGGAGGGCCTCCACAGGTGCTGCGGCCCCCTCTTCAGGGTCTCATAATACTGTCCACGAGCGACGTGTCCATCCATCAAGGGAGCTGGTGCCCCCCTCTGGTCGCAGTCCAAGAGTCAGTCCACGATAGACAGCCCACCTGTCTGTGCAAATCACCAACGTAAAGGTCCATCACAGGCAACTGGCCATATAGCTCTCTATTAACAGACCTCAGCACCTTTCCACAGTGCTCTGTCCATTGCCACAAGCCTCATCCAAACCCCTCAACAAGCTCACAGGGCTTGGTGGGGTCAAACCCATTCAAGGCCTGTGGGGCAGCTGCCTTAGGCTTGCTCACAGGTTCCCAGCTGCAAGCACTTTGCTTGATTAGTGCATGATCACGTGACAGAGGTACGTGTGCATAGCTTATATGGGTGCTTCCCTTGGTGGCGATTCTCCCAGATCACTCTCTCGCCACCGAGAGGTGCAGTTTTCCTCGCTTCCTTGCCTTTACTGTGAATAGTAGATTTTCCTTTGTTTATTAACTTTTCCCTTTTGTTGTTTATTTGCTCACCTGGGGTGGGGTCAGCACAGGCAGCAGCCCCCACAGCCTTACGGTCCATCTCCGTTCCGGAGAGCATCATGCCATCCACCCTCTGTGTCCCACAGCCACTCCAAGCAGGCTGCCAGGGCCTCCGTGGGTTTCTACCTGAATTTCACCCCCGACTCCATCAGCTCTGCCCCAGGTATAGGATCAGACCACAGAGTGCTCCACTACCCGGGGAAGGGGCTGTGGCTTCCCCTGAGGGACTCTAGGCTGCTGGGTCTTTACCTTCTTGGCGACCACAGGCAGGGCTCCAAGTCTGCAGATGGCAGTTGCAGCCTGAGCCTTGCTCTCCGGAGAGTTGGAAAAACCCCTGCTCCTGCTAACTCAGAGCCTCTCCACTGGCAGGAACGCAGCTCCATCTTCCGCACCCTATTCAGCTTCTGCGGCTGCCGGCTCTCGGCCCGAAGCTGACTCTCGAGCTCCTGAACCTGCAGTTGTTTCTCCAACAGCTGTCACTGCCAACATTCAGCTTACAGGGCACACTGCAACTCATGAACTGGTAGCTCTTTGTCCAGAGACTGCTCCAGTTCCAGGTGCGGTTGGCACTTAGCCTGCACCTCACACTGCAACTCTCAGACCTTGTCGGCCTCCCTCTCCAGTGCTTGCTCTAGTCCACACTGTAGGAAAATGACTGGGAATTTGACTGCTGTCCTGAGACAAGTCTTTGGTGTGAACTTAGGAACACCAAGTCCTGTGGGGGCAGAACGTTGCCCCAGCAAGCACTGATAAGATTGTTTAAAGGAAACAGTTGCTCCCTATAGCCTTTTCCTGCATACCTGAAAGCTATTAGTTAATCTTCCTTCTCTGCACCTGAATCCAGTCTAGGCTAATTTGACCCAGGCTCTGCTAATTTGCTTGATGAGCAGAGACATGGATAAATACGATGAGGCTGCAGAGATCTGGGCTTTCAGTCCTAGAGGCTGGGAGTCCCCTGGATCCATCTTTTCTGTAGGTTGTGTCTTGTGTGGTTTTTCTTAAGTCCTGCAGCGCTTTCCTTTCCTGAACCCCCCACTGCCGAGCTGATCTCCACACCACACCGTCCGTTGGCGCTCTGTATGCCGCTCATCCTGGAGCTTTTGACCTCACTCAGCTTCTCACACAGAGTTCTTGGTTTCTTCTCGCAGGATTGTAAAAAAAACAACCAGCCCACGGTCCCCAAAAGGACTGCCATGGAGAGCCATAACAATGACCAGTCCTTTCCCCACCCCTCAAGGGTGGCTATGGCTCCATATCCGTCTGCTCCAAATCCTGCCCACTGCGCCAGATGTAATGCCGGTGGCTGAGGCCAGGCAGGTTCACACTGGATTCGGGCAGATGATAGAGAAACTGTGGAGCCCAAAAGTGTTGGGCCATTCTGTTTAATAAAGTCTCACAATGGCGGACAAGCACACAGGCAAGAGAAACCAACTCTCAGGCAAACAAACAGCAAAATAGCTCCTCACAGTGGCAGGCAGGCAAGCCACCGCCCACAATCTCCCTGAGTGCAAGCACCCATAGCCCTATATAGGCCATCACAGGTGATGCTGCCATGTGCTCACGCATTAATCAGGCAAAGGGCTTGCAACTGGTAAACCAGCGAGCAAGCCTAACACAGCTGCCCCACAGGTATATAATCCCTTCATTATTTATTTTACAACAGGGCACCACTGCAATTCAGTGGGTAGTGGAACATCTTTTCATTGAATGGTACTGGGATAAAGTGAATACTGTATATGAGGGGAAAAACAGAATTTGATTCTTACCTCATACCATACATAAAAATACTTTGAGGTACATCATAAAACTAAATGTGAATGTTAAACAGTAAAGCTTCTACAAGAAAACAGGAGAACCTGGCCAGGCAGTGGCACAGTGGATAGGGAGTTGGACTGGGACGCAAGGATCCACGTTCAGAACTGCGAGGTTGCCAGCTTAAGCATGGGATCATAGACATAGCATGGGAGCAAGCCCCATGGTCGCTGGCTTGAGCCTGAAGGTCTCTGGCTTGAAGTCCAAGATCACTGGCTTAAGCCTAAGGTCGCTGGCTTGAGCAAGGGGTCACTTGCTCTGCTGGAGCCCCCCAGTCAAAGCACATATGAGAAAGCAATCAATGAACAACTAAGGTGCCACAATGAAGAATTGATGCTTCTCATCTCTCTTCCTCCCTTCCTTCCTGTCTGTCTGTCCCTCTCTCTGTCTCTCTCCCTGCCTCTGTCACAAAAAAAAAAAAAAAGAAAGAAAACAGGAGAATATTTTTTATGACGTCAGGGTAGGCAACCATTTAAACAGGATACAAAAAGCTCTATTCTAATACAGTAAATTGATATATACCATATTTCCCCATGTATAAGATGCACTTTTTTTCCAGAAAATTTAGGGTCTATAAACTGGGTGTGTCTTATACAGTGGTTATAGAAGTGTGGCATTTCAAATGCCATAGATGGAACTGAGGACGAGGCAATATATGAAGACAGTGATTCGTCATCAGACACAGAGGAGGACAAGCTAATGAATGGGAATGTTGACAGTGATGAGAAGTTGTATGAATTTTATGATGAATAAAACTTGAGTTCAATAACTTCATGTAATACTTTTTTTTTTTCAAATTTTGGGCCCCGAAATTAAGGTGCGACTTACACATGGGAGCATCTTCTACATGGGGAAATACAGTAGTTGTTAAAATTAACTATAGAATATAGGGCTGTATGCCTCTGTGATTAAAACAAAAACAAAGAAAACCCCACAGGAAAGTGGTTTCCATAAAAGTCAGACTGATGGGCCCTGGCCGGTTGGCTCAGCGGTAGAGCGTCGACCTGGCGTGCGGGGGACCCGGGTTCGATTCCCGACCAGGGCACATAGGAGAAGCGCCCATTTGCTTCTCCACCCCCACCCCCTCCTTCCTCTCTGTCTCTCTCTTCCCCTCCCGCAGCCAAGGCTCCATTGGAGCAAAGAAGACCCAGGCGCTGGGGATGGCTCCTTGGCCTCTGCCCCAGGCGCTAGAGTGGCTCTGGTCTCGGCAGAGTGATGCCCCGGAGGGGCAGAGCATCGCCCCCTGGTGGGCAGAGCTTCGCCCCTGGTGGGCGTGCCGGGTGGATCCCGGTCGGGCGCATGCGGGAGTCTGTCTGACTGTCTCTCCCCGTTTCCAGCTTCAGAAAAATACAAAAAAAAAAAAAAAAAAAGTCAGACTGATGAAAGGAGAGGATTGTAATTAGGAAGGGCTCTGGAGGCAGGGAATGTTCTATTTCTTGACCCAAGTGCTGGTTACTTGGGTATTTGTTTTATAATAATTCATGGAGCTTGTGATCAATGTTTTATACACTTTTCTGAGTAAGTGTTGCATTTCACTATGTTGATAAAGGAGGCTTAAAAAGGGGTGGGGGACATACAGGACTTCATGGGGCAGGGAAGGGGGAAAATGGGTTTGCGCAGAGAGGATAGCGTTGGGGACATGGAGCCTACAGAGCCAGTGGTGTCCTGGATGTGGGGAGGGTTGTCTGGTGGACCTGCAGCAAGGAAGGGAGCGATGGGACAGGAAGCCAGAGGGTGATGAGGCCACCACAGGAGACAGAAGGCTGTACTCAGCATATGGGCGCCAGCCAGAAAAGCAGGCATCCACCCTGGCTTATGCTGTGCTTGCTGGAGAAAGCCCTTTATATATATATTTTTTATTACATATATAAATAAATTTTATTATATATATAATAAAAATATATATATTTTTTATTGATTGATTTTATAGAGAGAGAGACAGGGAGCAAGAGGTATCAACTCATAGTTGCTTCGCTTTAGTTGTTTACTGATTGATTGCTTTTCATCTGTGCCCTGACTGGGCAATGCCAACATTCGTGAGCGCCGGTCTATCCGCTGCACCACCTCAGGCCAGGTAGCAGAGGGCCTTTACTATTGTGCTCAAAGTTTCACCTCCTGGAGGGGATAATATCTCCTTATTCTCTTTTTCCTGTAATTTTTTGAAGCTTTTTTTTTTTTTTTTAATATCATGAGGAACTGGGACTTCATTCTGGAGGCCCTGCTAAATGATACTGTACACCGTGCATTATACACCATGCATTCCTTCTGCGTCAGACTCCTCAAGTCTGTGCAATGCTTCCTTCCTTGCCCAGGTCAGTAGCCCAAGAAAAGGAGCCAACACCAACTCTTTGGCTTCTTTGCTGTGCCCACTCCCACCCCCTGGCGCCTAAAGAACATTCCAGACCTCGTTAGGGTTCCTCAAACATCACCCACTGACTGGCTGCACGCCTCCACCATCATCATTATGGAGGCCGGGCCGAGGATGGCAGAAGAATTGAGCCATTATAGTAATTAGTGGTGTGAGATGATCTCACAATTGAGTCCCAGCTGCTAGAGGATATGAAATATGTCCCAGAGATTTTTATGCAGGCAGGTTTTGCAGATGGTGTTGTTGAAGGGGGCAGTACAGAGTCCCACACCAGGTGCAAAGCCCTGGGACGTCCAGGTGGGTCTCCTCACTCCCTCATCCCACCCACTCCTGTCACCTCATTTCCTTGCCACAGAGTTCTTGGATTGGCTGAATAACTTGGAAAACCTCCCCTGCCTATCATTAGATGAGAAAGAAAACTAAGTATAAGCAAACATCCCTCACACGAGCTGCAAGGTGAGCTAACGAAGGTGGGTACACACCGGTGAGCAGGAAGCACGTTATGCCGACCATTTGTCTGCAGCGCCGAAGCACCGGCTGGCTCTTGCTGCCCTCTTTTTTCTTTCCTTTCAGTGGCTCGCCACCTGCCCAGACTCTGAGTCGGGAGACTTGGGGGCCCCAGGGCATTGAGAGGCTCCAGCAACAAGTCAGTCAGGCTGCTGATCCTATACTCCAAGTTCCTCTGTCATCGGGGCCTGAATCTCTTTGCCTTATCCCTGTCCTGGGAACCCGCTGGTCCCCAGCCCTCTTAGAACCTGTGGATCCCACAGGATCTCTGGAGAGTGTTAGCTCCCGCCTTCCATTCCTACACAGAATCCCTATTGGGGATGCTGCCATTTCTTGCAGGCTTTCCTGGACAGAGAGGTTTATATGCAGAGTCTGTCTTTTTTTTTTTTTTTTTTTTTTTTGTATTTTTCTGAAGTTGGAAACAGGGAGGCAGTCAGACAGACTCCCGCATGCGCCCGACCGGGATCCACCCGGCACGCCCACCAGGGGGCGATGCTCTGCCCATCCGGGGCGTCGCTCTGTTGCGACCAGAGCCACTCTAGCGCCTGGGGCAGAGGCCAAGGAGCCATCCCCAGCGCCCGGGCCATCTTTTTGCTCCAATGGAGCCTCGGCTGCAGGAGGGGAAGAGAGAGACAGAGAGGAAGGAGAGGGGGAGGGGTGGAGAAGCAGATGGGCGCCTCTCCTGTGTGCCCTGGCCGGGAATCGAACCTGGGACTTCCGCACACCAGGCCGACGCTCCACCACTGAGCCAACCGGCCAGGGCCTGTCTTTCTTTTAATGTTTATTCTTATTGAATAAAAGCAAAATTGGGATGTTCACGCTGTAACCATACACTAGAACACTAGAATCCAGCTGCGTAGCCACTATTCTGTCTGGTTTTATGCCAAATTATTTTATTATTATTATTATTGTTATTATTATTATTGCCAATACATTACTTTCCTGCTTGGGAAAGTATAGATATTTGGGACATGAGTGAATGACATTGAAGTGGTGTGAGAGAGGTGTGCCATGACGTGTACGGGGCGACGTGCCCCTTGCTGTCCATGCCGTACCTCTGTTCCCAAGGGCCATCATTCCCCTGGAACCACCGCCACCTCCTGGCAACACCCCAGTGGTCACATAGGGTTGCAGATTCTCGACCTCTTGACTTGCTTTCTCCGTCTGCTTGAATTAATTGCTCCAGACTCAATCATGTCCCAAGAAAATCCAGACTTGACTGTAACTACAGTCCCAAAGCGGGGCCTTCCTAATTTGATGCACGAATACACGCCACATGACATTTCGGAGAAACCAGCTTAAGGGTTTCAAAATGAAACTCAGGCCCTGGCCGGTTGGCTCAGCGGTAGAGTGTCAGCCTGGTGTGCGGGGGACCCAGGTTCGATTCCCGGCCAGGGCACATAGGAGAAGCGCCCATTTGCTTCTCCACCCCTCCCCCTCCTTCCTCTCTGTCTCTCTCTTCCCCTCCCGCAGCCAAGGCTCCATTGGAACAAAGATGGCCCCGGCGCTGGGGATGGCTCCTTGGCCTCTGCCCCAGGCGCTAGAGTGGCTCTGGTCGCAACAGAGCGATGCCCCGGAGGGGCAGAGCATCGCCCCCTGGTGGGCAGAGCGTCGCCCCTGGTGGGCGTGCTGGGTGGATCCCGGTCGGGCGCATGCGGGAGTCTGTCTGACGGTCTCTCCCCGTTTCCAGCTTCAGAAATATACAAAAAAAAAAAAAAAATGAAACTCAGCCGTGTATAATTAATTACCATGTGATGACAGCACTATCAGTGGAAACATTAACAAGTTGTCCACATTGAGAGTTAGAGATCTTCCATGATGGGTAAATTTTTGTGGAGCACAGGGGTTATCGTGGCATGGAGACCTCACTTAATCCTCACCAAAGGCGACTTCAATTAAAAAGTCCATCTTATCCTCAAACTTTATCAAACCCTTGAATTCACTAATATTTTCATAGCTCATCTCCCTCATTCTGAGCCCTTCAGGCTTCAATACCTCTAATTGTCTGCTGTGGTTGGGCCTCCTGAGATTGTTTGTTTGTTTGTTTGTTTGTTTGTTTGTTTTAAACCCCAGATCTTTGGAAAGAACAGAGTTTTATTTACATATAACAGTTTTTCTATTCCCATTTTCTTGTCTCTCCTCCGTTACAGTCCAACTATTTATTGGCAAAAGTTTTTTTTCCCCAACGTGAAGCTAAACTCTCCTGACACTAAAATGATCTCAAAATGCGCATGGCTTTAAAAAGCCGGGGAAACAGTTTCATCTCTTCAAGCGATCTTTTGATGTATGTTTGCTCTGTACAATGTTTTCAAATCTTTATAAAGAGTGGCAGGAACTCAATCTGCAGCAACTCGACTGCTTCACATTCTTCTGCTCTTCCCAGCCCTTAGCCTGTGGGGTGAGCCGTGGGAAGGGGAGCTTCAGGACTGGAGGGGGTCCCTCAGAACTGGGGCACAAAGGCGCCAGTGGACCGACAATATGGTATAAAAAGACTAGAGTGGAGGAGATGTAAACAGTGGGGTGACATCCAGGATCAAGGGAGGTCCCTCCCAGGGATGTGGGAGGGGAGAGGCCAAAGGCCATGAGAATATTCCTGGGGGGTGATCAAGAAATATAATAGATCAGAGGCTGCTGGACTCCCCCCATTTGCAGCAGGAGAAACAGAGCAGAGGCTGCTGGTGTCCCCCAGTTTGCAGCAAGAGTTCTGTACTTTCATGTGTCACAAAACATTGCTTTGGGTTTTTTTTGTACTTTTCTGAAGCTGGAAACGGGGAGAGACAGACAGACTCCCACATGCGCCCGACCGGGATCCACCCGGCACGCCCACCAGGGGCGACGCTCTGCCCACCAGGGGGCGATGCTCTGCCCCTCCGGGGCGTCGCTCTGCCACGACCTGAGCTACTCTAGCGCCTGGGGCAGAGGCCAAGGAGCCATCCCCAGCGCCCGGGCCTTCTTTGCTCCAATGGAGCCTTGGCTGTGGGAGGGGAAGAGAGAGACAGAGAGGAAGGAGGGGGTGGGGGTGGAGAAGCAAATGGGCGCTTCTCCTATGTGCCCTGGCCGGGAATCGAACCCGGGTCCCCCGCACGCCAGGCCGACACTCTACCGCTGAGCCAACCGGCCAGGGCATTGCTTTGGTTTTGATGGCACCAGGAGTTGAGGTTAGCTCCCCTCAGGAGATGACTGAGCAGCCTGCTGGTACGGAAGCCTGGGTGGGACTCTGGTGAGAACACCCAGACACACAAGCGGCACCCCTGCAGCAGGCTTACCCAGCCTACCTGCCCGATACTCCCCAGCCAGCAGCCCTACCTAACCAGACACAGCGAACCATAGTGGTTAAGAGCCAGGAGCCAGGCTGCAAGGGTTCAAATCCTGGTTGTGCCCCTTATTAGTTGCATGACCTTGGGCAAGTTACTTAGTCACCCCGTAACTTAGCTCCCCTAACTGTAAACTAGGGATGATAATTGTATCTATTCCATAGGGTTGCTGTGAGGGTTGCACGGTCTACACGTGAAAAGCCAGCAACGGGGTCTGAAGTGCAACCAACACTCAATACTCATCAGTGGTTTCCTGGGCTGGGGCGCTGGAGTCGCCTGCCAGGGGCCTGAGGGACCTTTCTGAGGTGATGGAAATAGTCTGTGTCTTGACTGAGCTGCCCTGTGGTTAGGTGGGTGGTGACACTGTAAAAAATCCACTGAACTGAAATTTAAAAAAAACACACACACACATCAAATTGTACATTTAAGATGGGTACATTGGCCCTGGCCGGTTGGCTCAATGGTAGAGCATTGGCCTGGCATGCAGGAGTCCTGGGTTCGATTCTCGGCCAGGGCACACAGGAGAAGCACCCATCTGCTTCTCCACTCCTCCCCCTCTCCTTCTGTTTCTCTCTTCCCCTCCCGCAGCCAAGGCTCCACTGGAGCAGAGTTTGCCTGGGCGCTGAGGATGGCTCTGTGGCCTCTGCCTCAGGCGCTAGAATGGCTCTGATTGCGGCAGAGCGATGCCCCAAGATGGGCAGAGCATCGCCCCCTGGTGGGCATGCTGGGTGGATCCCGGTTGGGCGCATGCGGATGTCTGTCTGACTGCCTCCCCGTTTCCAGCTTAGGAAAAATACAAAAAAAAAAAAAAAAAAAAAAAAAAGATGGGTACATTTTATTGTCTCTAAATTTTACCTCAGACAGTTTGATTTAAAAAAAAAAAGCAGCCAGATTCATTTTTTTTAGCAATAGGAAAACTAATTTTCCATGCACAAGGTAGCAGAGGATAGGAGAGTTGGGGCATGGGGGTAGGGGGGAGTCAGTTTCCAAAAAACACAATCATGTGATTTATACTCTTTGGAGAAGAGATGTCTTCTCAGTCCTGAAAAAAATGTTCTATCCTGCCCCTCCCCCTACAGGGGCAAATGACTCGTTTCAAGGAACACTGAAGACAGGAAAGAAAAGGAGAGCCTGACTGGCGGTGGCCCAGTGGGTAGAGCCTTGACCTGGAATGCTGAGGTCACCAGTTCAGAAGATCACCAGCTTGAGCCCAAGAGTCAATGGCATGAAAGCCCAAGTTTGCTGGCTTGAGCAAGGAGTCTCTGGCTCACCTGAGCCTGAGGTCTGATCCCTGGTCAGGGCGTGTACAAGAAGCAGTCTACACAACTACATGAAAGCAACGAGTTGGCCTGACCTGTGGTGGCGCAGTGGATAAAGCGTTGACCTGGAAATGCTGAGGTTGCCGGTTCGAAACCCTGGGCTTGCCTGGTCAAGGCACATATGGGAGTTGATGCTTCCAGCTCCTCCCCCCGTCTCTCTCTCCTCTCTCCTCTCTCTCTCTCTCTCTCTCTCTCTCTCTCTGTCTCCCTCTCTCTCCTCTCTAAAATGAATAAATAAAAATTAAAAAAATAGAAATAGCTTAGTTAAAAAAGCAACGAGTTGATGCTTCTCATGCTCTCTCTCTCTCTCTCTCTCTCTCTCTCTCTCTCAGAAAGAGGAAGAAGAAAAAGAAGGAGGAGGAGGAGGAGGAGGAGGAGGAGGAGGAGGAGGAGAAAGTTCATATCCTATCACCCCGGAGCTCCTTCTTCCTTCCAGAACTGTCAGTTCTGCTGGGGTCGGGTCAGCACAGGTAAACTCAAGAGCAGGTCCCTCACTCGAGTCCTCTTTTGGCAAAGGTTCAGGGCAGGGAGGGAAGCCCACCGACAGATGTGTTCACCTCTCCATCATCTCTGGGAACCCAGGAAGAGACATGGGGCTTGGGCGCTGGGCTGTCTGGGGCTCTTGGAAAGGCAGAGAGCTGCTTACACAGGAGAAACTCAGGCTGTCAAGGCCAGGAGTCACACTGTCCACCTTTCTTCTGCTCAGAGCCAGACGGAACTGCCACACAGACTCCACTATCACCTCTTCATCATGCCCACATTCAACCTATCTCCAATTCTGACTTCAAAGTCATCCCCTTTTCTGGTCTATCGTGCCTCATCCTAGACCCTGGCACTTTGCATCTTCACACTTGTCTCCCTCCTGTTTCCATTTTTGTCCTCCCTGTATCATATATCCACAGCAGCCCAAGGGGTCTTTTTTAAAAGTAAACTACATTACAACCCTTCAAAGCTATATCATTGCTTTTAGGAAGAATTCCAAAATCCTTAAGGTGTCCTTGCAAGCTTTGGTAATGATTCCTGCTTCTTTTCATGCCCTATGCTGTAACCATCCTAACCGGCTCGCCTCTCTCCTCTGACATACCCTCTTTTCTGTCTCAGGGCCTTTGCATGTGCTGCTCTTGTCTCTCTTTCATTGTTCTCCTCCACCACTCTTCACCTGGCTCATACTTCAGGTCTTAGTTTAGAAGCCACATCCTGCCCCCTTATGCTCACATAAGAATCTGTATTTCTTTTCCTCGTAAACTTTGTCATGCTTTTAAATTTCACATTTATTTGTGGAATTATTTGTTTCATGTTTGTGGCCCTCATTATACTTCAGAAAGGCAGCTACAGTGTCTGATTTGCTCATCTCTGGCTTC
Source organism: Saccopteryx bilineata (assembly GCF_036850765.1). NCBI lineage: Eukaryota > Metazoa > Chordata > Mammalia > Chiroptera > Emballonuridae > Saccopteryx > Saccopteryx bilineata. The sequence continues at coordinate 73,232,408 of NC_089496.1, forward strand.
TTGAAGACTAGAAATCATGGCACTTCAGTGGCCAATGTAGATACTCTTTAAATGGATGGATAAATGCATAAAGGGTGGTTTTTTGTTTTTTTTGGAATGAGGTGACATCTTTTTTTTTTAAATTTTTTTATTTATTCTTTTTTTTTTTTTTAGAGAGAGGAGAGGGAGAGAGACAGAGAGACAGAGAGGAGAGACAGAGAAAGAGGGAGGAGCTGGAAGCATCAACTCCCATATGTGCCTTGACCAGGCAAGCCCAGGGTTTCAAACCAGCAACCTCAGCATTTCCAGGTCGACGCTTTATCCACTGCGCCACCACAGGTCAGGCGATAAAGGGTGTTTTAAAATACAAGTTTTATTATTAGTTAGGTATGGCAGGACCAACTAGATCAGGAAATGACTGTCATTGAAAAGAAGAGTTTGTGATATTCACAGACCCCAAGAGAAGGGGGCATATACCACACCATGGGGATCATGCAGAGGGAGTGAGGAGAAATTGTGGGCAAGAATCTTTATTGTGGTTTCCCCAGGAAGGAACAGGCAAGACAAGGGAAAAGTTTAGGATTGGCTACTCTGAATAATTTCAGCTGACCCTGGGCATATAGGAGCTGTCCTTAACAGTCTGGCACCTGGTTCTGAGTGATTAGGGTAGGTGGAGAGGACCTGGAGTGTGCGAGCTCTGGAGAGGAAGTGGTAGAGGGTGTGGGCTCTGGATTGGTTGGTCTGCATTTGGAAATTGTGCTCTATTTACTATCTACCAGGCATAGTAGGAACAGGAACCACGTCCCCACCTGGAAGCTTGCAGAACCTGGAGGACCTGGCCTTCTACTTCAGAAAAGAACGTGGAGCTGGATCCCGAGCAGTGGCTCATCCCAGTCGCAGGGAAGGGCAGCATGCTGGCTCTGTGCTCAGACAGTGCCTCTCTGAGAGGCCTGGGAGTGGCCAGAAGGGACCCGGTCATGGGCACATGCATTCCTCCGTGGCGTGGGTGTCGTGAAGAGTTCTTGGTGGCAGACCACAGAATCCACCTAAGCTGGTTTGAACAGAAAGGCATTTTATTAAGGGTTAAAGATAGAGCAAAGAATCATTGGACAGACTAGAGTAACATACTGGAATGAGCCCTTGGGAGGGCCCCCAGTAAGAAGGGCGTCACAGATGCCAGGCACTTGACATGACCTGGCTAGATGTGTTGGTACTGTAATTATCTTCATTATAGTGGAAGCCTTCTGGGGGCAGCCTTAAGAAAGCAAACCTCTGTCAGTAAAACAGCAGCAGAAAGAAAATGTGGGTTGAAGACTTTATTTACACTGTTGATTTGGTTTTGTTGAACGAGGAGTTGATTTCCAAACAGCAAACTCCAAGCAGGGCCTCAGTGGGCCAGGAGAAGGGCTGAACTCTTAGTTCCCCCTCTGTCTCCTCGGTGAGCTCCTTCTCATCTGCTTGTTTGTCAAACGCCCATTCAGGCCCTGCTCCGCGGCCATGACGCAGGCTCCCAGAGCACTCGGAGGCCCTCGATGGCTTCAACACCTCCGTGGAGGTGGCTAGCTAGTACAGACCCCCAGCTCTTCACCCGTGTATCCATTCTCTCCGCACATTTAAACTTGGTCTGTGTGAGGCCCAGTGTCTGGCTGCAAGTCTGAATTCTTAGCTTCGCAGTGAGAGATGGGCTCCACCTCACAATGTTTTGAAAAAAGTTTGGATGCCAGGTGCTACTTTTGGGCCAAGGGGTTAAGAAGTGGGTGTGCATTCTCCACCTTCTCTTCTCCTTCACCAGGACAAGGTGGACCCACAAGAAGGAAGGATCCAGGGTCCTTAAACCATCACATCGCCACATTATCGTGCAGACCCGAATACCCGCATGAGGTCATCATCTCTGGACCACAAATTTATTTTTAAATAAACATCTTCCCTTAGGTTAGGCCACCGACATTGTGTTTATCTCTTAGATCAGCTAGTACAGTCCTCTCCCCTTATTTGTGGTTTCGCTTTGCACGCTTCATTACGCCTGGTCAACAGCGGTCCATTTAATAATGGCAAATCCCAGAAATAAACAACTCATAAGTGCTGAATGGCACGCTGTTCTGAATCCCCCCCTTTGCGTCCTCGTGTAGGCACTGGATCCTCTCACATCATCATAAGAAGGAGGGTGAGTATAGGAAATAAGATTATTTGGGGAGGGAGAGAGACCACATTCACAGAACTTTTACTACAATGTATTGTTATAATTGTTTATTTTATTATTAGTTATTTTGGTTAATCTCTTACTGTGCCTAACTTGTCAATTAAACCTTATCATGAGTACATATAAAAAACATAGTAATATGTAGGGTTTTGTATTGTCCGTGGTCTCAGGCAGCCACTGCGGGTCTTGCAACGCATCTCCCTTGGATGAGGGGACTCCTGTGTTACCCTAACTTTCACAGTGGCCAAAAAGAGTTTAAAATGTCCATTTCATTGCCTTAGCAGATATCTGTCATTCAGCGGGTCATACTCTTGACCCACCCTCCAAACCTGCCATCTCTCTCTCTTTCTTCCTTTTTTTAAGTGAGAGGAGGGAAGATAGACAGACTCCTGCATGCGCCCTGACCGGGATCCATCCAGCAACCCCGCTTCTGGGAATGATGCTCAAATCAGCCAAGCTCTTTTTAGCACCTGAGGCATATGCACCCAGACCAATCAAGCTGTCATCAGTGCCCAGGGCCCATGCATGAACCAACTGAGCCACTGGCTGTGGGAGAGGAAGAGGGAGAGAAGGGGGGGAGGGAGGAGAAGAGAAGCAGATGGTCGCTTCTCATGGATGCCCGAACCAGGGATCGAACCAGGGACACTGGATGGATACTCTATCCACTGAGCCAACCAGCCAGGGCCATCTTTTATTTTCAGTCTCCCCAGCCCTCAGTCAGAACCCTGGTTGTCACCTTGCATTCCTCCCTCTGCTTACGCCTAACATGGAGCCAGAGACCAAATCCTACAGATTCTTTCCTGTGCCTTCTCTCCCAGCTTTCCTATTCTTTTTTTTTTTTTTTTTTTTTGTATTTTTCTGAAGCTGGAAATAGAGAGACAGTCAGACAGACTCCCGCATGCGCCCAACCGGGATCCACCCGGCACGCCCACCAGGGGGCGATGCTGTGCCCATCTGGGGCGCTGCTCTGTTGCAACCAGAGCCACTCTAGCGCCTAAGGCAGAGGTCATGGAGCCATCCCCAGCGTCCGGGCCAACTCTGCTCCAATGGAGCCTTGGCTGCTGGAGGGGAAGAGAGAGACAGAGAGGAAGGAGAGGGGGAGGGGTGGAGAAGCAGATGGGCGCTTCTCCTGTGTGCCCTGGCCAGGAATCAAACTCAGGACTTCTGCACACCAGGCCGACGCTCTACCACTGTGCCAACCGGCCAGGGCCCAGCTTTCCTATTCTTACTGCCTTGGCTGTTCTCTGACTCTGATCTCTTTCCCATCCTGACTACTGGATTAGTTTCCTAAATGGTCCCTGCATCACTCTGCCTCAGCCCCAGTCCATCCATCCATCCACCCATCCATCCATCCATCTAATTTGTTAAATAAACATCTTTCCTTAGGTTAGGCCACCGACGTTGTGAAGTTTATCTCTTAGGTCAGCTAGTACAGTCCTCTCCCCTTATTTGTGGTTTTATATTCCACAGTTCGTTACGCCTGGTCAGTGGTGGTCCGTCCTTACTACTGGATTGGTCTCCTAAATGGCCCCTGCATCACTCTGCCTCAGCCCCATTTATTAAATGCATTGCCATGTGCTGGGCAGTATAAATACTCTGACAAAGATGATTGAGAGGACCCACATTAATGAAATAGCCCCACTAATTAATAAATAATTACTGGTGCTATGTACGAATGAAAATGACAGGTATGAAAGCATCATAATGGGGCCTTAAACTGGTCAAGGGGCCAGGGGAGCCTCCCCTAAGGAGGTGGCCTTTGAGCTGAGGTCTGAGGGTTGGAGGAGGTAAACTGGCAAAGGAGGCAGGAGTGTGGGGCTAAGCTCTCCCAAGCAGAGGGAACAGTGAAGCAGGCAGGAGCAGGACACATCTGGGAACCTCAAAGTCCAAAGTGGCACAGGAACCAGACTTTATTATTATATTTCCAGGACCTCACGCAGTGCCTGACACATAATAGGTGTTTCCATAGTTCATGAATGAGTCAATAAATGAACGAGTGAAGGTACGATAGGGGACAGATGGATAGGTATGAAGTTCTAAGTCATAGCACAACCTGCAACTGAGAAGCAGAGCTGGAAGCCCAGGCTCCCTACCCCGGGTTTGCCACCTCTACCCCCTATCCCACCCCCATGTCGCGCTCGGCACACGGCATATAATTGACAGACTGGCTATGTCTTCCTCTTCCCCTGTCATCAGGAACTGGTCTTGTTTATCAATATAGCCTGATGCCCAGCCCACTGCCTGTGCAGAGGAAGCATTGCAGATAAATATTTAATGAATTGGTCAGCAGGGAGGCAGACACCGAGTATCGCAGTCAGTGGGGCAGAAGAGGGTGACATTGGATGTGAGTCAGCTGTTAGCGTCAGTTGGCAGGAGAAGCCGAGAAACAAGTGGAGCACACACATGCCAGTGGCATGTGACAGTCACGTCTGGAGGCATGCCTGGAGCCAGCAGAGGTGAGCAAGGACACAGGTGCAGGAGACTCAAGGAGGGACCACAGGGCGGGACCAGGTCACCGAGGATGGCATCCTTCTGGCTTCTGTAAAGGTTCTGGCCTACACCTGCAAGGTCATGCCATGGGCTTTCAAAAAGAAACACCTACCTGTAACACTTCACAGCTTCTCAACTGCACATGGCTCTGTGTGTGTGCATGTGTGTCTGTGCACATCTGGGCTGAGTTCTCCTGGGACACATGCACCCTCGGGGGAGCCTCCATTTTCTTTTTTTTTTTTTTGTATTTTTCCGAAGCTGGAAATGGTGAGGCAGTCAGACAGACTCCTGCATGCGCCCGACTGGGATCCACCCGGCATGCCCACCAGGGGGCGATGCTCTGCCCCTCTGGGGCGTCGCTCTGTTGCAACCAGAGCCACTCTAGCGCCTGAGGCAGAGGCCATGGAGCCATCCCCAGTGCCCGGGCCATCTTTGCTCCAATGGAGCATCTTTGCTCCAATGGCTGTGGGAGGGGAAGAGAGAGACAGAGAGGAAAGAAAAGGGGAGAGGTGGAGAAGCAGATGGGCGCTTCTCCTGTGTGCCCCGGCTGGAAATCGAATCCGGGACTCCTGCACGCCAGGCTGACGCTCTACCACTGAGCCAACCGGCCAGGGCCCATTTTCTATTAGTCTCTGCACCCTGCCAGTGCCCTGCCCAGGGCCTTAGGGAACCCCATGCCCTGGAGTAGGATCCAGCACACGTGTGTTGTTGGAAGGAGTGGCCTGCAGAAGAGATCATAGTGGACCTGGCGGTCTGACTAGTTGGTGGAGAGGTCTTTAAACAAACAGAACCTGTGCCAGGAAATCTAGCAACACAAGGCCCCATGGATGACTGTGAGGTTGTTGTCAGAGTGCTTCCTGTTTGCGTGCTGGAAACCAGACTTCCTATAGCATCTATTCTGGTCCTCTCATTTTGACGTACCATCTTTCAAAATGATCACTGTCACCATTTTATTCTGCAACAGCTAAATGCTAGCTTCGTGCATTTACTCATTCAACACTTCCTGAGTCCCTAGAACGTATTGGATAGGAAGCCACCAGACTCGAGATTCTGTAGGAGAATCTGGAGAGACAGCCCAATAATAAACATGTGCAGTCCAGATGTCAAGGGAACAAAGCACCCAGAGGACACTGGAGGCAGACACCAAACCAGAATCACATTATTTGATCTTCCATGCCTTTCCTGATTGCATTTCCTCCTTGTAAAAGTGACTAATGAACAGGAATCGGAGGAATGTGGGTCGGACGCCACTGTTTCCCAAACACCCAGCTGTGTGGTCCCTGAGAGCAGCTGGGAACAAACACTGACCCTGAAGCAGCCTGACTGTCAAGGACCACGCCTGGGGCTCTGTTGTGGGGTCAGCAGTTACTCACTTGGTACATGGCCTCTCCTCACTCTCAGCTGCCCAAGGACCACAGTCCTTGGGCCTTGTCACTCTATAGTAGAGTGACCAACTATCTGATTTTACGAGATGGTGTCAGTGTTAGCATTGTTCCTACACACCCTTCAGTCCCGGGTCATCAGGGACAGTCGGTCACCCTTCGCTCCGTGCGCTCTGTTGCACATGCTGGTCAACACAGGTGCCATGGCAGCTGGTCGGGATCAGGGCTCAGGGACAGAGAGGCAGTGACTCCTGCCTAGAAGCTTCATGGTGTCAGCACCTGCCTCCCTGGCCTGGCTCCCTGCCAGCCCCAGCTCCCGGGATCCAGGCCACTCAAACCTGCTGCCGCTGACTCAGCTGCGCCTCACCTGCCGAGTCAGTCCCACCCGAGGGGGAAGGGCAGCTCCGAGCCTTGGGAGGTGGACTCTGTCCTTAGTCGTTGACACAGGAATCTGGTGAGCATGAGTGACTTAAAGGTGGTCTCAGCCTCCACTCAGTGGGGCTGAGTAAGATTCTGACCCAGGCCACGTGCCCCCCCCCGCTCAGGTCTCCCCTGCTGTCATTTGGACACAGGAACTCCAGACCGCAGGGACCAGCCGAGAGCACCCATGCTGCCTGGAGCCCAGCCCTCTCTCATTCCCCCACCCTGTAGGACAGGGGTCCCCAAACTACGGCCCACGGGCCGCATGCGGCCCCCTGCCGCCACTTCCGGAAGGGGCACCTCTTTCATTGGTGGTCAGTCAGAGGAGCATAGTTCCCATTGAAATACTGGTCAGTTTGTTGATTTAAACTTACTTGTTCTTTATTTTAAATATTGTATCTGTTCCCGTTTTGTTTTTTTACTTTAAAATAAGATGTGTGCAGGGTGCATAGGGATTTGTTCATAGTTTTTTTTATAGTCCGGCCCTCCAACGGTCTGAGGGACAGTGAACTGGCCCCCTGTGTAAAAATTTTGGGGACCCTTGCTGTAGGGGCTCTCTAAGCCACCCAGGCCCTGGGCCAGGGTCTGAGAGCACTCTTCCCCTTGCACCCTGAAGTGGCCTTGCCTCGTTCCTGCCACTCCCAGGGCCCAGTGCTAGGGTTTCCACCTCCCGGGCTGACCACTTGTGTGCTGGCTGCCCAGTCGCCCACAGTCCCTGGAAGCTGCCTAGACGAGGATCCTGTATTTTACCCGACACCTCCTCTGGGAAATAAGTATGTTTGATTTTTCTGAACCTCTGGGCTGGCAACTCATGTGGGTTAAGTTCTCACCCCCCCACCCAGCTGTACCCACACTTTCTCTCATTGATTGATTTTAGAGAGGGAGGAAGGGAGAGAGAGAGAGATGGAGACATCAATTTGTTGTTTCGCTCATTTATACATTCATTGGTTTATTCTTGTATGTGCCCTGACTGAGGATTGAACTCAAAACCTTGGCATATTGGGATGACGCTCTAACCAACTGAGATAGCAGCCAGGGCCACCAATATTTTTTTGTGTATCTCTGTAGTTGCAGAGAGGTAGGGGCATTTAAAATTTTGAAAACGATTGCATTCTGGTGTTGGTCAGCCCCAAACTGAATAGTCCCTGTTTGTTGTGTCCTTTCCAGCTTTAAGAATCATTGAGCCCTGGCCAGTTGGCTCAGTGGTAGAGCGTCGGCCTGGCGTGCAGGAGTCCCGGGTTCGATTCCCGGCCAGGGCACACAGGAGAAGCGCTCATCTGCTTCTCCACCCCTCCCTCTCTCCTTCTTCTCTGTCTCTCTCTTCCCCTCCCGCAGCGAGGCTCCATTGGAGCAAGGATGGCCTGGGCGCTGGGGATGGCTCCCTGGCCTCTGCCCCAGGCGTTGGAGTGGCTCTGGTCGCAAAAGAGCGACGCCCGGAGGGGCAGAGCATCGCCCCCTGGTGGGCGTGCCGGGTGGATCCTGGTCGGGCGCATGCGGGAGTCTGTCTGACTGTCTCTCCCCGTTTCTAGCTTCAGAAAAATACAAAAAAAAAAAAAAAAAAATCATTGAAACACACTGGCCAGCATGTGGATGTTTGGAGTTCGATTCCGGTCAGGGCACACAGGAGAAGTGCCCATCTGCTTCTCCACCCCTCTCCTTCCTCCTTCTCTCCTTCTCTCTCTCTCTCTCCCCCTCCTGCAGTTATGGCTCGATTGGCTCAAGACAGTGAGTTGGTCCCGGGCACTGAGGATGGCTCCATGGCCTCTGCCTCAGTGCTAAAAAATGGCTCTGGTTGCAGCAGCATCCCCCTAGTGGACTCAAGAGTAAAGAGGTAGAATTCCCTGCTTGGCAGGCGCATATGGGAGTCTGTCTCTCTGCCCTAGCCTCCTCTCACTAAAAAAAAAAAAGAAAAGAGGCCCTGGCCGGTTTGCTCAGCAGTAGAGCGTCGGCCTGGCGTGCAGGGGACCCGGGTTCGATTCCCAGCCAGGGCACATAGGAGAGGCGCCCATTTGCTTCTCCACCCCCCCCCCTTACTCTCTGTCTCTCTCTTCCCCTCCCGCAGCCGAGGCTCCATTGGAGCAAAGATGGCCCGGGCGCTGGGGATGGCTCCTTGGCCTCTGCCCCAGGTGCTCGAGTGGCTCTGGTCGCAGCAGAGCGACGCCCCAGAGGGGCAGAGCATCGCCCCCTGGTGGGCAGAGCATTGCCCCTGGTGGGCGTGCTGGGTGGATCCTGGTCGGGCGCATGCGGGAGTCTGTCTGACTGTCTCTCTCCGTTTCCAGTTTCGGAAAAAAAAAAGAAAAAAGGTATTATTGAAGCAATGTTCTCATTTTGGAGGCAAGACTCACTATCACACTGCTGTTTTACTCTGTGTTTCTTTGCTTCCTAGCTGGGCTGGGCATCTTTACCACTTTGCTTGCCTGTTATTGTTAGTTGCTTGCTAATTGCCTCTGTGTGTCCTTACCCATTTATCTATTGCAAAAGGCCAACTACTTTTAGCCATGACTGGATCAGATAACTAAGTAGATAACATTTATAACTACTGTTTATTGACCACTTATTTTTGTGCTGGACGCTGGGCTAAGCACGCTGCATAAACTGTTTTCCATTTAATCAATGTAATGAAGAGAATATGATCACTTTAAAGACAAGGAACTGAAGCACTGAGAAGTTAGACAACTTGCTCTGGGTCGCTCATCTGGTGGGTGAAGCAACCACAACTGGAACCCTGCACTGACCGCCCAGCACGCTAACCACTGAGCCGTCTGGTCGCAGGGTCTCTTGGAACTTTAACACTTTGTGGTTCACTAACTGATTCATTCGTTTGATAAATAATTATTGAGGGCCCACATGAGGCAAGTACATCTCTACCTGGTGCTCAAGGCCTTGGTGGGGTTACCAGGTGATATCTAGATGCGTGATACCCAAAGCAATCGAATGAAAAATTATCAAAGACAATTTTAAGGTTAAAAGGTGACGTATAAAATAGACATGTAGCCTGACCAGGCGGTGGCGCAGTGGATAGAGTGTCGGACTGGGATGCGGAGGACCCAGGTTTGAAACCCTGAGGTTGCCAGTTTGAGCGCGGGCTCATCTGGCTTGAGCAAAAAGCTCGCCAGCTTGGACCCAAAAGTCACTGGCTCGAGCAAGGGGTTACTCGGTCTGCTGAAGGCCCGCGGTCAAGGCACATATGAGAAAGCAATCAATGAACAACTAAGGTGTCGCAACGAAAAACTGATGATTCATGCTTCTCATCTCTCTCCATTCCTGTCTGTCTGTCCCTATCTATCCCTCTCTCTGACTCTCTCTGTCCCTGTAAAAAATAATAATAATAAAATAGACATGTAGAATTAAATAGCATTATAATACAGTATTATCAGTGAACAGTCAGAAAATATAAGAAAATTTTTTTATCCACGGTAATAAGCATAATATAAGTGAATTATTAACAAGCAATTACTACAGTGTGTCCGTCAAGTCATGGTGCACTTTTGACCGGTCACAGGAAAGCAACAAAAGACGATAGAAATGTGAAATCTGCACCAAATAAAAGGAAAACCCTCCCAGTTTCTGTAGGATGATGTGGCAGCATGTGCGCATGTACAGATGATGACGTAACACCGTGTATACAGCAGAGCAGCCCACGCCATGCCAGTCGAGATGTGGATGGTACAGAGGAAAGTTCAGTGTGTTCTGTGGCTCACTAAATTCGAATCCGTGACCAAAGTGCAACGTGAATATCGGCGCGTTTATAACGAAGCGCCACCACATAGGAATAACATTACTCGGTGGGATAAGCAGTTGAAGGAAACCGGCAGTTTGGTGGAGAAACCCCGTTCTGGTAGGCCATCAGTCAGTGACGAGTCTGTAGAGGCTATACGGGATAGCTACCTAAGAAGCCCTAAAAAATCTGTGCGTGAGCCCACATCGAACTGCACTGAATAGGAATGAAACTGGGCGAGTTTTCCTTTTATTTGGTGCAGATTTCACATTTCTATCGTCTTTTGTTGCTTTCCTGTGACCTGTCAAAAAGTGCACCATGACTTTACGGACACACTGTATTTTCATGTGTATTTCTCTTTAATATTACATTAAAGTTATATAAAACTCAGAAGTCCTGGTTTGGCCTAAAGGAGTCAAGAAAGTTTTAATTAAGGAGCTGGCATTTATACTGGGTTTTTTTTTTGTTTTTTTTTATACTGGGTTTTGACAAATGAGTAGGAGTTTGTTAGGGTAAGGTCATGGAAAGGGCTGGCTACTGAATGTAAAGACTGTTAGTAGATGGGCAGACACATGTCTATGAATTAAGGGAGCTGCTTGCCTGGGCACCTTCTCCAAGCATAATAACCTTTCAACAATTTAAAGACACTGTATCTATCTACATGATGGTGGTTTAGAATAGGGATTCTTTTTTTTTTTTTTAATTTTATTTAGAAAATTAACAGGGTGACAATGATCAACAAGATTACATAGGTTTCAGGTAAACATTTCTATAGCATTTGAACTGTTGATTATGTTGTATACTCATCACCCAAAGTCAAATCAGTTTCCATCACCTTATATTTGTCTTTCTTTACATCCTTTCTCCACCCCTCCCCCACATCCTCTTCCCCCTGAGAATTTCATTTTTATCTATGCCCATGAGTTTCAGTTTTATATCCCACCTATATGTGAAATCATACAGTTCTTAGCTTTTTCTGATTTACTTATTTCACTCAGTATAGTGTTCTCAAGATCCATCCATGTTGTTGTAAATGTCACTATGTCATCATTTCTTATGGCTGAGTAGTAGTCCATTGTGTATGATGTACCACATCTTTTTTATCCAGTCCTCTACTGAGGGACACTGGTTGTTTCCATGTCGTGGCCACTGTGAATAATGCTGCGATAAACATGGGGGTGCATGTGTCTTTACGTACCAATGTTTTCAAGTTTCGGGGGTAGATACACAGTCGAGATTGCTAGGTCATATGGTAATTCTAGAATAGTGATTCTTAAAGTGTGATCCATGGACATCTTGGGGTCCCTGAAACCCTCTGAGGGTATCTGCAGGTTCACAGCTATTTTCATTAAAATACTGTCATTATTTGCCTTTTTTCTCATAAGCACATAATGGTGTTTTCTCACAGCACTACAAATATATTATTTACGTACGCTGCCTATATGACGTGTTATGTACACAAGCCAATGAAAGGAGGACTTTTATCTCTCTTACTCCCTGCGGTATGCCAGCACGTAACACAGGCTGGCAGGAAGTTGGCATGTACCAGTCACTGATGAGTACAAATACAGTATCTTTTAATCCTCATAACAACCCTAAGAGGTGGGCTTTTATCCCCAGTTTACATGACTTACTTAAGACCACAAAGTGGCAGTGGCCTGTCTGAATTTCAGATCACCATGTAATGCTGTAGTCTTGGCACAGACGTGGGCTTAAGGAAGCCTCTGAGGCCAGGCCACAAAAGCCCAGTTTCTGCAAACTCACACCAAACGTATACGAATACCCAACTGTGTTAGGTGCCATAATAAACTGGGTAGGAATCTAAATAAAAATAAATGTCAGATAACCTCCATAAGAATTTCCTCATATCCTTGCCAGTTGACGAAGATTTTTCACATATTAATCAACCCCCTTCCAAATCCCTAATAAGTAAGGTATGCATACCACTGACTTCAGGCTTCCGCTGCCACCTGAGCTATTCTCTCCCAGGTGACCTCAGTGTTGATTTAAATGCAGCTGTCAATTCTCTGTCCTCATCCTAATCGAACTAACAGCAACTATGAACACAGCTGACCCTTGGCTTCCAGACACGGTGCTATTTTCCTCCTGCCTCTGTTTCCTCCTCCTTGGCCTCCTGGGTTCATTCCTGCACTTCTTCTTGAACTCTCAATGTCAGAGCCCCCACCCAGGCTTTGCTCCTTCATCTGCTCTGTTCTCACTTCCTGATCAGACTCATGGCTTTAAGTATCATTTGTAAAGATGACGACTCCCCAAATGTTATCTCCCCCACACTTCTGCCCTGTACCCTAGTCTTCTACATCCAGCTGCCTATCTGACATCCCCACTAGGATGTGTAATCATTTCCAATTCAATGTGTGCCAAAAATAATTTCCTGATCACCCACCTGCTCCAACTCCCAGTTGCTTAAGCCCCAAAACCTAGATGTTACCTTTGACTTATTTCTCTCCTACCCTGCCCCATCTATCAGGAAATGACTGGCTCCACCTTCAAAACAGACACAGAATTTGACCACTTTACACTACCTCTATTGCTGTCATTTGATCCAAGTCACCATTATCTTGCACATGGATTCAGGCAGTAACCTCCTTATAGGTGTCCCTGATTTTACACTTCTTGCCTTTTTAGTCTACTTTCCACATGACAGCCAGAATGGTTCTTTAAAATCTAAGGCAGATCATGCTTTCTGCTCAAAACCATGCACTGACTCCTCATTTTACTTAAAGTAAAAGCCAAAGTATATTCAATGGCTCACAGGTCCTACATAGTCAGGTCCTCCCTACCTCCTCAATGTCCTCTACTGTTCTGCCCAGCTCACCCAGCTCCAGGAACCTGCTTTCTGGCTGGTCCTGCCTGGAGGCCTGTGCTCTAACAATGCTCTTGGTCTGGAGTGCTCTTCTCTTCACTATTCATAGGACTCCACTCTCACTCACCCCTTTCAATTTCCTGCAAACCTCACCTTCACAATGAGGCCTACCTAGACTGCCCCAATTAACACTGCAGCCCACCCCCACCCCCCACCCCATCCTCTGCCCTGCTCTTTTTTTTTTTGTCTCCACCACTTACTATCTTCTAACTCACAATATAAATACGGGGGTGGAGCCGGGGCGGGGCGGGGCGGGGCGGGGCGGGGGGGGTGGGGATATACTCGCTCTGCAGCCCCCCCCCCCCCCGGGGGGCACCTGTGAGAGAGCAGTCAAGGTGCCTCGGCAAGGAGTTGATGCTTCTCATCTTTGTCTCTCCCTTCCTATCTGTCTGTCTGTCTCTCACACACACACACACACACAAGATAAGTCGCATTTTAATACTATATTTTTAAGACATCAAAATGAATGCAAAAAGTTCACAATGAGTAAAACATGACATTTAAAAATAAAAATGGGATTCTCAGGACTCGGCCGGCCTCCTACCTGTCGGCCCATCCTAACCGCTCATTCACGGTAACAGGATGAAATGACCTCCGACTTGATCTTGCACTTGTTGCTTGTGCTGCACGTAAGCCCAAAGGCAGAGACGCTTCAGGGAGCCATTGTTCTCATCACCCCTCACCCCGCTCTGCTGGGAGGCGCCGCGCTGTGAGGACCTGGGACAGTGGGGTGCGTGTGCCCCGCCTGAGTGTGCAGCACACGTCTGCACGCGCGCTTCCTGGCTAGCTCCTCTCTACAAGCCTTGACTCGGGACCGGACAATGCCCTGCCCTCCAAGGCGCACCCCCAGCTCGGCCTTTGGAGGCCCTGGGCTGCACGTGGGAGAGCTCACTCGGAATTCCTTTTGGCGGGTGGAGCGCGACTCTTCCTGGATTCTCAGTCCTGAACAGGTACACGCCAGGCTGCGCGGTGGCAAAAGCACCTACTCCCTCCCCTCAGTCCCTGCGATCGTCCTCAAGACCCCCGAAACCGCACTCCTACAGCGATCACAGGAACAAAACAAGGCAGGAGGCCAGACCGCTCTAAAGCAGGGCAGCGTTCGCGAAGTGGGCGGAAAAGGAGGGTGGGTGTCTTTCCTATACCCTCCCTCTGTCTGGATCGAGCCAATCGCCTCGCGCTCCGAGCCCTGGCACCGCCCCCGGTCCTCCGCCTGCTGGCCTCCCGGCCGGTAATAATTAAGTCATGTGGGGCGGGGCGTTGCGTCAGCGCCGGGCGCTAACCAATCGGTAGAGTTCCCAGCGTCGCGTCACAGGCCGAGCAACCAAACAGAAAAGTTTACTAAACAGCGGACGAGAGGCCGGCGGCGGCGGCGGCGGCGGCAGGGCCGGGACGAACGGGGTTCGGCGGCCTCACCTGTTTCCATTCACCAGCGGCGACCGGCGGCGGGCAGCGCGTCCAGCGGAGAGAGCCGCCGCCAGGTGAGGCGAGGTGAGGAGCGGCGCTGGTGGCGCCGGTTCCCCGCCCCTCCCCCTGAGTGAGGTGCGGCCCGGCCCTCCCGCGACGACCGGAAGCGGACGGAGGGCGGCAGGTGGCGGAGGGCCGAGGCCGAAGGTCCCAGGGCGGTGGGTGAGATGAGGGCGCCGGGAGGGGCCTCGGCAGCCGCGTTCCTGGCAGTTGGAGGGCGGGGGTCCCGGGCGTCCTCGTCACCGAGCTCCTTGTCAGTCCTTCCTGGACCTTTCCACCTGCCGCGCTTGCGGACGGGAAGGGGCCGGAGTTGGTCCCACTCCCCTGCGGTGGACCCAGGAGTTCTGTATTTTCTCTCCTCTTTGACGTCGTACTTTCAGATTTGTGTCTAATGCGTGTACAGATGCGTAAGACTGTTGTGTTTGAAGTGGTGTTTAACTTTATTTAGAATTGTTGTGGCAAAGCCGCACGGTCAAAACGCCATCGTGATTTGTTTTCACGACTCGGAAGTTGTTGCTCAACTTGAACAAGTTGAGGACTTGGCGGTAACCTGCACACCATTTGTATTTCAAGTTGTCTAGCGACAAAAAAAAACAAAAACGGGGTGGTTTTTAATGGTTTGCACGCTCTGAGAAACAGGATTAAATTCCTCTTTCAAATCAAATTCGGGATTTGATTTTTAAATGTAAAATACCATAAACTTTTAAAAGTTGTTTGTTTGTTTTTACTAAAGCGTAGTTGGCATACAATATTAGCTTCGGGTGTACAACAGTGACTACATTTATACATCTCACAAAGTGATCACCGCACTAAAATACCATAAGCTTTGAATTTGAAGGTTAGTTGTGTAATAATTATGTTATCAGTTTTAAGGACACTTGCCTTAGGTGGAAAGGTTCTCTTTCTGCCAGATATGAACCCTTATATTTTCCAAACAGGTTGTCTCCTAACTCTTTTTCTTTCAATCAGTACTGTTTAATGTTGGTGGACTTAAATAAACCTAAATTTAATACCTAAAAAAAAAAGGATGATAGCTCTAGGAATTCAGTGGATACTATTGTTTAATAAAATCTGTTGCATAAATTAAAAAAATTAAAAATGTACTGAAAGGAGGCAGGAATCACAAAGGTACAGGAGGAATTTTAGGGGTTAATGGACTATGTATTATTATATTGATTGTGGAGATGATTTCCTTGTGTCAAAACTGATCACACCTTGCTCTTTGTGTGAAGTTTACTGTCAGTTATACCTCAATAAAGTCGAAAAAAATACTCAAAAATATATTTAATACCACAAAAGAACATATAGCACAATGTAGTATAAAGAGGTAATAAAAATTCATGCCTCCTTCCCCCAAACCAGGAACTGGTTATGGGTTTCTTATCTGTTCTGCCTCTTCTTGCAGAGTCTGTCTAGTCTGGTAGATTTTGTGTTTATCATTCCCTTGCCTTTAAAAATAAAAGAGTTTCATCACATATAATTTGTAAGTTTTTTAGTTTGTTTTTCTTTTAAGCTTTATAAAAATATTATATGACTGTAGTCCATTTCATTACTGTACACAGTATTGTGTTAATCTTCCCTCACTCATGGACATTTAGATTATGTTTTTTATTTTGTTTTGTTGTCAGCTGGTGTATCCTACTAATGTTTCTTGTTTCTTGGCTCCTGGTCCACAAGTGCTGCAAGAGCCTCTAGAGCAGTGGTCCCCAACCCCCGGGCCACGGACTGGTACCAGTCTGTGGGCCATTTGGTACCAGTCTGCAGAGGAAAAATAAATAACTTACATTATTTCCATTTTACTTATATTTAAGTCTGAATGATGTTTTATTTTTTTAAAAATGACCAGATTCCTTCTGTTACATCCGTCTAAGATTCACTCTTGATTCTTGTCTCGGTCATGTGATACATTTATGCGTCCCACCCTAAAGGCTGGCCGGTGAAAATATTTTCTGACATTAAACCAGTCCGTGGCCCAAAAAAGGTTGGGGACCACTGCTCTAGAGTACACAGTGGAGATTGCATGAGAAAGTTTTAGTAGTCGGGAGTAAAACAGATTGAAATACTAGAAATAAAAGGAACGAAAAACTTTAGGATTCTCTTTTATGTTTTAATGGAAGATTCATAGACATAGTTATTAGTTCATAGTTTTTGAATATTTGCATGAGAAACCAGGGTGAATCTTTTCCTTTGAAATCACATTATAAGAAGTCTGGCATTATTTGAGATCTCCTTCTTTAAAGTAAAAGTAAATATAGTAGAAAAAACACTTGATAGTATATGACAAAAATCACTTTCTGTGTTACCCTTCCCCCCCTTGTGTAATCTGGCTAATTACAGGCATACCTCAGAGATGTTGTGGGTCCGGTTCCAGACCACCATAATAAAGCAAGTATCACAATAAAGCACGTCATAATCTTTCTGCTGGCCGATGGTCTGCCTTTAGTTTAGAAAAGAAAAGCAATATCTGTGAAGTGCAATAAAGCGGAGTGCAATAACAGAAGGTATGCCTGTCCTTAAAATCATTCATGTGCCTCAGCATGCTCATGTGAAAGAAACCTGTCCAAGTTGATCCTTCCAATTTTGCAGACCTTGGGTAAGGGAAGCACCTATCAAATGACAGGGCCTTTAAGTAAAAGGATTAGGTGTGTCCTTTGGGACATTTTTGGAGAAAGTCATGTGGTGGGTATTTATCAGGATATGTTAACCACACATTTAACTCTTTTTTCCTTCCATAGCCTCAGATTTGGGAGGGCCCCAAAGTATGTCTCTAGAGCAGCCTATTTATCCTCTAACTGCAAGGCGTGACAGATTAGGGAGCAGCATTAATGTCCTGAAAATGGGATGTGTGTGTAAGTAATGAGTTTATGTATAGCTTTGAATGACCTGTTTTTATTTAAAGGCATGGGAATAGAGATGGTTTGAATTTTTTTAGTGGTAGATGTAGCTTGCAGACAAGTACTCAGGATGCTTTGTTTGAGAAGGGCTGTTTTGTTCTGTTTCTGAAAACCTCATTCTTGTATTTGATCATAAGGACAATGTGTTTTGGGTTTTTTGTTTTTTTTTTTTGTTTTGTTTTTTTTTTAACTTTTAGAAGGAATTACAAAGAATAAATAACCATTGTTAATATTTTGGCAGGTGTACCCCCAGTCTCTGTTTGTCTTTTTCATATCCTAAACAATTAAAAGTTGATTTTTAAACAGTATTAGGCTGCCTCTACTTTCAAACCTTATTCCAAAATACGATCCACCTCAATAGACAAAGTAAAATTTAAACGTTTTTCTGTGGTGCTTTTAACCTAGACCGGCAGTGTCCAATGGAAATACAACGGAAGCAACATAAATTATTTAAAATTTTCTGAGAGCCACATTTTACAAAGAAGATAAGCAGGTGAAATCAATTTTATCTAATTCGAAATGTGATGATTTCAACAAGTAATCAGTGTAAGACATTTTTAGTGGAATATTTTACTTTCCTTTATTGAGACTGTCTTCATAATCTGATGTGTTATTTCCCACTTAAAGCACATCTTGATGTGCCTTATTTCAGATGCTCAGTAGCCACATGTGACTTGCAGCTATTGAGTGGATGGTGTTAGAGGACCCTGCACTGCCAGCTTCATAGGCGGACCTCCTAGCACTCTTCCCCCGACACACCAACCTGCACTAGCATGTGCCAAGCCTGTTCCCTTAAGAGTGTCCCTTCTGCCTGGAACAGCCATATTTCTGCTCAAATGTCACTCCTCCAGTGACGCCTTTGCAGACCACCTTCCCCGACTGCTTCATTTCTTTATAGAACTTTTATAGTCATCCGAAATGGTTTATTTGGTGGTTGTCTCTGTCTATCCCTGATTGAATGTAAATTGCCAAGGGCAGAGATTTCCTTATGTTTACCATCAGATCCCCATATATCAAGAATATGGTTTTTAAAGGGTACTTACATATTTCATCTTATGAGAGTACCATAATAACTCACCTATTGTGTTACTTTATGCTTTTTTCACTGTTATAGTGTGGTGTGAAGATCATCTGAAGAGCTCAGTTTTTCCATGTATTTCTTATTTCTTTGGGATTCAATCTGCATTAAAATTAACTTAAATTGCTGAGTTAAGGCATCTGTCTTTTCATAAATATAGCCGAAACTTGTCTTAAAAGTCTTACTAGCATTAACCTATAAAGTTGACCAAATCAGTATAAAGCTGGACTGAAAATATGAAAGAATTCACATTTCCTGCGTATCTTTACCAACACTGAATATTTTCTTTCCTATTTTCCTTCCCCCTGCATAAGATGTATTCTATATTTCTTGATTAATTATGATGGTGAATAGAGATGTGAGTATTGGACATCTCCTATACTCATTTTGGAGGTGTTTTATATTTGTGATACTGTTTTTAGCCTTTTGTATTATTAGGATAGCAGCCCTTTGCCTTTGATTTGCTTACAGTATTTTTTTTTTTTAAACACAGACGAGTTTTTATCTTTTAAGAAATTTAGGTTAATACTTTCTATGGCATCTACTTTACTTTCATATTTAAGGGAGTTTTCTACTCATACAACTTTCCTTCTAGTTCTTTTCGGGTTTCATTTTTCACATCTCTCTTTTACTGTTTATCTGGAATTTATTTTGATATAACATATGCAATGAAATAACCTTTCTTATTGTTTCTTAATTTTTCTTTTTTTTTTTTTTTGACAGAGAAAGAGAGGGACAGACAGACAGGAAAGGGGAGAAATGAGAAGCATCAATTTTTCTTTGCAGCTCCTTAGTTGTTCAGTGATTGCTTTCTCATGTGTGCCTTGACCTGGGGGTTCCAGCAGAGCGAGTGACCCCTTGCTCAAGCCAGCGACCTTGGGCTCCAGCCAGTGACTATGGGGTCATGTCTTTGATCCCACGCTCAAGTCTGCGACCCCTCGCTCCAGCTGGTGAGCCTGCACTCAAGCTGTGACCTGGGGGCTCCGCGTCCCAGTCCCACTGTGCCACTGCCTGGTCAGGCTGGTTCTTAATTGTTAATCAGTTATTTCAGCCCCATTAAAAAACTTTTTTTCTTCTTGCCTTAAATAAAGCTACCATTATTGTATACTAAATGTACATATACTTGATTTTTTTTACCTTTTATTTAGTACCAATGATTTGATACCAGTGCCCATTGTTTTAGTAACTGGGAGTACTAATATGTTTTCATTTTGTTTTTCTAAGTCCCCCCCTTCCTTTCTTTCTCAGATGTTTGGTTGTTGCTTTGTTAGTCCTCGTGTTTTCGAATTGATTCTCTAGGGTCCTCAGGTTGGTTTGGTTTTGAATTTTTAATTAAATATTGATGTATTGTTTCTACATTTAAAGTTTCATGTCATGTAATGAAAAAAACTTTCATGTACTAAAATTTCCCTTTGAGCACAGTTTTAGTCTATGTTCCTTAAATTTTGTTATGTGATATTTTTGGGTTTTTTATATATTTAAAGTCCATGCTGTGCAGTTGGCATTTTTTCAGCAGCTGTCCCCTGCTAGCTGGATGGACACTGTTAACTGAGGGCAAGGAGACACTGATGGACTACACCCAGATCTTTGCCTTCATGGAGTTTACGGTCTGTTGGGGAAGGTAGGCTATTAACAAACCAATGAGTAAAGAATTTTCAGATTTTGACAAGCACTAGGAAGGAAAGAACTATGGTGTCAAAAGGTGCTAATTAGATGTTCTGAGAATGTCTCTCTGAGGATGAAACATTTAAGTTTAGTGGTGGTACTGAGTGTATTTGGGGAGCTTCTTTAACTTCTCCAATTTGTTAGACATTTAAAAAAAAGAATGGCACTTAATTTCTTTTGGAACATGTTTGTGAAAATTGCCTTGCAAATGGTTTTAGCCTCACCCCCATCTTCCAACCAGTTGTTGCCTTGGAACTGTGATTCTGAACTCTTAAGATCGAGGAAGAGCTGGGGGGCAAGGTCCCAGTGAGGGAGCTGTTGGCACAAAGAGGACTGGAAATGCTTGGCCTGAGTTAGGATTTGATTGATAGAATGGCTGGAGTTTACCGAGTGAAGAGAGTACGACAACCAACCTTCCTTCCTTCCTTCCTTCCTTCCTTCCTTCCTTCCTTCCTTCCTTCCTTCCTTCCTTCCTTCCTTCCTTCCTTCCTCCCTCCCTCCCTCCCTCCCTCCCTCCCTCCCTCCCTCCCTCCCTCCCTCCCTCCCTCCCTCCCTCCCTCCTCCCTCCCTCCCTCCCCCCCTCCCTCCCCCCCTCCCCCACTCCCTCCCTCCCCCCCTCCCCCCTCCCTCCCTCTCTCCTAAACTCCCTCCCTCCAAAAAAATTTTTTTTACAGGACCAGAGAGAGAGTCAGATAGGGAGAGAGATGAGAAGCATCAATTATCAGTTTTTCGTTGCAGTGCCTTAGTTGTTCATTGATTGCTTTCTCATATGTGCCTTGACCGTCGGCCTTCAGCAGACCGAGTAACCCCTTGCTCGGGCCAGCGGCCTACGCTTAAGCTAGCAAGCTCAGGGTCTCGAACCTGGGTCCTCCGCATCCCAGTCCGATCTCTATCCACTGCGCCACCGCCTGGTCAGGCACGACAAGCTTTCTTGTGAGACTTACTTGGGAGACTTATTAGTGGTCGGGCTGCTTCTTTGCCTTCCTGTCCTGTTTAGATTCTGTTTAGATTCGTCTCCTACAAATAACTTAAATGATTTTGCCCTCGGTACTTTCCTTCATTATTATTGTATTTTCAGTTTCCCTCCACCGAAGACCTTTCCATATTCTGTCCCCATTTACCTACTAGTGATTTCCTTGAAGAGTCCTTCCTTGATGCTGGCAAAGAGATGTAAGAAGTTCTTTTGGCTATAGTTTTACTCATTTCATATTGGACATTTCTTTGGTAAACACTTGGAACAACTACAGTTCACTGTATGTGATTTGTTTTAGTATCTATTTCTTGCTCTACAGCTGCCTTTCTAATCACCAGCCACTTGCGACTATTTAAATTAATTGAAATTAAATAATACTAAAGATTCAGTTCAGTCTTACTAGTCACATTTCAGGTACACAGTAGCCACGTGTACCTATTGGATGTTCTGTTGGACAGCGGAGATATAGTCTTCTGCAATGATAGAAATTATCGAGACACTTGGTCTCAAACATTTTAAATAAAAAAAATTTAAAAAAAGAAAGAAATTATCTTTTTTCTTATTTTATTTTTGTAAGGAAGAGGAGGGGAGATAGTGAGACAGACTCCCACATGTCCCATGACCAGGACCAGCATTCCCCGTCTGGGGTCGATGTTCAGATCAGCCAAGCTATTTTTAACCATGAGGCTGATGCTGGGACCACTGAGCTATCCTCAATACCCAGGGCCTCCACTTAGACAAATCGAGCCACTGGCTGCATGAGGGGAGGAAGAAGAGGAGTGGGAGGGGGAGAGAAGCAGGTGGTCGCTTCTCCTATGTGCCCTGACTGGAAATCGAACCTGGGACATCCACACGCAGGGCCAATGCTCTATCCAGTGAGCCAACTGGCCAGGGCCAGAAAGTAGCTTACTTTATAAATAATCGTGTGACTGATAACTGTGGTATTTCAGTGAAATTTAAGTAGTTATACTGGCTGTTGAAATAGAGCAAGTCTGAATTGAGATTGAAGTAATGCTATTTTACATTTTTGAGTAAAATATATTTTACAATTAATTTAACTGCTTAAGGTTTTAATGTGGCTACTACAAAATAGAAAATTGCTTATGCTCCCATTATATTTCTGTTGGACAGCACTGTTCTGACTCTAGACCATAAGTTTCTACAATGGGTCAGTTTACTGTGACATCCACAGCAACTGGTCGTGCCCAGCATATTGTAGGTATTCAGAAGGTTTGATTAATGAATAAGCTTTTTTGTTAACTTAAGGTATGTTGTATAAATTTCAGAATGTTACCTGTTCCACTTTTGCTTTTTAAAACAATATAATTTAATTTTTTTTCTATGATTGTTGAGAAAAAAGCTTTTCTTTTTATAACTGTGTAAAAAGTTAACTTCGTTAAGTAATGTGGATCATTTATCCTTTTAGTTTTTATTTTTTTCTAGCTTGGGCTGCTAAGGAGAGAGGGAATTTAAAGTCTGCCAGTTTGTGTTCTGTCATTTTTCTATGTCTAGCTGTTTGCTTCATTTATTATGTAACTTGGCACATGAAAATATATAACCATTAATCTTAGTAGTTGAGGATTATGAATGCTTTTTACTTATTATACTTTGGTCTCAATATTGTGATCCCTGTTCCTTTTTAATTTACATTTATTATTGACCTTTAGTAAGTGATTTACTGTCTCATAGAAAGAGATCTCTTTCACCTAGATTTTTGGTTTCTTAACTATTGGTTTCCTCGGTGTTTAGTATTTTGCTGAATAATCTGTTACCACCTTCCCCCTCTTCCCATACTGCTCTTGTGTTTTGGGGTTTTTTTCCTTTTTGAGTTAGAAGATACACATTAGAAATTGCAAGCTCAAACACTTACCTCACTTTTGTAGGCTGTGTATATATCAGGGAAATATTTTTTTTAATTGCTTGTTTTCTCCATTAGTTGGAGTTTCCCTACTTCATCCTTAATAATCCCAGTCATATTTTGCTAATGTCAGGGGAGTCCTTTTATCTGTGTGAACCACCTGTAGTGCCCAGGGGTGATGCCAAAGATCCATTTCTGTTGTAGGAAGAACAGTTTGAGCTAGTCTCAGTCCTGTAAAATTCTAAGGAAGTTTTCACTTTTCTCTCTTTGTACCATAAGTTATTCCTAATAGTCTAGGTATTGATTCTTTGTATAGGGCCTTTTTAATCAAAAGTGAAATGAGACCAAGTTGTTCAACAGCTTGTTCTCTTGTAAATTGTTTTTATTTGATAGGTTTGGGAAACCTCCAAGCTCTCCCACAAAGAGTATACAATAAGTTCTTTGACTACTTGATGTTCAGAAAGTGGTATATTGTCACATTCAGTTAGGGAGTCTTGGAGCTTTGCAGACACTGTGTTCCTATGAAGCAATATTGTTGTTAAATAATCTTGTGATAATGCTTTCCTTTTATTTTTTGCAGTTTTCTTCTGCTACTGATAGAAGTAGAATATAGTACCCTTTAATTTAACGGGTGAGCCACCCTAAGATGAATAATTATCACTTTGAACTTCTTTCAAGGCGAGCCTGAAGATCTTTGCGCAATCTGGAACAGCTAAATCTTTCTCTTTTCTTTTGGTTATAGATTGAGAGTGGTTTTGGTGTTATATTAGTGTTTTTAATACGTGCCTGTTTTCTACAAATAATTAACTTTGAAGTGAAAAACTGTGTCCGACCAAAGGTTTATTTGGTTCCCATCACTGTCAACTGATTTTATGCTGCCAGTTTTTAAGATTAAAATGTTCGCTATCTCTTTTTCTGTAACCCTGTAAAATTTGGGCCATCTAAAACCAGTTCTCTCAAGTTTCATGCTGTAACTCAAATTATTGTATTGTATCCGGTGTTTGCTCGTGTACCTCTTCGGCTCCCTGTGTTCTTTTGCAAGAGTGTCCACACAGTGGGGAGACCACCTGAACTTGACTCCTGAAGTGCTGGGCATTCAGAGCAGTGAATCCCTGCAAAGGATCTTGGGACTAGACCTCTGAATTGGCTCTTTCAATTTGTCCACTTAAAAGGCATAATAGATTGTGCAGCTGTTTGGGCTTCGGCCGGGTATTGCTCCATATTCATGTCTAGTTGCAATTATGTGAATTTTCACTTTCATACAAAGACTTCTCTTTATAGTCAAAACAAGCTTGTTGGCTTTGTGTTATAATGTATGAATTTTCTTTGAGGAAGAATGCTTGCAAGATTTTGAATTTTAAAAATGGTAAATTTAAATTAAAAAATTCTTTATATGAATGTAATGAAAGTATATTTTTGGCAGAGGTGAAAATTATACTTACTGAACAAGGTCAGTGTTTCTTAATCAAGTAATGATTAATGCTGGAGTTAACATTTGATGGGCGAAGCTACTAAAACAAGCAGTTTTAATTAAATAAACATAGTAAAATATAGCAACTTATTTAAAGTGACAGAAGGTCTTTTTTGTTTAATAATCAGAGTGCCCATATACTCTTTTTAGAAACTCTGTAGTAAAAATAACATTTAATATAATTTAGTATTTCAAGGGGAGCACACCCTTCAGCTATATCTTAGGGTGCCCTTGCCACCTTAAAGTGGTAAGTAGAGTGCAAAATAGTGTCCACCCTTATTTGAAAAATAACACCAAAAAAAAAAAAAGGCATCCTAAACTTTTTACCTGAACATGTCATTAAAACAAGTTGCCTTTAACTATTTTATATCATTTGCTGTATATAAGTATTAACTTTGGCAAAACACACATCCTCAGATTTGTAAATATGCTAATAGAGAAATAATATTTCTGCCTCTTTTTTTCCAATTTTAAGTAGAAATATCAATTTTTGATATGATGGAACATTTTACTCTAGTTATACTGAGAACATAAGTATCAGTGAGTTTGATAGGTAGCCTAGAAATTCTATGTATTTTCACTTAAGTTACGGTCTTCTGTGTAAGTCTTAGAGAAAATATTGTTTTGTGCCTTTTAGCAAGATGTTGCCGTGTATTTTCTGGTGCCATTCTAAAATTTTCAGGGAAAATGTGAACTTTATTGAAAAAGGTGTCTTGTCTTTATGAAGCATAACTTCTTCATAGCTTTGTAAAAATATTAAATGATTTAGGTTAAAAGCATTGTATTTTAAACAGTTGGTCCCTGAACTGCAAACTACAGCTGCTTTCATGAGGTACCACGGCTGTTAGTTTATTTATTTTTATCCAGACAAAAGAGTAAGCAAACAGCATAGCATGGGAAAACTGAAACATTACCTACTGTTTCTTTAAGAAACCAGCTTAGCCATGGGGTTTTAGTGTGTTTAACCTAACCTGCTAGCAAGGAAAAGTTCTTTAAAATAATGGATATTAGCTGCATCCAATCACAATTACTAGTTTCACTAACAGGGAGGAGATTTCGCTCTTCAGCCACTAGACTCAGAGAAGGTGGAGCTTGATGTTCAGGTTTGGTTGCTTTGGGTACAGCTTCAAGTGAAGTTAATCTGAGGTGAAGCAAACAGAAAATTGTGGAGGTTTTGTTGGTAGGATTTTTGTTCTAATCTTTTAATGATCCTTAATTTTACACTTTTGCTCCTTTATGCTTCTGTGTCCGCCAGGTTTTGTCATTGTTGCTGTTTTCTGATGCAGACTGAACATTAAAATTAAGCAGGGAAGCAGAACAAAAGGGCTGTTTGGACAGGAAATAGATGTTCAGAGAATCAAACTTGACTTTCTTTTATCATTATTTTTAGTACAGAATTTGAGTGTCATGTAAAAAAATGTTTGAATCAAAATCATTGTCAGTAACAGGCTTTGCTCTTGGACTGGATGTTTGAGCAGTCATTTGTCAGTTTTTATAAATGACATCTTGAGGAGGTCGATTTGATATGTCATTTTCCTTAAACTTAAGATATTAAGTTGCTAAAAGAAATGTGGTAGGCTTAATTCTTTTTTTTTAAAGAACTGAAATGCCGGTATTTAATTTTTATTTTTTATCCCCTGTACATTCCCCCTTTTAAACTTCAATAAAATTTAACAGTGTTGGCATTTTTAATATGCTCAATAATTTTAGCTTTCTTTTTATAAAAATCATTGATTTATTTTACATAGAACGAGGTAAAACTGCTTTCTCCTTCATTCAGACTATTTATTTCAAAGGCATAGATAAGTAATTAACTTCATTTGAAATAGGAAATGAATGGGGGATATATTTCTAAGACCTATATGTAGGCTCCCAAAACTTTTTTTTAAAAGTACCTATGGATCTGTTGACATGTCTTCCTTAAAAAATAACCATACTGTGTTTCAGTATCAAAAGTTTTCTTTAGAGACTGTTTTTCTTGATATTGTTCTTTGATTTCATAGAAATTAAGGTGTAAAGTTCATTTGAATAATCAGCCCAACCACTAGCTAAGCATTTCAGTCACTGTAATACTTGTATGTGCTATGCTTTTTCTTCCAGATCATGCAGAGGTTTTTAATTTGTCCTTTTCTGCTCTATTTATTGTTTAATATAATAATAATAAGAAAAGTCACCTATTCACAAGATCTGTGTGGTGGTCTTATTTTTTTCTTCTTCTATACCCTACCATAGTCTTGTATTTTTCCCATAATTGTAAAATGCAGCTTTTTTTTTTTACTACACTATATCATCTGTTGTTAAAATTTGTTTTAATTCCTGTTGCTATATAATTCTTTTGTTAGTGGGAGCTTACTTTACCTAGGCTTTTGTCTGTTTTATATTTAGACAG
Source organism: Saccopteryx bilineata (assembly GCF_036850765.1). NCBI lineage: Eukaryota > Metazoa > Chordata > Mammalia > Chiroptera > Emballonuridae > Saccopteryx > Saccopteryx bilineata. The sequence goes on from NC_089496.1 coordinate 73,259,273, forward strand.
TTCCTTATTTTTCACTGTTTAAAATGGCATTGCATTGAACAGATGTCTATGTGTAAATTTAAAAATATTTTCGTCTTTTTTTTTTTTAATGATTTATTCGCTTTGGAAAAATCTCCTGGTGTGGGCTTACCTAGATTAAAGGATATGAACACTGTATTGGCCATATTATTTTTTCAAAAAAGGTATATACTAGGTTATATTGCCACCAGCGGGAAGTACTTCAAAATTTCTTTAATGGTAGCCTCTTCAATGTCCTGTTAAAATGTGCCTCTGAAGCCCTCTGACTGGTTGATTCATTTTACCTAAAGTAATAGCGTATTTCAATTTCCATTTTCCAATATGTAGATAGATCTAAATCCATTTTCTGGTCATTAAAATTATCAGAAGGAAATTGGGGAAATTTTTATCTAAAGTGAGCAGTTATATCTTTGTTGGGTATTTTACTTATTACATATATTGCTGTATTTATTACATATGTTGCTATTCACATAGGGCTTACTATTTTACACTGGCACTGTGGTTCATGCCAGCTTTCCCTGAGTACATTCTTCTGGGAAGCACATACCAGAAGAAATATTTTCTTCCAAGAAAATATCTCAAACATTTGGGGGGGGGGGAACAGTGCCAGTTAATATTACTTGACCTGTCCCTGAACAGATAGGAATAACTCTTGAACATTTCTGAATTTTTAAAATACAATGCAGAATATGTATATACAGATTTAGGATTTAAAATGGTATATCAGCCCGTTCCTGGTATTTCACAGGTTTTCAGTGAAAGGTTAGATGGCTGCATACACATGTGGTCCTAGATATGCTGCTCCTGTTTGTCTTGAAGAGCACTCTTTGTTTGGCAGTCACTGCTGATTATGTGGACTCTTGCCAGCTCGTCTATGAAATGGAATAGGCCGTAACTGTTCAGGTTATGAACTTGTTAACTACTGTTCCAGAATAAACTTGAAAAGTTGTTTGAAAGCAAAAATCAAGATAATTAAAAATACTAATATACTTTATAAATGGGAGGCAATAGTAAGTCACGGGTTAGCTCTGACTCCTTGATGCAACCAGTAGTTGAGCATGTGTAATCTTGACTTTGCCTAGTTCATTTTGCAATTTAAATAATTTAACTTATCTGTAAATTTTTATTTCAATTTACTTATAACTTAATGTAGGTTACTTTGAGAGAAAGTTTTTTTATGTCTATTTTGTTTGTTATACTTGAAAATGAAAAGTTCAATTTTCTATATACACTTTGGTTTTCTTGGATTAGAAAAAAAGACTTAAACTCATTACTGTTAATTAGTGAAAAAATTCTCATGAAATACATCTTCTATACATTTAAATTTGCTTGATATGTCAGAATTTATACAGATAAATATTCATAAATAGAACAATTGAGTTTTACTTGAATACTTAAAAATTTGTGTTGGTACTTAAATATTTATTGTCATGAATATTTCCTTGGCTCTGCATTAGAGAAAATGTATTTAATTTTCTTCTTAACAGGTTAATTTTATTGCTGCCAGGTAGAGATGAAGATAATTGTAAATATAATTTTAGTGAAAATCATTTCAAGTTTGGCTATACAGTGGATTACTTTTTTTTTTTTTAAGTGAGAGGAGGAGAGGTAGAGAGAGTCTGACATGCCCCCCAGATCCACCCAGCATCCCCCATCTGGGGCCAATGCTCCAATCAACTCAGCTATTCTTAGCATCTGAAGCTGATGCTCAGCCTGATGGAGCCACTGGCTGGGAGAGGGGAAAAGAAAGAGAAGGGAGAGAGGGGAGGGAAGAGAAACAGTGGTTGCTTCTCCTGTGTGCCCTGACTGGGGATGAACCCACCACCCCTCCCATCCCCATGACCACAGGTGGAGCCCATGCTCTATCCGCTGAGTCAACTGGCCAGGGCTGCTGTAGATTACATTTTAATGGATGCCCGAAGTAAAGGGAACACTAGAACTTTGAGAATCCATTGTAATAGTTTCTCTGCTATATTATCTCTGCTGTCTCTGGTGAGAGAGCCAGGGGTATCTAGGCCTTCCTTTTAGTACATAAGTTTCAAAGGGTAGAGACCAGTTTTCTAGAGGGAGAAGAAAACTCTAAATGATGTAATATTGAGGCAAGGTGAGAATAGTGATAGCTCTCTTTTCTTTTAGAATGGAGAAAAAAGTGATCTAGAGGGGATATTAACTGCATTGAAAGTCTATTGTTCCATTACCATTAATAAAAATTTATTAAAAAAAATATATAAGCTCTTCTTAAATTAAAAAAATAAAATAAAATAAAATAAAGTCTATTGTTAGTCTCTTGTCAAGGGGAACACAATGAATTTTTTTTCTAAGACCCAAAGGGACATTTTTATTGGGCAATAAAAATTGGTAAAACTTGAAAGAACCAAGTTCTCTCTGTGCTCGCTAAGAGGAGGACTTGACAGTTTTGCAGTGTATTTCCTGTATGACTTCTTTGTAAAGGTTGGTAAATGTTTTAGGAGGTAACTTTTTTGTTGATAACATTTTCCTTCTTGAAACTCTTCTGATTAGTTGAATGACACTGCCTGGGTTACCTCCTGTTTGTGCTGGCCTTTGCAAATGTTTCCTCTTGACAACCATTAAGTATTGGACTTTCATAGAATTCTGACCTTACCACTGTTTTCACTGTACCTCTTGGGTAATCTTCAGTACCCTGTGTTTGGTTAACATACTTATGTATTAATGGTTCCAAGATCTCTTTGTTAAGTCCGAATATTTTTGTTTATACTGGAGATGCATACTCATCCAGCTTATAAATGTTTCTTTTCATACCTACATTGAATTCAACAAGGCTAAACTTAACTGCTTATTTTGTCCTCCCAACAGTATCTGTCACCCCGTTCCCCCTCGTGGTGCAGCCTGTGGGTGATACTGCCATCGAAGCCAGATCCTGGGTATCACTCTGATCCTCCTCCTCCTTCATCCCCAGGTAGCCACAACTTCCTATCAGTTTTAAATAATAGTATTTCTAAACTCTATATGCGTTTTTCCTTCATCTCATTATAGGCCACAGTATGGTTTTTCAGTAGAGTAAACAGCTTTCTAACTGATCTTCACTTCCAGTTTGGGCTTTTGTATAGTAATACAATCTTCACTGTGCAGTCAAGTCTGTCTCGGCTTCACACACACACACACACACACACACACCCACCCACCCCGTTCCAATCTTCACTGTGCAGTCAAGTCTGTCTCGGCTTCACACACACACACACACACACACACACACACACACCCACCCCGTTCCCTGTTGCCCTTTGAACTTTCTAACTAAATAACAATACCAGCTGATTTTGTGCAAAACATTATCTGAGGCAGTCCCCAAACAACCTTAAAAGAGGTAAGTATTGTTACCTTTGTTTAATCAGTGAGGCATTTGAGAAAGGCTAATTGGTTCAAGGCTGTCTTAGATGATAAGAGAGGCCACACTTTGAACCGAATTTGGCCAAAGCCCTTCCTCTTCACCCATAAGCTGTGTGGCTCCCTAAGCTGGCCCTGCTAATTGTGCAGCCGTTTTCCCCCACACTACTCCATCTCATGCAGTTTCTCCTAGGCCCTAGGGCATACTGAAAATTTTTTGCCTTAGTCTAAAAGTGATTTGAGGAAACCATTTTTGACAATTTTTTTTTAACATTTCAAGAAAAGATAGGTATCATAGAATGTGCAGAATATAGGAAGATAAAAAAATGAAACGCAGGGAAAATAAAAGTAGTTTTCCATATGTGGTAAATTTTTAATTTCAAAGCTGTTCAATTCCTCACATTTAATAAAAGCTTGAGACCAAGTTGTGTAAGAGGAAGATTAGGCAAAGTGTGAAAGCATTTTGAGTGATTTGAAATGCTGCTGACCTCCTTAAGTATCAAGTAACCTGGACCTTGTGTCCATTTTTGCATTCAGGTGCATGAAGTATGTGCCTAGAACAGGAGTCATAAGCTGCTGACCAACTTACAGGTAGGAAAACAGGCTACACACATTTTTTCATATCAAATATATCAGAAAAGTAAAATACTGCAGCTCACCTCATCTAGAAAAAATTGAGGTAAACTTAGAAATACTTGAGTTGGACTCATTTTCCATTTCAAATATTATATTTCTTTACTCTTTTTCTCTACTACTCTAATATATATTTAGGCAAAAAAAGACCTCCATTGGGCTTAAAAAAAAAGAAAAAGCCCTTTTCATCTATAACTTTAAAAGTATCTTGGTGGTAAAAGATCAAGTGGATAGAACTTTTGAAAATTGTTTTCTTTGGAAGAATTGAATTCTTACCCTTAGGTCGGGAGTTAATGCAATTACAAAGTTTTAATAAAAATCCATGGTTGCCCATTATAAAAGCAGAAGTTTTGGGTGTCTGTTTGTATGTTTGTTTTGGTTTGTGTTTTTTTTTAACAATTAAAGTATATTTAGAGGCAGGAAATGCCATACTCCTCAAAATTTTAATTTAGCATATTTTACTATCCAAAGTAATCTTGCTGCTTTTTAAAATAATAAAAATGCAAAATCACAGTTTGTTTCATATGTTTTAAATGTTACACGTTATAATAAGATAATTTATAATTTGAAGAGATTGCATTACTTAGCTTTCATAAGTACAATACAAAATTATCCTCTAATTTTTTTTAGATAATTGCTTAAAACTTATAATGTATCTTTCCCTCATGAATACCAAATCTCAGTAGCTACTCACTTTTTTGTCCCCAAATTGAGTAGCAGGTGTCTGTATTGATACTCTTTACATGATCACTAAATGCTGGAAAGGTAAAACCACTTGTTCCCTCCCAGGTATTGTTATTAGTATTGACCTTGTTTTCTTGCAGCTAGCCAGCAAAAAAAGCACTTGCTAAAATTTATATAGTGATTCTCCAAATTTTATAGTGGAAAACCATTGTTTTTTGAGAGGTTTCTTTTTAAATGCAGCCTCTGACCTAATGTAGGTGACCTAAGTTATTCTCAAGTATTTCAAATAACCTTTGCAGTTATTTGAAACCATTTTTCTTTCAACTGTAAATATGTACTTTCTGTGTTTTGTGCTAAAGTAATATTTTACAGTAGGTTCCTAAGGTAGTGGTTCTCAAACTTGAACCCAAGAATCCTTAGGAGCCTGTTGGAGTGTGCGGATTCTTGGGAGCAGCCTCCAGAAATTGATAGTAGTTATGGAGGAGGAGGACTCAGGAACGTGCGGTTTTCTGATGCTGTGAATCCTCGCATTTGCAACACCCGATGTAAAGGTTATATAGGGAAATTATGTTTAATGACCAATTCAGGAAAATTCTGACTTTTTAAACATGCTTTTTCTTGAAATTTTAAGTCAGACTTTGGTCGTTGGTTCTGTCTGACAGAAAACCAGGTCGTTGGGACTTTTAACTTCCTAGCAATAACTGTATCAAGGTCTATGCTGGAGCCACTTGGCCCTCATCCAGCAGATTGAAAGCCAGCAAATAAGGAGGCCAGTAAATAAATAGGGCACATTGTTGATGAAGTGGAAACAACTTCCCCCTGAATGCTAAGTGGCTTCAAAGAGTATGGTGCCGAGCAACTTATTTTGTATTTTATAACTGCACATTGAAACAGAAAAGAAAAGCCTTTTTGGAATGGTTGATGTAGGCCGGCCAAACCACGTGAGTCAGGTACTGTGAACATTGGGACCTAAAATTACCAAGGTGATCTGTATATCATGTTAAAACCAGATCAGTGCAGGGTTCAGTGTTGACTCCTAAGAAGTTTTAGAGCTAATATTCTACTTTTTATCCTAATTAAGGGAACTTGAAAATTTGTCAAATTACTTGGAGTTTTTTTCAGCATCAGAAATAATGAAAATACACGAATAGGGTGTCTTAATGAGTGTGAAAGAAGACTCCTTCAATTGTACTTGTATATACCTTTTGTTCTGTCTTTTTAAAATGACCCATGAGTGCCACCAAATTCTTGAAGAGAATATAATACAAATCAGAAAGTCTTAAACATAGACTTGTCAGCTAGCATAGATATTATTTTTAGGTTGTCAATGATTAATCTACTACTGGCTATTTAATGGCCTGGAAGGAGGAAAAGAGTTCATTTAAACTGGATTAGTATGTTCCGCACTGTTAAAACATTCCGTGATTGATCCTAAAAATTTAAGATGAACAAGACTCTGCTAATTTGATTTTTACTTGGGTGATTGGATTTCCTATAGTTGCTATATTAGGGATTCGGAGGTTGTTTTTGTGATGTGGATACAGCGAGAGTCAAATGTTAATTGATTGTATAAACATTTGAGTGCACTCAAATGTTTGTACGTTCTGCGCAGTATGTTCTATGCAGGTGTGCCTGGTACTAGAAATACAGTGTTGAACAAGGTATATGGCCCCTGAAATGCAGTGTTATCAAAATTACATGCCTAACTTGGACCAGGAAAGTGACTTAGACATTGACATGTGTTTAGTTTCTAAGAAGTGATATTTTTTTGCTTAGTTTTTTCCATATATACTACTCACACAAATTAGGGGATATTTCAAAATGAATATGAAGCAATTTTTTTTTTTTTTTTGTATTTTTCTGAAGCTGGAAACGGGGAGAGATAGACTCCCGCATGCGCCCAACCGGCATCCACCCAGCACGCCCACCAGGGGCGACACTCTGCCCACCAGGGGCGATGCTCTGCCCACCAGGGGGCGATGCTCTGCCCCTCCGGGGCGTCGCTCTGCCGCGACTAGAGCCACTCTAGCGCCTGGGGCAGAGGCCAAGGAACCATCCCCAGCGCCCGGGCCATCTTTGCTCCAATGGAGCCTTGGCTGCGGGAGGGGAAGAGAGAGACAGAGAGGAAGGAGGGGGGTGGGGTGGAGAAGCAAATGGGCGCTTCTCCTATGTGCCCTGGCCGGGAATCGAACCCGGGTCCCCCGCACGTCAGGCCGACGCTCTACCGCTGAGCCAACCGGCCAGGGCCGAGTATGAAGCAATTAAAAAAAGCATTTGACTTTTTTTTATTGAACATCAGAAAAGCAAACAAGTCAAAGAAAGTTGTTCAATTATGCAAATAAAATGCAAAACCAATTTTTATTTCATAAAATGGTGAAAATGCACTATTCAAAAGGCTAAAAGTACTGGAGTATCTGTATGTTCCTTGATCCCCTAATTTTTGTGAGCAGTATAAATTTATTCCATTTGCAACAAGTAGTATTTCTCTGCAAGATAACTGTTAACCAGGATGAATACAAGAGGATTTATAGGGGGGAAATGACTTGATTGTTGTTGGGTACTTTTAAAAAAATAAGTTGTATGTATCCTCACTGAACATGATATTTAAAACATATCCATTATTCAAAATTAAAATTTTTATTAGATGGGTAGTAACATTTTAATTCACTCAAACTTCTAAATGTGAAGAGTTGTGGGAGAGGGGATCTCCACCTAATTCACTGAGGCTGGATTTGTGTCTTATATTTTTGTATTTCTCACAGCTCTGCACATAATCAGCTATAAGTGAATGGTTTCACTGAAGGTTTTTATCTTGGCAACTTTTTTTTTTTAAGATTTTATTTATTGATTTTTAGAGAAAGGAGAGAGAGGGGAGGGGGGCAAGGAGAAGAAAGCATCAACTCAGAGTTGCTTCTCCTATGTACCTCGACCAGGCAAGCCCTAGGTTTCGAACCAGCATTCCGGGTTGATGGTTTATCCACTGCGCCACCACAAGTTAGGTTATCTTGGCAACTTCGCTATGAATTGTTTAAGTTAAAAGCTATTCTTCCTTAGAAAAGGAAAAAAGCTATCATTTTGTGCATTTTAACTTTGTGGTGAACAAGTAAAAAATTTAAATTACAGTTTTTCTTAATACTTTAAAATTCTTTTAGGTTCTGTGAAGAAATCTCTTGGCCTCACATTACCCAATTTACTGTAAGTTAATCTTTAGCTTTTTATATTTGAATACTGGTGACTAATCTATTCAAGAGAAGAACATTTTTTGAAAAATGGGAGTTCTTATCTTAAAAACTGAAAACTCTTTATGAACATGGATTGTTTTGTAACTTTAATGATTGAGTAAGGAAGGGCAGGAAAATTGCCTTCTCTGTATTTTTTGGAAGAATTAGGAAACATTCAGAGTGATTCCTGATGAAAGGATAAGCAATGCAGCCTTTATCTGGGAGGTATCTTTTGCTGAAAAGCAATAAATTACATAATGTCAGTTATACTTTAAAATCTAAAACTAGCAAATAATGTTTAGTAGAATCTTTCAGAATTATAATCTCTCTCACACACACATAACTTTAAAAATTGGTGATAAACCATGTTCAAGCTCCAATTCATGCTTTATGCATATTGTAAACATGTTTTTTGTTTTTTTTTTAAATCCGAAGTTCATCTTGTTCAGGGTACCAGATCATGTTCAAATTGTTGAAATGATGTAAGAAGTGGATGTGAAGATAAGAAAGAAAAGTTTGTTTTACTTGTCAGTAATGAGGATAATTAGTTAGAAAATTATTTTAACATATAAATAAAAATATAAAATATTTGCTTAGTGGAAAACTAACACTGTACTTGCAGAAACTTGAACTCTTCAGTTATTTAGCTCCTCTTGACTTAACTCAGCCTGGAATACTTACCCTCTACAGAGCACAGGTATAACTGAGTCATAGGTTTGAATCAAGATGTCTGTTTCCATTTTTTTGTCCTATTATATTTTTTATTCAGCTTCATTGAGGTAAATTTGCATTCAATAAAATTTACTAATTTTAAGTGTGCTGTATTAGTGTATTAGTGAATGAGAAAGCCACCACCATAATCACAACATGGAACATTTCCATTACCCCAAAAAGTTTGTGTCCCTTTGGAGTTAAATCTGCCCTTGGCCCTGGAACTGCTTTTTGTAGCATTTCATATAAACTGAGTCACATATAATGTGGTCTGCTGTATCTGTCTTCTCTCACTTTGCATAATGATTCAGAGATTCACCCAGGTGGTCAAGTTTATCAGCAGTTCATTTTCTGTGGCCGGGTAGTATTTCATTGTGTGGCTATTTCACAATTTGTTTATGCATTTGCCGTTTGATGGATATTTGGATTGTTTCCAGTTCTTGGCCCTTTCAAATAAGGCCACTGTGTAAATTCAAGTACAAGTCATTGTGTGGACATGTGTGTAAATACCCAAGAGTGGGGCTTTGCTCTAGGTTAAATGTAAGACTCTTTGCTTCTTAGTTTTTTGGTAGGGAAGACAGAAAAATCTTCGTATTTTCTTAAATCATATTCTCCCTCTCTGTTTTCTTTTTTTTGTTTGTTTTCTCTCCCTCTTTTCTTTCCTCTCTTTTTTTCATGGCTTAATGCCACCAGAACGTTTCTTTGTTACCTATTTGTTTTTTAGCTTCTCAGGGCTTAACATTCTGGTGCCTTGTCTTTTGTAGGTGCTCTGTAGTGACTGTGCTTCCTCGGCTTTTTTATTGGTTTTACTGAGTTCTGTTTGTTTTTGATATTTCCCTTGTATGTTATTGAACACACATTATCTCTTGCTTTGGTTCCACTTTGTGCCTGACAATACCAGAAATTAACTTAATTTGGAGTTGTTAGGAGAAACACCTCTACCGCTGTGTTCCCAATTGAAGAACAGCAGTGTTCTGTTAGAGAATTTATCTCTAACTGCAGTGTGGTTTGGGGAAGGGGACAATAGAATAACAAGGTTGAGAAGAGGCAGATGTGCAGTTGACACAGATCCACTGAGTCAAACACTGTCATTTAGCCACCACATTGGATGTTTGAAACAAGAGCAGTTTCTCATAATTCATTGAACAGGTCATTAAATAAATAGCACTTTTTTTAGGGGGAGAGAGAGAGAGAGAGAATATAAGAGATGAGAAGCATCAACTTGTAGTTGTGTCATTTTAGTTGTTCATTGTGTTCATTGATTGCCTCTCATATGTGCCTTGATCAGGGGGGCTCAAGCCAAGCCAGTGACCCCTTGCTCAAGCCAGAGACCTTGAGCTCAAGCCAGCAACCTTTGGCTTTAAGTCAGTGACCTTTGGGCTCAAGCTGTTGAGCCTACACTCAAGCCAGCAACCACCATATTTTGTACCAAGGACCTCAGTGTCCCAGGCTGACGCTCTATCCACTGTGCCACCACTGGTCAGGTTTCACAAACCACTTTTTTTTTGTATTTTTCTGAAGCTGGAAACCGGGAGGCAGTCAGTCAGACTCCCACATGCGCCTGACCGGGATCCACCCGGCATGCCCACCAGGGGGCGATGCTCTGCCTATCTGGGGCGTTGCTCTGTGACCAGAGCCATTCTAGCGCCTGAGGCAGAGACCGTAGAGCCATCCTCAGTGCCCAGGCCAGCTTTGCTCCAATGGAGCCTTGGCTGTGGGAGGGGAAGAGAGAGACAGAGAGGAAGGAGAGGGGGAGGGGTGGAAAGCAGATGGGCCCTTCTCCTGTGTGCCCTGGCCGGGAATCAAACCCAGGACTCCTGCATGCCAGGCCGATGCTCTACCACTGAGCCAACTGGCCAGGGCCCACAAACCACTTTTGATTGCTGTTGGATTGGTGTTTGAATGCATGGAGATAAGATAGGATATATGGTTCATGTTAGGTGTTCAGAATCCTTAGAATGTCAGGTTCAAATGTTTATTTTTTCAGATATTACTTATAAGTAATAGGAAATGTATAAAAAGTTGCATTAATGACATAAATAGTCTCATATACCCTTTGGCAAGATTATCCAATTAATGTTTTGCCATGTTTGCTCGGTCATTCTCTGTGATGTTATTTTTTTCAACTATTTGAGAATAAATTGTACACATCATGTCCCTTTATTATGTTATTACTTAGATGTATATTTGCCTAAGAATAAAGGCATTCTCATATTTCAGGGACATTTCAGTTATCAAATTAAGGAAATTTAACACTGACATAATATAATACAATTATTTATTTATTTATTTATTTAATTTTTTTATTGATTTAATATAATTCTTTAATATAGTAATATAGTCCACATTCAGATTCCTCTGGTTTTCCCAGTGATGTTCTTTATAGATTTTCCCCTGGTCCAGGATCCAACCCAGAATCATTGATTGCATTTAGTTGTCGTGTCATTATTCTCATTTATTCAGAAACATTTTGTTAGCTTTTCTTTGTCTTTTATGATCGTAAACATTTTGGAAGAATGACAGACCATTTATTTACAGATTCTCCCTCAGTTGGGGTTTGTCTAATGTGTCCTTGTGATCAGTTTTAGGAGATGCAGTTTTGGCAGAAATGCTGTAGTAGCGATGTGTGCCCGTCCATGTGTCCCATTGGAGGCACACGTCCATGCGTCCCATCATTGTCATCGGAGATAACAATTGTGATCTTTTGGTTAATGTGGAATCTACCAGACTCTTCCACTTAAAAGTTACTGTTTTTCTTTTGGTAGTAAGTAATTTGTGGGGAGATCCTTAGAGACTTAAAATATATATACTATTCCTCATGAAACTTTGATCCACAAAGAATTGTAGCATTCTTTGGTAATTTTTGCCTCAGTTACTCAATAAATGTTTAATTTTTATTTCATAGAGAGTAAGCTTCTGTTATATAGCCCAAGATTGGTACAATTTATTCTTTTAGTCATTGTGTTGTATTACAGTAGGCTTACTTGAACCTGCCATGAAAATCAGAAGGTTTTAAATAAGTTCCACCGAAGCACAGACTTTTGGGCAAATACTTTTAACTTGTGTGAAAATTTTTTTATGAAGTCTTTTAAAATTTTTTGTTAGATTATTTTCGAGAGAGAGAAACATTGATTTGTTCCTCTACTTGTTTATGCATTCATTAGTTGATTCTTGTATGTGCCTTGAACCAGGATTGAACCCACAACCTTGGTTCATAGGACTGATGCTCTAATCAGTTGAGCATGTACAGTATGAGTATAAAGAAACATTTGCGTTATTTCTAATGAGCCCTGAAACCTTTAATTATATTTTAGGGCATAGCAAAGGTGCAGTAAATATTCCAGCATTAAACAATACCTTAAAAATCTGTGAAATGCTAGTGTTTGGATGCTATTTCTCATGGTGTTTTTAAGCCATGTTGCTAATACAAATATTAAGTTCACTATATTTGTGGAATCCTAAAGTTTTTTCCTAAAACTTATTATAAAAATTGAGGCCAATATTTTATATGTAGGGGGAAAGTAGTTATCTGGGTATTCTAGGATATTTTGATAGAATGTAGTTTTATTTTCACACAAGCCGCCTAACGTGAGTAATCTAGAGCAACAATGGTGCTGTAGAAATTGAATCTGGGGGGAACGTGCTGTAAATTTTTAGAGTAAATGTCAGAAGTGTGGCTCCTTCTGCCATAGCAGGGCCAGAATGTCATCCTTCTCAGTTAGTGGGGTCCCAAGGGGTATTCTTGGGACACTGAAGTCACTCCATTAACTGTGAAAGTTACTTTTTAGTTGTTATTTAGCTGTTTATGCTAAATAAGTTAGCTAAACTTTAGAAAAATAGAAAAATACCTAGTTCACTTAATTTGCATACAAATGATTATAAAAAGTAATCCTTATTCACCTAGCTTGTGGCCTGGTGAAGAAAAATCTCTATGTTAATAAAGCTACATATTTTTATAGTAGACATTAGTATCAAGTACCACATGAAATTATTTTACTTCTTAATTGTACCTCAGCAACCTTTTTTTATATAGTTGAAATATTGAAAGCAATCCTTAAAATTTTAGACAATTAACATGTACATAGTCCATTTTAACTGTCTCAACTCTGTTTCGTGTTAACTGTGTTACAGGAATGAATCTGAAGTCTGCTACAATAAAACACTGAAGGCTTTAAAATGTTTTCTTGCATAAAACTCAAACTTTTAAGTAGCTGCTTATGAGGATAGGGGAGGCAGGAAGCTAATTTCTGCCTCAAGATAAAGGACAGCTGTTTGCTCATCAACCTCAACTGTGTGAGTAGACTAAGCCTGTAACCCTGTGTAACTAGGCAGAGTTAACAAATTTTTTTAACCTAAAGTGCTCAAAGATAGGTCAAGTCACATGATGAGACAGGTTTTTTTAAGATTTTTGTTTTTTATTTTGGTGGCTAAGATACTGAGGGTGGGGTGGGTGGTAGATTTTTATTTATGAAGTATTTTTGAGAATAACATTTAATAACTGAATATCAGTTATATCTCTTTTTCAGAATTATATTAAGCAATGGAATCTGCATTACTAATCTTAGTTGTGAAGCAAAAGATAATTCTTAAGATTGCTGTTTATTTTTCAGTTGATTTTAGCCTTTTTAAAGTAATATGTTGACCAAACAACCATAAAAATATTTTTGGGAATATGATGTTAGGTATTAATATAGAAAATTGCTCTTGGAAGTAATTTAAGTTATAATTAATAATTGTTTTAAATAACTATGATCAAAGATAGCATATACTGCAAAATAAGGAACTCTTGTTCCTTAAATGCAGTTGGAAATCTTTTAAACTTGCCAACTTTGGTTTGTTTGTTGTTGTTGTTGACAGAGACAGAGAGAATCAGAGAGAGGGACAGACAGGAAGGGAGAGAGATGAGAAGCATCAATTCTTCGTTGCAGTTCCTTAGTTCAGTGATTGCTTCTCATATGTGCCTTGAGTGGGGAGGGGGCTCCAGCAGAGCGAGTGACCCCTTGCTCAAGCCAGCGACCATGGGGTCATGTGTATGATCCCTTGCTCAAGCTGGTGAACCTGTGCTCAAGCTGGATGAGCCCACACTCAAGCCAGCAACCTCGGGATTTCCAACCTGGGTTCTCTGTGTCCCAGTCCGATGCTCTATCCCCTGCGCCACCACCTGGTCAGGCCCAACTTTGGTTTTTAAAAGTGCTTTGATAATATAAATACCCATTGAAGAAAAATCTTTTCTATTTTTTTTACTAAAAGTTATCACCTTAAGAATCAGTTGGCTGAGTGGGGGCATCTAATTTTTTTCTACTTTTTCTGTTTTGTTTTTCTTTCTAGATTTAAGAGTGAGACTCTTAATGGAATGTTTTTGCTGCCGCACCCCCCCCCCCCAGGAATGCATAGTTGTACAGATGAGATGGTTAAAATATAAGATATTGCAGGGACCAAATTATGAGCATGTGAATAAAAATTTATAAAATCTTACTATTTAGGGAAGCATAGACTGGAAGGAATGTTATTTGCATGAAGGAGAATTTGCTTTTGTCTGAAGAAAAATCAAAACTGACTGTCTTTAGGATCAGGAATGAGAAGATATTTAGAAAGCGCAAGAATGCTATACACTGTAATATTCTTAGGAATGTAGTCAGAGCACATGGCAGAAATGAAGGACATGTTTCAAAAGGAAGACATGTTTCATTCAAAACCAGTGGGAAGCTTGAGGTGTCAGCTTGCCCAATTTTCATTTCCAGATTGGTCAGTAGATACATAGCAGTGTGTAAGTCTCCAGGGGTTATTTGGTTCCTAATCTTTCAGTAGCTCTAAAGGAGAAAGTATTATAATCTCCTTGTTTAGTGAGGACAGGTCTCACTTACATGAGTTTTAAGGTCAAACATGAGATTTCACTCTTTAGTTACAGCCACTGGGTATTTCACATATAGAACCGAGTTTAACTTGGCACTATTATGTTTGCTCCAGTTCTCTGCCCTTCTCTTTTTAAATTAATGTCAAAAATAAAGAAAATTCAAGGTGAAGGAAGCCTTTAGACCAGTGGTAGTAAACCTGGTCCCTACCGCCCACTAGTGGGCATTCCAGCTTTCATGGTGGGCGGTAGCAGAGCAACCAAAGTATAAATAAAAGATAGATTTAACTATAGTAAGTTGTTTTATAAAGATTTATTCTGCCAAACAGCGAAAATTTGACATAAAGTACTTGGTAAGTAATTATTATTATATGCTTTAACTTGCTATAACTCTGCTTTATAAATTTTATAAAGTAAAGTTACTTACCTACTTTATAAATCACCATTACTGTGGAACCGGTGGGCAGTTAGAAAATTTTACTACTAACAGAGATACAAAAGTGGGCGGTAGGTATAAAAAGGTTGACTAACCCTGCTTTAGAACATACGAACGACACTTTGATTTTTAAGATGAGATAAGGCAAAAGAACAATGGGAAAATTGAGGAGGGGAGAAATTGGATGATGGCGAATCGGTCCCGTTTCTATATCTGCCTTTATCTCTGAGCTGATTCCTTGTGTCTGTTTTACTCTTTATCAGGCAGGTAGAGAGGAGGGTGCTGAGAAGCTAATGACGATAAGGTCTAGGACATTCATGTCACTTCTCCTCTATCCTTCCACCCTACCCCACCCTGTACCACACCCTGTGGCCTTTCCCAGGACACATGGCTTGTACATGTGTTTCAGCTCCTTTTACTGTTTTATTATGCAGTCTGCACAAACATGGAGCTCTTGGGCAAGCCAAGGCCGTGGAACATGGTTAAGTATGCAGACTGTAGAGTGAGGCTGCCTGGGTTCTGATCCTAACTGTCCCTTTAAACAGCCATGTGATGTTATTATTAAATTTTTGGTTTTTTGTGAGAGAAATACTAAAGGCAGATTTCAGATCTTCAAAATACTAGGTTTTAATACTTTAGAATTAAGAATTTATAAGTCACAAAGTAAGGTATATTGGGTAGGTACCACGGGAAACCCCTTCAGAGCTGCAGATAGAAACCCTTACTCCTGCCGTCCGGTCCCCAGTCTGCCGCAGACAGACCATTCCAGGTTCTCAGTAGCCACACGTGGCACAGGTATTGGAGAGCTGTTCTAGGTAGTTGGGTTTGAATCTAGGTAATTTGTATTAATTAATATTTTTAATATTAAATATGCCATTTCTTGATGACACACAGCTCTGTCTGGAACATGAAAGATTGGCGTTTGCATCAGAGGAAGAGGAAAGGAAGCAAAAGTTAATTCTTCAAGAATCTTGGTGAAGGTTAGGTATATTTTCTCTGGTTTTTAGGTAAAGTGAATTTTAGGCAGTTTATAAAAGTTGTTATAATGTTATTTTTAAATAAAGGCATGGACAGAGGAGTCAAACAGTGTTGTAAGTATTGAGTTCTCACTAATCACTGCTGCTTGGATTTAAGTGAGCCTTCTTTTACAACTTGATTGATGGTGGCAGAGTGCTTTCTCTTCTAGAAGCACCTGTGCAAGATGGGCAGTGTATGGACGGTCCATTCATTTGAAGTCTTCCAGGAAGGACTGGGTATCACTTAGTGGTTTTATTGTAAGAGAACCTCCTTCATTTGGGATGATCCTGCTTGAAGCCTAAAGGAGTCTGGGCTTTATCCCTGATAATCATCTCACTGCATGTTTAAAAACATTGCAGCTGTTCGGGGTGGGGGGAGACCAGGAAGTGCAAACACAGTTTTATGTTCTAAAAGAACTCACTGTTTACTGGATTCTAATCAGGGACCGCTACACATGAGAACAGATATCCATTCTAACTAGAGAAGGAAAAATGGGGTTATTCAAAAGATTTATTAAAAAATCTTACAGAATTGCAAGTCTACAGTTTTCTTATCTTTTTATGCCTGTACCCCTTCCCCACACCTACATTAGATTGATTCACTGATCAGATTAGACAAGGTCTAATGAGCTGTCTGGAGGTGTTATCCCATGGTATCTAAGGGGTAGCCAGGGCTGAGAGTTGTAGATAGTACAGATTATATTAAATAGGAACTTTAGCAAGGAGGTAGCGATTGACATATCTAACTTCAGTTTCTTTTCTTTTTTTTTTTTTTTTTAATAAATTTTATTTTTCTGAAGCTGGAAACGGGGAGAGACAGTCAGACAGACTCCCGCATGCTTCCGACCAGGATCCACCCGGCATGCCCACCAGGGGCGACGCTCTGCCCACCAGGGGGCAATGCTCTGCCCCTCCGGGGCATCGCTCTGCCGTGACCAGAGCCACTCTAGCGCCTGGGGCCGAGGTCAAGGAGCCATCCCCAGCGCCCGGGCCATCTCCGCTCCAATGGAACCTTGGCTGCGGGAGGGGAAGAGAGAGACAGAGAGGAAGGAGGGGGTGGGGGTGGAGAAGCAAATGGGCGCTTCTCCTATGTGCCCTGGCCGGGAATCGAACCCGGGTCCCCCGCACGCCAGGCCGACGCTCTACCGCTGAGCCAACCGGCCAGGGCCTAACTTCAGTTTCTTTAAGTGATTAAGAAACGGGGACTGGTGATAGTATTACCCTCCTCATACAGATATGCCAGATCCTGTGTACAAAGTGCGTAGCACAGGGCTTGGTACATACCGTAGTTCCCCATGTATAAGGTACTCCATGTATAAGACGCATCTTAATTTGGGGGCCCGAAATTTGAAAAAAAAAGTTTATTACATAAAGTAATTGAACTTAAGTTTTATTCATCATAAAATTCATACAACTCCTCATCACTGTCAAAACTCCCTTCCATTAGCTTGTCCTCATCTGTGTCTGATGACGAATCACTGTCTTCAATAATGAGTGCAAAAACAAGCGCGAAAAAGTGAGAAATGCAAGTAAAAACAATCTACAACCACTGTGTAAGATGCACCCAGTTTTTAGACCCCAGATTTTTCGGAAAAAGGTCTTCACGGCTGACATTTTCATTGAGTGCTTGCTAATATTAGCTTGGTATGTAATTTTCTGATCTGATTTTTTTTAATTTAGGAGAAAAGTTTGGAGAACTTGAGATGAAGTGATGACCTGTGGGTAGCCGCTCAGAGCATCTTAATTCAGAGATGGAGGGGCTGCCCGACTGAGCCGGTGACCTGGTCACTCTCTTGTGTTCATAGTCATTTGTCACCTCTGCCCGATTGGCTCCTGGTGAGCATCATGAGTATGCTCCTAATTGGGAACTTAGAAGGAGTTTTCCTTATTATTTTAGCCATTTGTACTTCATTTTTCAAATGAAATCTTTTACAGAAACGTGGTGTGTAAAAATACAAAAAATGAACTGTTCAGCTTGAGGCAGACGTTTTCTATCCAGTCGACCCTCTCAGAGACTGTTCTCTCCATCACTGACAGAATATGCAATTATGAGCAATATACTCAAGGAAGAAGATTGCCTAAATGACAGACATCATGATAAGTCTGCCATAGCCTTAGATGCGTTAAGATTTTACCTTTGACTCTGGCTCTGGGAAAGCTGGCTGTTAACTGAAGTTGGCCATGGTATTACAGGTTTACACTGAAAGGCCAGTAAACAGCCCTGGAATCCAGCACTTTACTTCACAGATATAGCTGGCCGTTACCACATTGAGCTTAACTGTTAAACCATAGATGAGGTGCTTGCTCTTCTTCTGTTATCTGAGTCCAGATTAATTGTACTTCCAAGTAATTTGTTTTTCCTTTCATTATCGTATGTTCTTAACTAGTCATAACCTTCTTTGCATCAGCTGCTCTGAATAATGGAGTTGATTGAATGCCTGCTAGTTGGCAAACCTTCCCTGTAGGCGTCTTTTGTTTATGGACAATATACCTGACCTAAGCTTATTTTTTCCACTGTTTTTCCTTGGATTGACCAGTGTTGCTTACTTCTGATGTCATACAGCACACATATTTAAAGTCATTTTAAGTCCTTTTCAGAACATAATGAGGTACAGTGGTACCTTGTGATACGAATTGAATTCGTTCTGTAACCGAGCTCGTAAGTCAGTCAACTCATATATCAAACTGCCCATCCTGGACCCGTGCGCCAACCCGCCAACCGGCAGCAGCTTCCCGAATCACGACTCGTATCTCGGAATTTCGCTCGGATCTTGAACAAAAATACAGACTGAGTCACAGCTCGTATCTTAAAATATTTGTATGTTGGTCTGTTTGTATCTCAAGGCACCACTGTATATCAAAAAATTGATAGCAAAGTGTTTAGTAAACGGCACTTGTTAAGTAAGTCCTTCTTCCCATTCTAGGGTGATGGGACTGCCCCTGGCCTACAAATTTAAATTCAGAGTCCTTAGCATGGATGCATGACCTTCACCGTGGGGCCTTGCTGTTTGCAGGACCAGTGCCCACCATCCTGTACTCCAGGCATGGGATTCTCTCCCCTGATAAGACCACACACTTGTTTTTAGATGTCCACAAGTAGGAATAACAAACATGCACACTTAGTAACTTTTTGTTGGCAGTTCTCCAGAATAATTGGTGCCTCCTTTTTATAAACTTTTTGAGAGGAAGATGTTGGAAACTATTCCTCCATACTTCTAATCAAGAAAGTTGTATTGCCAGGGGCGGAAAGTGAGGTGCATGCCGAGATCTCCTCCCAGGCCATCTCACTGTCTGTGTGGCAGGGAGGCTTTAATGTCCTTGCCCTTGTGCACTGTGGGTGAGGAAGGAGTCTGGGGTTTACGACTGCAGCTACCATTAAATACCTGGTACTTCGCAGCTCTCGCTCTCATGATGAACTGCAGATGTTTGACCTGGAAAAGCTGCCTACGCTCTCTGTGGCTGTTTATAGGGTTTGAAGTGTTTTTACTGTCATTTGATCTTCCCCAAATCCTATGAAGTAGAAACAACTATCACTCCTGTCGTCATCTGAGGACTCTGAGGCTCACCATTGATTTAAATAAGTAGGAAGTGGCAGAATCAGAGTCAGCTTTACAATTTTGTCAGTTCTTTGTCCTTTTCACAGTGCCTTACAACACATCGAGTTGTCCCTGTGCTTATAACTTTCGCAGTGATGAGGCCTCTTTCCACAAGGTATTTGTTATCCCTCTCCCCAAGGCATTACTTCTTAACTAAAAAAAGAGTCAACTTCTGGAATATCTTGCAACAATCATTCTGGGCATTTTTTTAAATATATGCCCCTGTGGAGGTGCTTCTTAGCATTTTGTGTTTTTGTGGCTGATAAGTGATTATAATTTTGGAATTAGATGTGGTATCTGTGCAGATACATGAAAATCACACATTATATTCCTGTCTCTACCAGGGGTCCCCAAATTTTTTACACAGGGGCCAGTTCACTGTCCCTCAGACCATTGGAGGGCCACCACACTCAGTGCTCCTCTCACTGACCACCAGTGAAAGAGGTGCCCCTTCCGGAAGTGCAGCGGGGGGCCAGATAAATGGCCTCAGGGGGCTGTAGTTTGGGAACGCCTGCTCTATGCTGATTCTTGAGAGCAGTAGGCACCAAATTAAGTGTATTAAGGCACCTTGAACAAAGAACTTTTGCAAAAGAAAATAAAACTGATGGGTAATCATATAATTTTGCTATGTCTTTCCCGATGATATTGTAACTGAAATAGTTTTGAAATTATTTATTCATCCTCTTACGTGCCTGGCATTGCTCTAGAACAAGGACTGGCAAGCTCTGGCCCACTGGCCACATCCTTTTGAACACTTCTTTTTGTGAATAAAAATTTTATTGGAATACAGTTATGCCCATTTGTGTTCATTAAGTCTGTGGCTTCTCTCTCATGACCAAGGCAGAGTTGAACCCTGTGATGGAGACTGTGTGGCACACAGAACCTAAATTATTTACTGTGGGCCCTCTAGAGAAAAAGTTTTACAGCTCATAATAATGTAGCACTGGGGATACAGATACAACCTTGAAAAACTGAATAACTGGTCTCTGTTTTCACTTTGGTTTTTCTCTTATTTACTTTCCTTACAGACCATATTATTTATACATTGTTCACATCTCAGTTCTATTGAAGGGCGATGTTATTATAAGTAGCTGTCTGTTCTTTCCCTCTGAATTTGTGGAGTATGTTTCCTTAGCTGGCCTCTCCCTGAACTGGGATGCTGACCGGGAGCTGTGTGCCCAGATCTGCCCAAAGGTAGACTTCAGTTTGGGGCATATGGATGGGAAACGGGAATAAGGAAGACTTGACTGGTTGCCACTGTCCCAGAACAGCTCGGGGTGGTCAGATACAATGAAGTCAGCATCAAGGTTTAATAAAATTATTGTTATTGTTTTATTAACAATATTCCTAAGTGACAGCGGCTTTATTGTTGTTGAGTGTGGCGATGAGGACTGCAGCGACTGACTCACACAGTTGGGCGCTGCTGCCTTGATCTGTGCCAAGGCTCCAGCTGTTCTGTCCGCCCACCCCCGCTTTTGTACTGCCAGTCATCCCCGTGGAAAGGCACACAGCGAGGTCTTTTTTTTATGAATATGGTTTTAGCTCAGGGGTCTCAAACTAGCAGCCTGCGGGCTGCATGTGGCCCGCCGAACAATTTTGTGCGGCCCACAGACTAATCCACGGGTTTACTTAATTTTATCCAAAATATTTTGAACTTCATGGATTAGTCTGCGGGCCGCACAAAATTGTTCGGCGGGCCGCGAGTTTGAGACCCCTGTTTTAGCTCCTGGACCTCTGGGAAGACTTCAGGGATCTCCAGGTTCTGCGGGTCCACTTTGGAACTGCTACTTTAGAGCATGGACTTGGCCACACAACTAGGGTGACTCTGGGCTCCATCACTGAAGAGCTATGGGACCTTGAGCAATATACTTCCCCTCTGATGCCTGGTCTGTGAAGTGAGGGTGGTCCTAATACCCAGTTCATCGGATTGTTAGAAGTATTAAAGGAGTTGATATTTCAAAGTGCTTTGAACAGTGTTTGGCACAGAAAGCATTATATAAATATTGTTAAATAAAATTAAATAGTGAAGCCAGTTATTTGTATAAAAAGTTTGTACAGAATTTCAGGGGAGCAGCAGAGATTGAAATTGAGAGGGTGACCATGTTAAACAGAAGAAATCCGGGAGAGACATTTCTGTGCCTGTATTGGGATACTAAGTTGGAGATTTGCCTTAGGAGAGGAGACCCTTGAAAGGGTTGGGCGAGAGTTGAAACACAAAGTTTGTATGATTGAATTATATATAATCTTGAAGGTCAGAGGAGAGAATAAAAAGAAGGGTTTTGTATATGGAGCTTGCATATGCAGCTCTTAATTTTGTGGTAGTGTTTTTGAGAAGAAAAGTGAATGAAAGTCCACGTATATGGAAAGCAGTAGTAAAATTTGAGTGGGTTTTCCCCCTTTTGCAAAAGAGGATCTTGGGTTGCCTTGTGCAATTAATAGCTATGTCTAATGTCTAATTCTTGAGGCATGTGATGTGGAACCTGGGTTAGATTGAGAACATAAAATAGACTACCCTTAATTTTACTCATAAAATAACTATATTTGGCATGCTAAATTAGGCAAACTGCTAAATGAAACCCTCTAAGTGGACCAAATTAGAAGAGCTTGGAGCGAGAGACCAAGCATATTGTTTAGTGCACAAAGTACAGAACTGTGTGTAGTGGCCCTGCTGGCAAACCCGAAGGCAAATCCAGTTTCTCGCCTTGGGGTAAATACCTGATGACTACTGGTTGCATGCTGGCAAGGTGCCAGGGCCATTTCATCTGTGTATTCAATAAATACTGAAGGCCTGCCATGTACCAAGCATTAGTTTAAGCATCAGTGAACAAAATGGACAAAACCCCTTCCATTACAGAGGTCTCATTTCAGTCAAGGGAAGATTGACAACATAAGTGTAATTTAATAGTAAATCAAGCCTGACCAGGAGGTGGTGCAGTGGATAGAGCATTGGACTGGGGTGCGGATGACCCAGGTTCGAAACCCCGAGGTTGCAGGATTGAGCACAGGGTAATCCAGGTTGAGCGTGGGATCATAGACATGACCCCATGGTCACTGGCTTAAGCCCAAAGGTTGCTGGCTTGAAGCCCAAGGTTACTAGCTTAAGGCCAAGGTCGCTGGCTTGAGCAAGGGGTCACTCGCTTTGCTGTAACCCCCCCCCCCCCATCAAGGCACATGTGAGAAAGCAATCAATGAACAACCAAGGTGCTGCAACGAAGAATTGATGCTTCTCATCTCTCTCCCTTCCTACCTGTCTGTCCCTTTCTTTGACTCTCTGTCCAAATTTATATATATATATATATATATATATAAATAAATTATGTTTCAGGTAAGGGAGGAAGGAAAACATACCAGGCAGACACAAACTACAAGCATCTTCTAGGTTTAGTTGTAAAATGATTTTTATAATTTTTAAGACGCCATGAATTTATTTAGTCTTGGTGAGTAAAAAAACAGTATGCTATCATCTTTCTCACAGTAGCAACAACTCACCACACAAACCAAACCCAGGGAATCAGATTCAGATGAATCCTGCCTTTCCTTGTCCTTTCCCCTTGTTAGGTGATGAACATTCACTTAATAAAGACAGATGAGACTTAGCAAGAGCAAATAATACTTAAAGTTTACACTCAGCTTTGGTTTGGAGAATCCCACAGTTAATAGTACTGTGCGTGCGTCCTGTGTCTACTCAGTCTTCCACTGGACACTAAAGCCGTCTTTTTATTCAGTCCATTGGTTGGCAGATTTTTTTGCTCCTCTCCTATTTTTGTTCAGCTCATGAGCTGAGAAATTATTTTTAGGGAGGGGAGGATCAAAAGAGTGTCATTTTGTGATGTGAAAAGTCTCTGAAATTCAGATTTTAGTGGCCATAGCACAGTTTTGTTGGAACACAGCAGCCATATTTATTATTGACTATTGCTGCCTTTGCACGACCACAGCAGAGTCGAGTCGTTGGAGCAGAGACTGCCCTGAAGTCTAAAATCCTTACTGTGTGATTATTTACAGAAAAGTCTGCTGACCCCTGATGGAAACATCCGTGGGCAGGGGCACAAATGAGAGCCATGGCAGACGGGAATGCCAGTCAGAGCTTTTCTCAAACCTGTCTTCTTCAGCTGCAAACACTGCAGTCGCTTGTTTTTTGTGAGATTTATACCAATGAAAATTTTCCTTAGAGCAATAACGGGAAAGTAAGGTTTATATGTAACTTTAAGGGTCTCTTTCTATAACCTAACAAGTTGGAAATGATGAAATAATCATCTGCTGGGAAAGAATATGTAGTTTGTCCTCAAAGGTGTTACGTGCTTGTTAGCCAGACTCCTCACCCCTTTTTGTCTTCCAGCCCAAGCAGCAGCAGGAAAGGCAGCCCGACCCAGGGACCTGGGCCTGCTGTACAGAGAACCACAAAGCATCCTCAGTTCCGTAGGGACCTAATCTAGGTCCTTATGTTTCTATCAGCGTGAGTAGCATTCATCCCATGCATTTTGTAGCAAATCATACTTTCTGATCTATTTGTTTTATGAAATTTTCTGTATTTTTGTCACTTCTGCAAAAGTACTTGCTCCTACCCTTCCCCTAGAATGTGTATATTGTCCATGTGATAGCAGTAGGTCATATGCTCAAGAATTGTGGGAAATGACTGTGTGTTACCAGAAAACACTAATCTCAACACCAACACCTGTACCAGGACGAGTATTTCTCTTTTGATCAATTATGATAAAAAATTAGAATAAAAAAAAAAAGTAAGATGTACCATAAGTTCTGTTTTCTTCATTTCTGGGATATCCATTTGATAGAATTACAAAGAAGATTGGCTAATTCTGAGTGCTTAAAAAACTCAGGAGGTGAGGGGAAAGCTTGTCCTAGCCCCTGAGCCTGCAGTACTAGTTCACAGCCTCGTGTCCATGTTTATTTAACTCAACATATTATGTGAATATTTTCTTCTCCTGAAGTTAGTAGCAGTAAAGATCCCAGATTTAGAAACTTATGCTTCTAAGATTAGTCAGATGGTCCTGGCTGGATGGCTTAGTGGCTAGACGCACCACGGTCGTCACATGTTCTATTTCCGGTCAGGGCACAAATGAGAAGCAATCAATGATTGCACAACTAAATGGAACAATGAGTTGATGTTCCCCTCTCTCTTTCTCCCTCCCTCCTTCCCTTTCTCCCTCCCAAACCCTCTCCTTGTCTTCCGCTCTCTCCCTTCCATCTTCCCTTCTCTCTCTCTTCCTCAAATCAATGGAAAAATTAAAAAATAAAAATTAGTCGGGTAACAAAGTGGAGGTGGCCTTGAAGTAGGGAGTACAGGCATTAAGTCTCTTTGAATATAATTTTTCTTGTTTTTTAAAATAGAGATCTCAACAGCACCCACATCATAGGATTCTGGAGATAATGAAATGAGATGATGTAAATAAAACAAAACAGTTTTTGGCCCTTAGTCATCTCATTTTTCTGAAGCTGGAAACAGGGAGAGACAGTCAGACAGACTCCCGCATGCGCCCGACCGGGATCCACCCGGCACGCCCACCAGGGGCGGTGCTCTGCCCCCCAGGGGGCGATGCTCTGCCCATCCTGGGCGTCGCCATATTGCGACCAGAGCCACTCTAGCGCCTGAGGCAGAGGCCACAGAGCCATGCCCAGCTCCCGGGCCATCTTTGCTCCAATGGAGCCTTGGCTGCGGGAGGGGAAGAGAGAGACAGTGAGGAAAGCGCGGCGGAGGGGTGGAGAAGCAAATGGGCGCTTCTCCTATGTGCCCTGGCCGGGAATTGAACCCGGGTCCTCCGCACGCTAGGCCGACGCTCTACCGCTGAGCCAACCGGCCAGGGCCCCTTAGTCATCTCTGAGTAACTCTTAAGTACTATCCAAGAGGGTAAAAGGGTAATGAGTTGCGGTTTTGCTTGTTATTGAGAGAAAGCACGTTTTCTAAATTCTCTGTAATTCTAGACTTAAAAAATTATACCATGCTAATCAATTTTTTTTGTTTATGTCTGGTAATCTCATTCTTTACCCCTTGGATTTGTAATGTTGTAATCCCACTGTGCAGCAATTAAGGAACTGTTCTATCTTTTTCATTCTCTTCCCTTCCCTCTTTGCCTTCCTGAGTGCCCACTGATGGGCCTACATGTTGTGTCACCCACTGGAAAGGTACCGTGGCAAGGGAGGCAGGACTTCCTGTTTCTGCCCAGCTACCCAGGCTCTAGCGCTGCCCAGTCACATGAACTAAGATACCCTTTCGCTGTTTTGGTCTTCTGCTGAACCTTCATGGAAAAGGACATTTAGAATCCCAAAGATGAATACACAAGGTTGATTCGACTCCCCCCTTTAATTTCCTTTTTAAGTAAGCTGTGAAATCCTTTGTTCTTTTTATCTGCCAGGATAATAGTGTTTGTTTATTTTTTTTATAAGAAAGCTCTTGACTTTGAAAGTCATTTTTAATTTGTTCAGTGCAGTTTGGCTTTGGGAAATTACCAGTGTTGCTAGTTTTCCAGTTTTAATCTTACTGTTCAAAAGTGAGTGTTGTGACAAGTGACAGCTTAGTGGTCATATTGTACTTTTAGTCTGTGACTATTTGAGTTTTCATAGAAATGGAGTGTTTATGTTTTCTGGGTGCATGTGATTGCCACCCAGGTACTAAAGTACCAGTAGGGAAAGTTCTTTTAATTCTTAATTTACATCATTTTTAATGTCGCTAATAGGTGGTGGTTTACAACAGTATTTCTTGATCTTTTTTTCTTTCTTGTCCTCCTAAGCAGCCTTTTTAAACAGTTTGTTTCGAGTTGGACTTACCACCTCTGTAAAATTTTAATTTTACAGATATATTGTACACTTCTTTATGTATTATATGTGTATCTGAGTTTTATACATTATGAATAAGGGGATTTGCTTTGAGAATGCATGGTTCACAGTTGTGGGTCCTCAAAAGTTTTTGTTTCAGAACCTTTATATTCTCTAAAGTTATTAGGTGCCCGGAAGAGCTTTTGATTACGTGGGTTATATCTAGCGATATTTATCGTGTTACAAATTAAAGCTGAGAATATTTGATAATTTATTTAAAAATATTTTATGGAAAATAACCATTCCTCCCACATCAAAATGGTTTAGTGAGAAAAGTGACATTTTCGCACATTTTTGCCAGTCTCTTCAAGGTCTAGCTTAATAGCAACCAGCCAAATTCTCATAATTGACTCTATATTCAGTTTGTTACATTGCTACAAAGAAAGACCAGTGTCATACTAGCTGTGGTTGGAAAATGAAGCTTTATTTCAATAACCTTTTTAGATCATGGAAGTTGTTCTTCTTTGGTATTACACTAAAACAATTTGCTGCTTTTGAAAGGGATAGATGAAATGTAGAATCTAAAATATATAAAAACTTTTTGTCACTTTAAAATTCACTGGTCTGTCGTTCACTTTGAATCAATCGTTCGTTCATGAGTCATTTTGCACCATTATACATTTGGTCACTTGGAAAACATTGGTTGCTGACTTACACTATTCTTCCAAGCATTGATGTAGTAACTGAATACTCACATGTCATTAATATCACCAGTGATCTTAGCAGAAAGTCTAAAAGTTGGAGATACTTGTCAAAATTGTTTTCACATAAATGTTGACCTTGGCCATAGTACTATTAGTTGTTTTGTTGTGTTTTTTTTTTTTGAAGTGACAGGCTCACTTAGTTAATTTTTGAGGAAATATCTGCCATACTTGTCTGAATAACAAGTTTTGTCAGTCTCCTTTCAAATTAAAGATATATTCCATGAAAAAAAGATGACTTTCAGCTTATAACTCAAACAGTTGCACAAGTGCTTTTTCTTTAGTCTTCATGGATGTGAGGGCGATCTGGCTGCGACATCTGTCACCCCATTGATCGCCAGGGTTGATTCGGCTGATCTGGCTGGCTAGGCGGGTGTCCCCTTCCTCCCTCACCGCTCCATGTGCGTCCCTCCCGAAGCTGCGCGCTCGGTCGAAGAGGACGACCTTCCCCGCTAGAGGAGAGGACCGTTCTTCGGTCAAGGGTATACGAGTAGCTGCGCTCCCCTGCTAGAACCTCCAAACAAGTCTCAAGCTCTTTAGTCTTCACACTTCTGTGCACAGCAGAAATGCTTTATGTGTACTGCCCACTTAGCTGCACAAAATACTAACAGGATGTGTGTACAAGGTTGAAACTAAATAAAATTAGCTTTGCTGTGAATATGTGGTGATGAAGAATTCACCTAGTAGTATACTTTGGTGCCACTGTCAGGATTTTGCTCCTTGGTCACTATTGCTTTTGTACATGTCACTATGGTGAAAAAGGCAAATAAATAGTTTGTGTTAGTACGAAAACAGTTTGACCTCCCTGGGGTCCATGGTGCACACTTGGAGAACCACTGGTGTACAGCGTGGACCCTGGAGCCAGATTACCTGTACTGAGAGGCCCAGTGCCATCTCCTGCCAGCAGTGTACATGACCTGAACAATCACCCTAATACCCAAACCAGACAGCACACTATCCCTCAGGAGCCTAGGCTCCCAAATCAAGAAAATGTTGGTTATTAGCCTTTCTGTGTCGTCATTGTTACTCTTTTTTAATCTGATATGTAAATTTACAGCACTGTAGGAGAGGGAGGGACCTAATGTACTGTAGTGTGTGTGTATATATATATATATGCACTATATTTTATAGCTATATCTCAGAGCAGCAAAGAGTAGATCCTAAAATGACTTGCCACCATGGGGTAAGAAAGATATTTGTCAAAATTCCAAATTGTATTCTTAGGCTAAAGGTCTAGATAGTCTCAACAGTTTTATGACTTTTTAAAAAAATTTAAATGAGAGGAGGGGAGATAGATTCCTTCATGCACCCCATCCGGGATCCACCCAACAGCCCCTGTCTAGGGCTGATGCTCTGCCTATCTGGGCCCATACTCGCAACCAAGCTATTTTTGGTGCCTGAGGCAGAGGCTCCATGGAGCCATCCTCAGCACCCAGGGCTGATGCGCTCCAACCAATGGAACCATGGCTGCAGGAGGAGAAGAAAGAGGGAGGAGGGGGAGAAACAGATGGTTGCTTCTCCTGTGTGCCCTGACCCAGAATCGAACCCACATGCTAGGTCAATGCTCTACCACTGAGCCAACCAGCCAGGACCTATGACTTAATTTTTAAAGACACATGCTAAGCTTGCTGCTTTGTTTTGTAATCCAGTTAGGTGTGTTATTGCTCTTGGTTCTGAAATCATCATTGGATCCTCCCACCCCACAGCAGTCTGGGGAAAAATCTGTTAATGGAAATAGTAATGCTTTCCTTCATTTGGTCAAGGAAACTTCAATGGCAAAACATGGCCCCTCATTTTCAAGGTCCTTGAACATGACTTATCTTAAATGTGCATAATGTGCATATACCTTCATTTCTTTGGGGAAATTTTTAAGTAAGAGCCTGTTATTACCTTCTATCATGTTACTGAAGCCAACAGCCACTTGCTTTATGGGGAGAAACGGCACATGGGATTCTTCCATATGCTCTAATTGATTATTGCCTTCATGTGGTTCCCAAACACTTCCTCTGGATAGTTTTTAATTTTTAAATAAAAAAAAATGTTTCCAATTACACAAGTGTAGTATCTTCATTTAAGAGGATTTCAAAAGTACAGAAAAGGTACAATTCAGAAAAAGTCACCATTTGCTTTGCCATCCTTGATGTGTCCTTTTTGATGATGAGTAGATGCCCTTTTTTTTGTCTTAAATTGACAACATACTGTTTATACATTTCAAGTTGTGCTTGTTTCTTTTTCTGATTTGTAGTTATTCTCTGGAAGACCCTGTGGGAGAATGAGTGGTTCAGAGGGCAGTCGTTTGCAGGGCTCCTAAGGAGAATTGCCAAATTGCTTTCCAAAAAGATTGAACCAGTTTTTCATTTCAACAACATTCTGCCCATTTTTTTCATCTCTTCACCAGCATTGATATTATGTTAAAAACTTTTTAAACAGAAGAACTTATACAAGTTAAAACATGAACTTGGACCAGTGTTTAAATACTTAAGAAATTAATAGTATAAATAGCAAAACTTATGTATATTTCTTACCTACTAATAATGAGTCTAAACTGAACCTAGACTTCATGGTTTTCCTTAACATCTGATGTGGAATCTTCTGAACAGAAACCTTTCTCTAGTTCTTTATACTTTCTAAGTGGGTACAGATCTGCTTGTGTAGAGTGAGTTAGTGATCACAATTCAGTTTGGATCCTTTTAGTTTTTTGGGTTTTTTTTCCCCTTTCCTCATCTTGGCCCTTGGTCTTGAGACAGCTTCATAGAGGGTTTAGAGGGGAGTATATATGTGGGTTTTTCTTTATTATAGAAAGCAAATTGGGTAATGAATGATTATAGTGTGGGAATTTCTGGCTAATTCTTTGTGAATTTCAGGTGTGCAACGGAGGAACATGGCTCAAGAAACTAATCACAGCCAAGTGCCTATGCTTTGTTCCACGGGCTGCGGATTTTATGGAAACCCTCGTACGAATGGCATGTGTTCAGTATGCTACAAAGAACATCTTCAACGACAGAATAGTAGTAATGATAGAATAAGCCCACCTGGTGAGTGATTCTGCTAAAGCACCACAGTACTGAGAACTGGGATACACTTAGAAGATCGTGCAGTGTACCCAGTACCCCTTTCTGCTCTCATGTTGGATTTATTTTACTACGGTATATTCATATCAGTAAAGCGTCTCATTCCGTAGTGTGGTTATCAGTGGTATGGAAACAGGAATAAGCATATTCTTACCCCCTGAAAATAGCCCTAAACTTATTCCATAGTCTGACTTGCTGTGCTACAAAACTCCATCTTCTTACTAAAATAGAGGCATACTTTAAGTATTCATAGCTGTCTTAGAAAGTAAGGTAAGGGAATGAGGGCTACAAGGAGGACCCTTGTTCTTTTTGGGTTTTTTAATTGAATGTATTGGATGACTGGTTCTTTGATTTTGGATAATTTCTAAAGTCAAGACAGTTGTAAAAGGAGAGAATGGTGATGGATAGCCACAGCTGACTTTAGAGAAAGCCTTCCTGCACTAAGGAGAGAGGCCAGCAGTGTGACTCAGTAAAGGGTGTCCAACCTGTCACCTGAGTTCTCTTGAGTCTTTTTGAGTCAAAGGATTCTCCTAGAGTTGAGGTGGGCTTTTGTATCCACTATTGTGTAAGAAGAATCTTGAGTGTAAGCTTTGCAAAAGTCAGGTATTACTACACTCAACTAGCATCATCCCGTTTAGGTTAACGCAGGGGTCTCAAACTCACGGCCCGCCGAACAATTTTGTGCGGCCCGCAGACTAATCCACAAAGTTCAAAATATTTTGGATAAAATTAAGTAAGCCTAGGGGCCTATTTGTATTTTTCATTTCTCTAGCATCCTAGCTAGATATTAGCTTAGTTAACAGCAGTGGTGATGCGAACTACAGTTTCTGGTCGTTTTGTGACACTGAGTAAACTGCATATACGATTGTGCTTGTTGTACTGATTTTTTTTGTTTTCAACTGCAGTGAGAAAAGTGTTGCGTAACAGTTGCCTTTTGTAGACCTAGTGCGGCCCACATGCTGACTTGAGTTTGAGACCCCTGGGTTAACGCCTGAGTGTTTAAGTTTCTGTGGTTAATAACATGCAGACTGATACTTAGTTCACTTAAAATCTTGTATGCAGTTTTTCTCATCATTGCTTCATGTTCCAACCAAAAGCTAGAAACATATAATCAAAACTTCTCCAGTTTTTCTTAAGGTTAAGATCAAATCAGTATAGATTATTGTAATTAAAATTAAGTCATTATCTACATTTCTCCTTATGGAGAACAGGAAAAATGATATAACCTGATATGCTGAGCCAGATTTCTAATTCTGAACCGAAATTTGCCTTATCACTAAATTATTTTTTATTGTAAAGATCTCATTTCTGCACTGGTACTTGGAAGCTGTTATTTGTGATTTAAAGCAGTGGTCCCCAACATTTTTTGGGCCACGGACCGGTTTAATGTCAGAAAATATTTTCACGGACCGGCCTTTAGGGTGGGTAAATGTATCACGTGACCGAGACAAGCGTCAAGAGTGAGTCTTAGACAGATGTAACAGAGGGAATCTGGTCATTTTTAAAAAATAAAACATCATTCAGACTTAAATATAAATAAAATGGAAATAATGTAAGTTATTCTTTCTCTGCGGACCGGTACCAAATGGCCCACGGACTGGTACCGTCCACGGCCCGGGGGTTGGGGACCACTGATTTAAAGGGTTTGGTGATTATTCATTCCTGAGAAGTAGGAGTTTTGTTTATTAATATATACAGTTTGTATATATGGTTTACATCATGGTTAAAATCAATGTGGTTTTTTAAAATTATAAAACATTAGTATTAAATTTTTAACTAAAAGTAATGAACTAGCATATTATTATTGTGAAACAAAGTTCGTATACTATATTTTGTGGAAAACTGATCTTGATTTTTTTAGATAAGATGTTGGACTGTCCAGAGTGCAGAATCACTAATATGAAATGTGGTACCATTGCAGCAACTTCTGTCAGTAGTCTGTCTGAATCTTTACCAGTTCAGTGCACAGAAGGCAGTGGCCCAGAAGCTCAGCCAACGTTAGACTCCACATCGTCATCTCTGCAGCCAAGGTAGGGCAGTCTCTGAAAGGGGATTGGAAAGCTAAGGAAAAGTAAAGGATATGGTCCATATTTTATCGGTCCTGTTAGGGAAAATTATGTAAAGTCACTTTCAAATTAACTGACCTAAAATTGTATTTGTCTCATTACTGTTACTGACTAGTTAAAAAAGGCTTTTTTGTTTGTTTTTCCATTGAGGTAGGGAAGGGGAGAGAGTGGTGTCTAAAGTCCCAGATTTCATTGTCAGCTTCTCCTTTATTCCTCCTAATTATTCTGACCCACCCCTGAAGTCCTGTTGAAGCACGCGAAGTTCTTCTAATTATGGTCTTACTCTGCAAGTATTAGTACTTCATATTAAAAAATAGTTTTGGCCCTGGCCTGTTGGCTCAATGGTAGAATGTTGGTCTGGTGTGTGGTAGTCTCAGGTTCAATTGCCAGTCAAGGCACACAGGAGAAGCGACTATCTGCTTCTCAACACCCATCCTCCTATCCCTCTTCCTCTCCCATAGCCATGGCTCGAATGGTTCAAGCAAGTTGGCCCTGGGTGCTGAGGATGGCTCCATGGCCTCACCTCAGACATTGAAATAGTTCAGTTGCTGAGCAACAAAGCAGTGGCCCCAGATCGGCAGAGCATTTCCCTGTAGGGGGCTTCCTGGGTGGATCACAGTCTGGGTGAATGCAGGAGTCTGTCTCTGCCTCCCTACCTCTCACTTAATAATAAAAAATAATCTTGTCACAAGTTCTCTTTGTTTCATATCATGATGTGGTACTCACATTTATTTGTATTATAATATATTTTTTCTTTTTAACTGTGAAGTCACATCATTTAAAAGCCCCCAAATACAGAGTATTTCTTTTGTAGTTATTCTACTATTGGGAAACAGATACTAAGTTCCTACTTCATACTTTCTTTTTCCAGTTCATAACAGGAGATGTTCAGTTCTGTTTTGCCATTAGATCGTTTACAGCTTTGTCTTAGGGTTCCTTATGCATGTCTTTATCATGCTAATTTTTATTCAGTGAATTCACACACCATTGCTTTATTTTCAAAGCAAACACTTCTGTCTAAATTAGTCTCTAGTGTTAAAAAACTATGGTTAAGTTTAAATTATAAAAAGTGTTTTTGTATTGATTCTTGTCTTAATGATCTACTTACATATGTTGAACTCTTCCTTATATCACTTTAGTTACTATTCATGCATAGAGATGATCTTTTAAAATGTAAATATTTTTGCTTTTCTAGTCCTGTATCAAATCAGTCACTTTTATCAGAATCAGTAGCATCTTCCCAAGTGGACAGTACATCTGCGGACAAAGCAATACCTGAACCAGAAGACCTGCAAGGTTTGCACATGAACTAGCATATCTTCTATTATTTACTTAACATTTGAATATTAGAGGTCAGACACTGGCCTAGGTGCATATATTTTTTAAATTGTCGGCCTAGAGTACATATTTTTATATTTATTTTCTTTCTGAGCAGAATACTTTATATCCTCAAGTCTTTTTTTTTTTTTTTTTATATCCTCAAGTCTTTAATTGACTGAAATGTTGGAACCCATTTTTATTTCCCACTTAAATATAATTATGTCATCAGTATAAACTTAGAAACTTCAAAATTTGTTTAGTTTGAGAAATATATTTAAATGAATGAATGAGCTGTAGTGTTATACTATTATCTGTTATTATTTCAGCCAGTTTAATTTAAATACTGTTTTCTCTCCAAGCAAACTGGGGCTGCTGGTTTGAGAGAAATCTCTTATTTTTGACTCAGATTTTCTAAGAGACTGTTTAACTTGACTCACAGTTACCTTCTCCCCACATCTATTGACTCACAGCACAACAGTCACACTTGGTTACTTGTATTTACAGGTGGCATCTCTTATTCCTGCCCGTCTTCTTTGTATTCACGTCATGTGGGTCCAAGTCACCTAGGAAGGCTTTCTTAGCGGGTAGAAACAGTAGAGGAGGCATTTGTTAAACACCTCTGCTTAATGAGTTATATTCTACCAGTGTGTGGAAAGTGTGTTCATTAAAAACTGGTACTCTGGAAAGAAGCCCAACAATGAACAGGGTGCCGTTTTGCCTATGACGTAATTTAAAGAGAGAAGACGCCCTGGCCAGTGAAACCTTCCATTGTACATGGTGTTTACATGGTGATGCCAGAGATATCTGTTAGTGTTAGCTTCATTTGCCCAAGTTGAAATTAGTTAAACCAGCTAATTCCTCGTGTGCTGATTTTATGCCCAACAAATGATTGGCATAAATTGCCTATTTGCCAATTTTGCTATAGCAAGAAAATATACTACCTGGCCAACATAAATATTTTTCTAGTCCACCCAACATATTATGAATTCATGAATATTATTAGTGAATAATTTTTGTTTCATAGTTAAATAAGAATGAGGTTCAAAATTCCAAGGTTGCCAGTTTGAATGTGACCTCATTGTTGCTGGCTTGAGCCCCAAGGTCACTGGCTTGAGCCCAAGGTCGCTGGCTTGAGCAAGGGGTCACTGGCTTGGCTGGAGCCCTCAGTCAAGGCACACAGGAGAAGCAATCAATGAATAACTAAAGTGATGCAACTGCAAGTTATGTTTATAATCTCTCTTCCTTTCTCTCTCGTGCAAAAAAAGGGGGGGGCAAAACTAGAAAAAAAATCTCAAGATGTATTCACTGGACATGCTACTTATAAGACATGAGTGGCAATAAGGCGTCAGTTTTGTGCCCGTGATAGTGTGGTGGCTTTAGACAAGGAGGCTGAAAGAAGCCATGTGGTTAGAGAAGGTTTTAGATAGAGTAAGTTGAAAGGAATCAAATTTCAAAATTAAAAGAGGTAGTAGGGAGAGATAATAAGTATTTAAACCTCAGATCAGGTCAGAGATTTGGAAGTCCTCGGGATGGATTGAAAGTGAGAGGCTCAGATTAAGAGCAAGTGGGCTTGTGAGTCACCGAAGGGGAGAACAGTCATCTAGATCCCCCTGGTTGGTGTCAGGCCTCAGATGCGGGGGGGGGGGGGCATTTTCAAGAAGCAAGGGTTGCTTAGCAGTTTTGAGGGACAGCTACAAAGGAAGAATGGACACAGGCTGCGACTCATGAAGATGTTGTTTATATGTCACAATAGAACATATTTTAGAATATTGATCCTGAAAAAATGCATGCTGCTTACTGCTACAGTAGCTGCTGTTGGACAGGTTTGACAAGAGTGAAGATTGCAGGTTGTTGAACAGTCATAGGATGAAGTGTTTTTATAGCATTCATGGTGTTTGGAGAAAAATAGAATTTTCTGTATCTAGCCCTTAATGTAAAAGGTGGTCTTGATGCCATATTAGGAGAAATTTTAGGGGGGTTTAAAATTTTAAAGACTCCTTTTTTTTTCATGTATTATTTCAGTGACTTCTAGGTTAAATCAGTAATAACTTTTAAGTATGTTTTTTAAAAACTTAGCATTCATGCCTGACCTGGTGGTGGCGCAGTGGATAGAGCGTCGGACTGGAATGCGGAAGGACCCAGGTTCGAGACCCCGAGGTCGCCAGCTTGAGTGCGGGCTCATCTGGTTTGAGCGAGGCTCACC
Organism: Saccopteryx bilineata; assembly: GCF_036850765.1. Lineage (NCBI taxonomy): Eukaryota > Metazoa > Chordata > Mammalia > Chiroptera > Emballonuridae > Saccopteryx > Saccopteryx bilineata. Next base: position 73,294,994 of record NC_089496.1, read on the forward strand.
AGTTTGGACCCAAGGTCACTGGCTCCAGCAAGGGGTTGCTCAGTCTGCTGAAGGCCCGTGGTCAAGGCACATGTGAGAAAGCAATCAATGAACAGCTAAGGTGTTGCAATGCGCAGTGAAAAACTAATGATTGATGCTTCTCATCTCTCTCCGTTCCTGTCTGTCTGTCCCTGTCTATCCCTCTCTCTGACTCACTCTGTCTCTGTAAAAAATTAAAAAAAAACAAAAAACTTAGCATTCATAATTTCTGTATACCTTTCATCTGTGTTTGAGAGGATTAGTTTTCAATGTGTAAAAAAATCTCTTAGCCTGGTTTTTAAAAAACATCTGTTGAATTAAGAATGTCTTCTTTTATCAAAATATGCACACAGATAGGAGTCTATGTATGGACACATACCTTCATAACACGTAAATGTACTTGACAACAAAGAGAATTTTTTCCACCTGTGTAGGAAATGGACAAAAAGAGACAGGCAAAAAAAGTCTGACTCAAGTCCTGTGGTCATCTGAGCTGGAACTAGAACCCGACTCTAGGTTGTAGAAGTACTTGTGTTGCTTCCTGGGCTGGGATGTGGATGTGTGTGTTTCTGATGCCGCATCCTGTCCCCCTTCAGTCCCAAGGTAGGATCGACTGGCTCGGTGACCTGCCCATGTATCTGTTTCCTTCTTTATTACTCCATTTGCATCCCTCAAGGGAAATAGATTTAACTGGTAAGACTTCCCAGGTGGAAGAGAGTGAATGGTAGCACCATGTGCCTAAGCCAGAATTTCCTACCACTTTTTATTGGAGTCTTCAGCATAGTGTCCTTGAAACAGCTTTTTCCTCTGTAGGTGTTCTGCTTACAATTGACTCTCTTGCCGCCAGGTGGGTGGTACTGCTTTCATTTTGTCCTCGTGGTTCTGAAGAATTTTTTTCATGTTTAACCAAGAATTTAGCATATTGCAGTATTTTTCTCAGTTGTTTTTTTTTAATTAACAAATTGCAGTATCTTACACAGTGTCACTTGGGAATGTCAGCTGTCCAGTTTACAAAAACTAGTGTTAAGAAAAAACCTTCTGCCTGACGTGTGGTGGCGCAGTGGATAAAATACTGATGTGGAACGTTGATGTCGCCAGTTCAAAGCCCTGGCCTTGCCTGGTCAAGGCGCATACAGGAAGCAACTACTAATTGATGCTTCTTGCTTCTCCCCCGCTCCCTTCTCTCTCTAAAAATTAATCAATAAATTTTTTTTAAATCTTAAAAAAAAAAAGAAAAAAAATCTGTTTTGGTGCACTCAAAACTGCCATATCTGATTGCCGTATTGAACAATATGCTTAACTTTGGTTAACCTCTCAGTCCCTCACATATGGGATCCCAGTAAAAAGGAGGTAGAGTTGGATTTAGATGTTCTGTTGTTTTCCTCTTTTTACACCCCCACTTTTCTGAACCTTATTTTCATTTCTTTTGAAGGAGACTTCTAACCATGTCCATCTTACCTGGTGTTAGAAGGCAGTGAAATAACAGAGTTGAAATGAGCCTTGTAAACTACAAGGGCTGTTCTTACTCTGTGTGATGCCACAGCACTGCAGGAGTTATAGGAGGCTTACAGTGACAAAATTTTGCAGCTTTCCAACAGCAGAATGAAGTCATATACTAAGGTGGGAAGCGGTTCATCACTGAGGCATTCTAGGAAAGCGGGGTCACTGTTAGGCGTGGAGCAGCAGAGTGAAGTGGAATTCTCAGGCTCTCTCCAACTCTGAGCTTCCAAAGAGAGAGTTGAATGATTGAGTTAGTGGTTCAGACAGTCATAGAGGAATAGTCCTTTTGGACTAATTTAGGAAAGCTGTGGATTAAAAAAAGAGCTGTGATTTTATTCTGATTTTAAATTGTGAGTAAGTATAGCCAAAACAGCCTAGAAAAAGTAGAGCAAGTTAGAGAGGACTTAACTATAAGCTACAATAATCAAGGCCTTGTGGTGCTAGCCTGAGGATACTCACACAGAAACTTGAATAAGAATGTTCAAGCCCTGGCCGGTTGGCTAAGCGGTGAGCGTCGGCCTAGCGTGCAGAGGACCCAGGTTTGATTCCCGGCCAGGGCACACAGGAGAAGCGCCCATTTGCTTCTCCACCCCTCCGCTGCGCTTTCCTCTCTGTCTCTCTCTTCCCCTCCCGCAGCCGAGGCTCCATTGGAGCAAGGATGGCCCAGGCGCTGGGGATGGCTCTGTGGCCTCTGCCTCAGGCGCTAGAGTGGCTCTGGTCGCAACATGGCGATGCCCAGGATGGGCAGAGCATTGCCCCCTGGTGGGCAGAGCATCGCCCCATGGTGGGCGTGCTGGGTGGATCCCGGTCGGGCGCATGCGGGAGTCTGTCTGACTGTCTCTCCCTGTTTCCAGCTTCAGAAAAATGCAGGGAAAAAAAAAAAAAAGAATGTTCAGAGCATTATCCATAATTATCAAAATCCAAAGGTCATCGACAGATGAGTGGACAAACAGAATGTGGTGTCCACATGCACAGGAGTGCACTCAACCGTTAAAACGGATGCAGTTCTGGACATGCTGCATGTGGACGAACTTTGGAAACATGCTGAATGAAAGAAACCAGGTGCAGAAAGCCCCTTCTGCGTGACTTCATGTGTATGAAAGACAGGTGCAGAGGAGAGGGCTTTCTGCCGGAGAAGAGATTGAGACCAAAAGCATACAGGTAGGAAAAGACAAAATTTGGGAAACAGGCAGTGAGAACAGCAGTTGCTGGCATGGCCATTTCAGGCAAGTATGTTGGAACTAAAGCTGGAAAGGTTATTTAAATTTTTTATTTATTTATTCATTTTAGAGAGGAAAGGGGGAGAGAGAGAGAGAGAGAGAGAGAGAGAGAGAGAGAGGGAGGAGAGACAGAGATAAGCATCAACTCCCATATGTGCCTTGACCAGGCAAGCCCAGGGTTTCGAACCGGCGACCTCAGCATTTCCAGGTCGACGCTTTATCCACTGCGCCACCACAGGTCAGGCTGGAAAGGTTATTTAAAAGCAGGTCATGGAAAATCCCAGTTACTTGGTTCTAATCAATGGTCAGGGAAGAGAACTGTTTTGAAGGTCAGTTGCTTGTTTGTTTTATTAAGACAACACAAAGTTGTATTTTAAGAAGATTGATTTAATGGTTTTGTCCTCAACTGCTCATAGAAACCAATCTCTGTAGGGCTGCTCTGTCCAGGATGGTGGCCTCCAGTGTCAAGTGGCTGTTGAGCACACAAAATGGGGCTAGTTTGAAATGAGATATTTACTTAGTATTTAGTAAACCCATGTATTTGCTAGTTACACTGTGAGTATAACGTGTGCACTGAGTTTTGAAGACTTAAAAAAAGTGAAGTATTTCAGTAATACGTTTCATATTGATTACATTTTTAAATGACAATATTTTTTCTGTTTTTACTTTTTAACATGGCTTCTGGAAAATAAAAAACTAAATAGATGACTCTTGTATTTTTTTTGGATCCTGCTACCATGTAGGCTTATTTTGCTCTTGAATAGTCACAGCCTTTTCATTTTGTAAAGAATTGTTGAGCTAGCCTTGGCCGGTTGGCTCAGCGGTAGAGCGTCGGCCTAGCGTGCGGAGGACCCGGGTTCGATTCCCGGCCAGGGCACACAGGAGACGCGCCCATTTGCTTCTCCACCCCTCCGCCGCGCTTTCCTCTCTGTCTCTCTCTTCCCCTCCCGCAGCCAAGGCTCCATTGGAGCAAAGATGGCCCGGGCGCTGGGGATGGCTCTGTGGCCTCTGCCTCAGGTGCTAGAGTGGCTCTGGTCGCAACATGGCAACGCCCAGGATGGGCAGATCATCGCCCCCTGGTGGGCAGAGCGTCGCCCCATGGTGGGCGTGCCGGGTGAATCCCGGTCGGGCGCATGCGGGAGTCTGTCTGACTGTCTCTCCCTGTTTCCAGCTTCAGAAAAATGAAAAAGAAAAAAAAATTAAAAAAAAAAAAAAAAAGAATTGTTGAGCTAGGAGTAACTTAAAGGTCATTGGTGCAGCCCCTCATTTTGCATGTAAGAAAAGGAAATGAGTTTTCCCAGAGAAGGGAAATGAGGTTTATCCCAGTGGGTCGTGGTCATAGTGCTCGTTCCCTCAGCAGGTATCTATCTGTTGGACAGCTGCTCTGTATGTCCACTGAGTGCGCAGTGCGAGTAGACCAGTCCCCAGCTGTAAAGTGCTTGGTCTGATCCTTGATGAGGAGACTTGTTATGACTCTTTGAAGAAGAGTGTATGTTCTATTACATGATACTGTATCTACTGTACAATATGTTTGGAGTTACCTGTTCATGGCATCTGATGTCAGTTTTATTTATCACTGTGTGTATGAATATGCCCCAGAGGTAGTGCTAAATATAGTTGTATGTACTTGTCGTTCTGTTTGTGTACTTTTGACTTTCTTCCCTCCTTCCCTCCCTCCTTCCCTCCCTCCCTTCCTTTCCTTCTTTTCTTCTTTTCCTTCCTTCCTTTCCTTCCTTCCTTTCTTTTTTTTCAGGACTCAGAGCAGAGGGCCTTGATCCTCTTAAATGTGATCCTCCATGTGGGTGGTTAAACTAATTTTACCTGCCTGATGTTTTTTGAAGTATTCTAGAAGTAGTAGCCAGTAGACTTTCTCTAGTTGGGATTCCCATTAAAAATTAAATTAGCAAGTGCTATATTGTTTGTTTCACAAACTTTCTGCCCTCGCAGAGGCCTCCTAGATGGACCTTTAGGACCTGTGGCTGCAACACAAGCAGCCAGCCACCTGATGTTAATCGTTAACAAGCAGGCGATCTTCTTCCAATTTCATTCCAGAATATGAAAAACTGCCTGTTCTAAGGACACTGTCCATATTTTGGCTTTAAGTTCGATAAGACTAGGGTCCTTTGGCCTTTAGTCCACTGTATGGCACTTTTAAGGGATTGAGTTGTTTCCTTTTACATAACATAGAGTGTGATCGGGTAGGTTCTGATCTTAAATCTCACATAGGAACTGAGGAAATGGGTAATTTCTGGGAATCATAGACTTTTATGGAGCACTGTTACCTTGCCCAAGAAATCATTTTGTGACTGTTTCAATTCAGGCCACCAGCCACTAGTATCAAAGGAGCTGAGGTTCCCTTAGTCTTGTGGCGATACAGTAGACATGGCCTCACATTGGAGCCCGAGCTTTCAAGCTTTTGGATGGCCTCCCAATCCAGAGCTTAAAAGCTTGGATATTCACCTCAGTTAAAGAGAAACCACTTAGGTCTCTGAGCTGAGTCCTGTGAGATGCCTGTGGTGTGTGGTAGTGTTTGTGTGCCCAGCAGATAAGTGTGTCTTCTCTCTTCTCCATTTCCAGGCACCCTTCAGAGTGTGTGTCTCAAGCAAACTGCTTCTGTTAAAAACGTGATTTTGTGGTGATGATGTTACTGGCGTTAAAGCATTATTTATTTTAGTTTATTGGAATATAATTAGAACAGGTTAGATATTATAGCTTACAGATTTCAGAGACAATACATGTAATAGAGTCTTTTTGGATTACAAGTAAAACCTTTTCCAAGCTCTTTGCACACAGCCCAGCCTTACCTGGCCCTGTTCCAGGAGCTGGGTTAAAACCGTGAACAAGATCTGCAGACTTGCCCTCATGGGGCTCACATTCTAGGGCTGTTTAGTTATTGTAAATTAAGGGGGTTATGTGTCCATGTTCTGTTTCAAAAATAAAATTTGTATATTAGTAGAACTGTCTCTCATTTAGCTTCAGAATGTGTAGGTGCAGTAATCATGTTGTAGAGTTCTTCATTCGTGCATATTTACCTGTTTGTGTTGTTTGCCCTTCATCTTTTGTTAATATGTTAGATAATACATTAACATGAGTGGATTAGAATTCATTACATCAATTGTTTGGGCAGCTATTACGTATAGTTCACTGTGGTAGGTGCTGAGGACTCAAGAGGAATAAACTACTATTCCTCTCCTTGGTGGGCTTGCGTTGTAGATGAGGAGATGGGGCCCATAAATACAATGGGTAAGTCATTCAGTAATTCAGTGCAACAGGTACTTATTGAATACCTTACATGTGGTAGGAAGCCCTGGTAAAAGGGATGAAAAGAATGGGTTCTTGTCCTGATAGAGTTCACATTAAGCCAGGTTACATCAAATAGGCAATTATAAGTGTGGAAAGTACTATTGGGATAAATAGTAGGGTTTCCTGATCTAAGTTGTGGGGGACGAAATGGAGTAACAGTGGATGATAGCTTAAACAAGAAAGACACATTGGAGTTAGCTAGGTAAAGAAAGGGACGAGGTCGTGGAAGTAGTATTCCCTGTAGGAAGAACAACTTTTACGCAGGTCCAGAGAGAGAGAATTTAACGTGTTCAGGGAAATGGTATGTACTTCAGCGTGGCTGAAGCATGGAGCATCGGGGAGGAAAGGTGGTAGACGGGGCTGGAGAATAAAGGCGGAGAAAAATCATGAAAGTCCTGGGTTAGTGGGTAGTTGAAGACTTTAAACATTGAGGGCAACTGTAAGAGAGAGAGCAGAGGCCTTTTGAACTGGTTGCAGGAGGTATGGGCAGAGGGGCCTGGCATAGTCCCGTAGGTTGACTGATCAGTAGGTTGCCTCAGAGGAAGCACTCATTGTGATAAAATTTAAGAGGTGGAGAACTTGAAACAAGGTAAGTCACTGTTTTAGAACCAGATGTCATATCTGTTAGGTTATTTATAGACTATGTCTAGTGACAACATTAAGGAGGCCCAGAGGCCCTGGCCAGTTTGCTCAGTGGTAGAGCATCAGCCTGGCGTGCAGGAGTCCCGGGTTCAATTTCCGGCCAGGGCACACAGGAGAAGTGTCCATCTGCTTCTCTACCCCTCCCCCTCTCCTTCCTCTCTGTCTCTCTCTTCCCCTCCCACAGCCAAGGCTCCATTGGAGCAAAGTTGGCCAGGGCGCTGAGGATGGCTCCATGGCCTCTGCCTCAAGCGCTAGAATGGCCCTGGTTGCAACAGAGCAATGCCCCAGATGGACAAAGTATCGCCCCCTGGTGGGCATGCCGGGTGGATCCCGATTGGGTACATGCAGGAGTCTGTCTGACTGCCTCCCCATTTCCAACTTCAGAAAAATACCAAAAAATAAAAAATAAAAGGCCCAGAGTAGTTAGTGACAGGAGAGGGTTACATTAATTTCAGGGCAGTAACTTGACATGAATCTTGGTGCAACTGGCCTTAGCTTCACTACTTAAATGCATCCGTTTATTATCTTAATTATAAAATTTAATCCATTATCTTATTCCTAACTTTTTGAGGTTTTGTGTGAAATGTTCTAAAAATTTTAAACATACTTAGTATTCCACTGAATCTGAGTTTCAGCCTTTCCCCCTTTTTTCCCCCTGATAACTCTATACAGTCTGACCCCAGCAATGTTTAGAAGTTTGCATATGGCCATTTTCATACACACTGCCTTAGGATACCCAAGTCATGTTTCAGTGTGTGTGTGTGTGTGTGTGTGTGCAAATTCATAATTACAAAAATTGGAAAATACAGCACTCTTTAGAGTTGCTGTGAATATGTCAGAATATATATTGCATATATGTCCATGCCTTACATACATAGCTACATACATTTAACAAAGGGTCCTTATATAAACTGCTTTGTAACTTCATTTGAGCATCTTTTCATAAATAAATAAATTCCTCAGTTATTCTCTGAATAACAGATCAGTGGGTGTGGGTGAGTAGGGTCGGGGACAGTAACCACCAGATGTCACTTATTGAATAACTGCGTTTTACCACCTTCCTATTTTTGTCAGCTTCAGTATCAGATACAGCACAGCAGCCATCTGAAGAGCAAAGCAAGTCTCTTGAAAAACCAAAACAGAAAAAGAATCGCTGTTTCATGTGCAGGAAGAAAGTGGGACTTACTGGTAAGGGCCCAAACCAAATGGTTCAAAATTAAGATTGCATTTCAAAACAATGCCTGGCTTGCTCATATTGCCTTTCAGTAAGATCGCTTCTGTTTCCATGAGAGTTAATACTGGATAGGCTTCAGCTTCTGAATTTTCTTTAAAAATATATCTATTTTGATTTAATTGTATACCTAAAAGTGAAATGACTAGTTTTCTTTTAAAGGGTCATTTCAGCTGACTTTGAGAGCATTAAATGAGTCAGGTCAGTGTTCAGGCGCTGTGAAAGGGCAGAGATGTGACTCCTGCCTTCAAGGAGCCAGAAATTGTGAAGGAGAGGCTATTTAAATACTTGGCGAGCTGTGAAGTACTTTGTATAAAAGGGCTAATCATAGACTGTTGTGAGGGTTCAGTGAATTAATACATGTCAGATGATTGGCCCCATGCTGAAACACAATAGGTAATCAATACACATTGACTACTAGAACGAGCTGTCAGATGGCATTGTTATTAAGAGAAGGACAAAAAAAGAGTTCAAGATGCTATGTGGGTATTTAGCAAAGAAAGCACATTAAGTGCAGTCAAATAGATTGGTTGGGAATTCAGGGATGGGAGTGATTGATTTTTATAAAAGAACAGGAGTAGAGGCCCATCAAGGAAAGTATCATGAAGGCAGAATGTTTCAGCTGGGACTCGAAAGATGAACAGGACTTACCACTGTTCAGTGACCAGGAAAAGGGAAGGTTGCTGTGACACAGTGTGTGAGTGTTGCATGCTGCAGTCAGAGGGAAGCGGAAATCGGGCTAATGCTCTGCACTGTGGTTAATTTGGGGGGAGCAGGCATAGCTACAGTAGTGACCATTTATTGTCTAATATATGCCAGGCATTGTGCTGAGTGCATGAGTTGACTATATAAGATTTTGAGCAAAATCACCTGACATATATTTTAGGAAAGTGTCTCTGGCTAAGAAATAGGTAAAGAGGAAAGGAGATTTCAATCTGATATTAAAGATGTCTAAGATTGGCCCATCCAAAGATGAACAGATTAAGACACTTGAAAATATACATATTGAATATCAACTATAGTCTTTCTACATCTCAGAAACTCTCTAACTTTATGATCAGAAGGCTGAGACTTACTAATTCTTGTTTTGTCCAATCTGTCAGTCTGGGGCTTTTGTTGGCTTGTTTTTCATTTATTATTGTGAAGTCACAGAATATATTTTGAAAGTTTAAAAATGTGGTAAAGGAAGTTTATATCAAATATCAGTGTTTAAAATATTGATTCCTGTGTTCCATTTCCAATAATTCTGTTACACCATAAAATCTTCATTTTGAGGAGCAGGACCAGTTTTGGGTAAAGACTGTCTACTCTCCTTATATCTCTCCTGGACATTCTCCTCAACTAAGTACCGTTTGTTGTTTACTATATGTTAATACATTCCTCATTCAATCCCTACAGTAATTTACTATCCCAAATTCCAGATGCAGAAACTGAGGCTCAGAGAGGCTGAGTAATGGCCTCTGTTAGTAAGTAGATTCATGCTTAGGCAGCCTAACTCTAGACGCCCCTTGTCTTCATCATTCAGCCGAATGCAGTTTGCCTTTCCGTTGGAGGTTAGCCAACAAAAGCTCGTATGGCTGCTGTGTTGCTTGTTAACACTTCTGTCAGAGGGGTCATTTCATGTTTTTTAGTTAAAATTTAAGATGGCCTTCTGACAGTATGCCTGTTTTCACACTGTAATATTTGGATTTACTAAATGTTTTATATTTTCAGTTTCACAATCTGTTTTTGATAGGAAGTAATTGTGGCTATGTCATATGTAAGGAAACGAGCTCAGAGAAGTGTTATAACTTGCTCTGGTACAAACCTCGTACAAGATACGAAGCTGTCAGCTCGTAAATTTTGAGAATGTTCTTGGGTTGTGAAACTGCTTGTTCCAAATGATGGTTCAAATTGTTGCCCTAAGTACATGATCTGTTTAACATTAATTATGCTAAGGGTAATTATTTAAAATTTCGACCTTTCATCCAACTCAAATATGTGTATTAATCCACTTTCAGGGTTTGAATGCCGGTGTGGGAATGTTTACTGTGGTGTACACCGTTACTCAGATGTACACAATTGTTCTTACAATTACAAAGCCGATGCTGCTGAGAAAATCAGAAAAGAAAATCCGGTAGTTGTTGGTGAAAAGATCCAGAAGATTTGAACTCCTGCTGGAATACAAAATCCTTTGACCATCTGCAAACTAAAATTTGACTTGAGGTTTTCTTTTTCCTAGTCCTTGGGAATGTAGAGCATTGTATCTTGCATAGACCTTTTAATCATGCATGTCATCAGAAGAATAGATTTTTGTTTTTGTTTTAAAAATGACTCTGAACATTTATTTCCATTGCAGTTTCTGTGGCTGAGAAGACTTAAGTAAATTTTACAAGTATTATCCTTTTAAGATCATTTTAATTTTAGTTGAGTGCAGAGGGCTTTTATAACAAGCGTGGAGAAATTTTCGAGGGCCGTGATTTTTTTCCAGTATTAAACATGCATGCGTTAATCTTGCGGTTTATTTTCTCATTGTGTATGTATATATAGCTTTTCTCTGCAGCACGATTTCTCTTTTGGTAATGCCCTCTGGGGCACAGCTAGTTATCGGTATCTGAATGTATCTTAATCATTATGGCTGCTTCTGTTTTTTTCATTAACAAAGGTTATTCATAAGTTAGCATATAATTTCTTTGCACCCACTATTTATGTCTGAATCATTTGTCACAGGAGAGAGTGTGCTGATGAGATTCTAAGTTTGTGTGGTTTTTTTTTTAGTTTTTTTTTTGAGCGAGGGAAGGAAAAGCTGTATGCATTTCATTGCTGACTGCAGGTTTCTTTCAGATTACGTTCACCCGTCTGTGTGTATACAATATGAAGAATGATCTGAATTGTGTTGTATTTATGTTTATTCACCAGTCTTTGATTAAATAAAAAGGAAAACCATAACAGTCCTATGTATTGCCTTTTCTCTGTTATACTGGTAGTTTGACTCTTTGTCCTGTAGTTTTCTACTTCACTAATTTTATGAGTATTCCTGTTGGCCCTGGCCAGTTTGCTCAGCAGTAGAACATTGGCCCAGTGTATGGATGTCCCAAGTTTGATTCACAGTCCAGGCACATGGAAAGGTGACCATCTGCTTCTCTTCCCCACTCCTCCTTCTCTCTGTGTGTCTCTTTTTTCTCCTCCTGCAGCCAATGCCCCGATTGACTGAAGCACATTGGCCCTGGGTACCTCCTCCCCTAGGCACTAAAAATAGCTCGGTTGTGAGCATGGCCCTGGAATCCAGTGGGCAGAGCATCGGACCCAGATGGAGGCTGCCAGGTGGATCCCAGTCAGGGCGCATGCAAGAGTCTGTCTCTCTAGCTCCCTTACTTTCACTTAAAAAAAAAAAAAAAAGAGTATTCCTTTTGTTCCTCTGGCATCTATCTATGACTGACCTTACGATGATTCATTGTGTTCTTACATTCCTGTGAGTTGAAGATACCAATATTTCTTTAAAGCCAAGAACTTCTGTCACTTAGATGCCATACTTTCTAGCTCTCGATTTTCTGTTCTGCACTTTGTCACACTGAGTAGTTAACTTCTAGGAGAAGCTACTTTTTCTGGTAGGATTAGAGAAACAAAGCATAATTCAAACAGGGCAGTTGGAGAATTGTGGAGTAGAATGACTCTCAAAAGACCATTTGTCTTGTGGTTTTCAAACTTATCTGGCAGCCTTTTTAAAGCGTGAAATATGTAAAACAGATGACAGCAGTGTTTTACAATACTAAGTTAAAATTTGTTTACTTAGATGTTTTATCAATATGCAATGGTGGCTTAGCATTAAAATCTGTAAATGTAATTTATCACATTAACAGATTAAAATAGAAAAATCATTAGGACTATCTCAACATTCAGATAAAGTATTTAATAGAATTTAGCAATCATTCATGATTTAAAAATACTAATGATAAATTAGCACCAAAAAGGAATTTCCTTAAGCTGATAGTTTCTGTGTAAAACCAACCAACCAAAAAGTAAGCACTTTCTAAAAAGAGGAGACTCGTTTACAGTCAGAAACAAAGGGCTGACCACTATCACTGCTTATATTCAAAATTATGTTGCAGATCCTGACCAACAGTAAGTCAAGACAAAGATCTTCACTGCTCCATTACCATCACAATCCAAAACAACGCAGCCTCTGCAGCCAATGGAAATGATAGTAGTGAAGCTTATTGGCCACAAGGAAAGTATTCAGGAGAAAAATGTAGGAAAAGACTGAAAAATGGCCACTATGTAAATTTCACAAAGATGGGAAAATCCTATGCATTCAAAGGGAATGAACAAATAACAGTAGTATGTGAAGTCTGGAGGTTAGTGGGATTATGGGCAATATTTTTTAAGTTATTTTTATCATTATTGTAATGTATGTGCTCAACACACTGCCTCCCCAAAAAGGAGAAAATACAGTGTATTTGCAAATTACTTCCAATTTTTCTTTATTTCAAATAGAGAACAGCTTTTGTAATTAGTCGGTTGGCAAGTCTATTTTAAAACCATGAAATCTCCTTCAACTATCTCGTGCCCACATCCCTTCCCGCACACACCTCCTTTTCCCCCCAAAGTTTTTGATTTTATCTTTACATGATTTTTATCATCTAGGCTCTCACGAACCTGTGTGAATTCAGTGGGATCTCCTGGCCTATCATCGAAGTAGGCTCAGTGAATAAGGCACCCAATAAGCTGTTGAGTGCTGCTGGGTCCTAGAACGTGGCATAGAGTGGGGTTCATTGGCTAGTGCTTGATTGCCTTTAGTCAACAGTTGTATGTTTAATCGCGTAAGCATTTTATAGAGCACCTATTCTGTATCTGGTATTTTGCTGTATGTTAACAAAGCTGCATACAGAATGAGACAGTCCCTGTCTTTAAGAGGAAGGTCAGGGCCAGTAAGTACATAACAAGTCAATAGTTTAAGGCGAGACTGTGCTCCAGAGAGGCGGGACTGCTGGACACGTGGTCAGCAGGCCGGGTGGTAGGGGGCGTGGTCGGGGCGGGGCTCCTGGACACCTGATCAGTGGGCGTGGCCGTAAGGGCATTCAGGGGGCCGAGGTCCCTTCCCATCCGGGCTGCTGCGCTGATAGGCTGTTCCGGGGAGCGCTCCAGCTTGACTGACCGCACAGAGTCCCGAATCTTGCTCACGGCCCGAGCTCGTCAGCATGTCTTTTGTCCCGGTGGCCAAGGACTCGGACTTCCCCATCCACAACCTCCCCTACGGCGTCTTCTCTACCACAGGCAACGTGAGCTGAGGGAGCGGGCGGGCGGGCGGGCCGGCGGACCCCACGCGGGTCCACTCACCTGGGACCCCCTCACCCTTCGCTCGGACCTCTCCGTGCTCGCCGGACGCCCCGGAGGGTTGCGGCGACAGTGGGGCGATGGGCTGGGCCGCTTTGCTCCTGAGGAGCTGGGCGTGGGCTCTAGGTGCTTCTGCAGAACTAAATAACTAAATGCAAACGGAAGTTCCCCGGCCCGGCTGAGCCGATTCGGCTCCGGGACCCCGCAGGGATCTGGACGCGCTCCTTTCCCTCAGGACGCTCCTTCTGCCGGCTCCCGCCCTCCCGCGCCAGCCGGAGCCCGACCCCGGGCCTGATGACACGAGCACACGTGTTGTCAGCGGCTTAGAGGCCGCAGGGCTGGGGGGCGTCAGACGTCAGGTTCTTGGCCTCCAGCCGCAGCCGCTGTGGGCCTCCCTTTGGGCAAAACCCAACTTTCACTTGGTGTAGTCCAGCGATTTCCAACCTGTTTCAGTCTCATGGCAAACATAAACCAATTACTAAAATTCTGCAGCACACAGATTTTGCCGATCAGACAAAAAACAATAGGTATAATTTTGATCCATTCACACTACACCACTATTGTCTTTTTTGTTTTTTTGTGACAGAGACAGAGAGAGAGGGACAAGTAGGGACAGACCAGAAGGGAGAGATGAGAAGCATCAGTTCTTCATTGCAGCTCCTTAGTTGTTCATTGATTGCTTTCTCATATGTGTCTTGACCGGAGTCTACAGCAAACCGAGTGATCCCTTGATCAAGCCAGCGACCTTGGGTCCAAGCTCGTGAGCTTTTGCTCAAATAGATGAGTCCACGCTCAAGCTGGCGACCTCAGAGTTTCGAATCTGGGTCCCCCGTGTCCCAGTCCGAGGCTCTATCCACTGCGCCACCACCTGGTCAGGCTATTGTCGTTTTTTAATTATTATTATTATTTGACAGTCTAAGAGGAAAGAGGCCAGTGCCCCCAACTAAATAGATATTGCAGGTTTTAAAAATTCTCACAGCACACTGGTTGAAGATCTCTGGTGTAGTCTGAGAGGTAGAAGGAAATCTGTGAAGATGAAGCTTATCAACGATTGGGGGTAAAATGGCCCCTGAGTGGGGAAAGCACATTCATTGTAATTTTGCTTAGATGTCTGCTCCCAACTCTAAAGGTTAACCAGAGAACCCCAGATTCCACTTGTACCCCACTCAGGAAGCGTTTGCCACAGAGCGCGGCTGTCAGTCAGCCCTTCCTGGAAGTGGGTTCCCTTCCCCCATGGTGACCGTTGGCCCCAAGAGGTGGCCTCAGTGGGCCACCCTGCAGCCAGTGCCTCAGTCTAGAAGAGTCAACCTGTGGTCTCACAATTAACTGCCAGGCCTGCCTAGATGTTGCAAGCACACAAGAGGCTAATACTCCACCTTCGGGAGAGACACAAACACAATAGGAGGCAAGTTAAACCTTAACTGTGTGAGCCTCCCCTCTCTGCCGGCCAGCCCGCCGACGGCACCTGCTGATACTTTGTCCTTGGCGCTCCTGTCCTCACTGTTTCTGGGAGGACAAATCAATGAGACAGGAACATTGGTGAGAGGGAGGTGGGGTGCCCTGACTTGCTTTTCCGCAGGACTCTGGAATTAATGCTCTTAGAAGTGTGGCTAATGGCCTTCAGATACCTCTCTGTGCTTTTTTGTTTTTATATACAAGAGAATGTGCAGGGGTAGCCACAGGGGACATCTGGGAGAGGCAGTTCCTTCCTACTGCCCTGCGAAGAGTGCTGGGTGGGTACTTGGCCTCTTGAGCATTCCAGGAGGCCTGGGGCCTTCAGGCCTCATCTGAAGCTGTCACTGCAGGCCTTTCCACCCACTGGGAGGCACAGGGAGCTAGGGTTTGGTGCTGAGGATCAACTTCCTCTGTCTCACTCCAGGGATGGTCATCTACAGGGGGCCCGTGGGCTTTTAAGTAGACTTTTTGGGTAAATGAGTCAAGCCAGGCTGAGGCTTTTTTCCCTGTGCTAACCATGCCATCTTCCTCCCAGCCCAGACCAAGGATCGGAGTAGCCATTGGTGACCAGATTCTGGACCTCAGTGTCATTAAGCACCTCTTCACTGGGCCTGTTCTCTCCAAACACCAGAATGTCTTTGATCAGGTAGGACATTGTGACATGGCTTGTCCTGGATCTCAGTGGCTCTGCCAGTCTGGCTACAGTCTGGAACGAAGGGACATCTCTCCCTGTTGCCGTCTGTGTTGTCAGCTTGCAGTACACATACCTGTGGAAAAGATGTGAATTTACTTTCCTGTAGATGGTCTGATGCTTTGATGTGCATCTTCTGATCTTATGGGTCAGGAGAGAAAGTGTTATTTATTGACTTTCTCTATGTGCCAAGAGTTTTACACGCCTCTCTCACCCAGTCCTCACAGTGTAGTCCTCTGGTGTAGAAATTGGACTTCTCATTAGATGGGTGAGGGTCTAATCTGAAATGAGACATGACTCTTCCAGGTCACGTGGCTACAAGTATTGGAACTGGGGCTGTAACTCCAGCCTTCAGAATCCACAGGTACTTTTTCTGTCATGCCTCACTGTCTAAGAAACTTCTTTTTAACCTATGTGAAGGGGATCTGCATAGACTGAAATAACACGCAGACCGGAGCGTGCCTCCATTGGAGGGACACAGCCACCTTCAGCCACAGGCCAGGCCAAGCTGCACCAGCAGCACCCAGATAGCAACTCCTAGGCTTTGCCAGTTGTGTGCGATTTCATGAGGGTCTGAGTCCCATCAGGAAAGGTGACTCCTTTCCCCAGCTTGATGAACAGATGACAGAGCTAATAGTTAAAGTCCTGAGAGTGTCAGTGACCTGAAGATGCCTGACAGGGTCCTGGAAGTCAGGCCAGCCTCCCCTAGCACTTCCCTGGTGTGACCCTCTTTCTCCCCGTTTTAGCCGACTCTCAACAGCTTCATGGGCCTGGGTCAGGCTGCCTGGAAGGAGGCGAGAGCTTTCTTGCAGAATTTGCTGTCTGCCAGTCAAGCGAGGCTCAGAGATGACAAGGAGCTTCGGCAGCGGTGAGGAGCGTGTTAGACATCAGTGGGTGGGGAGAAGAGAATGCTGTGATACTCAGGGCCACTCTGAGTCATCACAGGACTGCCTTGGCCTCCTGCAGCCTGTGCCCAGGGTGCATGTAGGTGGGAAGGCTCCGGGTAGACTGGAGTACCCAGGCCAGGTCAGGCCCACTGACCCACTTCCTTCCTCATCTGCATCATACGCATTCTTGTCTGGTTCCCAGAGTAGCAATAATTTAGCTCGTTTCTTAGCGTGGAACGTAGACCCGGAGAAGAGGTTTCTCAGATTTAGTGGGTGGACCCCTCCCTGATGTGGCCGCTTTGGCTCAGGCCGGCCTGGAGACGCTCACTGGACATCACGAGCAGGATTCTGGGATGGCCTGGGCTGAGCCTCCAGGTAGACCCCCCAGAGCAGCGCCTCACTTCACCACTTGCTTGACCCTCAATCTTTTGGTTCTGTTTCAGGGCATTCGTCTCCCAGGCTTCTGCCACAATGCACCTTCCAGCTGCCATCGGTGAGTAGTCTTGTCACTAGGACATGCAGGGAGCAGCCTAGTGGGCGAGGATGGCTGGTCCCTGCTTCCTGGTGGGGAGGGCCTCGGGGGCTGTTACCCCTGCCCATCACTGACTCAGGCCCAGCACTGACTCGGGTCATGTCGAAAGCCAGAGCTCTTATTTATTATTGTTTCCCAGTTGGGAGTTCTGAAATAAATTTTTAGTGAAGCTAATTTGTGTACATTTTGTGCTGAGCTGTGGGACAGTGCAGATGTTGTGGGTGTGCTCTCACAGCCCCTGCTCACCGCCCCACGGAAAGGGATGCAGAGGGAGTTTGCTCTCTTGCTTCCTCTACCTTGATCTTCTCATCCTATTCCTTGAATTGTCCATTCTCGGTCCTGAGACGTATGGGTCACTGATGGGCTCTCTTGTGACTTTCCTCCGCAGGTGACTACACGGACTTCTACTCCTCTCGGCAGCACGCTATAAACGTCGGAATCATGTTCAGGGGAAAGGAGAATGCATTGATGCCCAATTGGTATGTCCCAGGCCAGAGTTTGATAAATTCAAAGTCTGTCTTCCCATTTCCAGCAGCATGCTGTTCCAGGAGCTGCCAAGCCTCTCTTAGGTTCAGAAAACCATTTCAAGGAAAAACAGTGATGACCATGATGTGTCACCACTTCTGAGACAGTGGTCTCAGCTTCTGGTCTACTCTGCTCTACCCTGGACCTGCTGTGGAACCATGGGGCAATCCCTTAAGCTCTATTTGTCTAGAGAGTGGGGGGGTTGGAATTAAATCCCGAGTCACCAAGATGTCTCTCTCCGAAGTCATTCACTGATAAGCACTATTCTGTTGTTCTATTGGAGAGTCTTAGATCTTAGCATTCGTCAACTTAGAACTTTCTGATGAGTGAGAATCCTCACCTGTGCCCAGAGCTGTTCATCTTTCAAAGCGCAGTCAGTTCAACGTGGGAGCTACATTTCTTTTACTCAACCCTCCTAGTAGTTCAGAGGGGTCGCCAAGGCTGTGACTGTTAGCCCATTTCACAGCAGGAATAAAAACAGGCTCAGATAAGGGTTGACCTGGCTGAGGACAAACAGGGCCAGAGACTGTCTCCTAACACCCAGGTCGAGGCCACTGGCCTAGTTAAGGTCCTTGCCCGTCTGTTCCATGTTGTCCTCTGGCGGTTATGGTTACCCAAACGCAGTGGCACGTGCCCACCCCAGGCCAGGTGCCATCTGGATATGCAGTTTCTGGGTGGGCAGAGGCTCTTCCTTCTTTCAGTGAGAGTTTCAGGTGGGTGCTGCCAAGAAGAAAAGTGTCTGTGAGAACCCAGATGAGGAAGGGAGAAGGGGAGAGACAGCAGGGAAGTTAAGCGGAAAGGCCGAGGCTGCAAGACAAGCTAGGACTGCCGGTGGGCAGATATTCAGGACTTCAGCCCTGTGTGGGCTCCAGGCCGATGGAGGAGCTGCAGCTCACTTCCTTCTGCAGAATAAGAGCAAACAGACATAACTCATGATGCTTGATGCAAGGTGGCTTGTGGCTGTGCCTTGCTTATTTTATGTATGTATGCGTTATTATGATGGTAAAATATCTGGTTATTCTGATTCACCCAAACAGAAGTACAGGAACTCATAAAGAGAAACACTTAAAATTTAAAATGTGCGTACCCTTTGGCCCTCAGCCTCACTTCTTCCATGCGTCTATCCTGCAGACATGTTTGTATTCAAGAGCAGAGCTGTTTTACCTGCTGGGTTTCTAATGGCCCAAAGCTGGAAGTAATCTCAACACTTAGTGGTGGAGGAAATATATAGTTTAAAAATTATGGTCTAGTCACAATGTGATGATGTTTTACAGCTGTTGAGAGATTTAGGATCACAAGGGGTGTCCATTATATATTTATTTATTAAGGGAAGGTGTTATGTAAAGTTGAGTTCTCACTTTTATAAAAAAGGCAAAGGATAAAACACATGTACATACACTCTGTATTAGTTTCTGTTGCTGCTGTAACAAACTACCACAAACATGGTGGCTTAAAACAATGTGAATATATTCTCTTACAGCTCTGGGGGCCAGCAGTCAAGTGAGTCTTACTGGGCTATGCTCAAGTTCTGTCTCTTTGATGGGCTCAGTCCACTGAACATAATGCCCTCAAGATTCAGAATTTCCTTCCTTTTTAATGCTGAACAATATTCTAATACACACACACACACACCACATTTTCTTATCCATTTATCTTTTGGTGGACACATAGAAATACTTTTTGGTTTCTGAACCATGTACACATGATGATTCCTTTTTTTTTTTTTTTTTAATTAAAGGAGAGAAGGGGAGGCAGAGACAGATTCCTGCATGTGCCTTGACTAGGATCCACCCGGCAAGCCCCCTCCCGGGCAATGCTGTGCCCATCTAGGGCTGCTGCTCCATTGCTTAGCAACTGAGCTATTTTAGTGCCTGAGGCAAGTCATAGAGCCATCCTCAGTGCCTGGGGCCAACTTGCTCAAACCATTTGAACCATGGCTGAGGGATGAGAAGAGAGAGAGAGAGAAAGGGAAAGGGTGGAGAAGCAGATGGGCACTTCTGTGTGCCCTGACCAGGAATCAAACCCAGGACTTTCATACACTGGGCTGACACTCTACCGCTGAGCCAACCAGCTAGGGCCCATGACGACTTCTTTTTATTTTTAATTTTTAAGAATGTTGACATGGTCCCTGGCTAGTTGACTCAGCGGTAGAGTGTCAGTCAGCCCAACGTGTTGATGTCCCAGGTTCGATTCCCAGTCAGGGCACACAGGAGAAGTGACTATCTGCTTCTCCACCCTTTCCTCTCTTCCTTTTCTCTATCTCTCTCTTCCCCTCCCGCAGCCAAGGCTCCAATTGAGCAAAGTTGGCCCGGGCGCTGAGGATAGCTTCGTGGCCTCTGCCTCAGGCGCTAGAATGGCTGTGATTACAACCGAGCAGTGCCCCAGATGAGGAGAGCATCATCCCCTAAGTTGGCTTGCTAGGTGGATCCTGGTCAGGCGCATGCGGGAGTCTGTCTCTCTGCCTCTACGTTTCTCATTTAAGAAAAATACAAAATAATAATGATCATAATAAATAAATAAATAAATAAATAAATAGAATGTTGACATGTGTTCTGCACCATGTAATAGCATTGACACCCTGCTTTCTCTCGGTTTCCTTTGTTAGGCTGCACTTACCTGTGGGCTATCATGGCCGTGCCTCTTCTGTCGTGGTGTCTGGCACCCCCATTCGAAGACCCATGGGACAGATGAGACCCGATGACTGTAAGTGCTCCAACATCCAGGTCTTGCCCATATAGCTCTGTGTCTTCACACAGTGAGTTTCCTGGCCTGGCACTCATAACAGCCTCTTGTTCCGGTGTTTGTGCAGCTAAGCCTCCTGTATACGGTGCCTGCAAACTCTTGGACATAGAGTTGGAAATGGTAAGCTGGGGTGGTGTTTTATTGGCATGGGCTCTATAGAAACACGATTGGCCGGATGCCGGATGGGGGAGCCCGGCCCAGGGGAGGAGTGCAGGCAGGCTGATGAGAGGGCATTTCATAGCAGCACCCGGGGTTTTGCTGAGGCCTGGGGAAGCTCCTGGTGTCCACTCACGCCCAGGGGAGGAGTGTAGGCAGGCTGGTGGAGGGGGCATTTCATAGCAGCACCCGGGGTTTTGCTGAGGCCTGGCTGGGGAAGCTTCTGGTGTCCACTCACGCCCAGGGGAGGAGTGCAGGCAGGCTGGTGGAGGGGGCATTTCATAGCAGCACCCGTGGTTTTGCTGAGGCCTGGCTGGGGAAGCTCCTGGTGTCCACTCACACCCAGGGGAGGAGTGCAGGCAGGCTGGTGGAGGGGGCATTTCATAGCAGCACCCGGGGTTTTGCTGAGGCCTAGGGAAGCTCCTGGTGTCCACTCACGCCCAGGGGAGGAGTGCAGGCGGGCTGATGGGGGGCATTTCATAGCAGCACCCGGGGTTTTGCTGAGGCCTGGCTGGGGAAGCTCCTGGTGTCCACTCACGCCCAGGGGAGGAGAAGGGGTGTGGAACCTCCGCGGCGTTGTGGCTGTGGAGATCAGGGTTGGTGGGAGGCAGGCAGGAGCTCCTCGTCTGTCTAGTCTGCCCGGTGATTTTTTGGACTCCGTCCAGAAGAAGAAAATGTCTGGGCACTGCCCGTTACTCCCCTAGGCCCAGCAAGGCACTTGAGCCAGCCTGCTGCCTCCTGCTGCCGTAGTGACCCCAGAGAAGGTCTCCCAGCCCAGATCCACAGAGCAGGGTTTGAGGCGGCAAACCTCACCCAGAATCCTCTCTCTGGGCGACCAGAGGGTTCTGCAGGCAGGTGCTTCTCCTGTGTTGGTCTCCATCAGGGGACAGAGAGGGAAGGTGGAGAAAAGGCAGCCACAGTGCAGAGACGGGAGGGGCGAGCACAGGTAACCTGGACTGGATGGATGGGGGTAAGATTTGCGATGTTTTGTGTGGGTTTTTTTTGTTTTTTTGTCTTGATGAAAATTTCACAATGTTTAAACACTGTCGCAGAACAAATAAATCTGTGATTCTGGTTTTGTAAATGTCATAGTCGATTCTGGGCCACTGACAGTCATTGCCCAGTTATTTCCCCAGGGATGCCTAGATACTCCGTTGGTTCCTGGTCATTGTGTTGGTGATATTTTTCTTCCAAGGCAGTGGGCGATGGACCCGGGGGTGGGGTGCACCTCATCTGCGTTTTGGAGGCAGCCTTTTCGCTTTTGCATGAATGTAAACCTTGATACTCTAATCGTTGTCCATAAGCTTCACATAACTGTCAGATTCTGAAATGCAGAGATGGGGAGGGGGAGGGAGACAGGGAAGGAGCAGAGCAGCAGGCACACACAGCAGGAGGTGGGGGGGTACTGCTGTGCTTGGTATTCAGGGCTATGCAGAAGGGTCATGGGCTGGCTCTTCCCACCTCCCCTCGGTGGCCGTCCGTCCCCCAGGTGCACCTCACGACTTAGAAATACTGCGTTCACAGCCTGGCCAGAGCCCCCTCCGCAGCCCTGGTCTCTGGCTGTGGTTTGGAAGTATCTGACCTTTGCCCTCCAGGCCAGTGACCTGGGGCACCGGGTGAACCCCAGATTCTAATCAGCCTTTCCATACTGTCAGGCTTTCTTTATAGGCCCTGGGAACAAATTTGGAGAACCAATCCCCATTTCCAAGGCCCATGAGCACATTTTTGGGATGGTCCTTATGAACGACTGGAGTGGTGAGTGTGGTGGGTGTTGGGCAGCCTGAGGGTGAGTTCATGGCGAACGTTCTGCTCTGGGTGGAGACTGGGTATTTGGGACGTTTTCACAGACACCCAGATGGTTTTCTGGGTCTGGTGCTGGTCAAAAGCAGCTGAGAATGTGGCCTGGGACCAAACAGACTTCTCAGCTCTGAGCCACAATGTTTCCTTAAGTTGAACAGGGACAAGGTTGATGTCGTAGCTAATAGGTGTGAGCGCTATGTATGTGCCCTATCTGAATGCCTGCTGGTGATATTATCATTCCCATTTACGGATGAGGAGCGGAGAGAGAAAGAGATCTCAGATAGCTGCTGAGCTAAGATTTCACACTCAGCGGCCCTGTTTCCAAGCCCGTCTCAACCCCTGTGCCACGTGCAGGGGGCAGGTGGTGCCTTCTGCAGATGAGTGTGTCCCTCTCCTTCATGGGGAGAGATCCTGAGTGCTCTGTAGTCATCCTTCTCTTTGCTGTAACCTGGCACAGTGACCCCAAAGGACCTCTGTCCTTGAAATGGAATGCTATTGCCCCTTGGTCTGGGGTAGCCTGTTTGGGGCCAGAGCACCGTGAGTGAGGCTGTGCTGGGCATCTATGCCCCATGGTTAAGAAGAGGAAGGCTCCTTGGGATGAGGCCATGGTCCACCTGTATCAGCCCCACTTGGCCCTTCCTTCTCCTGTAGCTCGAGACATTCAGAAGTGGGAGTACGTCCCTCTCGGGCCGTTCCTCGGGAAGAGTTTTGGAACCACCATATCTCCGTGGGTGGTGCCCATGGATGCCCTCATGCCCTTTGTGGTGCCCAACCCAGAGCAGGTAAGCACAGCTTCTGCAGGAAGCTTCAAACCTGGCCCCTCTGCTCTGAGACTGCTTGCCCACCTGTCAGGAGGGAAGCTCTGTGCTCCCAGCTGCCCATAGGTGACCTCCAGGCAGGCACCAATCATTCTGCCTTATGCTTTTCCTGCCCCCGCCACAGTTCTTGGGGAAAACACATAGTTTTGTAACCTTTAGAATCATCCGACGTCAGGGGAACTGGCTAGTTGACAGAAGAGGTCCCTGCCAGTGCCACCACATTGCACAACTTACCAGGCAGTCTGTTTTGTGTGCAATGACGCCCCCTTGAGCCCAACTGGTAGAATGCATTTTGGAGCTGGGCAACCAGTGGGTCCTGGTCCTGGAGCCCAGACATCTGTTCAGGCCTGTCTCACCATCTCACCCTCACTCCTCAGCCTGTCACGGTCTGCCGGCTGCCCCCACCCCATCACTACCTGTGGCCTCACCAAGTGCCCTGTGACATTATGGCCAGTGCGTGGCCCCATGCCCACCTCAGGGTAGACACTTGGCAGCCCCCTATTCTTCTTAGACACACTCCCTCCTTGGTTTCTGGCATGTGACCTGTCCCAGTTTTCCTGGGTCTCCAGAGTCCTGCAATACAGTGATGCGACTCCATCCTCCACACTTCACCTGAGTGTCTCACCTGCTCATGGCCCCACTCCCGCCTCCCTCTGTGCTCCTGCACCCAGACACCTTCCGAGCCCCTCGGCCCAGGATCTCGGTCCAGCACAGGCCACTGCTCTTGCTTCTCCTTTTACACCAGCCCTTCCCAGACACCCTCCGAGCCCCTCGGCCTAGAATCTCGGTCCAGCACAGGCACTGCTCTTGCTTCTCCTTTTACACCAGCCCTTCCCAGACACCCTCCGAGCCCCTCGGCCCAGGATCTCGGTCCAGCACAGGCCACTGCTCTTGCTTCTCCTTTTACACCAGCCCTTCCCAGACACCCTCCGAGCCCCTCAGCCCAGGATCTCAGTCCAGCACAGGCCACTGCTCTTGCTTCTCCTTTTACACCAGCTCTTCCCAGACAGACACCTTCCGAGCCCCTCGGCCCAGGATCTCGGTCCAGCACAGGCCACTGCTCTTGCTTCTCCTTTTACACCAGCCCTTCCCAGACGCCCTCTGAGCCCCTCGGCCCAGGACCTCGGTCCAGCACAGGCCACTGCTCTTGCTTCTCCTTTTACACCAGCCCTTCCCAGGTACCGTCTCTGCACAACCTTTTCAACTCTTGCCAGTTCTGAACTACTCTTTATTTAGAGTTTTTCCTTAACCCAGTTCCAATTCTAAAACTTAAATAATATGTTTAGGAAAGGAACTTTGGCCCTGGCCAGTTGGTTCAGTGGTAGAGCATTGGCCTAGCATGTGGATGTCCCAGGTTCAATTCCCGGTCAGGGCGCACAGGAGAAGCACCCATTTGTTTCTCTGCCCTTCCCCCTTTTGCTTCTCTTTTACTCTCTCTTCTCCTCTTGCAGCCATGGCTCAACTGGAGTAAGTTGGCCCTGGGCGCTGAGGATGGTTCCATGGCCTCCACCTCTAGCGCTAAGAAGAGCTAGATTGCTGAGCAATGGGGCAATGCCCCAGATGGGCAGAGCATGGCCCCCTAGTGGACTTGCTGGGTGGATCCCAGTTGGGGTGCATGTGGGAGTCTGTCTCTGCCTCCCCTCCTCTCAGTGAATAAAAAAAAATGAAGAAGAAAGAAGAATAAGGAGGAGGAGGAGGAAGAGGAAGAAAAAGAGGAGGAGGAGGAAGAAGAAGAGGAGGAGGAGGAAAAAGAGGAGGAGGAGGAAGAGGAGGAGGAGGAGGAGGAGGGGAGGTGAAGGGGGAGGAGGAGGAGGAGGAGGAGGAGGAAGAAGGATGAGAAAGAAGAACTTTACATCCCTACCACTATCCCTAGCCACCAAGTTAATCATAAGAAGAAACATCTGACTATTAAAATAAAACCACCTTAATTATGTCATGTACCACTTTTGACTCGAGCATTGTGCTCTGGGGAAACACGGCTTTTGGCCTACATGCAGACTTTTTAGCTCGGCTGTCAAAGCTGCCTCCGCAGAGGGTGCTGAGTTAAGTCAGGGCTGTGAGCCTCTGTTGGCCGCACCTGCTTCTGCCTTCTGTTTCTGTCACCCTGGCCTGTTCCCACAGGCCTTGCTTTGCTTCCTATCTCAGACCCTCCTGCTTTCGCCCTTCCCTGGGGCTCCACTCCCTGGCTTTCCGGGACATCTCTGATTTGGCCCCTATACCTTTGACTTGCTGACGTCCAACCCTCGGCTTCTCCTGGAGCCTGGCAGATATGACCACCCTCCCCTCTCACTATCCAGAGACATGGTCCTGGGTCCCTGGAAAGCTGCCCCTTCTACCTCATGTGCTCTGCTGAGGGGCCCCTGCCAGTGACCCTCTGTGCTGTGTTCTGCCCTTGCAGGACCCCCAGCCCCTGCCGTATCTCCGCCATGACCAGCCCTACACATTCGACATCAACCTCTCTGTCGCCCTGAAAGGTACTGTCATAGGGTTGGAGGATGTGTCCAGGGCTCAGTGGCACATGTGCCTAACTGCTATTGACCGGATGGCTCCCGAGCTTCGGTTGGGGTGAAGGGGTATTGCCTGCTGCAGCCTTAGAGACATGTGGGTTCCTAGAAAGAGGAAGGGGAGGGACACTGCTCACAGGGAGCCATGCTGGGCCCATGTGGCATGTAGTAGGTGTTTAGTAAGTATGGTTAAAGGGAATTGTGAAGTGGCACACGGCCACCACTGGAGTGTAGCAGGGGACACGTGGCCCTAGCCTTCTAAAGGGATCCTAGGGGTATGGCAATAGGATTCATCTTGTACACTTTCTCCAGTTGATCCGTGGCTGACAGGAACGTTGTGGCAAGGATTCAGAGGCGACATGGGTGTGCAAGGGGCGGGGAAGGCGGTGGCCGTGCGCCTGTATTTGCCGTCCCTGGGCTGGCACGTCTCCGTGGAGGTCTCAGCTCCGATAGCCTGCGAGATCTTGTTTCAGGGACTCTTTTTTTTTTTTTTTGTATTTTTCTGAAGCTGGAAACGGGGAGAGACAGTCAGACAGACTCCCGCATGCGCCTACCGGGATCCACCCAGCACGCCCACCAGGGGGTGACGCTCTGCCCACCAGGGGGCGATGCTCTGCCCCTCCCGGGGCGTCGCTCTGTTGCGACCAGAGCCACTCCAGAGCCTGAGGCAGAGGCCAAGGAGCCATCCCCAGCGCCCGTGCCATCTTTGCTCCAATGGAGCCTCGGCTGCAGGAGAGGAAGAGAGAGACAGAGAGGAAGGAGAGGGAGAGGGGTGGAGAAGCAGATGGGCGCTTCTCCTGTGTGCCCTGGCCGGGAATTGAACCCAGGACCTCTGCACGCCAGGCCGACGCTCTACCACTGAGCCAACCGGCCAGGGCCTCAGAGACTCTTTAGGCTAAATCCTGTTGGACGGTGGGAAGCTCTGGCCACTAAACTCACCTGACAAGGTAGTTTGTTCTCCCTGAGGAACAGATGGGGTTTCTGTCAATGCTGCTTGTCTCCGACAGGAGAGGGAATGAACCAGGCAGCTACCGTGTGCAGGTCCAATTTTAAGGTAAGTGTGGAAGCTGGCCGAACTGCTAATGGAAGTGAGGGGAAGAGGGACTCTTTCTTTCTGTCAGGAACGGGGTTAACATCCATTCTGGGTCCCCCATGGGCCCCGAGCTTCCATGGCTCGGTTTCTTTCCAAAGAGGCCATGAAGTCACAGAGACCCTCCGGCTGGAGGCTGCACAGACGTTCTCCTTGCCTGGATGTGTGGCTCCAAGGGTGACACATCTAAGATGCTGTGGGCCTGGAGGAGCGTGGACGGACGCGGCATCTGAGCCTCTGGGGGGGGGGGCACCGTCCTGGCCCTTTCCCCACAGCCTGGCCTCACTCACGCCCCTTGGTCCAAGGCCCAGGATGAATAAATGACAGGTCTGCTCAGGAGAAGCCTCTGCTGCGATGAGGACCCGGCCAACTTGGGGCTCAGGGGTATTTGCCTGGCAGAGTGCGCTTATGGACAGATGAGCAGGCGGCCCGAGGAGGCTCCGAGCAGAGCCGGCCCTGCAGGGGGTGCTTCTGGGAGGAGAGGGGTGGGCAGGGCTGGAGCCGAGGGGAAGAAGGTTCCTGGGGAACTCTGCATGAGGACCGCTGTCACTGCTGAAAGGAACCTGGGAGAGTGGGTGTGGGCCTGGGAGGGGGCCCAGGAGGCCACTGGGTGGGAGAAGCAGCCCCGTGAGGGAGGCCGTCCCCACCGCTGTCCTCCGCCCACAGCACATGTACTGGACGATGCTGCAGCAGGTCGCTCACCACTCCGTCAATGGCTGCAACCTGCGGCCGGGGGACCTTCTGGCCTCTGGGACCATCAGCGGGCCAGTGAGTATCTCGCTGCCCAGGGTCTGCCCGTGTAGAGAGGGTTCCCCTGCTTCCCATGCGGCCCGGACGGCCCCCAGCAGACCCTGAGAAGGGAGTCCAGCCCCAGGTGGGAGCGTCTGACACCTCTGTCTACTCAGCTCCCTCCGCATCTGGGGGTAGAAGGGGCTTCCTTTCCAAACTAAGAGCCAAAGAGACTGGCGTAGGGCTAGGAGGCTACGTCGGTCTAGGTAGTGTGTGGTTGTCATGGTCTCCCACTGCGTCCTCCCAGGAGGAGATGGTCCCACTGCTGTGGCCCAGCCCCACCCCCACTGTCAGCCGCTGGTAGTCTCGGCACCTTAGAGATGAGGAGTTGGGGCGGTGCCTGTGCA
This sequence comes from Saccopteryx bilineata, assembly GCF_036850765.1. Lineage (NCBI taxonomy): Eukaryota > Metazoa > Chordata > Mammalia > Chiroptera > Emballonuridae > Saccopteryx > Saccopteryx bilineata. The sequence continues at coordinate 73,322,557 of NC_089496.1, forward strand.
AGCCCCTTCCTGCGAGGGCCCGACTACAGCCTCTTGTTCCCAGTGGGAGGGTATCGGGTGTACAGTAGCTAGACAAGCCACAGCCTCCAGAGCAGGCAGGGGTCTGGCACTCCCCGAACCCTGAGCAACGTGGCCGGGGCACGTGCTGAGCCTCCAGGGTGTTCCCGCAGTGGTTCCGCCGAAGCAGGGTCTCTGGGAGACATGGGGTCCCCTGCCTGCTCGGGTCTCCCAGGCCTTGCTGAGCCCTGTCCATGCTGAAGCCAGCAGGCTCACCAAGAGATAAGTCCATGTGATGCATTCTGCCTTTCCTCTTATGAAGGAGCCAGAAAGCTTTGGCTCCATGTTGGAGCTTTCATGGAAGGGTACGAAGGCCATTGAGCTGGGGAATGGACAGACCAGGAAATTCCTGCTGGACGGGGATGAAGTCATCATAACAGGTGAGGGGAGCCAGGCCTGTGGCTTTGTCTCCTGCCTGCACGCACTGTCCCGTCAGCTATGTAGCCATCTGTCTAGCTTGGCCTCGCTCTGTCTGGCATTCCCACAGCTGTGTCCTCTTGCTCTGTCTTTTGTCCCAGCTTTGCCTACCATGGGCTTTTAACCTGACATCCCCAGACCTAAAAAGCCATGGGTGTCCCGCTTTGTCCCCCTTCTCCCTGGCAGAATGATAAAATAGCATCAGATTGCTGTCCTTCTGGACTTTGCAGCACAGAGACCTTGTGTCCGGGCATCTGTCATGCCCACTGTAAAATGGGGAGGCAGCCAGCTTTGCCCACCAGGACAAAGTTACGGGAAGTGAGAGGGTATAGTTGCTGTCTGCCATCAGGAAGCATGCAGAGCTGCCCAGCGGATGTGGTGGTGCTGACATAACTTCAGGGCCAGAAGGACAGATAAGGTTCAAACTCTGTAACCTGGCTCTTCAGGGTGCCCAACACGACAGTGTTGCTGAGCAAATGCAAGAAATGCCTCTCACCTGGGTCCGTGCCTTTGCACATGCTGTCCCCTCTCTGGCATGCCCTGGTGAACTCCTACCCACCTACTGATTCCCTGCTCAGATGTTTCCTCCTTCCTGCTCCCGCGGCCTCCATGCTCCTCTCTCTGCACTCTGTAGACTTTTCTCCTCTAACTCTTGTCTAGATGAGCCGGACCCTCCTCCAGGACAGGGACGGGCTTCTCCTCTCCTCTGCCTTTCCATCACTTTTGTTGAAATGGAATTCAATGAATGACACTAACGCTTGTTGAACATCTACTCTGTGGGGGAGATCATGCTGGGGCCTTCACCTGAGTATTTCATCAGATCCCCGTGTACCTGAGAAATAAGGGCAGTTATTCCTGTTTGCAGGTGAGGGGGCAGAGCTCAGAGTTCAAAGTAGTGGCCCCCATCACCCAGCTTATAATTAGCACAATAGCTGATTTTCGGTGAGCGTTCACCAAGGACCAGGCGCTGTTCTCAGTTTTCTGTGTAGTCATAGCATCTTTATAGCAGTCCTGCATTGTGCTTACTATCACCAACCCGTTTCACAGATGAGGAAACTGAGTTTTAGGGGAATACAAGGTCATGGAACCAATAGGTGGAGAAGCCAGGCTTTGAACTCAGATGTCTTGCTTCAGGCTAATTAGCAGACCTGGGCTTTGAACCCAAACCCACATGGAAAGCTGTGGAGCATCCTTGGGGTGTTGCTGAGGGTCCCTGGCTGTGGAGTGGGCCCGGAGTTCCACCTCAAGTGCTCCTGTGGCTTCGAGAAGCTTATAGATGGCTATTCTTCTGTTTAAAATGCGTGATTATTCCTGACAGCGCCTTCCTGCCTCGGGCCCAGCTGTGTGATGAGCAGCACTGAGGCCGCTTGGGCCTCGGCTCCTGTGAGCCTGGTGGCCTCTCGCTGACCCGTCCTCCTTTGTTCCAGGACACTGCCAAGGGGACGGCTACCGCATCGGCTTTGGCCAGTGTGCTGGGAAAGTGCTGCCGTCCCTCTCGCCAGCATGAGCTTCTCCCTGGCCTCCTGCAAACAAAAGGCTGGGCCCCCACCCCCCACCCCGGGGACCAGGGGCGCCTTCGTGGCAATGGGCCGGTTCTTCCTTCAGTAATAAATAAAGCCATTGTGCTCTGTGTCTGAGCTCAGAAGCCTGCGCTACCATGGTGTGTGACATCCACTTCTGTCCTTGAGTTAACTCAGTGGGTCATGGCGTGGACCACTTCCTTGGGAGACATTCATTCATCTATGTTCATTAGTGAGGCTGAGGGTCTCTGTGGAATTTTCTCATCAGACACCCCAGGCCTCCCCTTTCCCCAGGAACTGGGAAGAGAATGGTGCCTCTGTTAGGGTCCTCAGAGAAACAGGACCATTGGCACGTGCATAGACAGAGATATAGTTTAAGAAGTGGGCTCATGGGGTTGTGGGTGCGGCGAGTCCAAAATCTGCAGCTAGACAGCAGGCTGGAGACCGGAGCAGGGCTGCTTCCTCTGGAGAGGAAGGGGTGCTCCTCTGGAGAGGAAGGGGTGCTCTAAGAACAGGGCTGCTTCCTCTGGAGAGGAAGGGGTGCTCTGAGATGAGTTGGCAGGAACACCCAGGGCCCCATGCAGGTGTTCTCCCTGGGTCCCTGCAGATCTGCTGTCTTCATTCCTGCTGCTGTGTCCTGGGAGGATGATCCCTGTGGGCCACGTCACCCAGGCTCATGCCCCTCGGCTTCCGGTTGGGACGGGACGGTGGGGGCCCAGGCAGAGAGAGGGCCACAGGAGGAAAAGTCACCGTCTGTTCTCTCCTTCCCTGTTACGCTCTGGTTTTGGTGTATGTCCCACTGTGTCCCTCTCCCTGTAGCCCAACAACCCTTGCTGGATTCTGGAACCTCAGTGTTCCTCCCCGAGCAAGGGTTGGTCATGGCTTGTTGTCATTAGTCCTGGGTTATTCCCTGTCCCCTGCTGGCTCGCTTGACCCTGCCTGCAATAACCCCTAAATTAAACCTTCTTCAATTAAGCCTTTGAGAAGACCTCCTGCTTCCTGATGATAAAGGAGTTGGTACCAGGAGCGGTTTCAGGAAACAGGTTCTTAAAGTAGATTCTGGAATTGAATCTGTTGCCTATTTGATGTGCAGGGGGGTACCCTCCTTGCTGAGGGACACGGGATAATCATGGTCTGTATAATGTCACAATTTTGAAAATATTGCCAGCGGTGGCATGGATGGCAGGCAGGCCGAGAATAAGGTGTTAGGGAAAGAGTCATTGGCCCTTAGTTCTGTGGGAATATTGATGATTGCATAGTTCTGGGGTAGGCTGACTGCCACGATCACCCCGGAGAGTTCGGGCAAAGGAAGGACACACTCCAGACCTTGAATTGGGAGGCACGGGTGCAGCAGGCAGAGTATTCTTGGCTGCGCTTAGCCGCTAAGTACACTTAGCCGCAGGACAGACACGGCTGAGGATCTGCTCCAAGTTTGGGTTGCTGAGCTACAGTGCCAGTTAACTATGTGTGTTAAGTTCTCAGCTAGGGTAAGAGGGACTCCAAAACTTAGGATGGAGGCCCTGGCCGGTTGGCTCAGCGGTAGAGCGTCAGCCTGGCGTGCGGGGGACCCGGGTTCGATTCCCGGCCAGGGCACATAGGAGAAGCGCCCATCTGCTTCTCCACCACCCCCCTTCCTCTCTGTCTCTCTCTTCCCCTCCCGCAGCCAAGGCTCCATTGGAGCAAAGATGGCCCGGGCGCTGGGGATGGCTCCTTGGCCTCTGCCCAGGTGCTAGAGTGGCTCTGGTTGCAACAGAGCGACGCCCCGGAGGGGCAGAGCATCGCCCCCTGGTGGGCAGAGCGTTGCCCCTGGTGGGAGTGCCGGGTGGATCCCGGTTGGGCGCATGCGGGAGTCTGTCTGACTGTCTCTCCCCGTTTCCAGCTTCAGGAAAAAAAAACACAAAAAAACCAAAACTTAGGATGGAGACATTTGGGCAGGCACAGATGAGGCTGACAATGTTGAACCTTCCTTATCAGGAGAAACAACCCCTTTACCAGACTTTTACATTAAACCTTTCAGTGACTTGTCTGGGGCAGGATCTACCCTCCCACACACACCCTGATTGTCTCTAAGACCGTAACTAGAGTTAGATCCCAGCATCAGCGTATGGAGAAGGACAAGGCCTTCAGCACTAACAGTGCTGGCTGGCTGTGTCTGTCCCCAGCCACACCAACCCTCCCCCTCAACCCTCAGGTCATTGATGGTCATCAGCTAAGATTCTCCCTCCTCCTGGGGAGTCTATCTTTGGGACCTGTGTCAGTCAGCGTCCTAGCAGCGAAAAGGTGGCCCACCAAAAGCATTAACTGAGGAGGGTTTAATGTAAGAATACCTAACAGGGGCTGGGCAGGGTTAAGGGAAACAAGGGGATGGCACACCTCCAGGGACAAGCCACAGCTTGAGGCCACTACTAACCTTGGCCTGAAGTGGCAGAGAGAAGATGGCGTGTACCCAGAACCCAGCAGGAGCTGCAGCAGTGACAGAAGAGTCACCCAACAGGGGCTGTGACCACATGTAGATGATCAACGCTCCTGCCCAAGCTGTAGCCCAGTAGGAAGAGAGTGGGGAGGTAAATACCTTGACCTCTCTCCTGCCCTCTGAACACAGACAGCCTGTCTCTGCTATTTGGAGAGAAGGGCTGGGCCTGTGAATGGGGACCCAGGAGACTCTCAGCAGATTGGGCCACAGACCAGCGGGCAGGGCAGATTGTCGTCCATCATAAGGGCGGGAAACTGCACAAGTGAGCACACGGACTCTGCAGTTCCATCGACCTGGTGTCTGGACATAGGACCTCTGTGGATTGAGTCCGCCTCTGGGATTCTGGGACAGTTTCGGGAACAGGGAGACAGGACTCTTTCAATCCAGTAGGAAAATGCAGACATTTGAGCAACTAGTTGGAAAAAATGAAATTAGAGATGACAGGCACTGATACCCCAGGCTGGCCACGCCAGGGTCCTGTTAGTCCATTGGCGTATCTGAGCATCCGCAGGGTCACATTTCTCCTGGCGACTGTCACTCGGACTTCCCGCGTCTGCTGCCGCACTGCCCCTTTGCAGATTGCACTCCCTCCCTCGCCCACTTCCCCGATACCTTTACTGTCTGCAAATACAACTGCCACAAGATGGATGGTGTATCAGACTTTACTGAGGGTTTGGAATAACAGGAAGGGGGCCTCTGCAGGGCACAGTACAACTTAAAACTGGCCGCCACACATCCTTGTCTGGAAAATCCACCGCTCGTTCCCTGGAACCGGGAGTTTCTCTCCCTGGTCAGATTTTCCCTGGCGTCCTGGATTGTGGCCAGCTTCACAGGCCTCTGCATGCTTTTCATTTCTTCTCTGCCAGCTTCTGTCTTTGGAAATTCTGTTCATTTCTTTTGTAGACAGTTTCTCTCTTTCCACAGCTCCAAACTTCACCTGAGACAGCGAAGGTGCTCTGATCACAAAGGCCCACCTCCTTCCCTCCTTCACCGGCATAGACCAGCAACAGGAGCTTGACATCTCTCTTAATACCATCAGATTCTCAGGACTCCCTCCCACATGTGCCTCTTAGGTGGACGGTGTATAATTTAAATGTTTATTCTCCATGTTTTGAGCAAGTCCCTGGGTTCCACATCTCTCTACTTTTTTCTTTTCTCTTCATGTGTCATAGGAAAAAAATAAAATCAACCCAAGTACTTAATAGGAGCCTGGATAGTTGTGTACATGCTCTTCTAGATAGTGTGGTTTATGGCCACTGAAATGATAAGTAGGAAAACTGTAGCGGAAAAATGCTTACAGTGTAATTATAGGAGAGAGGATGGTTTAAATTATGTAACTGATGGCATATATGAAAAAAATATACCTTGCATGTGGACAGAGATTAGAAAAGAACAATAAATATCACTGTTTTGTTGGAAGGTTGAATGGGAAGGGGTTGTTAAATTTTCTTTTGTAGACATATTTGCCCTCTGAACACATATTTTGCCTTTCTGAAATCATATTTCCCCTTGCCACCAAAAAAAAAAAACCCTTCAAAAAACAAACAACAAAAAAACAATGAGAGGGAGAGTCAAGATAGGGTAGGAAATATTTAGCAAATCTAGGTGTAGAAAGAAACTAATTGGGACCACGGGATCCTAGAAGCATTACCTCTCAAACTCCAGTGCACATTCAGGTCACTTGGGTCTGCTCATAGATTCTTGCTCTCCCGCCATCCCCCTGAGATTTTGATCTTTTAGGCCTGGGGTGGGGCCGTGATTTGGGATTTCTGACAAGCTCCTCAGGGTCCTTTGTCACTGTTTGAGTGACATGGCCCTCAGGAATCATGTCTTTCGCTCCCAAGAGGTCTAAAGCATCTCCAGGCGAGGTCTTCAAGACCCCTCCTGTCCCTTGGAATCTGCTCCTAGCTGGTTGGGAGCTGCTTCAGACAGGCTTTTCCCAGAAGCACTTGGTATGTCTGAGGTAGGCTGCAGAGTGAAGGCGGCTGTGGGCCGAGACGACGCACAAGGCCCCTGTGCTCCATCCTCCCCTTACACGGAGCCTCCAGTGTGTCCTGGGCCACTGCCTTCGCCAGCTGTCCCTTTGTGCATCCCACGTAGTGGAGGGGGACAGCTGAATGTGCCCTGGAATGCTGGCTGAACAGCTGTGGCTTTGTTCACTCTCAGGGGTCACCTAGTTGTGACAGTGCTTTGGAAACCAGTTTCCCAATCACCTGGATTGGATTGTGGACCCACAGCTGGGATACAAGTGACGGGAAGGGAGCCATGAACTTCTTCACAGCTACAGGTCTCTTCTGGTGGATGGTGGCCTTGCCTTGGACGGATAGACTGAATGCTTTCAGAGGAAGGTGGTCTTGTTTAACTTCATAGCAGGTGTGTGAAAACTGATGACAATGACAATGACATAAATTAATAGACACCATATCCCTTGAGGTCAGGTGCTGGAAGAGGTTGCTGTGAGCATTACTCTGACCAGCGGTCCTGGCTCAGAGGTTTGGCCTATTGGAAGTGGCCCTGGGAAGTGAAAAACCAGGTTTCTAGCCTCTGTGGGGGCAGGGGGCACACAGAACCTTGGTTCTTCCCAGCTCAGAACCCTGGCTTCTCCGGGGGTGGTGGAATCAAGAAAGGACACCAAGGTTGCCCATGTTCTATCATTTTATCCTCACAACAACCTTGTGAGGTAGATATTATTCCCCATTTTTGCAGATGAGGAAATTAGAGCTGAGAGAGGCTGAGTTATTTGGAGTCAGATAGCAAGGAAGTAGAGGAATTGAGGAATCGGGACTTGGGACCAAGTGTCTGGGCTCTGCTCCACTGTTCTTGCTGCAAGGTCATAGATGTAGGTGACGGGATGACAGGCAGGGGGAATGGTGGGAAGAAGAGGGAGGAGGAAGGCCCCAGGAGACTCATTATTAACAACTTCGTCCTGTTTCCCCCATAGCTCACTTCATTCAAAGCACCTCCTCCTGTCCTTTCATTCCCATGAGGTCTACACACAATTTTAAAAAGCCAGGCTTTTACTCCTTGTTAGAAACTGAGGGGACTGAGGCACCGAGAGGTGAGTGACTTGCTTGTGGTCACACAGCCTTGGAGTGGCTTGGAAGGACTTGAACCCAGGTCTCCCTGTCTGTCTGTTATTCACATCGTAGACAGTGTGCTCTCAAGACGTTACAGGGTGAAATAATTTTGTGGGAGGAAAAAATTAGCAAAAGAATTAAACGTAAGACCAAAAGAAGATGATTATTAAACTACCACCTAGCCAGCTGATGGAATTCTCTGCAGCCCCTAACAGTGACGGGTATGAAGTATGTCTGACGAAATGGGAATGTTTTCATGCTGTAATGTGAATGATATATCATTGCATGCGGTATGACTCTATTTAAAAATGTGTGTAAAAAAGGCTGGGAGAATATTTCAAAATGGCAGCTTCCAGGGAGGCAGAATTATAAGTGTTATTTCCTCCCTTTCCTTCTATTTTTCTGTATTTCCCCAAATTTCTAAAATGTATTTTCATCTATAACAGGAAAAAAATATGCCCTTCTCTATTTTAGCTTAAAAAAATACGGCTGCGAAGCAGCCCCTGTGCCTTTTGTGAGTTTGTGGATGAGGTACCACCATCTCCTTTCACAACGGCCTGCTGGAGGCGGCTTGGGTTTGGGGGGATGTCTGACTGGGAGCCCCTGGTGCCAGGACACGTGCTCGTTTGCATCTTAAGGGCAGAAGTTCTCCTCAAAACAAGACCACTGTGGTATGATGGTGGATGTCTGTGCTGGAGCCAGGGAAGGTGACCACCCCATAGTCACAATAATTCCCAGACCAGCCCACAGGAGGGAACCCCTCCCCCAGCACCAGAGTGGGGGTGCTTGTGTGAGAGCAGGCAAAAGGCTAAGGGGAATCTTCTCCACCCCCGGGTGCCTGAGTCCCTTCCTGGTGTCTGTGGGCTGGTAGGCTGGTGGCCAAGGGAGACAGAGGCGCATCCCGGGCCGCGGCGAGCCTCAGTCGTCCAGGTGCTGCTCCTCCCAGGTGGACGTGGGGATGGCGCTGTAAGGGTCCATGATGACCTTGGCACAGCGGATGATCATGACGACGAGGAAGAGGCAGAGGAAGACAAAGCAGGCCAAGGTCAGGCCTTTGTCCACATCCACGTAGACGGGCTCGGGTGTGGGCTCCTCCATCGCAGGCTGGCGGCTGCAGGCTGCTCCTCCGGCTCCCGGTGGACTGGTACCATCTTCCAGCCCTGCAGAGAGCCAGGCAGTAGTCAGGGAGGGTCGTGCCCACCGGCCTGAAGCAGGGGAAGGGCACAGACTCACTCTGTGTCTCCTCTGCCCCTGGAGGGACAGCTTGCTGCTCCCCTTCTCCCGAGCCATCACCACCACCCCCAGTCCCGAATTCACGGAGCAACCAGCTACACACTGCGCCTCACATCCAGTTCATTGTTCGATCCTCAAAACCAGCGGTTCTCAACCTGTGGGTCGCAACCCTAGCGGGGTCGCCTAAAGCCATCGGAAAATACATAATGCATATCAGGTATTTACAGTCCGAATCATAACTGTAGCAATATTACAGTTATGAAGTAGCCACCAAAATTATTTTTTGGTTTGGGGTCACCGCCACATGAGGAACTGTATTGCGGGGTCACGGCATTAGAAAGGTTGAGAGGCCCTGGCCAGTTGGCTCAGTGGTAGAGCGTCAGCCTGGCGTGCGGAAGTCCCAGGTTTGATTCCCAGCCAGGGCACACAGGAGAAGAGCTCATCTGCTTCTCCACCCCTCCCCCTCTCCTTCCTCTCTGTCTCTCCCTTCCCCTCCCGCAGCTGAGGCTCCGTTGGAGCAAAGATGGCCCGGGCACTGAGGATAGCTCCATGGCCTCTGCCCCAGGCGCTGGAGTGGCTCTGGTCGCAACAGAGCAACGTCCCAGATGGGCAGAGCATCGCCCCCTGGTGGGCAGAGCATCGCCCCCTGGTGGGCGTGCCGGGTAGATCCCGGTCGAGCGCATGCGGGAGTCTGTCTGACTGCCTCTCCATTTCCAGCTTCAGAAAAATACAAAAAAAAACAAAACAAAAAACAAACAAACAAACAAAAAAACCCAGAAAGGTTGAGAACCACTGCTCAAGACAGTCCTGGAGGCAAGTCAGTCAGGTATCAAGGTGAACATTTTATAAATGGGAAAACTGAGACCCAGAAAGGGGAAATGACTTCCCCAAGGTCCAACATCCCAAGCCCCAAACTTCTGCAGGCCTCTCCCTCCTCTGGTGGAAGCTGGAAGCAGTGCAGACCCATCTCCCCACCCCCTCCGCAGCTTCACGGGACACCTGCGTGGGCCCCTGGCTGGGAGGAACTAGCATACCTGTAACCACAGGGGACCGTGCTGTCCCCTTGCTCAGACCTTGTCTCCCTCCCCACCAGTCCCCAGAAGTCACTGACCTGCTGGTCGGAGTGGTCACCTCTTCATAAGGGCCATGGGGTGGGCTGGCACCCTGGGCGAGGCTGCTGTAGGAGAGAGGGGGAGGGGCCGGACATCACAGCCGGGAGCCCGTGAGCGCAGTGACCTTCCACTCAGAGAAGCAGGTGCAGGGGCCGGCGTGGCTGGAACAGAGCGGGACAGAGGCTGGTTACTTCCCAAGACGTTGGCCTGAGACATGACTGGGGGGCCTGGCAGGGAAGGCTGGTGGGGCAGCCACCGTACTTTATCCTAATGCTGCTTTTTGTTTTCTTCTCTCTTTCAAAAATGATAACGTTAAGAAAAATTATAGTAAAACATGAGTCACAATATTTACCATCCTAACCATGGCTCAGTGTGCAGGTCAGTGAAATTAAGTACATCCATGATAGTGTGTGACCATCATCACTATCAACCCCTAGAACTCTCTTCATCTTGCAAAACTAAAACTCTCTAGTTGCCAGGTGGGAGGGGGTTTGGGGACAGGGTGAAAGAGGTGAAGGGGGTTGAGAAGCACAAATTGGTAGTTACAGAATAGTCGTGGGGAACCTGGCCTGTGGAGGCGCAGTTGATAAAGCGTTGGCCTGGAATGACAAAGTTGCTGGGGTTTTTTTTAAGATTTTTATTTATTCATTATAGAGAGGATAGAGAGAGAAGGGGGGAGGAGCAGGAAGCATCAACTCCCATATGTGCCTTGACCAGGCAAGCCCAGGGTTTTGAACCGGCAACCTCAGTGCTTCCAGGTTAACGCTTTATCCACTGCGCCACCACAGGTCAGGCCAAAGTTGCTGCTTTGAAACCCAGGCTTGCCTGCTCAAGGCACATGTGAGAAGCAACTACTATGAGTTGATGCTTCCCGCTACTCCCTCTAGTCCCCCCCCTTCTTCTCTCTAAAACCAATAAATAAAATCTTTTAAAAAGTCACGGGGATGTAGAGGACAGCATAGGGAATATAGTCGATAATATTGCAATAACTATGTATGGTGCCAGGTGGACACTTGAAATATCAGGGGGACCACTTTATCAAGTATATGCCTGTCTAACCTCTGGGCTGTACACCTGAAACTAACACGGAATAATATTGAATGTAAATTGTAATTGAAAAAGAAAATTTAAGAAAGAAAATAAAACTATAAATATTAAAAAACAAACAAACCCTAAAACCATTAAACAATAAGTCCCCGTTCCCACTCCCCTAGCTCCGAGATGCTACCATTCTACTTTCTATCATTATGAACCAGACCATACTATGAACTAGATCTCATAGGAATAGAATTATATAGTATTTATCTTTTTTGTGACTCTTATTTTAGTTAGTATAAGGTCATCAAGTTTCATTAATATTGTAGCATGTTCATAACTTTCTTTTTAAGACTGAATAATAGGCCCTGGTCGGTTGGCTCAGTGGTAGAGCGTCAGCCTGGCGTGCACGAGTCCCGGGTTCAATTCCCGGCCAGGGCACACAGGAGAAGCGCCCATCTGCTTCTCCACCCCTCCCCCTCTCCTTCCTCTCTGTCTCTCTCTTCCCCTCCCGCAGCCAAGGCTCCATTGGAGCAAAGTAGGCCCGGGCGCTGAGGATGGCTCTGTGGCCTCTGCCTCAGGCGCTAGAATGGCTCTGGTTGCAGCAGAGCGACGCCCGGATGGGCAGAGCATCGCCCCCTGGTGGGCGTGCCTGGTGGATCCCTGTCGGGCGCATGCGGGAGTCTGTCTGACTGCCTCCCCGTTTCTGGCTTCGGAAAAATACAAAAAACAAAACAAAACACACACAAAAAAAGACTAAATAATATTCTAGTGTATGTATAAAACACATGTTGTGTATCCATTCATCATTATTTTCACTTGGGTTGCTTCCATCTTCTGGTGATTGTGAATAATGTTGCTATGACTATAGATACATAAATATCTCTTTGAGACCCTGTTTCAACTCATTTGGTTATATACCTAGAAGTGGACTTGCTGGATCATACGGTAATGCTATTTTTAATTTTTTGAGGATTAAAGTTAACATTTTTGTTTCAGGTTAGACAGGAAAAGTTAAGAACCATATGATTTTCTCATATGTGAGATATAAAGCTGAAAGCAACAAATGAACAAATAAGAAAAACAAACAAAATCTCATAGATGCTGACAACAGTATGGTGCTTACCAGACGGAAGGGAGGTGGGGGTGACAAAGGGGGTCAAATATATGGTGACGAAAGAAGATTTGACTTTGGGCACTGGGCACACAATGCAATACAGGGTGGGGCTATATATAGTAAGTTTACAGTTGTTTGTATGGAAAGTAATACAATAATTAATAATAATAGAAGAATAAACTCTGTGTTTTATGTATTCACACCTGTAAACATAATTTTGCATCACCCTGTATATGGATGATGTATCGTGACAGTGTACACTTGAAACATATATAATCCTATTAACCACTGTCATCCCAATTAATTTAATTAAACAAGTATTTGTAGGACCTGGATGGGTAGCTCAGCTGCTTAGAGCATCATCCCAATATGCCGAGGTTGCGGGTTTGATCCCCAGTCAGGGCGCATACAAGAGTCAACCAATGATGGCATGAATAAGCGGAACAACAAAATCAATGTTTCTCTTTCTCTGTCTCTCCCTTCCTCTGTCTCTAAAAAAAAAAAAAAGAAATAGTCAATAAATAACAACAAAAATATTTGTATACAGTTCAAAATTTTAAAAATACAAAAGTTTGGCCCTGGCCAGTTGATTCAGCAGATAAAGTGTTGGCCCAGCATGTAGACATCCTGGGTTCGATCCCTGGTCAGGGCACACGTGAAAAGAGACCATCTGCTTCCCTCCCCTTCTCGTTCCCTCTTCTCTCCTTCTTCCCCTCTTGCAGCCAATGGCTCGATTGGTCTAAGCATTGACCTCAGGCACTGAGGATAGCTTGGTTGATTTAACCATTGGCCCCAGATGGGGCTTGCCAGGTGGATCCCAATGGGGGCACATGTGGAAGTCTGTCTCTCTATCTCCTCTCTTCTCACTTAAAAAAAATACAAAAAGAAAACAGTGAAAAGCAGTTTTCTAACTGGATCCACAGTAATCCAGCTCATCTCTAGAGAGATAGCTACTGTGGTGAGGTTCTCATACATTTTTCAGATGTGTCTCATCTATTCAAATTTTCCTTTTAGCTCTACTTCTCACCTGTAGAATTTCCATATGACTCTTAAAAAAAAAATCTCTAGCTTTCCAGTGACATTTTCCACCTTGTTACCTATTTTCTTAAACATCACAAATTTTTAAAGACCACATTTGAGAACTCCAACGTCTGTGTCATCTGTGGATCTGCTTCTGTTGTTCATTTTTGCTTTTGGTTCAACCTCTTAATATATCTGATAAAAGTTTCACTGGGATACTTAGCAGTTGTAGTGGCTCTAGAGCAGGGGTCTCAAACTCAACTCAGCATGTGGGCCGCAGAGCAAGATCACAGCCGTTCGGCGGGCCGCACTAGGTCTACAAAAGGCAACTGTTACATAACGCTTTTCTCACTGCAGTTGAAAACAAAAAAAAAAATCAGTACAACAAGCACAATCGTACATGCAGTTTACTCAGTGTCACAAAACGACCAGAAACTGTAGTTCGCATCACAACTGCTGTTAACTAAGCTAATATCTAGCTAGGATGCTAGAGAAATGAAAAATACAAGTAGGCCCCTAGGCTTACTTAATTTTATCCAAAATATTTTGAACTTCGTGGATTAGTCTGCGGGCCGCACAAAATTGTTCGGCGGGCCACAAGTTTGAGACCCCTGCTCTAGACGGAGTTATCCTTGGTGGAGAGGGTTCACCACCTGCTCTAAGAAGAAGTTAGAATTCAGGCAGGTCACCTTAATCCAAGATGGAGCTAAGCTCCCTCAACCGGCGTCCACTTGTTAACAAGGTTAGGACTGCGTAGGGTCTGACAGCAGTTCTGTGGTGGTGCCCACCAAGGTTCCGAGGTGAGAACCCGGATGTCTCCTGCTGCTGTTCCTTCTTGGTTTTCCTTGAGTTCTAGTTTTGCCCCTCAGTGCTTTGAGACAGATGAAAACTGAGTGGGATAAGCTGTTCAGAATTATTCAGCAACTGATGTTTGATTCTACACTATAGCAGTCGTCCTCAACCTTTTTTGGGCCACGGATCGGTTTCATGTCAGAAAATATTTTCACAGACCGGCCTTTAGGGTGGGACGAATAAATGTATCACGTGACCGAGATAAGCGTCAAGAGTGAGTCTTAGACGGATGTAACAGAGGGAATCTGGTCATTTTTAAAAAATAAAACATTGGCCCTGGCCGGTTGGCTCAGTGGTAGAGCGTTGGCCTGGCGTGCAGGAGTCCTGGGTTCGATTCCCGGCCAGGGCACACAGGAGAAGCACCTATCTGCTTCTCCACCCCTCCCCCTCTCCTTCCTCTCTGTCTCTCTCTTCCCCTCCCGCAGCCAAGGCTCCATTGGAGCAAAGTTGGCCTGGGCACTGAGGATGGCTCTATGGCCTCTGCCTCAGACGCTAGAATGGCTCTGGTTGCAACAGAGCGATGCCCCAGTTGGGCAGAGCATCTCCCCCTAGTGAGCATGCCAGGTGGATCCCTGTCAGGCACATGCGGGAGTCTGTCTGACTGCCTCCCGGGTTCCAGCTTCAGAAAAATACAAAAAATAAAATAAAAATAAAACATTGTTCAGACTTAAATATAAAGAAAACGGAAATAATGTAAGTTATTTATTCTTTCTCTGCAGACCGGTACCAAATGGCCCATGGACCGGTACCGGTCCGCGGCCTGGGGGTTGGGAACCACTGCACTATAGGATGCAAGAGCATGACATGAAAGACATTTGTCCTTTGCCTTTAAAGATGACGCAGAAGCCCCGGCCTGGAGATGAGCACACATATGTTTGGTCATACTTCTGCTTTTCCTTTGCTCTGGGATGTTATGAGATGCTCATTGTCACACTGTTGTACAGTGCAAGACGGGAACAACCTGAACATGTCAGTAGCAGACGGGTTAAACCTCTGTCAGGGGATTTTTTGAGACACTTAGGAAGAAACACACACACATACACACACACACACACACACACATCTAGGAAACTTTGTGAAGTGAAAAAGTAAGTGGAGGAACAATACTCTAAATATGAGATGATTTATGTAAAATAAATTTCAATATTGTACATACGCACACGTTGGGTTGGGAGGGTAGTACCCCACTCAGTGCCAGGTCATGACTTCCTGCTGCTCTAATTATTTGAGAAATTAAAGATGTAGAATATTATAAACATTATGATAACAAGTGCCTGGGTCTCCACTGTACAGAATTTGCAACTATTTCCTCGTCATAGCTGCCTCTCCTCTGCTTTCTTCAGAAGTGCCCGTCTAGCGCAACTCCCGCCCTGCAGAGCCTCTCCTCTTGTCCCGTCCAGCAATCCGACCCTTGAGCGTGGTCTGCATTTCTCACTCTGGACATCCACACACTTCTTGGGTTCCTTGGTCCCTGCTTTAAAAACACTGACCTGGTCCCCCTCCCTCCACTTCATAGATGAAGAGACTAGAATGTGGGGGGAAGAAGGGGTGTTTTTCAGAGTCTCAGAGCAATGGCACAGCTGAATTTGGAGCAAATCCACATTTCTGACCCCTGCTAGGCCTGTGCCTTGGGCTCTGTGATAATGACTCATCAGGGTCATTAGGGGCTCTCCAGGAAGGATGAACAGGTTGGAGTTTCAAGCTCCTGAGTTTCACAGCAGGACTCAGTCTGGCCTCTCAATCCCCAACTCAAATCCCAGGTCCAGGGCATGCCTCATGTCAACAGAATACTCCACACAGATTGCAGAGGTCAGACCCAGAAAGATTGCCACTTTGGCGACTTTCCCCTGTTATCATGGGGCCAGGGTCAGGTTCTATAACCTGGTGACAAGCCCCAGAGGAAGATCGAGTGTTTTCCAGATCCTTCAGGCTAGGGTGAATGCCAAGAATGGGAATTCAGAGAATAGTGTCACCTTCCTGCTCCCCAGGTAGAGTGTGCTCACTGACCGTAATTACCCAGCAGGTGCAAGTCCTGTCCAACTCTGAACATGGGGATGTGGCCCTGGCCAGTGGGCTCAGTGGTAGAGCTTTGGCCCAGTGTGTGAATGTCCCGGGTTCAATCCCTAGTCAGGGCACACAGGAGAAGTACCCATCTGCTTCTCTATCCCTCCCACTCTCACTTCTCTCTCTCTCTCTCTCTCTCTCTCTCTGTCTCTCTCTCTGTCTCTCTTCCCTAACTGCCATGACTCAATTGGAGCAAGTTGGCGCCAGGTGCTAAGGATGGCTCTATGGCCTCTACCTCAGGCACTAGGAAGAGCTCAGTTGCTGAGCAACAGAGCAATGCTACAGGTGGGCAGAGCATCGCCCCCTAATGGGCTTGCCAGGTGGATCCCAGTCAGAGTGTATATAGGAGTCCGTCTCTGCCTCCCCTCCTCTCACTGAATAAAAGAAGAAAGAAAGAAATAGAAAGTGAGGACGTGACACCCAGGAAGAAACACAGCACTGAACGCAGCTGCCTGCCGTTCCCTAGGAACTGAGGGGCCAGTCCTCCCAGCGGCCAGCCCCGCGCTCCCCAACACAATGGCATCATTCTTCAGCACTGAGGCTGCACAAGCCACATGTTCCACCTGCTGGCTTCTTGAGGCGCTGGATGTGAACTTGCCTCACAATCAGGGATGCTGATCTGGGTGAGTGAATGAGCCCCAAGGAAGTGGCTGTGGGCTGACCTGGCACTCTTGTCAAAGCATGCACTTTTAGGGTGGGGGTATACCTGATCCAAATGGAAAAGGCCATGAGTTAGAACAGTTAGTCGTGGCCCTGGCCGGTTGGCTCAGCGGTAGAGCATCGGCCTGGCGTGCAGGGGACCCGGGTTCGATTCCCGGCCAGGGCACATAGGAGAAGCGCCCATTTGCTTCTCCACCCCCACCCCCTCCTTCCTCTCTGTCTCTCTCTTCCCCTCCCGCAGCCAAGGCTCCATTGGAGCAAAGATGGCCCGGGCGCTGGGGATGGCTCCTTGGCCTCTGCCCCAGGCGCTAGAGTGGCTCTGGTCGCAGCAGAGCGACGCCCTGGAGGGGCAGAGCATCGCCCCCTGGTGGGCAGAGCGTCGCCCCTGGTGGGCATGCCGGGTGGATCCTGGTCGGGCGCATGCGGGAGTCTGTCTGACTGTCTCTCCCCGTTTCCAGCTTCAGAAAAATACCAAAAAAAAAAAAAGAACAGTTAGTTTTAGTCACACAGGCAGGTCGTGAGCCCTGGACTTGTAAAGAGATATCATCTGTGACCATGTGCTCTGCAGCTTCCATCTGCCAACACTCCGAGTCCTTTCCGCCACCTCCTCTTCACTCAGGAAGGAGGCTGTGCCAAGTGCCCATGTCCCTTGACCTGCCTCCCAGAACAGATGTCGGTCAGTCAGCACAGCCTGCAAGGCCTGGATTCGGGAGCCTCTAGGGCCTCCTAGCTGGCCTGGTTGTTGGGGCTGTTGTAAACTTGGTAACTGCAAAGTTAGATTTCTCCAAGGTGTGGTGGAAGTTATGCTGCTCCATCCAACCCAGGGAATGCCCTTTGCCCTCCGTCACCTGGAGCTGTTCTCTGAACCAGGCCCAGGAGCCCTACAAGGGGAGGCATGGGCGGCCGATCGCGGTGTGAGTATGAGGGGTGAGGGTGGGTGGGGCGCTGTCATGGCAGAGCCTCCACAGGTTGTGTCCAACAGCTGCAGCAGATGCGCTGGACAAGAGGCCGGAGCTAGTCTCTAGGGAGACATATGAGGAGAATCTAGATTCTTTACTGTCATCATCTTCCTTTCCTGCAAAGTGCCAGGTGCAAACACATCTCTGTCCTTGACCCGCAAGGGTAAATAATGCCACTGAGAACCAGACAGGCGAGGTAGAGCCTGTGGACTTGGATGTCTCAGCCTGGGTTCAGCCCACTCGTCTCCAGTGCGTCCTCCTGATCACGGGGCTGTGACACTGTCTCCCTGGCTGGCGGCTCGGACACAGTGGTCAATACGGAAGAGCATTCTTCCTGCATGAGTGGGAAGGGCTGGCTGGACGGCCCCGGGCGCAGAGCAGTGGGTGTGGGAGGAGACACACTCCGGGCCACCTGGAGCACGAGGAGTCCAGCTGCTGGAGTTGATCACAGGGCGGCCCTGCCACCCTGCGTCCTCCGTCTTCCGCTCAGAGCCCGTCACTCAGCCCACCCTGCGTCCTGCGTCTTCCGCTCAGAGCCCGTCACTCAGCCCACCCTGCGTCCTCACCCTGCATCCTCCATCTTCTGCTCAGAGCCCGTCACTCGGCTCACCCTGCCGTCTTCCGTCTTCTGCTCAGAGTTCGTCACTCAGCCCACCCTGCATCCTCCGTCTTCTGCTCAGAGCTCGTCACTCAGCCCACCCTGCGTCCTCCGTCTTCTGCTCGGAGCCCGTCACTCAGCCCACCCTGCATCCTCCATCTTCTGCTCGGAGCCCGTCACTCAGCCCACCCTGCATCCTCCATCTTCTGCTCAGAGTTCGTCACTGGGCCCACCCTGAGCCCTCCGTCTTCTGCTCGGAGCCCGTCACTCGGCCCACCCTGCGTCCTCCGTCTTCTGCTCAGAGTTCGTCACTCGGCCCACCCTGCGTCCTCCGTCTTCTGCTCAGAGCCCGTCACTCGGCCCACCCTGCGTCCTGCGTCTTCTGCTCAGAGCCCGTCACTCAGCCCACCCTGCATCCTCCATCTTCTGCTCAGAGTTCGTCACTCGGCCCACCCTGCGTCCTCCGTCTTCTGCTCGGAGCCCGTCACTCAGCCCACCCTGCATCCTCCGTCTTCTGCTCAGAGTTCGTCACTCGGCCCACCCTGCGTCCTCCGTCTTCTGCTCAGAGCCCGTCACTCGGCCCACCCTGCGTCCTGCGTCTTCTGCTCAGAGCCCGTCACTCAGCCCACCCTGCATCCTCCATCTTCTGCTCAGAGTTCGTCACTGGGCCCACCCTGAGCCCTCCGTCTTCTGCTCGGAGCCCGTCACTCAGCCCACCCTGCGTCCTCCGTCTTCTGCTCAGAGCCCGTCACTCGGCCCACCCTGCGTCCTCCGTCTTCTGCTCAGAGTTCGTCACTCGGCCCACCCTGCGTCCTCCGTCTTCTGCTCAGAGCCCGTCACTCGGCCCACCCTGCGCCCTCCGTCTTCTGCTCAGAGCCCGTCACTCGGCCCACCCTGCGCCCTCCGTCTTCTGCTCGGAGCCCGTCACTCGGCCCACCCTGCGTCCTCCGTCTTCTGCTCGGAGCCCGTCACTCGGCCCACCCTGCGTCCTCCGTCTTCTGCTCGGAGCCCGTCACTCGGCCCACCCTGCGTCCTGCGTCTTCTGCTCGGAGCCCGTCACTCGGCCCACCCTGCGTCCTCCGTCTTCTGCTCAGAGTTCGTCACTCGACCCACCCTGCGTCCTGCGTCTTCTGCTCAGAGTTCGTCACTGGGCCCACCCTGAGCCCTCCGTCTTCTGCTCAGAGCCCGTCACTCGGCCCACCCTGCGTCCTGCGTCTTCTGCTCAGAGTTCGTCACTGGGCCCACCCTGAGCCCTCCGTCTTCTGCTCAGAGCCCGTCACTCGGCCCACCCTGCGTCCTGCGTCTTCTGCTCGGAGCCCGTCACTCGGCCCACCCTGCGTCCTCCGTCTTCTGCTCGGAGCCCGTCACTCGGCCCACCCTGCGTCCTCCGTCTTCTGCTCAGAGTTCGTCACTCAGCCCACCCTGCGTCCTCTGTCTTCTGCTCAGAGTTCGTCACTCAGCCCACCCTGCCGTCCTCCGTCTTCTGCTCAGAGCCCGTCACTCGGCCCACCCTGCGTCCTCCGTCTTCTGCTCAGAGCCCGTCACTCGGCCCACCCTGCCGTCCTCCGTCTTCTGCTCAGAGCCTGTCACTCGGCCCACCCTGCCGTCCTCCGTCTTCTGCTCAGAGCCCGTCACTCGGCCCACCCTGCGTCCTCCGTCTTCTGCTCAGAGCCCGTCACTCAGCACCTGGCTGAACCTTGGTCACCAAGGATGTGGGAATGGGAAGATCAATTCAGCGGGATATTATTAATTACCCTTCTCTGTTTAGAGTCCTTGAAAGTGTCTGCTCGTTTCGTCAGCCTTCCCACTCCTACTCCGCTAATGCTTTCTCTCCTCTGTGCCCAGCAAGCGGGACTCAAACGAACAGATGAGGCCTGAGAATTTATGTGCACCGCCCCACGCTCAGGACAGCGGGGGACGCTGGCGCAGGAAGCGTCCACATCAACAGAAGCCACAACCATCCTTTTCATCTTGATAAACAGACCCGCGGGGGGGGGGGCAGCCTGGCCAGGAGGCCACGGGGGCTGGGCCTGTAGCCGCCTGCTCCTCGGGCTGGCAGAGGCGACCCTGTCCTCCCAGGAGGACGAGCACCGTGCTCAGAGGTCTCTGTTTCAGAAGTGAAGCATCAGGCAAACAAACACAGCTGCAGGGGGGGCTGGCCGGCACTGCCCTGGTGGCTGCGCACAGTTCTGGCCGTCAGAACGAGTGAGTCAGGCTCGGACACTGCCCTGCAGTCCGAGCAGAGGTGACACAGTGACTAGGAATCATGTCTCTAATAGGTTTCCTGGTGGTGCTGATGCCACTGGTCCGGGATCTCTCCGGCAGACAAGAGCAAGGTCAGCCCTCCTGCTGTCAGGCGCTACCCCTCTGATACAGACGTCCTCTGCTCCCCGCAGCCTCCACGGAGAGGGACAGCGTAGGGGCGAGGGAGGGACTGGAGCCAGTCCTTGGGTTTTGAATCTCAGCCCAATCCTGTGTACTATAGCAAGGCAACCTGGGCAAATGATATAACCTCTATGGGCCTCAGTTTCCTCCTAGGTAAAAGAGGGGTGATGATTACGGCACCAAGACCATAGAGTCAGGGTGAGGATTAGAGGAGAGATGTCAGTCAAGTGCCGAGAACCATCCCACACAGAGAATACGGTCCAAACACCAGGGCTACCTACCGTTCCACCTCTACAGGCGAGGACTCACGGCTGGGCAGCTCGGGGGGACTCAGGCCTTGGACACCGAGGCCCTCCGAGGCTCTGATCCCAACCAGCCCACCGGACTCGTGTGTTTACCCCCAGACTGAAGAGGTGATTCTGGTTATTTATTCATAAACAAACAACAGTGTGTGTTGCTTACAAATCTGGGTTAACTGGGCTCGGCTGGGTGGTTGTCACTCACTCGGAGTTCTGATGTGCAGTTACAGTCAGCTGGTGGTTGAGGTTGAGTCCTCTGGAAGGTTCCCTCACTCGCACGTCTGGTGGCCAAGCTGGGAAGATTCACGCAGCTGGGCTCCTCAGGCATCCTTCTCAACAAGCGGTCTCTCCACATGGTGGCCTCAGGCAGCCACCACCCCCTGACGTGTCGGCCCGAAGGTCACAGAGAGAGGGTTCCCAAGAGAGACCAGCAGTAGCCACGTAGCCTTTCCTAACCGAGACTTGGAAGTCACAGAAGGTTACTTCTGTCTCATTTAAATATCGAGGCAACCACAAAGAACCACCAGGTTCAAGGGGAGGGAACACGGACTCCACTGCTCATTGGGGCAAGTCTCAAAGAATTTGAGGCATATTTTAAAACCACCCTGAGGCTCTGTCGCTCCTGCCTGTATTCCTTTCTACCACCATGCTCTGCACCTGCCTACCTCTGCTGCTGAGGGTCCTCATCAGACACTCTCTGAGATGTTTCCTTGTCCCTCCCATTTATCACCCCCGAACCCCACAGCCTCATGTTCGTGATCTATTTACTGGGCTTTGTTCTCACAGATTCCAAGTATGTAAACAAGCAAATGAACAATAACACCGAAGAGGTGTGGACAGGGCAAAAAAAACCCCAGAGACATGGGCCCTGGCCGGTTGGCTCAGCGGTAGAGCGTCGGCCTGGCGTGTGGGGGACCCGGGTTCGATTCCCAGCCAGGGCACATAGGAGAAGTGCCCATTTGCTTCTTCATCCCCCCCTCCTTCCTCTCTCTCTCTCTCTTCCCCTCCCGCAGCCAAGGCTCCGTTGGAGCAAAGATGGCCCGGGCGCTGGGGATGGCTCCTTGGCCTCTGCCCCAAGCGCTAGAGTGGCTCTGGTCGCAACGGAGCGACACCCTGGAGGGGCAGAGCATCGCCCCCTGGTGGGCAAAGCATCGCCCCTGGTGGGCGTGCCGGGTGGATCCCGGTCGGGCGCATGCGGGAGTCTGTCTGACTGTCTCTCCCCGTTTCTAGCTTCAGAAAAAAATACAAAAAAAAAAAACAAAACCCTGGAGACTATGAAAATGATAGTTATGTGCCCAGGGTCATAGTACTTATTAGTTCTTTCTTTCATATTCTTCAGTATTTCCCCCAGACCTCCACAGAGGACATCTACAACTTGAACAGTCAGAAAAAATATTTTTTTTCCAGAACAAGTACATTTAAAACCAGATGGTGTTTCTTGTTCTGAACCCAAATCTTAATACCTCAGCTATTCAGCTATTATTGAAGTCTTTGCCCTTCAAAGAGGCAAACTGTCTGTCACTCCAAAGTCACCTTATAAAAAGGTGAAGAAAATACCACGAGACAGACCCAAAGTAAAAAGAATAACCTTCCTGATGTACAGATTGAAACTGGAGCAGTTTTGGACTTTTTGGTCAAAGGGTCAAGGATACAGGATGCACTTGCATCAGATGCAGGGGCACCGGTTTCTCTGCTGTTTGTCCTGCGATTTTCCCGGGGCTGTGCAATGACGGAGGCCACCTCAGCCTGGACCATGGAGCTGTGGCTACTGGCAGTGCTGACAGCGACTGTGTCGAGACTTCTGTTGAAAAATGAAATTATGGGGCGCCCTGGTGTGACACCCATGTGGGATTTAATGTGTGTCTCCAGGTCTCGAGAAGAAAGAGGACATTCGTGTTCCCGTTCAGACAGAATGAGCTGTGCACGTGGGGAGAGGTGCAGTTTAAGTCAAGCCAGTGTGCCAACCGTGTGGATTTCCTAAGCAGGGCCCGTGATTCTCAAACTTTAGACTCCAAGGTTTAGAGTGCCTGCTAATCCCTCTCAGCCTTGCTTTAAAATGTGCTTCGCCAGCTCTGAGCTGGGAGGTTCTGGTTCGGGGATGCAGGGTTGGGCCTCTGAGTCTGCATTGCATTGCACGGCGACCTCCCCTGTGACTCTTCGAGGACTTCGCTTTTTCCTTCACGTCCGGTGAGGCACGTGTTGACTGTCAGGTCCGGATTCCATATACGTTTCTCCAGGCCTCCTGTGTGATAAGCGCAGTGCTAGCTAACTGCACGTTCTCCTCTGTAAGCTCCTCCTATAATTGGAGGTCAGTGTTCTTCTCGCCATTGGACCCATGAGAAAAGTGTAGTTCAGAGCAGCGGGGTGATTTGTGGGAGGCCACACAGCCGTCAGCGGTGGAGCCAGGGCAGGAGAATCTGACAAGCGGAGTCCCTTGTGCTCCCTGGGGTGACTCTCTCCAAGGTTCCGTAATATGTGAGGTATTGTTCCTGAATCGCTGCCCCCACCATCCTTCCACCATCCCGGCCACATCCCACACGCAGGAAGTCCTTTCCTTAAATTGTCCCTGATCCCCCACCACCACTCTGAGATGCCTCTGAGAGGAATAGCTTTTGTCTGGTGGGCCGTCGCAGGGTCCCCTCTTTGAATTCACAGGTGGGGAGCCTCCCCTGAATGGGGGGTGGCGGCACTGGGAAATTGATCTCGGAGAGTGACGTGACTCTTTTTTTTTTTTTTTTTTGTATTTTTCTGAAGCTGGAAACGGGGAGAGACAGTCAGACAGACTCCCGCATGTGCCCAACCGAGATCCACCCGGCACGCCCACCAGGGACAACGCTCTGCCCACCAGGGGGCGATGCTCTGCCCCTCCGGGGCGTCGCTCTGCCGCAACCAGAGCCACTCTAGCACCTGGGGCAGAGGCCAAGGAGCCATCCCCAGCGCCCGGGCCATCTTTGCTCCAATGGAGCCTTGGCTGCGGGAGGGGAAGAGAGAGACAGAGAGGAAGGAGGGGGTGGGGGTGGAGAAGCAAATGGGCGCTTCTCCTATGTGCCCTGGCCAGGAATCGAACCCGGGTCCCCCGCAAGCCAGGCCAACGCTCTACCACTGAGCCAACTGGCCAGGGCCGCGACGTGACTCTTGACATACTGCAAATCCACCCTCTCCACACTCACCTCGGTGCCCGTGACCTTTCTAAGGCACATTCTCAGAAATCAGAGCATCTGCTGAACAAGAAGAAGGTTTGCAGAAGTAGATCTCACTGGGCGTGTAATTATTGATTAACAATAATGTTTTTTGTTCACATGGAGATGGGGCCGCCAGGGAGAGGCAGAATTTTCAAAGCTCAGTTGGGTAACAGTGTCGGGGTTTCTTCTGCAGACACTGAGAATGAACATATTAATATTGAACTGGAGCACAAGGAGGAATACATACTCTGTCACTCAACAGTTCTGCCTTATGGTTGATACTGATAAGACCCAGGTCCTAGCAGCTGAGTCAAGAATGTCCATTTGTCCATCCATTGGTTCCTCAGAAGAACACCCCTCCCAAACACCAATTATTAAGGGAGAGAAATAGACTTTTTCCAAGTAGGCTTGCTCATCATAGAAGCTGAGCAAGCCTACTATTGATGGGGGTTTAGATGGCAGGTCCATCCATACCCTCCAGGGACCCGGTACTTGTGACTGTTTCCATGCATGGGCTCTCACTACTGTGCGACCTACGGCGTGGGGGGTAGGGGCGGGGCCGTCAGCTTGCTCCTATGGCTGAACTCTTTACTCAGTGTCTTCCCATTGCCTAGAGTACCCAATTTTGTTTTCTTCTTTTTCCAAGTGAGAGGAGGGGAGATAGAGAGACAGACTCCCACATGCACCCCGACCAGGTTCCAATTAGCAACCCCCATCTAGGGCCAATGCTCTGGCCATCTGGGGCCATGATCACAGCCAAGTCGTTTTAGCTCCTGAGGTGGAGGGCTCCATGAGCCATCCTCAGCACCCGGCTGATGTGCTCAAATTCATTGAGCCCTGGTTGTGGGAGGAGAAGAGAGAGAGGGGAGGGGAGGAGGAGGGGTGAAGAAACAGATAGTTGCTTCTGTGTGCCCTAACCAGGAATCAAACCCGGAGCATCCACATGCTGGGCTAATGCTCTACCACTGAGCCAACTGGCCAAGCCCCTGCAGTACCCAATTAAATGACATTTCACGAGCCAACACCAGGCAATTGTTGAGAAGGACTCTAAGGCCTCTCTCTGGCTCTGTGAGAGAGAAGGTCGTGATTGATTAGCCATGTCTGTTCTGAGCAAGGGAGGGAGGCTCGACAGACGCGTGCCATCTATTTCCAATCTTGAGCACAGGGAGCTCCGTCTGAGCCAAAGAGAAGTCGGTGTAGCCAGAGGGAGCTGGAGGTGATGATAGAGGCCAAACAGTTCCAGGCCACCTGTTGGCTCTCGGTGCCAACTGCTGGATGACAAACGGGTGTCATCATGCCTGACACCTGTGGTCAACTCATCATAGACACCTGAGCATGAAAATTCATGTCCACGGAAAGAACATCGTATCTCCCCTTGTGTCTGCCAGGGGCCTGGTTGTGGGAGCAGTGGCCTTATCTTTCTGACCTTGCTGTTCCTCTTGGAGGAACACAAGTTTCTTTTCCGTCACACCAGCCCCAAGGACAGGAGTGAAATGCCATTTTGGAGTCCCTGGGGTTCAAGGAGTCTGGCATCCCTTCCGGGGGCACACACCACGGATGGTGTGGGAGTGCGGCCCTGGGCCATGTGGCTGGTGGGCTGCCCTGCTTTGTATGAGAATGAAGATGTGTTATGGAGTAGAATAACATATTTTAAAATAATATAAACATTAAAAGTGAATCATTAAAGAATTAAAAAATTGAAAACCTCCCATAGGCACAGAATATAAATTATATACTAAACATGAAATGTGTGCCTGGAGGCCATTTACTGAGACACCAGGTCACACAACCCCTCTTTTGTTACAGGGTCAGCAAGTGGGCAGAACAGGAGGAAAGAGGCTTGCGGCTAAGCTGTCACCACCTGATCTCTTCCATCTAGGACATTGTCCTTCTATGTGTCCCTTGAAATAAGTTTTCCGGGGGCCCCACCTGGAGGGCTGGCAGCATTATCGTCCCTGGGGCACAGCAGGCACCCTCCAGGAATTTCCAGCCGCAGGGACATGTGTTCACGGACACACAGAGGAAATCTGTCCATGGTGGACACAGGGGCAGACTATGGGGTGGGAGGTGCAAAAGGGCTTTGTGAAACACCTACTGTGTGCTAAGCTTTGTTGTATACTCAGCAGCTGTACTTTCCATAACAATCCAGCCAAAAAAGCAGTCATTCCCTGAGTTTAGAAACAGGGAACTGAGTCATATACGAAGGTATGGACTCCCAAGCAATAACAGATCACAGAGAGACCAGTTACAGAGGGACCACCGCCTAGGCCCCAGACATGAAATTTTGTCATTTAATTTCATCCTCACAGAGTGGAACCGGTGGTCAGTTTGAGTGCTGGCTAAGTCACGATGTTTTCCTCTGAGCAGCCACATATGATAGGTACAGCACCGGGGATCAAAATCCGGTGACGCCCTGGCCGGTTGGCTCAGCGATAGAGCGTCGGCCTAGCGTGCGGAGGACCCGGGTTCGATTCCTGGCCAGGGCACACAGGAGAAGCGCCCATTTGCTTCTCCACCCCTCCGCCGCGCTTTCCTCTCTGTCTCTCTCTTCCCCTCCCGCAGCCAAGGCTCCATTGGAGCAAAGATGGCCCGGGCGCTGGGCATGGCTCTGTGGCCTCTGCCTCAGGCGCTGGAGTGGCTCTGGTCGCAACATGGTGACCCCCAGGATGGGCAGAGCATCGCCCCCTGGTGGGCAGAGCGTCGCCCCTGGTGGGCGTGCCGGGTGGATCCCGGTCGGGCGCATGCGGGAGTCTGTCTGACTGTCTCTCCCTGTTTCCAGCTTCAGAAAAATGAAAAAAAAAAAAAAAAATCCGGTGAGCCTAGTTTGGAATATACCAGCTCCCTTACCCTGAACTGACCTGGGGTAACTGAAGGCACTTCTCTAATCATAAGGCTCTTCATCAGGGAAATGGGGATAAGAATTGTTACTCTGGGAATTAAACAGCTATATAAAATGCTTGGCATAGAATAAGTGCTTTACAAATGAGAGATCGGAAGCTCCACCTGACGAGCGGCAGAGCCAGGACTAACACCGACCTGCTGGCTGCAGACACCAGGGTTCTGTCTCCCCGCTAGACACAAGATAACAATTCTCCCGGGGCTGCTCTCCTGTCCTCAGGAAATGCATCCGTTCCCATTAGCCAGCTCTCTGATTTAGTAAGAAGGCTGTGATGCACTTTAGGAATATTTCCTCCCAAAACAATTCAAATATTTGGAAATGCTGTCACTTTTAATGTTTTAATATGAACTTCAGTTATCTTAAAAAAAAAAACACAAAAAACACTGCCATGGACCAGTTCCATGGCTCTTAATGCCAAGATTCAGTACATTATGGTCTTTGTCCCCATCAGGGCTTGTTAGAAGCACTGACCTCAGAGTCTTGGAACACTGTCAATTTGTAAACACTATTCTTTCTATTGTGGCCAGACAGGATAATTTAAGGCCATTTTCCTTGATACCATTTCATTTTCCATTTAAACCATTGGAAATAGCGTTGAATTTGAACGATACTATACACAAACCACCTTAGGTCTGCAGATTTGGAGTCTGTGCTGTGATAGTGTAGCCTGCTAGTGTAAATATTTGTTGGAGAAAGGTTAGCAAGGCAGTATATTCAGAATGGCTGCCTCTTTCCTTAACTCGGTAAAGAAATAAACTGGTAAGAGAAAGGGTTTTCTAAATCATAACCTATAAGCTGTCATTGAGCTTCTTCGAGCTGAGCTATTGCTTTCTTCAGGCTAGGCAAGATTCCTACTATTTGTAAAAACCCTTCTTCCACAGTAATCTTGTTTATTTTAAATTTGGATCTTAAATATCTAATGGCTAGAAATTTGCTATAATTTTCCAGATCCATTTGAGTTCAGAGACACATTAAATTTCATGCATTCATTACTTGCATGTCGTTCCGGGAGAGAAAAAAAAATACAACTGGAAAAAGCAATTGGGAAATTAATCGTTTGGAACAAGACTATATGAATGCAGAGATAACACAGAATAGATGAATAGCCTACGCACAATTTGTCTTTTGGATAAAGAAGAAGTCGTTGGCTTTAGAACAGTTTTCCAAAGGTAAGTTTCTGCTTGCACAGTTCTCCTCCTGGTGTGTCCTCAAAGCTGGTGTGTATCTTATGCTGAGCCATCTCTGAAGATGTGGCCTCGATCCAAATCCAATTTGTAAATCACATGTAAGGCCTTGGATGTTTGGCTTTTTGATGCCCTAAACTCACTTTGCAGGTTTGCAAAGACCACAGATCATGTTATCACAGTTCCTGTCAAGAAGGGGCTCAGGGAGAGAGAGGGTCCGAAGCCACACGACCTTGCGAGCATCTCGCGAGAAGGCGCACCACCTTGGTTTTTCCCTTTCAGAACTTTCCCCTGGGCAGTAGGGACTGTTATAAAAGTCAGAGCTGTAACACATTCCCCAAAATATCACTCGGAGCCATTCTCCACTTCTCTACTGATATGGGATGAAATATCTGAAAGGCGTGCTAGGCTTTTCGTCGCAGATCAGAACAAAATCCAGCTGAGACCTGACATTTAAAAGGCTGCCACCAACAGAACTTTTCCCAGAAGTTACATCAGTTGTGACCTTCATCAGCTACACTGGGAAAAACTGGTTCTGTGGTTTTGTAAGCCACAAGAAGGAACTGCATTTTAGACACTGAACTTGACGAGAAGAATTTATAACTTTGATTCACTGACAACTCACACGGCTCAAACCCCTTAGTGGCAGGCAGACAGACAGCGGTCCCCCGAATGGAGAGGTGATGGCTCGGCAGCGTGAGGGTGCCTAAACATGGCACGACACGCTTTCAGGTGTAGAGACCCGCGCCAAGAGCATAGCCGGCCACTGCAGCGCGGGCCGGCGCGGCTCCCCGGGCGCCCAGGGCTGCGGCGACCTGCCCGCCCTCCTCCGACCCAGGCGCGGCCGGGCGCAGTGCCCCAGAGGAGGGGTTACAGCCACACCTCGGCGAGCAGACCCTCTACCTGCGGCCGGGGACCTCCTGCACGCCGCACTCACAGCACCGACGATGCTGTGTGCCCCAGCCCGCAAGCGCCCGGCAGGTCCCGGGTGCCCCCGCAACCTTACCTGGGGAGGCCCGTCAAGTGCGCTCTCAGGGCCCTGGTTGGCTGCGGCACCTCCCGGCCGGGGGCGCAGGGGCGCAGGGGGCGCTGCCAGGCCCGGCAGGGCGCGCGGCGGCAGGGCTGCGGCTGAGTCAGCGCCCCGGAGGTGCGGGCGAGCCCGGACCAGCCGCCGAGAGGGGGCTCTGAGCGGAGCGCCGGCCGGCCTGGCATTTTAAAGGCGAGGCAGCTGGATGCCGTTCAAGCGGAAACGCAGGAGAAACTTCACCCCCGGCCAGACAGAGCGTGGGCCGCGCGGGGAGGGGGCCGGGAGCCCCTGGCAGGCGCACGACCCAGTCTGGGTGATTCTGATCGGCTCTTGTAAAGCGTTCCCTTCAGATAATTCATTTACGGAAAAACAGACACCTTTCCCCAAGCCACCGTCTGCATTATGCTTAATATCCAGACAGACATTTCCACTAAAGTTAGGATCAAGATTTGGAGGCCGCTTTGGAAACTCTGGGGAATGCAAATTAGACTAGAGAAGAAAAGGGTGTAAAAATACTAACGTCGTACCTTTGTGAAACCAATATATGTATTTGCCTTTTTTTTTTAATTTGAAAGTACTAGAAAAACAATTACTATTGGCAGAAGATAAACATACAAAACAGTATTCTTGTGCTGGCTGCCCATGGAGAAATGTGGATGAAAAATCCCTTCCTCACTCATACCAAAACCATAAGTAGAAATATAAATTTGTCAGGGAATATGTTTTGCTTTGTATAAAACTCGTCTCTCCTGGGGGAACTGAAGATTTGAATGTATGGACGCACAATCCTTATTCTAAGATGAGCATGTAACCATATCAACTCCTTATCTATAAATTCAGTACAATCTCCACCATATTCCAAGTAGAATTTTCTTTTTAACTTGACACAATGATTCCAGGTCTAGTGTGAAAAATCTTGTCTTTTCTTTCTTTCTTTTTTTTCTTCTTAAGATTATACTTATTAGAGCAAGGCAGAGGGGATAGGTGGGAAGCATCAATTCTTTATTGCTTCTCGTATGTGCCTTGACCAGGCAAGCCCTGGGTTTTGAACCAGTGACCTCAGCGTTCCAGGTGGAAGCTTTATCCACTGCGCCACCACAGGTCAGGCCACTAAATCTTGATAAAGAAGAGTATAAGGGAAAGTAGCCGCTCTGGATATTAAAATGAAAGAATGCATACATGGGTGAATAGGATGCAATACCGACAGAGCGCTTATACCAAAGGAAGTATGTATTAGTGTATTTCATTCCTCACAGCAACCCTGTGATGCAAATACTAATTTATATTGCTGTCACTTACAGCTAAGGAAACGGGGACCTGGTAGGATAAATATCACTCCGAGTCACACAGGGCAAGGGGGGAGATTATTCTGCCTCCCGGACCTATGCATCTGTGCTCAGACCTCTGTCACACTACACTGCCTTTGTCACAGAGCAACAGTAATTAAAACAGCATGTTACCAGCCCAGCGATGACTGCTCAGTGGAGTAAGGATGAAGAGCCCAAAATTATAAGAAACTGTGGTGTTTAAGGTGGCTCTTCAAGGTAATAAAAGAAATGGATTTTTCCAAAAATGATATTAGAATAACTGACCAATAATTAGTGGAGCTGATTTTCTACCTACTTCCCCAGACCAAAATAAATTCCAAATCCCTCAGTTATTCAATGTAAAAAAGTGAAGCCAAAAAATAATTAAATGAATACATAGGTGTTTGTCAGAAACCTGGGATTATGAGCCTTTTAGATATATCACAAATGCATGAAGGAAAAGACTGACAGATATGATTATAAAAATATGAATACATTTATTTAGGAAAAAAGACACCAGGAACAGAGTTAAAAAGGAAATGACAAACCCAGGGTTGGGGGGGGGGGTTTGCTATATAATTATATTTCTTTTTAAATATTCAGGAAAAAAACCAGGGGGGGAGGATTTTCGTTTCATGAAAATTCAGCATTTTGATATTCTAGGTTTTTCCCAAGCTTGTTTCTTCCTTCTCATTCTAAGAGCTCAGGTCCCTGACCTGCAGGATCCTCCAAGTTCTCAGCCCCTGGAAAACCCCTGGCAGCCACGTTCACCTCCGGCGGGCCCTCTAGCTGAGCACCCTCTAGCGGAGAGAGGAGGACAGTGCACAGGACCCCGTGCTCTCCCAAAGGGTGCTGAATATCTCTCTATCTGGGTGACTTCTAGCCATTCTCTTAGTCACGTTGTTAGGGGTTGAAAGGGCCTTGAATGCCATCCGGCAGTTTCATTCAATGTAAGCATTTAAGGTATACTATAACTTTCTTCAACCCATTCTGACACTATTTTACTTTTTCCATATACTGACAGCTTTAAAAAAAAAACCAAAAAACAATTGGTTTGAACCCTTCTCAACAATGAGAGGCCCTAGCAATTTATATATATTAATCAGTCATCAAGTATTCAAATATTCATATAACACCCACTGGGTGCAAGTATGAACCAGGCATAAATTATGCAAATTAGACATTTCAGTCATTTAAAAATAATTTCCTGCCCATATGGGCCCTGTTGTTTTAAGTTTCAACAGAATGAGACAACTTGTCATTGGCCATCATGCTGTTTCACTTCCCTGTGAGTTGCAGCAGCCAGGACTTCTTTAAAGAACAGGGAAAGTTTGGAGTTTCCATGTGCTGGCAACAGCTCCGTCCAGGTGGGAACTCCTGGTTCTGTCTCCATCCTTCTATCCATCCATCTGAATATCCATCCATCCATCCATTTACCCATCTACCCACCCAGCCATCCATACTTCTTTCTGTCTATGCATCCACTCATCCATCCATCCATCCATCCATCCATACATCCATCAATCCATCTTTCTCTCCATCTATTCAGCTATCCATCCATTCATCCATCCATCCTTCTAGCCATCCATTTATGCATCTCTCCGTCCACCCACTTTTCCATTCATCCATCCACCCACCCATCTATTCATCCATGCATCATTCCATTCATCCGTCTAACTCCCATCCCCTTCATCAAAACAGGGGCCAGACAATCTCTTCTCTTGGGCAGTGAAAGGAGTGGACTTGGTCAGAGATGATCTTATCTTAACTCATGTTGAGGGGTTTGTCCCAGCATCATTTGATGCTGGATTAGTGGCAACAAGGGGACTCACCCTTGGGTGTTTCGGCCCCTGCACTTTCCCATCCTGCTCATGCAGGTTTACAGATGAGCTGCACTTAGCCTTGGCCTGCTGGAATAGCTGAGAGACAACAACGAAAAATCTTTCTGTACAGAGCCATGAATTATCAGTAATGGATGATTCCCTGTCATACTGCTCTCCAAGGAATACTGATTCTGCTGTATCATAAGAAGCAATTTCTGGTGTCAAATGAGGTGGAGAATGAATGTGAGTTTTCCTAAACTTTCTCCTATACTTTCAACATTGGTCCTGAACTCAGCAGAACTGATTTATGGAAAGCTACTGGAGACATTTCCGAGTCTATGAGAGGAAGGTTAATATTTCAGAAAGACAAACTAAATGGGCTCTTAATTAAACATATAAATTCAGCAGATAAAAATGCACAGCTATGTTTATCTGTGCCCTGTAGCCAGTGGGGCAAAGCAACTGTGCACCAAAAGGTGTTAAATTTTAAATATACCATGTTATTCTTTGTAAACTCTTTTCATGATCAAGAAAGACAGGCTCAGCCTTGGCCGGTTGTCTCAGTGGTGGAGTATCAGCCTGGAGTGTGGAAGTCCCAGGTTCAATTCCCGGCCAGGGCACACAGGAGAAGCGTCCATCTGCTTCTCTACCCTTCCTCCTCTCCTTTTTCTCTCTCTCTTCCCCTTCTTCAGCCAAGGCTCCACTGGAGCAAAGTGGCCCGGGTGCTGCAGATGGCACCATGGTTCCAGTTGCAAGGGAGCAACACCCCAGATGGACAGAGCATCGCCCCCTGGTGGGCATGCCGGGTGGATCTTGGTTGGGTGCATGCGGGAGTCTGTCTCTCTGCCTCCCCGCCTCATACTTCAGAAAATAAAAAAATAAAACTAAATAAAAAAAGAAAGACAGGCTAGATAGACAGGCACAGAGTGACAGACAGTGACAGTCGGTGGCAGTGGGGTTATTTGGGCTTTACAGCTTTTAGTTCAATGATTTCAAACTCAGAGAAGAATACTTGAAAAGTATAATACTCGCCTCAGCTAGAAAATGGAAAATGGAAAAGACATGATTTGTGTCCCCATAACAGTGATTCATGGGCTGCTATTTAGTTTTTAATTTCCAGAGAGCTTGCCCAATCTCAGTTCTAGTGCCATCAACTGAAATATTAAGTGTGATTTCATCACATTTATTCCTAGTGATATTAAATAAAACGGAAAACTCGACAGCACATTAATATGCACTCAGAGCATGGTCTGCAGCTTAATAAACCTAATTTAAAAGAACTCAGGCCGTGACGTTTATTTTTTAATCAAATAAAAGAAGAACTTGGATGTGTTCTATTGAGCAAATGCCTCTCCTTCTAATAGACCTGTTATATTTCTCTCCAGCTGTGTGCTATAAAAATGCATACCTCCTAAGGCTTATAGTTTGGTTTCTAACTCTGTGATCAATAACATACAAACATAAGGCTCAGATTGTCTAGATGGAAAATCACAAGGTACCCACAGGCCTGGGACCAAGACGCCATTCTGGTCCCCTTTATCTCATAGACATTCTGTTCAAATAAAAGCCAGAATAAAATAGAGCTTCTAATCCAAACTCTGAAACGGTTTGAAGATTATAGAGCAATTCAGGAGGAATTTTCTTTCAGAAGTACTTAGTTTATTTCATTTGAGGCCATTAGTCTTCCTTCTGCAAAATTCAAGCGTGAATTTTCTATCTTTACGCTAAAATAAACAGTCTCATAAGGCTCCAAGGACAAGAAGGATATTGCAGTCTACCATGTCCAATAAGATCATTAATTATTTTTCTGACTGCTCTCTGAGTTGAAAAATTATGAGCTAAACGATGTAATTGTCAGCAGGCCCTTTATTGGAAGGATCCATTGCTCATGTGTAGAGTGGATCACTGGTCCTCAGCAGACCTCTGCCCACCTGTTCCTGGATGGCATTCCCAAACATCCTCCTTCTTTTCCAGCTGAGAGGAAGGGAGATAGAGAGACAGACTCCCTCATGCGTCCCCACTGTGATCTACCCAGCAACCCCCCTCTGCTGCCATGTTCGCAACTGAGCTATTTCTAGTGCCTGAGGTGGAGGTTTCATAGAGCCGTCCTCAGCACCCAGGTCAATGCGCTCAAACTAATTTAGCCATGGCTGTGGGAGGGAAAGATTGAGAGAGAGAGAGAGAGAGAGAGAGAGAGAAGGGGGAGGAGGAGGGGTGAAGAAGCAGATGGTTGCTTCTCCTGTGTGCCCTCACTGGGAATCAAACCTAGGACATCCACACGCTGGCCAACGCTCTACCACTGAGCAAACCAGCCAGGGCTCCTGAATGTCTTCCTTTGTGGTCTTTCTGGGTGCTCAGCCCTCAGGACTGTCCACATTTCCAGAATGTGGACGGCTCTCTCTCTGGTCTCCAGTCTGGCTCCTACCTCTGGGTCTGATACACAGTTCAGACGGCCTCAAACTAACCCATGGGCCAACCCCCAGAAAACCTGTTCTTGAGAACCTCAGAAGAGAACCGTTTGTTACTCCAAGCTCCACACTGCTCCGAGTGCTGTTCCCAAACAACTGCTCTAGGCGGTCGTGGACCGCCACAGGGAGTCAGCGGAGGCGTCCTTATTATCCCGTTTCCTGCAGTGCAGGTATTGCCAGCCTCAGCCCAGACGCCTCACTGCCACAGAACAGCCCACAGATGGGGTGGAACACCTAAAACTTGGCAGGAAGCCCCCGAGGCAATCTCAGGACAGTTTTTAGAGAAGAATAAGAAACAACCAAAGAAGCAAGGATGTCTGAGTAATCACATGGGGAAAAAAACTCAGCCCAAATCATCTCTTTTTCCTTCTTTAGGTCAGAAGCAGCCCCGCGGCCGCAGGAGCGGGCACAGCGCGGGAGAGGCGCCCTGAGACTGTGGTGAGGCGTGAAGTACTAAGAGCAGGAGCAAGTCAGCGGAGACTGCACGGTGCTGCCTGGCAGGCTCTGCTCAGGACGCGTGCCCACCGAGAGGCTGAGAACGTTCTGGAACCAGACTGTCAGTCTGACATCACCAGCTCATATTGTTTTGGGAAGCAGGAGCAGGTAACACAGGAGGTGGAAGAAGAATGCAGACGAAGGAAGGTAAAGCCACCCATGGCCAGAACATCCCCGTCGCCTGGGCTGCTCCCACTGAGAGGAAACTAAACCCAGTGGTGGAGGAACTGGGGACCCACACCGCAGTTGTCTGGCGGCAGGGCCCTGAGTGAAGTCACCTCACGTGGAATTGACATGAGGAAAGAGAAATTCGCAAAGGTCGGTTCCAGGAGAGAAGGGATTGCAGTCCCCATCCTCCCCTGGCCCCCATGGCGGGCGTGTTGGGGACACTGGGTGTGTGTCCTGCAGGACCATGTGGCCCAGCAGCCTGTGTTTGGGGGCAGCTGCTGGAGCACTTGTCTGGGAATGTGGTTCCAGCCACCTGGAAATCTTAGGTCCTGTGGGAGGTGGAAACCACCGATCCTGGTTCAAGTGAACTTATTGCCTGAGCAATCAGAGTGAACCCCAAGGTCACTTTCTGACCCTCCTTGTCCCTTCTATCACAGGAAATCACCTAGAATGATAGTAGATGCCAGGCGACACCATGGAGAACCCAGGGGAAGTGTGGAGGCTGGAGGCCACGCGTCTCAGCCAAAGGGGACAGCCACCACTGGGCTCTGGGTGATTTATTTTTTCAGGCAGGAATATGGGCCCAGTATCATAGGAGTTTGGGTTTTGTAAAATAAACTTATCTCTAGATTTTAAAAAATCTCTGATTTGTATATAATTAACTAATTCATTTTTAAAAACACTACGTGAGTCTAAAAAGCAGCCCATTTTAGCCTGTCCTGTAAATTATAATTTGCCATGTGTTTTAATTCAAAAAACGCTTGCTTATAATTCATTTCTTCAGCTCTCACATTTTCCCTGCAAGCAGAGATATTCATCTGTTCTTCTGGAGTCCCGTGGGCACGGGGTTGGGAGGGAGTCGGTATTGTAGGGTAGCCCTTTGCAGAATGCTTCTCCAAATACAACCTTCTCTACAAGTATAATATGTAAAGCTGATGAAAGTGATAAATGGGTTCTTTCATTTCCTTGGTCAAAATAGATTTTTGCCCCCTCTTGATTATATAAATAATACATGTTTGTTGAGAGAAGGAGATAAAACAATACAAAACAATATAAAATAAAATATGAAAGTCCCTGAAATCAGACCTCCTGAGAGAGTCACCATTACCTTTTTCATCATCATCCTTTTGTACATCTCCTCACACACACACACAGATACACACATACACACAAACATATATACTCGCACATGAATATATATATACACACAAAAAACATACACACACAAACATATACACAAATAAGATTATGCTGAATTCACTGAGGACACCATTGTAAATGCTCATTTAAATTACTTTGTTTTCCTGACTCTCTCCCCACTAGCTCTGTCTCCACCATATAGAACATTTACCCACATATTAGAGCCCAACGGGTATTTTTCCATTTCTCCTTCTCCATTTCTATATCTGTGCATCTCTCTATCTACCTGGAGCGCACGTGTAACCTGGGAATGGAAGGCTACGCAGGGTCCTCCACTGCCTTGCTCCTCCAAGGGACCCTGGACACCACTGCACATATCTTGGAGGGGTACCCTAGGAAACGTTGAGGTTAGTTTTTTATCAATTTGGAAAGCAGAGTGTCTGAGGTAAAATTTAGTTTAAAGAAATATCATTAAAAAACTCTGGTCAGTTGGCTCAGGAGTAGAGCGTCAGCCTGGTGTATGGATGTCCTGGTTACGATTCCCGGTCAGGGGACACAGGAGAGGCACCCATTTGCTTCTCTACTCCTCCCACTCCCCTTTCTCTCTCTCTCTCTCTTCCCCTCCCACAGCCATGACTCTGTTGGTTCAAGTGCATCGGCCTGGACGCTGTGGATGGCTCTGTGGAGCGTCTATCTCAGGTGCTAAAAATAGCTTGTTTGCAAGCATGGCCCCAGATGGCAGAACATCGACTCTAGACAGGGTTTCCAGCTGGATCCTGGTTGGAGCACATGTGGGAGTCTGTCTTTCTCTCTTCCCTCCTCTCACTTGGAAAAGAAGAGAAAAATATATATTGTAAATATGATGGTTTCATGAACACGTATTTATGCACAAATTCACACTTATATATTTATATCATTCATCCATCCACATACATTTACTGTGCATGGCTACATATCAGACCCTGTGACAGATGCTCTTGACTCAGAAATGACTAAGATTACTCACTGCTTGGCAAGAGAGTTATCCAAGTGGACAGCACAGATACCAGTCTCCTCCTGCTATGTAACAAAAGGCAACAAAATGTCCTAGCTTAAGACAACAGCCATGTAATTATCTTGTGACTTTGCAGATTGGCAACTTGGGGTTCTCCTCGCCCGCCTGGGCCGGACTCAGCTGGGCTTGCTCGGATGTCTGCCATCTGCTGCCAGGTCAGAGGGGCCAGCTGCTCTGAAATCAGCTCAGCGGTAACAGCAGGATCCTCTCTCTACAAGGTGGCTCATCGCCCAGCAGGCTGGCCTGGGCTGGGCCCCGTGAGTTCTCAGGGTCCCAAGAGGATCACGACACACGCCCCAAGGGTAAGCGCATCCCACGTCTCCGCTTGTATCAGGTTCACTGCTGTCCCGATGGCCAGAGCAGTCGTAAGATCAGCCCCTACTCAAGGGATGGAGAAAGAATCCGGCTCTGCAAGGAAGTGACTGCAGAGTCATCAGGAGGACGTGGAGACAGCGAGAGGAAGAACATGTGGCCCCTTTCGCAACTGACACGAGGAAGTGCAATCTACGCTCTGACAGAACGTTTCCTGGAATAATCCCATGAGGTCTATAGCGGGGGGAGGGGGCGACTCGACCTGGGCTCGATCAGGAAAGGATTCAACCAAGAAGTGACACTTGAACCACACTTGGAAATACATGTGGGGTGAGAAGGTGGGAAGAGTCCTGGTACCTTTGGGAAGCCCCACGTGCTCTCCTGTGGCCAGAGCAGACGTGGGTGGCCCAGAGAGAGAAAGGTCCTCAGAGACAGAGCGAGGCCCCTAGGGCATTTTTGCTATATGTATTTCTGAACAGACACACATCTTTTTTGCTATGGTGCTTCTAATGACTGGTCCCTGTTGTGCCCCCGGAGTCACACTGAGGCCTCCTTCCTCACCGCCAGTCTCCTCCGGGTCCTCAGACACCTCTCTGCTCACCACATCAATTTTCTCAATCCCTTCCCTAACGGGTTCCGCAATTTGCTGCTTCCTGTTCTAAATGCTTTCAGAACAACAGCGGAACTCGACCCAAGCGGAGGGCAGTGGGCTTTCCCCAGGCACCCTCCTAACCTCAGGACCGGTAGAGGTCCTACCTCCCTGTGCTCTGGGAGGTCCGAATCCTATCCCTGTCCCAGTGGCCCGAAGGGAACATGCAGTGGGCGGGGGGGAGGGGGGGACACTAAGGATCTTCCCAGTAGAGCTTCCTGGGGCTCAGGACCGGGAGGGTCAAGGAACAGTGACCAAATGTCTACCTGTGAGGAGCAGTCGTACCTTCAGGAACCAGTACAAACAGCCCCGTTCTGCATGGGATGCCTGTGAGCGACTCATCCCTGGCTCATTTATTCAACAAATGTGTGTTGACCACCTACCATGTGCCAGGTGCTCTTTGACTTTCTGGGACTATGGACACGAGACCAGGCTGGTGTTTGCCCCCAGCTGCTGACATTCCATGTCAAGGAGATACATGTGTGAATGGGCCTCTCCCAGAAACCTCCAGGAGTGTGGTGATGGGGATACGGGGACTTCTGAATGCACACAGTGGGGACATCAACTGGCCCGGGCCCCCTCAGCAAGCTGTGGCCAGCAGATTGGCATTAACAGTAGCCGTCACGTGGTCTGATTCTAAAGTCGCTGTTCTAAAGTGTTTATGTGGATTGACCTCTTCAGCCTCCAAACGATGCTCTCAGGAGGGTAGAGTCCTACCTGTTTTACAGATGAGGAAGTGAGGCAGGGAGAGGCCGCCTTTCTGTCCAAGAACACAAGGCCAGGAGATGGGAGACCAGGATCAATGCCAGGAGCATGCTGGTCAGCTTGGCATCACAGCGCTCACCACAGAACAGTTTTCTAGTCAGGGGAACAGCCCGTGAGAAGGTTCAGAGGCAAAGAAGATCTGAGAAGGGTTCGGAGTGGACTTTGGTGACCAGGGCTGGAGAGAGAAGTTTCAGAGTCCCAGGAGAGGCTTGGGAGAAAGCGATAGCTCGTCTCCTGTTCTTCCCTGCACTCTTCCCGACCCTCCAAGGATGGGATCTCTCCTTGAGGGCAGGGAAAGGTCCCAAGTCATTTCGTGATATCATTGGCATAGAACCTTGCTTCAACAGTTTTATCATGCTTCCCATGGCCATGTTCAGGTTCCGGCTGGGCCTACAGAGCTGAGCCCACTGTGTGATGTCAGCAGTGACGTCACACAGGCCTCACTCAGAACCTGTCTGGGGCCGATGCTCTGCCCATCTGGGACCATGCTCACAACTGAGCTATTTTTAGTGCCTGAGGTGGAGACTCCACAGAGCCATCCTCAGAACCCAGGGATGGTGTGCTCAAACCAGTTGAGCCGGCTGTTCACAGAGAGGTTGCGGACCCCAGATAGCCATGTGGGCAGCGCCTATAGGTGCTGAGCGCCGAGTCGCAGAAATTCAGATTTAAACCAAGAGTCCCCAAAGTGGGAGAGGTGGAGACCCCACCTGAGACTGGGATGAGGGACAGAAATTCTTCTGGAGAGCGTCCTCTTGGTTCACCTTTGCCCCGCTAGGAAGATGCCTCTCTCTGCGAGTCCAGGTGCAGGGTGAGGGAAATGGTCCGATGGCAGGAGCTGAGCAGCCAGGGGTCTGACTCCCTGGACAGCTGCCCAGGAGAATGAAGACGAAGGATGTAGTGTGAGGGACGAGGCTCACGGAGACTTTCCCTAAGAAAGTAGCATCGCTTAGCAGACAATTAACAGTGGAACAGGAATGAAGGAATGAGTGACTGAACCCAAGAATTTCCTACTGTGAGTCTGAGGGCTTTCTGGAGTTGGCTCAGATGAGCAACTATATTTCAGGCCTGAGACCTCCCTGCTTTTAGTCCCTGTGGAGAAGGAAGAGGGTGGGCAAATGGAGCAGAGGGTATAGGACTAAGGACAAGGTGGTTGGGGACTTTTCCTTATTGCTATCACCTTTTTTTCCTCTTCTTCTTCTTCTTTTTTTTTCCAAGTGAGAGGAGAGGAGACAGACTCCTGCATACATCTCGACCGGGATCCATCCTGGCATCCCCTGTCTGGGGCCGATGCTCTGCCCATCTGGGACCATGCTCACAACTGAGCTATTTTTAGTGCCTGAGGTGGAGACTCCACAGAGCCATCCTCAGCATCCAGGGATGGTGTGCTCAAACCAGTTGAGCCATTGCTGGAGGAGGAGAAGAGAGAGAGAAAGAGAAGGGGATGGGTGAGGGGTAGAGAAGCAGATGGTCACTTCTCCTGTGTGCCCTGGCCGGGAATCAAACCCAGGACATCCACACGCCAAGCCAAACACTCTACCACTGAGCCAACTGGCCAGGGCTGCTATCACCTGTTCCAGTGAGAGTGAATTCATATATCATGTGAGGCATTAAGTTCATCAGGAGGTTATGGGAGTGGGGGACAGGAGAAGTACAGTCTCCCATGCAGACCCAGGGTCCCTGTCGTGGTGAGCTTGGTCACATTGGCCTAGACTGGATCAATATCTAGGCAAACCCTTGCGCCCTAGCTCAAGGGCCTTTTCTTCTTCCTCCATCCCCTGCCCACCCCTTCCTGGGGCATCAAAGCACAGCCTTGGTTGCAGGATGGCTTTTGAAACCGGCACATCACTTAGCATGAACTTCAGCCTTAAATCCTTGTCCCATCTCTTTCCCTAGCGGTTTGCTGTCCCTCCCCCACAGCCCACCATCTTCTCTGCCTCCTCCTCCAGCTCCTTTGACTGGACCAGCTTGCTTGCTTCCTGTTTCTTCCTCATTCCTCTCAGTGTTACCCCCTTCCTATGAAATCCTTCCTTTCCTCTTGTCTCTCCCAGGAGCTGCTGCTCCCAGCCCTGTCCGACAGACACAGCACAGGGGGCCTTCGGGCCACGGGTGGGTGGGCAGAGCCCCCAGGCCTGAAACAACCACCATTCACAGGCTGCTCACTTGTACTCCTGAGAGAGACAGAGGGGGCTCCGGAGAGTGACAGGGTCTGAAGTGGACGGAAGTCAGGGCTTGAGGGCAGGCTCTAGTCTGCATTGTTCCAGTGTGACCCTCACACAGGAACCGGAGTGAGAGTAGTCCTGCCCCCCAAGGTGAGCAGAGGCTGGCTGGGGTTTTCCAACCGTCCAAGAGACCTTTGGGCCCACATCTTCTGTTTCCTAAAAGCTGTATCTTTCCAGCTAATTACCCCTGCGTGTAATCCTGAAAATGGATTAAGAATGCACCAGGTGCGTTTTCCATCAGAGCAACTAGAGAAGGAAGTGGGAGTGACAGAGGGGATCTGGTGAGATCCACGGGTCACCAGTGAATTGCATGTGTGCTCAGCCTTCTTCCTGACCAGCAGGCACCTGCACTCAGTAGGCATTGAGGAATGGTGCCGTCACCCTCACAGGACTAGGACAGAGAAGTGGTCACTGTGTCCAAACAGCCAGCCAGAGCTCTGCTGTGCCTTCTGTACAGCCATGGGTGTGTCTTCATTCAATGGCTCAGATCTTTGCACCTGACTTGAAACATAGGTTTATCCCTTTTAAAAAAAATGAAAACTTGCCCTGGCTGGATGGCTCGCTTGGCTGGAGCATTGTCTTGCAATGCAGAGGTGGCTGGTTCAGTCCTTGGCTGGGGCACATACAGAAACAGATCGATGCTTCTGTCTCCCCCTTACCCCCCTTCCTCTCTCTGGATTCAATAAAAAAAAAATGAAAACTTAAAAAATTATAGAGATCTATGATGCTTTAGAACTCAGAAACGGCTTATATTTTTATTTTAGTACCTATAACTACAACATTGTATAAAAATAGAATATAATCGGATTTGTTTTCTCGTAAGTAAATTTCACCTCCTCTCTGAAGGAAGGAAACACACATTTTTCTTCCACACGTTTCTCATTGCTCAGATACTTCTATAATCTTACTATTTCTGTCCCTGTAAAATTCACATGTTGGAATCCTAACCCCCATTGTGATGGTCTGAGGAGGTGGGACCTTGGGGATTGATGAGGCCCTGAGGGTGGTGCCCTCATGAATGAGATTAGTGTTCTTCTAAAAGGGAAAAAGCCGTGCCCCTTCCACTCCGTCTTCCCTGGGTGGGTCCAGGCACATGTGTGACTGCCCTTCCCTCACCCTTCCCAGGGAGAACACAGGACCTTGACGATCCTCTACTCTTTGCCGCCTCCTTTCTCCTCATGAGTGCTGCCTCGGGGTCTCACCCTCCGTGGCCCCTGGCTTCACCTCTGTCCTGCTGGTCTCATGGGAGCTGGCAATCTGGGTGGTCCTGGAAGGTCACAGGCAGGAGAGGCCAGGCTCATGTCAAAGCGCATCCACCATAACCACCCCTGCCGGCTGGTTGCAGTGGCGTGTGTGCTGCTGTGCGTGCGCAACCCAGTGCCGCGGATGCCTGCACAGATTACACCCAGCCACACTCAGGACCTGGTGGGAACAGCAAAACTGACCACCGGAAAGCAGAGTTGGGGGGTCAGAGGTGATTCCGCCAGAGCACCTGGATGAATGACAGTGCCTGACGAGAGTGCCATGGGCAAGAGCAGGTGGCGGAGGTAGGGAAGGGAGGTCCTGTCTGGCCATGATTAATGGCGATCCTCTTAGACGTAAGTGAACATGTTAGGTTGGGCAGTTGGAAATAGGAAACTGGAGTTCAACTAATACGCTTTTCACATATTAGCTACTTAATCCTCTTAAAAACTGTGGTACAGTACTTACTCCTCTTATCCCTGTTTCACAGATGAGTAAACTGAAGCACAGAGAGGTGAAGTAACTAGGAGCTTTTCAGGTCCCCTCTGAAGACAAGGGGACATGACTCATAAGTGGAACAGATAGAAGAAGAGAGAAGTGTTCCCCCCGAGTCATTGGAGATGTTGGTTGGACCAGAGAAGTGACCATTTGGGGCCCAGCCCCTGGGGAAGTAAGGCACAGGTGGCACTTGAGTTCAGATTCCACTCACAGCCCATTCCTTCCCCAGCACTGACGTTTCCCACCATCACATCTTCACCACAGGTCATGGACAGGACCTGCTTACTTGGCCGGCGGCCAAGGGGAAAAATGGTGCCAGCAGTGGGCTCCTCCCCGGGGCCAAAGAGCCGCGGGGTGAGGGTTGGCTGAGATCTAGGTGCCTGTCAGAGCACCTTTCCCCTCCGTCTTCTTCAAGCCAGCTATCTCAGAGGAGCGGGGCGAGCTCATTGGTGAGGACTCATGTCCTCCTCAAGATCTAAGTGTTCTCCTTACTTAGAAAGAATTTGGTTGGACCCTGGCCGCTTGCCTCAGTGGTAGAGCATCAGTCCCACGGGTGGATGTCCTGGGTTCGATTCCTGGTCAGGGCACACAGGAGAAGTGCCCATCTTCACCCTTCCCCCTTCTCCCTAGCTCTCTCTCTCTTTCTCTTCACCTCCTGCAGCCATGGCTCGATTGGAGTGAGTCGGCCCTGGGCACTGAGGATGGCTCCATGGCCTCTGCTTCAAGTGCTAAGAAGAGCTCAGTTGCTGAGCAATGGAGCAACACCCCAGATGGGCAGAGCATTATTCCCTAGTGGGCTTGCCAGGTGGATCCCAGTTGGGTCGCATGCAGGCAGGAGTCTGTCTCTGCCATCCCACCCACTGAATTTAAAAAAGAGAAAGAAAGAAAGAAGTTGCTCAGGATTCGGAAGGAAAACACTCCCGCCAGCCAGCAGCATCCTCCACACTCCTGAGTAGGTCTGTGGCCTAAAACCGCGGGAGCAAATAGTAGAAGGAATACGGCCCCCCGCCTGTGGGAGCTCTGAACTGCCTTTTGTGTTTCCCAGGCTGGTATTCGCTCTATTCACTGGACAGCCATGGAAACGGATAGCTAAGGCATTTTTA
The DNA here is from genome assembly GCF_036850765.1 of Saccopteryx bilineata. NCBI lineage: Eukaryota > Metazoa > Chordata > Mammalia > Chiroptera > Emballonuridae > Saccopteryx > Saccopteryx bilineata. The sequence goes on from NC_089496.1 coordinate 73,366,970, forward strand.
TTAAGTCCTAATTCAAAAAGCTTAATCACATTTTGGCAGCTTTTCTCCGTGACACAGAAGCATAAACTCCGGTCGTGCCCCTCTGGCCCCCAAGGTTGGGGTCACAGGCATGTCTTCATATAACATCAGAGCAGCTGACACGGGAGAAACTGTGCGCTTCCCGACACACTGCTCGGTTGTGCTTTTGTTCTTTGTGTGAACTCCCGGGCATTTTCCGATCATAGACATCTTCCATGGATCAATATCTTCCCTTTGAACCTGGAAACAATAAAGGAGAGGCCTGTGAAATGTAATATGTGAATAGAATATGGAAAGGAACCTGTCCTGATTTTATATTCATTTTTTACAGTGTGAGATCATCCTGCGTATAGACGTGAGGAAGCTGGCAGCAGAGACCAGGAAGGTCCCCCTCAGGCCACATCCAGCACTCCGACCCGGAGGACACCTGGAGTTGGCAGCAGGGCAGAGGCCAGAGCAGAAATGGTGGAGGGTCAGAGCTGGGCCATTTCCAGAAATCCATGACACAGGAACAAGGAACAGAGGGAAGAGAACAGAGCGTGGAGGAAGAATCTTTTAAAAATCTAGCAAGCGGGGGAGTCAGGCCGCAGTGTGCCTGCCGTGTCTGCTCACACTGGCTGGGAGAGCGCATTGTTAAACCCTCAGGATTTCCGTGAGCTGGTTGACACGACCTGCCCTGGGTAACCCAGCTGGTAAAAGTTCAAACTGGGTTTCACATGCAGGCCATTCCCCGTCCTGCCCATCACACATCCTAGGCCAGTGAGCAGATGAGACTATTATTGTGCGTAAACTCTTTTATCACTTAAAAAAAAATGTGGATTTAATTTTTCCAAAGAAGTCCCCTTTGTTCTTCTCAAAAAGTGGACTGCCGCTTTAATAAGAAAAGTCAGGGCTGTTCTTCTAAGAGTTGCTCAAACAAGAGTGAAAGGCTCGGCGTGTTCCTGTTTGCTGTCTATTAATATTAATGCCACAAACCACAGAAGACCACTGGGCAAAGACTTCAGCTGCACAGAGAACAGGGAACTGGAATTCGCCAGAAAACCTGGATTCGAGCCTGGCCTTTTGTTTAAAGGCGATGTTGTTCTTAGAAGAGTTATTTCACCTCCTTAAGCTTCTGTTTCCTTCTCTGTATAATGAGAGAATCTTAGCTTGTGGGGTTATTTATAAGAAGTCAGTGATTAAAAAAAAAAGTCAGTGATATAATTTTAAATGAATGCTTGCTCAGCTAGGGCAGGTAGGTGAGTGGCTCCCTCATCCTCTGAGTTTGGGTAGTGCTTACTATTCACACGTCCACCTCTCATCCCATGGTGTCATAATTGTATATTGCTGGACTGTTTTTCCCTACAATGCACAAATGATTTATGAGTAGAAGAGGTGGCTTACTCACTTCTGTTTTTCCTGTGCATACAACCCTTAGATCTTAGAAGCCCCTGGAGATGGTTGTTCATTGAATGAATGAATCAGGTGGGTGGGTGCTGGTTGCAAAGTTCAGTGTACCCACACAGGACTGTACCCAAGGGGTGAGGTCTGTTACAGCATTAAGTCAGCCACTCCCTGCAACCCGAGATCATGGAGCCAACCAATCCTGCACAGAATTCAAGACACCCTGACCCAGGCGTCTGCCGGCTTGCATTGCACTCTAGCCTCTTTCTAGTCTTCTCATTTTTTTTTTTGTTTCTTTTTGTTTTTGTATTTTTCTGAAGCTGGAAACGGGGAGAGACAGTCAGACAGACTCCCGCATGCGCCCGACCGGGATTCACCCGGCACGCCCACCAGGGGCGACGCTCTGCCCACCAGGGGGCGATGCTCTGCCCATCCTGGGCATCGCCATATTGCGACCAGAGCCACTCTAGCGCCTGAGGCAGAGGCCACAGAGCCATGCCCAGCGCCCGGGCCATCTTTGCTCCAATGGAGCCTTGGCTGCGGGAGGGGAAGAGAGAGACAGAGAGGAAAGCGCGGCGGAGGGGTGGAGAAGCAAATGGGCGCTTCTCCTGTGTGCCCTGGCCGGGAATCGAACCCGGGTCCTCCGCACACTAGGCCAACGCTCTACCGCTGAGCCAACCGGCCAGGGCTCATTTTTTTTTAATTTTTATTTTTTTGTATTTTTCTGAAGCTGGAAATGGGGAGAGACAGTCAGACAGACTCCCGCATGCGCCTGACCGGGATCCACCCAGCACGCCCACCAGGGGCTACGCTCTGCCCACCAGGGGGCGATGCTCTGCCCCTCCGGGGCGTCGCTCTGTCGCGACCAGAGCCACTCTAGCGCCTGGGGCAGAGGCCAAGGAGCCATCCCCAGCGCCCGGGCCATCTTTGCTCCAATGGAGCCTTGGCTGTGGGAGAGGAAGAGAGAGACAGAGAGGAAGGAGAGGAGGAGGGGTGGAGAAGCAAATGGGCGCTTCTCCTATGTGCCCTGGCCGGGAATCAAACCCGGGTCCCCCGCACACCAGGCCAACGCTCTACCGCTGAGCCAACCGGCCAGGGCCAGACTGTATTTGTTTCAGGTGTACAATGTGATTAGACATTTATATAATCTGCTAAGTGATCACCCCACCGGTTTATTTCATTCTCGTCTTCCTTCCATCAATATTCCCTGCCTCTCCAGGCGCAGGAGAGGGCGTGACTGCCACACAGCATTTCAGCGTCTTCTCTAAACCCCAACAGTTGTCTTTTGGAGCAGAGCTGCAGCACCCTCCACTGGCGAGGGGCGTTCTCAGGGAAAGTGACTCATGAATTGGAGAAGACCACCCCCATGCTGTCAAGCTCTATGTTGCGACAAACACGGTGACACAGCCTTCGCCCTCAAGAAGTTTATTGTCCAGTGAGAGAAATATCTCAATTTGCCCAGATGGCAAAAGAAATGACAAAATAAAAGCAGTAGGGGAAGAATGTGCAGGTAAGGTGCTGGGGAGGCCTGAGGGAGGAAGCATGACTTCAGGCTGGGAAGGGCGGGAAGAAGCAGAAAACAGCACAGACTACCAGGTCGGCCAGCGCAGGAAGTGGAAGGAATTCCACACTAATCAGACAGCAGCCACGGTCCCCAAAATCGAAATCAAATGAGGTATCAGGCATTGACTGAGACACGCAGTTCAGAGCAAAAGCTGGGAATGAGCCTGTTGGGAAGTTTGCTTTCTGTGACAAGCATGGGCAAAGTTGTGAAACTTCAAAGGGCCTCTTGGTGACCATTTCTCAGAAGTCTGCAATGAGTCACTAGCATCTTCACCGCACACTGGCCTTCCCATTCTTACTCTGGCTGGTCTACTAAGCGGTTTACCAATACTGTTTCAACGGATCTCCAATACAGAGCAATGAGCAAGGTGTCATTGTTCCCACTTTCCCTGTGAGGAAACTGAGGCTTGCAGGGGTTAAGCAAACTAGTCTGCATCATAGGTGAGGAAGTGGCAGATGCAGGACTGAGTGATGACAACACCTGGGCTTGTTGTCCCGCTAGTGTCTGTCCCCCAAGTGCTCTGTCTCTTATCTGCCAACTGCTGAGCTGTTACAAACACAGTATCCAGTGCATCACATTTCCTGCCTGCACTAAGAAAATGACCAATAGGCCCTGGCTAGGTGGTTCAGTGGATAGAGTTGTCCCAGTGCACCAAAGGTCCTGGGTTTGATCCCCAGTCAGGTCACGTACAGGAAGCAATCAATGAGTGCACAACTAAAAAAATGGAACAACTAAGTGGAACAGCACATGTTGATGCTTTTCTCTCTCTCTCTCTCTCTCTCTCTCTGTCTTTCAAATCAATGGAAAAAATTTTTTTAAATGAGCAATAATCACAAACCACCTAAATTGGTGGATAAGAAAAAGCTAGGATGGTAAATCCATTCAAGTTCCCAGGAAAAGTCTGGTACAAAAATACAGGACGAGCTCAGCCTAGAAAACACCCGTCAGGTTTTTTGTCCATTTTAAGCCTTTTGGGTCCTGAGCTCTTGAAATTGGCACGGTCACCTCTTTTCATTTGGAAAACTTCTCACAATATAGTACAATAGCTCTGGCAAAGGCTGTTATAAGCACCCAGGCAGCTACACTCAGTACAGAAGGTCACCGAGAAGCCTCGAAGTAGGAAAATACGTGTGCTTAAACTTTTGACTCGTGTAAATCTGAAGCGAAACTTATGCACGTTGGTGTCAACAATGCCAACCTAATAAATTAGAAGCAAGTAGAGTGAATGCATCTGACAGCATTTAAGCTATCCTTTTTTTTTTTTTTCTAATTATAAAGTACGGGGCTGAAATCATTGGCATTGATTTACCCAATTTCCTATTGTCAAGTGCTGTATCTGTGCCTGATGTGGTTATGGTAATGTACTAATTAAATTTGATGTCCTTTATTATATTGCTTTCAGCAAAATAAGACAGTAACGCTAGAAGTCTGGCTTCTTGGACTGTGATCTGGGATAAAAAGGGACCACGCCCTGTGAGAGCGGGGAAATAGTATCTTTTGGGTTGAGCTGGCTGAGACACAACTTAATTGGAATAACCGAACGTATTTATGAGGGGCAAGAAGCCAATAAAAAAGAGCATTCAAGCTGTGTGGTGTTCCTCGCCATGGCCATTTGAGCTGAAGCAATGGTTCGTCTGCTTATGTGGGGGTCACAATGTTCGTGGGGGGACACTGCGGGCAGCAAATCAGAGATTATTCTGCTGTGTTTCACTGAGTGTCACCTTTAACTAGAATTTATCTCTTGCTCTATTTTTTTTTCTCCTGACTCAATGCAAACATTTTTTATTATCTTGCATGATGAGATGACATCTGATTTTCATTTTGAAACGCCAGAAAAAAGCCTGAGGCCCAGGTCTGGTCTAAGATTGTGACTATTAACTTAAACAAGACAGAAATAGTCCATTGTTCCAATTTGCAAATAGTCCCATGAGTAGAAAAAAACTCAGGCATATGGGTTCCCTAGTCCCAAGGTCATCCTGATCAACTTAAGAGTATCAACTCATACTCAAGACAGAACCAAACGTCTGTATGTGAGTATGATACTTGGCGTTTGGCAGCTCCATGGCGGAGCTGATACTGTGATGTCAAAAACAGAGCTACGGGCCCTGGCTGGTGGCTCAGTGGATTGAGTGCCGGTCCAGCGTATGGACGTCCCAGGTTTGATTCCCAGTCAGGGCACACAGGAGAAGTGACCATCTGCTTCTCTCTCCCTTTCTCTCCCTCTTCTCCTCTTCTTTCCCTTCCTCAGCCAGCAGCTTGACTGGTTCAAGCATGGCCCCAGGCACTGAGGATAGCTCTGTTGGTCCAAGTGTAGGCCTCAGGCGCTAAGGATAGCTCGGTTCATTCAAGCATCGGCCCAAAATGGGGTTGCCAGGTGGATCCCGGTTGGGGCACATGTGGGAATCTGCCTTACTATCTCCTCTCCTTTCACCAAAAAAAACAAAACAAAACAAAAACCAATAAAACAGAGCTATGAACAGTGTGACACAGACTGGCTAAGAGCTGGGATGTGGAGTCAAACAGGCTGGAGGATCTTGGCCCTGCCTCTTCCTGGATTTGTAGGATATTATAACCACCCTGGGCTTCTGTTTCCCCACCTGAACACTTGTAAGAGATAGCATTGATTTATGACCCACAACAAAAGGGGAGGAAAAAGCACTAACAAACTATGACACGGTGCTTTCTTTTTTCTTTTTCTTTTAAGTGAGCGGAGGGGAGATAGTGAGACAGACTCCTATATGCTCCCGACTGAGATCCACCCGGCAACCCCATCTAGGGCCGATGCTCAAACCAGTGGAGCTTTCCTCAGTGCCTGTGGCCAATGCTTGGACCAGTTGAGCCACTGGCTGTGAGAGGGAAGAGGAAGAGAAAGGAGAGAGAGAGGGGAAGAGAAGCAGATGGTCACTTCTCATGTATGCCCTGACCAGGGATCAAATCCAGGATGTCCGCTTGCAGGGGCTACACTCTATCCACTGAGCCAACCAGCCAGGGCCTACAGTGCTTTTGTGTGTGTGTGTATTTTTCCGAAGTGAGATGGGGGACAGCAGACAGACAGACTCCCACAAGCTTCCGACCGGGATCCACCCGGGATGCCCACCAGGGGGCGACGCTCTGCCCATCTGGGGAGTTGCTCCCCTGCAACTGGAGCCATTCTAGTGCCTGAGGCAGAGGCCATGGAGCCATCCTCAGTGCCCGGGCCAACTTTGCTCCAATGGAGCCTTGGTTGCGGGAGGGGAAGAGAGAGATAGAGAGAAAGGAGAGGGGGAAGGGTGGAGAAGCAGATGGGCACTTCTCCTGTGTGCCCTGCTGGGAATTGAACCCAGGACTTCCACATGCCGGGCCGACGCTCTACCGCAGAGCCAACTGGCAAGGGCCACTTCCTTAATATTTAAATTTTATTTCATATAGAGCTTTCAGATTTCTTTAGAGACTTTCAAAAAATCGTATAGTGCTCTTATGCACATGTTAATCTCCTAAAACCTGGTCACGTTCAGAGTTCATGTTTTTCTTGACAGTGTCACCTGCTGGGCTGTCACCAGTGTGGAAGATGGGGCATTTCTTTCAAGATTGTCCCACTGTTGTCTTCAAGACGTTTTGCTTTAAATAATTTCATCTATTTTTGTGTTGGCTTTTCACTTCCCCAAATTTAGTCCTGAGCTCCGGGGCTGGGCGTCCCATTCTCAACCCAGTATCCTGACTTGATATGCCTGGTGCTCTGATTGGAGCTTCAGAAGTGACCACGCCAGCTCAGCAAACGGCTCCTGGGTCTGTACTGAGACAGGGTGGTTGAGGACACTCCTGATTAGGAATGATCCCAGACTCCACTCTCGAAAAAGTGACAAAGTGACAAACTGAGCATTTTAAGGACACTTCATATAATATTAACAATGTCTGGGACGTGTCACAATCAGCGAGGACGCTAATGTCTAGTAGGTGGCTCTCCACGTGAACGATCCTCATGAGTCGTGTTAAAACAGCCCTGGGGACTGTCCAGGGGCAAAAGCAGAGTGGCCCTGTCAGTGACTATTGGGACTATTCCATTCAAGCATAAGACCAATAGGGCTTGATAAACAAATATTCTGTTTAAATAACAATTTTAGACTCTCAAGTCATGAAATAGAGACCACACGGGAGGTTATGCTTTCTCCTCAGCACATTCTTGCTCATTTTCCCTCAATGGTCTGGTGTGCTGTCGTTTAACAGTGACGTGAGAATGCGGAGACCCAGCCCTGTGCTGTCACATACACCCCCGCCCCATTCTTACATGGTTTTTCTTTGTAACAAGGAATTTCACTTATATGAACACATACGATTGAGAAGCCCATGTTTGGGGAATGTCACATTATCAGTCTCATCACTGTCATCAAGACCACAGGGACAGCGGGGAGGACCTCACACTCTGGTAGGTCAGGGAGGGAATGCGTGGCCCACTTCAGTCCTCTAGGAAAGCTGCAGGTCTTACAGCAAAAATGGAGGTGGTCTCTGAATTGGCTGAGGGAGGGACGTTCCCTTCCCTCGGGACTTTGAGAAGTAGAGGGGAGGGGTTTGCACCAAGCAAGTGGTACAAACACACCTTTGTGTTTTGCTTGCTTTCGTTTGGTTTCTAATCGACCGTTGGTTTTCAGTACATGTGGCAGATGAATTAGCAGCACAATGGCCAGTTTCTGGAGCACCCAGTTTCTGGGCCAGTAGCTGGAGATACTCCAGGGGTCTAGCCCCATTCACAGGTGATGGAAAGAGCCCTTTGTCAACAAGGAAGGCAGAGGCCTACCCTAAGGCCGACCAGGACTCAGCTAGGGTGTGGGCAGCAGTGCTTAGCAGATCGAACATCTAGCAGAAATAGGCGCTGACCTGGAGAGAAGTTTGGACCAGATGTTACAGGGAGGTGTCCACCTGGGGTGGCAAGAGGAAACCAAGACAGCTTTGTGGGAAATTCCAATTCCTTGAAGACCACCCCACCCCCAGGTGGGGCGGGACATTCTGTGAAAGACCAGACTTCCTGCTAATACCAGGAAGGTGGCTGTGTTATGGATACTTTTATTTTATTTTATTCATTTTAGAAAGAAGAGAGAGAGAGAGAGAAGGGGGGAGGAGCAGGAAGCATCAACTCCCATATGTGTCTTGACCAGGCAAGCCCAGGGTTTCGAACTGGCGACCTCAGCATTTCCAGGTCGACGCTTTATCCACTGCGCCACCACAGGTCAGGCCTGTTATGGATACTTTGAGACACAACAATGGAGTAATAGTGATTGCTTTCCTTACCTCCACCCTATAACTCCCCACCTCGCTGAAGCGGTACCCATGTCTAACTCTAATTTCCTAATTGATAAGCACAGAGAACTAGGAAGTTCTGAAGATTTATATACTAGATGGTGTTTCAAGTTCACCTCTAAAATTCTGTGACTGTGTTTAAAGTAGATAGATATTCAAAAGACCAAAATCTAACCCCTCCATGAGTTAAGATTGCCATGTTCCCCACATAAATGTTCTTCAACAGAAACATGCCAGATTTTCCTCTCACCGTGTGACCTACGGGAAGGGGAGGCATTGTCACCTGTCCTTTATTTGTGGTAATTTATATGCTAATGATTGAGCAGTCCCAGACCAGTTGGTTGGATAATGAACTTGGTCAGCTGTGTTGTAGCAGAGTAACCAGTGTGGGCGCCAGAGGAATGCTGAATATATCTTGAAGAGAGAGAGATTAATCATTAACTGACCCTATTAATTTACTTGGTATTTTAAAGTAAAAAATCACTTCTTTATGTATAACATAAGAAAAGAGCAAACGCACACAGTTTTAGCATTAACTGCTAAACCATTCGGAGGATCTTACCACGCTAGGGAAAAAATTGTCATTTGTGAGGTTGGTTTCCAAAATGGGTTAATACAAACAGGAACATTATTATCTATTAAAATTTGGATAATTTCACACATGTGGCATTTCTTCACTAAGTAGACTGAATCAGAAATGCCCAAGCCTGTGAAATAATGATATTCAAGGGATCTGAAAGTCGGAAAGTACTGAACGTGGGTGAGGAGTTGTTACAGTCACTACTGAAATCTTTCTCATGCACTTGGATAACATGAAGACTTACACCACCTGGAGCGTTGAGCAGAGCAGGAACCCTTTTTTTTTATTTATTTATTTATTTATTTATTTATTTATTTATTTATTTATTTTTGTATTTTTCCGAAGTTGGAAACGGGGAGGCAGTCAGACAGACTCCCGCATGCGCCCGACCGGGATCCACCCGGCACGCCCACCAGGGGGTGATGCTCTGCCCATCTGGGGCGTCGCTCTGTTGCAACCAGAGCCATTCTAGCGCCTGAGGCAGAGGCCACAGAGCCATCCTCAGCGCCAGGGCAAACTTTGCTCCAATGGAGCCTTGGCTGTGGGAGGGGAAGAGAGAGACAGAGAGGAAGGAGAGGGGGAGGGATGGAGAAGCAGATGGGCACTTCTCCTGTGTGCCCTGGCCGGGAATCGAACCCGGGACTCTCGCATGCCAGGCCGACACTCTACCACTGAGCCAACTGGCCAGGGCCAGGAACCCTTTTTATGTACTCATTTCTCCCTTCCACATGGTGTCCAGGCAGTCGTGGAAGGACTGGGAAGGGGGAGAAGGGAGCCTTGGGCACTCACTCATTGCTACTCTGGGTGTCTGAAGCGGTCAGTCAGCTGGTGAACTTTAAGGCATCTTTAGTTTAGGGGACCTTGTCCTGGGGGCTGAAATCTGTGTCCCTGGTTCTGAGCCTTTGTTCATTCAGTCCTACTCCCTGAAGCCTCTTTGTCCTCAGCCAGGCCTCCAATTGTCTCGACTTTCTCAATGTTCCCTCGTGCCCTCACCTGTTAGAGGGGGTGAGGACCCTAGCAGACCACAGAGAGGCCACGGGGAGCGCAGGACACCAATCAGGCCTGGCTCTGTGGCACATCCCTCAGTCCTGCGCCACAACCTGTGTGGCTGCCAAAGGTGGAAACTTCTGCTCAGGCCTTCCTGTCGGCTTGTTTGATGTGCCTTCCCTGGAAAGTGAGACACAAGGCTGGGACTGCTTGTTGTCCCCCACTCCCCACCCCCTCTCAGTATCGTAGTCTCTAAAGTGTGTGGAGCACACCTATTACCACACCGAATTTGATCTTCACTGTAGCTGAGCACAGTCGTGAACATCAGCCCCATTTTACAGACGGGGAAAGTGAGACTGAAGAGGTATAACACGGCTCCAGGGGCAATAGAGTGAGTGACAGAGCAAAAAGCCCACACTCTGCTTCAAAGGCCAATGCATATGCCCTTTTGTATTGAGCTAAGATTGCATCCACCTCAGATATAAATAAGTCCATGATTCTGAGAGTAAACGAGAGGCCTACCAGATAAGGGGGGAAGGGTGCCCAGACAGAGAGTGGTGATCAGCGTCACCTGTGCTGAATTGACGATAAGGAGGTGGCAGCCCCAGCCGGTTAGCTCAGTTGGCAAGAGCGTTGTCCTAAAACACTACGGTAGTGGGTTCGATCCCAGGCCAGGGCATATATGAGAAGCAACCGATGAATGCATGACTAAGCGGAACAACAAATGAATGCTTCCCTTCCTCTCTTGCTCCCCCCTCCTTCTCTCTGTCTCTCTAAAATCAGTCAATAAATAATTAAAAAAAATAAAGATAAGGAGGTGGCATTGGAGATAACACAGACCTATAGCTAAGACAAAGAGGTTAGAGAGAAGGGAGGCGGGAAGGAGTGTCAGTGGAGCAGAAAAAAAGCCTGAGGCCTCGGCAGCCATTTCTGCCCCCACCACGTCCTCGACTTCCGGGAAAGGCTGTGCTTCCACTTCTGGACTCTGGCTCTCAAAGTAAAAGATAAAGATTCCTTGATGATTACAGATTATCCAACAGAAGTCCTGCATCTCATATCAAAGATATATGAAGCTGAGAAGAGGGGACTGCTCTCCCCCACCTGGTGCGAGTCCTGTGGCTGGCAACCCCGGTCATTTCTGGGAACACCGTGCCCAGAATCACATGATATGGGCCCAGCGGGTCTGTGCTAATTTTTTTTTTTTTTTTTAAATGCTAACCTCAGCTTCAAACTCAATATCCTCCTTTGGAATATAAAAGAGCTCTAGGTTGTTTAAAGGTTGAGTAGAATTCCTGAGCCTTTTAACGGGTCACAGTCTACTAACTCTCATAATTAGCAGGAGCCCACTGTATGGTGTGCTCGCCCTCTGTATCCAACAATGGCTAACCGCTCAGTTTCAGACTGTTTACTTAAGAGTGGGGTTTTCATCCATAATCGATGTTTCTGGGTATTTACCTATTTAACATGGAAAGATGAGAAAAAGCGACTGCCCAAATCACCCCCTCCTCTGCCCCTTTGCATCCCCACCCCCACCCCAGCCGCCAAGTCCCGGCATTCTGGGTGACCAAGTTTGAAGCCTTGTCTAGGGACTGAGCTACATGACCTTGGGAAATTACCTCTACCCTGAGCCTTTGTTCCCTTATCTGCAAATTCTGAGGACTGAACTGGGTGATGTCCAAGGTCTTTTCTGCCTCTGAGGTACAGTCATTGGGGGTGATAATGAAATGTCTCCTCCTCTGTTAAAATTCAGACATATTTATTACTGAAAACCACAGCATGACCGACTCCAAGGAGGATATTAGAATATTTATTTGGAGACAATACCAAAATGAGCTGCACATGGTGGCTGATTTGTAAACACCAGGGTGAGGAACTTGTTTACTTCGGAGGGGCGTGCAAAGTTGGACAATGGGAGGATCTCTGTGGGAGGCGATGCCTGGCGCTGTTATAGACGGGCCACTGGAGACAGAGCAGGACCATCTCAGAGTTTTACCTCCTTCAATGTGGGGTGAGTTGAGCCTTCTCTTGCAGTTACTTTAAGAAATCTTCAGGCCCTGGCTAGTTTGCTCAGTGGGTAGAGTCCAGCATGCAGACATCCTAGGTTTGATTCCCGGTCAGAGCACACAGGAGAAATGACCATCTGCTTTTCTTCCCCTCCCTCTCCCCCTTCTCTCCCTCTTCCCCTCTTGCAGCTAGATTGGTCCGAGCATCAGCCTCAGGTGCTAAGGATAGCTCAGTTGATTCAAACATTGGCCCCAGACAGGGGTTGTCAGGTAAATCCTAGTTGGGGTACATGTGGGAGTCTGTCTATCTTCCCACCCTCTCACTTAAAAAAAATCTTCAGTCACATATATTGTGAATTAAGTGCACATGGGTATTTGAATGTGTTGTCTTTTGGGGTATTGGAAACGAGACTGAGTTCTCATTGGCTTGAAGTGGGAGAAACCAGGGCCTACTTGTCACAAGGACGCTGGAAAGGGTTGAGGGTCCCTCTCAGTATCGTAGTCTCTAAAGTGTGTGGAGCACACCTATTACCACACCGAATTTGATCTTCACTGTAGCTGAGCACAGTTGTGAACATCAGCCCCATTTTACAGACGGGGAAAGTGAGACTGAAGAGGTATAACACGGCTCCAGGGGCAATAGAGTGAGTGACAGAGCAAAAAGCCCACACTCTGCTTCAAAGGCCAATGCATATGCCCTTTTGTATTGAGCTAAGATTGCATCCACCTCAGATATAAATAAGTCCATGATGTCTGAGTTGATCTGTCTCAATCTCTCATCTATCTAGGCCTGGCCAATCCTATTGCTGGATACACACATGCCTTAGTCTTTACTTAAGTGTCATTTTCCACCTCTCAACATCCTGTTTATTTCTTCAAAGCCTAGTGCTCATTTCCCCTGATCATGCCAGCTCTCTGCCCTCAATCATTCAGCAGTGACTACAGTGCCCTAAGGCAGCTGTGTGCTTCTTCAGTGCAAGTTCCATATTTGGCTCTTCTCCTCCCCACCCCCAGACTAGAAGCCCAGGGAGGGCTGAGCCAGTAATTTTCTTTTCCTGGTCTCCCAACACCTAGTTTTGTGCGTGGTACACAGTCTGTCCAATCAATAAAGAAATGAATATCATTAAGCGCCCATTAGTCAGATCAATAATGACAAATGCTGCCCAAAGACAATGCTTATTTGAAAATACATCCCAAGCTTTGTGTTTCTACCCCTCAAAATGCTTCTTTGGAAGGATTTATGACAGCCTGATGTTTTTATATGAAGGTTTACATTAGGGGCCATCTTGTCCTTCTGGGATCCATCTGGGATGTACTCATTCTTCCAGGTAACCTTCTTGGGATACCCACTGTGGTGATGTTTGATGTTTTCTGCCTAAGAGTCATGATTTCTTAAAAAGATTCCTGTGTCTGGCAGAAAAACACCCCCCTCCAAGCTCTCTGCAGGCCAACATTAGCAGAATTTGCAGATAAAACCATTTTACATGTCTTTTATTTTTTTTAAAAATTAGTTGATTTGAGAGAGACAGAGAGAGGAGAGAGAGATTGAAAGAGAGGAGAAAGAAACGCTGATTTGTTATTCCACTTATTTATGCATTCACTGGTTGATTCTTGTGTGTGCCCAGACTGTAAATCAAACCCACAACCTTGGCATGAGGTCGACGCTCTAACTAACTGAGCTACCCAGCCAGGGCTACAATCTATTAAATTTTAAATTTAGTTGTGTTAATAAGGCAGTTGCAACAAGTATATAGTCCATGGCAGTCCCCAAAGCGAGGAGAGAGCAGCTGAGTGCCTTCCCCCAGGTCCCGGGCCGCTGCCTGTGCGGGCTGGTCTCAGGCGCCCGGGGCCTTAGGGATCCCGCCTGGAGCCGCGGGCCCGGAGGGGCAGTGAGCGCATCCTCAGGGCGAGCCCCCACGATACGCCCCGGACGCAGGCGGGGGACAGCGCCCCAGTGAATCCGGGACCCAACCCCCTGGCGTGGGCGTGTGGTGGGCTGAGCAGCGCGTGCGCGAGGGGGCGCCGTGGTCCCGCGCGCAGCACCTGCGCCTCCCCGCAGCCCGGCCCCCAGCGCTGGGGGCCCGCTGCCCGCGGCTCCAAGTCTCGCGGTGCTACGGCCGGACCGGCGCCCCCCGGCGCGCGACAAAGGCGGGACCCGGCGAGGCGGCGGCGCGAGGCCGGGGAGCTGCCAGCCTTTGTGTGGCGCGCCGGCCGCGCCCGCCCGGGCTCCGCGCGCAGGGCCTCCGCGTCCTCCCGCGACATGGCCACCCCAGCGGCCGTCAACCCTCCGGGTGAGTAGCGGGGCCGGAGCGCGGAGCCGGGCGGCGCGGGGCGGCTGTCACCGCGCGGAGCCTCGGCTCGGGCACCGCGTCTCCATCCCCACCGCCGCCCGTTCCGGGCGGCGACCCGGCCTCGCGTACCCGGACCCTGCAAGCTCGGAAAATGCCACCTCCTTCCCCGCCCAGGAGTTCGTTTCGGGCCCCAGCCTCTGCCCTCGAGTGCGCGGACGCGGGGAGGCGCCGGGCGAGGGAAAGTTTGGAGTTGGGACCCAGCAGGGCGGCCCCATTCTCCCCGTCCGCCCTCCCGGTCCTCGGCGCCCTCACTACCCGCCGCTGTGTGTCCCCGTCTTCCGTGCGCACAGACCCGAGCGCGCAGCGTCCCGGCTGCCGAGTCACACCCTCGGCCTCCTGGGCGCCTGGCCTCGGATCCACAGGTCTGTGATCACCGCTTCGTTCCCGCAGACTTCGAGAATGGAAGGAGGTCGTGAGCGGGTGGAAATAACCACCTGTTTTGCAGTTATCCCCGGAAATCCCTTTTCATTTGGGAAATGCCGAAAGGGGACGGAGAATGGGAGGAGGACACCTAGGCTGACTGATCCAAAGTTTTGAATGCTGTGCGGTGACTGCTGTGGGCATGGCTGGTACCGGGTCCCTGAGGAGTGTGCAGGCCAGCCCTCAGCGTGGGGCGGGGCGGGGTGAACAGCGTGGTCCAGAGAGTTATGAGTGAAGGATCCATTTCAGCCAGAGTGGTGGGGGAGGCTTTGGAGACTGCACCTGTTAGAACTGGGCTTGAAAGAAAGGGAAGGTGTGAATATAGGGAGCCAGGGCTGAGGGGACTTGCAGGTGGAAGGGACAGGAAAATGCAGATGGACCTGCTCTGAGCAGGGATGTCAGGGAGGGGTTGGGGCACTGGGGAGAGGAGAGGGAACAGCTGGGTTCCACGGACTTGTGTGGCTGTGGCCTGGCTGCAGAGGGCTTTGACGGACCCTGGAAGCATCCTCAGTGGTATTGAACAGGAAGGCACAGGAACGTGGTTCTGGAAGATGACCTTGTCAGCAGTGTGTAGGTAAGGAAGACCAGAGGCAGGTGAGACCTAGCGGCCCTACGTGGAACAGAAAGGACAGTACCAGGGGCGGTGGAGAAGTTCAGATGTGGTACTGCTGAGATTGGGGGCAAAGGTTAAGGGGGAGCCCAAGGGAGCACAGAGGTGAGGTGTTCATGGAAACACAAAGGTGGGGTGTCAACAGCGGCACGGAAGTGAGGTGTCCAGGGAGGCACAGAGGTGAGGCGCCTGAGTGGTTCCAAGGAAGAAGCTTCCATAACGGAAATGAATGTTGTGAGAACAGAGTAGGGGCTCCCTGTCTAGAACACCGAGTTGGAGCATGACAGGTTTGAAAGCACAGCTGTGCCGGTTTGCATTTGACACCAGCCTACAATTTCAACCTGTTTAGCTGCTTAAAAATTAATAAAAAAAAAAGTTAGATTTAAGTGTTGTGGCATTAAGAAAAAGTAAAGCAACTTAATTGAAGATATTTTAGTCCAGTACAGGCTTATCTTGGAAATAGGAATCAAGTCAGAGAGTTTCCATAACATGTATACATATATACACCATTCCACCTGTTCAAAACCATTTTGTCCACTTGGTTGTCCTGTGAACTACAGAATAAATATTGAGTGGCTACTGGCTTGGTGGTACTGTGGGAGACCTGAGCAGTACAGTGCAGGGTGGGATTGTTTTTTGTTTGTTTGTTTGTTTGTTTGTTTTCTTTAAGTCTTTAAGTGAGAGGAGGTGAGATAGAGAGATAGACTCTGGCATGTTCCCTGGCCAGGCTCCACCAGCAGCCCTGGTCTGGAGCTGATGTTTGAATCAGCCAAGCTATTCTCAGTGCCTGGGGCCAATGCTAGAACCAGTTGAGCCACTGGCTGTGAGAGAAGAGAGAGAGAAGAGGAGAGGGAGGGGCAGAGAAGCAGATAGTCACTTCTCATGTGTGCCTTGACCAGGGATTGAACCTGGGTCTTCCACACGCCGGGCTAATGCTCTATCCATTGAGCCAACCAGCCAGGGCTGAGATTCTTTTTATTTATTGGTAAACACCCAGCCTGATTGATAGGCACTGATGTCTGTGTCTTTTCTCCGTTGGCAGAGGTACCAGAGATCTTGAGCTTGGTGACAGCTCCTCCAGTGGAGATCCTTGAGGTGTCGTCACCTTTTCTCTTGTCCATCATCTTCTCTTTGACCAGTCCCCTGCGGTCACACTCGGATCTCGCCCCATAGGAATCTCTCACTTCTTGGGGGAAATGGTAGGGTCTCAAGGGACATGGCTACAGGTTTGAACCTGAGAGAGATTTCAGATTCAGCTGCGGTCAGAGCACCCAAGCTTGTCACCTGAGGCCACGATGTGATTGCCTCTGTGAGCGTGGCCTCCTCTCTCCCCAGATGTTTCCTTACAGAGAACGAGAGCTTGGTAAACACAGGCAAATGGACAGAGAGGCACCAAGATTTGTTTCTGTGATGATTCTGTGCTAGGTACAAAGGTCACAGCCTGTCATCTCTTCACCCCACCCCACCCACTGGTCCCTTCTTCCCCTACTGCCTGTCACACACCGGCACTCTGGGTCTCGCTAAGGACACATGAAATTGGAGTCGTCACACTCTCGCGTTATTCAGCTGATGTGAGCCAGGTTTACACCTAATCTGCCCCTTCTGGGTCCCTGTTTGGGTCTTAGTTTAGGATCCCACTGCTTACCCTGGGGAAGGAGAGGCAATTTGGAAAAAGAAGGGCTTGGCTCCCAGATGTTTTCCTCATGGCACCTGCCACAGGGTCCTGGGACTGGGTCCCATCTCCTGGGTCTCTGACACCTCCCTCCTTCCAGGTACATTGGTCACTGATACTGTCGTAGGGGCTGATTTTCTCAGTTCTCTCTTGTCGGGGACCATATATGTCTTCTAGACCAGTGGTCCCCAACCTTTTTTGGGCCACGGACCGGCCTTTAGGGTGAGACGGATAAATGTATCACGTGACTAAGACAAGCGTCAAGAGTGAGTCTTTGACGGATGTAACAGAGGGAATCTGGTCATTTTTAAAAAATAAAACATCGTTCAGACTTAAATATAAATAAGACGGAAATAATGTATGTTATTTATTCTTTCTCTATGGACTGGTACCAAATGGCCCACAGACCGGTACCGGTCTGCAGCCCGGGGGTTGGGGACCACTGTTCTAGACCAGTGTTTTTCAATTGCCGGTCTGCCAGAAATCTTGTGCTGGTCCGCGAAAGAGTTGACCGCCCTGATGCTGTATGAAGGTAGACCCAATGGCCCGATGATTCTTCATACAACATCAGGGCGGTCAACTCTTTCGCAGACCGGCACGAGATTTCTGGCAGGCTGGCAATTGAAAAACACTGCTCTGGGCCCTTGCCAGTTGGCTCAGTGGTTGAGCGTTGGCCTGGTGTGTGAGAGTCCCGGGTTCGATTCCCGGCCAGGGCACACAGGAGAAGCGGCCATTGGCTTCTCCACCCCTCCCCCTCTCCTTCCTCTCTGTCTCTCTCTTCCCGGGCGCTGAGGATGGCTCCATGGCCTCTGCCTCAGGTGCTAGAGTGGCTCTGGTTGCAACAGAGCGAAGCCCCAGATGGGCAGAGCATCGCCCCCTGGTGGGCGTGCCGGGTGGATCCCGGTTGGGCGCATGCGGGAGTCTGTCTGATTGCCTCCCCGTTTCCAGCTTCAGAAAAATACAAAAAAAAAAAGAAAAAAAAGAAAAAGAAAAAGAACAACACTGCTCTGGACTAGAGAATGGAGTTGCCAACATTTCCTGTTCTGAGTCTGTGTTACTTATTTCACCTCCTTTTGGGGTGAACTGTAAGCATTTCTGACTGACATGAAATGCTGAAGGTTTGAACTTGAGAGTCGATGTGTGCGGGAGTGTCTGCAGCTGGAGTGACAGCACGGGAGGGGACGAGGGGACGATGGAGTTTCCAGTGCCCGGGCTACCTCAGGCTTTTGTGATTCATGCGTGAGGGGATCAGGCACTTCAGACCACTGGCCATTAGGAATTTTGTGTTATCTAGGCGTTCTCTGAAAGGAGTACTTGCTGAGTAATTAACTAGGCTTGCATATTTTAAAGAATTCAAAGGTATGTTTTAAGAGATTTAGAATTTCTACTTTACAGTTTCTAGCTATTAGACTTTTCTGTTTTTTGGCACTTTGATTTGGAATTGGTTGTATAGGACAGGGAGGTTCTCTGGGCACATTGCCTTAGATGGAGGGACATTTGGGTCAGTTCAGCAAATACTGAGCACCTTTGAGGTACCAAGCACTGTGCAGGACGGGTAGGCAGCGAGAAGAGGGGAAAGAATGTGCCTTGTCCTCAGGGAGATTGGAGTCTAGCAGGAGGCGTCAGTGCACTGACTTTGTAACAGAAGGTGGAATGAATGAACATTGACTGAGTGTGTGTATATGGTGGCAGGGACCCAGAGGGAACCTTTGCAGGAGGCAGCTTCTGAAGAGAGAGCGTTTGGCCTGTAAAAATTTAGGAAGGGCCATTTCACGCCGGGGCTGTGTGGGCAGACTGTGCAAGTTTGAGGACCCCGGTGCACTTGGGGACCCAGATGGCCACCCCAGAACATAGGCTGGGTTTGGAGCTTTGGAAAGATGCTCGCTGTGCTCACAAGGGCCCCTAGGCAGCACTGCTTGGAGTGGAGATGGAACATCCACCCCAGCTGAACACACAGGTCCAGTTTCCTCACACACCGCATTTCACGGAACTTACAAGCCATCCAACACAAAACACATTTCTCAGAAAAACTGCTGCTGAGGCAACTCTGCCGTACTATCAAATTATAAAATGCGCCTCCATTTCAGGGAAGCCAGAAAAAACAACAAAAAAATGTGCATTTAGAGTCAGTAAAATACTGCACTTTAAGAAAAAAAGTCAACTTTGCTGCCTGATCACCTGTATCTAAAACAGTTGGTCTCCTTTTCAATAAAAAACTATAAAATTTTCCCTTTAGGCATGTGCCAGGGAGCCCAATGGTGAACCTTTTGGCTTCTGCCAAAAGAAAAGAATGATATCTGAAAAAAGGTTTTATTTGTTCCTTAGCCATTGTTGTTGTTGTTGTTGTTGTTGTTTTTTCATTTTTCTGAAGCTGGAAACAGGGAGAGACAGTCAGACAGACTCCCGCATGCGCCCAACAGGGATCCACCCGGCACGCCCACCAGGGGCGACGCTCTGCCCACCAGGGGGCGATGTTCTGCCCATCCTGGGCGTCGCCATGTTGCAACCAGAGCCACTCTAGCGCCTGAGGCAGAGGCCACAGAGCCATCCCCATTCCCCGGGCCATCTTTGCTCCAATGGAGCCTTGGCTGCGGGAGGGGAAGAGAGAGACAGAGAGGAAAGCGCGGCGGAGGGGTGGAGAAGCAATTGGGCGCTTCTCCTGTGTGCCCTGGCCGGGAATCGAACCCGGGTCCTCCGCACGCTAGGCCGACGCTCTACCGCTGAGCCAATAAACAACCGGCCAGGGCAGCCATTGTTTATTGAGCAACTACTGTGGGGTCAG
This sequence comes from Saccopteryx bilineata, assembly GCF_036850765.1. Lineage (NCBI taxonomy): Eukaryota > Metazoa > Chordata > Mammalia > Chiroptera > Emballonuridae > Saccopteryx > Saccopteryx bilineata. Next base: position 73,386,611 of record NC_089496.1, read on the forward strand.
CTACTGAGCGAGGTTCTGGAGATAGTGTGGTGAGGAAAAGAAATCCAGCCCCTGCCACGAGGCTGCTTGCAGCCTAGTGGCGCAAATAATCGTAAGAAATCATACCAACCTGTCCAGGCAGTGGCGCAGTGGATAGAGGTCGACTGGGACGTGGAGGACCCAGGTTTGAAACCCCAAGATTGCTGGCTTGAGTGTGGGATCATAGACATGACCCCATGGTTGCTGGTTTGAGTCCAAAGGTCACTGGCTTGAAGCCCAAGGTCACTGGCTTGAGCAAGGAGGGGTCACTCGGTCTGCTGTGTAGCCCTGTGGTCAAGACACATATGAGAAAGCAATCAATGAACAACTAAGGTGCCTCAATGAAGAATTGATGCTTTTCATCTCACTCCCTTCCTGTCTGTCTGTCCCTACCTGTCCCTCTCTCTGTCTCTCTCAAAATATATATATATATAGATCACACCAATATGTTAGCTATAAGATGTGTAAATGCTATGAAGAAATGAAGGCCCCTTTGAGGAGGCAGCCTTTAATAAAGTAGAGGTCTGAGGAATGGAGAGGAACATGCGAGGAGCAGCATTCCACACGCAGGGAACAACGTCCAGGAGGGCCCAGAGGTTGGGGAGAGCCAGGTGGTTCCAGGGACCAGGAACTGCCTGAGTGGGTGGGGCACGTTGAGCAAGGGGAAGGCAGTGTAGGAGCTGAGGTGTGGGCAGAGCCTGCTCTCAGAGGCCAGGGGCTTGGGTAGGGGTACAGGTTTAATTCCAAGAGCGATGGAGAGCTCCTGAGGGGTCTTGAGCGCTGCAGAGAGGTGGTCCCATCTGAAAGTGATGATGCTCCCTCTGGCTGCAGTTTGGGGAGCAGGTTGGAAGGAAGCAAGAGGAGAAGCAGGACCCCGGTGACGTGTTGCTGACGTGGCTGGAGGGGGCAGCGGAGATGGGGAGAAGTAAACGGAGCTGAAGTATATTTCGGCGCTGGGATGCCATGCTGAATGGCTCCAGGGGCACCAGTTGCATCCTTGTCCTTTCTTGCAAGTGGGCAAGACACCTCCTGCACAGTCCCACGCAGCACTCTTTTTTTGGGGGTAGAACCATCAGGACTTCCATGGCAGGGGGTGCAGAGAGGGTGTCAGGAGAAGAAAGAGTAAGTAGGCCCAGCTTTCTGTCCTGACACCGGGTGGTTGGAGGGGATGGGTAGACAAGGAGGCACACGTGGCCAGGGGGGTGTGCCGGGGGCTTCAGCCCGGGACAGCTAGGTGTTTGCCTGTGAGACGTGGAGGAGGGGCCGGCAGGAAGGCAGCGGGCCATGTGGGCTGCAGGGGTCTGAGCTGGAGAAATACATGAAGAGGATGCTACCGGCCTCTCACCAGGTTTCCTGGGGGACAGTGAGATCTCAGAGAGCCGGATGCCGACGCCATTACGGCTTTATTGTCAGTCTTTGCTAAGATTCACTCAGATGCATAGCACGATCATTTCTGCATGTCTGTCACTCAGTTCTCTGTGTGTGCATGCATGTATGTGTGTGTATATACTATACGTGTCAGAACTTTGCTGGGCTGTAGTGTGAGAAAGGAAGGGCCAGCAGAGTTGCCCAGTACCAGAAGACGCTGTGTGGGGAGGGGTGAGGTATTCACGCAGAAGCTGGTAGGAGCTGATGCTGGGCAGGCTGTGGGGCTCGTTCACCCCACGGACCTTTTTGTTCAGTGACTAAAAATGGTTTCCTCCTCGCAGTCAAGCTGCTTCTCACTTGAGGGCTTTCACTTTTGCTGGGGGCCCGTTCTTGGAAGGGTTACTAGCTCCCCTGTCCCTCCTTCCCCGTCCACTCCTTCCGTTCCCTTCTGTCTTGGCTTGCATTCTTGACCATTTTCCAGGCAAATCCACCAACAAGCAACAGTGTGTCCAAGTAGGTAGCTCCTGCTTTTGTGTATGGGATGAAACACAGGGCATCTGTCCTGCGTTGCTTGTGTCGTGAGAGCCACCCGGCAGAGCTCGGGGTCTCTCAGCCCCTGCTTCTTCCTCCCGGTAACCTCTTTCCCCCTGAACACAACAGGAAAAAACACACATTGACTATAAGAAAACTTGGAAATATGCAAAACTGCTAGTTCTACCATCAACTGTTAACATTTTTACATACATTGTTACTAAAATTTGTCTACATGTCTAGAATGTTCTGAACATATTTTATGTCTTTTCCCTTCATTAATAGTAACAATGGGTCCTCCCAGGGTGACTGTCTCTGTTTCACAGTCATTGTCATAGTTACTGACTCAGGCTTTTCTGTTTGGGCATGTCACATTTCGGATACTTTTCCATTTGTCGGAATTATACACAACATTGTAGTGAACATGCTTGTATGAAAATATGTAATTAGGTGATTTTCCTCCTTACTGTAACTTCCCAGAAGTGGAGTTGAACAGTCAGGTGGGTTTACGTGCCTTTATGTTACTTTCTACAGAAGTGAGTCTGGAGGCTTCAGTTACCTGGCGTCCCCAGTGTGTAAGTAGGTGACAAGGTGACAAGGGCACGAGCCCAGACGTTCCTCCCTTTGTGCCGGGCTCTGTATGCACCCATGGTTGTCCCTCCGCCCTCCCTTACCAGCTCACCCCATGCATGTGGTTCCCAACTGCAGGTGCCACTGACTGCCCCAGACACCTTGGACCTCTGTCTATTGTGCACACATCCTCCTTGGACCGAGGACACATTTCCAAGCGGAGCACTGGGTTGACCAGCCCCCAGGGCTGTAGTACTTCATGCCTGCGTTCTGTGGCCACAGACAGGCGATGGTGGTTATTCCTGCCTCAGACGCAGTGCCAGGAGGGTGGGTCTGCTTTTGGTCATGTGGGCCCTGCCTCTCTCCCACAGCTCTGAAAGCAGAGTGCCGTGGCAGGGGCACTCCAGGCTCAGGTGACAAAGGACAGACTCAGGTGTAGAGCATCTGGGGAGGGTTCGGGGTGCGTGTACAGGTGGGGAGGAGAGTCCAGGGGAGTTGGCTGGCGCTGAAACCAAGCTCAGTGGGTAGGCCCAGGGCCTCCATGAGGAGGACCAGGGCTCAGCGGAGGGCCTGGTGGGAGCTGAGGCGGGGCCCCAGGAGAGAAGGGTCATCTTCATATACCAGACACTCCTTGGGACCCCGCAGTGACCCAGTCTGGCCTTCAGAGTCTCTCTGCCTGTTGAATAAGGCCACTTCCTGCCTGTGTTTGCCTGGTGGGCCAGCCTGCCCTCACAGCATTTAAGGAAAAAGCCACTGAAATTGATAAGTAACTGAAGGGAGGCCCAGACTCTGAGGCAACAGGAAGTCCAAAGTTAAGTTAGGCCTCACTGTCTTGTGTTCATAGCTACACCCAGAAGGTGCTTTCTTTCTTACCTTGGGGAAACCGCTGAGTCGGAGGCAGAGCACCTGAGAACCTGGCGCAGGTGGGTGGCCTCTTGGAGGTGGAGACAGCGGCAGGGTTGCTGCTGAGCAGCTCCGTGCACACTGCAGCCCCACCACAGACTCCTCCGCCCTGGCATCACTAGGGCCCCGGTCTGCGGGATGAGGACTTCTTGACCTCTGGGTTGTGGCAGCTAGACAGGAGCTCTCTGGGGTGGGTGGCTGGCAGAGAATGAAGGGGTGACCCCCTTGACCATCAACCACTTCAGAAAGCCACCTGGTGGCTTTAAAAACAAGATGAGACTTGCCTGACCAGGTAGTGGCATAGTGGATAGAACACTGACTCAGGATGCTGAGGACCCAGGTTCGAAACCCCGAGGTTGCCCGCTTGAGTGCAGGTTCATCCGGCTTGAGCGGCACAGGCTCAGCAGTTTGAGCACGGGGTTGCCAGCTTGAGTGTGGGATCATAGACACGACCCCAAGGTCGCCGGCTTGAATGTAGGATCATAGACATGACCTCATGGTCGCTGGTTTGAGCCTAAAGGTCGCTGGCTTGCGCCCAAGGTCCCTGGCTCGGCTTGAACTCCTTGGTCAACAACTAAGGTGCCGCAACGAAGAATTGATGCTTCTCATCTCTGTCCTTTCCTTTCTCTCTGTCCTTGTCTGTCCCTCTCTTCCTCCCTCCCTCGCTCCCTCTCTCTCTCTCATTAAAAAATAAATAAAATATAAAATAAAATAAAAACAAGATGAGACTTTACAGATAATTATGATATCCGTGATGGAAGTTCATTTGGATGTGATAGAACTGTGAGTTCTTTTTTATTATTATTTTTAGAGCAGCGCTGATGTTTCTTTCACATCAGCAGTTTGAAATGAGGCCGAGTCTGGAATCATTTGCCATCATTTGCTATGCTTGATGGATTACAAGTCCCGCAAAGAATAAAATGAATGAATGTGATCAAGGCTCACAGCTGCGTTCTCCTTTTCTGAAACTGTTTCACACCAGAGAACTTCTGATTGAGTTCAGCCACCCTTCCTGAGCACCCCCTGGGCCCACCGTCCTGACAAAGCTGCCGTGCTCAGTGCTGGGGGCTAGGAGGATGCTGAGTAGATGAGTCGATAGGTGGGTTCAGCCAGTGTGTGATGCAGGCAGTGTGGGGACAACTTTATGCAGATGACTGCTATAGAGAGGACAACAGTGTAGACCCCCACCAGTTCTTTCTGATAGGCAGAGCAAGGGTGCAGAAGGAATGGTTCAGGTCCTACAGCGCATTTCAGGACAAGTCAGCCTCACAAAACATGGCTCCCCATCTCCAGCTGCTGCCGGGCACATGTGTGTCCCCCCACACCCCTGCCCCGTCCGTGTCCCACAGATTCTGCAAAGCCACGCCTCCTGCTCTTCCTCCTCCCCCTCGGTCCCTGTGGCAGTGAGTGGCACCACTCCATTCATTGGCCCAAGCCAGACATTAATTATTTTAATTGCTTATCCACCTAATTAAACAAATATTAATTGAATGCCGACTGTGTGCACAGTGGTGTGCAAAGCCAGGCGGGGTTTCTGCTTTCAGGGCGCTTGCTGTGTGGCTGGAGAGTCAGCCATTTACTAAATAATCACGTGTGTGAGGGTATCCTCCGAGTAAGTGTTATGGAAGAAAGGAGTCTTTGTTTCCAAATGCAACAGGACTCCATTGAAGTGTTGGAAGCAGGAGTGTGATGTGAGGGGAGGCGGGTTTGGAAAAGCTCTCTGGCTGCTGTGTGAGGCCAGCCAGGCACGGCCAGTGGGCACAGAGAGAAGAACAGGAGTCCCTGAGCTGGTTAGGAGGTAAAGCCAGTGCAGCCAGCTGAGAGCTTGCACTTGGTAAATGGGAGGCGCAGTGGCACAGTCCGCGACTCAGTCACGGGGATTACAGTGCCAAGACCGAACACTGATGAGGTCTGGGTTGTGGGAGGATTTGAGAGGAAGTGGTGGAAAGATTGTGATGAGTTTGGTCTTGGACATGTTGAGTTTAAGGCATCTTTGCGTTCAAGACATCCCAGTGAGATGGGACCAACAGCCTCTGAGCTACTGCATCTCTCCTCGAGCTGGGACGTTTATTTTCACTGTGGTATCCCCAGTACCTTCAGCAGTGCCTGGCTCATCACTAGTGCTTAGTAAGTATCTATTGAGTCCTGACCTGTGGGGCGCAGTGGATAAAGCATTGACCTAGAACACTGAGGTTGCCAGTTCGAAACCCTGGGCTTGCCTGGTCAAGGCACATATGGGAGTTGATGCTTCCTGCTCCTCCCCCCTTCTCTCTCTCTCTTTCCCCTCTTTAAAATGAGTAAATAAAATCTTAAAAAATCTATTGAAGGAGTGAATGAGTTGGACGGTGAGTCTCCAAACCGCAAACCAATGAAGAGGTTTGTCTGCCACAAGGTTATTATTTTGTTCTTGGTAACTTTTTATGCTGAAGTAATCTCAGGCTTACAGAAGAGTGGCAAGAACGTAGAAAGCTCTCCTGTGGACCTGTCATCCAGGTTCCCAAGTGTTAACCCGAGCGCATGCACCTTTTACCCATGCCGCCAGCTTTCTTCTCGGGACGGACGGAGGATGAGTGGTGCACACGATGCCCCCGTTCATTCTAAACACTTTGCTGTGTGTTTCCTCAGAATAAGTACATTCTCCTACAAAACTGCAATTCATGACCCAAATCAGGAAGTGAGCATAAATAACATAGTATCAATTATTCTCAGAGCCAAAACCACTTTTTTTTTCCTTTTTTTTTAATGCCTCTAGGTTTAATCCACGACTGCAAATTACATTTAGTTGTGATGCCTCTTTAAACCCTCTTAATTCTGAAATAATTTCTTGGTCTTTTTATTTTTCTTTTATGGCCTTAGCATTTTTGCCAAGTCTAGGCCAGTCATTTTGTAGAGTATCTCTCAGTTTGGTTTTAATTGAAGTATAGCTGACATGCACAGTATATTAGTTTCAGGTGTACAACACAGTGGGTGTGACATTTACCTGTCTTGCAGTGTGATCACCACGGTAAGTCTAGTCCTCACCGACCACTGTGCAGTCATTGTGATATTATTGACTCCATTCCCTGTGCTGTACTTATTTTATAACTGGAGGTTGGTGCCTCTGAATCCCTTCACGCCTCTCAGTTGGTTTCCTTTTTTGTTTTTTGATGTTGCCTCACGATTACATGGGGACTGTGCTTTTAAATTTTCTATCTTTTTGTCAAACACACCACAAAAGTGATGTTGACCACAAGACCGCTTCTAGCAGCCGTTACTTAGGAGCGAGCGTCTCAGTCAGTGAGGTCAGGGTCCTGTGCCGACCCGGCTAAAGGGAGGTGGTGTGATTTCAGGACCCGTCCCCAGATGCTGGTAACCTCTCCCTGTGTTCAGTACTTCATGTTTAGCAGTGTTTTTCAACCACCGGTCTGTGGGCCGGTCCGCGAAAGAGTTAACCACCCTGGTGTTGTATGAAGATTATAGACTCAGTGATTTTAGTTGAACTCGCTTATGCTCAGGGTGATTTCTGCCTTAGCGATCCTGAAATCTATTTTCACCCGTCCCCAAGTGTAAAAGGTGGAGACCCACTCACAAAGAGGTAGCTCAGATGTTCTTTGTCAAGTACAGGTTCCAAGGGATTTTTGTTTTTTAAAGATGGTAAAGCTAACACTTTCCTAAACTAAACATATGGGTTTGCCTGGTCAAGGCACATATGGGAGTTGATGCTTCCAGCGCCTCCCCCTTCTCTCTCTCTGTCTCTCCTCTCTCTGTCTCTCTCTCTCTTTCTCTCTCTCTGTCTCTCCCTCTCCTCTCTAAAATGAATAAAAAAAATAAACATCAACAACAACAAAAAAACTAAACATCAACTTCATTTGATAAATAAAATAGTTATAATCCAGGTATGTAAGGATGATCATATCTTTAATAAAGCCAATAGGGAGTTGAAGTGGTGAATTACCAACTTTCCTGACATACAGATCGAAAGTTTTTGGGTGAGTTGCTCACCGGGAATGCCAGCAGCGCACTGCAGGTAGCTCGCTGGCCCTCCTCACAGCTCTGGGGAGCCCCCTCCCCCACCCTGCTCGTGCAGGCTGCTTCCTCCTGCCCTGTTGTGACCCTCCTCACCACCCGTCCCCATTCATTAGGCTTTCTGCACCGGTCCTGCCCTGGGTAGAGGCCATGATGCCCTGTCCCCACTCAGTCCTCTGTCTCCTGTCCTCACTGGCAGAGAGGGAGGGAAGGGTCCCATCACCCAAGGACAGTTCCCCATCCCAGATCCTCCTTATCCTCTGGACCAGTGGTTCTCAACCTTTCTAATGCTGTGACCCCGCAATACAGTTCCTCATGTTGTGGTGACCCCAAACCAAAAAATAATTTTGGTGGCTACTTCATAACTGTAACTTTGCTACAGTTATGATCCAGAATGTAAATACCTGATATGCATTATGTATTTTCCGATGGCTTTAGGCGACCCCACCGGGGTCGTGACCCACAGGTTGAGAACCGCTGCTCTGGACAGACCAAGTGGGTCACCATTGATGGCCTAGGTCTGCTGCGATCTCGGGCACTGTGCTGGATGCCTGGACCCTGCCTCTCAGATGACAGCTTAGTGCCCCATCTCCTCCCTCTTTAGCTGACCCATTGGGCCTCAGGCTACTTCCCAAGACTGGACAGCATTGGAGTGAGGACATGTGCCTTCTCTGTTCAGAATCATTTATTTGACTCCATCCATCCATCCATCCATCCACTCAACAAATATTTACCACCTATCTGCCCTTCATTACTTACGGTCCTTGGTGCTGGGAATGCACTGGTTAGAAAGAATGGCACGGTCTGTGCTTCCTGCATTTATCTGAAGAGCAGCTTCTTCCCTAGGTCACCCAGGGTGGGAACAGACAAGTCTGTTAGGCCTGCTTACCACCAGGTGGCGCCCTCATACAGGTAGTTCAGCTGGTGAAACCTCACCTGCATCAGAATAACCAGGAGGGCTGTGTGTCCCAGAGGCTCCTTCAGCAGGTGTTCTTGAGGGGACTGAGACTTGCATTTCTGACACGTTCCCAGGTGACGCTAATGCCGCTGGTCCCTGGGCCACCCTTCAGATCCACAGAGGCAGCTAAGCAATCCTCTGCCCACTCACCTGGTTCAGGGCTCCTGGGCTCATGAACTCACTGTCTTCCTGATGGTTGGGCTTAGTAGCCCCATTTCACAGATGAGAAAATGGAGGCTTAGATGGTCAGCAGGGGTGAGTGCTGAGCTGAGACCCCCATTCTCATCCTGGTGCCTCCTCTTTCCACTGTCCTGGGGAGACGTGAACCAGGTATTAATGAGACATCCCCATTCTGCAAGGATGGCTCCCTAAATGGCTGTTAGTGTGAAATCCTAATGGGTTCGTTTCTCTGCCACTGTCTTCCATGAAAGTTGCTATTTCAATGCGTTTTACAAGATAATCTTAGGGTCCTATCCATAATCAGGTTCCCGAGTCTGTGTACCGGGCTTGATGGAGTTAAGTACTGTTTAGAACTGGAGAAAAAAAAAAAAAGAAAAAGACAAGAATACCATCTGTGGGGCACATGGATGAAAGAGAAAAGATATGTGATTTGCCTAGCTCCGTCTGGGGCTGGTGGAGAAGATTCTTGTGATTTGTACTTGTGTTACAAATCACAATGTCAATGTGATATGTAATAGCATAGATGCGGGCTATTGTTAGCTCCTCCACGAGATAAAGTAAGAGATGAAGGAGGGGAGAGTCTAGCAAAGAAATACTGCAAAGGTAGTTATTCAAGGTGGGGGGACCATGCCACCCGCTTGGAGGTGGGGGCAAAGGATGACAGCCAGAAGAACGTGCATGTTTGTTCCTCCTGAGGCGACCCTGTGTCTCTCCTCCCGTCTCATGACTGCTTGGTGCGAGCGGCCGGTGGGGAGCCAAGGCTCGCGTCCCTCCAGAGAGGGGACTGTCTTCCACTAGGTGCTGCTGGGCAGAGACCCAGCCTGGTCGGGACCTCCTCCTGCCTTCCTCTGCCTTCATGTCCCTGCAGTCACCCAGCACTTCCCAGGTACCAGGCACAGAGGAGCCAGCTGAGGCCAGAGAAGAGGGGCTGGCACCATCCTGGTGGTTTACTGTAGCTCATCTCATACTCAGTCACGGAGTTTCCCCTGTGGGTGTTTGAGGTAGCAGAGTCAACCAAGTGGGTTATTAATTCATCCTGGTAAACCTAGGAAAACTTGTCAATAAGACTTTCTCTTGCAAGTTGCTTTGCCTAAACAGAAATAAAAAAAAAATTTAATCCCAGTGAGTTATTTTTACAAATGCCGGTATCACAAAGAATGCCACCAAAATATTAACTGCAACATACTCTGATAATCTCTTTTATTCTGCTTGGTATTATTGTTTATGGTTCTGTACACATCTTGGTTCAAAAAGGATATAATGATCTTCCTAGAGGTAGCAAGCTCATGAATTCTCTCTTAATATTTGTATCATTTCCCCACTTCCTTTGACATTTAGATATATGAAACTTCTTAATAATTTGTTTTGCACATACAAGTAATAGCTTTTGCTGTATGGCCATGGCTTATCTCAGATTGCACTCCCACAATAATCTGTTTATATTAGTGGATCACTGATTGGGTGAATTGAGACCTATTATGCACAGAAGGAAGTTTTCAATCCGACCTCATCCAGAATGCGTGTTCACGTTGGAAAGGGAACATTGAGACTTGAGCAGGAAGAGCAATCATGTGGCACATCTGATTTGTGGAGTTGCCATTGACATTCTATAGGTGTAGGTATGATGGTGTCCAGTGTGATCATACAGTCCAAGGGGGCCAAGAAACTATCTTATAAAAAAGAATTTCAAAATCAGTTTTATTGAGGTTCCATTTGCACACAGTAGAAGAGCAGCAGAAACAATCTTGAAATAGGTGTTCCGCAGCGTGTCGGACGAGGCCACACGTGCGCTCTGGGGCATGTACTGTGGCTACAGCTGGACTTGGACAGATCCCAGAGGAAGATAGACCTGCACGTGACTTTCATGTCCGGGATTTCGTGTCTTGCTCTGTCCATTTGCCCTCAGCATTTTCCTGTAATGTTATTCTATGAAATGGTGTTATTTAATGGCCCAGTGAGTCTCATCACTGTGGGTTTTCCATAATTTATTGGCTTTTCTCTTCATGTCAGATATTTTCGTTTATTTGGTTCCTGCTCAACTTCAAACTGTATTTGGACCAACGACATGCCTCTGAGTCATTCATTTCTTTCCTACTCTTCACTCCTTCACCGCCAGTCTGGTCTCTGGAGTAACCAAGAGCCGGCCTCCCCTGTCCGAGGAGGGCGCTCGCGGGGCGGCGTTTCCTCCCTGCTGCCGCAGGACTCTCCCAAGCAAACGCGTTTTGTCTCATCAGCAGGTTCTCCTCAGTGTCGCGTTCACTCTTTACCATCCTCTGTCCCCTCTTTTGTATTTTTAAAGGTGGAAAGTTAGAGCTCTGAGCCCGCCGCTCGCTCTCCCACCAGCAGCCCACACCAGCACGTTCTCCTGCGAGGTCCGCCCTGCTGCCGGTGGGCTTCTGATCGTGAAGCCGTAGGCGGTGAGGCCGGACAGACCCCGCGCCTCCCAGCCCCGGGGTCCCGGCCTGTCATCTGTGTGGTTGAAGGAACCCACGTTGCTCCGACGGTCTCTGGCTGGTGGTGGCTTTGACTCGGGCAGGAGGCAGGTGGTGAGGGCATGGCCCACTGCCTGCTTAGCTGTGTTGGCCTCTTTGTCATCTCTCTCAGAGGGGCCAGGTCGAGTGTGGAGTTCATGCTTGTCCTGCCCCGGGTTCGTCACCTCAGCAGGAGCCTCTCTCCCTTCTTCTGCTGGAACAGCTGGTTGCCCATCTTCTTACAGGCTCTGTGTTTTCTTACCCTTTTTATTCAGTTCAGTGCCGGGGTGCCGGGGCTTTGAAAGGAGTGGGAGTTCGGTGCTAGCACCGTAGTGGGCTCCGGTGTAGTGCCCATGTTCCAGAGGACACCGCACGTGCCCACTCGGGCCTGGGAGCCAGGGCTCTGTCGAAGCCAGCGTTGTTCACTGAGGTGGGTGGCCTCTGGTTCCAGTTCCCTATTGCCTGACCTGCTGGGGTAGCTCAGTGTCCAGGCTGGAGGCACCGGCTGGTGGAATCAGGACCTGGCCTCTTGCTCCTCCCCATGTCTGCCATCTCCTGCCCTGCAGAGACCCCCCCACACACACAGAGCCCAGCCTGCTATACAGATGACACAGCCAGTTAAAGTCTAGCAAGGACCTGGTCAGAGTCCCTGGCCCTCCATCTAATGGTTTTTCTGCACACTGTGCTACAGAGAGCTACCCCGCGGAGAGCCCTGGGGAGCCCTGTACCCTGCTTTCCTTCCCGGGGGAAGGGGCCCTCCCTCCCGTGCACGTCGGGAGGATTCCGATTCCTCTCCCAGCGCTCCCTGAAGTGTTTTGATAATCTAGATAGTTCAAATGTGTATCGTGATTGCACCAAAAACCCAAGTCACCAATTTTCCAGAGCCTAAGCAGTTAACATTAGAAATTCTGCTGCAAATAAATTGATCAGTATGCAAGACAGTTGTCAGGGCTGAATCATGGTCCACAGTTAAGGTAAACAGATCTGTGATGACATTTTCTGAGCTGAATACAAATGCAGCTTGTTTCCGCCCAGAGGTTCCTGACAGTTCTTCTACGGGGATAACAGATCCTACCAAGAAGGTGTTGGTCACAGGGAAGAAAGATCTCTCTTTAATCTCTCAGGAAAGGTAGGGCTGTGGTATTTGATGGGCTTTCTGTAAAAGGAGTGGTTGTAAGGGAGAGAATGTTTGAGGAGAGAGGGTTGTTGGGTTCCTGCCTCTTTCTCTCCTCCCACCCGGAGAGAACCTTTCCTTTTTCCCCCATTCATTTGAATCATCCTTAAAACACTCCATGTTATTGTATGTGAAAGTTTGCATGCCATTAATTGTTTTTTTCCAGTGAGGAGATAAAGGGATGTCTTTCTTATTTAGATTAGAGTGAGGGGATAATATGTGTTTTCATTTCCTCCCGCTCCTTTCAGTCCCCTCAAGTTTCATGGTCCCCCCGCCTCGCTGCCAGTGCTGCTGTGTCATAGAAATTCTGCACAGTATGTCTGCATCCACTGTGTGAGACCGCCCTAGCTGGGCGCTGCACCGTAGCTGGATGTCTCCTGTTGTGTGAAGCTTTCAAAGCCCTCGGCTTGTAATGAGGCTACAAGGAGCTGGAAACCTCATTGCAACTTTGTGGGGAGCCTGTGGCTCCTGGGGAGCTGTGTTTCCTAGGGGGGAGGGGGACATTTGCGTTTGGGGTTGGGCTGCTGTGGATGGAGAGATTTCAGTGCATTTGTCATTGGTTGTGATCAGGGCCCCTGAGCAGGGCTCTGAACAAGAGAGTGGCACTTGAGGTGGGGGATGCTTCTAGATCTTGTTGAGTTGCATTGAGGGTAAAAGGCCAGAAAGCTCCAGTGACTGGACGTGGACAAGAGAGCGTGAAGGGAGTCTACTCGGAAATCCTGGAGCCAGCTGAGGAATACCTTTAGGAAAACAGCACCTTTAATATCATGCTGGGATCCTCCCATTGCATTTCTGCACTGCACTGCTAGGATAGCACAGGGTGGCCTCCTCCAGGAAGCCTTCTCGGATGTTCTCTGTGGTTCCCAGTCTCTGATACAGCACGCAGCTCTCAGTATGAAATTACACAGTCATGTGTCTCCATCACACTGAAGACTGAACTCTGTGGTTCCCAGTCTCTGATACAGCACGCAGCTCTCAGTATGAAATTACACAGTCATGTGTCTCCATCACACTGAAGACTGAACCTGTCAAAAGCAGGATGGGGTCCTTTCACCTCTTGACTATCCAGTTTCTAGCACAACTCGAGCTTGCCAGTGTGCTGGTAATTGAAATGGCCCCATTTTTTTAGAGCAACCTCTCTGGGAGGAAGGAATGTCACAATTAGCCCGATTGGCCCCATTTCTTCCCTGCAGCACAGAGGGAGACACTGAGTCCCATAGTGATGAAGCCAGAACTAGCAGGAGGCTCCTGTGAGCTGCGGCCCTCTGAAGGAACAGGGAGGGAGGGGTCCGTGCCCTGCCTCCGCTCTGCGGCAGTCCCCAGGATCAAGCACACGGTGTGGCAGATCTCATATGCAACCTACCCAACCATATTTTTCTTCCTCTTCTAGAATATTTTTGCCCCATGCAGTGTCAGTGTGGGAGGATCAGGTGACCAGGATTTTTAGTCTTCCCTTTTCAGCTCTGGCGATGACACGTGGTGTGTTTGAGGCAGTGACATCATCTCTTTCCTCCTGAATGTCCTCTTTTCGGCTTTATTATTCAGGCCCTGTCATCTTCCTCCTGAACTGCTGTACCCTTCATTCATTCAGAGCAGACATACAGGTACAATACAAATGGATAACTGGGAGCCAGCCCTAGATGGGGTGGGGAAGGGGCTAGCCAGGGAGAGGCTTCTTTGGGACAGTGATGTTTGACCTGAATCTAATAGACTAAGAGTTAATTTGGTGAAGAGAGGGAAGGGAGCTTTATTGCCACAGGGAATAGCATGTGCAAAGGCCCTGGGGTGGGAGGGAATGTGGTGTGTCCAAGGGAGTGCAGCTGAAACTGGAGAGGTGGGCCGTAGTCTGATCACACAAGAGCTGTTTGATCATGGCAGGGAACTCCCCTTTGTGCTGACAGCAAATAGTAGTCATAGAACATCAGCAAGGGCCAACTGGTCAGATCTGGCTTCTGTGTGAGAATGAATGGAAGGGAAGTAGTGGATGCAGGGAGGCCCTGGGATTGGCCAGCAGCAGAAGCCAGAGGGTGGAAAGACCTTTAGGAGATGACAGTAGGATTTGGTGCTTGGGTTTGGGAATCAGCAAAGAAATGGTATTAATGCCCAGTTCCTGGATGAGATCACCAGCACAGAGACTAGATGGAGGAGAGGAAGCTGTAAGACGCCTGAGGTCTGGTGCAGTGGGAGCTGGCCAAGAGGCCTGGGGAGGCAGGGCCTGTGAGACGGGTGGGAGGGAGGGGCAATGGGGCAGTGGGGGCTGCACCTACAGGGAGGGTGGGGGCCAAGAAGGGACTATTTGCCCTCATAGGAAGTGACCTCTGTGACAGTGGCAGCTTTCTGATGGGGGGACGGGACAAAGGTCTGATGACAGACGGTTGCGGGGAGAATGGGAGGTGAGGAGACCTCAAGGTGAGATGGAGGGGCACAGATGACACTGCCCCACGCAGCAGATGTTTTCTGACGGTTGGAAATTTCATACCTGTTTTGGGGACCGGTGTGTTCTTGCTCGGTGGTCTTCTTGTCAACAGAACCCCTCTCCTTTTTACGTGTGGTCAGCCCTCAGCTGCAAGGGGGTCAGGGTGAGGATCATGGACTCTCCTTACCAGGGGACAGCGTAAGATGCTGATGTGACAGGGGGCTGGGCCTGGCCCGGCCCACGTGGGCACCTGAGCTTGTCACATAACCTCTTCGTCCCCCTTCCCTCCTCTGAGGAAAGGACGGGGCTTCCAGTGCTCCTCAGCCCTTCCCCATAGTCCTGGTTTCTTAACTCATATTACAACACAATCTCTATCTTTGTTTTCTCCAAATAAAACTGGATGAATATCATTTCTTCCTGACGACACATTCCCTTGCCTTGGCCCTCTCCCTCCGAGCTGCAGGGAAATGGGGTGGTGCGGGGGGCGGGGCAGCTTTCTAGGTCTGCATCCGTGACCGATCTCTGCCAGCCTGAAATGTCCTTAACTCAAAGGCTGGCGTGAAGTAGTGGCTCTAAAATACTTAAACGTGTTGCATGGTCCATTATCTGTGCAGACAATAAATTTCACTCGCGTCCACACTGAAGCCCTCTGCTGGGCCGGGTTCATCAGAGTTAAGGAACTTCCTTACCTAGGACCCCCAGGAGGTTTTTAGTGGACACTGGAGTCCCCAAGAGGAGGGCGGACTTGTTGACCACAGAACTCTTTCCTTGTAGCATCTTGAGAACGTTCTGTGGGACTTGTTTTGGGAAGTGGGTGACTTTTGGGGGCTTAATGAACTTATTAACACGCTTTAGCTTACATTTCAGGAAAAAATACAGATTTCTTATCAAAAGGCAGCTGATGATAGGTTTATGAGTTCATCATGGTTATTTCTGTCTAGCTGTCTAGTACAGTAATTATCTAAGGGGCAGAGGATTACTTTAAGGAATTTTTTCTTGAATATTTTCAATGTGTACATTGGTTAAAAAAACAAACAAAAAACCCTGGCCCCGGCTGGGTAGCTCAGTTGGTTAGAGTGTCATCCTGACAATGCTGAGTTGGTGGGTTCGATCCCCAGTCAGGGCAAATACAAGAACCAACCAGTGGTGGCATGAATAAGTGGAACAACAAATCAGTGTTTCTTTCTCTTTCTTTCTAAAAAAACCCCAATACATAAAAAATTTAGGAACCACCCAGCTGTAGTTGCTCTCAAACTTTTGTGAACGTCATAGAGTAGCTAAGTTCAGATTTTGTTTATGAGTATTGTAAAATTCTTCGGAAGTTTTGAGTGGGATAGTTCAAATTGACCTTAGAATGTGTTTATTAAATACAATGTCTGCAGGCATAACTGTGGGTCAGCAGCTAGAGGCCTCCCTGGTTTTCGGGGGGAGATCTGGGATCAAACCCCTGCCTGGTCTGAGAGCCCTGGCCCGCTCTCCACTCACAAGGGCCCAGATCCCCGTGTTTATCCCACATGGACTCTTTCAAAACTGTTTCTGTAGACTGTTGTTTCCTTTCGGCTCCAAGTAAGAGTTGAGCTAAGAAAGGCCAGCGTTCTGGAAATCATTCCCAAGGACAATGACCAGACCCAGAGAGGCTGTTCGAGTACTGACCTTGACTTGTCATGACCCGAGTGAGGGTGCCCACGTTGAGAAACCCTCCACACAACGGGAAAAAGAAACTCTTTAACTGCGGTTGCTGTGAAATTGGGGGTGCTTGCATTAACATTGCCTCCATGAACTTTCAAAAGTGTGTAGCTTACAAGAAATAACATAGCGGCCCTGGCCGGTAAGCTCAGTCTGTTAAGAGTATTGTCCCAAAATGACAGGGTTGCGGGTTAGATTGCCCGGTCAGGGCACATACAGGAGCAGTTCGATGTTGCAGTGTCTCGCTCTCCCCACCTCCTTTGAAATGAAAAGAAAAGAAAAAAAACATATAAGGTAATGGAGAAGTACTTCATCTAATTCCAGAGTGTCTTATTCTTTATGTTAGCAGTTCTTCCTGGCAAGGCCCGGCTGTAGCACCGTTATCACTGGCTCAGCGTGCAGCCTGAGGTGGTGCTGTCACGGCCCCTGGGCCTCACTGTCCTTGCTATGAACGCAGGGGCCAGAGGGCTCTATGTTTGAGTCCAAATTTAGGGAACAGCCTTTCTGCTTGACCACAAATGCCCAGGGTGAGGGCAGAGCATCTGCGGACACTGCCGAGGGGACTGACTGTGGGTTCTTGGTGGGCTTGCCCATCTGGGTGCCTGATCTGCCTCCAGGTGACCAGGAGACAGGAGTTCCTCATGAAAACTGCTAAGCTCCGCGAACTCCTTTTAGCCCCCAGAACTAAGTGCAGGTGTACCTCTTGGGATGTACTTTTCCCGAGGAGAGAGGCAGAGCCCAGATGGAAGGGCTTACCTCAGTCACGCTAGTGACAGTGGCCAGGGCAGCCCAGGCCCCCGGCCCCTGGGCTCTCCTCCCAGGTGTGCTTTTGGTGCCATTGGGCAGTTTCCTTGCTTTTCTATGCTTGACAAAAGCTCTCATCTTTGCTGAATTCCAGAAATGGCTTCAGACATCCCCGGGTCGGTGACATTGCCCGTCGCGCCCATGGCGGCCACTGGACAGGTGCGGATGGCTGGGGCCATGCCCGCCCGCGGAGGAAAGCGGCGTTCCGGGTAAGCAGCCTCGCGTGTTCGGGAATCGGGCTTCGCACATGTTGAGCAACACCCTTGACTCACGAGGAAGTGTGGTCTCTCCCTGCTCTGTAGAAAGAAAGCTAAGCAGTTGGCATCCTGGTTAGCTTTTGCAGGGTCCCTAACTGTGCGTGTGATTGGCTTGTAAGCATTTTGGGCTTCAGCACCCAGCTGGGGACTCTGGTTGCCTGTCCTTGTGGGGAGAATGAGCGCTGGGATCCCGCTGTGTCTCGCTCAGGCCATCTCCCTGGGGAGGGACCCCCGTCTGCCTGAGCCCCTGGCGCCGCCACCCTCCTCTGGGGCGGCCAGTCTGCTCGCTGGGGTGCAGAAATCACTCCTTTGGGCATCTTGGCACCTAGAGGCTGGGCGGCTTGTGCAGTGTGCCGCTCTGTAGCCGTGTTGATAGCGTGAACAGTTCAAGCAGGGTCAGACGGATCTTCCCTCTTGAACTGATGGAACCCCAACTGCATCTACTCAAGGGTACTGTGCTTGGAGCTGTGCTTAGAGCTCAAAACTTAAACCAGCGGACAAAACCCCCCCGTAGGAAAAGCAGAGCTGGCATTCGCAGGCTCCGTAAATGACCCGGGTCCTTTCCCTCACTGACTTAATTTTATTTTCAGCGAGATGTCTGATAAAACATTTCTCTTGAAGTAGGATCAGTTTGTCCTACTCATGCAATTTCTGACAGCACAGGGCGGGATGAGGGCAGGCTCGTCAGGCCTGAGGCCGCAGGGCTGGTGGGCGGGGCCTCCCGGGTGAAGGTCAGGCAGGAGCTGAGTCGGGGTGAAGGAGCATACTCAGCATCAGGGTGTGAACAGTGTGTTGTGTGTGGAGTGCAGTCTTCAAAGGAGGCCCCGGGATTCAAAGTGATCACTGGGAGGGCGAGAAGCTGAGCTCAGTGGTTACACCGGCTTCCCTGAGTCAGCGGCTCCCTCCTGGGTGCTGAGGCAGCCTTGTTCTCCGCCCACGCTGCCCTTTTCTTCAGGAGCATGACTGGCAGAGCTGTAACGAGCAGGGTGGGTGCCTGGGGCCAGTCCTCAGATCCCAGGGCCTTAAGCAGCAGCCTGCCTGCCCCTGGGGCCACCACAAACACAGCCATGCCATTTAACCAGCTCCTCCTGCTTACTGGCCGCTGAGCTTGGTGGACGCTGGACTGCCGTCAGTCAACAAACATATCAACTTACTGAGGTTTTTAAGAAAGATTCCAGGTCTTTTAAAATCGTTTTTAAATGTCTAGGCTCTCTAACCTCCGTCCACAGGAGTGCCCAGTTCTCTTTTAGGAGAGGCCAGCATGGGGCTCTTTGATGAGGGAGGTGGGCTGGGTCAGGGCCAGGGACAGGCGGAGACGCTCAGGCCTGGCCTGTGTGTGCAGGGCCAGGAGCACCTGCTGCCCTTGCAGGCGCGTCCGGGTCTGTGCCCTGCTCAGGGCGACGCTGCAGGGCTGAGGCCACTTCCTCCTGGCCTTCGTGTTCTGACCCCCGTCTGGCATCCAGACCCTGATTTCCACTGATTGGATGGTGGGGTCTGTCTCCTTTCTGCAGAGTCCTCCCAGCTGTCCCTTTCTGTACTGATCACAGCATGACACTGGCTGCAGAGGGGACAGGAGCAGGCTGAGATAGGGCCAAGGAAGCAAAGCGCTGAGAAAAGAGATTCCCAAGGATGAATGGTCGCTGGGGACACACTCCCCCACCCAGGAGGCCCTGCAGACAGACTCACAGGCTGACCTCCTGCAGGGGCTCTTCCTCAATTGTCCTCATGTGCCTGCTTCCTTTTCCCCCTCAGGAGGGAGCCACCCAGCCGTGGTCCCTCCTGCTGAACCCCAATGACGCAGGGACATCTCTGTTTAAACACCAGAAGCCTCCATTTTTCCTGGGCTGTTTCCATAGTAAATCTTGCAGCAGATATTTCTGCATGTTTTGCTGAAATCCTGTGATTGAGGCCACCGCTGTTCTAGAACTTTGATGTGTTCCTCCAACCACAGCCCACACATGTGGCTGAGTACAGAGGGGACCCCACTGGAGGTCACAGGCATCAAAAGGCCAGTGACGCCACAGCGGGGCCACGCTTCTGCACCGGGGAACGTTCCCCACGCTCCCCCACACTATACGGTGCTCTTCTGCCTCCTTCTCCCCGAGAACATGGGCACAGCTGGAGAGTCGCAGGTCGGGGGAAAGGAGGAAGGGGACGGGGTGCAGTGCTGGGACTGGGGACACGGCAACAGGCCAGGGCCTTCTGGCCCCTATTCCTTGCTTGGTCCTCCCACTCTGACCTGTTATTCTGTTAAAAGGAAGTGTCCTAAATTCCCAGGGTATCCACCCGTTTCACCCTAGTGTTTCAGAGCCAAGCAGAGCTGACCCCCGAGGGCTTGGGCTCCTCCCAGCACGTGCCTCGCCCAGTGCCCGGTGCTGCGGAGGCTTCGGGCCAGCGCTCTCCCTGACGGCCTGCCCGCTGAGTGTCTCCGCGGCCGCGGGCCCTGCCAGTGGTGGGGACACAGGGTGAAGATTCAGAAGTTTTGGATTCTTTGAAAAGCGGTTCCACACGTGGGGACAGGAGCTGAAGCAAGTTACCTGAGCTGTGTTTTTGCAGAGACCCCTCCTGATGTCGGCGAGGGGGAGGTTAGGGGAGGGCTCCCACAGGGCGCACTGGGCGCTGCTGAAGTTAGAGGGGAGCAGCAGGGATTAGATCAGGGGTCCCCAAACTACGGCCCGCGGGCCGCATGTGGCCCCCTGAGGCCATTTATCCGGCCCCCTCCGCACTTCCGGAAGGGGCACCTCTTTCATTGGTGGTCAGTGAGAGGAGCATAGTTCCCATTGAAATACGGATCAGTTTGTTGATTTAAATGTACTTGTTCTTTATTTTAAATATTATATTTGTTCCCGTTTTTTTTTTTTTTACTTTAAAATAAGATATGTGCAGTGTGCATAGGGATTTGTTCATAGTTTTTTTTATAGTCCGGCCCTCCAATGGTCTGAGGGCCAGTGAACTGGCCCCCTGTGTAAAAAGTTTGGGGACTCCTGGATTAGATGGCTGTGCCCGCCTGGAGCCAGCCCTGGTAGCGATGGTGGGTGGAGGCTGTGGGCAGGGGTGTGCCAGGCCCTTCCCGCTGCCTTGGAGTCCAGTGCTAGGCTTCTGAAATGTCATCACCGAGGAAAACTATTTCTAAATTGTCTACAGCCTCTTAGACCAGCGTCCCACCCCACAACTGCTGGACTGTGGTCAAATACAAGACATGTTTACGCAAGCAGATGCTTTGCTTGGTTACTTAGCGTTTCTGCGCTGGTGTCGCGGGAGCCCCGGCCGGCCCGGGTCTGAAGGAAGAGCATATGCTGGCGCCATGCCGCGCCTCCTTTGCTCAGGGAAGCCTCCGGCTGGCCCATGGTGGCCCCAATGCCACCCTTCTAGGACCAGCCCTATTGGCATGGCCTCTTTGAAGAGCATAATATATGAATTCTCTTTGGTGACTCATGTTTGATGAAGCATTATTGCTATTACACAATCTGTGTTACGGAGATTCACAACCCTCACTCTTAACTAATTGCAGGATCAGAAAGAAATGCATTTTACGACTCTTTATTGAGGTAAGAATGTGTGCTGATTGACAGGAGAGTGAAGGGACCGCATTTGCAGGCCACCCTTTGAGGCCGCTTACATCACCTGCTCCTTGGTCCACATTCTTTCAAGTGAATACAGGAGCACGTAAAAGTCATATTTTGGTTTCTCTCCTTTATTATCCAGGTGTTTCAGTATACGAGAGGCAATAAAGGATGTCAAACAAAGGGTGGTTTTGCTAGAGTTTCCGTAGCAGAAGAAAGAAGCATACCTCTTGTAGTCCTATTAAAAGTGGTGACAAAGACACACGGGGTCATGGTGAGCACTGCTCTTAAGGTACCATGTCCTCGAGAGTTGTGTTTTTCTGTGTTGCTGATGAGCGGTGAGACTTGTGGGGTCCGGCGGGCTCTCCTGAGGACGTGAACCGTCGTTCGTGTCCTGAGGTCTCCTGGGCTCAGCCCACACTGTGCTGTTCTGATGACTAAGTCTGACTGCTGCCCGCATGCCATCACACGCACAGGTCGGTGCACAGGCTCTGGGGCCTGTACTTTTTGTAAACAGATCCTGGTTCCCAGAGGCCTTGAGAAACCTGTAGTGCTGCCCCTTCCTACTGGGTTGGGTGGACCCGGCCCAAGCTGGGACCTCGTAGGGACCATGGCCACAGTGTAGCTTTCTTCCCCACCACTCTACTCGCTGAGGGTCTGGGCAAAGGATAGGACTGGGTTGTTTTTTTTTGTTTTTTTTTGTTTTTTTTTGTATTTTTCTGAAGCCGGAAACGGGGAGACAGCCAGACAGACTCCCGCATGCGCCCGACCGGGATCCACCCGGCACGCCCACCAGGGGCGACGCTATGCCCACCAGGGGGCGATGCTCTGCCCCTCTGGGGCGTCGCTCTGCCGCTACCAGAGCCACTCTAGCGCCTGGGGCAGAGGCCAAGGAGCCATCCCCAGCGCCCGGGCCATCTTTGCTCCAATGGAGCCTTGGCTGCGGGAGGGGAAGAGAGAGACAGAGAGGAAGGAGGGGGGGGGCGGGGGTGGAGAAGCAAATGGGCGCTTCTCCTATGTGCCCTGGCCGGGAACCGAACCCCGGTCCCCTGCACGCCAGGCTGACGCTCTACCGCTGAGCCAACCGGCCAGGGCAGGACTGTTTTTGAAAACTAGAATAACCACCATCCTGGTGGGCCTGGGACTTACCCAGTTTTAGCTCTGAAGTCCTGTACACGGAATCCTCTCATTCCAGGAAAATTAGGACAGTTGGTTACCCTAAATCCCCCAAAAGGTCGTGCAGGCCCAGGAGGGAGGGCTGGCTAGTTGTGTATCGCAGGAGCTGATGATCACACTCATCTCACATAGAGATAAAAGGAATTTTAAAGGTAACTGTACCTCCCACATCCACTAGCAGTTTGGCTCAATGCTTGCCTAAACCACTGGAGTTTGGAAAATGCAATCTCTTTTTTTTTCTGAACCGTGAAATGTCTTTGACAGTGGAAGGGCGTTAGATAACATTATTGCTTGTTCCCGAGATGAACACCAGGTGGCAGTGTGGCTCTGCGGCTCTGCAGAACCCGGCCCTACCTCCCAGATGTAACTTTCAGGAAAGGCTAGGGGGTAGCTTAGCAATTATGCAGGTTACTGATGGCTTTTCTTCATTTAGAAAGTCATGCATTTGGACCTCATTTTCCCATAACGTAGGCTCTCTGCAGCTGCTGGCTGGTACCTGGATGCCCAGATGCCCAAACTGCATCGTCAGGGGCATGTCTGTCCCTCCTGGTAGTGGGTCTGTGGTCTTCAGCTCCACTTCCTCCTTCTTGTCACTTTTCTCCCGCCTCCCCTTCTCTCTGCACAGGTATCTTGGCCACCATGACCGCCATCTCTCCCAGGTGTCTGACTCCTTTGTTCTTTGATTCCCAGAAGCCGGTGCAGCCCTTCAGTCTGGAAGGCAGCGATCCCAGCAGGCCATCCACGCAGGCTGAAGCCCAGATGAGAACTCTGGCCACACTGTACACACAGAACAAAGCAAAAGCAAACCCATGCTACCATTTTAAAGAATAACATGCTCTTTTGCCCTAGCTAATCGTGGTCCCTGCGTCCCTCAGTTTCCTCAAAGCCTAGAGAGCATGATTCATCTCATCAGGGATGTGCTTGCACAGAGTGGCCTTTCCTAGCAGCCCGGCCATTTCCTGGTGGCCTGTGTGCACTGTCCCCCCCAAGTCACCATTACCCTCGGAGCCCGCCCCCAGGACCAAGGTGGGGGTCATGTCCCTGTGAGGCCACAGCTCTGAGCTGCCACACCACCTTCGTTCTGCTCGGGACTCGAGGGGACTGTGCCCCATTTCGTCCCTCAGGGCACTGAGGACGAGACAGGCGTGCAGTGGCTCCGAGACACTCTTCTGCAGCAGCCCCCGAAGACGCCGGGTGCACTCGAAACTGATCGAGTACCCCTCTGCCCCGACCTCTTCAGGGGCAACTCAGCTGACAGCAGAGAAAACTAGATTCTTTTTTCCCCTAAATTTTTTATTGAATTTATTGGGATGACATTGGTTAATAAAATTATACGGGTTTCAGGTGCACAGTTCTACAACACATCATCTGTATTTTGTATTGTATGTTCACCCAAGTCAGGACTGACTGGATTCTTAAGGAGTGTTTGGGATATTATTTAAACAACTCTCTATCAAGACTTTTTGTTTTATGTTTATACTGACAGGCCCAGCAAAGTGGGGATCCGAGTGTTTATTTAGTGAGTTTCAACAGAGAGCCACAGTTGATTAGCGGAGGCTCCACACGACCACCTCTCCCTCCACATCCGTTTATTTGGGCCCAGACTTCACAGCTTCATGGCCTTAAATGTCCTTTTCACGTGGCCTCCCAAGGCCGCACAGCGCATAGTTCTCACATAGCACAAACAGCAGTAGGTCTTCTTGTTCTCAGAATCCCTTCATCATCTCTAAAACTTCCTGTTTTTCAAATCCCCTTGTGCTTTTTTTTTTTTTTAACTTTATTAATATGCCATAAAATAAAGTAGGAAAGGAAATCTCACTACAGAACAAGTGCCGTGGGGGGACTGGCCGCCCCATGGCGGGGTGGGGCTACGGTGTGGGGGCACAGTGTGGGGGTACGGTGTGGACTGTCTGGACGGGCTGAGGGGTCGGTGGCCGCCCGCGTGGGGGTCTGGTCAGAGCTTCAGCACTTTTACAGACGAGCTCAGCCACATGATCAGTGCTGCTGACACTGGAGACCTTTCATTTGGCCTTTTCTTGTCCTGAACCTGTTTGATGACCGTGTAGAGATACCGGTTTCTGCTCTGCCCGGGGTTGGGTTGGTTGGACAGCCCTCTGACCAAATAAAGCCCTTCCCTTCGGTGCCTGCTGCTCGTGTTGCCAGTGAAATATCCTGCCTGTCATGATGCTCACTTGTGGCCTTGACTTTTCAGAATGGACTTTGATGATGAAGACGGTGAGGGTCCCAGCAAATTTTCAAGGTGAGTTTACTTTATGCTCCTTGGATTTAAAGAAGCCAGTAGTAACCAGCCATCACTTCATTGGGATGCACGTGGATTTAAATGTCTTCAGTCACTGACAAAGCCACGCCTTGTAGTTTGACCCCCATGCTTGTCCCTCATTCTATGCCAGTGAATGAGGAAACTAGTAGCAATCCTGCCACATCCCAGCCTAGATCAGCAACAGTTAAGTAGCAAGTTCGTAACTCTGTTGGCTTTTCAAAACAGGAACTGCCAGTTTGAATGGACTTCTTTTAAAGACATACCTAGGGTTCAAGTGTAGATAAACAGTCAAGATGAGGCTTCTTTTTCCTATCACAGAAAATGAGGAGAAATGTGAGAAACCCGGGGGCTGTTCTGGATGCAGAAAATTAAATTCAACTGAGTTCCTAGGTGCTGTGTGACTCATGGGCCACATGACAGTCTGTAACTGGGCTCCGTCCTGAGTACAGACCACCTCACAGACAGGAGCCTGGATCGCAGGTGCTGGTGGCGGTCCGTATGTTACACATATGAAGGAGAAGGCGGGTCCAGCCCCCTGGCTCTTTCTTCTTTTTAATTTTTTCTGGTTTTATTTTGTAAGTTACAGTAGGAAGTTTGGCCATGTTGAGAAAAAGGCACAAACCATTCCATCAATCTCCGCAAAATTCCCGCCTGTACTCAGTTTACGTGTGCAAGGGCCTGGATATTCATCCCCGTCATTTGCACGCTCCTAACTCTTGCGTGTGGATGAACTTGGAAACCTGCCCCAGGGGAGGGGTGCCTTCCTCCCACATCCTCCCACATCCACATCCACATCCACAGTTTGGATTGACAGCCTCACTCCTTTTTGAAACGTTTATTAGAGAGCGACCTCCACGTTGAGCCCGGGGTGCAGTGCCCTCCCCCCCAGGCTGGCTCGTCCCCGAGGCAGTCATCTTCGATTATGGTTCCTTCTATGAGCGTTGTGCTTGTGGCCTGAGCACACTTCCCTGAACCCGAGAGGAACGTGCATCTCGGCACAGTCTGGGGGCTTCGGGGGTTTCCCGGTCCATAGTGAACGTCTCGTCTCTGGACACACTTTGCTTCCTGAGTGTCTCCTCCACCCTCCGGCTACCGCTCTGGGAGAGGGAGGACAGGGGATGGAGGGCACCTGACCTCTGACAGCTCCGGGTCTGTTCAGAACCAGGCGTGAACTTAACAACAGAGGTGTGTGCTGTTTCCCCTCGGTGCAGGTAGAGCCCCAGCTCGGACGTTCACCCGTTTTTAGGGCAGGTTGCAGTAGCAGAGCGCGCTTTGTTCTGACGTGGAGCTAGCCTCGGCCTCCCCGTGCCCCGGACTCTGGCTCACACGACCCCCCTTTGTGAGGAAACAAGGACTTTTCAGTTCTCTGGGGCAAAATGCTCCTTGACATAACAGTCCAGGCCGCGTTGACTCAGGAAATGACGGCTCCTGGGTCTCGGAATAGGGAGAGGAAGAGGAAGATAGATGAGGAGTGACATTTGTTTGACACTGAAGGGCAATGTCAGGGATGAAATAACCGTGCCGGGTGCCAAAGAGCTCGCTGTGGTAGGTCCCATCAGGAAGAACCAGGAACCCTGGACTCCGTGCCCTTATCTTATAAGCCTGGCAGAGTCAGTTTTTACGTAGGGTGTAGATGTTTGCTCTGTCTTTCCTCCTCTGCTCATTAAAAATAAGAGAGATGAAAAAAATGAGACGGATGGGCTTCCCATATGTTGAGTTTGGAGGAGCTGGGGCCACATAACTGCATCAGGTAAGATAGGTGATGGGCCCGCCAGTTGGGTCCGTTGGGGCGTCTGAGTTGGGGACATGCCTGAGGCTGCCCCTGCCTGCTGGCTGTGGTCAGTGTCTGGGGGGCCTCAGGTCGTCTCTCGCCAAGAGTAGGGGAATGTCTGCATTCTTGCTCCTACTACAAAGTCCCAAGGTTCATGGGAACAGTGAGACGATTGCAGGACTTGTAGAGATGAGACCAGCACAGCTGCTGAGCCTGTGTCCCCCACACAGAGACCAGAGCTCTCAGGTGTTGGGGAGCCACTCTGCCCAGTGTGTGTCCAGAGCGCCCAGCCACCGCATGTTGGTCCCTGCTCCTGGGTTGCATGATGTTACCCACGTGTGCTTCAGCCTGTCCGCTGGTAGCCTGGTCTGACGCCTCTCTTCCCTCCCCCCTCCACGGCGTGCTTCTGGGAAGAGAGAACCACAGTGAGATCGAGCGGCGCCGGCGGAACAAGATGACCCAGTACATCACCGAGCTGTCCGACATGGTCCCCACCTGCAGCGCGCTGGCCCGCAAGCCGGACAAGCTCACCATCCTGCGCATGGCGGTGTCGCACATGAAGTCCATGCGGGGCACGGGGAACAAGTCCACGGACGGTGCCTACAAGCCTTCCTTCCTGACCGAGCAGGTGCTGTCCCCCACACGTCGTCACGGCAGGGTCACCGAGATAAGCTCCATGGGGAGGACATTTTCACAAGGACGTTACCCACTTGGTCCCATTTTTAATCACCCCGGGGGCCTCCTGGTGTCCCCCTCACAGGTGTCAGGGAGGCGCCGCGGGGCAGTGCCGTGGCTGGGAGGACCCGGAGCCTGGTGGCTCAGCGTGCGGCTGGCTCCCACCTCGTGTATTTGTGGTGACAGGCAAGGAAGGTGATGGGAAGAGGAAGCTTAGAGTGTAGCGAGGGGTGAACAGCCGGCAGCTGACCAGACAGACATATGTCATATACCTACTCACTGCTAGGATTTGTAAAAAACGTTTTCTCTCCATTTCCTTATTTTTTTACAAAAACCCTGCTGGGTCAGTATTTGAAATTTCTGTATCTGTAGTAAGCGAGGATTAAGGAGGTAGGCTGGAGAGAGAAGGCGTGGGCTGTGAGTTCCAATCACCTCCCTCAATTACCTGGTGTGTTTTTGGGGACACAGCAGCCACGTTTGTTGAGTACTGACTGTGTCCCTCACATGCAGGAGCTCGTCCAGCCTCACATACTCTCACTGAAAAGAAAGTGTGAGAAGACAAACTGAGGCTGTCGAGTAAGGAAGGGGCCCTCAGTCACTCAGGTGTTAGCGCAGAGGAGGGTGTCCTTGACTCCCAGGTCGTGCCCTTCGGCCTCACTGTCGGTGGAACTAGAGAATGGAGGCAAGGCTGGTTTGATTTCCAGGCACAGAAATCCGTAAGACAGAAATTGGGGAGGAGGGTGGTAGAAAGAGGGGTCAGTGATGAGCGTGAGGCTCTGCCCTGGAAGACCTTCCCACCGCCCAGCACACTGGGGGAAACCAGGAAACCAAAAATGAAGTCACCAGCCTCCACCTTTTCTCCTTCGGTGACAGAACCCTCTACTTTCCCAGACATCCGTGCCATTTTCCACACTCCTTCCTGTAGGGAAGATCTTCCCAATACTGAGAACAGAAGTGCTGATCCAGTTCTCTGACTTGAGTAAGCGTCTAGGACACACAGAAAACGGAAGCGAAATGAACCAAAAACCTTTCCTTAAAAGTCCACTTCTGCCCTCACTTCCCAGGAAGAGGTTAGAATTGCACGGGCTCAGCGGCCCTTACTAAGCTCCCCTGGCCCCGCTCCCCAGCAGGTCCCCGTTTTCTGATCCACAGGGAGGAGCACAGGGCAAGGCTCCGCGCACGGGTGCCCGGCGTCCGCCCCTCGCGGCGGCCCTTCCCCTGTGCCGCAGAGGCTTCCACATCAGGCCGTCTTGGAACAGAGGGTTCCCACCACGAACATGAGCCAGCCGCTGACCCAGAAGGGTGGCTGTGTTCTCTGGGGCCTGAGCGCTGTGCAGGGTGGTGGGAGGTGAACCTGTGGAGTCAGGTGCACGTGGCAGTTAATTCCTCAGCCCCAGCGGGAACGGAGCCCATGTCATGAGCGGGAAAGGGCTCCTTGGCTTGATGTGACAATGACACGGGTAGGCTGCTCTTGCGCCGCCTTCAGGCACAGCAGAGAAAAGACATCCAGTGTTAACCAAGGTGATTGGGCCCCATCCACGCCCCTCTCGGGTTGATGGCAGGGCTTCCTGCTGTCCATTCCCCGGTCCCAAGCAGCTTCCTTCCTGCCTTCACTGCCAGGTACGAGCCCAGTGAGTCAGGGTGGCCCAGTGCTGGCGCACAAACCCCTCTTCTCGCTGTGGAGTGACGTGGTCAATGCTCGGTGCTCTGCCACCTCCTGAGGTTATGTTGAGAGTCTGTCGAGATGTTGCCTGTGAGATTGTTCTAGAAGTTTGCCCAACCTGCAGGCGTGAGGTGATGCTCTGACACCCAGTGCCAGCATTGCTCAGAAAGCACAGGAAGAGAGAGGATGGGGCGCCCTGGTAGTGTGGTGCGCGTGGGGAGAGTCACGTGGTTCTTGTCCTTTTGTTTGTCCCTCACTTCCCCATCCTCCTTCTCTTCCTTCTCTGAGCACCTTGTACCAGGCCCTTCTTCTGCTCCGATGGCATGACTGTAGGTGAGGCGTCCACACTTGTGACAACCCCGTACCTTCTGCTGACATTGCTTGTTCTTTTCATCCCCCAGTGCCGGATGTCTCCTCTCTGCCCAGGAGGGGACTAGGTAGGACAAGGACAACAGGCTTGAGAGTAGCTGTATCTTACAGCTGGGACAAACTCTGTGCATTTTTTAAATTGCATTTTGCTATTAGAAAAAAAAAAAGCGATCCAAGCTTTCAGAATTACGTGTGTATCACAACAAGTGTCTGAAGGAAAGGTGAAGGTTGCCAATAAGAGAACTGAACTGGCTGGGGTCTGCCAGCATGTTTTTCTAATGGCGATCTTTTCCTCCCAGGAACTGAAGCATCTCATCCTGGAAGCGGCTGATGGGTTTCTGTTCGTGGTGGCGGCCGAGACAGGGCGGGTGATCTACGTGTCTGACTCCGTCACCCCTGTCCTGAACCAGCCCCAGTCGGAGTGGTTCGGGAGCACACTCTACGAACAGGTGCATCCTGACGACGTGGAGAAGCTGAGGGAGCAGCTGTGCACCTCAGAGAACTCCATGACAGGTCAGTGTGGCCCCCTCTGTGGGGCTGTGTGACCCTCAAGACAGATTCCTTTAAGTAAACAGATCAGGAAGCTGCAGGTCAGAAGAAGCTGCCGGAAGGTGAGGGGGTATATTTGATGTCACTTTTGTAATGGTTTTATTTATCCCATCACGTTATAAAAACCCACTTTTAGTTCAATCCCCCCACTATATTTTAGCTGCAATTAGAGTTCTTGCCACAGACCCTGGCTAGTTGGCTTAGTGGTAGAGCATTGGCCCTGCATGTGGATGTCCCAGGTTCGATTCCCAGTCAGGGCACACAGGAGAAGCACCTATCTGCTTCTCCACATCTCCCCCTTTCGCTTCTCTCTCTCTCTCCCTCTCTCTCTCCCTCTCTCTCTCTCTCTCTCTTTCCTCCCTCCCCCTTCCCCCCTGCAGCCATGGCTTGATTGGAGCAAGTTGACCCCAGGCGCTGAGGAGGGCTCCGTGGCCTCTGCCTCAGGCGCTAGGAAGAGCTTGGTTGCTGAGCAACAGAGCAACACCCCATATAGGCAGAGCATCGCCCCCTAGTGGGCTTGCCAGGTGGATCCTGGTTGGGGCACATGCAGGAGTCTGTCTCTGCCTCCCCTCCTCTTACTGAATTAAAAAAAAAAGTTATTAGCACAGGTAGGTGCTATCAATATATTAGCCAGAACTACATACTCTGTCATGAGGTTTATGCCTCATGTGTGTGACAATTTGTGATCCTGATCAGAGGCTTTTATTACGCAGGCCTTAGTTTCCTAATATGAAGTTGCCTACCGAAACATTTAAATGTAGTCGGTTCTATAACAACATACATGTTATTTAAAAAACTTATTTAAAAAAATCCCTGCAGAATACAAAATTGTGAGGTGAAAACCATAGGGCTTATGGGGAAAAGTGGAAAAACACTCACATAAATGTGAGTGACTGATAAAAAACAAAAACAAGACCTGACCTGTGGTGGCGCAATGGATCAAGCGTCGTCCTAGAACACTGAGGTCGCCGCTTCAAAACCCTGGGCTTGCCTAATCAAGGCACATATGGGAGTTGATGCTTCCTGCTCCTTTCCCTGTTCTCTTTCCCCCATCTCTCTCTCTGTCCAATAAAAATGGATAAATAAAATCTTTTTTTTTCTTTCTTTTTTTTTTCTATTCTGTATTTTTCTGAAGCCGGAAACGGGGAGAGACAGTCAGACAGACTCCCGCATGTGCCCAACCGGGATCCACCCGGCACGCCCACCAGGGGGCGACGCTCTGCCCACCAGGGGGCGATGCTCTGCCCCTCTGGGGCATTGCTCTGTTGCGACCAGAGCCACTCTAGCGCCTGGGGCAGAGGCCAAGGAGCCATCCCCAGCGCCCGGGCCATCTTTGCTCCAATGGAGCCTCGGCTGCGGGAGGGGAAGAGAGAGACAGAGAGGAAGGAGAGGGGGAAGGGTGGAGAAGCAGATGGGCACTTCTCCTGTGTGCCCTGGCCGGGAATCGAACCCGGGACTTCTGCACGCCAGGCCGACGCTCTACCACTGAGCCAACCGGCCAGGGCCGAGGATAAATAAAATCTTAAAAAAAAAAAAAAAACCAAAAAAACAAGAACCCAGTGACAACAGGAGCATAGCTTTAACCTTAACCACCTCTGTAAAGAAGCCCCAGGTCCAAGTACAGACCCATTCTGAGGTCCTGGGGGTTAAAGGTTCCACATATGGCTTTGGGGGGACATAGTTCATTCCAGCCCTTAGGGTAAGACTGAGACACATGTGGTCGGAAGTGGCAAGTGTCCACCTGTTTCTGAACGATACTAGTGACCTTCTCAGTGTATAAAAGGGAGGAAGAGGAGAGAGGGGGACGGTTCGAGGACGGAGTCTGTGTCTTTTTGCCTCTGTGTCTCCTGTGACGGGGACATGACCTGGCCCTGAGCTCCGTGTGTATGTAAAACGATGACGCTAAAACAGATCAGAGAGCTGTGCCTTGGGCTGCGTTGAGAAGCCCACACAGAAGTGCTGGGGTCACACCCTACAAAGTGAAATGTATGGGAGGGACGGGGAAGGGAAGTTAGCTCATCCAGGAACTGTTGGCCTATTTGCCATATTCTGTATCTGACCACAGGATGTGGCTTTTGACACCCAGTTAGGAGACCCAGCTGGGGCAGATGGCCAGGGTGGTGATGGCGAAGGGCTGGTCAGGCTGCAGCCAGAGGCTTAGCTCAGCAGCTCACCAGAGTTGTGTGGACGCTTCTGTCCGTGGGAAGCCTTCATGTGTCTGGCAGAGTTTAAAGGGACAGTGTGGCCTGCATTTGGACAGTAGTGTCCTTGGAGTGGACAGTGGCTGGTGGCCATGGCAGGCAGAGCTGGTGGAGTGGAGGGAAGACCTGGTGAAGAGTGGACAGCCAGGCCTTAGAGAGAACAGCGTGGACTGCAGAAGTCGGTCCTTGTCCTCATGGTGGACAAGGAGCCAGGCCTCTCGGAGCCATTGAGATGCGAGGTGACTCCCCTGGGACACGGACGGATCACGGCAGCAGGGCCCCTCGAGGGCGGGCCTCAGGGTTTTGTTTAGCACTCAGCACAGGACTTCATAACCAGCCAAAGCGTAATAAAAACTTGCATAATAAAAAAAAGTAATAAAAACATAATAAAGGCCCTGGCCGGTTGGCTCAGTGGTAGAGCATCGGCCTGGTGTGCGGAAGTCCCAGGTTCCATTCCCGACCAGGGCACACAGGAGAAGTGCCCATCTGCTTCTCCACCCCTCCCCCTCTCCTCTCTGTTTCTCTCTTCCCCTCCCGCAGCCAAGGCTCCACTGGAGCAAAGTTGGCCCGGGCGCTGGGGATGGCTCCATGGCCCCTGTCTCAGGTGCATGAAAGGCTCCAGTTGCAGCAGAGCAACGCCCTAGATGGGCAGAGCATCACCCCCTGGTGGGCGTGCCGGGTGGATCCCAGTCGGGCACATGTGGGAGTCTGTCTACTGCCTCCCCGTTTCTAACTTCAGATAAATACAAAACAAACAAACAAACAAACAAAAAATAATAAAAATCCTCAGCGATGACTCGAAGCCTTTGATTATGGGACTAGGGTGTCTCAGACCCTCCTGTCCCTGAGCATATTTCCTTTCAGGCCCAGAAGGAGGTGGCGTTATCCACCACAATTAAGATACAACCATAGCTGTCACCTCCCAAAACTTCCTTGTGTTTTTTTTGAAAGGCTCTTTTCTTCTTTCTTTCTCTTGTTTTTTTTTTTTTGTTTGTTTGTTTGTTTTGGGGGGGTTGTGGTAAGAATATGAGATCTGTCCTCTTAACACATTTTGAAGTGCACATTACTGAATTGTTAACTATAGGTACAGCGCTATACCTTGGGACTCTAGAACTTACTCATTCTGGTGACTGGAACTTTATACTTAGTAAGCACCAACTCTTCACCATCCCTCCCCCAGTCCCTGGCACCCACCAGTCTGTTCTCTGCTCCTGTGAATTTGGCTGCTTTTGGTCCCTCATGTTACTAGAATCATGTAGCATTTGTCTTTCTGTGACTGGCTTACTTCACCGTGCATAGTGGCATCTAAGTCCATTGATATTGTTAGAAATGACAGGATTTCCTTCTTTTTTAAGGCTGAATAGTATTCCCTTATATTTATATGTATTTACCACATTTTCTTTATCCGTTCCTCGGTCAGTAGGCATTAGGGTCGTCTCTGTGTCTTGGCTACTGGGAGTAGTACTGTAGTACTGCAGTGAACGTGGGTGTAGATGTCTCTCCGAGACCCTGCTTTCTTTTTTTTTTTTTGTATTTTTCTGAAGCTGGAAACGGGGAGAGACAGTCAGACAGACTCCCGCTTGTGCCCGAATGGGATCCACCCGGCACGCCCACCAGGGGGCGACGCTCTGCCCACCAGGGGGCGATGCTCTGCCCCTCTGGGATGTCACTCTGTTGCGACCAGAGCCACTCTAGCGTCTGGGGCAGAGGCCAAGGAGCCATCCCCAGCGCCCGGGCCATCTTTGCTCCAATAGAGCCTCAGCTGCGGGAGGGGAAGAGAGAGACAGAGAGGAAGGAGAGGGGGAGGGGTGGAGAAGCAAATGGGCGCTTCTCCTGTGTGCCCTGGCTGGGAATCGAACCGGGGACTTCTGCACGCCAGGCTGATGCTCTACCACTGAGCCAACCGGCCAGGGCCCCCTGCTTTCTTTCTGTAAGGTGCCTACTGCACCCTCCCAGGCAGGCTGATTCTCTGGCAGGCTCTCCTCGTGACAGCAAAGGTTGATTAGCAGTTCTGGGCTTATAATTACAGCAGAAACAAAGTGTCTTCCCCTGTGCTTCCAGCAAGTGTCCCAGGATGGGCTCCCTGGGTTCACTCAGGCCAGCAACCCGGCCCAGTTCCAGTGGCTAGGGCATCCGAGCAGGGTGTGAGGGCAGCCTCTCCACACAGGTGAGTGGACCCATGGGCTGGGGAGAGGTGCTTCCTCAGAGGCAGTCAGGGCCCAGTCACTAAATGGAGGCAGGGACGTGGGCAGGCAAAGCCCAGTGGCCCTGGCTGGCTGGTTGGAGGGGCAGCCGCAGTGGTCTGAGAGGTGGTCCTTAAGGGGAAAGGTGGGTGTTCTCCTATCCCTGGGAATGCCAAGGATATTTGGGTCACATGATTGTGAATGAAAAACAGAGCCAGAG
Source organism: Saccopteryx bilineata (assembly GCF_036850765.1). Lineage (NCBI taxonomy): Eukaryota > Metazoa > Chordata > Mammalia > Chiroptera > Emballonuridae > Saccopteryx > Saccopteryx bilineata. Next base: position 73,420,603 of record NC_089496.1, read on the forward strand.
GCAGGAATGGAGGAGGCCAGGGACCAGATAAAAGTGTGGTGAGGAGAGAGGCTGCAGAGATAATTATTGTGGATCTCAGAGTGACCTGAGCACAGCTCCCTGTGGGGACAGAGGGGAGCTGGGGCAACAGCCAAGGCTGTCCCGGTGGTAGCAGAGCCTCTGACCGTAACTGGATATGCCCAAGATGTGGGGCCAGAGGGCAAGCGCACAGCCAGCCCCCCAGGGGAGCACAGAGGAGCAGATTCTCTATGTCCTCATGACCTCTCCCAAGTCCCCCCTGTGGCTACTGAACTCTGGAAAGCCTTGACCCCAGTGGGCAGGAACTAGAAGTACCTTGCCAGTGACCACAGGTGCTGCACAGCACAGGAAGTGCCCAGAGTCCCTGGCCAGGACGCGGATGTGGGAAAGGTGAGCCACGGACACTTCCACACATTTTCTGGGCTATAGCGCCCCCCCCCCCACACACACACACTGCAATTCTGAGGCTGTTTCCACTGCATTTCCTCCCTGCAGCCAGTTGGGTCGGCATTTTGGTTCAGTTCAGTGAGTAGAACTGTCCAGTGGTGGAAAGGGTGCATGCTGAGGCCGAATTCCTCCCTCTGTCTTATCCATTATCCACTCATTACCTCATTTACTCACTTATTCATTCATTCAACAAATACCTGTTTGCACGGCCATAGGAAGGTCAGCTGGATGTACCGTTCCCCTTATCACTGCCAAGTGTTCCCAGCGGCTGTGGGATGAGTGAGGCCTGTTTCCTAACCGTTCCAGCCCAGATTCTTTGTGATAATTTGGGGAGAGCCCGAGCCAGGTCAGTCTCCAAGGGCTTTGGCCAGAAAGCCCCCACGCGTAACTCACACATCCCAGTCAGCTATGGTCCCCTATCTCCCCAAGGCCTTCGCCCAAGTGCAGAGATACTTGGGGCCTTGGATCACAGGGTTTGGCCGGGCCATGGTCTGGGCACAGATAACCGTTCACGAAATCAGGTCACCAGGGAGCCTGGCCAGCCAGCTGTGCCCAGTAGCCTGTCGCCGTGCCGGCTTGCTGTGAGAGGTCGAGATGGTGCATTCTCTTCGCAGCCTCTCTCCTGGTCCGAGACAGAGGACACCCGTGGGATGCTGGCACATTTTGCTTTTATTTTCTTGTTCGATCATGACAGTGAACTATAAATACCTCCAGTGAACTCTTCCATTTGTACAGTGTGTTTTTTTTAACCACTTTAGTGGCTGTGAAGGCTGGCTGCTGGTTAGAATCGTTCCCAGCGGAGCTGTGACAGGGACACCTGCCCAGGATTTGGGGAGGGCGGGCACTGCTAGTGAAGCTCCCCGGTGATTCCGACAGGCGCTGTGAGAGCCTCCCCTCCCTGGGCCTTGTCACAGTCCTGTGCATGGAGCGGGGGAGTCCATTTCACAGGGGAGGAGCATGCTGGGAGGCCCCAGGGCCACCATAGCTAAGCCCTAACAGCCGCTACAGCAGGGGTCCCCAAACTACACATGTGGCCCCCTGAGGCCATTTATCCGTCCCCCGCCCCACTTCTGGAAGGGGCACCTCTTTCATTGGTGGTCAGTGAGAGGAGCATAGTTCCCATTGAAATACTGGTCAGTTTGCTGATTTAAATTTACTTGTTCTTTATTTTAAATATTGTATTTGTTCCCGTTTTGTTTTTTTACTTTAAAATAAGATATGTGCAGTGTGCATAAGGATTTGTTCATAGCTTTTTTATAGTCCGGCCCTCCAATGGTCTGAGGGACAGTGAACTGGCCCCTGTGTAAAAAGTTTGGGGACCCCTGCGCTACAGAGTGGAGGTCATCATTGACGCGGATGAAGCAAGATACATAGAAGCTCGAATGGCTCGCATGGCCCAGCAGAGCAAGTCCAGTCAGATGAGCTCAACCCAAGGCTTTGGGGCCCGACTCACAGAGGGCACACCGAGCAGCGGTCAGTGGGGTGCAGGGCCATGTGAGTGGTATCAAGGCTCTGAGACAGAGGCAGATGTCCCAGGGGTCCCAGGGTCCTGCACGATCCGGGTTCTCAAAGTGTGGTCCCCGGGCCAGCGGCATGAACCTAACTCAGCTCGCCAGAGAGGAAATTCTTGGCTCTACCCCAGACCTACTTGACCAGGAGCTCTGGGGGCCCCGTGACCCTCCTCTGTGCCCACCCTCCGGGTCTTCTGGATGCATGAAGTTTGAGAGCCAGGGGATCAGGGGGCCCCGTGACCCTCCTCTGTGCCCATCCTCCGGGTCTTCTGGATGCATGAAGTTTGAGAGCCAGGGGCTCAGGGGGCCCCGTGACCCTCCTCTGTGCCCATCCTCCGGGTCTTCTGGATGCATGAAGTTTGAGAGCCAGGGGCTCAGGGGGCCCAGTGACCCTCCTCTGTGCCCACCCTCCGGGTCTTTTGGACGCATGAAGTTTGAGAGCCAGGGGCTCAGGGGGCCCAGTGACCCTCCTCTGTGCTCACCCTCCGGGTCTTTTGGACGCATGAAGTTTGAGAGCCAGGGGCTCAGGGACCCTCCTGGGACTTGATAGCAGGCACCTGGGCTGCGTCCGTCTCAGCTTTGAGTGTGTCAGGCTCTTCGATCTCTGAATTTAACTCCCGCCTTCTGAAAGATAGGCACTATACAGTTTTGTGAGATGTCTCGTCAGCTGTGAAACTGAAGGCAAATGTGAATATGCTTGGGAAGTAAGCCCTGGCGACCTCGGGTGGGTATGCTCTACGGGTCAGCACCTCAGAAATGCAGCCTCATAGGCCCATCCCGGGCCTGCTCACTCAGGAGCCACATTTTAATAGATCCCCAGGGGTTTCTCTGCATGTGGAAGTTGGAGATGCTCTGAATAAAGGATTTAGCACGTTGTGATGGGGGGGGGGGTGCCATCCTTTGGCTGCTGAGACCGGCAAGGAGGGGTGAGGTTGGCCACAGTAAGCTCTGCTGTCCAGCTTGTGTTTTCCCAGCTCTTGGTCCAGAGCAGGCCTTTGGAGCCAGCTGTGGGAGGAGCCTCTCAGAAGGTTGCTGCCCTCCCTGCTGCCCAGGGTCCAGGGCGACCAGCACAGGGAAGAGACACGGCCTTGGAACCTCGCTCTGCAAGTCTGCACATCGCAGACTCCGCGCTAGGCGACCAGCACAGGGAAGAGACACGGCCTTGGAACCTCGCTCTGCAAGTCTGCACATCGCAGACTCCGCGCTAGGCGACCAGCACAGGGAAGAGACACGGCCTTGGAACCTCGCTCTGCAAGTCCGCACATCGCAGGCTCTGCGCTAGGGTCAGCAGGGGGTTGCAGGGGCCCCAGGCAGCACCCTTCACTGCAGAACAGGACGAGAATGAGGACCTGAGTGCCCCAAACTGACACCCTGTGAGGACCAGGCCATCGCAGACGCCCAGGCTAGTGGTACATGGTGACATGGACAGCCAGCACGCATGTCATGGAGCGTGTGGAAGAAGGTCAGGCAGATAACTGGTCCCCCAGGGGTCCTGTGAACTCACACCCCCCCCCTCCTGTGGCATCAGTGCTGAGAAAGGATGGTCTGTTTCCAAGTGTCAATCAAGAAGGTAACTTCATGAAAACCATACTTGCAAGTCTATAGTTTATTTTCTTTGGAATGCCCGTGCTCAGTCTTTGGGTTGAGGCCAGCTGCTGGAATCCTAGCACACTCAGCGGTCCATTTCTTGCCATATTAGGTAACAGATAAACGTGGCAAACCCCCCGCCCCCAAATGCTGATTTTTATCTCAGTCAACTATTGTAACACTGTTAATGGGGTTTCTGTTGTTTGACACATAAAGTATTTAGTGGCAAGAGAAGCATGTTTATGGGATCCAGGCCCCTTGGAAGTGGTGCGGCTGTGTAGTAAACACTCAGGCAGCAGAGAGAAGCACGTGGAGTTGGGCCGCCAGAGGTGCTGGGTGAGCACACAAGAGCGTGCAACCCGAGAGGCACGGCTGCTTGTTCCTCGCACCCTCACTGTGACTTGCCCGCTGGAAGCTGCAGCCTACATCGATCTGTTATTCCAGATGTTTCCTTGGCACCCGTCCCATTCCCGTGAAATATTTATACAGCCTGCCTTGTTTTGCTTTGCTGCACGCGTAGCATGCCCCTGCCGCCGCATGGCTTGCGTTTTTCTCTCATATTTTACGTTGAAAGATATTTCATGAATGTAGACAGCGTGCCAGCTTGGGCTGCTGGGTTCATTATCGCCGGGGTGCGCTGGCAGACGAGGGAGTCAGAGCAGGGTTCTCACGCGTGGCGGACGCCGGCTGAGGGCTGCTCCTCTGCAGGTAGAGAGAGCTCACGGCAGCCGTGTGTGCATGTGTGTCCCTGCACTTGAAGTTGGAAGAACGTGGTTAGTTACAGTTCATGACCTTGGGCAAATTGCTGACCTCCCCAGGCCTTGGTTTCCCCTCCTGTAGGTGCAGACAGACATATATCCCCTAGAGCAGTGGTCCCCAACCCCGGGCCGCAGACTGGTACCTGTCCATGGGCCATTTAGTACCGGTCCTCAGAGAAAGAATAAATAACTTACATTCTTTCCGTTTTATTTATATTTAAGTCTGAATGAGTTTTATTTTTTATTTTATTTTTTTCTGAAGCTGGAAACGGGGAGAGACAGTCAGACAGACTCCCACATGTGCCCGACCGGGATCCACCCGGCACGCCCACCAGGGGCGACGCTCTGCCCACCAGGGGGCGATGCTCTGCCCCTCCGGGGCGTCGCTCTGCCACGACCTGAGCCACTCTAGCGCCTGGGGCAGAGGCCAAGGAGCCATCCCCAGCGCCCAGGCCATCCTTGCTCCAATGGAGCCTCGGCTGCGGGAGGGGAAGAGAGAGACAGAGAGGAAGGAGGGGGGGGTAGAGAAGCAAATGGGCGCCTCTCCTATGTGCCCTGGCCGGGAATCGAACCCGGGTCCCCCGCACGCCAGGCCGACGCTCTACCGCTGAGCCAACCGGCCAGGGCCTGAATGATGTTTTATTTCTTAAAAATGACCAGATTCCCTCTGTTACATCCGTCTAAGACTCACTCTTGATGCTTGTCTCGGTCACATGATACATTTATGCATCCCACCCTAAAGGCCGGTCCGTGAAAATATTTTCTGACATTAAACCGGTCCATGGCCCAAAAATGGTTGGGACCACTGCCCTATAGGACTGCGATGAAGCCTGACGTGACATACGGGATATTAATAATAGTGTTCAGGAATTGTAAAGATTTTATTCAGTTTTTAATAGTTGAAAGGCATATAGAAACATTGGCATAGATGGTGGGTTTCCTAACTGCCTATCCTGTCTGCTTTATTTCTCCTCTCCTCCCTCTGAGATGTGCCTTAGGATTTGGGCACTGCTGACAAGGAAGGTCTTGTATTTTTGGCTGTGACAGGGACCTGGTCGTCTCCAGGGTGCAGAATCAGATTCCAGATGCAGGGCTCCGGGGGTTGGTGCTGGTCCCTGAGCCTGTGTTTCCGGAGGCTGCCTTTGTAGCTGGACTCAGAAGCGAGGGCAGGGCACCCCGTTCCCTTGCCAGTCCCAGACTCGAAGGGTGTGTAACGGAGACGTACCCAGGCTCGGCGGGACTTGAAGAGGCGGTACCCAATCACGGCTCTGAGTGATGGGTGTTCCATCCATGTGGGCATTCTTTCTGCGAAAGAAGGAACAGAGATGCCTCCGCCACTAAGGGGCTTCGGGGCTCAGGGGGGGCAGCCAGCACCATGAGTCCTGCGTTCACTGCATTTATGCACAACTGCTGGACTCCCGTCTTGGGCTAGAGGACGAGCTTCTTCCGTTTCAAATGAGACCCTGTGTGGCTGAGAGGAGAGCCCTGCAGCCTCTGCCCAGCCAAGCTGTTGCCGAGTCAGGAGGTGGGTTCCAGAAGCTGAGGGCAGGGCTCTCCAGGGGGAGAGGAGTCTTTCCCAGGTCCCAAGGCAGCTAGTCTGTCCTGACAACAGTAGAGAATGAGCTTCAAGTTCTCTTCAGTTGGTCATACACATTTCCCATCCCGTTAGATATGGGATTTAGACTTGAGAACTCTAGTTCTTGCTTTAAATCCACGTGGATACATCCATGTAGAAGTTCTTGGGTGTGTTTTTTGTCATGCTATGACTCACCTTCAAAGATCTGTTCTCTGCATTCTCATTTATGTATCATGCTTTTCTTGAAAGGAAGAATATCAGCCTGACCAGGTGGTGGCATGGTGGATAGAACATCGCCTGGGATGCTGAGTACCCAGGTTCGAAACCCCGAGGTTACCAGCTTGAGCTGGTAACCATCCGGCTTGAGCACAGGGTTGTTGGCTTGAGCCAGGGGTCACTAGCTTGGCTTGAGTCCCCCACTTCCCCGTCAAGCCACGTAAGAGAAAGCAATCAGTGAACAACTAAGGTGCCGCAACCACGAGTTGATGTTTTTCATCTCTCTGCATTCCTGTCTGTCTGTCCCTGTCTGTTCCGCTTTCTCTCTCTCTCTCTCTCTCTCTCTCTCTCTCTCTCAAAAAAAAAAAAAAGGAACATCCAAATAGAGTTTCAAAAACAGCAGCTTTGTAAATAAGCTGTTAAAATTTCTAGTCCTCCAGGTTTGGTGGGGTATGAAGATTATATAATGGGGAGTCTTTTTATTTATTTATTTATTTTAAAGAAGAATATAATAAGTATAAAATGATAAAAGACTAGTCCCTAAAAACAGTGCAATGCACGTCAGAACGTCAGTGGAGCTTTCAAATACGCCGACGCTGGGGGCTCCAGCCCATCTCTCTGAGTTCCACAGTGTCCTGGTGAAACCCGGACATCTGCGTTCTTTAACGCAGCCCGGGCGAGTCCAGCGTGACCCAGAGGTTGAGAAGGACTGCATCCTCGTAAAAGAGCACAGCCCAATCTATTTAGAAATTTCAGCAAGATAAAAATAAAAGAAGAAACAAAATGTTAAAAATGTAATTAATCAGTTAGCAGCACAGTTGAAAAATGAGCAGCTACAAGGCATTAAACCCTTTTTGCAACACTCTTGATTTCTTAATCTTTTGTCCTAACTTTGATGCTGAAGAAGTAAATAGAGTTTTTTTGCCCTCTGGCTATAAAAAGCAACTGTAACAAAAATAACCCAATAGTGTTGTTTTTAGGTGATATTTGGAGTTACTTTAGAATGCTTCAGAAGACCCATAGAATCATCACTTCCTGCTGGTGTGATTTGGGTTTCAGGAATATTCTCACGTGATGGTGGTATTTTGTAATGCTTTTGGTTAAAAACAACTTGATTGCAAAAACCTCAGCATGATCAGGAAAATTAAAATAGTTTCCTTTGGTGTCACTAAAAAAAGAGACATTTCTTTTTGAAATGTCATGACTCATGCCAAATGGTTAAATGAAAATGCATGCATAGCACTGATCTTTCCTGTTTATTGCTTTCTCAGTAGAAGCTAATTGAGCAAAACATGTGCATTCCGTTTTCCCTTTATTTCTGTGGATTCCTTATTACCCTAAGGCACACAGCCTGGCCTCCAGCCTTCACCAGGGCGGTGATCCAATCACGGGTTACAGTCCTGTTTCTGGTGATGACATTCATTGCTCTCCAGTGAGCTATTTACAGTGTAATTCTTTGACCTTGAATGCCCATATTTTGAGGACCTAGAGACACAAGAGCCTCATTTTGTGAGGGCCTCAGAGTTGACCCAGGCCAACCCTTCTCATGGTCATGCAGTTCCCTCCATAACACACCCAGTAAGTGGGCGCATGGTGCCTTTTTGAACATCCGCAGGCCGACAGTTGAAGTTGTGTACTTGTATTCAGTGTGAAGTCCCGTCCTGCTGCCCCAGCACAGGCCTAAGCAGCATAGTTGACATTGTTCAGTAGGACTGGGAATCCGCTCACACTCACACGCATGCGCGCGCGCGCGCGCGCGCGCACACACACACACACACACACACTCACTCACAGCCAGGCAGTGAGTCAAGAGCATGGACTTTGGAGACCGGTAAGGAAGCCCCTGGTGGGTGATGACCCTCAGGCTGGCCCACAAGAACAGCTCAGGTTTGTCCAGGACCGTTCGGCAAAGCATGTATCTGGAACCCAGGGCCAGAGCTGGACCCTCCACCGCCCCATCTCCCCAGGACTGGCAGCAGCCCAGCCTCGACTGAGGTGGCTCCCAGGGCCTGATCACCAAGTCTTCCTGACGTAAACTGCGTGTCTCTGTCTAATCCAACACACGTCACTGTGCTGGGACCTGAGACGACGGCAGTGTGGGAACAAGCCTGCTGACCACCCATGGTGGCGCTTTTGCTGTCTCTGGGAAGTGAACAAGGGGTCATACAGTGCCTATGGAATTAAAGTGGTCCTAAGGGGAAAACACAGGAGGCTGAAAACACAGAATCGGGGACCCTAATCCCCATGTCAGAAATGGTGGGGAGGTGCAGCCGGAAGGCCTCTTTGAGGAAGTGGTTGTGGAGCTGGGGTCTGAAGGTATGAGTGGAGCGAGCAGTCGTAGCGCTGGGGTGCCAGGCACAAGGCCCCTGGCAGGGAAGGAATTATTGAGTGAGGGGGATGGATAAGGCCATGGAGTGCAGTAAGGGGAAGAGGCCAGGCCAGTGACAGTCCCACCGAGGACTGTTATGCATCTAAAATGGACTCAGATTGCAAGAAGCAGCCCCTGATAATTGGATCCTGTTTGCATTTTTATGCTTGAAGACTGGTCTTGTGCTGGGAAGGAAATGGTTTTGCTTGGAATGCAAGAAGACGGGGCAACTCCTATTTACATACTGCACGAGATGCCATGTGAAGTGACTGCACAAGTATTTCTCATTTCATCCTCATGACAAGCCTTTTGGGGGGACATCCAGTTGTTCGCCAGCACCTCTTGAAAGATGATCGTTTCTCCCTTGGATTGCCTCTACCCCTTTATCACAAATCAGGCACCTCTCCTGTGAAAGGGTCTGTGTCTGGAGGCCAAGCTGTTCTGCTGATGGCCTTGTTCAGGCCCCCGTTCTGCACTGGGCGGGCTGCTGTGGGCTCTTCACAAGTCAGGGAGTGCTGGTCTTCCTCTGTGTTACGCTTGGTTCTCTGCATTTCCTAATGCATTTTAGGTTGGGGTTGCCTACTTCTGTAAAAGACTTGATAAGGTTTTGTCATTCTATATATACGATTGTATAGACCTTGTACATCTGTCAGATTTATCTCTAAGCATTTTGTATTTTTCAGCTATTGTAAATGGTTTTGGGTTTTTTTTTTTTTTCATTTCAATCTAATTGTTCACTGGTAGAAAATATAGAAATAGGTTTCTTGCCTGATTGCACTGGCTAGAACCTTCTGTATTTGTAGACTAGAAGTGGTGAAAGTGGGCATTCTTGTCTTTTTCTTGATCATACAAAGAAGTCAGTCTTTCCATCATGGGGTATTGTGTTAGCTTAAGTTTTCATAGAGGTCCTTTACCAGCTTGAGTACGTTCCCTTCCACTCTAACTTTATTCAGTGTCTTTAGTAGGAGGGGATATTGGAATCTGTCAGATACTTTTATGGCATCAGTTTGACTATAGTAAGGTTTTCCTTTCCAATTTGCACATATGGTGAATTACATTGTTTGATTTTCAAAAGTTAAGTGGGATAAACCCCATTTGGATACATATACTTTTTATGTATTGTTGGATGTGACTGGCTAATATTTTATTTTAAAAAAATTTGCATCTGTGTTCCTGAGAGATACTGGTCTGGAGTTTCCTCTTTGCTCCACTGTCTTCTCATTCGCACGGACTCCTGTGAGAAACGGGCGTCGTCTTTCCCACGCAGATTACCTCTGTTTCTCTGGCCGATGTTAAGGCTTTGCTCTTTGTCATTGGTATTGAGTAATTTCATTATGATTTGCCTTATTGTAGTTTTCTCATGTTTATTATGCTTGGTGTTTATTCAGCTTCTTTATAACAAATATCAGCTATTCATTTTTCAGTATTTTTTTTCTGTCCCCATCTTTCCTGTTTTAGAGACTCCCATCACTGACTAAAATTGTCCCACAGCCCATTGAAGCTAATTATATATATATACGTATATATATAAATATATATACGTATATATATAGACCTATATGTATAAATTTATACACACACACACATATATATATACACACATATAAACACACTTATATATGTAATTTTTCCATTGATTTGGGGAGGGGTAGCATCAACTCGCTGTTCCACTTAATTGTTCCATTTAGTTGTGTACTCATTAACTGCTTCTCCTACATGCTATGATCCAGGATTGAACCCACAACCTTGATGCACAGGGACAAGGATTTATTCACTGATCCACCCACCCAGGGCCAAGCTCTTTTTATATTTAAAAATCCTTTTTATCTCAGTGTATTTCATTTTAAATAGCTTGTTCTGCTCTGTCTTCAAGTTTACTCATCTTTTTTCTGAGGTACTTATTCTGCCATTAATTCAACCCTGTGAATTTTTCATCTCAGATGTTGTGGTTCTCCTGTTCAGAATTTCAGTTTTTCATTGTCTTCTCTGATCTTTCTGCCATGCTTTCTGGTACTGATTCGAGGGGGACCAGAGGGGAGAGACGGGCACAGACCTCTGGGGTACTCTCTGTGCCTGTCTCTCCCCTCTGGTACCCTGTCCTGTTCTAGAATTCTAGGTGGTTGGTTTCCCTGATCTCTCTGCTCCATTTTCTCAACCCAGGGAGTCAGCTGGGTTCCGAGTGGGCCCTTTGCCTGTAGTGCAGCTGGCGTGCTCTCTAGGTGGAGTGGCAGGAGACTATGGGCTCAGCCTGTCTGTTCCCCATCACTTAGGGGTCACTGTCCTTCACTGCCGGAATTGCGATGTTTTGTGCACCATTGTTCCATATACTTTGTAAGTTGTTTTGATTATTGGAGAAGGGAAGGTAAATCTGGTCCCTGTTACTCCATCTTGGTTAGAAACAGAGGTCCTTGTCATGTTTCTTTGATGGCCTTGCCTGTGTCTCTTGTGTCAGCTCCACTCCACAGCCCTGTGACAGATCTCCTGCCCCTGTCCTCCTGGAATGGGAGCTGTCTGCTTATCACACTCACCTCCTTGCTCTTCTTCTGTGATTTCTGGGAGAATTTCTCCAAGGTTTCTTCAAACTCAGTGGTGGAGCTTTCAGCATGTCACTGTCGACTGCCTTCCCTGGGTTTTCAGTTCCAAAGTTGTGTTTTTCATCTAAAAGCAATCTTTCCTGATCTCAGATTATATTTAATTCAGGAAGAATCTTCTCAAATGTCACTGAGATTTTGTATTTCAGACACTGTCTTCTCTCCTGGAATGTGTGACGTGGCGTGGGGTGGCATCGATCCTGATGTCCCAGATCACTTCCTTTCTTTTTTGGGTAAACAGGATCTTTTCACGCACTAAGCTAACCTCCCCCCTCCCTCGCCTTTTTAGTCATCTATGGGCCTGACATTTATTAAGATTTGTGATAGTTTTTGTCAGAGTGTAATTTTGAAATAGAATTTTTCTAGATGGCGGGGTCCTGTTTTCTGGGCGTAGATGAGGGTGCCGCAGGTTGTGGGGTGCGTGCACCGGGCAAGGCAGCGTGTGCTGCGGGCGAGGCAGCCTGAGGTTGGCAGGGACACAACCCACTGCTCTGACTGCACCTCACCCCCCAGAAGCAGCTGTTCTATTCTCCACGGGACAGGCTGGCTTCTGTAAGTCAAGGTGACTGAGAGCTGGGCCCCTGGCCTCTGTGTATCCAGACCTTGGGTCTTCTTGCTCACAGTTCTGGAGGCTTCTGTGAGGGGCCCTCTCATTCCTCCCAGGCATTCCTGTGTATTTGTTGCACCCTGGGATTGCTGGTGCTCACTCCCATCCCACCCATCCCGTCGTAGGGGCGCTGTTTCTTGCACACATCCGTCAGCATTTCTGATCTAGTGGAGCCCCTCCCACTATTTTTCTGCATGGATGCAGATTATTCCTGCTACTTGTGTATTTTTTTTATCATTTCATTACCTATTTGCAGGCGAGGGGAGGCAAGGCATGGCCTCAGCTTGCCTTCTTGAACTCCATGTCAGCCTGGCCCCTTTCCAGAGACAGCGGAGGAGGGAGAAGAGGGTTAATCGGTTACCCTTAAAATGAAAGCCCTCAGGCTTGCATTGCTGGCATTCTTATAGCATGATCCTTGAAGAGGAATGTATTTCTTTAAATCACACTCCAGCATATTTTAAACAGGATGGAGAATTTGTACTTTTGTCTACAGATTAAATAGCAGAAGAGGTGCCGGCTGCAGGGGGGACTGTGGGGTGACGATTTTTTAATGAATAGCAGAGCAGCAGACTCAGTACACAGCGCTCCTGTGACTGTGTGTCACGATTGGAATGTGAGTGCTGAAGACAGTTATGGAGAGCTGGGGGTAGGCATTGTTGGGGTGGGAGAGAGGACGTGGCCTGTTGCCCATGTTGGGGCTCTTTGCCCTTGGCTGCCCCCACTGGTCCCAGGGCCCAGTCTTAGTCTTGTAATCATGCCTGAGATGATTATCTCCAATGCTCGTGCAGCTCCCCCGGGCTGGCCTCCTCCTGGCCTCGTTAGCATCTCGTTAGCACGTTCCCCAGATGGCAGGGTGGAGAGACAAAAGATTGATGCAGGAACCAGACTGCTGGGCAGAAAGGCTCCTTCAGAGTGTCTGCAGGGCCTGTTAGCCACCCCACTCAGTCCCTTCTGCCAGCCCTGTCGGGGAACCCGTGAGCCTTGGCTTTCTTTTGTTATTCCGTGGCCATAGGTCCAGTCCTAACCCAAACCCCAGCCGCCATCTTCATTGGTCAGAAAAGCGAGAGGGTATAGAGGAGGGATGGTGCCCTCAGACCTTCCCCTGCTCTCGAAGGGCAGCTGAGCCAGGGGTGCCGTTCGCTCAGTGGACACGACTGCTGTCTCCAGCGGTCACTTCTCTTCCACACAGTTTTTGTGGCAGACTGGCACTTCCCTGGATAGCGGGGACACGCACTCCCCAAGGCTGGGCACCATCCTCCCCTGAGTGTCAGAGAGGGGCAGCCCTCAGTGTGAACACTAATCTTACAAGGCTCTGCTTCTGAAACCTAAATAAGGGATAGTCTCACATTTAAAACACAGGTCATGAGTTTCCCAGGCAGCTGTGGAGCAGTCAGGAGCCCCGCTCTCAGTGTGACGGTGCTCTCTGCACAACAGTCAGCACTTGTTGCCAACGTGCGAAGGGTTAGTTGGCTCTGCCGGAAGCACGTGTCCTCGGCATGTGGAAACTGGTGCTCCTGCCTCTGTTGAGAGACTGTGGAGCAGGCCCGCAGGCTTGACCGTGTGTGCCTCTGCTCACATCCCTCTGGCCTTCTGGGTGCTGGGCTGGTGCCCCACTAGCACTCCTCACCAGCCCGTGAGCTCCAGCCGGACAGGACTTGGCCCACTCTCAGACCGCCCCGTCCACTGTCCCGCACCCTTCCCCCGCAGCTCCGTCTCCCTGCTCTTCCAGGGTTCCTTTCTCACCGCCTGTGCCGAAAGCTTTACCCCTCTGTTCCCTTGATAGGAAGCACACTCTCTCTGCTCCGGGCCTCCTTTGCACTTTGTCCAGACTTCTCCAGCCTCAGGTGAGCGGGTTGAACAGGTGGGGACAGTGTCCAGTTTCCCCCTCAGTGTGAGCCCGCTGTCTACACTGGAAGTTTCTGCTGAATGAAGCCAACAGAGTCTTGCTCCACATCAGCCTCTAGATGTCCATGAGCTTCTGTGCACCCTTTTGTCAATATTTTTTTGAAAACAGAAAAACTCTATAGCTCCATGTGGCTCTTTCCTATCCCGGGTGGCTGGGCTGTCGTAGTCCTCAGTTCACTACACAGCCACCACCCATCCCTCCCCTTCCAGCCTGAGTTGTGAGCATTGTAAGTGAGGTGGAGAGCCCTGCCCAGCCTGTGGCCTTGGCAGGTGGTTTCACACAGCTGTGAGTTGAGCTGGGTTAGGAAGGTCCCTCGATTGCTGTCACTAAACTGTGTGTCCTCTTTACAAAACCCTTTCCAGACTCAGTGCCAATGTCCTTAGAATTGTTGTGAGTTGGCCAGTGGGACACAGATAGCCTGTCATTCTCTGGAGGTCACCAGCTTTTCCCTACCTGCATATCCACACCAGACCAGAAAAGAGATGTGTTAGTTGATTGGGCCCAGGTAACTAGCGGGGGGCCTGTGTTTCCTGCCTCGTGGTTGTTGAGAAGATGTCTGGAGGTCAGTTCCCAGTAGCTACTCCGGGTTCCTGCTGACCAAGGAATATGCTCTGTTTGGCGTGAGGCAGGGCAGGGGTGCTTATAGAGAGAAGCCGTAGTCCTAAATTGTCAGGAATCCTTTATAAAACGGGGGGTCGGTGGGGGCAACAGATGGGAGCACACGAGGATTGTAATTTGGCCACCAACCAGTCATGGAAGAGAGGTAGGTTGTCTGCTCAGGTGCCAGTCATGCTGGGGACCATGCAGTCAGTGTGTTCCAAAGGTCCTTCCCCCAGGTTGTTCAGTCAAACACTAGGTTCTGGTGGGAACGGATTTTACTGATGGGATTAAAACCCTAAATTGGTTGGCCTTGAAAAAATGAGATTATTCATGTAGGTCTGATCCAATCAGATAAGCCATTTAAAAGCAGAGTCTGGCGATGGAAGGGAAAGTCAGAGATTTCCTTCACAAGTACCTTGCCCTTAGTAAAATCCTCTGTAAGTTTAAAATTAATCCCTTGTACTTCCTTTGTCCAAGGCCAGAAACTGTTGTATTAGTCCAGGTTATTAGGTTGCAATGGTCAGAAACTAACGTTGAACCAGTTTTAGCATTAAAAGGGGGACTTTAGGCCCTGGCTGGTGGTTCAGTGGATAGAACGTTGGCCTGGCATGTGGATGTCCCAGGTTTGACGCCTAGTCAGGGAACACAGGAAAAGCGATCATCTGCTTCTCTCCCTCTCCCTCTTCTTCTTCTCTCCCTCTTCTCCTTCCACAGCCAGGGTTCATTTGGTTAGAGCGTGGCCCCAGGTACTAAGGATAGCTCGGTTAGTCCAAACATGTCAGCCTCAGGTGCTAAAAATAGCTCGGTACTTGAGCATCATCCCCAGACAGGGTTGTTGAGTGGATCCTGGTTGGGGCACATGCAGGAAGGAATCTGTCTCACTGTCTCCTCTCTTTTCAGTTAAGGAAAAAAAAAAAAAAAAGGAGAGCTTTTATTGGCACTAATGGTTTCAACATTGTAAGGATTCTCTTTCATCAGTTTTCCCTGTTTTCTTAGAGTTAGTTTCATTGTCTTAGATCCAATTCTCCATGAAGCTGGACTCATTGCTTTTGAAAAAGCCACACTCAGATGCTTAAAGAAAAAAGAATGGAGGGTAGAATGGTCACAATTTGTCTGTGGAGGACTCTGGTTGTCCTGTCTGGATCACCTCCTAATCTTGGGGCCAATCATTGTGGACAGAAGAGGAGGGAAGTACTATGATTGGCTCAGTCCTCAACCAATCACTATGCACAGAGGGTAGATGAAGTAGTATGATTAGTTCACCTTATATGTCAGATGGCCAGCCCTGAACCAATCACTATGGCCTGGGAAGTGGGCTCTTGTGAGAAGGTAGCCCTTTTTGGCGTTCATCATAAAGGAATAACACACAAGCATTGTGGTAGGGAGGTTCTGGATGGACAGAGTAGCACATGTCTCTAGGGAACTTTACGGTCCATCCGGAGGCCTTCTATTCTGGTTTGAGAAAAAAATAGTTAAGCTACAACTTGAGAATTGATGTATTTGTATCTTAGCCATATCCAAGCTCTTGCTAGAGATAATGAAGCATGAGGAACATGGTCCCACCATGCAGCAGAAGGCCTGTCCCCTCCTGGGCTCAGTGGATGCAGCTCGTACTCTGGACCTGGTTCTGTAACGGACCTCGGGCTGTGGTGTGGGTGCCGTGCTGCTGGGGTGTTTGTTCCTGTGTGCACAGCTGCTCCGATGGCTGGACTCAGCCTTTTGGGAAGAGAACACTTTGTCACTGGAACAGCAACCAGCGTCTCCTCCCGCCTCGAGGCCGCCTTTCAGGGGGCCACATGTTTTTGGAACACCCTCAGATATTGTCCATCTTGGGGCCATCACTTTGCTTTTGTTGCTAATCATTTTCTCTTGCTTTTCTTCCTTGCTATCTTGGTTCTCCTCCTTTCTAAACCAAGATAAGATGTTTCCTGTTTTCTTAAGGATTCCTTTGATGAAATAATTCTAATTTCTATTTGTATTTCTGTGATAGCCCGGGGAGACGTTTTATGAGCACAAAGCCTTCCTTTGTGATTTTATCCAAGACAAACTTCTGATTCTTCTGTTTTTTAAAAAGTTACCGCTGACCAAGATAATACTTAAAAAACCAGCCCACTGAGAAGAGTTCCAGGAGGGCCCTCTGCACACAGGGGAAGGTGCTGTGTTACAGCTGGACTCTTTACAGTCGTTCTTCTGAAGTATGAGTCAGCAAATACTTTCTGTAAAGGGCCCGATAGCAAGTATTCTTGGCTTTGGGGGCTATACCATCTTTTTCACACCGACTCAGCTCTGCCACTGTGTCCTGAGAGCAGCCATAGACAATAGAATGGCCAGAGCTGTGTTCCAACAGATATTTAAATAACAATTGTCAGCCAGGTTGGGATCATCCATCACTGTTTGCCAACTTCTGGGCTGTTTTAAATTTTTTTAATTTTTTAATTTTTTTAATTTTTTTTTTTCTTTTTGCATTTTTCTGAAGCTGGAAACAGGGAGAGACAGTCAGACAGACCGGGATCCACCCGGCACGCCCACCAGGGGTGGTGCTCTGCCCACCAGGGGGCGATGCTCTGCCCATCCTGGGCGTCGCCATGTTGCGACCAGAGCTACTCTAGCGCCTGAGGCAGAGGCCACAGAGCCATCCCCAGCGCCCGGGCCATCTTTGCTCCAATGGAGCCTTGGCTGCGGGAGGGGAAGAGAGAGACAGAGAGGAAGGCACGGCGGAGGGGTGGAGAAGCAAATGGGCGCTTCTTCTGTGTGCCCTGGCCAGGAATCGAACCCGGGTCCTCCGCACGCTAGGCCGACGCTCTACCGCTGAGCCAACCGGCCAGGGCTGTTTTAAATTTTTTAATATTTAAAATTTTTTTCCCATTGATTTGGGAGAGAGAGAGAGAGAGAGAAAGGAAGGAAGAGAAGAGAGGTGGGAGGGAGAGAAAGAGAAGCATCAACTCATTTTACTTAGTTCCGTTTAGTTGTGTACTCATTGCTCCTTGTATGTGCCTTGACCGGGGGTCAAACTTGTGACCTCTGTCACACCAGGTTGACGCTTATCTACTGACTCACCTGGCCAGGGCCTAAATTTTTTTAGTAATTTATTGATTTTTAGAGAAAGAGAAAGGGGGAGAGACAGAGAGTGAAACATCAATTTGTTGTTTCACCTATTTATGCCATCACTGGTGGATTCCTGAATGTGCCGTGACGGGGGATCAAGCCTGCAATCTCGGTCTGTTGGGACAGCGCTCCAACCACCTAAGCTACCGAGCCATGGCTTGTTTGCCAACTTCTCTTCTAAAGCATTTCATGCTTTTCAACTGTCTTTAAAAAATTATAGTTAAAAACCCTGAGATGTGTTATAATTTTGTCTATTTCATGGAGTGGAAACATTGACTGTTGGTCAGTGTGTTGAGTGTAGGTTCACTGGAGCCTCAGAGGTAGACTGGGTGTTGGTATTAACAGCTTAAGAATGTTCTTCTCGGCCCTGGCCAGTTGACTTAGTGGATAGAGTGTCGGCCTGGCGTGCAGACATCCCGGGTTCGATCCCCGGTCAGGGCACCCATGAGAAGCGACCATCTGCTTCTCTCCTGTCCCTCTACCCCTCTCTCTTCCCCTCTCACAGTCAGTGGCTCGATTGTTTTGATCATTGGCCCTGGATACTGAGGATAGCTTGGTTGATTCAAGCCTCAGCCTCAGCCAGGGGGTTGCCAGGTGGATCCTGGTTGGGACACATGTGGGAGTCTGTCTCACTATCTTCCCTCCTCTCAGTTAAAAAAAAAAAATAGAATGTTCTTTTTGGATGCAGTAATTTTGTTTTGAGGACTCTAACCTAAGATGGTATGGATAATTTTTCTACAATTACTTACCCCCAGTTATTTACCTTAGCATTAGTTGCCATCTGAAAACCTGGGAACAGCCAACCATCCAACAGTAAACTGTCTGCTCAGAATAACAGTGCAGACGCCCTGAGTCTGGAAGGAGCCAGGGCACCTGGGAGGAGGGCTGGCTGGGAGGGCACCAGGGCTGAGGACGGTGCGGCCGGCTGCCGGCCCAGCCGTGGGGCGTGGGAGAAAGGGCTTCCTCCCAGAAGTGCTGTAGGTCAGGCTGGTGTGTTAGCTCAGGGGTTCAGGGAACTTCTGTAAGGATCTGATGGGCTAGGAGTGTAATTCCAGAGCGCACTCCAGGAAGGCGGGGGTAGGGAGCTAAGAGGACAGAGCAGAGGTGACCAGGATGGTGGTGGTTTCGGCCCTGGCCAGGAAGAGCAGGATGGGGGTTGTGGTGGGGCCAGCCCCCACCACAACCGGGGAGGCTCTGGAGGAGTCTGTGTTGGCCTCGACTGATGGTGCTTTTCAGGCCCACTGGGAACCAGGCCTAGGATGCCAGACCCACCTTTCTAACAGACCCAAGGTTCTGTGGCTTCAGCAGCAACACCTCTGTGCTGGGTTGGCTATCTGGAGCCCCTCTTGTAGGTAAACTCAACACCCACTGGGATGGAGAGTGACTCCGAGCCCATCACACTGGGACTTTCAGCCCGGGGCAGGGGATGGCCGTGGGCTCACTGTCTCAGCTGCCGGAATCCAGTTACACACAGCCTTTCGGGAACACACCTGCTGTGTAAAGTGAAGTGGGCCTCCATCCTGAGGAGCCTGGGGAGGGACTCGCTGGGCCCAAGGAAACTGGAGGAGCACGCAGAGAAATAAACCGAAGCACTTGTCCCCCGGGGCCATGGCAGCAGATGACGGAAAGGTGCTTTTTCATTTCTGTGTTCCGCAGCTCATGTGTTCTGCAGCTGTGGCTGTGTCTTCAGGGCACACTTCGGAATCTGACAGACTCTCCTACCGGCTCACTTTACAGCTGACACCCTTTGCTGTTTGGTAGAGGATAACGCAAGTGACAGTTTACACTAAAGCAGCGTGAAAAGGAGCTGTCTGTGAGTGAGACAGACGGTGTCAAACCTGGGGCAGCAGGCGGCACACAGAGCGACAGGCGCTAGGCCCCTCCCTGGCCGAGTGGAGCTGTGCCCCCAGCAGAGCCCTGGGCCACGTGAGAAGTGAGGTTGCTGCTGGGGGTGCCGAGGTGGCCGCTGGCAGGGCAGGGCGGGGAGGTGCAGAGAGAGCCGGGCTCAAGAGGAGCCGGGAGCCGCAGGAGTGGATGCTGGAGCTGGCACCTGTGCTGCATGCACACCTGCACCGCCTGCTCCCTGTCCTGCATGTGGAGTCATGGCAGCTGGGGCTAGTGGATAGATCTTCTTTAAGACCCCTTGAATTTCAAATGACCGAAACCCATTTATCTACTTACTGCAAAGGGGTGGGATCTCCGGTCACTTTCTTCCTCTGCTTTATTTTTGTACCCAGAATGTACTTCCACCTGACAGTGTGCCCCCTTCCATTCTGTGGCTTTTGTTATCTGTTCTTTGACTAGAGTAGAATGGCCTTTGTCTTGTTAGCTTTTTGTGCTTAGACCAGTGCCTAGCATATCCTGGGTGCTTAATAAACGTTTATGGAAAGATGGCAAGGTGACAAGTTGAGTAACTTGTGACAATAAGTAGGAGTTAGTAAGGCAAAAAGAAGGGTTTCCCAAGGCAGAGGCATCAGTGGGTGAGGGAGGCACGAGCAGCACCCAGGAAGGACGAGCTATGTGACGGGGACTGAGGAGGAAGGACGCTGGAGTTGGGGGCGGGTGGGTCTGCATTGGGGAATGACGGGTGGGCAGTGATGACCAGGGCAGAGGACACGGAGAGTCGGAGCCTCTGCAGGGGGTGAGGGCGAAGATGACTCCGAGGTGACATCTAGGATTCTGGCGTACGTTCCCCGATGATGGCGCTGCCTCTGCTGATACCTGAGGTGTGCCTTCGGCCGCTGGTGGTTAGGTCTGCGCTGAGGGGAGGGGCGGGTGGGGCTGGAGGTGAAGGTGCAGAGTCAGCAGCACTCAGGTGATCCCCCAAACCTGAGTGGATGAAGTCACCTAGGGCAGTGGTCCCCAACCCCCGGGCCGTGGACCGGTACCGCGGTCCACAGAGAAAGAATAAATAACTTACGTTATTTCCATTTTATTTATATTTAAGTCTGAACGATGTTTTATTTTTAAAAAATGACCAGATTCCCTCTGTTACATCCGTCTAAGACTCACTCTTGACACTTGTCTCATAAGTTTGACAATTATATTTAAAAATACCACAGTTTTTACGCCGGTTGCATAATTTTATTTTGTGCATTTATCCGTCCCACCCTAAAGGCCGGTCTGTGAAAATATTTTCTGACATTAAACCGGTCCGTGGCCCAAAAAAAGGTTGGGGACCACTGATCTAGGGGATGCAGAGGATGAGAAGAGGAGGGGGCCATGCGGGACTCTGGGGCAGACAGGAGGTTCAGCAAAGCTGTCAGATAAGACGGAGGGGAAATGTCTTTTGGATTTAGCAATAAGGAAGTTGTTGGTGACTTTGGCAGACGTCGGGATGCCACTTCCATGAAGTAGTAGGGAGAAGGCCAGATTGAAGTGACTTGAGGTGAGACGGTGAGTGTAGACAGCCCTGAGAAGAACACAGGCATGTGGAATTGCATGGATGTCATTGCCCCACATGTTTCCTGCCAAAGAATGTTGGGAATTCCAAAGAGCAAACAGTCTACGTGGCCCTCCTTTCCTCGTCTGCAGGGCATTTGCGGAGAGCTTCCCCGACACCTGCACCCCCGAAAGGCTGAGGCTTACGCACTTGTTCTGCTCTCTCTCTTAGGCCGGATCTTGGACCTGAAGACGGGGACAGTCAAGAAGGAGGGGCAGCAGTCGTCCATGCGGATGTGCATGGGCTCACGCAGGTCCTTCATCTGCAGGATGAGGTCTGTCTGGGTGCAGGGCGGGCGGTGGCTCTGGTGGGCTCACGCCTTTCTGATTCACTAGGAAGAGCCTCAGCGGCTCGGCTAGGGTCCCTCACGCCGCCTTGGGTTCTCCCATTCTCGTGAGGACAACCTGTGAGCCTATAGACTCCCCGCTCTGTCTTGGAAGGACCTCTTCCCTCTTCCCTTCCATTTCAAGATGTCTGATTCTCTACAGTTTTCTGCCCATGTGTCTCAACTTTCTGCCTGTTCCTCAAAGCTCTTTTCAACCCCCACCTCACCAAGCTCTATTTCTCAACATATTTACATAAGACCTACTGGTTTCATACTTACTCTTGTATTTCCTTGTGCCAACTCACACCCTTTGTCCTCCTCCTCCTCCTCCCCCTCCTCCTCTTCCTCCTCCTCCCCCTCCTCCTCTTCCTCCTCTTCCTCCCCCTCCTCCTCTTCCTCCTCCTCCTCTTCCTCCCCCTCCTCCTCCTTCCCCTCTCCCTCCCCCTCCTCCTCCCTCCTCCTCCTCCTCCCCCTCTTCCTTCTCCTCCTCCCCCCCCTCCTCCTTCCCCTCCCCCTCCCCCTTCCCCTTCCCCTCTCCCCCTCCCCCCCTCCTCCTCCTCCACCACCACCACCACCACCAGAGGACATGCCTATCCAGTCACCACCACCTGCCACATGGTCTCCCAGGCGACCTGATCAGCAAGTATTCCGCACTTGCTGATTTAGCCCCAGGGTCGCCTCCTTCCTGCTGAGCGTCCTGACACAGCGCATGCTCCTGTCTCAGGCCAGGAGAGGCAGAGCCACTCACTCCTGTCACTGTCCTCCAGTTGTTGTTGCTGGAGCTGTGACTTCACACTAAGTATCTGTTGTGTCCTATGAAGTTCCAAACAACTGATCCTTTGAAATAAGTATGTATTTTGTTTAATTCAGAATAATCCTTTAAAGCGACTATACTTCTTAAAATCTGTTCATCTGCGGGCTGCTTAGTCCATCTTGGTGACTGGGGTTGTGTGTTGAGGGGACACCTGCCTCTCTGACCTCTAGCTGGGCCCATAGAGTCAGCAGAGGACTTGAGCCTGGCCGTCCGAGTCAACTCCTGTCCAGGCTGAGCATCCGGAAGACATGGATGGGCCCCCCGCCCCTGTCCTACCGCCTACCTCAGATGACACTGAGGGGACAGAAGACACAACTGTCCCCCTTGGATGTAGGGTTGGGGTGAACAGACAGCCTGCCCTCTGCCCAGCTGATGGAGCAAGCTGGGCTCAGGATTAGCAGTCTTAGTGTCCGCCCGGGGACAGAATGCCATCAGTTAGTGTCCAGTCTGAGGGCCGTTCCTCGGGGCTTCAGCCAGTAGATGCCCACTGGCTTACTGAGCGTTCAGCGAAGTCGCAGCCGTGTGATGTCTCCATTGTGCCATCTCAGCAGTTTGCTTATGAATTAACTTACCAGAGGCATCAGGTGCGCCATTTCTGTGCGCCATTGTCACTGCTCTACACCCACGTTCAGGCAGTCCCTTCCCTGCCCTGGTGCCCCCTCGGGGACACGCTTCTGGGGCTTTTCCAAGTGCTTGATCCACACCACCTGGACTTACCTGTGACATGAGCAGCACCGCCATCTACTGAGAGCATGAGCTTCCCGTCCAACTAAAGCTGCTCAGTGTCAGGTCAGCAAGACGCTGGGCACAGTCGGTCAGAGGGCAGAGGGCCATGCCGGCGGCCTGGGCAGCAGTGTCTGGGATGCCCCTGCTGCCGAAACCACGCCAGTGCCGGCTGCGGTCCCCGCTCTGAGAGTTTAATTGACTCGTATCTTTGCTATGTTGAATATCATGACATCCAGGGTACTAGTTGTCATAGAATTGGGAGTGGGCACATCAAGTGGCGATCAGAGCTGAGATGCTGAGCAGGTAGGTCACTGAGAAGCAAGACAGAAAGGGACCTTCCAGAGTAGGCAGTGGTCCACCTCCCACCTGCTGTGTCCCCGAGGAGGGTCCACAGAACGACCTGATTCTCTCCCCGCTCCTCCGTGTCCCCACTCTGTCCTTTGCTGTCAGCAGGCTCGCAGCTGCCTGGTTATTCCCAGAGCCAGGACACTGCGGGCGGGAGGGTTTCCTCAGCTGTGATTAAAGCCCGAGACAAAGCTTCTGTTCACCAACTGGCAACATCTGTTTTGCGTTGATGTGTCTGCTCAGGCCCGAAGACACTGTTGCTGTCATCACCCCTTCCCCTGTTGCCTGAGAGCCGCCAGTTGCACTGCCGTGATGCGCAGGCCTGGGCTTGGCCAGGACCTCCTCGAGTCCTTCTGTGGGTCTCCAGCTTCTGGGCTGGGCCCCACAGCCCTTTGGCCGAGCCTCACAAACACAAACCCCCACTCTCCTCACCTTCAGTAATCGTCACGCTTCAGAGATGTGCAGGCCTGCTTCTACGCTTTGGAAGCAAATTGGCATTAGGCCTCACCTGGACATGTGTGTTAGCCTCAAAGAGGGCCCGCCGCCTTGTCTGCAGCCCTCTGTGTTCTCTAAGCTTACCTGGTCTTCACTCCTTCTAATATATTTGCTGCTCAGGTGTGGAAATGCTCCGCTGGACCACCTCCCTCTAAACAGAATAACCACCATGAGGAAGAGGTTCAGGTCAGTGGGGCTTTTGGATGGAAGTGTTCGGGCTGTGCTGAGAGGCAGTGGGGTGCCCATGGCCGAAGTGTGGCTAAACGTGTAGAGGAGCTGGGTGTAGAGGACCAAGAGAGCTGTCTCTGGTTTCTGGGACTGAGGTGAGAAAGGGAGGTGGGTGGAATTTATTTTGGACTTTCAGACCATGGTGGAAGAAGGGGAAACAGGGTGGTGGGGAGTCACGGTTCAAACTCTCCAGCTGGACAACTGACCCTGTAGCTTCAAAGTAGAAGGAGCCGTTGGACATCCTTGCTCCCCCAGGGACTGAACGCAATTTCACCAACATTCTTCCTGCAGGAACGGCCTTGGCCCTGTGAAAGAAGGGGAAGCCCAGTACGCTGTGGTCCACTGCACAGGATACATCAAGGCCTGGCCTCCGGCCGGTAAGTGGAACCTGCGCTTGTATTGCAGGGAACCGGGTGCCCAGCAAGGTGTTTCTGTGGTCTGTCACCCGGAGCGCTCTGTAGTCCGACTGACATTTGAAATGTTAGCTGTGTCCAAATCATTAGAGAAATGCAAATCAAAGCCACAAGGAGGTACCTCTTATGCGTACTCAGATGGTTAAAATAAATGATAACGAGCGTGGGTGAGAATGTGGCGTGACTGGAACCCTGCTGTGTTGCTGGTGGGAATGTAAAATGGTGCACTGCAGTTTCTCTGGGAAGCAGTCTTGAGTTACTCAGAATGCTAAGCAAAGAGTTACCATGTGGCTGACCCAGCAGCCTCACTCCTAGTTATGTACCTAAGAAAGTTGAAAATGTGTCCACACAGAAAGGTGTACATGGTTGTTTGTGGCAGCATTATTAATCTTGGCCATAATGAAAACAGCTCAAATGTGTCCATCAACCGATGAATGGCTGAATAAAGAGTGGTCCATCCATGCAATGAAATAGTACTCAGCAATAAAAAGCAGTGAAATCTGGGTGAACCTTGAAAATACCAGGCTAAGCAAAGAAAGCCAGACTCAAAAGGCCACATCATGTGATTTTATTTGTGCAAAACACCCAGAACGGGGAAATCCACCGAGACAAAAAGTAGGTTTGTGATTTCCAGGCACTGAGGGAGGGAAAAATGGGGAGTGAGTGCTAATGGGGACAGTTTTTCTCTTTGAGGTGACAAAAATGTTCTAAAATTTTATAGAGATGAGAGTTGTACAACTCTACAACTAAAAACCACTGAAGTGTACATACACATTGAGATGGCAGATTTTGGCTCTGGCCGGTTGGCTAAGTGGATAGAGTGTCAGCCCAGTGTGCTGACATCCCAGGTTCAATTCCCAGTCGGAACATACATGAGAAGTGACCATCTGCATCTCTTCCCTTCCCCCTCCCCCTTCTCTCCCTATTACCCTCCCACAGCCAGTGATTTGTTTGGTTTGAGCATCGGCCCCAGGTGCTGAGGATAGCTCGGTTGACTCTAGCATCGGCCCCAGACTGGGGTTGCTGGGTGGATCCCAGTTGGGGCACATGAGGGAGTCTGTCTCCTGTCTCACTATCTCCCCTCCTCTCACTTAAAAAAAAAGATGGCAGGTTTTATGGCATGTGAATTACATCTCAGCAAATCTATTATGGAACAAAAGAATATATACAGTGTTAGTCACCTGTGGACACTCTGTGACCCAGAAAGTGGTCTGTTTTCGAGCTCACTGGTTCTTTCCTTGGCTGTGCTCACTCAGTCTTCCGATGCGTTTGTCACAGGCATTCTCTATATCAAAGACATTGCTTTTTATTTCAAGCATTTTCCATTTGATTCCCCCCCCCCCCCCCGCTTCACACTGCCCATCTGTTCTCTCCATTGTCCCTTCTTCCATGAGAGACCTCGTGTAGTAATCACAGCCACATTCCCTGTCTAGTAGTTTTAGAGTCTGTCAGATCCGAGTCTGGTTCTGGCTCTGGCTCTGGCTTTGGTGCTTACTTTGTCTGGGTTTTTTCTTGCCTTTTGACATGCCATGTAATTCTTTGTGGAAATCCAGACGTGATATGTCAGGTAATAGGAACTGAGGTAGATGGGCCTTTAGTGGGAGCTTTTATGGTTATTTTGCTAGGGGTGGCCTGTATTTAAAGTTTGCTGTACTGTACGTATCTATCAGTTTGACCTATGTACATATTTATGTGTAGATGTATGTTTTTTAACTTGTGTATATTTTCCTGTGTAAATTATAGTGGACAAAATGATCAGAGTGTTGCTTACCTAAAGGCCGGCACCCAGCCAGATGCCAGGGCAGGACCTCATAGGCAGCGTTGCCTCACAGTGTTTGCAGTCTGGACTCAGCTTTGCAGACCCAGGGAGGGTGGGAGAGTTCTCAGAAGCAGATGTTTACAATTCAGAAATGACCTGGGACCTCCTCATGACAGACGTGGATGCTCATGTCCGCTACCCAGTGAACCTGTGGGGTTCTGGAGTGCATGAGAAGCCAGATTTGTATCAGAAGTTGTTTGATGAGAGGCAAATGCGAGCCAAGGGACTCACTGCCTGTACCCCTGATGGGTGGGCAGCGTGAAGAGAAGTCCCAGGCGGCTCAGTGGACGCGCACACGCGGGGAGGTGGGCAATGTGGAGAGAGTCCCAGCGGTGGCTCAGTCACGCGCATACACCATGCCTGACGTGTGCCAGGTCAAGTGAGGCTATTGGGGCACAGACGTAGGCTGCTCCCCCCTGTCCACAAGGATGTGTTGTGGGGCACTGGCGCACAGACGACTACGGGAGAGTGTGAGACGGCACTGGGGACAGAGGGAAGGCCCCTGCCTGCCCCCCGGGTCCAAGGAGGCCCACGACCATGCTGGATCGGCACTTCCTCTCGGGACCCGTTCCAAGCTGACCATCTCCTTAATGCTTCCTCGTTTGAGTGAGGTCATCACTGCCCTCACACCGGGCAGAGTCCTCGTCCTGTGTCTGGCCTCAGCATGCTCTCTTCTTACCACTTTATTTGGGCTCCAGGCCTACAATATCCCACGAGAAATGCCATGATTATTGTAAGATTAATGCATGGTGTCCTGTGGGTGGGC
Organism: Saccopteryx bilineata; assembly: GCF_036850765.1. Classification (NCBI taxonomy): domain Eukaryota; kingdom Metazoa; phylum Chordata; class Mammalia; order Chiroptera; family Emballonuridae; genus Saccopteryx; species Saccopteryx bilineata. Next base: position 73,447,266 of record NC_089496.1, read on the forward strand.
AGGAAGAGGCAGCTGGGGCCCGGGTACAGGCAGAGAGGCCTCCAGAGAGTCTGCAGCGATGGGCCGGGCAGCTTCCTGACCTGCCCGTGAGCGCTGAGCGCACAGGGCAGTAGGCCGTGGGACTTATGCATTCAGTCTTCAACAGCCGGCCTGGAAACTTGGCGTCGTGAGAAGTGGTGGAAGGAGCCTCGGGTGTTTATCTTGGAGAAAGAGAGACATGATTTCTGTCTTTAAGTATTTGAGGGGGTGAACATAAAGGAGGAATCAATCTTAGGCTATTACCAGAAGGCACAATTTGGACCACAAGTGACTGAAAGGCAGATTTTTAACTCAATAGGGAAAAATGAGCAAAGGATAAGAAAAGGGTATTAAAGTGTGTGTGTGTGTGTGTGTGTGTGTGTATACACATACATACACACCTATATACACACACTAAGCATTTGGGGGAAAAATCAGTCTATTAACAAATTAAAATAACTTGATACCATTTCCTCTTACCTATCAAGTAGCAAAATGTAAATGGGCAAAATGCAGTGTTGGTCAGGTTCAGAGAAATGGACATGTACTGCTGGTGGGACTATCATCAGCATAAGCCATCTGTAGAATAGTTTTATTATGTGTATTAAATGTCTTAAGATGTGCATTCCTTAACACAACAAGAATTCCATGCATAGGAATTTATTCTAAGGAAAATTTTGGATTAGTCTAAACTTCAGTGATAGAGAATTGATTTAAAACAGCCTGGACCATCCATCTTATAGAGCACCGGACAACCATCAGATATGCATGCTTCAGGGGACTCTCAGGAATGAGGCCAAGTACCAGGAAGTGTTCAAAAATTTAAAAAAGGAGGAGCCAGTTATACAACAGAAACACTATGAAGCCAGTTTTATTTTTAAATTATAAATGGTAGTGACCTATACACTGAAACATTGTATATAGAATACTGGTCATTGTTACTTTTTGTGAAGTAGATTATCGGTTACTTTTTTCTTGTCTATTCTCGCATTTTCCAAATGCTAACATGACTTTCGTAATCAGAGACAATGACCTTGGTATGAAATCAATCTAAGTTTTCTAAAGAGCGTGCCAGACAATCGGATTAAAGGGTTGGCACTGAATTCAGAAGTTGTGCGTGTGTGAGGGGACGAGGGGTCGTTTGTGTCCCGGTTTTGTTCTGTGGTGGTGGTTAGTTGTTGCATTTCTACAAAGGCAGAGGTTCTGGGAAGCACCCTGTGTCTACACAGGATGCTTTTGGCGTGCCTGCAGGGTCGGGGCTGTGTTCCCCACTCTGTGGCCGCTCGCTCTCTGTTTCTGGGTTGGTAAGTACATTCTCAGCACACAGAACATTCCCTGTACTTGTCAGACCCTCCTGCTTCGTTCACTTCCTGGGCCCAGTTCTTCGCTTGACCTGGAACATAGTATCTGTTTCATGAAGACTGGAGGGATAGAGAGGGATGGATGGGTAGATGGAAGGAAGGAAGGAGAGAATGAAGGAAGGGGCTCTTGCCCAGATGGAATAAATAGTTGACTTAGGGGGGTGGATCAGTAAAAAAATTTCTTGCCAGAATTTCTAAAGGTATTTACAGAATCCACTTTCCCAGAAAGCTTTTAAGATGGTAGCGTCAGTCATCTAGCCTAGCTGAGGGGGCTGGAATGAGGTCATTGGCACTGTCACCCTATCATAAGGTCATGGAACTGGAGCATTGGGGCGGTAACTCCCTTAGTGCTCCGGCGATGGCTTGTAAATGTCCACGAGGAATGCTGGCCCTGCCTGCTCATGAGCTCAGGCTCCCTAATTATAAACAATGACTTGCTTAGGAAGCATGAAGTTTCCTAAGCACCAAAGTTGCTAAAAATATCCACAGGCGACCTTGGACATCTCTAAAGGTGAGCAGAAGAGTCAGGCTTTATGGAGCAAACAAGGGCCTTATAAAAAGATTTTTTGACAACCCACATGCAATATGTTCACTTATTCCTTAGTCTGATAGCTGCACACTCGCAGTTTTACCCGATCCTGCCGCCGCCAGGTTAAACATAAACATCGCAGAGCATTCTGATACATTCTAGAAGTCCTTCCTGTTACATGCGGCTTTCCCAATTAGCCTTACAGCATTTTTCTAGGGTTCATTTTATAGGGTTCATTACATAGGTTTCATTCTAAGCATTTGGGTTGGGAGTCTGGGTTAAAGAAGACTTCCAAAGACAATTCGTTCCTTTGTTGAATCCTTAATGTGTGTAGTCTGAAGAAACAGATACTCTATGCTCGACATGCTAGCAAAGAAATCACCCACGATGGACTGTGTTTTATATTTTGGTGGTGCATTCAGCCATGAGGAGACTTGGAAGTTCTGGAGCTGTTAATGGTCTCATAGTCATCACCCAGCACTTTGCACTGCACAGACCTTCAGCTTTGAGCCAGAAGCCACTTCTGTGACAGGGGCCTCTTTTCTGGTAACCGTCATCTGGTATGCTTGGTTCGCCACCTCGCAGTTCGGAGAAATGGCTGATGAACCAGTGGTGGGTCTGCACAGGAGAGCCAGCCTCTGACCCAGGGGAGGAGTGTGGACCCAAGACCTCGTTACCTCCCACTGGGACCATCTCGGTCAGGAGTGGACCCAGCTGTTGGTGCCCTTGTGTACCTTCTCATCGGGGAGGTGGATGCTTTTCTTCTCTCTGCTTTGGACTTTTAGGAAGCCTTGGCCACAGCATGCCAGAGCCCTGAGGTTATTGCGGGGTTTGGGCTGGAATCCACAGTGGCCAGGCCGGCGGTCCCAGTGCCCCAGACAGCTTAGCTCTGCCATGAGCCCATCTGGTGCAGCCCTGCACTTGGAGTTTGCTTGTTGAACACAGTTATGTTTGTTTCTTCTTCATTTAAAAACCACCAGAAGCTGCTTGTCTGTGTGGAGTCCACCGACCCGCAGCCTGGCTGTCTCCAACCCTCAGCCCACGTTCCAGGTGCCCAGTAGGTCTCCTGTCCAGGACCCCACGGTGATGCCCTGATGAGACACCATAGCCATGACCTTAGTGTGAGGTGGAGAACGGAGAGTTTTCTGGCCTTGTTCTCAGGCGGGGCAAAGCCATTCTAACTTGTCCTTCAGTAAATGTTTCTAAGCGCTTGTCATGGTCCAGGTACCTCCTAAGGCCCTGGGAGTCCTCGGGCAAGTCTGGCGTGGTTCCTGCCCATACTAAGGAGCTCACAATCCCCTGGAAGAGACAGGCAGCTGTGCGGGCCATGGCTGGTCCCTGGATGGGGTCATAACAGAGGCACGCAGTCCTGGGGGGGCACGCAGGAGGGAGATTCCATCTGCTGGAAGTGTCCAGGCCGGCATCTCTTCCACACTGCGGCCAACCCGCACTGACCGCCTAACGGGCAGAGGCATGCAGTCGTGGGGGAGCACGCGGGAGGGAGATCCCATCTGCTGGAAGTGTCCAGTAGCTGTGCGGGCCATGGCTGACCCATGGATGGGGGTCATAACAGAGGCACGCAGTCCTGGGGAGGCACGCGGGAGGGAGATCCCATCTGCTGGAAGTGTCCAGTAGCTGTGCGGGCCATGGCTGACCCATGGATGGGGGTCATAACAGAGGCACGCAGTCCTGGGGGGACACGCGGGAGGGAGATTCCATCTGCTGGGAGTGTCCAGGCCGGCATCTCTCCCACACCGCAGCCAACCCTCACTGACCGCCTAACGGGCAGAGGGAGAGGAGCAGTCAAGCTGAACCATAAATATAAAAAAGAGATAGGAATTTGCTGTCCGAAAAAGAATGCTTTACAGGCAGAGGGAACAGTGTGGACAAGGGCAAGGGAGGTGTGAGAGTAATTACAGTTTTCATTTGTGAGTGTTCACCATGTGCGGGGCTTTCTGACAAATCCTTGACGTTCATTGTGCTCGGTAGTTTCACAACAGCCCTGATAAGGTGGAGGCACTGTCGATGCCCCCATGCTCCAGGGAGGCCCCGGAGCTCGAGTGGAAGTAGCCCCGTTCACACAGGAAGTAGTAGACTTGAGTTCTGCCACAGGCCTTCCTCTGCTTTCCGAGTGGGAGAAAGACACTGTGCTGGAGACCGTATGTGACGCTCTGTGGCAGGTGGGGAAGATGCCTGGACGGGGGCAGTTGGACCCTGGGGTGGGGCCTTGAGCGCTAAGCCTGGGAGTCAGGCTCTGTGCAGAGTCACTGAAAGTCACTGGAGGTCTTGAGAGATTATTCTGGAAGTTGAAGTGAGAGGAGGGGCTGGGATAAGGTGTGAAGGTCAGGGGATCAGAGAGGACCATCCCAGGGGGCAATGAGGACAGAGGCCTTGCAGGAGTCAATGGGGTCAAGTTGGGGCAGTGCTGGGCCGAAACCATAGCTGGGGTTCCAACCCACAGAGACCAAATCCAGTTACTAGATCACCTCCCGTTAGTATGGGAATACTTCAGGGCTCTAGATCCATAGTGAGATTTTAGAAATATGGTCACCATCATTTGATATTTTCCGTCTCAGAGGAAGTCGAGCTGCCGTTTGCAGTGAAGTCCACGGCCACCCTCCCTGCGGTTACTGGCCTCCCTGGTCTCCTGCTCCCTTCTCCTGCCTTCCAGCCGGGCTCCCTCCCCATGTCGGTTCATGTGTCGGTGCCAGGGCGATCCCTTCAAGCGTTCCTTTCAGCAAGGGCAAGTGGGCATGTTTGGCACGTTCCTCCTGCCATTCTCGCGCAGCTGCTGGAGAACGCGAGGGAGGGGGTCACCATCCAGACCCCGGGGCGCTGCTCTGTTGTAGCAAGAAGTCTGTGCAGTGGGATGTGTTCCTTCTCCTTTTCCCCACTGTGACTCTCGCAGGTGGTTTTGAGTTAATCCTTGGAATTCAGACATTGGCTCAGGTGTGTCTTAAGGTGAGTCTGTTCCCTGCACTCTACCTGGTGCTGGTTGGGCCCCTCCATTTGCAGACTCGAGCCTTTCTTTGCCACGGGGCAATTTATCTAGATTTTTTCCGAGCGGCTGTTGCTTCCCAGTCTACTTTGCTCACGCTCGGAAGCGCCGTCTTGATTTCTCAGATCTGTTCTTTCTGCCACTGAGACTTTGGCTCTCGTTTCCTTATTCTTTTCTTCCAAACCTTTGGAGAATTTCTCAATCCCAATCAGTGTTCCTGTTTCATTTGTAGAGAATTTGGCCATGACCTTTCCATCTGAACACATTCCTTGCTTGATAAAAAGTTGTGCCTTTTTCGTAAATACTGTGTCCACAGTGTGTCACTGAATTTAGATATTTTTCTCCTTTGAATTCTTTCTTACAAAGAAAATCTGTTATTTTAGTGGGAATAGTTGCTGTGGCTCCGTAACCCAGTCGTCTCTTTTTTCATACGTTTGTGATTGTTTTCCACGTGGCTCACCTTCGAGAGGTCACCGTGTGGTTGTCCCTTGTTGAGAGTTGAGGGCAGTTCCATCATTGGTCATGTGGGGTCTTATAAGACCTTTCAGGCTAAGATAGGGGTGGAAGAGGAATGTTTGGCTTTATTGTTACCGAAGGTAACATTTACTTGTCTGTGCCTGAGGCCAGTGGTGGGGTGGGGAGATGACAGAGGTCACAAGCAAACTGAAGGAGCACACAAGCATTCTGCCACCAAACCCCTCCCGGAAGGCTTGAGGCCGAGGCTTGCTCTCGGGACTCAGCCCCGTTCTGTGCTAAGTCCAAGCCACAGTCGCTCTAAGCTCATTGGCTGGCCCACCTGGGGGCCTTTTCCTTCAGACACAGGGAATTGCAACTTACTTAGCCGCTTTTCCTGAATCCCGGGTTGTCCGCTGCTGGCCTGCTGGTGGTCACCCTCCCTGGTCTGTGGGCTGACCTGTGCTCCTCTCCCCCCAGGCCATCACTGCTCCAGGGACACATGGGGACAGGTGCTGACTCAGGGTCTCCGTTGGCTCTTTTGGGACAAAGGCACCTTTTGTACTTCAGAGCTCTGCTTTGGACAGTGTTGGGTCGTTTCTGCAGGAACCCTGAAATGCAAGATACCTGTAGTGCAGCATTTCTCTGAATACCGTATTTCCCCATGTATAAGAAGCACCTTTTTCGAAAAATCTGGGGTCTAAAAACTGGGTGCGTCTTCTACAGTGGTTGTCGTTTTTACTTGCATTTCCCGCCTTTTCTCATGGATGAGGAATTGTATGAATTTTATGATGAATAAAACTTGAATTCAGTAACTTTATGTAGTACATTTGTTTTAGGCCCCCGAATTAAGGTACATCTTATACATGGGGACATACGGTACCTTCCCAGCTCCCAGCCCCCAGAGAGGCAGTGAAGGAGGAGTTCATGGTCCACCATGTGGGACTTGGCCTCCTGGACTCCCCTGCGAGAGCATCCTGCTCCCAAGTCGCGAGTTTAATTCTCTGCAAAGGCCTGTGGTGATGAAACCTCTTTCTCTTTGTTTAAACTATGCTTCCCAAATGTGTTTGGCCGAAGAAACATTTTATTTCCCGCCTAACACTTATTAATGTTCCCCAGGGAGGACTTTGGAACTGTGCTGCGAACAAGTGGCCTGAATTGCTTGCAGCAGAAGGTGGTGGGGTTTTTCTCCGCCTGCATTTGGCGGAATACAGAGAAACTTGTCTTAATTCACATATGAGGCGGCCGATGCCAGGACAGGCTCCACCCTGCACGCTGCACAGCAGCCCGCTTTCCACCAGTGTCTGCACAGTGCGCACGCGCCCCCTCGTAAGGAGGAAGAGGCATTCTGGCGGTTGCTGCGTTCCCTCCCAAACAGCGGTATCTGGTTACCCTACATCTGAGTGTTGTTTCTATTGCTTGGGTTTCTTTAGACTGGCCCAGGAAGAGTGTTTCCAGAGAAAAGGTAATTAAAGAAAGGGCAGAATGAGCTTGTGAAACCGATCAGGGAATTGTTGAAATCTACTAAACTGGCTGGCATGATCCTGTTCCTATTAAAAACCACTTTGATAAACGTCGCTATCCCTGCCAGGAAGTGTCCCCTCCCGAACCATTGCTCCCACCCTGGCGTCCAGCCCTGGCCGCGTGCCCTGCCTCGGAGTGGTGCGCTCTTTCCGTGGCCCTAGTGCTGACCACACAGCATCGTGAGGGTCCTTCCCCAGCTGCCGTGAGCCCCTCGGGAGGAACAGCCGGGCCTCGTGCACTGCTAAGTGCCTGGTCTTCGGCTGAAAGGCAGGCGCTTAGTCGGTGCTCAGAAACTGTGTCACACTTCCTGATCTCATGGCCAAACTCTGACCTGGCATTTGTACCCACAGAATGTCAGAGCCGAGGAGGATGCTGCCATTCCCTCGGGCCAGCCCTCCTTCTCTGTGGAGGGCGGCTGAAACCCCTGCATGACTCTGCATCTGTCTCGCTGACGCCAGCATCACCCTCTGCCCTTGACCACAGCCCAGACCCCACACAGGAGACTGAGGCCAGGTGGAGCTCAGCTGGCACAGGGGCCAGTGTGGCAGTGGGGCGATGCCACCTGTCCTGACCAGGGCCAAGGATGGCACTCCCAGCATCACAGTGGACACAACACTGAGTGTATTGAGCCCCACGTGCCAGGCTCGTGCTGGTGCCTAATAGACACTCTGTCCCCCTATAGAGTGGCGACGATGGCTGTTCCCATTTCACAGCGCCTGTCTGTTCTTAGTCCCGTCTCCCCAAGCTCACAGGGAAGGTCTGCGGTCAGTCAGGGGTAGAGTCAGGATTTCTGAGTCAGGACTCCTCCGGGCACTTCGAGGCTAGAGCCCTTCCTCATTATCCAGCCGTTCTGTCCACTTAGGCTTGTCTTCTCTCAGTGTGGGTTCTGGACATGACGACCGTTCTCCTGTGCAGCACTCGTTCGTGGAACCAGAGCAGTCTTGGCACCACCGTTTCAAATATATAAAAAATATATAAAAACACGTGCCTTCCGGGACGAGAGGTGGCCCATGGCGCTCGCTGGTGTCTCGCGCCGTGTGGCTAGGGCTCTGCAACCTGGAACAGAAAGTTTATTCTTCAGTCAACACACCCATTCTTTGTGTCACAGATCCCTTGCTCCCTGGATGAGCTGCTCTCCCAAACTGTTCTCAAATGTCCTCTCCAGGGAGGATCCACTAGAATCTCAGATGGAATGAAGGGCCCTGAAGTTGGTGACCAGAGAGGGCCTTTGGGATTTTTTTTTTTTTTTTAAGATTTTATTTCTTCAGTTTAGAGAGGAGAAATAAAGAAAAAGAGGAGAGAGAAAGAAGGGGGAGGAGCAGGAAGCATCAACTCCCATATGTGCCCTGACCAGGCAAGCCAGGGTTTTGAACCAGCGACCTCAGCATTCCAGGTCAATGCTCTGTCCACTGTGCTACCACCAATCAGGCCACATTTGGGGTTGGTTTGTTTTTTTTGGAAAAAGTGCTCAAATATGGCCAGGGCTGTGCTTTGGCAAGATGAAAGTAGCAACAGTGTGCCAGTGTTTTTTAACTGCCGGTCTGCAGACTGCTGCTGGTCTGCCAGAAACTTCTTGCCGGTCTGCAACAGAGTTAACACCTTGATGTTCTCTGAAGATGATACAGTCTTTCTTCGTATACTGGTGTAGACCACAGTCCTGGAAGAGGAAAGAGCAGTGGGGTGGGTGTAAGGAGAAGATACATGAGCGCCAGTAACAGCAGGCTGTGCTGAGGCAGCGCTGGGGAGGGGCCAGGGGTCCGTGACCAGGGGCCTTGGAGAGGAGCTGCCAGAGCACAGAGCCCGCGAGAGGTAGGCGGCATGGACACAGGTCTTTGTCTGCAAACAGGATAGTTCCCAAGGGCTGAGCAGGAAGGCGCTGAGCTGGAAACTGGTTAGCTTGAGAAGATTATGAGGGCAGTTGGAGGCTGATGTTGAAGAACATGGAGCAGAGAGGAGCCAGATACAATGCTGATGAGGGTAGATATTGGAGTAACAGCATAAAGCCCCAAAGCAGAGGCGGTTGACAGGTGGACCGCCTTCTGGATGCCCTCCCTGCGCAGGGGAGGGGGTTTAGCCAGAAGCTAGAAACAGGGTGAAGCCATCCAATGGAGCCTGTCATTGTATGTGAAATTTTTATCACTGAAAGCTGAAAATAGCAATCAAATCCCACATGAGAGGATTAGAGGATCAATGTTCTGTTTTCCTTGGAAAACTGCCCGTAGCTTTCCGTGGAAAGGCCCCTGCCCTAGCAGGGAAGGTGACTCAGACTCCAGTCCCGCAGTGGACGGGGGCCTGGACGCCTCGGCCCCCTCCTCTCATTACCGGTGGTCAGATGAGGCTGGGGGGTGCTGTCCTACCCCCCCCCCCCATTCCTTCCTGACATCCCACTGCACCTCAGTGTGGCTTCCCTGGGACAGCCAGCCCCTCAGCTGACGCTGCTCACAGATCACGATTTATCAGAAGCAAAGCTCTGTCTTCCGAGTCCAAGTTTATACAGAAAATGTTCATTTACCACTTGAGGCAAGAGGAGATGTGTGTTAATTTTTGCGATTTTGTGGCTGTTTTGGGGAAAGACAGATTGTGTCTCTGCCAAATATTTTAGAATTAAACTTCCTTCTGCCATCGGGTGTGTTTTCTCTCAATTTGGAGATGGGGGGCTGAGCTCTGGAGTCGGAATTTAAGCCAGCACGCTCCCGTTTCAAGCTTGGTTGGAGAACAAGACACAGCCTGGGAGAACCCCCCGGTGGGGAAGCCCGCGGCCTGTAAGTGCCAGAGCATCATCCGCCTCCCCTTAGAGAAAATGGTCTTTATTATTGTGGTTATTGCACAAAGTCACTCTTCATTAAAGAGACTCAGAAGACCTATACAATCTTGAAAAAGAAAGTAAAAATTGACCCGTAAACTCATTAAAAAAGTTTTTTTTTAACATTATGTACTAAAAAGTAAGCGTTTCTTTCTACACCGGTCCTGTCCCCAAGAACCAGTTGATAACAGCGCAGTGAATCTCATGGTGGTTATTTGATTCTTTGTCAACAGATGAATGAAATATTTACATAACTTGAAATGCCCATCTATAGTTCTTTTTCTTTCTTTTTTTTTCTTTAAGTGAGAAGAGGGGCGAAAGACTCCAACATGTGCCCCGACTGGGACCACCCGCCCCCCAGCACCCCCCTTCTGGGGCCAGTGCTTGAATGAACCGAGCTATCCTCAGTGTGCAGGGTCATTCTCGAACCAATTGAGCCACTGGCTACGAGTGAGGAAGAGAAAGGGATGAGTCGGGGGGAGAAGCAGATGGTCACTTCTCGTGTGTGCCCCGACTGGGGATTGAACCCGAACGTCTGCACGCCAGGCTGACAGTCTGTCCACTGACCCAACCGGCTAGGGCCACAGTTCTCACTGAAATTGCTTTTATAACTGAATGTTTCGGCCAAATCTTGCAAATGCATAAATGAATGTTTTGCATTTCACCTTCCTTAACTTTCTCTGCATCACCTACAAGTGCAAGTGACTGTGCACCATGAAATTACCAAGATGTTAGGCAAAGAGAGGAGCGGGAAGGGGCACTGGCTCCTGAGCTCGCGCCCCAGGCCCCAAGTAGTCAGCTGTGGGTCTGTATTTCCGATCGCCTGAGTAAAATAACGGCCACCTTTGCCCCTTTCCTGTTCGCCACGGGCATATTGTGCGTGACGCCGGCATTCCTCGTTTCAGGCATGACGATCCCCGAAGAGGATGCTGACGTGGGGCAAGGCAGCAAGTACTGCCTCGTGGCGATCGGGAGGCTTCAGGTGAGAAACAGCTCGCAACCTTTTCAGTCTCATTGAGGGCTCAGTGTAGGAAGAGCAGGAGCCCGCGGGTTCGGGAGCCGCTCCTGAGCTGTGCCGTCAGTGTGGATCCCTGTCCCACGCGGGGAGGAGGTGAGGCTGAACCTGGAGGCAGAGAGGGGGCTGTGAGCTGTGAGCTGCAGGGTTCTCACCTCATCGGAGCCTGAGTCAGTGCCCCCCGCCCCGCTATGCCACTCACTGCAAGGTCAAGTCCTGCTCACATCCCCTTGGATGTTTGCCCATGGTCTGCAGGACAGAGCACAAGCTTCTCTCTTCTTGTCCCCTGCCCTGTCCCCAGACCACACACCCTGTGAGAGGGCTGTCCCCTCTCACAGCCCACCATGTGCCCGTCCCTCCTGTTCCCTTTCTTCTTTCCAGGTCCCGGTTATTTCCTGTTTACCCCCTTGAGATCCAGCTAAAACGATCCCTCTATCTGCTTAGTCAAAATTCACAGTCCCGTCCCCCACGCTGCTGGCATGGGGTTCATCCCTCAGTTATCATTCTCCACGGTCTGTTTTCCTGTACTCAGTTGAGTACCTGCCCCTTTCCCACAGCTCCTAAAGGGCAGGGACCATGCCTTTAATGTTGGGGAAACATAAATGTGCCGACTAATGCGTCTACATTGCACTGGTTCAGTGCCTGGCACACACGGTCAGGGCCTAGTCAGCTGGGCTCCTCCCTGTCCCTGAGGCACTGAGCACCTCTTCGTATGGATGAGCGGGCCATAGAGACACAGCGCACACGCAGGACCCTCGCTTCTCCCGTCCCTGGTTCCCTGGGTCTCCCTGTTTTCAGACAGGTGAATAAGCAGTTTCGATCACATGACAAACATTGGTTATTCCTTGCAGACGGGTGAAGAAAGACAACTTGGGTGAATTTGGTCCACAGATGTTGACAAAATATTTAGATGTTTCTAGTTATTTCCCCCAGTTCCTTGGACTCCTTTGCCATCCTTGGTGAAGGGAAGGTGGGAGGAGGGAAGGGTGTTGATGTTTCCCAGCACTGGCCACGTGCTGGTATTTAATACGCCATCCTTAGGAGCCTCACACCCACCCTGTGCGATTACAGGCTTTGTTATTCCCACTGACTGAATAGGAAACGGGCTCAGAGGTGGAAGGGCAGTGGCCACTGTCACTGTTAGTCCCAGGTGTGACCCGGGCTGTTATTCCCACTGACTGAATAGGAAACAGGCTCAGAGGTGGAAGGGAAGTGGCCACTGTCACTGTTAGTCCCAGGTGTGACCCGGGCTGTTATTCCCACTGACTGAATAGGAAACAGGCTCAGAGGTGGAAGGGCAGTGGCCACTGTCACTGTTAGTCTCAGGTGTGACCCGGGCTGTTAGAACCACTGACTGAATAGGAAACGGGCTCAGAGGTGGAAGGGCAGTGGCCACTGTCACTGTTAGTCCCAGGTGTGACCCGGGCTGTTATTCCCACTGACTGAATTGGAAACAGGCTCAGAGGTGGAAGGGCAGTGGCCACTGTCACTGTTAGTCCCAGGTGTGACCCGGGCTGTTATTCCCACTGACTGAATAGGAAACAGGCTCAGAGGTGGAAGGGCAGTGGCCACTGTCACTGTTAGTCTCAGGTGTGACCCGGGCTGTTATTCCCACTGACTGAATAGGAAACAGGCTCAGAGGTGGAAGGGCAGTGGCCACTGTCACTGTTAGTCTCAGGTGTGACTCGGGCTGTTAGAACATGTGGACCCATTGTGCTAAGAACATGGAGGATCTGTGAACCTCAGTCCACGTGGTCTCTTCCCATTCTCTGTCTCTGTCAAAACCTCACCGTGGTTTCCCGTTGCAGGTGACCAGCTCTCCTGTGTGCATGGACATGAGCGGGATGTCGGTGCCCGCCGAGTTCCTGTCCCGGCACAACTCGGACGGGATCATCACCTTCGTGGATCCGAGATGCATCAGTGTGATCGGCTACCAACCCCAGGTAGGACATTTTGGGCTCATGGCCGTTGGTAAAGATTTAATTTACTTAAAACTCATCTCTGTTGTTGGACATACAGCACAATCATATGTAGGACACACGGCACAAAAAGCCACATCCCTGCCAGGATGGAGCATTGTCCTTCAAAACCAAGAATGGGCAGTGTAGGCAGCCACTCCCCTTAAAGGTCACCCTTCTCTCTTTGCCCTGGCCACTGACTTTTTCTACCTTGAACTTTCATGAACTAGAGTGATGGTGCTCCATGAAAGAGAGTTCATTGTGACGAACACCAGACAGGAAGTCTCCTGCTCGGGAACGTACAAGCATATTAATGTGAAAGATTGAAACATCTTGAAGTGAAGGTGTCCACTTAGTTCCTACCCCCATCTATCACATACCTTTGGAACCCACTTTTATTGGGGGCACATTCTCGGGTCTTTTTTCTTTAAGTGAGAGGAGGGAGATAGACTCCCGCACGCACCCCGACTGGGATCCACCTGGCAACCCCCAGTCTGGGTGCTCAAATCAGCTTAGCTATCCTCAGCGCCCTGGACCAGTGCTTGAACCAGTCAAGCCCCACTGGCTGCAGGAAGGGAAGAGAGAGAGAATGGGGAGGGGGGAAGGAAAGAAGATGATTGCTTCTCCTGTGTGTCTTGACCGGGGATCAAATGTGGGATGTTTGCACGCCAGGCTGACACTCTATCCACTGAGCTAACTGGCCAGGTTCATTTACAGGTCTTTGTTCCAGACCTTTCAAAAACAAATTCCGTGTTATGAGACACTCAAAAGGCAGGGGAAGTTATTTTCGATTAAGATAAAGTGAAGAGGCTTGACCAGGCGGTGGCGCAGTGGATAGAGCATTGGACTGGGAGACAGAGGACCCAGGTTCGAAACCCTAAAGTTGCCGGCTTGAGCACAGGCTCATATGGCTTGAGTGTGGGCTCACCAGCTTGAGTGCGGGGTCGCTGGCTTGAGCGTGGGATCATAGACAACCCCATGGTTGCTGGCTTGAGCCCAAAGGTCGCTCACTGTGCTGTAGCCCCCCAGTCAAGGTACATATGAGAGAGCAATCAATGAACAGCTAGGGTGCTCAGTGAAGAATTTATGCTTCTTATCTCTCTCCCTTCCTGCCTGTCTATCTCTCTCTCTCTCTGTCACACACACACACACAAAAGATAAAGCAAAGAGGTAAAGTAAGAATATGCTGTGTGAGAGCCCTGTAGCCCTCAGCCTGAAGACAGAACAGTAAAACACATCAGGAAGCAGTCGAGGAAGTGTTAATGTGCATGGAACATTGGGTGATTCCACTGCAATTTTAGGTGTAATGTGGCACATTATGGTGTTGTAAGATAATCTCATATTTTTGAGATCCATGCTTCAGGGAGAAGTGTCGTGCTATCAGCTTTTCTCTAGATTTAAAGTTCTTTCCTGATAAAAAGCATTTCAAGAAAAAAGAGAAAGAAAGAAAAAGATCTTTGTTCTGAGGAACAAAGTTTAGGATACATTGATACGGGTATTTTAATTACATGTATATTTTAGAACTAGAAACAGTCCAAATGGAAATACTGGCACCACTCATCATTTTAACATCTCCGGAGTCAGGAGAGGCTTGGACGGAACGAGGGGACAGTGAGTCTGTTTACAAGTGCGCCCTTGCCTCCATCGGGGGATGCGTTTCCAGCAGACCCATCTCCCCACAGCCCCTCCCCCGAGCATCGAGATGGGTTCTGCAGGGAGATTAACCCTCCTGCTCGCTGCCACTGAAGCCTGTCGGCTCCCCTCAAGGCTGCTTGTTGATTGGATCCAGATCAATGAGTTAGTCCAAATCCTCTGCTGTTTAAGATACTTCCAATTGGACCACTTTCCTGTAACACACTCAGAGTGGCCTCTTGACGGTTTATCTGACTCTGGTTGGCATCACTGTGAAACACACTTCTATTTTGGGTTAGTGCTGGTCCTTTGACTAAAACAAAGATGGATGAAGGTAGATAGTAAATATGCATTTAACAAGTACAGTTATTTTTTATTTCCTTTTCCAATTGAGAGGAGAGGAGATAGAAAGACAGACTCCCACACGTGCCCTGACCAGGATCCGCCTGGCAAACTCTGTCTGGGGCCGATGCTCCATTTGGGACCATGCTTGCAACCAAGCTATTTTTAGCTCCTGAGGCGGAGGCTCCACAGAGCCATCCTCAGTGCCTGGGGCCAATGCGTTTGAACCAATCAAGCCATGGCTGCAGGAGGAGAAGAGAGAGAAAGGGGAGGGAGGAGGGGGAGAGAAGCAGATGGTCACTTCTCCTATGTTCCCTGACCAGGAATCAAACCCAGGACATCCACATGCGTGGCTTACACTCTACCACTGAGCCAACCAGCCAGGGCCAAGTACAGTTATTTTAGACAACAGCATCTCTCTAGCCACAAGAGAGCTGTAGTTTCCACGTTTAGACAATGTCAGTTTCCCTAGGCAATGCATCTTCCCTCATGCAATTGTCTTCTTATGTTTATTAACATATGTTTATTGCAGTTTGCCTGTCTAAGGCAAACAAAACTAAAATTGTGTTCTGGTGCTGTAGACCTAGGGCTTCAGCAAAATCAGAAGTCAGGGTTGACCATGCCAAAGGGACTTGGGATGGGGTCCAGTGGCCAGCTCTGTGGTCATGCCTGGGGAAATTTGCATCTACTCCCCCCTTAAGAAGGGGGGCGAGCTAGAGGTGGGGTGAAGGGGATAGAAATGAACACTGTCATCTAACCATGTTATATAAAGTATAAAAATGGGTTTTGGGATAATTAAAGCATCTCTTTTTGTTTAGGACCTTCTAGGAAAGGACATTCTGGAATTCTGCCACTCTGAGGACCAGAGCCACCTGCGCGAGAGCTTCCAGCAGGTACCACCAGCACCATTGACAGGGGTGTAGAAGCTGGGTCCACGTGGGTGTCGCCAGCAGGGCATCCACTCCACGATGTGCCAGGTGGTCAGGGCCCCTGCCACGAAGGACCTCGCAGCCTCATGGGGAAAGACAGGCCCATTGGGACGAAATTACTGAGTCACAGAGAAGAGCAGAGGACAGAGAGGGTCCCAGAGTGGGGAAGAGGCAGGGACGGTCTCCCAGGATGGGGGACAGTGAGGATGGGTCCTGAAGGAGGAGTGCAGAAGAAGTGACAGGACATTCTGGACTGAAGGGCAGCACCACACATGCAAAAGAACCTGGTTTGTGGGGAGAACAAGTGTTCCCTGATGACTGCGGTGACAACGCCGGCTCGTGTGGGGAGAACAGGTGTTCCCTGATGACTACAGTGACACCGCCAGCTCGTGTGGGGAGAACAAGTGTTCCCTGATGACTGCGGTGACAACGCCGGCTCGTGTGGGGAGAACAGGTGTTCCCTGATGACTGCAGCGACACCGGCCGGCTCGTGGAAGGACGTGGGTGGTGATGAGAGTGGGGCTGGTGAGGCCAGGCTGTGAAGGGCCTCAGGTGCCATGCCAAGGAGTTCAGATTCTCTCCTGCGTCATTTTAGTGAGGATCCCTCACGTTTAAGTGACGTGGTGTTTTTGAAAAGCAGTACTGGCAGCCCAGGTATGCAGAAGAGACAGATGTGGGAGGTAACAGGAACAAAAGGCACACTGTGGGCTGTGCCAAGGCCGGGGTGGGCAGGAGCGGTGGGCATCGCAGGACGAGGCAGATTGAAGAGGCAGCTGTTGGGTTAGTGGTCTTTGGAGAGAGAGTCGAGGATGCCCGTGAACGGCTGAGCGGAAGCCCCCTCTCTCCCATGGCTGCATCATGGCCGTCGTCATTATTAGCCGCTGTTTACTGAGCACCCACTATGTGTCAGGCACCATGTGTCCTTGCATAAACTTTCCTGAATCTTCTGAGGACCTGTTACTTCCTGAGCCCAGGTCTGCTGTGATGAGAGAGACGGCAGGTTCCTCAGGGGGCCACGGTGTTGCGCTTTGGCCCCAGGAAGAAAAGAACTGGCAGTGTGGCAAAAAAAGAAGTCGGTGAATTACTTTTTAAGAGGGAGTAATGGTTTGTCATTCACCTAAGGAACAAGTCCTTGACACTGAGCTTTACAGCAAGAACTATTACAAGGACCCCTCCAGCAGCCTGGCTCTCCTGCTGAAGGCCTGTTATGTTTCCGTGGGGCGACCTAGCCCTCCTACTCCCTTCCACGTGTGTGGGTCCAGCTCACCCCTGTCCTGCCCTGCATGCTCTCTCCTTCCCGAGCACCCCGACACCTGTCTTTCTCCACACATCAGACTCCTTGTAACCTCTCCTCTTCTGCCCGTGTCTCCGAGCTGTGACGCCCTCGGCCTCTGCCCTTGATAAGCTTCTCTGCTTTTTTCCCCGTCTTCTCTCTGTCGGTGGTTTTATCCCCTTGGCGACACCAGCCCAGACTGCCCCTCGAGGTGCTCACCTGCATGTATCCAGGCCCCTCGCCTGCACCTGTGCCGAGTGACCTGGAACCTTCAAACACAGAACCCGGGTCTCCTCTCACAGCCCATCTCCCGGCACCCACCCTCCTGGCTGCACAGGCAGGAGCCGAGAGGCCTCTGCTCTCCCCCTGAGCCCGGTCCCCACATCCAGCCTGGCAAGTCCCGTCACACCCCCAGAAGCCACCTATCACCATCCCCGTCTCCTTCCCTCATTCCCACTGACTGTGACCAGGCCGCCCCATCTCTCATCTTGTTGCCCCCTGCTTTCACTCCTGCCCTGGTCCAAGCCGGTCAGAAATACAGCCCAGGTTTTTTTGTTTGTTTGTTTTGTTTTTGTTTTTGTTTTTGTTTTCTGAAGCTAGAAACGGGGAGAGACAGACAGACTCCCGCATGCGCCCGACCGGGATCCACCCGGCACGCCCACCAGGGGGCAACGCTCTGCCCACCAGGGGGCGATGCTCTGCCCCTCCGGGGCGTCGCTCTGTCACGACCAGAGCCACTCTAGCGCCTGGGGCAGAGGCCAAGGAGCCATCCCCAGCGCCTGGGCCATCCTTGCTCCAATGGAGCCTTGGCTGCGGGAGGGGAAGAGAGAGACAGAGAGGAAGGAGGGGGGGAGGGGGGGAGAAGCAGATGGGAGCTTCTCCTATGTGCCCTGGCCGGGAATCGAACCCGGGACTTCCGCATGCCAGGCCGACGCTCTACCACTGAGCCAACCGGCCAGGGCAGGCCCAGGTTTTGTCACATCTTTACCCGGAACCTGCCGCTGGCTTTTCCATGGCTGCTGCTCAGCCTGACCTTCGCCCTGTGCGTCTCTTCCTCATTTGTTCACTATACGCACGTCACTTTGTCTTGACCAGGGGGCTCCATTTTTGTGGGAATGTAGACACGAGATGCTGACAGGGGTGCACCCCTTCCCTTAGTCCCTGCGCAGTCCTCACCCTCACCTAGTGTGTGTCACCTCCCCCTTTCACAGTGGACACCAGGACTCAGCGAGGTTCAGTTGCCTGCCCCAAGTCACAGATAAGAGAGCTGCGGCTGGAGCTCGCCCCCTTCCGAGCATCCGCCCTCTTCCCACATCCTGCACAGGCCTCCCAGTCCGACAGGCAGCACATAGGCAGAACCTGGTTGGTTTTGGAAAAAAAAAAAGGAACGAAGGTAACATCCGGTTCCTCCTGGCCTCCAGCGTTGGTAACTCCTGCTTTGTGAGCGGCCAACCCATTTCTTGGGGTGGGGGTGGGAGGCAGACGCCAAGTAGAAGCTCATGAGAGCCAGGCCGAGCCTCTCTCAGGACCAGCGTGCAGCGCCAAGTGGCCACAGGGCCACCCTGGAGCGCGCCGGCCGGGGCCCCTGCGGTGTTCCGGGCTCCGGCTATGCCACGGGCGGCAGCAGGGTGGGCACAACTGTTGATAAAGGGAAGTGGCTTGTTTTTGCAAAGCGCAGAGGGAGCTGCTGCGTCAGCTCTGGACTTAAAAGCCCTGAATGGCCCAGATCAAGGGTGGGAGGAGTCTGAGTTTGGCAGTGACAGCTTGCTCACCGGGCACTGGAAATCTGAGTCCCGGATTCCCTCTGTGAGTCACAGTTTACCTAGAAGTCAGACTGAAGAGTGGGGCCCAGTGAGATTGACAGCAGGTTCCCTCCCATCCCTGTGCCCTCAAGTGCCTTCCGCCACCATGGTGATGGAGAGCACGTTGTCCTCATGGACAGCATGTGAGGCTGGGCTTGGGCCTGGCCTTGTGGTCTCAGGTCTCAGCATCACACCTGCACCAAGCACCAGCCGGGTCTCGAGGCCTGGGCTGGGATAGTGCACAGCCTCGCAGGTGCAGTCCGATCCCCGTCCCATCTCCAAACGTTTGCTCTGACCGCCTCCCACCAGGAGAGCCCTCCCACACAGCTTCCTGTGACAGCATCTTACCCCACCGCAGCATGCACCCAGACCCCACCTCCCCCCAGGGGCCCCTCTGGACCCCAGGAGCAGCCTGTCTCCCAGCTTCGAGCATTTTCATGACTCATTTATAGAAGCTAAGAACTCTGGATGTGAAACAGTCGTTGACTTGGTTTCTCACACCGCAGTGTGGGCAGAAGGACCCCCACGCAGTGCTGTGTGTCAGCGGAGAGACAGACGGAGCGGTTCCTGTAGCTGGGGTGCCTGCACCCCCTCGCTCTCTCTTCACCTCTCACCGCCTTCTGCTTCAGCGCCCGGTCCCGCCCCCCGCCAGCCTTTGCAGTGACTGCCCGGCTGGCCCTGCCTTTGGTCTGGCGCCGTCCGTCCTCCCGCTGACCTCTGTCTCCGACTGTCCCCACAGGTGGTGAAGCTGAAGGGCCAGGTGCTGTCGGTCATGTACCGGTTCCGCACGAAGAACCGAGAGTGGCTGCTCATTCGCACCAGCAGCTTCACCTTCCAGAACCCCTACTCGGACGAGATAGAGTACGTCATCTGCACCAACACCAATGTCAAGTACGTGCCCCGCCCCCCGCGGCTGGCTCCACCTGCAGCTGGAACCCTGAGCAGGACCCTGGGACTGTGCTCCCCACATTGCTTCCCTCTTATCCCCTCCTCGTGGCCCTCCCGATCTGTAGACCCCAGACCGAATGAAGATCCTTCAGTGTAGTGGGTTCAGATGCCCCGTTCTCGGTTGGGCTGCGCCGGGCAGAGGAGGGAGCAGCTTTGGGGCCTGGGGGCAGACACCCTGGGGACATGGGCTCTCCACTGCCCCGCTGTTGACACGTTCTCCCACGGTCTCTGCTGCTTCCCTTCGGTGGCCAACACACAGACCCGGGCTCAGTCTCGACCCCCACTTTTGGCTGTGGAGGGGTGGGCCACCCTTGTAGGGCTGCTGGGACGATGAACTGAGGTCCAGCTCCTAGTTACGGGCAGGTCACCCCTCCTCTGTGCATTTGCTCTTGGGGAAATGCAGGCCCAAGAAACAGCACAAACAAAGCTCCAGTGATGCCCAGGTGCACAGAGCATGTGGACCTGTGCCCAGGGTGCTAGGGGCGCAGCCTGCAGGGGCCTGGGGACTGTGCTGCCCCCATCGTGGTCGCTGGCACTGCCGTGCTCCGTTTTCCCAGATTCAGCACTGAACCTGTTCCCACCCACCACCTGCCCCTCCTCGTCCGCTGGCAGTGTCCCCATGACTGGGGCCTTCAGGCAGTCACCCTGCCTCCCGGCTGCCATGTCCCAGCCCCCTGAATGGCAGAACTCCCCTCTGGCCCCACGAACAGCGTCCTTCCCGCGCAGCACCACCCTCTGTGACTTGTCTGGGCCTGGCGAGGTTCCTCAGAGGACAAGTGACACTGGGTTTCAGTCCCAGCTCCCTGATGGACAAGTCCCCTTCCCTTTCCTGTGACCTGAGGGGAACAGAGCCTCGCCCTCACATGCTGCAGGCTGACAATGTGTGGGAAGCCACTTTGCCACCCTCCATAGCTGCTGGCGGTGTCACAGTCGTCCCTCACAGGCTGCCCCAGGCCCTTTGGGCCCTAGAACCACACTGCCCGCTTTCTTCCAGCTCTGGGCAGGCCCTGTGCTTTTCAGGGCGCTGAGAAGCGGCCCCACCGTGGACTACTTCCTGTTCATGGGAGTGTCTGTCCCGGCCCCCTCCTCCCTTCCTTCAGCATGGCTCCTTGCCGGGAAGCCGCTCCCTCTGGGGCCTCGGGGTGCTCACTGACCTGTGCGGCCAGGTGTGGGGTGGGGGCCTCAGGAAGGAGGCTGTGGTGAGGAAGGAAGTGCCAGCGGTCTACTGGGCACTGTTCAGGTTACGGTGTGTCGCCAGGCTCGTGCCGCCTGTCACAGCCCCTCACTGGCCACACCAGCTGCCCGTGCCTGAGCCAAGCACGTGGCCAAGCCCATAGCCACACATTCAGAGCCATGGACACTCCTCAAGAACCTTTCCCCTTGGAGGCCGGCATTTTGACTGGTTGTTCATGAGAGCCACCTCCTCCCACTGTCCTGTGTCTTCTCTCCCATTCACCCATCTGCCTCGCTCCTCCCTTCCATGTCTGTGCGCCTGCAGCCTGTTGGGTGCCTGATGGGGGAGAGGCGTCCAGAGTGTTGTGGGGACAGCTGGTGCCCTGTTCTCAAACCCAAGCCCTCTGGCCACTGAGGCCGCTCCTGAAAGATGGGAGATGTTCGCTGTGGACAGCAGAGGGCAGTGACGTTCATGAATGCGAACAGTCTGACCCTTTCATGGTCAGTCGTGACTAACTTCCACCAGCAGTGGGCACCTTGTCATGGAAAGTAGCAGGAAGAAATCCACGCCCCCTGCACTCACTCACCGGAATGAAACTTCCTGGAGGAGAGTGTTGGATGGTTGGCGCTGGTGGGAAGCTGCTGAAATGAAGGCCTCTTCATCCCCGTGTGACTTCAGGGCTCCCCGCCTTCCGTTTTGCCCCCATCGAGCCTACCCAGGTGGCCCAGTCTCTGAAACACCCAAGCTGCTACCTGTCCCTGAGCAAAGCAACTCCAGGCCCCTGACAAGCAGCAGAGCCCTTGCCTGGGGCACACAGACGGCGCTCAGTCAGATGGCTGTCGCTAGCCGCTCGGCTGACCTTACTGCGCCCCCAGATGTGACTGCAGCTCTGCCGGATGCCCCCCGCACAGCTGCCGGCTCACTGACTCAGGCCAAGTAAAGACCTCCAAGCATCTGCCCAGCATCCTGACCTGGTGTGCAGAGGCCGCCCGGACAAGAAGTCAGGCTAGACACACCTGGTTTGTTACTATTAGCTCCTGTCCCCGGCTTGTTGGGGGGCAGCCCTTGGCTGTGGCAAGAGTCCGGTTCCCACACGTGTGGCATCGGCCAGCTTTCTCTGTGGAATCCGCAAGCACACCAAGGTTTATTTTTATTCTGTTGCCATTAAATGTCCAAGAAACCTCCTCAGGCCTCTTCCCAGGACAGGATGGCCACGGGTCAGCACTTGTTGACATGTGCTCGTCACCAACACAGCGACCGAGAGCTGTGGGGACGGAGACACTGGTGTCCAGACGCGGGGCAAGGGCAGTGTCCTGGGGTTTGCGGCCAAGGTCACGACTTGTTTCGTCCGTCCCAGTCGAAGGAGCTCTGTCTGGTGGAGGAGTCCCAAGAGGATGAGAGCAGACTCCCTCCCGGTGGCCCTGGCCCTTCCTGTGCCTTCCTGCATGTCAGAGGCACCGCGCAGTGTTAATGGGGGTGGCAGTCACCACAGTGGAGCTCAGTGTAGGGGTCGGAAGAGCTTCGACCAATTAGCTGTTTATAGGTAAATATTTGCTCAGTGTTCAGCCCAATTGTTCTAATTCTGCCTTACGGTTTTTTCTTTAAGTGTCTTACTACCCTGAATAAAATGAAGTCGTAAATCAAAGCTTGTTTGCTATTATCAGCGGCCTAAACTTACAGTTCAGGGCTTGGAATCTTCGTTTGGGGAGCATTTTAATTATATAATTATATATACGTGTATATATATATATGATAAAATATGAGTGGCATATATATATATATATATGATAAAATAAGTAAAAATCGCAAGCACCATAGAGACCCATTTGTTGTCGCCCACCTGCCTTGAGGATGGGAGTTCTGGTTTCGCCCTGCCTGGTGACTGGTGACTTCTTGTTCCACAGGCAGCTCCAACAGCAGCAGGCCGAGCTGGAAGTGCATCAGAGAGACGGGCTGTCGTCATACGACTTATCGCAGGTGAGTTTCTGGAACTGTCTCCAGCCCGGAGCACTAAATCCAACCCTTAGCTTGAGCCCCTCAGCCCAGCAGGTGCTATTGCTCTGTTCGCCCACACAGTGTCGAGACTGGGGTCTCCTGGGGGACCTGTCACTCTTCCATGCAGAGCTGAGCCACGGAGGGTATTAGTGTGTGAACCCCGGTATAGAGCAGTGTCCGGGCCACGGGCAGGGCCGAGAGTGCCGTGGGCTAAGGAGGACTTTCAGGCTGTGCGCCCACGCCAGTGCAAGCAGACAGGGCCAACTAGGTCGTGTCGGTTTCCCAGTCGTTTCTCCTGCCTCCTGTCTGGGTCCTCGCTGCCTGCCTGCCGGGTCTCCCCATCTCACCTGCACTGTATCCATCCTCCCGTCTCCCCAGCCCCCACCCCGTCTCTCCTCTCTTCCTCTTCCCACTGCTTCAGGCCGCACAGAGAAATCGCCATGTGTGGGCGTTTGGCCTTTCTCCTAAATTAAACTTGATGTTCACTTTTCCCAATATTTAGAGTACGTTGATTGTTTTTATTTGTCTAAGTCACCGGTGTGGCCCCATTGTCCTATCTGTGACCTCTAGTTCACACCCACCCCATCTGTTCTTGGCTTTTATGTATAGAGTCCCCCACTCCCCACACGGTCAGCCTGCAAGGCTAGCGGTTCCAGAGGGAGGGGCCCGATGACAGAGAACGGGGCAGCTGCCGGCCCGTGGTCAGACCCTCACGCGTGGGACGCTGTTGTGTGTTCATGTGCAAACAGGTTCCAGTCCCTAACCTGCCAGCTGGAGTGCACGAAGCCGGGAAGTCTGTGGAAAAGGCAGATACAATCTTTTCCCAGGAGAGGGACCCCCGGTTTGCTGAGATGTTTGCAGGAATTGGTGCACGTAAGTGTCCAGATGGCACCAAGGTTGTGCCCGTGCGGTTCACCGTCGCTGTTCTGGCCCTCTGGAGTCAGCCACCCATGGGGACAGTGTGGGGACAGGGCTCTAGTCAGTGAGGGGCCAGTGACTGCTGCAGGGTGGGGCTCAGGTGGGTGCTGTCTGCCTGCCTTCCTCTTCCTCACCTGTCACCTGGGCCTCTGGCATCTTGTCTTGAGTATCAGCAGTTTTGGAATAAACAAGCTCTACTGATCCAGGGACACTTTGATTTCATTAAGCTGAAGGCTTGTCTCTGTTTAAAAAAAAATCAATCTCAACTTAATTCCTAACATAGAGAAGACCACATTTTGAAATAAAAATATGCATTAAAAAGAAAAGAAATTATCCACTATCCCACCACCTGGATATAATTTTTAAAAGTATGTCTTTTCTCTTTTTTTAATAATACTTTTTACATATGAAATCCAGCTCACATGATTGAGTAGCTTGCTTTTTTATCACATGACAATTTATTATGAGCTTATTTCCAGATCATTAAACAATCTAAATTGGTGGTAGTGCTTGTGTGGACCAGAGGTCCCCAGTTCCCTCTGGACCTCTGTGGAGGTCAGCAGGGCCATCTCCCCATGCGGTACCGCTGTGGAGACAGGCGCGGTTCTCAGTGAGGGTGCCCATGGAATTCTACGAGGAGCAACATAGAAAACTTGGAAATGGGCCCTGGCCGGTTGGCTCAGCGGTAGAGCGTCGGCCTGGTATGCGGGGGACCCGGGTTTGATTCCCGGCCAGGGCACATAGGAGAAGTGCCCATTTGCTTCTCCACCCCCCCTCCCTCCTCTCTGTCTCTCTCCTCCCCTCCCGCAGCCAAGGCTCCATTGGAGCAAAGATGGCCCGGGCGCTGGGGATGGCTCCTTGGCCTCTGCCCCAGGCGCTAGAATGGCTCTGGTCGCGGCAGAGCGACACCTCGGAGGGGCAGAGCATCGCCCCCTGGTGGGCAGAGCATCGCCCCTGGTGGGCGTGCCGGGTGGATCCCGGTTGGGCACATGCGGGAGTCTGTCTGACTGTCTCTCCCTGTTTCCAGCTTCAGAAAAATAAAAAATAAAAAAAAACTTGGAAATGTCACTGTCAGTTCCAAAGCTCAGAAGGAAGGTGCCATTTTCATGTGGTCACAGCATTTCTGCAAGATACAGTGTGGTCAGGGTCAGCCAAAGTTAGAGAGAACAGCAGGCTCATCCCAAGGGAAATGCTGTCAGTTGGAAGGGAACCTCAGAAATGGCCTGTGAGGATGAACACACTGGGACAGTGTGGGCCGAGGGGAGGACAGAGAGCCCGGTGGTTGGAAGAGAGCAGGTCTCCATCCTCATGCAGCACGTGTGAGGAAGGTGGCAGCAATGCAGTGTGGCTGAGGGCCAGAGGCAGACATGGAGGAAGACGCAGGGGGCTCTGCTCACTGAGGGCGTGGGTGCCAACGCCACACGGTGCCCAGAAGCCACATCAGACACACCTGTCACCAGGACAGGGAAACTCCTGCTGTTGGTCTCCCCCGACCATCCATATGTGCTGTCTGCCTGCATCAGCATTTCCTCGACTTGTGTAGGGAAACGCAGCTTCACCTAGCGAGAGGAAAAGCCTTAGTTTCTGAGACACCACAGCGTCTCTGGGAAATCCATTTAAAAATGTCATGGTGTACAAACACAGACACCTTCCCCTAATGATCACAAAATGGGGGGGGGGGCCCTGGCCGGTTGGCTCAGCGGTAGAGCGTCAGCCTAGCGTGCGGAGGACCCGGGTTCGATTCCCGGCCAGGGCACATAGGAGAAGCGCCCATTTGCTTCTCCACCCCTCCGCCGCGCCTTCCTCTCTGTCTCTCTCTTCCCCTCCCGCAGCCAAGGCTCCATTGGAGCAAAAGATGGCCTGGGCGCTGGGGATGGCTCTGTGGCCTCTGCCCCAGGCGCTAGAGTGGCTCTGGTCGCAATATGGCGACACCCAGGAGGGTCGCAACATGGCGACGCCCAGGATGGGCAGAGCATCGCCCCCTGGTGGGCAGAGCGTTGCCCCCTGGTGGGCGTGCCGGGTGGATCCCGGTCGGGCGCATGCGGGAGTCTGTCTGACTGTCTCTCCCTGTTTCCAGCTTCAGAAAAAATGAAAAGAAAAAAAAAAAAATGGGGGGGGGATCAGAGAGACAAGAAAAATAAAGGGGAAGAAAGAATGTGATCCAAACATCCTCTAGCAACCAGGCTGGATGACAGAAAGATGTTCTTGGGTATGCACCATCCGCCTGTACCAGCGTGAGAAACGCGACTTGCGTTGTGAAATGAATCAACTATGAAAGGCAAGAACAGAAGTGATAGATTAGAAAGCAGTAATTTTAAATGAAGCTATGAACACCTGAAGTCAATGTGAAAATTGTTAGAGATACAAAAGATATAAAAAAATAAAAACCAGAAGCAAATCATCTCAGCAAAGATCCAGACGGAGTTTGAGCTCGGGGTAATAAACTGAAATTTTTCATCAGTATACACTGTTTTCTCTCTTTACATGTTTATAGAGAACCCCCCCCCCCCGTGTGTTTAAACATAACCACTGACAGAAAAAAGAAAAGTAGTCTTAATTCCAAAACACTTCCAAGAAAAGACAAGGAGCTTGTTAGCAAATTGCAAAATAGAAGAAAAACTGAGATAGCAGGACAATATATCTATCAACAGTGATAAAAGAAATTGATGTTCAAGGACTCCTGATTGATAATTCCTGGCCTTGGCCCGTGGCTCAGTGGATAGACTGTCAGCCTGGCATGTGGATGTCCTGGGTTCCATTCCCAGTCAGGACACACAGAAAAAGCAACCATCTGCTTCCCCTACCTTCTTCTTCCCCTTCTCTCTCTCTCTTCTCCTCCCATATCCAGTGGCTCAATTGGTTTGGGCATGGCCCTGGGTGCTGAGGGTAGCTCCATTGGAACACATTAGCCTCAGGTCCTAACAATAGCTCAGCACTCGAGCATCGGCCTCAGAAGGGATTGCCAGGTCGGGGCACATGCAGGAATCTGCCTTACTATCCCCTCCTAACACACACACACACATACACACACACACACACACATACACACACACACACACACACACACACACACACACACACTCCTGTATAGTAAACCTGCCAGTGTGATAGAACCAAAACAAAGCGAAGTGAAATCAAAATAATAAAGATACAAAAGCTTTACATATCCTTAGCCAACCCCTGGTGGGAGGGGTTCAAACCCAGAGTCAAGCACCAGAGCCCATTGTTCTAACCACTGTTCTGCTTCCTTGCACACAGAGGCTTCCTTCGCACGGGGTTGGAAGAATTTGGTAAAATAGTGTCTGAGGAAGAACTTTATTAGTTCTTTTCATCTTCTCGACTCTTGAAGGGGTCTGCCTTCTGGTGGCTAGTACACTCGCCCAAAGGTGGGGGCAGCCTGATGCTACCAGCTGCAGGGAAGGCCCTAGAGATGGGCTGCCCTGCCCAGTGCCCTCCGGTGGGAGCCTACCCCCTCCACCCGCGCTCAGGGTGGCCTGCCCGTGGTCCGTAGGGCAGGGAGCCCTTCCATGTGAGCCTTGGTCTGCTTTTTCCAGCGGAGAAGAAGATGATGAGCTCGGCCTCTGCAGCAGGAACCCAGCAGATCTACTCCCAGGGAAGCCCATTCCCCGCCGGACACTCGGGCAAGGCCTTCAGGTATGTGCTGGGAGGGGCGGAGGGGCGGAGGGAGCCCCTCCTCGGGAAGCCCCGGTCCTGGCTGGGCTCTCTAACTGCGGGGCGTGGTTACTGTCTGCAGGCCCTGGGCCAGCTGAGGCTCTGGTGGCTCTAGTTCTGCCTTGCACCCTCAAGGGGTTGCCATAGATACGAGGTGTCAGTTACCCTCTCGGATGTGAAAGGCACCAGCCACTGTATTCTGTAGCTGCGTCTGCCAAGGACAGGGGACTCAGTTGGCCTCCGTCCAGGACCTGGATGGGACAGAGCTGCTGACACCTGACAAGGGAGCAGGAAGTGCCCTGTCCCCTGGTTCCCGAGGCCATAGCCTCATCCCAGGAGGAGAGGACGACATGCCCATCATGCCTGGGGTCTCAACCTAAAGGGCCGTTTGGGTACAGGCAGGCCCTCACCCTTCCCCAGGCGTGGTTCCTGGCCTC
The DNA here is from genome assembly GCF_036850765.1 of Saccopteryx bilineata. Classification (NCBI taxonomy): domain Eukaryota; kingdom Metazoa; phylum Chordata; class Mammalia; order Chiroptera; family Emballonuridae; genus Saccopteryx; species Saccopteryx bilineata. The sequence continues at coordinate 73,475,047 of NC_089496.1, forward strand.
CAAGACCTCTTCAGGTCACTGAGGAAGCCCTGGCGACACCCCCGGAGGCAAAGCCTGGCTCCAGGACCCGCTGGGGAAACAGGAGCATGAACTGGGGAGGTCGCAGAGGCTGACACAGTCCAGGAGACGGGTGACGGGGAGGCTTCAGGTCTGGGAGAAACAGCCTGAGCCTGCGGGGCCTTGAGTTCTGTGCTGAGGAGTTTGGATGTTATCGATGCCAAGCCTAGCTGAGCGGTTGTCATAGAGACAGAAGAGCGGGTGGGTTGTGGGGCAGGCACAGAGAAGTTACGGCTGGCTGTGTGGGGAAGGAGTCGGGGGCTCACCAGCTCCTGTACGGAGCATGACGTAGGAAAGGATACTAGTCTATGACCTGAAGGATGGATGGATGGATGGAAGGAAGGATGGAAGGATGCCTGTGAGACCTTAAGCTTAGTGGAACGGGTAGAATTCCCTGTATATCTGAGGGCCTGAGCCAGTTGGGGGGGTGCGAATGAAGGCAGAGGTCCCTCCAGTGCACATCCCCACATGTCTTCACCCAGTTCTTGGTCCCGGTGTCCTTGGCCGTGCAGAGCTGTGTGCATCAGGGCAGGCGGCCAGAGCCCAGAGCCCCCTGGGTGCTGGGCACAGGGTTCTGCCCGCAGCCTAAAGAAAGCCCTGCCTGCCACGTGAGGCCCCTTTCTCAGGGCTAGCAAGGCTGTATGGCTGTCATCAGTCCCTGCTGGGAAGGCACAGAGGCTGCGGGGTAGGGCCGTCCCCCACTGAGGGCCATGATCAGAAAGGCTCTGAGGTCAGACTCTCATGGAGAAGGACAGAGAGAGGAGCCTGACGTTACGTGAGGAACTGATTTTAGGTGCTGTCGTGACGTTTTCAATCCTCCCTATTTTAATATCTGCAGCACAGACAAAATATTACAATTCAGTTTGTAAAACTGTGCCCAGTCCTCTCTGTGGTCAATAACCAGACTTTCTTCAAACCCAGCTGAGGAGCCACCTGCACCAGTACCTTCTGTGACAGGCTCCCACTTGGCCCGCCCAGCTGTCCCCGGATACAGTAAGCTCGTTAAAGATGGGGTGCTGGCCTGAAACAACCTGGAGGTCTTCCCCCACCCCACCCCCTCTTTGACGAGCTTGCTGTGTACTGGGCACCGCTGGGGAGCAGGTCAGGAAGGACGTGCCTGGTGGGCAGACACTGCGTGCCCAGAGGCAGGACAGCGGGCAGAGAGGGCGCCTGCGGGAGGATGCGCCGCAGAGCGAGCCGTGCGCACACCGTGGGCGCCTAACAAAGACTCACGGATTCAACTGGAGGTGAACAGAGGGAGGCAGAGAGCCAGCACTGTGCTTAGGACTAGCTGGCCCAGCAGGCTTCCATTCACAGGCTTGTCTTTCTGCTTCAAGTGAACAAACGGACAGCCCACAACCTATTTCCTAAATCCTTAAGCCCTGCCAGCACCCCAAAGGAACGAGCTGACCAGAGCACCAAGGAGGGAGCCGGTGCTGGGACTGATTTTTATTCGAAGAGGCTTCTCTGTTCCTGGGTGTCATCTGTGTGGGGTGGGGGGAGGAAGGAGATCCAGGCAGGGTGTGTGCGGGCGGGGTGTCTCCAGACAAACGCGTTTTCTTGTCCTCAGCTCTTCGGTGGTTCATGTGCCCGGAGTGAACGATATCCAGTCGTCCTCTTCGACGGGCCAGAACATGTCCCAAATCTCCCGGCAGCTCAACCAGAGCCAGGTGGCGTGGACAGGGAGTCGGCCACCCTTCCCGGGACAGGTATGGGGCTTCGTCAGGGTACTGCCACGGCTGCCAGATGGGCAGAGCACCTGCGCACAGTGTCTTCGGATCCTGGCTCTGAGTGGGAGCAGACTGTCCTGAGCACAGCTGGGTGCGTAGGAGCACAAGCCGAAGGAGTTCTTGGTGTTTGAGGTGCCGAGGCCCCAAACCGGAAGCCAGAGGACTCAGGTCACTGTAGTCCTGGGGGTGATTCTGACCCACCCCAGAGATCCAGGGTTCACGTCCTGCTATCTTGGGCCCATACAGTTGGCCTGCTTCCAGGCCTTGCACCCAGAAAGGCAGGAGGGTCACAGGGGTCCTGTCAGCCCAGAGCAGGCGCGGCCATGGCTACCACACCTGTAGGTGGTGGCGACCAACCCGGGGTGCAGGGCGGGGACCTGCCAGTGATGCGCCCCATCTCTTCACTTTGTCCTGATTGTAGCAAATGCCCTCTCAGTCCAGCAAAGCGCAGTCGTCCCCCTTTGGGATCGGAACGAGCCACACCTACCCAGCCGACCCCTCCTCCTACAGCCCGCTGTCCAGCCCGGCCACCTCCTCGCCCAGCGGGAACGCCTACTCCAGTCTGGCCAACAGGACTCCAGGGTTCGGTAGGTGGGAAATGCAGGCACAACCTGAGTTTGGGGGGCCGAGCCCCACGCTTCAAGAATCCTGGCACTGGGTCTTCAGGTTTCTAAATCCTCTTCTTTCGGGCTCAGAGGAGGCCAGCGGTTGCCTAAGCAACTGGGTGCTCAGACCTGGGCTTTGTGGATCAGTGGCTGCTGCTACCAGGGTCAAGGCCCGAGGGTTCTCTTCCTCTGCACTGATGTCATTTGAGTGCTGCTTTATCCCTTTGTGGCCTTGGGCAAAGGCTTTCAGGATCTCCAAGTCAGAAACCCTATAGTCTTGTTTCAAAAAGCTAGAGAGCCACCTGACCAGGCGGTGGCGCAGTAGATAGAGCGTCGGACTGGGATGTGAAGGTTCAAGACTCCGAGGTCTCCAGTTTGAGCGCGGGCTCATCTGGTTTGAGCAAAAAGCTCACCAGCTGGACCCAAGGTCTTCTGGCTAGAGCAAGGGGTTACTTGGTCTGCTGTAGCCCCACAGTCAAGGCACATATGAGAAAGCAATCAATGAACAACTAAGGTGTTGCAACGAAAAACTAATGATTAATGCTTCTCATCTCTCTCTCTACTCTCTCTGTCTCTGTTAAAAAAAAAAAAAAAGCTAGAGAGCCGTTACAGGGATGGCCAACTGTGCGAGTAGTGAACACTGGAGAGTTCTCTCTCCTTTTTATATTAAAAGAGGGGTGGATCCTGTCCCCCGTAAGCACATCTTTCCTAGCTCTGTAAAGGAAACCTGAGGCTATGAAGGGTTAAGGAACCACTGTCTGGTGTGTGTCCCTTGCCATCACTCACTCCTCCGCTCACTGTTTTTGTTTCATGAGCCCCCTGAGCAGGTCTGGTGCCACCTTCTCCCAGTGCCAACTCCAGGGGACATCCAGGAGGGCATTACCTCAGAGGGCATTACCTGCAGGCGTCCCCAAACTACGGCCCGCGGGCCGCATGCAGCCCCCTGAGGCCATTTATCCGGCCCCCCGCCGCACTTCTGGAAGGGGCATCTCTTTCATTGGTGGTCAGTGAGAGGAGCACTGTATGTGGCGGCCCTCCAACGGTCTGAGGGACAGTGAACTGGCTCCCTGTGTAAAAAGTTTGGGGACCCCTGACCTAGGGAGTGGGAAGCTGAGCCCAGACATCCGAGCTTCCGTTTCAGCCGCCCGTCAGCCACCAGAACGTTGCTGTGCAGAGTCCCAGCCCATACGTGGCGTTGCCGCTGTACCCTTCCCCACCCCAAGCAGCATTCTGTCCCTTCAGCCCGAGGTCCTGGGGCCCAGCATTTCCTGACCCCTGTCCGTCCCTCCAGAGGACTCAGCCATCCCTCCAGTATTGATCCTGTCCACTCGGAGTGGGTTCCCGTGTTCAGCATTTGAAAGCCCCTGCTGTGTAACTCAGCGAAGCCGACTCTAGCAGCCCAGAGTGGCAGATACGTCCTTTCAGTCCAGGGTCTAAGTTTCCAATCCAGTGACTGAGCAGGACAGGCATGTCCACTGCCTCTTATTCACATTCGCAGTTCCGTTTAGGGAGAGGTGGTTTAATCCGCATGTGATACAGGGCACCGAGGTCACAACAGATAAAACACACTCTGAAGATGAGTGTCCTCTACAGAGTTCGGGAAACACAGCTGCAACCCCGTGGCATCTCCTGGAAAGAGCTGTGTCCGTCCCAGCCTGCCCCGCCTGGCCTAGCAGGTTTATCCTGGAAGATTGAAAGCATTTGGCATTACAAAAACATCCAAAGATTCTTTTGATGACAAAATAAGGTGAATAATTAGAGGCAGGGAGACAGGCAGGGTAAGCCCGGTGAGGAGACGCCCGAAATGTTTGCACACCCCACCATGCTGCTCTCATCCCCCAACGCGGCCCCGACACTCCGCCCTGAGCACTCTCGCCAGCGAGTCCCAGGGAAATACAGAACTTCCTGCCCCTGCGAGTTGGGGATGAAAAGATGAGGTCTTAGCCGGAAACTGGGAGCTGCATGACCCTTGACTGAAGCATGGTTCTCGGCTGAGGAGTACAGGAGTGCCCCCTCGAGGGGCTCCCTGTCGGGGAGTGGCTGCCCTGTGGGCTCTCTGCTGGCTTTACCCAGCAGGCTGCTCAGCCTCCGCTCTGTAGACATTTTGATTAAGATCATTCTTTGTTGTAGGCCTGTGGATCTTCTAGGGCAGAGATCCCCAAACTTTTTACACAGGGGGCCAGTTCACTGTCCCTTAGACCATTGGAGGGCTGGACTATAAAAAAATCTATGAACAAATCCCTATGCACACTGCACATATCTTATTTTAAAGTAAAAAAAACAAAACGGGAACAAATACAATATTTAAAATAAAGAACAAGTAAATTTAAATCAACAAACTGACCGGTATTTCAATGGGAACTATGGGCCTGCTTTTGGCTAATGAGATGGTCAGTGTGCTCCTCTCACTGACCTCCAGTGAAAGAGGTGCCCCTTCCGGAAGTGCGGCGGGGGCCGGATAAATGGCCTCAGGGGGCCACATGAGGCCTGTGGGCTGAAGTTTGGGGACCCCTGTTCTAAGGTATTAAGCAGTGTCCCTGGCCTCTACCTGCTAACACCCCTCTTGACATCACCAATGTCTCTGGGGAACAAAGTCACCCCTGGTTGAGAACCACTGAGCTAAACCCAACTTGATCAATTTTCAAATAATTTGAATCTCACAAAGTGTTCATTAGTGAGAGTGAAATGACAGCATCGAGCGCCAATACGAAGGTGTTTTTTAAAAGAATGATGTCATCTGCTTGCCTCCACAAGCTAGGAGCCCACAGGCTCTTCAGATTTCTGACGTTTGGGTCAGTAGGCCACCCAGTTGCTGCAGATGGTGGCAGCCTATCCCATGATCTTTCTGGACCTCAGGGCTGGTAGTGGCCCGCACATCCGGCCAGGGTTGTAGCAGCCCTTGTCTTGGGAACCCAGAACCAAAGCTACACGGCGCGGCCGGAGCCCAGCTCATGTTTGTGGCCACCCTCAAGGTCCTGGGAAAACTGGGCAACACAGGGATGTCGGTGACCACCAGGGCTTTTTCCAGAGGAGGCCTGTGGGTGTATCTTGGAGGGTGAGCCACGTGCACCCCCTGTTCAGTGGAGGTCAGACCAGGTCGAGGTTTCGGCTGAGGCCCCTCAGTGCTGTCTCCAGAGAGATTATGTTGTGATGATTACTCAGGGTTTAGTCAGATAGGTTACTAATGCAGGTCAGAGAGAAAAATAGTTCAGTAGCAGGGGACGAAAGGAGGGCTTTCCCCTGCAGCTCCCCGTCACGTGGCCAGTGAACTCACCCCGCAGGTCACCGTCACTGGATGCGACTTCCTGAAGGGAGGTAATGCTGCCTGGTCCTCCCACCCCATGTACTCTCCTTAGACACTGTCTTCATGGTTCCGATTGCCACTCCAGTCCACTGTGTCCCCAGCTCCCTGCTCCGTGTCAGGTACACCGTCAGTGTTCAATGGAAATGCTGTTTATCAAATGAATGCCCACGGGCTTCTGTGCCCAAAGCATCTAGGTTCCAGCCCTGGCTCTTGGCGTTAGAAGCTAAATGCCTTGGTCAAATATCTCAACATCTTTGAGCCCAAGTTTCCTCATCTGAAAAATGTGGACAGTGGACCTATTTGAGTCAGAGTGAAGAGGAGATTAAATAATGTGCAAACAGCACCCAGCATGATGCCCACACATAGGCTCAAAAATGCCAAGTCCTTCCTCCTCAACTAGTTAGTTCATCATCCAGTTAATGGACTGTTTCCTATTGCATACATGTAATAAGAGCAGTTTCCTTCCCAGACTTAAGAAACTTTTTTCGACAATCTTGAATCTGTAATTAATAGACTTCTCAAGTGTCCCCCCTGATAGAAATAGAGGGCTAATCTCCAATCTTTACCCCCTGTCCCCACTGTCCCTGAGGAAGTGTCCCTGAGGGAATGTGTGTTTGTGTCATATACCAGCCTGGGACGGGGTCAGAGTAGGAACTTGGGAAATACTTGCCAAGCAAGCCCAGGAGCCAAGCAGTTCACAGGTTGCCCCCATCTCGTCTGCTGATAAAAGGCAGGGCCTACCCCCAGTCCCTGCGTTGAGCGCGTGTGAAGGAACACAGCCACACGTGAGAACCAGGGGCACCTGAAGAGGGTGGAGAAGGCTGTGAGGCCACGATCAGAGGTCCTGGGAGTCAGCAGAGCAGGGTCAAGACAGGGCAGTCAGGATGCTGAGGCCCAGGAGAGGCCGGGTCTTCCGGGCGGGGCCGGGCTGGGAGCGACAGCAGAGGGGGCTGAGGAGCAGGAAGTGCTGCACGTATAGGGGCTTTCCCAGTCTGATGGCAAAGGGAGGCAGAGGTAGACTTGGGGCTCAAGGGAGTGCATACGCAGGCTGGGGCTGCCGCGGCCACATTCACGGCTGGCTGGGGCTGCCAGCACTGCTTCCCGCAGCCCCGGAGACTGGAGTCCGAGATGGAGGTGTTGGCAGGGTAGGTTTCTCCTGAGGCCTCTCTCCTTGGCAGGTAGAGGGTTGTTCTCTCTGTGTGTCTTCTCACAGTCGTCCCTCTGCGTCTCGGTCCTAACCTCTTCTCTGGAGGACACTAGTCCTATTGGCTTAGAACCCACCCTCGTGCCTCATTTTAACTTAAATCATGTCTTTGAAAGCCTTGACTCCAAATACAGTTACATGACAAGGTCCTGGGGGTTAGGGCTTCACCATGTGAATTTTGGGGACACGATCCAAGCCCCAGCAGGAAGGAGGGGCTGAGGGAGTTCCTCTCTGATGGTGTCCTGTCCCCTCGGATCTTTCAGCTGAAAGTGGACAAAGTAGCGGGCAGTTCCAAGGGCGGCCCTCGGAAGTCTGGTCACAGTGGCAAAGCCAGCACCACAGTCAGCAGAGCGGTGAGCAGCACGCACACCAGCAGCCCGGTCAGACTGAAGTGTTCCAGGTAAATCCAGCGACCACCGCCTTCTCGTAGGTACCCGCGCCTTCTCTCTGCTTCCTTTCCCCCCAGGTCACTGCCGCCTTGGTGATTGTGAGTTCTGGGCTGAGTCGTGGCCCTGACGAGAGGGTCCAGGGGTGGAAGTGAAGGCTCAGGTTCTTCCCGGCCAAGTGCAGGGTGTTGCCTGCTGTTTGAGGACACCTGGGCGCCTTGCAGCCTCCATTGTTTGAGACGTCCCTGGCCCATCCGTGGTGTCAGGCAGGCCAGACCTACCTGTGTACCTGCAGTGGGCACGGCCAGCCGCCTACAGAGCAAGACTCGGCCCCCGTGGGGTTTCCTTGGCTCCATATTCAGCCTGAAAAGTTCCCACTGGGGCAAGGCTCCAGATGGGGGCCTGAGCCCACTGCCTGCCCCAGCCCAGTGCTCGGTTCCTCTCACTGGTCTGCTTGAGGAGAAGCGCCTCTTACCAAGAGCCTGCGTGCCCCTGCCATGTCCAGGGGCTCAGGCCTGCCCTGCAAAGCCAGGAGGGGGCAGGAGGCACATGGTAGGAGGGTGTGAGACAGCCAGGATTGTCTCCTTCTCAAGGCCCAGCTGTCCATTAACCCCGCCCTCATCCCAAGTTCCTCCTACCAGGTCAGGCAGCATCTTCACAGACAGAGGTCTAGAACCCGGACGTCAGGCCGGTCTCCAAAGGGCAGAAGCCTTTTAAATATGCAGTGCTTCGCCCAGCCCAGCCTGGCAGCCCCGACCCACAGTGATCACCCCCTTTCTCTCAGGAGCTCAGCCTTGCTCGTTCTTAATGCCTCCCAGCAGCTGTACAGGGTGGAACTCCCTCCCCTGGCTCTCGTGGTCACGATGCGAAAGAGAATTCTTGGTCCAGTAAGTTTGTGAAACGCTAGTTAGTCACTCGGTTTCTTGACTGCAGGACTTACCAGAGCTTTCATTATACTAATGAGCACTGAGTATTTTCAGGAGGTTAGAGTGTGCCTTGTTTCCCAAACTTATTTTGTCTATAGAATTCTTTTCTCACAGAGTATCTCAGGGGCTGAGAAATCAACAGAACGTGCTTTGGGAAATTTGCCAGAAGGGGATGGAACCTAGCCACTCCCGTTTTCTGGATGGGTAGTCTGAGGCCCAGAGAACTTGCAGGACTTGTTAGGAGGGAAGTCTGACCACGTGGGGCTCTGGCCCTGCCCTCTGCATGCTAGTTCCAATGGTCACAGAGGCCGCCTCTGCCCCGCCCTGCACTGCCTTCCTCCTGCATTTCCGTCATCAGCTGTGTTTATTTGCTTGGAGCCAGGCTGGGTCCCCTCCCCCCATGGGGCTCATGTGCACCCTCTGTCCTGGTTTGGCCCTAAACAGACAAAGGTCATGCCCTAAAGTGGCATTCACCTGTGGGAACAACAGCTCCCAGGAGAGAGCAGCCTCCCAGGGTCTCAGACAGTGTGAGGACCCCCACAGAGCATCCCTGGGGGCTGCGGGCATTCCTGGGCTGCCCCCACTGGAGACGTGACTGTGAGGGTGAGTGGGGCCCGCGTGCAGGTGCCCGACTCCCCTGCGGCTTCCGGTCTCTCTCCTGCAGGACATGCTGCCTATGCCTGGAGACCCGACCCAGGGGACGGGCAACTATAACATTGAAGACTTCGCCGACCTGGGCATGTTCCCGCCATTTTCTGAGTAGCCACGGGCAGAGCGAGGCTTCCACTGCGCAGTGCCACCCAGGCTGTGATGGGGATGCCCACGTGAGTGAGGCCGATTCTCGCCCTGCTTGCCCTGCCACAGGACCCCCCAGCAGGAGGCACCTCGCCCCCCCTGTGCCGCCAGACACGGCATCACTCAGCTGTACCCCGCAGCCGCGGCTGACCGGCCGCTGCCTGGAGCCGTGGTAGACGCCGGGCGTCAGGTGTATTTATTGTGCTGTGTCTGTGTGTCCTTGGAGGTGAGGCTACTGGGTCCTTAGAGTCTGGTTGTGCATAATCTTGTCATAGACAGTCTTCACTTACATAAAGCTTGCTTACAGCCCCGCGTGCCTAGCGCCCCCACCCTGGGCTGCCCGGGACGTGGGACCAGTTTCTTGCCTTTGTCTCCTGTGGTGGGCGGGGCTCGGGTGCCCGAGACAGGCGAGTGGGAGGCACAGCCTACGTCCTGCGGGCTGGAGCTGAGGTGCACGGAGACGCAGGTGGACGTGGGTCCTCCGTCCCCCAGCTCACCGAGCCCGTGCCTCTTGTGCAGTGTGACGTGTACTTTGTGCAGTGTGGCGTGAGTCCCTTGTCCTCGTGGCTGTGTTGTGCCCGTGTCTGTTGTGTGTGAACAGAGTGAGTGTCTCGTGTCCAGGGTGTGTCGTGAGTGACCCCCAGTGAGCAGCCCCACCCTGCACTCAGCCGCAACCCGGACGGCGGGAGGGAAGCGTGGCCCAGGGTGGGGGCGCCTGGCTGGGGGACTGAGGCTTCTCCTCCTCGTTCCATTGGAGAGAATCGACCTCATGCAGCCCAGAGCCTGCAGGAGGCGTGCCTGGGGTCTCAGAGGCCCTTGTACAGAGAGAGGTCTGAAAGAGAGGGGGGATGCCTAGGCCTCTTGTCTTCTGCCATCAGGTGGCTCCCCAGGATCATCCTCAGGGTGGGGGTGCGTTTGCTCAGTGCTTGGAGAGAGTTGTGGGAGCCCCATGCCAGCCTGTCTGTCCCCTAGGGCTATGGGCCCAGTTTGCTTGGGGAGCTCCACCTGTAAGGTCCAACACTGTGCGGTGGGATGCCCTTGGTCGGCAGCAGTTCTGTGGGATCCTGGTTCCTAGGCTCAAAATGAACACCAGCCTCAGTTTCCAGGGTGGCCTTCATCCTTCGTAAACAGGGTTGAGGGTCCTGGCATAGGTCCGGGTGATGCCGTACCCCCTCAGGAGCCTCTGGCTTCGGGGTGAGTGAAAGAGTGAAAGGAGACAGAAACAGCGCTCACCCTGACAGTGCCAGGCCCAGAGGGGCTTCCCGTGCGGTCCCCGGGCCACCTCTGCCCCACCGCCTCACCCTGACAGTGCCAGGCCCAGAGGGGCTTCCCGTGCGGTCCCCGGGCCACCTCTGCCCCACCGCCTCTCCCTGACAGTGCCAGGCCCAGAGGGGCTTCCCGTGCGGTCCCCGGGCCACCTCTGCCCCACCGCCCACAGTGGGCCCCGACAGTGGACACCATTACCTAAAAAGGCACAAAAACAGCTTTTGGATCAAAGAATGATTTCTCAGTAAAATGGAAACAGACTGAGGCCTTTAGCCTGTGAGTTTGGAAGTTTGGGGGCTTTTGGGTTTATTTTTCCTTCTGGTTTTTAGTGGGATCTTGGGGGTTTTCTGAGGTGGCTCACAGGTGAGCTGCTGTTTCCCGTGTCTGTGCTGGGCAGAGAAGGCCTCGCTCCCGGGACCTTTCATCTCCTCGCACTTAAACTCAACCCACCAGGGTGCAGACAACTCAACTCTTGCTTCTGAGCGGCGAGGATTTGTGGATGACTGAAAGCCAGGTGTCTTTCTTTGTGGCCATAAGGAGGCTCTGTGTCCCCAGGTTAGAACCCCTGGCAACATAAGAGGTCCTGCTCACTGTGACCGATGGATGAGGCCCTGGGAAGTGGGAGATGTTCTCGCGCATGTCAGCACTCGGGCCGGGACAGGACAGTGGGTTCTTGCCCACCTGCTTTCTAGCTGTGAGGTCCTGTCCCGTTAGCAGTTAGCAAGGCCAAGCCAGACACATCTAACAGCTGTAGGCAGTAGAAATGCTCTTTATTTTACCAGAAAATGTGGGTTTGGTCATTAGGTTGCTATGTCCTGACTGGCCGGGGGTCTTCCCCTCCCCTTTCCTCCACCGTCTCCTGTGTGCGAAGGAGCCGGCTGGTTCCACTTCCTCCACTGCCCGGGACTGAGGGCAACGTGAAGAGCCCCACCTCCGCCCTGCCTTGGTGCAGGCCCCTTGTACATGTGCCTGGGGCTCATGGCTAGAGCTGGTGTTGTGGTCAAGCAACTGGTCAAAGCCCCTGGGGCACGGACTGTAATGGTGGCCGGAACAGGACAACCGCTTCTTATAACAATCTCGTTTTCTTTCTGAGACGAGAGATTTCACCGACGAGCTTCAGTGGACGGTTTAAGCACTTAATCGTCTCTCTGCTAATTTTTCTTCTCCTGGATGTGAACTGTGCCGTGGATCAATAATTATTTTTATTTCCTGAATGTTTTCGATGACTAATGGTTATTAAGTCGGTCGTGTATATGTGTAACTAATGTAATGGCCTTTTAAAATTTCATCGCAGTAAAAATGACTTTGCTCTGAACAATGAGTGGCCCAGGCCAACTTTGTGATTGAACAGTCTGTTCGTGGACTATACCCTTGGAGTTTGGGATAGATCTTGTAGAGGAAAAAAATGGAGGGTCAGCCCAGCAGGACCCTGGGAGCCACACAGTTGAAAGTGTGGAGATAGGCCCTGGTCGGTTGGCTCAGTGGTAGAGCATCGACCCAGCGTGTGGATGTCCCAGGTTCGATTTCTGGTCAGGGCACACAGGAGAGGTGACCATCTGCTCTCCACCCTTCCCCTTTCCCCTTCTCTCTCTTTCTCTCTCTTCATCTCCTGCAGCCATGGCTTGATTGATTTGAGTGCATCTGCCCCAGTTGCTAAGGATGGCTCTGAGGAACCTCCACCTCAGGTGCTAAAAATAGCTCGGTTGTAAGCATGGCCCCAGATGGGCAGAGCATCGGTTCCAGACGGAGGTTACTGGATGGATCCTGGTCGGGGTACATGCAGGAGTCTTTCGATCTCCCCTCCTCTCACTTGGGGGTGGGGGCAAAGAAAGTGTGGAGATCGAGAACCAGACCTGTAGGGCCAGCAACGGCAGAGACCCTGGAAATGCACACACATTCCGAAAGGAGGTGGGTGTTTGGTGCTGGGGACAAAGAATACAGGAGAAAAGCAACTATGTCCTATCTTACAGGATATGCAGAATACAATATACAAAAAAAAAAAAAATTCCATGGAGATGGAAACAGCTGAATGTTAAAAAGCCATATCTATAAAACATTTAGGGGAAGAAAAAAACACCTTGGAAAATAAAATCAAGTTAGAGGAGGACTTCTTAAGTGAGGCCCAAAGACCATAAACGCTTAAATAAAATAGCCATACATTCCGAATCACTTAAAAAAGAATTCAGCTAAAAGAAATGGAAAAGACAACCAATAAAGTGGCAGGAAACACTTGCAATTTAGATCCCCGACAAGGTGGTGTTCAGAGAGTGGTCAGACTGTACAGCGCATTCGTAAGAATCAAGGAGAACAACACGACTCACTAGATAAAAGTGACCAAGGGGTTTGAATTGTTGATTGACAGAAGCTCCAGTGGTATGAGGTGTTCGGAAGAGACTAGACCTCACTAGCAATTGAAGCAGGATAACTGTGTCACTCAGATATCCTGTCTGGTGACACAGCTATGACTGCGGATGTGGGGACACGGGGCCTTCTCCTGCTGATGGATGTGGACAGTTGCTCTGCAGAGCGCTAGACAAGATCCCAGAACATCAAGGATGGACAAGCCCTGTGACTCAGTGGTCCCTGCTCAGAGAGCCCTTCCTAGAGAGCTTTCTGCACGTGCAAAATCCAGGTAAGGGGAGGGACGTGTGCTGTTTGTATAATAATACAGCACCCCCCCCTGATCCGCAGGGGCTACCTTCCAGGACCCCCAGTGGATGCCTGAAACTGCAAACCCAGATAGTTCGGAACCCTATAGATAGTTTGTTTCTTCTTATACACACTTTGTTTCTTCCTACACAAAGTATATGTGGGCACCATTGAGACCACACTAAGTACCTTTCTGCATTCACGCCTTGGCTCACTCTGGGCCTCCACCGGGCTGCCCGCTGCCCACTCCCACTCCAGGCTGATTTCCACCAGTTCCCTAAGCCTCCTCACACAGGGGACGTCTCCCTCTTTTTCCCTCCATTGCTATGGGAGCCTCCAAGGATGTGTGTTTTCCGCCTCAGTTCCTGAGATTCATAGGCTGTCTTGCTTCCTCCCTGGTCTGGGAGCGACCTGCAGGAAAACACACGTTTTTACCACATTTTAACCCTCACAGTGCCTGACATTTGTTGCTCAGTAAATATTTGCTGAACATAATCAAAAAGAGAAGCAAATGCTATCACTGAGGATATTTATTCCGAAGAGCGAATGGGTCACTGGTTCCATCAGCCGTTCCTCAGTAAGTTTTTCCAAGGAGATGGGAGCCAGCTGAGCTGGGTTGGAAAATGTGTCCAGGACATAGAGTTTCCCAGGCTGCTGTAACAAATCACCACAAATGGCGTGGCTTAAGTCACAAATGGCGTGGCTTAAGTCATTTATGCTGTTGCAGTTCTGAAGGTCAGATATCCAAAACCCATCTCACAGGGCGAAAACCAAGGTGTCGGCGAGCTGGTTCCTCCAGGGGGCCTGGGGGTCGGGGGGGGGAGAGTCCTGCCCTGGCCTTTTCCGTGTCTGGAGGCCGCCTGCATCCTTGGCTCCTTACCCCTCCTCACATCCCGTCTGAAGCTACCAGTAATTCCGATCTTCCTGCCTCCCTTTTGTAGGACTTTGTGATTCCATCGGGCCCATTGAGGTAATCCAGGATAACCTCCCATCTCAGGACTCTGAGCTACAATCACATTTGCAAAGGGCCTTTTGCCGTGTAAGGGGAACAGTCACGGGTTCTGGGATTCACAGGTGGACACCGTTGGAGGCCAAGGTTCAACTCCCACACCGGCCAAGAGGACTACGGTCTAGTCCAGTCGGAAGGGCTGTGCTTATGAGAAGCCAGCGCCGTTACAGTGGGATCCATCTCAGTGTCCTCATCACAGGCTCGTGGCGTGCGGGCAGACCCCGGAAGGGTAGGAGTGTTGCACATAAGCCTGCAATATGTTCTCTGGTCTGCATCCTTGATCTCCTGTGTTTTCATGTATGAAAGGGGACCAGATGTCCATGCTCTGAGGATGCAGGGAGCAGAGGCTATGGGATCTGCGTTCTGCCTTCCATGTGCATCCTCCCTCTGCAACCCTAGGGTTTAAAAATCCTCGTCTGTACCCTGGCTGGTTGGCTCAGTGGTAGGGCATTGGCCCGGCGTGTGGATGTCCCAGGTTTGATTCCCAGTCAGGCACACAGGAGAAGCAACCATTTGCTTTTCCTCCCTTCTCCCTCCCACTTCTCTCTCTCTCTTCCTCTCCTGAAGCCGTGGCTTGATTGGTTCAAGCACCTTGGCCCGGGCAGTGAGGATGGCTCCATGGAGCCTCTGCCTCAGGCACTAAAAATAGCTCAGTTGTCAGCATGGCCCAAGATGGGCAGAGCATTGACCCCAGATAGGGGTTGCTGGGTGGATCCCAGTCCAGGGGCATGCAGGGGTCTGTCTCTCTATCTCCCCTCCTCTCACTGGGAAAAGAAGAAAACAAACAAACAAAACACATCCTCCTCTTTCACCTCCAACAGCCACGAGTGCTGAACTTGACTGTGTTTGAGTGGGCTTTGTGGTGGATACATTCTCCCTCCCTGGCAGACTCTAATGGGGACCCTTGAATTCTAAATGCAACCCATTTCGTTCTGATGTTCACTTCAGTTCAAGCTGCCCAGTTGCCTTACCATCTAGGGCAGGGGGCTCCAAGACATACACACACACACATACACACAGAGACACACACAGACATCTTTACTACCAGCATCCCCCCAGGATACTCGGGCTGCCTACACGACTTCCCACTGCGTTAGCGACATCGAGTGACCTCACATGAGGGCGTGACCCCTGGTGGATGGTGGGGGCTGTGGGGAGAGCAGAGGAGCAGTCCTTACTGAGCTGGTGACTCAGACTCATCCCTCAGCTCATCCCAACATGAGGGCTCATGAGGGCATTTTAAAAATGCACATCTGACGGGCTCATGTCTCTTCCTTGGAGCTTCATGGTCCCCACAGTAGACTCTGTGCTCTTCCGCATGGTTTTAACGCCTTCCTGCACGACCTCAGCTCCATCTCTAGCGCCCGTCCTCGCTCCTGTCCTTACTCGGCGATGCCTGCGGGCACTGCCGTTTCTGAGCTTCATGCTTTTGCCCATGTGGCACCTCTGCTTCTGACGCCCGCCCCTTGACTAATGACCCTTCAAAACCCCACATGGGCATGACCCCTCTGGGGAGCCTTCTCTGGTCCCAGCCTGGGCGAGGTGTTCCTGCTCCTTGCTCCACAAGCGGTGGCTGCCGCTGTGCAAGGAAACAGCCACGGACATATCTCACGGGGCAGTGACTGTGTCCCACTCGCCCCTGAATCTCCAAAGCCTCCCCCGGTGCTCCTCACCCCAGAGGAGACCTGTATGGAAATGAAGTCCGGACATCTGCACCCCAGCAGATGCTCCCCCGTGCTTTCCTAACGGTGGGCTCAGCTCCTCAGTGTCGAGAGCAACCCGTCAACCCCACTGCCTTTAAAAATCTCCCTGGGTGGCAGCCTAACTGAGCCAGCCAGTCCTGAACTTCAGAAACTCCCGGAAAAGGGCAAATGTGACGGCAGCTGGGAGTCCTTACTCACCACCGACATTTGTTTTTAAGCCAAACCGTTTCTTGATTAATGGTTCTGTACGATGTTTGGGGAAAATATAAAAACAAATTAATGTGTTCTCTGACTTCCCAAAGCCTCACAAGCCATCATCATTGTCATCTTGGCATCTGACAAGTGTCAGTCTCCTTGCCCAGCCCTGCTGCGTCGTGAGGAGAAATTCAACAATCGGATTTGAGGCTGTCTTTCCAATGAAGTACACGCATTGATGTCACTGGCCCTGGGAGGACACACAGGACAGTCACCATCTCCTGCCTTGAGGCTGATGTTTAATCCAACAGAGCTATTTTATGTCTTTGTTTTCTCTATTCCTTGGCCTGAAATGGCTTTGAAATTGAGTGAGGTTTTTTTTTTTTTTTAAATGTTTTTCTACCAAGTTTGGAACTCAACCAAACACAAGGCAGTCAGCAACCAATGAAGATTTCTCGTGAGAAAGTCAGTAACTATTGCTGTTGACACAGAATATGCTCCAGCCCTGGCCAGATAGGTCAGTTGGTTAGAATGTCATCCCGATGTGCAGAGGTCACCGGTTCGATCCCCAGTCAGGGCACATACAAGAAGAGATTGATGTATCTTGTCTTTCTCCTTTCTCTCTCCAAAATCAATACATTTAAAAAAAAAAGTGCTCTAATTCATCTCTCACAGTAGCTCACTGAAGCGGAGACTGTAACTCGCACATTCCAGATGTGGGAGCTGGTGCTGTTCTTCACTGACTTGACCAAGAAAGTGGCTAGGAAGAGACGGAGCCATGATTTGAACTTAGTTCTGACTTCAAAGCCCATGCTCTCAGCTACTGTATTCCATGTCCAAGTCCTCCAGCTCTGCCCTCTGGTCCACAAAGTCTTGGGTTCCCATAATCCTCGCACCCAGAGATTAGACACTGCCACCTCCCTGACGCCCTGCAGCAGCTCTGCTAAAGCAGCAAGCTCACTGCCTTCGACACAGCACAACTCGTGAGCAGGTCTCCCCCATGCTGAGTTCTAAGCCAGCACACATTCTGAAACTTGGGACCTCACCTTCGAAAGAAGAGAAGTTTTTCTGAAGTCCTGATGCCCAAGCCACACCCTAAACCAATTAAATTGTCATAATAATTTATTGGGTGGGACCCAAGCCTTAGTAGTGTTTAAAGCACTGAGGACGATTATAACATGTAGTCCGGGCTGCAATTATCTGCTCTATGCACATCCTACTCCATTCTATACCCCCACCCACCCCCAAAGTTAAAGTGCTAGTTTTTTTTTTTTAAGTGAGGTGGAGAGATAGTGAGAAAGACTCCTGCGTGCGCACTGACCACCCCCATCTGGGATCTACCCAGCAACCCCTATCTGGGGCTGATGCTTGAATCAACCAAGCTATCCCCAGTGCCTGAGGCTGACACTCAGGCTAACTGAGCCACTGGCTGGGAGAGGGGAAGAGAAAAAGAAGGGGGAGAAGGAGGAGGGGAGAAGCAGATGGTCACTTCTCATGTGTGTCCTGACCAGGGGTCGAACCCGGGACATCTGCATGCCTAGCCAGTGCTCCATCCACTGAGCCAACTAGCCAGGGGAAAGTGCTATTTTTTTAAGTGGCTCTCAACTGATTTCTTTGGGTGAGCATTCGGTCTTCAAGAAAATAGAGGCGAGGGCTGTGGGCATTGGGGGCCGCACTCTGGGCACTAGGACTGGATTAAAGACGGCTGACGAGTTTGTACCCTCTGGTACAGCAGAGGTGGCTGGGCTGGGCCCGCCGTTCCACTCTGTGGTTCTGGGCTTGGATGAGGATCTCATCGAAGGAACCCATAATCCAGAGGGAGCTCAGAGGAGGAAAGGGCAGTTTCCAGATTTCCTTTGTTTACTGACCGTAGCTTAAGAAATAGGTGCCGGGACGGGGGCTTTGCCCGGATCCTTTGTCACCGCAGTTTCCATGACCGTCCCCAGGTTTCCCCCTATATTCTGTAGTTAACGGAAAGGCGGTGAGTCATTCGATCTGACTTGCTGATGACATCAACTGGCACGTCTCCTAAAGGAGCCCGTGTCTGGCGGCTGCCCTTTGGGGGTCTGTTTATATTTATGTCTCATTTACTCTCCACCCCTGTGGATTGCAGTTTTCCGGGGAGAGCAGTAAATTCTGCTTTAGGAAAAAATGGAAAATCCAATTGTTCAATGCATGATAAATCCCGTCTCCTGTCCTTTTGCCAAAGACCAGCTGTTAAATCACACATCAGGGATGCGCTTCCTGTGAGAAATAAGAGGCGTCCCGCCTTCGGGCCTCAGCAGTTTCCCCGGTGACTTTGCCTGTCGTTTTTACCTGTTTGTGGTGGTGGGTTTTTTCTTTTCTTTTTTTAAAATTTTAATGACATTAATCTTCTCTGCTATCAGGTTGTAAAAGATTTTGTGACCCCCATTCATCTCTGTCACAGGTGCTTACTTGAGGACTCCTTGCAGACAAGGACTCTGGCTTCGTCATTCATCATCGTGTCCCCAGGGCCCTCAGACATACAGTGTGTGTGTGGCACAGAGTCAAGGCTCAGGACACAATGTTATTAAGTTAGGAGTCAACCTGCTATGTCACCTCCTCTTGGAAGACTTCCTGATCTTTCCAGCCTGGAAGGCATTTCCCCTGTTGCTTCCTTTAGTCTCTGTCTGTGTCTCTCTTTCAACCGTGAGCCCTTTCTCATTTTTCCTTTCCATCTGCAAAGTACCTTGGGCTTAGGACCAGTGGTGGGATTCGGATCATATAATAACCAGTTCTCTTCCCTCATGACCGTTTTAAGTAAAAATGATATACCGAAAGGTAGTTTATCATTTCATGCATTTAATTACTTAAATAAGAGCAATAAAAGAAGTATACAAAACTAGATTATAAGAAAGTTTTAAAATATTAATGAAAAAATATTAAATAATATCTGACCAAAAAAAAAACCAATAAAACTGTTAGATATTTCCCATATTGCTTCTTGACTGGCGTCCTCACTTGTAATGGAACGAACATTACTACAGGTGCTTAGAATACGCTGTTGTGCAGATGAATGTCAAAAAAAGAGTAAGGAATGTAAATTTGTGATTTCCACATTGGGCAGCTGCCCAGGCGCCCACCTTAGAGAGAGCCCTGACTACAAGTGCCATTTTAAGAACTGGTTCACCTAACTCAACAAAAACTGAGGTATCAGTTCTGCTGAACCGGTGTGAACCGGCTGAATCCCACCACTGCTTAGGACGTGCCCACTGAGGGCAGGTTAGTTGAAAATGGAACTGAATCTGCTCGCAGCAGCGAGGACACAAGTGCTCTGAAACAGGCTATCACATTGTAAACCAGTATTGCTAAGAATGGGCATTAATTCATGGCCCAGGTACCTCTCTGTGGCGTATCTTCATCACCCACGGGTTGTACAGGTTCACAGGGTTTGTTCGAGTTGTTGTTTTGAGGTCCGTAGAACTTCAGGCCTAGAATGCGACGGTTGCACTGGAAACGTTAGCTCATCTTTTCAAGTCAGCGAGTCCTTTGAAAGGTTATCTTTTCAAGCCACCCTCTCTTGTAGATGGGAAAAGAAGGTCTAGCAAACACATTAATTTATCCAGGCTGGTCCGCGGCCGCTGTAGCAGGCATCGCCCAGACTCACCCTCTGTACAGTCTGTGTGATCATTGAGCCTGACATGCTGGGAACAGGTGACGGAGCCTTCACGACCGAGTGTTGGATGAAAGTGCTGCTTCTCCTCCCCCCCCCTCCCGGTGGAGCTGAACCAGCCCAGGGTACTGATGCTCTGAACAGGGAGCCAGAAGCCCCGAGAAGCCCTCGGCCTGGTCCTACCCACTCCCCGTCGTATTCTGGCCCGAGGGGGATGAGCCCTCACATGACGAGGGAGCAGGGAGTGCTCAGGAAGGACCGTTCACTCAGCGAGCCTCTGTTCTCTCCTCAGGTTAGCAGGGCCCCAAGAGTAGCCAACTGACCCCACCGTGTCCTCTCAGGCCTGGCACCCGGTATGTACCACCCAGTGCACAGTTTTGGAGTTGAAATTACATTAGGAATGCCCATTTTACTACCTTGTCTGTCAGAGTTGGAGTTATGCAGAGAGGCTAGCAGGGCCCTGTGCTAGGGTAACCCGCAAATCTGTAGAGGATAAAACAATTTTAAAAACCTGAAGATGAAAAGTTATACCAGCCTCAGAATAGCGATTGTCACAGGGACCAGGACTGGGATGGAGTACAAAAAAAATCTTGATTTCCATCAGTTGTTTTATTTCTTAATCCAAAAAGGAAAATCAAGCCCTGGCCAGATGGCTCAGTTGGTTAGCAACCTTTTTTGGGCCACGGACCGGTTTAACGTCAGAAAATATTTTCACGGGGCCCTGGCCGGTTGGCTCAGCGGTAGAGTGTCGGCCTGGCGTGCGGGGGACCCAGGTTTGATTCCCTGCCAGGGCACATAGGAGAAGCGCCCATTTGCTTCTCCACCCCCCCCCCTTCCTCTCTGTCTCTCTCTTCCCCTCCCGCAGCCAAGGCTCCATTGGAGCAAAGATGGCCCGGGCGCTAGGGATGGCTCCTTGGCCTCTGCCCCAGGCACTAGAGTGGCTCTGGTTGCATCAGAGCGATGCCCCGGAGGGGCAGAGCACGGCCCCCTGGTGGGCAGAGCATCGCCCCTGGTGGGCGTGCCGGGTGGATCCCGGTTGGGCGCATGCGGGAGTCTGTCTGACTGTCTCTCCCCGTTTCCAGCTTCAGAAAAATACAAAAAAAAA
Organism: Saccopteryx bilineata; assembly: GCF_036850765.1. Classification (NCBI taxonomy): domain Eukaryota; kingdom Metazoa; phylum Chordata; class Mammalia; order Chiroptera; family Emballonuridae; genus Saccopteryx; species Saccopteryx bilineata. The sequence goes on from NC_089496.1 coordinate 73,495,615, forward strand.
AAAAAAAAAATTTTTTTCACAGACCGGCCTTTAGGGTGGGACGGATAAATGCACAAAATAAAATTATACGACCGGCGTAAAAACTGTGGTATTTTTTTTTTTATAAATTTGTATTAATGTTAATGGGATGACATTAATAATTCAGGGTATATATATTCAAAGAAAACATGTCTAGGTTATCTTGTCATTAAATTATGTTGCATACCCCTCGCCCAGAGTCAGATTGTCCTCCGTCACCCTCTCTCTAGTTTTCTCTGTGCCCCTCCCCCTCCCCCTAACTCTCTCCCTCCCTCCCTCCTGCGTCCTCCCTCCCCCCACCCCTAGTAACCACCACACTCTTGTCCATGTCTCTTAGTCTCGAAAAACTGTGGTATTTTTAAATATAATTGTTGAACTTACAAGACAAGCGTCAAGAGTGAGTCTTAGATGGATGTAACAGAGGGAATCTGGTCATTTTTTGTTTAAATAAAACATCATTCAGACTTATGTAAGTTATTTATTCTTTCTCTGCGGACCGGTACCAAATGGCCCACGGACCGGTACCGGTCCGTGGCCCGGGGTTGAGGACCACTGGGTTAGAGCATCAGCCCAAAGTGCAGAGGTTGGCAGTTTGGTACCCGGTCAGGACACACACAGAGACAGATCGATGTTCCTGCCTCTCTCTCTCCCCCTTCCTCTCTGGTTAAAATCAATTTTAAAAAAAGAAAGGAAGGGAGGGATAGAATGGGGGAAGAAAAGAAATAAATGAAGGAATATATAAATGCATTTATTTATTCTGTGTGGTGGACACATAGGTGTTTGTTACATTAATCTCTGTAGTTTTCTGGAGGTTTGAAGTTTTTTAAAGTAATACCGTAACAGTGTGTTACAAAAGTCACTCTTCTAGTTTCATTCTTGGCCCGTGTTGGGGGCTCCCAAGTCGCGCTCAGGCTCAGGGGTGGCGGAGGACTCAGGACTCAGGAGAGTGGCCCCACGGACAGCTGCAGAGTAGCCTAGCGGAAGAGGGGAGGTGGACGTGGGCAGAGGGAACGGTGGGCCCGAGTCTGGGAGACCAGCGCTGTCCTCTCCCAGAGATGATGTGTGGCAGTCACTCAAGGTGCCTCCAACCAGGGGAGCTGCTCTGGGCCTCAGTGTCCATGTTCTATCGGGGATCAGTCCGGTGGGCATGGAGCACCTGCATGGCTGAGTGGAGGGAGCGACATGGTTCAGAGAGACACAGTATGGCCGGAGGCCCTCATCACACATCACATGCCAGCTTAAGCTCTCTGCTCTCCTCCAAGGTCTCTGGTATTCCAAGACCCTAATCAGGCAGAACATTCCAAAGCTGGGAGCTTATCTCCTAGGAGCCCATCCAGGGCCAGCCCTTTCCGCGGAATGTGCAGCAACCAGATGTCCCAGGCCAGCTGCGTCAGCCCTCAGACGACCTACAGTGCGGCGGAAATGCCCATCTGGGTTGGTGGGACACTTTGTGACTCAGGTAACCGCCTACCTCTAGCCTTCAAAATATTTAAGGAGACGGGGGTGGTTGGGGAGCCTGCTCCTCACTGTAGACCTTGGACGGTGTGTTCCAGAAGGACCACGGGAGACCAGACATGTGTCTGCAGAAGTTTCAGACACCAGTGGACTGACTGGCATCTTATCTATCCAAGATGAGCCAACGGGTAGCAGAGGCAGGGCTCAGATCCAGCTGTCTGGAATCTAATTCTGTACTGAATTTGCTTTTGTTCTTCCCAAACTGCTCTGCACATTCAGATCACTTGAGGATCTTTTCAAGTTCCCAGAGCCCAGCCCTGGCCAGATAGCTCAGGTGGTTAGAGCATCGTCCTCAAGTGCAGAGGTTGCCGGTTTGATCCTTGGTGAGGGCACATCCAGGAACAGATGGATGTTTCTGTCTCTGCCTCTCTCTGTTTTTGTCTCTCTCTCCCTCTCTTGCTAAAATCAATGAACAAAAGAATTAAATAAAAAAAAGCAAGTTCCCAAAGCCCAGGCTACAGCCCAGAAGAATTAAGTCACAACATCTGGGGGCAGGGCACAGCCATCAGTAGTGTTTGGAGCTCCCTGGTGGTTCCAGTAGGTAGCTGCGTTTGGGCACCACTGGTATACATCCTCAGCGCTCAGGGTGGTCCACGACCAACAGCAGGAGCCTCCAGATGTGTTAGGTCTGACCTTGGCCACACCTGGTCAGGCACATCTACCTTTAACATGTCTCCCCAGGTGAGTCCATGGCACCTAAAAACTTGAGGATTTATCAATTTATGACATTCTGCTTTGAGATGAAAGAAAATATGGTCCAGGACATTTTCATCATGGGCTGTATTGAAAAGGGCTGTACCTGGCCGGTTGGCTCAGCGGTAGAGCGTCGGCCTAGCGTGCGGAGGACCGGGGTTCGATTCCCGGCCAGGGCACACAGAAGAAGCGCCCATTTGTTTCTCCACCCCTCCGCCGCACTTTCCTCTCTGTCTCTCTCTTCCCCTCCCGCAGCCAAGGCTCCATTGGAGCAGAGATGGCCAGGGCACTGGGGATGGCTCTGTGGCCTCTGCCTCAGGTGCTAGAGTGGCTCTGGTCGCAACATGGCGACGCCCAGGATGGGCAGAGCATCGCCCCCTGGTGGGCAGAGCGTCGCCCCTGGTGGGCGTGCCGGGTGGATCCTGGTTGGGCGCATGCGGGAGTCTGTCTGACTGTCTCTCCCTGTTTCCAGCTTCAGAAAAATGAAAAAAAATTAAAAAATAAAAATAAATAAAAAAGAAAAGGGCTGTAGCTTCAGGTTGGCAGCCTGTATTTCTCATTAAGTTAATATTATATCACTATAATGCACTTTTCTTGGCTTTATCATGACCGTGGTTCTGAATCACTATTATGAAGTCCCTCTCTGTTACACAGACCTAACTAGAAAAGGCCCTAGAGAAGCTGCCCTAAATCTCTGTCCATCTATTTCTCTCACATTTTAAATGACAGTAAACCTTTGTGTAACATTAAATGGTTTTTTTTCCCCTCATTTGATCAGCAGACTTCCTGAGAATTGAACACTGTGTGTGATATTGGGGGTTGAGATGGAGAATGGAAAACCACCGTCCACAGGAGGCTTCCAGTTTGCAGCAGAGAGCTAAAAGCAGGCACCATGTAGCAAGAGAAGAAAAAGAATGAGTCATGAAACGAAGGTGCTTATAGTAGAGTGCCCCTGAGTCAGAAATGGGAGAGGTCACTTCCTGCTGCCAGGGCCAGGGACACTATCATTAGCAGGTGCAGGGGCGGAAGGGAGCTGTTTGTACAGGAGAGGCCATCCTCCCCGATGTCATCAGGTGGATGCTGGTGTGACTTAGGATGCCTGGTTGTAAGGGACAGAAACTCAGCCTGGTTAAGGCAGGGAGGCAGATTTTTGGCTCATGGAATCTATAGGTTGAACAACCACTGTGGAGAGAGACCTCTGGAACATCAGGAAATATAGGCTCAAAGGCTACCAAGAGGGTGTCCATCTCACCCTCTCGACTGATGTTCTCAACGTGGTAGAAACATGAAATCGCGTTTGTTTACACCCTACACCTTCCAGCATCCAGAGGGTGAATTCCCGGACATCTCTCTGGGGCTGCTTCAAAGTCCTGTGGGAGGGAGGATGTAGAGAAAGGCAGAGCTGAAACAAGATCGGCCCTGAGTGGATTGTTGGTGAAGCATGGGGGTTCCTTATGCTACTCTATCTGCTTCAGTATGTTGGAAATTTTCTTTAAATTAAAAAAAAAAACAAAAAAACAAGAACAGGTTAAGCTAGCCTGTCTTAATCTTATCTCGAGATCAAGCAACAGTGACCAGGGTGGGGGGGTGTGATGTAAGAACTTGGCGGCTCTACTGAGAACCTCGTGGCTGGGACGTGGGTTCCGAAGGAAAAAGCTGTTTCCAGAAAAAAGAGGGATCGTGGGTCGAGAGGCTCCCCTCCGTGTGGACTTCCTGATTTCTGTCAGCAGCCTCTTCCTCTCTCCTGAGCTCCAGCCCCCGGTGTCTGGGACTTATCAGACTGTCCCCTCTGGCTGTCCTACGGGTTCCTCTGTGCAGGTGTCCGTCCTCCACTCATCACTCCAAACAGAAACTCTCAGCCCCATTGAACTGATCCTGCTTCCTTACAGCCCCCAGGTCTCCGTTTTGGCAGTTCTACCTCTAGAAGAATTTTCTCCTCCCTCTGTTGACCTCCTCCCAATGCACTGCCCCAGTTCAGTCCCCCAGCCTCAGTTGCTGCAGAGCCCACACCGCTAACTTCATGAGTTTCCGCAGTGCCGGGGCAGTCGGGGCATCCGTTGCTACGTTGTCCCATGACAGTGCCCTTCAACCGGGTCTTTATCTGCTTTTGAAGCTTCTTGCTATTTGTACATTTTTATTTTTTATTTTTCTTCTTTTCCAAGTAAGAGGAGGAGAGATAGAGAGACTCCCACATGCGCCCTGAATGGGATCCACCCAGCAACCCCATCTGGGGCTGATGCTCTGCCCATCTGGGGCCGTGTCCGCAACCAAGCTTTTTTTTGCACCTGAGGCAGAGGCTCCACAGAGCCATCCTCAGTGCCCAGGGGCTGATGCGCTAGAACCAATCAAGCCATGGCTGTGGGAGGAGAAGGGAGAGAGAGAAAAGGGGAGGGGGAGGAAGAGGGGTGCAGAAGCAGATGGATCGCTTCTCCTGTGTGTCCTGACTGGGAATCGAACCTGGGACTTCCACACGCTGGGCTGATGCTCTGAGCCAACCAGCCAGCGCCCATTTGTACATTTATTCTGTGGTTCTGCCTATGTGCTACTTCCATGTTGCTTCTGTGTGAACACTTGGTCTGGATTCTCCAAGACTGGGCTTAGAACCCACCTCCAGGATTAAAACCTCCCTTGACTTCCCCAGCAGCGTTCTGTCCTGTGGGAAGGGCCCTCCTGATTCTACACACCGAGACCCAGTTTCCACAGTGCATCCCTGTACCTACAGCCGTGAGTTAGAATCTCTGTAAATGTGAACAGAACACAGAATCGGCTGTCTTGATTAAAAGGGGTCCCAAACTCTAGTAGAGCCACCTGCTGAGGACTAGACTTGGACATGGTCAGCTCCCATGAAAAGGCACTCTCTCAGGACACGACCCATTTTAGTTGTGTCCTGCTCCCTGTAGCTCCTGCCCATTCACCCAAATTCTATTCCCTGGGGCCTCCTGCAGGACCATCAGGCTTCTGAAATCAGTGCTTATGTTCTTCAGACTCAAAACCAAACAGTCAGGAATTCCTCAGAAGGCAGGGTTGAGTGGCTAAGCCTCTGAGCATGCTTCAGCTTCTCTGACTCTCCGGGTATGTGACTCCTGACCGCACGCGGTGTTCAGGTGTGGCTGCAGGACCTCCCAGGGAATGAGTAAGAACCACAAGTGGATTGAGGGCACCCATCACATTGCATAACATGGTTTAGGTTTTCATGGTAATGCTTAGCACCCGAGTATCTGGGGGGTCATGGTAGTGCTAGACACAGAGGAGACGTGTGCTTGTGTTTGTTCTAGGCTGAGGACTCGCAAGGCAGGAGTCATGAAAGGTCACAGAGAAGAGAACCCCTGGAAACCCTTCCCATCCAATTGTATCATCTTTACACCTTCATCTTGGTCCCCTTGTAACTCGAAGACTTTGACATCTAAAGTGAATTGATTCAGACTTCCCTCTCTACATTCTCAGAGTTTGTGGATATGGATATTTTTTAAATCTCTCCTTATTTGACGTGGCAAAGAGCAAGATGTTTTTCACATTATTTTCCTTATAATATATGGCTTAAAATTGGATTGATGAGGGATTCCTTTAGTAGAGATTACATAAGAAAACAAAGTAAGCTTCATCTCATTAGACTTTTCAAAAAAGTATTTGAGGTGTTATTTTCAAAATAAAATGTAGTTTCTAAGACACCCACGATTGGGATTCTTCTGTCAAGCCAGGACACTAGGGCCAGGCGCCCGGAGGGAAGAGGGAAGGGCGGGGCTTCCAGGCTGCTGCTCAGCTCTCCTGATATTGCCCATATTTATAGCATCTGACATTTCCACGGCGCTCTTTAATCATATTGCATGTGGGCTGCCTTACTCTACATCTTTCAACATACGTGGGATGCCGGATCTTGCAGGTGGAGAAACAAGGCCTGGGCCAATGTCAGTGACAGCACCTGGGCGTTACCATCCAAGGTCACTTGGGCTTATTAGCCCAGTGGAGCCTCAGAATCTGGAGTTCTGGCGACTACCCTTCTATCAAGCAAAGCGGCTTCTGTGTCTTAAGCTGAGCTCACCCTGGCTTTCTTGCCCCTTCTTCCTGCGTCTAACGGTGTGCTCGCCTGTCCTGGCTGGACCGTGGAGCTTGGGCAGGGAAGGGAGGGTTGTCTGGATCTGAGATACTGAATATAGAACCATCGCTCTGATTCTCCCACAGCTTGAGCCCGGACCCTGACGGCAGAGGTTCTGACAAAGTATATCTGTTTATGAATGGATAATGTCGCCATTCTGATTAGCAGCAACCCCACAGAAATACCTATCCACTCACAACAGACGGCTTGTTCAGTCGGAGCTGTACACACACACACACACACACACACACACACACACACACGATTCCCGTCCCATCACCTCCTGTGTGTATGGCGGACTCCAGGTGGGAATGAAATCCCTCTGTCATTCCATAACTGGCTCACAGAGAACACAGCTGCCCCTCCCAACGCACCAAGATTTCTCTCTTTCTTTGTAAATCGTAAATCTCATCCCCAAGTATGTAGGTCTCGAAGTTATTGGAAAATGGAGCTGGATTTGTTAGAAATGTTTTTACACCGAATATGAAACCAGATGACTATTAAACAGTGTGGATGTTTTCTTTTCCTTCTTCCCCTGAGTTCATGGTGAACATCATGCTTAGGTTTTACTTCCTCGTAAATGAGATGAGTAATTTTAAAGAAGAATAACCTGTTCTGAGACTCCCCTCCTGAAATTCAGCACAGCAGGCTGGTTTTGTATATGTCACAACTACTCAGCAAAGTTGTTTTTCAGTGAATGACTTTCCGGAACCTTCACGGGCTCCTCCCTGCTGCTCAGCGTGTGGGCACACGGGGTCACACACTCCCAGGCCCCAGGCCATGGTTCAGACCTCAGCTTTCCTGGATCCAAGCCTATCCAACCTTCCTCCCTACTGACCAGCTGAAGATCTCCTTTAACCTCCCTGTTTGGGACCTCCCTCTTCTCACCTGTCCTCTCTTATTTACAACTGACTTAGCAGATAGAATATGGTCAAGCCTCACCCTCTCTGGGTGCTTATAATCCAATACCGCCCCCCCTTCCACCCCCTCCCAGATCTCCAGTTTCTTCTCACTGTGTCCTTCCCCCGCCTGCAAAATACCACGTCTCTGCTAGCTTATAAAAGCAACGCCCTTCCCCGAAAACAAGATATAGTCATACTTCTACTATTCATCAAGTTTCTCTAAACCATATTCTACACCCAGGTAGGGAGTTGAATAGTATCCCTACTGATTGGAAATATCAACTCTGTCATCTGTGAAATACTTACACATAGCTCAGCCTGGCTGGTCTTATGCTGGACTTACTGTTTTTTGGAGTATGTATTTAATATTTGGTACTGTAAATGCCCTGGAATAACAGTGCAGATGAATCATTCATGTGCACTGTTTCAGTGTGCAACTATCCAAAATTCTAAAAAAAAAACCCCACAAAACCTCAAAACAAAGAAAACCTTGAAATTAATGCCGTGAGCCTGACCAGGCGGTGGTGCAGTGGATAGAGCGTTGGACTGGGATGCAGAGGACCCAGGTTCGAGACCCTGAGGTCGCCAGCTTGAGCGTGGGCTCATCTGGCTTGAGCAAAAAGCTCACCAGCTTGGACCCAAGGTTACTGGCTCGAGCAAGGGTTTACTCGATCTGCTGCAGACCCGCAGTCAAGGCACATATGAGAAAGCAATCAATGAACAACTAAGGTGTTGCAACGAGAAACTGATGATTGATGTTTCTCATCTCTCTCCGTTCCTATCTGTCTGTCCCTATCTATCCCTCTTATCCCTCTCTCTGACTCTCTCTCTCTCTCTCTCTGTCCCTGTAAAAAAAAAAAAATTAATGCTATGAGATTGTTCATTAATACCTTAAAATTAATTTCGCTAGTTCAGCATATAAGGTGTTTCTTCCCACTTTCTACTTTTAAAAAATCACCTGTTTAACCTAGTCTTACTATCACATCTTTGCACATTTATTTTTATTTTCCAAGTGAGAGGAAGGGAGATAGACTCCCACATGCACTCTGACTGGGATCCACCTGGCAACCCCTGTCTGGGGCTGATGCTCTGCCCATCTAGGGCCATGCTTGCAACTGAGCTATTTTTAGTGCCTGAGGCAGAGGCTCCATAGAGCCATCCTCAGCGCCCAGGGCCGATGCACTTGAATATATTGAGCCATGGCTGCAGGAGGAGAAGAGAGAAGCAGAGAGAGAGAAAGAGGGAGAGAGAAGAGGGTGTGGGGGCAGGGTGGAAAAGCAGATGGTTGCTTCTTCTATGTGCCCTGACCGGGCATTGAACCTGGGACATCCACATGCCAGGCCGTCGCTCTACCACAGAGCCAACTGGCCAGGGCCACATTTTTGCACATTTGAAAAAGCGATTAGAAACGATCAAAAATAGAATTCCAGTTAATTGACAAATACATATTGAGTTCTTTTCATTATGTGCTAGGACAAGATGGACACACTCCTTGTTTTCAAATCGCTTACCAAATCCAAATCCTGTGACCACGTTCAGGGAGACTGGGCCTCCCTCCCGTTCAGAACCCACGACTAGGTGATGGGAGGAGACCAGTACGAAACGCAGTTCTGGACATCATCGCCGAGCGGTGGCGGGAACCGTGGAAACACCTGTGGGCGGCCAGTGCTTTCTCCCCGGCGGCCTTATCTCCGCCGTGCTGTCTCAGCACTCGGGCTCTCCCGGCTCAGTTCCACTGACCTCATTTACAGCACTTCTTGATAAGAGCCCTCAGGCTGAAAAAGGTTCTGGGAAAAGATATTTTGCCAACAAAATCTCTTCGCTGAATGGCAGGCCCCTTACCCTAATCAGCGCTGGCACAGGTCCGCGGGAACAGCCTCCAAGTGCCATTTTTACTATTCTCTAAATTACAATCTTTTATTTCCCTTCCATTTCAGATGTGTCCGTTAATAGGTATCTCCTCAAAAAATCTAGTCCATCTTTAGTCATAGTTTAATATTTTTCTCTGGGGGAGCAGGCAGGATGGATGTAGGCATAGTGTTCCACTGTTGATCAACAGGACATTCTTTGTCCTTATTAAGAAACAGTTTAGGACAACGTAAGATGTTTTGCTTTTGATTCCTGGATCAGATACGTAATCACTGCGTTCGAGGCTACAGGTAACAAAACACCCAGGTACAGTGACATAGGGACTTATTTTTCTCACATAGCAAGCAGCCCAGACAAAGGCAGAGCTGGGCAGCTCTTCAACAACACTATGGAGGATCGAGACCCTTCTCTTTCTTCATCATCTTCAACTTTGAAATTCTCCCTCATGGTCGCAAGGGGGCTGCCGCAGCCCTAATAACAAGGCCTGCAGCCCAAGTTGGGACAAAGGGAACCATTACAGGTGAATCTGACTCATTCATCTTTCCAGAAGCTCTGCAAAGTTCCCCACAGTTCTCTTCTTAGAGACTCCTGGCCAGAACCACCTCGGGGCAGGGGAGGGGGTTGAATGCACCACAACCGGATCCGTGACACCCGGAACAGAGCCTGTGCTGTGTTAGTAAGAAAGGTGGGAGGTTGCCTCAACTCCTGAGCTGGAGGACATGGATGAGCTACTCACGCAGCAGGCTGCTGGCACTTGCTTGGGACTGCACTTCCTCTCCCTCAGAGCCTGTACTCAGCGGTACGGCCCAGACCAGCAGGAGTAGGATTGGTCTCTTGTTGCACACACCAAATCACTCATTCATTCTTTAATTTACCCACACAATTTAAATTTACTGAACGTCTTCTCTATGCCAGGCGTGAGGAACACAGTGATGACCAAAGAGACGCAATCCTTGCCCTCACAGATAATCCAGTCCTACATTAAAAAAAAAAAAAAAAAAGAGGCCCTGGCCGGTTGGCTCAGCGGTAGAGCGTCGGCCTGGCGTACAGAAGTCCCGAGTTCGATTCCTGGCCAGGGCACATAGGAGAAGCATCCATTTGCTTCTCCACCCTCCCCCCTCCTTCCTCTCTGTCTCTCTCTTCCCCTCCCGCAGCCAAGGCTCCATTGGAGCAAAGATGGCCCGGGCGCTGGGGATGGCTCCTTGGCCTCTGACCCAGGCGCTAGAAGTGGCTCTGGTCGCAGCAGAGCGACGCCCCAGAGGGGCAGAGCATCGCCCCCTGGTGGGCAGAACGTCGCCCCTGGTGGGCGTGCCGGATGGATCCCGGTCGGGCGCATGCGGGAGTCTGTCTGACTGTCTCTCCCTCTTTCCAGCTTCAGAAAAATTAAAAAAAAAAAAAAAAAGAAAACCAGCCCTGGCCGGATAGCTTGATTGGTAGAGCAATCATCCTGAAGTGCAGAGGTTGCCGGTTCAGTCTCTAGTCAGGGCACATTCAGAAACAGATCGATTTTCCTGTCTCTCTTCTCTCTCTATCCTCCTCGCTCACAAAAATCAATATTTTTAAAATACATTAAAAAAAATAGGGCAGTGTATCTTAGATTTGTTTTACCTTCCATCTCAACAGCCAGATTCAGTTTTTAAGTATGAATGTCCTTATGGTTAATAAAAAATGGTTAATAAAAAATGGAGCATTTGTTTCTCCATGGCTGACTCAGTGTTACCTTTATAAATAGAGGTGGTCTTTTTTTTTTTTTTTGTGACAGACAGAGAGAGGGACACATAGGGACAGACAGACAGGAAGGGAGAGAGATGAGAAGCATCAATTCTTCGTTGCAGCACCTTAGTTGTTCATTGATTGCTTGCTCATATGTGCCTTGACGGGGCAGGGGCGGCGGCAACAGCAGACCAAGTGATGCCTTGCTCAAGCTGGTAAGCCCGCGCTCAAGCTGGCGACCTCAGGGTTTCGAACCTTGGTCCTCTGCGTCCCAGTCCAACACTCTATCCACTGCGCCACCACCTGGTCAGGTTGGAGGTGGTCTTGAGCAACTGAACATCAGGCCGAGTGATAGGGAAGACAAAGTTCAATGTGTAAGGGACCAAGAGTAAACAGTACAGATGCATGCATTTAGCTACTTGTTTAGTTACCAGTCCCTGTTGGCTTAGCACAGGGGTCCCCAAACTTTTTACACAGGGGGCCAGTTCACTGTCCCTCAGACTGTTGGAGGGCCGGACTATAAAAAAAACTATGAACAAATCCCTATGCACACTGTACATATCTTACTTTAAAGTAAAAAAACAAAACAGGAACAAATACAATATTTAAAATAAAGAACAAGTAAATTTAAATCAACAAACTGACCAGTATTTCAACGGGAACTATGGGCCTGCTTTTGGCTGAGATGGTCAATGTCCGGTTCCATATTTATCACTGCTAGGCGTAACAAGTGATATGACGCGCTTCCAGAGCCGTGACGCATGTGTCCCACGTCACCGGAAGTAGTACTGTACGTGAGTGAGGCCGTGCTTTGCGGCGCCGCCACATACAGTACTCCAGGAGCACAGGATGTGGATGCATCCTGTGCTCCTCTCACTGACCACCAATGAAAGAGGTGCCCCTTCTGGAAGTGCAGCGGGGCTGGATAAATGGCCTCAGGGGGCCGCAGTTTGGGGACGCCTGGCTTAGCAGGATGCAGTCATTCTGAGGCGCAGACCACACAGGGGGAGGCTTGTGGAGGGTGGGAGGGGCTGTATCTCAGCCTCCTTTGCACCCCCCACATCAACTCAGTGCCAGACGACTCATGGTGAGTACCTAGTAAATACGTTTGCTGACCCAGGCTCCACAAGTTAGACCTTTCTCTACTAGAAGCCACACAATTCTTTAAGGTCAAAGTGAACGGCTAGTGATCCCTGACTTTTTGTATTTTATAGGGCAAATTTATTCTTTCTGTGCTGTGTGTTCTATCCAATGCGCCAGGGCCCACTGACACATTACTTGTGGATATGCTAGAGGTGAGCTGAGTTCCTGGGCCCTGAACCCTAAGCCCTGGGGAGGCTGAGCCCTGGGGTGACATGCCTTCCCCTGTCAGTTTGCCACACAAGCCGTCCCATGACTACATGTAGCATGAAGAGAGAAAGGGGCACACAGTACTAGGAGCTCAATATCCACAGCAACCTGAGCCAACATGCCTTCCTGGGGAATAACTGCTCTTTCAGCCCACCTCTGTGTAGCTCTATCAGAGGACGAAAATTAAAGCCAGGCTTTTATTTACTTATTTATTTAGTGTTATTAAACTATGGTATACTCCACAGATCCTTTGTGGAATAGGGCAGGGTGTAACTACATCCTGGCTTTTGTTTGTTTTTGTAAACATTTTATTTTATAAAACTTTATTTGATTGATTTGAGAGAGAGCAAGAGAGAAAGAAACATTGATTTATTGTTCCCTTACCCCTGCATTCCTTGGTTGATTCCTGTATGTGCCCAGATCAGGGATCAAACTCGCAACCTGACGTTATCAGGATGATGTTTCAACCAAGAGCTACCAGGCTTGGGCACACACACCTGGCTTTTAAATTTTCCCGAGTGTTAACACTGCCACAGGCCATCTGGAATATAAAACCTGCCTTTTCTATCAGCTGCTCATAAGACACTTACGTGAGACCCCTCTATGAACTGCATGCTATTTGAGTCCTATCAAGACAGGTGAGAGAAGTGGTGTTTGAGAAAGACTAAGGGGCATGTTAGACACTTTCATTTAAATTCCCAGAATACTATTCTTACTCTCACTTAGATCAGGATATAGCATGCTTGGCTATCACCTTGGCTCCCACAGAAATATCACCGTTGAACAAGACAGTTTCCTTAGCTTTATGGGAAGTTGATTTTTTTTTAAATACACATGAAGAATGGTTCTGAACTGGCCCCTAATTAGATTGGAAGGTATTTGATAGCAGGGACTGTCTTATACATCTTTGTAGCTCTTGCACCAACGATCTAACTTCTTGGGAGTTGTGAGCATGTAAAACATTACATAAATACTGAATGCAAGAAATAAGGTATGTATAAACTTGTAGTAAGGTATCAACCTTTTTAAAGAAGGAAAACCTATCTGGTGATGCTAAAATTTGATTCCAGGTGAAACATCAAGAGGGAATAACTTTAAAAGAGACTAAGAAATACTTGGTCTGAACCAGGTTTTCTGGATAGTTCAAAAACATCTAAAAATTATTTTAATGAAGAAACGGTCTTTGAAAACCAGGTCCTCAAGGTTATGGAGATCAGTGTGGACAAATTCATGTGGATGAGGGTGCTCAAAAACACTCCTTCTGTAGAAGCCAGTGTAAGTTCATTCCTGGAACATCTGTGAGTGATTGCAACAGGTCGGGAGAGGTGATTCTGCCAACTGCCGGGTCTTTAGCGGCCCTGCTGGCAGCCCAGGCAGAGAGTATCTCCTGTCCATTCCTGAAAGGAGACTCCACTGCCAAGTCAGGAGGAACTAAGAAGTCCAGAAGGCTCTGAGAAGTTGGCACCAGGGCACACTCGGGTTCAAGGCACTGAGTTAGATTTGAAAAAAAATCACTTAAAAATCCAAGATTACAGTGGATTTAAAGCATTGTAAGAAATCTCTTTCATGACTAAGACCACTTAAAAATCCTGGACAGAAACGAGTCTAGAGAAAGTAACCCAGCAGCGAACAGGAAGTTACTGGTACTCCTAGAGTATTTAGTGCACGTGGGTCTGGGAATGACAACTCAGCGTGGCTGATACTGTCAGGTGCACAGGGCCCTGCCTTTCACAGACACAGGGACGTTCTAGGAAGGTAACGCTGTTGCCACATGTGCAGAAACTGCCTCCTGTGACTGGCAATGCAGCCACGACTGTGAGCAGAGACTTTAGGAAGAGACAGTTCAGAAAGCACCAAATAGGTTCCTTCCCACTCTCTTCCATCCATTGGTTTTCTTTTCAGTAGATTCCCAAGGACCTCCAGGCGCACAGAACTTGGGTTTGGGGAAGGGAACCCCAGGGGGAGGGCGGCGAGGGCAACTGTCCGATCCGGAGGACACCCGCGCCACTTGCACTAGACGCTCTGGGATCCGCCCAGCGGCCCCACGCGGACCCCCGGGTCGTGGCTCTCCCAGGCGGGGAGGGTGCCCACCCTGAGCGCATCCGGGGGGTAGCGCCGCCGCGCGGTCCCCGGAAGTGGCGGCGGGCGGGGGGCGCGCTGCAGCCATGGCCGCCGGCTTTGTGCGCCGCGCGCGGGCCCCGGCCGTCCGCGCCTCGCCCGGGCCGCGGAGCCGCCTCTGACCCGCCCCGCCCGCTGCCGGCCCCGCCTCCGCGCGCTCCCCGCGCCCGCGCGCCCTCGCTCGCCGCCTCGCTGCCTACCTGCCTGCCCGGCCGGCGGCGGGCCCAGGCCGCCCCGATGCCCGAGCCCGGCCCCAGGATGAACGGCTTCTCGCTGGGCGAGCTGTGCTGGCTCTTCTGCTGCCCGCCCTGCCCAAGCCGCATCGCCGCCAAGCTGGCTTTCCTGCCGCCGGAGCCCACCTACACGGTGCTGGCGCCCGAGCAGCGCGGCCCGGGCCCCGGCGCGCCCGCCCCGGCCACCCCGGCGCCCGCCGCTCCGGCGCCCGCGGCCACCCCGGCGCAGGCGGCGGCGCAGGCGGCCGAGGAGGGCGCGGGCCCGGGCGTGTGCAGCCTGCACCTGAGCGAGCGCGCCGACTGGCAGTACTCGCAGCGCGAGCTGGACGCCGTCGAGGTCTTCTTCTCGCGCACGGCCCGCGACAACCGGCTGGGCTGCATGTTCGTGCGCTGCGCGCCCTCCAGCCGCTACACGCTGCTTTTCTCGCACGGCAACGCGGTGGACCTGGGCCAGATGTGCAGCTTCTACATCGGCCTGGGCTCGCGCATCAACTGCAACATCTTCTCCTACGACTACTCGGGCTACGGCGTCAGCTCGGGCAGGCCCTCCGAGAAGAACCTCTACGCCGACATCGACGCCGCCTGGCAAGCGCTCCGTACCCGGTGAGCCCGCGGAGTGGCCCGGCCTGTGGCTGCGGGGAGGCGAGTGGGGACCCCTCCTGGGCTGGGGGCGAGCCGAAAGCCCCGGCCCTGTGGATTCGCTTCCTTCCCCGTCCTGGTCTTCTCCCACCACCCCGTCCATAACCCCGCTAGTCCTGAGCTTCCTGGACAACCCAGGCTCGGAGGGTTTGGCCAGCTTGGGCACACCTAGGTGCCCCCGGCCCCCCAGCTGGGTCTTCTGTGGCTCTAGTCACCTCAAGTGGCAGCGTGGGGTGCTTCAGTGCCGGGAGAAAGAAAACTCTTTGGTTTGCATTTAGTTTGAGCTGGCAACCGGAGACTCGGGTCCTCAGACTCAAGTGACCTTGGGCAAGGCACAGGGCGCCCGGAGATCGCTGTTTCCTTTCTAAGGTCAGCGGGTGAGCCAGGATGACCTCTCAAAGACTTTCCGGTTGTGAAGTGCTCTGCGGGGCAGCATCTGGGCAGCTGTGGACACCGGTCGAGGGCCCGGTGGTGTGAAGTTTATGCCCTGGTCGGGCAGAGTAGCTGTGGTGGGCAGGTTTTTAGGGGTGGCTGTCTGGATGGCACCCTCCAGAGAGCCTCTGCAACAGCCCAGGATGAATGTGGATACAGGGTTTGGGGGTTCTCTTCACCTTGAACTAGCATTCCCAGGGGGACTGGAAAGTATTCCTTGAGGGAGGACCATTTATGGGCCAGGCACAAATCGTAGTAAGAGAAGCAGACAGAAAACTTGAATTTCTTTCTTAACTAAGAGAAAGTGGGTAGCTCGCATCGCCTTGTGCCCCATTTTTCACATCAGTAACTTCCTCTCATCTACCTCTGAGCAGTGACAGTGGAAACCCCCGAGATGGTGTCTGTAAGGACACCTTATTGCCTCAGGTGAGACAGTCCCAGAACCAGTACACGGGCGGTACTGTTGCTGTGGACCCCTTCTCAGTTTTTCTGGGCTTATTACGACTTTGTCTCCATTTCTGTGCATCAGTATGCTCACAAAGGACCCTTTGCTTTGCTGGGAACTGGCTTATCCACCAGGAAGTACAATACTTAAGGTCTCATGCATGTTGCTTATTCATGTTATGAAGTCCTGACCTTATCAGGATCATAGCTTTTCCAAGCAGATAAAAATGTCATATGCAGATACACTGTGTCAGAATCCACAAGTCGTTAAAAGCCACCTGTTCCAGGAAAGGGTGTCAAAGGTATACACACAGTCCATGGAGTGCTAGAATTTGCTGTTGGTAAAGGTATTAAAAATAAGGGTTGACAGATGTTTTTAAAGTGACAGGGTCAAGTTCAGCCTTGAGTAGGTTTTACAATAAAATGTCTGTGGGACTCTCTGTTCTTTGTGCTCCTCTGTGTTGGAATGAAAGCCTCTCAGGTATAAGGCCCACCCTTTGGCCCGAATATGCAGGCATGTCTGTGTTGCAACAACTGTGAGGCATAGTTACTTCCTGGTGACTTGAGTAGAGCTTAGTTTAACTAAGGGCATTGTTTTGGATAATGTTAATTTTGAATTACCGTATTTCCCCATGTATAAGACCTTCCCATGTATAAGACACACCTTAATTTTGGGGCCCGAGGTAAAAAATAAAAATGTATTACATAAAGTTATAGAACTCAAGTTTTATTCATCATAAAATTCATACAACTCCTCAAGCGGGAAATGTGAGTAAAAAAGCTACAACCATAAGACACACCCAGTTTTTAGACCCCAAATTTTTCAAAAAAGGGTGTGTCTTATACATGGGGAAATATGGTATCTGATGACATATCTGAATTTTGCCCAGGATTTATTTAATTTGATGCTGGAACTCCTATCTAGATTGATAAATACACCTGCCAGGTGGGAGAATCTTAGCATTTGAAGAAACCTAACATGTCCTCTTTCCCTGTGCTTGTCAAACATTTGGGATTGTGACCACACAGGAAGACACTCATTTTACACCTCAGCCCAGCCGCACGTGCACATTGCTATTTCCAGATCCAAAGCAAATATTTCAAAACACAATACTTTTTTTTTTCCCTATGGTTCGTGCACATGGCAGAATGTGTTGTTTTCTTTCCGTCTTTTATTTTTTTTAAAGACAAAAAAGAATACTGTTTGTGAACGGCTAACTTCATCTCCCGGCGCATTTCTGGACACAGCTCTTGCTCCGCTCATCCGACAGAGGCCAGGGGAAGACACTCGCGACCCGTCAGCGGTGGGTCTCTGGGCTTCACCATGTGATCCTTGTTACCAGATTTGTGTGTGTTGGTTATTCTAACAATTTAGGGTTCTGAAGCAACCCAGTCCCTTCACTGCCTTTCTTGAGCCTGTCCCCTCCCCTTTCTCTACCGTTTTATGCTCCGTTGAGGCCATTGCCACGCCGCAGTGCCTCCTAACACGTGTATTCATACATCCGTGGCTGGGTCGCCTCCTTGTCTATCCACCCACAGCCCCCGTCTTGGGGGATCTTTCTCTTTTCTGGCCTCCTGGTTAACCCCCTGCGCTTGGCGCCCCCCCCACCCCCCCCCCCCCGCCTCCATCAGCCTCTGTACTCAGGGCTGTAAGGTGTGCATGTCAGCGCCGTGTAAGCCCAGCCCTCCTCCCCCCCTCCCCAGGCTGCGTCTGGCCTTGTACCTGTCCTTTTCTGAGGCTGAGACATCCCATCCTGCCTGAGTCCAGATTGGATTGGGAGACCCAGTAGGACCCAAGCAGCTTTAGACTGTGCAGAAGTGAGACCTTCGGCTCCAGAGGGGAGGGGATTAAACTAGTTTGAAAGTATAAACCCAAACAACCCAGAGAATGAAGCAGAGGGTATTTCAACCGAAACGTTGTCATCTAGAGCAGTGGTCCCCAATCCCTGGGCCGCGGACCGGTACCGGTCCATGGGCCATTTGGTACCTATCCACAGAGAAAGAATAAATAACTTACATTATTTCTGTTTTATTTATATTTAAGTCTGAACGATGTTTTATTTTTTTAAAAATGATCAGATTCCCTCTGTTACATCCGTCTAAGACACACTCTTTGATGCTTGTCTTGGTTACGTGATACATTTATCCATCCCACCCTAAAGGCCGGTCCGTGAAAATATTTTCGGACATTAAACTGGTCCATGGCCCCAAAAATGTTGGGGACCACTGCTCTAGAGCAACAAGAGAGACGGGCGTTTGTGATTTAGTTGGCCATCGATAGATAAGAGACTCATTGCCTAGGGGCAAAAGGCAAATTACCAAAGACTTAGTATTTCATCCGTTTATTCATTCATTCGACCAGCAAACCATTAAATGTTAAACTCACATATATCGATCTTCTGCTTGTATCATAGGCTACGGTGGGTCCCCCTAGAGTGTCATTAATCCCAAACTGTTTTTCTGTTAAAGGATAGATTAGATTTTAGTCACATTTTGAATACGTAACCATGTGTTGCTGTGTTACAACTTCTGTGTGATTTCTAGGAAGGCGTTAGTGGATACTCCCAGGTGGTAGAGCTTTAAAAAGCACATCTGTTGATTGTGATTGGTGTTTGTAGTTACTTCCCTCGGCCTGCTGAAGTTAATGACTTAATATCTCTCCGTGTTCTCAGAGGGACATACCACGCCATTAAGAGAAGAAATGTTGGGGGTCTCTACCTGACTTGGACAGAGTAGGGACAACAAAAACAGAATGCGTTATGAATTGTGTTTGATCCAAGGTGAAGGCACATTGATCTTTCAAGAGAAAACATAGAAAGAACTTAGGCTTGCAATTCATGACACTGAGCATGAGAATATCCCGTTAGGAAGACCTTAACTCTAAGAAGGGACATGGTGGAACTGAGACCGGCGAGGTGTGTGTGGGGGGAGGGGCTCGCTCAGGACCTTGTCTTTGGTGTCCCCTTCCCCTTCCTCCAAGTGCTCTTTGTCACACCTGGCTCTTCTGGCGCCATCACTGTGCCATTAGGCAGGCTTCTCTTTCTGCCAGATACTGGGTTCTTGCCCCGTCCCACCAAAACTTACTTTCCCATTGTTCTGTGTCAAGGGGCCTCGCTATCCAGTTGCAAAAGGCCTGATGTGTTTGTGTTTATTTAGGATAATCTTGGAGGTTCAAAGTCTGGCAACTCTCCTACTGCCAGGACATGTTGGTGGAAGAGGCCTTTTTTTCCTTTGTCCTGAAGGAATCATTTAAGTTGTACTATCCTGAAGTCACTCACAGTAGATCCCTGATGTCTCTTCCTACCTTCTCCTCTGCTTCTGCCCTCCCCCCTCTCCAAATTTAGTAACTTCTCTATTCGGGATTGATAATCCCACCTAAGGGCCCGGGATCTGGCTTTCGGAATTGCAGTGCTCATTTTGGACACGGATTTATCTCCTCTATTGGGTTTTGCTTAAGCTTCGTGTTTAAGCCACAAATCTGCTCCACTTTGAGAAGCCTTGTGCACCGTGATTCAAAGTCTCAACACAGAGTCACTGGGGTCAGTATGTGGCCAACAGAGTGACTGCTTATTTTCTCAGGATTGCTTTAAATAACAGGCTTCTGATTCGTCTAAAAGATTCAATTTACAAAAATTAGATAAACACAGAACCTTTGGAAGCAGGAAGAGAGACGTGGATGTGGATGAGGCCGGCACACCTCTGTGCTTCACGCTCTGTTGTTTTCGAAGGAGGCGACCCAACTGCGTGACTTCCGAGATGCCTTCTGGGAGGCTGTTTCGCAGTTTGGGGGTAAAGCACCTAGCGTTTTGGAATTTACTTGTGACGACACTGGGCACTTTGGTGGCCTCAGCTGCCTGCAGTGGCTCTCAGCCTGGCTGCACCTGGCATTCCTGGTAGATTTTGTAAAAGTATGCGTGTGTCTCCAGATATTTACATATATATGCATGTGTGCATGTCTGTATGTATATATGTATAAGTGTGTGTTTATATATGCATGTGTATATATAAGTGTACATATATATATTCATGTGTGTGTGTCGGTATGAATATGTGTGTAAATATATATTCATATATGTGTTTGTGTGCACATGCAACAGGGTTGGGAGGCACTAGCCTAGAAGAAGCATCCAGAAGCCACTGACAGTTAACAGTCAGCCAATTATAATTGGTTAAGAGTTTAAAACAATGTGGAGAAGATTTTCCTGTATTGTTTTTGTGTTTGTTTTAAACAGAGAGAAGGTCAGAGAGAGGGACAGATAGGGACAGACAGGAAAGGAGATGAGAAGCATCAATTCTTTGTTGCAGCACCTTAGTTGTTCATAGACTGCTTTGTCATATATGCCTTGACCAGGGGGCTACAGCAGACCGAGTGACCCCTTGCTCAAGCCAGCGACCATGGGGTCATGTCTGTGATCCCATGCTCAAGCCAGTGGCCCTGCGCTCAAGCCGGCGACCTCGGGGTTTCGAACCTGGGTCCTTTGCATTCCCATCGATTGCTCTATCCACTGCAGCACCACCTGGTCAGGCTCCTATAATGGTTTTAGTCCAAGACCTTTGGTGGCCAGGAACCCACTGGGATGGATCCAATGAGGGGTAGTTGTTGAAAGGACAGAGCTCCTGAGTCTCGCCGGCACGTGGGAGCCTCCAGGCCCTTGGCCCGTGCTGGGAGCCTCCACTGGGGCAGGGCTGGGGGCGGGATGTGCCTGGTACGGCACATCTGACACATCCTGTCTGCTGCCGCTGGGAGCCTCCACTGGGGCAGGGCCGGGGCCGGGATGCGCCCGGGACGGCACACCTGACGCATCCTGTCTGCTGGCGCTGGGAGACTCCACTGGGGCAGGGCCGGGGCCGGGATGCACCCGGGACAGCACACCTGACGCATCCTGTCTGCTGGCGCTGGGGGCCTCCACTGGGGCAGGGCTGGGGCCGGGATGCACCCGGGACGGCACACCTGACACATCCTGTCTGCTGGTGCTGGGAGACTCTGTGAGCTGTGCTCCTCTCCTCTTCTGGTTGTGGAGGATCGCCCGGACGGGTCCTTGGTCCTCGCTCTCCACCCTGCCCCTGCGTGGGACAGGGCTCACTCTGACAACAGAGCATCGGCCTTACAGAACAGGCCAGAATGAAGCTCTCAGACCAGGTCAGGGAGCAGTGAGGTCCCTGCGTGTTGTGACCAGGGGTGTGTGCTCCCGGTCTAAGTCTGGGAAAGAGAGGCCAGAGAAAAATGAGTCTCCTCTCCTGTTGCCTCTCCTTTCTCCTGTCCTCAGCGATGCGCCATCCAGCCAGGGGCAGTGTGGCCACACGTGGAAGCTGGACTATGGTGTGGATGGAATCCTGAATGCCCATGGGACAAAGGAAATGAGGAGGCTTTGGGGGGAGGGGGCAGGGAGAGGATGGCCAAGGCTCCGTGGGCGCCAGTTGGCTTCCCTGTGACTTGAGTTTGGAGATCCCAGCCCAGAATGACTTCATGATTTGTTTCTCCATTTAGGTCATTTACAGCTGTAACCACTTTCTGGCTCTTAGGTCAGCAACACCAGCAGATGGTCTCAAGGGAAACCTGTAGGCCTCAGCTTTCTCTCTCTCTCTCTTTTTAAGTGAGAGGAAGGAGACAGGGAGGCAGAGACAGACTCCTACATGTGCCCCAACCAGGATCCACCTGGCAAGCCCCTTACCAGGCAATGCTCTGCCCATCTGGGGATGTTGCTCCATTGCTCAGCAAACAAGCTATTTTTAGCACCTAAGACGAGGCCATGGCACCATCCTCAGCGTCCAGGGCCAACTTGCTGGAACCAGTCAAACCATGGCTGTGGAAGGGGAAGAGAGAAGAAAGATAGAGAGAGAGAGAAAGAAGGGGGAGGTGTGGAAAAGTAGATGGTTGCTTCTCCTGTGTACCCTGACTAGGAATTGAACCCGGAATTTTCATATGCCAGGCCAACGCTTTACCACTGAGCCAACCATCCAGGGCCATAGCAGAGATTTTGGAGCCCTGCCTGTGTCACTAATCAGCTGCTTGACCTCAGGCATATTTCCTGACCTTGAACCTCAATTAAAATAATAATGATAATGGCAATAACAATAATAAATACTTATAATAACCACCACCTCCTCATGTTACCTGCTCTAGCACAATGCCTTCCATTTAGTAAGAGCACAGTGGGACGTTAGTGTTGTTCGGTATTATCAGTAAAATTACTAGAGCCATAATAACCAAATTCTCAGAGCATGCTGTAGACCAGGTGCTTCCGTGAGAAGGAGAGTGAAGGAAGTTGCTTCCTTCCTTCCCTACTTTCCATAGATGTAACTGATACCAGGCCAGCCTCACCAGCTGGGTCTGGGTGCAGAGGTGGAGGATGTTTGTTTCATTTGCAGTTCCAAGGAAAGAAGTTTTTTGAATGTGCCTCTGGCCTCAGAGCTCTGCTGTCCCTTTTTAGCCTGGGGCGTTGTATGCATTAGTGTTTTAAATCCCAGGAGCACTTCATCGACCACGGTGTTTCTATCCCCAAAGGAGATCTTAAAAGGAGAGGAAACCCTACCTGTAATCCAACACCTTGCTATTCTTTGCAAACTGTTTCTCCTCTGCTCCCTCCACTGTCCTGTTTCCCCAGGCTTAGTTCTCCAGAGAGGGTCTGTCTCCTTCCTGGCTGGAACCAATCATATCTCTGGGCACAGGGTCAGGGATGGAGAGGATGAGGAGGCCAAGC
The DNA here is from genome assembly GCF_036850765.1 of Saccopteryx bilineata. Taxonomy (NCBI): domain Eukaryota; kingdom Metazoa; phylum Chordata; class Mammalia; order Chiroptera; family Emballonuridae; genus Saccopteryx; species Saccopteryx bilineata. The sequence goes on from NC_089496.1 coordinate 73,518,335, forward strand.
CCCGTCTCTCTCCGCCACTGAGGACATTCTGGTTGCTTGTTAGTGATGGATGGGATGACCAGCCATAGGTGGAGGCATCCTACCCTTTCCCTAAAATTGGCCAAGGTGCCCGAATCGCATGCTTCCCTTTGAGACATGAACGCGCCCGTGATGTCTGGTAACTCAGGCTCCTGTGGAGTCTTCGGGGCTCCCGTAAGCTGCTCATTGATAACTTCACGGTATTGATTTACCTTAGAGTGTTAAAGGACCAGGCTCCACCGGGAAACTGGAAATCTCTGTTTCCAGGAAGTCTAGGTCACTCACATTCAATGCTCAGACAAATCTTTAAGTGCTGCCTATCAGATACAGCGCTGAATCACTGAGAGGAGCCCTACCTCCAGGTGACGTGTTAACAGAAATGGAAATAGGAGTGCTGGGAACCTCCGGGACACAGGGTCAGTTTGCCCCTCTGGTTTATGTTTTTAAATGGTTAAAATGAAATCTGGGTAGAGATGTTGGGCTGAAATTGTCAAGCAAACCTGTATTCAGACTGTACCCACAAAGAGGGAGGCTCCAGATGTTTAATTGTAACGTGGCGAGCTGTCCTCTGATATTATGGTAGGTGATCTGATGAGATCCAACTTCTCCAAAACTGTTTTTAGTGATTGTCATGGACAGACCCAGACCACGTACAGTATACTTATGACTGCAGAGTTGGGTTTTTTGGTAATTTTATTTATTTATTTATTTGTTTGTTTTTTACAGAGACAGAGAGTCAGAGTGAGGGATAGACAGGGACGGAGAGATGAGAAGCATCAATCATTAGTTTTTGGTTGCGCATTGCGACACCTTAGTTGTTCATTGATTGCTCTCTCATATGTGCCTTGACCGCGGGCCTTCAGCAGACCAAGCAACCCCTTGCTGGAGCCAGCGACCTTGGGTCCAAGCTGGTGAATTTTTGCTCAAACCAGATGAGCCCATGCTCAAGCTGGCGACCTTGGGGTCTCGAACCTGGGTCTTCCACATCCCAGTCCAACGCTCTATCCACTGCACCACCACCTGGTCAGGCATGACTGCAGAGTTTTGTGATGCCGGGCGTCTGTGGGTTTAACTTAATTTGATTTATCCCCGTTGTCATAAATAACTCGAGGCTATTTCAGAGTCTGTGTTTTTGGTTGCTGGGTTGTTTCACCCTCACTCTTGTGTCCTTCCAACTTGAAACATTCATACTATTTAAATTTTAAGGTATATAGTAGGAAAAGACCAATCACTTTCAAATATATTTTATATTACCTAATTAGGCTGATAAAATTATTTGTAAATGAACCTGGAGTCATATTTCATTGGAATAAATTTGTTTTTCCTACTGGAAACTTCAAGAAACCCTTGGAAAGACGGGCTAAGAACATATGAAGCTAAAGGGATAATTCCAGGGGAGGGTTTAGGAGAGTCCTGGCTGTCACCTCACCACAGGGGCGTTTCTGCCTGCCCCCCCCCCCACGGCCCTGGGCAGTCCCGTCACGCCTCGGACTCCAGAGCGTTGAGAAGCTCTTCTCCGTCCGACCGCATGCCGCCCTCCGTCTGTCCGTGTCCACACGGCAAGTCCCCACGTCTGGTCCGCACCATGCTTCTATATTCCCTTTGAAAGTTTTCCTTCTCCCTTTTTCCTTTTTCTGAAAGAACCCAGGATGGGCAGATCAGACGCTCCCCGGGGGGGGGGGGGGACAGGTCTCCCCAGGAGACGGCACTGTGACATTATTATTATTATTTACTTATTTTTTTACAGAGGCAGAGATAGACAAGGACAGACAGACAGGAACGGAGAGAGATGAGAAGCATCAATCATCAGTTTCTCGTTGCGCGTTGCGACTTCTTAGTTGTTCATTGATTGCTTTCTCACATGTGCCTTGACCGTGGGCCTTCAGCAGACCGAGTAACCCCATGCTGGAGCCAGCGACCTTGGGTCCAAACTGGTGAGCTCTTTGCTCAAGCCAGATGAGCCCGCGCTCAAGCTGGCGACCTCGGGGTCTCGAACCTGGGTCCTTCCGCATCCCAGTCCGACACTCTATCCACTGCGCCACCAACTGGTCAGGCGGCACTGTGACATTATGTGTGTGTGTCCTGCGTGTTGCTTGGTTATGACTCTTTGGTCACTGTCAGTGGCCTGGAGAGGGCTTGCTGACTTTCCCTGGGACCTCTTGAGGCCCTCCCGAGAGCGGGGTGCTGTTTTGAGACACCCCAGGCTGCCCCCTCCTGTCCCATGTTGTCCCTGATGCCACCTCAGCCTGGCCCAGCATTTCCTGATGTGGAAAATCTAGTTAGTTCTACACGACTCGGCGCGGGGAGGATTAGGATTTTACTTTGCACCCATCCTCCTGCCTGTTTCCCTGTACGGTATTTCCTCTCTGAATTGGAGAGGGGACTTTTGTAGCATCTGTATCAAAAGTCCCCTCGTATTATCTGTGAGTAACAGTTGGAATCAGAATCTCTGAGGACCTGTCCCTTCCATCAGCAACTCTTTCTGGAAACCGTTGCTTTAGAATGAAAGACCCCGCTGCTTGTAAATTTGCGACGGGGGAAAAAAAAAGCCTTGTTATTTATTATTTTTAATGTTTATATTTTGTTTTAAATGCCCATAATATTTTAGATACTATTTTAAAACACTAATGTGAATAAGTCCGTACCAAGCTACACACACCCCTCAGGCGTGCACGCTCTCATGCTTTATGAAAACGGATGAGTGATTACAAATTTAGACACCGACTCTCCAGGTTAACGTTGTTACCTACCAGTAATTTTTTTTGGATTTCTTTTCTCAGAATTACAGGAGCTGAGCATGAGGAGAAATAAAAAATTTTAGACATTTCAGTCCTTCAACCAATGCAGCCCCTGCTCTAGTGGGGTGCTGGGCTGGAGGCTTGGTACAGTGTCATTGTTACTAGATCTTCTATGGTACAAAAAAGAAAGAGAGAAACCGTCCAATTTGCATTTGAAAGATGACTTTGAATACCCTTGGAGAGATTTCCCACCCGCCGTGGAACTCTGCGCTTTTGTCTAACGGCGTTCTGAAGAAGAAACATGCCTCCTGAACCTTTGGCAATCAGTTGAAAGGGAGAAAAGAAATTATTCTTTTTTCTCTTCTAGGGAGGCGGCCACTCAAATTCCTTCCAGCACTTGGGTTGGGTGGTTCTGCGGACTTTGCCTTTTGTACCGTGTATTCTGATAAGATGTGGTTGGTGAAGGGTCAGTGAACAGAGCCCTGGATAACCTTAGGTGGGTGCGTGGGCCAGAGAGGAGGAGCTGCCTGGGTTTGAATTCTGCCTGCGTTGGTTTCTCTGTGCTTCAGTTTCCTCTCCCAGAAAATGGGGAAATGTTAGTGGTATTTGTCATGTATGACAACTGAGCAAATGTTCACAAAGTGCCCATATCTGTGTTTGAAAAACTGAATTTTTAAAGCCACTGAAAAGACAGAGGGATAGAAATGAAAAGGTTTATAGAAAACAGCCTCTAAAGATTTGAAAATTAGTAACTCACTGCATTTTTTTGTTTGTTTTTTGTCTGTTTTAAGTGAGAGGAGGGGAGATAGAGAGACAGACTCTCGCATGTGCCCCAACTGGGATCCACCTGGCAACCCCCATCTATGGCCGATGCTTGAATCAACCAAGCTATCCTCAGCACCTGGGCCGACACTCGGACCAGTCAGACTACTGGCTGCAGGAAGGGAAGAGGGAAAAGGGGAACAGGGAGGGAAAGAGAAGCGGATGGTCACTTCTCATGAGTTCCCTGACCGGGAATCAAACCGGGGATGGCCATACGCTAGGTTGACACTCTATCCACTGAGCCAACCAGCCAGGGCCTCACTGCATTTCTAAAGGGTTGTGTAATCGCCAGAGCACTCATAGGCACACTGGCTCTTGGATCCCAAGACTAGTTCTGTGGGAAAGTGAGTACCAGCACTGGATCCATTAGCACAAGGAGACTCCAGAGAGTGAGTGAGTTACACCAGCCCCATGGTGGCCGTGGCCACGGCCATAAATAGGGAGGGCAAAACTTCAATGTATTTCTTTTGACTTTTAAATTTGCTGGGGGCTGCTTTTCTTTATTTGTTGCTATTTGTAGTTACTTTTGTGGTTTGCTTTCTAAGGGGTTGTCAGTCTGTAAATAGAGCAGTTGTGTACAGAGGGTTCAGCAACGACCCTTTGCCCATTTGACTTTTCTTTTAGTGCTGTTGAGGTTTTCTTATTTTTTTTTAATGGCTTTGTTTATTCATTATTTTTAGAGAGAGGAGAGAGAGAGAGAAAGGCAAGGGTGGGAGGGGGAAGCGGGAAGCATCAACTCACAGTCACTTGACGTATGTGCCTTGACCCGGCAAGCCCAGGATTTTGAACCGGTTCACCTCAGTGTTCCAGGTCGACACTATCCACTGCGCCACCACAGATCAGGCGCTATTGAGTTTTATTTCTCATTCCTCCGTCATTCCTGAAATTGGTTTTAGAGAGCCATAATGGCCTATTTTAAATTCTGTGGGACAGTGTTTCATTCCTGTGCATTTAAAATTGGGCCAGTTTTTCCTCTCAATTGCAGGAGTTCTCCTTTCAAACGGGGGGGTGGGGGTTCCTTGGAAATGCATCCCTCCTGCCCTCGGAGCCTTCCTTGGGGAGGGTAACTGAAGAACGGGGCTTCAGTTATTATTGCCGGTGGCTCCGTGGAGTTGTGCCCACTTAGAGGACATAGAATGTTATCACAACCAGCTGCTCTAGAGCCTGGTTCTTAGCAGTTCTCAGTAAGGGTTTATGGGCCTAATTCCAGACTGGGCTCTTGACATGCGTCTGTCCCAACGGCCACCGGACAGCAAACAGATATTCCTGTGACCTTGGCGGAAACCTCTCTGCTTCGGGCTGTCGTTGCCGTACAATTTCTTGGAATGGAGCCAGCCTCTTACCCCAGAATGAGAGGTCTGGCAGAGTAGAGGTGACGTCCGGACTCCAGGTTTCTTGGCTGAGTAGATCCCTGGTGTCAGGAAATTATCTTAAATCCCCCCTCTCTCTGCCAACCCCACTTAAGTTGAGTCTCCTTGAATTATAGGCTGGCCTAATAAGGGGCATGGTCATTTCTCTAGTTAACTGTGTTGTGTCATAAAAAGTCCATTATCTTTTCAGTGGATTTAAGGTTTTATTTTATTTTATTATTGACTGATTGATTTTAGACAGAGAAAGGAAGGAGGGGAGACAGAGAGGGGGAAGCACTCATTTGTTGTTCCACGTGGTTCTGTATTCATTGGCCTCTTCCCGTATGTGCCCTGACCTGGAATCGAACCTGCGACATTGGTGTTTCAGGACGATGCTCTAACCTACTGACCTAACTGGCCAGGGCTAGATAGTCTTTAAAATGACATTTATTTCAAGCTTTTGGTGCATATTCTTTTTTTAAAATTGATTTTAGAGAGAAAGGAAGGGAGAGAGAGAGAGAAAAGTGTTTCCTCCTTTACGTTGAATAGACACCATCAGCCAGAAGCAGGTGGGCATTGGACAGAGGCACAGAGATCAGAGCTTTGGTACGTCTGACACTTTTTGTCTTTGCCTCAACCATAGAAAGTGTGAGACTGCTGCTGCTAATTTTACTTATTTATTTAAGAGCAAGAGAAAGAGGGACAGACAGACAGGAAGGGAGAGAGATGAGAAGCATCAATTCTTCATTGTGACACCTTAGTTGTTCATTGATTGCTTTCTCATATGTGCCTTGACTGAGGGGGGGCTTCAACTGAGCCAGTGACCTTGACTAAAGACATGACCCCATGCTCAAGCCGGCCACCCCGTGCTCAAGCTGGTGACCTCGGGGTTTCAAACCTGGTTCCTCAGCATCTCAGGCTGACACGCTGTCCACTGTGCCACCGCCTGGTCAGGCTGCTACTTATTAATTTTAGCTTTTTTGTTTTTCCCATTTGGTTAATAAAATGCATTGGTTTTTTTTTTAAACAGTGGTTTAAAACAAGTGGCAGCTGATGCCTTTTACTTCAGAGCAGGTGGGTTTGCATCCCAGGTGGAAGCCCCACCTTCTCCCCTTGTCTGTGTTCCCGGGGAGCTCAGTGCTCCAGAGCAGAACCCCAAACGGTTGCAATAAAATACCCAGAGGGTTTCACAAGCACTGCTGAGGGAGGGTGCCGCTGGCCTGCTGAGCGTCGAGCCGGTGGCATCGCCCTCCTGTGACAGGAGTCTACGTGGGCTGTCAGCAGGGTGGCCCGGGGCAGGAAAGCAGGGCTGTCCGGAGTCAGACAGCCCGTGGGAGCGTTCTCAACCTTCCCATCAGAGACTTGTCTCGTTTAAACCTTTTTGTCAGTTTTAAGACCCTCCCCTCAAGTTTGTCTCCTGGCTCTGTGAACTGTAGCCAGATTGGGTCTCTTGTGTGTTGTTTAAGCTGTGTTTAAACCAGCTTTGAAGATTTAAAATTTCTTCTTGGAATTTTAAGCCCCATGCTCGGCCCATCCATATCATTTTGTTTCTGACCTTATTAATAGTCAGTCTTCATTTCTCCATCAACCCTTCCGTGTGATTCCTGTAAATGAGCATCTGGTGACTCGGAGGACGTGGCCTGGTCTGGGGGCGCGGTTGGTGTGTGAAGGGCAGGGTGCAGGGGAGGGGCGAACACCTTCCTGAATGGGTCCAGATCATCCTTCCAGTTCTCTTCTCCCACGGTTGTGACGGGAAATACAGGCAGGAAGCACCCTCATCCTTTTATAAGAAACAGGGCCATTGGGGTATTCATGGAGAGTAAGTCTCAATAAATACAGTAAGGTACGTCACTGGGCACCAGCTTATGCGGGTGTGCCAGGGAGAAGCTTAGCATGTCAATGACATGAGAGGTGAGTCGCATTTTAATGGCAGGATTTAACATTTTTACTTATTAAATAATACAGGCATGCAGTAATAAGTCAGACAGAAGAGACAATGACTAAAACCAACGGTCACCCTCCCTCTCCCCCCCCCCCCCAGCACCCGGGAGCAACTGAAGACAGTATCGATCGGCTTTCTGCTAAGGAACACAGGGGTTTTTCTTAATTATCTGGGACTGCTGGCTTCCTCTTGCTGTTTTCGGTATTTGATAGTTATTTTTGAGACTTTATCCACAGCATTTGTGATTTTAAGTAACATGTCTGCTCAATTCTCCTGCCTCCGCTCTGGTCAGTTCCATCTCTGTTCGTGGGGCGTCTGTTCCCCCAACCCCCGAGGCTCCCTGCTGAACTCCCCCCCCACCAGCCTCCATCTCTTTGTCTGGCTTGTTTGACCTCCTGGGAAGCCTCTCTAACTTTATTTTCTCTCCTCTGAGATCAGTTTCTGTTTCAGCCCTCAGTTTTCATCTCTCAGTTCATTTTTCCCTTTTGACTTCCCTTCGTCAGAGCATTCTAAACTTCAGGGAGCTTTTCAAAGCCAGACAGACATTTTGAGTAAGTTGAACTTTTCACTGAGCCGAGTGATGGGGCGGGAAGGTAGCGGAAGCGTGGACCGCCTGGGACTCCGGGTTCCCTGCCCGCCCACTGTGGCTGAGCGGCCGTGGGTGCGAGGGAGAAGTCCACAGTCAGGTTCTCGCAGAGAGCCCTGCTGTGTGTTATTCTAAACACCAAAACTGTTCGCAGCTCGTGATGAAATATTTCTGAAATACAGTGGCACCTTGAGATACGAATTTAACTCGTTCTGTAGCCGAGCTCGTAAGTCAAACTCGTATATCAAACAAATTTCTCATTTAAAATAACAGAAATAGATTTAATCCAGGGGTCCCCAAACTTTTTACACAGGGGGCTAGTTCACTGTCCCTCAGACCATTGGAGGGCCGGACTATAAAAAAAAACTATGAACAAATCCCTATGCACACTGCACATATCTTATTTTAAAGTAAAAAAAACAAAACAGGAACAAATACAATATTTAAAATAAAGAACAAGTAAATTTAAATCAACAAACTGACCAGTATTTCAATGGGAACTATGCTCCTCTCACTGACCACCAATGAAAGAGGTGCCCCTTCTGGAAGTGCGGGGGGGGGGGGGTGCGGATTAATGGCCTCAGGGGGCTGCATGTGGCCCGCGGGCCGTAGTTTGGGGACCCCTGATTTAATCCGTTCCAGCGCTGTGAAACATTCCCAAACCATCCTAAATTATGAAAAAAGTCAGGTTTTTAATTAAAGTATACACATGTATACTTTTCCAATGCATAACAAAATATATGAAATAAAAGAAAAAAGTGTTATTTAGTACTATATTCTTACCTTGGAGACAGATGAGTGCGGCTAACAGAGGTGAATGGCGGAGGAGGAGGGAGGGAGGAAGGGATGCAGGCACTATAGACCCATAAACTAAAACTGCACTTTCTTAACACTAAATGTAAACTAAAACTGCATTTTCTTTACTTTAAACAAAACTAAAACTGCACTGTCTTTACTTAAAATGAAACCACAAAAACTTAATTGTAAAAAAATGCATTATCTTAACTTTAAACTTAACCTAAGCTTAACATTACATATTTTTCATTTAATCATCACCTGTTTTTGCCTTTTTGGCTGCACTTTTGGCACTTTCACTTGCAGGACTTTTGAATAAAAATCTATCCAAAGAGGTTTGCTTTTGCCTGCCTTTTAAAATGTTACAGAAATGTGACAAACAAGTGTCATTAAAAAGTGCTGAAGCACGACCAGTTGAAACGTTTTCTGGGTGTTTCTTTTCAATGAAACTTGAAAGCTTCTCCCGCATTGCCAGCATGTCTTTAATTTCACTTGTAGAAATCACTTCCTCCAACTCTACTTCCTCCTCCCTACTGATCTCTTGCAGAAGCTCCATATGTTGCATCATCTGTAGCTCCTTCAACTCCTCAGTGAGAGTTCCTCCTCATGTTCCTCGACGAGCTCGTTTACGTCATCCTCATCTACCTCCAGACCCATCGATGACTTTCCAAGGGACACAGTCTCCTCCAGTGCTTCTACCTCAGTCTCGGTCTCTGGTTCGAATCCTTCGAAATCCCTTTCTGCAACAACATCAGGCCATAACTTTTTCCATGCCAAGTTTAAGGTTCTTCTTGTAACCTCTTGCCATGCCAAGTCAATAATGCGTAAACATATCACAATGTTGTAGTGATCTTTCCAAAACTCTCAAAGGGTTAGATTTGTATTCTCAGTCACCTCAAAGCAGCGGCAGAACAAGTGCTTTGTGTAAAGCTTTTTAAAGTTGGAAATGACCTGCTGATCCATAGGTTGCAAGATTGAAGTCATGTTGGGTGGGAGGTAGAGGACTTTCACGAATTTGAACTTATCGAGAATGTCATCTTCAAGACCAGGTGGGTGGGCTGGAGCATTATCAAGGATTAGTAATGCTTTCATCGGGAGTTTATTTTCTTGAATATCTTTCTTCTCTGTAGGACCAAAGACGAGATTTACCCATTCAATAAAAAACTGCTGCGTAACCCATGCCCTAGCATTGGCACGCCACATAACCTGCAGTTTTCTTTAAGAATCTTGTGAGTCTTAAAGGCTCGAGGATTTTCGGAATGATACACTAGCAGTGGCTTTACTTTACAGTCACCGCTAGCATTTGCACACAATGCAAGGGTCAGACAGTCCTTCATGGGTTTATGGCCTGGCAGCTTCTTCTCTTCTGCGGTGATGAAAGTCCTCCAGGGCATTTTTTTCCAAAATAATCCTGTTCCCTCACAGTTGAACACTTGTTGGGGGATGTAGCCTTCCTTTGCGATAAGCGCAGCAAAACGTGTGAAGTATTCCTCAGCTGCCTTAACGTCAGCACTCACAGCTTCACCATGCCTCACCACTGAGTAGATGCCAGATCTCTTCCTAAAATTTTTAAACCAGCTGTGACTTGCCTTAAACGTATCTTCTGCTGCCTCTTTTGAGGTTGATGGTTCTTTCTTCTTCAAATCGCCGTAAATAATATGTGCCTTTTTGCATATTACAGTCTCCTTCACTATATCTCCTGCCAGCTCTTTCTCTTTCACCCACACCAACAGAAGCTTCTCCATTTCTTCATGGATATTTGTCCTTAATTGGGACAGAATTGTAGTTCCTTTTGCTGGATTTGCGCTTTTGATGGCATCCTTTTGTTTAAGGATGGTACAAATTGTAGATGTATTGTGGTCGTACAGCCTTGCCAGTTCAATCATTCGTACATCACACTCATGTTTTTCTATTATTTCTTGCTTTACTTCTATCTACATCATTCTCTTCTTCTTTTCACCACTGTCCTTTACACTCACTTTCTTCGGCCCCATGATAACACACAAAAAAAGTTAGTAAAAAATGCAAAAATGGACCCTGGCCAGTTGGCTCAGTGGTAGAGCGTCGGCCTGGTGTGCAGAAGTCCCGGGTTCGATTCCCGGCCAGGGCACACAAGAGAAGCGCCCATCTGCTTCTCCACCCCTCCCCCTCTCCTTCCTCTCTGTCTCTCTGTTCCCCTCCCGCAGCCAAGGCTCCATTGGAGCAAAGATGGCCCGGGCGCTGGGGATGGCTCCTTGGCCTCTGCCCCAGGCGCTAGAGTGGCTCTGGTTGCAACAGAGCATCGCCCCCTGGTGGGCAGAGCATCGCCCCCTGGTGGGCATGCCAGGTGGATCCCGGTCGGGTGCATGCGGGAGTCTGTCTGAGTGTCCCCGTTTCTAGCTTCAGAAAAAAATACAAAAGAAAAAAAAAGCAAAAATGATGCAAGAATGAGTACAGCACCTGAGATTCGACTTGATTCTGTGGGTAACACGTGAGAAAGAACGAGATGCTGGTGTTGTGCTGCCGATACTGGACCCGTGCGCCATCGCGCCAGTTAGCAATAAATAGCTTCCCGAATCACAACTTGGATCTCGGAATTTCGCTTGGATCTCGAACAAAAATACAGATAGTCTCAGCTCGTATCTTTAAAAAAAAAAAATTCATATGTTGGTCTGCTCGTATCTCAAGGTACCACTGTACGTTGTATACCCGTTTTCCATCCCCAGGGGCGTACTCTACAGGGGGCTGCCTTCAACTCCGAGGGGTCCATGGGGTCCTGGATGCCCCTGCCCCAAGCTCTCCAGAGAGCTTTATGTTTTCTTTTCATCATCTTCATATTTAAAATTTTTTATTTTTGTTTTGTGTGGGTTTCAACGGGGGGAGAAGGGAGACACATGCCTTCACTTAGCCAATTTTTATTAGAACTGCCATTATTGGTCTTTTAAATCCTGTGCCAAGTACCATTTCCTTGTTGGCTTAGTTATGTAACTACTGTTATTATGTTTTTATACTCTGGTTTCTTGGAGAATAACCCAAGTCAAACAGCCAAGGACTTGCAAGGAAAAGACACAAAAGGAATGTACCCACTAGCCTTGTGTGGCTCAGTAGCCTGTTAGAGATTTGGGGCCATTCACCAGCGAGGATGTGGCACAGTGTTGGTTACTAAAGGGTTATTTTTTTAGGTGTGGGGTCAGATAGTGAGGCAGACTCCCACATGCACCCCGACCAACCAGGATCCACCCAGCAACTAGCCTCAGTGTCCCGGGCCACGCTTGAACCAATCCAGCCACTGGCTGCAGGAGGAATAGAGAGAGAGAAGGGGGAGAGGGAGGAGGAGAGAAGCAGATGGTCACTTCTCACGCGTGCCCTGACCAGGAATCGGACCTGGGACGTCCAGACGCTGGGCCGACGCTCTATCCACTGAGCCACTGGCCAGGGCCACTGAAGGAATTTGAGCTCAGAAACTATCTGGTTGTGGCAAGTGCACCTTTGGGGAAGAATGTCCCCTCGCCTTTCTGTCCTAGAGGTTAAAATAGTCCACATTCTTGTGAGCCACTCTTGGTTCCTTAATGATGTCCTCACATACCATTCTTTAAATATTAGAATACAGTCCCTTTCTAAAAATAGAGCCAGTTTTCCAGAGATCGCTAGGAAAGGACTGGGGGAGAGGAGGAGGGGAGGAGACGAACGAGGACACGAGACCCTGTGGTGCAAACTCGTCCTTCTGGGGTCTGCACGCCGTTGTCTCGGCGTTCCCGAGGGTCACGGAGCCGGGGCTGGTCTGGTGACACGTGTGCTGGTTTCTGCTGCGCCATGAATTCTGGACTGTCCCAGTGAGGTCTGGTGCGGCATCGTTTAAAGATGCAAATGTGGAGTTAGGGGAAGGGCTGGTGACATTCTTAAGTACCTCAGGGAAAGGGGTAGGTTGTCAGGCCTCATGCTCTCCTGGCTCCACCCGGTCACCAAGGTGGCTGCTGCCTCCTGTCCCTAGCTACTGGTGGACACATGGGGACGAGGGGCTTAGCCTGGAACGTAGCATCTGACCTGGGTTCAGAGCCAGGCTCTGCCATCTAGCTCACCTAGCTGCCTCTATCGTTACTTGAATGGTGACAGCACCTTGCGGGGGTTTGTTGGGATTAGAGAGAAGGTGTTGGAGGCACTGTCTCCTGCCGGAGGTTATCTGGCTGTGTGCCCAGGACATTCTAGCGATGGATAAGGGCGAGCCCTGCTGTTTAGCCGTGTGGTCACTGTGCAGCCCCCCCCATGGTTCCTGGTGTACAGGGAGCCCCATAGAGTGGGGGCTGTTGCTCATAGCAGTTGCGACCTCACCCGTGCCCTGAGAGAACCCCTCTGGTCTGTCCTGCTCAGGTGTGATTTCTGACCTGGCAGGGCTGAGCCCACAGGAGAAAGGGACCGTGAGGCAGGGGGCTGAAGGAGGCAGACCCAGCCCTAATTCATTCCCCTCACAGGACAGATCAGAAGTCTAATCCAGGTAAGTCACCTGGGAGCTGACGTGTTCAGTTCCCACAGGCATTTTTACGGGTCATTAGAGTAGGGTTAGTGATCTGTGGCCTCAGGGTCCTTGACCTTTCTTAGTACATTCAGATCACAGTTAGTGAAACCAGGTAAACAACTAAACTTCAGGGCCTTCCTTCTGAATAAAATTGAGAACATTTTAGAAGGTAAAATAGCATCTCCACCTAATGATCAAATTCAATCTTTAAGAGCACAGATTCTCCAAGAGTTTATATGAGACATCAGCATCAGCCCCGTGAAAAAGAAAGACTGTAAGGTCAGGCATTCTTATTTTAGGATAAAAATAGCCTACGCTATCAGATCATTAGAACATAACTTGCCCCCACCACCACCACCACCCACAGGGTGAAGCTCTTGTCATCCTTGTTAATATTTGTCCCCTTGGCTCTTGGCACCATACAATAGGCTTAGAGGACACGGGGTGACTGTTTGAGAGATAAATGATCCCCTCTCTTTCCCTGGTTCCCGACGGCCCCACAGAGAGAAGCAGTCTAGCAGGTGTGTATGTGGCCAGCGGGACACAAACAGCTCAGCAGAGGCATTTAATATGCAACGCTCAATTCGAATAGTTACTTTATGAAAACATATATAACCTTGCTCGTAAATTTTGCTTTCTGCCAAGGAAGTACCCACGAATGAAACTGTAATAAAACCTTAATGTTTTTATAAATATTTGGCTGTACTATTTCACAGCATTTTAAACCCGAGGAATTCTAATAGGTGGGAGAAGAGGGTGAAAATAGGCTTTGTTTTCGAGCTGAAAACTCACACAGACCAAGCTGAGACGCTGAAAGCATCTGTTAATACTTTATAGAAGATTTTATATCGCTTCGATTTCTTTCATGTTTCAAGTGAAAAATAAACAATTCCTGACTGATTGAAATTATGTAGTAAAATCTCTCCCCTTGCAATTTGCCTTGACTTGATGGGAACTCACAAATCGTGGTAACTTGTGGACAGGGAGTCGGATGGATTAGAAGTCATAATACGGAACATGTCCGGCTGAGGAAGGGGACTTGAGAGTCAGCATGTAAAGTGCCTGTTGGCGTCTTGGAAGGAATTCAGGGGGCGGGAACATTTTGGGGTCGCATGGGCTTAGAAAGAGGAGAGGACACAGCCAGGGAAGCCTATTTGGAACTGAGTGACCACTGGGGTGGCGATGACAGCCAGGATGAGAGAGAATCCCGGTGCACGTGGGAGTCACGGATAAGCCTTGCTTGGATGACCGGGACACGTTTTTAAGCTCATGAGGGAAAGGAGGATAGATCCCCTGGCAGGTTCCCGCGCACGGGCACTGCCGGAGCCAGGCTGCCCCCGACTGTGCCTGACCCCACCTCTCTTCTTTCGTGCCCCTTCCTATGTTTAATTTAGCATTTAATCCCCACGTCTGCCCGTGAGTCCCGAAGTCCCCTGTCCCCATTGCACATGGAATCCACTTCTGACGTCCTGGCTGCTGTGGCTGGGGACGCAGGGCGCCACCCCCAGGCGCCCTTCTGTGCCTGATCAGAGCATCTAGATGGCAGCAACTGGCACGTCTGCGGTGACAAAGCTTCTCTTCAGAACGAAGACCCGTATCTACCCCCATCCCTGTTTGAAACCTCGTCGGCACGTGAAGTTCCTCAATTTCTGGAATGGTTTCTTTTTTTTTTTTTTCATTTTTCCGAAGCTGGAAACGGGGAGGCAGTCAGACAGACTCCCGCATGCGCCAGACTGGGATCCACCCGGCACGCCCACCAGGGGGCGATGCTCTGCCCATCCGGGGCGTTGCTCTGTTGCATCCAGAGCCATTCTAACGCCTGAAGCAGAGGCCATGGAGCCATCCCCAGCGCCGGGGCCATCTTTGCTCCAGTGGAGCCTCAGCTGCGGGAGGGGAAAGGAGGGGAAGAGAGAGACAGAGAGGAAGGAGAGGGGGAGGGGTAGAGAAGCAGATGGGTGCTTCTCCTGTGTGCCCTGGCCGGGAATCGAACCCGGGACTCCCACACGCCAGGCCGACGCTCTACCGCTGAGCCAACCGGCCAGGGCCCCTGGAATGGTTTCAATAGGAGACGCACCAGTATTTTCCATCCAGCCAAAGACAAGCTGGGACCACAACAGGAAAAACGTAAGACGCGAGGTCCAGAGCGAGGCTTGACACAAGGACAGGAGGGCTGAATAAGCTTGGGAATGTCTTGCGTTGTCTGCAGAGAAAACAGAATCTACTTGTCCTGCTCCGTCTCTGGTTATTGTGTTAGGCTCCAGGGACTGGGTTATGAGTGCATCATCCTGGGTCACAGTGGAGCGTGCAGAGCAGAATGTGGAGGCTGGGAGCTATTGAATTATTGATGCTTCAGTACTCCATGTTCTTTAGTGACCACATAAAGCCTTCCTATTTATGATGCATAAGAATGTGGCATTTGCTTTGTTATGTTTATACGCTACACAGTGTTTTAATTAAAAGGTAATGTTGAAGTTACCTCCAGGCCCTCTGTCAGACCAACTTGGGAAAGGAAATGAAAACTCCCAAGTGGGGTAAGAACTCTGGTCAGCATCGGAGGCTGGTTGTGGCACACGCAGGCCTCGGGCTTCGTCCTTGACAGACAGACGAGGGGTGCTATTTTAGAATGCAGACAGCCTCTCTAACAACTGCCCTTGAGCGTTCAAGTACTAGAAATTGGAATTCTGTTATGGTTTCATTCAAATCGGCAGGTACTGCTCAGAGAAATACGTCTGCGCACTGCGGCCGGGGATCCTTCTGTGAGGTTCCCGAGGGAACCCTTACACCTCAAAGGGTGATGGCCGGGGTGCTGTGTTGTCCTAAGGAGCGGTCTCCTTTTGATTGGCCTTTTAAAAAAAAGACCGGGAAAAAAAAAAAAAGCCAGCTGAGGTGGAGAAATAATGGAAAGGATAGCAGGTCTTTGTGACAGGGAGGTCAGAATGGGGTTTAAATAAACACCTGCCCCCCCCCCCCCCTCAGAGATGGGTCTTGAGCAGAGCGCGCTGCCACACTGGCGGAAGAACACGCGGAGGTGATGCGCCCCCTTCTCGTCTTTTCTCTTTCTGTTCCTGGTAAATTGTAATGACTCTGGATGTTAGACAGTTTACCGTTTTTAAAACCCAAATGTTTATTACTATTGTTTACTACTTACTGTTTTTATTTTTATAGTCGAATCTCATTTTGAATTCGGGAGAGCTGGGATTTTTCCTTTGTACTCACCGATAAGGCAACAGTTAGTTTGAGTCCGACATAAGAAGACTGTTCATTTTTTTCCCCCTTTTATTGTGATAAAATTCACATAATGTGAACTTCCCACTTGAACCATTTTCAAGGGGCCGGTTCTGTGGTATTGAGGACGTCGCAGAGTTGTGCAGCCGTCACCCCCGCCCGTCATCAGAACTTTGTGCCCTCCCTGCGTAAACTCTGTCCCGGTTAAATAGCATGTGCACTTTCCAGCCTGGCTTACGTCAACATTTTCAGGTTGGTGCTGTGAACATCCTGATTCCGAGTTGCTTTACCTTTGAGTTAAAGGGGGGTGATCACTAACCTTACTGGGCAGCTGCACACCAGCCTGGTTAGGCAGGGAGCCCCATTTCACACCTGAGTGCAGGGCTGGCCGTGTGCCCCACACTCAGCAGAGACGGAGGCAGGATTGGACAGCTGTGTCTGGCCTGAGCAGCTGCACCGCCCCAGTCAAAGGTCGTGTCTGTGTAATGTGGACCAGTCGTAATTCTTCCCCCAGGTTAGTGCACATCCTGGAGCTGGGAGATGCTCAGAGCAGCCGCCTTGGTAATTACCAGTCTGCATTAAGTCAGCGACCTCTCCCCGAGCTTTGGTTTCCTTATCTGTAAAGTCATCGTCTGTGTGATCTCTTGGGGCCTCTCCGGCCCCGCCCTGTGGTTTGAGATATTTTCATAATGGATGCCATGAACTTCTTATGCTTTTAAGACAGATGAAGGAGAAGTAGGAGGTTCTGGAGCAGAAGGGAGACTAGGGAACACTAGGAGAAAGGACCAAGGCTCAAGAACCAAAAGTGCCCTCTGGGAGACAGAGGGTTTCCTCCCTGGGTGGGGCGGGGGGTGGTTTATTTACAGACTCCGCTCCGACCAAGTGGGCGCAAACCACAGGTCCGGACGAGCAGTGAGAGTCGGGCACGGCTGGGCTGAGCTGAGCTGAGCTGGTGAGTGAGCCAGCCTCCTGGGTTTGCAGACGGAGGTGTCGTCCCGTGTCCACGCGCCACGTCAGATCCCACGGGGGACGCATCTCTTGGCTGTGGAAACAGGAAAGCAGCCTAGAAGGTGGAGAGGGGACTGTGGGTTTCATCCATTATCCCATTAATTCCCACCGCAGGCCCAGCGGGCAACACTCACACCCCTTTATGGTCAGATAATGGGGGCAAGGCAGAGCCGGACTCAGACCTTGAGTGGTCTGGTTCCGAAGCCTCCTCCTCCTCACCTGCTGGGCAGACCTCCGCCCTCTGTCCCTGCCCCAGACCTCCACACAGGCCTGACCACATACTCACAAAACACTGGTTTTAGCCCAATGTCGAGAGAGGGCAGTCTAAGCTCCACCCAGGTCAGAACTCCAGGAGACCAGGACTGGGTGCAAGGCGCCCCCACGATGGCTCAGGACCCCGGCTTCCTCCCTTCCTCAGCCTTGCTCTCCTCTTTGTAGTTATTCTTAAGAAAGTTTCTTCTGGGTCGTGGAGAAGGACTTTGATTGCTCTGAAAAGATACAGCAGGTCAGAAATGCTCTCTGTCCCCAGCATGCATGACCATCCCGAAATTCCCCATGGGCATCTCGGCGGATTTGTGCAGGGTTTTGTAAAGGGCTTGGTGGTGTGACATCCTACACATCACTGCCATTTGCATGTGATTGCCAGGCAGGACCAGCTCACTAGCCACCTGGTGTCTTGTGTGCTATGGCTGTCGTCTGTCCTAAGAACGATAAAATAACTAGAAATTAAATTCTCGAGTTTCTAGTTCTAAGAAATAGCTCCCAGTGTTGGCAATCAAGGGGGGGTAATTCAATTAGATTTTCAAAGCTTTCCCCCATCCTGAGACTTCACGAGACATGTGCATTACTTTGCAGCGTGTTTCTCGGGTGTTAATAGGAGACCCTTGAAGGCTGTACTTTGGTCACGTGTCTGTCTTCACCTCTCGTTGGGGTGGACAGAAGTGGCACTTATGAAATGGCTTTTGTCAGATGCTTGGTGTTGTGCATACGGCAGCCCATATACTCCTCGTGAGCCCTGGAGGGCAGGTGCTATTCCGAGCCTTTCCCAGGTGTCTGTGCAGCTCTAGGGAGAGGGAGCCTTTTCTGGCTCATTAGAGAATGCCAGAGAGTCTCCATTATCATTAGAAGAATTTCAGACACAATTATACCCAAACAAGTTCAAGCAAATTATTCTATTTTAATTGTCAGGGATCTAAAGGGAGTTGGTTGTACATATACTTGAGGACTCTTAACTTTCTCTCTGCGAGATGACTTTTTAAAAATGAAAATTAAGTCATGCCAGATCTTGTTTATTTTTGCTTTGGCACAGAGGGAAAGTGTTGTAAGAGAAGGGGCATGTCTTGAATGACATAAAGAATTAAGCTGTGCTGAAGGTGGGTCTCGACCCGACGCTGAAAGCCCTCCCCTGCGCCGCTGCCTTCAGGAAGGAGCTCTCAAACACGTGGTGTAGTGGCGTAGAGGGGAACATCGGGCACGAGGAGAGCGCTGCCTCGCGAAGACAAGACGGCGTGTGTGCTGATGTGTTTGAAATAAATGAGGTGGCCCTGGCCGGTTGGCTCAGCGGTAGAGCGTCAGCCTGGCGTGCAGGAGTCCCGGGTTCGATTCCTAGCCAGGGCACACAGGAGAGGCGCCCATTTGCTTCTCCACCCCTCCCCCTCTCCTTCCTCTCTGTCTCTCTCTTCCCCTCCCGCAGCCAAGGCTCCATTGGAGCAAAGATGGCCCGGGCGCTGAGGATGGCTCTGTGGCCTCTGCCCCAGGCGCTAGAGTGGCTCTGGACGCAACAGAGCGATGCCCCAGAGGGGCAAAGCATCGCCCCCTGGTGGGCATGCCGGGTGGATCCCGGTCAGGCGCATGCGGGAGTCTGTCTAACTGCCTCCCTGTTTCCAGCTTTGGAAAAATGAAAAAAAAAGAAAAAGAAATAAATGACGAAGTCTAAGAAAGCCTAGTGACTGGGCATGCATGTCACCACAGCAAGCCTCCTGGCCAGTGACCTTTCCCTGGAATGTCCTTGTTGTTCTGAGGGTTGTATAATTATTGCCGTAGCAGTCTGGTTCAGAAAAGGACATGCTATCATTCTGTTTACTGATTGAAGTTTTGATCTGCCCATCTTCCTAGGACCGGGGCCACCTGGTCCCTCCCAGAGCCTCTGTGTTCGCTGTCGTCCTGTGGCTCTGGGCCTGGACGCTGTCCCCGCAGCCGCCTCCTGCCAGCTGCTTCCTGGGGGGGGGGGGGGCCTTGAGCACACACAGCCAACAATTTCAGGAAGACCTTTCCTATAACTAACCCTGAGGGTTCGACTTTTCCACGCCTTCCTGGGGTGTTCCACAGTCACCCGAAACTCAGCATCTTCCCAAACTGATCTTACTTTCTAACAAAACAAACAGAATTCCAGCCACCCGATGTCCCCTTCCCAACTCCCCTGTGTGTGCGCCGTCCCCCCACCCTTCTGCGTGACCCCCCTCCCCCGCCGCCGCTCGCTGCACACACGTCTCATCCGAGCAACTCCGAACACTTCTTATCCAACCATCTTCTTCCTTCCCGTGGCCACAGCGGTTTCCCGTCTGTGTCCTCACGGCATCCGTGGGCATTCCTGGGACGGTCCTCGGCTTCCTTCCGAGGTAAAAGCCTCACCGCGCAGCCCGGCCGGCTCCCGGGTTCCGGTGCTCGCCCACCCCTGGGGTGGTCGCCTTTCTTCTCCGTGTTCCCGGATCTCCTCCTCTTTGCAGTGGCTTCAGGCACTCTCTCTGCGTGTCCTGGTGTCCCTGTCTCCATTTGATCGTGGCCTTGTCTGCACTTGGACAAATTTACTGACCATAAAGTTCATTCTGCCCAAACTTATACTTGGTTTTAGTGTTCTTCCTTTTTTTTTTCTTCTTTTCCAAGTGAGAAGGGGAGAGAGACAGACTCCCACATTGCACCCCGACCGGGATCCACCCAGCAACCCCCATCTGAAGCCAATGCTCTGCCCATCTGGGGCCATGCTCCCAACTGAGCTATTTTTTTTTTTTTATATATATATTTCTAATATTTTCCCACATCTACTATTTTATTTTATTTTTTATTTTATTTTATTTTTAAATTTATTCATTTTAGAGAGGAGAGAGAGAGACAGAGAGAGAGAGAGAGAGGAGAGACAGAGAGAGAGAAGGGGGGAGGAGCTGGAAGCATCAACTCCCATATGTGCCTTGACCAGGCAAGCCCAGGGTTTCGAACTGGGGACCTCAGCATTTCCAGGTCGACGCTTTATCCACTGCGCCACCACAGGTCAGGCCACCAACTGAGCTATTTTTTGTGTCTGAGGCTGAGGCTCCAGGGAGCCATCGTTAGCGCCCAGGGCTGATGCACTTGAACCAGTTGAGCCATGGCTGCGAGAGGAGAAGAGAGAAAGACAGAGAAGGGGAAAGGAGAAGGGTGGAGAAGCAGATGGTCACTACTCGTGTGTGCCCAATCCAGAATCGAACCCGGGACTTTCACACACTGGGTCAACGCTCTACTACTGAACCAACTGGCCAGGGCCTCCAAAGATGTATTTTTAAAAAGGAAAAAGGAGTACATTTCAGATGATGGGTGCTTTTTTGATCTTCCTCATAATTAGAAATATAAGGCATGCGCATTTGTTATGCTTTGGTGGGGAGAAAGTGATTGATGGTCAAGGTGCCCACAGGCGGCCCTGGTCCTGGAGGGGTTTGTGTTCTTTGCAGGCCGTGTTTACCTACCTGCTTCCCTTCACATTCAGTCCTGTAACGCCAGAGCTTTGCTCTAAAGTTTGTCAGGGTTTCTCAGTACCCTAAGACCTCATCCTTCAGTTAGCGTTCACGGGCCCTTGTGTATTTATCTTTGTCCTAAGTCTGAAGGCATTTCCACTAGGAATTGTAGCTCTGAAATATTTAAACTATTGACTTCAAAGTCGGTGGCCCCGTGCCAAGCCTGCTTCTTCTGAAGATAAATGGAAATGCTCCTGACAGGACAAAGTCAAGGCCCGTTCACTTCCAGGGCCCGTTCACTTAAACAGGATGCGGCGCATCTGAGAGGCCCGGCGTGTCCGTGTGTGTAGTCAGAACAGAGAGCTTTACAATGAAGAGAAAACAAACAGGGTTTTACCTCCTCGGTGTCGTGATCATTCCCACAGGATGCTGTCTCCCTGGCACGCCCCATCTCCACCGGGGACACGTCCTCTGTGCTCAGTGGAAACTGAAGAGTAAATCTTCTGTAATTGATTTTTAGAGAGAGCGGAAGGGAGAAAGACACAGAGAGGGAGAGAATCACTGATGCGTTGTTCCCCTTATTTACGCATTCATTGGTTGATTTTTTTTTTTCTTTTTTCATTTTTCTGAAGCTGGAAACAGGGAGAGACAGTCAGACAGACTCCCGCATGCGCCCGACCGGGATCCACCCGGCACGCCCACTATGGGGCGACGCTCTGCCCACCAGGGGGCGATGCTCTGCCCATCCTGGGCGTCGCCATGTTGCGACCAGAGCCACTCTAGCGCCTGAGGCAGAGGCCACAGAGCCATCCCCAGCGCCCGGGCCATCTTTGCTCCAATGGAGCCTTGGCTGCGGGAGGGGAAGAGAGAGACAGAGAGGAAAGCGTGGCAGAGGGGTGGAGAAGCATATGGGTGCTTCTCCTGTGTGCCCTGGCCGGGAATCGAACCTGGGTCCTCCGCACGCTAGGCCGACGCTCTACCGCTGAGCCAACCGGCCAGGGCCATTGGTTGATTTTTACGTGTGCTGTAACTAGGGTTCCAACCTGCAACCTCAGCTACCTGGCCAAGGCCATGGCCCCCTGGAGCTCAGCATCGCTCCCTGTGACTGCAGGAGGATGGGGGACACGTGAGAGGGGGGGAGCAAAAACCAGGTTTCCAGCAGGGCTACTGCACACGCGGCACTCCAGCAATAGGGACCCGTCGCTCCGAGTCTGGGCTTCCCCCTGGCTGATACCTTGTGTTGTGTTTCACGTAAATCTTACAGGACACCTGGACACAGCAGAAACTAACCTACTGTCCATTTCCCTAGTTTGCAGACAGGTGCTGCTTCTAGCTAGATCCTCAAGAAGATGCTAAACTTTAAGTGGGATTAGATATCCATTGGGGCCTGGCCTGTGGTGGCGCAGCAGATAAAGTGTCCACGTGAAACGCTGAGGTCGCTGGTTCAAAACCCTGGGCTTGCTTGGTCAAGGCACATATGGGAGCTGATGCTTCCTGCTCCTCCCCCTTTCTCTCTCTTCTCTCCTCTCTCTAAAATGAAAAAATAAAAAATAAAATTAAAAAACGATATCCACTGGAATGATAACAATATGTTAAAGTTAGTTTTGAATTGGTTCAAAAACAGCCTTTGGCCGATGTCTCATTCCATTCAAAGGAAGAAAGGCCTCCGGGGTGCCGATCCCTGACCGTGATATTGTTCACTTTCCCAAGGGGGTAGGGGTACACAATTGTACCCACCAGGGTGGGGCTTAAGTCTCATCGACAGCACAGGGCATGCCACAAAGTGGTCCAGCCGCCCTCCCTCCCACCTCCCGCCACATACTGGTAAGTACTGGAGAGAATGGCTTGGGAAAGAAAGGGCCAGTATGGCCTGGGGTGGCTGGAACGGGTGTGAAGGAGGAAGGACCCCAGAAGTTGTAGGCAATGGAGAGGCGTGCCTTGTTTAAGGGACAGTGAGAGGCGTGCCTTGTTTAAGGGACAGTGAGAGGCGTGCCTTGTTTAAGGGACAGTGAGAGGCGTGCCTTGTTTATGGGACAGTGAGAGGCGTGCCTTGTTTATGGGACAGTGAGGTATCTAACTGTGGGGCAGAAGGTTCACCTGGAGACCAAAGGAGAGGCTGGCACAGGAAACTGGGGCAGGTTGTGGAGGTTAATCCGAGGTCATGGACGTTTATCCCAATGAAAGTGATTTGCTGAAGGGGGCTAATGAGAGGGCGCAGGGTGGGTTGGCGTCAGGCATGTTGTGACTGCGGCAGCTTCTGTGGATCGAACCCAGAGGAGGAGGGTCTGGGAGAGGAGAGAGAGGCCAGGCCAGAAGCTGGGGAGGGCGTGTCGTTAGCATGAGTCCGAGAGGCAGGGGATGGAAACCAGGTCCGCAGCCTGGAATTGGACCCCCTGCCCCTCACCAACCAGAGAACGACTCAGATGCCAGAAGCAGGTCAGAGCAGGCAGGTAACACGTCATCCCCACGCTGCTGGTGCCCGGCAGGATCCCCCGCCGTCGGGCAGCCCCGCATACCGTCCTGTCTGTGTTTGTGGGCGAGAGGACTGGTAGGTGAGCCCTGTGTGTGTGGAGGCTGTACCTGGGAGCGTGTGGCCTGTTCCCCACGTGGCCATTTGCCCAGCTGAGAGTCGGAAGTGAACGGATTGGGAAACTGCTGGTGGGTTGAATGACGTGGGAGGGTTTAGCCCTGAAAAGATGCTAAAGCAAAAGTAATTGTCTTCAAATGAATTGTCTCCCGGTACCTTTTTCTGACAAATGCTAATAATATATTTCATATCTTATTAAAGCCTCACTCAGAGGGCTCTTAACAACAGTCTTAGGATTTGCCAAGCACACTGTTGTTTTCATATCAGAAATACCTCTCAGATCATCAGAGAAAGCAGTTGGAGGGAAAAATAGAGAATGAGATGACAGTAAATACTGAAATGAAATGTGTAATGCATGAATTTAGTTAATTGTCCAGAGGAAAAATAGTCATATTCACTATTTGTGCAAAATGGTGTAAAAGGCAGCATCTGAGTCACTAATATTGAGATACATTGTAACATCCGTTTTTGTGAAGTTCACTTTATTTTAAGCTGAAGTGTACAAGTGAGATGTGAGTTTTGTGAGTGTAAGATACTGTGGTTTTGGGGCCCTGGCCGGTTAGCTCAGTCAGTTAGAGTGTCATCCTGAAACAACAAGGTTGCAGGTTCGATCCCTGGTCAGGGCACATGCAAGACTTGACCAATGAATGCCTAAATCAGTAGAACTACAAATGAATGCTTCTATTTCTCCCCCCCCACACACACACACACTCTCTCTTCTTTCCCCTTCTTCTCTCTCTCTCTAAAAAGAATAAAAAGTTTTAAAAAGATATTTTCGACTTTCCTTTTCTTCCATTCATTAACAAGCGGCACACAACCTCCGGTCTCCCTAGGTACGGCGTGAGTCCTGAGAACATCATCCTGTACGGGCAGAGCATCGGCACCGTCCCCACGGTGGACCTGGCCTCGAGATACGAGTGCGCAGCCGTGATCCTCCACTCGCCTCTGATGTCCGGTTTGCGGGTGGCTTTTCCCGACACCAGGAAAACGTACTGCTTCGACGCGTTCCCCAGGTGAGCTCCCGCCTGTACAGCAGGCGCAAAGCAGCCCGTGGCCCGAGTTCAGGCCCGATAATGCCATTCGCTGTGGCCCGCTGACACATACTCACTGAATGCAGCCGTCTGTCCCACCTGTGTCGGTGCTAACTTAGGGGTTGTGGAGGTGAGTATGACACACAGCGGGGGGGGGGGGGGGGGACTGTGTCCTCTGGGGCTGACCCTTTTGAAAAGATCCCCCGGATAATATGTGAGGACCTTGCTCACACTGATAGCCAGGCTTCATTGCTTGGGCTGTGCGTGCAGGATACAAAGCACCTGTGTGTTGAGAAGGAACTTTCCGGCTCAGTGTTCGTTCACGCGGGTCAATGTGTATTGTTGAATCGCAGAGAGCAAAGTGGGTGGCGAGGCTGTCAGCGGTGGGCCACACGCAGGTCAACACTGCGAGCGCCCACTGTTTTGAAACGTCTCCTAACTTTTGCAGCCAGGCAGTACCGCTAAGGGAGAAGGCGTAGGGAGCTACTCCCGTGCCATCGCGTGCTTGAGTGAGGGCCGCGGGGACAGTGGCGGTGAGTGGGTCCCTAGGAGCGACTTCCTTCATCATCTCCCGCTTAGGGGAAAACTCCCTGCAGAGCCAGCCCCCGGGGAGTGTGTCCCCGAGCCTGGGGTCCTCATCCCCCCCGACAGAGGAGGAACAGATGCAGAGCACCTGACCTCTGTCCAAAACTACTTGTTGTTTTGTTTTAAATCCCAGTTGAGGATGGTATTTTTAATAAAACCTGTTTGCTTCCTATCCACCCGCCCCCCGACTTTGCTAAAGCAGTCTGGCCAGCTCACCTGCTCCTCAATCGGAAAAGCCTCAGCCAAAACAACGCCCAGTTTTAGGGTTTTAATTGGCCTGTGGGTTGTTCTCATTCCGCCGTTGCTGGGGGAGAGGAGAACACCATTTATCGTTTACATAAACGTCCACTGTACACAGACTGTCTGCTTTCACAGGAAGCGACCTCCTGTTAACACCTTGGGTGAACTTGGGTTCCGAGCCGTTTGTACCCGGATTCAGTGAAAACGTTGGTTTCCTGGGAAGGCTGAGCGAGCTGCATATTTCTGGTGGTGTGGCCGGGAATGCTAAGTGGGCTGCTGGGTGTCTCCACTGTGGTCTGATTGGTGCTGAATGGGGAATGAGAGACCAGTCGGTGGAAAGGGGGAGATACTTAGCATGCCTGTGGGAAGCCGTGCAAGGAGTTTCCCTGGCAACAAAATGAACAGCATTTTTATGACTCCTAAATGAGCATATATCTCAAAATACAGCCACGACAGCTCATTGCAGCTTATTAATTAATAGGAAACCAGCAACTAATCTGTACAAGGTATGTGTGGTATTCCAGGCATCCAGCTAAATGCCATCTCAGTCTTCAAAACAGCCTCCAGAAGGTGGGCAAGTTAGAGGACTCTTTTACAGGTTAGGAAACTGAGGCTTAGGGCAGTGTTTATCCAACAACCTTCGGTCCCCCGACCAGTATCAGTGCACCAGAAACTTCATGCTGGTCCACAGAAGATGGACTCTAATCTTCATACAATGTCAGGGTGGTTAACTCTTTCACAGACCGGTGGTTGAAAATCACTGGCTTAGAGCCTGACCAGGCAGTGGCACAGCAGATAGAGTGACAGAGTGTCGGCTTGGAACACTGAGGACCCAGGTTCAAAATCCCAAGGTCGCCAGCTTGCACACAGACTCATCTGGCTTGAGCAGAGGCTCACCAGCTTAAGCGTGGGACCATAGACACGGCCCAAAGTCGCTAACTTGAGCCCAAGGTCGCTGGCTTGAGCCCAAGGTCGCTGGCTTGAGCAAGGGGTCACTCACTCTGCTCTGCCCCCCCCCCCGTCAAGGCACATATGAGAAAGCAATCAATGAACAACTAAGGAGCCACAACAAAGAATTGATGCTTCTCATCTCGCTCCCTTCCTGTCTGTCTGTCTCTCTCTCTCAAAAAAAAAAAAGAAGAAGAAGAAGAAGAGTAAAAAAGAAAAGCAGGGGCTGAGAGAGTCAAGCGTTTTGCTTAGTTAAGATCGGTAAGTGGGGAGAGCCAGGTGAGGAGTTCCAACTATTCAAACCCATGAAGTATCCATGAGAGAGAGTGTAAACCAGGAACAGTCACTGACTTGCCTCGGTGACTGAATTTGGGAAGTGATTTCTAAATGAATTGTAGACTTGTCTCTGTGTCCCTCTCTTTAAAGGAGGGTCCCTTCCCATTTCCTTTTCATATTTAAAAAAATTAAACGAGTCCTGAGCATTTAAATTCAGATACACCCTCCAGGCCCAGACTGCTCAGGGTGGGGCCCCTTCCTCCTGCCCATGGTTATCTTCTGAAGGGGGTTTGACTCTGCTCTGCACTCTGAGAAGAGGTCCCTTTAAAATTAAGTGCAGGGGAGAAGTAGGTTTATAAACAAGATTTGTGTGTGTGTGTGTGTGTGTGTGTGTCAGACAGAGAGAGGGACAGGTGGGGACAGACAGGAAGGGAGAGAGATGAGAAGCATCAATTCTTTGTTGCAGCTCCTTAGTTGTTCATTGATTGCTTTCTCATATGTGCCTTGACCAGGGGCCTTCAGCAGACCGAGTGACCCCTTGCTCAAGCTAGCGACCCTGGGCTCAAGCTGGTGAGCTTTGCTCAAACCAGATGACCTTGCGCTCAAGCTGGTGACCTTGGGGTTTCGAACCTGGGTCCTACACTTGCTAGTCCAATGCTCTATCCACTGTGCCATTGTCTGGTGAGGCTAAACAAGATATTTTTAAAAAAATAATAATTTCCATTGGTTTGAGAGTGAAAGAGAGAGGCAGGGGGAGAGAGAGAGAGAGAGTATCAACTTGTTCTATTTAGTTTTTTCATTTAGTTATATATACTCAATTGATTGCTTCTAGTATATATGTTCCCCAACCGGGGTCAAACCAACAACCTCTGGTGTGTGGGGTCAATGCTTTATCCACTGAGCCACCTGGCCAGGGCCTAAACAAGATTTTTTTTTAAGTGAGGCAGACTCCCACATGCACCCCAACTGGGATCCACCCGGCAACCCATCTGGGACTGATGCTCCAGTACCCAGGTATTTTTAGCACCAAGGCTGACTCGATCGGACCAACTAAGCTATCGTCAGCACTCAGGGCCATGTTCGAACCAATAGAGCCACTGGCTGCAGGAAGTGAAGAGGGAGGGGGAGGGGAAGAGGAGCAGATGGTCGCTTCTCCTGTGTGCCCTGACTGGGAATCCAACCTGGGACCTCCACACGCTGGACCATCTATCCACTGAGCCACCAGCTCCAGGGCCCTAGACGAGACTCTTAATCTGCAAACTTGGATCCTGCCACTGTGGCTGTGATCTTGGCCACTGACCCAGCTGGGGAGGTTCTGTCATCATCTGGGTGTCTTGAAGTGGTTGGTAGTTTCCGGAGCTGTGCCCCATGGCCATGTGTCCATTGTGTATAAACGTGTGGAATGTCAGGTCACGTCAGAGCTCCTCGTTATCGCCACAACCTCCTGAGTGCTGTCTGATCATCTCTGAGCTTCAGTTCCCTCCCTGGTTACACAAGTGCTCTTTCTTCTCTCATGGTGTCCACTGAAGATTAAATGAGGTTTTGTATGCAAAGGGCAAAGCCCTGGCTGTGGTAAATGTTTAACAAATGTGCTATTACTTTTATTATTTATTGATTTGAGGGGGGCGGGAGAAAGACTTATGTATGCTTTCATTGGATGATTCTTGTATGTGCCCTGACCAGGGATCAAACCCACAACTTTGCTATCTTGGGGTGACCCTCTAACCCACTGAGATACTGACCAGGCTCTGTGAGCTATTACTTTTAACAGAAAGATCCCTGCAGAAAGTACCGGTTCATATCCCTTCGTAGCTTCGACCATAGACCAAAACAGAAGTCAACTGTAAGAGGGATTCTGGTAGGCGGACAGGCTGGACAGAGATTGGTGCCCTCTCCTGATTTGCCCTTAGATTAAACGGCCTCCCTGGGAGAAGGCAGCTACACACTCCGCCCAGCAAGGCTTAAAGTCTGCATTCCTCTTGAGGAAATAAATGTTTTCAGAGCCTGTAGCACATTGTTTTGAAGATCCTCAAATATTCATCGTTCAAGGGTAGATTTGATTTTTGTAAACAGTCAGAAATCATTTGGAATCGAATTGAGGCATTACATTAAGTTTTCAAGCTGAGTAGTAAAATTTTTTTTAAATCAAAAATAAGGCAGTAACTTTTTATGAAATGTGGTTGGTGAGGATCCTGTTAATTGATTCTGATGACAGTTCTCAAAACCTGAGCAGCCAGGGATCAAGTGTTCAGCTTTCAAAGAGACATTCGTTCAGACATGCTGACTTCTAGCCTGTTTACTGTTTTAGTGAATCCTCTCATAAATACAGAGATATCAGAACTGTTAGTTACTGGATTGTTAGTCCAATGGCTTTTAGTTGTTTTGTTTTTAATAAAATACTTTAATAAGAAACACAATGGCCAAATGCAGTGTGGTATTCTCAGCTTGGGTTCCAAAACAGAAAAAGATGTCATCGGAAAAAACAAATGAAGCCCACATAATGCCCGGAGCTGTTATTGTCAGTGTCTCCACGCTGGCTTCTTGGTTTTGACAATGTGTGGTGACAATACTTGGGGTTAACCTCAGAGAAATGGTTGAGGGGAGTATAGGAGCTCTGTATTATCTGTATCTTTCCTATGAACCCAAAATAATTCCCAAATGAAAAGTTTGGTGTGTTTGTTTTTTTTTAATGAATTCCCAGGAAAAGGGGGGTGCACACGATGTCCCTCCCTTGCCTGTGGACACTGATTGGTTGACATTGTGACGTTGTCTGTGAGCGTGACTAAAGAGTCCCTTTTCTCCCCCTCCCCTTTTCTGTTTGCAGCATTGACAAGATCTCTAAGGTCACCTCTCCCGTGCTGGTCATTCATGGGACCGAGGATGAGGTCATTGATTTCTCCCACGGCCTGGCCATGTACGAGCGCTGTCCTCGAGCCGTGGAGCCCCTCTGGGTGGAGGGGGCTGGCCACAATGACATAGAGCTTTACGCACAGTACCTAGAGAGACTAAAACAGTTCATATCTCACGAACTTCCTAACTCCTGAAGACGACTTGGTTTTTACCTCATTTACTGTGAACACAAGGCCCTGATTGCGCACACACACGCTTCACCTGGGTGGCGGCAACAGCGCCACGGCCACGCAGGAAGTGCCGGTCGGGTCTTCTCATCAGAGCGCTGGGGACAGCTCAGCCGTGTAGCTAGAGCCTGTTGACCAATTCCCACGACCTCTCACACACTGGACTACTGGATTTCCGGCTTGGGGACCTCGCAGGGATTGGGAACGAGGGCTTAAAGGTGGGGACAGGTCTCGTGCTACATAAAGGATGCTCCCAGCTGTGTCTCTCCCTTCCCCATCACTTAGGATTCATTTCTGCAGGACTCTCCCGCCCCTCCCCCACCTCCTCTGCGTTCCTGGGGCCAGTCCCTGGGTGAAGCTGTTTTTTAGGGCAACTGGAAACCCGGTGACAACAGTTCCTTTCACTTTTATTAACATGCCGACCTTACCCCCCAAACAGATCCGTTTAAAGGGTAACTTACCAGAACCACCCCGAACAGCTTCACCAACTGGAACCACAGAAATGTAACTGGAATATTCTTAAACAAAATGAAATTTGGGTGGGTTTTTTTTTTTTTTTTAGTGTAATTTTATTACTAATCAACAGAGTCTTACTATTTTGATTGTCTGGTTGATCTAACAGGAGCCTTCGCCGACTTTTCCTCCTGGCCAGGCCTCCTAAGAGGCTTTTTAAAAAGTCCTGTACATATCTACCATCCCGTTGTGCATAGATTCTTACTGAGTAGTTGTCCTTTGTCAGGATTCAACAATGAACTGCAAATTCCTTGTTTTTAATGTAAATGATTGGATACATTTTGTTAATATGTTTTTATTCCTATGTTTTGCTATTAAAAAAATTTTATAACATTTCCAAGACAAAAAAAAATAATGACAAGTCTATGCTTTGAAGAATTTATGTATTTAAAATTTCACTAAACTAACCTTTTTAGTTTAGCAGGTTTCTGGGTTTTGACACTGGAGTTGCATCTGGTAAGCATCAGAAATGGAAGATGCTTTCAATTGCTACACTGCTCATACTGGTTGAGGGTTTGGGTTTGGAGTGGGGTTTTTTTGTTTTCATTTTAATTTTTGTTTTCAAATTTAAAAGCCTTAAATGTCCTGTCAGCCTCAGATCACTGTCTAGCGGTATGCTGTCGGTTGCCAGTTTGTGTACTGTTGCCTGGACGCGGCTCAGCGATTGGTTGGTCATGGAATAAAGGATGCATGGATCAGAGCCATGGTGTGGCCGTTTTTTTTCCTTCTCGCTCTCAGAGAAAATAGCGAATAAGAAAATGTTTTGTTTCCATTTAAGAGGAAACCCTTGGGGCTCACACACTGGGCCACCTTTGTCAAGGTATAAGCTTTTGTTTGGTAAGAGAACTTAAAACGACTTTTGGAAGAAGGCAAAATACAAAACACATCACAGGAAAGGGCAGATGGAGCCCAAATAGCATAGGCAGCAGATTCTGGGACGTGGACCAACTCTCCCAGGGAAAGAACACTAATGCCACTGAATGAAACGGGAAAATCTTAAATGGACACGTGAGCTGTTAAGGAAATAAAGGCTGAGGGGGGAGAGCACATGCCAAGTAGAGATGAGGAGGCGGGCCCTGCTGGTCGGCTCAGTGGTAGAAAATCAGCCTGGCGTGTGGAAGTCCTGGGTTCAATTCCCAGCCAGGGCACACAGAAGAAGCGCCCATCTGCTTCTCCTCCCTTCCCCCTCTCCTTCCTCTCTGTCTCTCTCTTCCCCTCCTGCAGCCAAGGCTCCATTGGAGCAAAGTTGGCCCAGGCATTGAGGACAGCTCCAGAGGGCCAAGGTTGAGAGTTTGATCCCCAGTCAGAGCACATATGGAAAGTAACCAATGAATGCACAACTAAGTATAAAAATGAATGCCTCTCTCTCTCTCTCTCTGTAAAAACAATCAATGAAAAAAGAGCCTAACTTAGTGACAAACTGGGGGGAACATTACAAAGCATTTGGCAGATAATGTAACATTATATGTAACGAAATGGTGAGGTACTGTATCATGTGTGCAGACATGAAGGGACTGTTCATAATGACAGATGGTTATTTGTAATAACCACATAGAAATAGTCAAAACATCAAATAAATATTTAAATAATGAAATTTCATATTAAATGATAAAGTTGGTATAAATATTTGAAGAGGTGTTCAATATGTATTTGAAAAGATTATTGTGTCATAATCACTTTCAGATTTAATCAAATAATCTAATGATTATATGTACTGCTCACAAAAATTACGGCATATTTCAAAATGAATATGAAGCATAAAAAGAAAAGCACTTGATTTTTTTTTTTATTAAACAAGAACATCAGGCCTGACCAAATGGTGGCACAGTGGATAGAGCATTGGACTGAGACGCAGAGGACCCGGGTTCGAAACCCTAAAGTCGCCAGCTTGAGCAAGAGGTCACTCCGCCTGCCCCCCCCCCCCAGTCAAGGCACATAGGAGAAAGCAATCAATGAATAACTAAGGAGCCGCAACAAAGAGTTGATGCTTCTGTCTCTCTCCCTTCCTGTCTGTCCCTCTCTGTCCCTCTCTCTGTCTCTCTCTCTCTCTCTCTCTGTCTGTCACACACACACAAAAGAATATCAGAAAAGCAAATGACAAGTCAAAGAAAGTTGTTCAATTATGCAAATGAGATGCAAAACCAACTTTTATTTCATTGGTGAAAATGCACTATACCAGTGGTCAGCAAACCGTGGCTTGCAAGCCACATGCGGCTCTTTGACCCCTTGAGTGTGGCTCTTCCACAAAATACCACATGCGGCTCTACCTCAATAAGGAATATACCTACCTATATAGTTTAAGTTTAAAAAATTTGGCTCTCAAAAGAAATTTCAATCGTTGTACTGTTGATATTTTGGCTCTGTTGACTAATGAGTTTGCTGACCCTGCACTATACAAAAGGCTGAAAGTATTGGAGTATCTGCACATTCCCTGATTTAAATAATAGAATGCCACTTTAAATTGTAAAGTTGGTATAAAGACTTAAAGCATATTACCTGTTGTTAATAAAACTTTGGATAAATAGGCACTTTAAACTCATACTGCTGACTCTGGCTGGGTAGCTCAGTTGGTTAGAGTATTGTCCTGATATGCCAATGTTGTGGTTCAATCCCCAGTCAGGTCACATACAAGAATCAACCAATAAACCTGTTGAGTTGCTTGGCCAATCACTGTGGCTGAGTACACCATGCACAGGGAGACCAGAGTGTGGCACAGAGCTGGGACTTTGTGGATTTTGAAACAGGGCCAGTCTCCCCCACCTTGAGTGCACAGCGGCTCGGTCCTTTTACAGATCTGGCCCCAGCTCTAAGCTGGTGAAAGTGGACCCTTACACACAGATTGGGCCCTCACATGCACACCGAGGCCCAGCAGATGCAGCTATGAAAACTGAACAGCATGATAGCCCCAGAAAGGTAGCCCACGGCCAGTTACACACAACATCGGACTTTGACCTGTACCTGAACCCAATCCAACTGGACCCAGAACCAATACAACCAGCAGAGGGCTGCAGACCAAACCAGTGATTGATCCAACCAGCCACACAAGTGACACACCAAAAGGGGGAAACTGCTGGGAACAACTCCATCAAGGAGGGCTGCCCTTGCATAGCATCTCATACACAATGATTGATATTTACCCTTAGAAGCACCTTGCTGCACTGCTGGTGGGAATGCAGACTGGTGCAACCACTGTGGAAAACCATATGGAATTTTCTCAAAAAGTTAAAAATAGAACTGCATTTTGACCCAGTGGTTCCACTTCTGGCAATATATTCTAAGAATCTTGAAATGCTAATTCAAAAGAATATATGCAGCCCTATGTTTATTGCAGCATTATTTACAATAGCTGAGATCTGGAAACGGACCAAGTGCCCACCAGTAGATGAGTAGATTAAAAAAGCTGTGGAACAGGTGGCGCAGTGGATAAAGCATCAACCTAAAAAAGCTGTGGAACATCTACGCAGTGGAATACTATACAGCTATAGAAAGATGGAAAGCTTTCCTTTGTGAGAGCATGGATGGACCTGGAGATTATTATGCTAAGTGAAATAAGTCGGGCAGAGAAAGACAAGTACCATATGATCTCACTTATATGTGGACTCAAATGAACAAAATAAACTGATGGACAAAATAGAAGCAGAAGTATGGTCACATGGAAGACACTAACAGCTGTCAGAGAGGAGGGGGGTAGACGACTAAGGGACTGGATGAAAGAAGGTGAAGGGATTAGCAAAAAAAAATACACACATATATATACAGTGGTACCTTGAGATACGAATTTAAATTGTTCTGTAACCGAGCTCGTATGTCAGTCAACTCATATATCAAACAAATTTCTCCCGTTTAAAATAACTGAAATATTATAAATTTAATTTGTGCCAGCCCTGTGAAACATCCCCAAACCATCCCAAATTATGAAAAAAGATGTTTTTAATTAAGAAACACACATGTATACTTTACCAATGCATAACAAAAATATATGAAATAAAAGAAAAAAGTGTTATTTAGTACTGTATTCTTACCTTGGAGACAGACTAGTGCGGCTAACGGAGGTGAGTGGCAAAGGAGGAGGGAGGGAGGAAGGGATGCAGGCACTGTAGACACGTGAACTAAAGCTGCACTTTCTTAACACTAAATGTAAACTAAAACTGCATGTTCTTTAAACAAAACTAAAACTGCACTTTCTTTACTTAAAATGAAACCACAAAAACTTAATCACGACTTGTATGTCAGAATTTTGCTCAGATGTCGAACAAAAATATGGACCGAGTTGCAGCTCATATCTTAAAAAATTCGTATGTTGGTCTGTTCATATCTCAAGGTATCACTGTGTGTGTGTGTGTGTGTGTATAAAAAACACACATAGAGTCAACAGTGTGATGATGGCCAGAAACTTGAAACCGGTATGGTTTTGCAACCCAATGTCATCCCAATAAATTCAAAAAAATAAATAAATAATTAGAAAAAGATAAATAATAAAATAACTTTTAAAAAAAAAGGAATCAGGCCCTGGCCGGTTGGCTCAGCGGAAGAGCGTCGGCCTAGCGTGCGGAGGACCCAGGTTCGATTCCTGGCCAGGGCACACAGGAGAAGCGCCCATTTGCTTCTCCACCCCTCCGCCGCGCTTTCCTCTCTGTCTCTCTCTTCCCCTCCCGCAGCCGAGGCTCCATTGGAGCAAAGACGGCCCGGGCGCTGGGGATGGCTCTGTGGCCTCTGCCTCAGGCGCTAGAGTGGCTCTGGTCGCAACATGGCGACACCCAGGATGGGCAGAGCATCACCCCCTGGTGGGCAGAGCATCGCCCCTGGTGGGCGTGCCGGGTGGATCCCGGTCGGGCGCATGCGGGAGTCTGTCTGACTGTCTCTCCCTGTTTCCAGCTTCAGAAAAATGAAAAAAAAAAAAAAGAAGAAGAAAAAAAAGGAATCAACCAATAAATGCATAAATAAGTGGAACAACAAACCGATACCTTTTTTTCTCTCTCCCTTTCTTGCTCTAAAATCAATAAATAAAATGTTTTTTAAAATGCATACTGCTGAGATGCAGAAGACAACAGACAGGCTAGATTAAGATTTTATTTATTGACTGGATTCCAAGATGGCAGTGGAGTAGGCAGACGCACATACTGCCACCTCCCACAACCAAACTGGATTACAAATTAATTTAAGAACAATCATTGTGAAAAACCAACTTTGGACTAAAAGAACAGGACTTGAAAACCAAGGAGCACAGAAGAATCCGCACTGATCCTGGTAGGGAGTGTGGAGGCATGGTAGGGACTCCTCCGCTCCCAGGAGCTAGGGGAGGCTGAGGCTGAGGGTCCAGGAGGGCTCCCATTGCCAGGAGAGAGACCCTGAGAGGCAGGGGTCCTCAGTCCCAGGACCGGAGCCCCAGCCTAGAAACCCAGGGACTGGAAGAGACAGCCTGACAGCATTGAGTGGGGAGAAGAGTGAGAGTTCTGTCTGTGGGAAGCGGCTGGCAAAAGAAAGTGCAGCCTTAAAGGGCCAGTGCAGAAAATTTCACTCACAGCCATTTGCCTGGGGTTTCGGGGGCGAGGAGGGCTGAGAGGACTAGTCTTGCATGAGGAGAGTGGAGAGATTGAGACACAGAGACACAAATGGTGATGGGAAGAGGAGAGCCAGAGCTGACCTGAGTCATTCTCTAGTGCTGAGGTGGCCATAGCTGGGGGAGGGGTTGCTCCCTCCGCCCTGCACAAGCCAAGCATGGAACCAGTTGACCCACCTCCATAAATCTCTCCAGCTCCAATCAGCGCAAAAGGCCATTTGGAAAGGAGGAAGTAAATGGGAGAGGCAGTGACTCAGGTTTCCAGGGAGACCCGAGCTACACCTCCCCCTTGATACTGAGAACGCATCTCAGCCCCGGAGAAGCACTGGGCAAAACACACCTTCAGAATCTCAGAGGTCACACCTACTGCATTCCTGGATACAGTTTCAATTTAAAAAAAAAACAAAACAAAAACACCAGATATGCCTACTTCTCCCCTCCTAAAGACAGAAGCCCCCTGCTGGGATCAGCAAACACAGACGTGTCCTGCTGGACTCAGAAAACAAACTGCAGGGAAACTGAGACTTTTAAGTGGCTCTAATAGTTTAGGAGAATTAAAATCCAAGCAACAAGCAGAGGCTGAGGAATCAAGTCCTGGAGGAGAAGCCACATTTCATAAACCAACCTCAGACCTACAACTCTAACAAGCTTGCAAACCACACAGAGAAAGAATGGGAAGACAGAGGAACGTAAAGCATATGAATCAACAAGAAAAATCCCCAGGAAAAGAACTGAATGAGATGGAAGTAATCAAATTACTGGATGCAGAGTTTAAAATAATGATTGTTAGGATGCTTAAGGATCTCAAAGCTACAATGGATGGACTAAATGAGCACCTAAATAAAGAAATTGCAAGCATCAAAAAGGAGACTGAAATCATAGAAAAGAATCAATCAGAAATGGCAATTACAATTATCAGAAATAAAGACTACACTAGAAGGAATCAACAGCATGCTCGATGAAGCAGAGGACCGAATCAGCACCTTAGAGGACAAGATACATAAAAACACAGAAACAGAGTAGCAAAAAGAAAAGAGGCTCAAAAAGTCTGAGGAAACTATAAGAGAACTCTGTGACAATATGAAGAGAAATAACATCTGCATCGTAGGGGTTCCTGAAGGAGAAGAGAAAGAACAAGGGATAGA
This sequence comes from Saccopteryx bilineata, assembly GCF_036850765.1. Taxonomy (NCBI): domain Eukaryota; kingdom Metazoa; phylum Chordata; class Mammalia; order Chiroptera; family Emballonuridae; genus Saccopteryx; species Saccopteryx bilineata. The sequence goes on from NC_089496.1 coordinate 73,554,976, forward strand.
GAATCTGTTTGAAGAAATCATAGCTGAAAACTTTCCTAAATTGATGAAGGAAAAAGTCATACAAGTTCAAGAAGCACAGAGAGTCCCAATAAAAAGAAACCCAATGAGGCCTACATCAAGACACATCATAATTAAAATACCAAAGTTAAGAGATAAAGAAAAAATACTAAAAGCAGCAAGAGAAAAGAAGTCATAGATTATCCCCCATAAGGATGACATTTGACTTTTCAACAGAAATGCTTGAGGCCAAAAGGGAATAGCAAGAAATATTTAAAGTTATGCAAAACAAGAGCCTACAACCAAGAATTCTTTATCCAGCAAGATTATCATTTAAAATTGAAGGAGAAATAAAAAGCTTCCCAGACAAAAAAACAAAACAAAACAAAAAAAAACAACTCAAGGAATTTATTACAACCAAACCAGTACTACAGGAAATGTTAAGGGGCTAGCTGCAGACGGTAGAGAAACTGCAGAGCCGGAAAGTGTTGGGCCATACCCGTTTATTGGAGGCTTGCAAAGACACATGAGCAAATAAACAACAAAAAGGAGAGAGCTAATAAACAAAGGAAAATCTGCTATTCACAGTAAGGGCAAGGGAGCAGGGAAAACTACCTTACAGTGGTGGGAGAGCCATCTGGGAGAATGGCCGCCCAGGAGAAGCGCCCATAGCCTTAGATAGCCTATGCGCACATGCCTCTGCCACGTGATCACGCACTAATCAAGCAAAGTGCTTGCAGCTGGTAAACCTGCGAGCATGCCTAACACAGCTGCCCCACAGTCCACCCCTTTAGGGTCGCTCGCCTCGGTCTACGTGACAGGTGTCTGCGTGATGGTCCCTGTGTGAGGGAGTGCGGTACATTACAAAACCCAAAACAGTACAGTCTACACAGCAACAGAATTACAAACACAGCTCTGGGTGAAGTGATAGAGTGGTCGGCAGCACCAAGAAAGGCAAATCCTTCCCTTCTGGCAGAACCCAGGCCAGAGCTCTGTCTGCAGACAGCACAGTAGCAGGTACCAGAGGCTGCCCCGGGGAGGGCATACCAAACCTTATTGGCCAGCACACCAGGATCTGCTGGTTCGGCATGCAGCAAAATGGGAGAACTCGTTACTGGCCATAAAGAAATTACAAAGGTTCCCTTCATAATGCTGTCCCCCTGAACACTCAAGAGATAACACCTTAGGTGGCCAGGTGCTGGTCGCCCAGGGAGTTAACTGGAGGTCCACCTCTAACCCCCTACTCCATGGTGCCAACAAGGCCACCCATTGTAGGGGGGTGCCTGTACAGTCCAGGGCCATGTCCATTGAAGCCGTTGGCCTTTAAGGAGGGCTGTTGGTGCAGGCAAGAGCACATCGCCCTGCCGTCCGAAGCCCGGCTTGAACGAAGTGTCCTAGGTGCACATCTGCAACTGGATGGGAGCAGCTGCCGGGTGCAGGAGGGTCTCTACAAGAACTGGCCCCCACCCCCCATCGAGGTCTCTCATTCAAAATCCAGAGTACTGTTCACAAGCATCATGTCCGTCCAGTAAGGGAGCTAGTGCCCCCCTCCTGCCGCAGTCCCTGATGTAAGAGTCCATTATACCGCTCAGTGATACCAGCAGCCTGTGGGTGGTAGGGGACATGGTACTTCCAGTCCACCCCTAGGTCTTGAACCCATTGCCTCACCATAGAACCCGTGAAATGGGTACCACGGTCACTTTCAAGGACCAGCGGCTGCCTGTACCCAGCTCTCAGGTGGTCCAGAGCCTGCATGCTTGCCCTTTGGTTGGGGTACGGGCAGGGTAAGCAGCAAGCAGACCGGTGGCAGTATCTACACAGGTGACTGCATACTGGTACCCGTCCAACTTTGGCAAGGGGGCAATGCTGTCCATTTGCCACCATGTCAGTGGAACACTGACCTCTCTGGATCTGTCCTGGAAATGCCCGTTGTCTCCGTGGGTGCTCCTTGGAACACACTGCACATTGCTTGCAGGCTACGAGTACCTCTGCATAGGACACGGGCAGGGTTCATGCCTTAACGGTGGCCCACATACACTGCTCACAAAAGTTAGGGGATATTTTATAGCTTCATATTCATTTTGAAATATCCTCTAATTTTTGTGAGCAGTGTAGTTTTCTGTCCCGCATGAAGCAGATGCCGGTAGAGCCACTATGCCACATTACCTGCAGGTACAATCTCCAACCATCGCACCCTCGCCAAAGTGTCTTCCTCATCATTCCCAGGATGGGCTAGAGAGGCTAGCCCTGTGACAAGGTATACTGTCACCTGTTGCTGGTGTCCTGTTTCCCATAAGTCCTGCCATATGGTCTGACCCTATAGTGGATGGTGCATTACCATCTACTGGTTAATGTGCCAAGTAGCAATCCAAAGGGTCAGTCCACGATAGACAGCCCAGCTGTCAGTACAGGTCACCAGAGGTGAAGGTTCATTATGGACAACTAGCCATACGGCTGTACCTATGTCCACCCAAATAGTCTCAGTGGCCAGATGGAAGGCTATGGCTGTCCACGTGGCCAGTTGGCCCCTGCTAGAACCATCAGTATACTAGGCGTCCTCGGGGATGGGCATTTGCCCCTCCTGGTACGGGCTGACTTCAGGTTCTGCCTCCTGATCCCCAGCTGCACCTGACTCTAAGGTCAGATAGGTGACTGGACCCAAGACTTCTTGCAGTTCTGCCCTCAATGGGCTGGTGCTAAGAGCACAGCATTGCTGCAGGTAGGCACCCCACTTGGCCAGGGTGGACATTTGGGCCATACCACTATGAGGTTTGGTTGCCCAGTCTCTCACCCATCCTGCAATAGGGTATGTGGTCTTGACTGTAACTGGAGTTGTGATCATAATACTCTCAGTGGCCAGGAGGGCAGCATACACAGCCAACTGTTTCTCCACTGGAGAGTAACAGACTTCAGCACCTTTCCACAATTGGGACCAAAACCCAATAGGTTTCCGTAGGCGCTCTATCTGTGGCCACAAGCCTCATCCAAATCCCTCAGGGATTACATGGACATCAAGCTCACAGGACCTGGCAGGATCAAACACATTCAAGGCCTGTGCCACCTTGACAGCTCTTAGTTACTGCAAATGCACCTTGTGCTTGCTCAGTCCAATCCCAGACAAATAAGGTGATATAAGGGATGCAGTAACTGAGCTAAATGGAGTATGAATGCTCGCCAATACCCCAACAGACCTGGGGATTTCTATAACTGCTTTACCGCAGTGGGCACAGGGTATGCTTGGATCTTATCTATAACTGCATCAGGGATAACCTTGTCTTACCCAACCAGACAACTCCCAAGAACTTAACAGATAACCCAGTGCCCCAACCTGCGTGACGAGTCTATTCCAGGGTCTCGAGCAGGAAAGGATACGAAATTGAATGAAAACAAATAGAGACTTAAAGACATACACAGGATGGGTTCGGGAGGGTGCCACAGCTCCTTGCCAACAGTCACTAACTACTGTCCTGGCCGAGCTGCAAAAACATGGCCGCCCCCAGAAAACATCCTTTTTTATTCACTGGACACGGTCGGCCATTAGCAAATCAATCACGTTTCCAAGGCAACACAAGAAAACCACCAGATGCAGAAAAACCCCCACCATCTTAACTTTAAACAGAGAAGAAGCTAGCTTCCAGTCCTTCTGGGGAACACGGGCAGGCAGGACAAGCACTGAAGCACAGCCCTTTGTTAACTTAATCAGGCAGGTGAGGTGGGGGGTCGGGCAGACTGTCAGCTTATAGCCAATTCCCCACACCTCTGTCCCCAAAATCCAGACTGCAAAATACCCTGTTTATTTTTTGGTCCCCAACAACCCAGGTCCTTGTAATTTGCCCTCGTTGACCACCCAGCCAGACTATGTGGGATAGCAGGGTAGGGACTGCTTGCTCCAGTTCTGGAAAAGAGTCACTAGTTAGCTTAATGTCATCAATATAATGACACATACGAACTGCCTCTGGTTGTTTCCATTTAGCCAGGTCAGCAGCCACCAGCCCATGACACAAGGTGGGGCTATGCAAATAGCCCTGGGGTAACACTGTAAAGGTCCATTGTCTCCCTTCCCAAGTGAAGGCAAATTCATCTTGGCTCTCTGCAGCTATTATCAATAGAGAAAAAGGCGTTAGCCAAGTCTGCCATAAAGTGGTATGTTCCCAACTCATGGCTTAACTGATCCATCAGGTTAGCTATTGAGGGAACAGCAGCGTGCAAAGGGGGAACAACTTTATTAAGTTCCCTGTAATCCACTGTCATTCGCCAGGTTCCTTCTGGTTTGCACACAGGCCACACCAGGGAGTTGTAAGGACTGTGTACTGGCCGGATGATCCCCACTTTTTCTAGCACAAGGACTGTCCCAGTGATTTCTTCATAGCTGCCTGTCAGGCGGTACTGCTTTGCGCTAGTCACATGCCAGGAAACGGGTAATTGCAAGGGGGAATGTGCTGCATGTCCCCACAACATGCCTTCACGACCTGGATCGCAGGCAGAACTCTCCGGCTGTTGTAGACGTGTAGAAAAACTGTGGAGCCAGAAAGTGTCAGGCCATACCCGTTTATTGGAGGCTCTCAAAGACAGGCGAGCAAATAACGAAAGCAAACGAGCTAATAAAGGAAGATCTGCTATTCACAGTAAGGGCAAGGGAGCAGGGAAAACTGCACCGTACAGTGGTGGGATAGCAATCTGGCAGAATCACCGCCCAGGGGAAGCGCCCATAGCCCCATAGAGGCTACGCACACGTGCCTCTGCCACGTGCTCACGTACTGATCAAGCAAAGAGCTTGCAGCTGGTGAACCTGCGAGCAAGCCTAACACCGCTGCCCCACACCATCTCTCATGATAAACTATTTAGTTGGTTATAATTAAGTTCTAGCTGGGTTTGTTAGGTAATTCATGACATAAAATGAAAATAATTAGGAGTCCATTGAACTGGCAAAGACACTCATAGCAAGCTACACTGCTCACAAAAATTAGGGGATCTGGGAACGTGCAGATGCTCCAGTACTTTCAGCCTTTTGTATTGTGTGTTTTCACCAATGAAGTAAAAGTTGGTTTTGCATTTCATTTGCATAATTAAATAACTTTCTTTGACTTGCTATTTACTTTTCTGATTTTCTTGTTTAATAAAAAAAAAAATCAGACCCTGGCCGGTTGGCTCAGTGGTAGAGCGTCGGCCTGGCGTGCAGAAGTCCCAGGTTCGATTCCCGGCCAGGGCACACAGGAGAAGCACCCATCTGCTTCTCCACCCCTCCCCCTCTCCTTCCTCTCTGTCTCTCTCTTCCCCTCCCGCAGCCAGGGCTCCATTGGAGCAAAGATGGCCCGGGCGCTGGGGATGGCTCCTTGGCCTCTGCCCCAGGTGCTAGAGTGGCTCTGGTCGCGGCAGAGCGACACCCCGGAGGGGCAGAGCATCGCCCCCTGGTGGGCGTGCTGGGTGGATCCCGGTCAGGCGCATGCGGGAATCTGTCTGGCTGTCTCTCCCCGTTTCTAGCTTCAGAAGAATACAAAAAAAAAAAAATAAATAAAATGCTTTATATTCATTTTGAAATATCCCCTAATTTTTGTGAGCAGTATAAATAACATAGGCTTTGATTCACTCGCAGTTAAGATGAGTGGCTGGCTAAGTCTAGGTCCTGGCTTTGGTGGGGCCCCTAACAAACTTGCTTGGAGAGGCAGGGTACTTCGCAGCAGTTGCCAAATGATTGCGGTGGACGTGGAGTCTGCATCTCAGGCGGCTGACCTGATCTACACCCCAGCTACTTATATCTGGTTTGGCCACTTGTCACATCATAGAGTTCCATTATCACACTTCAAATATAAGTCACAAATGGGCTTGATAAGGTTGACAGATGGAGTGATCAGAAAAGGGAGTAAACCCGTTACACCTTGGTAACTGGGCCTTACATAGTGGGCTTTTACCTAAAATATAGTTAATCGCATTAATTCACACATGGTATTGGCATGCAGTTGAAACATGGAATTCTCTGGCATGTGACACCTAACTGGTTACACCTACATCACTCTTAGTTTCCATTTTACATTTTATATTAATTTGATTTAATGTTTACTATAACACCATCACCCAAAGTCAAATCAATTTCTGTCACGTATATTTGTCCCTTTTTACTCCCCTACCCCTCTCCCTGTGGTAACCACCTCACTTTTTATCTATGTCCATGAGTCTCATTTTTATATCCCACCTATGTGTGAAATCATACAGTAAGGAAGGAGGGGCAGGCCCCCTCTTCCCTAAGAAGGAAGAAACAAAAAGAATACAAGGGAAAGGAGCCAGCTGGGGTAACCGAGTCACCCAGTGATAAATTAACTATATTCCATAGTTACAACACAAAGCAAGAATAGCAGGATCTGTATGTAACTATGGCCAGTGATCTGGAAACCCCTCCCCCCTTGCTGACTCCACCGAAACTTTCTTCCCCTCTCCTTGAGTCGTGGGAAACCTTAAACAAAGAAATCACATGCCCACTGCTTAGATACTGTAAAGGTATATAACCTGTAAGAAAATCAACTTCGGGGAGCCTGTGTTTTGGAGCTACAATCTCCATGTGCTCTGCCAGCTTTAATAAATTCTCCTTCCTTCATTGATTAAGTTATCTGAGTGTCTATCCTCCGTCGGGTCGCTTCCTGCTGCAATAGTTCTTAGCTTCTTCTGATTTACTTATTTCACTCAGTATAATGTCATCAAGGTCTATCCATGTTGTCATAAATGGCAATAGGTCATCATTTCTTACAGCTGGTCTTCCCCCCACCAAGCGGTAAGCAGCGGGATAACCTCTTGCGATGCTGGGCAGTCCTGTGATAATGGGGCTCACGTACATCCTCTGCGCATGCGCGAATGCACATGTGAGGTAAGCTAGGCTAAGCTATGATGGTCGGTGGGTTAGATGTGTTAAATGCATTTTTGACTTACATTTTCACTTTATAATGGGTTTAGTAAGCATAATGCCATCATATGCCGAGGAGTATTTGCCATTTGTTACGGCCCACTGTTGACGGCAGTATCTCCCTCCCCCAGAAAATGCTGCTTTGACAGGGCGGGACAAGTCACCCTGGGTAAAGCGCATCCTCTCGCGGTGAGGGTTACTACGCTGGAGGTGAAGTTCATTATCAATATCACCTCTCATGCCCGCAGCTCCCATGCTGCCTCCCCTCAGGCCTTGCCCACCGGTATTTTGTACAGAGGGCTCAGCCCCTTTTGTACAGGGGCAGGTGCAGAGCTCCAGGGCAGGGGCTGGGGAGGTGGCCCTGGAACCTGGAGGCCTGGCCTTGTCCCTGTGCCTCCCTACGCAGAGAGGAAAATATACTGCTCACAAGAATTAGGGAATATTTCTTTCTTTTTTTTTCCATCCTTTTATTTATTTATTTTTATTTCATTTTTTCAGAGAGGAGAGGGAGAGACAGAGAGAGAGAAGGGGGGAGGAGCTGGAAGCATCAACTCCCATATGTGCCTTGACCAGGCAAGCCCAGGGTTTCGAACCGGTGACCTCAGCATTTCCAGGTCGACGCTTTATCCCACTGCGCCACCACAGGTCAGGCAGGAAATATTTCAAAATGAATATGAAGCAATAATAAAAAAAAAGACACATTTGATTATTTTATTTTTTGTGTTTTTCTGAAGTTGGAAACGGGGAGGTAGACAGACTCCCGCATGCACCTGACCAGGATCCACCCGGCATGCCCACCAGGGGGCGATGCTCTGCCCATCTGGGGTGTCGCTCTGTTGCAACCAGAGCCATTCTAGCGCCTGAGGCAGAGGCCATGGAGCCATCCTCAGCTCCTGGGCCAACTTTGTTCCAATGGAGCCTTGGCTATGGGAGGGGAAGAGAGAGACAGAGAAGAAGGAGAGGGGGGAGGAAGCATATGAGTGCTTCTCCTGTGTGCCCTGGCCGGGAATCGAACCCAGGACTCCTGCATGCCAGGCCAATGTTCTACCACTGAGCCAACCGGCCAGGGCCTGATTTTTTTTTTTTAAACAAGAACATCAGGAAAGCAAACAACAAGTCAAAGGAAGTTGTTCAATTATGCAAATGAGATGCAAAACCAACTTTTATTTCGTTGGTGAAAGTGCACTATACAAAAGGCTGAAAGTACTAGAGCAGTGTTTTTCAACCAGTGTGCTGCAGCACACTAGTGTGCCGTGAGACATGGTCAAGTGTGCCGTGGGGAAATTAAACATGGGTCTCCAAACTACAGCCCGCATGCCGGATACAGCCCACGGAAGCTATTTATCCAGCTCGTGGCCAGCCGCCTCTATCTGAACATAAACATTCCCTCACAATCCCTCCAGCTATCAGCGACAGGAAGAGTGGAGGCACAGGGAACGCTCACTGACCATTCACCTTCTAGGATTCATCCTGACCACTAGCGATGAACCAATAGTAGGCCGCCTCTCATCCACACCCAGGAAGGTCCCTGCTCGGCCTGCCACGCACTTGTCATTGTGTGGCCGTGGCGAGTAGTTGAAGCTGCTACTCCTCCCCATGGTCCCGATTTCTAATCCTGGTCAGGACTGGAGGAAAATGTTGCCACCACTAGATGAAGCCTCAGCCTCAGCTGCTTATGTCTATCCTGATGGTGTATATAGATATTTGACCTTTTTCTTTTTAAAAGAGTCCCCCGCAGAGGGTGATACAATGCATTACAATGTTATCTAACTTTAAAGCTAAAGTTTGCTGATCTTCCTTTGGACAGTTTTTGGTTATCTGTTGCCAAGGAGTTCCCCATTCTGGCCAACAAAGCTATTTTGACGTTACTCCCGTTTTCAACCACATATCTATGTGAGCTGAGCTTCTCAAGCTTGACTGCGATAAAAACTAAAAACAGAGAGAGACTGAGAACTGTTGAGGAAGAGCTTCGTGTGTGTCTTTCTACCATTCCTGCCAGGATATCCCTTTTGTGTTCATCGAAACAGGCCCAGGTTTCACACTAAGTGAGTATAAATACATTTAGAAACTATATTATTAACTATATGTATAATATGTACTGTGTTAGAGTGTCATTTTGTGTCATTTTGGTAGGTGGTATGCCCCAGGATTTTGTAAATGTAAAAAATGTGCCGCGGCTCAAAAAAGGTTGAAAAATCACTGTACTAGAGTATCTGCATGTTCCCTGATCCCCTACTTTTTATGAGCAGGTGCTTCTGTGTATATATAACATAAAATTTACCTTTTTTATTTTTCGTATTTTTCTGAAGCTGGAAACGGGGAGAGCCAGTCAGACAGACTCCCGCATGCGCCCGACCGGGATCCACCCGGCACGCCCACCAGGGGCGATGCTCTGCCCCTCCAGGGTGTTGCTCTGTTGCGACCAGAGCCACTCTAGCACCTGAGGCAGAAGCCATGGAGTCATCCCCAGTGCCCGGGCCATCTTTGCTCCAATGGAGCCTCTGCTGCGGGAGGGGAAGAGAGAGACAGAGAGGAAGGAGAGGGGAAGGGGTGGAGAAGCAGATGGGCGCTTCTCCTGTGTGCCCTGGCCGGGAATCGAACCCGGGACTTCTGCACGCCAGGCCAATGCTCTACCACTGAGCCAACCAGCCAGGGCCAAAATTTACCTTTTTACAAAAGATTTTATTTACTGATTTTAGAGAGAGAAAGGTGGGGGGCGGGGGGTGGTGGAGTGGGAAGCACCACCTTGTAGTACTTGCTTCCCGTATGTGCCTTGACCGGGCAAGCACAGGGTTTCAAACCCATGATCTTAGCATTCCAGGTCGACACTCCATCCACTGCACCACCACAGGGCAGATGAAATTTATCTTTTTAACCAATTTTAGGTGTACAGGTCAGTGGCATTTAGTACATTCACCACCACCCATCTCCTGAATGTTTTTATCTATCTCCTGAATGTTTTTATCTTCCCAAACCAAAACTCTGTCCCTGTTAAATACTAACCCCCCACCCCTCACCTTCTTCCTGTCTCGGTGACCTTGACTATTCTAAGTGCCTCCTCTGAGTGGAATCATACAGTGTTTGTCCTTTGGCGACTAACTTATTCTACTTAGTATAATGTCAAAGTTCATCCAGTTGAATTCCTTTTTAAGGGCTGAATAACATTCTAGTGTATGGACATTACTCCATTTTGTTTACTCCTCTGTGGTTGGACGCTTGGGTTGTTTCTACCATTTGGGCTACTGTGACTAATGCTGCTCTGAACATGGGTGCACAGATATGGGTTGAAGACCCTGATTTCTGTTATACTCAGAATTGTTGAATCATCTGATCATGCTATTTTTAACCTCTGGGGGGAAACACCACACCTGATTAGTATATAATTCGTAACAGCAATCATGGGATCTGTGACTAGGTCGTACGTAGGATGTCTGTACCAATGGGCATTTTTCTGGGGAGAAGTTCCACAGTTTCAACAGATTCTTAGAAGTATCAGTGATTCTGATATATTAAAAACTGCTAGATAGTCTCTACAACGTTCTTTTAAAACCAATTATTTTCGGATTCTGAGAACTGTGAGTAGATTTGGGAGGTGAAGGGGCTGGATTTATCCTGCAGGCAAGCCCAGAGGGGCACACGTAGTCAGAGCTCTCTGCATGAGGAGTTGGGCAGCAATGCATTTACAGGCCCAGGAGCGAGTGAGACAAGGAGAGGGCCCTGGGCCTGGCTGTTGTGCCGTGACGGCTCCGTGACCTCTTTACTGATCTTAACTTGTTCTTTATCTCTGAAGTGGCAGCCATGCCTCTCACTCAGGCACAGGAGGCTCGTTTGCAATCCCACAGGTGGAGGCGCTTTGCAAATATCGCGGAGACTTGGACCCACTCATTCCACGATGGCGGCAGTTTGGTTCAGAACAAAACAGGGAACACTTTGTAAACCAGGTGAAGACCCTCGGCCCTGGGAGTGCCCTCCCTGTGTTGTTAATCCGCGCTCTGCTGCTATGTGGTTTTCCATTGGGCTGTTCCCGGATTGTTCACACCTGTCCCCTGCCTGGCTCTCTCTGGGTGTGAGTGGAGATGGGCTTCCCGCTGCGCGGACATTGTCTCCTGTCTCTGGCCTTCCAGGTGTCACTCCTTAACTCACCCAGATTTCTGAGATGGGACCTGGAGTGATCTCATCTTTTTATTCAGTGATAAAAGAGACCCAGGTGGGTGGAGAGGAACTTATACCAAAGGTGCCCTTTTTTTTTTTTTCTTCATTAAACTTTTTTAACTTTCTTGATTTTAGAGAGAGAAAAGAAGGAGGAGAGAGAGAAACACTAATTTGTTGTTCCGCTTACTTAGGAACTCATTGGTTAATTTCTGTATTTTGCCCTGACTGGGGATCGAACCTGCAACCTTGATGTATCGGAATGGAAGGCCTAACCAGATGGGCTACCTGGTCACAGCCCAAAAAAGTGCCCTTTTAAAACATTTAAAATTTTATTCAGAACAGTAGATAAAACATATTTTTACAATTTAAAGGGGGAAAAAAGGAACATCCATATTCCCAGTAATGAACCTAAGAAATATGTCCCCAGGACCATGGAAGCTCCCATTCTCCCCCATTTTCTTCTAATCATGAGCCTTTTCCTCCACGCCCCGTGGAGAAACTCCCATCCTGAATTTCCTGTGACTCATTCCTTGCCCAAGTAGGTAATGCCAACCCTCCCCCAATGTTGGACGGAGAGTCTAGGCTTCGGAAATGATGTCCTCTGACTTTGTTAATTTTTGCCTAAATAGTGGATGTGAAATGTTTTTGTCCATGATTACTCACGAGGATAATCAACTTTGCACAAACATGGGCCATTGGTAAGTTCTCTATTGCATAATGCCTGTGCTTGACTCTTACTCACTTTCTTCCTAATTTTTTATTTTGCAAGCAGAAATCAGTTTAATTTTTATTTATGTTTTTTATTTTACAATTTTTTTTTTGAGAGAGAGAGAGAGAGAGAGAGGCAGGGAGAGAAGAGTGAGAGACAGAAACACCAAGCTGCTCCTCCTGTATGTGCCCTGACCGGGGAATCAAACCGGCAGCCTCCACACTCTGGGACGGTGCTCCAACCAACTAAACTATCCAGCCACGGCTTAATTTTTATTGATTTTTAGAGAGACGGAGAGAGGAAGGGAGAGAGAGAGAGAGGGGAGGGGGAAGGAAGCGTTCATTTATTGTTCCACTCAGTCGTGCATTCACTGGTTGTTTGCCGCATGTGCCCTGGCTGGGGATCGAACCTGCAACCTTGTCGTTTTGGGACAATGCTCTTAACCGACTGGGTTAACTGACCAGAGCCTATAATTTTTTTATTGTTAATTTATTGTGATGACATAGTTTCAAGTGTCCTGCTCAGTATAACACCCTTTACACACCACGTCAATTTTGCCCACTTTCTATCTTTCCCTTTTTCATGGGGATTATTTATAGATTCAGAATGCTAAGCCTTTCCTATGCTGCAAATATATTCTCCCAGTATGTTCCTTGCCCGTTAACTTTCTTCATGACATCTTTTGCAGAGCATGCAATCTCAAACTCTTAATAGGTTTTTGCTGTATTACTGCTTGAAATACATTAGCTTTTTTTCCAAAACCACAAGAAGAAGATAACTACACCGTTTCCCCAATAGCATCAAACAGAATTCTACAAGCTTTCAATAAATTTTAGCTGTTATCACCTGTAGAAATAGAACATTTTTCTCTTCTACTGGGAGAATTTTCACATTAACACAGCAGCAAACAGCCTCTTGGGCATGGATGGGTGAATATCATTCTCTCATTGTGGACTAAATCTTTCTTTCCAGGCAACGACACCGTGCGTAGAGATGGCTGTTGTGTGGAATAGTGGCCCTTAGATTCTTTTTCCTGAGTAAGAATTTTCTTTGTAAAAAATTCTTATCTTCAGAAACGCAGAAGTGTGTTTCATTTCTCTTTTCTACTTTTACACTGAGGGGCCCCGGCTCAGCGGGTGGCAGCACAGACTTAGACATGTGCCCGGCTTTCCTCCGGAGGACGGAGGACTTGTGTCTAGAGGACCAGAGAGATCTGACCTCACCTGGCACACAACCAGATGTAAGGAGGAGCAGCTGTCCTTCATTAGATGGAGAATTTCTAAAGCCAGCCTTTCCCTTTTTCTCTTTCTCTTTCCTCCCTCCCTTCTTCTCTTCTTTCCTTTCTCCCTCCCTCCTTCCTTTCCTCCCTCCCATCCTGGCTTGCTCTCTACCAATTTTATAAACTTGCTTGCCTCCCATATTTTCCAATTACCGTATTTCCCCATGTATAAGATGCACCTTAATTTGGGGGCTCGAAATTTGAAAAAAAAAATGTATTACATAAAGTTATTGAACTCAAGTTGTATTCATCATAAAATTCATTCAACTCCTCATCACTGTCAAAAGTCCCATCCATTAGCTTCTCCTCATCTGTGTCTGATGACGAATCACTGTCTTCAACAATGAGCGCAAAAACAGGCGTGAAAAAGCGGGAAATGCAAGTAAAAAAAATCTACAACCACTGTGTAGGACACACCCAGTTTTTAGATCCCAAATTTTTTGAAAAAAAGATGCATCTTATACATGGGAATATACGGTACACCACTTCACTGATGCAGCTTGTATGTGTTGACGTTCACGTGTATAGTCATCAAGTGTTGCAAAGCAAAGAATCATCAAACCTGGGTGATCACTCGGGGAATATCTGGTCCAGGATTCCCCCAAATGGGGCAAGCCTCAGATTCCGAGGGAGAAGGTGGGAAGAGCAAGCATAGAGGAGAGACAGGATGGAACTGCAGTAAGTCCCGGAATTCGTACTTCCTCACCATGATCTGTAGATGCAGTAAATACTGTATTTTACCTATGTATTTATCATTTTTCAAATGTACAAAGATGTGGCTGTGATTGATTACCATTTTATGGCCCTGGCTGGTGGCCCAGTGGAGTGAGCATTGGCCTGGCATGCAGATATCCTGGGTTCGATTCCTGGTTAGGGCACACATGAGAAGTGACCATCTGCTTCTCTCCCCCTCCCTCTTCCTCTTCTCTCCCTCTTCCCCTCCTGCAGCCAGTGGCTCAGTTGGTTTGAACGTCAGCCCTGTAAGGGGGATACCGGGTGGATCCTGGTCGGAGGGCATGTGGGAGTCTGTCTCACTATCTCCTCTCACTTGGAATGGGAAAAAAAATAACCATTTAAAAAAATTCATGCACGGAATTCTAGACTCACTAGTACCTCATTGTGTTAAATATGTTCTTAACCAGCAGATAATAAGATACAAATCCCACAACACTAGACCAGTAGTCACTGGACCAGCAGCGCCAGCGCCCCAGGGGAGTTGTGAGCAGCTCAGGGTCCTGGGGCCCCTCTCAGACCTGCTGACTCAGCCGCTCAGAGGGGCGGGGCCCAGGAGTCTTTTAACAAGCCCTCCATGAGACGGGACTTGCTTCATGCTAAAGTTTGAAAATCTCTGACCTAGATTATTTGACAGTTACCTAAAAAAGGGATCCTACTGAGAATAACTTCTATACCACCCCCACCTCCAAGAAATAACCCTGTTCCTTGGCCGCAGTGACGAGTAACCGGGAGGAAGGATTTGGGAGCCGCCCCATTCCAGCAGAGACTTCCTTCTCTGGTCAGTGACACGCTTCAGAAGCCCAGCCAATCAACAACAGTCCTGCTCCAGTCACCTGGCTTCCTTTGCTAAAGGTCACCTCAGGCCTAAATGCTCACCGATCCCTCACCCCCGCCGCACTTCCCAAACTGCCATAGGAAGCTGGCAGATCGCTGTGTTTATCGCCCAGCAAGTGATCAACGCAGCTTTTAGCTTCCACTGAATATGGTAAAAGGCACCATTCAGTACAGAGAGGGTGATGGAGACCGAACTTAGGGAAGATGGAACAGGCCTCTCTGAGTGCATGAATTTTTTTTTTCCTGAAGCTGGAAACGGGGAGACAGACTCCCGCATGCGCCCGACTGGGATCCACCTGGCACGCCCACCAGGGGGCGACGCTCTGCCCACCAGGGGGCGATGCTCTGCCCCTCCGGGGCGTCGCTCTGCCGCGACCAGAGCCACTCTAGCGCCTGGGGCAGAGGCCAAGGAGCCATCCCCAGCGCCCGGGCCATCTTTGCTCCAATGGAGCCTTGGCTGCGGGAGGGGAAGAGAGAGACAGAGAGGAAGGAGAGGGGGAGGGGTGGAGAAGCAGATGGGCACTTCTCCTGTGTGCCCTGGCCGGGAATCGAACCCGGGACCTCTGCACGCCAGGCCGATGCTCTACCACTGAGCCAACCGGCCAGGGCGAGTGTGTGATTTTTGAGCAGAAGCTTGGAGTCAGGGACAGGGTTGTGCGCATGTCTGCAGAGGGGCAGAGTTCCTAAGGGGCACTTCAGGCAGAGGGCCAGCAGGTACCAAGGGCCTCAGGCTGGAATGTATTCCGCGTGTTAAGGAAACACCCAAAGGCAAAGGGACTGAGCTGAGTGAGCAAGAGGATCAATGACTGAGGTTGGACGGCCTCAGGTGGCCCCATCATGTCTCCGGATTTTGCTCAATTTTGCTCAGATTGCGAAGTAAATTGGAGAGCTTTGAGTAGAAAGTTGTATTCCGACAAAGGTTTTGGAAGGAAAACTCTAGCCATAATTTCTTTGTAATGCCTTTTTTTTTTTTTTTTTTTACTGTCTCTGTCTCTCGCTTAAAAAAAAAAACTGCTAAAATTCACATAGCATAAAACTTGCCATCATAGCCATTTTACAGTGTACACAGTAGCATTGACTATATTCACACTGCTCTCCAATCTCCAGATTGGTTTTCAGCCTGCAAAACTAGAAGGTCCATCCATTAAACAACAGCTCCCGCTCTCCTCCCTAGAGCCCCTGTCAGCCACCACATGCCAGTTTCTACGCTATGAATTTGACCACTCTAGGGTCCTCGTATAAGTGGAATCATGCAGTACTTGTCTTTTTGTGACTGGTTTATTTCACGTGGCATAATATTCTCAAGTTTCATGCACATTGAAGCAGGTGTTAGGATTTCTGTGGGGGGGGGTTTGTGTGTTTTTTTGTATTTTTCTGAAGCTGGAAATGGGGAGAGACAGACTCCCGCATGCACCCGACCAGGATCCACCCGGCACGCCCACCAGGGGGCGACGCTCTGCCCACCAGGGGGCGATGCTCTGCCCCTCTGGGGTGTTGCTCTGTTGAGACCAGAGCCACTCTAGCACCTGGGGCAGAGGCCAAGGAGCCATCCCCAGCACCCGGGCCATCTTTGCTCCAATGGAGCCCTGGCTGCGGGAGGGGAAGAGAGAGACAGAGAGGAAGGAGAGGGGGAGGGGTGGAGAAGCAGATGGGCGCTTCTCCTGTGTGCCCTGGCCGGGAATCAAACCCGGGTCCTCCGCACGCCAGGCCGACGCTCTATCACTGAGCCAACTGGCCAGGGCAAGGATTTCTGGGTTTTTGAGGCTGAATAATATTCCATTTATCTGTTTTTGAGGCTGTTTATCCATTTATCTGTTGATGGACAGTTGGATTGCTTCCACCTTTTGGCTATTGTGAATAACCCTGCTGTGAACGCAGGTGTACAGATTTCTCTTCAATATCTTGCTTTCAGTTACTTGGAGATGTACCCAGAAGTAGGGCTGCTGGATCATATGGTAGTTCTATTTTTAATTTTTTGGAGAATGCCCAATTATTTTACACTCTCACCCATGGGCACAATCTCTTTACATCCTTGCTAGCACATTATTATTATTATTATTATTGTTATTATTTTAAGTGAGAGGAGGGGAGATAGTGAGACAGACTCTCTCCCACATGCACTCTGACAGGGATCTGCTCACAACCCCTGTCTGAGGTTGATGCTCCAATCAACAGAGCCATTTTAGCACTTGAGGCTGATGCACTCAGACCAAGCTAGCTATCCTCAGCACCCAGGGCTGACGCTCGAACTAATTGAGCCACTGGCTGCAGGAGGAGAAGAGGGAGAGAAGGGGGAGATGGAGGGGTAGAGAAGCAAGTGGTTGCTTCTCTTGTGTGCCCTGATTGGGAATTGAACCTGGGACTTTCATATGCTGAGCCAACACTCTATCACTGAGCAAACTGGCCAGGGCCCATTATTATTATTTACAGAGACAGAGAGAGAGTCAGCAATAAAGACAGATAGGAGCAGACAGGAAGGGAAAGAGATAAGAAGCATCAATTCTTTGTTGTGGCTCCTTAGTTGTTCATTGATTGCTTTCTCATATGTGCCTTGACCGGGGGGGAGGGGGGCTACATCAGAGCAGGTGACCCCTTGTTCAAATCAGCAACCTTTGAGCTCAAGCCAGTGACCATGGGGTTATATCTATGATCCCATGCTCAAGTCAGTGACTCTGTGCTCAAGCTGGTGAGCCTGCGTTCAAGCCGGCAACCTTGGGGTTTCAAACCTGCGTCCCAGTATGATGCTCTATCCACTGTGCCACCACCTGGTCAGGCCCATTATTATTTTTTTAATATCATAATGGTGATATTTCAGTGATGTGCACTGTGATGTGTATTTCCCAATGGTGAGTGATGTTAATCATCATTTCATGTGCTTGTTGGCCATCTGTGTATCTATCTTCTTTGGAGAAATGAACCATGCTTCCATGACACGCCAGGACACTTTCTAATGTCAAGGTAGTTTAGAGCCGTCATCACAGCAGTTTGGTAGCAACTACCAAATTCATAAATGCTTGACGTGATTGACCCATGATACATTCTCTTCCAGGAGCAAGCGATTTCCAAAGGAAGAACTAGAATGTTCACATCAAAGTGTTAATTTGGGCCCTGGCCGGTTGGCTCAGCGGTAGAGCGTTGGCCTGGCGTGCGGGGGACCCGGGTTCGATTCCCGGCCAGGGCACATAGGAGAAGCGCCCATTTGCTTCTCCCCCCTCCCCCCTCCTTCCTCTCTGTCTCTCTCTTCCCCTCCCACAGCCAAGGCTCCATTGGAGCAAAGATGGCCGGGCGCTGGGGATGGCTCCTTGGCCTCTGCCCCAGGCGGCAGAGCGACGCCCTGGAGGGGCAGAGCATCGCCCCCTGGTGGGCAGAGCATCACCCCTGGTGGGCGTGCCGGGTGGATCCCGGTTGGGCGCATGCGGGAGTCTGTCTCTCCCTGTTTCCAGCTTCAGAAAAATACCAAAAAAAAAAAAAGTGTTAATTGGGCTGGTAAGAGAAGCAATGAAAATTAAAACCACAATGAAACATTATATATATGTGTATATTTACCAGTATATATCCAAATTGATAATGAGTTAAAAGAATTCCAGGTGTTAGAGGGAATTCAGGGAAACAGGCCCTATCATATGTGAACTGTTGGAGTGGTGATTGGTCCAATTTTTCTAGAAGGTCATTTGGCTTTAAGTTGGTGCAAATTTGAAAATATCCTAAAGAAATAATGAGAGACAAGTGCAAAAATGTTCTACATCACAGCCTTATTTAGAATACTGAAACCAGTAATGGGATTGATTATATAAATTACATCCATATTAGGAAATGGTATACCACTAAAAAATAATGTTGAAGGAGATTTAAGGCTTAGGACAATGTTTGTGGTATATTACTAACTGAAAAAAAATGACTTATAATTATTATATATGACATGATTCTTTTTCCATTTAAAAATTATTCACTTCTTTCCTTGGTAGTAAATTCACTTGTTTCAAAATAAAAATATACAGAAACTTTTTGAAGGAAAAGTCGACTAACCTACTCCATCCATCTTTCTATCCTCTCACCGAAACCATCACCAGCAATCAGACAACCCTGTTCTTAGTTTCTTGTGTATCATTCTAGGTTACTTCTTAATGTATCTGTAAGGAAATACAAATATGTATCCTTTTTCCTTTCCCCTTTTGGACAAATGGTACTTTGCTATACACATTGCTTCACAGTTTAATTTTTCATTTTAGTATATAAATTTATCATTAGTGTCTTTTTAAAAAAATAGCTGCACAGTAGTCCATTGCATGGATGTAACATACTTTAATTAGTGCTACTATTAGGCATTTAGGCTGTTTCCACTTTTCCCCTTCTACCAATAGGGCTGCAATGTATAACAATGTCACTTCACACACTGTGCAAATAGATCCACAGGATAACTTCCTGGAAGTGAAACTACTGAGTCCAACGTTACATACATTTTTAAGCCTTGGCAAACTGCCCTAGGAGGTTGTAACAATTTATGCTTTTATCAGTGAGGTATGAGGCAGGAATCTGTTCTCTACCCTGCCCGGTCTCCCAATGGAGGTGGCAGCATCAAACTTTTGGATTTTTGCCAATCGGATGAGTATTTCAGTGTAGTATCAATTTATATTTCCTTGTGTGCAAAGTTGAGGCTCTTTTTAAATATTTACAAACCATTGGATTCCCCCTCCCTCATGAATTCCATGTATCAATATGCTATTTTAATTATAAATGCTCATTCATGTACTCACTCATTCTCAATGTAAATACCTCCTACACACCAACTCTCTGTTGCACACTACAGGAGCTCCTGGGGGTGAAGGAGGGGAATTGAGTGACTCTGACTGTGCTCTCCCAGATGTGAGAACTGTGGAGAAGGATTCTGAGCTAAACATTCAACTACTTATGGAAAACTTACACACATGTATGTGTGTTTGTGCATCTATATAGCATGTGACCTATACATGGAAACAGAACTTGCTTATATACTGACATGAACAGAGATGACTATTGAGTAGAAGTAATTGTTTCCCTTTTTGCTTTTTTTATTTAAAAATTTTATTTATTGATTTTATTTTTTTTATTTTTATTTTTTTTCGTTCTGAAGCTGGAAACGGGGAGAGACAGTCAGACTCCCGCATGCGCCCGACCGGGATCCACCCGGCACGCCCACCAGGGGGCGACGCTCTGCCCACCAGGGGGCGACGCTCTGCCCACCAGGGGGTGATGCTCTGCCCCTCCGGGGCGTCACTCTGCCTCGACCAGAGCCACTCTAGCCTCTGGGGCAGAGGCCAAGGAGCCATCCCCAGAGCCCGGGCCATCTTTGCTCCAATGGAGCCTTGGCTGCGGGAGGGGAAGAGAGAGACAGAGAGGAAGGAGGGAGGGGGGTGGAGAAGCAAATGGGCGCTTCTCCTATGTGCCCTGGCCAGGAATCGAACCCGGGTCCCCCACTCGCCAGGCCGACGCTCTACCGCTGAGCCAACCAGCCAGGGCCTCATTTATTGATTTTAGAGGTGGGGAGAGCAAGAGAGAAAGAGAAAGGGGTCCTATTGCTACCCGTATGTGCCTTGACCCAGGCAAGCCCCAGGTTTCAAACTAGCAACCTCAGCATTCCAGGTCAATGCACAGGAACCATTTTTACTTTTCTATATTTTTCAAGCTTTTTGTAATGTATAGACATTAGGTTTACGGTTAGGTGGTTTCTTCTTTATTTGTTATCTGAATTTTGGAAGTTCTTTTGCAAGGAACATTTGTGATTTTTGCATTGAGAAAAAAAGAGTTCACGACACAAAAACCTCACACATATGTTTACATGTATTTTAGATATAAAAAAAAACACAAGAAAAGAATGTTCTTTCTCGTTGGTGATGATGAGTTTGAACGGGAAGATGTAGAAATCCATTTTTAGAGCTTCTACTGGTTGGCCAGTGTTCTAGGACTTTCTGTCCCAAATTCCAGCGTAGAAGTCCACTCACCAGAAAAACTGAGGACTGGTCTCCTTGGCTGGGCAACCTCATCTGTATCCAAAAAAAGAAAAAACAGGAACAGACCAATTTATTCGTCCTGGAAGTCTGGCCCCCAGCGCAGGGACTGGGAAGTTCCCTTGTCAGATGCCAACTTCAGGCTCAGTGTGCAAGCGCGACCCCTGTTGGTGGAATTTTTAAATGTCCTCATAATTGGTGAGCCTCTTAAGATTGTGATGCCTGAGGTTTTATGTTTTTGTGGGGTCCTCTTGCCCCTTAGACCAGCTGCATGTTGCTTTCCACATCTCCATGCCCGACCACCTCATCTCCTCTGGCTTTCCTGATGTTTTCCTGGGAAAAGCAGACCTGGAGGCTTGGAGGATGGAGACACAGTGTGGCCAGCCTTTCAAACTTTGCAGGCAGGCTACTATAGGGCAGGCGGCTGGCTGGCTTTGCTGGTCAGCAGGTAGAGTGTGGTGACTCATGAGCTAAGAGACCGACCTTGATTTGGGAATGCAGGGCTTGGGCAGCTTGTGGGAGCCATGAGTAGGCAGCTTCTTTATCGAACAAGGGCGTGGAGAAGGAGCTGCACCCTTCCATGGTAAGGATGGCTGCAAGCAATGCCCATGGAGGAAGAGCAGGTCCTTCTGGGTGATGCCACACCTGTGCGAACATTTCCTCTCTACCTGGACACTGCTGATTCTGAATAGATCGGCGAGCTCTTGGATCTGCTCTTTTAAGAGCAAGATCTGTGATGGACGGACAGTTCGGGTCGTCATTGGGCCAGAGTGATGCTGTCAGCAGCCATCCACAAAAGAATGACCCGTCACAGCCCGTCCATCACTGGGCGCTGAGTTGGGAGCACCGTGTGGAGCTCGGCGGAGGAGTCTGGCTGGAGATGCGTGGAGCCCGTCTGCAATTCATCAGCATTGCTCTTTTCCCTGGGGCTCGGGCCTGAGATAAAGCAAGCTGGACGCCAGAGGAATGTGCCAGGCATTTCTGTGCTGTGAGAAAACATGACGAAGCACTTCTCAGAGCTCATCACCAGACTGGAGCCCTTTGTTACCGTATCATCTCTCGGATGCCTGTGGAGCAGGCCTCTCACCAGAGCTCTCCGGACCCGCAGGCCTCCAACCTACTCTCCTCCGAAGGGAGAGGGGAAGCCCCGCGGGCGGCTCTCGATGCGCCAAGGAAAGGCTGAGCCAAAGGCTGACCTTTCTTCACTGGGGCCAACTGCTCAGCATCCCCCAAGTGTCTGTGGGCCTGGCATCTGGGGGCACCTACTAAAGAAAGGGAAGGAACTAAGAGAGTTATGGGATAAGGAAGGGGCACGTATTCCATCCACATTTGCTGGGAAAGAAGGCTGGGGAGGGAGAACGGTGGCCGCACACAGCTCGTTCTCTCCAGAGAAGTTGAGGAAGGGCTGAGAACCCTGGTCACTGACCCCCGTGAGCTCTCCAGGCCAGGCCGGGAGGGGACTGCGGGCTGCTGTGGGTGAGTCAGGCAGCCAAGGTTCTTCCCCAGCCTGGGAGACCTGGACACAGACTCCAGCGAGCAGCCTGGGCGCAGCGGCACGGCTGTGCCGCTCGGAAGGCAGACCTTCCTGCAGGGTTGGCTCTTACAGGGCACTGGCTGGAAGGAAGGCGGAAAGGTGTATTTTGGGGGGAACTCCAGGTAACCAAGTAACTAGGTGAAGGGGTTGAGTTATAAGCTGCAAAAAAAAGTGGAGGAGGGATGGAGAACTGGTGTCAGAGCCCCGTTTTACAGACAACAAAGAGAGACCCAAGAGGGGCCAAGGAGGTGGCCCTGGGGCGCACAGCAAGTGAAGAGGCAGAGTTGAGAAGGAATTTCAGGTGCCCTGGGGGCCTGATAGGGGCTCTTGCCAGCGGTCCTGTGTCCTCTGCAAGGAATATATAGAGCAGTCAGTCATGCCTTCTTTGACCCTTGAGAATCTTGGTCTGTCCAGGTAGAGGGGCACAAAGCCCTCCCCACATACAGGAAGGATTCTAACTTATTGAGCATTTACTGTGCCCTAGGTACCCCTACTATGACGACCTTTTTTTATTGTTATTGATTGATTTTAGAGCAAGGGGGGGGAGGGGTACGAGAAGCATTCATTTCTTGTTCCCCTTAATTGTGCATTCACTGGTGGCTTCCCGCTTGTGCTCTCAGCCTTGGTGTTTCCCGAGGAACGCTCTAACCCACTGAGCAACTGGCCAGGGCCGATCGCAACCTCTTTTAAATCCTCCTTTCAATCCTGCCAGAAAGCTGTACAACCCATTTTCCTAAGGAGGAAACTGAGGCTGAGGAAGGTTAATAACATCCTTGTCCACAGTCACATAACTGGCATGTCTGACCCCGTTTCAATCTAAAGTCTCTGACTGAAAGTCAACCAATTGCTTCTCGGAGGAACTGCTAGGTCTCTACACCAGGCTCTCTTTCTAAGGCCTCTGTTTCCTAAGTTACCAAAAAAAAAAAAAAAAAGATTGTGAGATTTAAAAACCCTGGACCCCATCTTCTGGTGATTCTGTGGCAAGCCTTTCTTTCCTCGGTGGCCTTCTCCCCTGAGAAGCCACCGGCACGCGTGGGGGTTTATGCCTGTGCACGGCGGCCCTTGCCCTGGAGCCCCGGAACGGGCGCTCTGGGCACCACAGCCGCGGCTCCAAGTCCAGAGCTCCAGCGCCCTCACCCGGCGGCTGCGGTGCTTTCTCTGCGAGTCTGCCTCCGGCCGGGGCGCAGGCCCCCGCCCCACTCGGGCAGGCGGGAGCTCCGGCGGGGGCGGGTTGGTGGCTGGGCGTCTGGGCCGGGGGAGGAGCTTGCCTTCCCGCGCCACGGCTATAAAGCCACGGTGCTGGCGCGCAGCGGAGAGCGTGAGTCGAGCGCAGCGCCGGGAGGTCGAACCGTCCCTGGTGAGCCAACCAGCTTGGGCAGCACGGCAGGGCCTGAACCCCGCTTTCCCAAACCAACCACCGCTCCGCCTGCCCATGCCCAGGAGCTCACGGCCCAGCGGTTTGCTGCCAAACAGACGCACTGGCCCCTGCGCTACTGGTTTGGGAGGTGTGGCACCGCCGGGGCTGCCGACTGGGAGGTAAGGGGGCCAGCCCGGCGCGCCTGGCTGCGCTGACTGCCCAGCCTCGGAGGGGAGGGAAGAACGGGCATCTGGCAGCTCCCCTCGTCGCAGGGAAAACGTTACCCAGCATCGGCTTCTGTTTGTCCACTCCGTGCTGTGCAGCCCACCTCTGTCCGTCTGCCTGTCTGTCCACGCATCTGTCACCGCACATGCCCCTGTCACTGTCCTCTGTGAGATTCCTCTGCGACTGTGTGATCCTTTGCAAGCGGCAGGTGCCAGGGCACCAGTGTCCCTGGAACGCATCCAGCGGGGGGCAGATCCCTGCTTTCCTTATAGTCCCCACTTCTGAACGTCTCACAGGGCTTGCGCCTGGGACAGAGCCCTCCGCGGAGGGCCTGCTCCGAGGGTCAGGTTGCAGAGTCCCGCCGACCGACCAGGAGCCTCTCGCGCTGTGCACAGTGGGCGGGCGTGCGCCTGGAAACAGGTCTGCGCTCCACCGCTGGTTCTCAGCCGGTCTTCTCTCTGGTTCCCCCTCCGCCTCCCGGACAGCGCTAGGCACCCAGCGTGGCGCTAGCGCGGAACGGGTGGGGATCATTGAACGTTAGGTGACAGGAGGGCCCCTGCCGATGTTTAGACTGGGACTCCAAACCTGGCATATCTGGAAGAGAGGGTTCAGAGGTTCCTGGCAAGGGATATTGGCTCCAAGAAAGGTCAAATTAGGTTGGGAGGAAAGGCAGGGACCTGGCGGAGCGCAGGCCAGTTCCGTGGCCACGTCTCCAGCTCGCCGCTCTGGGAACGAGGGCCAGAGACATTCTGGAATGGACAGGCGGGACGCGTGTGCTCTTGAGAAAGGAGCTCAGTGCACCGAGGTCCTCAGCCGCAGACTCGCTCTCAGCGCCCTCTGTGACCAAGGGTCCAACACTACGTGCCGCCAGCAGCCGGATTTGAGGTCCTGAGTCCTGCTTCCGGCAGCCAATGCTACCCACAGGTGAGAACTGCCTTTTGAACTAACCTTTTGATGTGTGAGCCAGTGCCTGGCTGTAGCCCCATCCCGGAGATGGTGAGCCTGGAGCGATTCTCTCCATTCCGGCGGTCTGGAGAGAGAGAAGCCTGGGCGCGCCCGGGGGTGGGGAGCCCGCGGCTGTGCGTGCCCAGGCGCGGCGCCACCATGGACAGCTCCCAGCCGCTTCCTCAGTGCTGGGTCTGTGGCCCTGGGTCTCAGGGAAGTCGCGCGCTTCCCTCCCCAGCTCAACGCTTAGGGCGCAGAGCAGGAGAAGAGGGACAGTTAGTCTGCAGGAGCCCCCGATATCCTGTTCCCAGAACGGGTGAGCCCTCAAGAGAAGAAAGAGAGCGTGTGTGTGGTTTGTGACCAGGTCCTAGCTCAGCTTGCAGCTGGGGTCTGTATAGGACCTCCAGTATGGTGTCTCTACCGGGCCTCTAGTACATCTGACAGAGAGGCAGTGACATAAAGCCAGAGTCACTATTGTGACTAACTGGCTCAAACTGCTTTCTATGCGTGTCATAGGGTCATGTTTTGTTTTATTACATTATTTAGTGAATAAAGTATTGGGAGCATATGCTAGATTTACAGTGACAGTGACAGACTGTAGAAAAGTCAACTGGAACAAGTTTATACAGAAGGTCTGGGTGCATTTGCACAAGCAGCTATCCTATTTTCTGATCCTGTTTTCTCCAAACTGCTCAACACTCTGAAAGAAGCTTCCAATGGTTCCCTCTTCAGGGAGCATTTGATTTTTCTAGTTGGTGGTTTAGGAATAAGTGGGAGAACCTGTAGGGCTTAATCTGTGTGAATGAAACCTGTATCTCCTTTGATAAAAGATGACATCAGCTGAGGCTCTTCTTTTGTGTCTCCACATACGCAGAAGCGTGAAGTCCCCCATTTAAAAAATGCAAGAAATTCGGGTCTGCTTCTGTGTGTGACTGATGAAGGCCCATGGAGAGTAAAAGTGACCGGGTTTCTCCTTCTTGAGACAGCGTGTGTGACTTTTCGAAAGCCACTTAAGCTCTGTGTGTGTGTTTCCTCATCCGTAAGCTGGAGACGGCACTACCAACCTTGCTGAGTTGCTAATGAGAATCAAGTGGCTCAGTTACAAGCTCTCGGCTCAGTGCTGAGCACAGAGAAAGCTCTTAGAACGGTTGTGATTACAGGAGTGTTTTAGACAGTTGTGCATTTCTTTTGACTTAGGCTCGCCAGTCCTCTGCTCTCTCTCTCCTCACCTAG
This sequence comes from Saccopteryx bilineata, assembly GCF_036850765.1. Lineage (NCBI taxonomy): Eukaryota > Metazoa > Chordata > Mammalia > Chiroptera > Emballonuridae > Saccopteryx > Saccopteryx bilineata. The sequence goes on from NC_089496.1 coordinate 73,580,852, forward strand.
TGATTGTCTCACAGGTACTCCGTCCCCTCTTCATGTTCGAGACCTGGATGGGACTGGCGAGAGTGCTGAAGTCCATCCCAATGCCAAAAAATTCTAGTCCAAAGATAAATGGAAGAATTTTTGTGAGACCAGTCAGTCGCCTGTTTTTCCCACCTGTACCACTTGGAGGCAAGATGAAGTAAGTCATTTTCAAAATATCCTCACAGCCCTCTGGTTCCGATGAGCCATTTTTTTCTGATCCTTCTCTCAGAAGAATGTGGGGCCTTCCAAGTGGCTTCCTTGTCCTGATAGGAGTGAGGTCCTCTTGGGTATTGATGGGGGTGGCCCTATAACCCCACTTCTGGGTGACAGCAGGGAGGAGTGAGGGTTCACTGAGAGCCCCTCAGTGGTCATTCCTTCATGCGTGAGCCTTGCTTAGCTGTGAGATCCTGGCGGAGACACTCACTGTGCCCGGAGCGCTGGCCACATGTGTGGTCTCAGCTGGATTTCAACATTCTTTCTAAGTCTCCTATTGAGTAGAAAACACTAGTGTGGGACACACCACAGAAGTTTGGATAATGGAGTTATAATGGGCCCAATCTTACAGTTATATTATTTTATTCAAAAAAGTAATGTGGGAGGTATGTGTATGTGTGTGATTCTGCACATTTTACATTCGGATACTAGATTTTAATTTATTCTTTCTTCAGAAGACCAGAAGTAACCTCAGCCTCCTCCAGCCGAAGGTAGTGGACGTACAGGACGCAGCTCATGGACACTGGAAGTCTTCCGGTGACTGTCACCTACCCGGCAGTGTGACTGGAGCAGGAGGGCATGGGCCCTGGCCGATCTCGAAGTCCTGCTGTCTTCTTGGGATTTCCCTGTGTCTCCGGTTCTGGTAGGACAAGTGCTAAACTATATATAACTCTCGCCCTGCAGGGCTATGAGGGTAGAAATAGGTGACCCGTGGGTCCTCTGGCATTCTGTCTGTAGCAGCAGCATCCCTGTCCCTGGGACAGGCCAGTGGGGTGGCAAGAGGTGGCCACCCATTCAGTAGGGATGGCAGCGGGATGCTTGGGGAAGCAGTTACTCTCAGACTCCCTCGAAGCTCCCGTTTAAGCAACCCCTTTTAGCCCCTCTGGTGGTATCGGCAGAGCAGCACGATTGTACAGGAAAAATGCATTGTGCATTGGTAGTTATAGCTCAAAAGAGAAATGCAAGCAAGCATGTATGTGGTTGGTGCCTGAAGGAACAATGTCATGTGCATGGGTTGCAGCCAGAAGACGCATTCCCACAAACCACACAGGCTTCATCTCTCTTTTCGTGGGATGGCTGATACCCAGGCGTCTGATTTCGTCAGAGGGATGCTCAGTTAGCACCTCTGCTTGGCTTTGGCCATTATATGGAGACAGCTCAGCCTCCTTTGAACAGCGAATAGGCAGGGTCACAGGCTTACTGTCTTGTATCTGGTTAGATTTCCTTTGAACTGTTTTTGCCACATGTTCAACTGGGCCCTGAACTTCTTTTCCCAAGAGCCGGGCCCATTGAAACTGTGTTAAGTTGGGTAAGGGTGCAGTGGCTACCACAGTGACTCTGATGAATACCAGCACCTCTTTGCCCCAGCCGACTCTTCCCTGGCTTCTCTGTAGGTCCCCTGGTCCTTCATTCTTCCCCTGTGTGTTCTGGTGTCAGGCTGTGTTGAAATTTGGATTTTCTGAAGGGAGGCTGCCTGCAGAGAAATGTCATCAAATATACATTGGCTTTCTGCTTGGTTTCCTGGGTGCTGGGAAACACAATCCGCCCCACTCCCCGAGGGAGAGGAGCCACCACTGTTCTTTGCCCTAATATTCTCCAGGGCCACCTCTAGGCTCAGCGTGGCTCCAGCAATGCAGCTGCACCCTTTCCTCTCAGGGGGGCTGAGTCCTGGGGGTGCAGGCAGGCTGCCTCCCCGGGCTCACTCAGAACAGCTTCCCTCTCTCCAGCTCCGGACAGCCTGGCTCCTCGCTTTGGGAAACTGCTGAGGCGTTATCTTTGAATCTCCTGAAAGGGCAGCCACGTGACAGATTTAGATATCACTTGGGTTTAAAGTGCTTTGACCAGACAACTGCTTTGGAAAACCCTGTGTGTTTCTTTCTCTCAGCTGTCCATGGGAGCTCTGCCTTTTCCATTTCTAGACATCAAGGGGATGGGGGTAGGTGGGGGGGGGGGGGGGCTGGAGGGCTACAAGGCCAGCCTCACTGCTTGGCTTTCCTGGGGTCCCAAGGGAGCCTGTTAAAATGCCAGTTATGATTGGGCAGATCTGGTACAGGGCCTGGGCCCTTGCATTTCTAACAGGGGCCCAGGCGAGCGTCCCTCCATCCTTGCTCACTTTCTGTGACTCTAAGCTCTTTTCAGAGTGGCTTCTGGTGACCGAGTAGATGGGGCCCAGCTGGCCTGTGTCCTCCTAATGACCTTATCACGGCTCTTCAGATTCTTGGACATAATTGTTTGTCGCTCTTAAGCTGTCTTATCAGCATGCTAGATATTCTGGGACCCCCTTGAGTTCTCCTTTTCCCTGTCATCATAAATTTCCCGAAGCTCTCGGGATCAGTGTGCACATGGTGGTTTATCTCTGCCTGGCTGAGCATCTGAGTGCAGTATCCGTGGTATTAAGAGATCACTTGGGGATTTCATCTTTCTCTGCCTGCTGATACCGAGAATGCCTGTTTACATTTAAACAACTTTCTTTGACTCTAAAGATCACAACATTTTTTTTTCTTTAACCTGAAAACAAGCTGAAAGCTCAGCAGTTACCCGCCCCCCTTCCCCCACAGCATTCCTGTGGTGGGAGCTGGTCATCATAGATGCACTCTGGTCAGCCCTTGGGCAGGTGTGCCAGCGCGCATGGTGTCACCTGCTGTCACACCTAGAAGCAAAGGAGAAATTGACCACTGTGTTTTGGTCTGGTTCTGGTGTTAACCGCTGGGGAGGCAGAATGAGAATGGACTGAATGAATGGTGTTGCCCCCCAGAGCTGACGGTCATCTGGGGACAGACGCCTAAGTCAGCAGTCGCCATGCCGTGTGATGAGGCTAAGACAGATGGGTCAGGATGCGTGGTGGGCAGGGGGCCTTTTCCGGGGCAAGGGGAAGCCAGAGACCCTCCCAGGGAGCTTACCTGAGAAGGGGCATGAGGTGACCTGGAACAGTTAACAGTTTACAGGAATTTTCTGGCGAGACATAGATAGGGTGAGGGAATTGGAGTTCAGAAGGCATTTCATACAGAGACAAGGCCATGGGGGAAAATCTAGAAGCACAGACAGACCTAAATCTCTCAGGTATACAAAGCTCCTTACCTCCCAGACCTTGACCTTGGCCTCCACCCTGCAGAAGAGAGAATCCTGCTAAGCAGTTGTAGGTCTCTGTGTTCCTTTAACTTCTTAGCCCAGTGGTTTAAGAATACTTTAACCATGAAATGTTTTGGGTTTTTTTTCTAACAAAATCTTACTAAATCCAATTAGTAAGACCCGATCGTGGCGGGGCTGGGAGTAGGGTCTGGGTTTCTGTCTCGAGGCCCCTCAAGGCCCCTCAAGGGATTGCACAGAGCTCTGTGGGCTCCCAGGGGCACCGTTTGAAAACCTCTCTCCCGGCTCGTTTCCTTTTGCTTTCGGTAGTCAGAGTAACTGTGACCTTGTTTTTCCGGTGGTTTTGTCTTGCTCCGTCTTCCTCATAGTCTCCTGTCTTGCTGGATTTTGTGAAAACCGTTTTCCATGACGTGAAACCAGAATGACCCTGTGTGTGACGATCGAACAAATACCGGGTTACGGGGTGGCTCGTGGGACAGGACATGCGGCGGGCGCTGGTTCCGAAAACTCACGCTGCAGCTGACCCCAGAGGAGGCGAGCTGAGCCGTGAGCCCGCAGAAACGGGCTTAAAAGTTTTTTGTTTTAAATTTATTGATTAGAGAAAAAGAAACATCAATTTGTTGTCCCGCTTATCTATGTATTGATTGATTGGCTGTTGCATGTGCTCGCCCTGACTGAGGATCGAACCTACAGCTTTGGCCTAACAGCACGACACTCTCCTTGGTCGGCAAACCACGGCTCGCCAGCCGCGTGCAGCTCTTTGGCCCCTTGAGTGCGGCTCTTCCACAAAATACCACGTGCGGGCGCTACCTCGATAAGGAATGTACCTAACTAGACAGTTTAAGTTTAAACAATTTGGTTCTCCAAAGAAATTTCAATTGTTGTACTGTGGATATTTGGCTCTGCTGACTAATGAGTTTGCCGACCACTGACCTAACTGACGGAGCCACACGGCCAGGGAAAAATAGACTTTTTATTTTCAACCTTGTCAATCAATCTTGTCTAATCTCCCACGATTTTTCAGATTCTATTAAAGCTGGCAAGAAAAAATAAAATAGCTTATTTCCAGGTTGGAAGCCTTGACAGATTCTATCCAGACCCCTGTAGCCCTTTCCCCTGATCTAAAGCAGCCCAACCTGAGTGCGGAATGATTTTGAAAGTGGTGTTTGAAACAGGACGGTAGGCCAGGCATGTGGGAATGTCAGACTCGGCTGGCGGAGGGTGAGGGTGAAGTGAGGGTCCTCTGCCTGCTCCTATAAAGGAGGAAGTTGATATGGGAAGGGGACAACGCCCAAAGGGAGCCCCACCCTCATATTGGGTGGACCTAGTCCTTAGCAAGGGTTGGGAAGAAGCCCTGGGCACAGCCAGCGCTAAAACGTAAGCATCTGACTGGTTTAAGGTGTTGAAAGTGAGGCTCATCCAGTCTAGGGAGTGTAGGAAACAGCGCCAGCTCTGGAGGAAGTCCAGTGGGAGTGGCAGGAGGCCAAGGGGCAGAGGTTTCCCTGTTGAGCTGGGTGGTGTCAGGGAGGCTGGATGCTGGTGGGTGATAGGCAGTATCACCATCTGGGGGCATCTGCCTCACATCCAGGAGGCTTTGCATCCATCCCTGTCGTCATAGAAACTGGAACACTGTGAGCTTGGAGCTTGACTCCCAAACCATGGGAATTCAGCCTCTTCCTGCTTCCTAGGGCTGGACTCAGGCTGGCTCCTCGGTCACCCTGGCCTGTTGGCACAGGTGACCTGGTTCTTTCCTTCAATATTACGGAACGGTCTGGGGGTGTGGACTGCATCCACTCACCGTGTTGCATGCCCGCCTGCCCTCCCGTGACAGGGTGGCGGTGTCTGCAGGTGGGTGACTCGTGGGCACAGGTGAAGGATGTCACGTTGGGTGTCTGTCCAGCTCCTAGTCTAGTACATCACTCCTCTGCCTTCTCTCCAGGGCTCTTCCCAGCATGCTCTCCTCTAGCCCCACCACGTCCTGGGTCTCCACACCTTCCCAGGTAGACAGTGGATATCCTAAGCCGTCTCCTTCCTGTAAAGAAAAACAAGAGTGAACCTCACAAGGAGTGAATGTGGGGGGGATTGATTTGAGCAAACCATTAAAAAATTTGAAAAGCAAACAGGCGGTTTGCGACAAGCCTAGCTCAAAGCTGACTGTGTGAGCCGTCGCTGAGCGATCCTCTCGTGTGCTCATTTTCCAAAGGTTCAGGAAAACCTCAAACATCGTGGCTAAGTACTTTTCCTTTCCCTTAAAAATTATGTTTATTTTCGGAGGAATTCAATCCATATGTTTCAGATCCATTTCCGCGTTACTCAGCAAAAGGTTGTTTTTCTCCAACATTGCTAAGCTGTTACTGTGCCCCCGCGCCCCTCCCCCCCCTCGGCCGGCCCGGAGCTTTGCCCACCTAATGCTTGCAGCTGAGCCTCTCTCTGCTCACAGCTGTGTGGCTTGACAGCCTTTTATGAGGCACAGTAAATGTGTAGTCACTGGAGGCAAAAGGAAAAGTCACTTTTTTATGTGTGGTTCACTATGGAGTTTTTGCATGGATTTTGAATTTCAAATACTGCATTGCAATACCACCTGTATTTGATGGCTGAGGGTTTTGGTGCCCTCTTAAATTTCGCACCCTTGCCTCACCCTTGATCCCCTACCCTGGTGAGCACCCCCTCCAGGGTTCCTGCTGGGCAGCATGGGCACTTCCCTTAGCATTGGGGCTGGCTCTGCTCCTGTCTTTTCCTGATGCAGAGATCCACCCATGTCAGAGACAGCAAACAGCTCTTGGGGACGCCCCCAAGGCCCCTCGGGCTCTGGCTCTAGCTGTGGATTTGAGCTGGCGGTATAGACACGAGCTCAAATTCTGTATAGACTTCCACGTGGTCTGAAGCCACATATCTTCCCTTTCCCCGGCTTCCCTTACTCTGTGGAGAGAGAAGGAATTGTGGTTTTCCATAGTAGAATGTTTTGCTAATTCTGCTGGGCTGATGTGTCACTCTGTCTGTGACTTTGTAAGGCACTGAGTTCACCAGATTTCTCAATTCAGTTCCTGATTTCGAAAGAGAAAGCCGTTGTAGGATTTTTGCCTTTGGAACATCCACGTGCAAAAATTTCTTCTCATTTAAGTGATTTTTGTGAAAACAAAACAGCACAGCCGGCTCAGTGGTGTCTGGTTCACAGCTTCGAAGAGGCTCAGAGACTCCTCTGACCACATAACTGTGGGCTGTGTATGTGCATGCGCCTTCCAGGTGGCTGAGAGAGGGCTTAAATCTGTTTTAAATTTTAAAATCATTGGGTAATGTTGTTATAAATGGTAACATATATACATATCTTGGGATTTTTCTGAGAATGGCCATGGAACGAACTTCATTTTTACTTTAAACATCCCCATATGCAGTTACTCCAAATATGAAGCTATTTTAAACATGCCGGGGGGGGGGGGGAGATGTTTTGATTCAATTTTGCTTAATAAGCCTGAACTTGAGCTTGGGCTCTGCTGAGGTTGTTTGAGGACATCACCTCTCCAAGGTCAGGGGAATACACAGGGGGAGAGCCACACTTTGAATGGCGTGTGTCTGGTCCGCAGGGCCCTTTGGTTAGGCAGGCGGCTGGAGTTTTCTCGGTGTGGGGCATGGTGTCGCTGCCGATCTCAGCCACGTCCCAGTACTAGACAGAGTCATTTCTTCATTCAGGACGGACCCCTTTGGGCTTAGACACAGGGACCCCTTCATGTTCTATTTTATTTCCAAGGATGAGCACATAGTAGGTACTCACATATTTATTAGATACATAAATGCGTGAGTCCTGCATCTGAGCCCCAGCCCCCCGAGCCTGCGCACCTCTCAGTGGAGTGATGCTGACTCTTGTGTGTTCTGCTGTGGCAATCGAACGAAACCATAGCCTGCCCGTCGCCTTCTCCGAGGTCTGTGCTCCAGTGGGCCCTGTGGTTATTTCCATCTGTAGCCTTTCTGTCCAATGCTTACTGAGCACTTACTAAGCTCAGGCACCATGAGATCACTGAATCTTCCTGACAACTCGGAGCTGAGCAAGGCATCAGCGGAGAATTCGCGATGACGTCTACCCGGGGCTGCTCGACGAGAGGTGACAGAGTTGGGACTGAGACCCCAGGTCTCTGTGAGTCCAAAGAAAGGGCTGGGCCAGGGGTCCCCAAACTTTTTACACAGGGGGCCAGTTCACTGTCCCTCAGACCGTTGGAGGGCCGGACTATAAAAAAACCATGAACAAATCCCTATGCACACTACACATATCTTATTTTAAAGTAAAAAAAACAAAATGGGAACAAATACAATATTTAAAATAGAGAACAAGTAAACTTAAATCAACAAACTGACCAGTATTTCAATGGGAACTATGCTCCTCTCACTGACCACCAATGAAAGAGGTGCCTCTTCCAGGTGTGCAGCGGGGGCCGGATAAATGGCCTCAGGGGGCCGCATGCGGCCCGCGGGCCGTAGTTTGGGGACCCCTGGGCTGGGCTCTGAATAATGGCAGACATTGCTTGATTCTTGAATTTTGAGGAAGTGTGTTTGTGGGAGTATTACAATTTATAGTGAAGCAGTTTGAGAGTCGTTGTAGCCCAAACACGTTCATTGTCAATTTGCTGATTCTGGACCTCTGGGACTCACACGCGTGGCTCCGCTGCACCTCCCTGCGATGGAGGAGCTCACGGTCCAGTAGGGGTGACACACAGACACTCAGTTACCTAGAGCCACGCTGTAGGAAAGGTGTGAACAATATGGAAATGCTACAGATTGATGGTAATAGCTCTGCTGGGGAAAGACAGGTGTCGTGGAGGAAGGGATATATGATTGGCTCTTGAAGGAGAAAACCATTTGCTGGCCAGAGGAAGGAGGGTCAGGAAGGAAAGAAGAAGCTCCAAGAATCCAGAAAATGTACATTTGAGGGAAGGGTCTAGGAGTTCCCTGGGGCTAGAAATGAGATCATAAAGGTAGGGGCAGGTGGGCGTGGTCCTTAAAAGCTCATTAGCAAGTTTGGCCTTTAAGTGACTCTGACAGGTGTCATTCAGTTGGTGGACATTATTAGGTCATTTTTCCGGCTGGCAGGTGGCTTGAGCTGGACTTGTGTTCCTTAGTCCTAAGGATGATGTTCTGGACAGGAAGTCCATTCTAGAATAAGAGCTCTCACTTGAGAAGGTGGCTGTTGGGGCCCAACAGAGCCATCAGAACTGCACAGCCCCAAGTGAGTCCCTGGCAGCAGGGCAATCGGACATGGAAGGCATGAGGGACAGCATTAAATTGGAAACATTTCAGGGGCCTGGTGGTCCGAGTCTCTGCCAGCCTGAGTCTCTGCAGGTAGAGGTCCAAGTCTTCAAGGAAACGTTTCTCTGAGACTCATAATCCTGACCTCTTGGGGGTTATCCCTGCAGACGGACATAGCCCCACTTCCGTGTCCAGTCTCAGTGTGGGGTCAGGAGTATCCACGTCTTCATCCTGTGGCCTGTGTGCCGAGTTTTGGGGCAAGTTTTGAGCTGCTTTGTTTGACTGACTACAGCCAAGGTCGTGGACAGACAGTGGGATGCAGGGACAGAACTTTCATGGGAGGCTCACCTTTGGAAAGGCAAGTTATCTCTGTGAAGCATGCTGGTCCTGTTCAAATTGTGGAAATGCTTCACTGGATGAAATAGAGGTTCTGAGACTGTCCAGTCTGCCATTCATAGTGTTCTCTCTTTTCTGCATGGTAATTGTAATAATTTATTTTTTATTTATTTATTTATTTATTTATATTTTTCTGAAGCTGGAAACTGGGAGAGACAGTCAGACAGACTCTCGCATGTGCCCGACCGGGATCCACCCGGCACGCCCACCAGGGGGCGACGCTCTGCCCACCAGGGGGCGACGCTCTGCCCCTCCGGGGCGTCGCTCTGCCGCGACCAGAGCCACTCTAGCGCCTGGGGCAGAGGCCAAGGAGCCATCCCCAGCGCCCGGGCCATCTTTGCTCCAATGGAGCCTCGGCTGCGGGAGGGGAAGAGAGAGACAGAGAGGAATGAGAGGGGGAGGGGTGGAGAAGCAGATGGGCGCTTCTCTTGTGTGCCCTGGCCGGGAATCGAACCCGGGTCCCCCACATGCCAGGCTGACGCTCTACCACTGAGCCAACCGGCCAGGGCCAATTGTAATAATTTATAATGTAATTTTGCGTGTATGTGTGTGTGTGTGGGAGAGAGAGAGAGAGAGAGAGAAAAAGAGAGAGAGAGAGTCAGGAACATCAAGCTGCTCCTGTGTGTGCCCTGACCGGGCACATGCTCTGAGACGACGCTCCAGAGCTATCCAGCCAGGGCTTAACTTTCACTGATTTTAGAAAGACAGAGAGACGAAGGGAAGGAGAGGAGAGGAGAGGGGGAAGGGAAACATTCATTGTTCCACTCAGTCATGTTTTTTTTTTGTTGCTTCCCGTGTGTGCCCTGACCGGGGATCGAACCCGCAACCTTATTTCTGGACAATACTTTTAACTGACTAAGCTAACCGGCCAGGGCCACTTACAATGTAATTTAACGAACTAAATTGATCCACAGATATTCTCGTAGTTCTACCCCTGTGCCCAGAACTGCACTTGGCCCTAAAGCAGGTCTAAGAGTGGCCATCAAGTGGTTGGAGGAGAAAGGTGACCGAGGCCTTGGGCTTTTGCCGTTCAACAGAAACACATTCATGAGGGTTCAGGTCACTGATATCTCTAAGATGGTTCTAACCAGACTAATGGAGAAATAGGAGCCGACGACTTCAGAGAGGGCTACCTTCTGTTTTGCCATTGCAAAATAAGCTGCCTTCCATATCCCTTCCTCACAATGTCTAGGCTCTTTAGCTTGTCTTTTCCTTGGTTGGTAGAATAATCGAGTTGGCGTAATAAACTAGAAAGGGTCATATAGGCTTTGAAGCTCCTCAAACCTCACTGCAAGTCTGCCTCCCCCACCGATTAGCTGTGTGACTTTGAATCAGTTACTTCACCTCTCTGTGCCATGGTTGTTTATTCATCCCCTCACGTATGATTGTATATTATTCCGAGGATGATACATGGCAAACCTCTCAGTGTTGTGACCTGGTATATGTGAGGTGAACAAGATGGCACGTCTCCCCTCTGTTGACACAATGGTCAGGTTAGCACGTGTGTTAAGTAGAGAAAATACTGTAACCTGGGGGGAGTTTTCAAATTTTCAAACTTTGGGAATCTTCGGGCCGCAGCCAGTCCTGCAGTCACCGCCTGAATGGCCCCAGCGCCTGCTCCGGAGGAAGACTGTGTCCGGGGTCCAGCATGTGCCCAGCTCAGTGCCCACAGGTGCAGAAACAGGGCCTGCTTTGCTTGCGTCTGCATCTCCAGAGCTGAGTTGGTACTTAACACAGTTTGTGAGTGAATGTTACTTTGGAAGAAGAGCTCCCCCCTCAGCATCTCCTAACTCTGCTATATACCACCTGCCTTTGTAAGCGCCTCGGACAGATTCACTCACTCAAACCTCACAATAGACCTGTACCTCGGGGCCTCTGGTGGTGGTGGTGGTGGGGGGGTAAGGAAAGGAATTAGAAATGTTCTGACTTCTGATAGAACTGCAGCATAAAAAGTGCAAAAAGCAGGTTTTCTGGAGTCCAAGTGCCCCAGCTAGGACAGGACACTGAGTGAGCGAGTGTGCGGAGCGGCAGTGGGTCCTGACAGGTCCGTGTGACGGTGACATCTGGAGGGTGTAGCCTGCTGGCCCAGCTTGGCTGTTTCAGCTGGAAAACCCTATTGCTGTCGCGGAGAACTGTGTTTCCGCTTCTGCTCGGCCAGCTCTGGAGCCATTGGGCAGCTCGTCACTGGTGCGGGTGTGTGAAGCCAGCGCCGGCCAAGTTCCTTGTTTACTTGTCACAGGACGACTCCACGCGCCGTCAACAGTCCACAGCGGCGTCCGTCTGGAACCCAGAGTAAAGGGTAGCGGTGAACTCCATCACCGCTGGGTTTCCCACAGGTAGGATTACCCACCAGATTAGAACAATGTATCGCTAATTATGGTTTTGACAACCGAGCTCAGACAAGCATTTCCTAAAATGCGTTTCTCAGGGCAGTGCTGCCTGCGGCTGTACACAGGTATTCTGAAGTCAGGTGAGTTTGGGACACGCTGGGTTCCCCCGCGCTGAGCAGCCTTCCTTCTCAACGCCGTTACAAACCAGTGTGCTTCCTAAACCTTCAAGGGGAACCGGGGTGACAGCCCTTCTCAAGGGCCTCCTTCCAGAGAAGCTCATTCTACTTTCCCAGGGGGACCCGTGAGACTCATTCTGTGAACACGTGTTGGGGGAATTCTGGGCTAAGTATTAATTAGTAGACTGACTGAAGAACACACCCTGAGTGTAACTGGGCACCTCTGAACACAGTCCTGAAATGGCAGTAATTACTGTTTTATTCACACTAGTGTTACCCTTGAGTGTGTGTAGAAAGGTGCCAGGAGAGAGACTAGTCAGGGGACCTGGGGTGGGGAGGTTGGTGGTGGAGGTGGAGATGGAGGAGTTGGGAGGGAAGTCCGATCTGGGGAAGTGACAGAGCCGAGCTGGGAAGACTGGAGTGGATGGGAATGTCTCAGGGGTCGGTAATGAGATGAGCAGCTCATCTGGGGCAGGGACAGTGAAGGGCGGGGCCAGGCAGGACAGGATGGTAGATGGGGTGAGGGGCACAGGCGAGACCATGCAGCGTCTTCCAAACCACAATTAAGACGGCGATCTTTGCTTGACCAGGTGGTGGCGCAGTGGATAGAGCATTGACCTGGGATGCTGAGGACCCAGGTTTGAAACCCGAGGTCACTGGCTTGAGTGCGGGCTCATCTGGCTTGAGCAGGGGGTCACCAACTTGAGTGTAGGATCATAGACCATGATCCCATGGTCGCTGGATTGAGCCCAAGGTTGCTGGCTTGAGCATAAGATCACTGGCTTGAGCAAGGGGTCACTGGCTTGGCTGGAGTGCTCTGCCCCCCCCCCCCCCCCGTCAAGGCACATATGAGAAAGCAATCAATCAATGAACAACTAAAGTGCCACAACTCTGACTTGATGCTTTACATCTCTACATCTCTCTCCCTTCCTGTCTGTCTGTCCCTCTCTCTCTCTCTCTTTCTCAAAAAAGAAAAAAGACTGTGACCTTCATTCCAGAAGCAGTGGGAGTCACTAAACAGTTTTAAGCAAGGGAGTTAGAGTGTCTGGTTTTTATTGTTAATAAAGGATCCCTCTGGCTGCTCTCAGATGACTTTCTGTGTGTGTGTGGGGGGGGGAGGAATGGGCAGAGGTTGGTCAGCATAGGAAGAGGCAGAGGAGGCCCTGGTGCTGGGCTGGGGGTGCTGTGATGGTGAGCTGGAGTGATGCCAGTGCAGACGGACAGACATGATGGAGCTCACTGGTGTTCAGGAGACACCATAAACAAAGACGGCTTGAGTGCAGGATGAGCGAGAGGGAACTGTCCAGGGAAAGTTGCAGGCTTGGGGGCCGCGCCACAGTGGACAGGAGGAAGACTGAGGAAGGCTGGGGTGAAGATACGCACTTAGGACACAAGCGGCATGGCCAGGCCGGAAACCCTGCCTCTTTTCAACTGGGATTCATTGCTTTAAAAAGTCAATTACGCCTGACCTGTGGTGACGCAGTGGATAAAGCGTCGACCTGGAAATGCTGAGGTTGCTGGTTCGAAACCCTGGGCTTGCCTGGTCAAGGCACATATGGGAGTTGATGCTTCTAGCTCCTCCTCCACTTCTCTCTCTGTGTCTCTCCTCTCTCTCTCTCTCTCCCTCCCTCCCTCTCCTCTCTAAAATGAATTTTAAAAAAAGTCAATTACATTGGAAGGCTATCAAGTGTGCAGCGATGATCTGTAACTGAGCGTAGGGGACCAAATAACTTCAGTTCCATTTTGCAAGTTATTGCAATTACAGACAGATTGTACCAGGAAGTATTTCCATAAAGAGATGCCTTTTCCCACAGTACTTTTTAAACAACATCGATGCAGACCGAGTGAGGTTTTCAACAGAGATTCCGATCAGCCTCTCTTTGCTGGTTGCTCTCTGCACCGCAGAAGGCTTTGTAAAGGGATAGGGCTGCCGCACAGTTCAGAGCCGGTAATGCATACCCTCCGTGGGTCCGTTTTTCATCTTCGGTTGCCTGGATGGAGAACTTGAAACCCAAGACATACTCAAAAGGAGTCTGCCGGGAGCAGACCAAAGGTATTCTGGATGAGAAGCTCTTATCACAGGGCTTTGAGTGTGTGCTCTGGTCCCACTGCTATGTCTGAGAAGCCACCCAAGCATTTGTCAGCCTGACCTGTTTACTGAAACACACAGGGTCTGGAATCTTGGAGTCAGCGCCAGGTGAATCAATAAAACCACGGGGCACTGTGTTTGCTTAGCCGGTTTATCCAGCAAACACTTATTAATCAACCTCTCTGCACCAGACACGGAGCATGCAACCCCCACCTCCACGTGTGCTCCTACCTGAGAAGTTGAGGCGCAGGGCGGTCATGTGAATGAATGAGAATACTGAGATGTTCTGTATCCGTACAAGGCACAGAGGGGGCAGAAAAGTGAGATAACCCCATTGTACCTGGGGGGCTGAATGCTTGATGTGCGCATGACAAAACATAGGAGGAACTTGTTGGTTGGAGAAGGGCTCTTTGGACCAAAAGAGATAAGACAACTTGGTCTATTGAAGGGTTTGGTGTGGCCAGGGTGTGTGGACAAAGTCAGATGTGGCAAGGCTTTGGAGTGAGTGTTGCCTACAGAAGTCTTACAAGACCAGGCTGACAAGAGTCCCTGCTCCTCATGGGCCCAGCATGCTGAGAATGGCCAGAGCTGCCTGGGGAGTGGTGAGCAGCGACCTGTGGCTGTTGCAAATGGGAGAAGTTGAGATATCATTTTGCCTTGTACATAAGCACGTTAAGGCTTTTGCTCAGTTTTGGGTTTTTTTGTTTTTTAAGGGAGAGGAGGGGAGATCGACAGACTCCTGCATGCGCCCCGAGTGGAACCCACCCAGCAACCCCCGTCTGGGGCCGATGCTCTGCTGGAGTGCTCCTCAGTGCCCAGGGCCAACGATTGAATCAATCGAACCACTGGCAGTGAGAGGGGAAAAGGGAGAGAAGGTGGAGAGGGAGGAGAAGAGAACGAGACGGGTGCTTCCCCTGTGTGCCCTGACCTATGTGTTGAACCCGGGACATCCTTATGCCGGGCCAAAACTCTGTCCACTGAGCCAAATGACCAGAGCCACCTCAATTTTCAAAATCATCATTCTATTTCCTGTGAAAGGACAGTCAATTCATTTCTAAAGTTTTACTACTTACATTAAAAAAATAGCCGTGGCCGGTTGGCTCAGTGGTAGAGCGTTGGCCTGGCATGCAGGAGTCCCGGGTTCGATTCCCGGCCAGGGCACACAGGAGAAGCGCCCATCTGCTTCTCCACCCCTCCCCCTCTCCTTCCTCTCTGTCTCTCTCTTCCCCTCCCGCAGCCAAGGCTCCATTGGAGCAAAGTTGGGCGCTGAGGATGGCTCTGTGGCCTCTGCCTCAGGCGCTAGAATGGCTCTGGTTGCAACAGAGCGATGCCCCAGAGGAGCTGAGCATCGCCCCCTGGTGGGCATGCCGGGTGGATCCCGGTCAGGTGCATGCGGGAGTCTTGTCTGACTGCCTCCCTGTTTCCAACTTCAGAAAAATAAAAAAATAAAATAAAATAAATATATATATACATATATATATGTGTGTGTGTGTATATATATATATATTTAAAGATTATTTTATTGACTTTAGATAGGAGAAGGGAGAGAGCAGGAGAGAGACAGAAACATCTGTTCCTGGATGTGCCATGACTGGGGATTGAACAGGTAATCTGAACTCTGGGGCGTTGCTCTGACCAACCAAACCATCTGGCCAGGGCACTACTTACATTTTTTTAAGTGACCATTTTGTATATATGTTTTAACTAAAGCTAGAGTGATTGCTGTAGGCTGAATTTATCCCTGAAGCTGAAATTATGTGGGTCAAAGTATATGGACACTATCCTGATTCTTGATGCAGACCACAACACCACCACAAACGGCATAATGCATTTTCAGAGCAATAGATTACTCTTCAAGTTTGGAAAATCATTTTAGTAGGTGAAAAATCATACCCGAGTATTTAAGTCTGTATTTCCTGCATGACTAATAAAGTTAAAGACTTGCTTATATGTTCGCTTAATTAATTATTATTATTTTCTTTTTAGCACTGTCTATTCAGATCATTATGCTTGTTTATGGAGAATTCATGATACTTCTCATCAATACACCTGGTCTCTTTACATACCTTACTGGTTCTCTCTCCCCCTCTTCCTTTTTGGTTATTTTTGTAACATATGTGAGATATTTTCATGTAGTCCAATCTGCCTATCGTTTACTTCTTGATCTTGATGATTGGGTACGCAGGACTGGAGTCTTCTGGTGGTCCTCTGGATTGATTTGTAAGCTCTTGGACCTATCGGGAATTTATTTCTGTTCATGGTGCAGCGAGCGATACTAACTCTGTTTCACCCTCTACTGACTAGCCTATTATCCAAGCACAGTTTTAGGGAACAATCTTTCTTTTCTCCATTGATTTGTTCTTCCAGTAAAAGCTTATTTGATCCAGTTACCCAAGTGGACGATGTCAGGAATGCGATAAGACTAGCGTGGCAGGAATTCAGCCGGACATTTGATCTGACCATCTGGGCGGACCGCTCTGTTTCTATCACAGCAGACCAGGCCTCGCCGTGTCTCCCAGGCCCGCTCCACCAGCCTCTCTGCTCTCAACTGAGCCAGAGGAGGATCAGTCTGGTGGCACCCAAGGCCGTCGGCCCCCCGTGAGCTCCAGATCGGGCAGTCTGTGATGGAGAGAGGAGCTAGACAGTGCTTCCCTGTGGGGGGCTCATCTGTGTGTCCCTCAGTGAGTCAAGGCCTGACAGAGACCACCCACTGGGCTCCCACACATGGCCCAGACGAGGGAAGGCCTGGCCCAGAGGGGCATCGCAATTCCAAGCATCATATACAGCCTTCCCCTGCTCCCACAAATGGGAGTTGGTGCAACATTTTATTCACAAATAGTGTAAGGAAATTTGTTCATAGCCTCTGTCAAAGGGGTAGCTGATGTCACCTGTCCAACCACTGGGTTCCCCGACCACCTTTATTTTATTTTTTTGCATTTTTTTTTTTTGCATTTTTCTGAAGTTGGAAACGGGGAGGCAGTCAGACAGACTCCCGCATGCGCCCGACCGGGATCCACCCGGCACACCCACCAGGGGCGATGCTCTGCTCATCTGGGGGCGTCGCTCTGTTGCAACCAGAGCCATTCTACGCCTGAGGCAGAGGCCACAGAGCCATCCTCAGCACCTGGGCAAACTTTTGCTCCAATGGAGCCTTGGCTGCGGGAGGGGAAGAGAGAGACAGAGAGGAAGGAGAGGAGGAGGGGTGGAGAAGCAGATGGGCGCTTCTCCTGTGTGCCCTGGCCGGGAATCGAACCCGGGACTCCTGCACGCCAGGCCGACACTCTGCCACTGAGCTAACCGGCCAGGGCCCACCTTTATTAATACAAACCATATGAGGTGTCTGATGTGGCGTGGTCACTTATCCATTCTCCCCCTCTACCTGGGGTGCTGAGAGAGGAAGGTGTGTGTCTGTTTGTACAGCCTCAGGGTCTACTGAAGATCTGACAGTGCCCATGCCTGCTGCCTTTATGGAATGACTGACTGACTGATGGATGGATGAATGAATGAATACATGAATGTATGAATGAACAGATGGGTGAATGAATGAATAAATGAATGAGTGAGTGAGAGATCACTGATTGGCTGTGGCTGGCTCTTCCACCTCTTCCCACAGCTAAGATAGTTAAGGTTAATTGTGGCAACTCCTTTTATTTATTTTATTTTATTTTTAAATTTTATTTTATTTTTTATTAAGTGAGAGGCAGGGATGCAGAGAGACAGACTCCCGCATGTGCCTCGACTGGTATCCACCCTGCAAGCCCCCTACTGGGCAATGCTCTGCTCATCTGGGGCTATTGCTCTGTTGCTTGGCAAGGCTTTTAGTGCCTGAGACGGGGCCGTGGAGCCATCCTCAACACCTGAGGCCAACTTACTCCAACCATTCCAGCCATGGCTGCAGGAGGAGAGAGAGAGAGAGACAGACAGACAGACAGACAGAGGGTGGAGGGGGAAGGGTGAAGAAGCAGATGGTCACTTCTCCTGTGTGCCCTGCCTAGGAACTGAACCCAGGACTTCCACATGCCAGGCCGACGTTCTACACTGAGCCAATCAGCCAGGGCAAATGGCAATTCCTCTTAAACTGCTGGTCTTTTTATTTAACAAAAGCCTTGATTTGATATCATCCTACTTTAAGACTTCTTTCTAATTCCAGGCTTTATTTTTTCATCAAATGTCCGTTCCGGTCACGTACTTTAGGAGCCTTCACAAGCCATCTTTTCAAAACTTTTAGTTGGTGTCAGAGTGAGAGAAGAAATTCACATTCGAGAAAGATTTGCAGGGTGATTGATGTTTCCACTGTTTCTGGTCATAGTTGGAATATTTCAGTTCTTGGCATATGAGCAAAAGCATTGAGTTTTTTCTTTCTTTTGACTTTCCAAAAACCTGTGACAAAGTGAAGCTATTGGCCTAGAGCAGGGATTGGGAACCTATGGCTCACGAGCCAGATGTGGCTCTTTTGATGGCTGCATCTGGCTCGCAGACAAATCTTTAATAAAAAAAAAAAATAGTAGCCCTGGCCGGTTGGCTCAGCGGTAGTATGTCGGCCTGGCGTGCGGGGGACCCGGGTTCGATTCCCAGCCAGGGCACATAGGAGAAGCGCCCATTTGCTTCTCTACCCCCACCCCCTCCTTCCTCTCTGTCTCTCTCTTCCCCTCCCGCAGCCAAGGCTCCATTGGAGCAAAGATGGCCTGGGTGCTGGGGATGGCTCCTTGGCCTCTGCCCCAGGCGCTAGAGTGGCTCTGGTCGCGGCAGAGCGACCCCCGGAGGGGCAGAGCATCGCCCCCTGGTGGGCAGAGCGTCGCCCCTGGTGGGCATGCCAGGTAGATCCCGGTCGGGCGCATGCGGGAGTCTGTCTGACTGTCTCTCCCTGTTTCCAGCTTCAGAAAAATACACACACAAAAAAAAATAGTAACATTAAAAATATAAAACATTCTCATGTATTACAATCCATTCATTTCCTACCACTCATGTTCATGGTTGCGGGTGGCTGGAGCCAATCACAGCTGTCCTCCGGGACAACACCAAATTTTTATTGGATAATGCGTAATGACCCGGGTCGTTGTATGGCTCTCACGGAATTACATTTTAAAATATGTGGCGTTCATGGCTCTCTCAGCCAGAAAGGTTCCTGACCCCTGGCCTAGAGGTTTGGGGACCACTGGGAAGCAGCTCAGCCCAGCGCCCAGGGCTCTCCAGCTCCTTGAGCAGCTGCTGCTCTTTTTCATTTTAGACTCTAATGGATTACAGTCCTGCTGACACAATGCTGCTTTTCACTATTGCAAATACTGTTTTTTCTGCCTAAACTTCCAGCCAAGGGCTATCCATCCTTCCTGACCTTGCCCATCCCCTTCTTTATGAAGAGGCCCCTGAGCCTCCTTCTCCAATATGTCAGGAAGCTAGTGCTGTGTAACAAAGCACACACACACACCCCCCCCCCCCGCTGGGGCTTAAATCATAACTGTGTGATCATGGCTCTGTGGGTCAGCCAGCTTCGCTGATGTCGGCTCGCGCCTGTGTCTACATGTAGGCTGGCTGGTCTAGAGCAGGGGTCCCCAAACTTTTTACACAGGGGGCCAGTTCACTGTCCCTCAGACCGTTGAAGGGCCGGACTATAAAAAAAGCTATGAACAAATCCTTATGCACACTGCACATATCTTATTTTAAAGTAAAAAAACAAAACGGGAACAAATACAATATTTAAAATAAAGAACAAGTAAATTTAAATCAACAAACTGACCAGTATTTCAATGGGAACTATGCTCCTCTCACTGACCACCAATGAAAGAGGTGCCCCTTCCAGGTGTGCAGCGGGGCCGGATAAATGGCCTCAGGGGGCTGCATGTGGCCTGCGGGCCGTAGTTTGGGGACCCCTGGTCTAGAGTGTCCTCATCCACGTTTGGCATTGCTGGCTTTCTTCAGAGGGGATGAGGGTGGCTGGACCACGTCTTCCTCCTCATCCAGCCGACTAGCCGTGCGTGTTCTCAAGGCCAAGGACTTGGGTCTTGGGTGAGGAGAGAAGGGTGAGGTGAGCAGGGCCATATCCATGATCCATCCACCGCACCCGCCTTTGATAGAGCGGCCTGCTCTGTAGGATTAGTGCACTTCGATGTATTTACACGGTGACACCTTGCTCGTTTATTTATGTGAGTCCCAGTTCTGCAAACACGAACTGATACTTGCCTTAATCTCAGCTGGCATCTGCGTTTTCAGTTAATTTCCTTGGGGTGTGTTTTTCGTCCATCCTCTGGGTGCAGGAGGTACCCAGGAGGGCGGGGACCCTAAGGTAGGAAGGGGACATGCTGCATAGAATCTTGGCAGCATGTCCTGAAGGTTGGTGCTTCGGGGCAGGTCCCAGGCCCGAAGGAAGCTGTCTCGCCCTTCTCGGTGCCCTTGCCTTCAGTCGGGCGTGGGAGGTCCTGCCGGCCCAGGCTCCAGCCCTGACCCACAGTGTCAGCAATGCAGCCCCAGAAGACTGCTCCTGGCCCTGCCCACACCCCCGGATGTTGACAGGGGCATGGCTCCAGCACCAACTTTAATGGATGGTCTCATCGCTTTTAAAATAATGACCATGGAGCGTGGGCTGGCAAGGGCAATGACATCATTGTCCTGCAATTTGGGTCAGTTCCTGCCGCTTTTCTCTCCATCTTTGAACACTGCATCTTAGCGTTGGGTACCTGTCCTGGAGTCTCTAGCATGCGCACATGTCCACCCCGTGATGTGGTCAGGAGAGCCGGGGTGTTGAAGTCAGAGGTCCTGGGTTCCAGATTCTGCCCTGGCTTTGCCGTGGGAA
Source organism: Saccopteryx bilineata (assembly GCF_036850765.1). Classification (NCBI taxonomy): domain Eukaryota; kingdom Metazoa; phylum Chordata; class Mammalia; order Chiroptera; family Emballonuridae; genus Saccopteryx; species Saccopteryx bilineata. The sequence continues at coordinate 73,601,186 of NC_089496.1, forward strand.
CTTGGACCAGCAGTTTCACTTCTCCAGGCCCAAGTTTTCTTGTTTGTACCGTGGTGGGGTAATCCCTGATGTTTTAATCCCTGACATGAAGATGACCAGGAGCTTCTCTCAGACCTTCCCGAGTTTGTGAGCTGCACACGGGCGCCAGGACAAGGGGTCAGGAGAGCTGAGAACTCCTCCCACTGTCGTGAAGTTGGGTGCCCGGCAGGGGCTGTGGCTACTTCAAGGAAGGCCACCTTTCTCTTTTCCTGAGAGCATGATCTTACCAGGGTCTGTGCTCCTGGGTTGCGTCAGCCCAGAGAGGGTGCCTTTCCCGGACACTCACAAAGGTGCCTGAAGCTGTCCAGTTCTGTGCTTTCTCACAGTGGACCCGGGCTCACTGCCTTCGGGGAAAACGTTTTTCCCTTAGAATAATTTTGGCTTTGAGTTTGTCACTATTTTAACAGGCCTTTAAATCCTTGACCTGTGTGAGTGGTAGGAAAGGGTTGTCCCTGGGTCACGGGGTGGTGGGACGGTGGAGACTGGAATTGAGCGTTTCCTTCCTTCCCACCTTGGTTTTCCTTCTTTATTTCATTTTATTTTTTTTAATGATTATGGAAGAAAAATCTTTTATTATATTTTTCTTGTTTTATTTATTCATTGAACCACCTTGATTTTAGTTTGAAGACCATTTTGCGGATAAGGAGTTCTGTCTTCTCAGTGGATGAGACTTTGTTGAGTTTCTCCCCCTTCCATGCAGAGCCAGCCTGCTGGTCAACCCGAGGCCTCACCGGGCCCCGGCAGTGGGCTTCTCGGCCCTGTCCTTCTGCCCAGCCGTTGTCCAGAGCCCTGAGCAGGAGGGTGATGCTGAGCTCAGTCATGGACTGTCCCACCCGAGCGCCCGTCTGCATTTCCTCACGAGAGGACCGCAGTTTCCAGCCTCTCCTTCCCTGCCCAGCACAGAGGTGGGATAGTCCTGACAGATGTGGGTGTAAACCAGACTTCACACCACCAGGGGCTCCCCAGCATGGAGAGAACCTCCTGTGAGGACCTGGCATGGCTGCATCCTGTGTACCCACATACAGGGAGGTCGCTGGGCAGCATCCCCCCTGGGATGAATGTGCGTGGCTGACATCACACGGCACCAAATGACCGAGCAGGAGCGCCGTCCTCCTGATAGACATGCAGAGACTATTCAGTTCACTTTTGACCCAAAATTTCAAACCAAGGATTAGGAAATGCCAAACCAAGCAAGTTTAATTCTAGGATTTACATAAAAAAGCAAAAGCAAAAAGAATTGTAAAAGAAGCCGGATATTGTCATGGAAAATTCCTTGGACTGAGAGACAGAGGAGAAGGTGATAGTGATGGTTTTACAGTGTTTTGAATGTCTACTGTCTCCCAGGCTTGGGCTCGGGGGCCAGTATTTGCCATCCTTATCTCTCTGCGGTCCAGTTCTCTACTATTAAGATGCTTTGGACGAGATAAAAGAGGCCTGAAGAAGTTAAGCCACTGGCCCGAGGATATATAACTACTACAGGCATGTTGGGGGGGGGGGGTCTGGTGTTAGAGCTCAGGTCTGTGCTTTGCCTCTGACTCATTTGCTGTTGTGGGTAAGCGACTATCTTTGGACTTCAAAGATTTCATCTGGAAAAACGAACCAGTGGGACCCCAGGATCTCTCTCTCTCTCTCTCTCTTTTTTTTTTTTAGCTCTAAAGTACTTTGATTCCTACGGCTTGCATCTTGCTGGAGAACATGGTGCCTGTTCGGTGTACTGTTTGTAAATGATGCTGCTGCCCCAAGCCGCAGCCTGTGTGCTGAGGGCCAGACTCTTTTATTTAAGACATTGCTGTCCCCGGGTGGAAAGAATTCTGGAATATGGGACAGGAGCCCTAAGTATTCTGTTCAGCTTCCACACCAGGTGGCTGTGTGACCTCAGGTACAGCTTGGTTCTTTTGAGCCTCAGTGTCCCCACTGGTGAAGCATGGTTGGATTAGGTTGTGTCCGGGCCCCTTCCAGCTCTGACACCTGGGGAGGTTGCCGGCCCTGCTCACCTGTGCTGTGTGTGTGTGTGTGTGTGTGTGTGTGTGTGTGTGTGTGTATATATATATATATGCTGTGTGTGTGTGTGTGTGTGTGTGTGTGTGTGTATATATATATATGCAAAGGCCAATGCCTGTGACTAGACCCCAGGATTAGACTCGCTGAGTGCATCTGGGGTTTTGTTAATGGATTCCTTCCTATCAGATGAATGTTGTAAAAGTTTTGGAAAAGGCTGAAGTCAGAGCAAATGGGTAAAACTATATAAGACATTCCCTCTGGTCAGTAGCAAACTGAGGCAGCAGGACCTGAACGAGGGGACACGCAGAGGAGCCTTGGAGGAGAGGTTCGCACGTTGCTCTTGTTGTTGGCGTCGGTGTGTAAGAAACAAGCGGCTTCTCTACAGGAGTTTTTAGTATGTGTGCTGCCGAAGCGAGCGCGGTAGGGAATTTTTAAAAGGGTTTATTTGAGTCAAACTGACAGTGGCCGGGGAGCAAGATCTCCAGTGCTCCAGAGAACAGTTTTACAGTTTCTTTTATGCGTTTCTTCTGTGAGATTTAAGGTTGATTCCACAGAGATGGGAGAAAGCCGAGCTGGGGGTTGGGTTATAGGCAAGTGGACAAGAACATGTGCTCTTCTCAGGGTGGTTACACTTATTTCAAAGGTTGTGTTAACCTAGATGCACAGCCACAAGGGGCAGGGCTTGCTTAAGGCAAAAATGAACCTTTTCCTAAAAATTTTCTATGCCTGGGGCATGACGACCCACCACGACCCACGCAGTGAGGAAGGGACGACCAGGTCACCCTGTGAAGTTACTTTTTGTCACTGGGCTTGTCAGTTTATTACAGAACCCCTGCTCCGTTCACGCTGGGAAGGCGGCGGCTCCTCTGTGGCATGCGAGGTAGCCCAGGCCCGGATTTCCAGGAGAAAGTGCTAGGGGCTTGTCCCGTGGCCGAGGAGACAGCGTCCTGGTGGGCCTGGACGGGTTTCCCTTCACACGGTTGGTCAGCCTGGGGACTCCGATTTCTTTCTTTTTTTCTTAAGTTCTTTTTATTTATTAAAAAAAATTTTATTTACAGTGGTCCCTCATCTATCGTAGGGGGTTATGTTCCAGAACCCCCCACAATAGAAGAAAATCTGTGAAGTGATGACCTTATATTTATTTTATTATTTATATATATTTTAAAGCTTTGTAAACCCTCCCCCACACTCTTAAAACCTTTCCCACACTGTTATTAACCTTTCCCACACTTATTTTGCTTATTTTACCTCAAAAATAATGAAGGCCCTGGCCGGTTGGCTCAGTGGTAGAGCGTCGGCCTGGCATGCAGGAGTCCCGGGTTCGATTCCCGGCCAGGGCACACAGGAGAAGCGCCCATCTGCTTCTCCACCCCTCCCCCCTCCTTCCTCTCTATCTCTCTCTTCCCCTCCCGCAGCCAAGGCTCCATTGGAGCAAAGAAGGCCCGGGCGCTGAGGATGGCTCTATGGCCTCTGCCTCAGGCGCTAGAATGACTTTGGATGCAACAGAGCGATGCCCCAGAGGGGAAGAGCATCACCCCCTGGTGGGCATGCCGGGTGGATCCCGGTCAGGCGCATGCGGGAGTCTGTCTGACTGCCTCCCCGTTTCCAGCTTCGGAAAAATGAAAAAAAAATTATGAAAATAATAAATATACAAAAATACCTATACACCGCAAAATCCCACACTATACACTATGTAGCGAAAAATCCACAATACAAAATTAGATATATACAATTTAAAAATTCGCAATACAGTGAGCCCGCGAAAAGTGAACCATGATATGGCGAGGGAACGACTGTATTAATTTCAGCGAGAGACGAAGGGAGAGAGAGACAGGAACATCAATCTGTTCCTGTATGTGCCCTGAACGGGGATTAAACAGGCAACCTCTGTGCTTCGGGACAAAGCTGTAACCAACTGTAACCAAGCTATCCGGCCAGGGCCAGATCTGATTTCTGTGTTTGCCCCCACCCTCTCACACCTCCCACACCTCCCCCTCGTTCCCCATGCCCTCTCCCCCCTCCCACCTCCCACAAGCCCATGAAAACCTCAGAGAGCTCGCTCTGTGCAGCGATAAGATCAGCAGAGGCTTAGAGAACCTAGCAGCCCTGGAGAAACTGGTCTGCTTCCTCACCCAGCAAGGCCGAGAAAGGCTGTTTGCATTCTGTGAGTTAGGTCCAGAGCGAAAGGAATACACAGAAGAAGATGATTATGGTGTTTTTAAAACCTACCCCTTCCTGCCCAGCCCGGGACAATATTTACAAAGCAGACATGCAAACAAGCAGACCTTCTTTTTGGGTTTGAATGGCCTGGTGAGCCAGGCTCACCAATGCCCAGTCCTTGCCCAGCGCCGTGTTAGGTGTTTAAAGAGCACATTTGCGGGCCATCCAAGCCTGCCATCCCGCCGTGGTCACCAAGTGGTCAGTGAGCCCACAGCCATGTTGTTCTTACTTGAAGAAGATACAGACCCTTTTCACAAGAAAATATTCTCAAGGATGTTCAGTGTTGACTTAAATTACCTTTATTATTATGTTATTTAAATATGTACAAACATCTCACCAGGTACAAGTTCCTTCAGCTTGACATTCATGTACAGCTATAAATCTAAAGCAAATTTACAAATGACATGCAAACAAAACTATAACATGAATGAAATTCTGTTTGCCAGCATGAACTCGGTATCCTACATCTAATCTCTGCTGTTGGGCTTAATAGGAAAAAATTTCATTGCTACGTCTTGTATTTCATTTGTTAGTGTCTGGGTTTATTTGATGTGTGCACAGGACCTTGTTTGACTTCTCATGGATGATTTTTTCTCATTTTTAACATTGAACTTATTTTGAGCCATTAAGCCATCCTTTTAATAAGCCAGTTGTTATAGAAGAAAAGTTCTTAACTATCTTAACACTAAAAAAAATTCAAGTGCTGGTTAATGGACTTTTCTTTTTTTTTTTCTTTTTAAAAGTTTTATTTATTGATTTCACAGAGCAGGGGAGCAAGAAGTATCAACTCACAGTTGCTTCACTTTAGTTGTTCATTGGTTGTATGTACCTTGATCGAGCAAGCCCAGGGTTTTGAATCAGTGACCTCAACATTCCAGGTCAACAATCTATTCACTGTGCCACCACAGGCCAGGCTAATGAACTATTTTTTATTTTTTAGCAAGAGAGAGAGAGAGGGACAGACAGACAGGAAGGGACAGAGATGAGAAGCATCAACTCATAGTTGCAGCACCTTAGTTGTTCATTGATTGCTTTCTGGTATGTACCTTGACCAATAGGCTCCAGCTAAGCCAGTGATCCTCTGCTCAAGCCAGCGACCTTGGGGTCATGTCTATGATCCCACACTCAAGCTGGTGACCCTGGGCTCAAGCCGGCAACCTTGGGGTTTCAAACCTGGGTCCTCTGCGTCCCAGTTCCATGCGCTCTATCCACTGCACCACGGCCTGGTCAGGCTGGACTATTCTTGATTACTTCCTGCTCTAATGAGGTCTGTAGAATGCATTTTGTAACCAGAATGCCCTACAAAAAAATTTTTGAAGGGAGAGATTGGCATGTCCATTTTAACATGTGTCATGTGATGACTTGGTATTTCTGCCCCTTATACTGTGAAAACTTTGTGGAGGATGCTAGACATTGTTACTTCCTCTTGACCTGCTGCAGGCTGTTTGTCAGCTCGGCGCTTTGTTGCCTGGTGCTCTTCCCGGTGGCTCAGAATTGCGCATAGTTCAGAGCCCTGAGACTGCATCCATAGCGGTCTCTGGACCCCCATTTTGAAAAGTCTTCTGGAAGAGGTGTGTGGTGAGCGCCCACAGAAGGAGAAGAGGTCTCCCTGCAACGTGGTGTGACCCGAGGGAACAGTTTTCTTGCAGGAACCAGGAAACAGCAAAAGGGACTGAATTGATTCATTGGATATTTCTTCAGTACGTGTTTAAGGAATTCGATATTTTCGCCCACCTCACATGGGAGATGGGGAAGGGCAGTGCTACAGTTAGGGACCTGTTTCCTTAGACAGTGGCTTAGGGACCTGGGACGGCTCTTAGGAACCGCTTTCTACCCAGGAGTCTGAGCCCCAGGAGGGAGTGGCTGTCCCTTTGCGCAGTGGCACACAGGCAGCCCCCAGATTACGAATGAGATCGGTTCTGTAGGTTTGTTCTTAAGTTGAATTTGTATGTAAGCTGGACCAGGTACATTTACCTATTAAATGCAACTTAGACAGATGTTTATCTTAACATAATATTTATTTTTAGTTTTCTGTGCACATAAATACTCATGCATTTTCAAACCTACAGAACCTATCTCATTTGTAACCTGGGGACTGCCTAACCTTTCCACTTTTCTTTTTAAGTGACCCCCTGCCATTTTCAGGAATCCAGTCTTAAGAAAGGTAAACATTTGCCACTTTGGAGAACAGTGTGGAGAATGTGCTACTGGGTTTGAAGGCCACTCCCTCAGAAATGACATTGGCATGAGTCCCCATTCTCTTCAGAGGGTGTTGGGATAATAACTATCTGGATATCTGAGTTTGGGTGTATTTGTCTACCATAGAGGAGCCTCAGTTTCCAACACAAGCGATAGTATGGGGAAGTGAATTGATGAGGGGTACCAAGCGAGCTGCAGGTTACGCAAAAGACAGGGGGTCTGAGGAGGGTTCATGGCGACCGGACATGCTCAGGACAGGTCCCGAGAAGCACAGACCTGATCTCCTCACATGCGCTCTCATGGGTGTTAACAAGGTGCGGTCTGGCTGCAGGTGTTTCTGACCCGCCCTTGATGACTGGCAAGTGGACAGTTCCCCTCCTCCTCTCCCTGAGCCTGGAGGGGGTCTTACAGTGAGATCACAGTAGTGATTCCTGTGTTTGGAAAGATGTCCCCTGTCCCGCCCCAGGTGTGGGAAACTCACCATCTGTCGTCTGCATGTAGCACAGTTGAACATACACTAGCTGAAAGTGTAGGGGAAATTCTTACCCAGTTCTGCTGCTTGTGAACTTTGTGGCTATGAGCAAATTATTCCCTCAGCATCTCTGCAAATCTGGCTCTTCATCTGTAAATTGGGTGTTAAATGGCTGACTGGACAGTGGTGGGATTCAAAGAATTCAACAATTGGTTCTCTGCCCTAATGACCGTTTTAAGTATAAAAAACCCCCGAGATACTGAAAGGTAGTTTATTATTTCATGCATTTCATACTTAAATAAGAGCAATAAAAGAGGCACACAAAACTAGATTATGTTATAAGAAAAAGTTTTAATATATTAATAAAAAATATTAAGTAATACCTGACAAAAAACAGTAAAGCTGTTATTGAAGATATTTCCGACGACAGCTTGCCACGCCCAGGTTGTTTGGCACTTTCTCTTTATGTTATATGATGTTTACTGAGGTAACAAATGCGAGGGAATTAAAATGTAGTATTTCATCAAAGGTATATAATGAGTTTTACAAAATAAATAAGTAAATATTACAAGCATAGTTCCATCAATTTTTTTTTTTACCACCTGTGGACGGAATGAACATTAGTATGGGTATTTAGAATACACTGTTGTGCGGATGAACATTAAAATAGAGTCAGAAGCCCTGGCCGGTTGGCTCAGTGGTAGAGCGTCGGCCTGGCGTCCAAGGGGCCCCGGGTTCGATTCCCGGCCAGGGCACACAGGAGAGGCACCCATCTGCTTCTCCACCCCTCCCCCTCTCCTTCCTCTCTGTCTCTCTCTTCCCCTCCCGCAGCCAAGGCTCCATTGGAGCAAAGATGGCCCGGGCACTGGGGATGGCTCTTTGGCCTCTGCCCCAGGCGCTAGAGTGGCTCTGGTCGCAACAGAGCGACGCCCCGGAGGGGCAGAGCAGTGCCCCCTGGTGGGCAGAGTGTCGCCCCTGGTGGGCGTGCCAGGTGGATCCCGGTCAGGCGCATGCGGGAGTCTGTCTGACTGTCTCTCCCTGTTTCCAGCTTTGGAAAAATACAAAAAAAAATAGAGTCAGAAATGTAAATCTGTGATTTCCACATTGGGCAGCTGCTGAGGCACCCACCTTAGAGAGAACCCTGATTACAAGCGCCATTTTAACAACCAGTTTGCCGAACTCAACAAAAAATTAGGTATCAGTTCTCCCGAACCAGTGCGAACCGGCTGAATCCCACCACTGTTCCTGGCCCAACTCCTGACACTTCCTTCACTTCTGTGGGGAAGACCAGGTGAGCTGTGGGTATGGGACCAGCTGCTCACTTCACTCCGTGTAGGATATCAACTCCTGGACTCATGGGGGCTGGGAGTGGGGTAAAGGCGAAATCCAGAAACCAGGCAAGAATGCTGTTTACCGAGCCTTGAAGACTCATGGGTATGCCACGCTTTCGAGAGTAGACAATGTGTCAAGAAGGTCACTTCAGGTTCTTACTCTAACTCATCTAGTTGTGTAACATGGAGACAGTCTTTTTTTTTTTTTTTTTGTATTTTTCTGAAGCTGGAAATGGGGAGAGACAGACTCCCGCATGTGCCTGACCGGGATCCACCCGGTACGCCCACCAGGGGCGACGCTCTGCCCACCAGGGGGCGATGCTCTGCCCCTCCAGGGCGTCACTCTGCCGCAACCAGAGCCACTCTAGCGCCTGGGGCAGAGGCCAAGGAGCCATCCCCAGCGCCCGGGCCATCTTTGCTCCAATGGAGCCTTAGCTGCAGGAGGGGAAGAGAGAGACAGAGAGGAAGGGGAGGGGATGGAGAAGCAAATGGGCACTTCTCCTGTGTGCCCTGGCCAGGAATCGAACCCAGGTCCCCCGCACGCCAGGCCAACGCTCTACCGCTGAGCCAACTGGCCAGGGCCGAGAGAGTCATTTTAATGACTGTGCCTCATATGATCATGAAAATAAGGCCACAGATCTTTTCCAGATGGGTTGGCTATGAAGAGTCAATGAGGGGCATGTGGAGAAGTCACAGCACGTGCCTGGAATTCAGTGCCAACTCAATGTAATTTTTTCTTCCTCCTTCCCTCCCTCGCCTCCTTTCTTCTTCTTTCTGTCTTAGTTAGAAAAACGAGGAGTTAGAATGAATATCCTCTAATTAAAGAGGCCGAGTCTGTGCCTTTTAAAAAAAATAAAAGACCATGTTTATTAGAGGGATATGACTTGGGAACCTCAAGAAATAGGATTTTTTTTCCAAGTAGGAGGAAAAGGTTCCGAGCTCTCCTGCTCTGGGAGCCCCAGGAGTTACAGGCGGGATGATAAACATGTCAGAATGACTTCTTTATTTCTATTTATAAGCCTTGCCATACAGCTTGGTGGATGGTGAGGTGCTTTTTCCAGCGTAGAAACTTTCCTTGGCCGGGGAAAGGCAAGAATAAATACTTTTCCTGGGATGCATCCACTGCCGGTGCCCTCTTTCCAATATTCGTCCAGATTGAACGGTTGCGTTTGAAAATCCAAGTGAGTTCAGAGACGGCGACTTTCCAAAGCAAACTCAACGCGATGCGGTGAAAAGCCATGGCTATTCTTTTTTTTTTTGTTTTTTACATTGATCTGAGAGAGGGGCGGGGGGGGGGGAGGGCGGTGAGGGGAAGGAAGAGAGAGAGACAGAGAAGCATCAACTCCTTGTTCCACGTCGCTGTTCCGTTTAGTTGTACTCTCATTGGTTGCTTTTCGTATGTGCCCTGACCCGGGATTGAACCCATGACCTTGGTGTACTGAAACGACTCTTTATCTACTGAGCCACCCAGTCAGGGCAGGGCTATGGATACAGTGGGTGTCTGGGAATCCTGAAGCCTTGACCACCTGGTCTAGGCATGAGGAGGGAGGGGGCAAGGGCTGCCCGCCACACTCGCTCCTCAGCAGGACTTCTCACCCTGCCTGCGTCCTTCTCCATGCTGCCAGCCGGTGGTGGCGAGGCAAGCCAGACCAGGGAGGGGACACTCTGACACCCCAGAAACGGGGCAGAAGAGCTGTTTGAATATTTCCTTTGGCCCCTCCCTGCCTCCTGCTCCATGACCCCGTTCAAGGTGATGTCTGTGCCCACCACCGGGTCCTGTCGCCTCCCTCCTCCTAACTTTGTTTCTGCTTCTCCTGGGCCAGCCCGCCCACTGCCACGTAAATAAGCCAAGTTCCTGGCCCAGTGCGAGCTGCAGCTCCTCGGGGAAGCTTTCTTGGCCACTCCAGATCTCAGCATTCCTTCCCTGAATCCTTGAGAGCCTCCACTGAGACCAACTCTGTGACCTGCTCTGATAGACCTGAGCTCCGCCTCTACTGCTGGAATCTGGCCTCCCTCGGTGTCTGTCGGTGCTTCCCCCAGTGTCCACCCCGGCCTCGCCTGTGCCCGTCTGGCCTCTCCCGGTGCCTGTTCGGCCTCTGTCGGTGCCCACCCTGGCCTCCTCGACCTCCCCCGGTGTCCATCCCGGCCTCCTCCGTTCCCCCTGGTCCCCACCCCCGCCTCCCCCAGTGCCCGTCTGGCCTCCCCCGGTGCCCATCCCGGCCTCCTCCGTTCCCCCTGGTCCCCACCCCCGCCTCCCCCAGTGCCCGTCTGGCCTCCCCCGGTGTCCATCCCGGCCTCCTCTGTTCCCCCTGGTCCCCACCCCCGCCTCCCCCAGTGCCCGTCTGGCCTCCCCCGGTGTCCATCCCGGCCTCCTCCGTTCCCCCTGGTCCCCACCCCCGCCTCCCCCAGTGCCCGTCTGGCCTCCCCCGGTGTCCATCCCGGCCTCCTCCATTCCCCCTGGTCCCCACCCCCGCCTCCCCCGGTGCCTGTCTGGCCTCCCCTGGTGCACATCCCGGCCTCGCCTGTGCCCATCTGGCCTCCCCCAGTGCCTGTCTGGCCTTCCCCAGTGTCCATCCCGGCCTCCCCCAGTGCCCGTCTGGCCTCCCCCAGTGTCCATCCCGGCCTCCTCTGGTGCCCCCACCTGACCCGGCGGCAGGATTGTGCTTGTGTGAAGAGCGCTCAGGACAGGATGTGGGGACAGAAGACAGCGTGTCCTGCACCTGCACAGCCCCAAGCTCAGCATGGGCAGGACTAGGTGACCGAATGGTACCTGTGATTAGGGACCTTGCCATACGAGGCTCTAGGGGAGGGACTCAGCAGAGGAGACAGGACATTCTCTCTCTCGGTGACTTCACTAGACAGACATGATTTAAAGGTCTGAGGACAGTAAGGAGAAATCTATTACAGGTAGTATATTTTCCTTTGCAATATATTCTCTTCCTACTTCCAGAAAAGAATGGAGTTGGCTGACAGGAAAGCCTTTACAATAATGGGCTATTTATGTAGAAAAATAAATGGAAAGCCATGTAGAAAGATGAAGGAGCTGAAATTAGGATGTGTTAGCTAATATAATTATTATGATTATATACAGCTTGCAACTGGGGGTGTGGGAGGCCTGGGGCACAGTGCCCTGGACGGGTAGTATCTGTCATTGGATAGAAAAAGTGGAGAGAAAGTGACTTAAATCATTAGATCCTGCTAACAGGAGAATACGACTCTTGTAAATAATGTGTGATCAGAGGCGGAGAGCACCAGGAGAAGATTCAGGGCTGGGGTGTGGCTGGATGCGAGGAGGTGGGTGCCTAATGCACAGATGAGCCGGGTCCTTAATCTAGGAGATTGCGGCGGTCGATTCTGGCTTTGTCCTTCCGTGGTGGTCTTCGGTCATCTCAGAAATAATTTTGGTCTTTCTGGGCCAATATGCAGATAATACTTTTCAGTGAGAGCGAGGACCGGCTCCCATGCCCCAGCTCTTGTGAAAGTGGAGCGTTCAGAGCACGTTTATTTCAGGGAGGAGATGGCGTCTCCATCACTCGGGGCCACCAGGGCTCTCAAACATTCTGAGTGCCACGTGTCGCTGCTCTACACACATCACTCAGCAAATCAGTTCATGTGACCACGCCTGACTTCAAATGTGGCAGGGAGGAAGCACAGACTTACCCTGCCCCAGAGGCAGGGAGGATCGGGATATTTGTGGATGGTTTCACTTTGTCAAAAACGAAGATGAGTGTTTCCACTCTCATACCAGCTGGGCCTGTGTCCCAGCAGCCGCCCCACAGGAAGCGTCCACCTGACACCAGAATCCCTTGTCTATCCCAACAAACAAACAGGTCAGCCCCTGAGGTCGCAGGGACCCAGACTGAAGCCATCTGCTCTCTGGTGATTGCAGAGACAGAGAAGTAGTGGTCACCTCGTGCCAATCCTGGGACTGTCGTGGCTTCTGGAAGAGTTGGCTGAAAGGAATTGGTCCAGGGCTCACAGAGGAGGAGAGCTGGATTGATTTGTTATGTCTGACATGGGAGGAGGAGGGGAGAGGAAGCAGTTGCCAGGCCTTTGTCACCTTGGTCATCGTAACCCTCAGAGGGCATCACACTCGATGATGGGACTTGCTGCAGTGACCCGTAATCCGTGGGAGGCTGGCTCTTGTCTCCTCCCAGCATGCATTGCAGAGCAGGGCACAGCTTCTAAAGTGCCAGCCTCTGTCTGCAGGGTCCCGGTGTGGAGCCACCTCCTCTGATGGATGAAGCCAGCCTGGCACCTTCATCCCTCTCTGCCTATACCAGGTGACACATCTTTCTAAAGCCATTTTCCTAGTTTCCACAGGCTACCCAGAAAGACTATTAAACACCTCACCCAGCCAGTTCTTTCCAAAAATACCCACTCCTATTTGTGAAAATGGAGAATTATATAACTCTGAAACGGGCCCCACCCATGTCCCTTCTCGTCTTGATGCTGTGGCCGAAGCCACGGAGGAGCCCGGCCTCGTCACCTGCAGCCCCGTGAGCCAGAAACGCGACTCCTCTCGTGGCAAGGCTGGGTCCTGGCTGGAGTGATGCTCACTCCTCAGGACGGTCCCAGATGTCTTGCTAGGTTCAGCTGGCCTTGGCTTGCTTTATTTAGGAGGCCGGCGGCTGCGGTTCAGAAATTGCTTTCCTCTTGGGACCTCTGCCATGCCCATTTATGTCTCAGTTATGAGAGGACGTCACTGCTGCCAGCTCCTCACAAGCCACAGGCTGCACATCCCTACAGTCCCTCCTTCCTCTCTGTAGCTTTCATGACAAGAAATCGGGGGCACTCCTCATTTAGAAGGATGGGCTAGCTTTTTTATTTTAAGAGGAGAGAAAGGGTCTTCTCTTACATAGAAGAAGGGAATGGAGGAATGTTTATTGAGTGGGTGCCAGTATTTCTGTGTGTGTGTGTGAGAGAGAGAGAAAGAGAGAGACAGACAGACAGACAGACAGAGACAGAGGGACAGATAAGGACAGACAGACAGGAAGAGAGAGAGATGAGATGCATCAGTTCTTCGTTGCGGCTCCTTAGTTGTTCATTGATTGCTTTCTCATACGTGCCTTGACCGAGGGAGGGGCTACAGCAGAGTGAGTGACCCCCCTGTTCAAGCCAGCGACCTTGGGCTCAAGTCAGCAACCATGGGGTCATGTCTGCGATCCCACACTCAAGCCAGCGACCCTGCGCTCGGGCTGGTGAGCCCATGCTCTAGCTCGGGGTTTCAAACCCGGGTCCTTCGCATACTAGTCCGACTCTTTATCCACTGCGCCAGTGCCTGGTCAGGCAGTGCCAGTATTTCTTGTACATTTTTTCATTAATCCTCACAACAATCCTTAAGATATGGGTCTCAATCACTCTATTTTTATGGTTGAGGAAACTGAGGCTTGTTCAAGCTGAACAGCTTGGTCGCTTGGCCGCATTAGGGCAGAGTCAGGATGCAAAGGCAAGTCTGGACCCCCTGGACTCCTCCACGTGGCCTGGGAAGTGGATTGAAGGCATCCCGGTCTCTGCCCAGCACGAGGAGGGCAGGGGAGGGAAACTTTAGGAAAATGTTCTTTCGCTCATCGTTAATCCTTGATTCTCGTCTCGAGTCACAGCTCCTGCCGAGGACCTTCTGCAGAGCTGGGCATAAACAGACCGCCTTTTCTCTGTGTGTGTGTTTCTTTTCCCTGATCGATTTTCCCTGATTTAATATGGAATTCTGTTGGGCAGTGGTATTCCACAGTAGTGCTGTTCCCCAGACTGGTCGGAGAAAGTGGGCAGCCTGTTCCTAATAAATACCATGAGTCACATGTCTCCCCGGCTGCCAAGAATATTCATGCAGAACCCAAGTCCTTCTTTGGCCTGTGCAAGTTTCCCGAGGACCAGTGAAACAGTGTGTCCTTTGTCCTCAGAGAGTCTCATGCTCTTGTGGGGGCTCCCTATCTTAGGAACCTGGTTGTTGATGGGTCAAGGTTCTTGCCTCAGCCTACGAGAACCACGGTTCTGAACACCAGATGCAGGGAGTGTTGGACCATGGGGGGCGTGGAATCAGGAGAGCTGGCAAGGGCGCTTGCTAGCGCTGTGACCCTGAACAACTCTCTACATTTTCCGAGCCTCATTTTCCACACCTGTAAAATGGGGTGATGAGAGTTGCTGAAATCACAGGTTGTAGAAGCTGATGTGTCCCAGGAAACTTTGGGCAAGTCCCTCACCCTTTTCCAAATGCAGTTTTCTCAATGATAGAATGGAGGTTGCAGTAGTAATTAAGCCACCAGATTGTTGTGCACAGTAGATTAATTCAAATGTGGGAACGCGCTGGACAATTTGGGGCATATGATAAATGCTCAATAAATGTTGGATGTTTTTAATTAGACTGTTACTGTTACCCAGCTTCCAAGGTTGCTGTAAGGTTCAAATAAACTCACGTGAAAGTGTCTAATATGGAGTTTGGAATATAATAGGTGCTTCAAAATAGTTAAATCTGGTCTTCATCATAAGGAGGTCAAACCTTTGAGAAGGCAGAGGTTAGAAAGGAACTGTTCAGTTTCCAGAGTTCTGTTCAGCCAACATATACGGGACACCCACTGTGCCCGTCCTCCGTGCTGAGTGCTCAGCCAACATATACGGGACACCCACTGTGCCCGTCCTCCGTGCTGAGTGCTCACAATTTGGAGATGAACCAAATCCACCCCCGGCCCCTTGGAGCACCTGCCCCTGGCCTCTTGGAGCACATTATCTCACAGGGAAACAGCCACCGGACTGTAAGATGTGAGAATGCAGATGGCTTAGAGTACTGGGGAAGCACAGGAGCATGGAAGACCATATTCTTCTGGCTTTTATTGTATTCAGAAACTTGGACTTCTGTTTTATTCCCAGTGGTTTTTTCTACTAATGCTGGAAGTGACAAGAAAGGTGAGCAGAGACTTAGTTACAAAGGGTCAGGCTGACCCCTAAGCAACGGAGAGCTGTGGCAAGTTTGAGCTCAGGTGCGAGCACATTTGCGTTTTGGAAAGGGGCCTCTGGCAGCCCCGTGTGTTGTGTGGAAGAAGGTAGATAAGGGCCAGGAGACCAGCTTGAGGGTTTCCCCATCACCAAGTGAAAAGAACAAGGATCCAAAATCGGGGACAGATTCCAGAGACCTGTAAGAGGTAATGTCGGCAGTCACCCATGAAGGCAGGCTGATGGGGCTGCCGCTTAATCAGGTGTGCCGTGGGGGGTGGGAGTGAGCACAGGGGCCTTTTGGGGAGAAGGACAGTTCCGTCCTTGTGGGTCTCCTTCCTCTCTGTGGGATTTCCTGTCATGGCTTCCTTTGACCTGCCCATGACGCAGGGGACAGAGCTGGGTGGGGTAAGAGGAGATGGCGAATTCACTCAAGGTCCAGCTGTGGCTGGCCAATCCCTAAAGGGGACTCTGAGGAATGTTCCCAGGTGGACCTTTCTGACACTCTTTGGGACTAGAAGGGATGCAGGTCCAGAGCTTGTGGGGGGAAGTTGTCAACTTTCTAGAGGCCACCATGTGCCATTGGGCACAAGAGCGACTCACCCAGTTTCCTGTACCTCTTGGTCACTGCGTTGTGAGAGACTCTGGTCCAGTGACCGGATTGTGTTTCATCCTCACGTCGAGAACACGTCCAGATATTACCTGTTTCTGATAGCTGGTGGATCTGATGGTCCCCGAAGAAGCATTGGCATAGACATTAGCAGACGCTCCCAGACAGGAACCTTTGATGTTCCTTGTAACAGCTACCTGGCTCCAGGGAGCTACTTCACACACGGGTCCAATCAGTCAGTCCCAGCGCTGAGCCCAGGTCCTGATTCTCTGGAAAAAAGTGCGGTTGGTTGCTGTCTGAATGCATGTGCCTCCCTGCTGCCTGCCCCTTGGGGCCACGCCTCCACGACCTCGCAGGAAGTGGGGGTGATTGATGTTGACAGTCTTCTCATGTGTGCCGTCATGGTGCTGTCCCTTTCCAAGCCAAACCCAGCCTGTGCCAGGCATCAGGTCTCTAACACGGGGGCCAAGTTCCCTTTGGCCTGGCAACGGAGGCCTCCTGTGATGCTCCCCACCGGCTGGTTGACTCTGTTTGCACAAGCCCCTGTCTCCCGTCTCGATTTTCCATGGGAAGGACAGCAGAGACCTTGGACAAGCCCAGAGCAGAAGGCTCTGACCTGATGCTAGTCAGCAGTGCCAGCACCATGTTGAAAGCTGCTGCTCGCTCGGTGATGATGGACGTCATGAGGGGCTCCGTTCTTGTAGAAACAGTTACGGCTGCTTGGCTCACCGTCTGGTTTTATTTCCTCCTTTCTTGTTGTTTGTGGCACAAAATGAGGACATTGCCGGTTTGAGAGTATCCACCCTCCACACACACACACACACACACACACACACACACACACACACACACGGTGCCATTTGGTTTCTGTGCCTTGATTGATTTCCATCTGCCAGCACGCAGGGCACCTCACTCTTCAGCTTCTCAAACAGATGGCCAGGAACGGGAGCCAGGCTGGCGAAGTCGTCAGACGCAGGGAGAGAGCGTGGCGCTGAAGGATCTTGTGATCCCGGCCGGCCCTCCGCTTGTTATCCACGGGGTCCCAGCTATCTTGCACATTAAAATAACAACACACCCTGAACCTTTCTTGTGTGAATTTGAATGAAAAAGCAGAGGATTCCGGGAAGGGAACTGTGGGAAGCAGTTTGAGTTCCCCCGTTGAGGCGAGCGCATGCTTGTGTTTAACTCCTGTGGGGATTCAGCCTGTGTGGGTTTCCAGACCTTGTGTGTGTGTCAATTCCTGTTAGGAACAAGTCATTCCATTTGATGGCGGGTGGCTTCAGATGCACTTGGAACCCCCAGAGGGTTGGCCAGGAGCAAAGCATCAACCTGAGGGCACCCCTGGAAGATGATGGCATCTCCAGAGTGATCCCAGCCTGGGACCCCAGGGCCAGAATTACTCAGGTTCCCACTGGCATCCCCAGAAGGGATGTGGTCCCGAAGGACTGAGTCTCCCAGAGGCCCCTTCCTCGCTGGGGGCCTGGAGAGGCACCACTTTCTCCTTTTCTCTGACCCTCACACACACCCACACCATCCCTTGGGACCTCCTGTTCTGAGACTGGACGTGGGAAGGTGCTATTTTATGATTTCAGTTCTAATGATGATATGACTCTGCCCAGCCATGTCTGAGTAAATGTTAGTGGGTTGAATAATTTTTAAGAGAGGGAGGGAGATGATAGGATGTTCAGTGAGCTGTATATTTGGACTGAGGCAAATATTTGTGTATTTGGATGAGGGGCCTCCAGAGGGTGAAATGATGGACAGAAGGAGAAAGACCCCTGACCCTTTCTGAACATCCGCCATGTGCATAACTGGCGGGCCAGGTGCGAGGATGCTCACATTCACCGTGAGGTGCCTGATCTCACAGACCGGGACAGCTGCTGAGCAGCAAAGCAGCAAATGTAACCCTCAGTGACCTGAACACCCCCTCCTGTGCAGTCTTTCCTCTGGGCCTGGGGTAGCAAGCTCAAGTTTCCTCTTGCTTGTCAACTCAGGGGAGAAGCATGTGCCCTACTGGGATCCACCCAGCAAGCCCCCTACCAGGCAATGCTCTGTCCATCTGGGGCCATTGCTCCATTGCTCAGCAACCAAGCTATTTTTAGCTCCTGAGGTGGAACCATTCTCAGTGCCTGAGGCCATCTTGCTCCAACCAAGGCATAGCTGCAGGACGGGAAGAGATAGAGAAAGAAAGGGGATGGGGAAGGGTGGAGAATCAGACAGTTGCTTCTTCTGTGTGCCCTGACCAGGAATTGAACCTGGGACATCCACACGCCAGACTGACGCTCTACCACTGAGCCAACTGGCCAGGGTTTGAGGGGAAAAGGATTGTGAGGGCACATTTGGGGTCCCTGAGAAGAGAAGTGGGAGATGCTGGCATTGCCCTCGACTGACTCTGCCCTAGCACCCGCCAGCACTGTTTATGCCCTGGCTCACCAGGCCTCCTGCGGAGCGAGCTCTCCCATTTGCTCCCTTCATCTGCCCTCCCTCCTTTCTTGTTTGGGCCTCAGACCCCATCTTTTAGTCTTGTGGCTGAAACTGCTCCCAGGCAAGTCACCTCTGTCAGAGTCTCAGCAGCTGTCTCCCTGCTCCACCCTCAAGAATTCTGTTTTCTCCACCTGTGACCCCAGTGGACCTTCCCTGGCATCTTCTGCTCCAGACCCTCGGCCCCTGTCCGAGCGCTTGGAGGTGCCTGTGACCAGACACAGCTAGAATTTCTGGGTCTAACTTTTTGGCAACAGTAGAGGGGTCTGCACCAGCCCCCCGCCCTCTGCCCCATGCTGACATCAGCAGCCGGACCCCGCTCCCCGGATGGGGCAGCTCTCTTCCCGGATGGGTCTCCTGACCCATTTCACCGGTTTGAATGCGTAAAGACTTGGAAAGGCCGCCCTGGCCGGTTGGCTCAGTGGTAGAGTGTCGGCCTGGCGTGTGGAAGTCCTGGGTTCGATTCCTGGCCAGGGCACACAGGAGAAGCGCCCATCTGCTTCTCCACCCCTCCCCCCCCTTCCTCTCTGTCTCTCTCTTCCCCTCCTGCAGCCGAGGCTCCATTGGAGCAAAGATGGCCCGGGCGCTGAGGATGGTTCCTTGGCCTCTGCCCCAGGCGCTAGAGTGGCTCTGGTCTCGGCAGAGCTACGCCCCAGAGGAGCAGAGCATCGCCCCCTGGTGGGCAGAGCGTCGCCCCTGGTGGGCGTGCCGGGTGGATCCCGGTCGGGCGCATGCAGGAGTCTGTCTGACTGTCTCTCCCCGTTTCCAGCTTCAGAAAAATACAAAAAAACCCACAAACAAACAAACAAAAAACTGGCCAATCTCCTTGGACCTGTCGAAGGAGAAAGCAGGTCTACCTCTTGGTCAAGATTTCATCAGGTTGAGTTGGGACAAATGATGCTCAGGACCATTCTTCAGTTAGCAGTGGCCAGGCAGCCTGAGTACGATGGACATTTTCATCTCCATGTGGGTTTACATGTGTTCCTCATCATCCAGAGGAAGAGGAAGGGGGTGCAGGTAGCACCCCCAGACTACTCACATCTCATCTTATGGCCACTGCAGCAAACCTGTGACACAGGTGTGGGAGGTCATGGTCCCCGGTTTATAGATGAAATGGTTACTGAGTGCCTGTGGCATACCGGGCGGCACTATACCTCTGTGCTGTGTGTGTGTGTGTGTGTGTGTGTGATCTCCTCTACTAACTCTCCCAGCAGACCTATGCTGGCATGCCCTTCAATTTACAAACGAGGAAACTGAGGCTCGAGACGTTCAAGGATGTGTCTAAGGACCCCCCCCCCCTCCCGCTGGAGGTTAGCATGAACCAGGGTTAATGCATCGAATTCCCAGCTCCCGGGCTCTCACCCTCTCTCTCACCCTGAGAGGCAGGCATTATTTTCTCCTCTTATTTTTGGAAATGTTAATAAGAATTTCCAGAATGGGGCTGGGCTGGGGCGGCCTCTGTCTGACCTGCTCTTTAAACCTCTCCAGTGCTGAGAGGCGGCCAAGCCACAGCTCTAAAGCCAGGGTGCAGACAAGTGAGCAAGGCCATTGTGCCTTCTCCTTACATCCAAGGAGAGGACAAGAGCAAAGCAATCAGAGTTCTATCAGCCATTTCCCTCCGGGACCAAGTCACTGGCCACACAGCTGGCCCAGCCTCCAATGTCACTCAGATCAGAGAGGAGTAGCTGGACACATGGATGACTCCTTACGCCTTTTTTCTTTTCTTTGGGTGAGAGGAGGGGAGATAATGAGGCAGATTCCCACATGTGCCCTGACTGGGATCCACCTGGCAAACCCATCTAGGGCCGATGCTTGAGAACTGAGCTATTTTTAGTGCCTGAGGCTGATGTGCTCCAACAGAACTAATCTCAGCACCCGGGGCCATGCTCAAATCAATCAAGCCACTGGCTGTGGGAGAGGAAGAAAGAAAGAAGGGGCAGAGGGAGGGAGGAGAAGCAGACGGCTGCTTCTCCTGTGTGCCCTTACTGGGAACCGAACCCGGACATCCATAAGCTGGGCTGACACACTATCCACTAAGCTACCAGCAGGGCCCTCCTTAGGCTTTAAGAATGCTTTTCTTTCCCCTCAGTTAAGAGCCTGCAGCAAATAGCCCACCACGAAGCTCCCCTTTATTCACAGGTTCATTCATTCACACCTGTTACTGTCCGGGCAGCTGAAAGTATGAGAAGAAAAAGTCATTGTCACCTGGGCTTCCTCCCTGCTTATACAAACATGCAGAGACTCACCTTTCCAATTCTCCTGCTCACACCACCTCCATCCTGACTTGGGCACGTCTTCCCTTTTCCTAGCAACGTCTTCCAATACCTGTCCTTCATCTCCTGTTAACCCGGCACCTCCTGTGTGCTCAGGCTGCTGTAGGCTTGGTAGGGAACTCAACACACACACAAGCCTGCCTCCCAAGACCTTACATTTCATGTAATAGTGCATTCTCTACACGTGATACAAATTTCGCTTTATTTACAAATTTCACTTGCTGTCAAATTGTAGTTGGGCCAGTTTGCTGTCCCCTTGGGGCTGTCTCTGCATGTGGCTCTTTGCTGCCCCTCTCCCAGTCTTTCTGGTGCATAGTTACTGTTTGTGGCCCTGGCTTCTGGGTGCTTGCAGGCCCTGCCTTAGCTGAGCGCCATGGACGTCACTTAACGCTCTATGGTAAAAGTGAGGGTATTTCCAGGGTATCAGTGTATAAACTCAGTAGTTGCTCTGGGTCACAGCTCATTGCTTGCTCGGGGTAAGATTGGCAGAGAACTAAGGCCTGATGTTGAACTGTGGTCTACTGGCTTCTAAATTATGCAGGCCTCAAATCACAGAGCACCTACCTTTATTAAATTCTACTAAAGAATGAGCCCATCAGGTACATTTTGACCAACAGACATAATGCATTTGGCCTTTGTTGTTAGATTTTGAGTATCTTTACATGTGGCATTTGATCTCCAGGTGTTCCCAGTTGGCCACAGTCTCCACCACTCCTTATTGTACCTCTCTCCCCAGTTTCTCTTCTCATTTCTTACCTACCTTTTCTCACATGGCTTTCAGCTTCTACCTCCTGTTTAACATACATTCTCATTTCATCCTTATAATAACTTAATGAAGATTAATTTTTAGATGAGGGAACTGAGGCCCACCTGGAGGCCGTGTAACTTGTCCAGAGTCCCACAGTAAGAAGCAGGACTGTGGTGGTGGGGGGTGGGACTGGTCTTTCCAACACCACAGCCCCTGCCCTTCAACCCCCCCCCCCCCGCCCCGTGGGCTCCCAACATGTCCATGCACCCGTTAGACACATTGCTCCTCTGTGCTGTCCGGGCCAGGTCTGACCTGCACATGGGGGCGGGAAAGGCATGACCCTAGGGATGACTTTTTGTGTCTGTGTGTCTTTGTGTGTGCGTCTGTGTGTGTCTTTCTGTGTGCATTGGTGTCAATTGCATATGTGTGCATATGTGTGCATCTGTGTCTCTGTGTCTCTGTGTGTGCACATCCTCTCACTAGGCAACCAGGCTCCCAGGCTCCGGCCTCTCCTGACCCAGTGTTAGCGTTCGGAGGGATGTGGGCAGCTCTGCACAGAGGCGCTCTGTGTCGCAGGCCCACACGGGCCAGGCTTTCTGGCCTGGGCTGGTCATTGTTACACACGCCCATCCACTTCCTATGTTCAGTATTCCTACCTGCCATTTACTCACCGTTTTGTAATTTAGTTTCTTTTATTCTCATCTGTTGGGTGACAGATCCCACTTCACCTTCCAGCCGTAATTATGTAATTACGGCAGTGAGTGATCATGTCCTGTAACAGCCTGTCCTGATTTTGTCTCTGATAGTCTTGGACCAGACCCAGTGGGGAGGACTAGCCAGGCCTGGGATGTCCCTGAGGTGTCCTCCTGGTTCCAGAGCTGTGAGGTCTCTGACTGCCCTGTTCTGCCCAGGGCTAAGGCTGCTCCTGGGCCCCGTGAAGTTATCTTGTTGGGTGTCTTTAGTTTTGTTTTTTTTTGTTTGTTTGTTGTATTTTTTTGTATTTTTCTGAAGCTGGAAACAGGGAGAGACAGACAGACTCCCGCATGCGCCCGACCGGGATCCACCTGGCACGCCCACCAGGGGCGATGCTCTGCCCACCAGGGGGCGATGCTCTGCCCCTCCGGGGCGTCGCTCTGCTGCGACCAGAGCCACTCTAGCGCCTGAGGCAGAGGCCAAGGAGCCATCCCCAGCGCCCGGGCCATCTTTGCTCCAATGGAGCCTTGGCTACGGGAGGGGAAGAGAGAGACAGAGAGGAAGGGGGGGGGTGGAGAAGCAAATGGGCGCCTCCCCTATGTGCCCTGGCTGGGAATCGAATCCGGGTCCCCCGCACGCCAGGCTGACGCTCTACCGCTGAGCCAACCGGCCAGGGCCTGGGTGTCTTTAGTTTCTTTCAGGAGATTCCCTATAGTTCATTTCTTTTCTTTTTGGAGGTCTGTGTTAACTGGAAACAAAAGCCCCTTTGTTTTCTAGTTTCGTTATCTAGGCAGTTTCGTTATCTAGGCTGAGTGATGTTATCACAGAGCAAGGTGTGAGGGATCCAGGCCGCCTCTTTCCAGCTGTGGTTGTGTGACTGGGTTCCTCTGTTATCCTCTCTGAGGTGCTCCCTCACCTGTCGGATAGGGCCTTGTACCTGCCATGTATCCCTTAAGTCATTCAGCTTTCATGAGTGTATTATGCACTTTTGTGTGAGGCCCAGTACCGGTCCCCCTAGAAGTTCATGTCCAGGCAGAAGTAAACCAGGAGGCAGTTAAAACCCAGGGACATTGTGTTAGATTTGAGAATCACGGGTCTAAAAGATAATGACCTCACTTTCCAACCCAGAGGAATGGGACATGTGGGAAACAGGTGGCCTCAGGAGGCTGACAGGGACTCTATGTGTTTGGTTCAGGTAGGAGGTGGAAGGAACCTTCTGTGAAGGTGTTGAGGTTTGGACAAAGTTGTGCATTACAAAGTACAGCTCCTGCAGAAACCGTGGGGAAAAAGAGGCCGAGAGAGAGTGGTGGGGATGAGAGAGGACAGAAAGCCTATGAAGAGGCCTTTCTTTCTTTTTTATTAAGTGGAAGGTGGGGAGACAGAGACAGACTCCCACATATGCCCTGACTAATATCCACCCGGCAAGCCCCACCACCAGGTGATGCTCTGCCCATCTGGGTCCATAGCTCTGTTGCTTGACAACCAGGCTATTTTAGCGCCTGAGGCTGAGGCCATGGAGCCATCCTCAGTGCCTGGGGCCAACTTGCTTGAACCATTTGAGCCATGGCTGCAGGAGAGGAGAGAGAGAGAGAGAGAGAGAGAGAGAGAGAGAGAGAAGGGAGAGGAGGAGGGGTGGAGAAGCAGATCAAACCTGGGACTTCTACACACTGGGCTGATGCTCTACTGCTCAGCCAACCACCCAGGGCCTTCAAGAAAGGCCTCTTGGATGACACCATTTGTTTTGGGGGACTACACCATTTCCAAAACCATCAATCTCACTTGTCTCCTGGGGGGGGGGCTCAGGAGTGTGGGTTAGGGATAAGTGAGGGGGCAGGATGTATGGGGTGTTAGCTCAGAATCTCAGAGAGGGGCAGCTGTGGCCTAGGCTAGTCGTGCCATTTCCGAAATCAAGCAGCGAGCAGTGCTTAGGGAAAGATGACGTGTCTGAATGGGGATCCCACGTGGAGACAAACGGATTGCCTTGGGAGCATTCCACTTGGACAGTTCCAAAGCCCATGCGGGAACATTGGGGGTCTCTGAGCAGAGATCTGCAGGGCTGGATGTCACGAGGGTTCCCTGCTGGGACAGTGTGGTGGTGAGCGGCCGCGCCCCAGGCCGACCACAGGTGTGAGGGCTTCCAGGTGCAGCTGCTGGCCACAGGGCTCTTGCAAGGATGGCAGTGCCACATTCCTTCTCCCTGGCCCTCCCTACTACTGCCTTGTATACAAACGGAACTCCCAGAAAAAGAGGATTTAGAGATGGGGTGACAGTGAGGGCCAGACAGAGATAGAAAGAACCTGTTGGGAACAGTTCCCGTCTATTGTCATTCAAACGGCTCCTGTTCTAAGCATCACCTGCTCTGGCCAGAGGGACAAGAATGTGTTTGCAGAAGCAACTACTGTACTCACTGTACAGCAGAGGAAGTACGGTAGTCCTGCCTGCTTTTGTTTGGCAAAATCGGGTGCAAAACCGGCCTTTCCCATATTTAACATCATAGCCCCAGGGTGGACTTATATTATTACAGACCCAGCTGTGAGGAATCCACTCTTTGATCTGGGTTGGCTATTAGTTGTTATATCAAATACTGCTTCAGATTTCTGAAGCATTGGTTTAAAATAGACTGTGTGTGTATATATAGTTTCTTTTTCTTTCTTTTTTCTTTTTGACAGAGACAGAGAGTCAGAGAGAGGGACAGACAGGAAGGGAAAGAGATGAGAAGCATCAATTCTTTGTTGTGGCACCTTAGTTGTTCACTAATTGCTTTCTCATATGTGTCTTGACCAGGGGGGCTACAGCAGAGCGAGTGATCCCTTGCTCAAGCCAGTGACCTTGGGCTTCAAGCCAGTGACCTTTGGGCTTAAGCTGGTAACCATGGGGTCATGTCTATGATCCCACGCTCAAGCCAGCAACCCCATGCTTAAGCTGATGAGCCCACACTCTAGCCAGTGACCTTGGGGTTTCAAACCTGGGTCCTCCATGTCCCAGTCCGATGCTCTATCCACTGCATCACCGCTTGGTCAGGCTGTGTAGTTTCTTTTTTTTTTTTTTTTTTTTTTTCATTTTTCTGAAGCTGGAAACAGGGAGAGACAGTCAGACAGACTCCCGCATGAGCCCGACCGGGATCCACCCGGCACGCCCACCAGGGGCGACGCTCTGCCCACCAGGGGGCGATGCTCTGCCCATCCTGGGCGTCGCCATGTTGCGACCAGAGCCACTCTAGAGCCTGAGGCAAAGGCCACAGAGCCATCCCCAGCGCCTGGGCCATCTTTGCTCCAATGGAGCCTTGGCTGCGGGAGGGGACGAGAGAGACAGAGAGGAAAGCGCGGCGGAGGGGTGGAGAAGCAAATGGGCGCTTCTCCTGTGTGCCCTGGCCGGGAATCGAACCCGGGTCCTCCGCACGCTAGGCCGACGCTCTACCGCTGAGCCAACCGGCCAGGGCAAGTTTCTTATAGTAATAAAGTTATTGGCTCTGGCCAGGTGAATTAGTGGATAGAGTGTTATCCTGGTGCACTGAGGTCATAAGTTCAGTCCCCGGTCAGGGTACACACACGGGAAGCAATCAATGAGTGCACAACTAAGTGGAACTAAGAAGTGGTTCTTCCCCCTCTCTCAAACCAATGGACAAATTAAAATAAATAAAGTTTTTTTTTTCAAAATAAGGATCTCTTTGCATTTTAAAAGATTATGTAATTAGACTAAAGAATATTTGAATCCTAGTCCTGCCTGACTAGCTCAGCAGTAGAGCGTCAGCCTGGTGTGTGAAGTCCTAGGTTCGATTCCCGGCCAGGGCACACAGGAGAAGCGTCCATCTGCTTCTCCACCCCTCCCCCTCTCCTTTCTCTCTATTTCTCTCTTCCCCTCCCACAGCCAAGGTTCCATTGTAGCAAAGTTGGCCTGGGCACTGAGGATGGCTCTATGGCCTCCACCTCAGGAGCTAGAATAGCTCTGATTATGGAGCAACGCCCCAGATGGGCAGAGCGTCGCCCCCTGGTGAGCGTGCCGGGTGGAGCCCGGTCAGGCGCATACGGGAGTCTGTCTGCCTTCCCGCTTCTCACTTCAGAAAAAAAAAAAAGAAAAGAAAAGAATATTTGAATTCTTATTGCAGAGAGAGAGGGAGAGCACCCACACTTCCTAGCCTGGTGTTCAGTAGGATTAGCAGTTCAGTTCCACCCATCCTGTCACTGTCCCCGACCCCATCTGTGCATCTTCCCTGTGGCCATGTGAAGTTGCTCTAAATTCCCGCAGTTCCTCCTGCCCTTGTTCCTACTGTTCCCTCTGCCTGGAATGTCTCTCATCAGAGCTAACTGCTCATATTTCAAAGCCTGGGCCAAGTGTTCCTTGAGCACCCCAGCCCCAAACAGGATGAGCTAGCTACATCTTCCTCTGGGTCCCTTGGCATTCTTGTTGTACCTTCCATCCTTGTATTTGTCACCTGGTATAGGGGCTGGTTATGTTCTAGTCTGCCTCTGGCAGTAGAGTGTGGGATAGGACCGTGTTGACAAAGATGAACTCATTCATTCATTCATTCATTCATATCCTGAGGTTCTTCTAGACGCCAGCCCCGTGCTGGGCTCCTGGGTTACAGGGAGATTAAACACGCCCCCACCCTCTGACAACCCACAAACACACAGACGACCGCCGCACATGCAGCTGCTGCTGCAGGAGGACACAGAAGAGGGGCGTCAGACACTGGACCTAGAATCAGGGCTGGCTGGGTGATATCAGGGAAGGCTTCCTGGAGAACGTGACACCAGTGCAGAGGGGGTGTCCACCGTCCACCAGTGCCTCGGCCACGCACGGACCGCACAGAAGCTCAGTCAGGATTTGCTCCACTGTGACATTTGCAGTATGTGGGCCAGGGCCAGGTATGGCCACCTCACCCTCCATGTTTTTCTGGTCCATAGAAGGACGCAGCTTGTCTCGAGCATGTGAAATCTGCCTGCTGTCTTAGCTGGTCTGAATCCACAGGGTTCATAAAGGGTTCATAAAGTTCGGAAGCAGATATTATTTTTGTTTGTTTGTTTGTTTTTTGTTTTTTTTTTGTTTTGTTTTGTTGTATTTTTCTGAAGCTGGAAACGGGGAGAGACAGTCAGACTCCCGCATGCGCCCGACCGGGATCCACCTGGCACGCCCACCAGAGGGCGATGCTCTGCCCACCAGGGGGCGATGCTCTGCCCCTCCAGGGCATCGCTCTGTCACGACCAGAGCCACTCTAGCAGCGCCTGGGGCAGAGGCCAAGGAGCCATCCCCAGCGCCCGGGCCATCCTTGCTCCAATGGAGCCTCGGCTGCGGGAGGGGAAGAGAGAGACAGAGAGGAAGGAGAGGGGGAGGGGTGGAGAAGCAGATGGGCGCTTCTCCTGTGTGCCCTGGCCGGGAATCAAACCCGGGACTTCTGCACGCCAGGCCGATGCTCTACCACTGAGCCAACCGGCCAGGGCTTATTTTATATTTTATAGATTGGAGATGTCTCTCAAGACATCTTGTGTATTCTCCCGTGTGTCTAGGATTTGTGGACATTTTGGATATCTTCAGGGTTTCCCCTTTTTAGGAACCTTGGGGTTTGGGGTCCACCCATCATGGTCTGCCTTCTCCACAGTCTCATCCTCTCTGCCTCCCCATTGACCACGGCTAGTCTAGACAAATGAGAGGCTGGCCCCAGCTGGAACCATGGAGTTTTTTTCAAAAAAACATAATAAAATTGAGGCGAAAATGGAAATATCTCCATGTTTATTTTTAAGTGTCCTTTTAAAATGTTAAGTTTCCTTTGTTGGTTGGGAAACATCAAAACAGGTTATGTGTAACTTGGTTTGCTCGTAAAAAGAAGCTCGTACTTGATATATTTATAGAGGGGACAGAGGTGATTTTTTTGCATTAAGTTTTTTTTTTTTCTATTTTTCTTTTTCAACCAAAGAGAGCCTGGAAAATTTCTCCACCCTCTGCACGGTCGGTGTATTTTCCTGGCCCTGCGAGGCCGGTGCAGCCTTCTGTTTCCCAAAGTGAAGAGTTAAATACCCTGAGCTTTGTTTGACCTTGAGTTCTGCTTCTCTCTTTACAAGAGAAAAAGCACCGTTTCTTGGGCTGGGGTTCGTAATGGGCACCGGAAGGCAGTGCTCCAAAGAGCAGGGGAAAAAAAAGGCCTTTCTCTGTTGGAAATAAGGCAGGGATGAAAAGATTGTTTTTGCCAACCTCTGGCTATGTCTGTAGCTTGCCTCTGGTTTTTGTCCCTTTGCACCCAAAGCATGTGTGAGCGTAGCAGAAATTTTACCGAAGGTTTCATGGGAAGGAAGGCAATGACACGTACTTCACACAGCACAGCTTGGAAACCCTTGTCTCCGTGTCTGCTCTATATAGTTCTGACTCCTCCGTGCCCAGCCCTGCCAGGTCTGTTCTCTCTCCTTTGCCCGCCTGGAGTCTGCCAGCCATGCCCCTCCCCACCCCGCCTCAAATCCAAAGGCCCCCCCCCCTTATCTCTGGTCTGGTGTGGACTTCCATGCCCAGTCAATAGGGTTCCCAGCAAAGGGCTATCACCAGCACTGTGGCCGTAGGAAGTTCTAAGTAGTCTTTTTTTTTTTTTTTTGTATTTTTCTGAAGCTGGAAACAGGGAGAGACAGTCAGACAGACTCCCGCATGCGTCCGACAGGGATCCACCTAGCATGCCCACCAGGGGGCGACGCTCTGCCCACCAGGGGGCGATGATCTGCCCCTCTGGGGCGTCGCTCTGTCGCGACCAGAGCCACTCTAGTGCCTGGGGCAGAGGCCAAGGAGCCATCCTCAGCGCCCGGGCCATCTTTGCTCCAGTGGAGCCTTGGCTGCGGGAGGGGAAGAGAGAGACAGAGAGGAAGGAGGGGGGGGGTGGAGAAACAAATGGGCACTTCTCCTATGTGCCCTGGCTGGGAATCGAACCCGGGTCCCCCACACTCCAGGCCGACGCTCTACCGCTGAGCCAACCGGCCAGGGCCCTAAGTAGTCTTTTTATTTATACAAGCCAGAATAAGAAGGTAGTATTATACAGACAAACAGAAAAGTCCTAGAAGAATTTCTGAGCCCCTGGCTAGCCCTAGTCATTTCTCCCAGCCTCTAATCCTCCAGGGCTGGCCCTCCCTTGGGGACAGATCCAGCAGTCATTTCTCTGTGCAATCCTCAGCTGATTATGTGGTCTAAGGAATCTGAGTGGCTCTAGCTGGGTCCTGGACCCTAGGAGCAGGTGGGGTTGCTAAATTCTTCAAGCGGTGCCAGCCGTCCTGACAGGCAGGCTCCTGGGGAACCCTGTATCTGTTCTGCAGGCTTCGCTCCATAGAAACCACACAATGTTAAACAGACACTCCGAGGTGCTGCAGATGGTGGGCCGGTGTTGCTACGCCAGATGCCAAGCTTGACAGGAAGACGGCTGGGTGTGTTATGGAAGGGACTGAGAGGGAAGGGAGGGGTGTTGATAATGAGTGATAGGATCTGGGATCACGTAAGCAGAGGGTGTCCCGGGCTCTTCTGGAAGAGGCATCAAAATGCCAAGACCTAACAAGAAGTTAGCGTTTCTCTCTGCCAGCCTGGTCCAGAGCGCTTCCTATCGGCTCCACCTCACGTCAGTCCTTGCAACACCCCTGAGAGGTCGTGGAACCCAGGAGACTAAGGGTTGCCCAGGGCCATGCAGCTAACCGCAGGTGGATGAGGACTCCACGGGCATAGCTGCTGCTCTGCTAGCACACTTGTGCCAAGTGCTACCCGGCATTGTGTTCCTCCTTCCCATCTGCCTTCCATCAGGAGGCAGTGCCCAGATACTCCAGAACATCTAAACCGAGCACTCTTGTATTTATTTGGGGACATTATTATTAGTGCTTCTTTAATTTCATCCAATATGCCAGCTGGCAGGAGCTTCCCCTGTGCGCACGATGGTCTCCCGCTGCCTGTCTACACTCCCGTCCGGCATGCCACCTTCTCTGCTCGCTGTCTGGGGGAGAAGATGCTTTCCCCGCTGAGCTCACAGTGGTGGTTCTCATCTTGCCCCTGCCCCTGCCTTTGGTCCTGTGTGTGCTCTGTTCCCTGCCCCAGACTCTGCTTGTCCAGCCCTGCCCCTGGTGCAAGGCCAGGTGTAGTGCCACATTCCCTCCTGCCCAGGTGCGTTCGGTTGGATTGAACTCTGGCACGTCATCCGGCCCCTCTAAGAAGCCCTCCTTCTTCTGCATTCGTCTGTGGGTCTCACCCCTCACTAGTGGGTAGGCCCATCTCCATATGACTTATCCTTGTTGTATTCAGAGGACAGATTCCAACCAATGAATACCTTTCATCATGGTAACCAATGCTCATGCCGCTCTGAAATCCAGAGCAGTTCCTCGTTTGGATGTGAGGTGCAGTCCCATTTTACAGAGGAGCACACTGAAGTCCCAGCAGGTCGGGCAGCTTGCCGTCAGTGACTCAGCTAGGGAGGAGCAGAGCGAATGAGTGACCCTGGGTCTGCCTGGCTGCAGAGCGCTGTCCCCAGCCCCGCCCAGGGCGCCCGTAATGCTCTGCGTGGGTTTGGTGCCACAGTGCCCGGGGCTCTGGTCCACAGGGGGCGCCACTCGGGAGCTGAGCCTGCCCGACCACCTTGGTTTGTAGCTGAGCCTCTGATTGGGGAGGACAGAGAGGCACTGGGATGGGGCTGAGGCCTCAGGGTCACAGGAGAGGAACATAACAAGCAGCTGATGGCATTAGGGGGGTGGGGAACAGCCACCTCTCTGAGGGAAGAGGCCCCAGAATGTTCTTTCTCCTTAGTCAGCAGAAGGGCATTCCACAGACAGGAGCCCTCTGTTCAAAGGAGGCTGGTCAGGAGCTAAGGCTGTGTGTGTGTGTGAACATGTGTGCACATGTGCATTTGTGTATATGTGTACATGTGTGTGTGTGTATATGTGTATGGCTTTACTACAGTCCAGGGTGAATTAAGCAGACATACAAGGGCATCTTGTCCCAAATGGGGGCGGGGCAGGCAGGGAGCAAGAGGTCAGGAGCATCTGAAGAAGTCAAGTGCAAAGCTGGGGGAGGTCTCCCCCTGCTCCTTTGCATCCCTGCCCCAGACAGGGCTACAGGGGGCAGACCTCACGGAAGGATAGGGCTGCAAAAATCAGGCCAGTCCTGGCGTGGGCTGCTCCGTCACCAACCTGCTACTGACAGACAGGGACAGAGGATGAGAGGTCTTCCAGGGGGCATACTAGAAGTTCTTGGAGAGGGCCCCTCGCAGCAGGACGGGCGCAGGAGAAAACCCATCCCTTCCCTCTCCCACTGCCCTGCAGGCCACGGGTAGGGAGGCACGGAGCTGGCTGCGTGGCATCTCACTCGCTGGGGCACTTGTCCCTCAGGCTTTCTATGTGTCCAACATCTGTGCTGCTGTAGTTACCGTATGCCCCAGGCCTGGTGCTAAACACTTCATACACAACTTCCTTAATTCTCGGCTAGGGAAGGGCTATTAACCCCATTACAGCTGAGGAAACAGAACTGTCACCACAGAGGAAGTGACTGTCTCAGGTCACAAAGCTGGTACGGGTGGGGTTGGGACCTGAAGCTGAGTCCTTTTTTTTTTTTTAATTTATTTATTAAATTTAATGCAGTGACATTGATAGATCAGGGTACATATGTTGAGAGAAAACATCTCTAGATTATTTTGACATTTGATTGTGCTGTATACCCCTCCCCCAAAGTTAAATTGTCTTTTGTCACCTTCTATCTGGTTTTCTTTGTGCCCCTCCCCTCCCCCAACCCCTCTCTCCTTCTTCACCCCCTCCCCCCCTCCCCCCACCCCCTCCCCCTGTTGCCATCACATTCTTGTTCATGTCTCTGAGTCTCATTTTTATGTCCCTTCTATGTATGGATTCATGTAGTTCTTAGTTTTTTTTCTGATTTACTTATTTCACTCCGTAAAACCACAATGAGATATCACCTCACACCAGTCAGAATGGCGCTCATCAACAAAACAACACAGAATAAGCTGAGTCCTTTAGAATTTCCTCCTCCTCTCAAGGGATGAGAAAGCCATCAACAACCCACCAATTCTGGTAAAAGGTGAAAAGCAGAAAGGGGGTTCAGTGTCCAGTGGGGCTTCAGATGGAGTCAGAGCTGCCGTGAAAGGGGTGCAGAAGGCTGTGGGGGATTTGGGGCTGTGATGGGGGACCTGTCAGGCGGGGCAGAAGCGGTCCACACTGCGCACTGGGTTGGACTGTGATTGACAGGGCTCAGAGCCAGTCATCTGGAAGCAGCGGGGGTCTCAGGCCAGTCAGGCCTGTCCCCACCCTCCTCCTGGGCCTGACCCCGCTGGTCTGGTGTCTGTGTTCTCCTTGGCGCTGCCTCTAGGACGGTGGCAATGCAGCCATTTTCAAATATTTGTTTGGATTTTCTGGAAGCTCCTTGAAGTTGGAATAAAACATCTGCCCGGTGGTTCTGAGATGCCTCTCGCCCCCTGGCAGGCCTGGCCCCTGCAGCACTGCCCGGGGAGTAAACAGGCGTGCAGGGCCACACTGCTGCGTTGTTGTTGGGAGACGGCCTGGGCCCTGCAGGCCCGGGTGTTTGCCCAGGTGCCCTGCACAGACCAGCCTGGGGTGTGGGGGCCTTGATGGCCTGAGGGGGAGCCCCAGGGGTCCAGGCCAGGAAGCCAGAAGTATTTAATGTTACACTGGAAATACCAGCAGGCTTCCTGGAGTGGACAGAGGCCAGTGGTCAAGAAAGGAGTGGGCTTGGAGGCCGCCTGACTCCCCACTGTGTGGCCATCATACCTCAACTCTGTCAGCTGACAAAGCAGTTCTCTGTCCCTCAGCCACAAGTAGAAGGAGACATGGCTCTTGGGAACATTTGGGCTACTATCCCAGAACATAGGGTCATGGCCAGGGGCAATGTAGAGCCCCCGCCCTTCTCAACATGTCCTATAAGAGGGGAGGACAACGCGAAGGGGCAGCTACTTCTATTGCCGTGTGGGACGTTGGACCTGAAATGCTAGGTTTTTAGATTTTTCCAGCAAAGCTGGAAATCTAGATATTTGTGTGAAATTTCTCAATTTTTAAAACGCTTAAAAATGCTATGCAGGCTGAGCTACACATCTGCAGACCAGATGTGGTCCCTAGGCTGCCAGTTAGTGACCTCTGCTCGTGGCCTTCAGAATCCAAGGCCACAGAAGCAAAGGGTCCCCTAGCCCATGATGGGATGGAGGTGGGGAGGAGGACCCCAAAGTCCATAGGCAAGAAGGGCATAATTCTTCTTCACCCCCAAAGGGCAGGGATTGCTCCAATTCTTGGTTCTTGCCCCGCCCACCCCCATCTCTGCGCAGATTTAGGGGCAGGAGGAGAAGGCTATGGTTTCCAGAATTGGACCCTGTTTCTTTCTTAGGCATTTCAGTTGCACTTGGCTTGGCCTCATTCTGCTGCTTCAGCCCACAAAGAGGCTCTTTCTCCCTCCCCCTTCACTTCTACACCTATAGCTGCATCCCTCATAGGTCCTTGTGGCCACCAGAACCCGCCCCTAGGAGGTTTTGGCCAATGACCAGGCTGGGAAGCTGGTGGCTGACCAATCATATCAGTGGGCCATATTGGTGGGAATCAATGACAATATAGCATAGGGGGAGAAAGCAGAAGCAGCTTTGGGACCAGACAGACTTGGATTCAACTCATGTCTTTCCTTAAGTAGTTGTACATACTTGAGACTATTCTCCAAGTTTCCTGCACCTCTGTTTCTTTTTCTGTAAAATGTAATAGTAATTCCTTCCCTGGAGTTGGAGGGGGGAGAATTAAATTCAAAGGCGCGTGGGCAGTGCCCACACAGTACCTGGCATATATTAAGAGCTAATCAATAATGTAGTGAGGCCCTGGCCGGTTGGCTCAGCGGTAGAGCGTCGGCCTGGCGTGCGGGGGACCCGGCCAGGGCACATAGGAGAAGCGCCCATTTGCTTCTCCACCCCCCCTCCTTCCTCTCTATCTCTCTCTTCCCCTCCCGCAGCCAAGGCTCCATTGGAGCAAAGATGGTCCGGGCACTGGGGATGACTCCTTGGCCTCTGCCCCAGGCACTAGAGTGGCTCTGGTCACAAAAGAGCGACGCCCCGGAGGGGCAGAGCATTGCCCCCTGGTGGGCAGAGCGTCACCCCTGGGGGGCATGCCGGGTGGATCCCGGTCGGGCG
Organism: Saccopteryx bilineata; assembly: GCF_036850765.1. Classification (NCBI taxonomy): domain Eukaryota; kingdom Metazoa; phylum Chordata; class Mammalia; order Chiroptera; family Emballonuridae; genus Saccopteryx; species Saccopteryx bilineata. The sequence continues at coordinate 73,635,307 of NC_089496.1, forward strand.
CATGTGGGAGTCTGTCTGACTGTCTCTCCCCGTTTCCAGCTTCAGAAAAATACAAAAAAAGGAAAAAAAATAATGTAGTGAATCTCCAACTCTTCCTGAGTTGACTTTCTCACAGAAGATACAATGCCAGGTTCTAAACAACCAACTTATAAGCACACCACCAGCTGGATGCTGCCTATGCATGTTTTATAGATGTATTTCCATTTCAGCTCCCACCTCAGTCTCTTTTAAACAAAACCACAATGGGCTAAAAGGTAATAAATGATGCATGACGTGGCCTTTTGCTCTTGCTTGGCCTCCCTGCACCTTCTAGGACCTTTGCTCTGGCCTCCCGGAGTTTGCTGAGTCAGCAAACGCTTACTGAACACTGAGATGTGCCCCGTGCCTTCGAGGGGCTCACAGGGAGGACGGCAGATAGACAGATGGTTGTAGCCAGGGAGGAGAAAGGGAATGCCATGGTGCTGGAGGGGCCTGGGGCAGGGACGACGCCATCATACTGGAGAGGGAATAGGGGCGTGAGGGCAGCAATGGAGAAGAGATGCAGCAAGTAGACCTGTGGAGGGAGGTGGAGAGGGCACAGTGGGATTCCGGGGATCAGGCAAACCAGCCAGAACTGCCAGTTTGGGGCAACTGAGAGTAAAAGCAGCAGAGACAAAGGTTCGTAGTGAGAGAAGTCAAGCAGACTATACAAGGTGACCTTGGAGATGTTGGCAGGACATTTGGATAGAGCGCTATCCTGTAAGTGATCGCCGTGAACCTACTCTGTCCTAACCACATACAAAACGTCCAAGATGTTGCAACTGGTTGCATCTTCACACTGGCCCTGGGAGGGTAGGCACCGTAATTATCCCCACTTTTCAGGTTAGTCTAGTCTACTCAGGGTCAGAAATGTTAGGTAACTGACTGATCCAAAGTCACACAGCTAGCAAATAGAGTCTGACTCCAGAGCCTACCCTCTTAACCATTTGTTCTTGTGTTTCTTCAACTATTTATTGAGCACGGGCTATGGGGCTGGCACTGCTGAGGTGTTTTGTTTACTTGTCAGAAATACCTGCCCTCGTGCGGACTGTATCGTATTCTACAGCATGTACTGTCTCTGCTTGGAGATACTGAGTGCGTGGGATGATGGGTCTGGACTGGAGCTGCACGTGGGCGCCACCAGCACACACGGGAAGGTGAGGTCTTACGGGAGCTCTGCCCCTGGGTGCTCCCATCCAGCTCCCAGCAGCTGCACTCTAAGGAGAAAAGGTAGGATCGTAGAGACATGGCACCTGGGAAAAATAGGAGACTTCCCCTTATTTCACAGATGGGGACAGTAAAACAAGGAGAAGCCACTGCCCAAGGCTTCCCAGGGACTCTAGTGACAGAGCCAGGTGAGAATGCAGCCCAGCGATGGTCTGGCTTCTCCCCAGGCCCAGATCACTGACTCTATGGGGCCTGATCTTGGGGGAGCCGGCCTTGCGTCCTCTCCTCCCAGGAAGCGAGGCACAGAGGTCTACCAGCTATCCCTCGGGCAGGTCCACACAGCTGGAGCCAACCTCCCTGGCATGCAGGCCCAGGCTCAGGAGCAGCTGGTCAGGGGGTGTGGGCTTCCTGCCCCTTCCTGGGTCTGAGCTGCAGCTGCCTGAGCCCCCAGCCAACGCGCGCCCCTTACCGCAGGGCTCAGTGTCCCCAGAACTGGCTGGCAGAGCTCGGCCAGAAGCAAAGGGCATTAAAATACGCCAAATGCCAGGACAGAGGGGCAGGAGGGGGTGGGAACAGCTGCCAGCCTGTTTCCAGATTTAGCCAGGTGATGGCTTTGCCGCCTCCTTACCCTCTGGGCCTTTTCGGTGGCCATTGTCTCCGTGGTGGGGTTGTGATCCTGAACCCCACCCCCAGGCTGACTCACAGGCGGGGGCAGCCCCAACAGGAAGGTTTACTCATTTCAGTCCAGGCCCTTTTAAGTCAGTTGAACCTGACCATCCATTTGCTACACAGGGGGCTGGGGCCAGGCCGAATGGGGCTGCCCCCACTTCCTGGGTCCCCACTTCCGCTTCAGAGATATGGTGAGAACAGTGGTAGCATGGAATGACTGAGACCTCCAAGTCAGCTTGTCCAAAGTGTCCCCAGATATGAATGATGTGTGAAAGGACTATAAACTCATATATGGATAAACTTAAAAAGCTTTTGTAGTAATAAGTGATTTGACAATTATTAAAGAACAAAGCTAATATTTGAAGAGGAATACATTGGAGAATTATTTTAAGCAAATGTTGTGTTGCAGCTGGTATGTAATAGTGGCATTTAAAAAACCCTATTAGTTATCCGTCGATGAGTAAACACAGGGCGAGCTGACCTTGCCTCCCTCTTGTTTCCAGTTGTCTGGTGTCCTTCCCTGACTCCTTCCCCTGGACTCTGTCAGGGAGCACAGGTGTTTGCGTGGAACATTTCCGCGATTCAACCTGGGTCTTAGTGGGTTCAGGATATCACTTAGTCCAGCCTTTCACTGTTCCATGGTGACTTTAACGGTGGCCTGGGATGGGACATGCAGGCCGTAATGATACATAAAGTCTTGTTGATGAGCTAGACCAGGGGTCCCCAAACTTTTTACACAGGGGGCCAGTTCACTGTCCCTCAGACCATTGGAGGGCCGGACTATAAAAAAAACTATGAACAAATCCCTATGCACACTGCGCATTTCTTATTTTAAAATAAAAAAAACAAAACGGGAACAAATACAATATTTAAAATAAAGAACAAGTAAATTTAAATCAACAAACTGACCAGTATTTCAATGGGAACTATGGGCCTGCTTTTGGCTAATGAGATAGTCAGTGTGCTCCTCTCACCACCAATGAAAGAGGTGCCCCTTCTGGAAGTGCGGCGGGGGCCGGATAAATGGCCTCAGGGGGCCGCATGCGGTCCGTGGGCCGTAGTTTGGGGACCCCTGAGCTAGACAGAGACACCAGGCGGCGCTGGATTAGACCCGGGATAATAGAAGGCTGAGGTAGGTCCTAGAGTCTGATGCAGGTGACCTGACAACCAGGGAGCCCAACAGGTTTTCCGGGGCCGGCCCGTTCTGACTCCTCCATCCCGTCGGGGTGAGCCCTCCCAACACACCATGGCCCACTCACCCGGCCACACCCACACCTGTCTGGCCCTGTGCTCCTTGGGCTCGCCCTCTGCTAAAACCCACCCCACCCTGAAACCACTCCTGCAGGGCGAGGGACACGCGCTTCCTTCCACGTCCCTGTCAGTCTAAATCCCCACACAAACCATGTGCTTGGGCTGTGCCTGGTGGGAGAGGGAAGGACAGGCCCTGGCAAAGGGTGTAATGGAACAGCCCTCGCCTAAGCGTTTGTAGTGTCAGTCCCAGGGAGTTGGATACCTTCTACCCGCCCCATAAGCTCAGGCTCACGGTCGGCGTGGGGCCTGCATTCACCTGCTCACTGAGTCACTCAACCAGTCAGCAACGGGAGCCCTTCTCCCCTGGGTGGGTCACATACAGCTTGCAGGCCTCAATAGCTCAATATCCTGAAAGGCTTTCCCTGCCAACCCCCTTCCCAACCTACCTCTACTCCTGTTATAATCTCTCATAGTATCCCATATTTTCACTCAATATAACTTACTATATCAGTTTGTTTCTGTTTGTTTGTTTTTTATACATTTGGTTTTGTGGCTATTGGATACACACTGGCCAATACAGTAGATTAAAAACATCAAGGGGACCCTGGTTGGTTAGATCAGTAGGTTAAAGTGACGTCCTGAAACACCAAGGTTGGGGGTTCAATCCCCGGTCAGGGCACCTATGGGAAGTGAGCAATGAATGCACAACTAAGTGTAATGACAAATGAATGCTTTACCTTCTTTCTCCCTTCCTTTCTCTGTCTCTCTACAGATCAGCCTTCTCTCTCCTTTCCTTTCTCTGTCTCTCTAAATATCAATCAATAAAAAATAAATCCTTTAAAAAAAAAAAACCATTAAGAGGATGGGGAACTTGGCTGTTTTGTTGAATGTTGGTTCCCTAGTGCCTGGCTCAGTGCTGGACTGTTGAAGAATGAATGAATGAGTGAATGAATGAATGAGTGATAGACTTTGAAGTGGGACACATCGAGATTTCCATCTTGATTCAGGAACTCCCAGGTGTGGGACCGTGAGCACCTTGGTGAGCATCCCCTCCCTCTACGCCTGCAAACCACGTAGACAGAGCCTAGCTTACTAATGTTATTCCCATTCAACTGGAGGGCCCTCCTCAGACACCTCCTGCAGGGACTGAGGGGACTTGATACCCAACATGGGACCACAGGGCTCTGCACTCAAGTGTGGTAGGAGTCACGGGGTGATCTTCAGACCTTTAAGAAGGAGATGAACCAGATAAAACAGAAAGTGGACTATTTATTGGAAAGTCTGGAAAACAACCCAAGACGGAGAGCCTGGCAGGATCCTCCGTGGTCTGGGAGGAGCGAGGGAATCCCTCTGTTTCTGGCCTCGTCACCTGCCCCCACGAGCCTTTTCCTATCTAGAAGCCACTCTGCTCTGTGGTTCTGGGAAGGGGGCTGGTCAGCGACTTGGTTCCTGGCCAGCTGCACCCCGGCCTCCCCTCTCCCTGCTCCAACACTTTGAGCTGGCCTCGTACAACCTGCTCACACCTCGTAACACGTTTACGGCCCCGTTGGCTCAGAAACAGCTGGTGGGGAAGCAGAGCCCCCGTGTGCCAAGGCCTAAGCCTTTTCTCCTGGGCCTGAACTTAAACAGCGGCGGGTGTTTCTAGGGAGAGATGAAGTTAGTTTACATCTTGGGGTCATTTTTCCAACAACAGTGGCAGGAAAGGAAGGAAACTGCAGCCTGATGTCCCCAGGGAGGGAGAACCCTCGGAGAGTCGACCAGCCTGGAGCCTGCGGGAGCAGAGGCCACGTCAGCAGCTGCCAGCCACAGGAAAGTGGGACACCTGACCGAGCAGGTGGTGGGCCTGGCTGGCAGCCAGGGGCTGGCGCTGGGCTGCCAGCCCAACATGCCCCAGGCGGGGACTTCAAATGCTCTGACAGCTTGGCTAGCCCCAGGGGCACAGCCTGCCCTCTGAGGGGAAGGGGCCCTTTGGGTGGAAGGAAGGGGTGCAGGAAGCTGGTCCCGGGAACAGGCTTCCCCAGCCTTGGAAAGCAGGGCCAGCCTTGTAGTGTAGACGGCAACCTCCTCCGAGGGGCCCCGGGGGACTTTGCAGGGTCCTGCCACTGAGTCTGTTCTGTGCTCAACCTCCTCCCAGTTGGTGTGTCCCTGATGAGTTCATACCGCGCCACATGGCTGCAGGGGCCTCTTTAGACTGTGACTACAGCGCACACCTCTCTGCTGACCTCCGGACACACCCACACAACCTAACACACACACACACACACACACACACACACACACGGCACTCGTGCGTGGCCGCCACAGCATCTCCCGTACCACAGGTACATCCGGTCAGCTGGGAACTTCACCACCCTCCTGACCGGGGCCCACCCTGCGCCCCAGCCCCCGGCCCCTGAATCATCTGGCTCCTCATGCTTGCTCACCTTCTTCACACACTGGATGGGTCACCTGCTCTGCCAGAGGCCCAGGAGACTGTGGGCCAGGCCTGGCCTCAGTGTCCATGCGTGCTTCATGGACTGCGAAGGGAGGGCCATGAAGGACATACAGGGTTTCTCTTCATTTAAATGTCATGTGTGATGAAGGATAGTGACCAGCAGAGGGATAGAGAGAGGAAGGGGGGAAAGAGAGAGACAGACAGAGAAGTGTATTAGGAAGCAGGGTGTTAGGGTGATCAGGGGAATTCTCAAAAGGGAGGTAGAGCAGAAATATTCAGAAGGTAGCACGGTGTGAGTAGGTGGGAAGGGCCTCCGGGCTGAGGGGCTGAGCGAGGAGGGCGGGGCAGAAGTGGGCGGGGCGTCCCCAGGAGAGCGTGGCCCACAGTTAGGGGACAGCCAGTGCAATGACGCAATGACGTAGTAAGCGTCTGTCCGCAGGCTGAGGTGGTGGGCAGGGGCAGCCTCAAAGGCTCTGAGCACATCCGGAACATAACAGATGTGCTGGGGAACATTCCGTTGACAAGGTGGGCTGGAGAGAGAGCGGGTAGTTGTGGTTGTCCGGACAAGGGTGGGCAGAGTGTGGACTGCATCAGGGTCCAGGGTCCAGAGGTGCTGGAGCGGCACAGGATCTTGGCCGCAGCTGTCTGGGACAGTGATTGAAGGAGAGAGTAGCTGGCAGCTTCTTTATCGGTGTTACCTCTCACTGCTCCAAGGAGACAGGTCCTGAAGGTCGGGGGAAGAGGCACAGTACTGGGAAGTTTGCTGTCTACTGCAGTGGGGGCGGGGCACTCGGGGGAGGGAGCCCCTTCTCCACACAGCCCAGTTTTCCTCCAGGTCTGTTGATTTCCTTCCTTGTGTGTCAGTGACAAAAACCCAACTCAAGAGTCAGCTAAACCAAAAGAAGGTGAGGCTTGGAGAGCACTAGACAGGCCTGAGGACCAAGTTGTAGAAGTGGGGGGAGGGAGGGGGAGGGCGACCTCAGGACAGCTGAGCTCAGGGCTCACGCGCTGACACGACTTTGCCTCTGTTCCCCTCTCCCTCTGCTCTGTTCTCCTCCTTGTGTTTGGGCCTTGCAGGGCAGACGGATGAGGAACAGGAGACTGACAGGGCTCCTGCTTTATGGGGAATAGCCTCCCCCACAGCAACATGGCTGTCCTCACACTCACTCTCCAACCAGCCCCAAACCCAGAATCCCGGGAAGTGACCTGTTGGTCTGGCCTGAGTCAGGTGCTCACCTGTGGACCCGTCGGCTAGCACAGGTGGGGGTCCCCTCATGGAAGTGGAGAGCAGGTGGGCAGACAATTGTGGGGTCCCCTGCCCCTCCACCCAGGAGCAGGGAGAAATGGGGAGAGAAAAGGGCAGGGTAAGCTGGGCCAGTGATCGGAGGGCTGATACCACCTCAGTCTGGGGAGGTTCTTTATAGAGTTAAGACAAGTTATCCATTCATTGATCTGTTGGTGCATTGAGGCTGTGATTTGGCCAACATGCCCTTTCGGAATCCCTGTTCCGTGCCAGACCCTGGCCCAGCGGTACAGAGGTGAAGAAAATAAGGCTTCCTGCCTTCTAGAGGCTCTCGTTCTCGCATGGGAGATACACGGGATAAAATTCTATGATGATGATGATAATGACAAATAGTAGATAGAGATGGGAATAAGGAAGTGATCGATTCCTCTTGAGAATCCAGTAAAGACTCCCGGAAGAGGTAAATTTCAGTCGCCCTAGAAGGCAGGGCGGGGTTTCCCAGGCAGTGATGCTGACCAGGAGCCTGCGAGGCAGAAAGAGCCAGGTGGGGAGAGGCACAGACCCTGAGAGTGTGTGGGCCACTGGAGGGGGTCTTCCCATGGCCTAGGGTGACCAGTGTGTAGGTGAGAAGGTGGGTGAGGACAGAGTGGCAAGAGGTGAGGTTGGGTAGGCAGCCAGGGGCCATGTCGTGAGGGACCTCAGGTGACATGAGGGGTTGGGAAGGGTGTAAGTAAGATCTGCCCTGGAGGAGAGCTCGTCCGCTGCCTGTGCTGGGCAGGGACCAGAGGAGGAAGAGACTGGAGACCACAGCCCGGTCAGGAAGCCACCATGAATGTCAGGAAGGTGGCGGAGAGGCGGTGTGCTAGACCCACGATTGGAGAGAGGACAGCAGGGAGGAGGTCCCCGGTCAAACTTCATGTGGACAGGATGAGTTCATGAGCAAGAGAGAGAGGAGGCAAAGTTTTGGGGACAGAGAGGGACCCTTGTCTGAGAGTTCACGCAGTCCTCCAAAGGAACCATCTGTTCCTAAGAATAATGGGGCAGGCGGGGCCAAGGCAATGATTGGGAAGTCCAGCACTTTGGCCCCTGGAAGGGATGTATCACTTACTGATTATGTGAATTTTGGACAATTAAATCACTTAACCTCTGGGACATGGTGAGAGGCTGGCCAGAGAGTAAGTAGCCCAGTCCAGTGCCTGGCAGGTGGAAGGCACTCAGATGTGTCATTTGAATCAGAATCTAAACCTTTGGGGACTCACTGGCTGTTTTCAGCATGTATTTTTAGAAGTTGGAGAGGCATGACTTATAATTAACAGCAGCGACGGAACCCGTTCAGTGTTGAGGACAGCGGCTTGTTTTCGTGCACGGGAGGCGTTCCGACCCGGCTCCCAAGCGTTTTCCCCTGGCATCTGTCTTTATACCGAAACGTGTTTCTAAAGCCTCTTTTGTCCCCATTCAAAGAAGGGTTTTACTTCTCTGCTTTCATGTCACAACAGACTCGGGAGAGACGTCCTCACCACCTTAATTGACCCTTTCCTGCCAGGGCCCCGGAACAGCCAGACAAGGTGGTGCTTGTCCCATGCTCCGTCCTGAGGGGCGAGGGAGACAAAGGGTGTGCAGTGTGCTGAGTGTCTGGAAGCTGTTTATTTGATTTTCAGCTTGTCTTTGTTCCAACACGAATTGAATTGTAAACACACGAGAGTAGCTCCTAATAGGTGCAGCAAAATGCCCCCAACAGCCCACGCTCATGTGCACCATCTTTGTGAGTCCTGCATGCATCCTGCTCAGCTGACCCTTGCCTAGCCGGGGACCTGGAGGGAATCGAGGGCATGACATCCTCTGTCCTTAGAAAATCCTGGCCACCAGAGATAGGACTATAGCTACCCAGGAAGAGTCCCTGAGAATGGAGGTAGAAATCCACTCAGAAAATTGTGTCCAAAAGTCCCGGTGGCTGCATAAGACCCTGGGAGAGAAAGGCCAGACACTCCTTGGTGGGCTGAAAATTAAGATTTTTTTTTTCTTTTTTGTTGCAAGTAATAGATAATAAATTGAGCTAAATTTAGCAAAACAAAACAAAACAAAAACATGGGGTTGGATTTGTTCTAAGGACACGGGTGTCTCCTAGAATTAAAGGCAGGTATAAAGCCAGGCCAGCAGAAGGGACCGGAACCCAGAGAAAAATAATCAGCCTCGTTTGGATCAGTTGTCACTGCTGGTCCAGTCAGTTTGACCAAGGAGTCAGGGGTCCCACTGAACAAATGTCACTCCAGGAGACCCACCCGGCGAAAGGGCAGGTCCCAGGGGGTCCGCAGCACAGACTCGGGGCAGAGGTTTGGGGAGCTGTGGAGTCTGGGGGTCTTTGAAGCCCTGAGAAGGTCACTGACCCAAGTCAAATGGTGTGGATCCCACAGTAAGAGGCAGGACCTCTTAGGAAAAAGATCGCCACATAGCACGTAGATTACGGACACCAGCCTAAGCTCCCGGGACAATCACTGCCTCCTCGTCTCTGTGCCCCTGCCCCCGGCACCTCCCTGACTCAAGGACAGCCACGTACACATGACAGAGGCTGGATAAGGGCGTCAGTTGAATCACATCAAACTGGTTGAACATAAATGGTTTTATTTTGCTCAACCCAATACGAGATACCCGTAGGTTGAATTGAGTTTGGACCAGCTTTGAATCTTCACTCTAGGACCTTGGGCAAGTCACGGGCTCCATGGTTGTGAAGGTCCCTCCCTGCTCCGGGGTGCTAGAAACATCACCTCCAGGTTTGCTACTAAGAGCCAGCTGGCAGTCAGGGAGGGGCAGGAAAAAGCTGGAGTCAGAGAGTTCTGGGTTCAGATCCCAGCCAGGCACCGTCCAGCAGGCCCTCGGCGAGCCAGCAGGGTCTGCCCTGAGCTGACAGCCACCTCCTCGCTTAGCCACCCTCTCCTATTTTATGGTAAAAAGCGAGGATTAACTTTTTCCAGCTGAAGCCTCTGGAAGATCTTAGGCAACACAGCCAACGTGGGCTGAACCCGGGCCAGTAAGTATACTGAGCCCCAGCTCGGCTCAGCACAGCAAAGGAGGCCAGAGCCTCGGCGGGGGCAGGGGGGTGCTCTGCGCTGGCCGTGACCCAGGCATGGGCTGCAGCTCCGGGAGGTCAGGCTGTGGGCCCAGGGGACCCCCACCTCCGGAATCGCGTTTGTAGTTGCCTCTGCTGGGCTGGAAGCCCAAGGCCGACCTGTGTGCTGGGCGTCCTGACTTCTCAAGGCAAGAGTCTCTCAAAAGCATTCCTTAAATACCCACTGTTCTCAGCAAATATGAACCAGTCGCTGTCCTGCCCTTTCAGCGAGCACGGCTATGGATGGAAGGTAACTTACAGAGTGCTTACTGCACACCTGGAGCTGCCCTTAGCACTTCGGATTTGTTCTGTCTCTCCAAACCTCTGTGAGCTGGGAGATGCCCACCACCTTCTGTGCTGGAGAGGAACCAGCGTAAAACATCAGAGAAAGGTCATTGGAAAAGGTGAATGGCCGCAAGATAACACCATGAAATACTACACAACACTGCTCCTGTTTTCAAAAAAGAACCTACAGGGAATTCCCAGGATGGCGGAGCCACTCAGAGACACCTGCGAGGTTTCAACTCACTTTGTCTTGGTGAATCAAAGCTCCTCTTTGCCAACGCAGTAACATTGAGGGCGCTTACTCTTTGTGCTGGGTGCTCTGCCAGTCACCTTGCATGGGCCGCCTCGTTATTCCTCACGAAGGCCATTTGAGGAGGGTGCTTACAGAGGAGTGTGACCTGGGCCGCCACTATGTGGCAGGGCTGGGACACCCACCAGAGCATCTTGGGTTCAAGGACAGTGGCCAACATGGATTTATCTGGCTGTGTTAGGATAGCAAAGTTGTCTCTCTCTTTTTTTTTTCCTCCTAAACCCCACTTCATTTGGAGCAGTAATTTGTAGTAGGGTTTATTCATGCAATTGGATCCCACACCGCAGCTCTGAGAAGCAAACTGCTGATACAGCAACATGGGCGGATCCCAAAAGCACGCCAGGAGAGGAAGCCTCGCACAGCAGATTGCATACCGAATAATTCCATGTATAGAGAATTCTAGAGCAGGTAAAAGGAATCTGTTCTGATATGTTCCAGCTACAAGAGGGAACTGACAGGGACAGGGTTAGGGTGATGACAATGCCCTACACCTTGATAAGGGCGTGGGTTATGCGGGTGTATGCATGTGCCAGAACTCAGCCAATGTGCGCTTAAGGTCTGTGTGCTTTGTGACATGTAAATTTTGCTTCAAAAGATTTTTTTTTGTTACTTTAGATTTTATTTATTGATTTCAGAGAAAGGAGAGAAAGAAAGGGTAGAGGAGGATGGAAGCATTAACTCGCAGTAGTTGCTTCTCTTATGTGCCTTGACCAGGCAAGCCTGGGGTTTCAAACTGGCGACCTCACCATTCCAGGTCAACACTTTATCCACTGCGCCACCACAGGTCAGGCCTCAAAAGGTTCTAAAAAATTAAATGAATGTTGAACTCTCGGTAATCACAGACGTGTGAAGTATTTAGAGCAGCGGTTCTCAACCTTAAAAATGTATTGTATAATAAATATGTATTTTCCGATGGCTTTAGGCGACCCCTGTGTTTTGGTCGTTTGACCCCCGCCAGGGTCGCGACCCACAGGTTGAGAACCGCTGATTTAGAGAGAGGTGCCCTGGTTCCTGCAACTTACTCTGAAATTCAGGCAAAAAAATTAAGGATGATTTTTGAGTGGGTAGAGGGATGGATGGATGGATGGACAGATATGTGACAAAGAAAATATAGCAAAATGTTAGTGATGGCTTCCAGGTGGTGGGAGATATGTTGGCATTCACTGGGAAATTCTTCCAGTTTTGGCTGTGTGTTTGGAAACGTTCATACTGAAATGTTGGAGATGTGGGAGGGGACAATTAGATAGAGCCCTTCCCCGAGCGGTGAAGCAGGGTTCCCAGGTGAGTTGCTCCAAGCAGAGACCGTCATCCTTACTCATCTCTGTCCCAGCCCTGTGCAGGCCCGGCCCTGAGTCAGCACCTAAGTACACGCTGCCCCAGGTGTCTGAGGACTGGAACCCAGGACTCCTCATTTCTAGGCACCCCTCCGCATCAGTTGGTCGGAGCCCATATTCTTCCAGAGATCATGGACTTGTGCTCCAGGGCTGTGAATCGCACCTGCATATAGGAATACAGGTGACTGATCCCAGGAACAGGGCTGGGGGGCCCCGGGCAGAGAAGCGGCCCCTGGTGGGGCCCTCGCCTGGTGTTGCTTCCTGGAGGTGTGTTTGAAGTGGTGGGAAGCCAGAGCGGTTTCTCCAAATAAATAACCCAGGGAAAAGACAAGCCCCTCAGATCAAAGGAGGGCTTTGGCCCAAACCTGAACCCAAGTCAGGCGTGGGCTCTCGACTCCAATCTGCCGAGCAGAGGGAGGAGCAGGGAAAGTCTGTCTGCTGTGCAAACATCCCCATCTCTGCCCTTCCTGGGTTTGTGTGAGGCCGCGATCAGGAGCAGGGGCAGGCTGAGCTGTCTGGACTGCTGCCAGGCCGCCTCAGGACATTGCAGCCCAGCTTCCAGGCACAGCAGGGAGCCAGCAGGTCGGCCCCTTGTTGTGTCCCAGCCTGGGGGCTCCCTGGGGGCTGCTGCCTGCCTGTCTCGGGGCCTCACGGAAGCTCCTTGGGGAACTGTTCCCGGCCGACCTCCTTGTCCTGAGTTTAGCCGCCCTCCTGGTTAGTGTCAGTACCGCCAGGGGACAGAGAGATGGATAGAAATGCAAGAAGCCAGCAGGTCCGGCTCCTCCAGCAGCGGGGGAGGGGGGGGGGGACTACTAGGTCACGGAGGTGTGTCAGAGTGGAGGGAGATCCCCCAGAAGTAGAGCTCTCACCCCTCAGTGTGCACATGAATCCCTGAGCCTCGGCCAAGATGCCTTATTTCCATGGGCTCTCAGGAGAGGCTGGTGCTGCCGGTCCCTGGACCACACTCAGAGCAACACCACCAATGGCCACAACCCCTTCTCTCACAAAGCTTATGGACAGTAGACAAACTCGCAAGTAAATATATGATTGTAAGCGGTGTCAGGTGAAGACACTGTGGAAGGTCTTGACAGAGATGACCTTCCTCAGATGGGGGTGTCAGGAAAAGCTTCTCTAAGAAAAGGGCTTTTACTGAGACCCGAGGGTGGGTGGAGCAGGAGAAAGCATTCCAGGCAATAGGGGTAGCATGTGAAAAGGTCCTGGGGTAGAAAGGAGCTTGGCATCTTTAAGGAAAAACAGAGAGGCTGATATGGCAGGAGTAGAAACTGCTGTGGATCGAGCTGGAGAGTGACCCCAGCCATGTATGGCCAGGTGAGGAGTTCTGACTTCATTTTAGGTGTGATGGAAGGGTTTTAAAGCAAAAATGGTCCATAATCCACGCTGACTGGTCTATGGAATGTGGGCTGGGTGTGGGGCGGGGGGAATGGTTCTTGCAGAATCTTACAGGAAAGTGCCTAAGACTATGGTGGTGGCATGACTTTCATTCTTTCTAATGTGGGTCACCTTTCCTAAGGACATGCATGTTTGGGGGACATGCTACAATTGGAGACAGGAAATCCCTTTTGCCAGTAAAGTAATATGAGGTCTCATTGAGTAAAATGGGCATTTGAGAGCAAGACTTGTAAGAAAACTAATCTTCATCTCTCTTTTCCCTTTTGGCTCCTCTTTAGTCAGGATTGTTTCCATAGTAAATATCAAAACACAACTCAAATTGGCTTAAATGAAAAAGGCACTTCATTGGCTCCTGTAATTGAAAAGGGCAGGCACAGGGCAGGGGTCTCAAATTCGTGGCCCGCCCACCAATTTTGTGCGGCCCGCAGATTAATCCACGAAGTTTGATTAGTCTGTGGGCCGCACAAAATTGGTGGGCGGGCCGCACGGCCACGAGTTTGAGACCCCTGGGCGCTCAAGTACCGCCCCCTCCATCCCCAGTTCCTGAGCGCAAGCTTCATCCTCAGGCAGGCCCTCTCAGATTGCAGGTGTGCCGGCCATGGGGGATGAGAACCAGCTTTCCCAGTAGTTTCGTGCATGCCCCCTGAGCTTGCCTTGGGTCACGTGACCATCCCTGAACCATTCACAGCGCCCAGGGAGTGGAATGACGTCATTGGCCAGGCTGGGTCACGTGTCCACCAGGTGGCTCTGCCGCACCTGGACCGCATGACTGAGAGTGAGGGAGACGTGGGTGTCAACGGAAGAGTGAGGTGCTGTAGGCAGGACAAGGGAAACAGGCGAGCAAAGCCCACCAATGTCCACAGTGTCCACCCTGCCTGCACCCGGGTCTCCCTCTGTCTCACCCTAGATTAGGGGAGCGTATTCTCCCACCAGTCGTGAAAACTGCTCCTCCGTCTGGGCTCTGGGCGAAACTCCAACCCTGTCTGGCCCTTGCCTCTCCTAGTGACACAGAGCGCTGAGCAGGAGCGTGTTGCCCGGGGCGCAAGGCCTTTGCCCCGGGATGGCGGGCCCATCCTGAAACTAAACGCGCTTCTCAACCTGTGCCTCTGCAGGGCAGGGTCGGCCTCAGAACCATCCAGGGTGTCAGGTGTGTGTGTCAACGTGACTGGCTGGGTTCTGCATGCTTATCAAACTCTCAGAGAACGCTTCTCTCCCTGTCTCTCCGGCTCTCTGTCTCCTCTCTCTGTATGTCTCTGTCTCTGTCTCTGTCTCTCTCTCCTCTAGACCTTTCCAGCTCAGGCCGTCAGCTGCCCGCACCCCACCTTCAGGGAGTCTGGGATGAGTCGCTCTGGTGCCCCGTCCCCTCCTCCTCTCCCTTGAAATCTGAACATGGGTGCTTGAGAACTCCAGCTCTGATACAAGAATAGCTTGAATACACAGATCAGAACCACGCTGACAATAGCTGACCTGTTCCAGGGTCTGGTGGTTTTGAGAACAGCTCTCTTTCCAGGCGCATTCAGACTAGCCCTCTCAGCGAGGAGTCAGCCTTTTTATACCCTGCCCCATTCCCTCTGCTCCTCTGGGCCCCACCTGGTGAAGTAACTGGTGCAGCCTTGAGCCAGTGGGCCCTCCCTGATGATGGCATTCTTCCTATGACAGGCCCTCGTTACGGCCACCTGGTGCGCATGCCTGGTGGACCCCTTACTCCCCGCACTGGTCCCTCCGCCCTCACCACTAAGTCCCAGCCCCACCCCCATGCATTCCGAGGACTCGAACCTGTGCCCACCGCACCGTCTTTCCCTGCTGGGGTTGTTTCTCTGCCTGGAACTCACACGGCTCCTGCCCTGTCCTTCCCCTCAGGTCTCTGCTCATATGTCACCTTCTTGGTGACGATTTCCCTGAACCCCTTGTGATACAGTCACTCCTTCCCTCTTCTCTGCGGATTATTCTCCACGGCTCCTAACCTGCAGACACCCTGGGAGAGATTTCCTTGTTCTTGTTCTTTCTTGACTCCCACCCACCCACTCACACAGGACTGGGAGCTCTCCCTGACTTGGGGCAGGCTCCTTTCCTGAGTCGTTTGCCGCTGGGGCCCAGGGCCTGGAACTGTCATGCAGTAGGCACTTAATAAATGTGTGTTGAGTTAATTCCACTCAGCAGAGGCCTCTGGGCTGCACTCCCACTGCCCGCCCATCCCTCTCCGTCCCTGCCAGCAAGCAGTCTTTATAAAATACACAGGGACTTGTCCCCGGCTCCTCTGGTCTGCCAGTGGCCCCTCAGCCTTCAGGGCCAGGTCCAAAGTCTTCAATTTTGCACCCAAGGTGCGTCAGGAGCGGACGCTGCTCACCTCAGCTGCTCCTCGAACTTGGCAACCCTCATGGTGATTTAGCACCGATTTTGTGCTCTTTGAAATAAAAACTGATGTGAGAAGGAGCCCCGTCCGCACCAGGCGGGAACCCCTCAGCATGGAGAGGGTGACACAGGAGCCATCGGAATCACAGGGGGAGTATGGTGGGTCTCACCCTGGAGGGAGGAGGCGCAGAAAGGGCAGGGGGCACTTTGCAGACATCTTTCCGGAGCCTTGGAAACAAGTGGGCCCACACAGGGCAACTCCAGGCCAGGACAGATGCCAAGCCAACTGCTGATGCTGGGATTTTCAGTTAAAAACACAATTGACGGAATGTTTATTTCCACAGTCACTGACCCAGCCAGAAGCATGCACACAACCAGCTGGGAAGGTGTGCAGCTGGGGTTTGACTTGCGCAGGTCAAGGCTCTGACTCAGCCCCCGGGGAGGCTTCACTTGGAGGTCGCTGAACTCTGTGAGAAGGGCACAGGGCCCTGTGGGCTGGGCCTCCCTGCGTTCGTCCAGGGCAAACGAGAGGATAGAAGCCTTAGAGCCAGCAGTCTCCCTGTGCTGGGAGAGGAGATCCATTCCACAGAGATGCCGTGTCCTCTGTAAGGGATATGCTAAAGCCTGGGCGAGACCCAGGTCAGCTTGTCCCTAAAGTCAGGTATCCTGTCCCCAGGGACCCTAGCCCAGTACACTGCCTGGACCTGTGTGCCCTGAAGGAACCCCTCTGATACCCTGGGAGCCCGGTCAGCCGGCTGTGGGAGTGTGGCAGAGCAGGCTCTCTCTCTCGCTGCAGCCTGCAGGGTGAGGCAGGACACAGCTCCACCGTGGGGACCCTCCCATGCGCCATGGGGGTGGCGGCAGCCTCTCCTCCCACGGGGCAAGGGGCTCCGGCTCCACCAGCAGAGGTGGAGCTCTGCTCAGCCCCCAGCAGCAGTGCTGGAGGCTGTGGCTGTGACATCCGGGGCCCTGGCAGCTGTGGGAGTCTCAGATATGTCTGGGGAAAGGGGGGGACCATGCAAGGGGGCCAGACTTTCCATGCGGGCAAGTGGTTTGGGGATGTCAGGTGTCTAACGCCTGGGGACCAAGATTAGAAGATCCTGGGACACTTGGGTTACGTCTTAGAGTGGAATCTCACAACAGATTGCACATTTCCAGAGGTCGCCGTGGCCGCTGGGAGGATGGTGGTGGAGAGAAGGAATGTGGAGTCAGGGAGGCAGACCCTGCTCCTCCATTGCGGGCCGGCGGGAAGCTGGGGTACAGCTGGGGGCCAGGGACCCGTCTGCTCCCTGTGCCCTGGGTTTCTTTCTCCTCTTCACTCCCATCCACTGGAAGTGGTAACTAATCCCGGGCTGAGTATATAATCCTCTTTTATCTTCTTACCTCCCTCCTCTTTTCCTTTGGGGATTCTGTTTTACTTGAACAGTAGGGACAAGCGAAACCCTCCTGAGAGGGAGAGGGCTTCCCCACCCCCTCCTTGCCCTCTGCGGTGCCTGGAGCCCCCACCCCCCGTGCATGCCTTCCAAGGAGAAGGCTCCAGGCAGAACCTGTGCCCAGCGCCCGGCGCAGTCTCCCCGATGTCCTATTTGTGTCTCTTCCCCGCTCCATAAACACACTGCTCCGTGGGTACGGCTTTCCTGTTGTCCCGCTGTTGAGCAAGTGTCTCTTATTTAGCAGCACTTCTTAACCAATGACGCAGTTCTACCGATCGGTCAGTGGAAGAGCCTAAAAATCCCACTTGGTACGTGGGGGGGCCGAGGCTGGCTGCGTGAGTCCGTGAACAGGCGGCAGACACAGGTGATGGCGATACACTAACCTCACTTGGACATTCTGGTAGCAGGGGCCTGTCACTGCCACACACTTCGCATGTGTCACCTCATCCTGCCCTGCAGCTCTAGAAGGCAGCTACAGTTATCCCATTTTATAGACGAGGAAACCGAGGCTTAGCTTGTTCAATGAATGGCCAAGTTCACGCGCGGCTGTCAGGCTGCAGATCTGAGAGTTACCCTGGCCTCTGTCCTGTGGCAGAGCCTGACGCTCCACGCTGAGCCAGTACTGTGTCCCCTGTTCACGAGGTCGACACCTCGCTCGTGGTCGACTGAACTAGGGGCTCTCACACTTGAGCGCACAGAGCCGTGTCCTGGAGGCTTGTAGACACGGGGTGCTGGACCTCCGTCCTGGTCCGGGAGGTTGGCAGGTCCGGAGTGCGGCTGCGCTCCGGGTAGGGGGACGTCCCTCGGCGAACCAGGCTCTGCACTGAGTTGGAACGCCAGTGTGGACCTACTACGTGACCCTCAATACTCACTGCAGCTCCAGTACAAGTGTCCATGACCACGGCAATGTTCTCGATCTGTTCTGCCCAGCGTGGTGGCTAATTCTAGCTGCTCATGGCTATCAGACATTTGAAATGTGTCCCAGGTGTGACTGCAGGCTTGGATTCTTATTTTAAATTTTATCTCATTTTAATGAAATTTCAAATTTACCCAGCATACCTAACCTGTGACTAGCAGCCACCGTCTCAGATGGCACAGCTTTAAGCACAAAGGAGAGTGAGATGTGTCACTGTGATGTCATGACTTACACTCGCTCTTCACCGTGAGTAAGAGTGAACTCTGTATTAGGAAATGTCTCCTTGGCTGGAGGGTGATGCATAGGGCGATGACAGGGGCCGTTCTGAGGGCTAGGATCTGAGGTCCTGCTCCCCTAGCAGCAGGACAGGCAGGGGACAGGCAGGGGACAGGCAGGGGACAGGCACGGGGTGCTGGCGCCACCTGTGCCGAGTGAGCAGGGTGGGCGTGAGGTTTCAGGGCAGCAGCGACGAAGGCTTTGAAGCCACCAGCGAAGTAGCTTATTTGGGGTGTGGAGGGGGATTTGACAGGCAGGACCCGAGGGTATTATTAGCTCTCTGATCTGCCTGGGATGGGGGCCTCTCTTCTCTTAGGCTCTGCAGGTGGGTCTCCCCTGGGAATTTCCCCTATCAGAGGAGGTGTTTCCTTGGGGAAACATCATTTAAGACTCTGTGGAGGTACACAGCACCCCTGAGGCATGTTGACTCTCTAAACTAGGATGTCAAGTGATTCCTCAGTTGAAGCAGGGAGCAGAGAAGGTGACAGTGCCCCATACGTTAGGGTGCGACAGTAGTTCTTCTCTCAGATGCTGGTTCAGTCTTCCATGTACTGTTCCCAACCTCTGTGAGCAACCTTCTTTTGCTCTGAGGGCCTCGGTTTGCCCCCCTGGAACGTGGGGAGGGTGGGGTTGAATTAGATGCTTGCTGGTCAGAGCGTAGCCCTCCACCCAGCAGGGCAGCAGCCTCCCTGGGGAGCTTGTTAGAAATGCAGGTTCAGATCCCAGGGCTGCTGGGCCAGTCTGCAAACCCAGGCTCTCCGACTCCCGTCCCAGGGCCCTTCAGCTGCCGTACAGCGAGTCCGCATTCCTGCAGCTCCCACGACTACGACGTGAGCACTGACCACGGGCCAGGCTCAGAGCTCTAAGCCCTTGGGATAGAGCGTCTCGTTTGATCCTCACTGGACTGTGGAATTTGGGATACATTATTCTAATTCTGCAGGCAAACCGGTGAGGCCCAGGTGCTCGGGTGACTTTTTTTCAACGTAAGGTGTGTGTGTGTGTGGCTGAGATGGCAGATGCTGGGTCCCCCGTTCTCAGTCACCACACGGTCCTGCTTGTCTAGGTCCCCGTGAAATTGGAATCGCCTCAGTGTAGAGAGGACAGGGGCAGGGATGGCTGTCCCGGTGCTGTCTCAGATCACCCTGCAGGTCCCTGCTCACCCCTGCCCCAGAGCTTAGACGAGCCCTCTCCCCTACCTTCTCCCTCTGCCTCTGTTAATTCTTGAAGAAAGCCCTGAGGCCAAGTGCCCCAGGTAGGTGTGTACCTGCTGGTGCTGCTGCTCTGGGGAGGGAGGTCTGAGCAGGATACAGAGAAGAAATGATGGTTGGGGATGGGAGGGGCTTGGAGAGATGGGGGGAGAGGGGGCGGGATTAAGAAGTACAAATTGCCAGTTGTGAAAACAATCCCTGGGAGGTAGAGCACAGCATAGGGAATGTAGTCAATGATATTGTAACAACTAGGTGTGGTGCAGGTGGGTACGAGACCTGCTGGGGGGACCGCTTCGCAACTTAGATAAATGTCTCATCACTGTGTCGTACATCGAAAACTAATATAACATTGAATGTCAACTGGAATTGAAAAATAACCTTAAAAAATAATCTAAAAAAGTGATTAAGAAACAAGAACCCAGCAGCCCCTTTGGAGGCTGGAATAACGCGGCTCCTCTCTCACTGTGCAGGTGACAAGCCCCGGACCCCGTGCAGCTGCAGCCGGGCTACCTGCAGGAAGAGGAACGACCCAGGTGCCCGGGGCGATGGCAGCCGGGAGAGGCAGAGACGCGGTGGCAGGCAGCGCCCTCGCTCCTCCCCGGCTCCTGCCCCCTCCGCCGGTTCCCGTGAGGCCTGGCAAACCCAGGAACCGAGCCGCTGCTGGACAGTGGGGGACACCGCCCTTGGAAAATGTCCGCTTGCTGTTTTGAAGACTTGCAGAAGAGCCCGGAGTGCTGAAGGGCACGGCTCCCCTTTGGAATAGGCCGGCTGGGGGCCGTGGGGACCAGCAAGGGAAGCGGCCATCCAGCCTCGGCCACCAGCTTCCGGAGACTTCTCACACTGTCGATTGGCAGCGCTCGCTCAGTCGAGAACTCCCGTGGCTGGGATTTGTCGTCTTGGCAACTTGGAGAAGCCGAACCCAAACCTCAAGGCCAGAGAGCGTTCCGTGGCCACCGGACAAAGCCGTCCTCCCTTGGTGTTGCTCTCCCAAATGGAATCTGAGAACATTTGCAAGTCACTTCAATAGACTGTTTCTGGGGGTTGTTGTAGATACTGAGGTGATGGGAGCTACTTACGGGCGAGGAAGCAGGTGGACCATCGCCAGCAATGTGGGGTTCACATGTTAGGGCTGGGAGGGCCCTGCCTCCCTGGCTCAGGCAGGGCTGGCTCAGAGACATGGCAGGAGAGCTTTTAACGTCAGGAAAAAGAGGTTTGAGCTTGAGCCCTCCAGATGGAATTGTCTTTACGTCCAACAAGAAAGTGATCTCCTATGTCTTTGAAATGAGCTGTGATCTGACCGGACTCGTCGTGCCAGAGCTCCAGATCCTACAGTCCAGACGTGCAGGCCCCAAGGGGAGCCCCTCGCTGCGGGTCACCGGCCGTCAGGGCAGAAGGGGTGCTGTATCCAGACTGCCCCCTCCCCCTGCCACACCCTGCCTGGCCTGTCACCTTCCTTTACAAAGGGAAGGGACCAGATCCTGGACCCAAAGGCCAGACTCCATCAAAGGAACCCTTTGATGATTTGGTGCTTTCCAACAGCAGCCAGCCAACTACCTTTGGTTTTTCTAAACTGATGGAGACTTGAGAGCAGGGCTCTGGCTTTTCCCCTAAGGACCACAGAACACTCCTGTCCCCAGTGTCCCCTCCTTTCTATTGCAAAGAGCATGAAAGCAGGACACTCCTCTTCTGGGGCCGTGGGAAAGGCGCCGTTCCCAGATGCCGAGATGCATGACTTCGGCCATCGGCTGAGGCACTAGAATGGGTCCTGTTGTTCTCTGCCGACCAGGCCTGGGCCCGGCAAGGTGCCCGTTACAAGGACACCACAGGCATTGATTCTGGGAGGACTGTCCCCTCCCTTCCCGGGCTTCCAGCATACCTGTGTGGGGCGGCGGGGCGGGGGGGGGGGGATACAGCAAAGGGCCAGTTGCTCCCTTTCAGACCCTCCTGCAGCCCTCAAACACTGAGCTCACACAAAGCGCCTCACCTGGAGTGAAAGGTCAGGGATGATCAGATTGGCCCTAAGCTAGTTCAGAGGGCGGTGTGAGATAGATTTGAACCACTTTCTCGGTGTGGCAGAATATCTGTTTATTTCTGGGCACAACTACAGTCAGGCTCAGGGGAGGGACCGGGGACACAGTCCCCTCTATGCAGTCTGTTTGCCACACGGGACTTGAAGACAAAGACATGTCCTCCAAGTGGCATTATATTCTGAAAGGGCAATCTGGTGTCTTTTTAAAAAGGTTCATTTTGAGGTTTATCTAGACAGATTCCCGTATCACCTTCTGTACGAGTAAAAGAAAAAAAAAAGTGGTTTTAGTAAAATGGAAGTTTTGTGAATCTCTCTCACGTAAAAATAAATCTGTAGTCTAGGGCTGCTAAATTCTCCACAAGGTCAGAGCCTGGTTCCTTGTGTTCGCATTGATGTCTGCAGTGCATGGCTCCCCCTCTATGGCCAAAGATAGCTGCTGAGATCCAGCCTTCATATCTATATTCCAACCAGCAGGAAGTAGGGGAGAAAGACTTCCTGTCTTCCCTTAAGAACATTTCCTGAAATTCACACACTGTATGTCTTTTATGTTGGCCAGAACCTAATTCCAAGGCCACAACTAATGTGAGAGGTAATGGAGAAGGTCGCCTTCACTCTAGGTGGCCATGTACCCAGATAAAAATCAGGAATTTTTTTTTACTGAATAAGGAGAGAAAATAGATATTGCAGGACTTAGCTATTTCTGCTCCCACCTTCTCCTTGGATGGTTTACATAGGAGGGTTTATAACATCTAGGCATCATATTTGGGATTTCTAGATTATTATTAAGACTTGTTTTAGAAGCATAGACTGTTAAAGTTGGAGTCAAGCTTAGAAATCGATCTGTTTAGCCTGACCCAAGTGGTGGCACAGTAAATAGAGCATCGGACTGGGATGTGGAGGACCCGATTCGACACCCCAGGGTCACTGGCTTGAGGGCAGGCTCACCAGCTTGAGCTCAGGGTCACTGACTTGTGCGTGGGATCATTGACATGACCCCATGATCGCTAGCTTGAGCCCAAAGGTCACTGGCTTGAAGCCCAGGGCCACTGGCTTGAGCAAGAGGTCACTCGCTCTGCTGTAGCCCCCGGTCAAGGCACATATGAGAAAGCAATCATTGAGCAACTAAGGTGTCCCATGAAGAATTGATGCTTCTCATCTCTCTCCTTTCCTGTCTGTCCCTATCTGTCCCTCTTTCTGACTCTCTGTCAAAAAAAAAAAAAAAAAAAAAATCGGTCTGTTTACATCTTTTTTTTTGAGATTAAGAAACTGAGGCCCAGAGAGGTTATCAAATCAGCTGCGATCACACAGCAAGTTGGCGCCATCTAACTCCCAGCTCCTGTTCAGTGGGAGTGGTTTTGTTTTTCTGTGTTTCCAAGAAAAAAAGCTGCTTCAGACGGAGCGGAGGGAGTTCGAGCATCCAGGATGGAATTCCATCCCTCACAGGGTCTGAGCTGCAGGACACGGGCGGGACGGCGGCAGGGTTGGCATGCCCCGATCTGCCCAGCGCTGAGTCACGGCCGGCTGCAGGGTGCCCGTCCTGGCACTGTCTTCTCCACGTGTGCACGTGGCCCAGACTGTGGGTCTGCCCCGAACGCTGACTCCAGCCCACAGAGAGTGCAGGTCTGACCTGGTGTACTTATATTTCAGGGAAAACTCAGCCAGGATGGGATTTGCCAGGAGGCAGGACTGTTCCTTCAAGGCGATGCTGATAGTCAACTGGTTCCTCCTGGCCTGCTACCCTGGGGACATGACCACAGGTGAGCCAAGAGCAGTTGAAGCAAGTTGCTGGGGCGGGGGCAGGAGAAGGAGCCATAGGGCTCTGACAGTCCCTGCTTGTCCCTTGATCCCAGACAGGCCTCATTCTGGGCTTCAGTCCCATCACACACAAAGTGAAGTGGATGGACTAGACTCAGGGGTTAACAACGTGGTGTCCAGAGGAGCCACTGCAGCTGGCCAGGCAGGGACCAGGGTCACCTGGGGAGTTTAGGCCCCTGGAAAGGGACACCCACTTCTCTTCTCAGTTCTGGCAAAGTGTTGCCCTATGTGATAGTGAAGCCCTTGTTGTAGGAGCTTGTGAATTAAAAAAATAATATATTTTTTTTAAATTCATTTGAGAGAGAGAGAGAGAGAGAGAGAGAGAGAGAGAGAAAAGGGGGGAGGAGCAGGAAGCATCAACTCCCATATGTGCCTTGACCAGGCAAACCTGGGATTTTGAACCAGCAACCTCATTGTTCCAGGTTGACACTTGATCTACTGCACTAACCACTGGTCAAGTGGATCCTGTGAATCTTTAAGAGAAGCCAGACATCTAGATTTTTATGCAAAAGTTCCCTCCTTGTTAAACGTGGGCAACCAGCTTTGATTTTACAGGCCACGTGTCTGTGAGCCGTCTGGCCCCCTCGGGGCCGCCTGACGTCAGCGTTCCCTTCCCTTCCCATCCGAAGATCCAATATATATTAAATATACGTGCTCTGGACAAGGTTTCGATCTACTTTTTTTTATCTCAGTATCAACTTTTTCTTTGAGGGATTTTGCCTTAACACCCAAAAAAGCACAAGGCATGTTCAGCTAGGTACAGAAAATAGTGATTAAATAAACCAAAATAGAGGTAGAGGGTTTAGTAATAAAACCATCAGTCAATTGCTTTGAAAAAAAAATTATTCTCAGCCCCGGCCTGATGGCTCAGTTGGAGCATCCCCCTGAAGCTCGGCGGTTGCGATTTGATCCCTGGTCAGGGCACATATAGGAGTGGGTCCATATTCCTGTGTCTGTCTCTCTCCCTCCCTTCCTCTCTTGCTAAAATAAATAAATAAGTAAATTTATTCTAATTCATTCAGCTGGATGCTCTTCTATACTATGGATAAAGGACCTTAGATTATATTATATTTTGGTTTTTCTCAACCCAATGATGAAAGGAAGTCTAATTCTTCACTATCGAAACTCCTTCAATATGATTCCTCGAAGAATCGTTCCGACCCAATAGGGAACAGAGCAAGCCATCAACATTTTAACATTTGATGCAACAATTGACAACGTTGCCTGAAGTCATTCATGGATCCTCCCGTTGTTTATTCAAGGAATACACACTAAGCGGGCCCTGAGCCTGTCAGGAGCTGGCTTGGGGTTTCTCTCTGAGAGTGATCGCAGCAGGGGTGCTGGGGAGGTTTCATCGGGTCCTGCCCTGGGCGTGCCCTCTCTTATCCTGGGTCCCCTCTTCTGTTTGAGTACAAACCGTGAGGAAAGTCTGGCTCCCTCTGGTCTGTGCTTTTCTCTGACGTCAGAGGGATGCAGATGCCAGCCCTGGCCGTTTATGGTCCAACTAGGTCGGGCTTCCATTCACTCTCACCCCGATTCCCGCGGCCCCTCCTGGGAGGGGCGGTTGCCATGGTGATTGTGCAGTGTACAGGCATTGACCATTTCCAGCCACTCAAATGGACACCCACTGAAATTGACCTTCACCGAGAGCTGAAGCATCCAGGTCCAGCGAAGGCACTTTCACAAGTCGAAGGCCAAGCTTGTGACCACTGTGCTTTCACTGTGGGGTCTCAGAGCTGCTGGGCTCATGCTCTTGAGGACAGGAGAGTCCGAAGGGTCAGGCTGACCGCCTTCAAACCCAGGTGCAGAGTCTGACGCACAAGCACGCCCTTGGAGAGGGCAGGGGCAGTCAGCGCTGCCCTGGAGGTATGGGTGGGGAGACCTGAGGCTTTGCCCATGGATTTAGAATGATTCTTGCTCAGCCAGCTCGTGGCTCCCTGCCTGGGCCACTGGGCTCGCCAGTTGGCCTCATGTTTCCAGCACAACTGGGGAGTCACCTCCTTGCAAACGGACACCCCAGGTCTAGGACTAGATGGAGGGCAGCCCAGGGCCTCTGATTGTCCTCTGCCGAAAGCCGGCCAGCACTTGACCTGTCTGAAGACGAACCCAGGGATGGACACTGAGCCTGAGAAGGCCCTCGGGGGGACGCTGGCCCGTAGCCCTCAGGCACCCCAAGGGCTGCAGAGTGACAGAGCAGACACCTCCTGTTCACCCTGGTAACCCCGCTCTACGTCAAAGCAGAAAGTTTGCTGATAAGCAAGGCCACATTTTTTTCTTGCTTGATCACTGCTTGACTTCCCTGGAGTTTACAACAGCTGGAAGACCTGTTGCAATAAAACAGAAAGAGTGTGAGTCTCTTCTTAGGGCCGACAATGCGGCAGATGTGAGCATGGAGGAGGGTGGTGCGGGGCTGGGGCTCGGGGAGGTGACTCGTCCACAGACACGTGATGAACCAGTGAAAAGACGTGGGGCTGGACCCCGGTCTCCTGGCGCCCACGTCAGGGTCTCCTTGCTCTCTCAGACCTTGCTTTCAGTTCTAGTCGGGAGGAGGCATGAGCCACGGAGATGCGTGAGATGCCCCCTGCTGTGGTCTGTGGCAATCTTGGTGCGTGGGAGCCATGAGATCTCTCTGTCCTTGACAGTGGCAGCCGAGTGCCCTGACCAGAGCCCTGAGCTGCAGCCCTGGAACCCTGGCCATGACCGGAACCACCATGTATACATCAGCCAGGGCAGAGCGCTCCTGCTGACCTCGTCTGCCACTGTCCACTCCATCCACATCTCGGACAGAGGTAAGCCAGTCTCTGCCCCAGTCTCCTGTTCTTCTGCTATCTCAGAGCCTCCCAGATGGGAGTCAGAGGGACAGAACTGAGATCATGGGCTTTGGGTTCATGTCAGAGCAGCTGGTTCCTTTTTTTTTTTTTTTTTTTGTATTTTTCCAAAGTGAGAAGCAGGGAGGAAGTCAGACAGTCAGACAGACTCCTGCATGCACCTGGCTGGGATCCACCCAGCATGCCCCACTAGGGGGCGATGCTCTGCCCATCTGGGGCATTGCTCTGTTGTGGCCGGAGCCATTCTAGGGCCTGAGGCAGAGGCCATGGAGCCGTCCTCAGCGCCCGGGCCAACTTTGTTCCAATGGAGCCTTGTCTGTGGGAGGGGAAGAGAGAAATAGAGAGGAAGGAGAGGCGGAGGGGTGGAGAAGCAGATGGGTGCTTCTCCTGTGTGCCCTGACCAGGAATCAAACCCAGGACTTCCACATGCCAGGCCAACGCTCTACCGCTGAGCCAACCGGCCAGGGCCTGGTTCTTTTTTAAGATAACCATCAGCGCCGAGCACTTAAGAACGGCTTGTCTAAGGTCCAAACATAGAGAAAGAAGCCTTTACAGAGCAAAGTCCTTCCTGGTGCTCTGAGCATGCCAGCTTAGCCTGCCTTAAGAGGCTTGCCGATCGAATGCCATGCATGTAGGGACGGCAGTAAATCAAGCAGGCATTGTGTACACGTTGCAAGCCAGCAAGAAGAGAAAAGCCCTTGTAAGCACAGCAAGCACAGAGGTGTTTAAACAACGTGTTCCTTGCCCGCCTGGATGAAGTGGGGGCCTGGGACGCCTGCCCTCGGCTCTGCTGGAACCTCACCCATACCACTCAGTGTTCTTAAACCTTACCCCGTTCCTGCCTCCTCAGGAAAGCTGGTCGTTAAAGATCACGAGGAGACCATTATTTTGCGTACCCGGCACATCCTGATTGACAACGGAGGAGAGCTACATGCTGGGAGCGCCCTCTGCCCTTTCCAGGGCAATTTCAGTATCGTTTTGTATGGCAGGTGGGTAGACGGTATCCGTGGGTCAAACGCTACTCTTGGATCTGCAGGGAGGGAGGCTTTTTAAAGGAGAGATTGGGATGAGCTGACCAGACTTTAGAGTGTGATGGGGTTACAGTGCACAGATTGTAATCATGAACAAGAGATGTCGGTGATGGGGGCGAGCTGGACAGGTGGGTACACGGGACACTTTACTGTTGTATCCTAGGTCTGTACTTAAGGTAGAGAGTCCACGCCAGCCTTTCAGCCGCCTCCAATCATGTCCCGTCTCAGGGAGGCTCTGTGTTTACATAATGAATTTCGGCAGTGTTTGCCTCTGTCTGTGCTCTCTCAAAGGACTCGGAGGCCTAAGTAGCGATAGCTAAGAACACACAAAGGTAGGCAGTTTGTGTCCAGGTGAGTCCATGTGTGTTATGGACCAAAACAGCAAATACTTTGCCCTGAGAAGATGTGCCAACATATAAACTAAAGCTGTGTGTTTCCACTTGGCCTTTTGACCTCATTTTGGTCTGGCTTAGGAAGATAGGATTGTAAGGCCATTTCCCCTGACCTTGTGACGTCACCCTGTAAGGGGGGGGGGGGTCAGGGAGCAGTGAGATTCCCCGCCGGGTTTAGCGTCCAGGAAAGCGAGGTGTCAGCTGACCAGGAGAGCTGTCTTCCCTCGTAGGGCGGACGAAGGCCTTCAGCCGGACCCTTACTTTGGCCTGAAGTACATCGGGGTCGGCCAAGGAGGCACCCTGGAGCTGCACGGACAGAGGAAGCTCTCCTGGACGTTTCTGAACAAGACTCTCAACCCGGGCGGCATGGAGGAAGGAGGCTACTTTTTTGAAAGGAGCTGGGGCCACCGCGGAGTCATTGTTCACGTCATCGACCCCAAATTGGGGACAGTCATCCATTCTGACCGGTAAGGTTGGTCTCCACTGAAAGACAGACTCCTCCGTTCAGCAGACGCTCCCTGAGCTTGTGCCCTGGATCACACGGTCCCGGAGCTGGGAGCAGAGCAGTGAGGGAATCAGACAGAAATCCGACCTCAGGGAGCCACGTCTCTCCCTCGTCAGGCATCGGCCCAGAGAAGCTGAACTAAAACAGGAACGAGCACACACAGACACGCACAGGTACACACATGCACATACAACATAAGCTCAGATTATGGTGATCCACAATGAGGGGAAAAAGACACAGTGAACAGCAGAGTCACCAGGGAAGACCGCTGGGCATCAGGGAGTTGGGAAAGGGCAAGGCAACAGCATTTGAGCTGAAAGCTGTGCGGTGAGGCCTTGTCAGGGGATGAATGTCCAACCGAGAGTGACAGGTGCCGGGGCCAGAGGTGAGAAAGGGCGTGATGTTCTCAGACACAGAAGAGCCAGCCGGGGGGTAAGGATGCAGACAGCGGTGGGAACAGAGCAGGCAGTACGTCGCTGGACGATTTCATCCTCGTGCAGATCACAGAGTTGCTCACCCCGAAACGGTACAGTCTACCGCATACCTCGGCTATATGGGCTACACACCTGTACAGCATGTTACTGTACTGAATGCTGTAGGCAGTTGTAACAGTGACAAATACTTGTGTATCTAAACATAGGAAAGGTACAATAAAAATATGGTATAGCCCTGGCCGGTTGGCTCAGTGGTAGAGCGTTGGCCTGGCGTGCAGAAGTCCCGGGTTCGATTCCCAGCCAGGGCACAGAGGAGAAGTGCCAATCCACTTCTCCACCCCTCCCCCTCTCCTTCCTCTCTGTCTCTCTCTTCCCCTCCCGCAGCCGAGGCTCCATTGGAGCAAAGATGGCCCGGGCGCTGGGGATGGCTCCTTGGCCTCTGCCCCAGGCGCTAGAGTGGCTCTGGTCGCGGCAGAGCAACACCCCAGAGGGGCAGAGCATCGCCCCCTGGTGGGCAGAGCGTCGCCCCCTGGTAGGCGTGCCGGGTGGATCCCAGTTG
This sequence comes from Saccopteryx bilineata, assembly GCF_036850765.1. Taxonomy (NCBI): domain Eukaryota; kingdom Metazoa; phylum Chordata; class Mammalia; order Chiroptera; family Emballonuridae; genus Saccopteryx; species Saccopteryx bilineata. Next base: position 73,664,309 of record NC_089496.1, read on the forward strand.
GGCACATGTGGGAGTCTGTCTGACTGTCTCTCCCCGTTTCTAGCTTCAGAAAAATACAAAAAAATAAATAAATTAATTAATTAAAAAATATATATGGTGTAAAAGATTTTATTTATTTTCTTCTTTTCCAAGTGAGAGGAGGGGAGACACAGACTCCTGCATGAACCCCAACCAGGATCCACCCAGCAGCCCCCATCTGGGGCTGATGCTCTGCCCATCTGAGGCCATGCTTACAACCAAGCTATTTTTAGCACCTGAGGCAGAGGTTCTACAGAGCCATCCTCAGCACCCAGGGCTGATGCGCTCTAACCAATTGAACCATGGCTGTGGGAGGGAAAGAGAGATAGCGAGAAAGAAGGAGGTGAGGGAGGGGTGGAGAAGTGGATGGTCTCTTCTCCTGTGATCAGGAATCAAACCCGGGACATCCACATGCTAGACCGACACTCTACCACTGAGCCAACTGACCAGGGCCTATGAAAGATTTTTTAAATGGTGCACCTGAGACCCTTACCATGCATGGAGCTGGCGGGACTGGAAGTTGCTCTGGGTGAGTCAGGGGGTGAGATTGATGATAAATGTGAAAACCTGGGCAATTACTGTACACGACTCTAGGCTTTATAAACACTGTGCACTTAGGCAACACTAAGTTTATAAAACAACACGAAATTAATCAAGCGCAAGAGAAAATGATGCAATCAAGAGACACGAAAGTATGAGGAAAACAAAATACAGCAAACATAAAATATAGCCAACTCTTTTTACAGGTGGAAAGAGTACACTCTAAAATAATGACAAAATTATAATGTAGTAAGTGTACTAACCAATAACATAGTTGTTTCTAATCATGATCAAGTATTATACTGTACATAATTGCACCCGCTATACTTTTATATGAGAGGCAGCTCAGGGGGGTTGCTTACACCAGCATCCCCACACACGTGTGAGCAATGCTTTGCGGTTACAGCATTGCTGTGGCTACAACTTGACGCAGCTGTGACACAAACACTGTAGGAATGTTCAACTCTGTGCTCATCTGTGGGACCACCACCCCGTTTGTGGTCTGTCCTGACCCAAAGGACCCAAGATGAGACATTTATTTGATGTGAACCTTGATAAGGAGTTAATCTACTGAGCTGGACTCCCCAAGAGGAACTGAGGGCCCTCAGTTCATAAATAGTAAGTGTCTAGCAGCTGTTTGCAGACAGGGGCTCCTCACGGACTCCGTTAGACCCTCTGACTAGACCCTGGGCTTCCGAGCTGTGTCTGCTGGTTCGCGCCATGTGAGTCAGTCCTGCAGGAAAACCCTGATTTCTTCTTTCTACCAAGTTAAGGTCGCCATTGGTTAGGTCTTTTAACAAAAATTCCCCGGGAGGATGTACGGCTGCAATGGCGCCCGAGGCTGCTGCTTCCTCTCCCATCCGTCTGCCGCCTGGCGCAGGGCCTTCCCGGCTCAGGCTGCGCCCCGCACCATCTTCCTCTAAGAAAATCTGCCCCTTTTATGTCCAGGCCTTCTTTTTTTTATTTATTTTTATTTTTTTACTTTTCTTTTTTTTAAAAAAAATTACAGTTATTGTTAGTCAAAATTATATTAGTTTCAGGTGTACAACATAGTGGTTAGACATTTATATACTTTACAAAGTGATCATCCCGGTAAGTCGAGTACCCACCTCTCATCATCCATAGTTATTACAATATTATTGATCATATTTCTTATGTTGTACTTTGCTTCCCTGTGACTGGTTTTTTGTTGTTGTTGTTGTTTTTTACAGAGACAGAGAGAGAGTCAGAGAGAGGGATAGACAGGGACAGACAGACAGGAACGGAGAGAGATGAGAAGCATCAATCATTAGTTCTTCATTGCGCGTTGCAACACCTTAGTTGTTCATTGATTGCCCTCTCATATGTGCCTTGACCGTGGGCCTTCAGCAGACTGAGTAACCCTTTGCTCGAGCCAGCGACCTTGGGTTCAAGCTGGTGGGCTTTTCCTCAAACCAGATGAGCCCGCGCTCAAGCTGGCGACCTTGGGGTCTCGAACCCGGGTCTTCTGCATCCCAGTCCGAAGCTCTATCCACTGCGCCACCTCCTAGTCAGGCTCTGTGACTGTTTTTATAACTAGCAATTTGTACTTCTTAATCCCCTCGCCTTTTTCACCCAGCCCCCCAAATCCCTTTCTATCTGGCAGCTGTCAGTCTGTTCTCTGTATCTCTGAGTCCCTTTCAATTTTACTTGTTCCTTTATCTTGGTTTTTTAGATTCTACATGTAAGTGATACTATGTTACTTGTCTTTCTCTGTCTAACTAACTCCACTGAGCATAATACACTCTAGGTGCATTCATGTTACAAATGGCAAGATTTCATCCCTTCTTAAGGCTGAGTAGTATTCCATTGTATATGTGCACAACTTTTTTATCCATTCATCTATTGATGGGCATTTAGGTTGCTTCCATATCTTGGTTATTGTAAATAATACTAAGGTTTTTCACTTTTTTTTTTCCAAGTGAGAGGAGAGGAGATAGACTCCCTCATGCACCCCAACTGGGATCCACCGGGCAAGCCCCATCTGGAGCCAATGCTCTGCCTATCTGAGGTCATGCCTGCAACTGAGCTATTTTTAGTACCTGAGGTAGAGGCTCCACAGAGACATCCTTAGCGCCTGGGGCTGATACACTCAAACCAATCGAGCCATGGCTACGGGAGAGGAAGGGGGGGAGGGGTGGAGAAGCAGATGGTCACTTCCCCTGTGTGCCCTGACTAGGAATTGAACCCAGGACATCCACACACTGGGATGATGCTCAACCACTGAGCCAACTAGCCAGGGTGTTTTTCACTTCTGTTATTATCCACATTATACCGAAGAAAACACCGAGGCTCAGAGGAGCAAAATTTGCTCAGAGTCACAAGGCTGGTAAATGTGGGAGCTGGGACTCCAACCCAGATCGACCCAGACCCTTAACCACTATGTTGCCTCCATAGGTGGCTTGGTGATAGCCCCCTGCCTTGGCATGGGGTTGAGCCAACCCCAGCCTGCGGTCAGGATGAGCATGGTTGACACAGAGCATGTCAGAGAGCTCCTACCTTCACACGAGAGGGGACTACCCCCCCACCAGGGACTACCCCTCCCCCCTCTGTGCTAGCTCCTTGGCTCTGCTTCTTATATCAGTTTAATAGCATTATTTGCAGTAAGCCAACCTTAAGATAAATTCATTATTGAAATTGGGAATGAGAAGCTTTCCAGACAGCTGCCGTGAAGGCTCCAAAGACAGAACACCTGCCCTCCACCCCCATCTCCTTTACTTAAAGCAGGGGTCCCCAAACATTTTACACAGGGGGCCAGTTCACTGTCCCTCAGACCGTTGGAGGGCCGCCACATACAGTGCTCCTCTCACTGACCACCAATGAAAGAGGTGCCCCTTCCGGAAGTGCTGCGGGGGGCCGGATAAATGGCCTCAGGGGGCCACATGCGGCCCACGGGCTGTAGTTTGGGGATGCCTGGCTTAAAATATGTGTCAGTGGCCTCAAGAATCTGATAGCTGACTGTGTCTGAGTCAAGATGATAATGAACATTAAACACACACATAAATGCAGGCTACAGTAGCCTGAGATTACCTGGAGGGATAATAACATAGGTGTGTGCTAGAAAGGCAGTAAGCATTTGATTAAGTAGCGGGGAGGTGAGGCCGAGTGAGTGGAGGCAGGAGCGGGCATGCGGCGTGGGCACAGGGCGCGGAGACACGGCAGGCTTGCCGCTGCCGATTCCTGGGGAGGGGCCTTGGCGGGTCGGACCGGGTTATGCAAACAATGACTCAGAAGCACCTATCCGGCAACTGCCCCCTCACCAGTTTTTCTTTTCCAAAATCTTGGCTATTCACACTGGTTTATTTTTTCTAGATTCATTCTAGAACTATTTTGGTGGTCAAGTCCCAAGACAAATTCCATTTGGAATTTCCATTGCAGCTGCACAAAATCTTTATAGCCGACATGGGGGAGGGTTGCCATCATTACAAAACCGTCTCTCCTTTGTAAATTCTTGTCACCAGTGGTGTAGATTTTTAGAGAGCTGTGCTTCATGGGTGTTTGAAGTGTATGAGGGTGGGTGACTGGTGTCGAGTTTGAGGTGCTCAGATTTTGCTGTAATGAAAACTTCTCTCTTTAAAAAATCAGAGAGCCCTGGGCACCTCTGGAGGGGGGGGGCACCTTGGTTGTTGCAAGAAAGACACGAAGTCCTCTCGGGTTTTGTTGGCCGCTGTCAGGACTATAACATCCCCTCTCACTGCCCTTTTCAGGTTTGACACCTACAGATTCAAGAAGGAGAGCGAACGTCTGGTCCAGTATTTGAACGCGGTGCCCAACGGCAGGATTCTGTCTGTCGCAGTGAATGACGAAGGGTCCCGGAACCTGGACGACACGGCCAGGAAGGCGATGACCAGACTGGGCAGCAAGCACTTCCTGCACCTCGGATTCAGGTACCGCCCACCACTCCCCCCTGCTCCCCCCGGCTCCAGAATACCGGCCACCCTGTCCCCACAGAAGCCCCCTGTCCTGCCACCACACCGCCCTCAGTGGGGATTTAAGAAGCTGCCGCCTTGTTCTGCATCTGCACGGGACGGATTGGGGCTTGTTCTCAAAGGGAAGCTAGGATTCATTCAGTTGGCCACTCACAAAATATGAATTGTGCCTCAGTTCTGCAGCCGAGCTCACGACATGCTGGGGATTGGCAGACACTTGATCAGGCACCATCTGAAGTGTTCCTGCCCAGCCCGCACCCCCCGGGAAGGGCGCTTCATGTCTTCCGCCGTGAATTCTGTTTACCTTAGACTGCAGCATCATGCCCGACTTTGGCACCGGGAGGAAGCCGTTTGCCCTAAAGTAGCCACACCTTTTTTATCATGTTAGATCAGATCTCAGCTCAGTGCTGAGGTCTCCTGTCCTGTGGCTGTGTGGAGACGGTGATGCCTTTCCCTTCAGCTCTGCCGGTCGTTTTGCAACACGGGGGGGCAGGTCAGAGGCTTTTCTATTGCTATTGAGCAAAACAGCCTTCCTGGCTGGGCAGATATCCCCTGGGCGGGCAGGGGGGGGGGGCGCTCCAGGGTCCACAGTGTCTTCCCAACAGCCCAGGGGCTACTCCTTCTAAAAGGGTTTGGGCAGGAAATACAAGCAGCCAAGGACAACAGAGACGTGACATCTTGTTATCGCAAGGTTCCTTTGTTAGCACTGTTTTATAAGCCAGAAGGCCAGTTCATTGATACACACTGAGAGGCTGAACCCTGAGGGCCTGGATACGTAGGGCCTCAGCTGGAGAAGGTAGTGACTAAGGCCCCAAGACCTGGCACCCGATTTGACCTGATTTTGCATCTGGGCTGCACTTTCCATTGGGTGTGACCACAGGCAAGTGACGCACCCTCTCTTTGCTGGGTTTCTGCATCTGTAAAATGGGAGACAGTGGGAGCCATCTCCAAGGACCATTAGGAGGATTCAATGTGATCATATGAGCACAGAATAAGGACTCACTAAATGTTAGAAACCATTCTCTCCTTTTAAACAAGAGCCACGGGAAGGACGGATGGTTGGTGTGTTTGGTCATGGCTGTTCCCATAGGTGTGCAGGACTATTTACCCCTCGTTTGTACAGACATACCTTGAGTGACAGACTCAAAGCATCTGACATCAGTTACAGAGCTGAGACCCGACCCCACCACCTGTTCATTCATTCTGGGAGTGATTATTGAGAAGACATTTACGTGAGGCTCTAGGTGTCCTGAGCTCTCGTGGGAGGGCAGACTTTAAGCGAGAAGATGATGGGGTGTCCAAGAGCAAGAGAGACAGCGGGAGGCAGAAAGGGGCTTTAGTAGACCTGCAGGGGAGGGTAAGTGCGTGCTGATTCCCCAGGAGAGCCCAGGGGGTTCAGAGTCCCCAGGGAGAGGTGTAGCTTTCAGGCAGCCGCAGGTATGCGATGGAGGGAGGCATGAGGCTGGGGGGTGGGCATGGGAAGGCCTTCATGCCAAGAGGCCTGGTTTTTATCCAGTGGGCAGTGAGGAGCCATGGACGGATTTAAGCCAGAGAGTGGCACAGTCAAATCCCCAACCTCAATAATAGACTTACTTTCCAAGATCAGAGGTCAAAACTAAAAGCATAAAAGCTGTTAAGGGCCATAAAAAGCTCTTGTGATCTCACAGCAAGAGAGAGGCTAATATTAGGCATTCGGGAACAGACAAAATGGGCCAGTAGACCTTCCTGGCCCCTAGCCGCGTCCGCTCCTGCGGAGGGAAGATGACGGGACAGCTTTCCAAAACCTTGCACCTTCTCTCTCTCCTTTGCTCTCCGTTAATAAGAAGAGGCATCTGGTTCCTTTCCAAAGCCTGTTGCTGATCCCCGGGGTGGGGGTTAGCGTGGGGGGCTGTCGCTCTAGCCTCTGGCATTTTCCTCCCGGTTACCTTGGTTGGTTCAAGAACACCTGGGCGTGAGAGGAATAACCCTTCTCTTGGAACACATTTCCTTGTTTTCCTGAAGGAATCGGAGCACTTGCTTCAGCACCTCAGTGAGCCTGGTGGGCGTAGGCAGGTCCCTGGGCTTGTTTATCTGTGATTCATGCCTTGTGTACGGCCAGGAGAGCCGAGAGGCTTACAGTAGGTAAACGGCAGACAAGCCAGGCGGGCAGAAAGCCCAGGGCTTGTAAGAAGGGCTCACGTTCTGGAGGTGAAGCCCAGCCTGGGAACTCACTTCCCCAAAGGCCCAGAGGGCTGCTCACCCACGTGACCCGTGTGCTGTGCCATGTCTGCCCCCAGCACAGGCCTGGACATGTGAAGAACTTCACTTTTGTTGTTTCTTTCAGACACCCGTGGAGTTTCCTAACAGTGAAGGGAAACCCGGCTTCTTCCGTGGAGGACCACATTGAGTATCACGGTAACAAATGACTAGCGGAAGGCTGAGTCTCCCCCCCCCCCCCCCGCCCCAGGCTCTCTGATGGAAACGCTTGGGTCTTCCCTCTAGGCATGGCTGACCCACCTCCCAACACCCCATGGACTGACCAGCCTCTTAATTGGCCTTGTTCCATCAAAGGGGCAAAAGCCAACACTATTGAAAGTCAATCGATAAGATAAATTTTAGCCTGACCAGGCAGTGGCACAGTGGGTAAAGCATCGGACTGGGACACAGAGGACCCAGGTTCAAAGTCCCAAGGTCACCGGCTTGAGCGCCAGGTCACTGGCTTGAATGTGGGATCATAGACATGACCCCCATGGTCACTGGCTTAATCCCAAAGGTCGCTGGCTTGAAGCTCAAGGTCGCTGGCTTGAGCAAGGGGTCACTCGCTCTGATGTAGCCCCCCCCCCCATCAAGGCACATATGAGAAAGCAATCAATGAACCACTAAGGAGCTGCAACGAAGAACTAATACTTCTAATCTCTCTCTCTTTCTGTCTGTTTGTCCCTCTCTCTGTCTCTCAGTCTCTGTCACAAAAAAAAAAAAAAAAAAGATGAATTTTACATTTTTGGAGAGCTCTTCAACTTTGTGAACCTAAAAATAATAGGCCTTTCAGCCTGACCAGGCGGTGGCACAGTGGATAGAGCGTCGGACTGGGATGCAGAGGACCCAGGTTAGAGATCCCGAGGTCACCAGCTTGAGCGTGGGCTCATCTGGTTTGAGCAAGGCTCACCAGCTTGAGCCCAAGGTTGCTGGCTCGAGCAAGGGGTTACTCGTTCTGCTGTGCCCCACAGGTCAGGGCACATGTGGGGGATCAGTCAATGAACAACTAAAGAACCACAACAAAGAATTGATGTTCCTCATCTTTCTTCCTTCCTGTCTGTCTGTCCTCTCTCTGACTCTCTCTGTCTCTGCAACAAAAATAAATAATAATAATAATAATAATAATAATAATAGGCCTTTCAAAGTGAGAGACAACATGTGGTTATTTGAGACCAATGAGAACAACTATTTGGGAATCATTAATTCAGTCAGAAGCCAAAATATTGGTCCCATTAGGAGACAAAGGCGCTGAGTATTTATGAGACGTGGAGGAGTGGGCGGAGTCCACCCATAGCGGGAAGACATCGCTGTTGGTACAGAAAATATAACATAGAGATATTAATTCTAAACAATGGTTTTTTCACCTTCTTTTCCAAGTAAGAGGAGGGTAGATAGAGGCATAGACTCCCGCATTACTTCCAACTAGGATCTACCTGGCAATTCCCATCTGGGGGCTGATGCTCTGCCTATCTGAGGCCATGCTCGCAACCAAGCTGTTTTTAGCATCTAAGGCAGAGGCTCTAGGGAGCCATCCTCAGCACTCAGGGCCCCTGTGCTTGAACCAATTGATCCATGGCTGCCAGAGGAGGAGAAGAGAGAGAGAGAAAGAAGGAAAAGAGGAAGAAGAGGGGTGGAGAAGCAGATGGTTGCTTCTCTGTATCCCCTGACTGGGAATCAAACCCGGGACATCCACATGCCGAGCTGATGTTCTGCCGCTGAGCCAATTGGCCAGGGCCTAAACAATGTTTTTCATTTTCAGTTGGTAGCCATCAGTCTAGTAGTCATCATATTTGCTTTATTATCTTTGCAAACAGTTCTTTGGGACACAAGGATGTCTTCAGCCCTGTCCAAAGGTTATTTTGCTGTTTTGACATCCCAAAGATTGGAGGTACTAGATGTGCAAGGCATTTCCTATGGGCAGCTCCAGCTCCATTTACAAGTGGCTTTGTTTATTATTTTTCTTAACAACTTAATCCAAAACAAGTGACAGAAAAAATACAGGAACTGGGACACAGCCAGCAGGCGCAATTGAGCTAAAAAGATACTTTGGATGGGCCTTTATAACGGCAGCTTCCTCTGCCCAGAGAAGGGTGTGGAAGGCACCGGCGGGTCTAATTGGAGAGTGGAAATCCACACGAGAAATGACGGGGCTCCAAACTACAGACGTGTGGGGCCCTGTGGTCCAGCTTACAAACCCGAAGCAAAAGAGGAGACAGTAATCTGCTTCCCAAGTGGAAAGATTGGCTTGAAGCTCTTTTTTAAAAAAAGACACAGTTCAAGATCCCTGTGTGTAGAGAGCTCCCTCCATCTTAGACTCACACCCCTCTGGATGTGGGGTTTCGTCTGGTGCTAAATGTCTGGTCTCTGACAGGTCATCGCGGCTCCGCTGCTGCCCGTGTGTTCAAACTGTTCCACTCAGAGCACGGCGAGTACTTCAACGTTTCTTCATCCAGTGAATGGGTTCAAGGTGAGGCACTTGGGATTGCCTGGTAAGATCTAACATTTGGACAAAAGGCCAGGACGTACTGTCTTTACGGACGAGGATTTTTCTCTTGCACCAGTAAGACCACTTAACTGTGGGAGAGGAAGCTAAAGTTGCATCCTAAATTTATCTTTGAATCATCAAGGTGCTGTAGCCAATAGCCCAGAGGGGCGATTTTTATTCCCTCATGGAATACCTTTTCCATGCCAGGATACAAGCAGGACTACTAGCATCTGGCCTTCGGGGAGCCCACACATGGGGGCTGGAGTACAGAGGCAGCAATCCTTGGATACCCAGATTCCTCTTTCTCCTTTTTGCAGTAATGAAGAATATCTATTGCTTTTATAAAGTGAGAGGTGTTTTTAATTAAATGTTGGGGGAGGTGGCAAATTGTTCTCCAGCTGGTGCAGTTCCAGACAGGTGGCACTCCATCCTGTTGTATAGAGGGGTGTGTGGGGGTGACGCTTAGCGTGACTTGCGACCCCCCCCTCCCCAGGCCTTCCTGTCTGACTCGGCTCTTTGCTTTCTGCCTAGACATGGAGTGGACAGAGTGGTTCGACCATAACAAACTGCCACACACCAAAGGTGGAGAGAAAATTTCAGACCTCCGGGCAGCTCATCCAGGAAAAATCTGCAATCGCCCGCTTGATATACAGGTACCAACTCCGACAATCAATCGCGTGGTTATTTTGAGGAAGACCCTGTAGATCTCAGATGTTCTCACCATTTGAGTGGTGTGAGTCTCATGGCCAAGAGACGAACATTCCCACGTTATAGGCTCACGATCTGCTCCCGCCTCCTGGCTACTGAGTCCCAGAGCCGGACTCAGATTCTCTCCTGGATCCTGCTGACGAGTCCTTTCCCGCTCCTCACCTTGCTTCTGTGCCACAGCGGAGCGCCCAGCGCAGAGATAGGTTAGACTTAACTCGGTCTCACTTCTCAACTTATCTCCTTTGGGACCCTGAGTGCACAGGATCCAGCTGGTGTACGGGGTGTGGGGTGTACAGTGCAGGATGCGGGGTGCAGGCTGAGCCTAGCCCAGGTGGTGAGCACACCCACCCACAGCCTGGTTCTCCTGAGTGGATGCCAGAGTTCATAGATGGGCGATGTTGGCTCAGGACCTGCCCTTGTCGTTAGCCTATCTAAAGGGACCTGGACACTTTCTCGTCAGGGAAGTGTTGAGTAAGCACGCAGCCCTCACAGCTCAGCAGCCCAGCTGTGAGGCTGTGGACTCAATGCACAACCGGAAAGACCGAGACACAGACAGAGTGAGTGGCATTTATAGTCTTATGCCCGGTTTTGCTCCAAAACAAGAGGTAGGCCACTTATAAGCTTGATGCAGAATTAGAAGTCATTTGAGAAAGATACCCTCTACCCATTTTATCCTCTTTCAGCCAAACAAAACAACAACAACAAAAACCTTCTCCCAGGTAATCTAATTGCAGGTCATCTGACTGTGCAGGGACAGTGGACAAGGGACTGCTTTCCCAAGGGCGGACACTCTGTCGTGCAGGCAGCAAAGTCGAGAAGACTTCCTCCTTATTGGGCAAAGCTTTTCATTCATGTGGCCCCGACATTACTGAGAAGTGTTTACCCAAATTAAGTTGCAAGTTGTAGACCCTTCTTGGGTCCAACAGAATCAAAAGGCACTGCCCCCCCCCACACACACACACAAAAGCATATACTTCCCAGATTTAATTCCAGTTTTCTCTTGCAACCCTTGGCGTCCCAGCTTTCATTCTGAAGTCGGCCATAGTCTTATTCCTCCAGCTCACTTGGCTACAGGAAGTCCCGCCCTTCGCTAGACGCTGCCCCTCCCCCGCCCCTGAGCACTTCCGGAAGTCCTCCCAGGATGCTCACATGTCCCACAAATGCCTCGTGCTGTTGCCCACTGTGGGCTCCAGACCACTGTTGTTAGAAGCCCGCCTCTCCCTGCCGGGAAGACATCTTTCCTCAAGCATTTCCCTCTCCTCCCAGTCACTGTTCCCACCATGGACTCAGGCTCTTCCCTGAGGGTCGAAGCTAATTCTGGGCCAAAAAAAATTAAAACTTGACTCAAAGCTTGCAGCTAGCGGAGGAGACTGGTGAAAAACACACCTGTATGTATTTTTTACCTCTTGGGTGTTGACTCTGCCTGGGCACGCCACTTAGACCCTGGCCAGCTAAAATGTTGTATTCTGGGTACTTCACACTCGGTTCTGGTCAAAGAGATAGGTCCAGTTCCTTAACTTAATGTCTCAATTTCCTCCCATGGAAAAACAGGAATAACAGTTGTTCCCCGGTGGGATTATTTTGTAGTTTTAATGCGACAATACATGAAGAGCCCGACCCACAGTGAGCGCCCATCAATTGTTTTATGGGAAAATTACTTTATTTTATTATGAGGATGGTAGTACTGCCAGTTATTTTATGGTTATTAATCATTATGAAGTACAATGAAACTGTGTCTATGTAAAGTGCAGGTCAGCTCCCTGACCAGGGAGAGAGCCCTGTGTACTCTGGGATCCAACACTGAGGTCTTCGCGTTAGAGAAAGGAAAGAGAGGCCTTGGTGGGGTGGCGCAGTGGTAGAGCGTCAGCCTGGCGTGTGGATGTCCTGTGTTTGATTCCTAGTCGGCGGGGCACACAGGAGAGGCAACCACCTGCTTCTCCACCCCTCCCTCCCTCCCCTTTATTCTCCTGCAGCCATGGCTCTGTTGATTTGAGCATATAGGCCCTGGGCTCTGAGGATGGCTCCCTGGAGCCTCTGCCTCAGGAGCTAAAAATAGCTAAGTTGTGTGCATGGCCCCAGATGGGGGTTGCTGGGCAGATCCTGGTCAGGGATCATGTGGGAGTCTATCGCTCTAACTCCCCTCTTCTCACTTGGAAAAGAAGAAAAAGAAAGAAGAAAGAAGGAAAGAGAAAGAAAAAGTGGCAGAACTGAGCAGCTGTTTTGTTGACACTGTGGTTGGATTTTGTACCTTGAAAAATGTCCAGCTCGATCTGCTGATGTGTTCAGCTCAGTTTTCAATACTGTGGGGTCTCCCACAGAAGAGCAGGTGGCCTCAGAGAGCTAGAGGTGCTGGGCGTGGTGGTCAAGTGACCTTGAGCTTCTAAACCCTGTGAGCCTTCGTCTTGCCCCTGGAAGAGCTCATCGGCAGCCCCTGCCTCTCTGGTGGCTGTGGGGACCACCCGCGGGGACAGCACGTGTGTCGCTCGTCGGAAAAGGCTGCATTTCAGTTATGGCTGAACTCGTGTCCGCATGGCTCTCCTTCTAAAAGCCAAAGACAACTGGGTTCAAAATAATATTTCCTAAAAAGCACCCCCTCCCCGTTTTTAGGTTGACTACTATCCCTTGACTCCCTATCTCCCCAGCCCTGGTGCCTTTGGTCTCTGTGCCAAGGGGGACAGCAGCTGTCGCCCTCACTGGGAATTGCCTGTCTCTGATGACAGCCAGTCTCCACACACCCAGCCCCAGGAGGAGCCCCAGCTGGCAGGGATCAGCCGTCCCCGTCCTCGGGGCTCGCTGCCCGCATTCTCTACCTGGCCTGAGACTGCTCATTTGTCAGCACCCCCCCACACACACACACACTCGTCAACTGAGACCCCACTCTGTGTCAAGCTCTGGGCTGGATGCTGGGAGCAGGAAGGCCGGGAAAACCTGGTCCTTGCCCTCCCCAGAACCACGATCACTAGGAGGGGATAGACATCACAGGGAGACACTAGTCTGGGAGTCCCTAAGGGCCACAGACACTAGTCTGGGAGTCCCTAAGGGAGCAGCAACTCTAAGCTTTGTAGTTGGATGAGTCTGGATTTGAAATTTTGTCTGTGCCACTCACTAGCTGGCTCTGTGACCCTGGGCAAGTTCCTCAGCCTCTCTGAGTCTCTGTTTCTGTATCTGTAAACCCAGCAAAGACCTCACAGTTTTGTCACAAAGACGGAATGAGATAATATATGCGAACAATATAGCTCCATTGCTACAACGAGGTGGTTCTCAGACTTCATGGCCTGTTGGAATCACCAAGGCAGCTTTGAAAAGCTCTGATGCCCTTGGCCACATCCAGCCACAATCAGATCTGAGACTTGAGGATCGGGCCTGGGCATGAGCATTTTTAAAGAGTCCCCATGTGCTCTGGAATCACCAGTGGGTTGAATATAATAATAGTGAGTCTTCGTGTCGGCCACCGATCCTGGTGCAGGTGGTGGTGGTACAGCTGTGAGTAGGCAGCCCAGCTCCTAGGAGAGTATCTGCTTATAGTGGATTCTCCTTAAAATGTTTACCCAGCGATGCACAGTAAATCACTGGTCCAGATACCGAGACTGCAGGACCCCAGGCAAGGCGTAGATCCACCCCGCAACTTCATAACAACACCAGGGGCAATTGTTGGAACAATAGTCTCAAGCCGTTGTACATACGTCTTGCTTCAGGGACAATTTTAGACTTGTGAGAGTATATGTTTATAGCATTAATCATCACCTTCCTTCTTTACAAAAAAAAAAAAAAATGACTTTGCTCTGTAATTTCCGTGCCATTCCCAGGCCACGACAGTGGATGGAGCTAACCTCACCACCAAGGTTGTCTACAAAAGAGGCCAGGATTATAGGTTTGTGTGCTATGACCAGGGCCACGCCTGCCAGCGATACCGTGTGCGGTTCCTGTGTGGGCGGCCCGGTAAGCAGCTCTTTGTTGGGGGACAGAAATGCAGCAATGGTTGTGCTCTCTGAGCTGGGGGGGTCATAGATTGGGAGTTTGGATGGCTGGGTCCGCGGCCTCTAAGACACAGAGCTCCCGCCAAGCTGGTAATGACACAGGAGAAGTGGGAGGGTGCTCGGAGTTGGCAGGAGTCGGCAGACCCCACCTTGCCCATTTGTCCGTCAGGAAGGGGAAGGGCCTGGTCCGAGAAAGCCAGGGTGCAGTGGGCAGAGCCGACCTTCCTGCAGCCCTGCCCGGCACCGACACCGGCACCGGCACGGGCACCCGGCTCCTGGCCTCTGAGGGCGCTATTATTTTAAACCAAGTCTCTGGGATGCTTGTTAGAAGAGGCTGGAAATGGCCGGCACTTGGCCATCCCCAGAAGGCAGTCATTAGGGACGCGAGGTCTTTGTGGGGGAAAAGGCTTACAGCTACTGTAAATAATAGTTGAGAGGAACTATATTTGTTTTACATCTTGAGCAAAGTGGGTGTGGTGAGACAGCCGCATTTAACTCCGGCTGAGAACTTAGTGGAAAATTCCTCTGCCCAGAGCTAATGAATGGCTCTTTTTCTGGTAGGGCTTTTTTGTTGACTTCAAAAAAAACCTGTACCAAGGCTGAAAAGGAGCAAGCATGGCGATTTGGGTTTTGGATAGGCAAACCTGGCATTTACTTAACTTAGGGAGGGCGAAGGGAAGTGGTGGGCAGTCCAAAGTTTGCCAAAGGGCAAAGGGCAGTATCTCAGTCCCTCCTGCTTTGGGTTACAGTGAGGCCCAAACTCACCGTCACCATCGACGCCAATGTCAACAGCACTCTCCTGACCCTGGAAGATGACGTGCAGTCGTGGCAGCCCGGGGACACCGTGGTCGTGGCCAGTACCGACTACTCCATGTACCAGGCGGAGGAGTTCCAGGTGCTTCCCTGCAGAACCTGTGCCTCCAACCAGCTCAGAGTCGCAGGTAGGACTTCCATTAACCCCGTCCCAGACTGGCGAAGCTTACAATTGGCTGAAATCACAGACAATCTGTATGGGGGGGGGGGGGTCCTCGGGTTGTGACACAGCTCTGTTCCTACGACAGTGATATCACCTGAATTTTGGTGTCAGTCAAAACACAACCCAGCCTAACACAAGCGGAACACTTGCACTTTTAACAGTCCAAAATGGTGTCGGTAAGCGTACCGGCGGGGGGGGGGGGGGGGGGGGGGGGACACCAGCTCCCTCCCTCATATTCCGAGTCAGTGAGTGTTTTTCTGCCACGCACAACCAAACTAGTTTGCCCATGTAGTCCTTAAGTACGACGCTAACAGCGTAAGCCAAAACACTCACGTCTCAATTTTAAGTTTTTATGGGAGTGAGCATCATAATCTCAAAACATCGTTATGTCGAGACTGTCATAACTCGAGGACGCCCTGTATTAGTCAGCTATTGCCATAATAACGCTGCATAAGAACAAGAACAACAACAACAAAAAACCCTTAATTAAAATCTCACGGCAAGCATTTATTTCTTATTCATGCATCGGCAGGATGTCTAGAGAAGTGGTTTTCAACCTTTTTACACTTGGGAACCAGTGAAAATAGGAGAATTATTTCAGGGACTGCTAAGGCAGAAATCATCCTGAGCATAAGTGAATTTGGTCATTAAGATCACAGAGTCTATAATCTTTATACAACATCAGGGTGGCTCTTTCGCAGACCTGCACGAAATTTCTGGCATACTGGTTCATGAACCAGCAGTTGAAAAATACCGGTTTAGGGCTCAGCTTCTCCAGGTTGAGAAATGGGTTCAAGTTGGCTTCATAGGACTCTCTTTCTCCCCTCCCCGGGGGAGGTGGAAAGCTCCCAGAGGGGTTTGCAGAAACGTGGAAGGAGGCTGAAGCTTGGACTCAGAACAAGCACTCTCCCACCCACCTTCTGTTGGCCAAAGCATACTATACAGTCAGCACGTGTGGGGTGGGGAAGCCTGTCTCTCTCATCAGGAGAGTGAATGTTTGTTAAGCCGTAATGCAACCTACCCCAGACTTTTAAACCTCTTCTTTCTATAGCTTTTGGGTTTATGTTTTTCTTCTTCTAAATCTTGACTTGGATGCCTTGTTGTTTCTGTTAGGTGGGGCTAATCTGAATCACAGATTGTTAGAGGTAAAAAGAGACCTCAACTATCACCAGGTTATTGACTCTCCGTGGACAGAGTTCTGTAGCCATTGGGGTTCTTTGGTTGCAAGAAACAGAATCTAACTTGACTCGGACATGGAATTCAGCTGGGGCTGTTCAACCGAGAGAACTGAAGTAGACACGGCCGAGCTGTGAAAGGACCAGGGGCCAGGGCGGCTTCCGTAGGCATCACTGTCTACAGGCACCATGCTTAATCCCTGAGACAAAGCTCAAAGGTCGCCTTCAGAAAGAGGGAACGCTTGTTGGGTAGGTGGCTTGTGTGCTCACCCTGTGGCCAGGAGGGGACAGGACACTGTCACTGACAGTCTCTCTAAGACGATTTCACATGGAGAAAGGGTCACTCCCCAGAGGAAAACTCGGAGTGTCTGACCAGAAGAAAAGAGATGCTTCTGGGCATTAAAAATCTCAACTCCCCTGGAGGAGCATTAGACTTGGGAGTCGGACAGGACTATGGATTGAGAAAGTATATCCACTATATTCCAAATATCTACTCTTTTTGGAAATGCAAGTACAGAAAGTAAAATTCAACGCAATCTTTATGACTGGTAGGGATGTGCTGAGAAAGAATTTGGGGGAGCAAAGGTTTTTAAAGAGGGGAGAAACAGTGCTGGAGTTCAATGCCCTTATTTTATCTGTGGGGGAGTGGACTGTGGAGGTCATATGGCCAAGGTGGCCCACTGACAAGGCACTGTGACCCCAAGCACCAGCCCAGGACTCAGAACTACTCAAGCTGCCCCTGCTGCTTGAGCTGGTGGTACAGTTGGCATGCCTGGAGAGATGGAGGGAGGCAGCAGCGTGTGGGTAGAGGCTGTGATGGCCAAATATTTGTTCCTTGACAACGTAACAGAGTCTGGCATGTACATGCCAGGCAGTGCTCCAGGCTTTGGGGTGAAATGCTGAGCCAGGTACACATGGCGCTGCCCCCCAGGGAGCCTGCAGTCCTACAGTAAAAAGAGACACCCAGCAATGAACCATCCCAATAAAAATTAAATCCCATGTGTGTGAAGCACTATGGAGAGGAACAGGGGCGTGGCGGTGGTGGAAGCATGGAAAGGGGCGTGGCAAAGTCAGAGCAGGCATGGAAGCCCTCCTGGAGGCGGAGGCGTTAGTGATGGAGCGTAGAGCTGGAGGAAGCGGAAAAGGTAATGAGGGGAAGAAAGCTCTGAGAGGGTCAGCAGAGCGCAGAGAGCTGTGCCAGGAGGGAGCCTCACTTGGGGTTCCGGCTACGGAAGAGGACCAGCACAGTGAGGACAGGACAGCTGGGCCTGGAGGCAAGGGAGACCCCCTGGTGTCACTGTGTGGCTTTATTCTGAGGGCAATGGCCTGTTGGTTTTTCCCAGGAGGAAAGACTTCCCATATCCCTGTTCACAGGACAGCCCCAGGGGAGTGAGTTCCTAGAGTGTGGAACCTGGGGTCTTCACTGGATGACTTCTGTGTCTCCAGGGATAATACGTGTGGACAGGTTTTTTGGGACACCAGGTGTCCCCCTGGACTCTTGGCAGGAGCTGCATTCGGACCATTTGAGCTGATGTCACTGCTCACTGTAAGGTGACCGTGGTTCTGGGCAGCACGGGGCTTCTAGGCAGGTGGCGAGCCTGCCTTGAGTGCCTGGCCCGTGTGAAGGTGGGCGGAGGAGCCCCTGGGAGGGGTGCTCCGGGTCTCTTCACACAGCCCTCGTCTGCACCCAGTGCCGGGCACCCTGAGTCCTGGGGGGCAGGTTTCACTGTGAACCGTGGGTGCCAAGGGTGGCCCTGAGAGTGAGGGGCCCATGTGCCGATGTAAGGGGCCTCCCAGCATGGTGGTTTGGGGTGAGTGATGGGGAGCTGCTCCTCTTGGCAATGCCCAACAACAGATCCAGCTGCTTCTTGAGGCCTCTTAGGGCTGGTTGGAGAGAGAACTGGGCTTCTCTGGGCCTGAGTATGGGAAGGAAAGATTGAATGGAGAAGATGCTGGGCCCTTCAAGACTCTCCCCTCCCCTGGTTTAGCAAGTCTTATGTCTGTATCTGCACCAGCCCCACACCCAGCTGACCCCTTTCTCAAGTTATTAGACTCAGAGTGGATGGTCCATTTGATTTTACTCACAAGTGTGGGGCTTGTGTGAAAACAGCGCCCCCTGGTGGACAGTGTCAGAAAAGCCCCAGGCAGGGGTATGAGTCTTTGTGTCCGTATAGGGCAGGGGTCCCCAAACTACGACCTGCGGGCCACATGCGGCCCCCTGCGGCCATTTATCCGGCCCCCATCGCACTTCCGGAAGGGGCACCTCTTTCATTGGTGGTCAGTGAGAGGAGCATAGTTCCCATTAAAATACTGGTCAGTTTGTTGATTTAAATTTACTTGTTCTTTATTTTAAATATTATATTCGTTCCCGTTTTGTATTTTTACTTTAAAATAAGATATGTGCAGTGTACATAGGGATTTGTTCATAGTTTTTTTTTTATAGTCCGGCCCTCCAACGGTCTGAAGGACAGTGAACTGGCCCCCTGTGTAAAAGGTTTGGGGACCCCTGGTCTAGGGGGCCACACATTTCTCCTGTTCAGCCCCACGCCCTTTCTCTGCCTCTCCACCTCCCCCTGAGAGAGAGCAAGGAGTACACCTGCTTCCTTCTTCTGCAAAGCTGCCTCCTGTTCTCTCTCCGGGTTCCCTTCCCAGGCCGGTTGCAGAGAGGGCCGGAGGAGGCTTCTTCCCTGGCTCCTTCCTCACGGCCCCTTTCCAGTAAACAGGCATGGTAAGGGTTTTCTGATGGGAAACAGATGGGAATAAAACAAAGTCATGAAAATGTGTGAATCATCTAAAAAAAAAAACATTTCAGAGTTGCACCAACGACAGTGTAATTCCTAACACCTCGTGACATGGCAATTAGAAAGCTCCTTGACTCTCTGCTCTTTGCCCGTCTTCCCACTTTGCCTGTCACTGCCCTTCCCCCTGCATTTACATAACACCGCTGCTAACTAGTGCTGTGACTTCTTTTGCTTTCCTATGAGGTGCTAAGCACTTACAGCATCCATCTTGGCCCCTCTTCACCATAAGCTAAGAAGGAGGGAGCTACTGTTTTCTCCAGGGCACAGATGAGGAAAACTGGTTCACAGAAATGAAACATCTGAACTCGTGCTTTTCAATACGGTAGCCACCAGCCGCACGTGGCTATTTAAATGTAATTAAAACTAAATAAAGTTAAGAGTTCCTGTTTGTTGGTCACACTAGCCGGATCTCAGGTGTTCAGTGGCCACACGTGGCTAGTGGCTACCCTGTGACGGCACAGAACAGAGTAGTACTATCCTCTCAGAGCTGCTGGTACAGACCAAGCTGAGCAGGGTGCACACTTAGAGCTGTCTGGCCCCAAGGCGACGTGATCCACCTTGTCCTCCCTCTATGTAGGCCCCCATGCCAGCATCTCCCCTCCCAGTCTACAAGTTGACAGGACTGTGGAGGAAACTGGGAGCTCTGTGGTCTAAATTCACTTCCCTAGGGCCTGCCAGCCCAGCCCCTCCGGACTGTTCCTCAGTGGTCTGAGAAGGGCTGACCCCTGGCCCCCCCCCCCCGGGACCTACAGTCTCACGGACCCTGCTGGTCTGAGCCATGGGCTTGTGTCTGTTTCTCCCCCTTGGAGGGTCGTTGATGTTTATGAAGTTGATCAACTTTTTTTACAGTGAAAAGGAGGACAGAAATAAATGGAAGAAAAACAATATCATAAGTAAAAGAAACATTTTATTCATTGCAACAATAATACACTATCATGCATAATAAAAACATTTGTAATATTTTATATTGTAATTATGCTTACATGCCTATTAACTTTTAATAGTAATTTTAAGAAAAGAGTACTCATTTAGATACAGATACGTCACATCACACGCAGTGGGTCAACTCTGCACTGATTGAATACAGACATTTACAGATGAGTCTCCCAATATCAAAAAGGAGGACATGGAGGAGGACACTCTTCAAGGGAGGACGGAACTTAACAAAAGGAGGACTGTCCTCCCTAAAGGAGGATGACTGGTCACCTTATGTCTATTCTTCTCTTACCCCGGAGTGGCTGCTGCTGCTCCACTGAGGAGAGGGCTGGGGGTGGGGCAGGGCAGCTGTAGGTGAGCAGGGCAGGGGGGGGCAGCATTTAAAGCCCTGCGTGGGGCCGCTGTGCAGAGCCCCTCTGCTTCCCAGCCACCCCATCCCTTCCTTGCCCATGCTCCTGGCTCTTCTAGATTGTTGGGGACAACTATGGCCACATCTGCTGTCCCTGCTTAACCCTCAGTGTCAGAGCTGCAAGGAGGAAGGGAGAGAGAGGTGGACGTGGGAAGCCGGGGCTCGCAGCCAGGAGGGGCGGTGAATGCAGCAGCAGGACAGACAGCTGCCCTGAGGGCCTGTTCGGTCGGGTCCTGATGGGGGCGCTGCAGGCTGGGCGGGAGGGCAGGGCAGAAACACGCAGACCTCTCTGTCCGATGTTGCCTGCTCACAGGAGTCTGACAAACACAGTCTTTCTGACAAACACAGACTCTCGTCTCCCGTGGAATTCACTCCTACACGCTGGCCGTTTCCCCAGGGAACAAGGAAGCTGTGGAACCTGAGGTCGTTACCGGTGTGAAGGCAGTGGTGGGGGCCCCGGGCGCCAGCATTCACGTGAGGGCGCTGCCAGGGGCAGCCGTGTGTGTCACACCTGTTATCCTAGCCTCCGTGTGTACCTGGCGCTGCCCCTGAGCACGTTCCGTGGGTCAGCCCGTTTAACACTCCTTTTGAGATACGTGCTGTTATTCTTTTCATTTGTAGATGAAAAGCCGGAGGTTCAGGCTGCTTGAATAGTGTCAGGGACTCGTGGCTACCATCTGAGTTTGGGTCTGACCCAGATAGTCAGGCTCTCGAGCCACAGCGCTCCCACCTACCATCCTGTTCAGACTGGTCCCCGAGGAGGACCCTCGGGCTACCCACCAAAGCCTATGGTCAGTGTCCTGCTTCGACATTACACGTTAGGGAGACACTGACGAAGCGAGAGACGCTATGTAAGCCCCTGAGCCTGAAGCGCAGGGGCCTGGGAGGGCGAGCGAGAAGTCCTGGGGGGTATGGTCTGGTTTCCGGCTCTGCCCAGCCCTGCGGGCACACAGAAACCGGAGGCTGATGCCGAGGGTAGTCGGGGAAGCCTTCACTAAGAAGGAGCCACTGGAACTAGATCTGGATGGACAAGGCGACTGCTATGTGGACAGGGTGGACAAGGCTGTCCCAGCCGGAGGGAGCAGCGTAGACAGAAGTCCTGAGAAGTAAACTAGCATAGGCTTATCCGGGAAGGGTGGGGGTCTGGTCTGGCTCCTGAGCCAGAGGCTGTCTGCTAGCTACACGCCTTACAGAGGGCACCCGGCTGCTTGACTTTAAAACTGTAAAGACCCAGGCCCTGGCCGGTTGGCCAATGGTCGAGTGTCATCCCGGCGTGTGGATGTCCAGGTTTGATTCCTGGTCAGGGCTCACAGGAGAAGCGCCCATCTGCTTCTCCACCCCTCCCCCTCTCCTTCCTCTCTCTCTTTCTCTTCCCCTCCCACAGCAGCCATGGCTCACTTGGTTTGAGTGCACAGGCCCCAGGAGCTGAGGATGGCTCCATGGAGCCTCCACCTCAGGCACTAAAAATAGCTCCGTTGAGAATATGGACCCAGTTGGGCAGAGCATCAGCCCCAGATGGGAGTTGCTGTGTGGATCCCTGTTGGGGACTCCTGTAGGAGTCTATCCCTCTATCTCCCCCTCCTCTCACTTGGAAAAGCAGAAAAGAAAAAAAACAGAAGCCGCAGTGGGATGTCCTGAAGACAAGCGGGGCCCGGCATTCTGCAGAGCTGACTTGTTCCAGACGCTCTCAGTATCAGAACACGTGTGAAACCCAAGGCCCGACAGCCCCTGCCCGTGGTGTCCACTCCTGACCTCTTCCATTGAGCAGGGGGCACAGACCTTTGACCCCAGGCTCAAGGAATAAGAGTATATTATAATAAACAGACTATAGAGTAAAGTTAATTTTTTTAATACCTAAACCCCCCCCCTTTTTTTGGAGAGAATTCTGCTGGTTGGCTGAACAATGCCCCCAAAGAGGTCCACATCCTAATCCTCAGGGCCTGTGAATGTTCCCTGACTTGGCAGAAGGGACTTTGCAGGTGTGATGAAGTTATGGCTGTGAGATGATGAGAGATTATTCCGGATCATCTGGGTGGCCTGATGGAATCACAAAGGTCCTCATAAAAGGGACCCCGGGGGGTCAGAGTCAGAGGAGAAAGTGATGTGGAGACAGAAGCAGATTAGAGGGATGCATATTAAAGATGGAGGAAGGGCCACCAGCCCAGGAGCCTCGGCAGCATCAGAATCTGAACAAGTCCAGAACGGATGCTGGCTCAAGCCTCCCAGGGGCCCAGCCCTGCCAACACCATTGCTGCCGACCCACTGAGGCTGGTCTTGGACTTCTGACCCCCGCCCTCCCCCCGGAACTGGAGAAAAGAAATCACTGTTGTTTGAAGCCAAAGTTTGTGGTAACTTGTTAGAGCGGCCCTAGGAAGCTGATACTGATTCCAAAGGGGATGTTTTCTCGGCTTTGCCGTGAGCCAGGTTCGCGCCTTTGAACTATGACGCTTCAAAGAAACCACACTCTCCTTGCGTCTGCAAAATTTCAGGACAGTCAACATCCTTAGAAATCTCGCAGCCCGGGTCAGGGTGTGCTGGGTTCCTCCTCAGGGGAGAGGGCGGGCTGGGGTCACTGCTGGTGGCTGCTCAGGGCTCTTGCATGTGGTTACCGTGTCACGGGGCTGACGGAGGCGCGTGTTCTGTTGCTCAGGTCAAGGTCACGGTGAAGGCCGAGTGGCGTCCGTGGTGTGGTTCGGGCTGCGAATCCACACGAGAGATCGTTGCTCTTCCCCCAACGGGAAGTGGCAGTGCCTACCAGCCAGGTCAGCATGCCCAACGAGGAGGCGAATTCAGAGGCAGGCTAAGATCTCTCTGTTCCAGAAAAGGATTTGGGATTGTTAATAGAGGCAGAATTTGGGACTGAAAAATCAAAGGCAGTACCAAAGTTCCAAACTCTTGTCACTCTGGGGTGGGGCTTGGGGTCAGCGGTACAAGGGACAGAGTGTCATCTCCTCCACGACCAGAAGAAGGGAGATAGGGAGGCTGTGACGAGGTCGACACGAGTGAGGTGAATGCTCTCCTGTGCTGTTCCGATCAGGACCACAGAGGCAGCCAGAGCCCGGCCCCCCGTGCTGGTCAGGGAAGCTCCAGTCTGGCTCCTTTCTAGGTAACCTGGTTGTGGCTACACACTGTGCATGAGGTTGAAGACTACCCAACTGATCTGCCTACTTTCACAGAGCATGGATTTGCGCTGCTTTGTTGCAGTGGCTGTAAAGAGCAGGTTGCTCTGTGTCTGTAGAATTCCAGCTGCGCGCCTGACCGGCCGGTGGCGCAACGGATAGAGCGTCGGACTGCGATGCCGAGGACCCAGGTTCAAGACTCCGAGGTCCCCGGCTTGAGCGTGGGCTCATCTGGTTTGAGCAAAAAGCTCGCCAGCTTGGACCCAAGGTTGTTGGCTCGAGCAAGGGGTTACTCGATCTGCTGATGGCCCGCAGTCAAGGCACATATGAGAAAGCAATCAATGAACAACTAAGGTGTCGCAATGAGCAACAAAAAACTAATGATTGATGCTTCTCATCTCTCCGTTCCTGTCTGTCTGTCCCTGTTTATCCCTCTCTTTGGCTTTCTCTCTGTCTCTGTAAAAAATAAATTTAAAAAAAAAAAAAAAAAAAGAATCCCAGCTGCTTGGCAGTCTAGGGTGTACGCTCTGTGCGGTCATCAGAACCCAGATTTCTTCTGTCTTGTCCATATGCCACCTCTAGGGCATGGGCCTCACCTGCCAGGTGAGGCTGGATCACCCTCCCATGTCTACATTCCAGCCCCAGGGACAGAGAGAGAGCAGGGGCCACCTCAGGCTGCACACATCCCTTCTGCTCGCCCTGTGACCACACCCACTGCAGGGAACCTGGGCCCTGTCGCTCTCCTACGGAGCCACGAGCCAACCTAAAACACTGGAGATTTTAGTACCAAAAAGCAGAAAAGGGGACAGATATTGGGGGGACAGATAGCAATTTCTGAACTACAGGTTTCAGATCCAAACATGCATGGCCATGAATCCTGCCTCTTCGTTCAGACAGGTGACCACGTCCCTGAGCTTCCTCCTTCCTTGCGGTGGGACGGGCAGGGCCCTGCGGCCACCGTGCACACGGGTCACGGGAAGACCTACGCCAGAGCGGCGGAGGCGGCGGCTGGCAGGGGCCCGGGGCACGGTGGGCACAGGCAGTCTCTCTGATTGGCCTAGGAAAACCCATGTACCTTCACACCGGGGAGGAGATCGATGGTGTGGACATGCGGGCCGAGGTCGGGCTCTTGAGCCGGAACATCGTAATCATGGGGGAGATGGAGGCCGAGTGCTATCCCTACAGCGCCCACCTTTGCAGCTTCTTCGACTTCGATACCTTCGGAGGCCACATCAAGGTAGGGGTCCACCTGGCTGAGGTCTTAAGCCCACCCAGCAGAATTCCCACGATGCCAGCCAGCGGGCAGGATTCTTGGTAGGGAAGGGGATGGAAGGGTAGGAAAGGGGATGAAGGCAAGAGAACCTTCTGGAAGTTGGAGAAGTCTCTTATGTATTATCTACTGCCATGCTGTCCCACCCATTAGTACTAGGGAACAGGGGGATGGTGGAGCCAAGCTGGGAACATCTCCCTACTCACCGTCACATGGCCCACATTCTGCTGCCTTCCCTACCTTCCTGCTTTTCAACCCCAATCCTGGCTGTCATTTTCTTTCTTCCTTATTTAACCCCATCCCTTCCTGAAAGCAACAACTGGTATTTAACTCACAAAAGGTCAAGTGTACAATAGGTCCTTTAAAATGCAGATAAATGATAAGTAGCAGAACCAGAGCCTATAGCTGTTACATTAACCTGTGAGTCTGCAGGTAGAGATTCCAGGCCATGAGAGCCGAAATGAGCGGCAGAATTAATTCTCACTGTGCAGTGAGGAAGAATATCAGCGCATCGGAGCTCACAGTCTCGTAGCCTTCCACTCTCAGAGCAATTTCCTTTGCAGCTCTACTTAAACCACCTTTACCTTGCACATTGAATAGCATAAGACACCCCCGAACATTTTCATGGGACCATTGTGCTCTGTGATTTGGGGTTAAAGCTGACAGAATAATAATAGTATATTGGAGTTTTGTGAGGACCATTCTCTTGAAGCTAGAATCACGCTTTAAGTATGAGACTTACTGGTAAATAATTGAGAAGAACGATAGAGTGAAACTTCCAGAGTTCACAGTGGGGACCCTCCTGGCGTTTTAGGTGACACAGTGTTCTGTCATGCCTGCCCCTGTTATAGGGTTTCCAGCTTCCCTGGTCCCTGCTCATTCAATGCTTTGTCACCATCAAAAGCACTTCTGGTAGTTCCCTTCCTCGTCACACTCAGTGGCTTTGGAGGCAGGAAGAGAAGGTAGACGTGAGCCCCAGTTGCTCTGCACCCCTCCATTCAAGTCCATTGCCTTGCCACACCCGTTATAAGGAACACCTTGTCCCTTTCCGGGGTAAGACGAGCTAGTGGTCTTAACGCGTTTGTGGAGAGCATCACTGATTTACCCGAGACGAGATTAACGAAGCATTTTGAAGATAACGCCTGCACGTTTTCAGAATGTGGACACCCCCAAGCGGGGTCAGGGAATGCCTCACGGACTCCTTCTGACTCTTGTCTCTCCTTTCCTAGTTTGCACTGGGGTTTAAGGCAGCACATCTGGAAGGCGTGGAGCTGACGCACATGGGGCAGCAGCTGGTGGGTCAGTACCCCATTCACTTCCACCTGGCGGGTGACGTGGACGAGCATGGTGGCTACAACCCGCCCACGTACATCCGGGACCTGTCCATCCACCACACCTTCTCTCGTTGTGTCACCGTCCACGGCTCCAATGGCTTGTTGGTAAGTGCCTCCTTCCTAGGGAAGAAAAGACCTTGAGGGCCCTCACACCTTCCCCCCCCCGCCCCGCCCCATGCCAGCCAGCTCATTGCTGGGCCCAGGGGCCGTCAGTGCTGGAAGAGTGTTTACAACTAGTCACTCAGTCCAGGGCTCGTCAGCGGTTGAACCATCCTTACCTGGGATTTTAGAGTGCTCTCAACTGACAACAGGCAACTGAGCAACGAGGAGGGAGAAAACAGGGCTGTGTCCGTGCCAGAGGGCACCAGGATGCAGTCTGTGGTGGTCATGGGAGTCCACGTGTGGTGGGGAGGGCCATTCCTTGGCCACGTGGCATGACAGATCTGCCAGCTGCGGACAAGGGGCCCCGTGCCAGGACTGAGCTGTGGCATCTGCCTGACCAGCTGAGCCAGCCGCAGCAAGGGCCCCTTCCCTTTTGGTAAACTCAGTGTCCGTCGGAGCAAATGCTGCTGAGAGAAATGTCCTCGCGAGCAAACTGGTGGATGTGCTCGAGGCTTGTCTTGATTTGCACAGAGAGCGCTTACGCGGAGTTGATGCTTCTTTAAATGAACTCAACTTATATTCTCTATAAACATCTCCAACTGGACGTTACAAAACGGCACCCCGCGAGCTGACTCCGGCTCGTGTTTGGTTTGGCTTGTATGGTGTTTAGAGAAACATTTGATCCTTTTGACGCTAAACTGATAATTTTACAGTAAATTGAACTTCCTTTAAATGGACTGAACTTATACCCTCTGCGAACTTTAAAACCGGATGTCACAAAATGGCACCCTGCGAGCGGAATCCAGCACCAGATGTGTTTTGTTTGGCTGCAGCGGTGCTTAAAGAAACATTCACATGCGTTTCCATCATTTAAACATTAAGAGATTTCACATAAAAGTCTGGATCCCAGGCTTCTCTTGCAGGAGTCGGCTGAGTCGGCAGCACCAGACCCCCGTGCCAGCCCGGCTGCCCGCTGCACCAGCTTGTTCTCCCGCGGACCCTGTGGCCGCCACTTCCCCGTACATCACAGTACATGCCTAGCCTGGTGCCATCAACTGCATTTGCATTTGTGACTCTCTATTTTTTTATTTTATTTTATTTTATTTATTTATTTATTTTGTATTTTTCTGAAGTTGGAAACGGGGAGGCAGTCAGACAGACTCCCGCATGCGCCCGACCGGGATCCACCTGGCATGCCCACCAGGGGGCGATGCTCTGCCCACCAGGGGGCGATGCTCTGCCCATCTGGGGCATCGCTCTGCCGCAATCAGAGCCATTCTAGCGCCTGAGGCAGAGGCCACAGAGCCATCCTCAGCGCCCGGGCCATCCCTGCTCCAATGGAGCCTCAGCTGCGGGAGGGGAAGAGAGAGACAGAGAGGAAGGAGAGGGGGAGGGGTGGAGAAACAGATGGGCGCTTCTCCTGTGTGCCCTGGCCAGGAATCGAACCTGGGACTCCTGCACGCCAGGCCGATGCTCTACCACTGAGCCAAACGGCCAGGGCGCGACTCTCTCTTTAAACCAAACAGAGTGACCCTCCCCACCAGGCGTGCGGTGAGGGAAGGGGATGGGCCTGTCAGCGTGTCCCTGGTGAAGCAGCTTCTGCTTCTGTTCCATGCACTGCGGTTTCCGTGCACGCCTCTCACAGAGGAGGGCCTGTAGCCGCTGTGTTTGAGATGCTGTGATGGGAAACCCCACTGAGTATAGAGCAGGGAGCATGGGCTGTGGGGCCCTGTCTAGAAAGGCCTGGGTTCCAGGGCTTGATCCACAGGTTATGAGCTGTGGGACCTTGGGCAGGTTGTTTAACCTCTCTGAAACTCAGTTTCCTACCCAATCAAGGGATGGAATAACACCAAACGCACAGGGCTGTGAGGTGCCGGCGCACAAGGGAGCCCTGAGGCCCAGTGCCCGCAGGCTGGGCTCCTGGGGGAGCGCTGGCCGGGAGCCAGGGCCGCGCCCCCCGGCGCGTGGTGGGAAGATTGTGTCAGGAGCCGCCGGAAGGCGTGGGGTTTGGTTCTGGCTCAAGAAGGAACAGGAGAATGATTTCTGGTAGAAGCAGAAAGACAGCAGGATTTACAATAAATTCAGAAGGGCAAGAGCAGAGAGGACCCAGCAGGAGCCGGGACCCTGGTTCCCGTGGCCGCTGCCGCTCACCAGCTGTGGGACCTGGACCCTCACTGCGCTTCTGCTGGCCTCTGTCTCCTCCTTCATGAGATGGGAGGTCAGCCCTGCCTTCCCTGTGTGCTTGTTGTGAGAACTGAGCAGAGGCAGAGGACATGGAAAGTGTTGAGTCCAGCCTGACCTGTGGTGGCGCAGTGGATAGAACATTGGTCCAGAAGGCTGCCGTACCCAGTTCAAAACCCCGAGGCCACCAGCTTGGGTGTGGGATCATCAACATGATCCCATGGTCTCTGGCTTGAACCCAAAGGTCATGGGCTTGAGCAAGGGGTCACTGACTTGGCTTGAACCGCCCCCTCACCCTCCACCAAGGCACGAATAAGCAGCAGTCAATGAACAACTAAAGTGAAGTTGCTACAAGTTGATGCTTCTCATCTCTCTCTCTCTCTTGTTCTCTTTCAAAATCAATAAAATAAGAAACAATAAAAGGAAAAGGCTGGCCCTGGCCGGTTGGCTCAGTGGTAGAGTGTCGGTCTGGCATGCGGGAGTCCTGGGTTCGATTCCCGGCCAGGGCACACAGGAGAGGTGCCCAACTGCTTCTCCACCCTTCCCCCCTCCTTCCTCTCTGTCTCTCTCTTCCCCTCCTTCAGCCGAGGCTCCATTGGAGCAAAGTTGGCCAGGCGCTGAGGATGGCTCTGTGGCCTCTGCCTCAGGCGCTAGAATGGCTCTGGTTGCAATAGAGCGACGCCCTGGAGGGGCAGAGCATCGCCCCCTGGTGGGCAGAGCGTCGCCCCCTGGTGGGCATGCCAGGTGGATCCCGGTCAGGTGCATGCAGGAGTCTGTCTGCCTCACCGTTTCCAGCTTCAGAAAAATACAAAAAAAAAGAAAAGAAAAGGCTGAGTCCAGAGCCTGGGACACACTAGCTCTGGGAGCAGCGTCCGGCCTGGCACTTTGCAGAATGGACGCCAGGTGGGGAGTTCCAGACACTCCGCTCGGACTGGCGATGAAGCCCAGAGTACGTGGTGGGAAGGAACCATGAGGAATTGCGTAAGAAAGGCCAGACTCCTAGGAGCTTCCCTTGTTTTAAGCATTTATTCTAAAGGTTTGTCTTTAAATTCAGCTTTCATTCACCTACATTTAACGTCACTAAAGGGAAAGTGAGATGACTCACAGGCCGTGCTCGCAGCTGTTCGAAACCTCAGGGCAGTTACGCACGGGAGGACGTGGGGCTGACCCACTCGCTGTGTGGCCTCGGGCAGTCCTTTTATCAGTAGATCTTCCGTATATGTTCTGTGGAGAGCGTGACCACCGCCTCTGTGCGATGTTTCTGGCCGTCTTTGTTTTTTGGGGTTTTTTGTTTGTTTGTTTTGTTTTTGTGGGGTTTTTTTTGTATTTTTCTGAAGCTGGAAATGGGGAGAGACAGTCAGACAGACTCCCGCATGCGCCTGACCGGGATCCACCCGGCACGCCCACCAGGGGGTGATGCTCTGCCCCTCCGAGGCGTCGCTCTGCTGAGACCAGAGCCACTCTAGTGCCTGGGCAGAGGCCAAGGAGCCATCCCCAGCGCCCGGGCCATCTTTGCTCCAATGGAGCCTCGGCTGCGGGAGGGGAAGAGAGAGACAGAGAGGAAGGAGAGGGGGAGGGGTGGAGAAGCAGATGGGCGCTTCTCCTGTGTGCCCTGGCCAGGAATCAAACCCAGGACTTCTGTACGCCAGGCCGACGCTCTACCACTGAGCCAACCGGCCATGGCTTCTGGCCGTCTTTGTAACAGCAAACCTTCCTCAGAGCAGTGCGCCCAGGTCTCAGCCCCAGAAAATGGGGAACCATTGAGGGTGGGGCCAGAGGCGTGAGAGCCTCAGTCACTGCCCCTCCAGGCCTAGCACAGCCATGCTGTGACCATGCATCTCAGCCGGGATGCACGCTGGGGAGAGGCGGGGAGGGTTAGCGCAAGCCACACGTCCAAGTTAATAAGGATCACAGGGCCACCAAGAGATGTGTCAGGAGGAGGGCAAGCACAGTGGCCCACGGAACAGCCAGAAGGGTCACTTGCATCCACAGTAGAGATAGATTCTTGCAGCCAGAGCCTTGAGCAACCTCTTGGAACCAGCAGATCCTTGCCGTCCACCATACCAAAGCTCTCTTCCTATCTGGCCCCAAAGGATGCTGGCCACCAGACTGGGAGGAAGCATCCGTCAGCGGGTGTCATCCAGATGCCAGGCCCCCATGCGTACGTGGCCTCAGAGCTCAGAGCTCTGGGGGTGGTGGGCTTCTCCTCCATCCAGTTTTATTCTCTTAACTTTTCCAATCATTTGAGAGAGCGAGACACAGATTGAGAGAGAAGCACCAACTCATTGTTTTGCTTAGTTGTTTCCTCATTGATTGCTTCTCGAATGTGCCCTGACCAGGGATCGAACCTACTTTATCCACTGAACAACCCGGTCAGGGCTTTTATCCAGAGTCTTGAAGTCAGTCTCACGTGCTTCATGATTCATGCAGCTGGTCTTATGTCTCCTTCCCACATGAGTTCAAATGAGGAACCCAGACTCTTGTCTATCTATTATCTACCTACCTACCTACCTGCCTGCCTGCCTGCCTACTTACCTGTTGATTTCTTTACTTACCTGTCTATCTATCTATGTCAAGCTGTGTTGGTTTGAGTATTTAATTCTGAGAAATGTTCTCAGGAAGAACAGTGGTAGAATGTTAGAACTGGAAGGGATGTCAGAAGTCACCCTAAGGCAAAAGAAGTCAGGCGAGTCACAACTAGTGTGGCTACAACGTGAATTTGTCTTCTCCCAACCCAGGGCTTTCTTCTGCCTTCTCCTGCTTCTCCCTTGACTCTGTGCACCACCCTCACCCCACTCCTAACGCAAGGGTTCTGTTTTTGTATTTTCCTTCCTGGTGCTGTCGGGAACTGATTAGTTACCAGTTATGGATCCGACAGATGGAAGTCTCAAGTCTCAATTCCGTCCTTGCAAGGGAAGTGCCTTTGGGCAACCTCCTGAGTCTCAGTGTCACTTGTAGAAAGGAAACAGTTGTTGTGATAAAGATTAAATGAGATAATGTGTGTATGTAACACATTGGATACCCAGTAGAGGGTAGTTACTTTCACTCCTTTCAATGAGAATTTTTCTCCATAGCACATTTCAAGGGGAATTTCTTTCAGAGACATTTGTTAGAATAAGAATATATGTAATTTATTATTCATTTGCATTCAAAGAAGGCCTACCCAAAGTGTGATCCAGACAGCGGGCAAGGGGTGCACAGGATTTGAAAAGAGCTGTGGGCAGGGGGCAGGAGGCCCGGGTCTGTGCAGGGCTCCACCTCACGAGGCCGATGAGTGTCCTTGGACGCTCCACGCCCCTTCTCTGGGCGTCAGTCATTTGAAGCCGTTGAACTTGCTCTCAGATGTCCCTGCCAGCTTGAGCAGCCCGCGGCTCCTTGCCTCGTCCTCCCATGCTTGTCTTTAGCCTATTTATAACCAGCTTGCGTAGCTCACTAGGAGAAGAGGAAGCAGTTCCATTGGATGACCTTGGTATTAACTGAAATGCTCATTGAGGGGTGAATGGGAGTGAAGGTCACGCCCTTGCCTAGGACCAGAGATTAAGGGAGAGGACACTGTTTGTTTTTTTTTAATTTTATTTTAATTTTATTTATTCATTTTAGAAAGGAGAGAGAGAGGGAGGGAGAGAGAGAGAGAGAGAGGAGAGAGATAGAGAAGGGGGGAGGAGCAGGAAGCATCAACTCCCATATGTGCCTTGACCAGGCAAGCCCAGGGTTTCGAACCGGCGACCTCAGCATTTCCAGGTCGACACTTTATCCACTGCACCACCACAGGTCAGGCAGGAGAGGACACTGTTCGAGAGAACAGAGCCTGCCTGTGTATCTGGGGGCTCCTCTCTGGCATGAACTGGGGTTCCAGCCCTGGCCGTTGAGTGACCTTGGGCAAATCATTTCACTTCTCTGAGCCTCATTTCTCTTCATCTCTAAAAATACTGCGTGGGGATTGTGTAGGACTTAAGCAAGATTAAAAGGTATCGGAGCCCAGCGCGGTGCTGGGACAGGACGGGTCCCAGTCCTGGCTGCTCCCAGAGCACCTGGGCATTGCAGAGCGGGCAGCTTTGTCGTTTGAATGACTCGAGGGAACTGCGGTGTTCGCCTTAGATTTATGCTGCTTCATCGGGACAACGTTGTCACCCCTTCCCCGGTGGGCATATTGGGCAGTGAATGTCTGGAGACATTTTTGGTTGTCACAGCTGAGGAGGTTGTGCAGGCGTCTAGCGACAGAGGCCGGGGAGGCTGCTCAACACCCCGCAGTGTGCGGGACGGCCCCGGGGGGCTCCCGGCATTGCAAGGAGTTGTGCGGATTATCCAGGGCCTGGCCCCATGGTGGGCACGTAATAGGTGTGGGGTAACTGACGTCATAGAGGAGAACTTTCTTTCTTTTTTTTTTTTCTGAAGCTGGAAACAGGGAGGCAGTCAGACAGACTCCTGCATGCACCTGACCGGGATCCACCTGGCACGCCCACCAGGGAGCGATGCTCTGCCCATTCGGGGCGTCACTCTGTTGCAACCAGAGCCACTCTAGCACCTGAGGCAGAGGCCAAGGAGCCATCCCCAGCGCCCGGGCCATCTTTGCTCCAATGGAGCCTCGGCTGCAGGAGAGGAAGAGAGAGACAGAGAGGAAGGAGAGGGGGAGGGGTGGAGAAGCAGATGGGCGCTTCTCCTGTGTGCCCTGGCTGGGAATCGAACCCGGGACTTCCACACGCCAGGCCGACGCTCTACCACTGAGCCAACCGGCCAGGGCGCGAAACTTTCTTGTTGGGTGACGTCAGTGAACAGTCAGGGCCTGGGGTGGGGGTGAGGGTCGGAGATTACAGTCATGATAAGTGAGGTGTTTCTGGCCATTCTCACCTGTCCCACTGTGGACGGGCCACACTGTGAGGCCGTAAGTGTCTCACTCTGAGCTGTTTAAGCAAAAGCAGGACATACAAATACTAGTGAGCAGATTCTGGCTGTGGATGGTGAGTAGGCTCAGACTCGAGGATCTCTGAGGACCTTCTAGTTCTGACATTGATGAGTTCATAGGGTTCAAACCCAGAAAGGGCCTCAGAGATTGTGGAGTTCAAATTCTCCATTTGTGGTGGGCTGAAGACAAGTTCAGAGACTTGTTAAGATCCTCATGTGGTTGGATGCAGGGCTAAGACCTGACCCCAGGTCTCTTGATGTCTTTTTTTTTTTTTTACTTTTTGACAGAGACAGAGCCAGAAAGAGGGACAGATAGGGACAGACACACAGGAAGGGAGAGAGATGAGAAGCACCAAGTTTTTGTTGCAGCACCTTAGTTAATTGATTGCTTTCTCATATGTGCCTTGACCAGAGGGCTATAGCAGAGCAAAGGACCCCTTGCTCAAGCCAGTGACCTTGGGCTTCAAGCCAGTGACTTTGAGTTTATAAGCCAGTGACCTTTGGGCTCAAGCCAGCAACCATGGGGTCATGTCTGTGATCCCACGCTCAAGCTGGATGAGCCTGCTATCAAGGCGGTGACCTCAGGGTTTCAAACCTGGGTCCTCCGCGTCCCAGTCCAATGCTCTATTCACTGTGCCACCACCTGGTCAGGCTTGATATCTTCAGATGGTCTTTCTGCTTCTCCACCGACGTTGTGGTTCCAAGAAGGACATTGAGGATGGAGGTTTTTTTTAACCCTTTCTGGTTCCCAGCCCAAGGGTTGCAAGCGTGACTTGATGTGCTTTGTGGGCGATGCAATGGGTTGGGCTTTGTGGGTGAGGACACAATGAGGAAGATCAACACCAGTATCACTTAAACACCCACTAGGCCCAGCTCAGATACTGCTGCCCAGGTGAGGCTCCCTCCTACCACCTTCCATTAAGTCATGTAATCTGTAGCCCTGGCTGGTTGGTTCATTGGTAGAGCATTGGCCCAGTGTGTGGATGTCCCAGGTTCGATTCCTTGTCAAGGCACATAGGAGAGGTACCATCTGCTTCTCCACCCCTTCCCCCTTTTTTTCTCTCTCTTTCCCTCCCATAGCCATGGCTTGATTGGTTTGAGCAAGTTGGCCCTGGGCACTGAGGATGGCTCCATGGCCTCCACCTCAGACACTAAAAATAGCTCAGTTGCTGAGCAATGGAACAACAGCCCCAGATGGACAGAGCATTGCCCCATAGGGGGCTTACTAGGTGGTTCCCAGTTGGGGTGCATATAGGAGTCTCTCTGCCTCCTCTCCTCTCACTTAATAATAATAAAAAAAGTCCTGTAAACTGTGTTCTCACTGTGTACTCACCGGAGCAGGCTCACATGACCTAGTCCACCATCTCCTACCGGACTTACTTCTAACATGTTATCCCTCTTCCTACCCCATGAAGCCTCAGCCGTAACATCTCCAGCTGGAAGGGCCTTTAAAGTGACCTAATAATTATCCTTCTGGCCAGCCCTCCCTAGGCCCAACACCTGTGTCCGGTCCATTTCCAAACCTCCCGTGTTCCTCACAGGGCCTGGTGTGCAGTTGATAATGTTTGATGTGTGTCGAATGAATGGACAAGCCCACGAATAACTGGGCACCGGGTGAAATGTTCCCCTCGCTCTACCACTGCAGATCAAGGACGTTGTGGGCTATAACTCGCTGGGCCACTGCTTCTTCACGGAGGACGGGCCGGAGGAACGCAACACCTTCGACCACTGTCTTGGCCTCCTTGTCAAACCTGGGACCCTCCTGCCCTCAGACCGTGACAGCAGGATGTGCAAGATAATTACAGAGGACTCGTACCCGGGGTACATCCCTAAGCCCAGGCAGGACTGCAAGTAAGTGCCCCCCCCATACCAGCGCAGGGATACCCGCCTTCCAGCCAGGGCACCTCCCACACCGGGGCTGCTAAGCAGGTTGGACCCCCAGCCCTGAACCACCTGCAGCTCAGAGACGGGGCAGGTCTCCTTTCTTGTCCAAACAGAACCACGGTTCTCACCCTCAGGCTTTTCGTGACACCCCACAGTGCTCTCTGAGGAGAGCAGCTGCCCCGGGGCTCCCCATGTGTGCACACTGGTGCCAGCCACACTAACCCTCTACAGATGCGAGAGATGGAGCTTCCTGTGTGCCAACCTTCCGGGTCCAGGGCCTCTCCCTTAGAAGCAGCCACCTTCCTGGGTCCTTCTGACTTAGATTTATTTTAGAGCCCATCTCAGGCTTCACCCACATGCAGGCGGCGTCTCCTTCAAAGAGCCGCGCCCCTGTCAGACTCTGCACATCTTAAGTGCTTCCGCGCACCCTGCTCCAGCCAGAAAACCGGGTTTCAGATCAACAAATCCTGGACTTCCCCATCTCTCAGAGGCTCTTTGGAGAGACCTCAGAGAGCCTAGTGCAGACCCCAGGCAGCAGTGTGGGACTGGGAGCCGTTGTCTAACGCCTTTCCATCTCCCCCTCCCCTCCTGCAGTGGTGTGTCCACCTTTTGGATGGCCAATCCCAACAACAACCTCATAAACTGCTCTGCGGCGGGATCTGAGGTGAGCAGGACTTACCTCTTCTCTGGAGGAAATCTGGTGGAGGCCGGGAGCTCGGGCTGGCCGGGGCCAACCTGAAATGTGTGTGCTGTGAACTCCCAGTGGTGTGAGTGGACTGGTTTTCAGCGAGGGTTGTGCATTCATGCACTGGGAGCCACAGCTTCTGAGAACAAAGCACTTTATGTGTAATAAACTCATTACTAGATTGAAATTACTGTTGCATGGAACTGGGCCTGGCACATCCACGTTCTAAGGAGCCAAAATGACTTAATTCTTGCATCGGCTCGCTGAGATAGTGCTATCACCTTCCGCTGGACGGGCGAGGAGACAGAGGCGAGGGGAGCTCGTGTGCCCAAGGGCACGGGATCCGGACGTGGACTTGCGCTCACCCCCCTCCCTGCTGCTCAGCCCCCAGGACCCTGAGCAGAGCAGGTGCTGTCCCTCCAGATCTGTAGAGTGAAGGCGAGAGGCTGAGGATGCTTGTGAAGCCTTCCCGCTATGAGCCAGGGGCACACGGACAGCCAGCCGTGTGGTACCCGCGGCTGACAGAGTCGGATCCGATGAAGGGTTTTAACAGTCAGGGCGGGCCCCACAGAGTGCATCTCCTCAAGCTTTCCACTGCTTCCCAGAGGTGTTTGGGGGCGAGCCGTAGGGCCTGCGGGGGAAATTTGGGGCCATCCAGTTGCCTTGACGAGAAGCTGGCTGGTGCTAAGTTGTGTGGCTTCTCCTCTGTCCCCCCACCCGCAACAGGAAACTGGATTTTGGTTTATTTTCCACCACGTGCCGACGGGCCCCTCGGTCGGGATGTACTCCCCGGGTTACTCGGAGCACATCCCCCTGGGAAAGTTCCAGAACAACCGAGCACATTCTAACTACCGGGTGAGTCTTTGTGGTTAGGTGAGTTCCCGGTCCAGGCAGCACCGAGACCCGGGGCAGGGCTGCGGGGCTGGGGCTGGGGTCGGGGCGGAGACCAGAGGCGCGGCTCTGGGCAAAGCTGGTCCAGGGACGTGGAGGCAGTGCGGACACAGAGCCCTGGACGTCGGGCTCGTCCTCCGATCCAGTCCCTAGTGGTGCAGGTGGGGAATGGACGCTCTCCCAGAGGGGAATGGACATATTCAGGATAAAAACAAAAACAAAACCACCAGCAACAAAAACAGAACAAGAGTCACTCAGGGAGTAGACACATAGAAGAGACATGTTCTCAGGACGGGCTGTGCTTGTGCCCGGGGACGGCCTGTGAGGGGGCTGGGCAGGGTGGCAGATAGGGGACCCTGGGCAGGGTCGTGTCCCAGGAGCTAAGAAAGAAGACACATAGAAGAGACACGTTCTCAGGACGGGCTGTGCTTGTGCCTGGGGACGGCCTGCGAGGGGGCTGGGCAGGGTGGCACATAGGGGACCCTGGGCAGGGTCGTGTCCCAGAAGCTAAGAAAGAAGAGGTTCACGGGTCAGAGGGCAGGGGCGAGGAGGGGGTCCCAGTGCCACCTGACAGAATTAGCACAGGCCTCAGAGGGAGCATTCCCGAGGTTGTCACGGGCCGTGGGGGGCTGTCTCCATACAGAGCAGGCCATAAACAGGGTGGGAGAGAAAATGCCTTGGCTGCTTGTCAGACCCCTTGAGGACCTTCCTATGAGGGGGGTGGTGAGCTGTGTTGGACCTGGATGTTTAGAGAGGTTAGAACAGGTGAGGATAGTCCCAGCTGGTTGGCTCAGCAGTAGAGTGTCGACCTGGTGTGTGGAAGTCTCAGGTTCAATTTCTGGGCAGGGCATATAGGAGAGGCGACTATCTGCTTCTTCCTCCCTCCTCCTCCCCACTTTCTCTCTCTCTCTCTCTCCCCCCCCCCCCCCTTCTCCTGCAGCCATGGCTCAAGTGCATCAGCGCCCTGGGCACTGAGGATGGCTTCATGGAGCGTCTGCCCAGGCTCTAAAAATAGCTCAATTGTGAGCATAGCCCCAGATAGGCAGAGCACTGGCCCCAAACAGGGATTTCCAGGTGGATCCTGCTTGGGGTGCATGTGGGACTCTGTCTCTTTATCTCCCCTCCTCTCTCCTACAAAGAAAGAAAGAGAGAGAGAGAGAGAGAGAGAGAGAGAGAGAGAGAGAGAGAGAGAGAAAGAGAGAGAGAAAGAGAAGGGAGGGAGGAAGGGAGGGAGGGAGGATATAAAGAGAGGGTAGTTTCCCACAGGAAGTAGGTAGGGCGGGGTCATGGGCACAGGTGAGGGATAGCCTGGAGGAAGGTGGCAGGTGGGGCAGGAGGGAGGAGGAGCCTGGAGCTGGATGGATTGAATGTGTGAGCAAAGGAGGCCCCGTGCTTGGCATTCATGCCTGGTGAACCCGCCTCCACACACTGTGTGGGGTTCCTGTCCTGGCTCTTCACCTGGGCTGCCATATTTACGCCTCACAGCTGTCTGTGAAGGTGGCGCTATCAGCTCATCTCACAGAGGCTACAGCTGAGGCCCCAGAAGTGAGGGGACTTCAAGTCACAGCTCACGAGAGAGGAGCCAGGAGTCCAGCCTCACGCCTAAGTCACATCACCATGGCTTCATTAGAAGTCAGTGGGCAAATGCAGTAGCCAGAGTGACCTCCAACGATCTAAATAAGAGAACCCCGACGTTAGACATTCCTAAGGGACAAAGGGTCCTAGGAAGGGAGAGACATGACCTCACTGGGCAGCACCACTCAGCTGCCCCGGCTCCACTTACCATGGCTGACAAACGGACAGATTCGGAGCCAAATAGGAAAGTGAGGTTTTCTCCTCGAGTTGGGCAGGATCCAAGATGAGAGCCCAGGACGGCCACAGACCTCTGCCCCGAGGTAAAGATGGGATTTAAGTTCAGCACTTCCTTTAAATCACTGCAGAGACATTCCCCAGGAAAGCATAGCCGTTACCCTTGACTTGGGTGTTTGTGCTGGGCACGGACTTACCTGAGTGGCCTTGGACAAGATCCTTATCCCCTGTCAACCTCAGTTTTCTCACCTGTACCTCCAGAGGACACTTTATTTCCGATTTGACCTGAGCAATGCAGATTCACCTCCCTTACTGCAGACCCCCTACTTCCAATAATGCATCCTGAGAGCAAACCTGGTTTTACTGGAGCATTCAAAATGATAGAGTGAGTGAGGCTGAGTGTGAGGAGCTATGCCTGGCCTGCAGGGGGAGCGAGCCAACATGCCCCCGAACGTCTCCCTCCCCAGGCGGGCATGATCATAGACAACGGGGTCAAAACCACTGAGGCCTCCGCCAAGGACAAGCGGCCCTTCCTCTCTATCATCTCTGCCAGGTAATCAGCCCTCAGGAACCTTTCAGTAAGCCCCATTCCATCCATCCATCCACCCATCCATCCACCCATCCATCCACCCATCCATCCACCCACCCATCCACCCACCCATCCATCCACCCATCCATCCATCCACCCATCCATCCACCCATCCATCCATCCACCCATCCATCCACCCATCCATCCACCCATCCATCCATCCATCCATCCCACCCTTCCATGGGTATTTATTGAATATTTTTTATGTTCTGCACATTGACCTAGTTGCTGGGGACACTGTGGTGAAAATCCAAATAGGACCAGGTCTGGATTTCGGCATTTAGGTTTCAACATTAGGGTTGAATTAGGGTTTCAGCAAAAGCCAATACCTGGTGAGTCCACAGGATTGGTCAGGGCCACAGCAGGTTGGCTGGGATCAAAACCAGGGAAGGAAAGGTGGGAAGAATGCCGATATCAGTTTAAAGAGAAGGAGCATGCCGGTTGTAGCTGTAATAGATCTGGAGCTCAGCCAAAGGCCCACAGCTACTTCTAAACCCCAGGTAGTTAGGAAACCGGGACCCTTTACAGAGATGGGGTTGCTTCGTCTTCATCTGAAGTGAGGGGCGCTGGTGACATGATAATGTCCTCAGGAGACATTTGCTCAAGTGGACATCAGTGAGCATCCGGGCTCAGTGCTCTGCTTTATAACTAAGAAGCTGAGGCCCAGGAAAGGCTCTGGTTCACGATCACCCACCTCCAGTGGGTGGAGAGCTGCATCTCCTTTCTCACCACATGGGCTTCATGGCCTCCCAATTTGGGGCTGTCTGAACTTTCCTCTGAGCTCTGACCAGCCTGGGGCACAGGGTGCTCCTGAGCACTGCTGACTGATCGGTGACGCGTCTGTCACCTGCACGGAGCTGGGCCGTGGAGAAGAGACCCTACTCCTTCTGTGTCGAACTCAGAAAGTTCGTTCCTGAGCCCCCTGGTGGGAATGAGTTGCTGTTTTGTAAGAGTCTTGTGGGCACCGCGAGCAGAGAGGTGCTCGGAACCCGGGAGGGAGTGCCTTCAGGAGCCCCGCACCGACCTCTGAGCCGTCCACACGCTGTGTTCCAGGTACAGCCCTCACCAGGACGCCGACCCGCTGAAGCCCCGGGAGCCGGCCATCATCCGGCATTTCACCGCCTACAAGAACCAGGACCACGGGGCCTGGCTGCGCGGCGGAGATGTGTGGCTGGACAGCTGCCGGTGAGTACAGAGCCCTGCGGTGTCGGCCCCAAGCGCTCAGGCGCTCCTGCCCCTGAGCAGAAAGAGGAAACACGGTGTACCGACATTTGGTTTCCTGGGCAGAGAATGGCAGCGGGCAATGACTCCCAAACCCCCTAAAAACAGCCCAGCCCACAATGCCAGGTGCTGTGGGTCATGATTCACTCCTGATCGTCCCTGGGCTTGGCTTCCTCAGGCCACACGGTCAGTTCGTGAAAGGGGGGACAAGAAAGCCGGTGTGTGTTAGCACCTACTGTGTGCTGAGTCCTTGGCCGCCTTCACTTCTTACTATGCTTCTGAAAGATAGAAATTCTCCTCTTTCAGAGATGGCCACCTGAGGCTCTGTTCATAGTGTTTCCTTAAACCAGGAAATGGTTGGCCTGGAGCTTGACATTTCAGCTCACTGGACTCCAAGGCCCAGTGAAGATGTGGGCTGTGATGTGGGCTCCATGGAGAGCCACCTGCCCCACCCTGGACAAGGACCCGAAGGGACAGGCAGCTGAGCTGGGATTTGCTTTGAAGGATATCATGAAAAAGTCTACATTGGAAATAAATGTATTTCTCTATTTCATTGTGACCACTTAGAGGAGAAGTAACAGGGAAAGGGAGAGAGAGGAAGCAAAAGTGTGCAAGGAGGGAAACAGGAGAGAGGAGAGAGAGAGAGAGAGAGAGAGAAAGAGAAAGAAAGGGTGTTCAGAAGAGCAGAGCCTGAGGAGAGACAGACAGACAGATAACTGACTCAGGATGGAGCCTCAGACAAGGGTGCCTAGGAGATGCTGGCAGACCAACAGGGGCTCAGAGAAGTCATGAGTTTTGAGAAGGTTGGCTCCAGGTTCTGAGGGCATTGAGTGGGAGAGGAGACAGGTGTGTTCTGACAGATTAGAAAGCGGAAGTGCTAGACCAGCGGTTCTCAACCTGTGGGTCGCGACCCCGGCATGGGTCGAACGACCAAAACACGGGGGTCGCCTAAAGCCATCAGAAAATACATATTTCCGATGGCCTTAGCCGTGAGAAGCCGCGATACCGTCTGCAGCAGCGCTATTCAGCTTGAACGCACGCCGTTATGGACGTGCGTTCCAAACTGAATGCCTGCGGTCATGCGCAGACGTGATTGCATCATCTGTCCGGGGCCTAAGGGGCGGGGGAAGCAGGGGGGGGGGGGAACGCTCCACAGTCCATAGCAGCGCATTACGTGTGTGTGTCGGGCGCTTGCTGACGTCATCAGTGGGCGGGTGCAGCAAGCGCCGGAGGACAGAAGCCTAGGAGGCGGAGAGGCAATGAGAATACATAATGCATATCAGGTATTTACATTCCGAATCATAACTGTAGCAAAGTTACAGTTATGAAGTAGCCACCAAAATTATTTTTTGGTTTGGGGTCACCGCAACATGAGGAACTGTATTGCGGGGTCACGGCATTAGAAAGGTTGAGAACCGCTGTGCTAGGCACAGGGCAGCTTCCAGCTCAGTAGAAGGAAGACCTTCCCTGGACTGCCAGATGTTGGATATGAGCTGCTCGTCCCAAGAACAGGCCCACTGACGCTGAAAGTGACTATGTAAGGGGTGAGAGAACGCAGGGTGTCGGTGCTGAAATTCTCTGCAGTGTTTCAGGTCCAGTGACTGTCTCAGTGGTTTGGGGCAAACTGTGAGCCCCCTGCCGGTGTGGGTGGGCCTTCTAGCTCCCCGTGGATTCCCTTCTAGTGTAGCCGAGTCTGGTGGCACCGTGGCTGCAGTCCCACGAGGGGACAGGGTTGGCACAGTCAGGACTGGCAGAAGTTGGGAGGAAGGGTCCCTTCAAGGACTCTGAGTGTTTGGCCTTTGGGTCCATTGCAGAAAGATCATGCTAGCAACCACTGGGCATAGGCAGGTGGGCGGGGCCCTGCCACAGGAGGAAGGACAGGTGAGGAGCTACTCCAATCGTCCAGCCGAGGGAGGACTGCAGATGGTGAGCGCGGAGCTGAAACCGGGCCTTTGGGGCAGTGGCCTGGCTTAGATGGGGAGAAGTGTGCTGTTTTATTCAGGATGCGTGTGAGATAGTCCATGGAAATAGGCCAGATTTTGAGAAGGCAGGTGAGGAGAGTGGCTGATTTTACAGTCAGTAGCAGACTGGGATGGAACCTGTGCTGGGAGTCTTTGTGAGGTCCCCAGGGTCACACGGAGAATGAGAAGGCCTCAGGCAGAGCACTGGGGGTGGCAGTGATATGGAGATGCCACCAAGGCTCTCCACATCACTCTGGCCCAGCCTCCCACTGAGCCCGGGGAGCCCAGTGAGGGCAGGCTAGAGACAGAGGCCCCGGGCCCCAGTCTTCGTGCTGCTGATGCAATGGGACATCAGACTCCAAAAGACACTGAAGTCACTCTTTCCTCCTTGAAGTCAGACTGAGCGGGAGGGGACCTACAATGTCCCCAGCTCCCTCAGCAAATCCTGTGCTTAGGTAGAGTCCCCCACACACACACAGGAGCCACAGCGGGACTCCAGGGAACAGAAGGGCCCTCTCCTCCACTTCACCGAGTGAGAGCACACGTTGACTGTCTGCTCTCGTCCCCAGGTTTGCTGACAACGGCATCGGCCTGACCCTGGCCAGGTAAGGGCACCTGTCATTGTGCTGGGCCCTCTGGGGAAGCTGTTTCTGGCCATCTCATCCCAGGCCTCTTCCCCCTACAGTGGCGGAACCTTCCCATATGATGACGGCTCCAAGCAGGAAATTAAGAACAGCCTGTTTGTTGGCGAGAGTGGCAACGTGGGGACCGAGATGATGGACAACAGGATCTGGGGCCCCGGCGGCTTGGATCACAGTGGAAGAACCCTCCCTATAGGCCAGTAGGTTTGCGACCAGGGCGGCCTCTCTGTTCTGCGTAGCTAGCTGGGTGTCAGCAGGGAGAGGAGAGATGCCCATTAGTGGTTTCTGGCTGTGAACTACGAATTCCTCTGCCCGTGTGTGGTCAGAGCAGTCACTGAAACAGTGGGGTGGGATCTAGAACGTGAGAGAGAAGTCAGAACATTGTTGAATATAAGTCCACCGGGCGATGGGGCTACTAACTGCACTATGTGGCTCTGGGCCACATGGATAAGGAATGTCATGTCAGGATCAGCAACTAGGTTGTTTTGTCCTCTGAGACATGTCCACTTGGAGCATTGCATGCCCCGAGGG
The DNA here is from genome assembly GCF_036850765.1 of Saccopteryx bilineata. Classification (NCBI taxonomy): domain Eukaryota; kingdom Metazoa; phylum Chordata; class Mammalia; order Chiroptera; family Emballonuridae; genus Saccopteryx; species Saccopteryx bilineata. The sequence goes on from NC_089496.1 coordinate 73,707,636, forward strand.
TGGCAGAGAGAGTCAGGCCAGAGCACACTTAAGGGAGAGCCAGCAGGAGGGGGGCCCAACCCAAACCGTGTCAAAAGCAGACTGGGATCTTCAACCAGCAGGTGGGATCCCACTTGGGAAGTTATCCTAAGAGCTGCCGCGCACATGTGAGGCTCACTCCATGTGGGCTCAGTTAGAACGGGTTCAGAGCTGGAAGGACTGCTCTAGCAGTCGGATTCGTGGAAAGACTGAATCGCGGGACAGTCCTGCAGATGAAGGCTGAGTAATCACCTGGTGGTCCGTGAGGGTGGGGGAACTGGGGCGGCTGGTGTGCTCACCGAGCAAGCACAGGGACTCGGTCGGGTCCTCGCGAGGCCACAGCTTGGGTCCGTGGTGAGGATGTCCCTCCCATGCGGGTGGAGCCTCTGCCCAGATGGGATCCAGGCCAGCAGCACATGGCCCCAGGCTCCGAGGGCTGAGACCAGCCCTTCCGGCTCCCACCCCCGAGCTCTCTCCTCCTTCTCTAGAACAGTATCATTCCTGCCCCCCGAGCTCTCTCCTCCTTCTCTAGAACAGTATCACTCCTGCCCCCCGAGCCTTCTCCTCCTTCTCTAGAACAGTATCATTCCTGCCCTCCGAGCTCTCTCCTCCTTCTCTAGAACAGTATCACTCCTGCCCCCCCGAGCTTTCTCCTCCTTCTCTAGAACAGTATCATTCCTGCCCCCCGAGCTGTCTCCTCCTTCTCTAGAACAGTATCATTCCTGCCACCCGAGCCGTCTCCTCCTTCTCCAGAACAGTATCATTCCTGCCCCCGAGCTCTCTCCTCCTTCTCTAGAACAGTATCATTCCTGCCCCCGAGCTCTCTCCTCCTTCTCTAGAACAGTATCATTCCTGCCCCCGAGCTCTCTCCTCCTTCTCTAGAACAGTATCATTCCTGCCCCCCGAGCTCTCTCCTCCTTCTCTAGAACAGTATCATTCCTGCCTCCTGAGCTCTCTCCTCCTTCTCTAGAACAGTATCATTCCTGCCCCTGAGCTCTCTCCTCCTTCTCTAGAACAGTATCATTCCTGCCCCCGAGCTCTCTCCTCCTTCTCTAGAACAGTATCATTCCTGCCCTCCGAGCTCTCTCCTCCTTCTCTAGAACAGTATCATTCCTGCCTCCCAAGCTCTCTCCTCCTTCTCTAGAACAGTATCACTCCTGCCCCCCGAGCTCTCTCCTCCTTCTCTAGAACAGTATCATTCCTGCCCCCCGAGCTCTCTCCTCCTTCTCTAGAACAGTATCACTCCTGCCCCCCGAGCCTTCTCCTCCTTCTCTAGAACAGTATCATTCCTGCCCTCCGAGCTCTCTCCTCCTTCTCTAGAACAGTATCACTCCTGCCCCCCGAGCTCTCCTCCTTCTCTAGAACAGTATCATTCCTGCCTCCCGAGCCGTCTCCTCCTTCTCTAGAACAGTATCACTCCTGCCCCCCGAGCTCTCTCCTCCTTCTCTAGAACAGTATCACTCCTGCCCCCCGAGCCTTCTCCTCCTTCTCTAGAACAGTATCATTCCTGCCCTCCGAGCTCTCTCCTCCTTCTCTAGAACAGTATCACTCCTGCTCCCCGAGCCTTCTCCTCCTTCTCTAGAACAGTATCACTCCTGCCCCCCGAGCTCTCTCCTCCTTCTCTAGAACAGTATCACTCCTGCCCCCTGAGCTCTCCTCCTTCTCTAGAACAGTATCATTCCTGCCTCCCGAGCCTTCTCCTTCTCTAGAACAGTATCATTCCTGCCTCCTGAGCTGTCTCCTCCTTCTCTAGAACAGTATCACTCCTGCCCCCTGAGCTCTCTCCTCCTTCTCTAGAACAGTATCACTCCTGCCCCCCGAGCTCTCTCCTCCTTCTCTAGAACAGTATCACTCCTGCCCCCTGAGCTCTCCTCCTTCTCTAGAACAGTATCATTCCTGCCTCCCGAGCCTTCTCCTTCTCTAGAACAGTATCATTCCTGCCTCCTGAGCTGTCTCCTCCTTCTCTAGAACAGTATCACTCCTGCCCCCCGAGCTCTCTCCTCCTTCTCTAGAACAGTATCATTCCTGCCCCCCGAGCTGTCTCCTCCTTCTCTAGAACAGTATCACTCCTGCCCCCGAGCTCTCTCCTCCTTCTCTAGAACAGTATCACTCCTGCCCCCGAGCTCTCTCCTCCTTCTCTAGAACAGTATCACTCCTGCCCCCCGAGCTCTCTCCTCCTTCTCTAGAACAGTATCATTCCTGCCCCCCGAGCCTTCTCCTCCTTCTCTAGAACAGTATCATTCCTGCCCCCCGAGCTCTCTCCTCCTTCTCTAGAACAGTATCATTCCTGCCTCGATGGGCAGGACACAGGTAGAAACTGCCACCCCGAGGGGATGCGTATGTTTGAAAGGGTTTTGCAGACAGAGCCACAGTCTCCAGGTGCGAGCTGCCGAGGGCCGTTGACCTCAGGGACGCGGACCTCAGCGAGGGCCGTTGACCTCAGCGTCTGACCTCAGGGACGCTGGCCGTCCGGTCAGGCCGTTTTTATGAGCAGCTCTGGGGCTGCAGAGCTGGGGCCTCTTTGCTGAGGGTTGCCTGCCTCCCAGGCCCACAGTGCTCTGATGGTTTCCAGAGGTGAGTTTGTTTACGGAGGCCTGACACCTCTGTCAGACTCGGCCAGGGCCCTCCAACTGCACTCGTGAGCGGGAACCGGGGACCTAACGGTGGGCGATTCGTCGTGTCTGGGCCTGAGTTTGGGTCTAAAGTTTAAGCGTAGAGCCCTGGAGAATGGGCTGTCCCGAGAACGCCTTAAATGGAAAAACGCAGAGCCAGCCCGTGAGAATCGACATTCTAGGTCATGATGTTAATCAGTTACTAATAAAACAGCACAAATTCAGGAGGTCCTTGGTGCCCGCTGACGACACGTTGCCAAGACTGCGTGACGAGGGTTCCCTCGGGGAACCGTGTCCACATGGAGGGGCCCAGTGCGATGACTGGGGACAGCTGGGTGCGGCCTCCTCCCACAGACAAATTCTTTAAATGCATTTCTTCTTCATCTTCCTGCGCTTCCTGTGCTCACTGTGAGAGGGGAGGGCGCTGGCCCAGACGTAGGTACCAGCGAAAGCAGAAAAATTAGGTGTGGAGGATGAGCAAGCCCAGACTGAGGGCCAGGACCGGGAAGGCCACCAGGAAGCCCAGCCAGCCCCTCTCCGGCCCTTGCCTCCCAGGCCTTGCTCAGGAGCCCAAAGCAAATGGCAAAGGTCTCTGAGTACCCTGCCCCCTGCTGGGCCCAAGGCAAAATTTCCAAGTCCCGGTCCTACTTCAGTCCTCTCCCTTAATTGCCAAGTCTACCTCTCCCTGCCTCCGGGCACCTGGGCCTGCTGGGGTCCTCAGGCTGTCCACTGTCGTGCCTGCTTCCCTCTGTTCCCCAAATCCAGCATGCTCCCAATTGAAAGGCTTATTCACAGACAGGAAACTCATCTGAATCTTAATCTGGTTAAACCTGTTATAGCAACTAGACGAAGGCAATAATGACTGATGGCTCTCCCTTCCCAGGGGCGCTCTCCGGCAGTATTTACAGTATTTACCCAAGGACTCTTCAGAGATTGGAAAAATTGGGGAATTGATGGAAAAATTGGTTTGCAATAGATGATCCCCCAAATCTCAAACCAGCAACCAGACAGATATGCATCTCTCCATCCATCCATCCATCCACCCATCCGTTTATTGATATTACTGTGTCCATGAATGCTTTTCCCTTGAATTAGTGAATGAGTCAGTGGTGTTCTGTGAAGGGGGAGTTGCTGGGGGTGGGGTTCAGGAATCATTTATCTAGGTCTCTGTTGCCATCCTCCTTGGTGGGTGCAAACATGGCGATTCACCTGACATCCGACCTCCCCCACTCTGCAGGAATTTTCCGATCCGAGGAATTCAGTTCTATGACGGCCCCATCAACATCCAGAACTGCACCTTCCGCAAGTTTGTGGCCCTGGAGGGCCGACACACCAGCGCCCTGGCCTTCCGCCTGAACAACGCCTGGCAGAGCTGCCCCCACAACAACGTGACCAACATCGCCTTTGAGGACGTCCCGGTGAGTGAGGCGCCGGGGCCGGCTCCCGGCAAACCCAGACTCCGGCGGTGAGTCACAGGTCCTTGGGGGCTGCAGTTGAACCGTTGCCACCACCACAGGGCTGAACGGCCTCCTCTGAGCAGGCTGGGCCGCGTTCCAGTTCTGTCTGCATCCAAACTGGAAAAGTACAGGCGTGGGGTGCCCCACAGGTCAGGTTGGGGTAGCTGCCTGCTTGCCCTCACCTTGCTCAGAGCCTGCCCGGGCCTCAGTGGGAGCCGGCCGCATGTTGGACCTGAGGTTCTGAGGCTGTTCTTCTGAGTCTTGCTTTTGACCTATAGTCTTGTGACTGGGCCACCTGAGTTGGCACAGTTAATTTTAAAAACCTGCAGTTTCTAAGGGAATCTTTGCTGAAGATGTGTTCAGTCCCTCCCTCAGAGCAGAACATACACAGGGGCCTCCTCGCCAGACAGTGGACGGGCAAGTGGCTGGGGGTGACGAGGTCAGGACGACAGGCCTGGGAGACCAGGCAGGTCCAGACCTCCTGCTGCCTCTTCCTCCGGTTACGGATTTCCTCGGCCTTCCCCTCTTCCCCGCCTCCGCCCCTGCCCTTTGCCTGTCTGCCTGGTTACATCAGGATGAGGGAAAAGATGTGAAAACTTAAGTTACCTAATTTCCTTACTCAGGCCATGAGGGCCTGAAAGAGGCCAGTCATGGGTGTCTCCGGGGGCTCATGTTGAAAGACAGTCTTCCTGAAACACGGCACACATACGCATTCTCTCTCCCCCGTGCTCTCCCGACATGTGCGTTTACACATGTCCAGGACCAGAGCTCCCTGCAGGTCACCCAAGCAGCCGCCCCCCCCCCACAAGCAGGGGCCCACATAACATGCTGGGTCCAGGAGTTGGGCACAGCAGAGGCTGGGCCCCCCCCCCTCTGAGAGGTCAGCCGTGCGGGTCCCCCGTGCCTGAGAGCACCTTTGGTCTGGCTGGTGTGCCACGTCAGTGGAAATCGGGAACTCTGCCCTGCCCTGGCCTGCTGACGGCTGTGTTTCCCTTCACCTCCTGACCCCACCTGACTGCCCTGGGCTCTGTTTAGATCACCTCCAGGGTGTTCTTCGGGGAGCCCGGGCCCTGGTTCAACCAACTGAACATGGACGGGGACAAGACGTCAGTGTTCCATGACGTGGATGGCTCCGTGTCCGAGTACCCCGGCTCCTACCTCACCAAGGCCGACAACTGGCTGGTCCGGCACCCAGACTGCATCGACGTCCCCGACTGGCGAGGGGCCATCTGCAGCGGGCGCTACGCACAGGTGGGCGCACAGTGGCACTCTGGTTGTCTGTGGTCACCACTCCTGTGACAGGCGCTGAGTGAGTGCCTACAGCGGGTCGTGCTCCGCCTCAGGCCAGAAGGACAGGCTTTTCTTTTCTCCTTCCTTGATTCTTCCTACTTTTCCTCCTCACCCCGTAGCATTTTTTAAAAACTCCAAGTGGACACACCGTGCAAGCAGAATGCTTACAAAAAGTGCTCTGCAGCCCAGCACGCGGACGCTGCTCGGGCTCCCGCGCTAACGGCGTGACCTGGAGCAAGTCACTCAAACCCTTGGGCCTCAGTTTCCTCACCTGTAAAACCGGGGTAATTGAACTTCCTTAATGAGATTGGGAGAAGGGGTCATACAAGCCACATAAAGTGCTTTACCAGCCCTATCCTCCGAAAATACAATGCAAGCCACACTTACAATCTTAAATTTTCTCGTAGCCATGTGAAAAGGGGAAAACGGGTGAAATTAATCTCAACAGTACATTTTATTTAATCAGTATATTCAAAATACTATCATCTCAACATGTAATCCATGGGAAAACCATCCATGAGACATTTTGCACTCATATTTTTCGAAGTCTTTAAATGCACCGTACGTTTTATATTGATTGCCCGCTAAATTTGGATGCAGATTTTCAACAGCATAAAAGATAGTTGTGTTGGATAGAAAAATATTTTACATGGCAATTGTTTTGCAATTGAAACTTTGATTAAAATCAAATTTAAAATCCAGGTCCTCAGCCATACAGGCCATGTTTCCGGTGCTCAGTGGCCAGCGGTGGCTGATGGCTAGAGTACGGGACAGCGCAGGCGTGGACAGTGTGTGAAGTGTGGCAGGGCTGAAAAGAGTAGTGAGCTCTTACCATATTCTTGTTGCTGTTACTGTCCAGATGAATGACTGATGAATAGATGAGGAGAAGGCTAGAGGCCCACGTGGGCAGGAAATGTGTGAGGTTGTTCCCATAACTACCCCACTGTGGACATCAGGACTTGGGGTGTTAGAGCTGAAAGGGGTTTGGGGAGAGACAGGAGAGGGAGCTGATACGAGCCTGAGGGGAAAGGGCCATGGGGGCCAGGCAGGCACGTGGCTGCAGGGGTTCACGGGGGCGGGGGGCACAGGTGAGAGGAGCTGGTGTTTAGCAGGAAGGCCCAGAGGAAGACAGGGCCCAGGCTGGGGTAGAAAGCCGAGTGCTCGCTGCAGTGGATGAGGTCACGGGCAGAGAGGGCCGAGTCAGCCCGTGCAGGGTGGCTGGCAGAGAGCACTCAGCTTGGTTTGGCTGGTGTGTCCTGTCAGCGGAAATCGGAAACTGCTGACAAGACGGTGTGAAGGAAGGCCGGGTGGTGCTGGAAACAGTGGGGCCCGCACAGTTTGGAAGAGGCCCCTCTCCCCACTGTGGGATTTCCTCAGCCCTGGGAGAGGAAATCTCCACGAGACTTCTGCTGCGTGTGCGTGTGCGGACAGGGCAGGGGGTCGACGCTCATGGGTATGAGAGGTGGTTGTGATGAACTAAGAAAGATTAAGAGGAAAATGGGGTCAGAAGGCGCTGGTAGATGGGAGTCATGACCTGGTAATGAAAGGGTGACCAAACCCGTGAGCCGAGTACCCACACTTTGGGTGCTGCACGGCATCCCTGGCCCAAGGACATCACATGCGGAGCCCTGACCTTGGTCCCCCCCTCCCTCTTTCCCATACACTCATGGCCTATCTTCTGAAGACAAGGGATGGCTCTGAGCATGCCTGGTTATAACTGACTAGTGGTTAATTATTTTTTTATTGACTTTATTAGGGTGACACTAGTTAATATAATTATACAGGTTTCAGGTGCCCAGTCTACAACACATCTCTGTACCCCATGTGGTGTGTTCACCCGCCAAGACAAGTCTGTCCATTGCCATGTATGTCCCCATACCCTCCTCCATGCCCTCCCCTCCCAGCCATCACCACACTCTTGTCTGTGTCCTTGAGTGTTTTGGTCTTTCTTTGCTCTCTGCCTCCACCTCCCTCCCCAGTCCTGCTGCCCCTCCCCCTCCCCTGACAGCTGTCAGCCTGCTCTCTATGTGTGCATCTGTCTCTATTTTGCTTGTTAGTTCATTTTGTTCATTATTAGCGTTCATATGAGTAAAATCGTATAGTACTTGTCTTTCTCTGACTGGCTTATTTCACTTAGCATAATGCTTTTCAGGTCCATATGTGCTGTTGTAAAAGAAAAGAATTCCTTCTTTTTATGGTTGTGTAGAATTTTATTGTAAATATACCACACCTTTTCTATTCACTCATCCACTAATGGGCACTTGGGCTGTTTTGAGACCTTGGTTATTATAAATAACACTGCACTGAACATAGGGGTGCAAATATTCTTTCAATTTAGTATAACAGGCTTCTTAGGATATATTCCCAGAAGTGGGATCACTGGGTCAAAAGGCAGCTCCATTTTTAATTTTTTTTTTTTTCTTTTCCATTTTTCTGAAGCTGGAAACAGGGAGAGACAGTCAGACAGACTCCCGCATGCGCCCGACCGGGATCCACCCGGCACGCCCACCAGGGGCGATGCTCTGCCCACCAGGGGGGCGTTGCTCTGCCCATCCTGGGCGTCGCCATCTTGCGACCAGAGCCACTGTAGCGCCTGAGGCAGAGGCCACAGAGCCATCCCCAGCGCCCGGGCCATCTTTGCTCCAATGGAGCCTTGGCTGCAGGAGGGGAAGAGAGAGACAGAGAGGAAAGCGCGGCGGAGGGGTGGAGAAGCAAATGGACGCTTCTCCTCTGTGCCCTGGCCGGGAATCAAACCCGGGTCCTCCGCACGCTAGGCCGACGCTCTACCGCTGAGCCAACCGGCCAGGGCCTCCATTTTTAATTTTTTGAGGAATCTCCATACTGTTTTCCACAGTGGCTGCACCAGTCTGCATTCCCACCAGCAGTGCAGGAGGGGTCCCTTTTCTCCACACCCTCACTAGCACTTGTTGTTTGCTTAGCTATTCTGACAGGTGTGAGGTGATCATCTCTTTGTTTTTAATTTGTATTTCTCTTATCATTAGTGATGTTTGTTTTTTTTTATAAATTTTTATTTTAATGGGGTGACATCAATAAATCAGGGTACATATATTCAAAGAAAACATTTCCAGGTTATCTTGTCATTTAGTTCTGTTGCATACCCATCACCCAGAGATCGTCCTCCGTCACCCTCTATCCAGTTTTCTTTGTACCCCTCCCCCTCCCCCTCTCCCTCCTCCCCTCCCCTCCCCCCCCCCCCGTAACCACCCCACGCCTGTCCATGTCTCTTAGTCTCGTTTTTATGTCCCACCAATGTATGGAATCCTGCAGTTCTTGTTTTTTTTCTGATTCACTTATTTCACTCTGCATAATGTTATCAAGATTCCACCATTCTGCTGTAAGTGATCCGATGTCATCATTTCTTCTAGCTGAATAGTATGCCATGGTGTATATGTGCCCCATCTTCTTTATCCAGTCTTCTATTTTTTTTTACAGTGATTAAAAGCCTTTAAGCAAACTCTTGGCCAATACAGCAAGAATCCATAAAAGAGTATCTTATCATTAGTGATGTTGAGCATCTTTTCGTATGTTTATTGGCCATCTGTATGTCCTCTTTAGAAAAGTATCTATTCAGGCTCTTTGCCCATTTTTAAAATTGAATTGTTGGTTCCTTTTTAGTGTTGAGTTTTGTACGTTCTTTATAAATTTTGGACATTAACCCCTTATCAGATCTATCAGTAAATATGTTCTCCCATTCAGCAGGCTGTCTTTCCATTTTTTTTTTTTTTTAGATTTATTCATTTTAGAGAGAGGGGACAAAGAGAGAGAGAAGTGGGGATGAGCAGGAAGCATCAACTCCCATATGTGCCTTGACCAGGCAAGCCCAGGGTTTCGAACCAGTGACCTCAGCATTCCAGGTCGACGTTTTTACCCATTGCGCCACCGCAGGGCAGTCCAGGTCTTCCCATTTTGTTGATGGTCTCCTTTGCTGTGCAAACCTTCCGTTTGATGTAGTCCCATTTGTTTATTTTCCCCTTATTTCCCTTGCCCAAGGAGATAGAGCAGAAAAAGTACTGCTACAAGAAACGTCCAAGATTATACTGCTTATGCTTTCTTCTAGGATTTTTATATTTTGGTGTCTAATATTTGTCTTTAATCCAGTGTGAGTTTATTCTTGTGTATGGTGTAAGTTGGTGGTCTAGTTTCATTTTTTGCACATATCTGTCCAATTTTCCCAACACCATTTATTGAATAGACTGTTTTTACCCCATTGTATGTTCTTGCCTCTTTTGTCAAATATTAATTAACCCTATAGGTATGGGCTGATTTCTGGGCTCTCTATTCCGTTCCATTGATCTACATGTCTGTTTTTATGCCAGTACCATGCTGTTTTGATTACTATGGCCTCATAGTATAGTTTGATATCGGGTAGCGTGATTCCTCAAACTTTGTTCTTATTTCTCAAGATTGCTGTGGCTGTGTAGGGTCTTTTGTAGTTCCATATACATTTTTGGAATATTTGTTCTAGTTCTGTGAAATACACCATTGGTATCTTGATAGGAATTGTGTTGAATCTATAGATTGCTTTGCCTAATATGGACAGTTTAGTGATGTTAATTCTCCCATCCATGAGCGTAGTATATGCTTCCACTAGTTTGTATCTTCTTCAGTTTCTTTCTTCAGTGTCCTGTTATTTTCTGAGTACAGGTCGTTCACATCCTTGGTTACATTTAGTCCTAGGTATTTTATCCTTTTTGAAGCAGTGGTATTGCTTCCCTGTTTTCCCTTTCTGACAGATTATCATTATTTAGAAAAATGCAACTGAATTCTGGATATTTATTTTATACCCTGCTACTTTACTGAATTAGTTTTTCAGTTCTAGTAGTTTTGTGGTGGAATGTCTGGGGTTCTCTATATCCACTCTCTTGTCATCTGCAAATAATGACAGTTTTACTTCTTTCTTTCCAATTTGGGTGCCTTTTTTTTCTTCTTGTCTGATTGCTGTGACTACGACTTCTAGTACTATATTGAGTTCAGAGTGGTGAAAGTGGATATCCCTGTCTTGTTCCTGTTCTTAAGGGAAACACTTGTAGTTCTGCCCATTGAGTATGATGTTGGCTGTGGGTCTGTCATATGTGGCCTTAATTACATTGAAGTATGTACCCCCCCTAGTTCCCACTTTGCTGAGTTTTTTTTAACATACATGGGTGCTGAATTTCATCAAGTGCATTTTCTGCATTTATTAATATGTGACTTTTATCCTTCTGTTTATGTGGTGTATCACATTTTTTGATCTGCGAATGCCGTACCAACCTTGCATTACCAGAATAAATCCTCCTTGATCATGGTGTATGACCTTTGTAATGGCTAGTGGTTAATAAGTATTCACAATCTCCCTTCACTTTGCAGCTGGTCTAATCTATCTTTGAACATTTGATACTCCTGACAACTCCACATGAGGGGCAGGGCTAAAGTTTCTCTTTCCATTTTATACATGATACCACTGGAGGGGACGATAACACCTTCCTTCCAAAGGCACGGCGTTATTGCACACTGGTATGATGGTCTTTCTCGGCCACCGCGACAGGGTCGTCACCTTATGAAAATGGGACACGGCATAAAACAGTGTCTTAAACCACGGCTGGCCCGAAGCACCTGGGCTCTTTGGTCCCTGGGGCTCAACAGCTGACAGTCTAGCTTTCAGTTTTTCCTCTGAAATGAGATGCCACTCATCTATACAGCGTGCATGGCCACCCGGTGGACTGGCCATGGGGCCAGACACTGAGACCCCGAGGGGGAAGCTGGCAGTCACCCAGGCTGTCTCCCGAATGCAGGCAGGACGACAGCCCATGAGAGGAGAGCTGCATTTGCAGCAGAATTGTGCAAGCCTCTCCACCTTCCTCTTCCTTTTTCCAAAGTTTGCCATCTGGTTTCTACCGGTGTCTCCCCAACACAGCATGTTTTTGAGGATACGCAGAGCGCTGGCTGGGCTGCACAATGCGGTGTGGGTTTTGCAGGGAGAGGCCCCTTATTTGGCCTTCCTTTCCTCTATGTCTTCTAAAAAGGGCTCTGTTAAGAGAGTGCCTTTGAAAGTGTAGTCTGTAGTCAGACGTTAACCAGACGCTCTGGGAATAATCCCTTGTAATTGTCCTGTTGTGTGTTTCCTTTTTGGGCTTTAAAAAGATGTACATTCAGGCCTATAAGACCAGTAACCTGAGGATGAAGATCATCAAGAATGACTTCCCCAGCCACCCGCTCTACCTGGAGGGGGCCCTGACCAGGAGCACCCACTACCAGCAGTACCAGCCTGTCATCACCCTGCAGAAGGGGTACACCATCCACTGGAACCACACGGCCCCCACCGAGCTCGCCATCTGGCTCATCAACTTCAACAAGTGAGTGGGGGCCTGGCCGGGAGCTAGGGCAGCGGTGACAACGGCTGCAGAACCTCGGGCTGGCCCAAGCCCTCCCTGCTGCAGGAGCGTGGTCTGCGGGGGTTGACGTCACCCTGCAGTTCACAATCAAAGGAGGTGGCTGAGCCCTTGCTGTGGCTGTGGGTGACCTCAGGCAGGGCCTCCGACCCTGTGGAGCCTCAGTCCCTTCACCTTGGAGATGGGGACAGTAACACCTCACACGGTGCAGTGAGGATCCATTGAGATCACGTATGACAGGTGCCTGGCTGAGGACCTGGCCTTCCAATGTGCTCAGTATTAGGCAAAACAATATCCGGCAACCATGTTGCCATTTTACACACAGGGGATGGGATTCTGGGGTCCAGGGGTTAAACCAGGGATCCCCAAACTACGGCCCGCGGGCCACATGCGGCCCCCTGAGGCCATTTATCTGGCCCGCGCCGTACTTCCGGAAGGGGCACCTCTTTCATTGGTGGTCAGTGAGAGGAGCACAGGATGCATCCTGTGTGCTGCATGTGGTGGCGCCACAAAGCGCAGCGATGCGGGACGCACGTGTCAGGGCTCCGGAAGCGCGTCATATCATTTGTTATGGCTAGCATTGACAAATATGGAACCGGACACTGACCATCTCATTAGCCAAAAGCAGGCCCATAGTTCCCATTGAAATGCTGGTCAGTTTGTTGATTTAAATTTACTTGTTCTTTATTTTAAATATTGTATTTGTTCCCGTTTTGTTTTTTTACTTTAAAATAAGATATGTGCAGTGTGCTTAGGGATTTGTTCATAGTTTTTTTTATAGTCCGGCCCTCCAGTGGTCTGAGGGACAGTGAACTGGCCCCCTGTGTAAAAAGTTTGGGGACCCCTGGGTTAAACTGAGGGTGTTATTGATGTTCGAGTGTTTTCTATGCGCAGTACTCCTGTGAGGCAGACACTTATCAGATGTGCAGTGTGAGACCCAGAGACACGACATGGGCCCTACACTCAGCTGGACAGGAAGTTGCTGAGCTAGGGCCTCCATACGGAACTGACAGTTGCGAGAATGTCTTTTCCAGCCAGCGTTCCGTATGGAGCTCCCCCAGGTAGACCCTGGAGATGCCCAAGGGACCCACTGCAATGTCCTCCTCTCTCTGAACTGCAATTCACTACCAACAGCAAGTGTTCTTTCAAAATCCCATGACAGAAGAGGTGTCCCTGGTGGGGAATTCTTGGTCTCTCCCAGCCACGCCCGGAGGCTGGGTAGCTGGGACATCCTTGCTTGTAAGCTGACTCTGCCTCGGTTTCTAGGGGTGACTGGATCCGAGTGGGGCTCTGCTACCCCCGGGGGACCACCTTTTCCATCCTCTCGGATGTCCACAACCGCCTGCTGAAACAGACGTCCAAGACTGGCACCTTCGTGAGGACCCTGCAGATGGACAAGGTGGAGCAGAGCTTTCCCGGCCGGAGCCACTACTACTGGGACGAGGCCGCAGGGTGAGGACCCCACTGGTCTGTCCCATAACCCCAGACTGCCCGCAGTGAGTGCGGTGAGTGTAGGGTCCCTTCCCAGGCGCGTCCCTTCTGAGGCTGATGGTTCCACCTACCAAGGTCATTTTTCAAATCGTTAGCTTCGCAAGTAGGACAGACATCCGTGTTTGAAGCCGTCACCTCTTTGCTGAGCAACGTGAGGTTCTAGTCAATACAGAGATGGGGGAGACGAGGGAGCGATGTGGTCCCTCCCCTATAAAGAGTCTAACATCTTAAGGGTACCAACACATCTCCAAAGCAACGATGCTACGGACAGTGAGCCGGTGGGGAGTGAAGGGAGGGTCACTTTATGGCCATTTCCAACCTTGTACTGAGGTCAAGGATCGAGAAATAGCTGGCATTGTTATAATAATAGCTCTATCAATTTGATTACAGAAAAATTAGAATTTGAAAACAGAAGTGTAAGTACAGTGTTGGGGTTCAGGGGAAGCAAATAGCACCCCTTTTCCCACACAAGCTCTAAGCCAGTTGTGGGCAGAAAGCCAGCAGGTGAAGAGGGGACTGTCTTACTGCTGACGGAGCTGTGGGGAACAGAGCTCCCCCTGCCGTCCCCAAGGTCCCCCCCCAGCCCCAGGTGGCACGGAGCCATGCAGGCTCCCCACTGGAGCCCAACCCCCACGACTCAGGGTGCAGCAGGGCGGACCAAGTGCCGCTGTCTATGGGTGGGCCTATGTGACACCCACACCCCCCAGCGGATGGGGCACTCTCCTTCCCTGGGGAAGAAATGAGTGAGGGGATGGACCTGGAGTGTAGAAAAATCTTCCCAGACAAAAAAAGAGAGGAGGAAGGAAACATCCCTCCTACACCTATGGAAGTGTTAGGATTAAAAAACAAATGCTTTAAGGTCAAATCCTCTTGGCACCGTCCATTGCATTTTTTTCTTCTTTTCTTTATTTTTTTAAGTGAAATGAGGGGAGATAAAGAGACTCCTACAGGTGCCCTGACCTCCACCCAGTAACCGCCATCTGGGGCCAAGCTCAGACCAACTGAGCTATCCTCAGTGCCCAGGGCTGACATTCAAACCAATCGAGCCACTGGCTGCAGGAGGAGAAGAGGGAGAGAGGGGGAGGCGGAGGGGGAGAAAAGCAGATGGTCACTTCTCCTGTGTGCCCTGACGAGGGATCAAACCCGGGACGTCTGCATGCTGAGCCAATGCTCTATCCACTGAGCCAACTGGCCAGGACCACATTTTTTCCTTTCAAAATCATGTTTCAAAGATGCAAATATTGCCAATGCAAATTGCCACTGCACAAGTTGGACCTCTTTGATCAAAACATTGCACAATCTGATTTTCCCGTTAACTTTAAACAGATTTTGTTGTATAATTCAACCTTTTTGTTGATAGCTTAGCTTATTATTATGCCAGTTGATGATTATACTGTGCTTTTTAAATAGTTAAAAATTTTCTTTTCAATTATAGTTGGCATTAAATATTACAATATATTAGTTTCAGGTATACAACATAGTGGCTGGACATTTATATAGCTTACAAAGTGATCACGGATTCGTTACGGTAGTTATAATGACATTACTGACTATATTCCCTGTGCTGCACTTTACATCCCCACGACTGTTCTGTAACTACCAATTCCTACTTCTTAATCCCTTCACTTTTCACCCTCCCCTCTGGCAACGTCAATTTGTTTCTGTATCTGAGTCTGTTTCTGTTTTGTTTGTTCGTTTGTTTTTTAGATTCCACATGAGTGAACTCATTCGGTATTTGTCTTCTAACTTATTTCACTTTCGCATAATACCTTCTAGGTCCATCCATGTCACAAGTGTCAAGATTTCATTCTTATTTACGGCTGAGTCCTACTGCATTGTATACAAGTATCCCGTCTTCTTTATCAGTTCTCCTACCGATGGACACTTAGGTTGCTTCCTCACCTATGTAAATAATGCTGCAATGAACATAGGCGTGCATATATTTCCTCAAATTAGTGTTTTGGGGGTTTCTCAGATAAATACCCAGAAGTGGAATCACTGGGTCATAAGGCAGTTCCATTTTTAATTTTTTGAGGAAACTCCATAGTGTTTTCCACAGGGGCTGTACCAGTCTGCAAGCCCACCAGCAGTGCACAAGGGTTCTTTTACTTCCACATTCTTGTCAGCATTTGTTGTTTGCTCACTTATTGATGAGAGCCACTCTGGCAGGTGTGAGATGACATCTCATTGTGGTTTTATTTCCATTTCCCTGATGATTAGTGATGTTAAGAATCTTCTCCTATGCCTATTGGCCGTTGGTATGCCCTCTTTTGAGAAATGTCTATTCAGGTTCTCTGCCCAATTTTAATTGTATTGTTTGTTTGTTTGGTGTTATATGAGTTAAATTCATAAAGATCTGAATTGTAGGTATGAACCCCTTATTGGATATGTCACTGGCGACTATCTTCTCCCATTCAGGGCTTTTGGGTCTTACTTTTTTCATTTTGTTGTACTTCCTCCGCTGTGCAAAAAACTTTTCAGTTCGATATGGTCCCAGTTGTTTTTCTTTCGTTTCCCTCGTGCAAGGAGACATCTCCAAAAAGAAAATTGCTAAGAGCAAAACCGCTAAGAGAGTTTACTGCCTGTTTCCTTCTAGTGTCAATAGTTCCAGGTTTCACATTTAAGTCTGTAATCCATTCTGAGTTTATTTTGTATGAGGTGTAGGAAGGTGGTCTCATTTCCTTTGCTTGCATGGGTCTAATTCCCCAGCACCCTGTATGGAAGAGTCTGCCTCTCCCCCATGCACGGTCTTCCTGTCACAGATTAGCTGACCGTGTAGGTGTGAGTTTGTTCCTGGCCCAGATTATGCTGCGCTTTAACTCCATGACCCCCTCAGGGCCCGCAAGCTGGATACAGCTCTGGAGCTTGTCAGAGTCTTAGGGCTGTTCCTGGTCACCTTTGTGCCTTACACGTCTGTAGCTATTTCTCACTCAGGCCCAGAGCGCCTGCTTTCAGTGGCTACCTTCCCTTCCACTCTTGTCTAGGTCACCGGATAACCGAATCACGACAGCTGAGGGTAAAATAAAAGTAAATAGGCTAAAAGTGAGCGGTTTCAAATAGGTTTCATGCCCCAAGCCATCCCTCTGTTTCTCAAGGCTAACCACCACTGGAGTGGTTTGAGCTGTGTTCCGGCAAGGGGAATCTGCCAGATGCCACCTGAGCGAGGTGCTGCTAACTTATAAATAGAGTCCTATTCAGTGCACAGCCATCCGCCACGCTGCCCTGAGGTGTTCTGAGAGCCACAGCCAACAGCCCCTCTGCTCCCTGTGCACAGGCTCCTGTTCCTGAAGCTGACAGCCCAGAACGAGAGGGAGAAGTTCGCCTTCTGCTCTGTGAAGGGCTGTGAGAGAATCAAGATTAAAGCTCTGCTCCCCAAGCACGCGGGAGTCAGTGACTGCACGGCCACGGCCTACCCCAGGTTTGCCGAGAGGGCCACTGTGGACGTGCCAATGCCCCGGAAGCTGGTTGGCGCTCAGCTGGTGAGTGGCAGGTGGCGAGCCCACCCCTTTGCCTTCTGTAGGGCCCAGACCCCACCACAGTCTTCTCAGGGCATCTGCTCAGCTCCGACACACTTCCTTCCGGTGATGGGGGCAGGGGAGCCGAGGGACATGGCCACTCACCAGGCTGTACACTTGACTCCTCAGAGCTAACAAACACATGGGTTTGTTTTCCAGAAGACAAAGGACCACTTCTTGGAGGTGAAGATGGAAAGTTCCAAGCAACGTTTCTTCCACCTTCTGAACGACCTTGCTTACATTGAAGTGAGAGACTGGCCCTGCAGAGCGCTGCTGTGCTTACTGACGGGGGTGGGGGTGGGGGTGGTTTCCTGGGGCTCTTGTCACAAACATCCACAAACTGGGTGGCTTAAAGCAACAGAAGTGTGTCCTGTCTCAGCTCTGGAGGCCAGAAGTCCCAAGTCAAGGTGTTGGCAGATGGTTCCTCCTGGCGGCTCTGCGGGAGGGCTGTCCCGGGCCTGGCAGAGCTCCAGTGGCTGCTGGCAATCCCCGATGTCCCTCGACTCGTAGACCTGTCCCTCCAGTCGCTGCCTGTGTCTTCACATGGTCCTCTCCCATGTGTCTGAGTCTTACATGTCCCCCTGCCTCTCTTAAAGGACACCAGTCATCGGATTTAGGGATCACCCTAAATCTAAGATGATCTTGTCTTGAGATACTTAATTATATCTGCAAAGATCCTGTTCCAAATAAGATTTCTTTCACAGGTTCCGGGTGGCCATAGCTTTTTCTGGGGGTCATTCAGCTCATAACAGAAAGCTACCCGGAACTGATTTAAGTGGGTCTTATGCTTTGAGCAGCTGCATAGGCAACCTCTGTGTGCAGGGTCTGCCTGGGAACTCCGGGAAGACCTCAGGGCCTTGCTGCCTTCAGGGCCTCACCTCTCACCCCATTGGCTCTGATCTGCAGGTGGACGGTAAGAAGTACCCCGGCCTGGAAGACGGCGTCCAGGTGGTAGTGGTTGATGGCAGCCAAGGGCACGTGCTGAACCGTACGACCTTCAGGAACGCCATTCTTCAGGGCATACCGTGGCAGCTCTCTAACTACGTGGCGGCCATTCCTGACAAGTGAGTCTGGGCCTCTGCTTCTAGAACCGGCCCAGGCCCGGTCCCGGTCGGCCCACAGATAGTAGGTCCTGGGCTGGGAACCTCCTGCTAGAGCCAGGGCCTTGTGAATGTAGGTCAGGCCGAGGCAATCAGCTACCCAGTTACAAATGGGACGCTTGCCCTGGCCTCGTCCTCCAGGACGACAGTCTCCCAGCATGATCTCATCCCCTCCCACACTTTTAATACAATCCAAATGCCAATGGCTTCCGAGTATCTCCAGCCCAGCTCTTTCTCCTCAACAACAGACATTCCTCCCATCAGCTATGAGGAGATGCCACTTAGAGGTCTCCTGTGGAACTTAATTCTCAACATTTTTTTTCCAAATCCCTCCTACCCCCCCCCAAACAAGCCAGTCTTCCCTCTTTCCCTATCTTGACGTCCCTGTTGCCACTGTCTAGGCAGAGCAGTCAGGCATCATGTTTGACTCTCCTTCCCTTTGCCACACTTCATGACCTTGTCTGTCACCCCTGCTGCTGCCCCCGCAGGTCCCTTTGGGTATCCTCCACCTAAGCCTCCCCTGCCCCACCCTTACCACCCATCCAAGGGCCACTACTGCCCCAGGGTCCCAGGAGAAGAGGCAGCTGCTCACACCTGAAAAGTCAACAGTGGCTTCTCAGAGCTGCCACTGCTGCCCTGAGGGCGACCCCACTCTGGCAGGGACAGGGCCTTAGAGAAGCCACGCCAGGCAGAGAGGGCGCCCACGGGGTGCCACTCTCAGGGGCTGCGACATCTGAGAAGCCCTGTCCTTCTTACTGCTGCTGTGAGCTAACCCAGGCCCCTGTACAGAAGGCACGGCCTTCCTCCGAGTCCTCTCCGCAGGAAGGCTTAGCCCAGCCAAAGGGACTTGAGCTTTTCCTTCTGATTGGAGCGATGGACACACAGCCTCCTGAAGACAGAGCCCAAATCAGAAGTCTTGTTTGCTATGCTCCTGTCTTCCATAACAGCCTCTAGCCCTGGCTTTCCTCCCCGGCCATCTTACAGCCCCACCCCGCCCCCATCTGTCTGACTGCACACCAGCCCTTGGGTGTTAAGAACTTTCTTTCTGCTCCCAATGGACACAGTAGGGGGAGGGGGTTAGCAACAGATCCCAGGATCCCATACAGATTTTCCTGTCTGGACAGTGGTCTGTGGTTAATTGGGCTCCTTTGAGATGGGAACTGGTGGCCCCCCGGGGGGGGAGTACACTTCCTCCCGTCTGGGCAGCTTGCCGTCTGCCACCGGGGGGCTGTTTCCACAGTACTTGGCCTGAACACAACCAGAGCAGGCGAGGGAGGCTCTGCAAGTTGGTGTCTTCAGGCTGGCATGCCCACTGCTCCAGGCCTCTGCCGCCACCCAAGCAAGGCTCCCTGCTGCCAGTTGTCTCAGATACTTACTGTTTGCCTGTTTCCCCATTTGCAAAACAGGACAGTAATGCTGTCTTATCCAACCAGAAAAGGAAGTGACAGGCACATGACAGGTTAATGCTCCCTGAGCACATGCACATACATGATCATTCAGGCTCTCTCCATTCCCATGTTTCTACCACTCCTGTGCAAACTGAACATTCAATTAGGAAATGGGGCCCGGCTCTGGCACAGTGCTGCCCCCAGTGGTGCACTCTTGTACCTACAGCCTTAGAGTCATGGGTGCCAACTGCAGCTAGGTGTGTGGGTGCGGTGTTCAGGACATTGGTCACCACATGGGAAGAGCCAGACTGTGAGCACGCAGGAGAGGCTGCCCTTTCCCAGGTTACCGGCCCATGGCTGTCTCACCACGTGCAATCCACCACCCCTCCTGGGGAGCCCCTTGCTCCGCTTTGCTCCCCCGTCCACTAATCAGCCCCTTCTTGCTCAGTTCCATAGTTCTCATGGCATCAAAGGGAAGATACATCTCCAGAGGCCCATGGACTCGAGTGCTGGAGAAGCTCGGCGCAGACAAGGGGCTCAAGTTGAAAGGTAAGGGGTTTGGCCTGGCTGGTGGTGGCGCAGTGGATAGAGCGTCAACATGGGATGCTGAGGACCCAGGTTTGAAACCCTGAGGTTGTGGGTTTGAGCGTGGCCTCATCTAACTTGGGCATAAGCTCTTCTAACTTGAGTGCAGGCTCACTTGAAGTGGGGTCTCCAGCTTGAGCGTGGGATCATCGATATGATCCCAAAGGTCACTGGCTTGAGCCCAGGGTCGCTGGCTTGAGCAAGGGGTCACTGGCTCTCTGGAGCCACCCCAGTCAGGGCACATATGAGAAGCCATCAGTGAACAACTAAAGTGCTGGAATTACGAGTTGATGTTTCTCACCCCTCTCCCTTCCCCTTTCTCTCTCTCTCTCAAAAAAAAAAGAAAAAATAAGTAAGGGGTTTGGACTGGGGTTTCTGTGAGCCCAGATGCCTGGTGTGCAGGCGGCTGCTGCTCCCTGCTGAGACCAGAACCTCCTCCAGGAAACCTGTGCCTCTGACTCCTCAGCACAGCCGGTAGTCCGCAGGAGGCAGGGCGAAGCGCCCCCTAGGACCATCACTGCTCCAGACGCTTTCCTTAGTGTGACCATCACTGCAGGAAGTTCCTAGAGTTCTCCCATCTACACAGCAAGTGGCCCTTTTTAATAAGCTATGAACAGGCTCCTCCTAAGTAAGATGAGGAAACTAAGAATTAAACAGTTAAGTAACTCAGATCCTAACTTTTCTAATCCAGAAGCAAGGTTCTAGGCTGCCAGGTCATCCCAGTTACAAAAAGCACCACAACTACTGCCCAGAGGGTTGCTGGGCCTCAGAGAGGGGCAGGGACTTGCTGGTGGCCGCGGGGTCACCGGCGCAGGTGGCTGTGAGGTCAGCTGAGATGAGTCCCTCATACAGTCATCGGCAGTCAGTAGTTGAGCACAGAGCGCTTCTCAGGAACCCAGGGCCATGTGGCTGGGGGGAGGGGTGCTGGGGACAGGCAGGGACAGTGAGGAGCCTTGGAAGGTGGTGGCACAGAGCCATTCTCTCCTGGGGTATCTAATCTGCTCATGTGACTCATCACTATTTTTCAGAGAAAATGGCATTCGTTGGCTTCAAAGGCAGCTTCCAGCCCACCTGGGTGACTCTGGACACCGAGGACTACAAGGCCAAAATCTTCCAAGTTGTGCCCATCCCCGTGGTGAAGAAGAAGAGGCTGTGAGGATGGCTGTCGCCCGGGGCCGCCCCATGAGGACTATGATGGTGGACTCTTGGCAGCAGGCCAGGGTAGGGTGGCTGGCTCCCCCAGCCCCTGTCCAGTGGCTGCCTGGGAAGGCCATGTGTCCAGATAGGCCAAGGGAAGGACAGAGACCCCTGGTGCCTCCATCTGCCCCCACTCAAGTGTCTACCTGCAGCCCCGGGCAGTGCTGACCGATGCTGGAGACCTTGTCTTCCTGCAGCCTCCTGGGTGCTTCTCTCCCATCTGTGCCTCCTGAGTGCAGGGTGGAGGGACCATGTGAGGAGACCTGGGCTGCGTGGGCAGCAGCGTCCACTCTGGCAGGGCTGTGGGCCGGGGCGCTTGGTCCCTCGCGGGTCCCCATGCCCCCCAGCACGTGCATTAGGGGCAGATGCAGGAAAGAGCCCTGGCCTAGGGAAACCTTTGTCCTGTAAGAACCAGCCTCTGTGGGATGAGGCGCAGGGACACAGAGAGCGTGGGGGCAGACTGGCCACCTCTGGGGACGGTGGGAGGCCCGCCTCTGGGCAGCGCTCAGTCTTTCAGGAAACTCCAGGCCCCAAGGTAAGACAGGACTAGATGGTTTTTAAAGGCTCTTTCAATTCAGAGATTCCAGAAGTCTGTGGGTTTTCATATTGTACCTGGCACCCAGTAGATAAGAACACACATGATGCTGGGTGCCTGGGGCCTACAGGATGGCAGGGTGACACCTAAGTGAGGGCCTGGCAGTCCAGTAGGACAGGCAGTCAGATACATGAGCCCTCAGATGCCAGGCAGAGAAACCAGAGAGAATAAAATGAGGACCAATTTAGAGGGAAGGATCTTACCTGTTTGGGTGAGTCAGGAAGACTTCCTGTAGGAGGCAGCAGCGGGGCTTACAAGAATGATAGGTAGCCTCCACTTTGTTCAAACTACCTGCCAGCCCACGCGCCAGCACCCACAGCTGCATTAATTCCACTGGTGCTACTTGTTCTGCAGGTCTGTGGCGCAGCCCAGCAGACAGCGTCGGGCATGCCAACATACTTGTGAACCATCCTGGCTGCTCTCGGGGGTCTGAAGAGCTGCTGGGTCCACCCCAGGCCCTACAGCGATTGCTTAGAACTCTGCTCTCTTCCTTACTCACCCTAGAGAGAGCTGAGAGAGCTCCTTGAAGAGGGAAAACTACCTGTGGTTTCTATTCTCATGACGCACCAGGTCCCTCTGGTCTCGTGATGAACTATGTCTGCCCCGTCCTTCCCCACCACAAACGTTTTCCTCAGAGAGGGCTTTCTCGGCTCCCTCTGCCCTGCTGTACCCATGAGACTCGGGTCAGCGAGTCCATTCCCCAGGTTGAGCCACTGCCAGAGAGGTTTTCCCACCAAGCAGGTCTTTTGCTGCTAGGAAGTAACAATAGGACGCCACTCAAGGCAGCTTCAAAGGCCCTAGTCCCAGGAAAGACCTCTTCCAGGCAGAGCAGTGCAGATGGGGAGGTGAGTTCAAGTGACCTCATGTTCTTCTTGTCTATAGTTCTGTTGAGTTTTTCAAACTCTTTTCGTGCAAGGGTCTCACACTGTGAACCACTTGGGATGTGCTCACTTCAGGTGGCCAGGAATGTTGACTGTCTTCAGTTCGGTTTATTTCAGAAAGTGTCTATTTGAGGATCCTGAGTTGTACTTTATGTCCTGCATAGAACCTTTCCTAAACCATTCACCGAGAGCCAATGTCCGGGCGTGTTCTTGATAGCAGCTGTCTCCTTCTTGCTGAGAAAACTGGCCTTGCTCTTCCTGTGCGTGAACGTCAAAGTGAGTCAGGCTTTTAGGGAGAACACGCCTCTGAAATGCTTTCTTTTTCCTGTTGCCGAAACAGCTGGTCCTTTTTCGGGAACTGGCTGCATAGTGTTTTATATGTAAACATTTCTTGTAGGCGTCACCATGAACAAAGATATATTTTCTATTTATTTATTATATATGCACTTGGAGAAGTCCTTGTCAGAGAAATGAAGAGTTGTCTTAAATGCCATGTCTGGGGAGTCCTTTGCTGGCTCGTCAGTGTCCCAGAGCCCTCGCTGCATCGGGACCGTGGCGCTGCTGTGGAGAGCCTCGCTGTACCGTAGTAAACGGACAAAGGGCGCCACCCTCCCTCTGTCTGTTCTGTTTTCCTTCAGAGTGCGCCTCGTATCTCAGAAATCTAAGGCTGATGAAACGCCCCATCAGTCTGCCTTCTTCTTTCACTTCCAAGAACCATTCCAGCAATTTGCAACCTTTTTCATCTCACAGCACACAAACAAATTACTAAAAACTGGAGGCACACCAAAAAATAACTTTTTGCCAATATGACAATAAAACAAAAGGTATAATTTTGATTCATTCACACCAAGCGGCTATTGTTGTGCTGGCTGTCATTTTTTAAATTTCTATCTGACAATCTAAGGGGAAAGTGGTTGATGCTGCCTATACCAGGGACCCTCCAAAGGAGCTCCAGAACCAACACAGCTGGTGGCTGGCTTCAGACCACACCAGAGCAACACGCAAGCAGCTCCGCAGAGGACACCTCGGTTGGCCTCCTGCTCTGTGGGGCCAGCCCTTGCACATCAGCACCTCCGTTGCCGTCACGGCCAGTCAGCCCCACCCACTGATGTGCCCAGAGCAATCAAAGCTCAACGTCAAGTAAGGTACCCTTGAAGCACCTGGCTCAAGAGACCAGGGTGACTTTGCCACTAGACCTCACAGGACACCTCTTTAATAAAGCTCACTCTGACAAGACTGGGAGACATCACAGCTGTGCTTAATATACAGAATAAACACAGGAAGGCTGCCAAAATGAGACAAAGAAATATGTCCCAAATGAATGAATAGGACAAAACTCTAGAAAAAGAACTAAAGAGAATGGAGACAAGCTAGACCAGATATAGAGTTCAAAATGCTGGTTATAAGGATGCTCAATGAACTTGGGAAGAACAGATGAACTCAGTGGGAACTGCAATAGAGAGATACAAAAAAAAAAAAAAAGCCTTGGCTGGGTAGTTCAGTTGGTTAGAGTGTCATCCTGATATGCCAAAGTTGTGGGTTCAATCCCCAATCAAGGCACATACAAGTCAACCAGTGAATGCAAAAATAAGTGGAATAGCAAATCAATGCTTCTCTCTGTCTCTCTAATCAAGTTTTAAAATAAATAAAATAACCAGTCAGATATAAAGAATAACTGAAATGAAGGAACACAGAGGAACTCAAAATCAACTTAGATGAAGCGGAGGATCAAATCAGTGATCTAGAAGACAAGGTAGCTGAAAACTCCCAATTGGAACAACAAAAAAGGAAAAGAAAAGAGGATAATAAAAGGAATCTCTGGGACATCGAGCATAATAATATTCACATCATAGGGACAATTGAATTCAGCAATACATTAAAAACATTCTACACCACCATCAAGCGGGGTTTATTCCTGGGATGCAAGGTCAGTTTGTATCTGCAAATCATTAAATGTGATACACCACATAAACAATGAAGGATAAAAAGTATATGACCATATCAATAGATGCAGAAAAGGTATTTGACAAAGCCAGCATCTCTTTATGATGAAAACTCTTAAGGAAGGTGGTAATAGAGGGAACGTACCTCAACACAATAAAGGGCACGTACGACAAACCCGCAGCCTCCATCCACTAGAAACCCATGGTGGCTGCAGACAGCACAGTCATCTCACTGTCTCCTGCAGTCCCACCTGGACGGGGCAGCTCTGCCCTGGCCTTCGCCCCTTTCAGGCTGGCACAGCCTTGAGAGTGAAGGGCCTCAGCTGAGTTATGTGAGGGTGCAGCACCAAGGACTTGGGGGTGACAGACATTCCTGCCTGAAAGGAAATCAGGTCACTGCCCCCCCCCATTTTTCTGCAAGAGACCGGGACAGACAGGAAGGGAGAGAGATGAGAAGCATCAATTCGTAGTTGCAGCACTTTAGTTGTTCATTGACTGCTTTTGCATATGTGCCTTGACTGAGAGACTCCAGCTGAGCCGGTGACCCCTTGCTCAAGCCAGTGACCTTGGGCTCAAGTCAGTGACCATGGGGTCATGGCTATAATCCCACGCTCAAGCTGGCGACCTCAGAGTTTCAAACCTGGGTCCTCTGTGTCCCAGGCTGACACACTATCCACTGGGCCATCACCTGGTCAGGCAGACTGCCAATGCCTCTTTCTTGCTGTGACCAAGGGGTTTAACCCTTATGATCTTCTAAAAAACAAACCAAAAACCCCACAATAATAGTTGACAAGTATAGAGTGCTTATTCAGTGCTTCACATGGATTCGCTCACTTGATCCTCACGACTTCTGAGGACTTTTATTAGCGCCCACGGGCTCAGGTGAGGTGCTTAAATCATGTGCTGAAGACACACAGCTCATAAAATCGGCTGGACCGTCTGACTTCAGAGCTGTGCTCTAACAGGTCTCATACTTACTAACTGGTCAAACTTGTGGGGTTACAGAGTGTAAGGGAAACAGCATTCCCGGGGCCTGCACATAGTGGGTGCTCACTGGATGGTGAAGGACACTGAGCATCTTTAATGCATTCTGTAAACAGGAAGAGGGCAGGGGCTTGGTCACCATTAACCTCTGCAACCTACACAATTCCAGGCATTTGTTGGTGTGCACATACGTACTTGGTAGTGAGTGTGCAAACAGACATGGGGGTGCAATGAAGCCAGGACAGAAGGAGCCCCCTTCCCAGGCAGATCGCACTACCCTGGTTCAGATCCTGGCTTTGTCATTTCCTAGCAAGGAGACCTTGGGGACAATGCTTACCTTCTCTGAGCCTTACTTTCCTGGTGTGGAAGATGAGAATATAGTGTCTACTGCCTTGGGTTGCTATGACAATGAAATATCAATAAATTGATACATGTAGACTAGCACACACAGATGAAAGAGAAATTCAGAGAAAGAGGTGTCTGTAAATATTTTCACATTTAGCAAGCACAGCTCTAGAGATCTGTTCAACTGTAGTTGGAGAATCCTGCCCAAGGATGGGCGTCAAGTCAGAGCAGCCACTGGTGAGGCCTGAGGCAGGGCCGGTCTCTGCTGCCCCCTAGTGGACAAATTTCTATTTTTTTAAAATGACTTCTCTATGCGGGGAGATAACAATGATTTTAGAAGGGTTTTGACCAAATCACTTCCGCTGCTGTGCCTCACTTGGCAGGTTGAGAAGAACCAGTGACAGGTTGGGTGTCACTGGTCCTGTGATCAGGGCAGGTCCCTTCCTCCGGGCTGGCTCCCCTGTACACTGGAGGTGCCCACACCTCCCGGACAGAGCCGGTGTGAGACTCGTGTGAGGTGGGTAACGGGAGGCACATGTAAGCTCTAAAAACCTCAGTGAGGACAAGAGCAAAATGAAATTTTAAAAACTGAAACATTTCAGAGCAAAGAACTGCTGCCCCAAGCACAATATTTTTTCCAAAATGATGGAAAAAAAGTGAATCTGCAGTTGAAAATGATACACCATGTTCTAGGGGTATTTAAAAAAAAAAGATTCCTGAAAATCAACACTTTTTCTAGCAAAATGACTGATTTTAAAAATAAAGAGCTGGCCTGTAGTGGCACAGTGGATAAAGTGTCAACCTGGAATGCTGAGGTCGCTGGTTCGAAACTCTGGGCTTGCCTGGTCAAAGCACATATGAGAAGCAACTACTACGAATTACTGCTTCTCACCTCTTCCCCCAACTCCTATCTCTCTCTAAAAGTCAATAAATAAAATCTAAAAAAAAAAAAAAAAAAAAAGGAACACTTCCCAGGCGAAACTGACAGAAAAAAGCAGACAGGAAGACAAAGCTGATCTGACTTCAGACCTCGCCAGCGGAGCAGTGGCTGTGCTACATCTTGTCAGTGTACAAACACCACCACTAACTAAGATTGGAGACAGGGGAGCTCGTGGGCAGCGGAGCAGAGGCTGTGCTACATCTTGTCAGTGTACAAACACCACCACTAAGATCGGAGACAGGGGGAGCTCGTGGGCAGCGGAGCAGAGGCTGTGCTACATCTTGTCAGTGTACAAACACCACCACTAACTAGGATCGGAGACAGGGTAGCTCGTGGGCAGCGGAGCAGAGGCTGTGCTACATCTTGTCAGTGTACAAACACCACCACTAACTAAGATCGGAGACAGGGGAGCTCGTGGGCAGCGGAGCAGAGGCTGTGCTACATCTTGTCAGTGTACAAACACCACCACTAACTAGGATCGGAGACAGGGGGAGCTCGTGGGCAGCGGAGCAGAGGCTGTGCTACATCTTGTCAGTGTACAAACACCACCACTAACTAG
Organism: Saccopteryx bilineata; assembly: GCF_036850765.1. Lineage (NCBI taxonomy): Eukaryota > Metazoa > Chordata > Mammalia > Chiroptera > Emballonuridae > Saccopteryx > Saccopteryx bilineata. Next base: position 73,734,925 of record NC_089496.1, read on the forward strand.
GATCGGAGACAGGGGAGCTCGTGGGCAGCGGAGCAGAGGCTGTGCTACATCTTGTCAGTGTACAAACACCACCACTAACTAGGATCGGAGACAGGGTAGCTCGTGGGCAGCGGAGCAGAGGCTGTGCTACATCTTGTCAGTGTACAAACACCACCACTAACTAAGATCGGAGACAGGGTAGCTCGTGGGCAGCGGAGCAGAGGCTGTGCTACATCTTGTCAGTGTACAAACACCACCACTAACTAAGATCGGAGACAGGGGGAGCTCGTGGGCAGCGGAGCAGAGGCTGTGCTACATCTTGTCAGTGTACAAACACCACCACTAACTAGGATCGGAGACAGGGTAGCTCGTGGGCAGCGGAGCAGAGGCTGTGCTACATCTTGTCAGTGTACAAACACCACCACTAACTAGGATCGGAGACAGGGTAGCTCGTGGGCAGCGGAGCAGAGGCTGTGCTACATCTTGTCAGTGGACAAACACCACCACTAACTAGGATCGGAGACAGGGGGAGCTCGTGGGCAGCGGAGCAGTGGCTACTCTACATCTTGTCAGTGTACAAACACCACCACTAACTAAGATCGGAGACAGGGGAGCTCGTGGGCAGCGGAGCAGAGGCTGTGCTACATCTTGTCAGTGTACAAACACCACCACTAACTAGGATTGGAGACAGGGGAGCTCGTGGGCAGCGGAGCAGAGGCTGTGCTACATCTTGTCAGTGTACAAACACCACCACTAACTAGGATCGGAGAGCCAGGGGGAGCTCATGGGCAGCGGAGCAGAGGCTGTGCTACATCTTGTCAGTGTACAAACACCACCACTAACTAGGATCGGAGAGCCAGGGGGAGCTCGCGGGCAGCTGAGCAGTGGCTACTCTACATCTTGTCAGTGTACAAACACCACCACTAACTAGGATCGGAGAGCCAGGGGGAGCTCGTGGGCAGCGGAGCAGAGGCTGTGCTACATCTTGTCAGTGTACAAACACCACCACTAACTAGGATCGGAGAGCCAGGGGAGCTCGTGGGTTCCCTCACCGTGGCTAATATTCATACATACCAAATTGGTTTAATTCAAAAGAAAAAGGTTTACCAGTATAAAGGAAGTTGCCAGAACTGAAAACTTCAGCACAACCGTCAGCAGAAAGCAGGAGGCTGAGGGAGGCAGAGGTGTCTACATTAAGATACAAACAAGTTTACCAGAACATTCTGTAATATTTATTTAAATGTCCATCACAGCATGTGTATTGGCAAAACCCTGAAACCTCAAATGTGGGTCAAACCTCACCCCCAGCCAGCTAACCTGCGCCACCTGCAACCACAGCCCGAGGTACTGAAATACCCTCCTGACTCACCACACCCCCAGTGGGACCCCCTTCCAAACAATTCTCCAGTTGTGCCAGTGCAGGCCGGAGTGTCTCCTGCACACACCCTGCAGCAGCCTTAATCAGGGCATCCAAATTCCTGAGACCCTGGTCCACGCTCCCCTTACCTCTCCGGCCCGGTCCTCCTCGGGCCGTCCTGCATCCCTCCTCCGCTGCTTCTAACCTCAGGGCCTTCGCATAGACTGTTCCTCTGCTTTGATTATTCTTTTCCTCCTCCCCTCCTCCCATCTGACCAGCCCACCTCCTGGCACTGTGTACTTCTTTCCTACAACAGCTGCCATTTTAATTTACATGTGATTAATTAATATTTGTCTTTTCACGATGACAGGAGCTACATCTACACTGTCCCTGGCACCTCAGTGCTGAGCCCACTGAAACACAGAAAATCCTGATTGAGATGGCACAATGAGACAGAGGGGACATTCTGACATGGGAAGACTGCTGAGTGCAAACCCAAGGGCCAGGGCAGCATGAAGCCTACATCTTGTTTAATGAAAACAATTATCTAATTGGGAGAGTTGCTCTATACCAGATCATGATGTCTGCACACAACAGAAACCCAACAATCAGCCCTAAGAAAGGACTGAAAACTCCCACGCACACGGCTCGCTTCAAACATGGCTGGATGAGGGGCTTAGATGATACCCCTGGGGCCAGGCTGTCTGCCCGTGTCCCCTCAGGGTCTGACCGCTCCTCTGGGCGGGCCAAGGCAGCTCCAGTCGCTCCAGCCTCACATCCTCTGGGTTCAAACTGTATGAGAAACAAAAGCCACCTCTTCCTGAGTTGGCTCAAGAAACTTAGCTGGAGGCCCTGGCTGGTTGGCTCAGCAGTAGAGTGTCATCGGCCTGACGTGCAGGAGTCCTGGGTTCGATTCCCGGCCAGGGCACACAGGAGAAGCGCCCATCTACTTCTCCACCCCTCCCCTTCTCCTTCCTCTCTGTCTCTCTCTTCCCCTCCCGCAGCCAAGGCTCCATGGAGCAAAGTTGGCCCGGGCGCTGAGGATGGCTCCATGGCCACTACCCCAAGGCACTAGAATGGCTCTGGCGCAATGGGGCAACGCCCCAGGTGGGCAGAGCATTGCCCCCTGGTGGGCATGCCGGTGGATCCCGGTCAGGCACATGTGGGAGTCTGTCTGTCTGCCTCCCTGCTTCTAACTTCGGAAAAATACAAAAATACAAAAAAAAAAAAAGAAAGAAAGAAAGAAACTTTGCTGGGGTCAGCTCTTCACCCTGCAGTGGGTGACCTGGAGGCTGGGGAAACAGCAGGGCGAATACCCCACCCAGAGCCCAGAACTGAGAACGGGTGACCAAAACCAGGGGAAATGGATGCTGCGAGGCCCCTACACACATCACAAGCTGGTCAACACATGTTTTGGAAACACGAACAGCAGCTTCTGTTGGGACAGTAGTGGCAGCGGCCGCTGGACACGGACCTCCCACCTGGTACCCTCCTTTAATGGCATTTCCGAACCGCGTACATGTGCTATTTTGTTAAAATCACAATGGAAGTTCTTTACAAAACATTTTAGTTCTTAAAAATGACACCTATATATAAGTCCCGTAACTCCCATGCAGAGCAGGCCAACAGGGACAGCAGACCCCAACACCAGCGGGCAGGACGTCCCGTGAGTGCCGTCCCGAGACAGCACTTGATCAGACATGTTTACAGACGTATGAGGTTATCAGGCTTCCTGCCACACGCCCCGAAGGGCGCTGCCCATTTCCAACCTACGCCTTTTAAACTGTCACATTCAATGGACCACATGAACCTTAACACCAGCATTCCTGTTTCCTAAACAGGACATAGAACAGGAGACCTGAACTCCACAGACACCTAACACTTAACAGATACCCAGGGTTCTCTTTAACTGACAAGGATTCAAGTTCAAAAAGTCAAAGGAAACACTTAGGCTCTCCAAGTTACATTACTTTCTGTTCTCTGCATGTTTTGCAGATCCGGTGTTCTGATTGTATACATATTTAAATGCCAGAGCTCCATGCAGTGCTCCCAGCCCCCCCTCCCCCCCGATTTGAAAGAGAGACAGAGAGAGGAAGGGGTAGGGGAGAGAAATAGAGAAGCGTCAACCCATTGTTCCGTTTTTAGTTGTGTATTTACTGGTTGCTTCTCGTATGTGCCCTGACCGGGATCAAACCAGTGACCGCGGCAGGCCAAGATGAAGCCGTACCCACTGAGACCAGGCCACGGGCTCCCAGGGCGTCTCAATTTCACCGCAATGAAAATAGGTTTTCTCGGCATCAACAGCCTGATTCAATTAAACCAAGTCTTTATGTTTGTCTGATCAGAACCTGGTATCTTTCCAGTTAACAACAGAAAATAAAACGCGTGAAACCAGGGGACACGAGATCAGGGCAGGTGCTCCGAGGGCACACGGTGACACGGCAGTCAGAGACTCCCGCAAAGTTAAGTGGGAAAAAGCAAGTCAGGTTTCCATCTAAAGTGAGTTTTCAGTAAATGTGAATTTGGCAGTGTCCAACGTTAATATAAAACCAGTCTTCCTACCTGCAGCCTTTTCAACAGGCATCTCACCACAGACTGGTCAGGTGGCGGACCCTCTCCAGGAGAAACGTGGAGCCCACCCATGTGCGGCTGCGCACGCCCGCCCCTCCCGCGAGCCCGCAGAGGCCACGCCGCCCTGTTACAGGTCCTCTCGTTTACTCCCAGCTCGATTGCCATCCTTTGAAGCCCGAGGTTTCGGCTCTCCCTCCTTCTTCTTCTTGCCCTTCTCTTGTTTTGTTTTGTTTTTCTCTTTGCTGCCTCCTCCTCCTTTGCCAGGGTACACCTGTCCCTCTAGAGTGACATCGGCACACCTGTCTTGACTGACCAAAAAGTCCTTGATCTCCCAGGCATAGCTCCCGTCCCGCAGCATGAAGATGGCGCGGTCCGAGCCCACGATGAACCTGGACAGGGAGAGGCGACCAGAGTCAGCACATGCCAGCAAGGGGCCAGCGGGGCCGAGTTTCTGTGGCACTTAACCAGGAAAAACAATTCCTTTCAAATTCTACATGAATACAGAAAAAAACTAGACTGGTTGAGGCCCAGTAGCTTCTAAAATTTAATGTCTAAAAATCCCAGCTGACAACGAGTTAAGCCCTCAGCTCAGACCAAAACAGAAGCAGAACCGGATTTCGTGGGGGCAGGCGGATGCCCGTCCAGGGACATGATGGGGCGCGGGGCCAGTGCTGCAGAAGCAGGGGGCAGGTGCCGTTTTCAATTCTGAGGTGCCCACTTAAGGTTTCTTTGGACACAAGGCTCCTGCTGATAAAGGCCGAAACCACTGGTTTCAACTGGGTCATGGTAAGCGGTCCATGAGGGCTTAAGAGGACGCCTGGCTACTGGACAGAGTCCTAACTCCGGAGGTTAACAGCGAGTGGCCCCAGGACGTCCACACTCAACACTCGACAGGTCCCAAGGAGCACAGAGGAAGAGAACAGGCTCTGGGCGGACCACCAGTGTTGCCTGGAGCACAATTCTGGTCCTGAGGGGCTGCCCCTGGGTCAGTGGGAACTGCTCCGTCCCCCCAAGTGTCTGGGCTGACGAAAGCACTCTGCCACCCTCGACAATCCCTCAGCACCCACTTCCTTTTTATACTTTCATCTTTCCTAAACTAAGACATGTGAAGATCCTAAATTTTAGAACTGTTACTGAAGTGGGAAAAAGAAAGTCCTTAAAATTGCACCTTAGGATCATACTGAGCTGTGAAAACCGGACGCCTTCACCTTATACTGGTTACCTGTCAGCAATCTGGTCCAAGCTTATGTGTGCACACAGCTACCAAGAAAAGCATCCTCCAATAAGCAGAAACTTCTAAAGGAAACACACTGTCAAACTCTTAAGTAATTTGGCCCCCAAAGAGGATAACCTAGACAACTTTTTACTCAGATATATAAAACTTCAGGATCAAATGAGTTAACTGAAACAACAAACAGCGGTAGCACAGTGGATAGAGCGTTGGACTGGGATGCGGAGGACCCAGGTTCGAGACCCTGAGGTCGCCAGCTTGAGTGCGGGCTCATCTGGTTTGAGCAAAGCTCACCAGCTTGGTCCCAAGGTCGTTGGTTTGAGCAGAAGATTACTTGGTCTGCTGTTGCCCCACGGTCAAGGCACATATAAGAAAGCAATCAATGAACAACTAAGGTGTCGCAAGGAAAAACTGATGATTGATGCTTCTCATCTTTCTCCGTTCCTGTCTGTCCCTATCTATCCCTCTCTCTGACTCTCTCTCTGTCTCTGTAAAAACAACAACAACAAAACAGCTGGGTTCAATTCCCAGTCAGCAGCACATATAGGAACAGCTCCATGTTCCTGTCTCTCTCTCTCTAAAAAAGCAACAGTAACTTACTGGCTCTAACCAATAATGAATCTTCTTCAAAGAACATCTGGTAAATATAGACCCTCGGGAAGTCCCAGCACAGCCCACACTTTGCTCAGCAAGGTGGGAAAAGCTTTACCTCTGGACGTCATAGTTGGCATTAAAAAGGCTGCCCTGCCAGAGGCTGGTGATTTCCTCCGTCTCCTTCTCCGTGGGGCTTCCTGATACAGTGACAAACATCATAAGCGTCTTCCCTTTCTTTGTCATTTTCAATATGCTCTCTGGCTTGCCTGGGTCTAGCTGCGAGAAGTCAACAGGTGCTGGGGGCCTTTTGTGCTCTGGGAGGTCTCCTTCTTCTATGTCATCATCTTTCTGTCAGGAGGGGGGGAAAGCATCAATCATTAGAAATGCAGCCCTGACTGGTGGCTCAGTGGATAGAGCATCGGCCCAGCGTATATATGGACATCTCTAGTTCGATTCCCAGTCAGGGACAGGAGAAGTGACCATCTGCTTCTCTCTCCCTCTTACCCTCTCGCAGCCAGTGGCTTGTTTGGTCTGAACATGGCCCCGGGCACCAAGAATGGCTGAGCTGGTCCAAACTATGGCCTCAGGTGCTAAAAATAGCTTGGTACTCAAGCACTGGCTCCAGATGGGGATTGCTGGGTAGATCTCAGCCAGGGCGCATGCAGGAGTCTGTCTCACTATCTCCACTCCTCTCACTTAAAAAAAAAAAAAAAAAAGGAAAAAAAAAAAAAGAACTGTGTTTTGCAACTGGCAGAGGCAAGAACATCTTCGTCAGAAATAGGTCTATAACCTACATTATAACAGGAAAAAAAACCCAGCAGTTTTTTTCCTCTACTTGACTTTCAGGCCAAGCCTAGGTTTCAAGCAGTACTTACTGCCCGTCTTTCCAGGTCGCCAATCACAGAGAGCCCCACGGCATGGGTTTTTACAGCTTTTTCGCTCCCGATTTACCCAATATCATAGATCGTAAAAATGGCAATGAAATACTGCAAGCAAGGCAGATAAATACTGACGCATATAACAGTTCTCAAAAACCCTGTAGGAGTCACAGAAAGAACTGCAGAGGAAGAGTAGGGGGTGGACTTAGGGATCTCTGCCAGGGCAGAGAGTACTGTTTCCTACAAAAAAGCACCGGTGAAGATGGGTACGCTCTTCCACAGGAAAAAAAAATCACTGATACTGAGGAAGGTCGCTCATATTTGTAGTGTCTGCAAACATTAGCTCATGTAGTTTGCATGCACCCTGCAAAGTAGATGTTATCTGGCTCTATGGATAAAAAAAGATGACAATCACAGTTACCAAGCGGTGGCACAGTGGATAGGGTGTCAGACTGGGATGTGGAGGACTCGGGTTCGAAATCCCGAGGTCGCCGGCTTGAGCGCAGGCTCATCTGGTTTGAGCAAAGCTCACCAGCTTGGTCCCAAGGTCACTGGCTTGAGCAAGGGGTTACTCGGTCTGCTGAAGGCCCGTGGTCAAGGCACATATGAGAAAGCAATCAATGAACAACTAAGGTGTTGCAGCGAAAAACTGATGACCGATGCTTCTCATCTCTCTCCGTTCCTGTCTGTCCCTATCTATCCCTCTCTCTGACTCTGTCTCTGTGAAAAATAATAATAATAATAAAGTGGGCTGACCCAGCTTTAAAAAACAAACAAACACAAAACTTTACTTGCTAGAGGCCAGGGAGAAACTGGAAGATTGCAAGAGAGATGGTAAATGGAGAAGAGCTACATGAAGCTCCCTCTTCCTTAGTGGTCTTCACACCCTCCACTCTGTCCCTATCTTTCTATCAGCTGTTATCAGCAGATGAACAGGAAAAGGCTGTGTTCTGCTAGTCAAATGCATCACATGGTAATTTAAACTCATGCCTGAGTCTGCAAGCCTCTATCAAACACATGAACAGAATCACAAAATAATGAAACATCAGTGTGGGAAGGAATCATCCGTTAAAATCTCATCTTGGAAATAAGGAACCTGAGGCCTAAATAGGAGACTCGACTTCCCCAAGGCTACACAATGAGTAAAACCTAGAGTCTGATTGATTCTAAGTTAACCAGGCGCTACAACCACATTTGGAAGGGAAAAAGGCAGCAACGTCCTTTTGGCTAGTGAAGTTTATCTAAAAAGCTTATTACAAACTCCCTGTAATTACACATTCCAGTAAGCAAAGCTTACTCCCACAAAAAGAAGTCATTGCTCTTTTAAATGAAAAAAAGTGAGTCCCAAGAGAGAGCAACTAGCCTTTGATTTCAGCGCCGGCCCCCTCCAAAATTAAGCCAACCCCCCAAATTACAAATCTCTCAGTAGGGAAAAGTACCCAAATGGGAAGTCTGAAATCCTACTGATTTGAAAGAGAGGAGTACTATTAAACCTGAGCTGACACTCTTGAAAAGAAATCCTGACCACAGCCCCTCACCACCCACTCACCCCATTCTTCAGGTATACAGTGGAAAAGGTCTCCCTGCCATTTGCAGGGCTCACTGACCACGGGGAGCAACGCAGGGGTGACCAGAACACTGAAGGTAAATTAAGGCTCCATGTGAGAGGCTGACACATGACTGGAGAGACCCCAGAAACGGTGACGAGGGCACTGGGATGGAGGCCTGGGTCGGGTGTGAAAAGACGAGGGTGTCCGGGGAGCCACTGAGGGTCAGCTGTGGCTCGAGCTCATCAGTAAGGACTCGTGGCACAAGCAGAGAGATTATGGGGTCGGAAGGTAGTGACACCGAGCGGAGTTGAAGGTTAGGGGGAGCAGGGACCGAGACGGAGAAAAACCCGAGGATGTGCGCGCGCAGCGGACCTCCCACTGTTCCAGCAGACGTGCCATGTCCGCATCATTGTAATCCCGAATATCCTTCTTCTTCTTCTTCGGGGCAGCCTCTCCCGGCTTACCGGCCGGGCCCTCGTCTGCGCAGGCTAAGGGCTGCAGCAGCAGCAGCAGCAGATCAAACGCACAGAGCAGGACCACAACCGCGCGGGCCCAGCCGGAGGCCGCCATCTTCACCGCGACACCGCCTGAACGCGCCTGCGCGAGCTGCCGGCCCCGCCTCCAGACGCCCCTTTCCGGGACCCCACCCTCTGTCCGCCTCCGGCCACGCCCCCTCACTGCTCCGCCTCCGGGCGCGCACTGCCCTACCAGGCCCCGCCCCGTCCGCTGTAAAAGCCCCGGCCCCCCGCCATCTTGTCCCGCCCCGAGATCCCTCCTCCGGTCCGGCTGAAGCTTGGCGCAGTGGGGCGCACCCGGCCTTCGCTCCTGGTCCTTTTCCGCCAGAGGACGACCTTTCTCTCCGACACTAGGGCCGAGCTAAAAGCTCCCTCCGGGCCTCAGGAATCCTCCTCCGCGCCCTGCGAGGCCTCACTCAGTTCCTCGCCTGTGAGGTGACTTGGCGCTGCCTCAGCTCCAGGAGAGCCCGGTTCCCGGGGTCAGGAGCTTCCCCTCGGCTTCCTGACACTTCTGTGAAGTTTTGAGAACTTTTGAGCAACTTTCTCAGAGGGCCCTGCGTACAGCGGGCCCCTGCTTTGCTCTCAGCCGAGGGGATTCAGTTCCACCAGCTTTCTGTATTTCTGCAGCTCTCGAACTCGAAGAAGCTATAAAAAAATTACTTTTAGAGCATTTAATTCCACCGGCTTTCAGATACTCCTGTCATCCCTGACACTCGAAAAAGTTTTACTCTTTTTTTTTTTTTTTTTTAAACCCCACATTACTTTTCATTTTAAAAATCGCTTCAGTGTTTCTTCTGTTAACCCGATTTGCAGGCTCTGACTCATCCTTTTCAATTTTTGTATCTTAAGATTCTGAAACTAGATAGAAGGTGACAGAGGACAATCTGACTTTGGGTGATGGGTATGCAACATAATTGAACGACAAGATAACCTGGACATGTTATCTTTGAATATATGTATCCTGATTTATTGATGTCGCCCCATTAAAAAAATAAAATTATTAAAAAAAAAAGAAGAAGAAAATTCTGGCCAGAGGTGCTTTGAGATTTGAGTTTTAAAGGGCAGGTCCGCTGATCTCTTCTAAATTTTTAATTACACAAGGAAGACTCATTATCATAAATCACTCATTATGATAGAACAGAGTTCCAAACATTCTTCTCTGCCCCACAATTCTACTTCACATACACCAGTGTCCGTCACATACTGTGAACATTTCTCAATACATTTGCAAACCTCCAGGTGGCTGTACAAACTGCTCACCATAGTAGCTGCTTCAATGTTTCCCACTTAATACAATGTGATGTGCTTTTATTCTTTAGACAGATACTGTATGGTTTAGTATTAATATACCAAGTTTATTTGCCTACTATCTTATCGATGACATTGATTACCAATTTTTCTATAATGACAAAAAAAAAAAAAAAATAGAGCCACGATAAAGTTCTTTATTCGTACCTTGTGGTATGGTCTGAATTGTATCCCCCTAATTGCATATGTGCTATCCCCTGTATCTCAGAATGGACATAGGACCTTTAAAGAGGTAACTAAGTTAAAATGAGGTAGTTAGGGTGGGCCTTCATCCAATATGACAAGTGTTGTTATAAGAGGAAATTTGGCCATTGTCATGTATGTGGGGGAAGACATGTGAAGACACAGGGAGAAGACAGTCATCAACAAGCCAAGGAGAGAGGTCTGAGAAGAAACCACCCTGCCCACACCTTGATCTGGACCATCTAGCCTCCAGAATAGTGAGAAAAAGAAATGTTTGTTGCTTAAGCTACCCAGTCTGTCGTACTTGGCTACATCAGGCCTACCAAACTAGCCACTTCGCTTGGATAGGATTAGTAGGTTGTAAATAACTGAAAACCAAACCTTTTAAAAGGTGTCTTAAGAAAAGAAAGAGGGTTTTGTTGTTACTGCTTGATTTTGCTTTCACAGACGCAGATGGAAACTAAGCATCTAGGGTATTGTGGCTCTTTAGTCAGCTGACTCCCAGTGTGTTCGTCATCCTGCTCTATCATACTGGCCTGTGGCTTCCATCCTCAAGGTCACCACAAGTTCCAAGATGGCCACTGATGCTCCGACCATCAGGCTGAATTTCGTCCACAGGAGAGAGAAAAAGGAAAGCCAAAAGGAACATACCTTTCAATGGAGTCAGCTCCAGTTAAGCAGCCTGCTTGGACATTCCACACAATACTTCTGTTTATATCTCATTGGCTAGAACCAGCCTAGCCCTCCAAGGTGGGGGGGGGGGGGCTGTCTTCTAGCTGGATACATTGTCACCCTAAATAAAATTGGGATTTTCTTATCAAGGCAAGAGAGGAAATAGTTGTTGACAAGGCAGCTAACAATGTTTGCCTCACCTTCGCTCTTAGGACCCCTGCAGTTTAAATTCTCTCCCGATAGTGGTGGCTGATAATGTCCATATTTGTGCATGTATCTAGATGTACACACGCTGTGACATTTTCTGTTGACTTTGAGCAGAAACTACTCCCAAGAAAAAGAAGTTTCTTTCTTTTCTTTTTTTTGAAATCATAGGGGAAATGTCATAAGCTTTCTCCCCAGGGCGTATTGCTCCACCCAGTGGCTCGGAGCCCTGTCCTGGTGCAGTCCTGCTAAAAAACATGCACAGCTGTGGTCGATCATGTGCTCTGCTGGGAGGGGTCACCCTGTTCATTCATTTTGCCAGCTGCCAAGTGAAGGTGCAGAAGTGCTGGGAAGCCTGGTCCACAGTATCTGGTTATACAGAAAACAAGTCATTTAGGGTTTTATAGGAATTGTTGGGATTGTATAAAAAAAAAATTCCAGGGCTACTGACCTTCATCTAAGGAGGAAGTTCATTTTATAACCCACCGATGTGGAAACATCTGGATTGATCGTATTTTTTTTTTTACCATTTTGGCATTTGGAACTTGATTCAGGTAAACTGTTGGAGAATTTATTTAGTAAGGGCCTACTGTGCACCAAGGACCAGGTGAGGCACAGAGGGAAAGGTTAATGTAACAAGGTCCCTGTCCTCAAGAGCTTGCAGACTAGCAGAGGAGATAAATAATATACAGTTTACAGGAGGTCAGAACCTGAGGGGAAACATGGCGATGATAATATCCCTGTTTTAAATAAGAGGAAACCCTAAGCCATGGTATTTCAAATCAGTTGTATTGTAAAAAGGGGAGGAGAAATGTAAATTTTCCAGATATAAATTCCTCTCCTTTAGAAGAGAGCTACATTGAAAGCAAGGTGATGTTTGGTTGTGTGTAAGAAAGGTTGTCTGAGATTGAATTAGCCCACCTAACAGTACAAAAACAAACCAGAGGGACGCTGCTCCAAAGGATACATTAGGGTAGAGAATGCCCCGAACTGACTGCCAGGTGACACTGTGGACCAGATACAGTTTGGTCCTTGGTCTTAAGTCTGGAGTCCCCGAACTGACTGCCAAGTGACACTGTGGACCAGATACAGTTTGGTCCTTGGTCTTAAGTCTGGAGTGCAACGTGAAAGTTGGATATCAAAACCCAGCAGGCCTACAGATAGACAATGGAATGTTAGTCAGTCTTAAAAGGGAAAGAAGTTCTGACACATGCTACAATGTCAATAAACCTTCTAGACCTTACTCTAAGTCATAAGCTAGACACAAAAGGATACATACTGTATGATTCCACTTATATAAGTTACTAGAGCAGTCAAATGTACAAAGAGAAAGTAGAATGGTGGTTTCCAGGGCTGGAGGGGAAAGGTGATGGAGGAGTTACTGTTCAGTAGGTTCAGAATTTCAGTTTGGGAAGATGAAAGATTTCTGGAGATGGGTGGTGGTGATGGCCGCACAACAATGAGAATATACTCACTATCAGAGAAGGGATACATTCACAAAAAATGGGTAAGATGGTAAACTTTATGATATGAATATTTCAGCACAATAAAATAAATCAGGGTGCTCACACTGTTGTCTTAAAACTGCTTCAAGTCTAGGTGGTGGCTGCACCGTCTAGAATAGGCAAGGAGGAGGGAGAGGGTTTCCCCACCTGCATGCCCCATCTGCCAGTCTCACCCTTCAGCCCTCCCCAAATCCTCAGTTAGCTCTCAATGTGCCTGTTTGTTCACTTACTTGTTAAATTACTACTAATTAGTGCCCTTGAGCCAGAGAATACATTCTTCCTCTTATCTGCTCCATTCACCCCCCCCCCCCCAAACCATCAGTCCTTCAGTCTACACGATTTCAGCTTTCCTCTTTTCCATTTTAATGAAAAATACTCTGCAAAGTAACTTTGGTTCATATTATAATTTTAAAAGCAGGATAGGAGGGGTAATGGCTGCTGGCAGGGGTCGTCAAACTTTTTATAAAAACCGCCCACTTTTGCAGTGCTGGTCAACCTGGTCCCAACGTGCAACCAAACAGCGCCGCGATTGGCCCATCATGAAAGCTGGAACGCCCACTAGTGGGCGGTAGGGACCAGGTCTACCAGCACTGCAAAAGTGGGCGGTTTTTATAAAAAGTTTGACGACCCCTGCGTGACTAGGGGCAGACACAGCCTTTCCCTATTAATCAACTTAGACTAAAATATGCTACAGCAATCACCCTCAAATCTCAGTCACTTACAGCTGAGTTTACCTTTTGCTCATGTTTTATGTCCAACACGGGTCTATAGAGGGTCTGCTTCATGATCACGTAGGCTTATGGGTGCTCCGCCATCTTTTACCCACAGCATCTAGAACACAGGCTCGGAGCAGTCATAGCAGGGAGACTGGAGAGTCCTGCCCGCTCATCACCGCACCTGATGTCTTTGGTCAGAATTGATCACATGGTTCTACTCAGTTGCTACTGACTATTTGGTAAGCAGTACTATATCTGCCATAGTTTCTTTACTCTCTGCTCTCACTGTCCCAATAGTGAAATTGTGATTCCTTGTCCATGTGACTCCGTTGCCCTCTCTGAACTTTGCTCTCCAGAGGGACAGGGCCCTCATATTCCTTATAGGCCTAGTACAGAGCCTGGCACCTGGTAGCTGCCCAGTTCGTGGAGTGAATGACCGATGGCATAAAGTAAAAGTGACCCGAAGGAAGGCAGTGGGTCCCTGGAAGGATCAGATTAGGAGTTGCCCTATCTGAAAAATGAAGCAGAGAGGACCAAGAAAAACAATTCTATCAGATTTTTATTGCTGAACCAAAATCCTTGACTACAGTGGGCAGTCTGAGTAACACAGCTCATTATTGGAATATATAAGCTCTCTATTATCAACAACAAAACAGGCTGCATACACCAAAAAAAAAAAGGAAGATAGGACCCTGGGGTATCCAGTGGCCTTGGGAAAAAAAAAATCCAGTTCCAATGAAGTTTCATGACTAACCTGGCACAGAGGGACGGGTTTGACTTCTTTCCCATAATACTTTTTTGGAGCTAAGTAGAACTGAGGTGCTACTCCTAGGTAACTCTGCTAAGAGCTTGATTTATCCAACTGTTTTTCCTCGTACAAAAATAAAAGGGATTAACCCTACAGAATTGTTGCTTGTTCAAAAAATTGTCAGTTTTATCTGCCTTGTTTTGCAGATAACTAAGAGGCTTATTCAGATTCTAGAAGGTTTCTTAAGAACACTTTGTTATAAGTAGGGTGACTCCTATTCAGGTTTGTTTGTATTTGTTGTTCCTGGTTAATTAACAGTATTTCAGTTTGGACAATAAATTGCAAAGTCATCCTAGTAACCGTGACAACTGGCTGAAAAAGTGACTACAGGTCCTAGAAAGGGACAGAGGAGCAAATGTGTGCATTGGCTGTACACACCCAGCCTGTGGTGGGCTGGGCACCTAGAGGGCCTGTTTCAGGACTAAGAGGTGGGGCACTTGTCTGGGAGGAAGCACAGGTGCTTCAACCACTTCCTGCAAAATAAGGTCTGGTTGAAATGAAGAGGCTGGGGTGGGTTTCTCGCGGGCTGTATGCCACCTTCCTGACCTTAGGAAGGCACTTAAGGCATTTGAACATCAGTTTTCTTATGAGAAACAGGGATAATAATGTTTTCCTCCAAAGGCTTGGCCACGATTACTCCATTATGTAGCCAGAGACCTGGAGGTTATGGGAGGGCAAACTGCCAGTCAAGGCTGATTCCGACAGCTACTATTTGTCAGCCAAGTATTCAAGCAGGCACTGCAGAGTATCTGATTTCAAGATGAGAAAACGGATACTTGGAGAACTGGCACTAGCTCACAACTGATAAATGGCTAGGGAAAGAATGACCCCAGGAAGTCTGATTCAGAGCCCGCGCTCTAACTGCACTGAGTTAAAGGAGGACGAGGCCAGCACCCAGCTGCGCTCTTGGAACTCCATGTCCAGTGCGCCTTCCTCACCCCGCTCAGCCCCTCAGATCCCACCCAGATCCCACCGTGGGAGACGATCAGCCACACAAAGGGCAGGGGGAGTGCTTGGAAAACCGGACGATGTCCCGCAAAACGCGAACACTGGACCCCAGCAAGTCATTAAGAGATGGTATAGAGTATCTTCCATCTAGTCCAGAAAACAGGTCACCTTTGAGACCTGCTCCCTGGGCGGGGAGGACGCGTGGAGCCCCTGTCTGGCTGAGCGCTTACGTAAGGCCAACTGGCGGCTGCGCCCCAACTACCCAGGGCGCGCGCAGAGCCCTGACCCGGGCAGCCTCTGTCCCGTCCTTCCTCCCCGCCTCTCACCAGTAACCACGGAGAGGCCCGGGACCACCGGCCCGGCCCGGCCCGGCGTCCGCGGTGGGCGGTGGCGTCCTCCCGCAGCCGCCCGCTTCCCGGGGGAGGAGCAGCGCATCGCGCAAGCATCCGGCAGCGGCGAGGGGGCGGAGGAAGGCAAGAGGAGGAAGCGGGATTTAAACGAAAGGCGGTGACGCCACACAAAAGATTTCTATAGGCTCCAGGGAGGCTGCGGCCGAGGCGGCGGCGGCGGCGGCGAGCGGGGGCGAGGCCAGCCGGGACCAGGACAGCCTCCAGCAGCCCGGCGGGCGGGCGGCGCGCCCACGGCCGCAGTCCGAGGTGTAGAGCGGGGAGGAGGCGGTGTTTCCCTCTGCCTTTCGGCCCCCGCCCTTCCTTTCAGTTTCTCCGGCTTGCTCGGAAGTTGGAGGTTGACAAAAATGGCAGAAGCCGGGGCCCGGGCGAGTGGCCGCAGCGTCGTGGGTACCTTCTGAGTTGGGCCAGCCGCCAGGGACACGCGCGCAGGGCGTCCGATGCGCAGGGCCCGGGGTCCCAGGAGAGTTGAGCCACTGCGAGACCGAGAAGAGGCGCGGGGCATGGACTCGCGCCGACAGCAGGCTGCGGGCCGCGGGGCCGGAGGGCGTGCCTCCTGGGCGCCGGGCCGCGCACTGTGAGCCGCGAGGCGGGAAGGGTCGCCGGGCGTGGCGGGCGGGCGGCGGGCAGAGCGCGAGCGGACGGCCTCTGTGCGCAATCCGTGCAGCTCCCGCCCGACTGACTCGGCGCGGCCGCGCCAGCACCGGCCACACCCTCGGCCCCGCCGCCGCTGCCGGGCCGTTTCCCGAGAGCCGGAGGCAGGAGATGCGCCGGGGCGACCGCGCGTCCCCAAGCACCAGCCCGGGCTGCCGTCGCGGGGAAGTGCCGCCGGGCGGGGTCCCGGCTCCTGAAGCCCACGTGCGCCGCCGAGCCGAGGAGGCTGACAGCAGAGCCCGCCCGGGCCACCGCATGCTCTCCTCCCCGAGGAAAGGATTTTGATTTCAAAGAAAGGAAGGAAGGACAACTCCCAGCTTCCCCTCCCGCCCTCCCGCTCCAGCGGCCGGGACGGGCCATGCCCAGGAAGGCGACGGCGGCAGCCCGGCAGAAGGGACTTTCCTGGAGGCCCGACGACGAGGAGCGCGTACTGTGAGTTTGCTGTGCCCGGTTCATGGTTCCTGCAAGCCCTCCCGGAGGCTGGAGGCCAAACGCCGCAGCCCCTCCCCACACCGTGAAGAGCCTCCTGCGTCCCCTGGCCCGCGGGCCTGCCCCGCGCCCTCCGCCCGCGGCGGTGGATGGCATGATGGTGCGGGGAAGGCACCCCGGACCTGGCCAGCTGAGTTGCGACGGCCGCGGGGGTGGCGGCAGTGGCAGCGGCGGCGGTAGCGGGCTCCCCAGCGGCATGCCAGTGCCCCCCGGGCGCAATGGCTAGCGGCAGCGCGGGGAAGCCCACTGGCGAGGCAACTTCTCCAGCTCCTGCGAGCGCAGTCGGCGGGACCAGCTCACAGCCGCGGAAAAGGCTGGTGTCGGTGTGCGACCAGTGCAAGGGCAAGATGCAGCTGGTGGCTGACCTGCTGCTGCTGTCGAGCGAGGCCCGGCCTGTGCTCTTCGAGGGCCCTGCCTCCACCGGTGCCGGCACCGAGTCCTTTGAGCAATGCCGGGACACCATCATCGCACGCACCAAGGGGCTCTCCATCCTCACCCACGACGTGCAGAGCCAGCTCAACATGGGCCGCTTCGGAGAGGCCGGGGACAGCCTGCTGGAGCTGGGGGACTTAGTGGTGTCACTGACGGAATGCTCAGCCCACGCGGCCTACCTGGCGGCAGTGGCCACGCCAGGCGCCCAGCCCGCGCAGCCGGGGCTGGTGGACCGCTACCGTGTGACCCGCTGCCGCCACGAGGTGGAGCAGGGCTGTGCCATGCTGCGTGCCACTCCACTGGCTGAGATGACCCCTCAGCTGCTGCTGGAGGTGTCACAGGGCCTGTCGCGTAACCTCAAGTTCCTGACAGATGCATGCGCCCTGGCCAGTGACAAGTCCCGGGACCGCTTTGCGCGCGAACAGTTCAAGCTGGGCGTCAAGTGCATGAGCACGAGCGCATCAGCGCTGCTGGCCTGCGTGCGCGAGGTCAAAGCGGCGCCCAGTGAACTGGCGCGCAGCCGCTGCGCACTTTTCAGCGGGCCGCTAGTGCAGGCGGTGAGCGCGCTGGTGGGCTTTGCCACCGAGCCACAGTTCCTGGGTCGCGCGGCGGCTTTGAGCTCCGAGGGCAAGGCGGTGCAGACTGCCATCCTCGGTGGTGCCATGAGCGTGGTGTCGGCCTGCGTGCTCCTGACCCAGTGCCTCAGGGATCTGGCGCAGTACCCTGACGGGGGCGCCAAGATGTCGGACCACAGGGAGAGGCTGAGGAACTCGGCCTGTGCCGTGTCTGAAGGCTGCACCCTGCTATCTCAGGCTTTAAGGGAGAGGTCTTCGCCCAGGACTTTACCGCCAGTGAATTCCAATTCTGTGAATTAGCACTCCCATCCACCCCGTCCCCTCCTTCCACTCCCAGGCTAAAGGAAGATCCTTGTCTGCCCCTCTCCATTTATACCAAAGAAATCATAGGTGAAGCTCTCTCCCACCCCACACCCCCCCACGTTAAACGCAAGAGAAATCTTCCGGAAGACTGGGCCATACATCCAATTACATACACGGCCCACGCCCAGCATCCCATACACAGTAGGGACCTGGAGATGGAAGATGTGTAATCAATCTACTGTTGCGGGATTGACCCCCACCCACCCCCAACTCCTCTTCAGGAATCCTTCGGCTAAACTTTATGAATTAATTGGGCAGGAAGGAAGTCATGGGTTCATTTCTTTTTTGGTCTTTCATTTTCTAATTAAAAGAAAGGTTACCTCAGTTTTCACTCCTTAGACATGGATGTAGCTACCTTTTTTTTGTATGTTGTTATTTTTTAAATTGGATTAGGTGTATACTTGGTGTGGAAAGAGTCTGACCTTGCCATGTGATTTGAAAATGGGGGAAAAGCTACTGTGAGTGTGTGTTTTATTTTCTAATTTACACTATAGAGTGATTTTTCCCTCCCAATGTCAAGTTTTTACCTTGCATGTACTGGAGTATTTATTTCATCTATTAAAATGTTATGTTTCTCAGATGGCTATTTGCGATTTTTTTTTAATTTTTTAAAAGATTTATTGATTTTAAAGAGGAAAAAAAGAGGTCAGGGGAAGGAGCAGTATCAAATCATAGTTGCTTCATTTTATTTATTTATTTATTTATTTATTTATTTATTGTACTTTCCTGAAGCTGGAAACGGGGAGAGACAGTCAGACAGACTCCTGCATGCGCCCAACCGGGATCCACCCGGCAGGCCCACCAGGGGCGACGCTCTGCCCTCTAGCGCCTGGGGCAGAGGCCAAGGAGCCATCCCCAGCGCCCGGGCCATCTTTGCTCCAATGGAGCCTTGGCTGCGGGAGGGGAAGAGAGAGACAGAGAGGAAGGAGGGGTTGGGGGTGGAGAAGCAAATGGGTGCTTCTCCTATGTGCCCTGGCCGGGGATCGAACCCGGGTCCCCCGCACGCCAGGCCGACGCTCTGCCGCTGAGCCAACCAGCCAGGGAGTTGCTTCATTTTAGTTGTTCATTGATTGTCTTATGTGCCTTGACTGGGCAAGCCCGGGGTTTCTACCCAGCGACCTCAGCATTCCAGGTCCACACTTGATCCACTGTGCCACCACAGGCCAGGTGCTTTTTGCGGTTTTTGTAGAATTTAAATAATTGTGGTGTTGATGTCGCATGTCATCTATGGAAAGGCACCCTGGGAAGTGGCTTCTGTAGCAGTGAGGCGTGTTCCCAATCCTCGGTTCTTCCTCTGTTTTCCTTCGAGCAGCCTAGAATTCAGCAAAAGGAGAAGTCTAATCTGTACTCTGCCTGTCTTTTTCAGGTTAAATCTGTGGGTTATGCCAGCCTTCCCAGGTCAGAGGATGTCAGTGGAACTGTAGAAGTCAACTGTCCGTGGAGTGAGAGTGTGTCAGCTCTTATCCAGACAGGTCTATTCAGACCAGATCCAGTTCCCCATGATTTCAGAAGAGGGTTCTGGACTGTTGAATGGAGGGACAGGTACTCTGGAAAGTACTAAGAACTTCCTAGAATTACAGCATAATTGCTGGCAACAGGTTTATTTTTGTGACCTTGATCTTGTAAGATATGCTCTGGTTGATGGTATGTTGGAAGAATGCTTTGTTATTTGAAGTTTGGAGTTACTTAAAGGTAGTTTTCCTTTCTGCAAACATTTTAAGAAAAAGTTTGTGGGGGGAGAGGAGTGTATAGTTTTGCTGAACCTAGTGATGTATTGTACATTTTCCCACTGAAGTGTAACAAATTTTATTTGTAGTTCTTGCTCTGGGAGAGCCCCATGGATAAAAAACTCATACACGCTTTAAATTTGCTCAGTTTATATTATGTCTTTCTTGGAATTGGTTGTGCCCAAACCTTTGCAGTTCCCACAGAAATAAAAAGAAAGAATTTTTCATCTAATAGTGTTAGAAGAAAAAGTCAGGTTGACTGTTTTACTTGAACAACTGTCTTTATTACTAGAACCTCAAATTCTACGTGTAAAACGTATTTAACCCTGTGTCAAGTAAAACTGAGACTGTTTAGTTTCTCTGAATTGGAAATATGAAAAGTCTTAAAGTGGTGAGGTACATAACATTTTAAAAAATGGTCAAGGAAGCTGCTGCTTTTCTGACTTAGGTCCTGGTAGATTTAAATTTTTAAAATCCTTAAAAGATGACTGTTCAATCCTCTCCCCCTTCCCATCTTTAAACTCTGGATTAGCCAGATTCAGGAAGCATTTCGGGAGAAGAAAAGCTTACCCTCCCCACCATGACCTAATGACAGTCCTGCCTGCCTATAGGAATTTTTTCTTATTTATATTTATTGGATTTCCATAAGTAATGCTAGTTTTTAATTATATGGTTCACTTGGTCAATGCAAGTCACAAAGAATAAACTGAAAGGAACAAAGAAAAATAAAGTTAAGGCCAGAAATCTGTCATTTTGATTATGAAAAGAAGAAATACCAATTGTTCCTTGGACCCAATTTTTGCCACAGCAGTTGTCAGGAAAACTCAAGGTCCCCCTAAAATCTCTTTCCCTAACCACTTGCATGGCACTCACTAGCAAGCCACTCAATTAATTGTGGGACTTCTTTTTCTCTGAGTTAATCAGTATCTTAAAATTTCTGTGTTTAAAGTTTTGACTTGCAATATTCAAAATCTCTGTCCTTTGAGGTTAAGTTTCAGTGCTGTCTTCACTTTCTTTTCCCTGTCTCTAAGATAAAGTTTAGTTATTTTCCATCAGGTGGCTCGAAATGAATGTCGCTTGTATTTTCCTCAGCAAGGTTCAGGCAACCAGCGTGAGGAATGCCCGGTCTCTCTGCACCTGCATTGGGAGGCGAGGTGCTGGATTTGGGGACACAGGCCTTTGACATTTTTAACTTCCTTCCAGTGTACCAGGTTGCTAAACTTGGTTTTAAAATAGCCCCTATTTTTTAAAAAAAGGAGCATCTCAGACCTATTTCTTTGGGTTTAATAAGGTCAGCAGAGATACCTGGTTCCAGGAATAAAAATCACAATGGCCTGATTTTTTTTTTTAAATTAAACCACACTAGAGTTAATTTAAGACATCAATTCTCAGGCTATTCTGACTTCGCGAGGCAATTTTTTCTTACACAGGCTTAATGGGCACCATCCTGACTGGGAATGTTGAAAACCTTCCTTTGAATGGTAACAAGAGAAGGAAACTATTGCAGCTAAGTTCTCGGGACAAAAGCCATTATTTATGACAGTCACCCCAAGTAAACGGGACAGAGGCTTTCAAACACTAGACTTCACTACTAAAAAGCAGACCTCTGTCTTTCCTTGGCTGTTTTAAGCTTGGTCTTTTTCTGTTCATGCTAGGTTGATATTAGGAAATACAAAAATAATGTGTGTGTGTGTGTGTGTGTTTCTCCCTACTATTACCTACATCTCCAGTTCTTTTCTTATTCACGGTCATGTTTCTCAGAAACTAGTTGTATAATTCCGGAAGCATCAATTACATCTGATTGAGTGTTTTACAAACACTTTTTTTTTTTTTTTGGTATTTTTCCGAAGCTGGAAATGGGGAGGCAGTCAGACAGACTCCCCCATGCGCCCGACCGGGATCCACCCGGCATGCCCACCAGGGGGCGATGCTTTGCCCATCCCGGCATTGCTCTGTTTCGACCAGAGTCTAGCGCCTGAGGCAGAGGCCATGGAGCCATCCCCAGCTCCCCGGCCATCTTTGCTCCAATGGAGCCTTGGCTGCGGGAGGGGAAGAGAGACAGAGAGGAAGGAGAGGGGGAGGGGTGGAGAAGCAGACGGGCGCTTCTGTGTGCCCTGGTCGGGAATTGAACCTGGGACTCCTGCATGCCAGGCCGACGCTCTACCACTGAGCCAACCGGCCAGGGCCTTCAAACACTTTTTTTTAAAGCTGGCATAGGGATCTAAAATATTTGGCAGTTTAAGACAGCTGAATTTAACAGAAACACCTGTTTTTTGGAACGGATGTGACTGGTGACGTGCAGTTCCGGCAGAGGGTTTGGAAAGCGGTGAATGTGAAAGGACAAGCAGAACAAACCCCCAGTTCCGGGGCAGCGCTTTTCCCTGGGGCTCGGGCCCTGGGCTGCCCTCAGGCTCGGGGGTCCAGCAACTGGACGAGCCCTTACGGAGACTACGTCTGGGTTACCGGTGTCGACACAATACCTGTGTTCTCTCCAGGCATGAGTCTGTGTGAAATAAATTTACCTTTTTTAATATAAGTAGGGTGTATTCTTTAGGGTCAATCGGCTAAGTGAGTTGTCTGTTTCCACCGGCAGAAGGCTCAAAGACTGAACTGTTCAAATAGCGAAGGGGAAAAGTTGAGAAACTCATGTCTGGGATGGAGACAGATATAATGTCAAAGGAAAGCCCCTTCCGTTCTGGGCTGTAGTGCCTGGCATATGTGTATGTTTGAAATAAATTTGTGTACGGGATACTTGCAACAAGTTTACAAAAGCACGTCCTAAAATTGTTCTAGAAATGACAGTGTTAATGGTCATTCAGCGAATTATTTATTGGGGGCGCTGTGGTGCAGCTGGGAGTGAGACATGGTTCCTCCCCTTGCAAAGACTCGGTGCGTTTCAGGTGTGGTCCGTGGACACAGCATTAGCAGCATCCTGGGCCCTTCCTCAGAGCTATTGGATCAGCAGCTGGGGGGGGGGGGGGGCGATCAGTCTGCATTTTCAGACCCTCCCTGGTGATGATGCATGCCTAAGCCACAGAACCAATGACATGCAGGCCCTGCGGGCGTCTTTCTGTTCCCTCCCAACTGTGGAAGTCTAGTGCTTCTCTATCAGGAGGCAGCAGCAAGTTCCTTGTTTGCTCAGGTGTTGGTTTCCCTGGATATTGTGAGCCATTTGGAATTGACAGGTTGTGGGTGTGTGCGCACGTGCACACAAGTACAGATTCTCCCCCTCCACCTGCCACCCCTTTAAAGATGAAGGCAAGCCATAGTAAACTGGCAAATTAGCTTTCTGTGTGTCTGTTTTTCTTTTCGCCTGTTGACTTATGTCCTAGAAAACTAGAACTAGCAGACAACCTAATTAAAAATCTACCCTTGAGCTCTGGCTGCCCAAGAAAGAGCACTTTGCTATTAAGTTTGTAAAGTACTCTTCAGAACCAAGTGAAGCACACAGACTTACTCCAAAGCTTATTTAGGGATAACCAGTGTCTGTAGTATATTCAGGAAAAACACCCTTTAAGGCCAACCGTGCACCAAGACTCAGGACGATCAGTTAGAGCAGGGGTCCCCAAACTTTTTACACAGGGGGCCAGTTCACTGTCCCTCAGACCGTTGGAGGGCCAGACTATAAAAAAAACTATGAACAAATTCCTATGCACACTGCACATATCTTATTTTAAAGTAAAAAAACAAAACGGGAACAAATACAATATTTAAAATAAAGAACAAGTAAATTTAAATCAACAAACTGACCAATATTTCAGTGGGAACTATGCTCCTTTCACTGACCACCAATGAAAGAGGTACCCTTCCAGAAGTGCGGCGGGGGCCGGATAAATGGCCTCAGGGGGCCACATGTGGCCTGCGGGCCGTAGTTTGGGGACCCCTGAGTTAGAGCCTCGCTGTTCACAAGGGTGGGCCAGGGAGCTGGCATGGGTGTCACCTAGGAACTTGGTGGACAGCAGAACCTGGACCCCACCCCAGGCCCACTCAGTCAGAATCTGCTCTCTGGCAAGATCTCCAGGTCATTTCGGGGCATGTTAACTTCGAGGAGCACTGTTTTAGGAGATCAACGTCCTGGCCACGACTGAATGGTGGCTTTACTGTGGGAACTTACGCATTTATTAGGTCCATTTAGATCTTTTCAATGTATCAAGCATGTTCATGTATGTTCTTCAACTGGGTCCTGAGAGCAGTCATCTAAACATTAGCACACCTGTTTTTCTGTTGTAAATCAAATATTTATGATGAACCCCCATACCATGCAAGGCCTCAGGATGAGCACCAAAGACTAGTTCTGTCTACTTCATAAGGTCATAACTGAAGGTTATGTTAAAATCAGTTCCCCCTAATAATTTCACCTTTCCCCTTCCAGTAAGTAAATTGACACAGCAGCTACATTTGTCATCGCCTCGGGGGTGCCCAAAGAGAACATAGCCCTGTCTTCTGTGCCTGCCTCTGTCCCATCGGGCAGACCACCCAGGTTCTCTAGAATACTGGGCGGCTTACGTCCTAAGACCACCATGTCACTCAGACATTTCAGGCTTCAGAGAAGGGTTTGAAAGCTCATTTAGATTATACTGATTTTTTAAACTTTATTTACTAATCACACAGCTGTACCCAGAGTATGCTGAAGTCAGACACGGGGAACTTTCTAGTCCTGTGTCCCGGGACGGAAACTGCCTGAGCAGCCCTGGGAAAGCTCTGCTCCCATCACAGGGCGTCTCCCAAGCCAGCGGTTCTCAACCTGTGGGTCGCGACCCCCGGCGGGGTCGCCTAAAGCCATCGGAAAATACATAATGCATATCAGGTATTTACATTCCGAATCATAACTGTAGCAAAATTACAGTTATGAAGTAGCCACCAAAATTATTTTTTGGTTTGGGGTCACCGCAACATGAGGAACTGTATTGCGGGGTCATGGCATTAGAAAGGTTGAGAACCACTGTCCTAAGCGCCAGTCATTTCTGACTTTGTTCTAATTTGTCTAAATTTTACTTTAAAATATTTTATTTTTAATTTTATCGAATTTATTGGAGTGGCATCAGTTAATAAAATTATATAGTTTTCATGTGTACAATTCCACAGTACATCATCTATATATCGTATTGTGTGTTCACCCCCCAAGTCAAGGCCCCTTCCATCATGATTTCCCCCCTTTACCTTCTTCTGCCTCCCCCCCCCACCCCCTTTCCCTCTGGTAATCACCACACTGTGGTCTGCGTCTTGGAGTTTTTTATTCCCTTTGCTTAATTCCTTCACCTTTTCCACCCAACCTCCCAACCCCCCTCCCCTCTGACAGCTTAATTTACCAAAATTTTAGATGCCGCTCAAGAGTCTGGTCAAGTGAAAAATCACTAGTTAGTTGCCTTGGTTATATTATCAGCATCCTAGGAGGCCAAGGCTGATGTGAAACCTCTGAAATTGGAGGCCTACTGTAGGAAACCTAGTTTAGTTTAGTGCTTTTTGTTGAGCTCCAGAGAGGAATGAAGGAAATGGATCATCTTTAAAATGATTTCATGTCCCTGGCTGGTTGGCTCAGTGGTAGAGTGTCGGCCTGGTGTATGGAAGTCCCGGGTTTGATTTCTAGTCAGGGCACACAGGAGAAGCTACCATCTGCTTCTTCACCCTTCCCCCTCCCCTTCTCTTTCAGTCTCTTTCTCTCTCTCCCCCCACCTCCCTCTCCCACAGCCATGGCTTGATTGGTTTGAGCACATCAGCCCTGGGCGCTGAGGATGGTTCTGTGGAGTCTGTCTCAGGTGCTAAAAATAGCTCAGTTTGGAGCATGCTCCTAGCTGGGCAGAGCATTGGACCCTGACAGGGGTTGCTGGGTGGGTCCCGGTCAGGGCATATGTGGGAATCTGTTTCACTATCTCCCCTCCTCTCACATGGAAAAGAAGGAAAAAAACAATTATTTCCTATCCATTCAGTAGTAGTTCTGCTTTAGCTTTATGGATAACCAAGGTGGGGATTGATGCCCTCTCAATCAGCTTTTCTTTTTGTGACAGCTGTCAGCTTCCTGTTCTAAATTAATTGGCATGTCATTCTAGCACCTTCCCTCAGATAAGATTTTGGTAAAATGATTTTCTTAAACATTTCCGTGGGAGGTAGGTTTTACTTAAACTTCATTTCCTTGTAAGTTCCATGATAAAGATATTTCTAAAAACAAATAGGATTCTAGTTTTATCACTTGGAATTTAATTTTTAAAGTTGTTAGTAATGCTATGGAAAATTGTCTGAAGAACCAACAGAAATAGGTCATCTGATTTATTTCAGCTGTCTTAGCAATTTCCATGATAGTGTTTCGTTAGGTGGAGTCTGCACTATGGGCTTTAGACAGATGTAGCTTTTTTTTTTTTTTGTATTTTTCTGAGGCTGGAAACGGGGAGAGACAGTCAGACAGACTCCCTCCCGCATGCGCCAGACCGGGATCCACCCGGCACGCCCACCAGGGGCAACGCTCTGCCCACCAGGGGGCGATGCTCTGCCCCTCCGGGGTGTCGCTCTGCCGTGACCAGAGCCACTCTAACGCCTGAGGCAGAGGCCAAGGAGCCATCCCCAGCGCCCAGGCCATCCTTGCTCCAATGGAGCCTTGGCTGCGGGAGGGGAAGAGAGAGAGAGGAAGGAGGGGGGGTGGAGAAGCAAATGGGCACTTCTCCTATGTGCCCTGGCCGGGAATCGAACCTGGGTCCCCCGCACGCCAGGCCGACGCTCTACCGCTGAGCCAACCGGACAGGCCCAGATGTGGCTTTTGACCAAAGAGCATCCTGTGAAGATGCCTCTAAAATGCAATTCGCCACAGTGACTGATAACTCAGGACAAAATAGGAGTTTCCCCACCTGGGTTACCCATATAGCTAAAGCAGAACTATCAGCTGAATGGATATGAAATATTTAAAATGACCCAGTTCCTTTGTCCCTCTCTGGAGCTCAACCGAAAGCTCAGTGGTTCTTGACTTCACCGGGACTTCTTATTTCACTAGCAACCACAGAACGCCTCATAGATCTGCACTAATAATAGATGAGGGTGTGAGACCGTTGTCACGTGGGGTCATGTGGCTGATCCAGTCAGTGACTGTGTCATTAGTTGGGTCTAGAGTAGTGTCGGCTTTAGCAAGTCTGATGGTAAAACACTTCTGATTTAGCCAACATTAACTGGGTATCCGGGATATTGTTAGTTAGGCACATCCCAAATGACAAAGCCATAAACAGGTAACTATTAGGAAATATCCCATCCTTGGTTGTCCTCAATAAAATCAATGTGAGGTGGCTGTTTTTCTTCCAGTAGAGGTGATTTCCACATCCACCATCCTTTAGTGTTACATCTGTATAACTGCAAAGACACGGGCCTGTGAGCCCTGGTTGGATAGCTCAGTTGGTTAGAGCATCGTCCCGGTTGTGGGTCCAACCCCCAGTCAGGGCACATACAGGAACAGATGGATGTTTCTGTCTCTCCCTTTCTCCCTTCCTCTCTCTCTAAAAATCAATACATGAATTTAAAAGAAAGAAAAGAAAAAAAAACACGAGCCTGTGAAAGCATGGCTTCCCGAGTCCCGTTGTTGGGGTGACTCAGGAGTGGGAAGTAGGCACGGCCCTGACTCAGCAGAACATCTTCCATTTAGATCTGATCAGTGGTTTTAGTATCACGGGGGCTGATTCTTCTGGCATATAAGAGGATTATTTACTTCAAATGCTACAAGGAAAAGATTTTAAACACATTTTCAAAGGTGAGCCTTTTGGTCTATTTCCCATGTAAACATGTTCATGAAATTCCATGTTGTGGGAGCGTCTATGGATTGTCTGATCTTGGGGCGAAGGCACTAGAGCTGTTCCTACCATCTTGGTAGTTTGAGAAGTGAATTCTGCAGTCTCTGCTGGGAGTTTATGTCGAGTTTTTGAAGGACTTCCTAAATTGCCTAACCTAAATTGTTCCTCCTGTATTGTTTTGGCCCATTTTTTCCTAACTGAGAAGAGAATGGCTCACAAACTCCACGTAGAGAACAGGGCACTCATTGGTGCCTCTGGGCGTGAGATACTTACTGGAAGCCTCACCCTGGATTTTTCAGGAGTCTCCAGTTGACATTTCTTACGACTGGGTTTGTACCAGGAGTTGGAAGATGGAGATGAGCTTAGAACGTGGTGCAAGTAGTGGAAAGGGAGAAAAATTGCTGGAGGCAGGACAGGCGCTGTAATTAATGAGGACCCTGTGGTCTAGGTGTTTGGCCATTCTGGACCTTGTAGTCCTTAATGTTGATCAACTTGGATATATTATCCTGGTGACTAGGAGAAAGGATGTTGGCATCAGAGCTGGTATTTCCTGCTCCTAATGCCGGGTGACCAGCTATAAATTAAGTGGGAATTTCACTGAATTTCTTTTCTGTGTAGCTGGAGCGTAGCTTTCTGTTAGAGACCGCAGACAGGTACCTTACTTACGGAGTGGGCTCTATTCCAGGGCCCAGGAATCATTTGCTTTTCTACTCACTAATTTTGAGTCGTGTTGATGCAGAGTATAGGGCTGTCTCTGGACTGGTTTGCTCTGCAGGAAGCAAAAGCAGTTGCCCAGACTTCTAACACCCCTCTCTGATCATACAAGCTGCCTGACTGACCCTGGATCAGGAGCCCTGGGTGGGGCCGGGGGGGCCAGGTCCTGGGTCTGGCTGCCCACTGTCCTTGCAGAACACAGAGAGCCCAGCTAGTGCACTTGAAGGTGCATGTGGTCAGGTGTGGGGCCAGTTGATAGACTGTGAGCCTTCCAAGGCAAGAGCCATGTCTTTTTCATCTCTGCCATACCTAGCAGGTGGCCAGCATACTCAAATGTTTGCCTAATGAAAGAAAAGCGATGCTCGGCATGTTTTGAGCTCCTACTATATAAGCAAGGATCTTTGCATTCTGTCTTTCAATCCCTAAAGTAACCTTTTGAAATGTAAAAGCTTGTTCTCATCTTACAGATGAGGATGCTGACCTGTACCCACTTGCCCAGGGGCACAAAGCACAAAGCGGATAAGGACAAGAATCAAGGTGTGCTTGGTAGAGCCCGGCACGCTCGCCCACTGGGCTACATGCAGTGAATGAATGAATTTTTAAAATAGGGTCCGTCTGCCCTTTGTGGTTACAATGCCCCCCAACTTCATTATTGTTTAACCTCACCATGGACAGTTTTCGTGGGTTCCTCCTGAGCCTTTGGTCTTTACAGAAGGCCGAGGCCCACAGCTCCCTCCTGCAGTTGCAGGCAAAGCAGATGACATGAACAAGTGGCCCCGCCTGCTGCGTGGTCCTGGCATCCTAGAAAAAGGCTTGAGGAAGACAGACCTCTGGTTTGTTCAGTAACCTCCACTTGGATTTCTAAAATGCATACATCTTTGTTATCTGCACACTTGCAACACTCCATGGTTTCTTTACTGATTAGAGGGTGAAAGACAAACTCCTAATTGAGACATCTGTGGCCAGTGTGCTCCCCCTCAGCCCCCTACAAACAACATTCCACCCCGATAGTCCTTGTAGGGTTTTCCACATCATTGCTCTCCCCGCTCTGCGCTTTCACAGGGGCGTCTTCTTGCAAAGCTTGTCTGCTCCCTGTTTCTCCCTTCCCGCCCCCCTGACTGCAGCCTGGGGGCAACCTGTCCTTGTATCGGTATTTATCAGGTTATTATAATTCTGTTTACCGCCTGACCAGGCAGTGGCTCAGTGGATAGAGCATCGGACTGGGATGCGGAAGACCCAGGTTCGAGACCTCGAGGTCACCAGCTTAAGAGCAGGCTCATCTGGTTTGAGCAAAGCTCACCAGCTTGGAACCAAGGTCGCTGGCTTGAGCAAGGGGTTACTTGGTCTGCTGAAGGCCCGCGGTCAAGGCACATATGAGAAAGCAATCAATGAACTAAGGTGTCACAACAAAAAACTGATGATTGATGCTTCTCATCTCTCTCCATTCCTGTTTGTCTGTCCCTATCTATCCCTCTCTCTGACTCTCTCTCAGTCTTTGTAAAAAAAAATAATAATAATAATAATTCCGTTTACCTGTCCATGCTCCGGTCTGCGTCATCCTCAGGTGGCAGAGCTGTCCGCCCACCTCCCTGGATTAACACGTGGTCTACACGGGCAAACGTGTTCATGAGTCAGGCTGAGCTCCAGAGAAGAAGAGCTCTGGAGTGAAGCTCTTCACTAACCTTCACCTTTGTCTGGGTTGTCTTCAGTCAGTTACCAATGGCTTTCGCCTTCTCCTTCCTGGGACCCTCAGCTGCACTGCGAGGACCCTGGCCCAGGTCCTCATGGGCCTTCACCAGTGCTGTGTCCCGCGTCTCCCTGGCTGCAGCCTCGTCAGGCCTGCCTTCGTCATCCTCTCCCTCCCTATCACTCGGGCTTTGGTGTAACAATGTTTTACTCAAAACAGCAGCTCCAAGTAGTCAGTGTTTCGGCACATTTATTGAGAACTGACAGTGTGCAGCTGGACAAGGCCCACAGTGGCTAGGACCACCCTGGTCAGGCTGTGGTCATCTTCTCCCACCCACCCCCACCCCCACCCCCAGCCCATGCCGTGGTTTCAGCGCGACAGATCACAGGACATCCCCTGTGCTCCTGTTCCTGGCTCTGCGCCTTTGCTGGTGTTGGCCCCTGCACGAAGCCTTGTTCCATTCCTCTGGGCGGTGCTCGCGCCCTGAGCGCGGACTGCGTCCAGTGCTGCAGGCGGGGTTGCCCCGCATAGCGCGGACTGCGTCCAGTGCTGCAGGCGGGGTTGCCCCGCATAGCGCGGACTGCGTCCAGTGCTGCAGGCGGGGTTGCCCCGCATAGCGCGGACTGCGTCCAGTGCTGCAGGCGGGGTTGCCCCGCATAGCGCGGACTGCTTCCAGTGCTGCAGGCGGGGTTGCCCCGCATAGCGCGGACTGCGTCCAGTGCTGCAGGCGGGGTTGCCCCGCATAGCGCGGACTGCGTCCAGTGCTGCAGGCGGGGTTGCCCTGCATGTCTGGTCCTTTGAAGGCCTTCCAGGGAATTGGGTGGGTTCCCAGGGAAGATTTGAGAGGTTCTGGATGGACCCAACACTCTTCCTTCCAGTGGTCTAGGTTCCTCGGGGCCTCCATATCTTGGCCCTGGGCTGTGAGCTGCAGGACTCGGCGCAGGTGATGGTTCCCGTGGGCATGCTCAGGGTGGTGCTGGGCCCATGGAGACAGGGAAATGGTGTGCCACTCGGGAAGGGCATCTTTTTCCCATGAACAGACTTAGAACCATATTCCCCAAGGAGCCTTTGAAGCCAGTGTGAGAATTGACCGAGGGAGTGAGTCCTGGCTTTCAATTCTGTAATTGTTATAATCCAAAAATTACTCATGACTCTCCCTAATCAGGTTTGGGTTATAATCGTGTGCTTAAGCAGAGCTCTGGGGTGAGCAGTGCCCACCAGCGTCCCCTGCCTGCGTCTGTCTCGCCCAGGTTGTGTGCAGGGAAGAGA
The DNA here is from genome assembly GCF_036850765.1 of Saccopteryx bilineata. NCBI lineage: Eukaryota > Metazoa > Chordata > Mammalia > Chiroptera > Emballonuridae > Saccopteryx > Saccopteryx bilineata. The sequence continues at coordinate 73,766,024 of NC_089496.1, forward strand.
GAAGGCAAAGCCTTAGGGAAGGGATTCGGGGGTGCTCTGCCAGAGCCGGGGCACTGACAGCCTCGGGGGCCTCAGTGTCCACAGCAACTTGTTTTTTGTTTTTTTTTGTCTGTTTGGTTTTTTTTGTATTTTTCCGAAGCTGGAAATGAGGAGGCAGTCAGACAGACTCCCGCATGCGCCCGACCGGGATCCACCCGGCATGCCCACCAGGGGGCGATGCTCTGCCCATCTTGGGGCGTCGCTCTGCCACAATCCGTGCCATTCTAGCGCCTGAGGCACAGGCCATGGAGCCATCCTCAGCACCCGGGCAAACTTTGCTCCAATGGAGCCTTGGCTGCGGGAGGGGAAGAGGGAGACAGAGAGGAAGGAGAGGAGGAGGGGTAGAGAAGCAGATGGGCACTTCTCCTGTGTGCCCTGGCAGGGAATCGAACCCGGGGCTCCTGCACGCCAGGCCGACGTTCTACCACTGAGCCAACCGGCCCAGGCAGCAACCTGTTTTTACACCTACCATTTGAAGAGTTTCATTATATCTGGGTTTTTCTGTTTGTTTGTTTGTTTGTTTGTTTAGTTGTTTGTTTTGCATTTGATAGTTGACACTACTTAAAACATAAGATTATGGTTATCTTATTGAAATGACAGGAATTGTTTCAAATGAAGGTATCACATCTACTGAATCATTTAACATTTTTCTTCCATCGCTGAAATTCTGGTTTCAATGAAGTAATAACCAGATAGAGTGACCATGGCCACAGTGAATGGCCAGGATAATTTTCATAAAAACAGATGAGTTGCTCGCGTCCCTTTCCTGGTGGTGTGTCGTGGATCATGGGCGACTTGGGGGGCAGCCTGCGGTGTGAGGTGTGGTGTGATGGTCACCAAGTGACCCCGCTTCTCACAGACTATTTTTTTCACTTTGAAACAAATGGTATGAACACTAAATGAAAAGAATAATGATCTTAGTGATCCTACTTTAAGCACACCCAGAAACTTGCCCCAGGGCTCAGGGGCACAAGCGAGGGTCTCGTGTCCCCAGCACAAGGCGGGATCACAACATAAAGGGCACTCGTGACGGGGGGAGGTCTGTGCTTTCTGTCTTTATACCTCCCTGCCCTCTTTCTGAACACCCCCAGACATCCCCTGTCCTGGTACTCATCCTCAGAGATTAGCTCATGGCGGCTGAGGCAGGCTCCCCTACCACAGAGTAACCCTGCCTTTAACTTTTCTGAGGGGAGCACTTGCTCGGCTCACTGTCTCACTTCCTAGGAAGTGGGTCCTTCTGAATATGCCAGGGGCCTGCGCTGCCAGCCTGGGTTTGCTGGAGTCTGGATTTCAGCCAGCAGGTCCCTGAAACTTCATCCGGGATCAGATATCAGTGACAGGAAAGTATGACCCACTCTGGACACTTAGAGAAGAATTCATGCTCATGGACAATCACTTGCATTTTAGTAGTGGTCACTGGAAGCCCCAGTCCTGCCAGGCTCAGAGGAATAAATCTGAGGTCATGTTTTTGGCACAAAACATACTGGAACGGAAATCAGGACTCAGTGACCCCTGAATAACTCAGCGGCCATCTCTCTGCCTTCCCTTTATCCTCATACACATCTATGAGCATCGATTTCAGGCCTTGCTCCCTCCACACTGCCCGCACGCGCACACACACACATCACCCAAAGGGAGGGTGTCATACTTGGTTCTCAGACAATCCATCAACTCATAACTGGAGATTGTACTTGGTGACTCGTCCCCTAGGGCTGATGAGTCTGACTCTTTAGAGTGGGGGTGGGGTCACGCTGTGGGGGAAGAGGGCGTCTGACTGGGCATGACTCCTCTCTTTATAAATGGGCCTTAGTTATGGACATTCTTAACAACATGCTCCTGTCTGGTCATTGTTTCTAATGATGAAGATTAGGGAAATAGGTGAATTATGCTGTAGACACGAACTAGCTAGCTGCCAGGCCCACATGAAACTGGGGCATGGGAGGAAGTGGAAGAATTTGAGAGCTGTAACAATTTGGTGCTGAAGGTTACAGCAGCGCTTGCAAGTTTCAACTTCTGGTACGATTTGGAAGGCTCTGGGTATTATTACATAATGTCCTGGGGAATAGAGAGTTGGCCCCAATTGTCACCTAGATCAGTGATTCCTACATGCTGGCTGAGGACCAGAGCCTGTCTGTAGCAACTTGCTTTTTCTTTAACTTAATATTTTCACATTTTGTTAAGTTAATTAAAATACAATCTCAACACTATTGCATGGGTACACTACAGTATAATTGGTTATTCTGTCATAGACATTTGATTGTTTTTTTTGCCAATAGTTTCTTATGATAAGGATGGCTTGCCTGGACATCTTTTTTCTTTTTTCTTTTTTTTTGTATTTTTCTGAAGTTGGAAACGGGGAGGCAGTCAGACAGACTCCCGCATGCACCCGACCGGGATCCACCTGGCATGCCCACCAGGGGGCAATGCTCTACCCATCTGGGGCGTTGCTCTGTTGCAACCAGAGCCACTCTAGTGCCTGAGGCAGAGGCCACAGAGCCATCCTCAGCGCCCGGGCCAACTTTGCTCCAATGGAGCCTTGGCTGCGGGAGGGGAAGAGAGAGACAGAGAGGAAGGAGAGGGGGAGGGGTGGAGAAGCAGATGGGCGCCTCTCCTGTGTGCCCTGATTGGGAATCGAACCCGGGACTCCTGCACGCCAGGCCGACACTCTACCACTGAGCCAACAGGCCAGGGCTTGCCTGGACATCTTTATGAATGACCTTTTTTTGCTTGATATTTCTGATCACTTACTTAGATAGATTTCTAGAAATCAATGAACAGCTTTAAGTTATTGCTTATTGTATACAAACTGTCTCTACACTTAGCATTACACATATAGTGACTACAAGGTATTGGTGGAGAAATAATTAAAATTGGGTCCAGTCTTCAAGTAGCTCAGAGTCTAGTGGAATAAGATAGGAACACAAATAGCTCCAGTCTCAAAGAGAGAGAGAACTACTATTTTCTCTATGAGTTGTTTCTGAAAAACCTTCCTTCTTGCCCTGACCAGTTGGCTCAGTGGTAGAGTGTCGGACTGGCGTGCAGGAGTCCCAGGTTCGATTCCCGCCCAGGGCACACAGGAGAAGCGCCCATCTGCTTCTTCACCCCTCCCCCTCTCCTTCCTCTCTGTCTCTCTCTTCCCCTCCCACAGCTGAGGCTCCATTGGAGCAAAGATGGCCCGGGCGCTGAGGATGGCTCTGTGGCCTGTGCCTCAGCCACTAGAATGGCTCTGGTTGCAGCAGAGCAACGCCCCAGATGGGCAGAGCATCGCTCCCTGGTGGGCATGCCGGGTGGATCCCAGTTGGGCGCATGTGGGAGTCTGTCTGACTGCCTCCCTGTTTCCAACTTCAGAAAAAAAAACAAACAACAAAGAAACCTTCCTTCTTGTTTACACCTAGAAAAAGAATTCGATGCTCTAGGGGAGTCTAAGACAAGGGTTCTACTCAGGACTTATCTTCACTTGCTGCATGACCTTGTGCAAGTTGTCCTCTCTAGGCCTTGGTGTTCTCATCTTTAAATGAGGTCATTGGATTAGGTCACTTCTAGTGGTGCCACTCTGTGCCCCTTATATACTTGAAGGGTATGGATAAGCATGTGTGTATACTTTCCTTTCTTAGGTGTCTAATTACAACTAACAATCTGGGACGGTTTCTAAGGGATGTGCTGGAAGGCACTGAGGTAGCCCAAAGTCCACTCTAGGATGACGCCTTCATACAAACCAAATTATTGAAGGAGCAGGATCCAGGCTTATAGCAAAGAGAAGCTGAGAAATGAAGAACTTTTAAAAGGAGGAACTTTTGCCCTGGTTAGATAGCTCAGTTGGTTGAAGTGTTGTCCAGGAGCATGAAGGTTGCCGGTTCAATTATCTGGTTGGGTCACATACAAGAGCCACTTGGTGTTCCTGTCTCTCTCTCTTTCTGCCTCTCAAAAAAAAAAAAAAAAAAAAAAAAAAAAAAAAGACAAGGAGGAGCTTTTTAATGAGGACCAGTTTATTTGGTATTGTGAATGGTAAATATTATAATTCTCACCAGCTCTGTGTGAGTTGTCTCCGAACTCATTGCATACATTATTTCATTTAAAACTTCTGAAGTTCTGGGAGGTGAATGTTTTTATCCATGTTACAGTTGAGGAACTTGAAGCTCAAAAAAAAAGGGCAGGAACTGATTTAGGGTGTTGCCCCAGGGAAAGTGAGGTCATGGCCAAAATGCAAAGAGATACAAAACCAGCTGATTCTTGTCTTTTGAATCTCAAGGCTGAGGTCAAGGTGTGATTTCTTAAGAAGCATAAGTGTGATCATAAGAGCTTCAATCCTAAGTGTTGTGTTTATAAAGTAATGGTCCCTTCCTCCCCCAAGTGCAGTGCATTTTTTTCTTTTTCTTTTTTATTTATTTATTTTTTAATTTTCTGAAGCTGGAAACGGGGAGGCAGTCAGACAGACTCCTGCATGCGCCCGACCGGGATCCACCCGGCATCCCACGGGGGGGGGGGGGGGGGGCGATGCTCTGCCCCTCCGGGGGCGTCGTTCTGTCCCGACCAGAGCCACTATAGCGCCTGTGGCAGAGGCCAAGGAGCCATCCCCAGCGCCCGGGCCATCTTTTTGCTCCAATGGAGCCTTGGCTGCAGGAGGGGAAGAGAGAGACAGAGAGGAAGGAGGGGGGGGGGGGTGGAGAAGCAGATGGGCGCTTCTCCTGTGTGCTGTGGTCGGGAATTGAACCCGGGACTCCTGCACGCCAGGCCAACGCTCCACCACTGAGCCAACCGGCCAGGGCGGGGTGCATTCCCTGTGTTGGCTGCAAAGGATTATGGAAATGGAAATGGCCGGGCTGTGGGGGAGACAGGGACACTGGCCTGGCTCTGCGTTTGGAAACAGGAAAAAGTTGTCTTAGGCATTATCTCTCTTGTAACTAAGTATCCTTTGCCTAGGTTTCCCAATTTCTTTCTTTTTTCTTTTTTTTCTTTTCTTTTTTTAAGTGAGAGGAGGGAAGACAGAGACAGATAGATTCCCTGCATGCGTCCCAACCAGGATCCACCTGGCAACCCCCATCTGGGGCTGATGCTCAAATCAGCGGAACTATCCTTAGCACCTGAGGCTAACACTGGGACCAAGTGAGCTATCTTCAGCACCCAGGCTGACACTCGAACCAGTCGAGCTACTGGCTGTGAGAAGGAAGGAGGGAGAGAAGGGGAGAGAGAGGGGTGGAGAAGCATGGTCGCCTCTCATGTGTGCCCTGACTGGGGGTCAAACCTGGGATGTCCACATGCCAGGCCAACATTATCCACTGAGCCAACCAGCTAGGGTACCAATTTTTTATTATTGTTTTAATAATTATGAGTAGCTATATATTTTTAATATTTCTTTTTTTTTTAAAGATTATATTTATTTATTTTTAGAGTGAGAAAAGAGAGAAGGAAGGAGGGACAGGAAGCATCAACTCCCCTATGTGCCTTGACCAGGCAAACCCAGAGTTTCGAACCGGCAACCTCAGCATTCCAGGTCGATGCTTTATCCACTGCGCCATCACAGGCCAGGCTCAATTTTTAAAATAATAACTAACATATATATGAACCATGTTCTAGGCTCAGTTCCGAGCACTTACATATAATAACGCATTTAATCTTCACAACAACCCTATGACCTTCATCCCCATTTTACTGATGGGGAAACTGAGGCCCAGAGAGGTCAGTTAGCTTTCCCAAGACCAAGGCTGGCATGTGATGAAAATGGGATCGTGACCTGGCAGTATGGTTCTAGAATCCATACTCTTAAGGGTGCTGCTACCTACAGTCTTTCAGGGAGGCTCCATCTGGCCCTAGCCTGCCCCTCTGCATGTCTGTGCTCCTCAATTACCGTGTTTTTTGCTCCATTAGACACACTTTTTTTTCCCCAAAAAAGTGGAGGGTAAAATGCCTGTGCATCTTATGGAGCAAATGTTCGTTTTTTTTTTTAGCTGCTGCGGGTTCCCGGACAACTAGAAGAGTATTTGAACATTAAAGTCTCTCCTCATTTGTTAATAACAGTGCTAATGGCTGTTAATACTGCTGTTGCATCTACATTGTTGAAATATTATTGTGGTATATTAAATATTTTAACACACCATTTGGTTCAGAATATTTTTTTTTTCTTATTTTCCTCCTTAAAACCATAGATGCGTCTTATGGAGCGAAAAATACGGTAACTATATCCCCCACCCAAAACCCTGAGTCCCTCATCATTGTGGGCTGCTAATGTGCCACTGGTATGTGAGCCTTCGCCTTCCCAGAGGGGCTCCTATTTAAAAAGAGGGTTCTGACTCCCAAGTAGATTGGTAGAATTTCAGACAGACAGCATCCAGGGAGCGATGGTTAGGAGCAGACTAATCTGTCTTCAAGTCTGCCCTCTTGGGCCAACTCTGCTAGACTAGTCTTGCTTTGGATAACATCTTCACTTTCAATCTCCCAGTTTTGACAGAGCGTCATTGTTTGCAAGTATACAAAACAAGGGAAGCAAAATATGTGGGAAGGTTTGGCACACAGAGGGTTAATCTAATGACAGCTGGGTTCCCAGAAGCCTATAGATCATAATAGCTATGTATTGTGCTCTAGCCCCGTGCTGGGCACTTTACCTACATCGCCACCTTACACAGCGCCTCTGTGAGGTACACACTCTGTTATCAGCATCTCACAGATGAGGAATCAGAATCTCGGGGACTTTCGGCAACTTGTTCAAGGTCACACAGCCAATAAATAGCAGAGCCAGATTTTGGACCCGGAGGTGTCTTGACGCCAGCATTGGCATCAGCCTTTTTCTGACTTGTTGATGACCCCTGGGATCCCATTCCGGGGAGGATCAACTGTGCAGGGTCAGAAATTCATTGCCGACTCCTGTTGTTTGCATGCGAGCAACTGTTTGCTTTTGCTGGTTTACATCCTTTCAAGCCCTGTGCTGCAATGCAACCAGGCCAGGGGTTCCTCGGCTCCCTTGGCAGCTATGGGGCCAGCATTGCCTCATTCTATCTCCAACCCCCCTGCCGCCTGACTGGGACAGGGCCAACAGTGCCCAGCCCGGGCCTGTAAGCCAGGAACCCCTGCCTTGATTTTCTGAAAAAGCAAGGTTTGCTCAGAGAAGCATTATCCCAAAGAATGAGGAAATACAGCAATCGAGTTCCAGCTGACCTTAAAGCCCCTGTGATCTTAGTCCCTGTCATTTAGTAAATTCCATGTATGACTCAGCGGCTCCACTGTGTGACACGCTGTGTCATCTCTGGTAGTCAGTGGGCAGTTCACTCCCCGCTGAGTTGACTTTTTTTTTATATATATTCTGAAGTGTCAGGACCAGTTTGGGGTGGGTGCCTGGTGAAGAAAACGTTCAGAAACTCTTTTCTCCCCTGCTCCTTTCACAGGGCATTTTACTGAACAAGTGTTCATGCCCAACGTGGGGAAGCGAAGACTACGGCACTGGTTTATGAGAAAAGAAAGAGCTATTGGTTTAATGCTGAGTTGGCTCGAGGAAGGCAGGAGGCACCAGTCTACTCTTTCCTCCATCCGGGGTTTGGGGTGGTTTGAAGGGTTTAGAGCAGTGGTTCTCAACCTTTCTAATGCTGTGACCCCACAATACAGTTCCTCATGTTGAGGTGACCCCAAACCAAAAAATAATTTTGGTGGCTACTTCATAACTGTAATTTTGCTACAGTTATGATTCGGAATATAAATACCTGATATTCATTATGTATTTTCCGATGGCTTTAGGCGACCCTGCCGGGGTCGCGACCCCCAGGTTGAGAACCGCTGGTTTAGAGGGAACAGGCAATGCAGGAGTGCTGGTGAGGCCGGTTTGCTAGAGGATTGTGCAGCTTGTCCATTTATAGTGAAGGGGCTTCAGCACCAAATCTTCCTGGACAGTGGACGCTTTGCTTCTGACAGTTCTGGTGTTCAAGTTCTGGTTATGTCCCATCCTTTGGTTCTGGGGTGGAGGTGGGGGTGAGACTGTTGTTCTGTTGTCTCCGCAAAGTGAGTCAGTATCTTATTAGGACCATTTGAGCTGGTTCTGTGGTTACAGGTACCCCCTGCCTGATTTGGGAAAATAAGTCCGGATGGCTGAGTGACGCTCAGGGGAGAGAGGGATTGGATGAGACTTAGGTCAAGGTCTCCTTAGTTAGGATGAAGAAATCCAAGTGTGCCCTTCTGCCTTTTTTTTTAACCACAAATATTAATTTTTATTATATTTCTGAATAAATAGTACAATAATTTCTTCTCTTTTATAAAAATCTTTGGCCTGACCTGTGGTGGTGGCACAGTAGCTAAAGCATCGACCTGGAAATGCTGAGGTCGCCGGTTCGAAACCCTGGGCTTGCCTGGTCAAGGCACATATGGGAGTTGATGCTTCCAGCTTCCCCATCCCCGGCTGTCTGTCTTTCTCCTCTCTCTAAAATGAATAAATAAAATTAAATTAAAAAAATCTTAAGCATTTATAACATCATTTTGTGAAAAGGCAAAAGGTAAAAGTGAAGAAAAGTAATCAAAAGACAAATTCAAGGACAGAATAAATACAGCCTAGTCACATGTGCTAGACTGGCCCTGGCAGCTGCTGCCAGAGTTCCAGGCCCTCATTTTCAGAAGTAGCAGGAGTTGAAAATATCCTCCAGTTTCAGCAGGTCCAAGGGGGGTGTTTTGGTGACTTCAGAGAAGAGCAGGTGAGAATACTTGGAACGCACAGCCTTGAGCTCATCATCACGAGAACACAAAGTCAGCAGTATGTTCAGCTTCTTGACTAAAGGATGAAGATCAGAGGTGTTGTAGCCACTGTAATACTCCAAGGTAGGAGCCAAGTGTCTGGGCTTCTTCATGTAGAGGGCCAGGAGGAAGGAAGCAGCAGCTAGCATGGAAGCGCTTTCTTGGATAAAGTCGTGTTCTTGCAGGGTCATCTCGCAGATAAACCGGGACAAGGTCGCTGTATTCATGCTGACAGGGACACACCAAGAATATTTGCGCAGAAAATGCTAAGCGATGGGAATGTTGATCTCATATTCAAGAGTTTGCAGGATGTGGATTTCCACGGCGAGGATCTCATGAATATGATTGAGGGGACCTGGACTTTCTCTCCTGCACAGGATGCAGGCAGTAAAGCCAGGAGGGGCGGTGACAGTGAGGGGACCCTTTGGCTGGAGAACTGGTTCACGGTGTGGATAAATTTGGAAGGGACCTTGTGGCCTGGTTTTTCAAAGAGGGGACTTGAGTGCTATGTAGAAGAGCCGGGGTTTTTTCCTGGATTCGACGGTGATAGTGGTGTGGGCCTTGTATGTTTGAAAAAGAAGGTCATGATGAAAGCAGAGGCGTAGAGCCGTCACTTTGGAGGGAGAGACAGGAAGCAGGGAGCCCAGTCAGGAGCCATCTCAGTCCCAGCAGGTCTGAGGGACTGAGGCCCGGCGGAGGAAGTGGTTGTGGAGCAGGGAGGAGGCAAACACCAGTCACACAGGATTCCACAGAGCCAGACTGGTGGAGGGGAGGAAGGAGGATGCCCACCCCTTTCAGGGGCTGCCCTGACATTATTAAAAGGAAGACATTTTGATTTAGAAGGGAATATTAAGCTTCTTCGGTTTTTTTAAAGTAAACTTTTAAATTCAAGTATCACATGTATACATGAAAAATGTTGAGATCATGAGTTTATACTCTGATGAATCTTTTTTTTCTTCTTCTTCTTCTTTTCCAAGTGAGAAGAGGGGAGATAGACAGAGCCCCTCATGTGCTCCAGCCAGAATCCCCCCAGCAACCCTGTCTTGGGCCGATGCGCTGCCCATTTGGGGCCATGCTCGCAACCGACCTATTTTTAGCGCCTGAAGCAGAGGCTCCACAGAGTCATCCTCAGCACCCAGGGCTGATGTGCTCCAACCATTCGAGCCACGCTGCGAGAAGGGAAGGGGGGAGGAGTGGAGAAGCAGATGGGCACTTCTCCTGTGTGCCCTGACTGGGAATTAAACCCTGGACACTCACATGCCAGGCCAGTGCTCTACCACTGAACCAACCGGCCCGGGGCCGCCCTGATAAATCTTCATGCAGTGAACACGCTAATGTGATCAACGCCCAGATCAGGAAACTGAACACAACCAGCACCCAGACACCCTTCCTGCTGTGTCTCCTTCCCTCCCCACCCCTCCCCTTCTGCTGAGATCCCCATTCTGACTTCCAAAACCTTAGATTACCTTGTCTTTCCTTCTTTAGTGGTGAAATTCATTCACGTCGTTGCCTATAGTTATAGCTCATTCACTCCCAATATTTCGCTCTATAAATGGATCAGAATTCATTGATTTCATCTATTGTTGGACATTTGAGTTGTTCCCACTTCAGAGCTATCTGGAATGGGGCTTCTGTGACAAGGGTTGGTGTCTTTGGTGCACACATCAGCACGAATGAAGTCGATTTCCTCTGTCACGTAGATGCTGCAAATATTCACTTGGGTTTTGAAAGGTGATTTTTAAGTGGCAGCTATGAAACCAATTGGGAGGTGGGGTTAAAGCTGCAGCTCTTGGTAGATAAGAGATGAGCTCAAGTCCTGAAAGAAAGCTGTGGCAACATCTTATTGGCTTCTGAGATGCTTCTCAGAGCCACGTTCATCCTTGAGCAGTGCACTGGCGCTGTCACGAGAGGGGACCACACCCCGCCCCAGCACAGAACTGCCAACAGTCATTTAAGGTTTCCTAGACTCTCAACTGGGAGTATCCCTGGGCCAAGCTCCTTTGCCCCCCTCCTCCTTCTGGAATTTGTGCAAAAAAAAAAAAATTAAAAAAAAAAATTTTTTTTTTCCTGAAAAGTTGGACTTTCCCCTGGGTTTATGACATGTGCTCCATTGTATCATCCATTTCTCATAGTGATTCGCATAATTGCTGTAATTTTAGCATTTTGGAAAGCACATGGAGGGGGAGGGCAGCAAGGAGACCAGGGGCTTCTTCTGTCATCGCCGGTTGATGGCCGCCGGGTCCGTGCCCGCGGGTGGCCGGGCAGCGTGCAGAGCGGGCGCTGCAGAGCACACTCTGGAAGGCACGGGGGCCGGCAGGGGAGGTCTCCCTTCTCCAGGGAAGCTTTTGCTTGCAGAACAAAAAGGGAATTTTCAAACTCCTTTGCATGTTGGGGGGGGGGGGAGGCGGAAAGAGTTGTGTTCTGTAAAACTAAATACTTCTGTGGCCCAGATGTTAGCTGGGGGCCCACTACCCCACAAGAGCTATGTAAAATTAGCTCAAACTTCCACCAATTCCATGGTTCATGAAAATCAAAACCCCTCCCTAAGATTGCTCCTAACTCTTAAGGAACTTAAGCTCTCAGAGCCACATTGTCTAAAGTTGTGTTACCGAAGTGGGCAAGACACAGCCTCGGCATCATTGAGAGCTTGTTAGGAATGGGGACTCTCTGATCTGAACCCTAAGATCCAGACCCACCGAATTGGAAACACAGTTTCCCCAAGGTCCCAGGTGATGTGTGGCACAGTCTGAGCAGCGTGGCTTTAGGAGAAGGGAAGGGGCTCTAGAGTCTAGTAGATACAGGTTCAAATCCTACCTCTGCCATTTACGATCTGGTGGCCTTGAGCCTGATGTGAGCTCAGTCACCTCCTTTGTAAATTCTGCAGCATCAGTAAGCCAACCAACTGTCAGGTGAGGTAATGCACAAAGCCTGGACACGGAGATTCTCCCGTCTTCCTGGACCCACCCAGCCCAGAAGAGATGAAACGCGTCCATCCTCCCATATCACTAGGCATCTACTGACAGTGTTTTTATTTATTTATTTATTTATTTATTTATTTATTTATTTTTATTTATTCATTTTTAGAGAGGAGAGAGAGACAGAGAGATAGAAGGGGGGAGGAGGAGCTGGAAGCATCAACTCCCATATGTGCCTTGACCAGGCAAGCCCAGGGTTTCGAACCGGCGACCTCAGCATTTCCAGGTCAACGCTTTATCCACTGCGCCACCACAGGTCAGGCTACTGACCGTGTTTTGGAATGAGAGCCCGGAGGTGTCCTCCTCCACCTGCTCTCAGCAGAACGTGTGTTCACATGGTTCCGGAGCTGCTGACGGACACGCAGAGTCAGTAACATGCTCCTTCTTCCCCAGTGAGCTCACCTGGGAATGAGGCTGGAGAAGGGGTAGGACTTTTCTTCTCTGAACCTACAGATGGATGGGTTAATTCCATCACCAGCATCGTAATATAGATGCAAGTAGCCAAACCTCCTTTTCCACGGTGCTTAAAAAGTCCCAGTATAACAGCATATTATAGTGAGGCTCTGGGCCTGTCCAGAGAGGGATGCCTTCGGAGGGAGAGGCGAGCCTTTGGAGGACACCTTTGGTTTCTTGGTTCAGGCAACAGAAACCTAGCTTGAAATAATAGCTTGTAGAGAAGAGGGTGGGCTCATGGCCTCTAAAACATCTGAGTCAAAAAGCAGAGGGGTAGCCAGGCCTCAGGAAGGGTTAAATCTTGGAGCTTTAATGCTTAGGATACTTGCTCTCCATTTTTCTGCATCTTTTGGTGGGTTGGTGTCCTCCCTTCTGAGCTCTGGGTTTTCCCATGCGGTGAGAAACAGGTATTCTTTATCCATGAATAAGTAAATGAGTAGGGCCCTGGCCGGTTGGCTCAGCGGTAGAGCGTCGGCCTGGCATGCAGGGGACCCGGGTTTGATTCCCGGCCAGGGCACATAGGAGAAGCGCCCATTTGCTTCTCCACACACCCCCCTCCTTCCTCTCTGTCTCTCTCTTCCCCTCCCGCAGCCAAGGCTCCATTGGAGCAAAGATGGCCCGGGCGCTGGGGATGGCTCCTTGGCCTCTGCCCCAGGCACTAGAGTGGCTCTGGTCGTGGCAGAGCGATGCCCCGGAGGGGCAGAGCATCGCCCCCTGGTGGGCAGAGCGTCGCCCCTGGTGGGCGTACCGGGTGGATCCCGGTCGGGCGCATGCGGGAGTCTGTCTGACTGTCTCTCCCCGTTTCCAGCTTCAGAAAAATACAAAAAGAAAAAAAAAAAGTAAATAAGTAGATATCTATATCTCTGTAGTTTCATATCTATCTATCTATCTATCTATCTATCTATCTATCAATCATGACATAAAGTAATTGTTCAGGCCAAGAGTGATACGATCCTGCCTATTAGAAGTGCAGGGAGCAGTTCTTCCTTGGACTGAAATCAGTTTACATCTTGCCTTTTCCTTTGGGATTTGTTTCCAGGGCTGGCTCAGTGACTCTCTTGGTGCCATTGGAAAGTATCCAACCCCCACTGAAAGGGTGAGAATAATCTGTGTATTTGGGGTTGTGACTTCTTTAAGTGAAGAAGGGGGATGATATGGAGACAAGGCCACCAGTGCAGTCTAGAGAAGGAGACTGCAGGAGTCGGCTGTGAGCAAGTGAGGGAACTGGAAGTGATGGAACCAGACACTGCAAGGTCTTCATCCTGTGTCAGTGGGGGCAAGATGGCTGGGTAGTTTGATCCTGACCCCTGCAGTGGGATCAATGCTTAGGAAAAAGAGTATGTAAGGGCTAAGGATGCAAATGGGTCTTGAAAATCTAATTTAACACTTGCACTTCTATTAAAATGAAATACTAAATTAGGAGAATATCAACATTTAGCATACCTCATATTAGTAATAGTAGGTATTATATAATTCTTTCTTTCTCTCTTTCCCCTCCCTCCCTCCCTCCCTCCCTCCCTTCCATCTTTCCTTTTTTCTTTCCTTCCTTTGAGAGAGAGAGAGAGAGACAGACAGACAGGAAGGGAGAGAGATGAAAAGCATCAACTCATAGTTGTGGGACTTCAGTTGTTCATTGATTGCTTCTCATATGTGCCTTGACCAGGGGGCTACAGCTGAGCCAGTGACCTTGCTCAAACTAGCGAACTTGGGCTCGAGCCAGCAACCTTAGGGCTCTAGCCAGTGACCATAGAGTCATGTCTATGATCCATGTTCAAGCTGGTGATCCTGTGCTCAAGCTGGTGAGCCCACGCTTAAGCCGGTGACCTCAAGGTTTTGAACCTGGGTCCTCAGCATCCCAGGCCAACACTCTATCTACTGCACTACCAACTGGTCAGGTTTTTTTTTTTAAATTTTTTTAAAGACTTTATTCAATTTTTAGAGAAGAGAGAGAGAGAGGCAGGGGGAGAGAGAGAGAAGGTAGAGGAGCAGGAAGCATCAACTCCCATATGTGCCTTGACCGGGCAAGCCCAGGGTTTTGAACCAGCGACCTCAGTGTTCCAGGTTGACACTTTATCCCATTGCACCACCACAGGCCAGGCATCAACTGGTCAGGTTTTTAAAGTAATTCTTGTTTATTATTCTGTACTTCATAAAAGCTTTCCAGCATCTCTTTTTCTCCTCGGTGTTAACAACATGCTTCTAAACTCATTGTGTTTTGCTGCTGGAAATACATACGTAACACCACCAGCACTGGCGCAGGCTCCATGCCCTATATGTAACGCTTCAGTGCTTCTCTGTTTTCAAGGTATGAGGTGGCTGAATTATGCCCACCACTTCTCACTCTTCCAAGTCTTCCCTCCCCACAGGTGGGTTCTGAGGTGCTCCAAAGCAGGACTTCTCACCCTGGGGACCTGGTTAAAATGCAGATTCTGAGTCTGGGGTGGGACTGAGAGCCAGGTGATGAGGGGGGCAGCTGGTGCAGGGACCCCTCTTTGAGCATCTAGGTGAGGCTCCCATGTGACCCTTCCCTTTCCTTGTCTGCTTTCTGTCTCCCAGTCCTTCAGTGGAAGCCTTCACTCCTTTGCCATCTGCTCCACTTCTTGTCCACTCCAGCGATCCTGTCTTCTGCTTATCCCCAGCAGGGCTGTCTTGCTCAAATCACATTTACCTTGGGTTGCTCAAAAAGGGTATTCAGCAATCAAGTTGGAACGACTATAGTTTCTCACCAATGAGGACCAGGAGTGAAGAGGGGAGAGGCTGGGAGTAATTGGACATAAAGCTCAGATTTTAGAAAAGGAGCCTCAGCAAGAAATAGATGTGATCCTAGGATCCCAGGACCTCAAAGGGTCCATGCTGTGTGACACCTTAGAGCAGGGGTCTCCAACTCGCGGCCCGCGGGCCGCCGAACAATTTTGTGCGGCCCGCAGACTAATCTACAAAGTTCAAAATATTTTGGATAAAATTAAGTAAGCCTAGGGGCCTACTTGTATTTTTCATTTCTCTAGCATCCTAGCTAGATATTAGCTTAGTTAACAGCAGTTGTGATGCGAACTACAGTTTCTGGTCGTTTTGTGACACTGAGTAAACTGCATGTACGATTGTGCTTGTTGTACTGATTTTTTTTTGTTTTCAACTGCAGTGAGAAAAGTGTTGCGTAACAGTTGCCTTTTGTAGACCTAGTTCGGCCCGCCTAACGGCTGTGATCTTGCTCTGCGGCCCACATGCTGAGTTGAGTTTGAGACCCCTGCCTTAGAGGGTCTGAAAACTGCACTTCTAATTGTATGATTGTGACTTAGCCTGTGGTATGAACTTGTGCCCGCCCATACCCACTCTTCCTCCTGAACTCACTTCCTTACCCCACTTGCAATTAGATGGAGCCATTTGGCAAGTTCTGGCCATTTTTGTGTGTGTGTGTGTGAAAGTGGCACGTGTTCCATTGGTGCTGTACAGCTCATGCCTTTGTCATCCTGCTGTGCCAAGTCACCCTAGGCTGAGTGAGCAAGAATGAAACTGTTGCTTTAAGACATGGGTGGTGTTTGTTACTGCAGCAAAATCCTGGCTTATCCCGACTGATCTCCTTCCCAGTGAGAGGCATGTGAGGAAACAAGTGGGGCTGTCCAGAAGCTCTCTATAGGCAAGGGTCAGATTCTATAGAAAAGAATGGAAGCAGGGCTAGGTGCAGAAATAGAACCCAGGAGGAGCAGAGCCCTGGGGGAAATGCTGAACTCACCCAGAGAAGAAGTCCCCTTACTGGGGACTAAGAGGAAGCAAAACCACTCAACGCCGGCTTTGATTCCATTTTTCACAGCAAGGGGAATCATCCCCTTTAATCTAAAGGAGATGACACATGGTTTGCAAAGGGAACTGATGTTTAAGACATTAAGCTGTGAACTTTGTCCTGCCAGCAGCTAACTAACCCTGCCCTGGCACAGAGCTGTTGTTGTTCAGGAATATTTGTGGAATGAATGAATAAAGGTATGTGAGGGGAAGGAAGAGGTGTCTAACTACTTTAATTGGATTCACGTCTTTGAGCTCAAATGAATTAAATTCCAGCAGCCTGGGAGGAAGTACAGCTGTGAAAGCAGAAGCAATATTAGTGATCTTCCAGAAATCAAGGGAATGGGAGGGGTCAAAGGGGAAACTGGAAATGGTCAACGTTACTCTGAGTTATTTTAATAAAGGGAGGAAAAAGGGGGAAATCCAAAAACTCTAACAGTGAATTGATTTTAGCTTCTGGCATGTTTTTTAGAAGAGTATCAAGTTGATGGCTTATGGACAACTGGAAAAAGAAATAGAGCCCTGGCCAGTTGGCTCAGTGGTAGAGCGTCAGCCCAGTGTGTGGAAGTCCTGGGTTCGATTCCCGGTCAGGGAACACAGGGGAAGCGCCCATCTGCTTCTCCACCCTTCCCCTCTCCTTTTTCTCTATCTCTCTCTTCCCCTCCTGCAGCCAAGGCTCCATTGGAGCAAAGTTGGCCCTGATGCTGAGGATGGCTCCATGGCCTCTGGCTCAGGCGCTAGAATGTCTCTGGCTGCAGTGGAGCAATGCCCCAGATGGGCAGAGCATCGCCCTCTTGTGGGCATGTCAGGTAGATCCTGGTCAGGTGCAGGCGGGAGTCTGTCTCTCTGCCTCCCTGCTTCTAACTTTGGAAAAATACAAGAAAGGAAGGAAGAAAGGAAGGAAGGAAGGAAGGAAGGAAGGAAGGAAGGAAGGAAGGAAGGAAGGAAGGAAAATAGATATTATTGGGAGTCTACATGTACTTAGAAATTGGATTATTTTTATGGAGGGCTTGCCAAGTGTCAATCAGGGTGCTATGTATAGATGATTCTAGTCAGTGCTCATTATAATATAATGAGGAGGGTACCCTAGGTAACCTGTTTCTACAGTTGAGGACATGGATCGTCAGATCAGGGTTCATAATCTACTCTAACTCTAAAAACAGTGCTCTTCACCATCATGCTGTCTCTCTTCATGTGTCCAAACACCTCATTTCCTGGAGCTCCCCACCCAGCCGAGGACTGGGGCTCCCTACCGAGCAGAGGAGCCATTGGAGGAGGGAGAAGACTGGGCAGAGAGTGGGAGTGAGTTAATGTCTCTGCATGTGCGGCCTTTGGGACCACCTGCTGCCCTAGACCTCCAGAATCAGAATGGCCTGGGACGGCATCAGGACCAAGCTCTCCCCTTGGCCAGGATAGACCGGCATCTCTCCCCTTGGCCAGGATAGACCGGCATCTCTCCCCTTGGCCAGGATAGACCGTAAGACTTCAACCTCTGGAATAAGGGTGGGGGGGAAAGACTGTCTCAGATTTGAACAGGACAAAGGGAAACTATGTTAGCTTAACATAGCCAGTTTCCCTCTTGTTGAGTACTGTCTCTTTTTTTTCTCCCTGGAGTCTTTTCACCGTTTGGGTCAAACCGAGGGCTCTTTGCCCAGAGGAAGGAGAGGACGGATACAGAACAAAGATGGGGCAGGAAGGGAGAGTGGGAAGCTGGTCAAGCAGAAACGGCATGGAGAAAGCCCTTTGATGCTCAGAGGACAGAAAGATGGACAAAAAGGTGAAACTTGGGTCTCTTGCCAGAGCTTCCACCCCTCCCCCCACCCCCAAAACACCACCAGAGTCTAATCCTTGAACAGGGCTGGAGGAGAGGGGCAGGGAAGACACAGACACATATCCGTGAGCATTCCAGAGCCTGACCTGGGAACATTGGATTGCAAGCCCTTGAAGATCCACCTCCAGTTCCCCAAAGTCAATAACATTTTCATATCTGCTTGTATTTAAGATGCGTGGCCTCCTGTTCCAGAAGCCTTCATGCACTCTAAGCTTTAGTATAGAAGTAGAAATTAAACTCACAAAAGAGGCCATTAAAAAATGTAACTCTAGCCTGACCTGTGGTGGCGCAGTGGATAAAGTGTGGACCTGGAAATGCTGAAGTCGCCGGTTCGAATCCCTGGGCTTGCCTGGTCAAGGCACATATGGGAGTTGATGCTTCCAGCTCCTCCCCACCTTCTCTCTCTGGCTCTCTCTCCTCTCTCTCTCTCTCTCTCTCCCTTTCTCTCTCCTCTCTAAAATGAATAAATAAAATTAAAAAAAAATTTTTTTTTAAAATGTAACTCTATACATTTTATTTGCACTTACTGAATTTGCATTTTGAACAATGTATTTTTTTATTAGAAAAATAAAAAAGATTGGTTCCTCCTGCCACTGGTTAGCAATGACTGAAACAGAAGATTAATCATGTATGGTTTCAGATTCACAAAACTAAAACGATCCCAAAGAAACCTGAATAATTAACAATTCAAATGCTTTTTCGGGGGTATATCTGCAGCATTATTCACATTTCTTTTTTTTTTGGTATTTTTCTGAAGCTGGAAACGGGGAGAGACAGTCAGACAGACTCCCGCATGTGCCCGACCAGGATCCACCCAGCACGCCCACCAGGGGCGACGCTCTGCCCACCAGGGGGCGATGCTCTGCCCCTCCGGGGCGTCACTCTGCCGCGACCAGAGCCACTCTAGCGCCTGGGGCAGAGGCCAAGGAGCCATCCCCAGCGCCCGGGCCATCTTTGCTCCAATGGAGCCTCAGCTGCGGGAGGGGAAGAGAGAGACAGAGAGGAAGGAAGGGGGGGGTGGAGAAGCAAATGGGCGCTTCTCCTATGTGCCCTGGCCGGGAATCAAACCCGGGTCCCCCACACGCCAGGCCGACGCTCTACCGCTGAGCCAACCGGCCAGGGCCACACATTTCTGATATGATTAAAGCTTACAACGGTGCTAGGACTTTGGGAACACGGCGTCAAAGGCAGTTTCTCGTCCTCCATCCTGACGTTATGCTGCTTGCTGTCTGGGGGTAGCTAGCTGCCAGACTGATTGCTTATTACGACTTTGAACTTTAAAATCCTACAGTCAACACTAAGGCCTCATGTGTATTTGGGTTTTTATTTCTTTGGCTTTGTTTCTTTTTCTTAATTTTGGTTTGTTTTGTAACTTCTTATAACGAGTTAAGGTAAGCCTATAAGCCTATTCTCACAGTAAGGTGAAGGATCTGTTGGGTTCATTTACTTACCATGGAAGCTCTTATTTTATTATTATTTTTTCCTATTCCCCCTCCCCCCTTGTTCTCTTTATCAATGAGTTTGTTTTTAGATTTCACATATAAGTGAAATCAAATAGTATTGCCTTTCTCAGTCTGACTTATTTCACTTAGTGTAATGCTCTTTAGGTCCATCCATGTTGTCGCAATAGCAAGATTTTATTCTTTTTTATGGCAAATCAATATTTCATTGTATATATGTATCACATTTTCCTATCTACTCGCCTATTGATGGGCACTTGGGCTGCTTCCATATTTGGCTATTGTAAATAATGCTGCAATGAACATGATGATGCATATATCCTTTATATATGTATGTATGTATGTATGTATGTATTAAGGGAGAAGAGGGGAGACAGAAAGATAGACTCCCACATGTACCACGACCCAGATCCACCCAGCAACCCCCATCTGGGGCTGATGCTTGAGTCAACAGAGCTACCCTTAGCGCCTGGGGTCTATGCTTGGACCCATTGAGCCACTGGCTGCGAGAAGGGAAGAGAGAGAGAGAAGGAGGAGAGAGAGGGAAAGAGAAGCAGATGGTTTCTTCTCACGTGTGCCCTGACTGTGGACTGAACCTGGGACATCTGCACACTGGGTTGATGCTCTAGCCACTGAGCAAACTGACCAGGGCCCATGTATCCTTTCAAATTAGTGTTTTTGTTTTCTTGGGATAAATACCCAGAAGTGGAATTGCTGGGTCATAAGGTAGTTCTATTTTAAGATTTATTTATTTATTTATTCATTATAGAGAGGGGAGAGAGAGTGAGAGAGGGGGGGGAGGAGCAGGAAGCATCAACTCCCATATGTGCCTTGACCAGGCAAGCCCAGGGTTTTGAACTGGCAACCTCAGCGTTTCCAGGTTGACGCTTTATCCACTGCGCCACCACAGGTCAGGCCAAGGTAGTTCCATTTTAATTATTTGAGGAACCTCCTTACTGTTTTCCCTAATTGGCTGCACGAACCCGCAGTCCCACCAACAGTGCACAAGTGTTTCCTTTTCTCTACATCTTCGCCAACACTTGTTTGCTGATTTGTTGGTGATAGCTATCTGACAGGTGTGAGGGGTATCTCACTGTGGTTTTAATTTGCATTTCCCTGATGATTAGTGACATTGAGAATCTTTTCATATGTCTGCTGGCCATCTGTATGTCCTCTTTGGAGAAATGCCTATTCAGGTCCTCTGCCTCTTTTTTAATTAGATTGCTTATTTTTTTGGTGTTAAGTTTATGAGTTCTTTATATATTTTGGATATTAATTCCTTATCAAATGTGCCATTTGTGAATATTTTTTCCCATTCAGTAGGTTGTGTATTCATTTTGTGGATGCTTGGTTCTTTATTACACATTCTCTGTTGAAATTCTCCCTAAGTTACTCTATTCCACTCCCAAGTTTGATGAGCATCCTGATGACTTTCTTTCCAATATTATTTGGATAAATTACTTGTTTCCATTTCCTTGGGGTTGTTTTATGGGGATTTTTTCTTGTTTCTTATATGAAAAATATTCTTCAGTCCTTTCATTTTATTTGACTCTGTTTGTTTATAGACATTAGACAAAATAGTTGTTTCTCCTAGTCTTGGAAACAGAGGCAGGGACTGTTCCTGGTGGTTTGGGGAGCACGTAGGAGCTCAGTGGGTGCCCAGGGCTCTGGCCTAAGAAGCCGGTGTGGTTCCAGCAGAGAGACCATGTGTGCTTAACAGGACTCTGTTGACTCCACTTCCTACCTTTGTTTATGGCCAAAATGGGCTCAGGGGATGCTTCCAGAAACCCTCTGAAGCGATAGCGACCTGGCTGGCAGACCAGAGAGCTGGATAGAGCGTTTCCCGCCCCATGGAGGTAGAGGGGACGTATACAGGGTGCTCAGTGGCCCCTTCGACCCCAAGGGCTCCCCTGGCTCCCCAGTCTTTTCTGTAGTTTCTCTCGTTGGTTTGCTGCGCTGAAAGGAAGCCGTCCACAAGAGACCTCTGTGCGGCTCTGGTCCACGTGGTGTGGGGCAGCTGTGGAGCTGAGCATGCGCTCTAGACACCCTCGCTGAGCCTGCCAGGGGCGTTGAGCATCTCTCTTCACGGAGGCGGGTGTACGTGGTGACTCCTGTTGCCCCTGGTCTTCCTTTTGTTCAGAGGCCGCAAAGGCACCAGCCGGTATAGCTGTGACCACCCTGCCCTGCGGGCACCTTGCAGGTGGGCCAAAGCCACTAACTCCCGCCGCCCTATCAAGGTGGTGGGGACCCCAACCATGGTGCCACAGCTCCGCAGGCCCGGGGAGCTCCTGCCACTCCCCAGCATCTCTGTTCCGTGTCTTTCTCTTTGCTGTCAGAAGCTGTGATTCACCCTTGTTTGTCCCTCAGGAGTAATGGCTTTCCCTTAGTGGTGGGAGTCAGCTGGTTTGCACCGGTTAGGCAGAACTGATAGATACCTAATTTCTTGTTGAGTTAGGCGAACCAGTCGTTAAAATGGTACGTGTCATCAGGGCTCTCTCTAAGGTGGTAACTGGGCAGCCGCCCAATGGGGAAATCACGAATTTACATTCTTTACTCTTTTTTTAACATTCTGCACAACAGCGTATTCTAAGCGGCCCATAATCATGTTCATTCCGTCTGTAGGTGAAAAAAAATTGACGGAACTATGCTTGTAATATTTATTTATTCAAACAAACAAATAATGTGAAGAGAAGAAGTGCCAAACAACCAAGGGGTGACAAACTGTTATTGGAAATATCTTAAATAACAGTTTTATTGTTTTTTGTCTGGTATTAATATATTTTCATTCATATTTTAAAGCTCTTTCTTATAACAATCTAGTTTTGTTTACCTCTTTTACTCTTATTTAAGCGCTAAGTGCATGAAATAATAAACTACCTTTTGGTATGTCATTTTTTTTGTCTGTTTGTTTTATAATTTTTATTTATTTATTTATTTTAGAGGGGGGGAGAGAGAGAAAGAGAGAGAGAGAGAGAAGGGGGAGGAGCAGGAAGCATCAACTCCCATATGTGCCTTGACCAGGCAAGCCAGGGTTTTGAACCGGCAACCTCAGTGTTTCCAGGTTGACGCCTTATCCACTGCGCCACCATAGGTCAAGCATGGTATGTTGTTTTTTTAATACTTAAAACAGTCATTAGGGCAGGGAACGGGTTGTTAAATTATTTGAATCCTGCCATACTTTCCCTCCCTGTGTGCTGGCTCTGCATAGGCCCACGCTGCTGCCATCTTGGGCCTCCTTACAGAAGCTTTAAAAAGTATAGAAGTGGGTTATTGAACTCCCCGTTGCCTAACTTCAACCACTGTGACATGTTTCATTTTTCTTTTTTCCTTAGTTGTTTGAAAGCGAACGCTAAACGTGAGCTAAGCGAAGTTTGGTAGGAGCTCCAGGAGATTGCTTGAACGAGGTGATAGAATCAGGTGTCAGGATGGGCAGAGGGGGGTAGAGAGGGGAACAGAAAGGTGTTTAGAATAACGTGACTGCGTTTATCCCCGTGGTCCTCTCCTGCTCCATTTTAAGTTTTCTCTGCTTTTCACCTGTGTCATTCTTTGCTTTGAAATATCAATGACCTGGGTGAGCAGAGGTGTCTCTAAGCAGAGGGTTTTAATTTTTTTTTTTTTTTTTTTTTTTGTATTTTTCTGAAGCTGGAAACGGGGAGAGATAGTCAGACAGACTCCCGCATGCGCCCAACCGGGATCCACCCGCATGCCCACCAGGGGTGACGCTCTGCCCACCAGGGGGCGATGCTCTGCCCCTCCGGGGCATCGCTCTGCCTCGACCAGAGCCACTCTAGCGCCTGGGGCAGAGGCCAAGGAGCCATCCCCAGCGCCCGGGCCATCCTTGCTCCAATGGAGCCTTGGCTGCAGGAGGGGAAGAGAGAGACAGAGAGGAAGGAGGGGGGGTGGAGAAGCAAATGGGCGCTTCTCCTATGTGCCCTGGCCGGGAATCGAACCCAGGTCCCCTGCACGCCAGGCTGACGCTCTACCGCTGAGCCAACCGGCCAGGGCCTAAGCAGAGGGTTTTACATTAGAGTGAAGCCCCCTATGCCGTGTCCTTGTCCTCCCTCCTGCCTGACCTCCCTGGGATTCCCAGTCTCACTGCCAGCCCTTCAGGGTGCTGGTGGCTCACTTCTCCTTTTCTTGCACAGAAAGAACTTGACTCTCAGTCCTGGAACCCAGCCATTTTTCCTTTGCCAGCAAAGCCTGGGAATAGGGCAGTGAAAGGAAGGGAGGGGGCGGAAGGGGTCTCTTCCTCCTTGGGGACACCTCAGCCTGGGACAGCATTTCATCAAACTATCGCTCTACGCATGTCTGGATTCTGAGTTAGGAAACTAGTGTTTCCACAAATAAGGGGCCTCAGATGAGTTCTGGGCATAAAAGTCACCATAAATATTAGCCTGTTAAAAACTTTGTGATGATTTACAGTAACAATAGCCCTATTTAACTTTGCTTTGCTTGGTCCAGTTTAATAGTGGAACTTTTTTTTTTTTAGGCTACCTATTAATATCTCATGGGATATTAGTAGTTTGTTAAACACAGTTTGGGGAATGCTATCCTAAAATTATTCCTTCTAATCTGGAACTGCAGGATGGGGTGACTCACCGCTGCTGG
This sequence comes from Saccopteryx bilineata, assembly GCF_036850765.1. Lineage (NCBI taxonomy): Eukaryota > Metazoa > Chordata > Mammalia > Chiroptera > Emballonuridae > Saccopteryx > Saccopteryx bilineata. The sequence continues at coordinate 73,789,873 of NC_089496.1, forward strand.
ATTGCTCATTCCGTTTGCAGGGTTGGGGGTGGTGGGAGATCAGATACCAAAGTGGGAACAACTAAAGGGATGCTGTGGGTCGGGTTAGCAACAACACAGGGTGATTCCAGAGGGCCAATGTGTGAGGCCGCTGGTTAATGCAGGTAGAGCTCTCAGGCAAAGCAGAAAGCAGAAGTTCCCTGGGTCCTGGGGCAGCTCTGGAGCTCTCATAGGACCCTTTAGAGACCTGGGATGGGACCAGAGGAGGCCACTACTCTGGTGGCTTAGGGCAGTCTTCTAGGCCAGGGTCCTCATACACGGTCCTAGAAGCTCATGGCCAAAGGATATGTACATTCTTTTTTTTTTTTCCTGAAGCTGGAAACGGGGAGAGACAGTCAGACAGACTTCCGCATGCGCCCGACCGGGATCCACCTGGCATGCCCACCAGGGGGCAACGCTCTGCCCACCAGGGGGCGATGCTCTGCCCATCTGGGGCGTCACTCTGTTGTGACCAGAGCCACTCTAGCGCCTGAGGCAGAGGCCATAGAGCCATCCCCAGCACCCGGGCCATCTTTGCTCCAATGGAGCCTCAGCTGCAGGAGGGGAAGAGAGAGACAGAGAGGAAGGAGAGAGGGAGGGGTAGAGAAGCAAATGGGCGCTTCTCCTGTGTGCCCTGGCCGGGAATCGAACCCAGGACTTCTGCCCGCCAGGCCGATGCTCTACCGCTGAGCCAACCGGCCAGGGCCAGGATATGTACATTCTTGAAAAGAAGTGCAAAGACCACCAATTTAAGGGAGTATATGTTGGCCCAGGAGTTAGAACAGCAAAGGAAAAATAACCCAACATTTAATGTATTTATAGAATTATTTTGCAATATGTCTTGTCTTTAAAGAATTATAAATTTACATTTGCAAAACATTTTCAAAGTAAATCAGTCTCAAAAGACAACTCAACATTTAAATGATTTCATTGCTCACTTTTATTTTTTTATTTTTTTTTACAGAGAGAGAGTCAGAGGGATAGACAGGGACAGACAGACAGGAAACGGAGAGATGAGAAGCATCAATCATTAGTTTTTCTTTGCGCATTGCAACACCTTAATTGTTCATTGATTGCTTTCTCATACGTGCCTTGACCGCGGGCCTTCAGCAGACTGAGTAACCCCTTGCTGGAACCAGCGACCTTGGGTCCAAGCTGGTGAGCTTTTGCTCAAACCAGATGAGCCCTCGCTCAAGCTGGTGACCTCGGGGTCTCAAATTTGGGTCCTTTGCATCCCAGTCCGACGCTCTATCCACTGCGCCACCGCCCGGTTAGGCTCATTGCTCACTTTTAGTACTTTCAAACCATGTCTTCCCCAGTTCTGAGACCCCCATTTTGATTCATCCTCAAAATCTTGTAAATGCTATGCTCTTGTCTGTTTGGCATTTAGCTTTGTGGAGACCAGCTTGACTTCCGTTCTCCTCTACATAATTTGTTTTCTTTTGAAAGCCATAGATTCTTCTAGAAATTTTTAAGAAGTTTTAAAACCTTTTAAGTCTTTTTATTTGGAAGTAATTATAGATTCACAGGAAGTTGCTAAAATAATACATAAACTCTGTGTACCCTCCCTCCAGTTTGCTCCCGTAGAGATGTCTGATACAGCTATAGTATGATATTAAAACCGGGACCTCAACATGGGCACAATACTGTTATCTAGACTGCAGAATTATTCATTTTTTTTCCACCAGTGTTTATATGCACTTATTTGTCTGTGTACGTGCAGTTCTTTGCAATTTTAGATTGGATTTCAACATTTATTTTATAAATCCTTTCCTTCCTTTGAGCCCTGTGACCATTGCCTTAGTTCAGTTCCCAGAGTTCTCAGCTGTAAGATTTCAGTAATCTCCCAGCGCCATCCACTTTCCTCTCTTCTTCCTCCCACCCGTCCTGCACCTTCCTGGCTGAGTTCTCTTTCCAAACTATGACCCCTCTTTATCTTCCTGCTTGAAAGCTTTCAAGGACTCCCCTCTTGCTCCAAAGATAAAGTCCACGCGGATGTCTGATTTTGCCTTTGTCTTCCCCTCCCTGGCTTTATCTCGGTCATTCTTAATCGGCACTCCCAATCTGTGGTAGTTCTCTTGCTGCATTCTTCCTAGGTCTGTGCCTTTGCACATGCTGTTCCTCCTACGTCAACCACTCTTCACGACTTCTTGTGCACCTGCAAAATTCCTGTTGCTCCGTCAAGATTTGCTCAAATGCTACCTCTTCCTGGGAGCATTCCTCATCTCTGTGCCCCCCTAACTTGTTTTTCTGACTTCTTAGGACAGCACTTCTTTTTTTATTATTATTAATTTTTTGAGAGAGGAGAGAGAGAGAGAGAAGGGGGAGGGAAGAGCAGGAAGCATCAACTCCCATATGCGCCTCGACCGGGCAAGCCCAGGGTTTCGAGCCGGCGACCTCAGCATTTCCAGGTCGACGCTTTATCCACTGCGCCACCACAGGTCAGGCAGGACAGCACTTCTTGCATAGCTGTTATGCTTGCAGGTATAGTTAGGAACGTCTTAAAGTGATAAAGAGTCCAGACTATAGACCAGGGGTCTCAAACTCAACTCAGCATGTGGGCCGCAGAGCAAGATCACAGCCATTAGGCGGGCCGCACTAGGTCTACAAAAGGCAACTGTTACGCAACACTTTTCTCACTGCAGTTGAAAACAAAAAAAAAATCAGTACAAGCACAATCGTACATGCAGTTTACTCAGTGTCACAAAACGACCAGAAACTGTAGTTCGCATCACAACTGCTGTTAACTAAGCTAATATCTAGCTAGGATGCTAGAGAAATGAAAAATACAAGTAGGCCCCTAGGCTTACTTAATTTTATCCAAAATATTTTGAACTTCGTGGATTAGTCTGCGGGCCGCACAAAATTGTTTGGCGGGCCGCGAGTTTGAGACCCCTGCTATAGACAGTGGTTTAAACAAGTGGGGATTTTTTTTTTCACAATAAAATATGCGAAGGTGGGCAGTTCATAGGTGTGAAAATGACTCAGCAGCAACGTTAGGAACACAAGGACTTTCTGTATTACTCCCTACTCTGTGTGGTCTGGCTTATCACCTGGTTATCACAAGGTGGCTGCTGCATCATGTGTGTATTCCAGACGGGAAGCAACAAAAATCATGTCTGTAGCTGTCCTTCGTTACATGTAATAGCGAAAGCCTTTCCAGAATACCTTTCAACAGACTTATATTATATTTATGTTGCATTAACCTGAACCATAGATGTCACCATTTCTAGCTGGAAGGGAGTGCAGATGAACAAGTATCTAGCTCCCTGATCTTCATAAGAGAGGAAGATGAAGGGAGAGGAAGGTTGGAATGAGGTGTCGGGTGAGTGAGACTACCCTGTCAACTACCTACAATGCTCCCGTCAGGCCGAGAGCCATCTCCTGGAAGACTGGAATAAGCTGTTAGTTTTTGTCTGAATCTCTAGTGCCTGGAACTTACTTGAAACCTCATAAACAATTGGAGTGAACACATGCATGCAAGATACCAGGGCTTAGGAAAAAATGTTTAAGAATTGTCATTTCTTTTATGAGACAGAGAACCTGTTTCCCCTCCAGCCATCTAGTGCTATACACAGGTGGGAGAGCACCGAGAGGCAGGGTGTGTGCTGTGAGGGAGGGAGCAGCCGCAGTTAGCATGAGCACCAAGAGGCAGGGTGTGTGCTGTGAGGGAAGGAGCAGCAGCAGTCAGCATGAGCACCAAGAGGCAGGGTGTGTGCTGTGAGGGAGGGAGCAGCAGCAGTCAGCATGAGCACCAAGAGGCAGGGTGTGTGCTGTGAGGGAGGGAGCAGCAGCAGTCAGCATGAGCACCAAGAGGCAGGGTGTGTGCTGTGAGGGCAGGAGCAGCAGCAGTCAGCATGAGCACCAAGAGGCAGGGTGTGTGCTGTGAGGGAGGGAGCAGCAGCAGTCAGCATGAGCACCAAGAGGCAGGGTGTGTGCTGTGAGGGAGGGAGCAGCAGCAGTCAGCATGAGCACCAAGAGGCAGGGTGTGTGCTGTGAGGGCAGGAGCAGCAGCAGTCAGCATGAGCACCAAGAGGCAGGGTGTGTGCTGTGAGGGAAGGAGCAGCAGCAGTCAGCATGAGCACCAAGAGGCAGGGTGTGTGCTGTGAGGGAGGGAGCAGCAGCAGTCAGCATGAGCACCAAGAGGCAGGGTGTGTGCTGTGAGGGAGGGAGCAGCAGCAGTCAGCCTGAGCACCGAGAGGCAGGGTGTGTGCTGTGAGGGAGGGAGCAGCAGCAGTCAGCATGAGCACTGAGAGGCAGGGTGTGTGCTGTGAGGGAAGGAGCAGCCGCAGTCAGCATGAGCACCGAGAGGCAGGGTGTGTGCTGTGAGGGAGGGAGCAGCAGCAGTCAGCCTGAGCACCGAGAGGCAGGGTGTGTGCTGTGAGGGAGGGAGCAGCAGCAGTCAGCATGAGCACCGAGAGGCAGGGTGTGTGCTGTGAGGGAAGGAGCAGCAGCAGTCAGCATTAAGCCTCAGGTCTGTTCTCTGCCTTTCTGTCCAGGCCAGTGAGTCTTGCAAGTGGCAGGGGAGAGGAGGACGGACTATAGGGCAAAGCCTCAACCCTTTCAGGTAGTAGGTACGAATTAGAAGCACAAAGGACAAAAAGGAGTAAACTCAGAGAGGGTAACAAGCCTAGGAACTGGGGCGTTCCAGCATACCATCACCCCTAATGGGTTTTAACTTCCTTGGAGAGAGAATTTTCATTTGGAGGGTGGGAACATTTTTGTTTTGTGAACCATTGGAAATATCCTCTACATTTTAACTCCCTTTAGTTACTCAAGCTCTTCAGTAAAACGAGCCTCTCTCATTTTAGGAGGCTTCTGGATAGGTCTAGGGCAGTGGTTCTCAACCTGTGGGTCGCGACCCTGGAGGGGTCGCCTAAAGCCATCGGAAAATACATAATGCATATCAGGTATTTACATTCCGAATCATAACTGTAGCAAAATTACAGTTATGAGGTAGCCACCAAAATTATTTTTTGGTTTGGGGTCACCGCAACATGAGGAACTATATTGCAGGGTCACGGCATTAGAAAGGTTGAGAACCACTGGTCTAGGGGAAGAGTTTGCTCTCCCATATCACCCTCCAGGAGGCCAACTTTGTGTGGGCACAGACAATCCTGAGCTTGCTCTGGCTGGACAGCATTGTGTGAACACAGACGATCTTGAGCTTGCTCTGGCTGGACAGCATTGTGTGAACACAGACAATCTTGAGCTTGCTCTGGCTGGACAGCATTGTGTGGGCACAGACAATCTTGAGCCTGCTCTGGCTGGACAGCGTTGTGTGGACACAGATGACCTTGAGCTTGCTCTGGCTGGACAGCATTGTGTGGACACAGACGATCTTGAGCTTGCTCTGGCTGGACAGCGTTGTGTGGACACAGACAATCTTGAGCTTGCTCTGGCTGGACAGCATTGTGTGGGCACAGACAATCTTGAGCTTGCTCTGGCTGGACAGCATTGTGTGGACACAGACGACCTTGAGCTTGCTCTGGCTGGACAGCATTGTGTGGGCACAGACAATCTTGAGCTTGCTCTGGCTGGACAGCGTTGTGTGAACACAGACAATCTTGAGCTTGCTCTGGCTGGACCAGCGGTGAAGACAGCTACGGTACCGAAGCAGGTTGGTGCGGCTTTCAAGAGGATGACTCAGGACCAGACGTGGGGCTTGCGGCAAATGCATCACCCCCAAATACACTGAAGGAGGGTCTGGAATGGGGTAGGGATAAAAAGAGGGGTGCGGGGGGCCCTGGCCGGTTGGCTCAGCGGTAGAGCGTCGGCCTAGCGTGCGGAGGACCTGGGTTCGATTCCCGGCCAGGGCACACAGGAGAAGCGCCCATTTGCTTCTCCACCCCTCCGCCGCGCCTTCCTCTCTGTCTCTCTCTTCCCCTCCCGCAGCCAGGGCTCCATTGGAGCAAAGATGGCCCGGGCGCTGGGGATGGCTCTGTGGCCTCTGCCCCAGGCGCTAGAGTGGCTCTGGTCGCAACATGGCGACACCCAGGAGGGTCGCAACATGGCGACGCCCAGGATGGGCAGAGCATCGCCCCCTGGTGGACAGAGCGTCGCCCCTGGTGGGTGTGCCGGGTGGATCCCGGTCGGGCGCATGCGGGAGTCTGTCTGACTGTCTCTCCCTGTTTCTAGCTTCAGAAAAATGCAAAAAAAAAAAAAAAAAAAAAAGAGGGGTGTGGGAATCTGGTGGCGCTGCCACTTCTGAGTTGTGACCTTCAGTAAGTCGTTCTCTGCGACCCTCACAGGACCCATATAACAGGTTGTTGTGAGGATTAGCTGAGAAAAACGCATGGAAAACACTTAAGACATATCTTATGCTCAATGTTTATTCTGTTGGAAAATTCATCTCCTTATTCACACCCTCATAACAAAGGGAAACTGAGCCAAAATATGTAGATTGGTCCAAAGTACAGCTATAGGTGGCTATAGTGTTCTAGGATAGCTTCATATTAGCCCTTACCATATTACCCCCAAATTATTTTTGTGTCAGATTCCACCACTAAAACTGTCATTTGGAGCCTGACCTGTGGTGGCGCAGTGGATAAAGCGTCGACCTGGAAATGCTGAGGTCGCCGGTTCGAAACCCTGGGCTTGCCTAGTCAAGGCACATATGGGAGTTGATGCTTCCAGCTCCACCTTCTATCTCTGTGTCTCTCTCCTCTCTCTCTCCCTTTCTCTCTCCTCTCTAAAATAAATAAAATTAAAAACAAAACAAAAACAAAAACAAAAAAACTGTCATTTGGAGGGAGAGGCCTGCCTCAGCCATCTGGTATACCCAAGGCCTAGTGTAGTGCCCAGCAAGTATAGGATTTCTCAGCAAATGTTTGTGGAAGTACAGCTGATCCCTTCACACTGCTTCCCTTACTAACATGACCTCTCCTCAACCTCCCTTCTGGCCATTTAGAGTGTCCTGAAAGCCCTTGAGCTGGCGTTTTCATTAAACAAGGACTTCCAAGGGACAACCACCCTTTCCTTTCCTGTCCATTCTTGGGCAGGCCAGAAACACTCAGTTCACAACAGGAAACCAATAGCTTTGTGCTATCAGAAGACATTTCCTTCACAGCACAAAACGTCTGAGTAATAATTTCGAGCCGGGCTTCACCCATTTCCTGTAAAAGGAGGCACATTGGCCTATCCTGGTCGTGCAGAGCCCGGGCCTTCCAGCTGGGAGTGATGCAATGCCTCCTGCACTGGGGACCTGGGCCAGTTTTCTCCCTCCGTCACACCAGGTTCAGCATCTTGTGTAGCAGACTCACTTGGAAAATGGCCTCTTCACATTTATGCAGAACAGACAGTCACTGTGACTAATTTGTACCCTTGTCTGAATAAGTTTCATAGGCAGCTTTGAGAGTGAAAATTTGTGGGGTAAAGAGGGCCATAACTTTCTCTGAAAGCCAATCAGGAATTAACGGATGTTCGGGTTCATAAAAAGGCTGATGGACGGACACCCAGTAGCTTCCTTTTGGCTGATTTGGTGCGTTGGGGAAATGACCATGAAATTGTGAGGTAGAGATGAGTTTTGCCTGACCATGTGGTCCATTCCACTGTCTCCTGGCAGAGGTTAGGGCATTGTACTTTCTGAGTACTAAAAGAGAAGAGCCTAGTCCTCCTTAGTAATTACCTCAGATCTTTTCATATTGAGTCTGGAAGAGACACTTTTCTTCACTTGCCTGCATTTTACACACAGGAACACGGAGGCCTCAAGAGGCAAATAACTTCTCACAAGCTGCAGAGCAGGTAGGTCACCGGCAGAGCCAGGTTAGAATCCAGACTTCTTCGTTTTCAGCACCATGTGCCCCAAAGATTTTGAATCCCTTTCTTCTACTACTGTTTCGGAAACTTCTCACATGGATCTTTGGGCTCACCTATGAGGGAACAGAACACTGTGGGTTTCTAAAAGAAATAGCTGGTAGGAACCCGCAGCTTTAGAGAGAGTTCAGACGCTGCCCTTTTCCACATCATGTTAGGCAGAAAGCAGAGGGGCAGGGGAGGGGTCCTGATCTGTTGTGGGCAACCCCAACCAGGGACATTCAATCACGTTACATAGGAACGTGATTGTTAACAAGGGAGCCATTATCACTGGACTTACCTGGGAGAAGGTGACCCTGTCAGAGGCAGTTGAAAGGCCCATCCTGTCCCTGCAGCATCACAGAGCCTGTTTATTTGCTGTGAATGGGCTTTCATGTCATAAAATGTAGATTGCAAGGATGCAGAACCTGTAAAATCAACAGGTTTAAAGAGACACATTGGACAGCACAAAAGCCAAGCCTAAGAGTCCATAATAAGTTTCCTGATGCAAGAAAAAGATGACCCAGGTCTTATGGGCAGTCATGGATATAAGGATGAGACCAGAATCATTCTTTTTCTTGTGCTGGTTACAGGCTCCCACCAGTCCCTCTCTGGGGAGAGTGTGTATGGATGGTTGGATGTAGGCATCTATGTATCTTCTACAGTTTCAGCTCATAGAGTGGGCTTTACCATTTTCTTTTTTCTTTAATTAATTTTAATGGGGTGACATGGATAAATCAGGGTACATAAGTTCAGAGAAAACATCTCCAGGTTATTTTGACTTTTGATTATGCTGCATTCCCATCACCCAAAGTCAAATTGTCTTCTGTCATTTTCTATCTGGTTTTCTTTGTGCCCCTCTCCTCCCCTCCGTTACACCCCCCGACCCTGGCTTTGCCATTCTCAACACATGCACTTGCCCTTTCCATATAAAGTCCAGAGATAAACACCCCTTCATGTATTTTTATTTTTATTTATTTTTTTTTTTTTTTTTTTTTTTTTTGTATTTTTCTGAAGCTGGAAACGGGGAGAGACAGTTAGACAGACTCCCGCATGCGCGCCCGACCGGGATCCACCCGGCACGCCCATCAGGGACAATGCTCTGCCCACCAGGGGGCGATGCTCTGCCCCTCTGGGGCATCGCTCTGCCGTGACCAGAGCCACTCTAGTGCCTGGGGCAGAGGCCAAGGAGCCATCCCCAGCACCCAGGCCATCTTTGCTCCAATGGAGCCTTGGCTGCGGGAGGGGAAGAGAGAGACAGAGAGGAAGGAGGGGGGGGGTGGAGAAACAAATGGGTGCTTCTCCTGTGTGCCCTGGCCGGGAATCGAACCCGGGTCCTCCGCACGCTAGGTCGACGCTCTACCGCTGAGCTAACCGGCCAGGGCCCTTTCACATATTTTTATAAATACTAAGAAGACTCTCAACAGGAAATAAATGGCACACTCAAATTTGGATAATAGGAGGGTTTCATAAAGGACTGTTTATAAAGGCGTGGAAGTGAGTGGAGTAGTGCAGTAATCAGGCCCGTACAGCTCAGAGCGGCGAGGGGAGAAACTGGTTCTAGGGATCTGGAGGGAGAGAGCCATGTAGAGAAAGTGCTTTGAGGGGAGCAGTGACTTCTGGTCAAGAGACACAGTGATTTCCAGGCACGCTCACAGAGAGAATTCCGGAGAACAAACACCCGAAATTCACTCTTCTCCCTCCCTCGTGCTGGGCCTCCCCTTGGCCAAACTCAGCAGAGAGCCAGAGGGCCAGGGAGCACATCTATGCAGATGGAGCAGCCGGTAGGAAAACGTATGTCTTGGTGCTGGACTGGAGGCTCTGTAGTTACAGTGCGGGGTCTGCCCTGCCCCCTGCGCTCCTAACATATGTGAGGTTGGCCAGAAGGTGCGCCAAGGAGGCATCAGCTTGCTGAGTTCCTTTTCTCTGCAAATGAGAAGGGAAAGAAGTGCCCTTGTCAACAGGACATCCTCAGTAACTAGGAGCAGCAGCAGGGTTAGCTGCCTGGACAATAAATAATTGAAGATCATATCAGAATGCGATCGCTTCGGGGAAGGGAGACTTCCTCAAGGCAGCAGAGAAAAATCACAAGCGTAAGTTCAGGGAGGCCAAGGGAAAAGTGTTAAAGGTTGAGGGCTCACTAAGTGACACTTAGACTGGATTATGGTTACAGAAAATGACATAAAGAAAGCAAAAGACTTTCTTTAAGGAACTGGCTGTTCCTCTGTTTTGTGTTAACTCCAGTCCAGTAAGCTGGGCACCTGAAGTAAGCTTCTGACAGAGACAGAGGAAAAGGTGGTAAAATGGGGCTCAGGGAGAACCTGAAGGGTGGGCACCCAGATGAGATGAGGCGGCTGAGGGGGAGTCTGGCATAGCCGACCGTGAAATGACACTAAAATTCAGTAGATGACATTTGCTCCTTTGTTTCTCCATCCCTCGCCTTGGGACCAAGATATTTAAAGTTAAGGCAGGTTTTGGTCCTGGGTCTTCTCCATGGGATCTGTCCTGGCGCAGGACCAGGGAGGGTGTACCTGGTTTATGGGAGGGAAGAGCCAGTGTCATTTATTGATTAATTTATTTGTTAATGTTTGTGTGCCTGGCCTTATGCTGAATGCTGAGGGTATAGAAGTGAAGTGTCCTTCAAGAAACCCTTAAACACATCTATGAGAGTTCTATAACATCCTAGCATCAGCTACATGCAAGAGACATAAGGCAAGATTCATTGTCTTTTAGAGGAGAGATAGCACGGGTGACCCCAGGTGTGGCCAGGTGAAAGATGCCCCAAAGCAGGTACATACATTTTCTGTTGGGGACATCTGAGTTGCCAAGGCCACACAATGACAAGTCTCGAGAACATGACCGGTCACTGGTAGAGTTACAGATATTGATCGACTTACGACCTATGTAACTTACGACCATTCGACATTACGACCACAATCGCTAGCCACGACTGCTCTTGTCTGGCAGCGCAAGCGTTGCCCAGCTGGGTGTACGACAGTGCAGACCAGCTTCCGGCAGCACTACCATCTCCGTGTGCACCATTTCAACTGTTATCCCAGACTTGGTACAGCAATTTGTGTTTTGTGTCTTGGATATTTTTCATCAAATCCCTCCCAAGATGTCCACCAAGAGGAAATTGTCTTTTTCTACGCCTCAGCCTGCCAAGAAGGAAAGAAAGGCCATCGGTCTCGACACGAAAACGAGCACAGGCTCATCCGACTTGTGCATGGGTTCACCAGCTTGAGTGCAGGGGCGCTGGCTTGAGCATGGGATCGTAGACATGACCCCATGGTCGCTGGTTTGAGCCCAAAGTCACTGGCCTGAGCAAGGGGCCACTCACTCTGCTGTAACCCCCTGGTCAAGGCACATATGAGAAAGCAATCAATGAGCAAGTACTAAGGAGGAAAGAAAGTGAATGTGATCGCACGTTTATGAAAAAACTAACTCCGGTAACCCCAACTGCTGCCTCAGATGACAACATCAACGATCCGCAGCCAAGCACCAGCGGCCAATAAAATGTTTTATACATGTTTATATATTTTGATATGTTTTGCAATTGGGAAAATGTTTCCTATGGTATTTTTTACACCTGTATTTTGTATTTTTGTATGCACCTGTATTTTGTAATTTTGTATGTTTTGCAAATATATATTAAACCAGTTGTACTGGTAATGCAGTGTTTTACTTAAACCTGACGAATGTAAAAATAAGAAACAAAATGTTGTAGAGATGATACAAATGGCATAAAATGAACAAAGAAAATTATGATATATAACAATAATGAAAGAAAATTATGATAAAATATGACTTAAAGATTTTTATAACATCATTTCACAGTACTATACATATAGCCTCCTCAACTTTCAACCAAATCGTGTTACAACCAGTCTGTTGGAACTAATCACGGTGGTCGTAAGTCGAGCACTAGCTGTATATATCAAACCGAAGTTAGTATGTAGCAGTTATGGCATACACCTCTGTTCAAAGCTAAGTTTTTTAGTACAGATATAGAAAACCCCTGCCAAGCGACATCACAGAGTGAAGTTTAAGGAGCTTTTTTTTTTTTTTTTGTATTTTTCTGAAGCTGGAAACTGGGAGAGACAGTCAGACAGACTCCTGCATGCGCCCGACCGGGATCCACCCGGCACGCCCACCAGGGGGCGACGCTCTGCCCACCAGGGGGCGATGCTCTGCCCATCCTGGGCGTCGCCATGTTGCGACCAGAGCCACTCTAGCGCCTGGGGCAGAGGCCACAGAGCCATCCCCAGCGCCCGGGCCATCTTTGCTCCAATGGAGCCTTGGCTGCGGGAGGAGAAGAGAGAGACAGAGAGGAAGGCGTGGCGGAGGGGTGGAGAAGCAAATGGGCGCTTCTCCTATGTGCCCTGGCCGGGAATCGAACCCGGGTCCCCCACACGCCAGGCCGATGCTCTACTGCTGAGCCAACTGGCCAGGGCCTTTTTTTTTTTTTTAATTTTTAATTTTTGTATTTTTCTGAAGCTGGAAACAGGGAGGCAGTCAGACAGACTCCCGCATGTGCCCGACCAGGATCCACCTGGCACGCCCACTGGGGGTGATGCTCTGCCCATCTAGGGCGTCACTCTGTTGTGACCAGAGCCACTCTAGCACCTGAGGCAGAGGCCATGGAGCCATCCCCAGCGCCTGGGCCATCTTTGCTCCAATGGAGCCTCAGCTGCGGGAAGGGAAGAGAGAGACAGAGAGGAAGGAGAGAGGGAGGGGTGGAGAAGCAGATGGGCGCTTCTCCTGTGTGCCCTGGCCGGGAATCGAACCCGGGACTCCTGCACGCCAGGCCGACGCTCTACCGCTGAGCCAACCGGCCAGGGCCTAAGTAGAGCTTTCTTATCGAGTTATTGTATTATTGGCCAACTGTGCAATCCTGTAGCTTCACTGGGGAGAAAACATGAAGAAACGGGCTTGTGTTCTCATGAGAAAAGTATCCATGTTAATTGTCGAACAAAGAGCCATTATTGAGTAATGGAAAGAATTGGAGACATTGTTCCAGGAGATCTGGAAGGACAGGATGGAGAACTCGAGGGTGCAAGCCTCACTGTGGCAGGAAACTAGACCGAGTACCTTGTAACTCGAAAACATAACAGAGGTCACTGTGAACTTATTTGTTCATGGGCTCAGGGGATAGAGATGAGGAGGTGAGGGTCTTTTCCACTCAGTCCAGCAAGAAGGGGCTCGGACAAGAGAAAAGCAACTGGAACCACCTAGTGAAGGGCCCGCACAAAGCTAAGGGTTAGAATTATAAGTTTCCCAGACACCAGGATTCCCTTTATTTGAAATTAAGAACCATCCAAACTAATCCAAGATGATAGAAATCAGAACTGTGGTTGCTTGGGCTGGGACCGGGAGGTTGACTGGAAGGGGGGCAGGGAGGAATTTTCTAGGGTTGATGGGTGGGTTCTTTATCTTGATGGTGATGTGCAGGTTTTTCCAAATGCATCAGGCTAGACATTTCAGATATGTGCATTTCACTGTAAATAAAATTTAAATGATGGAATTAAAAATATAGAAATAATAGGAAATTTATTTAGAAATATTCCTGTATTGGCCCACACTTCAAAGGGGAGAAAGGATATCCTCAGGCTACAACCCTAACCTTGAGAGGACAACATGGCAGGTAACTCACAAGACCAGGTGCCAGAGGGCTGGACTCTGACCTGGCTCTGCTGGCCATCCAGATGGACGATTGTCTCCCTTTCTGCTTCTGTCCTACTCTGTAAACCGAGGGACTTTCCCCAGGTGATGGCTGAGCTCGGACAGCCCGAAACTCCTCATCCCCGTTTCTGAGACAGAGAGGCTGGCCGGATGAGCTATGGGTGTGACCTGATTTGGTGATTCTTGTGATCTGAATCTCTTCCACATGTCTGGTGTCAGCCCAGTGCGGAGCGGGAGGGAGAGCGGGCAATCCGATACCTCCGGGAAGTCCAGTGCTCTGTTGCTGCTAAAATTAGAACCAGGCAGCAGCTGAGATCAAGGCCGTTCCTTTCCCAGTTTCCCAGCCCCGGTGAGCTCACTTCTCCCTCCACCCTGCCCCTGCAGAGGCACTCAGCAGTTCCAGAAGACCCCCAGCTCAGAGAGAGGAAGCTGAAGGAGCGGTCTTATCTCACAGAGACCTGGACCCTTTTAGACAGAGACTCGGAGTAGGAAAAAGGAGAAAAAAAAATGAATCAAAGGAGGGAAAGGAAGAAGGAAGGAGACAAGAACAAGGGAAGAGAAGTAACTTGAATGGAAGATCCTGTTGGTCTATCCTTACCCTCTGCTGCTGTGTGTACCCACTGGCTTCCACAAAGATAGGAGTGCATACATCCTTGTTTTTATGAATGTTGGTCAAATAAGTTTGTAAATATGATATATATGTTTGCTCGCTTATAGTTTGCATTGGGTGTGAGGGACAGACTGTAAGCAGGCAGGGTCGTAGTCTTAAAACTAAGCCTTTCCCACCCTTTTAATACTAAGATCTTTTCAAAACTAAGCTTTTCCCCACACCCTTGACTATTGCATGATGTGGGGTGGTGCACTTTCATGAGGAATCCCATTATGCCTCAGATAAGTGACTTTTTTTTTTTTTCAGAGACAGAGAGAGAGAGTCAGAGAGAGGGATAGACAGGGACAGACAGACAGAAACGGAGAGAGATGAGAAGCATCAATCATCAGTTTTTCGTTGCGACACCTTAGTTGTTCATTGATTGCTTTCTCATATGTGCTTTGACTGTGGGCCAGTGACCTTGGGTCCAATCTGGTGAGCCTTGCTCAAATCAGATGAGCCCGTGCTCAAGCTGGCGACCTCGGGGTCTCGAACCTGGGTCCTCTGCATCCCAGTCCAACGCTCTATCCACTGCGCCACCGCCTGGTCAGGCAGATAAGTGACTTTGTATCAGAGACTTCCTTGTTTGTATATTGGATTAAAGGTTTTGATTTCTACACTATAAAATGGGGCAGAGGTGCCCATGCAGGAGAAGAGCAAAGTAAGGCCACGTGGAGGAGAGGAGAAGCAGCCAAGGTGGCAGAGAACTGAAGGAGAGGGTAGTTTGTGCAGAGAGAAGGAGATGGGGAACAGAGGTGAATAAGGCTGGTGAGCTAGAAACCTTTGATTCTAGGAAACTCGTATAAGTCAGTGGCTTTGGGAGCCCTGAATGGAAAGGAAAGTGTTTTCCCACTGTGTGTATTTCTTGCCCTCTGGGTGCAAGCTAGGATAAAAGCTAATGGCCCACTAGTTCTTGGCTCCGTTGTTTCATTACCGTCTGTCCTAATCAGATGGGAACCTGCATTGAGAAGGAGAAGGAATCACAGGCGGCTGTGATGGTGGCCGCGGCTACTGGCCTTACAAGGAAAAACTCTAAAAAGTGAAATGATGATATTTCCTCATCACATACAGGCAGAACTTGATTGATTGCACTTCACAGATTCTGTTTCCATCAACATTGAGGCAAGATCTTCCACCAGCAAAAAGATAACTCGCTCAAAGCTCAGAAGATGGTTAGCATGTGTTAGCAATAAAGCATTTTCCACTAAGGTGTGTACATTTTTTGACACAATGCGATTGCACACATAACATACTATAGTATAGTGTAAGCATAACTATATGCACTGAGAAACCAAATAATTTGAGTGACCTGCTTTATTGCAAAAGTCACTTGATCGCGGTGCTCCGGAACTGAACCCATAGCATCTCTGATGTGTGCCTGTATTTGGCCGGTGGCTCGCACCTGAGTGCAGGCCAGAAGCAGGCCCTGGGGCTGGCCTTGAATTCTAGCTGTGTTACAGACAGATTTACCAGGATCTTGAGGAGTTCACCTCATTTCTGCCTCATTCTCTCTATCAGCAACGGAGAGCTCTGAGTGGCACGGTATTGGGAAGATGATGTAAAGTGAATTATATGAGAGCACTGTGGAGGTGCCCGTGCAGGCTGGCCACAGGTCCAGCTGGAAGCATCTGTAGGCGATTTTCTGGTCTGGCTGGTTTTGGTCGATCTGCTTCTGGGACTCTTAGTTCATGTGGGTCTCTATTCCTGAAGCTGCCCCAACAGTGGTTTTTATCCTGTATTTTCCCAGTCGTACTCAAGGTTTGCATGCGGAGGGCAGAACAGAGGTGCATCTGGCTGTCCCTTCCCTTTCTGGTTGGCACTGGCAGCTGGTGGCTTATGAGCAGCCTTCCCCTGGCCCTGTAGCAGCCAAGCCCTCGTGCCATTTGTCTGCTGAGGGGACAGGTTGCCCGCAGAGCCGTGCAGATCAAGCGCAAGATCGCATGCAGAGTGCCTGACATGGCGGTGGACACAGAGTAGATGCTGGAGGTGACAGCTCTTCAGTAGGATGACTTAGGAAGAGTTTTTAAAAAGCCATGTCATCAATCAGTTAATTAATTCGATGCTCTGGACTTTTCAGCTGATAGAAAACGTATCTAATTTCTTTTGGGAAAATACATGTTGCAATTTTGTACCTGACTGCTGAGCAGTCATACCCGTAATTCCATTCTTATCGTTGTCGCTGTTAGTGGGAGTAATAACGTACTGACCGTGCGAGGGGGAGGGTGCAGCAGGTCCCAGCGTCCCTTCCTCGGGGACAGGATGGGGTGTGCTTGCTCACGGCTCCCCAGTGGCTCTCACCGTGGGTCTGGCGCCCGCACTTCAGGCTCAGTTTGCAGTGACTCTTCAGTCTTATCACCTGGATGCCGCTGAACGGGACTTGAAGGAAGTGCCGCCCAGAACTCCCACCCTGGAGCTGCCCAGAACAGAGCGACAGCACATGGAGAAGAGGCGTGGCATTCCTCTTCCCTCTGGGCCTCCTGGCTGTCCCTGCCTTAGACATCTCCATGCTGTCTTTCTGACCTCGCCTATCCGGTGGCACGGGAAGTCTGTCTTTGCCAATGTCGTGATGTCTGTGGTGGCCACGGTGACCAGGAGGTCTTTATCCTGAGGTCTCACTGGAGTCAGATATACTGAGAGACTGGCTCTTCTTCTCAACCAGAAATATTCTCAGAGGGAGCCAAGCGAGCGAGCTGGCATTCCAGGAGGTGCTGTGAGAGCTGTGGGCACGAAAAGGAAAGAGAAGAATCCTCCTAGACATACAAATCTCAAGCTAAAAACCATGGGCATACCTGCGCAGCTGCCTCTCAGCGAGGCTGTGTTTGTGAGGCCCTGAAGGACAGCGCTCCCCTTCACGTGTGGAGACAAAACTTAGAGCTGAGCTGTGAGCCCTTGGGCTTAAGTTTCTTTCTGTGAGCCTCAGTCCCTCTCATCATCAGGCGAGAGTTACTATGGTCAGACCCCACCTTTCTTTCCTGCCTCTGAAACTCACAGGTGGATGCCCCAAGGCACACGCTGGTTCGGCCCCGCCTGAGGCAGGGACCCGGCATCCTCGTCTGTCGTCTTGGTGGCCCCAGCACCTGTTCCCTCAGCTCTGGGGCCTGGTGCTGTTGCCACAAGCTGTGTCTCTTCCCCAGCCTCTTTCATGGCCTGTCACGCCATCTGTGAGGCACCACATTTTTCTTGAGTCTCCTTTGATGCTCACCGGACCCGGGGAGGTCTTTCTGATGAGCAGTAGGCTCTGTGACAGCATGCAGTGCAGGCCCCTGTGGAGGGCCAGACACGGGGACAGAGAGCCCTGACCACGTCGGTGTGTATCAGCCGTCAGGGACTCTGCCCAGCGCCTTGCTCATGCCCTGCCTTGAGCTGCTGTAAGCCAACTTCCAAGATCCTTACAATGGATCTATACGTGGTTTTTGAGCTTGAATAGTAAACAAACTCACCAGCTTTTCTTTCTTCGGGCTTCTGCAGACTTCCACAGTGTAGAGAAAGCTCTGGACATGGGCCTTGTCTCATTCCCTCACAGGAACTGCCCATCTGAAGATATGTGTGTCCTTTTGCACAATGTTGGTTAGAGATGCTGCTCACTGTGTTACCTCATGTCTGTTACATAAGGACTCACTTGATAAATTTCTCCTTGAACACGGTGCCAGGAAAAATTTCTCTTTCCAGTCTGATTCCAGAGATTTGTACAGCAAGAAGAGTACGGGCCAGTGCGTTTTCCTTTCATCCAGGAAACTCAGAGATACATCCAGCCTTCACTAGAGTAAACAGTTCATCTCCATGCTGGAAACATACTGTTCTCTTTTCCTCCCACTGTCCTCTTCTGAGCTGTGGTCAGGGTCTAGAGTTTCCTTTCGCTCTTTTGGGAAAGGGGGGGAGGGTAAACCACCCGCCCCAAAATATTCATGTGTACATATACATGCATGACACAGATGGCCCCTGTCTGCCGAGTCCCTGTTCAGGCACTGGGAGCACAGCTGGTCCACTGGGGAGCTGAGCAGATGGACAAGACCTTGAAGGCAGTGCAAAATGGGGTCAGTTTGAAATCAGGGCAGAGAAAGGCTGGAGGAGTTCAGAAGAAAGGGTAACTCTGGAAGAAGATGTTAGAATGGGGAGGCTTCTTGGAAGGCAGGGAATTCTGACTGGATTGGGAAGGATGGAAGACATTTCGAAGGAAAAGGTCAAGGAGGAAGGACACGTCTGATGGAAGGAATGGTTTGAATAAAGACTTGTTTAGGAAAAAGTGAATTGCCCTCCACATTTGACCAGAACATTCAGACTTGAGTTCACTTGGCAGGTGAGACACACGCAGGAGGCAGTGGGCGCCAAGGCTATTCCTACAGTGGTGTGTACTTGTTATTCATAAACAGAACTTGGGGTTAGCATGTTCTTTTGTTCAACCATCCTGTGAAGTAGATAGAGGGAAAAGGAGGATTCATTTCTATGGGGCAGGTGCTCGGGCGACGGAGGGAGCTCTGAAGTCATGAACTCTGTTGAGGGTTGCAGCCCAGAGGTGAGAAAACCAGTTCCACAGACCCAGATCTAGAGCTTGATCCACTGGGTCAGGTCTCATCTCTGGAAATACAAGGTGAGGGGGTCTGCGGGGCCAGGCTGGTGCCGCTCGCCTTGGAGAAGAGAATCAGAATTTTGTTTTCCTCAGGGGGTGGGTGGGGGTGTTGGTGAGAAGGAAAGGGAGGAGCCAGGGAGTGTCATTTAAGGCAGCGGTTTCCCTTAACAACGCCTGCAGATGGATGAATTTCCGTGCAGCCCGGTACTCTGTTCCTTTTCTGTTACTGAAGAGGAACAATGAGGGAGTGAGGGATAAGCAGCAATGTTTATCTTTCCAGCTCTGAACTTTCAAACGCTGGAATCCCCCAGGGGTGGGAAGAGTGGGTGTGGTCACTTCCCACCATTGCAAGGCGGGAGACCCAGCCACTCAGCTGGGGAAGAGGGGGTGTGATTTCCTCCCAGATAGGAAATTTATCTCCCTAATGGGAGCCTGCACAGAGTCATCAACACTTATCTCCAGAAGCAGATGACCAGAGAGAAGCCCTGCCCAGTGCTTTACCCCTAAGGGACTGAGTTAGCCAAAGGAGGGAGAGTAAGGATCGCCAGCTAAGGACCATAACCAGGAGAGCACCTGCTACCATTTGTGTGTTAAAGAATTCTGTCCACCGGACTTCCAGTGCTGACCCAGGACCCTCAGGGGAATCCCAGCTGCCCCTTGCAGGAGGCTACATGAGATGGAACTGCAGGAGCACAAAGGGGGGTTTGGTCCTTGCTTCAGAAGGAGTCCAGCGTTCTGGCATGAACATCTCAGCCCTTAGAATCAGGCTCTGGAAATTCCAAGAGCTCCACAAATAGCCCAACCTGCAGGGCTGTTTGTTGAAAGGAAGCACCCTCTTAGCACAAGCAGAACATTATAGCAGGAAGGAAGCCCCACCCCTTTTACAGCTGAGGAAACTGAACGCCAGAGGCCAAATATACTCACACTTATTAATGATATCATTTCAAATTTCCTAAACCCTTACTTTTAAAAAACCTATTTTATTAGACATGAAGTTAAGCAAATCACCTTCCATCTCCCTCCTCATGTCTGTCATATTTCTAAAGTTTTTTTTTTCATTTTAATTACACAAATAATGAACTTTTTTGCATCTATTTTGTCATCTATGAAATGAGGGTAATCTTTAGCTCATAAAAGTGTCAGAGTTAAAGTAAATAAGGCAATGAGGATAAAACATTTAAAACAGTTTGCAAATGTTCAATAAAAGTCATATAAAAGAAAATTTCCATTTCAAATTTCTTTAACCTCTCCCTGCCTCCCACATTTTGGGCATGGCCTTGGATTTTTAGAAATTTATATTTAATTACAATTGTCATACAATATTATATTAGTTTCAGTTGTATACCATAGAAATTAAACATTTATATACCTTGCAAAATGATCACCATAATGTCTATTACCCATCTGTCATTGTACATAGTTATTATATAATTGACTCTAATCTGTGGCTTTTAATAAAGTTTAAAGCTCATTATTATTTTTCTTCAAGAATTATTTAGCAGTGCATTACTTTGTCACTACATTAATAATATTTCACTTTAGTTTCATGTTAAATTATGTCAATACTTACATAATATGCATATTTTCAGTATTTATATAATAAGTCCTTTTATAATACAGCCTCCCTATGATTGAGTTGTTAAGCTTGATATATAGCCCAATTACATAATATTTATAAGTAAAGGTGTATGAGAAATGTCGTCAGAGCTGACGGGTTTAATCAATGCCTTTCTGTTGCTTTCACTCATGAACAACAACGTGCTGGGTTTTGAAATCTTGCTTTGCAGCCTTCTCAGAGTTTTATTGCCTCAGTGATTATGGGCATCTTCCTTTACCCTTGAAATTAAAGAAAAAAAGCCTCCACTTTTTTTTTTTTTTTTTTTTGTATTTTTCTGAAGCTGGAAACGGGGAGAGACAGTCAGACAGACTCCCGCATGCGCTCGACCGGGATCCACCCAGCGCGCCCACCAGGGGCGACGCTCTGCCCACCAGAGGGCGATGCTCTGCCCCTCTGGGGCGTCGCTCTGCCGCGACCAGAGCCACTCTAGCGCCTGGGGCAGAGGCCAAGGAGCCATCCCCAGCGCCCGGGCCATCTTTGCTCCAATAGAGCCTTGGCTGCGGGAGGGGAAGAGAGAGACAGAGAGGAAGGAGGGGGGGTGGAGAAGCAAATGGGCGCTTCTCCTATGTGCCCTGGCCGGGAATCGAACCTGGGTCCCCTGCACGCCAGGCTGACGCTCTACCGCTGAGCCAACCGGCCAGGGCCTAGCCTCCACTTTTTATCTCTGAGGAATTCTCATTCTTAACAAAAAGAGGTTTAACTTGGCCCAGCGTTTTCTCTCCAAATGTGCGTTTGTGGAATCCCTGGATACCCGGCTGATTTGTCTTCCTGAGTGCAGGCAGCACCTTCTTTCGGTTCCCCACGGTAGAGGGCCAGCCAGTGGGCCAGCCAGTGGAGTCCGAGTTACTAGTTCAGGGCTGTGGCCACCAGCGTGGTGGGCTCGAGGGAGTTTAGAGGATCTTTACATCTGTGTGCTTTGTTTTTCACAAGGCTACTTTACTGGGGCAAACTTTCCATATCAAACTGCTGAGCATTTCAGCCCTCCTTTTGTGAATGGGTCTGGCCAGGTTTGGTAGCCAAAACAGTCAACAACCTGCCCTGACCAATCAGAAAGAAGCAGAGGTAGTAGAGGGCGGAGGCTGAGGGATCTCCCCCCTACTTCTTGTGCCAAATATTTCTCCTTAATTATTGAATAATGATGGTGATGGTGGGGTGATGTCTGGGTGACCTGAGAAGGAGGGCTGGGGAAGCCATTATAGCAGAAGGACACTTAGCCAGTTTGGGGACAAGAGCTCTTTGCCAGGCAGTGTGGAAACATAGCCATACATTCAAACCAGAACAGCCGTGCCAGTACTTGTCCAGCCTGATTCCTCTGGTGTGTCGCCCCAGGTTCTCCGTTAGTGCGCCTGCTTGCTTGGGATCCCGGATGGGATGCTTTGCCAGTGCTGCTTGGACACGTGCAGGGTCGTCCCCCGGAGCTCAGAGTAAGGACAATGATGGCACCTTCTCCAGGAATCTGAGCATGTGCCTGACCAACTGACCTCGCCACCCTGCTGCAGACTGCGCCTCTGCCCTCTGCCAAGGTGAAAGGTGTGGTTGCAAGGGTATTTTGGGGGCTAGCAAGTGCTAGTTGGACGTTCAGTTGAGATTGGCATTTAATTGTTACTGAATCATACCTCAGAACTGAGCCAAAGAAGGGCTCTATCACACGGCAGCCAAGCTGTCAGGGAAGCGGTGCCAAGAAGTATGAAATTCTTCGGCACAGACAGCAGTGGTGCGCAGAATGCTCTCACACAGCGAGAGGATCAGGAAAACGGGGGCCTTGAGCTTGGCGCGAGCTGCGGGTGAGGCTTGGGTCCGAGAAGGCGCTGGGACAGGGCCACAGCCAAGTCCTCTAGGTCAGTCCCTGCACAAGACCTCTTGCCCCCAGTGTCTCTGCAGAGTGTTATATAAACCCAACGTGGAACAGGCTCACAGCAAACATTTGGATAGCTTGTGGAGAGGGCAGCCCAGTGTTTTGGGCAGGCAAACCCAAAGGGACACTGGCTTGGCTTGCAGACCTCAAGGTAGACTGACAAGGTAGGACAGGTGATGGGCAAGAAACACAGTTGGTGTCGGATCCTTAACGCGGGCATTAATTGAGAAGAGAACATTTGAGGTATGAAGAAGGAGTTGCTGAGAGTTTGCCAGACAGACCCTTAGGGAGGTGGTTAGGTTGAAGGGCCAAATATCTCAGTCCACTTCAGGAGTGGGAGTTGGAGGAGGGGCAGAGGAAGCCCGTCCGATGCTGTTGATGCTGGTGGAGGTTCTGACGCGGGCCTAGCACTCTTCAGATCCACTGACTCATTTACCTGCTGCTTGGCAGCATTACTGTCCCCATTGTACAGATGAGAAAAAAGGCAGAGAGGGGGTAAAAAACCTGTTAAAGTCACAAAGTCACAGAGCTAAGAAGGGGTGGGGCCGGTTGTCACATTCTATTTCACTGGGAAGAACGGACAGTCAGGAGTTGTTTTTTTTTTTTTTTTTTTTTTTTACAGAGCAGAGAAAATAGCGGTAGGATTCAGCATGAAAGACAGGGATTGGCTCCGCCAATGCTGATGGGATGTCTGTCCATAGACAGGAGCTTTCAGCCAACTTCCTCCTCCCGTTATTCCCTCTCCCGCTGATGCCATAGAGCTGGCTGGCAGCCAGAAGGCTGTGGGCATGGGGGGTGGCATGGCTTTGTGGACCCTGGTCAGGTCTTGCTGACTAATGTAGAAGCAAGGGCACTCTGAACCCTTAGTGAAGGAGGTGGACCCATGTTCTGATACCAGTGAGGGAAGGCTAGACGTCTGGCAAACTGAATGGAAGCAGTGGAGATACTTGTCAGGCAGAGCCGGGCCTTGTTCTGTGGAAGGTAATTGTTGCCTGTTTCCCGGTAAGAACTGACAGGGAAGGTGCATGTTTGGTGGACCTGGACATAGTGGGCACGGTTGTGTATGGGTCTGGGAAGAGTGGCTGAGTGCAGACTTTTCTGGAAATTCTGCTGCTGCCAACAGGCGAGGGTGGGGGGTGTCTGGTTCAACCCTACTGCCAACTCATGATTTGTGTGCCAGCTAGTGTGTGGGGTCAGACAGGAGTCCTGGACAGTGGGGACTGGGGGTAGGATGAGGGTACAAGGTTAGGGAGCTCTACCCGGGGCAGTGGAGTCTCAGGACATGGAAGAACACAGAAAGGGATGCTAGAAGCTGCAAGGAAGGTGTTCTCCCCTACAAACCGGCCTGAGGCTGTGCCAAGAGCAGGCAGCACCCATGAGTGACAAGGCATACTTCTGACCTTCTGTGGAATGTTCTGGAATGATTGCCTTTGGAGAGTACATACTGAGGAACCATATAAAGGAATTCTTCCTAAATGTCTTATATCTAAGTCTTATACATTTTCAATCTGGAAGTTAGGAGAAGTTAAAACATATTGAGAGGAATCTTTTCATTATGTCCCCAAATCATGAGCTAGTAAGGACTTAATGGTTTTTAATGTTAAAGGTTTAAGGATTTTCAGAGGGTAGAAAGTCCCAGGAGCCCCAGGGGAGGGGCCTGGGGATGTCGTTGAGGGAGATGGCCATTGAGATGGTCTGGATGGATGAGTAGAAGTTATATGGAGAATTGTCTTGAGTAAGAAAATTCAAATAGAGGAAACATCAAGGGCCGTAAAAGCATTGTCGTGGGAAACCTCAAATAATTTGACTCTCTTAGAACGTAATGTGAAACAGTACTATTTACAGGAGAGGAAGCGGAGACTGTTACAAGTAGACAGTGATTTAATAGGCTTTTGACATTTGACTGGCTCTAAACCTCAATGTTTATTATCAAGAGGGATGATTCATTGTAAATTCTAGAAGCCCAACCTAACAGTTCTCTTTGGGAACAAAGACTCACTTGTAAGCTGGGGTCTCCTGTCTGAAGCCCATAGACCTTTTGTCACTGTATTATTGTCACTGTCTTCCTCGTTATAGACAAAAGCTGTACCCATATCATGCCACACGTGGGCGCAATTGCCCAATTATGGAATCAGACTCTCCCAAAGAAAGATCAGGAAAGACCTTGTCCTCACAAACTCTTTTTCTAGATAACAAATTACAAATGAGCGTGAGAAATGGCCCAACATGATTATGTAAAAGCTGCAAACATTTGCCAAATGGAGGAATCTGAGCACAAAACTGGCTCCCATTCTTGGTCCTAACTTCTGGAGCTACCAAGACATTTTATCTTTTATTCTTGCTATTGTGACACAAATCAGAACTCTAGGTGTGGAATGCTATGAGGTCAGACTTTTTCAAATATATACACATTTTAAACAATTGCATGTTCATCACAGAAAACTGATCCCACTCCCCATCAGTTATATAAATATGTATTATATACATTACATATGTAGAGTTATGCAATTATGCATGTATATGATTATATGGTACTATATATTGTGTTATATATAACACGTGCATATTTACATATAATGTACATATATATCATCACATGTTTATAAACTATTATTTTCCCCTATGAATATACACTTTTAAATGTACATTTTAAGTATACATTTTATTTTTATTTTTTAAGTATACATTTTAAATGTAAAATGGATATCTTCCATTATAAAGTCTTATGTAATTTCATTTAACAAATCATTAACTATCACTCTTTTTTTTTTAATCTTTTTTTTTTTTTTGACAGAGACAGAGAGTCAGAGAAAAGGATAGATAGGGACAGACAGGAAGGGAGAGAGATGAGAAGCATCAATTCTTTTTTTTTGTTGCAGCACTTTAGTTGTTCATTGATTGCTTTCTCATATGTGCCTTGAACATGGAGCTAAAGCAGACCGAGTAACCCCTTGTTCAAACCAGCGACCTTGGGTCCAAGCTGGTGAGCTTTGCTCAAACCAGATGAAGCCAAGCTGGTGACCTCGGAGTCTTGATCCTGGGTCTTCCGTATTCCAGTGTGATGCTCTATCCATTGCACCACCGCCTGGTCAGGCTAAATATCACTCTTATATCATGACTTTAATAGCTGCACAGCCATCCAAAGTATAAATGCTTTGTCATTTACTGAAACAACCCATTTTTGGTGTTTTGTTTTGGTTCTTTATAGTTTTTTTTTGTTAAAGTAAACATCTCCATGGTATAATATCCTTGAAATAGAATTTAGAGGCATACTCATTTTTAAGGCTTTTGATAATGTGAGGCAAAATTGTTCCCCAGAGTCACCGGTTCCATATTCTATCTCAGTGGCAGCAGGTAAGAGGGCTTCCCACACATTTATCAGGGTTTGATAAACATACTATCCTGGCCCTCATTGAAGCCACAGCCTAGTGGAGCTCACAGGAGTCCCTAGAAGGGTATTTGAAGGAGAAACTTAGTAACTCAAGGATTGTCTTGTGTATAATTTTCCTCTCATTTCTTGGAGAGTGTCATAGTGTGATGTAGGTACCTCTGGATTTGAAATCAGAGTGGCACCGGCTTTATCCTTCTGGGCAGTTCAGGTCACCCTCCTGGGACACAGATGTCACCTCAAGAGAGAGGAGAATGGTACCTCTGTAGATAATTAACTTCCAGTGTGAAATTTTTCTCTGTATCAAAAAGTCCTAATATTAAGCACTGCTACTTTACTCTCTATTTGTGAATTATGTGTTGAAGATATGCTGCACTTTCCAGTTTCTTACTGGAAACCTTATTATTATTTTTATTTATTCATTTTAGAGAGGGGGGAGAGAGAGAAAGGGGGGAGGAGCAGGAAGCATCAACTTTGCCTCACATTATCATACGTGCCTTGACCAGACAAGTGCAGGTTTCGAACCGGCAACCTCAGCATTTCCAGGTCGATGCTTTATCCACTGCGCCACCACAGGTCAGGCTACTGGGACCCTTATGATCAAACATGATTAGGAGTCCTGGCTTTTCTCTCCCGCTCTGACAACACTAGCTGCCTGATCTTAGCCACTTCTCCCCTGGCTGGGTCTTTGTTTTCCTACTTGCAAAATGAAATATCCCTTGAACTCGTGAGCCTTGTACACAGAAACCTACTTGGCCAAGCCACTCTTGATGTGTATTTTTTCAGAATAACAGGGAACAGTATCTACTGAGTGTGTGCTGTGTCCTAGGCCTGTCACATGTAACGACAGGAAGTGGGTATAATTTCCTCATTTCATAGATGGGGAAACTGAGTCACAAGTAGTTACGACATCGACCAAGGGTCGCACAGCCTGTAAGTGGTTAGTTCTGATATTTGAATGGGGATGTCTGCCTCCAGAGCCTGTATGTTAAATCACAGAGCTAGCCAAAGAACGTGGAGCTGTTTTCCAGCCTCTTGTATGGCGATGCCCAGCAGAGAGGGTGTACATACAAGTGGTGTGGCACCTGTGAATACTATGCAATACAAGGCCTTGCTTTACTGTTTGCTCTTCTTTTTCCTTTCCCTTCTCTTCCTGCAGTCTTGTGGTAGGCTCATTCTGGCTCTGATGCTAACTTGGGTGTCTCCCATGACCTCTCTGTGCTTCCGTTTCCTCATTTGCAAAATGAAGGGACACCTTGTCTTTTCCCATAAGATTAAAGGAACTAGAAAAGCTGACGGTTTGGGGAAATATGTCTTTGCATTGATACAATTCTGTGCACATCCACCCAGTATCTTAAGAATTTCCTGGAACTGGTTCTTTCTCTTTCTTTCTTTCTTTCTTTCTTTCTTTCTTTCTTTCTTTCTTTCTTTCTTTCTTTCTTTCTCTCTCTCTCTCTCTTTCTCTTCCCTCCCTCCCTCCCTCCCTCCCTCCCTCCCTCCCTCCCTTCCTTCCTTCTTTCCATCCTTTTTCTTTTTTCTTTTTTTTTCCTTTGGCCTGTTGTACTATAAGTGTTTGGGTGATTGCCTTGCTTTTAGATGCTTTTGTAATTACTGGCTTTAAGATTATAGAAAAATAAGAGAAATGAACCCACATGGGTTTACCCTTGTTGCATTCTGAGTCTTGCCCTTGATGTGTGAAATGCTTCTGTTTATATCTTTCTGAAGCCGTAAAGGCTAGAACTTTATTCTGACCAGGATAATGAAATTAATGGGTCATTGGTAGACAGAAGAGGGATCCCTTGGGTAGGGACCAGTGAGGGCTGGGAAGTAAAAAAGCCTTGGCCTGAGAGGCAGTGACATCGATTCTAGCCACTGTTCTTTTCCTGAAGAGCTTGTATTAATAGTACTGTGGAGTTGACTTGCGCTCTCAATTTTCTTTCCTGTAAAACTCGATTAGTAGTCTCCATACTGTGCTCTGCAGACACTTAGGGTCCTCTAGTGGGGCAAAGTGGGCATTTGGGGGCTCACCATTTGAGTCAACCATAAGATGACCCATTTTTATCTGCTTGTTTTATGTGATTGAGTTCTGTCTTGCTTTTGTTGGAAAAGAGGGCTGCCTTACTTAAAATGGGGGGAAAATGTTTGAAATCAATTTCTGGTGATTATTCTTATAATCTAAGTATCAGAGAGCTTCCTGCTCTGAAGAGATGGTTGGAGGCCCCATCTTCATGCTTTAGGAAGTCCAAAGTCCTCTCCAGCAGGCTCCTGTTCTCCTGGTCACCCTGCTGCGGGGTGTCAGCCGCTTCGCCTGAATGCAGAATGCAGGCCCGATGGGACACACGCTTTATTCCTGCTCCTAGGCAGGGCCATTTGGCTCTTTCTAACTCCTGCTGCCACACCCTGTCCTGGGTCCACTTGACATTTCCAAACCACCAGGGAGCTGGGTAGAACAGATCGGCTTCCTTTTAATAGGGTGCACCTTCCTCAGAAGTCAGTGGGATTGTACATAGAGGGATATTTCTTCCGCTGTCAGAACTGTAGAGTGTATATGAGCACATTACCCATGAGGTCAGCACATTACCCATGAGGTCAGCTTCGATGGAGGGGCCTGAGATGGATCGCAAGAGTAAAATGGATATCCAAGGGCGATAAGGAGGGACTGAGAGGGCTTAGCCTCCGTCTGTCCCTGGGGCGGATGCTGGGCTCTGGAGATGTGCCTGGCCCGGGAGAATCCGAGTGCATTGCTGGTGGTCTTCGCCACCAGTTTCTTGGCATCATTTGGAGAGCTCTCCTCTGCACTGCCCCATTGGCACCACGCCTCTCGTGAGTAATTTCTTGTTCAGAGTTGTTGCCTCTTTCTGACTCTTCCTAGAGGGAGGGTCCGTGATTCTCTTATCTCTCCCTGCTGAGCACGCTGCTTGCTGCACAGTGAATCATGGTTAAATGAGCAATCAAATAGTCATTTTTCAGAAGCTGACGATATCAACTTTGGTTCTTTTCTCATTCATTGCTCCCTCTCCATTCCCACTGCTTTGCTCAGGCACACCCATCACCTCTTCAGGCCCTCTCTTAGCTGGGCTCTTTCCCCCGCCCCTTGCCTGCCTGCCTGCCTGCCTGCCTGAGATTCAGGCCACAGCCTATAGCCCCAGAAAACTTCACTTACCTCTGCTCTGCCTTTTGTCAGTTTCCTCTTCAGAAACTGTCATGGCTCTGCTCCTTACAGAAGGAAATGCATAGTCCTCACCTTGGCACAGGCCCTTCACTGTCTCCTCCCCACTCTCTCAATGCCCTGCTCACTCTCTGTTTTTCCTTCTTCTTTTTTCTAAGTGAGAGGAAGGGAGATAGACTCCTGCATGCGCCCCAACTGGGATCCACCTCGTGAGCCCTGTCTGGGACTGATGCTCTGCCTATCTGGGGCAATGCTTGCAATCAAACTATTTTTAGTGCCTTAGGTGGAGAGTCCATGAAGGCATCCTCAACACCGGGCCAATGCGCTAAAACCAATCGAGTCATGGCTGTGGGAGGGGAAGAGAGACAGAGAGAAAGGGAGGGGAAGAGAAGCGAGGCAGATGATTGCTTCTCCTATGTGCCCTGACCAGGAATCAAACTGGGACTTCTATACATTCTGGGCTGATGCTCTACCACTGAGCCCTGCTCTCTATTCTAGCCCTCGAGATAATCCTGGCGTTCTTACTTCCTGGCCCTGCCTCATCCTGCTTCCTCTGTCTGGAAAGTACGTACCTCAGCTCTTCTATCTGTATGTCCAAAGCCTACCCGCTTTTCATATTATGTCACGTAATCTCTGTCATTGTTCCTTCAAACATAGCTCCTACAAAATGATCCTTTAAAAAAAAGGATTCTGCCCTGGCTGGGTAGCTCAGCTGGTTAGAACATTGTTCCAATATGCCGTGGTTGTGGGTTTGATCCCTGGTCAGGGCACATACAAGAATCAACTAATGGCCTGACCTGTGGTGGCTCAGTGGATAAAGCGTCGACCTGGAATGCTGAGGTCGCAGGTTCAAAACCCTGGGCTTGCCTGGTCAAGGCACATATGGGAGTTGATGCTTCCTGCTCCTCCCTTCTCTCTCTCTCTCTTTCTCTCTCTCTCATTCT
This sequence comes from Saccopteryx bilineata, assembly GCF_036850765.1. Taxonomy (NCBI): domain Eukaryota; kingdom Metazoa; phylum Chordata; class Mammalia; order Chiroptera; family Emballonuridae; genus Saccopteryx; species Saccopteryx bilineata. The sequence continues at coordinate 73,819,557 of NC_089496.1, forward strand.
CTCTCTCCTGTCTAAAATGAATAAATAAAGTCTTAAAAAAAATTTAAAAAAAAAAAAAAAAAAAAAAAAAAAAAAGAATCAACTAATGAGTGCATAAATACGTGGATCAACAAATTGATATTTCTCTCTCTTTCTCTCTCTTACTCCTTTCCTTCTTCTCTCTCTAAAAACAATAATCAATAAAAAATTAAAAAAGAAAGAAAAGGACTCCATGTTAAACTCAGCAGGGGCTATGCTATATGCACTACCATTATTTTGTAGGGTTCTAGCGTGTGCCCTGATGTTCAAGGCCTTCAGTAGGAAGTCTGTTTAACCCAGCGTGTCTCAAATGTACTGACAACAGAACTCTTTCCCACTTCATCACGATGGACATATCACAGACTATTTTGGAAATGCTTCCTAGAGAATTATCAGTCAAGTTATCCTTACCTTATTTTGTCAGTGAAGATGTGGAGACTGAGAGACAGAAACGCTTGCACAAGCTCAGTGAAGGAGCTTCACCCCCTCTTTTTTCTTTGTTACACTGTGATGAATGATCATATTTGCTAACCTCTGAAGACTTTAAAACTGATTTTCAGCACCCTGGAAGTTCGTGGCTTCTAAGGTTATAACTCTCATTTCTCTTTCCCAATATCTGAACTTTGTCCCACTTCTCTTTTCTAAAAAATGATTCTGTCCAAGTATTTCTTTGGCCTTTCCTGCCAGATGTTTCACAAGTAAGTAACAAAGGGCTCCAATTAAATTTTTCCAAGAGTCTCATCAAATCATGAAATTAAAGCAAGTAAGTTTTCTAGTGTATACCTGGTTTATGTCAAAATGCTAACTGCAAAGGGAAGGGATTAGTGGTTGGATTTTAAGGAGATCTTTATTGCTAAATAAGAACTAAGTGAATTACTCAGTGACTAGCAATGTATGAGTGCATTTTTGTTTTCATCTTAGCCTTGAGGGTTTCTGAGGAATGTAAATTTAAAATTTTCTGTAATTATAAGAAAATAGTCATTTTGTGATTTTTCAAAAATAAAAGTAGGCCCTGGCCGGTGGCTCAGTGAATAGAATGTTGGCCTGGCATGTGGACGTCCCAGGTTCAATTCCTGGTCAGAGCATACAGGAGAAGCAGCCATTTGCTTCTCTTCCTCTCCTTCTTCCCCATCTTCCCCCCTCCCCGACCCCCTGCAGCCAGTGGTGGCTCAATTGGTTCAAGTGTTGGTCCTGGGCACTGAGGATAGCTCAGTTGTTCCAAATGCATCAGCCTCAGGCACCAAAAATAGCTCAGTTACTTCAAGCATCAGCCCCAGATGGGGATTGCCGGGTGAATCCCAGTGTGGGTGTATGTGGGAATCTGTCCCACTATTTCCCCTCTGCTCACTTAAAGAAAAAAATTTACTAAAATATGCTTTTAAATAACTCTCTAAATATTTGTTTATAGTTTTATTAAATAACTCTCTAAATATTTGTTTATAGTTTTATTATTACCTGGATTTTATTTTCTAATTAATTAATTTATTTAGAGAGACAGAAATACCTTACTCTCTATATGTACCCTGACCAGGATTGACTCCACAACCCCTGCACACTGGGACGTGCTCCAACCAACCAAGTTATCCAGCCAGGACTATCACCTGAATTTTAAACCCACTTGTGTTGTAGGTTGTGGGATCGTTCTTTATATTACCTTGTTTGTCATAAGATTCACTTAAGGGGTCAGGGGTCCCTGCAGGCTTATAGCTTCACCCCTGAATGATGACATCAGAGTGCTTCACACTGTTGGGGAGAAGATCTCCCCTAAATAGTTCAGCCAAGGTGTCAACAGATACCTAAGCAGACAAGCAAAAAAAAAAAAAAAAAAAAAAGGCACCAGGGCAGGGAATCCATATACAGAGTTGGTACAATATGTTATCTAATGTTCAGTTTTCAAAATAAAATTGTAAGACCTACAAAGAAACAGGAAAACGTGATCTTATGCAGAAGAAAAGACAGGCTTTGAGAAGGGCCCAGATGTTGGGCTTGGCAGACAAAGACTTCAAAGCAGTTATGATAAATATGGTCAGAGGGCTAGGGAAACCATGATTAAAGGGCTTAAGGAAGATATAATGACAGATTCTCAGTAAATATAGGATATCAATAAAGAAATTATTAAAATAAAAAAGAAAGAGAAGTTCTAGAGTTGAAAAGTATAATCAAAATGAAAAATTCACTAGACAGAGTAGTAGATTTAGCTGGTGAGGAATAAATGAACAAATTTGAAGATAAGTCAGTAAAAATAATGTAATTTGAACAAAAGTGAGAAAAAAAAGAAAAATGAATACAGCCTGAGAGAAATGAGGATATTATTAAGTGCATCAACATATATGTAGTAGGAGTCCCAGGAGGAGAGGAGAGATGGAAAAGAGCAGAAAAAATATTCAAAGGAATAATAGCAACACCCAAATCTGATGAAAATAAAACCATTAATCTATATGTCCAAGATGTTCAACAGATTCCAAATAGGATTAATGTACAGAGATCACCAGACCAAATGATGAAAGACAAGGATAGAGAACATCTTGCAAGCAGCAAGAGCCAGTACAAGACACTTAAAGGGCATACAAGGGAATCTCAGTAGGATTAAGAGCTGACTTCTCTCAGCCTGACCAGTGGTGGCGCAGTGGAGAGAGCATCGACCTGGGATGCTGAGGGCCCTGGTTCAAAACCCCGAGCTCTCTAGCTAGAGCATGAGCTCACCGGCTTGAGTGTGGGCTTGTCAGCTTGAGCATGGGGTTACTGACTTGAGTGTGGGATCACATGATCCCAGGTCTCTGGCTTGAGCAAGAGGTCACTGGCTCAGCGTGAGCCCCCTGATCAAGGCACATATGAGAAGCAACCAATGAACAACTAATGTCAAGCAACTTTGAGTTGATGCTTCCCATCTCTCTCCTCCTCTCTCTCTCTCCTTTCTTGTTCCTTTCTCTTAAAAAAAAAAATAATGAAGTGCTCGCTTCGGCAGCACAAATACTAAAATTGGAACGATGCAGAGAAGATTAGCATGGCCCCTGCACAAGGATGACAGGCAAATTTGTGAAGCGTTCCCTATTTTTAAAGAAGTTTTTAAAAATGCAAAAATAAATAAAATAAAATAAGAGAGTTGACTTCTCGTTAAAGAATGGGAAGCCAGAAGGCAGGGAGATGGCATGTTTAACCTGTTAAAAGAAAAACTGGCCCTGGCCGGTTGGCTCAGCGGTGGAGCGTCGGCCTAGCGTGCGGAGGACCCGGGTTTGATTCCCGGCCGGGGCACATAGGAGAAGCGCCCATCTGCTTCTCCACCCCTCCGCCGCGCTTTCCTCTCTGTCTCTCTCTTCCCCTCCCGCAGCCGGGGCTCCATTGGAGCAAAGATGGCCCGGGCACTGGGAATGGCTCTGTGGCCTCTGCCTCAGGCGCTAGAGTGGCTCTGGTCGCAACATGGCGACGCCCAGGATGGGCAGAGCATCGTCCCCTGGTGGGCAGAGTGTCGCCCCTGGTGGGCGTGCCGGGTGGATCCCGGTCGGGCGCATGCGGGAGTCTGTCTGGCTGTCTCTCTCTGTTTCCAGCATCAGAAAAATGAAAAAGAAAAAAAAAAAGAAAAACTGTAACCAAAAGTCTTATATCCAGTAAAACTATCTTACAAAAATGAAGGTGAAATAAGAAGATAAGTAAAAACCAAGAGAATGTGTTGCTAGCACACCTGCTTTATAGGAAAAACCAGAGGAGCTTCTTCAGGTTGAAAGCACGTGCTACCAGGCTGTAACTTGCATCCACACAAAAACCAAAGAGCAGCCGCAAAGAGAATAATTACAAGAGTACCACTGCATATTTTTCTCCTGATTGCTTTAAAAAGTAATTGAATAAAAACAATAGGTATGTAATTGTATTATTGGGCCCATAACATACAGAAATTTAGTCAACTTGACATAACAGTACAATGGAATTAAGGTGAGAGCAAAGCTGGGTTGGTGTAAACAGTTATAAAATAACCGAATCATTAGAGCCTTATTAAATCATATGAGATCAAAGTTGTCTTATATTTCTGATTTGACAGGGAATATGAAAACACTTAAAGAAAAAGAAAGAACCCTGGACTTTGGAGACAGAAAATCGGGGTTGTTTCCTTGCTTTGAGTAATTTGTAGCAGTTTCAACTTGGATAAGCTGTTAGCATCTTTGAGCTCGTTTCTTAATTTATCAAATGCAGTTAGTGGTATAATATCTGATCTACCGTCCTTGTCCCACTTGTCCTTTTGAAGTGTCATAGAATGTGGTGCTGTCTTGACCGAGCTGGCGGAGTCACAGGTGTGTGAGAATGTTCCCAAACGTGTGTCCTTCAAGTTCAGCTGCAAAGTCCCCTTCCCTGAATCACCACTGATCTCCTGATTCTCATTCTCACAACCCCCAGTACAGAATGGAATCTTTCTTCAAATCCATGGCCCTTCTTTACCTGAATTTATGCTATTCTTCCTGAAGGAATTGTATTTATGGATTAGAAAGGTTCCCTTGCCTCTCATTTTTGTCCTGTGCTGAGCTTTGATCAGCACCAACCAAGCTCCAGGTAGTTTTACAGTAATGGTTCAACCCTTCCCCTCATAAAATAAAATAACATTTTAAAAAATGTTGGCTCTTGCATATTTTTTTTTTTTTTTTTTGGACAGAGACAGAGAGAGAGTCAAAGAGAGGGATGGATAGGGACAGACAGATAGGAAGGGAGAGAGTTGAGAAGCATCAATTGTTCATTGATTGCTTTCTCATATGTGCCTTGACAGTTGTGCTACAGCAGACCGAGTAACCCCTTGCTCAAGCCAGCAACCTTGGGTCCAAGCTGGTGAGCTTTGCTCAAACCAGATGAATTCATGCTCCAACTCAGGGTCTCGAACCTGGGTCCTCCTCATCCCAGTCCGACGCTCTATCCACTGCGCCACCGCCTGGTCAGGTTGCATATTCTTGTTTTATTACAAGTTCTTGCAAATCATAGCCTTGTACTTGGAGAGTGGGCGAGGGAGGAAAAGGCTGTTGAGCTGGTAAAAATATGGACCACCTCACAAACATGTAAATAGAAATATGCTAACATGATACATTTCTTTTGAAGTGGTAAAATTTTGGGTAATTCTCCTCCCCCCTTTCTGCTATGTTATTTCAGTTTCCAGATTTCTACACTGGTCCTATTCTACTGTTAGAGTGAAATTGGTGCTTTTCCTGGTTATAAAAATAGGCTGCTGACAAGCTATGCTTCCGTTTAAAAACTCTGCTGCCTTACCAAGTAAGGGGTACCTTCCTTTTACAGTAATTTTTGTTTCGATCCTAAAAGAAAATATGTTTTACATTTCTCTCTAGGGAGCATTTAGGACAATGACATCTGTAGGTTTCAGTTTTTCTTCTCACCTGCTTTGCAATTCAACTCAAGGACCAGTAGCAGTGTTCATACGGAGGGGTGGGGAGTGGCAGCTCCTGGGTGGGGCCGCGGAGGCCTGTGTAACTCGTGTGCTATTTCTAATTGGCCGGCAGGAGCCGGGCCTTGGCCAATCGCAGGGGGTTGAGTTGTCATGGCAACAGGCACGCTAACTCTGCAACGTCCCGGTAAGGCGATGGCTCAGAACACGTATGGTTTCGGGGTCCGGATGGGCAACTGGAACGAGGACGTCTACCTGGAGGAGGTGAGGATGTAGCCAGGCGGCTACGCAGCTGTTCAGGGACCCCTAGGTCCTCCCTAAGTTCGGCTGAACTCTGAGCACCCCAAGGCTCTTTTCTCCCCCAGTACTCATACAATTCTACCCTCTCTGACCATCTACTTGCAGTCCCACTAACCCAGGTCTGTGCCTTTCTATTCACTCTTTCCTTGGGTCCCTTTGCCTCTCAAACTCGGTGCCTTGATTCTCAAGCTCCTGCTCCCACCTGTGCCTCCCGCTTAGTCAAGAACTCCTCTGAGTTCCTTTCCCTCTGTTCCCTACACACTTACAGTCCTAGAGGCTGCAGCCCAGGTGAGGAGGGTGAGGAGGCAGGCTCTAAACAGAAATACTGCCTCCCCACATGCCCCACCTTGTCATACATGCCCTCTTGAGTGCCCCCGTGGTCTCCCTGTTAGCGACCTTCCACTCACTTCTTTGAATTCTATGGCGGTCTTGACAAGGCCCTGGGCCATCCCTATATCAGACTTGTGTGTGTGTGTGTGTGGGGGGGGGTAGACTTTCCGTGTCAATCATCATATCACCAGGGGGACTTTAGTGGAGGACACACGGCCTCCAAATGTTATTTCTGACTGTCTCTGGCTGGAGTTATTATGGGTGATGTTTCTTTTTTGTGTCTTTGTCATTTTTCTAAACATTTTATAGTGCAATAAAAATATTAAAGTAATGCTAAAAAAATTTTCACCATTCCCATGATATTCACGTTTGTTGTTTGTTTTTTTTTTCTGTTTTTAAATTTTGCTTTTTCACTTGAGGTGCTTCTGATTTAAAAGTTATCAGTATTTGTGTTATTCAGGACTATTATTGGCCTTTTGGGTTTCATTTGATTTTTTTGATTTTCACCAGGATCTTATGAAAGACTTCATAGAGAAGAGGGATAAGGGAGAGCTGCTCATACAGAGAAACAGAAGAGTAAAAGAGACTCTCCTAAGACCGGTAATTTCAAAGTCAAACTCCATTTTATAATTGTATCAAGTCAAGTGTGAGTATATGTTAAGCAAGTGAGAATTCCATAAATTAGTTATTTGGAAAATACCAGTTTTTCTCTTTAGATCTGAAAATCACAGTATTTAAAATTGCATAGGATTTCAGAAACATAAGAGAAGCTTGTTATTAATTATGTTAACCTGTATTAAGAAATGACTACATTAATACATGGATTAGTAAAATGGCCTTTAGTTAGTGTTGAAGAAATTTTCAATGAATGTTGGATAAATAATGGACTTGACCCATATGGTTTTTCAATCAGTTTCATTGTAATACATTTGGGTTATTGGGGGTTTCAATTTGGCACATTGGGAATGGGCTGGTGGCAGCAAAAGGAAGAAAAGAATTTGAGGGAATCTGAGTGAATCCCTTATTGAAATGGTCCTACTCTGAGAAGGAAAGGAGGTCCATCTGAGACGGCCTCAGCACTGGCCATTAAGGAATTGCATGATTTAAATTAGAAGCACTCCTATATATTTCAATTGTAGATGCAGCTTTCTGTCTCTGAGGACGGATATGTTCACAATGGCGACCACATAATGCTTGTGAATCCGGACCATCCTGAGATAGAAGCTGATCTGTTTCTCAGCGGGGACCTGAGCCTGTGTTTGACTCCAGATGAGATCAGAGCACAACTGAGTGACAAATTTGAAGTGCCTTGTAGCCTAAGCGCAGCGCCAACCAAGATCCCAGTTAGTAGAAACACCTTTATCATTTCGAGGTAAAGATACTTTAAATTTCATTATAAATGTCTGTTTTTACTTATAGCTTAAGGATGTCCTGGGATTGGAGGAAGGCTGGTCAGAAGGGGAAGTTCTATGAACATTCTTGCTTTATTACCTTGAGAATTATTGTCAAGGGGCCTTTACTGTTCCTTTTCTTAAACATCAAGATAAGTTGTAATTTGTGCTCAATTAAAAAAGCTGACTAGTAGCAAAGTGGGCTTTCCTAATAACATCTCAGAGTGCTTGGAGCTCATTGGAGGACTTTTATTGTTTTTAATGTTGCCATGGATATTTTTTGTTGTTTTTTTTTATACCAGAAATATATCATTTAATACAACATGGCATAATATGGGAGTTTGCTATTTTAAAATTCATTGTCCACTATAAATGTACTTGAACAGATTTTGAAAATGATCATTTAAATCCTGAGAGAACAGACACATAATTACAGTTAAAAATATTGCTTTCAGGCCCTGGCCGGTTGGCTCAGTGGTAGAGCGTCGGCCTGGCGTGCAGAGGTCCTGGGTTCGATTCCTGGCCAGGGTACACAGGAGAGGCGCCCATCTGCTTCTCCACCCCTCCCCCTCTCCTTCCTCTCTGTCTCTCTCTTCCCCTCCCGCAGCCGAGGCTCCATTGGAGCAAGGATGGCCTGGGTGCTGGGGATGGCTCCTTGGCCTCTGCCCCAGGCGCTAGAGTGGCTCTGGTCGCGACGGGGCGGAGCGACGCCCCGGAGGGGCGGGGCATCGCCCCCTGGTGGGCAGAGCATCGCCCCTGGTGGGCGTGGCGGGTGGATCCCGGTCGGGCGCATGCAGGAGTCTGTCTGACTGTCTCTCCCGTTTCCAGCTTCAGAAAAATACAATATATATCTATATATCTATATATCTATATCTATATATATATATTGCTTTCACTTTATTGCTAAATTGTGATAGCCATATTTATATTATAGGAATACAGCCAGTCTTTTAAGTCTAATTTAGGGTTATTTTGAATAGGGAGTTTGCATGAAGATAACTTCTGTGTCCTAAGGATTGCATTAAATGTCAACAAATATGTTACCTTGGTTCTCCCTAAAGACATTACTGCCCCTGACCCAGTTCCTTCGTGTAGAATAACAGGACGTACAGGCTCAGTCTACTCTAGGCTGAGCATGTGAGGATGCTCTGTGTTCTGGCCAGGCTGGAAGGCAAGGGCATAGGAGGCTGGCTGGATCTGAAGGCCAAAAAAAACCCACCTTTTGTTTAATGACTTAATTCAGGTATGGTACATGAATGTACATTATTAGGGAAAATATAACAAAATTTCACACACACAGAATAGAGCTACAGAGTGATTGTTCCTCAGAGAAATGACATCCTTATTCTTAACTGACAGTGCAGACGGAGAGGTCACTCCTGGTCAAGTCCTGAGATACGGGCAGCACTTTCGCCTCGGGATCACCGGGGTGTTTGAAGACAAAACAGTGAGTTGTCACATTGCGTGTCTGCTTGTGACTGGTCATTTGTTTCTGTGTGGGGTAAGGGCACCCTACTGAAGTGGACAGAAAGCTCTGTGGGCGTGGGCTCCATCTCCGCAGCGTTTCACAGGCTGTTTGGGGCCAATTCTTTCCTTCTAATTTTGCGAATTTCAAAAATACATCCTTAAAATGGATAAAATCTTATTTTCAATGCAGCTGGGACAAAGTAAAAATTGATACCCCCTTCACTTGTAAGACAAATAATTGGATTAGATAGTAATCTGACAGTTGTTTAAGGTTACCGATGCAAGATCTGGTAACTTTTTTGAGTTTTTATTGTCAGACTTCTGTGTAATATGAGAGACAATATGAGATGCTTAAGTTTGCATAAATCAGCATAAGTTACTTCGACATTTACCTCTGCCTGGAGCACTAGGAGGTTAACTAGAACGAGATATATTTGGATTTCAATTCCAGCTGAGATGCAAACCTATGGGATGGGACCTGGGGTAAGTTATTGAACCTTTTCGAGCCTGTCTCATCTATGAAATGGGAGTTATTGTACCTTACTACGTGCTTAAGTGCTTCATGTGTATGAACTCATTTATTCCTCTAAATAAGTCTATGGCAGAGGCACTATTTTAGCCCTGTTTTATTGAAGGGAAACTGAGACACAAGGAGGTTAAGTGATTTTGCTCCAAGTCACTCAGCTACTAAGTGACAGAGCTGGTACCCTAATGGTTTTTCATTGAATCAGAGTCCATTATTGTGTGAAGTGTCGTCGTCATCATCATCATCATTATTTTATACCATTAAGGAAAGTCAGTGCTGGCAATTAAACTATGATACACCATAGACGGTGAGCTGCTGCCTGATTTTAAATGTGGAAATTAGAGAAATTACCAAATTGTCAAGAGAGGGGAGTAAATCAACATTGTCTTATTTATCCAGAGATCAGCACTGTAAGATTTTGACTTATTTTTTTTTATAAAGGGGGAAAGAACAGGTTTCAAATATAGGGAAAATTACAAGCATTGCAATATTAGATTTTTTTTCTTTTTTTTATTTAGTGAGAGGAGAGGAGGCAGAGAGACAGACTCCCGCATGCGCCCTGACCAGGATCCACCCAGCAAGCCCACTAGGGGGCGATGCTCTGCCCATCTGGGTCCCTAGCTGTGTTGCAACTGGAGCCATTTTTTTGTGCCTGAGGCAGAGGCCATGGAGCCATTCTTGGTGCCTGGGGCCAACTTGCTCCAATCAATCCTTGGCTGCAGGGGTGGAGAGAGAGAGAGAGAGAGAGAGAAACACTAATTTGCTGCTCTACTTAGTTGTTCCATTTAAGTTGTACACTCATTGGCTGCTTCTTGCTTGTGCCCTGACTGGGGATCAAATCCTGGCATGCTGGGACGACGCTCTATCCACTGAACCACTTGGCCAGGGCCTGTAGTTGTCTGATTTTATTCTAGCTTTAGAATATACTTTGACGGTTCATAGGGCTAATTCCTTTTATTATACTTTTTTTCTCTGAATTATCTTAAGAATTAATCTTTCAGTTAAATATATTTTTCAGGCCCTGGCCGGTTGGCTCAGCGGTAGAGCGTCGGCCTGGCATGCAGGAGTCCCGGGTTCGATTCCCGGCCAGGGCACACAGGAGAGGCGCCCATTTGCTTCTCCACCCCTCCCCCTCTCCTTCCTCTCTGTCTCTCTCTTCCCCTCCCGCAGCGAGGCTCCATTGGAGCAAAGATGGCCCGGGCGCTGGGGATGGCTCTGTGGCCTCTGCCTCAGGCGCTAGAATGGCTCTGGATGCAACAGAGCGACGCCCCAGAGGGGCAAAGCATCGCCCCCTAGTGGGCATGCCGGGTGGATCCCGGTCGGGTGCATGCGGGAGTCTGTCTGACTGCCTCCCCGTTTCCAGCTTCGGGAAAAAAAAAAAAAAAAGAATTACTAAATATATTTTTCAAGTCCTCCTGCTGTTATGGGGGGGGGGAATCACTTGGTATTTTGGTTGTCATTCCAAAATTAAGTAAATTCACATATTTAGCAGCCTTACAATATTTACCCTTCTCAGGTGTAGCTCCATTTATTTATTTAATTATTCTTTTACATTTGTCTGAAGTTTGGTGGGTTTTTTTCTTTTTTTTTTTTTTAAATTTATTTATTTTTTTTTTTGCATTTTTCTGAAGCTGGAAACAGGGAGAGACAGTCAGACAGACTCCCGCATGCGCCCGACCGGGATCCACCCGGCACGCCCACCATGGGGCGACGCTCTGCCCACCAGGGGGCGATGCTCTGCCCATCCTGGGCGTCGCCATGTTGCGACCAGAGCCACTCTAGCGCCTGGGGCAGAGGCCACAGAGCCATCCCCAGCGCCCGGGCCATCCTTGCTCCAATGGAGCCTTGGCTGCGGGAGGGGAAGGGAGAGACAGAGAGGAAAGCGCGGCGGAGGGGTGGAGAAGCAAATGGGCGCTTCTCCTATGTGCCCTGGCCGGGAATCGAACCCGGGTCCTCCGCACGCTAGGCCGACGCTCTACCGCTTAGCCAACCGGCCAGGGCCAAGTTTGGTGGGTTTTTCACATGGCTCTGACACCAGTCTCATTAAGGTTTTCCCTTGGTATCTTCTGTTTTGGATACTATTGTAGGGAGGTCCTTACGGTAGTTACCACAAAACGATAAGAAAATATTGATTTTTATACTCATCATTGATAAAGTCAGTTTTATTCAAATAGTTTTTCAGTTGATTGTCATGACTTCTAGACAGTCATTTTGCTTTTAAATGATAATTTTTATCTCTTCTCAAATTCTCATATTTTTTATTTCTTTTCCTTGTTTTTGAATTATTGAGAACTTCTAGGGCATTCATAAAAAATCTGCTGATAGTGGCCTTTTGGATTTATTCACGATTTATTAGTGTTTTCCTTTAAATAAACAGGACAGAGATTGTGGGTTGAGATAGATGTTTTTTGCCGTTTGAAGTCCTGCTCTTCTGGTTGCTCTGAGTGGCTCAGTCCTTCGCCCTGTCACCCAGGGACAAAGCCAGAGTGTATCTTACAGCCGTCTCTCTTCCTTGCCTACATTCAGCTCATTGCCAAGTCCCATGGGTCTCCTTCCTTAACGCACCCCGGCCCATTCTTTGTTCTCTATGCCAGTACCTCTGTCTAGGCCCCCACAGGTTGGTCCTGAGCTTCTCGGAGGGCATGTGTTCTCACCGCTGCCTCTTCCATCTCTGTGCGTCCTGCTAGACAGCCACACCTGACAGGCGCTTACAGGAGCTTCCCGCAGCTACACTTGATTGTCACTCCTGAGTCAGAAAAGTTCTTGGGGTTAGTAACTGATTTCTGCCTTCTCCATAGCGCCCGCCTCATAGCACAGCTCTGCCTACGAAAATCTATCAGAACAGACAGAAACGACCTCCAGATTCAGGGGGAAGGTCTCAGTAAACAGCTAACAAGGAGTCAGTATTTTGGACTTCTTTGCAGGATACGTGATTCTTGTCAGTCACGAGCAGCCAGATAGCTGCCGAAATAAATTCCCAGTGTGGACATCTATTCCAGAGGGGTGTAGGCTCCCCGGAGGCTCAGGAATAAATGAAGAGGCTGGTTTTAAGAGCAGTTCATTTCCACAGTGAGCTTTATGCAACATTATTTATAATAAATCAGTAAATACTGATATAGGCCCTATGTCCGGGACAAGAAGAGGGGATAGGGGCGGAAATAAGAACAGCGAGGGAGACTGAAACTGTTCTATCTGCTGTGCCACCACCTGGCCAGGCAAGGTGACGTTTCTAAGGTGGAGGGAAAGGAGCGTTCTCATTCAATGGTTGAAAACAAAGATTTTGAAAATGGCTTTTGAGCACGCTTGCCATCAGCCAGTTGATTGCTTCTTATTTCACGGATTTTCAAATAGCGTAACATGGTTTATCTGCTTGCTGTCCTTTTCAGTTATATTTATCAAGTGAACACAGGACCCCACTGAAGTTGTCCAAGAGGTCCTGTCTCCAGGAGGTGTACCTGACAGATGAGATCTCCTACCTGAACTGCTGGCAGGCCGCTTTCCCGGACCCCCAGCTCCGCCTGGAGTACGAGGGCTTCCCCGTCCCGGTGAGTGCAGCCTGGCGTGCTGATGCTGTCGAGTGGAGGCCGTGTACTGTTTCCTGCGAAGTGGAGGCTTATCGTGACACCCAGGCCCCTGTGCCCATGTTCTTCCTCACTCTTTCTCCTTTTATTTTTATTCATTTGTGTCTCGAGCTTGGAGGCACTGTTTTGCCCTCTGGCAGCATCCTGCATTGGTGTTTCTCAACTCTGTCTGCACCTTAAAATCATCTACAGCACTTTATAAAAATACTGAGATATCTCCTGCCCACGAGATCGGCTGACCCTGGCGCGAGATTGTGAGGACGCTGACACCGCTTCCTACCAGGCCCTGGTTAAGTCCTCATTTCTAAAGAGACTGGGAAACCTTGGGCAAGTGAAGGAGACTGGGGCAGCTGTGCAGGTAAACACCATGGTCCTGCCAGGCAGCCTCTTTCTGTTCTCATGGCTGCACGTTTTCTCAGGACCCTAGGTCCTACAGGACTAATGAGATGGCAGGGCTGGTGGGCACAGAGTGGTCTCCAGGGCCAGAGGCTTTGCTGCTTGCTCCAGAGGCATCCAGAGTGAGGAGTTGTTAGACGTCAAGGGGAGAGTGTGGAATTACAAAGGGCTGGCCAGGTGAATCTGCAGGACACAGCATGCTTCTCCCCGAGTGCACTGGACCCAGGTCACGAGGTTCTGTCTTCTGCATGGTCCACAGTGACACGCTCAACACATTTCCCCTCTTTGGGTGGCCTTTGCCCAGCTTTTCTCTGTGAAACTGCCTTGTATTCCCATGAGTTCAACTGTCAGTACTCAGTTTCCTCAGGTAGCATGGGGATGATGATAATATCTGCCTTATGAGGCTTTGGGAGGATTAAATACTTAGTCCGTTTATAGTGCTTATTGGAAAAGTGGCTTCTACTCACGGCTTCAACTATTGTTATATCGTTGTTGTTGTTGTTGTTATAGTTGTTGATGTCGCTGTGCCGTGGTCCAGTCACCAGGGTTTTTTTTCTCCATAGCTACCTCAGGCCACAGCCTGAGGCAGGTCTCTCTCACCCTCGCTCAGACACAGTTAAACTTTGCAAAATGAGAGACCTCAGACCTGTCCAAGCTCCCCTGCCGTCCAGCCAGAGACCATTAGGAGCCCTTGGGGGTGAACAAATCGGCCTCCCTGCTTGCTGCCAAGGAGGGGAAGGAGAAGGGGGGAGCGTCTCAGTAAGAGGCTGTCAGAAAGGACAAGTTATAGATAGAATATGGGCTTTGGTGGGCGATTTTAGGGAGCGTCCTTGGAAGCGGGCTTCGCTCTGATCGGTCGAAGTCAGGAAGCTGGGTCAACTCTATATTGGGTTTCTCAGTCCATCTTACTGTGGAGTGTGCAGGCCCGAGCGAGACTGAGCTGTCACTCATAAAGCAGCAGCCACAGTCACATTTGCTGGGAGAGGCGGGCGTTGGTGTTGTGGCTCATGTGTTGTCTGTGTTCAGACGTGACTGCGGGCAGTCTTGTTTTTGACCTAACCCACTGTGGTCACAGTGGCAGTGTGCGATGTGAGCATTCTGTGAGGGCCAGGCCAGCTCCCCACGTCAGGGGCTGCTTTGCTCTTTCTCACACAGTTTCTACCTCACATGAGTAAGGACTCTGAATTAAGATATGTATTTTTTTCCTGATTATAAGCATCATATGTTCACTATGGAAACTCAGAAAAAACACAACAAATAATTTGAAAAATAGGGAAACCCACTGTTGTTTACCATTTCTCTATTTTTTATATGTTTTTTACTTAATTTTATTTATTTACTTTTTTGCAAACTGGGGCATCAGGAATATTCTTATTTTATCCACTTAATAACACCACTGACCATATCTCGTGTTATCAAAGATTGTCTCCAAGATGACTTTGAATGATTGTGTAATGTTTTATCATTTGTGTGTCTATATTAATGTAGTTAATCTATTATGGTTTGTCCTCTAGGTTATTACATATACATATATATATTTATATATATATATTTAAATATATATATATTTAAATGAGAAGAGGGGAGACAGACTCCCGCATGCGCCCTGACTGAGATCCATCTAGCAACCCCTGTCTGGGGCTGATGCTCTAATCAACTGCCCTGTCCTCAGTGCCTGGGACCGATGCTTGGACCAGTTGAGCCACTGGCTGTGAGAGGGGAAGAGAGAGAGAAGCAGATGGTTGCTTCTCCTGTGTCCCCTCACCAGGGCTCGAACCCAGGACATCCACATGCCAGGCCAACACTCTATCCACTTACATTTCTTAAACTGAATTTAAATGAATATACAAAGTTGTGCTTTTAGGATATTGGAGGCCTTAACTCATAATGCAAATAATATTGTTTTTTAATCTTTTAAGGCAAACTGCAAAATTCTCATCAATCACTGCCCCACAAATCGGGGGCTGGCGGCCCACCGGCATCTTTTCTTAAGGTATCGTGTTGCAGGGTATAGCAAAACACCACGCCTGAGGGTGGGGGGGCTGTGAATGGTAGCATAGAAGCTGCATTTAAAGTGTGGCGAGATGCAAAAAAGTCCTTTGATGATGAAATATTATTACGTAGAACTCTGCTGGTGTGAAAGAGCCTATTAGAGCCCCTTCTGTTACGCAAGAGGGGTTTATATAAGATTTCACCCACCCAGCCCCTGCAGCCTTCCTCAAATAGAGTGGAGCTTCTTCGTACAGATGCTGTGCTTTAGACGGCCCCTTCCCCAAGGTTCTGTATAGCAGCCTGCCAAGCTGGGTGCTTTTGACAGATGACCAATGTGCTGAGCGCCGTTGCTGCATTTCCGTCAGTATGCGTTCTTTCCCGCCCTAGGACCTACTTTGGAAAGGAAGTGGAAGTTGCTGCTCACACACACCTGGATCCACACAAGGTGGAAAAGCCCAGGAACCACTGGATGTTGGTGACGGGCAGTCCCAGGAAGGACTCGCCCACCATGCTAGACGTGCACCAACCCCCGGTGGAGAACACCCGTACCCTGGGGCAGGCGACCAGCCCCAGGGCCCAGTGACACACCAGGTGTGCTGGCGTTCAATGTGGCTTTTCAAGAAACCGACAACAGTCTTGGTCATGCTTCATGCCAGTTTTAAGGGACAGAACCCTCTATCTGATCAGTATATTGAAATAAGGCTCTGTTGAATAAGATTATTGCGTTAGTTGTGGTAGAGAGGGGTGGTCTAGGACACAAAAAAATTAGTCCTGTGAGTATAGCTCAGAAATGGTGTTTGAAAGTGACGGGGAATTTCTTTGTCGATGACGAGATTCTGAAGAACTCCGCTTTCTCTGTGAAGATCCGATGCAGCGGCCGCGTGCACGGGGCTGGGTGCCGCCTGGCGCGGCTGTGTCTGTAATAAAGCTCTGGGAACGCTCTGAGGTTTGGCCCCATGCTTTCTCCCCATTTGGTACAACGTCCTGAGAAATCACCAGGGTGTCCCTGGGGGCCGTGGCCTTTCCCTGGAGCCCAGCGATTTCCCCCTTGTGTGTGATGTCCCCCCTCTGCCTTAGGAGGGGCAGGATCTCTACCTGACTGGTCACGTGTGATTTGGTAATGATTTCTGAACTGCAGAATATTTTTATCTTACATTTGAAACTGGCACATTAGCAGTGGCACCCATGCGGTCAGAGAGTTCTTGACAAAACACACATGTATTCAGAGGCGGGTTAAGGTCAGTTGAGGCCCCGGGCGCAGAAGAAAATATTGGGCCCCTTTAAAAAGAGAGGGGGGGGAATAAAAATACATGTCAACCATATTTTTAAATAAATAAAAAATATTATGTACTATTAGTGTTAAAATTGCACATATGAAACCAAACTTGGTGTCATTAGAAAAAAAGTGTAAAGTTGGGGTTTTTCAGGGGCTTTAAAATGCATTAAGTGTGTGCTTTTTACTGTTCAAGATGTTAGTTTTAGTGTCCATAAGAGTATAGTAGGCATGAGTGGGGAGAAACTTATAAATATGTTATATATAAGACACATATATATTTCTCTGTGTGTGTATATACGTGTAGCTAATGTTCAGAACTTACTAGGAAGGGTGCTCAATGACAGATGGTGGCCCTTGTGTACTCTGGGTGCTGATTGTTATACAGAAAATGCCACCGAGTCACTGTTGCATAGCTGTGTCCTGAGTCATGGACGGAGGCTTCCCCAGCCCTAAGGTTCACTTTTGCTCAATTGGGCAGATGTTGACCCATCCGTGACCATGTGCTAGTTCTCTTGCTAAGGTGGTGGGCACAGTGAGAAAACAGGCAAAGACCTGCCACCGGGGGAGGGAGGGAGCAGCCACCAGTGTGGTAATGCACTGAGCCAGCGTTCTGGGTCCCGGTGGAAGAACAAGGCCATTACTCACGCCCGGGACAGGAGTACTGTCCTCAGATGACACTGGAGCTACACGCTACGGACAGCACTGTTCCAGGCAAAGGAGGCCCCTCTGTGTCCCTGAAGTACAGTCTCTGGAAAAGCGGTGGGAGGCAAGAACTTGGCACAGTGTGGGTTCTCAGTGCAAAGCCGACATTCAGAGGGTACCCCCAGCTGGGCTGCATGGGTGTAAAATCATGGGATGCCTTCCTTCTGGCTGGAAACTAGGTCCTGATCCTGGTTCCCAAGATGCCCCTTGCAACACCAGCACCTCCCCGGAGGGACCCCTGGACTTCCCTACAACCCGCCAACTGAAGAGTAAATGCCTGGCCCTGCGGGGGGCCTGCAGGACCCTGGCCTGAGTTTGCGTTAATTCATTGGCGCCTAGTGATATTGAGGGAAAACTGTAAATTGCTCACTATACTGAATATCACTGTTGGTTGTGTGTATCAAGTTACTGAACTTGAATTTTATCCTTTGCAAGTTTGAGGAGGAAAGTATAGTGACTTTGCTTGAAAAAGATCACTATGGCGGCAGCGGGGAGGGAGAGGGGTCCCGGGAAGAGAGGTGAGGTTCTGCACTAAGACACTGACAGGGGAACCTCCATGTTTAGGTGAGATTCTGAACACAGCAGTTGCTGTGCAGGGAAGTTGGGGTGGTTGCCTGGAGGTGGCTGACTCTGGTGGAGGCTGCTTTTCTGTGGATGAGGCTGAAGCCATGCTCCACTACCTCCTGGGCACAGTGCTGGGCTGGCCGGCCGGCCACCCAGACGCGCAGCCGAGTGATCACTGGCTGCAATACAACTTCAGGGGTGAGTGATAACTCTAGTTCCCTGCCTGCGAGCGTGGAGGAGACCAGCAAGGCTGGAGGCCAGGATCGATCACTTCCTGGCTGGGAGGTGACTGGACCCAGGGCAGCCTCTGTGAAGTGGGAAGAGTGAGGGCCCTTGAGGCTGTGGGGGGCTGGCTGTGCTGTACCGTGAGGTTAGGTGGTCTGTGTGTGGACCCGCCTTTGCCTTCCACGGGAGGTTAGCACGGGGAGGTCCAAGCAGCTTGTCCCCATCTCCACCCTAGGTTCACACCTGGGATAGGACCCCCTCTTTTCTCGCCCACACAGCAGACTTTTGTGCATCTAATTGAACCCAACAGACCTCCCTGACTATTTCATACTGGACACTGAGGTGGGCCCTTGGGATCCAGGCAGGAATAAATATGTTCATGCCTTCAGGTCCTCAGCTGAAGAGACGGCACTTAAGAGATGAAGAGAGGTTATTTGTGTTGTTAAAGAAAAACAAAGCACAAAACAAATCTAATAATCCAAAGCTACTGACTTGGGGAAATGCAGGATGTGTTTGGGAAGCTTGTCAAGAAGTTGACTTTGAGCGTAGCAACGAGTAGGAGCCGGTGTGTGTGTGTGTGTGTGTGTGGGGGGGGGTGTTGAAAGGGAACGGCAGTAGTGAGGGGTCTGTATTCATCCAGCGGGCAGTGCAGAGCCTGCCTATTCCCGAGCTGGAGATGCCCGGGATGAGGAAGGCAGGGTCACTTCTGAGTCCACAGTCATCGTCGGTGAGCAACTCCAAAGGCCCGACCCTGGGAGAGGGCAGAGCTGGCCGGCTGATTGATGGGCTTTAGCAGATCAATTAATTTATTCTATGCAAGGCAAAAAATAGTAGAAACGTTGTTGCTGTTGTTTTTGTTTGTTTGTTTGTTTCACTAGTAAATTCTCTCAACATCTGATGTTGCCTGGAGCTTTTAGAGAGGAACATAACTGCTTTATTTTAAAGTATAATCATGTAGAGTCATTTATAGATTTGATAATAATGTAGTATCAGTTGAGTTATCACAGGCATTCGCATAAGGAGAGCCTGACGGGAGTCCTTGGTTTAATTCCTAAGGGCAGACCGTGGTAAGGGAGGCAGCAGTTAGCTAGAAAGAAGTGTCACACACAAAAGAGAAGAAGAGGACAGCCATCACAGTTGAAAAATAAGGAAAGCATTTGAGTTGCTAATTATAAAAAGAATTCCCGTATCCAATAAGCACTTCAAAGCATGTTCAAATAAGGACAGTGGGGTGCCCTGTTCTTCCTCAGACCTAAGGCAGTAACAGAGCCAGGAGTGTCAGAGCTGACTTGGCCTCACCTGGTCATTTTACAGGTGGGCAAATAGGCCCAACTCAGAGAAGGGACAGATGCCAGGCACGGGGAAGATGCCAGAGGCAGGGCCTGCAGGGCCCAGACAGTTACTGTCAACAGGACTGGCTGAGCACCTAGGAGAGATCACATAGGTCTCTCCCGTGGGTTTGCTCTTGCCCTTCTCAAAAGTGTCCACAAGATGTCACTGTTAAACCCAAACAAGTCAACACTTGCATTGTTCAACTGTTGAGGTTAATTTCAAAATATGAGGGAGTTTCCAGTTTTCAAAATGTATATTTTTAAGGGGGAGGGGGACCATAAAAGCACCGTGGTCACAGTATCAGTTCATTTGTTTCCTTGTAAAAGAGAGAGTGCATTAGGCATATGTAAGAGCTGCTTTCACAGCGTCTGAGGGGCTGTGCCAAGGGAGTTCGTTAGAATACAGTCCCCCTGGGACTCTTTATAGACCTTCCATTCGAAGTCTCGAGCGCCCCTCGGAAATTGTTCTCTGAACCCGGGCCTGGGAACTTTCCTTAGGCCCCAAACTGCCCCGAGTGATGGCCTTGTGACGTCTGATTAGCTACTTTCTAGCTTTGCCCAAGTCCATCCCCTCACCAAGCCTCGGTTTTCTCTACGGGGTTACTCATTTTCCACTCGGAGTTGTGAGAGGATTGAGTGAGATGAGAAAAGGTGTTCGAGAGAGGCAGGAGGGGACATTGGCAATGACCCCTGGTCATGGCGTCAGACAACTCTGGTCACTGGTCCCTTCCTAGCTGTGTGACCTCGAAGTCACTGTACCTCTTTGAGTCTCCATTTGCTCATGGGTTAAAAAAAAAAAAAATGTTACAAAGTTCTCATCTCAGGGGCTTGCTGTGCAGCGGGAGCCTGTGTGTGAGTCCAGCACCGTCGGAGACCAGCCAGTCTCAGTGTTCCCACTGCTACGTGCCCGCTCCCTCTTCCTCCTTCACCCGACAGACAGAGCCTCCGTGGGTGGAAGGACGTGCCCAGCCCCGCGCGTGCGTGCACAGTCGCTCTGTCCCGGCACGTGTCACTCTGCTCTGTCGCCGTGTTTACGTCTCTGTCTCTCACGCCCAACTCTGAGCTCCCCCACCCAGGGCAGGAACTCCTGGGTGCTGCGTCCCCAGTGTTAGGACGTCTTTGTCATAGCTAGTAGGAAGGTGAACTTCCCCGACACTGAGCGACTTGGTCAGGGAGTCAGGCGACCCAGGGGCAGGGCTGGAGCACTCAGCCCCCCTTCGGTGGCGCCATGCCCGAGGTGGGAGGCCTCCAGGGATTTGTTGGATTGGAGTGAATCAAATCAGTACGATTGGAAACAGAGCCTCGCTCCAGTGCATTACGGGGAGCGGCCCTGGGGAGCGTGCAAGTCTGCGCTCAGACCTGCTGTAACTGTGCTCTCCAGGGCAACCGTAGAGCCCAGCCGCAGGGTAGGGGGGGGGCGTCAGGGACTTCAGGTAAGGGGGTGTCAGGAGGTGTTCAGTCCAGGCCACAGGGCACATGGGGTGGGGCAGAAGGAAGGACTGGGACCACAGGCAGCTCTCTGTGGGAGGCAGTTTCAGTGCCCTGACACCCACAGCTGTCTGGGCACAGCTGGAAACTCAGACATCCCACTGTGCCCCGCAGGCCCAGATGGATGGTGTGGGCGTTCATCTTCTGTATCAATTCTGTTGACAAGTAGAGGCTCTGGAGCCTTGTGCTGAGCAAGGTCTGGGGACATGTCCGGTCTCTGGAGAGAGCGTTAGAGATGCCCCATGTGTCCAAGAGGAGGCTGTGGACCATGAATTAGCCAGCTGGGCCCCACCCTTCTTTTTTTTTTTTTGTTAGACCCAAATTCCTGCAGCTTCTCCAGGCCTCCCAGGGCAGCCAGGCTGCCTGGTGCTGGACTGTGGGCTCTGTCTGCAGAGCTGACCCGCCCAGGCCTCCACCCTGGAACACTGGCACCATGCGGAAGTCGCCGAGGAGCACCCTCCTGCCCTCCTCCCCCAGGGGGAGTAGAGATGGTGCTTCCTATGGCTGTCCCCAGCTGCGGGGCAAGGGCCTCCACCCTTCCTGCTTCCCTGCCGCGTCTGTGCCGTGTTACTGTTGGCTGATGTGAACAGGGTTGAACAGGAGCCAAACATCTGCTCATGTCTCCTGAATGTGCTCCCAAACAGACGGCAGGAAGCAGCACCACCCTGAACTGAAGTGCCAGGGCTGGTGAGCTGCCACCCAGGACACTTGCCTGGGCTGCTGGGGGGCTGGCGGGACCCCTGAACTGAGGTCTGGTCTCTCTCGGGGGCTGGGAGGGTGGCAGGAGAGGCCTCTTAGCTTTACATTCTCTTCTCTTCCTGGGATGGGAGAGCCTATGGGTCAAGGTCAGTTAATGGAAGGGAGACGTAGGTCATCGCTGGAGGTGGAAAGAGGGAGGTGTGTTAGAGTCCTCTCCTGCCCTGGGAGAGCCCTACTGCGAGGATGGAAGTGGGGGGAAGGATGGCTGTTGTGGGTTCACTGGGAAATAGACCCTGAGATAAAGAGTGAGTGGAGGTGATGGGAAAGACAAAAGAAAGAGAAGCCTATAAAAGGTGCTTTGTCAAGCCGGTGATGTTGGGGACAACTGAGACCCCATCCCACTGAGGATCCTGAAAGGTGAGATGAGCCTCGGTTATCCCACAGTGGGGCGGGCATGCAGGGAGATTTAGTCTTCACCTCCCTGACCGAGGGCTGCTTCTGGGTCCTTGACTTCCTGGCTTTTCTGGCCAGTGGCCTGCAGTGGGCTGGGAGAAAGCCTTCAGGTGAGGGTCCCAGTGCTGGCGGTGGGAAGCCACAGAGGGGACATGGGCCAGACATGGGGACAGTTCTTGCTATGAGGGGGAAAGGAAGGTCAGAGGTGAGGGATGGCTAGCGTCATTGCCCTATCAGTCAGTTAGCTCTCCCTTTCTTTTTTTATTTATTTTATTTATTTATTTTTATTTTTGTATTTTTCTGAAGTGAAAAGCAAAGAGGCAGAAGACAGACTCCTGCATGCACCCAACCGGGATCCACCTGGCATACCCACCAGAGGGTGATGCTCTGCCCATCTGGGGTGTTGCTCCATTGCAACCGGAGCCATTCTAGTGCCTGAGGTGGAGGCCATGGAGCCGTCCTCAGCGCCTGGGCCAACTTTGCTCCAGTGGAGCCTTGGCTGCCGGAGGGGAAGAGAGAGACAGAGAGAAAGGAGAGGGGGAAGGGTGGAGAAGCAGATGAGCTCCTCCCATCTCCTGTGTGCCCTGGCTGGGAATTGAACCTGGGACGTCCACACGCTGGGCTGATGCTCTACCACTGAGCCAACCAGCCAGGGCAGCTCTCTCTTTCTTTTTTTTTTTTTTTTTTTAATTTTTTATTTATTTATTCATTTTAGAGAGGAGAGGGAAAGACAGAGAGAGAGAGAGAGAGACAGAGAGAGAGACAGAGAGAGGAGAGACAGAGAGAGAGAAGGGGGGGAGGAGCTGGAAGCATCAACTTCCATATGTGCCTTGACCAGGCAAGCCCAGGGTTTCGAACCGGCGACCTCAGCATTTCCAGGTCGAGCTCTCTCTTTCTTGATCTCTCTACTGCCTTTGCCCTTAGCTGCCCATGTCTTCATTCTCCGTCCTCTCTCAGCTCTTCCCGGGGCACACGGACTGCTGCTGTGCCCCTCGCACTGGTCACTGTAGTGACCAGTTCCCTCCCCGATGGTTTTGAACACTGGTGGTCAGAGTCTGGCTAGAGTGATCAGTGACCTGGTTTTTCCTTTGGCCTGGTCTGGACTTTGTGGTCCTTCCGGTTGGCCTCCCTTCACCTCAGTGTTCAGCGATGCTGTGGCTGTCCTGATGCCTCCAGGTGGGGGCCCCTTTGTCCCTGCAGCAGGCAAGCTCAGCAGCCCAGCCCTCAGCTGCCTGCTGCTCACCCTCTTCCACAGCCTGGGGCTTTCGCTTCACGGGCAATGCACCAGGAGGGGCAGTGCGTCTTCCTGGTCCCGCCTCACTGAATTCCGCTGTGACAGGCTCTTTCTCTGAGCTGTGCAGGTGGTCATCGCCCGAAGGTTGTACCTGAGAGGTGAGTCCAGCTCAAATTGGGCAAAAGCATTTTTCTCAACTTCCCTCAAGCATCAAGGTCAATAGATCACCCCTCCCTCCACATCCCTTGTCTCGCCCGGCTCTTCTCCTGTCCATCAGCCTCCAGACAAGGGGTGTGGGCTCCAATTCCTCTATTTCTGTGTCACCCTCTCCCTCCACGGCAGTTTCTTGGACCACAGTTTCCCTCATAGGCCAGAGGCATGTTCCCTATATTAGGGAGTAAACTCAGAAATTGAGCATCCAGACCTGATAATCTAGGGAAGAATGAGGGGAAAGAAACTAACTGAGAAATCCCTTTCTTGATACAGATCTGGCTCATAAGGCTACTCCTGTATGAGACCCCAGAATCCTGGGTGACGTGCCCAAGCTGAACGACTGCCTGCCTCCCACTGCCCCCCTGCTCGCCTCTCCTCCCCCTTCCAGGAAAGGGTGTACGCCTCAGACTGTCTAGGAACAGAATGGAAACAGAAAAACAGTGATATATTTTAAAACACTGCTGTCCTATCCAAATGCTGTTGTTCACAAAAAACGGGAGTGTGGGAGAAAGAAGGAGGGCGGGGCACTGGCATGCTGGTGGAGCTCAGAGGCTTCACCTGGTCAAGGCCAGCCCAGCGGGAGGGAGGGCCCGCACACTAATTAACGTGCATAACTTTGAAAGAGAACAGAGATTTCAAAGCCATCAAGTCAGTGGAATTGTTAAGCAACTTCCTGTTGACTTAGTATTTGTAGTTGATTTCTGATGACAAAGTAATACTTACTTAATTGGAAAAAATGACGAAAATGAAATATTGCTCATTTCCAGTGTGTTTCCGTCTAGCATTGATACGCTATAGATAGCGCTGCCAGAGTTCCCTCTGACTTTATGTGAACAGGTGACTTGCGCTGTTGAATCGCTGCATTTTGGGGTTAATTGGTGACCCTGAGATATCCTAGCTCATTCTGACTGATTTAGAAATTTTGTAGTAGACGTCAGGTTTTCCTGCAACAAAAGTTAAAATTCCTTGCACTGACATACTGGTTAGGCTCCTGGCAGAGAGGCACAGGAATCTGAGACCAGAGACGGGTAAAATATTTATGGGACTAGCCGCCTGGGATGATGTGGAAGGCACATGTGGTCCGTAACGGACCTCTGGCTCCTGGGGACACGGCTGAAGAGCAGACGCTGGCGGAGCGGGCTCCCCGTCCCCGGCCATGTTCAACATGGCATCACAGGGAAAGATGAGCACAGAATAATAGGACGAGTGTCCAAGAGTAACAAGAGGGGATGGAGAAAGGCCAGAAATGGAAGTGGGAAAATGACCTGCCTTTAGATGACAGTGTCAGAAACGAGAGGCAGGAAGGCTGGAGGAGCCGACGGCAGACATCAGACTGAGGGTGTGGCGCCCACTGTGCTGCCCAGTTGGAACCAGGGAATAATTCAAGTGAAAGGGGGTGGCTCTCACACCTACCACTAAACGTTACCTTGTTGGAATGGCTATAATGTTCCCAGGCTGTGAACTATACACTGGTAACCTGTGTGGTGTTGAGAGAAAGGCTTAGGGTCCTGGAATAAAGAAATACAGCAGATCTGGGAACCAAGTCTGGAAAGAACAATGGGTGTGGCTCCTGGAAGACAAAACCGACTACTGCGTTGGAGAGTCACACTGCCAAAAAAAGGAAGGAAGAAATAGATCCCGAAAAGAAAGCCTGTGATTATTTGAGATCTTTAACCCTATAAAAACCCTGAGACCCCAATTATTTTATTGTTTTTTTGTTTTGTTTTTTGCATTTTTCCAAAGCTGGAAAAAGGGAGGCAGACAGACTCCCACATGTGCCCGACCGGGATCCACCTGGCATGCCCACCAGGGGACAATGCTCTGCCCATCTGGGGCATCGCTCTGTTGCATCCAGAGCCATTCTAGCACCTGAGGCAGAAGCCACAGAGCCATCCTCAGCGCCCAAGCCATCCTTGCTCCAATGGAGCCTCGGCTGCGGGAGGGGAAGAGAGAGACAGAGAGGAAGGGGAGGGGGAGAGGTGGAGAAGCAGATGGGCGCTTCTCCTGTGTGCCCTGGCCGGGAATCGAACCCAGGACTCCTGCACACCAGGCCGACGCTCTACCACTGGAGACCCCAATTATTTATAGGGAGCAAAAAGGCTGAGAGAGCACCTTCTGAGGAGGACGTACTTTTCAGAGCCCGCCTTGGGTGTGGCCAAGGAGGCAATGCCCAAGGAAGGACCTCCGGAAATGTGCCCTGGGAGAGCAGTCACCAAGGCAGTAAGTACCCTCACCAGAGCAAATGAAGTACTACTCAGGGAACATCCTCCAGGACTTCAGAATTTCTGAGGACTACTGGGTGTCTCCTGTTTTCCTTCCCTTTGAATGGGATGTTGTGGCCACTGTCCTGTCCTATGCATTGTGAGGTGTGTAGAGGGCAGTTAACCTGGACTTTTACATCAGCAGTTGGCAGACTACTGCCTACTGGCCAAACCCAGCCTGCTGCCTGTTACTGTAATAAGGTCTGATTGGAACACAGCAATGCCCCTTCGCGTACAGAGCTGAGTGAGTGATTGCAACAGAGGCTTTGTGGCCCACAAGGCAAGCATATTGACTTTCAGGCCCTTTAAGAAAAAGCTTGCTGATGCCTGTTCTCAAAAGATAGCCCTCTGGACCAAGAGAACCAAATGCTGGATGCATGTGAGCTGGGTGGTACAAGTGGGTGGGACTGGGTCATTTCCCCTGGAGACACGAGAAGAAGACAGCCTGGATCCCGGGTCACCTGCTGGAAGGTGCTGCCCTGCAGAGTGGCCCGACTTGCATCAGACTGTGTGAGTGAGAAATAACCCCCTGTTGGGTTAAAACACTATTAGTACAGCTGAGACTGCTATTCTGCTTGATACATCACATCTATCTCATAATTTAAATGAAATTGAGTGTATACGTGTATACAACTGATATTCAGTTATACAAATTTATATTATGAATAGCCTCCCAACACTATGTAAATAGTCTTTGAAAACATACCTTTCATAGCTTCCTAATATTTCCTTGGATTATTTCATTAGTTCTGCACAAATGCTTGGGGAAGGTGGTGAGAAAGAGTTTCCTTTGCTGTGTGTAAAAGGGGAACAGTGCAATTTTTCTGAACTGCAACTTATGATGTGGTTACCCCTTTGATCTAGTATTTCTATTTCTGGGAACTTATCTTCAGGAAGTAGTAAGAGATGTGGGAAAAAATTTAGGAACAAAGGTTTTTGTTTAGGTTTAGTTATATCAAAATTGGAAATAATCTGGCCCTGGCCGGCTGGCTCAGCGGTAGAGCGTCGGCCTGGCGTGCGGGGGACCTGGGTTCGATTCCCGGCCAGGGCACAAAGGAGAAGCGCCCATTTGCTTCAGGGCACAAAGGAGAAGCGCCCATTTGCTTCTCCACCCCCCTCCCCACTCCTTCCTCTCTGTCTCTCTCTTCCCCTCCCGCAGCGAGGCTCCATTGGAGCAAAGATAGCCTGGGCGCTGGGGATGGCTCCTTGGCCTCTGCCCCAGGCACTAGAGTGGCTCTGGTCACGGCAGAGCGACGCCCCGGAAGGGCAGAGCATCGCCCCCTGGTGGGCAGAGCGTTGCCCCTGGTGGGCGTGCCGGGTGGATCCCGGTCGGGCGCATGCGGGAGCCTGTCTGACTATCTCTCCCCGTTTCCAGCTTCAGAAAAATACAAAAAAAAAAAAAAGGAAATAATCTAAGTATCCAACAGTTACCGAGTAGTTGCCTGAGTGACAGTGCTCTCCAGGCACCTCCTGCTTATTGCTGAGTCTTCTTCAGTCTCAGCTGCGTGCAGCCTGAGGCATGGAGCACGGATCCCATCTAATAACTGGCAGGGTGGAGGCCTCTGTCTCCCACACTGCACCTACGCACTCCTGGCCGACCACCTCCGGTTATGGGTTATGGATGGGGCTGGCCAAGGGCCATCTCCTTTTCATTCCCTTGGCAACTCATGGCTTCTGGCTGCAAAGATTCTTCAGATGGGCTCTTGGACATCAAACAGCTACAGCCCAACATTTGGTTACATAAAGTGCAAATAAATGAATCATGAACACATGGGTTATATTTTTGTTCAAATGCACAGGGATTTCAGTTTATGGGGAAAGGGCTGTGGGCTGTACACATTAGCGCTAGATTTGGGAAACTGGTTGAATTGCTGACCAGATCCTCAGTTATGTCCATCTGCTCCCCACCCCAGATCCCTTCTCAGCTGTTTCATTGCAGGGATGCTAAAAGCTAGTCTTTCCTCCAAAAAAAAAAAGATGGGAGGCCAAACTATTTGCCAAAGCTTACTGGGGTTTATTGGTTTTGTCCCAAAGCTAGTGAAGACTAAACAAAATGCAAGATGGTCCCTCCCTTCCCCTTGGCTTCTGTGTTGGAACTGCCTTAATTTTTTATCTTTCTTGAGCTGCTTCTCTGCTGAGCCAATAGTTCTTATATATTGAATATTTCCTAGGTTACTTTCAGTCTGAACTCTGGGTCTTGACTGGTTTGTACATGCTGGCAATCCTCTAGTTTCTGTCCTCCGTCCAGATCTCTCTCCTGACCCCCAGGTGCTACAGCCACATGCCCACCAGGCATCTCTACTCTCGGGCCCATAGATGCTCCAGCTCATTGTGTATAAACTACACGCCTCTTCCTCTTCCTCCTCCTCCTCCTCCCCTTCCCCTCTCCCTCCCCTTTCCTTGCCCCTCTCCTTTCCCCTCCCTCTTTCTCTTTCCCCTTCTCTATTCCCCTGCCTCTTCTCCTCTCCCTCCCCCTCTCCTTCCCCCTTCCCCTCCTCCTTGCATTCTCTATTTTAGTAAGTAATCAATCAATCGCCAGTGCCATTATTTAATTAGTTCAGGAAACTGAGGTTTCACTGTATGGCAGGCACAAAGTTAGATAAGGGGACACAAAGGTGATAAGACCCAATTCCTGCGCTTTGTGTCCTCACAGCTTAATGTAATATATGGGCGTATGAACAAATGATTATAGGACCCTGGGAAGCACAGTATGAGAAATCTGCAGAGGACCTTACACAGGGTGGGAAAGGGGTATGGATCATGTTGGGGGACATTCAAAGGAGGGTTGCAGGAGGAACTGAGAATCAAGGGGTGAGTTAGGTCAAGGAGGAAGGGGAGAGCATGTGCAGAGGCATGGGGGCGAGAGGCAGCAGCGTGGGAGAAGCACAGCTTCAGTGTGGTTGCAGCGGGCAGTTTAGGGCAGACGAGGGCTGCTCTGAGGTTGCAGGGTGCACAGTGGCCAGGTAATGAGGGTCTTACATCCCTGCTCAGAGGTTTGGCTTCTGTCAGATAGTTTATGTGGAATCTCAGAGCAGGGTTAGGTAGAAGTTATGAAGGCCTGATTTGTGTGGCTATGGGAGAGGATGAATTTGAAGAGAGTAAGACAGAGGAAGGTAGAGAAGTTAGGAGGTCCACTGACTTCTCCCCACCTAACTGGACCAAACCAACGTGTACTCGCCCCTTTCAAAGGTAGGCTTACTACTATCTACCTGTCAAAGTAGAGCAGAGACATGCCCCCTCACCCCCCCAGGGCTTACCATGGGGCTTTGATGTTTCTTTTTCTGGTACCTAGTTCACTCCCGTGCTCCTCACCATGCTATGGGTCCCTCCAGCTGCTGCTGGAGCCACTGTTCTCCTTGTTCCCTGTGCAGCAGCAGATGGCCTTGCTGACCTCATGGTCAGCCAGCCAGCCAGAGCATGGCCCTTAGTACCTGTCCATAACTTGGCAGCTCCTTCCTGCTGTCTTGTCTAGGTTGAAGGATATAACCAGGCTTTAGTGGAGGCATTCTGCATGTGATGCTTACTGTGGC
The DNA here is from genome assembly GCF_036850765.1 of Saccopteryx bilineata. Lineage (NCBI taxonomy): Eukaryota > Metazoa > Chordata > Mammalia > Chiroptera > Emballonuridae > Saccopteryx > Saccopteryx bilineata. The sequence goes on from NC_089496.1 coordinate 73,848,908, forward strand.
CTGCCTTGATTCAGAGAGGTAATGAATGTGGAGTAGTGCAATGCCTAACATAAAGACTTAGAAAATGGTAACTATCATCATCTTACCACCATGATCATTACCATGAGGATCATCACCGGCAACATCATCACCACCACCATCACCATCATCACCAACACCACCACCATCATCACCATCAGCAGCACCATCACCACCAACACCACCATCACTATCATCACCAACACCACCATTATCACCATCATCATCACCACCACCATTATCACCAACACCACCATGTCCATCACTACCATCACTAACATCACCATTACTACCATCACCAGCACCACCATTATCACCATCACCATCACCACCACCACCACCAACACCACCATCACCATCACCACTATCACACCAATACCACCATCACCAGCACCACCATTATCACCATCATCACCACCACCATCATCACCACCACCGTCATAACCACTGCCATCGCCGTCACCACCATCATCACCACCATCACCTCCATCACCATTGCCACCATCACCATTGCCATCACCATCATCACTATGTTCTTCATCTTCATTTTTCAATACAATTCCTTACCTATGATCTCTTCCATCTCCCACTGTCCAGGCCTACTCTAGATGATCATATGCTATCGGATGAAACTCAGTCAGGCAGGGCAGCTGGTACCTGGTATCTTGAATTGAAGGGGTTCCATAAGTACCCAGAGTACCATAAGCAGGTTTATAAGCAGAGAGAAAAAGATTAGTTTTTTCCAGGGAGTGAAGCCAGAGGCCCTGAATTCTGAAGGTAACTGGGTTCAGTTCATCAGTGGTCAGTCTTGAGTTGGGAAGAGGTTGGAGAAAAAGAGCGAGGCTGGGCCTTTAGTGTGTAGAGTTCCTGAGGAGGGAGCAGGTGAAGGATGAGCTCTGATGAAGCCTTGTGAGTGATAGACTCTCCTATGCTGCTCCCGTCACACCAAGAGGTGGTTCAGGCCAGACCTGGGAAGACAGAAGAGGGCAGGTCCATGAGTTACCTGGTGCCCAGCTCATTGCAGGTGCTAGGAAGCCCTTGTGGCTTAAACTGACTTCCTGATGCCTGGCATTACTGTGTCTTCCCTGTGGTCTGTGCCTGCTTGTGGGTTGCTCTTGGGGACTGATACATGGTCAACTTAGTGTTGCTGGAATTTTGTGTATTGGCCATGGGTAAGTAAGCCAAAATGTGTGAATGTGTGTATGTGTGTGTGTGTGTGCGCGCGCGTACATATATACACACATACATAATACAAAACTCTTGTAATAAAATAATAAAAAGCTTTCAGGATAAAGCCTTTATACCTTTGGATCTGCAGAAAATATTTTATGATAAATTAAAAACTTAACATATTTGTGAATGTGCTTTCAAAAGTACTAAGTGTGCAAAAGATGGATAAAGCAAATTCTATCAATTGCTGTGATTTTTTGGGACGTCTCCCTGCTTGGGCTTCCTTGGGTTTCTCAGTGTGTAGCAGACTGTCCACTGTGAGCTGGTGAAAGGGGTTCTCATGGCAGAGGAGTGGTTGGCTTGAGTGGCCTCTAGGACTCTTGCCGTTTCTGTGATCCCTTGTCCTTGAGCAAGCCGTCTTTCCCTCCAGGCCTCAGCCTCCCATGTATGATGAGAGGGTCGCTTTAGGATGGGGGCTTCTATATGCGCTCAGCACAGTGCCGGGGGCTGCTCTGAGGAAGGGTAAAGCGAGAGGCTGGGGGCCAGGGGCCAGACTCGTCACCCTGCCTTCAACCAGAACAACTTCACACTGATCTGTTTATGGACTGATGTTACAGGTAAGATGTTTGAAAGAAAGGGAACTAGTCTTGCTAAAAGTTTGCAAACCACGTGGGTAACCTTATCCGTAACCCATCCCAGCTCTAACTTCCGTGGTTCCGTGACTGCGTTCACCCAAACGCTGGAGTGGGTACCAAACATCACCGCTTTCTCATCCGAGGACACATCAGGTAGGTCCTCTTCACTGATGCATTTATATAATATATTGCGTTCTCTATTGAGAAACTGTAATAGGTACTTCTCTGGTCTTTATATAAGAGTGCCCATGTCTTGCTTCCATTATTTCTTAGTTCTATGACCCCAGGCAAGTCCCTCAACCTCACTGGGCCTCCACTTCCACATCTGTGAAATGGGCACACAGTGGGGATTAAATGATGACCTATGACAGGGTAGGCCTTTTTGATATGTGCAGAGAGTGAGAATTGACCATCATTATTAGGGGGTTAATAGTTAAACAGGTTTTGCAGTTTCCAGCGTTATCACAGATGGCCAGGACTTTCTAGGTTAGAGAACCAGCCTGTGCTTATATCCTCCTTTGAATGTTACAAGAGGCTCAGTTTGTTCTTAAAATAAAGGTTCAAAAAAATTTATAAAGCGTTTTAAGTGCTATACATTAGCATCATAGGCTGTCTGCAACTTTGAGTGTAAAAGTAAAATTTAAAGGCAGCGAGTATTTAGAAATGAACAGGCTGGTCGAACAAGAAAATTGATTTTTAGCTGCGTTGACTCTCCACAGGATGAAGGTGTTCAGGTTAATGATGACCTATCAGTCTGAACAATAGTCCATTGGCTTTCACTGAGCCCCCCAGGTTCCCTCGGGTCACCATCATGCAGGCTGTCACATGTCCCTTCATGCCATGGGTCAGCTGCCTCTGTGGGAGTGAGCGGGAAGGGGCCAGGTTTGAGACTGTGGAGCAGGCCACTCTGCAGCACAGGCCCTGGTGGAGGGGGAGGAGGAAGCCACAGAGGTGTGTGACGTGGGGATGGTGCTGGCCAGTGCTGGCTCAGCCTTTTCCTAAGCGCTAAGTGTGATGTGAGGACATCAGCAAGGCCCATGGGAAGTGCTCCTGGGGCTGCTGTGAGCCTGGCCGCGGGGAGCCGGACATGGGTGGGGCAGTCCAACCCGGCCAGGATCCTGTGCCGGAACCTGGCGGGGGCAGCAGCTTGTGGTTGAGAAGACTGGAGCAGGGCAGGCTGCACAGTCCAGTGTCTATCCAGAGGCCATACACTAGATGGAGCACAATCAAGGCCAGGCCTCAGGTTCAGCAGGGAGTGGACAGGCCAGTCAACAGAACTGGGAGCAGGCTCGGCGGGCCAGGCCAATCCATGGGAACTGGGAAGACTCAGGGCTGAATACAGGCACAGCAGACCCTATACCCACAGCAGTGAGGGTCATCGTGGGCTCACCAGCCAGACTCTCTGAGCCACCAGCGTCCTGGCTGCCTGGTCAGAATTGGCTCAGGACTGGGCAGGGCCCACTTTGCAAAGGGGGGTGTCTTTGTCTATCACCCTGAGGGGCTGGGCGTCACAAGGACCAGCCAAGACAGGTGATTCAGTCCTCTGAAGTGAGCACAATTCAGGGAACCTATGGAGGGGGGTGTCCCAGAAGTGCACAGCCTTAGGAGCCTGGCCCTGCAGGGCCCGTGGGGACTCTGCTGGAGGAGGTGAGGTGGAGGCCCAGAGGAAGGCAGGGTTGGAAGGTGGGTGATGTAGGTGGTTGAGGTTGCATCCTCCCCCCCCCTCCCCACCGCCGGGTCATTGGACTAGTAAGAGGACCCTGGGCGACAAAAAGATTCCCTCAGTCACTTATGCAAGAGAAGGATGCCAGGGATGCAGCTTTGTGGAAGGGACATGCATAGGACATGCTCTGGCCTCCCAAGGGCGAGGGCTTCCTGTATGTGTATTCCCCCACTTCCCCCCCCCCCCTAAAAATCAAATCCGTTCCTTTTGAGAAAGAAGAAAACAAATTGGGAAATTCAGAATAAAAGAAATAAGAAGTACTCCTGATCCACTAGCCAGAGATAACTTCTGTACTGTACACATCTGGACGTGTAGCTGATAGGCTATATACAAAAAATAAAAATCATGTATAAACATACAGCCTTTCTTACTTCTCTGTAATTGAACTAAAAACTCTTAGGCCCCATTTCTGCAGATGATGGAAAATTGATTTTGCCAATTCAAAGTAAGCCCTCCGCTGGCTGCGCGGCCTTTCATATCCTTTTACTACAGGAAACAACTGTTCTTTTACTGTCACATGTTCTTCCCAAACCTATGGCTTTATGGTATACATTTTGTGCTTTGAGTCCTCCAGGCTTTGCTCTCTGCAGTCAAAATCAAGTTTTTGGCATCAAAGAAACAAAATATAAACAAACCCAAATGTATTAGCTTTCTATTGCTGCTGCAACAAATTACCACAAAATTAGAGGCTTAAAGCAATACAGATTTACTTTCTTACAGTTCTGGAAGTCAGAGTCTAAAATGGGTCTCCCTTGGCTAAAATCCAGGTGTTGGCAGAGTTCATATTCCTTTCTGGAGGGTAAGGGGAGGGTCCACTTCCTTGATCTTTTCCAGCTTCTAGAGGCACCTGCAGCCTTGGTTTGTGGCCCTTTTCTCCATCATCAAAGCCAGCAGTGTGGCTTCTTCAGGTCCGTCTCTTGCTCTGACCCCCCTCTTCTGCCTCCCTATCCCACTTTTAAGGGCATTGGGACCAGCTCGAGAATCCACAATAATTTCTTTAGTTTAAAGTCATTGGATTCGCATCTTTAATTCCCTCCAGCCTCGTGAATGTAACAAATTCACAGGTTCCTAGAACAGGACGTGGACACCTTTGGAGGCGCCATTAGTCTGCCTACCACACCAATTTCTTTGTCAAAGGCTTGATTCATATGATCAAAGGCCATGTCTAAAAATTACAGGCTTTGTTGTTGGTCTAACAAAGTATACTTGGGAGTTCCAAAGGCAATGATTTGACTTAAAAACATTTTTTTTAAATTAAAATTATTTTCTGTCATTTTTCTAAATGGTATGAATTGAAAGTTGGGTTTTTCTTCCTTAAATTGTGGGATAGCAAAGGAAAATTGGAAAGCCCAAATAGATATTCAAAGCTCATGGAGAAAAAACCCTCAATGTTACCTTTCCAAATTTAATCTTGTCTAATGTATGTGGTTCATACCATACACCCTGCATTTGTGGCTGGATTAATTCATTTAGCAATATAATGCGAACATCTTTCTCTGACAGTAAATCACTTTAATTTCTGCAAAGTATTCCCCAGCTATGGAGCCCAGTCTCCCACTGACGCAGTAGGTGGCGCTACTAGAGGGCACGGGCAGTCTGTGCCTCGGCATCTGGGCATTATTCAGAGCAAGGTGAATGGCGGGAGGGACATTCCAGCTGTTCCAAACCCACCTTCTGGGGTGAGGACGACTGTCAGGGAGCTGTTCTGACTCCAGGTGCTGAGAGCAGCGGTTTCTGGCAATCTGGCAACCCGGAGCACTGCCTTGAGGGATATGATTATTAAAGGGGAGTGTGGGGGTGGGGTGGGGTAGGTACAGGAGTCACAGTGACCTAGAGGTGGTTCAAGCAGAGCAAAGTGATGGTGACTTTTGAAGGCCTTCCAGGCCTTGAGTGGCGGGAAAGGCATTGGTCGAGGGGCCTGAGGCAGCCATGGCCGGGTGGCCCATCCCAGGAAGACCTGGGACATTTGGCAGGTGACAGATGTTGGGTGTCTGTCCCTTGTATTTACATAAACAGGTAAATCAGAGACAGACCAGGGTCTAACTTCCCTGGTGACTTTTTCTCTGTCAAACGGCAGGCTTTCTCCTTCTGTCCAGTTTCTCCTTGGTGTGTCCCCAAACCCTCACATTCTTCCCCAGTTTTCAGCTGTGACTCTGGGCCCACTCATTGTAGATATTTTTTGGTCTTTTTGGTGGGGGAATCCAAGGATTTATTTCACCCAGCAATCAAATTGGTCATTTAAAATAATAGTCCGTCTTGTCCAAATCTAAAAATAGGTTTTCCTGGTAGGAGAAGGCAAGCAGGGAAATGGGGTGGACGGGGCCGAAAAGCCTTCAGAGCCCAGTCACCCAGGGCTGGCGGCCACTCTGCTTTGGTCTCTCCTCGTCCGACGGGTGGGAGTGACTGCTCGTCTTGATTAAAGTCAGCCTCCACCTTCCCCGGGGCCCAACCGCCCTTCTGGGGACACAGGCTGCATTCACGAGTCCTCTGCCCCTGCCCTGTGCAGATTTTATGAAAGGCGTTTTCACTTGGATTAAACAGGCACTGTGTTTGTGTGTGAAGGAGAAAATGAATCACTTCGACGTCGGGCAAGGAATTGAGGTGTTGTGTTTGTCCCTTGCAATTACATAAACACACCAGAACTCATTTAAGAAAAAAAGAAGGTGGGGGGGGGTGTGTGTGTGTGGGATGGAGTGGGAGTACGGTCTAAGCGCTGGAGTGATTTCCATACATCAGACCTCAGACAGGGTTGCATTCTGCCTGCTCACAACAGACTCAGAGTCCAAAGGAAAGTTTGAGGTTTTCCATTTCTGTTTGTGGTACAGGAAAAGGCTTATGATCTGAGGGCTTGATTCAGTGAAATAACATCGCTTTTATGCACATTCGCTGTGCGAGGAGGGCAGGAGTTGGAAGCGGCCGCTATGAGACATTAAGACTTGTTGGCAGCAGCGGGGAAGGGATTTTTTCCCCCTCCCTCCTTCTCTCCCTCCCTCCCTGCCGAGGAAAAACAGTTCTAACGAGGAGTTACTTGGTAGTTTTAACTGATTTTCAAACACTCCCCGCCCGAGAAGTTGCCGCGGATCCCCTGGCTGCGGGATCCGGCTCCGCGGCGGAGGGACTTCTCCCTGCTCCCCCCATCTTCCCAGCCCCACAGGATGAGTTTGCAGAAGAGACTCTTCCCTGGAAGGGGGACCGGTAAGTGAGGCTTCTTCTTGGGACTCACGGGGAGGTGGGGACGGAGGGTGTGAAGTGACACCCTGTCGGGGGAGCACAGCTGTGGTTCAGCCGCTCCGTGTGCGTGTGTGCAGATGCGCTCACGTGTGCATGTGCGTGTGTGCACGTGTGTGAGTGTGCGGAGCAGCGGGACCGGGACCCGTGCGTTGTCAGTGTCTGTGCAAAAGCTGGCTGAGCGCTCACTAGGCTGCTGGACAGGGGAGTGGGGGGGCGTGTGTGGGGGGGGTCGCCAGAGCCCCCAGGGGTTGGCACTGAGCCCCGGCCGGGGCATCGGTTTGTGCACATTTCTTCCTGTCAAGTGTTGGTGGCAAAGCTCAGGGGCAGCAAGGCATAAATGTCGTGGGGGCAGGGTCCACACCAGCCGGGCTCCTGGTCCAGCAGGAAGCAGAACAGAGAGGTTACTGCTGGGCTTCCGGGGTGGGGGGCGCAGAGCTCTGCAGCAGGAACCCTCCGCGCTGCCCAGACCTGCGCACTGGGAGCTCCGCGTACCTGGCAGGTACAGCACACAGCCGATGGTTTCTTAGAACAACCTCCTCCTCTGACCCCAGAAATATAAACAGGCAGCAGGGAGAAGCATAACCCCTGTGCCCAGCTTTTAAAGTCAACACTGGCGGAACGTCAGCTGTTGTAACTTTGGCATAAGAGAGTAAACACATGGTTTTCTTTAAAGAGGAGAACAAGGCACATTTTGACTTTTCTGGCTCCAGGAAGCTAGATAGGGAAGGAATGGCTAGAACCCTGGGACCCGTCTGCTCGGGTTTCATGAACAGATCTCTGAACTCTGAAGAAAGGCAGGGGAGCATAGGGACCCAGAACTGGGCTGTGGAGCTTGGCCCCTGCAGTGGAGTCCCCACTCTTAGAGTGACAGGCTGCTTGGTTTTAGCAAAGGTGTCTTAAGTCGCTAGGACTCAGCTTCCTCCTCTGCAGAACTATGGAAGCAACAAGTGAGAGAAGGCTTGTGAAGTGGCCTGAGAACCCCCAAGTGACACAGTGACACAGGAGCCCTCGCAGAGCACCCAGGTGACTGTGGCGTCCCTCTCTTGAAGAAAGCGGGCCAAGAGTTCATCTCTTTGGAGGTAGATGACACAATGTGTTTACTGGCACTGAGGGCCCTTGTGGGCTGGACTAGACCTGGTGTTTGGTAGGTGCTCCATGTTTCCTCAAAACTGTTTTGTTCACGAGAAGTCTTGCCACTGCCTGTCCCTGGGTGAATCGCTAGCTTCGGTGGGCTTCCCTGGTAACAAACAGATTGACATATTTGTTAGGAGGGTCCCTGGAGAGTATTCCTGGGAACCACACCTGTGAGGGGCGTGGGAAGCAGAGCTCAACAGGGGCCATGACGAGTCAGCTGCCCCGTGGGACTTTGTACCCTGCAGCGGCCCATCGCTGGGATTGGGCTGTCCCTAGGGCCAGGGCATCGCTGTAGGCAAGGTAGTTGGCTGCTGGTTGAGGCAGTTCCTGAAGAGAAGCTGGCCATGAGCGGTCCCAGAGCCCCGCATCAGCTGTGGGAACGCGCGCCTGGCGCCCCGGTGCTGGGGCCTTCACCGGCAGCACCCCTCCACATCGCTCAGTGACTGTAACTGCACCCCTCCACATTGCTCAGTGACGGTAACTGAGACTCTTTTCTCTGAGCTCTGCTGCTGGAAGGTTGGGGGGTGAATGCATGGATGCCTGTCCAGCCAAGTCCTTGCACAGCTGTGCCCTTGGGAATACCCCTTTCCATAGCGGGGACTCACTGTCCCGTCTGGAAAGGGGATGCATGTGTGTTGCAGCGGATGTAGCCTCTAAGGACCATCCCAGCTCTGCTATTTCACAAGTACAGATTCTGAGCATGTGGCCGTGGTGGCTGGTCCTGTCCCCAGTGAGCAGGGTCTCCTCCGGTGGAATCAGATACCCGGGGACCCTGTGAGCCCCAAGGCCAGCTGTCAGCAGGGAGAGGGTGAGCAGGGCAGGGGCAGGGAGTGGGGGCTTGAGGAGAATTCTGCTGCATACCTTCTCCCCTTCCCCCAACATTTCTTCCAAGAAGAAAAATCAAACCACAGGAGACACTGCCGTCCATCTTTGATAGTTAAAAGCTGTGTAGCGCTCCTCGTTGCCCACTGCCCGCTTCCCGGGACAAACACAGATGCAGCTGATTGACTTTACTGCCTTCCCCGCCCCTCCGCCCACTTTTCAATTGACAAAGGTAAAGTCACTTTCCCAAACACTTGGAACTCATTTAGAACAAATTATTTCGAGCATTCTGTGCCCTAGTGCTGGGCTCCAGGGAGCTAATGGCACACATTAAACAATTTCACACACACACACACACACACAAATTAATGTCAAAGAGGGACCAGGCACTCTAACTGGGGAACTGAACTAGTCTGATGGATCGTGGTGGGCTTCCCCGAGAAGGTGCCGTCTTCTGAAAGGAGTTAGGTGGGAGCCAGGGGTGGAGAAGCAGGCTCCAGGTAAGGGGAACGGCATGTCGTCAAGCAGGATGAAGAATGAGCCACTTCAGATTCTGCCAGCTGCAGCCAGCCCTTGGCACTTCATATGTGTGTACTTCCGTCCAGGCTGTTCTGCCGGCAACATCTTTTTAAAAAATAATCACGGTGACCTGTTAGCTGAGGGAATAAGAGCTTTTGTTGGTGGGGCAAAACTTCAGGAGTCCTTGTCTGTCCCCCACAGGTGATGGCCAGCCCCCAGGTGGGCTCTCTGGAACCTGTCCGCCACACCAGCCCCTCCTGCCTCCCAAGTGCTTGTCAGCACCAGGCCCTGACTTAGGACCATCACGGGCACTGCGTGCTTTGGGCTTCCCACACCCTGTGGTGTTGGCAGGTTCTGCCGCAGCTGTATACACACGTGGCACTTCATGGCTGGCGTTCCTACTGTGCGGGGCTGTGGGTAACTTCTCAGTTTCCACAAAGGTGTCAGAGCCACCACTGTCTGTGGCCTCAGGAGACCCAGCAGGTGCCTGTGCTATAACTGACTTACTCATTCCTCCAAACTACTCGCTCTAACTTGCTTTCGCATGTGTTTCTTCTGAAATGTCAGTGCAGAAATTTCTTAGGAAAATGGAAAAAATTGCAGTCAGTGGGTATATACCCACCATCTAGATTCTACTAGCAGCATGTTACTCTTTGCCTTACCACACATGTCCATCTGTCTCTTCATCCCTCTGTCCATCCATGCTTCCATCTTATTTCTTAAGGCATTTTCAGATAAATTTCAGGCATCACTGTAGTTCAGTTCTAAACACTTCACCATGTGGCCCTGCCTGCGTAGATCAGTTGATTCGAGTGTCGTCCCCATACACCAAGGTTGCGGGTTCAATCCCCGGTCAGGGCACATATAAGAATCAACCAGTGAGTGCATAAATAAGTAGAACAACAAACTGAAGTTTCTCTCTCTCTCTCTCTCTCTCTGTCCCTCTCTCTTGCTCTTTCTCTCCCCCACCCCATCTCTCCCTTTCTCTCTAAAATCAGTAAAATTAGTCAATAAATAAATACTTCAATGTGTATACAACTAACTCAAGTTCAGTATTTTTTTTTACTGTTCTTTAAGTAAAATTTATATACAGGGAAATGTATCATAAGTACACCCTTCAGCTAATTCTGAAAAATGGATGGCTGTGCAAGACAAACTCTTAACACAATGTGGTTGATTACCTTTAGCCCAGAGACCTCGCTCATGACCCTTCTCAGCTGCCTTCAGTCTTTACTAATAGTATATAAGGTATTCCTAAATTTAAAGAACCTGATTAAATAACGTGCAGTACTTGCTCCATCCTGCCTCAGCCATGGGGCAGACCCTTGCTTGTAAAGGCCCCCAGTGCTGCTGGTCAGGCCTCACGATGGTTCAAGCTTATGTGCGTGGGATCGGAGCTGAGCTCAGCGGGATGAAGGACAGGTCAGGACCGAAGGCGGGGAGCACGTGCCCTATCATGGGACTTGGGCCCTTGCAGGTGGGGACAGCTATGCCAGGGCCTCTGTGTGTACGGTGTGTCCTGGGGCCTCCCGTGAGGCCCCCTGGATCCCAAGCCAGGGCGAGGTTTGCCAGGCTATTTCCACTAGTGCTGCCCTTAGACTTCCTCACAGACCAGACTGGTCCGGGGATTGGAGGCAGTGGGTGCAGCTTTCACGGGGAAGAGGAACACAGAAGCAAAGGAGATGGGATGCAGGCAGTGCGGGCGGGGTTCTGGGACTTCTGGCTTCTGCGCCCGCCATCCTGTCCTCCCCACTGCAGGCAGGCCGAGGTGGTTCAGGGAAGGGAGAGCCGATATTTGCGGAACCATAACTATGTGTCAGACAGTGAGGACGTTCTTATTTATGTCTTCTAACACATCTCATAAGTGAGAAGTCCGATGCTCAGGAAAGGGCATGGCTTATCCCAGGTCACACAGCCCTTGAGCCTGGAGATGAGAACCGGGCACGGGACTCCGGGACCAGTGCTTGTTCGCTGTGCCTGAGTGCGCATGTGCACACCTGCACCTGCACCCTCTTCCATACCTACCTACAAGTCTGTATCGTGTCTGTGTCTGGTGTGACCACAGAGATGCCTCTCTCTCTCTCTCTCTTCCTTTTCCTCTTCTCAGCCGTCTCTCTAACAGCTGTTCAGCACTCACTTTACACAGGGAGTGTTAGGCTACGGAGAAACTAGACACAGCCCCTGGCATCAAGGACCTCGCAGTACTGGGTAAGACACAGATGCGGGAGATCAGCATGGAGTGCTTTCAAGGGACGGAGGGCAGCTCCCAATTCAGCCAGTGAGTTGGGGGGACATGGGGGGGGGAGACTTCCTGGAGGAGGTGATTGAGCCAATGCTTGAAAACAGGAGCACTGGCCAGCAAGCAGGAGGTCTGCGTTAGAAAGGGCAGGGCAGGCGTCTGCAGAGGTGCAGAGGTGGGAGAAGGCCTGGTGTGCCTGGAGTCGCTTCAAGCGCGGGGGAGCCAGCCTGTGACCTCAGGCAGGGGCTTTACATTTTTACTGACTGAGTCAGTCCTGTCATGACAATAACAAATTAAGAAAAGAAAGCAGGGATTTCTTCGTCTTCAAAAATCCTGCTTTCTGATACAAGGCAGGCAGCGGCATTCCTCAGATAACTGCATGGGCAGAAAGACTGCTGGGGGGTAGGGGCGAACAACTGCCCAGCGCTGTGCAGACGCTCCACCTCCATTCGCCCCTGGCCCAGCCTGAAACACTCAGGAGGGGTCGGCCCCCGGCAGGAGGTACGGGTCTCTGGCATCCCCATAAAAACAGAAAAGACACGGACTCGGCTGTCTCCACACCCTTGTAAAAAGGAGAGACCCCAAACCGAACATAGCGTTCCTGCCAAAAGTCCTGCTGAGTAGAAACATTCTCCCCCTGGTGTGTCATTCATTAATACCTGGCCTTTTCTTGTGGTCTGGTGCAGGGGAGGCTGCCGTGCAAACCATCCTCATCTTAGCCTTGAGAAAGCACCACCCAGCCCGGCCACTCCCTCCCACTGTGCTGTTAACCCTTTATGGCAGGGATCCCCAAATTACGGGCCCGCAGGCCACATGCGGCCCCCCTGAGGCCATTTATTCGGCCCCCGCCGCACTTCCGGAAGGGGCACCTCTTTCATTGGTGGTCAGTGAGAGGAGCATAGTTCCCATTGAAATACTGGTCAGTTGGTTGATTTAAATTTACTTGTTCTTTATTTTAAATATTGTATTTGTTCCCGTTTCATTTTTTTTTTACTTTAAAATAAGATCAGTGCAGTGTGCATAGGGATTTGTTCATAGTTTTTTTTATAGTCTGGCCCTCCAATGGTCTGAGGGACAGTGAACTGGCCCCCTGTGTAAAAAGTTTGGGGACCCCTGCTTTATGGGCTCACCATGTGCCTGCTGACTGGGACAGACAGGGAGGGATCTCCAGCATGGTTTGTGTATTCAGGTTTTATTCCAAGGACAAGGATTGTTGTCACATAAGCTTGGATAAGTCCAGGCTTTTCCTTTCTTCTACCACACGCTTCCTTTATTCCTGGGAGAACGAAGGGGGCAGCCCTGCAGGTTCGTCGTGAGAGATGTGCTCACGCGGCTGCTTCAGTGCCCGTTCCTGTTATTAACCAGTCTCAGTGCTGCGTCTCCAAGTGCTGTCCCTTCATCCTATAGCTGATAATTAACCAAGCAATGTGATGGTCCCATCCAGAGGGTCATGAAGCTCTTGGAAGCAAACCTTCTTCCCTAGGAGAGAACATTGCTGCTCCTTCCCAATCTGTGGCCTTGAAGCACTAGGAGAGAGTGTGAATACGGTTTCCAAGTCTCATCTAAGTCTCAGCCTAGTCACATGAATTAAATTAAGAACTTGCAAGAGCTCTTTGTAAAAACGCTGAAATGCAAACAAATATAGAAGCGTCATTTATTTATTCATTCAGTTTAGGTTGATTCATTCAGTAAATGTTTATTGGGCCCTTATGGGCCAGGCGTGCCCGGTGGTGGGGAGCAGGCGGATAAGTTCCTGTTTTGGGGTGCTCGTCGTCTCAAGAGACCCACATGTGGTACAAGAGTACCCGAATAGCCTGACAGGACACCTCCAGATGAGGACCTGTTCCATGGAGGAAGGGAGTTGAGAGACCAGTGCCTGGGGCTAGCTTAATTGGGTGGACAAGAGAGGCCACATGTGGGATACAGAGGCAGGAAGGAGCCAGCCATATGGAGATCTGGAAGGGGAACCTTCCTGGAGGAGGGAACAGCTTGGACACAAGCCTTTGGGTGACATGGACTTGGCTTCTTGGAGAAGGGAGGACTAACAGGAGAGATCATGTAAATCTTTGGGACATGGCAAGGGATTTGGATTTTATTTGAAAACAAGGCAGCATCTTGGGAAGGCATGACTTCATGGGCATGGATGTTTTCAGGGCAATGGCACACTTTTTTTTTTGCATGATTTTTTAGTGGCAGATACGTGACATCATGCGTTTGTCCAACCCCAGAGAACGTGCAGCACAAAGAGTGAACCCTGATGTTAAACTATGGACTTGAGTTAATCACAATATCTCAATATTGTTTTTTTCAAACTTAGAATGCTTCGCACGGAGGGAAAATGTTAATAATAGGAGAAACTGCATGGAGTTGTGGAACTCTGTAGTTTCTGTGCATTTTTTCCCTTTTTTGTCTTCTTCTTTTTTTTAAGTGAGAGGAGGGGGGAGATAGACAAACTCCCGCATGCACTCCAACCAGGATTCACCTGGTGACCCCTGTCTGGGCCAGATGCTAGAATCAACCGAGCTATTTTTAGTGCCTGAGGCTGATATGCTCAGACCAACTGAGCTATACTCAGTGTCTGGGGCTGATGCTCAAAGCAATTGAGCCACTGGCTGTTGGAGGGGAAGAAGGAGAGAAAGGGGAGAGAGAGGGGTACAGAAGCAGATGGTCACTTCTCATGTGTGCCCTGACCAGGGATTAAACCTGGGATGTTCATATGCTGGGCTCTATCCACGAGCAAACCAGTCAGAGCCACATTTTTTTCTATAAACTTAAAACTGCTATAAAAAAATAGAACCTTGGCCTGGGCTGGTTGGCTCAGTGGATAGAGTGTCAGCCCAAGGTCACTGGCTTGAGCTCAAGGTTATTGTCTTGAACAAGGAGTTAGTGGCTTGGCTTGAGCCCCCCGGTCAAGGCACATGGCACATATGAGAAGCAATCAGTGAACAACTAAAGTGACACAACTATGAGTTGATGCTTCTCATCTCTCTCCCTTTCTGTCTGTCTCTCACTTAAAAAGAAAGATTTTATTCTTTTTTTTATGGCTGTCATATTCCATTTATATATACACTATATCTTCTTTATCTACTCATCTATTGATGGACACTTAGATTACCTCCATATCTTGGCTATTGTAAATAACGCGGCAATGAACATGGGGATGCATTTATCTTTCCAATTAGCATTTGAATTTCTTTGGATAAATACCCAGAATTGGAATTGCTGGGTCACATGGCAGATTTATTAACTTTCTGTGGAACCTTTGTGCTGTTTTTCATAGTGGCTGCACCAATTTGCAATTCACCTAGCAGTGCACAAGGGCTCCCTTTTCTCCACATCCTCACCGGCACTTGTTTGTTGATTTATTGATGAGCGCCATTCTGACGGGTATGAGGTGATATCTCACTGTGGTTTTAATTTGCGTTTCCTTGATGATTATTAGTGATGTTGAGTATCTTTTCATGTCTGCTGGCCATCTGTATGTCCTTTTTGGAGAAATGTCTGTTCAGGTCCTCTGCCTATTTTTTAATTGGATTGCTTACTTTTTTTTAGTGTTCAATTGTATGAGTTCTTTATATATTTTGGATTTTAACCCCTTATCAGATGTATTATTAGCAAATATCTTCTTCCAATCAGTAGGTTGTCTTGTTTCTGATCTTAAGGAAAACGCTTTTAGCTTTTCACTGTTGATTATGGTATTAGCTGTAGGCTTGTCATATGTGGCCTTTATTATGTTGAGGTTATTATGTTCCCTCTATTCCCACTTTGCTGAGAGTTTTTATTATAAATAGATGTTGGATTTTGTCAAATGCTTTTCCTGTGTATACGGGGGTGGGCAAAAGTAGGTTCATGGTTGTTTGTATGGAAAATATTATAATACAACAATTAATGAATAATACAAGAATAAACTCTGTTCTGTGTACTCACAAGTATAAACCTACTTTTGCCTACCCTGTATTTATATGAGCATAAGATTTTTATCCTTCATTTTGTTTAGGTAGTGTATCATGTTTACTAATATGTAGATTTATTTATTTATTTATTTATTTTTTTACAGAGGCAGAGATAGACAGGGACAGACAGACAGGAATGGAGAGAGATGAGAAGCATCAATCATCAGTTTCTCGTTGCGTGTTGCGACTTCTTAGTTGTTCATTGATTGCTTTCTCACATGTGCCTTGACTGTGGGCCTTCAGCAGACCGAGTAACCTCCTGCTGGAGCCAGCGACCTTGGGTCCAAGCTGGTGAGCTCTTTGCTCAAGCCAGATGAGCCTGCGCTCAAGCTGGCGACCTCGGGGTCTTGAACCTGGATCCTTCCGTATCCCAGTCCGACGCTCTATCCACTGCGCCACCACCTGGTCAGACTGATATGTAGATTTTGTACTAACCTTACATCCCAGGAATAATTCTCACTTGATCATGGTTTATGATTTTTTTAATGTGTTGCTGAATTTGTTTTGCTAATATTTTGTTGAGGACTTTTACATCTATGTTCATTAGAAAGAGAGGTAGGTGTGTGTGTGTGTGTGTGTGTGTGTGTGTATATATATACGAGAGAGAGAGAGAGAGAGACAGAGAGATGGACAGACAGGAAGAGAGAGAGATGAGAAGCATCAACTCATATTTGCATCACTTTAGTTGTTCATTGATTGCTTCTTATATGTGTATTGGCCTGGTGGAAGGGGAGGTGACATTCCAGCCGAACCAGTGACCCCTTACTTAAGCCAGCGACCTTGAGCTTCATTCAAACTAGCTACTTTTGGACTCAAGCCAGCAACCATGGAATCATGTCTAAGATCTCATGCTTAAGCCCATGACCCTGCACTCAAGCTGGTGAGCATGGGCTCAAGCCAGCAACCTTGGGGTTTCAAACCTGGGTCCTCAGCATCCCAGACTGACATTCTATTATCCACTGTGCCACTACCTGGTCGGGCCCTATATTCTTTAGAAAAAACTTTTATATATTGATTTGAAAGAGAAAGAGAAATATTGATTTGTTGTTCAATTTATTTATGCATTCATTGGTTAATTCTTGTATGTGTCCTGACTGGGGACTGAATATGTAATCTTGGCATATCAAGACAACACTCTAACCAACTGAGCTACCCAGCCAGGACATATTTTCTTTCTTTCTTTTTCTTTTTTTGTAATGTCTCTATATGGTTTTAGAATTGGTTAGTGCTGTCCTCATAAAATGAATTTGGGAGCTTTCACCCTTGAATTTTTTTGAAATAGTTTGAGAAGGATAGATGTTAGTTCTTCTTTAAATGTTTGGTAGAATTCACATGTGAAGCCATCTGGTCCAGGACTTTTGTTTGTTGGGAGTTTCGGATTACTGATTTCATTTCATTAGTAGTAATTGGTCTGTTCAGATTTTCAGTTTCTTCTTGATTTCAATCTCAGAATATTCTGTTTCTAGGAATTAATCCATTTCTTCCAGATTGTCCAATGTGCTGGCATATAATTTCTCATAGTATTTTCTTAAAATCCTTTCTATTTCTGTGGTGTCAGTTGTCACTTCTCTTTTGTTTCTGATTTTATTTGGGTCCTCTCTCAATTTTTCTTAATGAGTCCAACTTCAGGTTAATCAATTGTGTTCATCTTTAAAAGAATCAGCTCTTGGTTTCATTGATACTTTGTATTGTTTTAAAAAACTCTATTTTGTTTATTTCTTCTATGATCTTTATTATTTATTTCCTTCTACTCACTTGGGGCATTGTTTCTTTTTCTTTTTCTAGCTCTTTCAGGTATGGGGTTAGATTGTTTATTTACAATTTTTCTTTCATTTTTTTTTTTTTTTTGTATTTTTCTGAAGCTGGAAATGGGGAGGCAGTTAGACAGACTCCCACATGCGCCCGACCGGGACCACCTGGCATGCCCACCAGGGGGCGATGCTCTGCCCATCTGGGGCATTGCTCTGTTGCAACCAGAGCCACTCTAGCACCTGGGGCAGAGGCCATGGAGCCATCCCCAGCACCCGGGCCATCTTTTGCTCCAATGGAGCCTTGGCTGCAGGAGGGGAAGAGAGAGACAGAGAGGAAGGATAGGGGGAGGGGTGGAGAAGCAGATGGGCTGAACCCGGGACTTCCGCACGCCAGGCCGACGCTCTACCACTGAGCCAACCGGCCAGGGCCTATTTACAATTTTTCTTGATTTGTGAGGCAGGCCCGCATTGCTGTGAATGTCTGTCCTAGAACTTCTTTCACTGTGGGATCCCATCGATTTGGGGTTGTTGTGTTCTTATTTTTCAATGTCTCAAGATATCTTTTGATTTCCTCCTTGATCTTGTTGTTAACCCATTTATTGTTCAGTAACATGCTAGTTAACCTCCATGACTTTGGGTGTTTTTCAGTTTTTTTTCTCATGATTGATTTCTAGTTTCATACCATTGTAGTCAGAGAAGATGCTTGATATGATTTCAGTCTTCTTGAATTTGTTGAGACTTGTTTTGAGTCCTAACATGTGATCTTTAATGGAAAATGTTCCATGTGCACTTGAAAAAAAAGTATATTCTCTTTTGGGTGAAATGTTCTAAAAATATCAAATCAATTTAGTCTAATGTGTCATTTAAGGCCACTTGTTTCATTGTTGATTTTCTGCCTGGAAGATCTATCCAGTAATATCAATGGGATGTTAAAATTCCCTATTACAACTGTTGATCTCTCCCTTTGTGTCCATTAAAATTTGCTTTCTACATTTAGGTGCTCACATGTTGGGTGCATAAATGTTTGCAAGAATCATATCCTCTTGTCAGATTGATCCCTATATCATTTTGTAATATTCTTTTTGTCTCTTGTTATAGCCTTTGTTTTAAAGTCTGTTGTATCTGAAATAAATATTGCTACCCCAGATTTTTAAAAATTACCACTTGCATGTAGTATCTTTTTCTATCCCTTTACATTAGTCTCTGTGCATTTTCAGTCTGAAGTGGGTTTCTTATAGGCAGCATATATATGAGTCTTGTTTTCTTAGGCATTCAGCTACCTTTTGTCTTTTAACTGGGCATTTAATCTATTTGAAATTTAAATAATTATTAAAATAATTATTAATGAGTATGTAGTTATTATCCTTTTATAATTCATATATATATATTTTTGTATTTTTCTGAAGCTGGAAATGGGGAGAGACAGTCAGACAGACTCCTGCATGCGCCCGACCGGGATCCACCCTGGCACGCCCACCAGGGGGCGACGCTCTGCCCACCAGGGGGCAATGCTCTGCCCCTCTGAGGCCTCGCTCTGTTGTGACCAGAGCCACTCTAGTGCCTGGGGCAGAGGCCAAGGAGCCATCCCCAGCGCCCGGGCCATCTTTGCTCCAATGGAGGCTCGGCAGCGGGAGGGGAAGAGAGAGACAGAGAGGAAGGGGAGGGGGAGGGGTGGAGAAGCAGATGGGCGCTTCTCCTGTGTGCCCTGGCCGGGAATCGAACCCAGGACCTCTGCACGCCAGGCCGACGCTCTACCACTGAGCCAACCGGCCAGGGCTATAATTCATATTTTTATCGTTTTCTATTTTTAAAGCTAAAAGGACTGTTATTATAATTTTTCTTTTTTTGTGATAAAATATGGGTAACATAAAATTTGCCATTGTAACAATTTTTAACATTTTTAGATTCATGCCAGAATTAAGAGGACAGTACAAAAATTTTCCTTACAGCTTCTGCTCCTCCACAGATACATAGTCTCTCCTATTATCCACAAAACCCCACCAGAGTGGTCCATTTTCTACAATTAGTGATCTTTCATTGACACCCAAAGTCCATAGTTTACATCAGGGTTCGCTCTTGGTTTTGTACATGTGTGAATTTATGTGTGCATATTGTTTTTAAATTTTTTTCAGTTGCAGTCGATGTACAATATTAGTTGTAGGTGTACAACCCGGCAATCAGACATTTCTGTAACTTAACAATCATCCCGATAAACCTAGTACCCATCCAACACCATACATAGTTATTACAATATTATTGAGTGTACTCCCTATGCTGAACTTTACATCCTCATGACTGTTCTATAACTGCCAATGTGTATTCTTAATTCCTTCACCTTTTTCACCCCTGAGCCCCCTCCCATCTGGCAACTGTCAAAATGTTCTCTGTATTTATGAGTCTGTTTCTATTCTGCTTGCTTGTTTAATTTGGTTTCCTAGATTCTACATGTAAGTGAAATCATATGGCATTTGTTTTTCTCTGTATGACTTATTTCATTGATCATAATACCCTCTATGTGCGTCCATGTCGTTGCAGATGACAAGATTTCATTATTTTTTATGACTGAGTCATATTCCACTGTATATATGCATCACCATTTCTTTATCCATTGATCTATTGATGGACAGTTAAGTTGCTTCCTTATTTTGGCTATTGTAAATAATGCTTCACTGAACATGTGAATGCACATATCTTTGTGATTTAGTGTTTTGTGATTTTCTGAATAAATACCCAAAAGTGGAGTTGCTTCTCCCTTCTTTGTCTCTTGTTATAGCTTTTGTTTTAAACTCTATTTTGTCTGGTATAAGTATTGCTACCCATGCTTTTCCCCCCTATATTTTCATGAAATATCTTTTTCTATCCCTTTATTTTCAGTCTATCTTTTGATCTGAAGCATGTCTCTTGCAGGCAGCATATGCAAGGATTTTGTTTCCTTAACCATTCAGCCAATCTATGTATTTTGATTGGAGCATTTAACCCATTTGTATTTAAAGTAAGTGTTGATAGATATGTTAATTTACTACCATTTTATTTTTCAGATTTTTTTCTTTTTCTTTTATATTTTTAGAAAGAGAGAGTGTGTATGTGTGTGTGTGAGAGAGAGTCAGGAAGGGATAGAGATGAGAAACATCAACTCTTATTTGTGGTATTTTAGTTGTTCATTGATTGCTTCTCATATGTGCCTTGACTGGAGGGGAGGGCTCAAGTCAAGCCAGTGACCCCTTGCTCAAGCCAGTGACCTTGGGCTCAAGCCAGCAATCTTAGGCTTCAAGCCAGCGACCCTTGGGCTCGAGCCAGAGACCATGGGATTATGTCAGGGGTCCCCAAACTATGGCCCGCGGGCCACATGCGGCCCCCTGAGGCCATTTATCTGGCCCCCGCCACACTTCCGGAAGGAGCACCTCTTTCATTGGTGGTCAGTGAGAGGAGCACATTGACCATCTCATTAGCCAAAAGCAGGCCCATAGTTCCCATTGAAATACTGGTCAGTTTGTGGATTTAAATTTACTTTTCTTTATTGTAAATATTGTATTTGTTCCCATTTTGTTTTTTTACTTTAAAATAAGATATGTGCAGTGTGCATAGGGATTTGTTCATAGTTTTTTTTTATAGTCTGGCCCTCCAACGGTCTGAGGGACAGTGAACTGGCCCCCTGTGTAAAAAGTTTGGGGACTCCTGGATTATGTCAATGATCCCATGCTCAAGCTGCACTCAAGCCGACAATCTTGGAGTTTTGAACCTTGGTCCTCAGTGTCCCAGGTTGATGCTCAGGCAATATTTGTTTCTTGTTTCTGAAGAAGACCCTTTAACATTTCTTGTAATATTGGTTTGGTGATAATGAATGTCTTTAGTTTTTTTCTTCTCTGGGAAGCATTTATCTGTACTTCATTTCTAAATGATAGCTTTGTAGGGTAGTCTTGGTTGTAGGTCCTTGCTTTTCATCACTGAATATTTCCTGCTGATCTTTTCTGGACTGCAAAGTTTCTGTTGAGAAATCAGCTGACAGTCTTATGGGAGCTACTTTGTAGTTAACTAACTGCTTTTCTCTTATTCCTTTTAAGATTCTTTTTGTCTCTAACTTTTGCCATTTTAATTATGATGTGTCTTGGTGTGGGCCTCTTTGGGTTCATCTTGTTTGGGACTGATGGCATTTACTGGACTTTTGTGTCTATTTCCTTTGCTGTGTTAGGAAAGTTATCGGTCGTTATTCCTTCAAAAAGGTTTTCAAGTCCTTCTCTTTCTCTTCTCCTTTTGATACGCTTATGACGCAAATGTTACTACATTTGATGTTGTCCCAGAAGTCCCTTAAACTATCATAATTAAAAAAAGATATATATATATATATATATATATATATATATATATATTTTTTTTGCTTTTGTGATTGGGTGTTCTTTGCTACCTATCTTCAAAATTGCTGACTCAATCCTCTGTTTCATCTAATCTGATATTGATTCTCTAATCAGTGATTTTCAACCTTTGTTTCTCACACACTCATAAACTAATTACTAAAGAAAAAGGGGCCCTGACCTCTTCTTCCTTAGTAACTAATTTATTTGTGCCATGAGATGAAAATGGTTGTATTTAGTCAGGGGCACTGACCTTAGTAATTAGTGTGTGTTTGTGCCATGAAAAAAAAAAAGGTTGAAAAACACTGCTCTATATTATAGTTTTCATTTAAGTTATTGTATTCTTTATTTCTGACTGGTTCTTTTTATACTTTTTATCTCTTTGCATAAGTTCTCAGAGTTAATTTATTCTTCCCTCTGTTCACTGAGCATTTTTACAGCCTGTGATTTGAACCCTGCATCTGGTAGACTGCTTGTCTACCTTTTGTTTAGTTTTTTTTTTTTTTCTAGAGTTTTGTTCTTTCTTTCATTTGGGGCATGTTTCTTTGTCTCCTCATTTTAGCTGCCTCTTTGTGTTTGTTTCTAAGTAATTTGTAGAGCTGCTGTGTCTCCTAGTCTTGTGAGGGTGACCATATATAGTAGGTGTCCTATGGGCTCTTTGGTGCAGTTTCCCTGGTCATCCAAGTTGGATCCTCAAGGGCGTGCCTTGTGTGGGTTCTGTGCTCCTCTGTTGTAGTTGAGCCTTGATTGCTGTTGGCGAGTCAATGAGTGGGACTGACCTTCAGGTTGACTGGCTATGAGGATTGGCCGAAACCATAGCAGGTGAGCTGTTGTGCAGGGGCTGACCACATGGAGCAGGATTTGCTTTAGCAGATTTCTGGTGCTGGACAAGTCCACCCTTTGGGTGTTTGTTTATGGAGTTAATTGGGTGATGCTCTGTGTGGTATGAAGTAGCCTCCAGCTGTGTTGGTTTTAGGGCCTCTTGGGAAGTGCTCCAAGGGAAGGCCCAGGTCAGCACTGCCTGTGCCCAGCCTGGGCCACCTGGTAGGAGCTATGGAGTGATCTGCGGTTGGTAGCTGCCTGTGTTGGGCTTGGTGGTGTCTGGAAGATGCTATGCTCTGAATCAAGGTTGGCTGCCACTCATGCCAGGCTTGGGACCACCCAGCAAGAGGCCCAGGGCATGTCGAGGCCAGCCACTGCTTGTGCCAGGTTTGTGGATCTTTGAGAGATTTTAGGGAAGTCCACAGTGGATCCGAGGATTGTGAGGAACAGCTGCTGAATGATGTTCAGGGTGGTGTGAGTTGAGTGGGGCAGGGTCTTGGAGAACCACCAGGGTGGGCTGAACAGTGATAGCCAGGTTGATAGAGATTCAGATTTGACACACACCGGTGCCTGCAGTCTGGGTAGAGGGCAGGGCTTAGCAAAGGAACAGTGGTGCCTGTCATGACTTCTGTCCTGGAAGAGCTGCCTGTCCAGTTCTCACCCTGAAGCCAAACAATTCCATTTCTCCCTCTACGTCCCTGTGCTGGAGCCCAGATGGAGTGTTTGTGAGTGAGGGAGTCTGCGCACAGGCCCTTTAAGAGGTTGCTGGATCTCTAGCAGTCCTCCATCTCAGCTGGACAGACTCCCTGCTGATCTTCAGAGCCAAATGTTGTGGGGATTCCTGTTCCTGGCACTGGTTTTTCCGGTTTATCTGGGATTCCTGGCTCCTCAGGGGGGACCTTCACAGCCATGATATCATTCCTGATTCTAACCATCACACGTGGGTGTGGGATCTGCCCTTCTCATGTTTCTGCCCTCCCAACAGTGTCGAGGTGGCTTCTTATTTAATACCCTTAGTTATAGCACTTCTGTTTAGCTAGTCTCCAGGTGGTTCTCAAGGGTGCTTGTTCTAGATTTAGTTGTAATTTTGATGTGGTCGTGGGTGGAGCTGAGCACAGTGTTTAGCTTCTCCATTCTCTTGATTGGAAATCACTCTAGCTAGACTTTTCGTATAAAGTAAGGACTTTGGTTTGAGTCTGTATGCTGCTGTGGGCTGGGGAGAACGGGAGAACCCCAGAGTAGGGTCTGAGGGTCTGGAGACCCACAGTCCTGCCTGCACAACCTTGTCATGGCTATGTCATTTCCCTGGACTCCAGGGTCTGCATTGATAAAGGAAGGCATCTGAGTAAATCATAGAGTCCTGGCCTTGACCTTCACTGAGTTTAAGTTGAAAGTGATAACGAGGTAAAGAATCTATCATCCTTGCAAGATGGTGTTCCATCTTTAGTTCAAACTGTTATGCTATATTCTGCATTATGACAACCAGCTCTAAAGTTCACAGCATAAAGACTTGCTGAGAACTTGTAAAGAACACTAGGTAGCTCCTTGCTTAGACTCCAAGCAGCCCTGTCAGGTTGTTGGATTATTGTTCCCATTTTGTGGAGGAGGGAACTGAGGCTCAGAAAGAGAAAAGGACTTCTTCACATCCATAGAACTGGCCAGTACAGAAGCGGCTCCTCTTTACTTTGCTGCTATGAGATCAGAACAGATGGACCCATGTGTGGTGTTTAAAAAACAAGCACATATCCTTTTGTCTTCTGAATGTGTCAACTTGCTACAACCAATATGCATGACTTAAGTAAAAGGGAGGAAAAGCACCTGAAGAAATGGAAACATATAATTAAAAACAACAACAACACATCATCTTATAGATAGAATTTGTGATATAATCCCACCAGATGCTAGCTCTCTAGGGGGACCTGTGGGACAGACCTCCTGGTCACATGGCTTTATGTGTGATGGGACACACAGAAATGGCTTGTCACTTTATGCCACAGTTTTTAGCATTATCATTTGGGTCATTAGTTAGGAAACTTTAGCTGACATCAGAATCCCTTGTTAAGTAGACTCCTGGGCTCTGTGGGCTGTCGTCCCCCTGGAATGTCCAGTCCCTCCCAGACTGCCATTGCCCGGGACACGTCCAGAGGCTGTGAGGTGCACAGACGCCACCAGCCGCTCGGTCACCAGCATCCGTGCGCTCTAGAGAGGCAGGCTGCTGTTCTGGTCACTCCCCCTGTGCAGCGGGGGTAAAGCAGCACCTGCCCGTGGAGCTGCTGAGAGGATGCCCAGGAGCTCCCTGCCCACGGCGGCCACTCTCTGTGGAACTGAGAGTGGAGATGTGTGCACATGCACGTGCAAGTCCACTGGGGGGCCACGTGGAGGCGAATTCAGATTGGTTTCCATGCTAAGAAAAAAGTGAAATAACGGTAGAAGGAGTGGGTGGTTATTCCCGACGCCTGCACTGGAGAGCCGCGAGTGAGCTTTCTCATCCACCCTCACGCCCTTTCAGTGACACCCACGGCGGGAGAGAACACCACGGCTGAGACATGACCAGGATCCCTCAGGAAGAACCTGGCTGAGCTCGGCGTGGCTCAGTGCCGCAGTTCTAACCAGGGGCTCTCCCCTGCAGCTTCCTCCTGGAGGAGGTGCTGGGGACCCGGACGAGACATAGTCCCCACTCTCAGGTACCCACCACCCTGTATCAGCGAGGGTCAGGGCAGGGTCTCAGTATACTTCTGAAAGTGAGCAAGACCGAACCATCTGATCACAGAGGGAGGGGCAGGAACTGATTCAGGTGCAGCTGACAAGGGAGGGCTTAGACCTGCGCAGAAGGCAGGAAAGCCCGGCTCCCTCACCATCCTCAGGACCTGAGAAGGCCGAGGCTGGCCTGGGTGCCACATTACCTCCCGGCCGTTTGTCCGGTGAGACGGCCTGGGCCGAAGCCCGGGCCGGGGCCCCTGCTGCGCTGTGCCCAGGCTGGGGGTGAGCAGAGAAGTTGGCACGAGCGAGGCCCTCATGCCTGGCACTTGAGAGGTTTGCCATCGGCACTCTAGATGCCCTGCAGTGTGGAACTGTCCCCCCACCTGCTGACAGAGGCAGCTTTGTCTCCAGTGTACTTCCCTCGTGACCGTGGCTTGGTACCCGAGCAGTGGCTGGATGTTCACAGCCTCGCATGAAATTCCAAGGACTCCTACGGGTGACACCTACTCCCTCATTAAAGCCCCCAGGAAGCCCCGAAACACTTGTTGCTGGCGTTGGGAAGCATTCCATTCTTCAGAAGATAGGACCACGCAGACGTCCCAGCAGGCACACACAAACGGCTCACACAGAAGGGGGCAAGGGAGGTGTTGAGGGGAATATGGGGGAGGGGGGATGCATTCGGGGCAACACTAGAATCTATGTAAACACAATCAATCAAAATCAATTAAAAATTAATTTCTGGTATGAGAAAACAAACAAACAAAAACAAAAAACAAACGGCTCACACAGGCTGTGCCCAGGAGCCGTGCGTGGGACGATCGTCAGGGGGCAGATGGGTTAAATGTCACCCTTTAAGTAGGCTCTCCAAGGGGACATGTGGGGGATAGAGCCTTGGTCACATGGTGATAAACCCGATAGGACAGACAGAGAGGCGCCTTGTCCCTTTGTGCTGTGTGGTTGTGCACAGGCTCTATGTAAGTCCAGTCCCTGCTTCTCAACCTTGACCATGCACCCGAGTCACCTGCAGGACTTGTGAAAGCAGCGTGGGGCTCTGTCCTCAGAGCCTCCAG